>NC_084494.1:26531254-29358754 GCF_030035675.1 Rhineura floridana | reverse complement strand
CAGGGCTCTCCTTGGGTTCTTCAGTTCAGAGCATGATCTGTCCGACTTTCTTTCAGCCAAAACTTCCTTGTCCTTTTATGGAAATGAAAGGCAGACTCTCCTTTTCAGATTTAGAAAGGGAAGGATGTGGGCATGTTCCAGTAAGGTCAAAAGACCTACTCTTGGATGTACTGAAGACTGAATTGCAAAAAGAAGTTTATTTTAAGAGCATTTCTTTACTCTGTCAGTGCAGACCTGTGCATGTTTGCTCAGATGCAAGGCTCACTTCATTCACTGTGCATAAGACTGCAGCCTGGGTCTTTTTAAAGAGTGGATTGGTTTGGGGGTATTTTTTTGTAGTTACCTTTAAAATGCCTTATAACATAAACCTTAGTAATGATATCTATACAGAGAGGCCCCTTGTGTGTGTTTTTAAGCAAAAGGATTTGCTCTTTGCTCATCTAAATCTAGTGCCTTGACTCATTTGATGATTGTAGCAATTGCTATTCAGTGTGTAGCGTAACACAGAGAATCAGTGAGTTGGCCAGAAGTATAGTTGCTCCTAAGGGATAATCAAAACAGCTGGTATAGCACAGCGAGGAGGAGAGCCTGGCTGGGAGTCCAGAGTCTGTGAGTTCAAATCCCCGCTTATGTCTCCTGGGTGTCAAGGACCAGCTAAAGATCACCCCCACAGTGAGTGGCTCAGGGGTTACGCACCTTGCCACCTGTGCAGCCGTGGGCAAGCTGCATAGTCCCAAGCAGCCCAGTTGCCCCCCGGCTGGCAGTTGCAGACAAAAAAAGGCTGGCTTGTGCAGTTGTGGCAAGCTGAGCAGGCCCTAGCCAGCTGGGGAGGACTAGCCTCAGAGGGAGGCAATGGTAAACCCCCACTGAATACCGCTTACCATGAAAACCCTATTCATCAGGTCGCCATAAGTCGGGATCGACTTGAAGGCAGTCCATTTCCAAGGGATAATCATATATAGTGCAAATGCCTCTGAAACGAAGTTCCTAAATACAGATCATCAAACCGACCTATCACCTAGTTATTCGCCCAGACTGTTGGCGCTGATCTCTTTTCTGTCCTTAAAAGGAAACTGTTTACTTGGTGATTAGCTTTCAGGAATGTTTTGGTTTGGAGTGTCACGCTGAGCTTGGAAGACTGCAAGGCTTCTGCCTCAGGCTGCTAATTACTGGTATCATCACCAAACTGTGAATTATTTATTGTTGCATTTTTACTGCCAGGAAGTGGAAAGAGGTGGCTGAGGGATTTTCTGGCTCAACTTGAATGGCCTTGAGTACTATATACCTTGATGGGGGGAGCAATGTTTGCTGCTCTGTCGTAAGCAGAGCTTATTCTCATGTGCAGCTAGACACAGTTTGTGCAGTGTCAAAAAAACTGTGTAGTGTGAAAGAAGTGTTTGTGCAGTAGAGCATATGGGATTTCATAAGAAGCAAGGTAAAAAGAAATAGATGAGAAAAGAGAAAAAGAGAAAATGAAGATAAATACTGGCTCCTTTTAAATCTTCATCAGCTTATACTAATAGGCAGCACTTTGGGGGGTAAAAAATGGGGTGCTGGTACTCTGTACCAGTGAGTACTATCACAAAAAAGACCTGCTAATACTGTGGGGCATATTAGTTCAGGGGTGAGCAGTGTGCTGGCTGTTTGTGCAATAGGAAAAAAAGCTTAGAATAAACCCTGATCTTAAGCAACAAAATATCTTGGTATGTCTCAAGTCTTAGTGGAATCTTCCTCTGAAACACTGATCTCTATTCAGCCACCGTTTTTTATTTTTTTATTCATTTATTTATTCATTTATTTATTATTTGATTTAGATCCCGCCCTTCCTGCCAGCAGGAGCCCACAATCAGAATCCGTACACTAGTTCCCTTAACCTCCAAAGTGTTTTTAGATCTACTGCACACCATGCAAGATGGAGCAGTTTGTAACAATGGGGAGAGGGGGAAATTGCTTGAAATGTAAAGTCACAATTATATATTTCTTCCCCAGCCCAAATGGTTAGGGAATTATTGTACTGTACAGGTTCCTTATCCCCCCCCTTGAGTTGTCTTCTTTCTACACAATGCCACATTTGACTTAATCTCTGCCACCATTTACCTGTCTTTGTTTTACATTCTTTACCTGTAGGAAGGGGAAATATACATGAGAGAGATTGAAAGCATATTCTGCAGACAGAGTTGTCAACTGACCAGAAAAAAATACCGGCCAGGACTAGGGATGGATAAATCTGTTGATTTTAGTTTTGTGCCAGATCTGCTAGCTCTACCCTTTTCTCTAAAACAGGAATAATGAAATAATGTATTTTCTGTACTTGTTTTATGAAAGTAATTTTATTATTGATTTTATGCTGTTCACTGCAATATTTTTTTCTTACTGTTGGAAGTCTAGAATGTTCCATACAGCCCGATCAACAGACTCTTGCTTGAGAATGTATGTTTCTTTATATTTAACATGGAGACTGATCCATCTCAAAATGATGTGTTGAATATATTGGGCTCCATAGCATTTTTATAGGAAGAAATTGGCTAGTTCAGAGGGTCGCTGAAAGTATAACACTGATAAGGCCTCACTGGGACATGGTGTGAGTGTGTCCTCTGGTCTCTCCTTTGTTATCAGAGAATGTTGTCTGTGTTAACTTTGTTTTGGAGAAATCAGTATTATTTGCATATGCTCATGCACTTTTAAATTACATTATTTATTATTATTATTATTTATTATTTATTAATTAAATTTATATAGCGCCCCATAGCCGAAGCTCTCTGGGCGGTGCACAACAGACAAACAACCAATATACAATTAAAACCATATGTTAAACAACTTTAAAATAGATTCATTATACCATAAATCAAACATAATTAAACACAGAAGTAACTAAAAAACTCAGTACATGATAATAAATATTAAAATTAAATTAGTTAAGATATTAGGATGTGAAGATGTTAAGGTGTTAAAAATTACAATATTGAATATTAAAGGTATTAAAATATTAAAATATTAAAATGCCTGGGAGAAGAGGAAGGTTTTTACCTGGCGCCGAAAAGATAATAATGTTGGCACCAGGTGTACCTCATCAGGAAGAGTATTCCACAGTTCGGGGGCCACCACTGAGAAGGCCCTTTTTCTCGTTGTCACCTTCCGGGCTTCTCTCTGAGTAGGCACCCGGAGGAGGGCCTTTGATGTTGAGCGCAGTGTATGGGTAGGTTCGTATCGGGAGAGGCGTTCCAACAAGTATTGCGGTCCCAAGCCATTTAGGGCTTTATAAGTTAAAACCAGCACTTTGAATCGAGCTCAGAAACATATGGGCAACCAGTGCAAGCGGGCCAGAGTCGGTGTTATATGATCGGACCACCTAGTCCCTGTTAATAGTCTGGCCGCTGCATTTTGCACGAGCTGTAGCTTCCGAACCATCTTCAAAGGCAGCCCCACATAGAGTGCATTGCAGTAGTCTAGTTTAGAGGTTACCAGTGCATGGACAACTGACGCAAGGTTGTCCCTGTCCAGATGTGGTGATCCTGTGATGTGGTGATCCTGTGATGTGGGGACTAATAGATGGACAATAAAAGCGTATCCTACAAACCCTTATGGTTGCAAAGAGACATCCTTCAAGGTTGGCAGTATAGAAATGTATCAATCACATTGATTGATGTGTCACAGCTTTCTCCCAAGTTTTGTCCAAGGAGCTTTGTGTTCCTTGAAATTAGGTGTTGAATGTATATTAATTAAATGGGGGGGGGGAGATGTTCAACAGACACCTGTCCAAAACAGAATCAAACAAAAGACAGAATGTTCATTTCCTTTTCATTCCATTTTTATTATTGGTTTTCATGCAGTAACCTAAAGAAGCTAAATCACTCAGAAAGGCTAAATTATTAGGATCAAAGAAGGATGCATGCAAACAAGAACACATTATTCAGTGCTAAGTCATTATTATTATTATTATTATTATTATTATTATTATTTATTAAATTTTTATACCGCCCCATAGCCGAAGCTCTCTGGGCGGTTCACAACATCAGAATATCAACATACAATTTAAAACCACATATTAAGCAATTTAAAACATGACTCATTGAATTTCCAAAAAACCTATACTAAACTAAAATACTAAAATACTAAAAATACTAAAATGCTAAAATGCTACAATACTAAAATGCTAAAATGCTAGAATGCCTGGGAGAAGAGGTAGGTCTTAACTTGGTGCCGAAAAACAACAATGTTGGTGCCAGGCGTACCTCATCAGGGAGATTGTTCCATAATTCGGGGGCCACCACTGAGAAGGCCCTTTTTCTTGTTACCATCCTCCAGGCTTCCCTCTGAGTAGGCACCCGGAGAAGGGCCTTCGATGTTGAGCGCAGTGTACGAGTAGCAAGGAAAAAAGATCGAGGGGAACAAGATGCCTTGCTTGGTATCTTCCTACACTCAATATTTGAATATACAATGGTGACCCCAGGTATGTCAAAATTCAGTGTGCCACTGCATTCAGATCCAGTGCTGCAGGCCTTGATAATGAAGTTCTTGAGGTTCGTTCCTGGGCATGAAAACCAAAAGCAAAGAGGAAATGAATTATTGCTTCCAGTTATGTCTACTATTCTTTCTATACCTAGAGATGGACAAAATGGTCCATTTCTGATCCCTGTCACTTTTGCATGCGTTCCTTCTAGTGTTCTGCTGAAAACTTCTCCTGCATTTTTTTCAACCACTCTCCATCAATTAATGAGAAAAGAAATTGTGTTCCAAAATTATCAAAGGGGAGGGGGAACAAAACTTTTCAGAGAAATTTTCTACGGGATACAGGGTTTATGTCATGCTTGCCTTACTTTCAAGGTAACTTTCATTCTGCAAATCATCTGTCTGTTGGTGTGCACTCCGCAGCCTTTCTGGATGATCCTGTTTCCTGAAAACCCCATGATGTCCTCAGCTGGCTATTACTGTGACCATGGGGGAGGTTTCCATTGTGCCCCTGACCTACACTTGTTGTTTAAAAATGAACTTTTTAACTTTTATTAAGAAATAATGAATAACTAAAACAGCCATCACACTGATGTCAGGAACTTGGCAGTGAACCTCCCTATAAGCTCAACCCTGCACCCATCAAAATTCTAAAGAGATTCTAAAGTGCTCTGAGAAAGGGATAAAAATAGATTCGTCTTTCACAGGGGAAGAATACTTTCAAGAATCTGGAAGACAGCACTAGTTCACTCATATGTTCATTCCATCCTGTTTCTGCAATACTCTATGACTTTCTTGTCTTTAAAAAAAGAACTACAAAAATTGTCCTATTTAAATATGTATTTTATTTTCTATCAAAATTTGCATTTTTAAAATGCATTTCCATATTTTTTCTCTAGTCAAGAACAGCATCAGAACATTTGGGAAGTGCAAAAGATAATGAAATTCCAATCTGTTGGTTAGTCCAGGAGGTGTCATAGTGAAAATCAGAAAGATCAAATTCCTTCTATATTCCCATCCACTTTTCCATGGGCATCCTAAAGATGGCTAACAAAATAGCACAAAAATATTAGAACAAATGATATGCGGAAGTGAAGGAAGGGTGGACGAATAAAGTAACCCTGATAACGTAGAAAAGGGCTGTAGTTCAGTGGTGGAGCATGCAGAAGGTACCAGATTAACTCCCTGACATCTCCAAGTAGGACTGAAAGAGACTCCTGTCTAAAACCCTAGAGAGCTGCTACCAATGAGAACAAGCTAAATGGACCAGTGTTCTGGCTTGGTATAAGTTCCTGCAATGGACTGCCTTCAGGTCAATCCCAGCTTATGGCGACCCTATGAATAGGGTTTTCATGGCAAGTGGTATTCAGAGGGGGTTTACCATTGCCTTCCTCTGAGGCTGAGAGGCAGTGATTGGCCCAAGGGCACCCAGTGAGCTTCATGACTGTGTGGGGATTCGAACCCTGGTCTCCCAGGTCGTAGTCCAACACTCTAACCACTATGCCACTCTGGCTGTCAGTTCCTGTAATAAGGGCTCAGATATGCAAGTGCCTGACAGATTCCCCTTCATGCAATGTTAACAAAGGACCGACACACAATAGAAAGCCGCCTTACATCCTAACCTTATACGAGTTAAATCATTAGCCAATCTGGCTGCTGATATTGTCAACAACAATGGTGCCAGCTCTCTGGGGTTCCAGACAGGGGTCTTTTCAAATCCTACTTGGAGATGCCAAGGAATGAACCTTTCAAACAGAGAGCATCTCTTCTACAACTAGGCTATGTAACAGAGGGCAACATTTGCATGAAGAATGTGCCTGGGATATCTAGTATGGAAATAGCATTTTAGTTTGGAGGGTGCTAGGTACCAGTACTGGGGGAATTAGCTGTGAGCATGGTGAGCTGGTGCCAGTCAGACTGGAGAGTAGTGAGCTAGATGGACTATTGATCCCATGGTCTGAAGGAACGTGAGACCACCAGCTTGCTGAAGCTAAGCAGGTCTGGGTCTTGTCATTGCCTGTATGGGAGACCATCTAGGAACCACATGTATGCTGCCTTGGGTTCTGTGATGAAAGACAGGCAGGGTGCAAATGTAATGACTCAAGAAATATTCAGCTGGCTTTGTATATTGCAGCTCCATATGCTCACATAAAATTGTAGAGTTGGAAAGGACCTCAAAGGTTATCTGATCCAGACCTTGACAAATGCAGGAAATCCACTGCTACAACACACCTGGTAGGTGGCCATCCTGTGTCTGCTTAAAAACATCAAGTGAAGAAGAGCCCACCCCAGAGAATCTACCAGCTTCCAAGACTGTCTATTCCATATCCAGCCCACATGCCTAATTGTATTGTTTTACTGCTTCATTGTTTGCCACACTGGGCTCCTTTGGGGAGAAGGGTGGGATAGAAATCTAATAAATAAATAAATATTAGTAAATAATTAAGCCTTCAAGGTCTCCCCAAGATCATCTTGGCCATGTCCATACATGATATCAGGCGTGGGCAGGTAAAGTTACAGCCAGGCCAAAGATTTGCAGGCACCGGTGCAAAGCATTGTGCCCAATAGTTCATAAAAATTGACAACCAGATGATCATTGAGGCTTCAATGCACAATGCAACACCAAGAGCCTATCTGTCGAATTTAGGCCATGGGAAATTGGGAAGCTAAGTATCCATGAGCTGGATCCATTTTTCCATCCCTGCATTTGTTTTGTCTTGTTTTATTACATTTATATCCCACTTTCTCCCCAAGGACCTCAAGGTGGTGTACATGGCTCTCCTTCCTCTCCATTTTATCCTCACAGCAACCCTGTGAGTTGGTTACTCTAAGAGACAGTGACTGGTCCAAGGTCACCCAATGAGCTACATTGCCAAGTGGGGATTGGAACCTTGGTCTTCCAGGTCCTAGTCCAACACTCCAACCATTTTATCCTGGCTATCCAGTTGGACAGCTCATACTATCAGAAAGCTCTTCCTAATGTTTAGTCAAAATCACCTTCCTTGTAATTTGAACCCCTTGGTTTGGGTCCAACTCTCTGGAGCAATGAAAACAAATTTGCTCCACTATCTATGTGACAGCTCATCAAGTACTGGAAGATGGCTATCAAATCAGCAATTAATATTCTCTAGACTAATAGGCCCATCACCTTTACCCTGCTCTGAATACACACCTCATGCAAAAGTGTGACCTGTTCATCAGCCTGGATGGTCTTATGGTCCCTCTTACCCACCTACTGTAGCATCAACTGAAATAGTAACACAGTAATGTTGGTCAGCGTCGCAAGTCTTCATATTGCCAGTACAGCTGATGCTGGTGGCATTACAACCTGTACAACTGATACTGGTGGCATTACAGGTTTCACACTGTGCGGAAATGACATCTGGAGGAGGGAAGAGAAAAAGGTTTCATAAGGCATATAAGGATGGGCAGGTTGTTTGCCATAGATACGCCACATGATGTTAGGGATGGAATGCCCTCTCAATTTCAGTTCTCTGGCTTTTTCATTTTTTCCAATCTGAAATACAGCAATTTGCAAATTTTCTTTTTTTTTTTAAAAAAAAAGTCCTTATAAAAATTCTTCAGCATTTTAGAGCAAATTCCTTCTAACACACCCTTTTGTATGCAGTTTTGACTCATGTACAAATTTTTGTAAGCAATTTCTCCTGCTATGTTCATTTTTATGCACACTTTCCCCCCACATATCCATGTTTGTAAACATTGGTTCGTTGGAAAACTGCATTGCAAAATTCAGAGAAGTACAAATTTTGAAGGATGGCTGTGCTTCAGTTCTCACTTTGTTACAGAAAGTGTAAATTTGTTAAATGTGGCTTTAAATGCAAACTGAATAAAATTTGTCTTCCATTCCTACTTGAAATGCATTTATAAACTATTTTGTGCCTACTTTCCCATTACCAGGACTCTGTAGATTCTGTGCTAAAACCAAAGTAACATTCTGTATCATGCCATCTGAATGCGGTTAGGTGAATACATTTTGCAAATTGAGAACATGTATACCATTTCTAACATTATAGCATAATTTATTAATTTATAATTGATTAATGCCATTTTTGTACTCTTTTGTGTACTTTTTTCTGGCTTATTTATGAGGAAGGCCAATGAACCCTTCCTTCCTCTCTTGCATAACATGGTTTGAATAGTCAGTCTTTGGATCCTTCTGGTTCTTTACCTGCCTTCTTCATCTTGCAGAATAGGTTTAATTGTTTGTGACAAAAGTGTCTCCAAACACTGCTGGTTTGGATCTGGTTTTGCTAAACTGTTCCCAGTAGAATAACCCATCTCTCAAGCCAGTTATGAGCTAGTCCTTACCTATAGTTTGAAGCGAAGACAAGAGGAAAAGTCCCGCAAGAACCTGCATGGTAACGAATAGAGCATGTTATAAATGCTATTGAAAAAATGCTCAGAGATACTCTGTGTGTGTGTGTGTCTCTGTCTCTGTCTGTCTCTCTCTCTCTGATGAAGCAAATTCTCTTGATGGAAAAGTATACAACAAAATGTTCAGAGAAGAAGAATCCATTGTACATGAAATCCTTTAAAAGGGAACAAATCAAAATTTCTGAAGTTCACCACTTGTCCACTTTTTTCTTTCTTTTGTGAGCTACATGAACACACCTGAACTTACGTGGCACAACAGGGATGGAGAGCCTGTGTCCCTCCAGATGCTGCTGCATTCCAACTCTGATGTGAGTCCAACAACCTCTGGAGTGCCACAGTTTCCTCATCACTGGGTTAAGGGCATCAAGGTGGCAGGTTTGTTATGAAAATTAAGAACCCCCTTGAAATGTTCTGCTAAGAAAGAGAATGACCAGGGGTCACATTGCCAAGCCTGTCCCTGTTGTTCTGTAACCCTAATATGGACCTCAGAGCATAAGGGTGTTAAGAAAATTGAAATACCCCCCCCCCAGAATGTCTCCTCAGAATGTTATCAACATGTTGTGATGCAAAAAGGAGAACTGAGAGTTACTTGATGTTGCTTAACCTTGACTCATGTCTTGGGCCCAAAGAAGGAGGACGGCTGTTGTTCTTAGTTGTTCTGGTTTGGGGCAGATAGGGTTGGCTGGTTCCCAAAAGGCATTAGCTGTGTCTTGGGCAAAATGTATGAAATTCTGTATCTTTCCACTGATCACATGGTTTCAGTTTGATGAGGTATAAATGTAAGCCTACCCTAAACACGGGCAGGCAGCTCACTTTTGGCGTTTATGCGTGTGGGTCAGTGCCTCTGCTTTGCAAAGTATAATAAAGCTGTTGAACTTCTGACCCACTCGCCTCTCGTCTTGTTGGGAAATTTGGGCTTCCCACCAGGGAAACGATTTAGCAAGGATTTTTGCAACAGGTTCACCGACATTGAGTTCACCAAGGGCAGCTTGTATCCCTCCCCCCTAAAAAAACAAACCTCGAGCCATTCCTGAGCTTTTGTTTTGGAATTTAAATGTTTTCCTGCAATGCTTAGTTATGAGATTGACACCAACACTGAAGGCTGACTGAACTATTCACTAATATTGCTTCATAATGAAATATACTGATATTTACTTTGCTTGGTGTGCTTGATGACAGTTTCCAAGGACTCACAAGATGCTGTTGCTAAGACCAGCCTCTAAGAGTCTTTTACCCAGCCCAACAAATTTCCTAAACCTCCACCCGAGCCATATTCACTCACAACCTGCTCCAGCTACTGGGTACCAAAGCTCCTTTGGTTATATCTCTGACAAGTTTGGCTGATTGAAAAAACCTGCTTGTGTAACTTTCTTCTGGTAAAACATTACAAAGGAAAGCCTCTTAGTCTAACAGAGCCACTCACTCCTTTCTTCTGATCTTCACCAGCAAAGTATAGTTATTAGATCAGGGGAGAATAGCTCAGCTTTCTCTGGTCTTTGCCATATACCTGCATTATAAACCACCATTCCTCAGTGACCTTTCTCTGTGACAGTCAACTCTAAAATGACAGTTAACTGCCCATTCTTTCCTGATGAGAACCTCCAGTTCAACAGAATTGGGCAGAATAATCCAAGTGCTGGGAAGCTGGGGGGGGGGGGCGGTGGAGCAAGAGCCAGAAGGAAACTCCACAGGATCTTCCTCCTGCTTTGGAGCTGCCAGCCCGACGGAACACCGGCTCTGTCTCGAGCCACATGCATGAGCCAGCCAGGAAGTGCAAGCTCTGGTAAACAGGTATCTCAGGCTGTAAGCACCCCCCCATAGGCCACAATGGAAAACAAATGAAAATATTTTACTGTGCTGGCCTTTTGGCCGGAGGATTTTGCAAGGGGATCGGGACCTGGGGGAGGGGTCTGGAGGTGAGTCCTCTCTGCAGCTCTGCCCATGCCACACCTAAGGAACACCCCAGTTTGAGGGCTTCCACCGGCTTCAGCTGACCCTCCAGCTGCCCAGCTGCCCATCCCTGGCAGACCCCCGGCAGCGCCAGCAGGCTCCTAGCAGAGCCACATTCCTGCTGTGCCAAAGGCTGGCAGGACACAGTACAGCTGGTGCTCCACAGTATCCAACTCACCCCAGCCCTGCAGAAAGGTGAGTTGGATTGCACCCTATTATTATTATTATTATTATTGTTGTTGTTGTTGTTGTTGTTGTTGTTGTTGTTGTTATTGTTATTGTTATTGTTATTGTTATTGTTATTGTTATTGTTGTTATTCACAAGCTTTACTGACCAAACCCAAACCCAAATGAAGCAAGAAGCAACATGTGAATCTGAAAATGAAGTAAGCCAGATCCTCATGAAATAAAATAATGCCATGGTCCATTGCAAGGCCAATGTAGCGTAGCCAATCTGTTTTCCCTCTACTCCTTTATAGGCAAAGGGGTCTGGGATCTAGATGGCAATATTCTGCCAGATAGTTCCAAGGGATTACTCCCAAAATATAATCCAGACATCATAACTGACCATTGGCCATGCTGGCTAGGACTGATGGGAGTTTATATACACACATACATGCACTGCGGCTAGCGTCCATTGGGACTGGTGGGGCAGAAAGCAAGCTGCCCAACAGTAGGCGGATCCAGAGCCAATAGGCTGAGTCAACTAATGCTACAGTGGTCCCTGTCCCCTCTCTGCTGAGTTCTACAATGGCAGCATTTAGACTTAGGAGAAGGAAGCTGACTTACTGCATTGGCTGTAAGAAAGCAAGCTGGCGGGGGCTAGTTGAGGGCCGATTGAGGCCGGTGGGGGGGCTTCCCTAATAGACCAGCCACCACCATAGGCAGGCCTTTACGAGAAGCTTGACTCGCGTAAGTGATAGCAGGTGATCCGAGCAGGGGTTCAGAAAGAACACGTGAAAGGGCTGTGGAGAGACATGGAAGTGAATGTCTGAATAGAATTCCTGGTGCAGAAGGTCTGAGTAGAATTGTCATTAACCCCCTACACCCCATTCACTGTGGTCCAAATCTAGATTATGGCCTGCTTCCCTGTAGGGTTTTGGTGGGGGGGGGGAGGGTCAATGGGAAAAGAAATAATGTGGCCAATATTAAGCAAGCTTTTTTTTTTAAAAAAGTATAGTTTGGCCCTGAGACAAAGGTCTGATGTGATGTAAAGTGTTTTGCATCACTGTGCATTGACCATTATTTGGAAGGGAAGGGGAAAGGAGGGAATCAATAAGGCAGATGGAAGAAATATTCTTATTTTTATTTCAATTTATTAATCAACTGACACATATGTCTTTGGGAGACGTACAAAATGTAAGTGCATTAAAGATGGCATGACGTCAGAGAAAAGAACAATGCCTTACAATAAAAGCCATATAGTAAGCTATGGAAATAGCAGCAAAAACATACCATCAACAGATAGCAAAATCATTACGATGTAATATAAGCAAATTAAAAATGGATCTTGAGAAGACTGCAGACAAATAGCAAGGAGACATTTTTCAGTGACAGGTGACATGGGTGATGGATATATTACAAGTGGGCCTTCATCAGCAGAAATCCAAAAGCAGTCAGGAAGAGGGATCCAGAAGAAGGAGCACCTTTGTTGTTACAGTCAACCTTTGTATTGACACTGGTAGCCTCAGGTATATCAACATTCAGTGGGCTAGTACATTCAGACCACTTCCAAATGTAGTGCACAGTGTTCATTCCTGGACATGAAAAGCAAAAGTAAAGGTGAGTGGGACCCCTGCTCCCAGTAATGTGTACAACTCCATCTATAACCTTGAGATGGACAAAATGGTCCACTTCTGGTCCCTGTCAGTTTTGCATGTATTCATTCTAGTGCTATGTCAAAAATTTCTCCTGCAGTTTTTCAATCATTCTCTACCAATGTATGAGAAAAGAAATTGCATTCAGAAATTATGAACGGGGAGAAAAACATTTGAAGAAATACTCAACGATGGAGTGCAGGGTTTGTTGGTTTGTTTTTTTGCTTACCTTTCTTTCAAAGTGGATTTTTTTAAGGTGTCCTTTCTTTCCATTTATAAATAACATCTCCCATGGCGTGCACTCTGCAGCCTTCCTGGCTGCCCATGTAAACCCCATGATGTCCTCAGCTGGTCTGAAAAGCTATTTACTGTGCACCTGACCTACTGAGTGCCCAGCAGCTGATTCTTTTTCATGGTGAACCCTTTTAAGCAGTGCAGATACATCCTCACAAACACACATGGACATATGACAAAAGGAAAGACTTTCCTTCAACACTAAATCAGCCACCATCACATAGATGTCAGGCACGTGGTATTCTGACTCCCTGGCTTCCTGCGTTTCAATAAATGCTGAGAGGAAGATGTCATAAGTTAACTTCTTCACATGGTGCTCTTTCAGATCAGGAAGTGCAGGCAGCAAGGGAAGCTGCAGAATGCTGGAGAAATGTTTATTGGAATGAAAAATGATCCAACCACCCAATGACCACCTTACAAGGAGAAGGTCAACCCTGCACTCACCAAAACTCCAAAAAAAATTAAAGTGCCCTGAGAAAGAAGCAGGAAAATGGACACCTTCTTCACAGGGTAAGAAAGATTTCAAGAATCTGGAAGACAGGTACAGCACAGTACTAATTCACTCATCTACCCATTCCATCCTGTTTCTGCAATCTGTGGCTTTCTTATTTTTTTATATAAAAAACCTATAAAATTGACACTATTTAAATATGTATCTTATTTTAATTCAGAATTTGGATTTTTAAAATGCATTTTCATTTGTGTGTTTGTGTGCTCTCAAGAACAGCAACAGAATATTTGGGAAGTGCAAAAGATAATGAAATTTTAATCCATTTCTTAGTCCAGGAAATGTGGATCAGGTCAGATGATAATGAAATTAACAAAGATCAAATTCCTTCTATAGTCCCCTCCACCTTTCCTTTGGTATCCTGAAGATGGCTAAAAAATATCAAAATAGCACAATCTTATTAGAATGAAACATACACACCCTGGTATGTGGGGGTGAAGGGAGGGTAGTGGGACAAAGTAACCCAGATCATGTAGAAAGGAGCTTTAGCTGAGTGGCAGAGCATCTGCTTTGCATGCAGAAGGCACACCCGGAGAGCCATTTCTTGTCATTGAAGATAACAGTGAGATAGATGTGCCAAATGGGTCTGATTTGGTATAGGTCAGCTTCCTTCTTCCTGTGAGAAGAGCTCACAAGAGCTCATCAGATCTCCCTCCATACTACATCCACAAAAAAGGACCAAAAAATTATAAGAAGCTTCCTTAAAACCTAACTTTACACCGTCGTACCATTAGCCAATCTAGCTCTGTATTGTCAACACTGACTGGTGGCCCCTCTTTAGGGTTTCAGGCAGGAATCTTTCCCAGCTCTAACTGGAGATGCTAAGGAATGAACCCGGGACCTTTTGCATACAAAATATGTGCTCTGTCAGTGAGCTATGGTCCTTTCTAGCTCAGTGATGCAGTCCATCATTTCCATGCAGAATGCCCCAGGAATGGGGTATCTAGTTTGGAAACAGCATTTTAGTGTGGAATGTGTCAGGTTCCTGGATAGGGAAATTAGCTGTGCCTTTGGAGAGCTGCCACTGGTCAGAGTAGATAACACTGAGATTGATGGGCCAATGGGCTGGCACTCTATACTACAGCTCCATAAGCTCATAGAAAATCGATAGGTAGTTATGGGCTACTCCTTACCAGCAGCTAAAAGGAGTCAGAAGAGGAAAAGTCCCACAAGAGCCTCAGTGGTAATGAGTGGTTCATGCTTTGAAGGGTACTGAAAAAATCCTCAAAGATAGTAGGCCTCTCTCCCTCCCCACCACCTCTCTCCGATGAAGCAAATTCTCCTGCTGGAAAAGTGTGCAACAATGCTCAGAGAGGAAGTGTGCAAGGTACATGCAATTCTATTAAAAAGGGAACAAAGAGCAATGCCAAAGAGTAGGGTAGAAGAAAGGGAGCTTTGCTGGGGTTCACCCCTCATCCCTTTGTTGTTGTTATTTTTAGAAAGTTATGCAAGCACACTTGAATTGACGTAGTACAACAGAGTTGGAGAGCCCTTGGCCCTCCTGATGCTGTTGAACTACAGATCCCATCATGCTTGGCCAATGGCCACACTTACTTGGGCTGGTGGGGAGTCCAACCACATCTGGAGGGCCACAGGTTCCCCATCCCTTTGGTACAACCAGTTGGGTGAATGGAGGCTTCAATTCTGCTGGCTGTAGGGGTCTGGTTCATCAGCATATTCCCCATAGAGAATGCATTGGCAAAACAAGCACCAAGCAGAATTGAACCACCACCAGCAGGGCTGAAATCAGATCTTTAGGGTGGGGAACCTTTTTTTTATGCCTGAGGGCACATTACCTTCTGGCAACCTTCCAGGGACCATATGACAGTTGGGGGTGGGGCCAAAGACAAAAGTGGGTGGAGCAATGAATGTAAATATTTCCCTTTGTACAGTAGGCTAGTTTTTACACATACTCCCACGCCCCTCTCTGTCCTCTATCCAGACAAACAAGAGGTATTATCAACAACACGTACCCAATAGGGGAAAACTCTGAAGGAGGGTATAAAGCAGAGCTGGGAAGGGCTGTGGCCTGAGAGGTCTAGCTGGAGAGGGGGGTGGCCTAGGGAGAGTCTCAAGGGCCAGATAGAGAGGCTCCGACAGCCACATTTGGCTCCTGGACTGGAGGTCTCCCGGCTCTAGAGGTGAAATATGGAGCTTTTCAGGTGAAGGTGCTCTTTGGTGAATGCAGGTAGGCTTGCCAAGTTATTTCTTGCCCGTAGGGTTCCCACACCTTTAATGGTTGTGTGAGAAGAAGAAATTCAGCAAGTGGTGTCTTCAGTATGGAAATGCAGGAAGAGGAAACTGTTAATGTGATCAATTTGGGATGTTTTTTATTAGTGACGAACAGCTGGTATAGCACAGTGGGGAGGAGAGCCTGGCTGGGAGTCCAGAGTCTGTGAGCTCAAATCCCCGCTCGTATCTCATATTAGGGTTAGAGTTACGGTTGGGTTAGGGTTAGGTGTAGGGCCCAGGTAGGGTTAGATTTGGAATTAGATTCAGGGTTAGTGTCCAGGTTAGGGTTAGGTTGTGAGTTAGGGACTGGGTCCAGGTAAGAGTTAGGGTTTGGTTGTCAGTTAGGAACATGGTGCAGGTTAGGGTTCAGGTTCGGGTTAGTGTTAGGGCCCAGGTTAGGGTTAGGGTTAGGGTTAGGGTTGGGGTCTAGGTAAGGGATAGGTTGTGAGTTAGGAACAGGGTCCAGGTTAGGGTTAGGTTGTAATTTAGGAACTGGGTCCAGGTTAGGATTAGGTTCCAGGTTAGGGTTAGGGTTAATGACCAGATTAGGGTTAGGTTGTCAGTTAGGAACTGGGTTAGGGTTAGGGTTGGTTAAGGGCTAGGGTTAGATTCTGAGTTAGCATTGGTTGATGGCTAGAGTTAGATTCTGGATTAGGGTTAGGGTTAGTTAGAGTTGGGTTACTGTGAAGGTTATGTTTACATTCTGGGTTAGGGTAAGGTTAGCCTGAGATTTTGGTTTGAGTGAGGGCTACTATTAGGGTTAGATTTCATCCAGTTTAGGGTTAGGGTTGGGTCAGGGTTCAGGTTACATTTATGGTTAGAGCTGGATTATGATTATGGTTAGAGTTAGGGTTAG
Source organism: Rhineura floridana (assembly GCF_030035675.1). Taxonomy (NCBI): domain Eukaryota; kingdom Metazoa; phylum Chordata; class Lepidosauria; order Squamata; family Rhineuridae; genus Rhineura; species Rhineura floridana. The sequence goes on along the minus strand of NC_084494.1, from coordinate 29,342,253 downwards.
GGTTGGTTAAGGGCTAGGGCTAGATTATTGAGACTGGTTAGGTCTCAACTTTTGTTTTAGCTGTTGTAATTTTTGGTTATTGTTGTAAAGAGCTTTGACTTTTCAAAAATGAAATAGCATTACACCAATATTTTTTATATAAATAATTTCCATGGCAGGTCCAGGTAGGTCTGGGGAAGGCCTTTGTCTGAAACCCTGAATAGCTGCTGCCAGTCAGTGTAGACACTGCAGAGCTAGATGGACTAATGGTTTGACTAACTTCCAACATCCCTACAAAAGCTGAATGTGTACAGTCTGTTCTCACTCCAACAAAGCTCCTTGAGCATCCAGAATCCTTTTTCTAATTCACTATCAAGTTTCACTTGCTAACAATCTCAGTGTAATGTATCTTAATGGATGCTATTGCCGTGACTCATTCTTCAGTAATGCTTTCCTGGTACTGAATTTCGTTCTCTTTCTTTTATTGAATAAAATAATGGATTACAAGGGGAAATGGAATTCAGAGCTAGTGCATAGGATTTGATTGATTTTAGTGTCACAAGGGCATGGGCAGAATTGTTTATAGTATGTCCAGGTCTTTGGTTTGACACTACAATTAGGGATGGACCCATCTGTCTATTTCAGTTAGCCTCACTTTCTCATTTTTTCCAATCTTAAATTCAGTTTGCCACATTTGTGCATCTCTGCGTTGTTGTCATAGTTTTGAAAAGTCCTCATGAAAATTGGCCAAACTGATGCAGAAATGTGTCAAACTGAATTTAAGATTGGAACAAAAACAGAAACTGGGTTAAACCAAAATTGTCAAATGTGAAAGAGCTCACTAGGTTGGATCTAAAGGTGCTCTTCTGAAGCAGAAAGTGCTTGCTTCTCATGGAAGGGCTGTTTCCTACATAGGGGAAGAGCATTCCATGAGGTAAGTATTCAGCAAGATCTGCAGCAGTTGAAAAATGGAGAACCACTATTGCAGAATTTTTGCTCAGCTGCAGAATGTCTGTAGTAAATCTGCTCCTAAGATGGCGACAGAGACCTTGTTCAGCCAGTTGGTATCTGTGCAGGTGAAGTGCCAGGGCTGTGAGGAGAGGCGAATAAATGTTTGTGTGAGCACTGAGCTACAATCAACCACAAATCCCATTCATAGAAAGGCCATACAATATTTCTTCTTCTTCACTGCCGCTGCCTCCTGGTCCCGGTCCAGGTCCCAGCCCTGCTTCGCAGGCCGGCCGGCCATGAACTTCCAGGGTGGGCCTGTGCAGGGTGCCAGACAGCAGCAGCAGCAGAGCCTGGGGGTGCCAGAGGGCCTGTTGGGCCCATTGCTGGGCAGAGCGCCACAGCCGCAGTTCGGCCTCTCTAACTTGGTGGCCACCCGCATCGAGATTGGGCTCTTCAAGTCGGTGCACCCTAACATCTACACCCCAACATCTACGCCATCTACGACCTTATTGAGGGCGTCAACGATCTTGCGCTCCAGAGCCAGATTCACGAGCACGTCATCTCCATCGAGGGCCACAGAAATACAGCTGGAAGAGCTGGACCTAAAACCATGCAGGAGATGAAGCTATGACAACTCAAGCCAGAATTTCCAACAAGATCAGAAAGATTCAGTATGATTCCTACAGTATGATACCTACTATTGGAAGCTTGTAATTGCTGGGGGGTTTTCTTTTAATAATGTTATTCATTATTTAATTTTGAGAATTGGATTATTTTATTGATATATTATGTTCTATTGATGTATTGCTATTTTCAGTACAGCTTGTTGGAAGTCCTGACTCCGTCTTCAGCCGATCGGTATGCCTTCTTATCTCAGGGAATTCCTGATCAATTCCAGCAGCCGACAGCTCAACGAAGTCCTGTGTAAAATCTGATCGGTTCACCTTTACCTTGGAGAACATTTAAGCCAGTCAAAGTTTCCTCTTGACTGGCTTTTAAACTGAAAAAAGCTTCCTCTGAGGCAGAGATCTCTCAGAGACAACCACCAGCTGGGCACTCACTTCCGGGAAGTCGGGTCCCCGAATGTTGTTGGATTACAACTCCCATCGACTCCAGCCAGCATGGCCAATGGTCAGCAATGATGGGACGTAGTCCAGCAACATCTGGGGACCCAAAGGTTGGGAAAGACTGGCTTGCAAAGGCTGGCAAAATTGTCCAGTAACAAAAGAGCTCTCTAGCTCCAAAACCCATTGAGGCATACTATAGCATAGGCAAGTTTGTGTCTGTGGGTCTGGAGCACAAATCTTTAAGAATGTAGCATTGCCCTTGTATCCCAGGCTATTGATTGATGGATTGATTGGTTGGTTGGTTGATTGATAAATCGATCGATCTATATCTATCTATCTATTTATCAATCAATCATCTATCCATCTATCCTAACTAATCTGGGCAGATAGCAACACTATCTCACCACAATGTTTTCATTATTGTAGATCTCTGCTACAGGTTAGGAATGTAACCAATAATTAAAATGATGGGACCCCTCCCCCCAATAATGTGGGGATAGCAGCAAGGGAAAAATAGAAGTGCTGATGAGTCAAATGTGGCTTCTCTTGCTTTCCGCAAGGGGATGTATCAGTTGGCAACATGTAATGGCAAACCGATTGATGAAAGGAGATGAAATAGTATGATTTCTCATTCCTAGTCATAATCCTCCTCTGCCTTTCCACACTCCCTTTTGTGGATTTCATGCTATACTATAGCCATGAACCCTGAGAACTTTAGAGTGCAAAGAGGATTTGAAAGCATGGTGGATGGAGACTGAGCCAGTGGAAGAACTGATCATGTACAAGATATGATCAAATGGGCCATGGGATCCAGTGATCGTTGAAGATCCAGGACCCATCATTAATCCAAACCTTCAGTATGGAATTCAATCATTTTTAAAAACCTTACATCTTATTTTTGCCCTTATTATATCCATCTATCCAGATCTATCCTTCTCTTTCTCCTACTTTGTTTTCTGGAATGTCTCTTCATTCCTCTCCCTCTCTCTGGTTATTGCAATTAAAGTGGCCAGATGCAAAGGAGAGGAGGGCTTCTGTGCTGGAAGCTGGGCAAGAGCAACTCCTGTTTGGGTTCTTTTTGTTTGTATTCCAGAAGGAAGATAGAGTTAGGGTCCTCCAGCTGGCTAGGCTTGCCTACCTTTGCCTGTGCTGTTCTCTACCTAACTTCCTTCCGTTGTAAACTGATATCCTCAGGGAAGCTGATCTGCCCCTCCTTACTTTGTCATCTTATTTGACCGTCCAAAGAAAGAGGAGACATCTTGTCTTTGCTCTCTCTCTGGAGCCATGAGAGCAATACCCAACTCTGGGCATTTCACCTGCAACATAGTTAGTTAGTGAGAACTAGGTATGCCTTTCCTATCTACTATGTATGTCTATAAATAAAAAAGCTTTTCTTATTTTACTAAGTCTTAAGTCTCAGTGATCTAAATACAGGGTAAAAGCCTGCTTCTAAGGTAAATACACAAACTGGCACACGGAGCTCTGACCACTAAGGTTCTCTGCATATATATTGTCAAACAAGTACACCTACTCAAATTCCTTCTTATATATTACGACCAGAGCACACGGGATGCAAATGGACTGGCAGCCGACAGCTTCCTCTCAATTCTCCTAGGCAAGCTGGAAAGCTGCTTCCACAATGTCTCCATCCTCACAGGCAGTGGATAGGTTGCCAATACTGTTTTGCAAGTATGTGTGAAAGCCTTGCTTACTGCCCACGATTTGCAGGAGAAAGCCTGTTGATTTAGATGGATTTCCTGACATCACAAGAAGCGTTGAAAAAGGGATCCGAGCCAACATTTTTTCAGCATTACATTCTCCCTCCCTCCCAGCACTGCTATTCCTGCAGGAGCCTGACTGTTCTTTAACCTCTGTTAATTCCAGAGCAACATCTTACAGCATTCCTATTTATTAATTGTAGTGGCTCCTGCTTTCTGCAGAGGATTGGGTGTGTGTAAGGGTGTGTGTGTATGTGTATGGTGCATGTCAGTATAGGCCTATGCTATGTGCCTGGGAGAGAGGATACAGAACCGAGTGGGGAGATTTGAGGGGGCCCCAATCAGTATAGTGATGGGTAGAGGGAGATATGATGTTGTGCGGAGGACTTGCCAGGTGAGGGGAACTCGGCCCAGGCAGTTAATGACTGTACCTTGTTCCAGTCCTCCCCACATCCACAGGTCTGATGGTTGTCCTATCAGCCAGCTCTCGGGTCTCCGGATGCTGCTTTTAAATGCCAGATCGGTATATAATAAGACCTCCCTCATCCATGATTTACTTCTGGAAGAGGCAGCCGATCTGGCTTGTATAACTGAGACCTGGGTGGGTGAGCAGGGGGGAGTTGCTCTCTCCCAGCTGTGCCCACCGGGGTACTTGGTTCAGCATCAGGGTAGACCTGAGGGTCGGGAAGGGGGGTTGCTGTAGTCTATAGGAGTTCCTTTTTCCTTTCCAAGCACCCTGTCCACGTGACTACTGGTCTGGAGTGTTTACACCTTGTGTTGGGTCAAGGTGACAGATTGGGGATTCTGTTGGTGTACCGTCCACCCAGCTGCACAACAGACTCCCTAACTGAGCTGACGGAGGTGGTCTCGGATGTATTGTTGAGATCCCCCAGATTGTTGGTACTGGGGGATCTCAACATTCATGCCGAGGCTACCCTATCCGGGGCGGCTCAGGACTTCATGGCCTCCATGACAACCATGGGGCTGTCCCAACATGCCACTGGCCCAACTCATGTAGCAGGGCATACTCTAGATTTGGTTTTCGAAACTGGACATGGAGATGGTGATCTGAATGTGGGGAGCTTTACATCAGTTCCTTTGTCATGGACAGATCACCGCTTGTTGAAGTTTAGACTTACAGCGGCTTCTCCCCTCTGCAAGGGTGGAGGACCAATTAAGATGGTCCGCCCCCAGAGACTAATGAATCCGGATGGTTTTCAAAGGGCTCTGGGGAGTTTTCCGGCTGATAGGGCTGGCGCTCCTGTCGAAACCCTGGTTGAACTGTGGAATACAGAAATGACCCGGGCAGTTGACATGATCGCTCCCGTGCGCCCTCTCCTATGTAGAGCTCATACAGCTCCATGGTATACTCTAGAGCTGAGAGCGATGAAGCAATATAGGAGACGGCTTGAGTGCAAATGGAGACGAACTCCTGATGGATGCAATTATACACTGGTAAGTGCCTATACCAGGTTGTATTTAGGGGCAGTGAGAGCAGCAAAAAAGCAATATTTTGCTGACACTATTAAATCATCTATCTGCCGTCCAGCGGAGCTCTTCAAAATTGTCCGAGGACTACTACATTCTGGCCCTAGGGACACGGCAAAACCATCTGAGGCCCACTGTAATGCCTTTGCTAGACACTTCCAAGATAAAATCTTTTGCATCCGTCGGGACTTAGACTCCAATGTTATAACAGTTGAATCAAATGAGGTATCTGGAACACAGACTTGTCCTGATTTTTTGGATGAATTTCAGTTGGTACAGCTTGAGGACGTTGACAAGGTGCTTGGACAGGTGCGTGCAACCACTTCTGTATTGGATCCTTGCCCTTCTTGGCTAATAAAAGCTAGCAAGGATGGAACAGCCGGATGGGCCAGGGAAGTGATTAATGCCTCATTGAGAGAGGGAGTGGTCCCTGACTGCCTAAAAGAGGCGGTAGTGAGACCGCTCCTGAAGAAATCGTCCCTGGACCCAGAAAACTTTAACAATTATAGGCCGGTAGCAAATATCCCATTCCTGGGCAAGGTCCTGGAACGAGTGGTTGCGGATCAGCTCCAGACACTCTTGGATGAGACAGATTATCTGGATCCATTTCAATCGGGTTTCAGACCCCGTTTTGGCACCGAGACAGCCTTGGTCGCCCTGTATGATGACCTTTGTTGGGAGAAAGACAGGGGGAGTGTAACTCTGTTGATTCTCCTTGATTTATCAGCGGCCTTTGATACCATCGACCATGGTATCCTTCTGGGGAGACTCGCTGATCTGGGAGTTGGAGGTACTGCTTGGCAGTGGTTCTCCTCCTACTTAGTGGGTCGCCTCCAGAAGGTAGTGCATGGGGAGTATTGCTCGGCACCTTGGGTCCTCCAGTATGGAGTTCCGCAGGGGTCAGTTCTATCCCCCATGCTTTTTAACATCTACATGAAGCCACTGGGTATGGTCATCAGGAGTTTTGGAGTGCATTGTCACCAGTATGCTGATGACACACAGCTCTACTTCTCCTTTTCATCTTTTTCAGATGAGGCTGTCGAGGTGCTGAACCGGTGTCTGGCCGCGACAATGGACTGGATGAGAGCTAATAAACTGAGGCTCAATCCAGACAAGACTGAAATGCTGTTAGTGGGTGGTTCTTCTGACCAGATGATGGATGTTCGTCCTGTCCTGGATGGGGTTGCACTCTCCCTGAAGGAGCAGGTTCGTAGCTTGGGCGTTCTTTTCGAACCATCCTTGTCACTTGAGGCTCAGGTAGCCTCGGTGGCACGGAATGCTTTCTACCAACTTTGGTTGGTGGCCCAGCTACGCCCCTATCTGGACAGAGACAACCTTGCTTCAGTTGTTCATGCTCTAGTAACCTCTAAATTAGATTACTATAATGCGCTCTACGTGGGGCTGCCTTTGAAGACGGTTCGGAAACTGCAGCTCGTGCAAAATGCAGCGGCCAGATTGTTAACAGGGACCAGGCGGTCCGAACATATAACACCGATTCTGGCCCGCTTGCACTGGCTGCCTATATGTTTCCGGTCCCAATTCAAGGTGCTTGTCTTAACCTATAAAGCCTTACACGGCCTGGGACCACAATACCTCATGGAACGCCTCTCCCAATATGAACCTGCCCGTACACTTCATTCAACATCGAAGGCCCTCCTCCAGGCGCCTACTCAGAGAGAAGCTCGGAGGGTAGCAACAAGAAAAAGGGCCTTTTCAGTGGTGGCCCCCGAACTATGAAACGATCTCCCCCTTGAAGTACGCCTGGCGCCAACGTTGTTATCTTTTTGGTGCCAGGTTAAAACCTTCCTTTTCTCTCAGGCATTTTAATCATGTAACATTATCACATTATCACATCTTCATACTTTTACATTTAATAATTTTAGTATTTTAGTATATTAGTATTTTAATATTTAGTATTTTTGTGTGTTTTTGAATTCTATATGTGGTTTTAATTGTATATTGATGTTTTATCCTGTTGTGAACCGCCCAGAGAGCTTCAGCTATGGGGCGGTATAGAAATTTAATTAATAATAATAAATAAATAAATATATATATATCTGTTAAAGGTGTAGGAGTCCTTGTCTCCTTTGCCATCTGACCATTCCAGAATCTAATTCTAATCATAGTTCAGCACTAACCCTAAATGTAACCTGAACCCTGACTCAACCCTAACCCCAAACTGGATGAAAACTAACCCTAATAGTAGCCCTCACTCAAACGGAACCCTCAGCCTAACCTTACCCTAACCCAGAATCTAACCAAAACCCAAACAGTAACTCAACTCTTAACCAACCCTAACCCTAATCCAGAATATAACTCTAGCCATCAACCAACCCTAACCCAGAATCTAACCCTAGCCCTTAACCAAACCTAACAGTAACCTTAACCTTAACCCGAAATCAGAATCTAACACTAGCCATAAACCAACAGTAACCCAGAATCTAAGCTTAGCCCTTAACCAACCCTCACCCTAACCTGGACCCAGTTCCTAACTCACAACCTAACCCTAACCCTAACCCTAACCCTGACCCTGACTCTAATGTAGATGCTAACCCTGACCCTGACCCTAGTACCTAACTCACAAGCTAACCCTAACCTTGATGCTAACCCTAACCCTACCCTAACCGTAACTAGTGTTGTGAGAGAGGGAGAAAAACTTTTATCCACTTTATCCATGCAATGAATAGTTTTATAAACTTCTTTCATGCTACCTCCTTCTCGCCTTTTCTCTAAACTAAAACTCAACATTTCCTCATAGGGGAGTCGCCCCATCCCCTTGAAGAACAGTGCTCTACATGATTTATGAACATGTTAAAAAGCACAGCCCTAATACCTATCCTTGAGGGGACTCCACTTCCTGCATCCCTCCATTCAGAGAACTGTCCATTTATATCTACTTCCTGTTACTTAAACAGTTCCTGATCCACAAGAGGACCTCTCGTCTAATTCCATGATTACTAAGCTTACTTAGGAGTCTTTGATTGGGTGCTTTGTTGAAAGCTTTTTGCAAGTCCATGTACACTATGTCAACAGAAAATATGGTCTGAGATAAAGCATCTAAATGTTTCCAAACTAAATGTTTCCAAACCAGGCATAGTCTCAATTGAGCTTAGAAATGCAGCTTTAGGCACTGAACTCAGTGGGCATTAGTTTCTGAGTCGATATGCAAAGGATCAAGCTGTGAGACTACTGATATCATTTTAACACACTGTGAAGGAATATCAGGTTATACCTAATATATCGTTCCCCCTATATGTGTGTGTGTATATATATTATGTATTTTATGTGTTTTAATTTATTTTAATGTTTTTGTGATTTTTATTGTGTACAATTTTATTATGTATGTGTTTTATTTTATTGTAAGCCCTCCTGAGTGCTCTATTATAGTGTAGAAGGGCTGGATAGAAATATTTTAAATAAATAAATAATAGGTTGTATCCAACTACTTTTTACTCATAGTAAACCGATTGAAATTAATGAGCCTAACAGGCATGTTCATTCATTTCAATGGGTCTTCCTCCCTAAATTGGAATAGCATTGTATACAGCTCATTATTTTCTCTGTTTTTAAATTGTGCTTGATGAAACCAGAAATTGTATTACTGTTTTGAGCAATTGATAATGTATTAAATTGAAAGACAGGATGCTATTTAACAAATACATGTTTAAAACTCTTGTGTGTGTGTGTGTGTGTGTGTGTGTGTGTGTGTGTGTGTGTGTGTGTGTGTGTGTGTGTCTGTGTCTGTGTCTGTGTCTGTGTCTGTGTGTCTCTGTGTGTGTAGATATAGGGAACCTGTGGCCCACTGGATTCAAACTCCCATCAACTCTTACTATTGGCCATGTTGGGGCTAACAGGAGTTGGAATCTGACAACATCCAGGTAGTCTCAAATTCCCCAACCCTGAAATATATGCACAGGAGCTAGGCTATAGGTGTGGGCAACTTTTGAAAGACACCCACAAGCACCCCTCTCATTCAAGAGGTGGAACTTTCTCCATAAGAAGATCTGCCAGAACCTTTTTCTGTTAAGCCTGGTGTTTATTTTCACTGAGGAAAACAGAAAATCCTCCTGGAAGATTCAGCTGCATTTGGAGACAGTGGTGGGTGGATATAAGACAGGCATAAATGAATGCAGAGATTATGCAGTCCTTCGTGGCAGGTCCCTTTTACAAGAGGATCTTCAGCAGCAGGAGCCCAGAAAAGGTTGGCAGGAGGAGCCCAGAGGATCGAGATCCCCTGGAAGTGTCTGGTATACATTCAGCTGCCTGAACGGCTTCAGCAGAATTGGGCCGGAAATTTGTGGTTTCACTTTCAATTGCGGCACAGGTGTACTTTGTAGTGCAGCCCATCATGGTCCTGTCGATGTGTGTTCCATCTGCACATGGAAGACAAGATGGGTTGTCAGACAACCATTGTTGCTTGCGTCTGCTTTCCGAGCCACTCCAGCTAGGCCCCATCTGCACTATTCATTTACAGCTGTATCATACCACTTTAAACAGTCATTCCTTCCCCTAGAGTGTCCTGGGAACTGTAGTTGGTTATGGGTGCTGAGAGTTGTTAGGAGACCACATCTCACATAGCTACAATTCCCAGAGTGATTTAGCAACCCATCCTTCCTCCCAGGGAACCCTGAAGTTGGACTAGACCTGGGACACCAGGGTTCAGATCCCCACTCAGCCACAAAAATTGGCTAGGTCACCCCAAGCCAGTTACTGTCTCTCGGCCTAACCTACTTGATAGGGTGTCGGTGAGGAGAAAAGGTAGGGTGTAAATGCAATAACTAAAACAAAAACAGGAAGTGAAGGCTAGTGGCTCCATGACTGTGGGGCAGTGGAATCCACTCTGGGTGTTGCTGTTTTTTCAGGAGCTGTCCTATTTTGGGAATAGGTTTCAGCACCTTAGACAGCTCCTGGAAAACCCCAGAGTGGATACCACTGCCCCACTGAAATGGAGCCACTTGTTTCCACAGATGATGATGATGATGATAATGATGATAATAATAATAATAATAATAATAATAATAATAATAATAATAATAATAATAATAATAATAATAAATTTGTGTGTCGCCTATCTGGCAAATAGCCACTCTAGGCGATGTACATTAAAATGGGATAAAATACAATAGTATCAAATGCAGTCACATTAGTCTCAATAAATAAAATACTGGACAGTCATCAATACATTTATAAAACATTTACATTTACAGCATATAATAGATGACAAATCATGGAGATTAACCCATCCCAAGGATCTCAAAGGCCTGTTGAAATAGCCATGTCTTCAGGGCCTTGCGGAATACATCCAGGGAAGGGGCATGTCGAAGATCAAACGGGAGGGAGTTCCAGAGAGTGGGGGCCACCACAGAGAAAGCCCTCTCTCTAGTACCCACCAACCTAGCTGTTTTGGTTGGTGGGATTGAGAGAAGAGCTGGCCCTGAGATACCTATGGAGAAGGGAACTGTGGTGGTTTTCCTCTGCCTGCTCTGCTAGGTGCCCCACCATGAAAATCATTCCACTGACCAAATAGAGAAGTGAGACTGCATCTGATATCACTCACTGGAATCGATGTGCGAGGATATCTTGAAGCAGCTTGTTTCCATTCCAGTACAATTTGCCATCTGTGTCTGACATGTCTCCTTCCACTCGTGGCAGGCAGGGCACGTTATTCCATTCACTCTTGTCTGTATGGGTATCACTGAAAGCAGAAGGTGTGGGGGGAAGAGGTGTTATCAGTCAGCCTGAGGAATGGGCCAAGGGCTAATACAGAGTCTAAGACTTTCTCCCTGCAATCATTTTAAGAGCTGCTCTGACACATTTGTAGTCTCGTTCCATCCTGGTTCAACGGGCACCTGTCCCTTTTGTACAGTCCCAGCTTGTCCCAAAATGTTTGCCATAGCCTAAGCAACCCAAACCCCTCTTCCCGACATGCCCGTCTCATCCACGCATCGAGCAGTGCCTGTCTAGCTGGCCCTACACATGGAGATGGAGGATGACTCAGAACAGATGGAACCTTGCTTGCTCCAGCAAGGCTCATCTTACCTTTACTCATCTATAAAAGCTGCAGCAGTGCATGCGGTGGGGCAGAGATGTGGGGCCACCTTCCTGACACCACAGTTGCATGGAGGGGAGGGGGGAAGAACATGTCACTGCACAGGGAAAAATCCTTGCACTGACAATACATAGCGCGATGTGGAATGCAACCCATTCTTTTTTTTTTAGTTTGACTGTGGGTTTTTTCCTCCACTGCAACTTGGGCTGCACTTAACATTGTTGTCATGGCGTGGTGCCTAGTTATTGTCCAAGATCCAGAGTGCTAAGCCAAGTGGGAGATCACTAGGGCTGCATAAAGGTGTCCCCGAGACCACCACCATCTTAGACCTTTGTTTCCGATGAAGGTGTGAGGAAATGTGGCTTCATCTGGAGAGGGGCAGCATTCATTTGACTTTTGGGTATGAGGGTTACTTAATCAATTTCATAAATGTGCAGTAATGCAAGGTGACCCAAGGGCTTTTTTGTCCATTTTTTTTGGTGAATTTTGGGTAAAAACATTTTTGACATAATTTGTATTGTTAGGGTGGTTACCAATATGGTATTTGTATGCCATTTTAGAGGTATATAAACTTTCTATAAATAAATAAATAAAATAAACAAATATCTTGTGGGCAACAAGTTGTCTGCCTTTGGTCTACACAGTAGGAAGGCCCATTGTGTTCGGCATGGGACTGTCATCGAGATTGGATCCAGCCAGTGTTTAAGACTGCAGCCTTCATGGATTACAGCTTGCAGACTGGGGTACCCTCCAGGATGCAATCTCGCATAAACCCAGAGAAGTGGTCTACAGAGGGTGGACGAAAGGAAGTGGTGAGGGAAGGGGCACAGGGGAGAGGGAAGGGCTATCCAGAAACTGTATACCTACGGACAGGCATAGCATTAGCGCAGTTGTCAATGCAGCAGGCCCAACTCTGGCGGAACCGTCTTCCATTCCCCAAAGTGAAGTAAATTGGAGGTAAGGAGCACTGAAACATGGTTTCACACCTTTTCTCTATTTTTGTAACAGATGGTCCATCTAAGCAGGATGAGGTAGGATGGAGAAAAGAGAGAGGAAAAGGATTGTTTAGTAACTCAAAAAATCTCCACCGTGATGGCAAGCAGGGTGTGCTTGTCTGGAGGAGGGATAATGCAGTGTACAAGAACTCTGCAACTGATGTCTGGCATTGTCTGCTGCACCCGCTACTCCAGGTATGTAACACTTGATGCTGGGCTCATAAGGCCCGGGTGCCGTCCATGCATGCAGCAGCTGACCATGGCCTTGTCTGAGCCTGTCCCCGATCCACAGCTCTGATCTGACTTGTGATCGCTCCCACCCACCTACTGTACTTTCGGTAAGGATGATGATGCAGGTCTCTTCATTCTCTTCACACTTCTTCTTCTGGCCTGTGCAAGTGGTTTCATTGCTGCTACAAAATTCACACTCCAGTGAAGCACCTGGAAAGTTGGGGGCGGGGGAGGAGGGGGAGAGGAAACATAATTAATACACTTTTCATCCACGAATGATCTCTGCTTACCAAATATTTGAACTTTTCATCTGACAGCGGGGGAAGAGCTGGAGAGAGGAGTGGTACCCTGGTGCAGCCAGACCGTGATGCCATCTGGCCCACCGTGCAGCCATGTCATAGGCCTTTCTTCTCCCGGGTGCTAGCTAACCAGCCATGCTGGCTGGCCTCCTTAGGCGGTGGGGTTTGGCTCTCCCTTCTGATACATTCCTGAAGCCATAACTAGGAGGCCCAAGCTGGCATACTGCCAAGACCTTGCATAGGCACATGGCATCTTGGGGGCCCAGAAGCTCCACCATCGCTGATAACCTGGCCTAATCTACCATCTGTCTGGCAGTGAGAAGAGCACTAAGCAGCTGTGGTGAATGAGCAAGCCATACTCCCCCCCCTTAAGTTGCTCGACTACAACCTGGGAGATCAGGGTTCGAATCTCCACACAGCCATGAAGCTCACTGGGTGACCTTGGGCCGGTAACTGCGTCTCAGCCTCAGAGGAAGGCAATGGTAAACCCCCTCTGAATACCACTTACCATGAAAGCCCTGTTCATAGGGTCGCCATAAGTTGGAATTGACTTGAAGGCAGTCCATTTCCATTTCCCCTAATTTGCATAAGGGTGATGTGTGCAGGTCTCCGCCAAAACTGGCTTGCTTCCAACTGTACCAGCTTTGCCTTCCCACCCTCCCTTGTCTGGCAAGTGTTCATCAAGTGCCTTGCTATAGACACATGTGGAAGGAATTCTGATTTTTCTCAGAAAAGTCATCTCTTGAGTTTATATGGTTTGCAGTGGTTGTTAAAATATATTGTTTGAAGTGTTGCTTATAAAAGGGGAAGAATATGCATTTAGATACTCTCCTAATAGTTTGTGGGAAGAGGCTGTGGTTTGCATGTTTCCTGAGGCATGTTTCCTGAGTCCATTGTCAGGGTAACACAGTACTAAAAAGAGGAACTGATGCACAAGTATGTTTTCTTTGGAGAAGCTACATATGCTGATTATATATTGAGTGAGGTTTTGAAACATGTTTTTCTTCAGCTGAGTGTCTTGTCTTGTATCTTATGAGATGTCAAAACATGGGTCAGGAAGGCGTAAAAGTCAAAAACAGTTTCAGATGCCTAGGCCAAAAGCCTGCCCTCAGGGGAGGATACCAGGGTAGGGATTGGCACAAAGGGGTCATAAGGTGTAATGTATGTATGACATATCAATGCTTATAAATGTTGTGTATTCCTGTTGATCAAGAGAGAGTGTGGTTCGAAAGAACCTTCCCTCTCCCATTAGCTCTACTGGCATATCTGTATTATTGATCAATAAACCTCTGTCCTTTGGAGCACAATCTGTGGTCTGGAAAGTTTTTCCTTCAACACACACACATTAGCTACCCAAAGGCAGGGCTGGTAAGGAATTTTACTTGCATTCACAACTAGCCTGGCAATCTAGGGGAGGTGCCTTCCCCAAAACACACACAGGGGTTTGTTTGTTTTGTTCCATTATGCTACTCCTAATCTTCATCACAAATATTCTATCTATTGCTGGAGGCATTGGGCAAGATCCATCTTAAGGGGAAAGCAAGGGGGCAGAAAAGGAAGTCTGACCCCAGGGTCATGCTTTCTCTTTCAGATGGATCCTGCCCAATGCTTTCCTGAATGGAGATTCAGAGTTGGGGAGGGAATTGCCCATAGGGACAGTCCCAGAGGTGCATAACCATCCAGGGGCCCATTGTGCCAGTGCTTCTCTGGTCTGAGGACATAACGTTGTTCTCCTCTCTGATGGCTCCAGCTCAGAAGCCCCAGTGCAACCATAAGCTCCCCTCCTCTCTCAGCGTCAGTGACTGCCAAAGGAGGCTGAATCCCTTTAAATGAAGAGGCTCCTTTCACCAAAGGTTTCTGCAGCTCCTATTTAAGACTTGGTCTGAGGATGACTGCTGCTGGAGCAACACTTGAGTACTGCTCTTATGAACCTGCCAGCCTGAGCCCTGTATGGATCTGTCCCAGGTACTATTGATACCTTGCCTCTGTATTGTTGAGGCCATTGCTCAACTAAGAAGAGGGGGAGTTTCCAAATTCCCAATGAAGGACCCATGTGTGCCTTGGTGTTGATTCAAAGTCTAGCTCAAATCAGGGGCGGGGTGACTTCCTTACCCCCAGCTTGCCAATGAAGGCCACATCATCGCTCCCTACCATAGCTGGTCTGAGCTTGCCTGAGCCATCCTGTTAGCATTTCTGTAGCATGAGGACTAGGAAACTGTTGCAGTCAGGTTGTCAGAGATCCATAACTTTGCCTTATTCCACACCAAACTCCTTTTAAGCTGTTCATTCAGCACTGGCTTTTTTTCAGGGTCACAATGACTCATGATCAACCATTTGGGAAGCTGCATGTCAAAATGGGTGTGGCAATAATGTCAAAGTGGACATGGCAAGAACTGCTGTTCTCAAGGCTGCCTGCCAAAAGACATTCCCGTCAGCTATTCTACACTAGTTTAAATATGTTTTATCATTCATTATTACATTCAAAAAAGTGAATAAATTTAGGAGGGCTTCACAAGAACTCTTTTGGCATCACAGTGAGGGACCTACAGCAGCAATGAGGGAAACTTTTTTTCAGTGTTAAAAATGGAAAATTTGAAGGGGGGGACTTGGGGAGGAGGCAAATCTTTTGAGAGCCAGTATGGTGTTCTAAGGGTCCTTTTCATTTAAGAACTCTAACCTCCCCCCACTCCACTATGGATGGAAAGATCTATCAGTTCTGGTTCTCTCAGTTTCTCATTTTCCCCATATTAAATTCAGTTCTTCACCTTTCTGCCACAATTTGCGATTTTTTAAAAAATCTCATGAAAATTCTCCAGCATTTTAGTGTGAATTTCTCCTTTTTGTAGGCAGTTTTTGACTAAAGTACACATTTTTGCAAGCCGTTTCTCATCATATCATGCATTTTTGCATGTTATTTTCACTCATACATTCCTTTTTATGCAGACTTCCCCCTAATAGATGCATTTTTGCAAACAGTTTTTGGTTGTGAGCTGCATCGCAAAATTTGAATAGGTGCAAATTTCAAAGGGGAATGGCTGTTTCAGTTCTCATATTGCTTCAGAAAGTGTGGCTTTGATAAATTCAGCTTTAAAAGAGAACTGAATTGAAATGATCAGCCATCCCTTCTTCCCACCCTGGGACTGGTACCCAGTCTGCATCATCACACACACCCTCTTCAGTATGTATACTAAACATCTCACATGCACACAGGAGATCCCAACTGTCCTCAATGATGGGAAGAACTGGGATCATCCTCCAAATTCTTGCTAGTTATCTTCTGTTCCTTTGGATCTACCAGCAGCCCCTCCTTACCGATTGTTAGAAGTGCAAAGAAGAGGCTAAGTTTCAAAAGAGTCTCCATCGTAGTGGTAGTGATGGATAAAGCAAGCGCTGAAACTCCTTCCACGATGGTTCAAAGAGCCTGCAATGACATCCAGGGGGAGTCTTTATTCCAAGTGTAATTGCTCAGTTTACTTATAAAAGCTTGATAGTGGTAGACCCCGTACATGGCTAAAGCCCTTGAGAATCATTAAGATTCTGATACAAGCACTAAACTTTGGAGGACTAGTCTCTAGCCGAAATTTCTCAGACATTTTTCTGAGGACATTTCTGAGATTTACCCCACCCCACCCCTTTCCCCAAACTCCTCTCCCTCTGCCATTTATTCTCCAAATAATATTTTCCACCTGTGTTTTTAGTCATGTCTTCCATTTCCCCTCCAACCGACCCACCCACCCACTCACTCACCCTCCCTCCCTCAATGCCCTGCAATGCTATCTCTGAGAAATTGCAAAGGAGGTGAAATAATGTCCAGGCTGCCAACACTGTTGTTGCTATTGTCACTTGCTGCAACAGTGGCAAAGAAAAAAAAACAGAGGAAAAAGAAGGCTGTACTACAGCCACTCCTAATGGCTAGCCCCACTCCAAGAAGCTGTTGGAATATGGCGGACAATTTTGAGAGGCTGTTTGTATACCACTCTATCCTCATTGAGCTCTGGTTCTGGAACCTAACGTCAGCTGCTTGAAAATCCAAGATGACATCTATATCTTAATATAAGAACACAAGAAGAGCCTGCTGGATCAGGCCAATAGCCCATCTAGTCCAACATCCTGTTCAGGATCTAACCACAGGAGCACTCTCCCTTCCTGTGGTTTCCAGCAATATGATATCCTTTTTGAGGTGAAGCAACCAGAACTGCACACAGTATTCCAAATGTGGTTGCACCATATATTTGTGTAGTTGGCATTATGATATTGGCAGTTTTCAATTCCTTTCCTAATGATCCTTAGCATAGAATTTGCCTTTTTCACAGCTATCACACAGTAGGTCCACATCTTCCACTACAACCCCAAGGTCTTGTTCCTGGTCAGCCAGTTCAGGTCCCATGAGAAATTACGTTTTTTTGCCCCAATATGCTTAACTTCACACTTGTTTACATTGAATGGCATTTGTGATTTTACCATCCGTTACTCAATCTGGAGAGGTCCTTTTGGAGCTTTTCATAATCCCTTTTTCTTTTAACAGCCATGAACAGTTTAGTATCATAAGCAAACATGGCCACCTTACCATGCCCCCTAATTCTAGATCATTTATGAACAAGTTTCAAAGCACAGGTCCGAATACCATTCCCAGGGGAACTCTACTTCGTACATTCCTCCACTGGGAGAACTGTCAATTTACTCCCACTCTCTGCTTCCTATTACTTAACCAATTCCTGATCCACAAGAGGACCTGTCCTCTTATTCAATGACTGCTAAGTCTTTGGTGAGGTACCTTGTGGAAAGCTTTCTGAAAGTCCAAGTACACTGTGTCAACTGCATCACCTCTGTCTATATGCTTGCTGACACTCTCAAAGAACTCTAATAAGTTTGTGAGACAAAGCTTGTTCTTCTATGTGCTTAGTTATTTTACCTTTAACAATACTTTCTACCAGGACAGAAGTTAAGCTAACCAACCTGTAATTTCCAGGATCCCCCAGATTCCTTTTTTAAAATTGGTATTACATTAGCCACTTTCCAGTCCTAGGGTATGGAGCCTGATCTGAGGGACTAGTTACATATTTTTGTTAGAAGATCAGGAATTTTGCATTTGAGTTCTCTAAGATCTCTCAGGTGGATGTCATCCAGACCTGGCAATTTGTTAGTTTTTGCCTATTAAGCCTAAACGTTATCTTTTGCTACCATTATTTACCTCAATTACTCAGACTCCTTTCTTGCAGAAGTTAGTTCAGACACAGGAATCTGCCCTATATCCTCCATTGTGAAGACAGCTGCAAAGAATTCATTTAGCTTCTCTGTGATGTCCTTATCTTATTTTAGCACACCTTTAACTTTCTTGTCATCCAAGAGTCCAGCTGCCTCTCTAGACGGTCTCCTGCTATTTATGTATTTAACTCTTTACTGCTATACGTGACTGAAATCACAACATGCCATCTCTTCAATGGATCTTATATTACATTTGATAGGTGATGATAGCCCGCAGTTTCAAATATATTACCTGGTGCTAGGCATGGATCATTCTTACCTCTGCTCCAGCATAGAGAAACCAACTTTAAATTGTACCTGAGGCACTACAGCAGGAATAGGGAAACTGGTGTCCCTCTCAGATGTCATTGGCCATGCAGGCTGAGGCTGATGGGAGTGGGGAACCTTTTCAGGCCAGTGGGTGAGATCCTTATCTCCCTACCACTAGCTGGCCAAATTTGACAGGGGAGCTGTGCTGCCCAACCATTGATCAGCTGACATCACTATGATGTTATTATGACATCAGTTGATGCTGCACTTTGAAGACCCAGTTTGTTCAGTGCAAACTGGCACATGCAGCTGATGTGGAATTGAACTGCACCCTGCTGCCTAACAGCTGATGTCACCTACCTGTTTGAGTGACATCAGCTGATTAGCAAGTGAGTATGGTGGGGGGGGAATGGCCTCATTGGCCCAACTGGACCCTCTGGCATGCCATGATTTGCCTGCAGACTGAAGGTTCCCCATTCCTGGAGTACAACATCAGGATAGCCTCAGGTTTCATGGAAGAGAAGGCTATCAGTGGCTACTAGCCACGATGACTATGTTCCACCTCCACTGTCAGAGGCAGTATACCTCTGTTTGCCAGTTGCTGGGATTCACAAGCAGGGAGAGTGCTCTTGCACTCAGATCCTTGCCTGTGGTCTTCCCTAGAGCTTGAAAGATTACTTTTAAAAATTAATAAATTACCGTTACAATTACATGCCCCCCAAAAGTAGTAATTACCGCTACAATTACAATTGCTCTGAAAGTAACTGATTACTTTTTCTCAAAAGTAATCACTACAATTACATTTCCGTTACTTTAAAAAATGCATACAAGGTGCTGGCCTTGGCTGCTGCACATCTAAGTAGCCTAAAACAGCATTAAAAATGAACGCACACATACAGAGGTAGTAGAAGAATTCTTTTTATCCATAAGATGGCAATGGTGGCCTCTCCGCTGGTAAGGGAGGTGGGGAGGGAGGCGGAGGCCACTACTCAAATCTTTGCACGTCAAACCAAGTGTAAGCCCCCCACTCAGTCAGCAAGTATAATCTCTCTCACTTAACCACCTCCCAGACCCTGCCACCAACTAAGGGACACTCACCCAAGCTAACATTTTCCCGAGAAGCAAAAAAGTTAAAATACTGCAAATGCAGCACAGTAGCCAGAGTGGGTGGTGGAGGCCACTTTGTGTGCCAAGTGCAAACACACTATTCTCTCTCTCTCTCTCTCTCTCTCTCACACACACACACACACACACACACACACTCACTCACACACACACACACACACACACACACACACACACACGTTGTCAACTTTCACTTCCACAGTTCTTTATCTCCATTCTGCTGCTGCCTCCTTCTCCTCCTTTATCCATCCGGCTCCTTTCTCCCTCCACTCCATTCTTCACCACCACCATCCATTTTTTTAAACAATTGTTTTCTCCACTCCACCCCGTCTCACTCTCCACCTCCTCCCTCGTCACCTCCTACCCACCCACAGAGCATGAGGGAATAGCGATGCTGCATAGAAGCCCAGTTTGAGGCACATGATTTTCATCCACAAATCAGAGGAGCAGAAGACTTTCCCTGCTCCCCCCCCTAAGTAATACACAAAAGTAATGCTGGAAACATTACAATTACTCCACAAAAGTAATAAAATTACTCCTAGTTCTATTACAATCAAAATGTAAAGGAATTACCCACTCATTCCTCAAAAAAGTAATGAATTACAAGTAATTTGTTACTTGTAACGAATTACTTCCAAGCTCTGGGCTTCTTATAGGCATCTGTGAAATTAGGATGCTGAACTAGATGGGCCTTTCACCTGAACCAGCAGGGCTCTTTGTATTGAGCTAGATGGAACAATGGTCTGCCTTGGCAACTTCCATCCTCAGGGACAGGTTTCCCCATAAAAAACCTAAGGAAGCAGAGGATGGCAGAATTCTCCTTGCTGCTTGGAAGAATGTAATACAGACCACTTTACCAAATAGGTTCAAGCTGCACAAACTCTCCCCAACCCAATCAAGAGCCATCTGTATTCACCTCTAGATGGATGCCTTCATCTTGATGGAATGGAACGGCTTGCTTTTCAAACTCATGTCCAACAAACTGCAGTAACTGTCACAAAGACTCATAAGATTCCATGTTCCTTAAAGGGACAGTCTCCTTCATTATCATAATACGGGGGAGGTTATGACAAGGGACTGAGATTTCAGCTCTGCTGCTGGTCATCTCAAGCTAGTTCTGCAGGCATCAACAGTGGAGCCTGGTCCATTAGGCTGATGGACCTTTGCCCCACCAAACTCAGCCAGTCCTCACCTTCCTTCCTTTGTTAAAGATCTTTGACAGATTTTAGCATTCATTCTAGCATTACAAAAATGTTTACTGTATCTTGTATTTTTATTGCAATTTTTATGGCAGGGGCAAGGAACATCGACCTCTCTGTTTGGCCTTCAGATCACTTCCTAGGCCACCCTCTCTCAGGCCAAACCCCTGTCAGTAGTCCTGTTTAGTACCTTCCTCAAGTGCTTTTGCCTGGCTGGAATGTGCTCTTGAACGTGTAATATTACCTCTTGCTTGCCTAGTTGGAGGACAGAGAGATGTTTGTTGGATGTGGGTGGCTGTAGAAATCTTTCTGTACAAAGGTAAGAGCAGAGCTTGGAAAAGTTACTTTTTTGAACTACAACTTCCATCAGCCCAATCCAGTAGCCATGCTGGCTGGGGCTGATGGGAGTTGTAGTTCAAAAGAGTGACTTTTCCAAGCTCTGGAAGAGTCACACCTGTCACTCCACTCACTTCCACCTGTTGCTCCACCCACCTCTGGCATGAGGTCCCTGGAAAGATGCTCATAAGGATACGTGGCCTGTGGGCTGAATAAAGGTTCCCTGCTCCTGGTTCATGTAAACCACTTTGAGATCTGTCATGATGAAATACGGAAGATAAGGTGTGGGAAACCTTGGCCATACGCATGTTGCTGAACTGCAACTCCCATCCTCCCTAGGCATTGGCCATGCCTCCTGAAACTGACTGGGGTTGTAGTTCAGTGAACATCTAGAAAACTAAAGGTCCCCCACACCTACTGTAGACTGAAGTTTCAGCGTCCTTATTTATTTATTTATTTATTTATTTATTTATTTATTTATTATTACATTTATGTCCTACCTTTGCCCCAAGGAGCTCAAGGTGACTTACAGGGTTCTCTTCCTCCAAATTTTATCATCACAACCACCCTGTGAGGTAGATTTACGCTGAGAGACAGTGACTGGCCAAAAAACCCAATGAACTTAATGGCCAAGCAAGAATTTGAACCCAGGTCCCAATCTGACACTCTCTGGTGCATGGAACTGGTTAAATATGTTCTTGGAATCTCTAGGAGCAATAAGACCAATTCGCTACAGCCCGTTGCCAGGGTGAGGATCTAGAGACAGGTTGAACTAAGGAAAAATGTCTTCAGCACACAAGAGTATTTTTTTTAAAAAAAAATGCACTCAAAGTCCGTTTGTTTATTTTCACTGAGGAAAACAGAAAAGGCCAAAGTGCCTTCTGAGGAAGTGGTAGATGGCTAAAAAAGGAAGGCAGAATTCAATGGGAGAGTTGATGTAATCCCATGCAGGTGCCTTTTCACAAGAAGATCCTCTGCAGCAGGAACCCAGATATGCTTGGTAAGAAGAGCCCAAAGGATTGAGATGATTCTGCCTTAGATCTTTCTGATGTAGAATCATCCTTCTGAACAACATCATAACCCACCGTAAACTCAGAGGAGTCACTGTTTCTTGAAGCACATAAGAACCTCATAGTGCAGCCTTTCACACGCCTGTCCACAAGGATGCCATCTGGATATGGAAGACAAGATGGGTTTTCAGGGCCATATTGCTTGCAACTGCTTTCCAAATTGCTCCATCACATCTGGTTGAGGGGAACCCTACCTTTGCCACAAAATAAGGTCTACAGGAAAGGAGCTCAGAAAACCAGTCTATCCAGAGCCATCAACTCTCGTGGCAATGAGCCACAACCTTGCTCTGCAGCAGGTGTGGGGAACCTTTAGCCCTCTAGATGTTGCTGAACTACAACTCCCATCATCCCCAATCATTGGCCTTGCTTGTTGTAATTCAGCAACATCTGGAGGGCTGTAGGTGCATTTGTGTCAAAGGGGCTTTTGCAAGAGAACTTCCTGTAGATCATGCCTTGTGCCTCAGATCTCTGCCATGGTCAACCCTCTGTAGGCAACATGTCAAAGTGGGCATGACCAAAGTGCAAAAGTGGGTGAGGCCATTTTTTAAGGCAGCCTTGTGGGGTAGTTAAAAAAACCCTCTGGCATTACAGCAGGTAACCCATAGGTAGAGTTGGTCAGGAAAAAAATTAAATGGACCTTTAAGTGGACCACCAAAAAAACTTGTTGGCATGATGCCATCATAGCAGGGGACCCATAGAAGAAGTCAGAATAATAGGTTGTATTCAACGTAACAGTAAGGAAATTGTTCTTTCAGCACAAAGATTTCTTCTTGCACAACAGAACTTTCCCTCCCCCCTGTATGGCCCCTAAATCTGTTCTAGGATTTCCCCCCCCCCAATCTTCCAGAGCAGATTTGGGAAGGCATATGCAGGTGGAGGACAGGGGGGAGACTTTTCTTTGCCCAAGCAGAAATCCTTGCACTAATGGGACATGTTTGTTAGATGCCACCCAATGTTATTTTTTTTAAAGAAATTAAACATTTAATGACGAATTTGGAGAGGGGTCTTGGGGCCACAAAGAAACCTAGAAAAGAGAGATGGAACTGGAAATCATCTCTGAACTAGTGATGCTTCACCCCAAATTGCTGGATGACCTTCCCAGGCAGCTTCATATAGATGTTAAGCAGCATGGAGGGGAGGAGAGAATGGAGCCCTGCAGAACACACACTCACAATGGCAATTGCTATGGGACTGACTGAAAGCCCCCCAGTGCTACACTTATTGCCCCTAAGGCCACCTATAGTGTGTTCACGGCACACCTGAGAATTGAACTGAGGACTTCCTGATCGATAGTTCAGTCTCTTCACCACGCTACACCAGCTCTCTGATGTAAACTGCACCACCGCAGATCTACAGACTGGGGAAAAAATGAAATGCCCTGCAGAGGGAGTCACTTACTGGCATACGTGCTTGAGGTCATGCCAAAGCCATCTGTTTCCAGTTTCGTACAGTTCGCCAGCCCTGTTCTGTATGTGCCTGAGCAAGAGGAAGCGGCCGGGTTCCACAACGCTTTGGCTCTAGTCCTTAGTGGTGGAACTGAAAACAGAAAGGGTTCTCCGTCAGCTTAAGGGTCAGAATAGGAGGCAAGCGCTACAGAGGGGGAAACCTTTTATAGCCCAAGGGCCACTGTCCCTTCTGGGGGCCACATCCTAGCAGCGGGTAGAAGCATGAATGTCAATTTGATCTTTGTGAAGCTGGCTAGCATCTACACACACTCACATCCTCTTCCCTATTCTCCCTCCAGCGAAGCCAAAGTCATTATCAGAGGTCAAGGACACATTTCAGGCAGGCAAAAGCATTTAAGGAAGGCGTTTTCCAAAGCATATTTTCCCCAATATATTGCACTTAATGTTATTTTCTCTAGAATATGCATTGTTATGCATACTCTACGCTAGGTTAGGGAAGGGGAAGAAAGTCAATCTGGTTTGCATTTAAAGCCAAACTTTACACTTTCCAAAACAGCGTAAGAGCCAAAACCAAGCCATCCTTCAAAATTCACACTTATCTGATTTTTGAAATGCCAGTCTCCAACCAAACAATGTATACAACAATTCAGGTAAAGCATGCATAAAAATGAGCACATTGGTGAAAACAGCATGTGGCAATGCATATTAAGAGAGATTGCTTGCAAAAACGTGTGCATTAGTCAGAGTCGCATACAAAAAATTGTTTATTAGGAGAAATTTGCGTTAAAATGCTGAAGAATTTTCAGGAGGATTTTTAAAAGAAAAATTCACAAATTTCTTCAGAAAAAAATGGAGAACTGAATTTAAGAATGGAAGAATGAGAAACTTGGAGAAATGAAACTGACAGATCCTTCCATCCCTTCCACAAGATATGCATTTTGGCACACATCGCTTGGCTGCAGGACAGCATTGCAAAATTCAGAAAAGTGTATATTTCAAAGGATGGCTGTGCTTTAGTTTGCATATTCAGTCTGCATCTGTGTTGAAATGGCTTTTTAATATGTTTGTAAACTTTTTTAAAAAAACAATGTTTTTACCGTGTTTTTTTCTTTTTTAGGATGTCTTCAAAAATGTTTTTAAAGGTGTTTTGTTTTAATGTATTTTAAAGTCTGTCTTTATGATGTTTTAAAGTGTTTTTAGTGCATTTATTTGCCGCCCTGGGCTCCTGCTGGAAGGGCGAAATATAAATTAAATAATAAATAAATATGTAAATATTGTTTTGGAAAGTGCAGATTAGGTAGATTTGCCTTTAAATGCAAACTGAATCAAATTTCTCCCCCATCCCTAATAAGATGTAGTGCACCCTGCAGAATCCAATGTTATAGAAAGATCAGAGAAGAAGACAACTGGGCTACAGGGAATGAACATAAGGCAATGATAAAGAGATTCGAGAGAGAGACCATCAAGATATTAATATACCTACACTGAGGAGTGACTTGTCTGCAGGTTTGCCCGGTGCAACAGACCCAACTTGACCTGTAGATTCTTCCATGCCCCAAATCAAAGTAAACTGGTGGGAAATTGCACCTGAGTGTGGATCCACAGCTTCTCTTTACAGTAAGAACTAGCTTTTGATCTAAGTAGGGCGGGGGGAGAGGGGGACAGAGTTTTATTTAGTAACTCATAGGAATTCCAAGAAACCCAAAACGGCAGTGCAGTTTTGAAATCAGTGGTTAAAATCAGTACAGGTTTGAAAGGTTCAGTCCACCATCTTGATTCAAAATGCCGTCCACTTATATCCAATTGAAAACCTGCTTCTTGATCTCAGGACCCACTGGGCAAAAATTTGGTTAAAAAGGTTCACTCCACCGTCTTGATTCAAAATGGTGTCCAATCTTTTTCAACATAGACTAAAACCTGCTCCTTGATCTCAGGAACCAGCATGCAAAGTTCGGTTATGATACCTTAGGTGGTGCTGAAACGCATAGCAAATGGACAAACAATGTTCCAAAATATATAGTAGACGAGCAAAATGCCCATCATTATGACATCATGACAGTGTGTTTGTCTGGAGGATGCATATTGCAGAGGTCCAAAGGGTTTTGTTCCCCAACCAATGCATAGGATCTCTGTCACTGATGTCTGAGTCACATGAGGGATGTTCACAGTTTACATTCAATGAGGGTATAATCTGTGCAGACAAACAGTTGAGCTGTACAGTCGGACTCTGCTCACATGTGTACAGCCTGTTGCTGTGTACACAATAGTTGCATCCACAAAGGCACACTCTTTCATATAAACACTTCTACATACGTAGAGACAGCATGTACCTGTGTCTAATGCAACATGTGAACAAGCCTACAGTGCCTGTGATGGGAATGGGAAGTGTGCGCCCCTCCCTGCAAATGCAGCTCTTTTTGTTTTTCCATGGCAATGAATAGCAGCTATTCACCAAAAGATGTAACTGTCTCTTCTGCCAAAGCCTATCCCTGGTTCCATGTCTTGATCACTCTAGAACCAGGGATGGGGAACCCGTGGCCCTCCAGATCTTGCAACAATTCCCATCATCCCTGACCATTGGCCATGCTTGCTGGGGCTGATGGGAGTTATAGTTCAGCCATGGCTGGAGGGCCACAAATTCCCCATTCCTGCTCTACAGCATGGCAAAACATTGGGAATTGCTTATTATACAGATCAGTGCTGCAATCTCAACCTCCTGCAAACTACACTCTAGAGGGGAGCTCATCTCCAAGAATAGACCCTACCAGTACAGTGTGGGCAGGCTCATAAGTCCATGAACAAGCGGGGGGGGATAAAATGCAAGTGGTGCAATTAAGTTAATGCGGCTTATTAAATCATGTCAGTTCAAATCAAATTGACAGCATCATTTGTTTTTCCTTCGGGTTATTGCAGAAGGTAACATGGAACAGAGCACAATCCACCAGCACCATGCCATGTAGATCCTGATGCTGGGCTCATTCAGTCCAATGTGCCATCCACACGGGCAGTAGCTGTCAGTGGGCTCGCCTGAACCTGTCCTCTGCCCTGATCTGATTTAAGGTCTCTTCCACGCACCCACAGTACTTTCTGTAAGCGTGATGAGACAGGTTTCTTCGTTAGCAGGACAGGTCTGCATACTGCCAGTGCAGTTGATTCCATGGGCAGTACAAACTTCACATTCCAGAGAAGCACCTGGAGGAAAGAAGGATTTTTTTTGGGGGGGGGGGGTTACCAAAAAAAAAGAAAAAAGAATAGCATGTGCAGTTGTAACCATGGGGCTTCTGCTTTGAAGGTAGCATTTTTTGTGCCTGTTGCATAGTGGGGGTAGACAAAGAGTAGGCGTTCTAAGGAAGGGCATCACGTGGTCACCTACCACCATACTGCCCTGAACACGCCCGATCTCTTCTGATCATGGAAGCTAAGCAGACTCAGGCCTGGTTAGTACTTGAATAGGAGACTGCCTGGCACTACTGGGTGCCGTAGGCTTACAGGAAGGCATACCTCTGAATACCTCTTTCCATGAAAACCTTATGAATATATAGGCTCCTGCTGGGAGGAAGGGCGGGATATAAATCAAATAATAAATAAATAGATAAATAAGATTCATAGGGTTGCCATCAATCATAATCAACTTGAAAGCATATAACAACTACAAATCACGTGGTCAAAGAGATGAGAAAGACATATTTTAATTGTTATTTCTTAATATTTTTAAGCTGCTGTCAGGAGTTTAAAAAAATCAGAAAAGTGGGAAATAACACTTTTAAAATAATTTTATTTTTAAAAACATATTTTTATTTGTTTGTTTTTTTAAGTTTTCAACATAACCAACAATTACATAGCATGTTGGGTATGTTTTAAGTTGGATTCCTATTCTGAGCAGGGGGCTGGACTTGATGGCCTTATAGGCTCCTTCCAACTCTACTATTTTATGATTCTATAATATTAAAAAATTACTAATTCTAGATTTATTTTTTAAATATTAGTATTAGTAGCTTACACACACACACACACACACACACTTCTTTATTTCCCTAGTATATTTCACTTCCCACCCCTTCATTCCCAAATGATTTGGCTAGAGGATATTGAAGCCATGTCTGCAATTATTTCTAACATTAGCCTGGCATCATCAATACTGTAGCTCATGACCCACTCTCTGCCCATCCATACATTCAGCTTGAATGGTGTTCCCCAACAGTATCTGACCCCTCTATTGTACAAAAAGTTGATAAATGTCTTGAGAGAATGTGACCTTTCTTATCCCCGATTTAAAGAATGTCCCTGCCCATATCTTCTTCTGGATGGCTTCTCTTTTTTAAAGTACTTCTAAGCTACTTTGAGGCGTGTTTTTAAAAAAACAAAAAAGCAGGATTTCAGACAGGGGACATTCTCAGCTCTACCTGGAGATGCCAGAAATTGAACCTGGGACCTTCTGAACGCAAAATGGATGTTCTGCCACTGAGTGATGGCCCTTCTAAACAGGCTATATCATCCATCTTGCAATCATGCACACCCTCAAAGAGCTACAAGCTCCTCCTTACCTGTTGCTAAAAGCACAAAGAAGGCTAGTCCCAGGATAGCCCACATGGTGATGGGAAATACACAGTGGAAGAACAGAGACTCTCTCCACAATGAATCAAATTACTTGGATCAAATGGCCTGCAATGACATCCAGAGGAAACTTACCAAAATGTGCCTTTAAACATGTAAAAAGCCAGATGGCACCAAATTATTCAACCCAAGGCAATCCAAGATGGCATCTATATCTTAATCAGTTCCTGCAAGAATGTAGAACCTTCTGGCCCTCCAGATGTTGTTGTACTTCAACTTCTATCAGCCTTAGGACTGAGCAAGGGGTTACCACCCTTTCCCAACCAGTGTGCCTCCAGATGTTGTTGGACCACAACTCCCATCAATCTCAACAAGCATTGCCAATGGTCAGGAAAGATTAGAGTTGTGGTCCAACAACATCTGGAGGCATACTGGTTGGGAAAGGCTGGGTTAGACTCAACGGGTTTATAGGCCCCTTCCAACTTTATGATTCTATAATTTGGCTCTCTTGTTCAACAAACCCACTCCCCACCATCACAAAAAAAAAAAAAAACCACACTGAGGAAAGTGCCTGAGAAATGCACTGGAAAGTGTGGAATTACACTTGCATGGTGCAACATCAGATAACCTCCCCACAAACAAACCTGAATGAATGCTCAATAAACAGTCAGTGTCATTTAACCTCCTCACAGATTATGTGCAGATGAACCAGGATGAATGCTCAATAAATGGGTTGTCTGCAAGCAACCAAAATGTGTCTTGCTATGCAACACTTTAAACCTCAAAACACACACAAACTCAACTTTTTAAAATCTTAAAATATATTCTTTTCTTGAAAATAGGAACATCTTAAAACCTCCAAGAGTTTAAAGACATCCCATGCTTAATTTTCTTTTTTTGGGGGGGAGGAGATCAGAGATTCAGCAATCCTAGAAAGCTTTACCTGGGTGTAAACCTTATTGAATATGCATGGATGTATTCCTGAGTAAACAGTGTATAAGATTGCACTATAGATCCCCAGCCAAGTAACATGTTTTTAAAAACCACCCAGGGTGGGGGGTGGAGAAGGAGAAATAAATATCTACTGGGGGGGGCTTATATATTTAATAAAAAAACTTCAAAATTCTTTTTTAAAAAACTGCAGGGAGGGAGGAGGACGACGAAGCACAAATATACCATATTTTCCACAATTTTAAAAATAGCCAAGACTATGTACACGCATGCAAGGTCTAGGGATGGAGGAAAATTCAATTCAGTTCAATTTAAAGCCAGAGCTATCAGATGTGCACATTCCACAACAATGTGAGAACTGAAGTACAGCCATCCTTCAACATTCAGTTATCTGAATTGTGTGATACAGTTATCCAGCTAAACAATATTTACAAAAATGCATAGATTAGGGTAAGGTTTGCATAAAAATGCATATATTGGTAAAAATAACATTCAAAAGACATTATATTAGGAGAAATTGTTTGCACAAAAATTGTACATAAGTTAAAAGTCCAGACAAAATGTGTTTATTAGAAGCAACTTGCACTAAAATGCTGAAGAATTTTCATGAGGATTTTTTAAAACAAACTTTGCAAATTGCTGCAGAAATTGTAGAGAACTGAATTTAAGATTAGAAAAATGAGAAACTGAGAGAAGTGATATTGACAGATCCTTCCATGCCTAATGTGCACACACATTGGGAGAACACCTGAGCACTACTTCTGACCAGGGTTGAAAGGGCATTCTACAAGAAAGGTTTCAGTGTTTAAACATGCACGTGTGTAACCATGTGCTCAAGGCAAAATAAAACTCCTGCACCTATTTACAGATTTAAGTTCTGGAAATTAACTCTGTTAAATTAACTTTGTGGATTTTTAAACTGAACAGAGCTCTGCACCTATACTTTAGTTTATAACAGTGGTCCCTCAAGACGTTACTGGACTCTAACTCCCACCTCCCTGGCCCTTGGCCATGCCAGCTCTGACTGATGGGAGCTGGAATCTAGAGAATCACAGGCTCCCAATCCCTGGTTTATATAACTTAAGCTAGCCTAAACTGAAGGCCAAGACTCCCCTTTATTTATCAGCTGGATTCCACTAACAAAGTCTGCAAAGTGGGCTTTATCAATGAAGAACTATATATCAGCAGTTATGCCCTTTCCATTGCAGCCACTCAAGGCTTCCCTGCTAGAACATAGCTGCAAGAATGATCACCTAGGATCCAGCTCCTGAGAGATAAGTTTCTCCATCAGCCTTCCCCAACCTGGTGTCCTCCAGATGTTTGGGACTACAACTCCCACCAGCCCCACCTAGCATACATGTGCTGGCTAGAGCTGATGGGAGTTGCAGTCCAAACCATCCAGAGGGCACTCTAAGAAGAGCCCTGCTAGATCAGGCCAAAAGCCCATCTAGCCCAGTACTCTGTTCTCAGAGAGGCCAACCAGATGCCCATGGGAAGCCCATAAAGTTGGGGAACTAAGTTGGAGAAGCTCTTCTATAGGACTTTGCTATACGTTTGTACAGGATTACTCTCCTGGGGTAGAGCTCTCAATATACAGTATGCCCTGGTTTCTGCTACAGCTGGTGATTAATGAATAGCATAAATGGGGTTACTTACCTTCTCTTCAGACAGGTGTTCAACTCACCTGTCTACTTAACTAGAGCCCTTGATGCTTTGTCACTGGGATCTGAGCTCCCTTGCAAGCCAACTCTTATTTTTATGCCCCTGGCTAGCTTTCCTCAATCCCTGTAGTGGCCAATTAGATCTGGAGGGCCGCTTTTGAAATGTGTGTATATCAAGTACTGGGCTGGACCAGTAGTGAGTGGAAATTTAAAAGGGGATTTAGGTCAGTTGAGCCTCCTGGGAATGCTGATCTTTTTTATTACCTTGAGTAGGGAGTAAAAAGAGGGTGCAGCAGTCTGAGTTCTCCTGGGAATGCAAGGATCTAACTCACCCTATAAATCCACCTTAGTCTTATTGTGCTCTTTTCTAAACTTGTATTTTAGTGCATTTTTAAAAAACCCTAAACTTAGCTGAAATTTTGAATTGAACAGAGGTCTGCGCCTATTTATTTATTTATTTAAACATTTTATATCCCGCCCTAGTTCTTAGAATTCAGAGCGGCGAACAAATAAGACAATGTCTAATACAAAACAATATACAATTAAAAGATAAAATTAAGAAAATCAATAATACAATAGTTATAACAATTTAAATGTTAACATTAAAAGCTTGAAGAAACAAAAATGTTTTTAACTGACGGCGAAAGACTGTGAGTGAGGAGGAACATCGGATCTCTGGTGGCAGGTTATTCCATAAGATGGGAGCTATGCACGAAAAAGCTTTGTTCCTAGTATTGGAGCAGCGGATTATAAAGGTAGATGGAATGATAAGAGAATGTTCGAAGGGTACTCTTGTCGGTCGTTGAGATTTAAACTCCAGAATACGATTTGATAAACTTTAGTTTAGGGCCATAGCTCAGTGGCAGACATCTCCTTTGCATGCAGAAGGTTGCAGGTTCAATTCGCAGCATTTCCAGGTAGGGCTGGGGGAGAGCTCTGTCTGAAACCCTGGAGAGCTGCTGCCAGTCAGTGTAGACAATACTGAGCTTGATAGACCTATGATCTGACTCAATATAAGGCAGCTTCCTAAACCAAGCCTACATTGAGCTTCAGCTGAAAGTTAGGTCTATGGCTTGCATCAGCTAAGTTCTATTCAGAGTAGACCCACTGACATTAATGAACTAAGTGAGTCTAGTGGAGCTAAACGTTGGGAGATTCAGAACACAAACAGGGAAATAGGAGGCAGCTTCTTCTTCTTGCGTTTCTAATAGGGAATCAGGCTGAACTTGCTCAGTGGTGGCGACTAGGAAGTTAGCATCCCTCAAATCAGTCCCTAAGAGAGAGCAAAAATACTGAAAGACAGAATAGGAATACTGAGGTGGATAATATCTCAGAGATCGGCTGGGTGAGGAGACCAACTAAGCCAGAGTGTGCTCACAAGCCTTGGGGGTGCTGGTGGGGATGTAGATATTATTATTATTAGCACTTATGAGTTGCTTTGAGTCACCCTTTGTCAAAAAGTAACTTACAAAATAGGATAAAGATTACAAACAGTATAAAACCAGAGCAGCCAGTCATATTAATGATTTTTACAGTGTTTTCATCTTGTACACCCACTCTGTTTTGCAACAAAGCAGTACAGAAATACTTTTATCAATAAATAAATATTAAACAAAATAAAACCTAAAAATACATTAATACATCTACAAAAGGAAGGCCTTATGCATCTCACCTGCTGAAAGAGGCCACAAAGTTCTGAGCTCCTCCAAATGAAGGGCTGAAAACTCTCATAAAAAGGAATGTTTTTGCCTGAAGCCTAAAATTACAGAGGGATGGCACCAGGCATGCCTCCCTGAGGAGAGCATTCCTCAAGCAGGGAGCCACCACTAAACAAACCTGTTCTCGTAGTTGCTACCCTCCGCAGTTTCCTTGAAGGGTGTGCATGTAGAAGAAGGGTCTCAGCTGAAGAATACAGGTTGTGGTTGGTTCATATAGAATCATAGAGTTAAAAGGGGTCTGTAAGGCCATGAGCCCAACCCCCTGCTCAATGCAGGAATCCAAGTTAAAGCATACCTGACAGGTGGCTGTCCAGCTGCCTTTTGAATGCCTCCAGTGTTGGAGAACCCACCATCTCCCTAAGTCTTTGGTTCCATTGTCATACTGCTCTAACAAGAAGTTTTTCCTGATGTTTAGTCAAAATCTAGCTTCCTTTAACTTAAGCATCATTCCATGTCCTGCCATCTGGGATGATCTGGGATGGGCTCCTGCTGGGAGGAAGGGTGGGATATAAATCAAATAATAAATAAAGAATAAATAAGAAGAGATCCTGGCCCTCCTCTGTGTGACAACCTTTTAAGTAATTGACGACTGCTATCATATCTCCACAAAAGTATGGAGAGAGGCAGTCCTTGATGACTCCGCCCACACCTAAATCTACTTGACAGTAGGCCCAGGCTAGAAATCACCATGGCATTGGCCATTATCTGGCTTTAGGGCCAGCCCAAGACATTTTGCTGCCTGATGCAAAGCAGCAAACATTTGTCCAGGTCCCCCAAGTCAAGGTGTATAGGCCCCAAAGCCAACTGAGTTATTTTGGCCACTAAGGCACATTTCCCCAAGTGCCTCTTACCCTGCTCCCTGGCAGTAAAAATAGAATCCTATAATAAACAAACAAATTTGCTGGCCTTTTGCAACATCCAAAGTCAGTTGCCTGAAGCACTTCCCTCATTCTGCCTAACAATAAGGCTGGCAGTCCCTGCAGCAATTTATCTGGATGAACAGGATTTTTAGAAATGAATAAGGATTTGTGAACAGGGATGGAGAGTGCAAAAAGAGTGTGTGAAAGCTTATCAAACTATGCAGTTGTAGCATGCCATTCAACCCTCCCCACTATGTGTTTATAGTAAACTTGAAAAATCACACAGAAGCCTTTTTAACATTTGAAATACAGCTTTTATTTGGAAAAATCAGCCTTGCAAAGACACTTTTTATAAATGTGCAGTATATCCAAAGAGAGAAGTCAGCCTTAGCCCTTCTTCTTGTGCTCCGTTCCAGAATTTTGCTATTCACCTGCAAAAGCTGGACTGCATTTCAACAGTCTCAGGCTGGTGGACCATTAGCATTGTACAAACCAACTGTATAAAATTCAACTAAGCAGATAAAATAAAATTTACCTCTGCCTGGAAGGTCCGTGCTCCCTCTCCTTCCTGCCCTGCCCTGAAGCCACGATCATTTCTCTAAACAAAGAGCTCTGCATTCTCTGTCCACTTCAGAGACGGAAAGAGAAGCCCTTTGGCAAAGGCCCGTTTGCTGTACAGAAGCTTCCATGCTTTCTCTCATGGTTCATTCTTCTCTTTCTTTCTTGGAGGACAGTGGGGTGGTTGTATCCAAGAATCAAAGCACAACTAAATTATTGTCAGTTTGTTTATACACCACATTTTGGCCCAAAGACACCTCCCCCCAAAGCAGTGAGCACATTAATTTTTTTAAAAGTTATAACAAGACTCCAGTAAATACAAATACAAGAATACAATAAATTGATACAATACATCTATAAAAATAAATAAAATAGCCACAGCCAAATGCAGCACCATCAATCCCACTTGCTACATTTGTGAGCTGCATTCTTCCTCTCACTTAGAAGCCAGGCTGACTTCCATTCACCTCCACGCCCCCGGCTGCTTCAGCTTCTCACCTAGAAGCAAGTCCATCCACAAACAGTTGCCCAAGGGAAGTCCTTTACTGTCATCACACTCTGAAGGAACAACCCAAAGGGAAACCTCCCTTTAGCATCTACTCCTTCGGGGCTACTACATTAATGGAAGCCCGCCTCCTCCAAAGAAAATGTGTCTCCCTGGAAACAGCAAGAGCTGTGACAAAGTTCTTATAGTTGCTCTCCATGGGTGGGGCTGACTGGCTCAGCCTTCTGGCTTCTCAATAGGCTTCTGTGATCCAGGTGCAAGAGCATGTGCTTTAAAATGTTTTTATTCTAATATGAGAAGTAACAAACATAGCAAGAATAAACAGGTATGCCCAGGACTCCACCATTCCCCCTTGTGACTTCCCATTTCCTTTTATAGGCTTACTTTCTTCAGCTCTCAGCTGACTTTAAAAAAGACTTAAAGGGAAGCTCCCTACTAAATCACTACAAGGGCGCATTTTGAAAGTAAAATTTTCCACCCACATGCTACATTTTAGTATCGTTATTGCGTACTCAGGGCCCCTCCAGACATCCTTTTTAGTGTGCATTCTTGGTCA
The DNA here is from genome assembly GCF_030035675.1 of Rhineura floridana. Lineage (NCBI taxonomy): Eukaryota > Metazoa > Chordata > Lepidosauria > Squamata > Rhineuridae > Rhineura > Rhineura floridana. The sequence goes on along the minus strand of NC_084494.1, from coordinate 29,307,463 downwards.
TATATGATGATAGCAGGGCAGTTATTCACAATATGACTTTCCATACTGTTTGCACCTGCAGGCGTTTTGGAGCACTTATACTGCTTTGTTTCTAGTATGTGTGCATATCATAACTTTCCACTGAACACCTGTAATTTTTCATACCACAAATATCCCAGGGTTGTTGTTTTTGTTGTCCCACTTTTGTTCTGCTGTAGCACAAGAGTGGCCCTCCAGAGATGCAGTAACATTGGGGAAGCATTGCAGAACCAATTGTTGTGAGCCCTGCTGGAGGGAGGTGGATGAACAAGAATGAAGCGGAGGAGGAGGAGTGGGACTCAGAAGACCCCCCCCCAGCTCTGGACTTTGACACTTTAACCCCAGCAGCTCTCGATAGCCCTGTGGAGAGTCAACCTCACCAGCCAGTTGTTCCCCAGCCTGACACTTCCCCTCTCCCTGCGGCCGCATTGCCAGCAAGCAGCGTTCCTCCCTTGAAGAGGGGAAAACGGGACCATGACAGAGGCTCCACCTTCACCTTGTGCCAGGAGGCAAGCAGGTTGCCCACCCAGCCTTACTTAAGCTGAGTGATGGGGGAGTAGTTGCTGAGTCAACATCTGAGTGCTGCAAAGTTGTGCCTAGTTAGTCCTAGAGAGATGCTGAGTTCTGAGTAAGCCGTAGGTAGATTCATGAAGCGCACTGAATTGAAACTGTCTTTTACTACAATATAAAAGTAAAAACAAGCATGTCTGAGTCTGAGTTCTTTGAGTTCAGGCAGGACACTAATAAAGTGGAATGATGTGTAGACAGTACAGTATAAATCCACCATTAATGCATGATTATTGCATCAGTGACATGTTTCGAGGGGGGACGTCAGTCTGGAGGGGCCTTCACTACATCACAAAGGAAATTTTCATCTGTTTTATGTTGATTTCAATACAAAATAAAAAGTATCCAGTAGTATGATAAATTCCAAAGAATTCTTGGTGCTGTTTACAGCCACTCCAGGAGATAGATCTGCCTATCAGCTTGCTCTTCCTTAGTCTCAGTGTTGCCCTTCTGGACCCTGCCTATCATCTAAGATCTGTATCTGAGGTCCTGCCTGCATGCCCACTGGGGAAATTTGTTAGGTTGGGACTTCTCAGTGGTGGCTCCTCAGCTGTGGAACGCTCTTCCAGTTGACATTCATTTGGCCCCTTCAATTCTGGCATTTGAGAAGGCTTAAAGACTTATCTTTTTACTATTGTCTTTCCTTAAGAGTATTTTGGTGATCTAACTCTGTACCTCTCATGTGTCCTTATCCACTCAGTGCTTCATATTCTGCCTGAGGTTCTCTTGTTTTTATTTGTATGTCGCTTTGCAAGGGATTGGCTCTGAAAAGTGACTAATAAATAATTGGAATAAACTTACATAAATAAATAAATTTTAGGAGTGCCCCTGCAAGCCTTGTAAGCAAGTTTATCTAAACACACAAGAGGAAAGAATATCCACAAAATTTAGTTTTCATTTAAAGCCAAATTTATCAAATTTGCATTTTCCAAAGCAATATGAGAACTGAAATCCAGCCATCCTTCAAAATTCACACTTATCTGGATTTTGCAATGCAGTTCCCCAACCCAGCAATGTTTAAAAAATATGCATATATTAGGGAAAGTGTGCACAAAAGGAATATATTGGTGAAAATAACATACAAAAATGCATTATATTAGGATAAATTGTTTGCAAAAATGTGTACATTAGTCAAAACTGCATACAAAGATGTATTACTTAGGAGAAATTCTCACTAAGATGCTGAAGAATTTTCATGAGGGTTGTTTTTTTTAAAAAAACTGCAAGTTGCTGCAGAAATGTGGAGAACCAAATTTAAGATTAGAAAATGAGAAACGGAGGACCAAAATTTACACATAATTCCATCCCTGGTGCTTGCTCATCTCCTGCATTGCCATCCCCATCACCTGCATGTTCAAGGGTGAGTATCTGTAGTGGGTAAGTACCCTGTACTCATGGAATTTTTCATGCATTTTGGATCCAAGAAAATCCAAAGCTGAAAAAGAGTGATGTTCAGATTTGAAAATCTTTCCATTATCAGAACAGACATTTCACAGACTGAAGGCATCAGATCATCCAAGACAGAACAAGATTGGAGGAAAGAGTTAGGAACAAGCTTGCTGGATAGGTTGTGACAATATTTTCACGGCAGGGGTAAAAGGACAATTATTGGGGTATGGGGGGAAGCATTAAAATGGATTGCAGTATAAATCAAAGTCCCCCTGCTGTGTGTATGGGAATTGGGGAGAAATTCAATTTGGTTAACAGTTTAATGTAGTTCTCGCTTGCCAAAACAATGTGTGAGCAGGGGCGTAGTCGTGCAGGTTCTCGGGGGGTCTTAGGCCCTTTACTTTTTTGAAGTAGGGTCCCAGCAGGATCCCCATGTCTCCAACATTCTACAAGCCAATCAGCATGAAAGAAGAGTGTATTAGCCACTGAGAAGAGTCTTCCAACATGCTTCCTTGGTCTTTCCTGCTGATTGGAGCCAATCAGAGTGAAAGGTGGTGAGTCAACCACTGAGAAGTCTCTTCTCAGTGCTAATACTCTCCTCTTTCATGCTTACTGGTTCTTAGGCTTTAACAAGGATCTCATTCTCGATCCCAAAGCAAAAAAGGGGGGAGGGGCATGCCTGTGATTAACATGAAGGGATCCCGCACTTCTGAATTTGCCACTGCACTGCTGTGTGTGAGCCAAAGCACAGCTATCCTTCAAAACTGTCACTTCTCCAAATTTTTGATGCAGCTCTCCAATGAATGCACGTGTACAATCATTTGTATATTACTGTGCATGAAAGTGCATGTACTATATTTATGAAAATAACAGGGGAAAATGCATTATAATAGTGGAAACCAATTTGCAAAAATGTGTATATTAGCACATAAAAATGTGCCGGGAGAAACGGGCACTGACGTGCTGGTGAATTTTCATGAGAACTTTTTTTTTAAAGTAATAATAATAATTGCAAACTAATGTGGGAAGAGGGATTGATTGATAAACCACTATACCATTGCATAGCTAAGGGGAAATGTCACCCTGAACTTAGGAGTCAGTTTAAAAACAACAACATGCATTCAGATTTTATTTGTTTTATTCCTGGTTTTTTTATTTTCATTGAGGAAAAGCAAGGAAAATTTATCTGGAAAGCCAAATGTCATTAAGAGAATGTGGTACTGGAATAAACCGCAGGCATATATGAATGCAGAGCTGACGCAGTCCCATGCAGGTGCCTTTTACGAGAGGAACTTCAGCAGCAGGAGCCCAGAAAAGGTTAGCAGGAGGAGCTCAGAGGATCGAGATCCCCTAGAAACATCAGGTGTGCATTTGGCCTTTTCAACAACATCAACACTTCCCAAAAAGTGGGACTGGCCTCTTGTTATTGAAACACAGACCGATTTAGTCGTGCAGCCCTTCATGATATTACGCTGGCGTTGTCCGTCTGAACATGGAAGATAAGATGGGTAGCCAGGAAATCATTGCCACCAGTTAACTGACTTCCTCCAAGTAAGAGTCTTAATGGCACTCCTAGGGCATTTGCATTACCCTGGTTAGATGTGCTGAAGTTCATTGGTATCATTTGTTGCTCACTTGTACTCTGCATTTGTACTTTATCGTTACTTGAACTTTTTTGTTATATGCCATTTACTCCCACTATATTTATTTACTTATTTATTATTTGATTTATACCTTGCCCTTCCTCCCAGCAGGAGCCCAGGGCGGCAATATAGGTACATTGTTTTATATATACATATATGTATATATGCATGCTGAAATGAGTCCTAAGAAGTTTACAAGTATAAAATCCATGCACAATAAAACAATTCCATCAAAACATTAAAAACATCCATAATTAAAACTGACAATAAAACAAGCCCATTAAAACTCATAACAGAATTGACAACATTGACAAAGCACCCCATGATATTCTGATTAACAAGCTAGCTAAATGTGGGCTGGATGGAAGAACTATCAGGTAGATCCACAGTTGGCTACAGAATCTTACTCAAAGAGTGCTTATCAGTGCTTTTTCTCAAAGTGGGGGGAGGTAATGAGTGGGTACTGCAGGGCTCAGTCTTGGGCCCAGTGCTCTTCAACATTTTTATTTATGACTTGGATAAGGAATGCAGGGAATGCTTCTCAGATTTGCAGATGATACATAATTGGGAGGGATAGCTAATACCCTGGAGGACAGAAACAAAATTCAGAGGGACCGTGATAGGCTGGAGCATTGGACTGGAAACAACAGAATTAAAATTAATAGGGATGAGTTTAAAGTTCTACACTTAGGAAAAAGAAATCAAATGCACAGTTATAAGATGGGGGATATTTGGCTCAGCAATACTACATGTGAGAAGGATCTTGGAATTGTTGTTGATCACAAGCTGAATATGAGCTAACCATGAGTTGTGGATGCAAAAAAGGCAAATGCTATTTTAGGCTGCATTAACAGAAGTATAGTTTCCAAACTGTGATGAATTGGTTCCCCTCTATTTGGCACTGGTTAGGCCTCATCTTGAGTACTGCATCCAGTTCTGGACACCTTAAGAAGGATGAAGACAATCTGGAACAGGTTCAAAGGAGGGCAACAAGGATGATCAGGGGACTGGAAACAAAGCCCTGTGAGGAGAGACTGAAAGAACTGGGCATGTTTAGCCATGAGAAGCGAAGACTAAAAGGAGATATGATAGCACTCTTCTTGAAAGGTTGTCACACAGAGGAGGGACAGGATCTCTTCTTGATCATCCCACAGTGGACGACATGGAATAATGGTCTCAAGTTACAGGAAGCCAGATTTTGACTGAACATCAGGAAAAACTTCCTAACTGTTAGAGCAGTACGACAATGGAAACAATGACCTGGGGAGGTGGTGGGCTCTCCAACTCTGGAGGCATTCAAAAGGCAGATGGATAGCCACCTGCCGGGTATGCTTTAATTTGGATTCCTGTACTGGGCAGGGGGTTGGACTTGATGGCCTTATAGGCCCCTTCCAACTCTACTATTCTATGATTCTATAAACCATTAAAACAGTTAAAAGAGTAATTAAAACAACGAGAGCAGGAAGTTCAAGTTCAGCAGAATGCTTGCCTAAACAGGTATGTTTTCATGAGCCAGTGGAATGCCAATTCTGATGGGGCTGCTTGTATTTGAGCAAGGAGGGCACTTTACAACCCTAGCACTACCAGTGGAAAAGCCCACCTCCATGTTACCACAAGGCAATCATCATCATCTGTATTTTGCACCTGCATTTTGACAATTATTTACCATTGTAAATTTATCCAAAGGTGGTCTGGGCAATGCTAGGGGATTGATGTAGGGTGTGGGCAGTGGAGCCTAGTGGCTCCAAAGTCAGTGCAGCATTGAATCTGTTCTGGGTTTGAGTCCAAACTTTTAAGGAGCTATCCAGTGTGCGGAATCTATTTTGGGATTGGGTTTCAGCACCTTGGACAGCTCCTTGAAATTTTCCACTACAAACCAGAGCGGATTCACTGCCACACTGACATTGGAATTATTATTTCTTTATTTATTAGATTTATATCCTGCCCTTTCTCCCAGTAAGAGCCCAGGGTGGCAAACAAAATCACTAAAAACACTTAAACACACCATATAAACAGAGCACATTACAGTAATGGAGCCTGGAGGTTACCAGTGCATGGACAACAGTGGTCATGCTATCCCGGTCCAGAAAAGGGCCACAGCTATCTTACCACCCAAAGCTGGTAAAATGCACTCCTAGCCATTGAGGTCACCTGGGCCTCTAATGACAAAGATGGATCCCGGAGCACTCCCAGACTACAGACCTCTTCTTTCAGAGGGAGTACGACCCCATCCAAAGCAGGCAACTGACCAATTATCCAAACTCAGGAACCACCAACCCACAGCGCCTCCGTCTTGCTAGGATTCAGACTCAGTTTATTGGCCTTCATCCAGCCCACCACCGAGTTCAGGCAGCTGTCCAGGGCTTGCATGGGTCTCCCGATTCAGATGTTACAGAGAAATAGAGCTGGGTATCGCCAGCGTATTGCTGACACCTTCCCCCAAATCTCCTGATGTCCACTCCCAAGGGCTTCATATAGATGTTAAACAGCATGAGGGAATTACTAAGTCTCCACTGGATATGGGGCTACCATTTCTGTCATCATGGGCAGAGATAGGTATGGCACTGGTGAGTAGTCAGGAAGATCTGTAAAAAGGGGCAGGAGTTGTGTCAAGACCATTGCTTTTTCTGGACCACCTTCCAGACTTCTGCGACCTATTAGAATTCTTTGAGAGTGTCAACAAGCATATAGATAGAGGTGATCCAGTGGACATAGTGTACTTAGACTTTCAAAAAGCATTTGACAAGGTACCTCACCAAAGACTTCTGAGGAAGCTTAGCAGTCATGGAATAAGAGGAGAGGTCCTCTTGTGGATAAGGAATTGGTTAAGAAGCAGAAAGCAGAGAGTAGGAATAAACGGACAGTTCTCCCAATGGAGGGCTGTAGAAAGTGGAGTCCCTCAAGGATCGGTATTGGGACCTGTATTTTTCAACTTGTTCATTAATGACCTAGAATGAGGAGTGAGCAGTGAAGTGGCCAAGTTTGCTGACAACACTAAATTGTTCAGGGTTGTTAAAACAAAGAAGGATTGCGAAGAGCTCCAAAAAGACCTCTCCAAACTGAGTGAATGGGCGGAAAAATGGCAAATGCAATTCAATATAAATAAGTGTAAAATTATGCATATTGGAGCAAAAAATCTTAATTTCACATATACGCTCATGAGACCTCGGGGTTGTAGTGGACAGCACGATGAAAATGTCGACCCAGTGTGCGGCAGCTGTGAAAAAGGCAAATTCCATGCTAGCGATAATTAGGAAAGGTATTGAAAATAAAACAGCCAATATCATAATGCCGTTGTATAAATCTATGGTGCGGCCACATTTGGAATACTGTGTACAGTTCTGGTCGCCTCATCTCAAAAAGGATATTCTAGAGTTGGAAAAGGTTCAGAAGAGGGCAACCAGAATGATCAAGGGGATGGAGCGACTCCCTTACAAGGAAAGGTTGCAGCATTTGGGGCTTTTTAGTTTAGAGAAAAGGCGGGTCAGAGGAGACATGATAGAAGTGTATAAAATTATGCATGGCATTGAGAAAGTGGATAGAAAAAAGTTCTTCTCCCTCTCTCATAATACTAGAACTCGTGGACATTCAAAGAAGCTGAATGTTGGAAGATTCAGGACAGACAAAAGGAAGTACTTCTTTACTCAGCGCATAGTTAAACTATGGAATTTGCTCCCACAAGATGCAGTAATGGCCACCAGCTTGGATGGCTTTAAAAGAAGATTAGACAAATTCATGGAGGACAGGGCTATCAATGGCTACTAGCCGTGATGGCTGTGCTCTGCCACCCTAGTCAGAGGCAGCATGCTTCTGAAAACCAGTTGCCGGAAGCCTCAGGAGGGGAGAGTGTTCTTGCACTCGGGTCCTGCTTGCGGGCTTCCCCCAGGCACCTGTGAGAACAGGATGCTGGACTAGATGGGCCACTGGCCTGATCCAGCAGGCTCTTCTTATGTTCTTATGTTCTTATATCAGCCAAGCTTCTGCTCTGGTGCTGCTCATCAATGGCAGGTGGTCCAAAATAAATAATCTATCCTTCATATTTTGGTCACAGGGGACAGAGACAACCTGGCATGTATTGCTAACACCTGAGTGGGTGAGCTAGGTGAATCATCTTTACTCCAGATTTGCCTCCCCAGGGAAGTCAGTACAACACCAGTTCAGATCGGTGCTGTCATCCACTAAAAAAATCCATCTTCCTCACCATGAAGCCAATCTGCTCTTTAACTGGACTTGAGAGTTTGTTCCTGGTGTTGGGCCATAGAGACAGAAGGGGGATGCCCACCTTTCTGTCCAACAGTTTCCATGGCTCAGATGGCAATGGAAAATATCTCCACAATTGTGTTGGAGGACTTCAATATCATTGCCGAGTCAGAAGTTCATGGCTTACATGACAGTCATGGGGCTGCCTCACTACATCAAGGGCCCAATTCAAGCGAGGGGACATGCCCTGGATCTGGTTACTGAGAAAGAACAGGAGGACAGTGATTCATTAGCAGGGGGGTAGTGCCCCCTCTCTCCCTCCCCGAAGGGTAACCAAAATCTAGCACCTCAGGTAGCTACCTCACCTTGCCTCAAAGAAATGTCCCCATAAGTCCATAAGGCAACAGTATCAGTTTCCTCTTTCTCCCCAGCTATATAAGTAAGACCAAGATTCCATTGCACGTAAAATCAGTTCACCTACAAAAAGGCACATTATGTACAAAGCAAGACTTACTGGAGTACGTGGTTGCGGCCACATCAAAGCAGTATGTCTCCAATCCAGTACAATTCATCATCTTTGCATTGCATGTGTCTGACCAAGCGTAACAGGTAGGGCACTGCTTTCCATTAGCTTTGGTCTCTATTGGTGGTACTGCAAGCAGAAGAAAAGGATCCACAGTCAGCTTAAGGAATGAAGTAGGCAGGATGTAAGACAGAGGCTAAAGTGCTTCTAAATACATTTATCTTATAGATGGCTTTAAAATTCCTAGAGCAGCCTCCCACAACCTGGTGCCCTCCAGATGTTGTCGGAGTTCTACTCCTGCCTATTCCACAGAGAATGGCCAATGTTCTGTAGTCCAAAAGGCTCAAAGAGCACCAGATTGAAGGCAGGCTGTCCTAGAGGATAGTGCAAACAAAAATCTGAGAGGATTCCAAATGGCATCTAATGGTATCCAAACAAAGACGAAAACCTGTTCCTCTACCTCAGAAATGACGGTGCCAAATTTGGTTATGATATCTTAAGAGGTGCTTGAATATATAGAGAACAGATGGACAAATAACTTTCCAAAACACAGATATAGTTGTTGATGATGGTGGTGAGGAGGAGGAGGAAGAGGAATTGAACTGAACTGATTACAGACTGGTTGCCCATTCTGGACTACAAGGGATGAACCAAAGGAAAGGAAGGACTGCAGCTCAGTGGTAGAACATCAGCTTTGCATGCAGAAGATCCTAGGTTCAATCCCCAGCATCTCCAGGTAGAATATCCACCATCTCAAACCCTGGAGACTCTTTGCCAGTTAATGTAGATAATACTGAGCTAGATGGACCAATGGTCTGACTCAATGTGAGGCAGCTTCCTATGTCTGTAAATGGTGGAGGACACAGCAAAGCAGGCATGCAGCAAGAAAATTATACATGGGATCTTAGAGCTGAGAAAACTACTCTTATGCAAGCTGCTGTGGGAGCCTTTTATGGACAAAGGGTGGGGTGAAAAATGCTTAAAATAATTAAAAGATATACCTACATTTAGGCTTGACTTTTCCGCAGGCGTCCCCCCGGCAGCAAGTCAAACTTGTCCTGAGGGTTTTTCCCAGCCCCAGATAAAAGTACATGGGGGGTGTAGAGCAGATCTTAGAGGAGTCACAGGATTTCTCTACAGTGAGAATGGTCTTTCCTTCTATGGTAGAAATAAAGAGGGGGGGGATTCAATTCAGTTTGCATTTAAAGCTGAACTTATCAGATTTGCAAGAAACAAGATGAGAACTGAAACACAGCCATCCTCTGAAAGTTGCATTTATCCAAATTTTGTGATGCAGTTCTCCAATTAAGCAGTGTTTGCAAAAAAGCATGTGTTAGGGGAAAGTGTGCATAAACATGAATATATGAAAGGAAATAACAAAAAATGCATTCCATTTGGAGAAATTGCTTGCAAAACTGTGTACATTCATTAAGACTGCCTACAAAAATGTGTTTGGTAGGAGAAATACTCACTGAAATGCTGGAGAATTTTCATGAGGATTTAAAAAAAAAAACAATTCACAGATTGATGCAGAAATGTGGAGAACCAAATTTAAGATTGGAAAAAAGAGGAACGATGAGAACTGAAATTGAGAGGTCCTTCCATCCCTAATGGAGACTAAGAATGCAACAAAGTGCACACAGTGGAATGTGTGCATTGTTTCATTTCGTTTTCCCAACAATGATGATATTTAAGCTTCAAGGCCCAAAGTAACTCAAGAGAATGTAAGAGAATGAGCTTGAAGATACAGGAGAAATCGTTCAAACCTCTAACCCCAAACAAACATAACTCACATTCATATGGCCCAGCAATGATGGGAATTACTTTCAGGTGTAGTTCAGGGATTTTTGAAATAATTCAGTGCACTTCATTGAGGCAAACAAGTTTGTTCCGCATGCAGGTCCCTCCCACCCACCTATAGTACTTTCAGCAAAAGCGACAACACAGGTATCTTTCTTAGGAGGACAGGTCTTCACAGGGCCATGACATGCGAGGCCAAGGTTGTAACAAACTTCACACTTCAGAGAAGTACCTGGAAGATGAAGGAAAGGGAAGAGGCGGGGGTACAAATATGATACAGTGCCAACTCTCTTTCCTGACTTCCTTGGCTATATACAATAGGGGTGAGTAACCTACAATACATGTGGCCCTCAGCTTCAGGGCAACCTAATCTGGCAAGCAGGTGGAATGGGGAAAGAGAAAGGAAGAGAGGGGGACAAGGGGTGGCACAGAGAGAGAGAGAAGGGGTGGGGGAGACAGAGGGAAAGAGAAGGCATTGGCAGATAAGAGGACAGAAAAAGGACTTCCCCTTCTACTTCGGCTCCATCTCCACCCACTGCTACCTCTGGCCCTCCCCATTGCCACCATGCAGCCCCCAATACGTTACCCCAATAAATGAGGGGACATGACCCTTGATAAAAATATATATATATGGTTCTCCACCTCTGAAATCCTACCATCATTGTGTAGTAATCAGAGTACTTGCCGAGGACCTGGGAGACCAGGGTTGAAATCTCCACCCAGCCATGAAGCTCACTGGGTGACTTTGGGCTACTCACTAACTGTCAGCCTAACCTACCTCACAGGGTTGTTGTCAGGATAATATAGAGAGGGAAAAGACCGTGTACACCAACTACTTCTCAGCACTACTCATTCACTTGCCCTCTCCCTTTGGCCCTAATGATGCCTGGAAGGAGCACAATGCATGTGGAGGATGCTGTTCCACCTCCTCCATCTGGTCACTGCCTGCATGTTGAGAGACAACAGGCAGGAACAGTAAAGAGGAGGAACTGGCATGAGCCTTGGCAGATGCCTGACAATGCTGACCCCTGCCCTAGGCCTGGGTGAATCCAGCTTAGACCTGAGCCCATTCATTCTACTGCAAGAAATCTCCAAGGGGCTACCAGCCCTTCCTTACCAATCGTTAGAATCACAAACAAGGGGAAGACCTTCAGGAGATCCTGCATGCTGGTGGCGATGGGAAATGCACAAAGCTCTCTCTGCATGATGAATCAAATTCTCTGGCTCAAAGAGTCTGTAATGACATCCAGAGGAAGGTTGTTTGCTAAGTGGTAGCTTCCCTCAGTGTGCATTTATACCAGGGATGGGGAACCTGTTGTTGAACAACAACTCCCATCATCCCTGACCATTGACCATGTTGGCTGGGTCTGATGGGAGTTGATGTCCAACAACATCCAGAGGGCCACAGGTTCCCCATCCCCAATTTCAACAATTAATAAGCCAAGTGATGCCACATTTTGTTCTGTTTGGTGACAGTCCAAGTGGACTGCAAAGAGCTGTGAAAAAGATGTCTCCAAACTGGGTGAATGGGCAACAAAATGGCAAATGCAGTTCAATGTAAGCAAGTACAAAATGATGCACTTTGGGGCAAAAACGTCCTAACTTTACATTGATGCAGCTGGAGTCAGAACATGTAGTAACGAACCATGAAACAGATCTTGAAGTCCTGGTACTGAGTTCAGTGAAGATATCAACCCAGTGTGTGGCAGCTGTTAGGGGGAGAAAGGTTATGTCCATTCTATAGGAACTTCCCTCCCTCTCGGCCAGCCTTTCCCAACTAGTGGGCCACCAGAAGTTGTTGGACCACAATTCCCATCTTTCCTGACCATTGGCAATGCTGGCTGAGGCTGATGGGAGTTGTGGTCCAACAACATCTGGCGGCCCACTAGTCGGGAAAGGCTGCTGTAGGCTAATGTCCCTTTGTGTTTGTCCTTAGATGAATTGGAACACTTGACAGCAACAACTGCTTTCTTGGTTCCCTGCAGGAGGTGGGGCGGAAGAATTGCGGGTGATAGATTGTATTCAGGGACATGTTAGGACACACCTGTTCTCCTGACAGAGCTCCAATAGCCATAGTGGTTAACAGTCAGCCCCTCTTCCCAAAGAATTCTGGGAACTGGAGCTCTGGAAAGAAATAGGGTGTCTCCTAACAACTCTCAGCACCCTGCACAAACTACACTTCCCAGCATTCTTTGGGGGGAAGCCATGGCCTGTTTAAAGTGGAATAAATGTTTGGTGTGGATGTGGCCTAATTGGTACAAAAAAATGCAAACTGAGAAATGCTTGCATCTGAATTTACATTTTTCTCCCTCCAGCATAACTCTGGCACCCAGAGTCATCCGGTGAAGCTGAATTGCAAAAGATTCAAAACAGGCAAGAGATTATCCTTCTTCATATAGTGCCTAGTTAAACTACAGAATTTGCTGCCCCAAGGTGTAGTGATATAACCACTATCTTAGATAGTTTTAAATGGGAATTTGACAAATTCTGGGAGGATAAGGCTATCAATGGCTACTAGTCATCATGGCTACGTATTGCCTCCATTATCAGAGCCAGCATATCTCTGAATACCAGTCGCAGAGGAACATGAATGGCAGAGCGATGTTGTCCTCATGTCCAGCTTGTGGGCTTCCAGAATCATCTGACTGGTTGCTGTAGAAAACAGGACACTGGACTAGATATGCTTTTGGTCTGATGCATCAGGGCTTATGGGAACCAAGGAACTGCCTTTAAACTCATGTTCAACCTACTTCCAGTAACTGACACATAGGCCTTTAAAATTCCAGGTCTTAAAGTGACAGAACCTTTATTATCTCAACAGATGGGTGTCTTGCTCATCGTAGAATCAAGGGTAAGGAAAGATTTTATGGCTCGTGGGCTGCACATGGCCTTATAGGTGATAAGTAGTGCAGGTCTCATCTACACAAATGAGAGAGAGCTGGTATTTGTTTGTTTGTTAAATTCCCTGAATTCCTTTGTACATTATGTGAACACCTATCCCAGGGGGTTGAAGCCAACATGATTGGAAACTGGGGAGACCAATGGGATAAAGGATTGAGTGTGCAGCTGAGGATAGGGGTGAATGAATCCATCAGTTTTGCTTTCTCTCAGTTTCTCATTTTTGCAGTCTTCAACTCACTCCATTTCCATGTCAGAAAATAAGCATTTTCGTACACATTTCTCCTAATACACACATTTTGTGTGCAATTTTGCCTAATATGCACATTTTGGCAAGCCATTGCCCCTAATATATGCATTCTTGAACATGTGTCTTGGATGGACACCTGCACTGCCAGATGGGATGAAGTGCAAATTTTGAAAGTGGTTTTGGTCTGTACATTGTTTCAAAAAGTGTGAATTAAATAGGGTCACCTAAATATGTGAACTGATCCAAATTTCTCTCCTATCCCTCGGGGAGGACAAGCCAAACATGCTCTGAAAGAAGGCAGTCTGGCTGCAAAATTCATAGGTTTTTTTTTTCTATTTTAAGGGGTAGGGGGCTGCCTGGCAAACCTTCTTTTACTGTATAAGGTGGCTGAGGAGTCTGTGTGTGTCTCTACATTTCTGCAAATAAAAGCTGTTCCATAAATAAAAGTGCCACACTTTCCCGCAGCACTGCAGAGGTCAAGCCAGCTGATAGCCTAGCACCATTTCCTAGGACTTCCACACCTGACTACATGGCACTGCTTGTTTCCCATTGGTGAAATACTCTCCCCAGTGAAGTATGCCTGGCACCTTCACTGACGTCTTTCTGGCACCAGGTAAAACCTTAACTTCCCCCCTTCCAGGCTGTTGTTGGACTACAATGGTGTTGTTTGCTGTTGAAGCTTTTTTGCTGCTGCTGTTGGGAGTTGCTTTGTGGGTTTTTTATGATTTTCATGTTTTCATGACGTAGGATTCATCAGAGCTGATCCATTAAAATTAATGAACCCAAGTTAGTCCTGGCCATTCATTTCAATGGGTCTGCTCTGAGGATGCCTAACACTGGACACAACCCATCATGTATTTTTACCTATACCTATGCTTAGGCTCTTAAAGGTTTTGTAAGTTGCCTGGAGACCATAACAAACAACTAAAATGTAATACTAACAAAGTGGACACACATAACGTCCCAGTTAGCAGTGGCTCTCAAGCCGTTCCTGGAGCATCAGGGATCCGCTTCAGTCTGAATACGCCTGCCTCACCTCACCTCGCCTTGCCTCACGTCAATATTCAGGATAGGGACAAAGTGGTTGCACAGTCCTATTGTATACCAGTTGCTGAGAATCATGAGTGGGGAGAGTTCTGTTGCAAATGGGTCCTGCTTGTGGCCTTTCCATAAGCACCTGATTGGCCACTGTGAGAACAGGATGCTGGACGGGATAAGCCTTTGACCCGGTCCAGCAGGGCTCGTCTTATGTTATTTTCCCCTTCTTTCTCTCCCTCCTCACTCCCTAGCAGATTTGACCTATGAAAAACTTGGGAGAGGTTAAAAATGTAACAAACTGAGCCAAATCAGCTTTCCCCCTCCAAAAAAACACCTTTCCCAAGGGTCCAAGATGGTTCTGAAGCATCAAGGCCTGCTTGTTTCACTTTGGACCACCTCTGAATCCAAGACGGTCAGGATCTCTCCAAACTGGGGATGTGTGCTCCTGCGCTCGGCCTTGTCCAAGGCAAGTAGTGTTAATGTTTGGCCGTTGGCACTATTACAACCAATAGGACAGATTGACTGCAAATAGTCACCTACGTTGGGGTCAGGATCTAGATTTAAGGAAAAATATCTTCCTTAACTTCCTAGCAGAAAAAGGGGACAAGAGAAAAATCCACTCATTTGAAATATGGTGTTGGAGGAGAGCTTTGCGGATACCATGGACTGCGAAAAAGACAAACAATTGGGTGTTAGAACAAATTAAACCAGAACTGTCACTAGAAGCTAAAATGATGAAACTGAGGTTATCATACTTTGGACACATCATGAGAAGACATGATTCACTAGAAAAGACAATAATGCTGGGAAGGGAGTAGAAAAAGAGGAAGGCCGAACAAGAGATGGATTGATTCCACAAAGGAAGTCACAGACCTGGACTTACAAGATCTGAACAGGTTGGTTCATGACAGATGCTCTTGGAGGTCGCTGATTCATAGGGTCGCCACAAGTCGTAGTCAACTTGAAGGCACATAACAACAACAATCTTCCTAACACAAGAGTATATTTAAAAAAAGAATTACCCAGCATTCAAATTGCATTTGATTTCAACCTGGTTTTTATTTTCACTAGTGCCCTGTCCTGAAGCAAGTTTGATAGATTCACCTTTAAATGTGAACTGAATTTATTTTCTTCCCCATCTTTAATGGTCAACCAGAATCTTAGGGTGGTTGCGTCACTTTTCATCAAGGAAGGCCCATGTGTGTTATGTTGTGTTGTGTTGTGTTGTGTTATGTAGGATTTCTTACCTGCCAGTCATCATCAAGACCCAGGATGGGTACTTACAGCCATAGAGCCATACAATGTAAAAGGCTATCAATGGCTACTAGACATCATGACTACAAATTGCCTCCATTATCAGAGGCAGCGCACTTCTGAATTCCATTCACAGGGGAACATGAGTGGGAGAGAGCGATTGTCCTCATGTCCTACTTGTGGGCTTCCAGAGGCATCTGATTGGTCGCTGTAGAGAACAGGACACTGGGTAGGTTTGCTTTTGGTCTGATACAGCAGGGCTCTTCTTATGTTCTTATGGAAACAAGTAAATGCATTTAAACTCATGATCAACCTACCTCCCATAACCAGTCCTGTAGCCAGGGTGGGGCAAATGAGTGCACCGCCCACCTAGAGCTGTGCTTCGGGGGGTCCTCCCAAGGATATTTTTTTAATTGTCTTTTTAATTTGTGACGTGACAGACAATGACAGCTAGGCTATGCACCGGATTTGGCAGAGGCCTGAGCCAAACCAGGCCTATTCAGACCTTTTGGGGCCTCGGCAGTCGGCTTGTGACAGCCATTGATTGTACGGGTCAAATTTGATAACAGGGACCGGGGGCTGTCAGGGGATGCAGCATCAGGCAGGGAGAAGAGGCAGCTATGGATCTCCTGTCTGCCCGAGCACTGCTGCCGTCCCACAGGATGACTCCAGGTGGTAGTTTGCAAGGTGCTTTCCTGCAGGCAAGCGCCTTGCAAACCTGCATTATGCTGGCTCACTCCCTTGGCTTGTTCACTGTTGAACCCAGGAAGTGATCCGGGATGCTGGTGGTTAGCAAGGTGGTTTCCAATGAGCCGAGGGAGCAAACCAATGTAGAATTGACCCCACTCTCAGTTGAGGGGGCACGGAGATGCAGTGTCGTTTTCCCTCTCCCCCTCTCTGCTGTATGTTTAATTGGTTTTTTTAATCCTGATTAAACATTTGCCACTCTTCCCAAACTTGTTTGGCCCTTGGGACTATTACAAGCAATAGGAATGATTCCCTGCAGTTAGTCACCAAGGTTGGGGCCAGGATCTACAGATCCTGAAAAATACCTTCCTGACACAAGAATCTATCTATCTATCTATCTATCTATCTATCTATCTATCTATCTATCTATCTATCTATCTATCTATCTATCTATCTATCTATCTATCTATCTATCTATCTATCTATCTATCTATCTATCTATCTATCTATCTATCTATCTATGTCTGTCTGTCTGTCTGTCTGTCTGTCTGTCTATGTATATAAACCATAATTACCAGACATTCAACTTGCATTTGATTTCAACCTGAGATTTATTTTTACTCAGTGAAACAGAGGAAAAACATTATCTAGATGACCAAACTGCAGTTTGAGAAAATGGCATATGGATAAAACAAAAACATAACTGAATACAGAGTTGATGCATATGCCACTATGCATATGCATAGGCACGCAGGTGCCTTTTATGAGAGGATCTTCAAGAACAGGAGCCCAGAGAAAGTTGGCAAGAGGAGCCCAGAGGACTGAGAACCCCTAGAATACTCTGGTGTACATGCTGCCTTTCTAATCTGATCAGAATTTCCAAAGATGGGGGTGTGCCCACTTCTTATTGAGGCACAGACGGACCTAGTAGTGCAGCCCTTCATGGTTCTGTCCACATTCGTTGAGTCTAGACATGGGAGACAAGAGAGAGCATTAGGGGACTCATTGTTGCTTGCAATTATTCAGTTCTTCTCATCTGGATGAAACATCTGGATGAAATGAGAAGTTCTGCCTATTAAGGAATGGAGTTCAGCAAAGGCCATCAATCCAGAATAGGGATAGGCAAAGGTATTAATTTCCCTTTATCTCAGTTTCTCAGTTTTTCCATTTAGAGGCAAACATGGGTGGAGTCAAGAATGTAAACTTTTACCTTTGTATCGTTAGTTTAGCTTTTACACACGCTCACACACCATGTCTCTATGCTCCAGCCAGACAAGAAAAAGGCCTTATCAGAGGCAAAAAAGCTCAAGGAAGCTGCAAAGCAGGGCCAGTGAGGAGTGCGGCTGGAGAGGGATTTTGGCCTGGGATGAGATCAGACGGCCAAATAGAGAGGCCTGGAGGGCCACATTTGGTTCCTAGGCCTGAGGTACCCCACTCCTGACATAAGAAGAAGATGCCGTTGTAATCAGAAGCCAATACAGTTTAAATCAGAAAACAGTAGTAGGTATAAAAACACATATCTTATGGAAGCTTGCCCAGTCCGCCCAGCTCAGTATGGCTCAGAAATTACTGCAGTTAAAATCAGATGTGACCTCAAAAGTGTGTGTGTGGGGGGGTGAGGTCAAATACAGGCTGAGTATGAAGTGGCACTTACCGGTAGACGTTCGTGTGGACACATCAAAGCAGTACATGTTGGTTCCTGTACAATTCACCATCTCTTCTTTGCATGTTTCTGACCAAACGTTGCAGGCAGGGCACTGCTTTTGGTTGAGTTTGACTTCTGTTGGCGGAACTGGAAGCAGGTGAAGAAATGCTTAAAGGTTGGTGGAGGAGGAGCAGGCAACACAAAGGCTGAAGGATTGCTAAATATATAAACTTTCTGTATTGTTTTGGAAATGGGAATAGTCATGTTCATGACTGAGTCAAACCCACTGGTCCACCTCGCTCAGTATTGTCTGCACTGATTGGCAGCTGCTCTCCAGGATGTCAGGTAGGGAGTCCTTCCCAGCCCACCCTGAAGATGCCGGGGATTGCACCTGGGATCTTCTGCATGCAGAGCAGATGCTCTACTACTGAGCTGCTGCCCTTTCCCATCAACAGCTATTAACCTTGCAGGTTAAGTGCCACCTCCACGTTTATGGCCAGAGTGGGGAACTGGACCTCCCCCACACCCTGTCGGCCAATTTTAACCCACTTGTCAATCACATGACATCATTATGACATTGGATGAGAACTTCAAAGGGGTTCATTGTAACTGCCAATCAGCTGATGGACGCTAACAGTGTGCCTTCAAAGGGGTTTGCTATTACCACTGATCAGCTGCTCAGTGGTTGCAGCCAGATCTTTTGAAGTCCATTTGCAGGCACTGTTTGGAGTCAAACTGAGCCTGCAAATGGACATTTTTCCTCTGCAGACTGGCAAGCTGTTTGGAGAGGAAAAATGTCTATTTGCAGGTGCAGTTCGAATCCAAACCGCTTCTGCAAATGATCTTCAGAGGGGCTGGCTGACAGTGCTAATCATCTGATTGGCGCTGACAGTGAACCCCCTGAGATGCACTATGGAGTTCCTGATGAGCAGCTTCCTCGTGCAGTTGATCCCAGTGGGGCACCAATCAGTAAGCCCCATTTGCAAAGGAACAATGGGGAGCTCACTTCAAGCTCCCAGTCATTTTCTTGTGGAGCTCTGTCCTTTTCTGGCATCTCCAGGAAAGGCTGGGAGAGTACCCTGCCTGAAACCATGGGGGACCCCTGCCAGTCAGTGTTGATAAAACTGAGCTATGTCAACCAATATTCTGGCTCAGTTCAAGGCAGCTTCCTATGCTCTGGGAGAGCACACACTTTGCATGCAGAAGGTCCCTCGGTCAATTTCTGGTGTTTCCAGACAGGGGTGGGGAAACCTGCCTGAAACTCTGGAGAGTTGCTTCCAGTCAGTGCAGGCAATTGTGTCACCTCTAAACATCAGCTTGTTTTGCCCTCCCTCAAGGTTCCAAGGAGCCGGGTTTTATAGTGAACAGGGAAGCCATTTTATCGCTTAAGCCGTGTGAAGATGATGTTTTATTATTTTAAGATGAACAGCAGTATTGACTTGATGACATCTTGTCATCTGCGGTGCAAGCTGTTGGATGCAATGTTGCAAAAAGGCCAGAGAAGAGGGAAGTTGGCTCCAGGGGGTGGATGAATGGAAGGAAATTATGATGGAAAAGCATGGGGAGAGGGGCACCCATCCCTCCCAAAAAAGAATGGATATACCTACATTTTGGAGCAACTTTTCCACAGGTCTTATCATTGCAACAGAACAAAGCACTTCTGTAGGCCTTTCCATTTCCAAAATACAATTCAGTTGCAGGAAACTCACAGTAATCTGAGGTTTCACAGCCTTTCTCTACAGAGCGCTCTAGTTTTCCATCTACAGTGAAAAAGGGAAGGGGAGAATTTGTTTATTGCATTTTACTACATTTGCGTCCCACCTTTCCTCCAAGGAGCTCAAGTCAGCATATGTGGCTTCCTCTGTGTAATCCACGCGGCATCCGTGTGAGGTGGGTTAGGTGGAGAGATAGTGGCTGCATACAAACTATACATTTAAGGCATATTTAAAGTACATTTTTGAAAGCACGTCTTTCCTGCAAAGAATCCTCTGAGCTGTCATATGTTAAGGGTGATGGGAATCGTAGCTATGTGCAGGGTAAACTATAGTTCCCACCATCCTTTGAGGGAAGCCACATCTTTTAGATGTACACAGCTAGAGACAGCTTGGGCCAAGGTCACCCAGTGAACTTCATGGCTGATTGGGGAATTTGAAACCTGCTCTCCCCAGCCTTAGTCCTGCACTTTAACCACTATGCCACTGGCTTTCATTTTCTTCAATCACTAGCAAACCAACTTACATTATGACAAATGGGATGTGTTGATGGATGATGTAAAAACCCAAGGGGTCTCCCTGTCCCAGGCATGGGAGTTTGGGTGGGTCACACAGCCTAAGCCTGTTTGCTAAGTTTTCACATTTGTCTTTTGGGGGGAGGGGAATTCTTTAAGGTTCCCCCACACTTATGCTGCAGTAGTATTTGCAGAAAATAGTTTCTTGGCACTGCCTGATTTCAGATTAACGCAGCACAGGAAAGATGTGTCTTGGTTGCTAGGGACAAAGGAAGGGCAAACTATGGAGATTCCAAGGAGTAGCAAAAAAGGGTAGAAGCAGGAAAAGTGCACTCAAAGGGAGGACAAAAGATCAGCTCTTTAGGACCCCAGGAATTCCTATTGCCTGGTGTCCAGACAACTCACTTACCAGTCATAGCTCTGACTTCACTCATTGCCTAATAAGAGTGACAGGCAAAAGCAGCAAGGCTGGCTCATTTTGCAGAAAACTCTATGGAGCAAAATCACACATTTTGCTTCGTAGCTTTCTTTCTAGAGGGGCTAGAGACATTTTAAAAATGAAAGCTCTAATTCTGAGCAACATGCTGGGTGTGTCACTGAAGGCCTTCGTGAGTATCAAGGTGCCTGGGGTGACAGGTTGGTGACCCCTGATTTAAAGCAAGGGCGGGCAACCTGGTGCCTTTCAGATATTGCGGATTACAATCCCCCATCATCACTGACAATGAGCTATTGTGGCTGGAGCTTATGAGAGTTGTAGTCTAAAACATCTGGAGGGCGCTATGTTGTCTACCCCTGCCTGAAAGGCCATATGCTAGGTTTGGAAAAGATATGAAAAGTCTGTGATTTTATTAATCCTTCTGAAAATTCTTTTCAAAGTCCTGTCTCTTTCTCTAATATGGCCCTATATTGAATTTTGTTTGTTGGTCACTCCAAACTGTGACTAGATATTGGGAACGGACTATTTATTATATACATCACCTTTCTTAAACTGGCAACCTATCCAAGCTGGCACTGCAAAGGCAGCTTCTGCCCTCATTTTCTAAGAGCTCATCTGCTCCCTTCATTGCCAAAAATTGTGTAGCAATGGGTTCTTGTGGCAAACTCTAGGGTAGCATCAAAGTCAATGAAAGCCACACTTTGAACCATGCAGTTAAACTTATCTGACATGAAATCATTTTAGCTCAAATCAGAATGAAGGCATGATTCAATTAGCTTGTTATTTGGGGTTATCGCTGAAGATAACATAAGCCGAGGCCCCATCCAATGCTCATTCCATGCACTGACTGTAGGTCACCTTGGCTGATCACATGCTATATCCACTGCCCAGAGGGGAAGGGCCATAGCTCAGTGGTAGAGCATCTGCTTTGCATGCAGAAGGTCCCATGTTCAATCCCTGGAATCTCCAGTGAGAGATTCCCTGCCTGAAATCCTAGACAAGTCAGTGTAGACACAACTGAGCTAGGTAGACCAATGATCTCAGTCTTCCTATGTTTCCATGATCTCTCTCCCACTCACCTGCAGTATCTTCAGTGTATGCAATGACACAGGTATCTTTGTGAGGAAGACAGGTTGTCACAGTGCCTTTACAATGAAAGCCACTGCCTGAACAAACTTCACACTTTAGAGAAGCACCTGGAAGAGGAAAAGAGAGGCAGAGGAGAAAAAGATTCATATTCTTTTGTATCTATTCTGTAGAAACCCTTCCCTATGCATTATACTGTTCTTGACACCTGCTAAAATGGTTTTAATTATTTAGGCAAGCCTAAGCAGACGTCAACATTTCATTACGTCTACTTTTTAATGTCTGTTGATTTTATCAGTATGTTCTTAAGAACGTTTTATTTAGATTTTGATTATTTATTACCAGCCCTTCACCTTTATTTATGAAATTTCTTACCCACCCTACATCATACAGGCTACAACAATATAGGCCTGCAGAAAAAGGTGAGTCTTCACCAAATGGCAAAAGATATACAGTGAAGGTGCCAGGCACACCTCGGTGGAGAGCAAATTCCACAGGTTAGGGGCTGCCTCAGAGAGTGTTCTCTCCTGGGCTCTGAACATACATGAAGTTATGTACGCCACTTATAGGAGTATTTTGTTTAATGTACAGTTTGGGCCAAAGCAGTATGAATAGGTAGATATTGGTATTAGATGTTTTGTTTTTAAGATTTTTCTAAGATATTTTGTTTTTTAAGATATTTTGAAAGATGTTTTTAGTGCTTTATCACTTGTTGTTTGTCGCCCTGGCTCCTTTTGGGAGGAAGGGCAGGATAGAAATTTGATAATAAATAAATAAATAAAAGATAGATATAGGTATGGAAGAGAGGTCCACAACTGCAGAGCCGCCCCCAAGAGGGCCCTGCCTCATGTGCTGACCAACCTAATCAATTTCACTAGCAGGCAAGCAAGCAGAAGCAATCCTCCTTCTTTTGCATTTGGGTTAGGGTTACCGTTAGGGTCCCCTCAGTCCATTGGTCTGGGTATTTTTCTCCCTTCTGAGAAATTTTCAGCATCTGAGCCGAGAGGGTTGGTGTTAAAGGTATGGTGACTCTGTGTGTAGATTATCTGCACATTTTCTGGGGATGTAGAAAGAGTCAGAGGGTTGTATCCAAAGTTAGTCCTACTCAAAGTAAACCCATTAAAATTAATGGTGATGACAAGAGGACCTTTTCTGTAGTGGCACCAAGTATATAAAACTCCCTCCCATAGAATCTTAGGTTATCTCCCTCTTTCCTGGTCTTTCATTGTTACTTGAAAACATTGGGTGGTCTCCAATGTTAGTCCTAATCAGAGTGGACCCATTAAAATTAATGGGTATGACTAACAGATCCATTAATTTCAGTAGGTCTCCTCTGAGTAGAACTTGGTTGGTGACAAGTCTTAGACTGTAACAAGCAAATTGTTGGATATGAGATTCCAAGGAACAAATAAAAACATACTTCTGAATTATTTGGAAGGATGTGTGGATAATGTGGAAGCGGAGATCTCCGGATAGCAGCTAAAATGTTTATCTCAATGAACTGAGGTGAAAGACAGTCACACCCATCTGTCAGTTTGGTTTTCAAGATATGGGACGTGGCAATAATGTATAAATTAACATGCTATGTTCAAGGAAGACAAAATGTCATGGAGGAGAACAAATTCATTGGAAAATGGGTAATTGTTATTTCTTAGAAAATAAAATAAAAAGCCCTCTCCAGTGAGTGAACCATCCTTTCTTACCTGTTCTTAGGAGCAGACAGAACAGCAAGAGTTTCAGGGGATCCTGCATGACGATAACGATGGGAAATCCAGAGAAACTCTCTTCGCAATTAATCAAATTCTCTAGCTGAAAGGCCCTATTATGACACTTAAGAAGGCAGATGACAACCAACAGTCCGAGTGGTGAAACGCTAAATGGACTGTGAAGAACTCCACAAGAATGTCTTCAGACTGGGTGAGTAGACAACAAAATGGCAAATGCAATTCAATGTCAGTACATTTAAAGTGATGCATGTTGGAACCAAAACTCTTAACTTTGCATACACACTGATGGAGACTTTGACAGGGGCCAAGAGGAACCTAGAAACCTAGGAAAGCTTTATCATCAGAAAACCTAAGAAAGCAGAAGCTTGATTACCTTAGAGGTGGATGAATCTGTCCATTTTTGTTTCTCTGTTTCTCATTTTTCCAGTCTTAAATTCAATTTGTCCTACTTCTGCATAAATTTGTATTTTTTTTAAAAAAAAAGTCTACTTGAACATCCATATGCATTTTGGGGTATAATTCTCCTAAGATATGCATGTTTGCACACAATTTCCCCATGTATATGTACGTTTGTGAGCATCCCCCCCAATATAATATGTTTTGTATGTTATTTTCACTCAAATGCACATTTTTGTGTGCACCTTTCACTAATACATACATTTTGGGGTATGATTTCTTTGGTTTGAAAACTGCATCAAAGAATGTGGAGAAGTGCAAATTTCAAACTAGAGCTCTCTTTCAGTTTTTGCATTGGATCAGTAAGTTGAAGTTTCATAGGTTTGTATGTGCATTAAATAGTGAACAAAACTAATATCTCCACCGTCCCTAGATGACATTCTCCTTTCCACTTGGCAGGACATTATACAGACCTGTTTCCCACATTTAGTAATATGTGAATGCAGTAGTGAACCGTCTTGCCCTGAGGGAGATGCCCCCCTCAGAAGAGAAGAAATAAGTGTGAGGAATTGACACCATCCATCTCCCAAAGCGGCCCCTCTCTCTTTTCCCCAATTGTCACCACTGGGGCATCTGCAAAACCATCTTGCCTTGAGGGAGTAAGAAGACCCAGCAACACCTTCTTTTTAAACAGTATTTTCCATTTTATTACAACTTTAAAAATCACTACTTAGTGTTGTAATAATCTTATGTAAACCGCTTTGTGAGATCCACCTTCAAAGTGTTCTATAAATGACTTCAATAAATAACAATAAGTAACTCCCATCCTCCACTCCCTAGCAGTCCATAGCCTTTTGCATTCCCTTTTAGATTAACAAGAGCATTTCACAGAGAATAGCTGCAGCCATAACACCTGATAAGGGGGTGCAATTTTAGCTCCCCAAGAGGATCACTCCAAAATGAGAGCAAAAGGAATGAGAATGGGTAAAGAGGATTGGGAGAACGGCTTCATGGCTCTCCACAGGAGAGAGGCAGAAGAATTTGGGAAATGGGTAGTGCTCAGACACTGTCCTTGAGAGATGAATTTAACTTGGTCGAATCTGACTGAATACGAAGTACCTGCTCATGTCCAACTTACCTCCAGTCCAGTAACTGTCATCTAAGCCTCTAAGATTCTTTTTCAGTTAAAGTAACAGTATCTGTATTATCACAACCAGGGGGGCTTGGTGTGGAATCAAGGGGAGGGCTGTGGGAGGGTGTGAACAAGGTTAATATTTCACTCTAGCATTGGTCAGCTTTAGGGACTGGGGAGAAATTTGATTGTTAGCGATTAAAGCCAAATCTATCAAATTCACACTTTCCAAAACAACATGAGACCCAAAACATAGTCATCCTTTGAAATCCAAACTTACCCAAATTTTACAATGCAGTTCTCCTACCAGACAATGTGTAAAAAAATGCATATATTAAGGTAAGTTGTGCATAAAACGCACATATTAGTGAAAATAACATGAAATACATTCGATTAGGGAGAATGTCTTGCAAAATGTGTACATTTGACAAAACAGCATGCTTATTAGGAGAAATTCACACTAAAACGATGACAAATTTTCATGAGGATTTTTTTGGGGGGGGAAATGCAAATTGCTGTGGAAATGCAGAGAACTGAATTTTACATTGGAAAAATGACAAACGGGGAGAAATGAAATGGGCAGATCCTTCTGTCCCTGCCATCAGTCATCCCCAGCTGCTTTTGTGGGTGTTTTGGACAGCATGTAGAATTGTCACCTGGCAGTAGCCATTACATCATGCTGTAACAGAGAAAGGGAGAGAAGAGGTGGAGGTGGCCACCACTAGCTGCAACTAGGCCTGAGGAGAGGAGGGCTGGGGGTCAAAATCTCTACGGCCCAGACCTCTGGGGGCCTGGACCATGAAAACAACAACATTACATTACAAAATAATTGTTCATATCTCAACAGACCAGAGAGTGGCTATAATGTCTGTTGCTAAATCTCACCATATCCAAGTCTCCTATAAGCACCAACACTTATTAATACGATTCAGACATGGCAGAGGCAACATACACCTTAGAGAGTCTCGAGACCAGAACTACTGGGTCAGGCCCAGTAGTAAGCCCCAGTTCATAGAACTGCTAGGCCCCAATAGTAGGCCCCAGTTCACAGAACTATTAGGCCAGGCCCAGTAGTAGGCCCCATTTCACAGTTTGCAAAACTACTAGGCCCAGCCCAGTAGTAGGCTCCAGTTTTCAGAACTACTAGGCCCAGTTCCCATTTGCTTAACAATCATTTCCTTCAATTCTCTTAAAAGAACAGTACACTACAGTGGCAGAGAAAGAGAAAGCTAATGCAGTAGGGCCCCGATTCCCGGCGCTTCGCTTCACAGCGTTCTGCTAATGCGGCGGCTTTGATTCCCCGTTTTTAAAGCCGATTTTGCCCTTTTGTGGTATTTTGCAGCATTTTCACGGCATTTTCGCGCAATGCACCCCATTATACTCAATGGGGTTCCACTTTACGACAGGGGTCCGGAAAGGAACCTGCTGTATAAGCGGGGCCCGCCTGTACATGGGAGCGCATGTCAACTCTTCTGATTACTTGGACTTGAACGAGAACACATTGGAACAAATCTACATGTGTTTTATGGTCAAATTTACATTGTAGAATAGAAACACAAGCCTGGAGCACAGAAGAGAAAAGAAAAGAGAGGAAAAAATGAATAATAATAATAATTTAAAAAGTCAGACCATTTTATTCAGCCTGGGCTTTGTTTCAAAGAGAACCAGTGTGGTGTAGTGGTTAAGGTGTTGGACTATGACATGGGAGACCAGGGTTCGAATCCCCACACAGCTATGAAGCTCACCAAGTGACCTTGGGCCAGTCACTGCCTCTCAGCCTCAGAGGACGGCTGTGGTAAACCCCCTCTGAATACCGCTTACCAGGAAAACCCTATTCTTAGGGTCTCCATAAGTTGGTATTAACTTGAAGGCAGTCCATTTCCATAGATGCTTTTATTGCTATCTCACCCGTTTGCCACCCTGGATTTCTTTTGGGATTTTATGTCTGAGGATAGTGGTGTAGTGGTTAAGGTGTTGGACTACGACCTGGGAGACCAGGGTTTAAATCCCCACCCAGCCATGAAGCTCACTGGGTGACCCTGAGCCAGTCACTGCCTCTCAGCCTCAGAGGAAGGCAATGGTAAACTCCCTCTCAATACTGCTTGCCATAAAAACCCTATTCATAGGGTCGCCATGAGTTGAAATCGACTTGAAGGCTGTCTGTTTCCACTTTTTGTTTCAAAATTACCAGGGGAGATAGTGAAAGCCTATCACCAGATGCTGAAGTATTATTATTAGAAGAAAAAGCTAATGAGAATTTTGCTGAATTAGAAGCACTACTGAGGGTAAGGACAGATTGGTCTTATATCTCTTTGTGAATTAATTTGCCTCTACACTTGGCATACCAGAAGAAATTTGCATGCTTTTACCTTTCATTTTTGTGAATAAAACCAAATAGGAAATACTTGTTCTTCAAACATCAAGTCAATATTAGTGTACAGTACTAAGAGAAAATGTAGGACCACCACCATGAATTTTCAGGTCCTACATTGAGTAAAACAATTGAAACTATCTCCCCCATTGGAAATAGCATAAAAAATAGCCTGAACTGATATACAGTGCATGTCTCCAATTAATGTTGAATATATTTTAAAAAACACAAATTTTTGCAATACAAAAAAAAAAAGCATTTATTTATTTATATACCTCCCCATAGCCGAAGCTCTCTGGGCATTTTACAACATTTGTCAAGAGTTTTTTTAAGGAATAGCAGCTTAATGGCTAAGAGCTTAAAGGCTTGCCCTAAGTTTAACCTAAGTCACTTTAAAACTTGTTTAATAAAGAAAGTAGTAACATTTTGTTTGTATGAGGATTTTGGGGAGGAGGGACGATCATGCATCTTGCCCCGGGCCCAGGACCAGCTACTCAGCCTAGGAAAACAGCAAGTTACAAGGCTCTTTCTTTACTGGGGACTGAGTCCCTACATGGCATGAGTTTCATTTTTATTTCTTTTTAATCAGTCCAGCCTTCATGGCACTATCGCCTCTTGCAGCTTGGAAGGGAGCTATTTCCTCATCCTCAAGGTTTCCTGTTGGTTAAGACTGGGGTGGGGATTCTCTGGCTCATGGGCCTAATTCAGCCTAGCGCAGGTCCTAGTTTGGCCTGTGAGGCCATTCCCCATGGACCAAACTAGCTTGACTCACATCTGGCCTCGTGACTGGATCTACTGGCCATTTTATTTTGACTTTAATGCAACCACCCAGGGGAGGAGGGAGGCCAAAATGTGTTCAAAGCAATAGTGCTACTGAGCCCTGTCTCCCACAGCATTTTCTTGATCTATGGAGAAGTTAGTGTTGTGCCCTCCAGATGTTGTTGGACTACAGCTCCCATCATCTCTGAGCATTGCCCATGGTGGCTGAGGCTGATGTGAGTTGGAGTCCAATAAGCAGGAGTGTAGTCGTCCAGAGTCATGGGGGGTCATACTCCTTACTTTTTTGAGAGCAGAGTCCCAGCCAAGTCCCTATGTATGAGCCAATCAGCATGAAAGGGAAGCATGTTAACCACTGAGAAGAGTCCTTGTCATTTTGTGCTGATTGGAGCCAATCAGAGTGAAAGGAGGTGACTTAGCCCCTGAGAAGACTCTTATCAGTAGCTCACATAAGTTCTGATTGACTCCTAGGGACATCTATTTTACTGGAGTGTGGATTCGATGACAATACAGAGAGAAAGTGGGAAATGGGCATTTTCTTTGAGGGGGCGTGGTGTGACTATCATGAAGGGACCCTGCACTTCTGAACACTAGTGCCAATAACACCTGGTAGCCATCACTTTGGCTACTCATGATCTAAACTTCCTCTGATAAAAGAAAGTTATTAAATACCTCCCTCCTATTAACTATAATTAAGGCTTTCTTTCTTTCTTTCTTTCTTTTTGGTTCTGTTCTTAATTACAGATATTTAATTTCAGAGTTTCTTCAAGTATATGATTGTATCAATGTTAATTGCTTCTTTTTTTGCTCTTGTAGATGTTAATAATATTCAGCTGCTATGATTACTGTTGCTATTCATTCTGAATACTATGTTGATATATTCATATACAGAAAGAAAATGTGATTTAGAAGTTAAATAAATATCTAAGATTATGTTTGCTCCTTAGTCAGAAAATGACAAGAAGTATTTCCCAGATGTGGGGCTAGTAGCAATTGTTGTGGTGATTTTGATTAGAAAGATGGAGGGCATTAAAATCCCTCACCCAGAGCTACTATTCTTGTTAAATGGCACTCCCCCAGCCCTGAAGAAAATAAAAATGTCAGAGGATCTCCCCTGTAATGTGTTGTTTTGTCCCATGAATACAAAAGGCCTGTAATCAGCAGGTGTAGGGAACCTTTGGCTCTCCAGATGTTGCCGAACTTTGACTCCCATCAGCCAATAGCCAGGATGATGGCAGCGGTCTCTCAGCAGCATCTGGAGGGCCAAAGGTTCCCCACATCTTGTCTATAGGCAAATTGTATCAAGGAAAAATGTCTTCCAGAACACAGAATTTATTTAAGAACAACAGACATTTCCATTTCATTTGTCTTAATCCTGGTGTTTATCCATCCAGAAAGCCAAACTGCAATCAAAGAGAGTAATGGATGGTTAAAAGAGAGACATAAATGAATGCAGAGATGGTAATTTAGAATCTTTAATACAACATGCATTTAGATTTTGTTTTATTCCTGGCTTTTATTTTCATTGAGGGAAATAAGGAAAATCTATCTGGAAGGCCAAACTTAACCAGAAGTGGCAAGTGGATAAAAAGGAGGCATAAATGAATGCAGAGATTATGCAGTCTTGCGCAGGTGCCCTTTACAAGAGGATCTTCAGGAGGAGGAGCCCAGAGAAGGTTGGCAGGAGGAGCCCAGAAGATCGAGTTCCCCTAGAAGGATCTGGTGTACATTTGGCCTTTATGATAACAGCATTGTTTTCTTCCCAAATCAGAGGTACACCTTTGTTGATTGACTCGCAGGCTGACTTGGTGGTGCAGCCTTTCATAATCATGTCTCTGGCTCTACTATCTAGAAATGGAAGACAAGAGGGGCTTGTTAGCTGGGAATCACAGTTGCTGTTAACAGCTCTCCAGACTAGTCTGTCTAGACTGCTTGAAATGAACCCAGTCCTTATCCCCAAATGAAGGTCTACTGCTGAGGAATGGAGCCCATAAAGGGCACCTCTCCAAACCGGGGCGGAGAACCTCTCTAGCCCCTGGGCCAGATGCAGCCTAAGGAGCCTTTTGGGCCCAACCCATGCAGACCTTTTTTCCTAAGACAAGTTGCAAGGGTAAATTTCTACTACGGGGGAAAAATTACACCCCCACATAGCAAGAAGGCACAGGAAAAAACCACCCCATTTGTACCAATTGATAAATGGGTGGATGTGAGTATACGACATTTTGAATGTGACTTAGCCCTGGCCACTTTGTACTTTGGCCCCACCGTTGACATGCAGACTCCCCAGCTTTCCTATGGGATAGTACAGCCCTCAGGCTCAAAATGGTTACCCATCCCTCATGCAGAGCAGTGTAGTTTTGC
This sequence comes from Rhineura floridana, assembly GCF_030035675.1. Taxonomy (NCBI): domain Eukaryota; kingdom Metazoa; phylum Chordata; class Lepidosauria; order Squamata; family Rhineuridae; genus Rhineura; species Rhineura floridana. The sequence goes on along the minus strand of NC_084494.1, from coordinate 29,277,038 downwards.
TGAAGTGAACTGTGCCCATTGTGCTTCTGCCGTTCATTAAACTAGGGTCGTGCAGTGTCTGAAGGGTGACACAAAACTATGGTGTAACATAGGGCACTGCCTTACACCGCGTCAGACCACTGATCCTCCTAACTCAGTATTGCGTGGCAGCAGCTCCAGGTTTTCAGGCAAGGGGGCATTCCTAGGCCTATTTGAGGTGCTGGGAATTGAACCCTGGGGTATTTGGCTTACAAAACAGATGCTCCCCCAGTGAGCTGTTGCCCTTCCCCAAATGAGCGATGGCTATCTCACATTGTCTCATGGAAGCACCCTCTCATGTTTTATGGGAGGCTTGCCCGTTTGTCCTATCCCCCTGGCTAGATATCCAAACTCAATCCATCATCAATATAGCTACAAAATGGGAAAGAAATCAACAGACAAATTACATCTGAAGTGAAACTTACCAGCATTCGAACGTGAGAACACATCAAAGCAATACCTCTCTGATCCAGTACAATTCACCATCTCTGTAATGCATGTGCCGGACGAAGAGTAGCAGGAAGGACACTGCTTTCCATTGGTTTTAGACTCTACTCGTGGTACTGAAAGGGGTGAGGGGGATGATCCTCAGTCAGCATAAAGATTGGAGAAGTTAACAGAGATGCTAGAGTAGGGGCAACCAATTTGGTGCCCATCCAGATGCTGTGGACTACAGCTGCCATCATCTGTGACCACTGGGCATGCTGGCTATGGATGATGAGCATTGTAGCCCTTGTCCTGTCGAGGGCATCACATTGGCTACCCCTGTGTTACAGAGTTGCTGCATATATTTAATTTATAGATGGCTTTAAAAGGGGATCAGACAGATGTGTAGAGCAGGACAAGGAACCTGTAACCCTCCAGATTTTGCGGGACCAGCTCCCATGAGGTGCACAGCCAGCATGACCAAAGGTCAGGAATGATGGGCGATGGAGTCTAGCACCATCTGGAGGGCCACAGCTTTCCCACCCCTGTTAGAGAGGATAGGTTTGCAAGTGCCTACAGTGGAACCTCCATGTAGTATGCCACTGAATACCACTATGGTGGGACCATAATGCAAGAGGCTTCATTCCATACTTGTGGGGTTTGTGGAGATTGTCCACTTGAGAAACAGAATTCTGGACTCGATGGACTCTTGCCTTGATTCAGGAAGGCTCTTCTAATGTTAACTTTTGACAGAAGTTATTCTTAATAGTTCCCCAATTTTCCATCATTTCTATTGGAGCTGCAGTCAACAGATCAGAAGCTCCGATGGTTCTGAGCCCAAAGCTGGACCTTGTGAATCAGCAGAGGAGCTGTCAAAGGTGGGAACAGCTAAGTGAGTACAAGAGACCAGAGGCCAAAGTCCACAATGCTGAATCAGCAGAGAGTTGTTCGTCAGCTGCTCTCTGCCAATCAGTATAGACAAAGGGTCTCTTCCAGCCCTACCTGGAGATGTTGGATGGGGACTGCACCTGGGACCTTTTGCAAGCAAAGCAGTTGCTTTATCCTGCCCAGAGTTTCACAGGAGCTAAGTCTAAAAGTGAAACATTCTGGTCACTTAGGGAAAGCAATGTGCAAAATACTATTTTTTAAAATTATTGTATCATTAATTATACCAATTGGCTGGATGCAGCTAAGCTAATCTGTCCCCAAGGAACCCAGCCATTGAGGAAGAGCCACACTTCCAATTATGTTGGTCACAAACTGATGGATCCAAGAACAAGGGGAATGAAATGTGATGCAACCTCCAAAATGCAACCAAAGGAAGGGTTGAGGGAAGCATTTTTCAAGAATATATTTGCATCTACCTGGAGGAGTGGAGTTTGCACAGGCTTCACCAATACAACAGGTCAAACTTGTCCTTATACTTTTCCCACGCCCCATATTAAGATGCTTTGGGGGGGAATTGCACGTGTCGGAGGATCCACAGCCTTTCATGACTGTCTGAAGCACCTTGCCATCTGCACAAGAAGGAAAGAGAAAGTGGTTTATTCAGTAATAACCGAAGCACTCATCAGGAGGGTGTGTGTGGCTACAGCATGCATATTTCCAGGACCAGAATTGAGGATCTCTTCACTGGTGGCTGGAAGCTTCTTCACACATTACACTGAACACAAGTACAAGCTGTTTCTACACAGGTACAAGCGTTTGTGTGAAAAAGTGCACCCTTGTTGATTTGTACACCTCAACTATGCTATACACAGGTAACACATGTTGAATGTTACCTGTGAATAGCAGTACAAGCTCAACTCTTTATGTACATGGGTACATCAGTTGTAAACTTGTTCAATGTAATGTGTGAACATCCCTTATGTCATACAATATCAGGGGTGAGGGATAACATTGCCTCCCGCTCCCACAAGTGCAGAATTTTGGGTCAGTGGTTTCCACACTTTTTTCCCTATGAACCACCTGAAAATTCCTAAGCATCTTGATGGACCACTTAACGATTTTTCTGCCTGTTGCAGCAATTGCGATGCGCTGTGCTAGATGCTGTATTTTTAAATTGCTTATTTTATTATTTATGTCGTATTTTACGTAGAATTCAAATGGCAATAAATACAATACAATGTAAGAAATAAAAAGCAATAAAATACAATTAAGAATCAATATTCATATTTAATGCAGACATGCCATAGACCACCTGAATGAAGCTCATGGACCACTGGTTGGAAACACTTGCTTTCGTTTTTTCCCATAGGAATGAATGGAAGCCATTCACTAAAGAGATTCCCACAAGGACAGCATTGAGGAGTGTCTAAATCCAGCCTCTGCTCCCCAAGGACATCAGCTGTTTGAGAATCTATCTATCTATCTATCTATCTATCTATCTATCTATCTATCTATCTATCTATCTATCTATCTATCTATCTATCTATCTATCTATCTATCTATCTATCTATCTATCTATCTATCTATCTATCTATCTATCTATCTATCTATCTATCTATCAGTCTGTCTGTCTGTCTGTCTGTCTGTCTGTCTCAGTTGATGTCCCCAATAAAAGATATTTTACCATCCCATCTTCCTGTGCACGTATATGTATTTCTTACCACCCCTGAAGGATTATTCTAAAAATCATTGTGCCTGAAATAAGTCTTTCTTCAAGCACCTTGAGTTCCAGTGGTACTTTCCTGCTTTTTGTGGCTTTTTTTTTTAATGATGGTGGTGAGGTGATCCCTCATACTTACTTAGAGTACTTTCAAGAAACACAATGACACAGGTGTCCTGGCCCTCACGACAAACCTTCTTATTCCCTGTGCAGCTGGTGCCAATGTCAGCACAAACATCACACTCCAAAGAAGTACCTCGAACAAGGAAGAAAGGAGAACCTTTTTCGTACAGGTATAATAGAGTGCCCAACCTCTCAGCTTCCTTAAGCACTATATAAATAAAGGGTAGGGAGCCTTCCAGATGTTTATCAACTGCAGCTCCCATTGTCACTGGCCATTGGCCATTCTTGGCATTGTAGTTCAGTAACATCTGGAGGGCCAAAGGTTCCCCACACCTCACATAAACGCTTAGAAGACTAGAGACAGTATATACATATGTGCATCGGGAAGGTGGAACCAGTGGTCCTTGTGCTGGACTCGAGCTTCCATTACCCCTGACCGTTGGCCATGCTGGATGGGACGTGCAGTCCAACAGCATCTGGAAGGCCACTAGGAATGGGGGAGAAATTCAGTTTTGTTTGCATGTTAATGAGAAAATTACCTGATATGCACTTGCTCCACTCCCACCTCCTCCCACCACTGCCACCACCACTCCTCTCCTCACCCCCTCGCTTACTTGAAAAAAATTTTGCTGCCACAAAAAGCAAGGCATTCTGAGTGAGGTGGCCCAGGAGAGGAGAGTACCTGTGCCACTGCCTTGGCATGACAGCTAGAAAATCTTTGTTAAAAACTCATTAAAAGTTAAACTACATCCAGGTAGTATTTTGCCCACACCCTCACTCACTCCAGCATGTACAAGGCATCCCATCTGGACACAGCTAGGAGGTCCCATCTAATTCCCTTGATTCACAGCAAGGACCGGGAGCTACTGCCCATTCTTGCCCATTTCTCTCCTCCTTTTGATCTCCAAGAAGCTGTCAAATTCTCACACAGTTGCAAGTTGCAAACATAAAATCCTTCTTCATTGGATGGAGGCTGGGATTCCTTTCCTGCCTCCCATCCAGACATTGTCCACCAGGCCCAGACTCATTTAGTTGCAGCAAAATTGTTGCATCTTGTGCCCCAGGCCACAGCTGCAATTTTACTGTTTCTGTAACTTGATTTTGCTTTCTCTCTCATGATTAGTATTATAGCACCATGCCCATACAGGGCACTCTGCAAGGTGATGTAACATAACAAAGCAAAACAGGCAGGTCCCTGTCCCCTGACGCTTGCAATCTGAATTCCAATAAAGGTGAGAGGAAAGTAAGAGACACATTAGTAACATTCCATCAGACTATGGAGTGGGAGAGAGATGGCACTTCGAGGCCTCTCCATTGGCTCTGCTAAAAGACCAGCTCCATCAGGCTCCTCCCTCAAATGTCATCTACAGCAGCCATTCCATCATGCTATAGGAGAGGGAGACAGAAGGGAATGCCTGGCCTCTCCACTGACTCTTCAGAAACACCAACAATGTTCTACTCCTCTCTAGTTTTTTTTCCAATTCTTGCTGCTTCAAAATCTCTGCACCTAAGAATTAGTGCCCGAGCTTGCTTTTTTCCTTCTCCCTCCCAGCCCCTTTTCCTTTTGTGTCATGTCTCTTAGATTATGAGCCTGAGGGCAAGTACTGTCTCCTCACTGATATTTTGTAATGTTCTCTGGGAGGGTTTGTTTGTCTGTTGGCTGAAGAGCAGGATGAAAATGCCAATAATAAATAACATGTCAAATAAATAATGCCCAGCTTACACAGGCAATCAAGAAAACATCTCTTTGTAATTGTTAGTTGATGATCTCTGGTTTTAAATGTGTATGTGGTTTTTATTGTGTACATGTACGGTTGTTGTAAACTGATTTTTTTATGATAAAGTGGGAGACAAATATTTTCATAAATAAATAAATAATTGTATTTATACATATGCAGGATTTGTTTCAGTTGAGGATAAACATGACAAGATGTTCCATCAGTTTAATAATAATAATAATAATAATAATAAAATTTTATTTGTTACTCGCCCATCTGTCTGACTTAACAGACACTCTGGGCGACTTACACAATATAAAATACAATTTAAAACATATTCATACAACAGTCACCATATTAAACAACAATACATCTAAACCACCCGTTAATAATACAACATAATAGCCTAACCCACCCCAGAAATCCCGTAGGCCTGCCTGAATAACAAGGTCATTAAGGCTCGACGAAAAGCCATCAGGGAGGAGGCATGTCGAAGGTCAAAAGGAAGCAAGTTCCAGAGGGTGGGGGCCACGACCGAGAAGGCCCTCTCTCTGGTCCGCACCAGCCTAGCTGTTTTCACCGGTGGGACCGAGAGAAGGTCTTGTGAGGCCGATCTTGTTTGGCGGCATATTTGGTGATACTGGAGGCGTTCCTTCAGATAAACTGGGCCAAAACCGTTTAGGGTTTTAAAGGTTAATACCAACACCTTGAATTGGGCCCGGTATACAACGGGCAACCAGTGTAGCTCCATCAACACTGGGGTGACATGATCCCGGCGACGGCTTTGCTTTATTAAGCGTGCCGCTGCATTCTGTACCAGCTGCAATTTCCGGACCGTCTTCAAGGGTAACCCCACGTAGAGCGCATTACAGTAGTCTAATCGAGAGGAGACCAGGGCATGTATCACTTGTGGAAGCAGATGTATAGGAAGGTAGGGTCGCAGCCTCTGTACCAGATGAAGTTGGTACCAGGCTGCCCGACTTACTTCAGATACCTGGGGCTCCATGGACAATTGAGACCAAAATGACCCCCAGGCTGCGGACCTGGTCCTTTAGGGGCAATCTCACCCCATTAAACACCAAGTCAAAGTTTCCCAACATTCCCTTATCCCCCACCAGTAACACCTCGGTCTTGTCGGGGTTCAGCTTCAGCCTGTTCTCTCCCATCCATCCACTTACGGACTCCAGGCAATTGGACAAGGTTTCCACAGCCAACTCTGGTGAGGATTTAAACGAGAGATAGAGCTGCGTGTCATCCGCATACTGGTGACACTGCAGCCCAAAACTCCTGATGATAGCTCCCAGCGGTTTCATATAAATGTTGAATAGCATGGGGGCGAGAATAGAGCCCTGTGGCACACCACAATTAAGGGGCCAAGGGTCTGAAACCTCATCCCCCAACGCTACTCGTTGATATCTGTTGGAGAGATAGGAACGGAACCACCGTAAAACAGTGCCTCCCATTCCCAATCCCTCCAAGCGATTTAACAGGATACCGTGGTCAACGGTATCGAAAGCCGCTGAGAGATCCAGGAGGACGAGGAAAGTATGTTCTCCCCTATCCAACGCCCTCCTCATATCATCCACCAGAGCGACCAAGGCTGTTTCAGTTCCGTGTCCAGTCCTGAAGCCTGATTGGAAAGGATCTAAATAATCTGCTTCCTCCAAGTGTGTCTGTAACTGTTTAGCCACCACACGCTCAATCACCTTGCCCAAGAATGGTAAATTGGAGACTGGGCGAAAGTTGTTTAAATCTTGGGGGTCCAAGGAGGGCTTTTTCAAAATAGGTCTTATCACTGCCTCCTTGAGGGCTAATGGCATTGCACCCTCCTCCAAGGATGCATTTACCATTGCCCTGATCCCTTTGCCCAGTCTCTCTTTACAGCTTACAATGAGCCATGAAGGGCAAGGATCAAGCAAGCAAGTGGTTGGTTTCACAGTAGAGAGCACCTTGTCCACGTCATCAGAGAGAAGAAGCTGAAACCGATCCCAGCAGACTGGATTGCAACTGGCCGCCTCTGGACCACTACTTGTAACCATGACGTACGGAATCTTGCCCTTTAGGCGCTCGACTTTATCGGCAAAGTGTTTTACAAATGTGTCACAGGAGGCTTTTGAATGTTCCATAGGTTCCTGCGCAACTGGACCGACCAGGCTTTGGACCACTTGGAACAACCTCCTGGGACAGCACTCTGCCGACGCAATAGAGGCAGCAAAAAAATGCCTCTTTGCTGCCTTTGTTGCCCGCTGGTAGGCCGCTATTGCCGCTCTAACCAGTGTTCGATCGCCTTCAGCGCGTGACTTCCGCCATCGGCATTCTAGTCGTCTCACCTCCTGTCTCAGACCGCGTAACCATGGTGTGTACCAGGGTGAAGTCTGAGTTCTGTTCAGGGGAAGAGGACGTTTCGGTGCTACCCGGTCTATTGCCCTAGTGATCTCCTCATTCCACTCCATCACCAGGGTTTCGACCGGGTGTCCTTCAGTAAGCTCCAAATCACCCAGTGCATTCAGGAATCCTTTGGGCTCCATCAGGCGTCTGGGGCGGACCATCCTAGTAGGTCCTTGTCCCCTGCGGAGGGTATGCGGCAGTGAGAGATCCATATTCACCAGGTAGTGATCTGACCATGACACAGGGCTAGAAAAAACATTCCCCATTTTCAGATCACTTCCCTTCTCTCCCGAGACAAACACAAGGTCAATAGTATGGCCGGCTACATGGGTGGGACCTATATTACTTAGGTGCAGTTCCCATGAAGTCATGGTCTCAATGAAATCCTGAGGGGCTCCAGTGAGAGCGGCCTCGGCATGCACGTTGAAATCGCCCAAAACCAATAGATTTGGGGTAAACAACCGCACAGCCGAGACCACCTCAAGCACCTCGGTCAGGGAGTCTGCTGTGCAGCGGAGTGGGCGGTACACACGCAGAATTCCTAAACTGCCCTTTGGTCCCAACCTCCAGTACATACAATCAACAAACTTGGTCTCGTGGAGAGGAGGTCTGGTGAGAACCAAGGACTCCCGATAAATAACTGCCACCACCCCCCTCCCCGCCTACCAATCCTCGGCTGCTGTGCATATTGGAAACCCGCTGGACACATTTAAGCGTTAATTAATTCAAGGCGTTAGTACTAACATATAAAGCCCTAAATGGCTTGGGACCCATGTATCTAAAAGACTGCCTTCCTCAGTATCAACCATCTTGGAGCCTACGATCAGCAGGCAAGGCCTTATGGTGGTGCTGTCACCAAACCCTCGCTGCTTGGTGATGACTCATGACAGGGTCTTTTCAGTAGTGGCTCCTGCTTTCTGGAATGCCCTTCCCATCGCTGTTTATTTATTTATTTATTTATTATACTTGTATACTGCCCCATAGCTGAAGCTCTCTGGGCGGTTTACAGTAACTAAAAACAAATACAATTTAAAATATATCTTTAAAAAAACAATTTAAAACACATGCTAAAATGCCTGGGAGAAGAGGAAAGTCTTGACCTGGTGCTGAAAAGATAACAGTGTTGACACCAGGCACACCTTGTCAATGACATCATTCCATAATTTGGGGGCCACCACTGAGAAGGCCCTCTCCCTTGTTGCCATCCTCCGAGCTTCCCTTGGAGTAGGCACCTGGAGGAAGGCCTTTGATCTTGAACATAGTGTACAGGTGGGTTCATAACGGGAGAGGCGTTCCATCAGGTATTGTGGTCCCAAGCCATGTAAGGCTTTATAGGTCAAAACCAGCACCTTGAATCAAGCTCGGAAACATACAGGCAGCCAGTGCAAGCCGGCCAGAATCGGTTTTATATGTTCAGACCGTCTGGTCCCTGTTACCAATCTGGCCGCTGCATTTTGCACAAGCTTCAGTTTCCGAGCCATCTTTAAAGGCAGCCCCACGTAGAGTGCATTGCAGTAATCTAATTTGGAGGTTACCAGAGCATGGACAACTGAAGCCAGGTTATCCCTGTCCAGATAGGGACGTAGTTGGGCCACCAACTGAAGTTGGTAGAAGGCACTTGTATCCACCTTGTATGCAAATCTCCAATGAGCTACCAGCTCTTCTTAACTTACCCTTTGTTAGAAGTAAAAAGAAGACAAAAGGTTTCAGGAGAGTCTGCATCCTGATGTGGAATTTACAGGGGGAGGGGAAGCTTGTGGAGAAGCTTGTGGATTTCTCCGTGACGAAGCAAGTTCTCTTGCACGAGGAACCTGTAAGAATATCCAGAGGAAGCTGTGTGTGCCAAGCAGTAACTTCCCACAGCATGCATATAAGCACTTTAAGTCAGTAATCTGGAATGTCTATGTGATGCCAGGGCCGGCACCAGACATGCCGAGGCCTTTGGGCACCAGCCTGCCCTGGGCCCCGGCACCCACCCGCATGCTCCACCTACCTTTCCTTTGTAGTAAATGTTGGCCGGTGCTGTGGACGCAGACCTGTCATTAACCAAGATGGTGGCAGGGCATCAGCCCCTTAGGGAAGCCTCAGCCACCATCTTAGTTGATGGCAGGCATGCGCCCACAGCGCAGCCAGCATTTATTTCAAAGGAAAGGTAGGTTGGGCATGCAGGCGGGCGTTGCGAGCCTGCACAGTAGTAGAGGGGATGCCTGGGAGCTCCCTCTCTGCAATCCATGGCAGGGTCAGGAGCTGACACTGCCGCAGACCGTGGAAGGGAGCGCTACTAACCCACCCTAAGGAGGGGCCCTTCATGCCACAGGGGACCTTGGCCAGGGCCTGATCTGGCCAACTTCTGGCGCCGGTCCTGAGTGGTGCAAAGAGTTTTACCAACAGAAAACTAGGGAAGCAGAGGAATGGTACAATTCTCCTTCCCACTTGTCAGTACCTTATACAAAGCAGTTTACCACTTTGTTGGGTGGCATGCAGTGGAAATTCCCCAGCTTCATCTCTGGTCAATGATTTGCCCCAAAATATCTAAAAAAGTACCTCCTTCTGTATAGACCAGCCTAGGGATTAAGATCAGGAGAAGAGGCCCTCCTGGTGGTTCTGCCACTCTAGAGGTTTGCGGGCAGTGGCTCATGAGAGAGACTTCTTTGTGATGGCCCGAAGCATGTGGAGCTCCCTCCCCATAGAGGCACGTCTGGGACCATCTCTTTATAGCTTCACTGGCTGCTGAATATGAGCCTCTTTACCCTGGCCTTTGTAAATGGAAGAACTGATTTTGGCACCCTCCCTGCAACATACTGAACAGATTATGATTTGGGGGTTGTGAGTTGGGGTTTTGTTGTTGTTTTAATTTCATTTTTATATGCTGTAATCCACCCTGGGACCTTTGGTAAAGGACGGGTAAGAAATCGTCACCTGTATTCACCCCTAGAGGAACTAGAACATCTGGGAACACAGGAAGCTGCCTTATACTAAGTGAGAGCATTGACTGGCAGCAGCTGTCTAGTGTTGCAGGCAGGAATCTCTCCCAGCCCTACCTGAAGAGTCCTGGGATTGCACCTGGGAATTTTTTCTGCATGCAAAGCAGATGCTCTCCCACAGAACTACAGCCCTATCCTTGACAGAAGATAACTGTACAGTAGGGGTGATGCACTTTTGGATCCCCAGGGGCGGCTTCCATGGGATTGGACATCTTTTTTTTTTCCCGTAGGAGGTTCTTGGGAGGGATGGTCCAAAATCACATCCTGCTGCTCCCAGTTTCTAGCTGCTTGGAGAAGCTGTTAGGGACAGATGGGTCGCTCTAGCTAAGGCTGCTCTCAATTTTGCATGTGTTCATTCAGAAGTCCATTTTCCACCCTGTTTCTGCATTAATCTGTGGGGTTTTTTAAAAGAAAATGTAAATGTTTTATTTAAATACTTTTGTGAAGCCTTCAAGCCCTTGTCCCAGGTTCCAAGGCTCCTCAGGAGACCAGAAGGTCTCTTATCTCCAGAGTCTCCTTTCCTCAAACCACATTTGAAGTTCTTGTCATCAGAGGACCCCCTTCTTAACTGAAATTCCTTCCCAGCAAGTTAGCATTACTTAAATACCCCTAGACGAGCTCCTGCTTGTTGTCTGTTCTGCTCTAAGTTGCCCCTCAGAATCCCCGTACATGTCCCTGTAAGCTAGGTGTGGGGAACCTTTGGCCTTCCAGATGATACTGAACTACAGCTCCATTGGACATCGTTGCTGGGGCTGAAGGGGGTGATAGTTCAGCAACATCTGGAGGTCTAAAGGTTCACCATACAGCTCCCACCCACCAGAAGTCCCTTTGGGGCAAGGATTGCCCAATTACTCAACTCCTTACATGCCAACCTTTCTTTCGTTCACTGTCTTGACTCGCTTCCCTCTGTTTCTCCATTCACGGCCTGTGTTGACATCTCCTCCTTTGCCTCCAGCACTCCCCTCTTTCCTGGCTCTCTGAGCTTCTCTCTGGAAAGGCTCAGCTTCACTTACGTTCCTTTCTGTGTCTCAAGTTCTCATGTTTCCTTTCGTCACTTAACCTCCCAAGGACCTTTTCTGCCTGCTGCTCTGCATGCTCTGCCTTTATCTAGCTGCCAGTTGCGCGTCTCTGCTTTTTTCCCCACAGCATGGCTCTGCCCCACCCTCTTCAAGTAGACAATGTATGTTATCTTATGTATGCATTTCCAAGTGTATTGTACCAGAAAACATGCAATTCTTAAAATGCACTTTTTCAGCTGAAAACTATTAGAAAATCCAAAAATGTGTGGAATGCAAAGGATATATTCTGGACTGTGCATTAGGGAGGTGTGAATTAGGTCACTTTGCTTAAAATGTGGTCTGAACACATTTCCCTCTGTTCCAGTACCTCATCCAATTTTGTGGGGCAAAAACCTACTCCCCGTGCAGTTTCCATTGTGCAATTCACACATAAGTAGACTGACAGGGTAGTCACAAATTGTCGCCTGTACAACACCCCCAAATTTCAGCCTGTTGCCACTTACCGTTTTCCTTCTGGAAGCAAGCAAACAAAAACACCTAGGCCATAAAATGTCCAAGAAATGCATTGGGGTGATTTATTACCCCAGCCAATGTTAGCAGATTGGAGTAGTATAAACACCCCATTGATTTTTCAATGGAAAAGTGGTCAGGGACAGGTCCACAAAGAGCACTGGGGTTTTTTCCTCAACATTAGATGGCTTACAGTAAAAAAAAAATAGTGGAAGTCCTTCTACCACCTCATAGCAAAGTACGTGATGAATTTTTAAACAAATCTAAGTTAAGTTTGTTTGTTTTAATTGCAAATAGAAATGCAAGCTTAAAGTGGGGGGAGGGCATGTGAAAGTGAAATGAACTGGAAATAGGCATCTGTCCATCTCTTCCTCAAGAATGGGAATGGCTTAAAGGAGTAGGATGCTTTGAGGGTCTCCCATGGCAAGGGTGGGGCACCTCCAGCCTGCAGGCCTAATTAAGCCCACCAGGCCTCCCCACTTGGTCCACGATACCATTTGGGCCAAGGTGATCAGCAGCCTTGCTCAAAGCCCAAGCACAGCACTTTTCACTCTCTGAAAATCAGGGCCTGTGGGAGAGGAGAAATGGGCTTGGGGCAATTCCACAAGATAAGACATGGAGGTACAAGAGTGAGGGGACAGGTGGAATTTAGTGAATGGGTTGTGTCCTCTTACATATTGCCATCTGTAACAACCTGTACTTATGAGCGACTCGGGAAAACAGAAAGTATTTAGACTCATATCCAGCCAACGTCCAGTAACTGTCATGTAGGCTTCTAAGATTCCTTTTACGTTAAAGTGACAGTACTTTTGTTGTCACGTGTGTGTGTGTGTGTGTAAGTGAGTGTGAGAGAGAAGACTATGAGCAGATGCATAAGAGGCTGTTTCACCTTGTCATTGATAAGCCCAAACTGAATGGGGCTCACCAGCCTTGGATGCTGGCCCAGCAGAGGCTCTATAGAAACTCTGCATTTTGCCCCCTGCCTGGAACTATAAGCACCTGGCAGGATACAGGACATGGCTGGTGGGCTGCATGTTGCATTGTGGGTCATACTCTGCAGCTCTCTCACACACAAAGGGTTTATTATCGATTGATTTATGACATTTCTATTCTACCCTTTAACCAAAAAAAGCTCTCAGGGAAGCTGACAAAAATCAGTGCTAAGACAGTCCCTGTTCTCGGGCTCACAAACTCAAAAATATGTGGCACACAAGGAAAAAGGCACAGGAGGGAGAAGGGAAAAGCAAACTCAAGCACAAATTCTCAAAGTTACTGCCAGTTCTGGCTGCCTTGCCCTGATAAAGAGTAGTCGTCTGTAGCACCCCCCCCATCAGATCTAGGTGCAGAGCAGGTGACAATTTCTAGGCTAAGAGGACAGGGCAGTTTCTGCCACATAGTTCTGATGTGCGTGTTTTTAAAATCCCTGAATCCATTGGGGAAATTGTATTAACATCTGGTCCAGGCCTTGAAAATCAATATAACTGAAAGTTCTGCTTCTCACTCTGCTGGCCTCAGCAATGAGGTAATGTGAGTCAGGAAATAATGTATGTGTGTTTTTAATTTGTAGTGTTGCACCTCCATCACCAATTCATACATGAACATTTATGAGCTCCTACTGGGAGAAAGGGCAAGATATAAATCTAACAAAAACATTTCATGTAAAAAATATGCAGGAAAGTCATTGTGATGTCCCTGGGGTCCTTTCAATAGTCATATCTTTCTCTTTACCCTGGCATCCCAGGGGTCACTTGGAAAACTGAATCTGAAGAGAGTCTGCTTAGTCCGACTTTACTGCTGGGACAAAATTCACCCTAAACAAACAAACAAAACAACCAGCAGTTGTCATCATCTGCATGGTTAAGTGTCATGCTCTTGTGTATTGAAGTGAAAAGATCTAACTGAGGTATCAAGCAGTGGAGACTGCTGGCTGCAATGTCAGTGGGGCAGTGAATCCGCTCTGGGTCTTAGTTCAAACTTTTAAGGAGCTGTTCAAGGTGCTGAACCTTATTGGGGCTTCACTGCCCCACTGACATTGCAACCACCAGTCTCCACTGGTATCAAGTAAAACTCTACCAGCTTCTTTAAACACCCATAATGGGAGCACACAATCTTGTAGAATACTCTATTGTAGAAACTTGCCCCAAAGGCCAGAAGTATTAAACAGAAGTAGGATGTGGTAAGATTAGTTAGAAATCTCCCAGATCAAAAGACAAGTTTGCTTAACCAAAACGTAAAATTTATTGCACAACAAACAAAAGCACAAAATCTACAGCCACTTAAAAGAACAAAATGGTATTATCTTCATACCAGCCCTAGGTGTTGCAACAAGAAGTTAGATGATATCTTATATGGTTGCAGAAGATTCACAGCGAAAGTCAGGAATCAAGGTCCTTTTCTGCCCTCCTTGTACAAGATGCATATGATATCAGGTGGATGTCTTTCAGAGGAAATGGCCTCACGGGCCAAATCAGGACCCCTGCCAGGCCTCATTAGGCCAGAAGTTCCCCACTGCTGCCGTAGGACCTGCGAAACACAAGACTTGCAAATCCTATTCATACATTTGCAAAAAGATTGCAGGTCAAACGGTGATAGCATTTAGCAACTCTCCCCATCCTTACGCTTTCCAAATTTTTTGGAGTAGAATTCAACCTCCCACTATCCCTGACCAATGGCCATGCTGGCTACAGTTGTTGGGGGCTGGAGTCCAGCAACTTCTGTAGGTTGGCAGCAGCAATGGTCCCACAGGTGCATGCTCAACCGCAGGGCCACCACCACCAATCCGGAACTTCCCCAACCTTGCTGCTGCCTTTTCCCACCCCATTCTGATAAACAGCATCTCTGCCACCAGGATGCTGCTTCTGCACTGTGCTCCATTCCCCAAGTGCCACTGCTGGTGCAGGGAGGGAGGTTCCCATCTTCCTTGACCATTGGCCAACCTGGCTGGAGTTGTCACAGTTGGAGTCCAACAACATCTGGAGGGCACCACATTGGCTAACCTTGCTCTATACATAGGGATGAGAAGCTCAATTCAGTTTGCATTTAAAGGGGAATCTACCAAATATGCACTTTCCAAAACAATACATGAAGTAAAACATAGCCATCTCTGAAATTTGCACTTTTCCAAATTTTGTAATGCAGTTCTCCAGCAAAGTAAGGTGTACAAAAATGCATATGCTATGGTAAAGCATGCATAAAATGCATATATTGGTGAAAATGACAAGATGCATTATATTAGGGGAAATTGCTTGCAAAAATGTGTATATTTGACAAAACTGTATAGAAAAATGTTTATTAGGAAAAATTTGCACTAAAATGCTGGTGAATTTTCATGTTTTTTTAAATCACCAACTGTTGCAGAAATGCAGAGAGCTGAACTTCAGAAAAATGAGAACCTTAGAGAACCAAAAATGTATACAGAATGGAGCCTCCATCCCACCACCTCTAATTCTCCTTCAAACAACCATGTTTTCGCAAACCTAATAGGAAGAACCATCCTTGCCTATGTGCTTTTCCTCCTGATAGCCCTGTTAAGAACCCTTTCAGCATCGTCCTCCAGATTGTCCACAAATCTTTCCAGCATTCGTAGTGTTGTCGTAAAAGCAAGTCTTCCTGCTGCCGGGGAACCAATGGGCAATAATAAATGTGAAACGATTCTACTGAAAAACCCACCCTGTGCCTCAGTCAGAAGCCTGCTTACATGATTAGGCAACATCGAAGCCAGGGGGGACTTCATCTCCGCTTTGAGCTGAGCCTCAGGTTGGTCCACCAGCCTAGCAAGTCTGGAGAGAGAATTGTCATCCAGGCCAAACTCTTGATAGTAGTTTAACATGGAGGGGAGGAGGATGGAGACGTCACAAGGAAAAGGGAGGCTTGCTGTGGGGGTTGCGGTTACACCACAGGATGCAGTGGCTACTTCCCACGCGTGTTTCTTCAGAATCATTTTTTTCTTCTGAAGGATTTGTGCGGAGATGGTTGGAAGGGCCAATACAAAAGCTCGTTGTTTGTGGGCAGGGAGGTCTTTTTCTAGTGTTTCCTCCAAAAGGTGAAAATCATACTTATTGAGATCATATCTGGAAAGGAGGAAAACCTCTTGAGAAGCAAACTTTTCTTCTTCGAGTTTCTGTATGCAGGCATCCCTGATTTCTTGCAGCACGCTCCCCTCATCAAAATAGTGACTCCGTCCTCTCTTCACACCTTCCAGTACCATGTCAATCTTAGTGTGCACAAAGTAAAACTTCTTTCCCAGCTGTTTAATTCCTTTTGCCAGGAGGATATCACTGCTGCATAAACGGCGCCAGCTGACTATAATAAAGAAGTCATAGCGCTCAAAGTTTACCTGCCAGAGGTACGTCGCAGCCTTGAATTCAGGAGTGCCAATTCCTGGGAGATCCCATATTGTGACACTGGGATGTTTAGGATGCTGATATGCTGCTACTTCCATAGTGGTCTGTTGTACTCCAGTTTTCGCAGCACCTTCCTCATCATCGCTAAGACCTCGAAGGGCATTCACCAGGGCAGATTTGCCAGCACCCGACTTTCCTGTGATGGCAATGTCAAGTTTGATCTTATCCGGTGCTTCTAGCAGAGTACTCAGGACATCTGCTATCTTGCTGTTCTCCATCATCTTAGCCATGGTCGTGGACTCTGACCTGAAAGAATACAATGAAGAGCATTTCACTTTACAAGGTTCTTTTTGCAATCTCATTAAGCCAACAAGGTGTCTAGATTTGTTGCTTCACCCACTTTTACCTTGACCCTACTCATCACTGGTATGTGGTCCTGGGAAGGTCTCAAAGACCAGATAATAGGGAAGAGGGATAAGTTCCATTCAGTTCGCGTTTAGAACCAAACTGATGAAATTCACACTTTCCAAAACAATCTGAGAACTGAAATGCAGCCATCCTTCACAATTTGCACTTACCTGAATTTTGCGATGTAGCTCTCCAACCGAACAATGTTTACAGAAAATGTACATAGTAGGGTTTTTTTCTTCATAAAACGAATACATTAGTGAAAATAACATACAAAATTGTGTTGTGCTAGGAGAAATTGCAGAAACATGGACATTGGTCAAAACTGCATAGAAAAATATTATTAGGAGAAATCTGCGCTAAATGCTGATGAATTTTCATGAGGATTTTTTTTTTTTTTTAGTATTAGCACATTGCTGCAGAAACATGGAGAAGTGAATTTTGATAGGAAAAAGATTGGGGTGGGTGGGAATGAGAAACAATGAAAACTGAACTTGACAGATCTTCCCATCCCTATTCACCCCTGAGCTAGTGCCCTTCCCCCCTGCAGAAGGTTGGAAGAATCAAAACTATGGGAGAGGATGGAGGAAGAGAGTAACATAAGCTAGAGCACTACTAATTTTAGCATGGAGAGAGGGAGGCAGGGAGGGCCAAGGCCAGCTCCATGGGTTTTTCCCCCCTGGCCTCTAGCAAGAGATATGCAGTGGAGGCCGCATAAATGTTTACATATGCCCTGTCCCAGAATACTCTGGTTTCATACACTGTCTCTTCCCCCCACCCACCCACCTGTAATTCCCCCTTTGCTCCTCTCGTACAATACAGTCAAAGAGGCTGGGAAGGGATGAGATGGCTGTTTCTGCAGCTTAAAATATTTGAAACTGGTTTGAGCTCACCTTTAATTCCCTGCAGGGCAGCTGGACCCTCTCTCTCTCTGGACAGGAGTAGGCCTCTCTTTTGTCTGGTGGCGTAGCAGGAATAGGCGACTCGGGCTGTCAAAGACTTCCCTCACAATAGCAGGCCCTGTCAGAATTTCCTGGATTCTGGCCTCTGACCTCACTTGGAAGTGAAAGTGAAAGAAACTTTTGTTCTCTCTCCACCTAAAGTCACGCCTGGATGCCTGGTGCCACCTCACAGCCGGCATGCTTCTGCAGTTAAAATACACACACACACACTTATTGGAAGCCTGAGCCTGAATGTTTTCCCTCCATTTTCTGACTGACTAATGAGTATTTGTGAAAACTGCTCAGGAGGGGACTCTTTGGATATCTCCGTGAAGATGGAAACTATGAAGGGATTTAGCAGTACCAAATCTGGTATATATCTTCTTGGCAAAATATTCTCACCCTAGAGCCCAATGTTTTTGATTCAGCATGCTTCCTCCTTTTTGACTTTCAGGGATCTTTTAAAGACTTTTTAAAAAAAATGCTGACAGGCCTATGGAAGTATTTTTGGGGGGAAATTCTTGAGTAGACAGTCATTTTAATGATTGTTCTGTATTGCTTTCAAAGTTTTTTTATGCTGCCGTACACTGCCCCAATGTTTTGCAAAAGGAGAATACATAAATACTTTTATAAATAAATTGGTTTTTCCGAGCACTGTTATTTGATACAGTTTTATTTTTTACTGTACGTGTTTATAAACAATAAAAACGTGTCGTTGTTTTAGAAAGGGAGGAGAACATCCAGGAGCTCAAAATAGCCTCTGTGAGCTTAGAGCAATCTTCATACCACAAAAGCATAGAGAAGAACTAGGTGAGTAAGGAAGGTGCACAACTTAGTCTTCCCCAACATCCACAGCAACACATGTAGACTGCCTTCCTCACAGAATTACACTTTTTGGCTGCTCCTCAGTGGCTGACTCTGATGGGCAGGCATTGCTGTACTGGCTTCTCCAACACAGGGTGGTCAGGTACAAACGACAGAGCTACTGCACCTTTAATTGTTGTGCAGGAGAGGGAAGGTCAGCAGACCAAAAGAGGACAGGGCTACTGCGCAACGTCATCAGTTGTGCAGAAGAGGGAACCTGCTGATATCCCTTCTCCTACACAGTTATTAGGAGTACGTTTTCCTCCCGGCATCTGGCCAGCCTACTCTGATGGCTGACTCCGGCAACAGGAGATTTTGTAAAATGGGTAGTCAGAAGACAGATTGGGATCTAATCATAGATCTCCAAATCATGTGAAGTAGACCACCAAGGATTTCCAGCTCCAGATTGTTTAACAATGACAACAGCAACACCACACACACACCCAGATTATACTGCTGAATAAAGAAAGTGACCCTTGCTTTACTTCTACTTGTGTTGTAGGTTCCTATGTGCTTTTTAAGTTCAATATGCTGTTAGTCTTCCATGTTCCCAGAAGCATGAGTCCCCTTGATTAATCAGGAAACGATATAGTATCTATAGAAATATCTGTATGTGAACATGCATGTATTATTCTAGTCTTACAATACACAAGAGAAACCTGACTCTCTTTCAAGGGTATGGAGCAGCTCCCCTATGAGGAAAAGGTACAACAACAGAGGGCTTTTTAGATTTGAGAAAAGGCAAGTAAGAGGAGTTATGATAGAGGGGTATAAAATTAAGCATAGCATGGATAAGCTGGATAGAGAAATGTTTTTCCCCTCTCTCATCACACTAGAATGTGGGGGCACCCAATGGAGCTGAATGTTGGAAGATTCGGGACAGACAAAATACAGACACACCTGGCATACTTAAACAACGGATTTGGCTCCCACAAGAGGCAGTGATGGCCGTCAGCTTGCATGGCTTTAAAAGAAGATTAGACACATTCATGGAGAACATGGCTACGAGTGGCTATTACCGTACTGGCTATGTTATACCTCCATTGTTGGAGGCAGGATGCCTCTGAATGCCAGTTGCTGGGCATCACAAGTGGGGAGAGCACTCTTGCACTCAGGTTTTTCCTTGTGGGCTTCCCATAGGGGCATATGGTTGGCAGAACTTGGAAAAGTTACTTTTTTGAACTACAACTCCCATTAGCCCCAGCCAGCATGGCCACTGGATTGAGCTGACAGGAGTTGTATTTCAAAAAAGTAACTTTTCCAAGCTCTACTGGTTGGCCACTGTGAGCAAAGGATGCTGGACTAAATGCACCATTGGCCTGATCCAGCAGGCTCTTCTTATGATCTTACATTTCTTGCCCAACGTTTGAGTCAGGTGGGCCCGTTTATTTGTGGAAATGGCCCAATAGATCAGAATAGCCTGTGTGAGCACAGAGCTTACTCTGCCTGTCACAGTCTTTAGACCTGGCGCAAGGGGAAGGTCTCAATGGGAAAGGAAGGAGTAGAACTCCAGAGCTGCACCTGTGCCTGGCTTCCTGACAGAAGTAACTGTTAGAACAGCCCTCATTGGCTGCTCCTCAGTGGCTGACTTTGGTGGGTGGGCATTGCTTCTCCTCCAATGTAGAGTATCCAGGGGCAGAACAGAACAGGGCTCCTGCAGCTTTTAATAGTTGTGCAGGAGAAGGAACCTTTTGAAATTCCCTTTCGGACACAACTATAAAAGATGTGGCAGTAGTCAAGGCAGCTAGGAATCTACTGGTAGATCTCTGGGTGATTTGAAATAGATCAGCAAGGATTTCTGGCTCCAAATTCTTTAACAATGGCAGCAACAAAAGAACATGTGCACATCCAAATTATACTGCTGAATAAACAAAGTGAGGGTGAACCAGAAGTGTGTATCTGTGTGTCTGTGTGTAGATGGTGAGCTCAGTTCAGTTCTAGTACTCAGAAAAAGTTTCTTGGCTGAGAATTAATTAATTTTAAGTACCTGTCTTTTGTACCAGGGTACAGTTGGTAGATCTCCGGGTACTTTGCAAAACCACAGCAACATCAAAAATAAAAACAATGCAAATGCTGCAAAAGCCTGAAGTCTGCCCACCTCCAATCTCTATAGGGACTGGGAAATAAACTGAAAATGAGAAAAACAGACACCAAGAAAAGTGTTGTTTGGTTGGTGAGTGTTTAAGCGATGTGAGCCTGAGCCTGTCTTTGCTGCACTGGGAACAGACTCCTCTTCCATCCCACATGTGCAACAGAGCACTCGTGTGCACATTCATTAAAACAAATTAGTGATATGATCGATATGGGGCCCTTTGCTTGAGCATGAGTCCTGGTAGATGACCGAACAGGGAAGGTTCATAATGAAAAATTGACCTAGGGCTGTATGTGACCATGCAGTTTGTTTTTACATTCTTGATGGAAGAAACCTTTGGAAGCAGAGCAATAAACAGAAAGAAACAAATAAAATGTCCATAAAATACTCTGACTAGAATTCTATGGTCCCTGAGAAGGAGCCCCAGGGGCCATAGGATCCATTGGATCTCCCCCTCTGAGAGCAGTGTGAGAGGTCCACCCTCAGACAGGGAGATCTGACAACAGACAGGGAGATCTCCAACAGGCTGTGGAAAGGTACACAGCCAGTTCCTCCCCAAGGACAAAGAGAAAGCATCCTGAGAGTGTGTCAAGGGCATGCTGACTGGCCTACTGAGTTAGAACTGTGACAGTTTCTAACCTCTAATCACTCCAACTACCGTAGAGGGTTAGAGACTCAATCCTGATAAGACTGAGATGCTGTTGGTGGATGGTTTCTCCAATCAGATGGTGGATACATATCCTGTCCTGGATGGGGTTACACTCCCCCTAAAGGAACAGGTTCGTAGTCTGGGAGTCGTTCTAGACTCTTCCCTGTCACTTGAGGCTCATGTAGCCTCGGTGGCACGGAATGCGTTCTACCAACTTCGGTTGGTAGCCAAGCTACGTCCCTACCTGACTAAGGAGGATCTTACATCAGTAGTACATGCTCTGGTAACCTCACGTTTGGATTACTGTAATGCGCTCTACGTAGGGCTACCTCTGAAGACGGTTCGGAAGCTACAGCTGGTGCAAAATGCGGCGGCCAGACTGCTAACAAGAACGAAGCGATCGGACCATATAACACCTGTTCTGGCCCGCTTGCACTGGCTTCCAATACGCTTCCGGGCCAGATTCAAAGTGTTGGTATTAACCTACAAAGCCTTATACGGTGCGGGACCACGATATCTGTCGGAACGCCTCTCCCATTATGAACCGGCTCGTACACTACGGTCTGCTACGAAGGCCCTCCTCCGGGTCCCAACCCATAGGGAGGCCCAGAGGGTGGTGACAAGATCAAGGGCCTTCTCAGTGGTGGCCCCTGAACTATGGAATAGTCTCCCCGAGGAGGTGCGCTTGGCGCCGACCCTATCATCCTTTCGGCGCCAAGTTAAAACCTTTCTCTTCTCCGAGGCATTTTAATTTTTTGTTAATGATGGTAATGTTTGTAATTTGATCTTAGTTATGCAGTTTTTAGATTGTGAAATTTGATTTTAGATTGTGATGCTTTTGTATTTTCCTGTATTTTATTGTATTTATGTTCACTGCCCAGAGAGCTATTGCTAGTCGGGCGGTATATAAGTTTTAAAAATAAATAAATAAATTAGCACCTTTTCAGTAATTTGACTTAGAGGACACCGTCATCAATGTGGGTTGAGATAAAATAGGTTAAAGTCCCCTACCCACCAAGATTAGATCACACCAGTTCAATTAACCAAAAAAGCAAATTTATTAACACACACAAAGAATTGCAGCCAAGGAAATAAACAGAGCAAAATGTCAATTCTAATACTGATATAAGAGGCAGGAAGGTTACATCTCACATTATTGCAGAGCATCCATAACAAAAGTCAATAGTTGAGGCAAAATCAAAGGGCTCTTTCTGCCCTCCTGGCAGAAGATACAGCATGGAATCCAAGGAATGTGACACTTCTGTTTATTCTAATCTGAAGACCCAAACAAAAGGCTCACTTGAATATAATAAAGAATGTGCTGTAAAACAGACACAGTGGCATAACGCGCTTTTGGTATAGCTCCAAAGTGGAATATATTGGACTGGGTAAGTCTTGGGAAGAAGCCAAGGTCAACCAACATGCATTTCATCCCTTTAGAAAATGGGAATTGGATCAAGCAAAGATCAACCAAATGAAGGCATGTTGGGACACTCAGAAAAAGACTTACATGTGACATCATTCTTTACAAGCTCCCCTTGAATTAATTCAGAAATTATCCATGATCTTTCACAGGCATAAATATGGAAACAAAGCTTTGATCATTTTTCTTAGCCAATTAGAAGGCTTGGGAAATGCCCCGGCCTACCTCTGCCAGGCCCACTATTCCAACCCCCCCTTCTCTTTATTTGCATGTCAAGCAGCAGAAGGAGCTATGAATGAGGAGTGGAGAAGAAAGATTTTCCTGCCTTCATTCCTCTTGCCCTGTCACATAGACTCCCCTGGGACACAGGGGACCAGGGCACAAAATCCAGAGGATGATGGGAGATATGGTACTTCTGGTGATTCCAGCAATCTTTTGGAGAACTACATTTCCCACAGTCCCCTAGGCTTTGTGCCACACTGCAATAGAGACATAAGGAAGGCCAGGGAAAAACATCTCTCCATGTATGCCTTCTCCTAGACAGACAGGGCAGCGGGAACCAGAAATCCTTCTCCAAATCAGATTTTCATCCAAGCCAGAGAGCAATTTGGGTTTTTTCAAGGTTGCCTCTCATTTCTATCTAAGGCTGGCTTTGGAGAATTTCTCCATTGTCTTGAACTCTCTCTGACAACGGGATTCTTACATTTCTTCTGAGGCCTCTTTGTGTGCAGTTCCCTAAATGTGCCAGGCTTGAAACCAAAAAGAGACTCCATGTAGAACATTTGTCCAGAAGAAGGAGAAAAGCTTCCAAACCAAAATTCAAATGTAATTTCCTTTCTTTGCCCATGCTTGAATTTTGGATCTGCTCATAAATCATTCACTTGGTATCTCACCCTCTCCTTGCTGGGTGCCTTGGGTCTTTCTTTGGGACTTTTCGCACTCAGCAGCTTTTGCCCAAACATTTGCAGCATCTTCCTCAACACTTGCTAAAACATTCTTCAGCAAGATTAATGTGGCTAAGAAAGAATATTCTTCAGTAGTTAGGGATCTTGACATTGGGTCAAAACCTAAAGCCTCTTCTATAACTGATGGTATTGTACACAAGATGTCAGGGAAGAGGCTGATTAACCATTCTGTAGTGGTCTCATTATCCGTTGGGGTGTTTTTGATAGTTGACCTCAACATATCAATAGGCTTGCCGACCCAGTTTGCAAGTCTACGGAGAGACACCTCATCCAAGCCAAAGACTTTCTGGAAAAGTTTAATTGCTTCCAACAAGGTGAAAACATTACAAATAATAGAAAGGAGTGGAAGACGCTGTGCTCCAAAATAACAAGGCACAATTGCTAGCTTCCATGCATAGACCTCCATCAGAGCCTTTTTCTTTTTCAGGATTTCAGATGAGTAAGATGGCAGGGCCAGAATTAATGCATACCTCTTGAGATCATTCAGTTCATTCTCCAAATTGTCCTGCAGGAGGGGGAAATCATATATGTTCAAATCCCACCTAGATATTAGAAAAACCCTTGGAGAAGACTCACCCAACTTTTTCAAATTAACAAAGCAGTAATCCCTTATCTCCTTGAGGGTTTTGGCCTCACTGAAGTTTGTTTTTCGTCTTTCAGCATCCATGCTGACATCCACTTTGGTGCGAACATAGAAAAAATTCTTGTTCATTTTTTGAATCTCACAGGCCAGGTCGGCATCATTCTCAGTGAAGCGTTCTGCAGCAACAATGATGAAGAAATCATACTTGTTAAAATTCATATCTTTTACATATTCTTTTGCTTTAAACTGAGGTGTCCCAATTCCTGGGAGATCCCACATTGTTACTTTTGGGAAGATGGGGTGTGGATATCCTATGGGCTTCATTGTACTCTGTGTCACCCCAGTCTGAGATGAACCCTCTTCTTCATCTTTCATGCCCCGAAGGGCATTGACTATGGATGATTTGCCAGCACCCGACCCCCCTGTGATGGCGATGTCAAGCGTGGTGTTTTCCAATAAATCCAACTCATGATGGATTTGATTTGCCAGATCTGAGAGATTCCCTTGCTCCATAGCAGCCTTTAGGCTTTCAAGGTTACTTCTTACAGTTGCTTTTGAGCTGGTACCACCCATGGCACTTCTTGCTGATCGCCTAGTTGATCTGAGAAAGACAAGGTATGTTATAAGGCTTTCCTATAACATTTAGAAACTTCAGTTAATCAGTAACTAAGCAATACTAAAATATCTTAGATATTATTTTCTTTAACAGTTGGAATCTACACAGTGGAAAAGTTGATTATCTCAAGGCATGTTTCCACCAGTGAGAAACTAGATTCATAACAGATATATTATGTGACACCTTGGAAACTGCAGCTGGTCAAAACAAGAAGGCCTGGGGGGAAAACCAGGAAAAAAATTAAACCTGTTTTTCCCCATCCCCCCCCCAATTGGAGGAAAAATGGGGGGAAATGTGTTTTCCCCAATTTTTCTGTTTTTTTTCCATGCGCCTTCACACCTCTAGTCCAAACTGAGGCTACCAGAATGCTGGTAGCAGGAGGATGGTTGAGAGATATTACATCAGCCCTTCCTCATTCTGGTGCCCTCCAGATGTTTGGGACTACATCTCCCATCAGCCTGCCCCAATGTGGCCAACAGTCAGGAGTGATGGGCACTGTAGTCCCAAACATCTGGAAGATCCCAAGTTGTGGAAATGAGTGTTATGCAAAATGACATCCATGACATTGGTTATTACCAGTTTAAACGTTATCTTGCTTTTCAAAAAGCGCATTAATTCTCTAAATTAGACAGAAGTCCCTTATCTGGGCAAAACAAAAAAGCATGAGCTAAAGTGGCACTACGATGCAGGCTTCACCCCAGCCTAACAGCATATATTATCACGTCTGCAGAGATCCAGCAGCAAATACAGCTGCCTGCATATCGTCTCTTTTCAAATATTATAATAAATGCATGCAGGTGGGGTGGGAGGACAGAACCTGCTACCATAATACCACTTCCCCCATGCGTGCATAACAGTGTTCATTATATCCAACTGAACATAGTATGAAGAACTTGTATCTATTCCGTTGGTGAAATATTACTTGTACACTCTCAGAGCCGGACCTGCCATTGGGCAGAGTAAGGCAGCCACTTCAGGCAACTGATTTCAGGTGTCATGAAAGGGCAGTACATACTGCTGTCCTGGGCTCCTGCTGGGAGGAAGGGTGGGATATACATTAAATAAATGAATAAATTGTTAGCTTTTTAATTTAGAAACATAGGAAGCTGTCTTGTACTGAGTCAGACCCATTGGCCCCTCTGGATCAGTACTGCCTTCACCGATCAATCAATCAATTTATTGTCAGACCATAGGTCATCACAACATCACAGTAACACAACATCACAACATGTAATAAAAAACAGTATAAAACAAGCTTATAACTAAAAGAATTACATCTATAAAACCATACAGAACATGTTTAATTTTCCTTAGCTTCCAGATCAACCAAATATTTTGCTCTCAACCTATGAGCTGCCACAGCAAAAAGGGCTACCCGATAGGAAACCCAGTAGTTAGTATCGGCTAAGAGCAAGTAAACAATCTGTTCGACGCTGAGGGATTCTCGTTGATTAATTAAAATGTTAAGGAACTTAGCTCTTGGATGGTCATAAAGAGGGCACTCAAAAAGATAGTGAGGAAGGTCTTCCAATTTTCCCGATTGGCATATGCATTTCCGCTGTTCCATAGGAATCTGAAGATAACGGCCAGCTAATAAAGCAGTTGGCTTTGTTTGAAATCTTAAGACTGTAAAGGCGAATCGTAGATGGGGTGGTAAAGGGATTGACAGGTAATTCGCTCTTATATGATCTACTTTATACAGCCTAAACCAAGTAGAAAACTTAGAATTAGTAATTGTCAATCTATCCATCCACTCACAGTAATCTTTTATCTGGGCTTGGGTTTTTACTTTGCTCAGTAGTAAGGGCGAATGTAAAGGTATGTGATAATGTAAGTGGATAGCCTGTAGTTTTGAATTCCATTTACAATCCATCCCGACCAGATTACAACAAGCCTTTGCTAAGACCTTTGAGAAGGAATTTATTGAAAGAAACCAAAATGTTAGCAATGATTGATGGATCCGGGCGCTGAGTGGGAGGAGCCCCGCTTCAGCTCTTAGAAAAGCAGCTGGAGTGGAAGGAGGGAGATTCAAAACCATTCTAATAAATTTATTTTGTATACATTCCAAGGAAGGAAAGGAAGGTATTGACCAACCCCATATAGCTGCTCCATAAGTAATCTGGGGAAGGACTTTATTCTGAAAAACTTTCAAAGCGGGGGCCACTAAGTGACCACCCACAGTCCTATAAAAACGGAGGATGTGACCAACTGATCTTGCTGCTTTGAGTTTTACAGCAGCAATGTGCTGATTCCATGACAAGGTATCTTGAAAAAGAATACCTAAATATTTAAAGACACGACATTGGTCTATGGGTTGATTCCCTAGATACCATTTATGTTTAGAGTATTTTTTTCCAAAGACCATAATTTTGGTTTTCTGGTGGTTTACCTGAAGGGATTCTTTTTTACAGTATTCGTCTAGACTTGCCAGTAACCTCCTTAAGCCAATTGGGGTCAAAGAAAGCAGAGTCATGTCATCTGCGTAGAGTAAGATGGATAGTTTCCTAGATCCTATTGATGGAGGGAAAAATTTCGGATCCACCAGTTCGGTAACTATATCATTTATGTAAAGATTGAACAAGGCGGGGGCTAAAAGACAGCCTTGCTTTACCCCTTTATTAGCCAATATAGACTCTGTTAGATTGTTACCCACCCTAATTCTCAAACTATTATTAGAATATAGCTCTCTAATCAGATATAGGAGACGTTTGTCAATATTTGTGCCAGCCAATTTGGCCCACAAACGATCTCTATCAATAGAATCGAAAGCAGCCGCCAAGTCAACAAAGGCGACATAGAGGTGTTTAGTGGGCCCCTTGATGGACTGTTGAGCCAGGAAGAAAAGGGTAGCACAGTGGTCAATGGTGGACTGGTCTTTTCGGAAGCCCGCCTGTTCAGGGTGGATAACCATATTGGCAGTTTCCCATTCTTCCAGCTTAAGTAAGAGAAATCTACTGTACAGTTTAGCTCCTATGTCTAGGAGACTAATAGGCCGATAGTTATTAGGATCTTGTTTCTCGCCTTTTTTATAGATAGGGATGACAATACTCCGTTTCCAACCCTCCGGCATGTTGCCCGTTGCATTGATATAAGTAAATAAATTTGCCAAAAGTGGAGCCCACCAGTCTGGGAAGTTAGAAAAAAGTTCCGGGGGAATCATGTCCTCCCCTGGTTCTTTACCACTTTTTAATAAAGAGATAAGGAACCTGATTTGGCATGGTGGAACTGGCGGCCAGTTAGGAAAATTATCCTGAATTGGCCATGGGCAGGAGGAACTAGAGACGGCTGTGGTAGTATAAAGTTTTGTAAAATGCTCAATCCACGTGAAGGGGGATATTTGACCGGAATCATAATATCTAGATGTACATGAACCATTAGTTACTAAATGCCAAAACTGTCGTTCATTACCCTCCAAGAGGGCTTGATTAAGTAACTGCCATTGAGCACATGCATATGAAAACTTTTTTTGCCTCAAAAGAAGCCTATATGTGGAACGAAGATAAACAAGATGGTCATAGTTAAATACAGAAGAATCACTTCTTCTTTTCCGAGGATAGTTGACTAATTGACGTTTAGCCACTTTGCATTCGGAATCAAACCACTTTCTAGTTTTCGAGGAAATAGATTTTTGGGGGCCTGTAAAACTCACCACTGGTTTAAGAAGAGAAATTATATTCTGGTAAGAATGAAGAGCATCCATCTCACTCACTTCCCCCTTCTTGAGGGGAGAAATAGGAATGCTCTCTAATAGATTTGCTATTGCAGTTTGTAGGGACAGGGACCATCGAAGTCTGTGGTCGGCTAGTTGGAAGCCCTCGATAGATGATAAAATTGGG
This sequence comes from Rhineura floridana, assembly GCF_030035675.1. Lineage (NCBI taxonomy): Eukaryota > Metazoa > Chordata > Lepidosauria > Squamata > Rhineuridae > Rhineura > Rhineura floridana. The sequence continues at coordinate 29,248,524 of NC_084494.1, read as the reverse complement.
GGAGACCATGGGCGACGCAGGCATAAGACTGTCACGGTGGGGAAATGGTCGCTATCAATTCTATGCAATACATTGAACTTATAAACCTCCTTAAACAGCATGCTAGAAACCAGCGTTAAGTCTATCACGCTGGCTCCTTGATGGGAGCAGTAAGTAAAGGTACCGTTTGAATGATCTAATCTTGAGCCATGGAGGCATTCTAAGCCATGCGTCTGGATTAGTTCAATGAGTCTCAAGCCTTGTTTGTTCGTTACCAGGTCTTGGGAGACTCTATCATTCAGAATAATACTAGGGGAGGGGTCATGATTAGATGCAGGCCAGCTGGGCCAACCAGACCCCATCCTGGCATTAAAATCTCCACATATAATTATCTTACAGGAAGGATATTGACATTCTAGGGAGGATAGGTATTCTGAAAGGTGATCCCAAATACTGCCTGGAGCCACATTTCTGGCCACAGTAGGGGGAAAATACACATTTATAATGATCAGGTCTCCCGTCATCAGTCCATAAAGCCGGACCCCCTGAACATAATGATCACAATTTGGGGTCAAAGCATATATATCAGCCATAAGATCCATAGAGATAAGTATACAAAGACCCCCACTCCCTCTACCCTTAGGTTTAGTTTTAGTCGCGGGGAGCGTAAAGGCTCGGAAACCATTTAGGGTAACAAAAGATTCTGGGTCAACCAAGTTTCTTGCAAGCAAACAATCTTAAATTGGTGGGAAAAGGGGGATAGGTCCTCTTCCCTGAATTTATTAGACCATCCCATTATATTCCATGAAAGTATTGGCAGCTGTCAATTTGTGGGAGGTAGTTTCACTAGGTTAGAAGAATGGTTAACACAGAGCGAAGAAGGTAGGGAGGACGTGATCCATGATGAAGAGTTCACAGTATTGGTCGTGATTTGGGGGACAGCCAGAAGATGGCTTTTACTACGAGAAAACTGGTCAGTAATGGAATGGAAACCCAATTCATCTTTTTCCTCAGCGTTCAAGTCCAAATCCTTACACGTATTTTTTGTAGGCTATTCATGAATGTGGGAGAGGCGCAAAATAAGTTGGACCAGTCTGTCGAGGATTTTGTCTCTATCAGGCATAGGCAGTAGACTGAAAGACTGGAACAAGGCCTGTTCCTCTTCCACCGGAGGGTTAACCATCCAGAACTCATCAGTACAATCCTTAGAAGTTGGAGTTTGTGGCTGGTTCTGTACATGGGGAGATAGGCTATCATGTTCCAAGGAAAGAGGCATCATGGGATTTAATGTGGAGATATTCAAATCGTTTGTATATGAACGAGTTGTCGGTCCGATATCTCTGGCTAAAACTATTGGATCAAGTGGTTTGGGTAGAATAGGTTCATTGGGCCGAAGTACAATTGAGTCTAGATCAATCAGCAAGTCACAATCTCCACAAGGGGGAAGCCTCATATCACTTTGGAGGGAAAAACATGGAAGAGTTATTCTCATTGGGGGCATCAGATTCTCGAAGAATCTTGAGGTAAATAAATCTAATTCAACCAATTTATCTTTAGAATTCCACACCTGGTTTGTTACCTGTGGTGAAGAGAGACCACCGCCCTAGCTCTAAAGTTGTTATAATAAAGATATTCCACCTGGATGATGTCTCTGATCTTTAAGGGAGTTGTCATGGCCTTGTTCATGATAGAAAGGAGATGAAGTTTCCTCTGAGAGGAATGAATATAGCCCCTTGGCTTAGGGTAATTTTCAAAGACCAGTTTTGATCTATTAAGGACAAGATTCCATCGTTGCAGTGGGACGGAAGATAAGGAGTTTTGAAGAGGATATGCACCCTCTAAGACATCCGTCCAAGGGTCCTGATGTAAAGGCCACTGTGTTGGACTTGGAGTGTCAAGACTATCCAGGTTCTCCTTCACCGAGGGAGAGGTAAAAGATTTTATTCCAGCGTCATCGGGTTTTGGTGAAAGCCCCTTATATAGGGGTGTCTTTAAGCCAAGCATGGGTTTCTTGCTGTCCTTCTTTGTCGGATTTTCCAGAAACTTAAATAGTCTCTTAAAATTCATCTTATTATTGTGAGAAATGTTTTGGGTTTTGATATTTTTGATGTTTTTTGTCTTTTTTTGGTGGAAAGCCAGGCCCCTTTTCTTTTTCCGATTAGGTTTTGAGGGGGCTGTCATTTTGGCCGAAGAATGTTTTGATGTATAGGTCTGTGTAGTAGTCTGACGCGGGGTCTGAGTGTCACGAGATAGAGCAACTAAAGTTGTTAGTAATGAGTTACATTCATTCAGAAATGTTTTAATATGCTCTAGATCCTCTGCCATCATGTAGATCGCACCTAATAAAATATCATCCCTGGGGGGGGCGACCTGAGGCGCTTGATTGGAGGCCTCTACCAAGGATCGATCAGGGTAGATAACAGAAGGGGGGACACCTCAGATGTTTTTCCTACTGAGATCTGTGATTCCAAGAGGGAGCCGAACAGCTGGGGAGTAGGATCTTGTGGAAAGTTACCAGACAGGGACTCAGTAAAAGTCAGTGCTGAGCCTTTGTTATTACAGTCTGTCGAAGACTTTAGTTGATTTAAATTTGACCTCTCTGCTATCTCAATTTCCGTGGCTAAGTCCGGGATATCTGATACACTCCTTACATTGTGTGAGTAAGCCTTGGTAGGGAGGGACCAGTCCAGGGAAGTAGTTGCAACTTTCCCTAATTCTCTGTCGGAGATTTGGAGAACTATGCTGTCATAAAAGTCCGTGATTTTTAGCTGCCCCTTTAATTCACTAGATGAATCTAGATCAGGCTGTATTGGAGCTTTTAACTGAGGCGTTCTCAGTTTTCTCTGTTTCTTTATTTTAAGTTTTTTTTCCGGTAGGCACTCAAGAGGAGGAGGAGAATCCAAAGCTTTCCTCACATTTCTTGTTAGAACCATGGTGTAGAGTAAATAAATGTTTTAATTACCAACCTTAGGGTTAATTTCTCAGCGTTTCTCGGTGTTTCAAGGGCAAAGAGTGATGTTGGCAGTTAGCCACCACTAAGTTTCTTCCATTCAGGCTAAAAGCATGCCCTAGTTCATTGCTGCATTTGGTTATATAAATATGCAGCTAAGAGCACTATTGAATGAATTAGTTGGGAGATAAGATAAAATTCCTTAAGCTTGTAACAAAAGCTCCCCCGGCGTCGACCGAACCGGAAGCAGAAGTCTACTGCCTTCACTGACCGACAGCAGCTCTCTAGAGGTTCAGCCAGAGGGGACATTCAAAGCCTGAAGCCTTTTACATGCTTTTATTATGATCATATTTGATTCCCAGGAAGCAACACTTGTGAAATGTTCTGCCTCATGTACCAAACTAACATGCCCAGGCTTTGGCACTGTGAGCCTTAAAGGGGGGCCTGGAGACCATTTTTTGATCTGCCTCAGGCAACAAAATGTGTTGGGCCAGCCCTGTGCATTAATATAGATTTAATAAGAACTCTTGTTGAGAAACCTTGCAGTGCGAAACGAATACGAGTAAGGATGGGTGAATCTGTCTGTTTCAGTTTCTCTCAGTTTTATATTTTAATAACATTAAGTTCAGTTCCCCTCATTTCCACATTAGTTTGCAAACTTTTAAAAAATGGTTTTCATGAAAATTCATCAGTCGTTCATCACCAGGAAATTCATGTTAATGCAAATGTCTCCTAATATACACATTTCTATATGCAACTTTGTTTAATACACACATTTTTGCAAAGCAATGTCCCCTAACAGAATGTATTTTTTGTATGTTGTTTGCACGAATATCTGCATTTTTATGCACACTTTACACTGGTATTTGCATTTTTGTGCATATCACTTGGATGGAGAACTGCACTGTAAAATTCAGAGAAGTTTGAATTTCAAAGGATGGCTTGGTTTCAGTTTGCATATTGCTTCAGAAAGTCCAAATTGTGTTGGAGATGAGTGAATTTTGAAGAATCATGTATACTTTTGGAAAGTGTGGATTAGGTAAGTGTGCCTTTAAATATGAAATTAATTAAATTTCTCCCCTCTCCCTAAGCAGGCACCATTAAAAAAAAGCCCCAAAAACAGATAAGCGAGTGAAGGAAGGTGAAGTATGGAGAGACTGGCTTACCGTTTACGGCCAAGGGTTCCTTTGAAGAGCAGAAGAAAGAGTGGAACGTTTCTCCCTTTCTTAGATGTTCTCTTCTCTTGTTTCACTCTTTACAGATATAGGAGAGAGCACAAAGTCTAATTGATAGTGAAACAGGAAGCACATTTATTTTTCTAGCCAACACCCAAGGAGGTGGGGTGAGGAGATCTTCAACGATGTTTTTGCAATGAACACAGCTCTGCTGAGCCATCATTGGAATACGCTAATGTGATCCATAGTGTCTGCTTCTCAGTGTCGTGAAGTTATATAAGACTGCATGGTTATTACTGGATATTCTATAAGCCGTAAGCCATAGGCTTATTCTTCAAAGGTTTTTAAACCTTTCCTATCTGCGTTATAAAAACACAGTATGTTCATTTAGTACCTTGACTTTATTTACTTGTTTTGTATCTATTGATTCGTCACGGAATATATTCACTAGGTTTGTTTTTTCTCTGCTGACAAACCATATCTCCCAATTTAGCTTAAAGGTATTTGAATAAAATGAAATGTTGTTGTTGTTTCCACCTTACTGCTATATAAATTCATTCTGGGGTGGGATATATTTCAAAAGACATTTGGAATAATCTGTTAACTTGTATTTGCTGGTGTCTTGTTTCATCTGCTGCATTTCTCCATGGTACTGCTAGGAATGGGGGAGAAATTAGATTCAGTTCACAGTTAAAGCCAAATTTATCAAACCCGCCCTTTCCGAAACAATATGAAAACTGAAACACAGCCATCCTTGAAAATTCACATTTATCTGAATTTTGCAATGCAGTTCTCCAACCAACCAATGTTTACAAAAATGCATGTAGCAGGGGACAGCATGCATAACAACGAACATGGTGAAAAATGAGACGCACAGATGGATCATAGGAGAAATTGCTTACAAAAATGTGTGCATGAGTCATAACTGCATACAAAAATGTGTTTATCAGGAGAAATGTGCACTGGAATGATGAGGACTTTTCAAGAGGATTTTTTAAAAAAAATAACCTCAAATCGCTGCAGAAATGTGGAGAACTAGATTTAAGACTGGAACAATGAGAACCATAATTGACAGATACTTCCATCCCTAGGTGCTGCCTTTATTTCTGTGTTTTTCAAGGCTGCTGCAGACAGACAGACAGACAGGCATGGTGCAAGGCCATCTGAAATGCTTTCACTGATTTGAATTGCTGGGAAAGTGACAGCTTTGTGTGCTGTTTCTGCCAAACTCAGCAAGGAGGAGAGAGAGAACTAGGGAGAAGGGGGATGCCCAAAGAGGAACTGCAATAGAAAAGAGGGAATGAAAAGGTGGGCGATCTAAAATTTGAAGTGCAGAGAAATCTACAGAGTGGGAAAAGAGAAAATTGCATGTGGGTTCCAAAAACTCTGTAGGAATGCCATGAAGAGTGCTAAGGAGTGCAGAGAGAAAAAGGGGCTAACGTGAGGTGCATGGAAAGAAGGGATAGCTGAAATGGCGGTTCAGAGTGTCTCCCAGGTATAGGGATGGGCAAATCTCTCCGCTTCAATTTCTCTCCGTTTCTCATTCTTCCAGTCTAAAGTTCAAGTTCCCCACATTTCCACATCAGTTTGTGATTACTTTTTTAAAATGCCTCATGAAAATTCATCCGCATTTGTGTGCAGCTTTCTCCCTTCGTATCTTTGTGTGCAATTTTGCTTTCTATACACGGTTTTTGAATGCAGTTTTTCTAATATAATCCATTTTGTATGCTGTCATTATGTTTATGGACACTTTACTCCATCATATGCATGTTTGTCAACACAATACTTGGCTAGAGAACTGCGTTGCAAAATTCGGAGAAGGGAGGATTTCAAAGGATGGCCGTGTTTTGGTTCACATATTGTTTCAGAAAGTGTAAAGTAGGTTAGTTTGCCTTTAAATACGATCGGAATTAGCATTCTTCCCCCATCCCCTACTATTAGGTAGAGTGAGGTGGCTGCCTCAGGAAACAGATTTTAGGTGTCATTAAAGGGCAGCAGGTTGTTAATTATGTATTTTTACTGACAGGGGGAGAGGTGTTTGTGGGGGGGTTGCCTCAGATATAAAAAAATTTGGCTGGCCTACGTGTCATGACTAGGGGGAGATGTGCCATTTGCTGTTTTAGGCTTGTGTTGAGTGGTAACCAACCCTGGAATATAGTGGTGGTTCCCCAGTCACAAGCTGTCCTTTGGCAGTGGTGGCCAGCTACACGCTATTTTATATTTCCCACAATGCCCCTGGTGTAGTCTTGCTGTGGAGCCTCATGAGAAATTTAAAGTGGCATTTCCAGGTCTATGGCAGCCATCAGTGCTGCTGGACCCTGCTGGAGTGTTAGGCCCCTGGCAGCTGCTTAAGGGTCCCTGGTGGTGGTTCTGGGTCTGCTCCGCATACAACTGCACTTAAGGTGGTTCCCTCCATATCACATAACAAATGCACAGAGGGAGGGAGAGGAGCCTGCCACTGTGACACCTCCTTCCTCTACATGTAATGTGAATCAAACTAAACATATATAAAAAGTCTTACTAGAACAAACCAAAGGCGTATCTAGTCCCATAACCAGTTTCTCATCATGGGCAAGCAGATGCCTCTGGGAAGTCTACAAGCAGGCAATAACACTTTGTGACTGTTCCCCAGCCACTGGTAGTCAGAGGCATACTGTCTTAGATACTGGAGGACCATGGGTCAGTGGTAGAGCACGTTTTGCAAGCAAAAGGCCCCAGAACACAAGAGCCTGCTAGATCACGCCCAACACACGTAGTCCAGCATTCTTTTCTCAGTGGCCAATCAGATGCTGATGGGAAGTCTGCAAGAAGGACGTGGACGCAGAGCACTCTCCCTTTGATGGGAGTGTTAGTCCTTTCTCAGATGAAAGTACTGAAAAACTATGTGCTGACCAAGGCCTTAAGAGCAGCACAGAAGAGATTATTTCAGTAGTTTTACAGAGGACCATGACAGCCCAGGTAATTGCCCTATGAACATCCTTGTTAAGAATCCTCATGACATAAAATATCAGGCAACAGGTATCTTGACCTTTTCAATGACACACTCAACGAAGACAGCATTTTTGCAGTGTTTTATCAAAATGAAAAGTTATACATGCCAATGATTATATGGTTCCCCAATATCAAAATGTGCAGGCCATTCAATCAGAGAGGGAGCCCTCGCTGGTGGCGCCATTGATCAGTAGGAACTCTCTCTCTCTCTCTGGTGAAGTGTGTTTGGCCTCTACATTACCATTGTTTAAATATAAATTGAAAATGTGTTCAGCCAGGCATGGGCTTGAAATTGTTCTATATATATACTGAAAATTGTTTTTAGGTGTTTTTTAAATGACATACTGAATTATGCTGTATTATTTATGATGTTGTAGGGCCACCTTGGGCTCTTTCAGGCAGAAAGGTGGGATAAAAATCAAATAAATAACAGCAGCAGCACTCTTGTTAAGCAAAGAGAATCTTGACCATCGAATCAACATCGCTTTGTGTTTGTCACAGTCATGTTTGGTTCCTCTGTCCATCATTTATCTAGGAAAGGAGGAAAGATATGGTGGTCCTGAAAGCTGTGGGAAACTGCGCATACCACCATGCTATGTACAAAATCTGGAAATCGAAACCAGTAGAACAACAGATAACTCCTAGTGCATCAGTTCCACTTTGGAAGCAAGACAGCAGCTTTTCTTATGCATTGCACAAATATGTGGGCAGGGATCAAGGCTGTATGGAGTAGCCATGGCCCCAAGATTGTGTGTGCTGAGTTGTCATTTCCCCTGCCATCAACACCTACAGAATGAGTGGGGAAGGGCCGTAGCTAAGTTGTAGAGCATCTGCCTTGCATACCGAAGGTCCCATTTCAATTTCCGGCATCTCCAGATAGGACTGGGAGAAATCTCTGCCTGAAATCCTGGACAGTTACTGCCAGACACTGTAGTGTAGACAATACTGAGCTAGATGAGCCGATGGTCTAATTCAGTATAAGGCAGCTTCCTGCAGGGAGCTTTTACACACACAGCTGTATACACAAAGGCTTCTACTCATATTATGCAACAATTCTGAAGCTGCTGAGCGTAACACCCCCTTAAAACACTAAACGCCCAGGGGAAGATAAACGTTTTCAGACTTTCATTCATTTTCATTCAGTAAAAGCACTGCATTTTATTGTTTTCTTATCTTAGCCCAATCCTCCTGCATGCCGTTCAAGATTCCTTAAAATATTGGCAAATGTTGAATTCAGCCAAATTTTATTTCAGTTCTGACCTCTAGGCACTTTGACTGGTGGATCGGTCGAACCAGACAAAGACTGAATCTCATTTCTTTTTCAACGTTTATTCCTTTTCATTCAGTAAAACAAAGAAGGCAAATCCTCTCTGAAAGGCCACAGCTCAAAACAACCAAAGGTGAAGAGTACATCATAAGAGGAGTTTCATCAGCTGGACAGTCAGGAGGAGGAATCCTGGTGAGGGAAAGGCCCTTGTAGCTTGAGCGACCTTGGCTTCAGTACAGCTCACATTTCTCATATTAGCAAAACCATGAATATGTCCTTTGATTGTTTTTAGTGAAAAACAGCTAGATTCAGAAATGCAGCCCTTCATGGTGCTATTTACAACATTTGTTTCTGCAAATGAAAAACAAAGATGGTCAGGGGAATCAGTAACTAGCAGACACATAAAAATCCATCCACTCAGTTTAAAATATGTGTTCAAAGTAATAGAAGATACAAATTTCTCCACTGCAGCTAACATTAAACTGATAAACTAGATTAAAGCAAGGGAAAGAAAGAAAGAGAAAGAAGGAAATCAGATTAAATCAGATTAAAAAGTCAAATCATCCTGGTCCATATTTGCAGAGTTTACTTTTGTATTCATCTTTCCTGCCCATTAACACGCTCACAATGGCTAACAGAATCAAAACTGCACATAGCATCAGAAACAAAACTAGTTATTCCATTTACACATCTGCAGGAATAAAAATTCAAACAAAATAAGAATCTAAAACATCCCAAATGTTTCAGCATTTTTTCTTTAAAAGTCTACAACGTTTATGTTTTAAAATATGCCAGTATGTAGGGTCTGTGTCTTCACTCCCTCTGAAGCTGCCTCCTGAAGGTGGTTTTTTTGTTTTTTTAAAAATGTTTTTAATGCTGTTTTGTTTTAATGTATTTTAAGTTCTGTTTTTATGATGTTTTAAAGTGTTTTAGTGCTTTGTTTGCTGCCCTGGGCTCCTGCTGGGAGGAAGGGCAGGATACAAATTAAATAAATAAAATAAATAAATAAATACTCATCCCAGGATGGGATCCCTCACTCCAAAGACAAAATCTTGAATACTACTGGCACCTGAGATCCTTACTTGGATATTCCAAAGATTGAATCTGGAAGCTTCCGCACGAAATCTATGTCTTTTATCCTTGGGCAATGCCCTGTCCACGTCTTTGTGTGGAGATGGAACTTGTTTATTCCCAAAGGAAGCCAGGCTGCTGCAAACCATAGGAAACTGTTTTTAACTGAATCAGACTATTGGTCCCCTCCAGAAAGGTGTTTTATTGTGGATCTATTCTGCAACATATTCTTGACCCAATAACAGTGCATTAGTGGTGGATTTATTCTGCTTTATTGGCTGTTCTGAGAGCCAGTGTCGTGTAGTGGTTAGAGTGTTGGACTATGACCTGGGAGACCAGGGTTCAAATCCCCACACAGCCATGAAGCTCACTGGATGACCTTGGGCCAGTCACTGCCTCTCAGCCTCAGAGGGAGGCAATGGTAAACCACCTCTGAATTCTGCTTACCATGAAAACCCGATTCATACAGTCGCCATAAGTCGGAATTGACTTGAAGGCACTACACAACAACAATTGGTTGTTCTGCGATGCTTCCTTAGTGCTGCCACATTATTGCTGTCCCGAAGTGCTATAGCACAACAAAAGCGGGACAAAAATAAACCTGAACATTTGTGTTGTAAAAAGTTATGGGATTTCAGCAAGAAATTACAAGATATGCACTGACTGGAAATGAAGCAGTGTGATTGTCCCAAACATTTGCAGGCACAAACAATGTTGAAAGCAGAGTTGTGTGTGACTGTCCCAATAGCATTGTGAGCACAAACCATCATGACACAATAAAAAGGACATCTGGAGGGGCCCCAAGTCATTCTAGCTCAGTACTGACTACTACTCTGACTGGCAGTGGCTTTCCAGGGTCTCTGACAGAGAGATCCTTTCCATCCACAGATTTTAACAGGAGATGCCAGCGATTCAGTTCTTGGGCTTGCTGCATGCAAAGCATGCCAGACATGATCTTAATTGCATCCATGCAATTAAAGTGCACATTTTTGTTATGTAACTAACAGCTGCAAGGAAGTCCAAGCAGCCTGAAAGACCATGAGGCGGTGCTTGGGAGAAACACAATTTTTTCTGTCCCTGTCACAGTCCCCACAAAAGTCACCACTCTGACGATGCTATTTGCATTTCAAGAAAAGCTTCCCTTAGTGCCATCACACTTAGTTTGGCCCCGAGCTACAATCCTTACCCCAAACATAGATGCTAAAAATCAACCCACATCCTACAGGAGGAGGAAAAACTCAACAGGACCACAACATCTGAAATCAGAATTACAAATACCTGTAACCGTGACAAAACCTAAGCAGTAAGCATGGTCTCCAGTACAATACACATACTCCTCGGGGCACACGTCTGTCGAAGAAGCGCAGGCTGGGCAAAACTTCCCATTGATTTTTTGGGATGTTCTTGGCACTGTAAAGTAAAAAGAATCACATGGCTTAAGGAGAGGTAGAGTAGCACAGAGCAACTTAGGCGAGGTACTCTTAGCCCTCAACCCCCACCTGATGCATCAGGATAATAACATACAGAAGGTCCCAGGTTTGATCCCTGGCATCTCCAGGAAGGGCTGGGAAAGACTCTTGTCTGAGACCCTGGAAAGCTGCCACTAGGCCCTTTGGACACTACTGAGCTAGATGGACCAATCGTCTAACTCAGTATCAGGCAGCTTCCTAAGTAGCATGGGGGCTGGATGAAGCCAGTCATTTCGCTTTCTCCCATTTTTCCAGGCTTCGGTTTGCCACGTTTTTTGCTTGGAGAACGGCACTGCAATACTCTGAGCAGTGTAAATTTCAAAGGATGGCCACGTTTCGTTTCAGGGTGTGTGAATCAGGTAGAGTTGTGTTAAAATGCCTGCGCTGCATGGCTGTGCACTGATCCGTATGATACGGTAACCGAGAGGGAGACGGGTGAGGTGGCGGGAGGTCAGTACAAGGTGGGCGCTGCATTGACCTTCCCGCTGCCTCCCCCGTCAGCTACTGACTATGATCTCCGCGTTGGGAAGCCAGTAAGCAACACTGCCCCACCTTGCTCTGCTGGCCACTACTGAGTAGAATAATACTTACAGTCAGGAGGTTCTGATGCACAGGCATCCCTCCAGCAGCAGATGGTAGTTTGCCTGAGGTATTTGTCTTCACCAAGACGTACCTCGACTGGGATTTTGCAGAGGTCAGAGGACAGACAGCCCTTCACTAAAGATGAAAAGGTGGTGTCCCCTGCAGAAAAGAAGAAAAGGATATAGTTTAGGGTTGCCAGGCTCAGGGCCTGAGAATGATTCTGTATCTTTAAGAGACGAGACAAACTTTTAAAGATACAGAAGACCTCTTGGTTGCCAGGCCCAGCCTCCAAGAGGTCTTCTGTATCTTTAAAAGTTGTGCAGGGGGGAGGGAGAATTCCACCTTGTGTTTTTTTCCCATTACGGTGTTGCAAGAAAACCTGCACTTGGCTGAATTGTCTCTTTTAGAGATACAGAATCATTCTCAGGCCCTGAGCCTGACAACCCTAATATAGTTAGAAGGTGAGGGGTGTTACCTGCCGCATCCTGGTGGGTTATGTGTAAACAGGTATGCATGAGGGGAAATGAAGATGTGCAAGGCACGGATAGCTAAGCTTTTTCAGTCAGAGGGCTGCATGCCAAAAGTGGGCAGGGACAAAGTGAAAAAGTGGCCAAGGTGAAAATCAAAGTGGGGTAAGCCCAAAGCCAGAAAGAGGGAGATTAAGGCTCAGAATCTTACCCTTACTTACTATGCATTTATACCGTAAGTTCCTCAATCAGGTAGGCATGTTTGAAATATTGCATTCTCCCCACATTTTTAGACAGGGAACCTGGGCACACCACTACATTAGTGAACCAGTTAAAGCATTCTGGAAGTAAAATCCACTCACTCTACATTTAAGGAAACCTCCCTTGCCCTTTGCACACTTAATTGCCCTTCCTTCGCCCCAAATGCTTTGCCCAATTCCTTGGGATTCTAATAGAAGCATGCCAACTTTTAAGAGTGCTCTGGAGTTCAGCAAGTCAAGGGTGATGATCTGCCCTTAGTGCTGTTGGAAACTGCCAAGCACTCCAGATGTGTCCACATGAAGAGTACCGAGTGCTGAGAAAAGTAAAAGTGGCAGCAGAAACAACATGCAGATTCTGCCATGGTCTCTTCCGGATCTTGCAAAGAGTCCTCCCAATACTGAAGCTCTGCTGCTGCTCTGGTTCATGGACCTCCATACAACTATGGAGAGTTTGAATGCAGTCTGCATCCTTTTAAAAAAAAACTGGGGCAGGGGCAGGATTAGGTCTGTGATTCGCCCTCTCTGATCTAAGGTATGCTGGCTACTTAATCCAGGTCTTGTAGAATGAAAACGATGGCTTTGAAGTCTCTTACACTACTAGGAATAGAGAGACACTTACTGTTCTGCCGGTTCCAGTGAGTCACCACCTCTCTTTTCTGAAGGGGACACATGACACTAGTCAAACCCTGCTCCTCTTTACTGCAAAACCTGGTCGGTTCAGCTCTAGTGCGATTTTTTAAAATTCAGTTTCAAACAGATTTCACAACTGATCCGCAGATCAACCCGTTACCTCTCTGTGGCCAATGGAAAAACTTTGCTGTAGGCGAGTTGTGTGCTCAAGGATGGGACAGATGCCCAAGGATGAGACCATTGCTCTTGCACATAGAAGACACCAGATTCTCTGTCTGGTTCAAAGATGTACAGACTCCCCCTCCACCCCCCTGTCTTGGATAATCACTGCCAGTCATAGGGAAGATTACTGGGCAAGATGGGCCCCTAGCTTGCCTCACTATCATAGATTCATAAGTCTTGCACAAAACTGCAGCCTATTCATTGCCATAGCCCACCTTTTGGGCCTTCTGTCAAAGTGCTCCCACAGGCATTTTGGCCTTCAGAACAATTTCTCTCCTCGCCTGTGCAGGCAGTTTCTCCAGTGCACGTTTCACACCTCAAAGTGCCACCTGGAAGAAGGAGGAGAAAAAAATTACATGAATTACATGCAGTTGTTAGAATCCCAAGTTATCAACCAGGGCAGATAAAGTGCACATGGGTGGCTAATGTGATGCCCCTGTAATTCATCTATTCGCAATTATTTTGAACCACTAGGGGCTCCTGCAAACAGCCTTTTTATTGTGCATGCATGATGACACACACATGATGATGTGCGCTCATGATGGATATTGAGGGAGTCACATGCAATCTTGCTTTCTTTTTTTTTTTTTTTCAATTAATTTTTATTCCAATTTTCAAAACCAAAACAATACAAAAGAAAACAACACAGATCAATAACTAGTACAATACAAAAAGAAAGAAAAATATATATATATATAAAAAAGAAAGAATATTGACTTCCGATTTGTCATAGTTCAGCTATAAATCTATAATATATAACAAACCTATCTCTTAATAGATTATAAAATCACCTTCCTCCAACGGTTATCTTAGTTGGTTTCAAATCTCATTAACATCATATCATTTTAATCTTCCACAAAAAGTCAAAGAGAAGTTTCCAATCCTTGAGATATATGTCAATCAATTTTTTTTCTAAATAAACATGCCAATTAATCCAACTCATCAAATCTACTAAGTCCAGTAATTTTAAATCGCTCTTCTGTCATTATCCATATTGGGTCCATCTTCCATCTTTACGCACCCAAAAATCTTGCTGTCATAGTCATATAATAAAAGTCTGATAGGAATTTCCTCCATCACAGATGTTTTCTTACCATCAAATCCAAACGTATCACTGAAGTGTTGTTGCAAAGCCGCATCTCTGTTCCTCTTTTCCACATGATACACTAGTACATCTCTTGAAGGTTTTTCCATTGACACAAAACAGGGATTAATTCTGTTAACTTTCTCCATTTCAAGTTCCATCAAATCCTTCCAGTCCAAGAATTTTCTTGAACTGATAATATCTTTATCTCCAATCTCTTCAATTCCTTCAAGGACAGCGCTGAATTCCAAACTATAATATTTGTCTCCAGGATCCATCACAGCCAGAAAATCCAAATCTTTTTTCATGTCCATAATTAAGCCAATCTCCATAGTTTGAACCTTGCCTTTAATTTCTCTTCCATCCTTTTTTTGTTTTCCAGATCTATCTTTATTCTCCTTTCTCATAGAATCCTGAGTTTCTTTCAGCTCCTGTCTCATTTCGTGAAATTCAATTCTCCACGCTTGTCTATTATTTCTCAGTTCTTGTTTTATTGAGTTAATCCCATTCATTATTTTCTGAAACATGTCTAGAGATAAAGTCCCTTCTTGTACATCCATGATCTTCTTAATTGTCATTCTTAAAACCAAAGGAACAAAACTCCTTCAATTTTCAATGTCCCAAACAGAGAGCAGCTTATTTCTTTAACCAGTTACAAAGGAGTTAATCTTTCCAGCAAACTAACGTCACACGCTAGACAGCCCTTATCTCTTATCTGCCCAGAAGTGTAAGAACGGCTTTAGTTCACAGCGTCGAAATAGCTAGTAGCAGAGAGAATGAGCAGATTCGTCAAAAAGAAAAAAAAAAGTAGATCAAGAAAAATAGTCCCAGTCTTATCTCTTTCAATCAGAAATCTCTCATCCGTTTAATCTTTAGAATGCTATTTTCCATGTCAGCTTTTTGCAATAAAAAAAAAGATACGCTATTTATATTTTCTTCCCCCTTAGTTCCGTGAATAAAAAAAGGAAAGTCTTACCTCACCTAGGTTATCTCAATTGCTGTTACTTTGACAAATCTCTTTAGCTGTATAGATAAGAAAATGATGAATGTAGACAGGAGGATGTTTGCCTGTTAATCCATATAAAAAAACGGGTCACTTATCCAGCTGAGCTAGCATAAAAATCCTCGCTCTGTCTGAGCTGCTGGAAGACAGACAATTCTGACGAATTCCAGACTCCAACAATCAAAACAAAGCTATGTAGGAAATCTCACGTTTCTTCTTTAACCGGAAGAAATTATTCCCAGTCAGAAAAGAGCCTTCTGACTGAATTTAAACTGGAAAAGTTTCATCCAAGACGAGAGCTCGTCTCAGAGGCTGCACAGGCGTAGGGATCCTCCTGGGAAGTCCACATGCAATCTTGCTTTCAATACTGTTTGCACTAGCAAAAGTTTTAGGGCAGTCACATTGCATCATTTCCAGTTAGTGCTTATCTCATATCTTCTTACTGAAATCCTGTAACTTTTTATACTACATATGTTCTGGCTGTTTTTTATCCCACTTTTGTTGCGCTACAGCTCCTCCAGACAGAAATAATGTGGTAGCATTGGGGAAGCCTTCCAGAACAACTAATAAAGCCAGATAAATCCACCATGAATGCACTATTAATGGTCAGGGGTGATATGTAGCTTGGGAAGTCAAGGTTATCATTATTGTTGTTGTTGTCCACGCTTCACCATTAAGTCCCAGGGTGGGTCACAACAATATAAAATACATTATTAAAACCAGTTTAAAACTAGTTACACTCACAACTAGAGAGGATCCTAAAATATCTCTCTCTCAAGTGTCAAAAGCCAGGTTGAAGAGGTGCATTTTCAGCATAGGACAAAAACTGTACAGTGAAGGTGCCAAACGCACTTCTGTGGGAAAGGAATTCCTCAACATAGAGGGTGTCACAGAGGATGCCCTGTCCTGGGCCACCACCACCTGAACTTCTGAGGGTGGTGGAACTACCAAGGAACTACCACTTCTGTTGATCTCAACACCCAAGAGGGTCTGTAGGGAAGGAGACAGTCTTTCCAATATTTGGGACAATTCTTTTAGGGCTTTAAACACAAGTGTGAGCCCCTTTAATGGGGCCTGGAAACAGACAGGTTGCAGAACACTGGTCTAATTGACCTCATAGGATGTAATGGAATAATTCCCTACACCTGCCACCCCAAGGAGGAGTTTCCAGTTGCTCCTTACCTGGACTTAGCAGCACAGAGGTGAAGAAAATTCCCAGAAGAGCCTGCATGGTGATGGGAAGTGCACAGCGTGAGCTCTGGTGCAAAAGCTCTTTCAGTGAAACAAATGTTGTAACTCAAAGTATCTGCTAAAACATTCAGAGCAGCAGGATGAATAAAAAGATATGTTTCATTAGGAAATTCATTGCCATAAGATGCAAATGTGAGTTTCAGTTAGAGGTGTCCTATCCTCCAGAAAAGTCATGTTGAGAACTGAGCAAGCAGGGGATGTAACTGCCATTTTATATGTCATGTTTTCATCATATTTCAACCTGCACTATATGTGTATTGATAGTACTGATATATTACTTGTCTGCTGGACTTCACTAAGTGGTTTAATTAATTCAAATGGAGGGGGGAAATTGCATAAATTAAGGAGATCAAACATAATCTTTGTCATAGCCAGGTTGGATTGAAAGATTATCGTTACAAGATTTGCTATTTTCTTATGTAAATCATTCAGCCACGAACATCATGTACTGTTAACAGAAACTGGCTTTTCCCAGCAATGTCTCCTCCTGATGACACAGTCCAGCTCTACCTCTAAACAGGAGGTTTACCCTTTCCACTGTACAAAGAATCATAAGAGGCTTTTGAAATGCTCATCTCACACTGCCCAAATATCCAAAATACATTGCAGGAAACTCCCTGCCATGCAGAATGGCCAGCCTGGGCATCTTTCCCAAACCTCTCCCAAAACCTGGAGCTGACACTGCATCCAGTCAGGTTTTTGACTCTCCTTGGCAGAACGAGATCCACTCCCCCAGTCACCTGTTGCAGAGGAATAACAGGGCATTGGCACCTCCACCTCACACTAGGATCAAATGAACCTGGATTTTAACCTGGGATTCTCTGCATGCAAACAAGATGGTCTACCAATGAGGTACAGCCCTTCCGCAAAGAACAGCCCTGCTGGATCAGACCAAATCTAATCCAGCCTAGTCCAGCATCCTGCCCCGACCCCTGGTGGCCAATCAGATACCTCCCGGAAGCCTGCAAGCAGGACATGAGAGTATTATTATGACTATTATTATTAATTTATGTATTAATTTATATGCCACTTAATGCCTTGCAGTGGGAACAATTGGGGTTCCCAAACTGTGGTCCATGGACCACCAGTGGTCCATGAGCTTCATCCAGGTAGTCTGCAGCATGTCCATATTAAATATTCATATTGATTTTTAATTTTATTTTGTATTGCTTCTTTTGTTTTTAAATTGCATTTTATTGTATTACCATTCTGTTGAATGCAAATTGTGATGCAATAAAATGCCACAGAAGAAAACAAGCAATAAAAACTCAGTTAATCATCATACCACATCTAGTCCCATGTACTATGATTGCTGCCAGAGGCAGGAAAACCATGAAGAGGTCCACCAAGACCATTAGAGATTTTCAAGTATTCCATGTGGGGGGAAAGTTTGGGAACAACTATTCTAAGCAGTATAAAATTACACAAGCATTCAAATTATCCATAATAGCTACTTCTGCCTCTTACAGCTGGGATTCAGGGGCATGGTTGCCTCTGAACCGTCATGGCTAGTAGCCATGAATTTAAAGCCATTAAGCCGGGGGTCATAGCAACATACATGGGGGGGAAGGAGAAAGAGCGACAAGGTTAACGCGGGAAGAAAATGCTCACTTCCATCCTTGTGAAGCTACAACCCCACACACACTTACCTAAGTCTCATTCAATAGCACCATGGGTTTTTCTTCTGTAATCCTGTGCAAGCCTTCCTCAGCAGGGAACCCCACTGAACTCTGAGGGAGTTACTTCCAACTGAACCCAGGCAGACAGGGCGGAGGGAGGAGGGGAGCCTGGTACCCAGGTCCCATTTCACTCTGTGGGGTTTCGACTCTAGGGTAAACATGTCTACACAGGTAGAGACATCCTCACCTAAAGTGAGGTTATGCAGGTGAACCAGGCCTCGGTGGGGTGTAGGTTGTAGTGGGATGAAGTCTCCTCCAAAGAGGGGTGGAGTGAAAGGAGGAGGTGGGGCCTCACTTCAAGTGGATGCCAGCAGGCCTCAAATCCAGTCAAATGGATGAGGAGGAGCAGGAGAATGCAGGCTGAGGCCTAGTTGCCACAAGGCTCACCTTCGCTCCATCGCTTGAGCGTCTGCCTCCCCTTCCCTTCTTTCCCCCACAAATGAGAAAAGGGGCCAAGCTGCCCTGGCCTTCTTTTTACCTCTTGCTTTTCCATTTGATGGGGTATAACAGACCACTGTAGACCACTCCTCAGCAATCAAACATGTCCACTTTATTCCTCCGAGGCCACATCCACATGATACATTTCAAGGAATATGTTACCGCTTTAAAGTCATGGATTCCCCCAAAGAATCCTGGGAAGTGTAGTTTAAGAGCTGTGAGGCGGTCCCTATTCCCCTCCCAGAGCTACAATTTCCGGAGTGGTTTAACAATCCATCCTTCTTCCTAGGGAACTCTGGGAATTGTAGCCCTGGGAGGGGAATTGGAGTTTCCTAACAACTCTCAGTGTCCTGAACACACTACTGTCACCAGGATTCTTTGGAGGGAAGCCATGACTGTTTCAAGTGGCACGATACTTCTTTAAATGTATGCTGGATTTGGCCTGAGTTTACTTACCTTGCAATAAAGGAATGGAAGCACAATCTGCTGTCCACAGGGAGTGCACCACCTGTTAGGCCTTTCTGGTTGGGTATCATCTCAGCTCACTGGGAGCAATTTGAATGTCTGGGCAGTCAGTGACGGTTGCAAGGGGAAAGTGATATGCTTTGCAGATTTCTAAGAGGGACAACAAAATGGTTAGTCATGCCTGTCAGATCTTCTATTGTCGGGGGCTGTCAGATCTTCTATTGACATAAATCAGGGACTATAAACATCAGGCCCAAGGACAAAATGCCTCTCTGTCTGGCCCTCAAGACCCTCCCCAGTCCTTCTGTGCAACTTCATTGAGTGCTACAGCCTGGCTAAAGTTGTCACTGAACTCTGATGATGCTTCTCGCTTGCCTGGATAGAGGACAGAGAGGGGTGTGTGCAGAGCTTGGAAAATTTACTTTTTTGAACTACAACTCCCATCAGCCCAAGCCAGCATGGCCACTGGATTGGGCTGATGGGAGTTTTAGTTCAAAAAAGTAAATTTTCCAAGCTCTGGGGGGGTGTGTGCATATGTGTGTACAAAAACTAACCTAGTGTACAAAGGTAAAACTAACACTCAGTGTTCCTCCCACTTTTGCTTCTGGTCCTACCCACAACTGGTATGTGGTCCCTGGAAGGATGCAAAAGGAATTTGACCCTGGGGCTGAAAAAGGTTCTGCACCCTGATATGAATGGATGGGTTGTTTTCAGCCTAAGTCTAAGACTCAGGGAATGAACAGGGGGCACCTCTGCCTCTGCAGAGCAAAGACTCCAGCAAGTAGCAGAGCAATGCAGGTGCTCTGGCCGTTTACGGCTGCAAGCTCCTGGAATTGGAGCTGACTGAAATGACCTGAACCAGGAAGGGGAGTTTAAAAAGCGGTGAGAAGCCTTTTCCCCTCCACTGGAACCAATGTCGGAAGCCAGACCCTCACCAGCTGTGCCCAGACCCTTTCAAGACTTGAAACTGGATTGCTTTACTGGAATACTGAACCCTTGAATTGCTGACTTTGTTTTTGGAAACCAACATGGTATGTGGTGCTTGAACAAAACCCCAGACCCTCAAGCCTTGACAGATTTACAACCCAGCCACTGCATGGCCAGCTAATGGGCAATTGTTTTATGGAGCCATTAATCCCCCTGGTGCAGCTGGCAAAGAATGACAAGCATGTAAATTGCACAGAACCCTCAGATAGAGTGTAGTCTTTCCAGATAATCCTCTTCTTTGCTCCCCAGTCTACAAGTCAGTCTCTCTCTCTCTCTGATTTCAGTCTACCTAGCCTTTGCATACATTGGAACATCACAAGAGCCCTGCTGAGTCAGAACGAAGGTCCATCTAGTCCAACATCTTGTTCTCACAGTGGGAAGCCCACAAACAGGACCTGAGCACAACAACACTCTTCTTATCTGTGAAACCCAGCACCTAGCATTCTGAGGCATACTTACCTCCAGCTGGAAGTAACACATAACCATCACGGCTGGTAGCCACAGATTGTATTATGCTCCATGAATTTGTCTAAATTAATTTGTGTATCACCTGTTAGCGGTATACCCTCAGAAGGAACATTTTAGAATAATCCCTTCTACAAGGATCATATTTTGCCACATTCTTACCTGACCCCTTCCTGCAAGCATGTCAGGGATCCCTAAAATGGCTCCAAATGTTTAATTCCAGCAAAAAGTCTATGACCTCTGGGCAATTTGAATGGTAGAGCAACAGAATTACACAAACATTCCATTTCATTTCTTCAACTTTTATTTGTTTCACTCAGCAAAACACAGAGGAAAGGCTAAATTCAAACAAGGGAAGGTTGTATGCAAGCCAGGAGGAGGTTTCTTCAGTGCTTAGATGCTGCAAAAAGTACATTACGAGAGAAGCTTCGGCAGCAAGAGAGCCAGGAGGAATCCAGGTGAGGGAGAACTCTTGCTGGCTTGGAAGCCTTTGGCTGGTTTACACACTACATTTCGTAGAGAAGACCGACGCAAAAGAATCCCTTTTTGCGCTCGTAAGGTAACACAGGCAGATTCAGTAGAGCAGCCCTTCATGATGCTACTTACAATATGCTCTTCTGGAGATGAAAAACAAAGATGACCACACAGATGAATGGGCAGTAACTCCTAGTAGGCAAACAATTCCATTCACCCACCCAATTACAAACAAACAAAATCTTCAAAGTAGCATAAAAAGCCACAAAAACGTCCATCCATCAGAGTTAACTATTAAGAGGTAGCAAAAAAATGAAATATTAAGTTAAAACAGGACAAAAGAAAAGACAGGAAGAAAAGAAGAAAAATTATATCCTATTAAAAAGTCTAGCAAGAGCTTCCTCCTTAGTCAACCATCTTGGTAACAAAGCGCAGCCGCAGGGAAGATGGACTAACCATTTATATATATTTTTAATCAACCAGCCTATGGTCATAGCCTGTGCATGCTGCAGAGACACACTGAACATCTAATGCATATTTATGGCCCAATACAGTTTAGGACTTACAGTGTTCCAAAATAATTCAAGCATTGCCCAATTTTATATTACTGGGTTTTAGGGGAGAGATGGAGGCAGGTGAAGAAGATAATGGAAACTGCCTCAGATGGACTATCTGTCAGACATAACACAAGGAGCTGTCTATTGCCACTTGCCCTTTGGGAAAGATCCAAGGAGAGCAAGGGAAGCATGCCACCGTCCAGCTTAGCGTTACATCTGAACCTGGGCTTGTGGTTTGTTTCTCTCCAAACAAACCAAAGAAAGTGTTGAACAACAGAATTCTATTTGGAGCACCTGAACAAAGGCAGAAATGAAACTATGAAGTCATAAAAGCAGTGGCGGCTGGTGGCTCCATGTCAATGGGATTTGCTCCGGGTTTTAGTCCAAACTTTCAAGGCGTTATCCAAGGTGCTGAAGCAAATCAATACTTCATAACAATAACAAATACTAAATCATTTCAAAACATAACACAACAATCCAAGAAATAACTCAGTTTGTTTTACAATGGCTTTAAAACGTTGGGCTCGCATAATCAAAGTGTTATTAAAATATATCAGTTAATGACAAACAAAACAAATATTCCAATGCAATCGCATATCAGCAATACTATAACGAGTAGCCCTGTGTGGCAGACTGGCAGTACTATACCAACTGGTACAAAAACTAACAAAGGATAGAAAAAGTTTCACAGAGGCTAGAGATTTACAGTTTATATCAATGGTTCCCAAAAATTTTCTCCCAGGACCATCTGGAAATTGGTGAAGGACTTGGAGGACCAGTTATTGATTATTCTGCCTGTTGCATATTAATACACTGTGCTAGATGCTGCTTGTTTTTAATTGTATGTTTACAGACATGCCACGGACCACCTGAATGACGTTTGCAGACCACCGTGTGGTTCCTCCAAATAATGCCCTGGTTAATATGTAACAAAATGAGCATATTAATTTCATTCACACAAAACATCACATCTAGCCTTAAACTATGGCCCAAGATTGGTGCTAAAAGTCATCCTAGAGCAAAAAGGGGGAAAACCCACAGAACGAGCGTATCATCTAAAATCAGAATTACCGATACCTGTAAGTGTGACAAAATCAAAACAGTAAATGTCAGATCCATTACAATAGAGCAGCTCCTCCAAACATTTGCTTTTCACAGAAGAGCAGGCTGGACAAATCCTTCCGTTGGGCCTGTTGTCCATTGGTGGAACTGCAGAGCAAAAAGAGCAAGTGTAATGCTGATTGCCTTGGATTGCTATATAGAGGTAATGAAAATTGACCTACCTTCCAGGAATGTTCTGCCAGCAACTGAAATATTGAGTGGGACAGTAAGTACAGGAATACCCCGCTATACGTACCTTCACTTTACGGACACGCGCGAGTACGGATATACTCCATTCTCCACCATACCCCACTTTACGTAGGCTCGCTTTGCACTTACGGACACTTAATGGCATGACACCGCTGCCATCTAGTGGCAATTGCATGCAGTACATTCATCGATAAGTGAAAAAGGTAGTGCTTCACTTTAAGTACATTTTCGGTTTATGTACTCGCTCTGGACCCATTGCGTACGTTAATGCGGGGTATTCCTGCAATACTACCAGGCTTGAGGGAGGCCTGTGCAAGATGCTGTCTGTGTGCCCATGCCCACTGTTACGCTGCTTTCTCATCCCTCTCCCACTTCCATCCCAGCAAGGTGGGAGGAGAAGGAGACAGTCTGGTGATGAGCGACAGAAAAAGGGGTTTGTTCTTCCCTCACACACACCTCCCGCCAACTCCAGATCAGCCATCCTAGTTGTTTCCACCTCCTCCATCTCCCCCACCTCCTTACTAGGTATTGGTGGTCCCTGGATACCTTGGCAGAAAGGTGGACTAAAAAAATGCTTGGCACTTTGAAGATTGCCACAGGAGCATTTCAAGTGCCAAGGAGGGACAGAGGGACATCTCTTCCTGGCTTTGTAGCTATAGCAGCAGAAGTCAGGTGAATGCAGGAGGCTGGGATGGAGGGCAAATAGTTTGAAAATTGCAATCCAAACTGAAGAAAGACCCTCGGAGCCTTAATACTCAGCTCAAGTGGTAAGCAGTGATGGCTGGTGCCCAATGGAACTGGCGGAGTGGAAGGCATGGAGACTAACAGTCAATGAAGACAGAGGCAATGAAAGGCAGAGTCAACTCACTCTAGTTTTCATCCTCCACTAAGACAGAGAAGAAAAAGGCTGACATCCAGGGCCACCCCCTGGACTGGTTGTAGATGAGGGACTGGCTGAGGGCATACTGAGGTTGGTGGGGGAGTGCCCCATTTGCCCTAACAGACCAGTTTCCACTAGTTGTAGGTGAACATTATGAGTAGCCGAGATATGAATTTTGAACTAGGGAATTATGAAGTTTGGGAAAAAAATCTCTGTCCAGAATGGGAAAGAGAAAATTATGGCAGTGGTGGTGGAGCTGACCCCGCTTCCTCAGATCTGATGGTGTGTTTGCCTCTGTGTGTGCAAAACCAGCCAGGCAGGTGTGACTTTAAGCAACACCTTCTAGTCTCATAAGGTGAAACCTTGCAGAATCCGGGTTTGTGTACGTCACCCCCTTCAGGGCTGGTCAGAGGAACTGTTAACTCTTAGTGGATCACTGCAAAGATCATCCCAACCATGGAAATTGAGCTGCTTGTCTCACAGAAACTTTGAAAGTTCCAGAGATGTCATTTGATGTCATAGGAACCAATTCATAAACTGATTAATACAATCTGTGATTCATGTTGTTGTTGGCATGATCTCTGGGGTATGGTCAAGCCGACAGGCAGAAAGGAGAAGACAACAAGAGTAGAAGGAGACTTACATTCCAGAGGGGGTATTAAGCAGGGAACGTCCCTGCAACAGAAGGTCCTTTCCCTGACAAACTGCCCTTTCCCATAAGTCAAATCAATTGGTTCAGACATACAGTTGGCAGTGGACACACAGCTCTTCTTTATCATAAAGAAAGTTTTGTTACCACCTGCTGAAAAAGAAGAGGATATATTTAAAAGGTGAGGGGTGTTAACCTGCACAATCCCAGTGGGTTGGATGTGCATGGATATGCCTGAGAGGATGGTGTCTGAAGCAGAGGTAGCCTTTATGGTACCCTCTAGATATATTTACTACAACTCCCATCAAACCAGCCAACATGGCCAATGGTTAGAGGTGATAGCAGCTGTAGTCCAAAACATCTGGAGGGCACCATTTTGGTTATTCTCAATGTAAAGCATACAGATGATTGAATGCAGGCCTTAAAGTATTGAAAGTATGGCTTTGAAGCCCAGGACCCTATCGGCTCTCCCTCTATACTGTATACATAAAGATGAGACAATTGCTGAGTAGTACAGCTCATGTTTTGCACACTCTTGTTAAAGGAGATAACTCCCCCAAGTCGGCAAAAAAATCTTCCCGAATCACTAGATAATCATTGCCAGTGAGAGTGGACAAACAAGAAGAAGACAGGCACTATAAGGAGGCATTGTATGTTTGTATCTTGCATGAAATCACAGCCTATGCACTACCAGGGCCTGGTTTATGATCCCTCTCACGCACCATTTGAATGTTCCATAAAATTGATACCACAGGAATTGTTATCATCTGGACAAGTCCGGAACTCGCCTTTACAGGTGCTTATTCCCATGCAAGTTTCACACTTTAAAGAGGTACCTGGAGAAGGGAACAGAAAAGGTTAAATGAAGCATATGGGGTGAGCAGAGTTCAAACTTATCAGCAGGGAAGAGGGCACAGTCCACATGGACTCCTAAAGTGATGCTTCTCTAAACCCAGGGCAGACAGAAGTAGACCAGGATCTAGTGGTAGATCTCCAGCTGATCTGCAGTAGATCAGCAAGCGTTTCTGACTCTCACCTGTTTAACAATAGCCACAACAAAATCACCTTTTCCCACCTAAATTATCCACTTGACATGAAGGAAGTGTAGTTTTGTGTGAAAGGACTGTGAACTCAGTTTAGTTCTGGTAGCGAAAACAAATTTCTAGGTTCAGAAAGCGCTCAGAGGTATCCTGATCTTTCATTCCACTGGTATGTCGTCACTAAGAGAAAGGTTCCCAATGTACAAATAAACACAAAGCCAAAAATGCTGGAACCAAGAATGAGGATGTGTGTGCAAGTTAGGGTTGCCAAGTTCATGGCCTGAGACTGATCCTGTATCTTGAGAAGAGAAAGTTAGCCAAGTGCAGGTGTGCTTGCAACACTGTAATGGGAAAAACCACAAGGTGGAATTCTCCCTTCCCCCTGCACAACTTTTAAAGATACAGAAGACCTCTTGGAGGCTGGGCCTGGCAACCAAGAGGTCTTCTGTCTCTTTAAAAGTTGTGCAGGGGGAAGGGAGAATTCCACCTTGTGGTTTTTCCCATTACAGTATTGCAAGAACACCTGCACTTGGCTGACTTTCTCTTCTCCTAAAGAGACAGGATCAGACTCAGGCCATGAACCTTGCAACCCTGATTTCATGTCCCCTTTTAATAACCTTCTCTCTAAACCAAAAAGCCCCAAATGTTGAAACCTTTCCTCAGAGGGAAATTGCTCCATACCTTGATCGTTTTGGTTGCCCTTTTCCAGCTCTACGATATCCTACAACATAATTTTGCCTTTCTCTCGGGTTGATGGATCTTAGGGTTCTAGTAAAAGACAAATTAGATCCAACATGCCCACCGGCTCTGAACTATTATTTTTAACCAACAGGACTTTGTGGCCAGAAATAGGGGTCTGTATTGATCA
This sequence comes from Rhineura floridana, assembly GCF_030035675.1. Classification (NCBI taxonomy): domain Eukaryota; kingdom Metazoa; phylum Chordata; class Lepidosauria; order Squamata; family Rhineuridae; genus Rhineura; species Rhineura floridana. The sequence continues at coordinate 29,222,310 of NC_084494.1, read as the reverse complement.
TACTTTAAGAAAAGACAAAAAGTGAAAACCCGAACTTCTACACTGAGACAACCCAATTATTATTATTATTATTATTATTATTATTATTATTATTATTATTATTATTATTATTATTATTATTATCATTATTATTATTATCATTATTATCATCATCATCATCATCTGTACTTTTTAAAAAAGAAAAAATTGCATAAATTATTCTGATTTTTTAAAATTCTTTATAGTAATTTATTCAGATTTGGCCAGTCATAGGGAAGGCCAATAAACTTTGCAGAGCACTGAAACATCACCCCCACCAATGGGAAATATTAATGTGATATTGGGCTAAGTTCAAGGTTCTAGTTTTTGGTGTAGAAAGCCCAATACAGCTTGAGACCAAGATACCTGAAAGACAGTCTTACCCCTTATATACCCAGCAGATCACTATACTCTGCAGGTGAGGGCCTCCTGCAGATACTATATTATCAGGAGGTCCATTCCACACAACATAGGAAATGGACCTTTAGTGTAGTGGCACCTATCCTTTGGAATTCCCTCCCCTTAAATATTAGACAGGCGCCATCTCTTACCTTTTTGGGGCCTACTGAAGTCCTTCCTCTTTCAAGAAGCCTTTTGAGCAGAGACCTTATCCAGTCTGCGTCTGTGTTGAAATTGCTTTTTAAGATGTTTTTAAAGAGTTTTAAAAAAAGGTTTTTAAAGATGTTTTGTTTTAATATGTTTTTAAGGATGTTTTTGTTTTAATATATTTTAAAGTCTGTTTTTATGATGGTTTAAAGTGTTTTAGTGCTTTTGTTTGCAACCCTGGGCTCCTGCTGGGAGGAAGGTCGGGACATAAATTTAATAAATAAATAATAAATAAATATCCCTATAGCAGTGGTTCCCAATTTTTTTTATTGGATCACTTGAAAATTGCTGAGAGTCTTGGCCCACCACTTGATTTTTCTCCTTGTAGCAATTGTAATGAACTGTGTTACATGCTGTATGACCTTTAATTAAATCAAGATTATCTTTCTTAATTCTAACCTCCCATCAACTTTGCTGCTAATTCTCTCCACTTCTTTCAAGTGCTGCTCCCTCCCCCATCACTTCTGGTCTGGTCTGCTCACCTTCCAGGTGGACCCCTGGCTTCTAAGGATGGCATAGCAGCCACTGCATCTGACTTCCATAGCTGCTTCTCCTGCCATCCTTCACATACATGCTGCAGACTACCTAAATGAAGCTCAGAGACCTCTGAACTTGTAGCATTTGAAATCTCAGCAGGCATCACCCAAACAATCTCTGTTGCCACAAATGCTAAAAACCTGTTTGTTTTTTTCAATGAAAGCTGAGATTCTCAGAAAGCTGAGTTCTGCATCTCAGGCACCATTTTGCCATTTCTGCAGAATCAGGGTAAGAATATGGAGAAACCAATTGGTTCCCCATGGAAAAGGTTGTAAGACAGGGGTTTATTTTATCACCCTATTTGTTTAATCTATACGCAGAACATATCATACGGAAAGCGGGATTGGACCAAGATGAAGGAGGTGCGAAAATTGGAGGGAGAAGTATCAATACTTTAAGATATGCAGACGATACCATACTACTAGCAGAAACCAGTAATGATTTGAAATGAATGCTGATGAAAGTTAAAGAGGAAAGCACAAAAGTAGGACTACAGCTGAAAGTCAAGAAGACTAAAGTAATGACAACAGAAGATTTATTTAACTTTAAAGCTGACAACAAGGACATTGAACTTGTCAAGGATTATCAATACCTTGGCACAGTCATTAACCAAAATGGAGACAATAGTCAAGAAATCAGAAGAAGGCTAGGACTGGGGAGGGCAGCTATGAGAGAACTAGAAAAGGTCCTCAAATGCAAAGCTGTATCACTGAACACTAAAGTCAGGATTATTCAGATGGAGATAGGAGAGTGGCCTTATATGGAGCTGGTAGGGTATTAGAGAGCCATATTGGAGGCCTAAATGCATCAAGAGGATGCTCAAAAGCAAATGACTTGGGTCTGGATAACACAAGCATTGAAAGACAGTGAGATTTAGTAAATGGGAAAGGTAGAGATCACAGAGAGTGGTGAAATGCCAATAACTATCAGGGTACCGTGAGAAGAAAGAGCTGATTCTCTATATTTCACTGTGATCTGCAACTACACTGTCATGGCTGAGTCTGGGTATCTGGGTGCAACTGAATTGATCAATGGTCAGTCCCTTACAAACAGGGCAAGCTTCCTCTACTTCCTTGGAGGGTCACAAAAGACGGGTAGTGACGGGGTGACCAACAATAGGCCAGCCTTCATACGTTTTCCCTTGGACCAAGTCTAATCACCACCCTAATATGGTTCAAAAATACAAAAAGCTTTCCTTAAGGGAGAACACTGACTTGTATTTCCTCAAGGGTCCTAACTAAACTGAAATAAAATAACACACACAGTTAAGAGGCAAGGAGATGGGGGGGGTGAGGAGAAAGAATCTAACATAACATAAAAAGTCTTCTCCCACAGAGATCTACAGGGTAAAAGAGGCCTGAAGGAAACAGCAGAGCAGGACAAGTTTCCTAGGCCAAAGACAAGCATGGAACAATCTCTGAGTCAAAAAGCCTTTTCAGTGGTACCCCCCTCCTCAATTATGGAATTAAATCCCAAGTGAGATCAGGCACAGCCCATCCCTTACTAATTTTAAATGGGCCTTAAAAACTTACTTTTTTCATTATGCCGTTTGAGGGCTAGTTAACATCTACAAATTGGATGTTGTTTTTAAGCTATTTGGGTTGATTTTATTTTATTGTATGGTATGCTGGTCTGTGCACCTGAGAAGAAAATTGATATTTAAATGCTTAGTGATTTTATGGATTTGTATTGTATACAGTTGTAAACCACTTTGAGAGGAATTTCTGCCCAAACGCCTATTAATTAAATGAATAAATAAAAGACTGAGCAATTTGGAGATCTGCAAATAGGAAAGAGACTTCCATCCAGATGCTAGGCACATGACAAAAGGTGATCTTGTTAACAGCAGGGCTAGGCAAGGGGTGTTAGCTTATAAAGAACACAGGTTGTCAGTAGGCATTGCAGTAGAGTGGGAGGGTGGTCACGAGGGATATCTGGCCAGTCAAAACTCACAGCCAGGTGATTCAGATGAGCCTCGTGAGGCAAGGAAATGACACTTCCCAAGGAAACACCACTTTAGACCCAGGCTTACTGGTGGAAGATGTTTGCTGGATGAAACCTTTGGAAAACTAATGGCTGGATGAGTCTGTGTACTTGTGTTAGGTATGGCAAAGTTTCCAGGGTCTAACTAAGCTTGTACTTATGTGGGGTGAATGTGTCTGTAAAATCCCACAGAGTGCCACTGGTGCTATGGGGCCTTATCCTGCTTCCACCAATGTTGCCTTCTCTGTTACTTTGCAATAGCACCACACTCACTGGACAGAGCAAAATCCAAAGACATACAGTTCTGGGGTTTGTGCAGAGTTCCAGCTGTACTGAGCTTCTTAGTAACACACACACATACACACACATATGTGATGAACTTACCAGCTGCTCCTTACCTGTTGTAAGAAGCACAGAGCAGATGGAAAGTCCCAGGAGAGCCTGCATGGTGATGGGAAGAGCTCAATGTGATGCCTAGTACAAAAATGTTCACAGTGAAGCAAATGTTGCAGCATGAAGGATCTGCAAAAGCATATCGCAAAGCAGAAGGGCTTTATGACACCTCTCAAATGAAGCTGCCCCTTCCTGAGGATATGATCTCACCTTACTCCTATATGGGAGGTTTACTAAGGTTCATAAAAGGCTACTCTCTCACAGACATCTTACGTATCCCAGACATCAAGCAGGGATCCCTTCTGCTATCTAGACCTTCCTCCACAAAGAGCAATAAGTGGGAAGAACATTAAGCTCTCTAGCCAACACTACCCTATTTGGATTCTGTATCTATTGCCACCACCAGCAGCCACCCTGAGCATTTATTTTCAAGGGAGGCTATCAGTTCCTATATATATATATATATATATATATAAAAATAAGTGACACTCAAGTCTAAAAGCCAGTTTTACTAATAGTTTGATTTCACAAAATGTTGGCGCTTGTTGTATATTTTGTCATATGCCCTGTGTATATTTTTTCTTTTGCTTTGTTTCTGTTATGAGCCCATAACAGAATCATAAAATACATATTCATTTTAGGTTTCTGTTTTGCTGATAGCCTAGTGAAGACTTTTAATTAACAATGAGGTGGGGTGTCCAACACATCCCAATGTGTTTTTGTTGTGTCTTACAGAACAATCCAAATCATAGGAAGCTGGTGGAGGGGGGCCGGCAGAGGAAGAGTTGGTGGAAAGCTCCATGGCATCCACTCCCCATCCAGGAGCTACTGGTCCAGCTAAATGCTGGCTCAATCAGAAAGCATGCACAGGGGCTGGAAAAGCAGAAAAACTGGCTCCTGTAAATACCCCTACCGGGAGGAGTAAACACTCCCCACTGACTGACATGGAAATAATTTTACTCCTATTGGCCGGCAGAAACCTTACCTAGATCAGGACACACAGAAGCACTCCGAATATGAGGAGGATGCAGTGGAAGTCCCCCCAAGGCTCCTCCTCTGCCATGCCCCCAGAATGCCCCATTTTCGGACCTTCCGACAGCTTCTGCTTGCTCTCCGTCCACTGGGCTCGGCTCCCCAGGCAGATTCCTGATTGGGTCGGCAATAGGGTTGCCAGGTTCAATCCCGGAGACTGATCCTGTATCTTTAGGAGAAGAGAAAGTCAGCCAAGTGCAGGTGTTCTTGCAACATTGTACAGCAGGGCCCCGCTTTACAGTGCTTCGCTTTACAGCGATTTGCTAACACAGCAGTCTCAATTAGACGCAATTAGACTAAAGCCCCATTCATATGGCACTTGTTCCGCTTTTACGGCGGTTTTCAGGCATCGCAAGCCATTCTATTCAATGGGTTCTGCTTTACAGCGGGGGTCCGGAACGTAACCTGCCATATGAGTGGGGCCCTACTGTAATGGAAAAAACCACAAGGTGGATTTCACCCTCCCCCCTCCACAACTTTTAAAGATACAGAAGACTTCTTGGAGGCCAGGGCTGGCAACCAAGAGGTCTTTTGTATCTTTAAAAGTTGTGCAGGGGGAAGGGAGAATTCCACCTTGTGGTTTTTCCCATTACAGAGTTGCAAGAACACCTGCACTTGGCTGACTTTCTCTTCTCCTAATACAGGATCAGTCTCAGGGATTGAACCTGGCAACCCTAGTCGGCAGGGTACTGGCAGTGCCATGTCTGAGCTAGGATGAGGGGCTTCTGCTGGCAGAGCCAGGCAATGGCAGGAGCCTGCCAGCTCAGCCTAGGGTCTGCCACCTCAACCAGGGTCTGCCACATCCAACTCCCCCCCAGCCTCACACACATACAAGCTGTATTGCACCCTTAGACTATGTTTCTTAATGTGATACCAATAACATCTATTTTTTTAATCTTACCCTGGAGTAATTTTGAAGTCATTGGCTTTGTTTGCAACTAGAATGTTAAAGCATTTGTTGGATCCCAACAACAAATTAATACTGCTAAAAGTTGAGGGAGGGTTAAGGTTAAGTCAAGCTATATACAGGGCTGTAGTCCCAGGCTATGGTCTAAAGGCACATAAGGCCAGCTCCCTGCTGAAGCTAAGCAGGGTCAGGTCTAGTTAGTGCCTGGATGGAAGACCGCCTGGGAACCATATGTAACCCACCTTGGGTTTCATGAAAAAGAAAGGCAGGATATAAATGTAACAAATAAATAATAAATAAATAGTTTTACCCACAGTAGACCCATTGAAGTTAACAGACATGACTAACTTAGATTTTATTTCAGTGGGTCTACTCTGAGTAGGAAGTAGCTGAATACAATTCACACAGATTAACATACACATATACTCCTTTCAGAAAGTTTTCTCCCTTTCAAAATGTATTTCAGCCATCTTGCCTGAAAAAAGGCTCTTGCAACTCTGTGGTTGCCCCCGCTGCATTGACTCTCTCTCTCTCTCTGCTGAAATTTAGACTGCAAGGGCAGGGAACTCTCTTTCTTGCTTCTGTTTCTCTGAATATCATCATATGCCCACCATCATCATATGACCTTTTAGCCATTATAGTAGGCAAGGGGAACGTTTGGCCATCCAGATGTTGCTGAACTACACCTCCCATCATCCATGAAAGTTGACTTCTGTATGGATTATGCCATATTTGTGTACATCTGTTTACTTTGTATGATTATTCTCATGGGTAGCAGGATAAGGCTATCAATGGCTACCAGTCATGATAGCTATAGGCTACTTCCAGCTTCAAAGGAGATATAACCTCTTAATTAATGTTAGTCCAATATTTTGACCATCACTTAATTTAGCCATTTGTGAAGGGGGAAGGGGGAAAAGCAATCCTAATGACATTTCAGGTGGGGTGGCAGAAATGTTTTTTTAAAATATCAGCGAGGGTTCTCTCTATTTTTTCTCTTACCTTAGGTTAACATTGCAAGGTGGCTGAGTGTGGCTTTCTTTTTTATAGCTTCCAGCCTCCCAAAACTTGCTAGAATGCAATGAAATGTCCCTGTTGGTTCCCTGTAGTTTATCAATCAAGCTGTATTTGCTGAAGTTACCATGGAAACCAGATACTGTATTTTTAAGACACAGCTCAGGCAGGCCTGACTTGATCAATTCTTTACTAACACCCGCTTAACTCCAGAGTTGTCCCTTTGTGATGACATCATCTAGCTAAGCATCTAGCTAATTCTTTCTATTACAAATGCTTTCATGGACAGTCCAACAGCAAACTACAGACTAACTACAGTGGGTGGGTGGGGAGCAGGACTTTTGGCACTCCAGATCTTGTTGAACTGCAACTCTCAGCAGCCCTAGCCAGCTTAGCGAACAGTCAGGGATGTTGAGAGATGTTGTCCATACACCTGGAGGGTCCAAGTTTTCCCCGCCCTGAACCACAAAAAGTCAAGGTCATTTTATTTATTATTTATTAAACTTCTATCCCACCCTTCCTCCCAGAAGGAGCCTAGGGCTGCAAACAAAACACTAAAAACATCTCAAAAACAAAACATCTTAAAAACATTTTAAAATAAAATGCCTTAAAAACATCTTTTAAAAAATCTACTTAAAAGGCTTGTTGAAAGAGGAAGATCTTTAGGTGACACCAAAAAGACAACAGAGACAATGCCTGTCTAATATTTAAGAATTGGTGCCACAACAGGTCCGCTTCCTATGTTTTGCAGAACCAACCTTCTGATAAGATGGTATTTGCAGGAGTCCCTCGCCTGTACAGCAGAGCAGTTGGCTGGGTATATGAAGGGTTAAATGATCTTTCAGGTATCCTGGACCCATGCTGTATAGGACTTTACACACCAAAACCAGCACCTTGAATTTGGCCCAGGAGCTAATGTGCATAAAGAGACTGAGAATTCATTACCTAAGCTTGAGGTTGCATAGGTGAAATAGGCCTGAGTGGGGTAGAGTGAAATAAGCAGGAGAGACCTAACTTCATCACGCTTCAGAACCTGTAAGAAGGAAGAGGAATGCAAGCAGTGGCCTAGTCACCTCTATGCTCATCTTACACCTGTCACTTAAGAGTCTCCTCCCCCCACAGCCTCCCCGGCCTTCTTTTTGCCTACCACACATGCCAGTGTGTGGGCCAGAGCCACCTCCCTGGGTGGCAGGGCACAAGTGCCTGGGTTCCAGTGGATCAAGTATTGAACCAGGTGACCCCGCCAGTGTCATGGGATGCTGAGTTGGCTGAGTATGGGGGCCTCACTCCCAATGCTATGCTGAAGTGCTTGCAGATACCAGGTGTGGGGGAGAAGGGGGCAGAAGGCAGTGACAGGACTAGGACGAATCTTTCTCACTGCGCTCCACAATGCATGGGAGTGCTTAGAAGCTACTCAGAAGCAAGTGCAACAGCAGACCAATGATACAATTGCCCTGAAAGAACAGCAGGCTCTCCTGCAGAAGGCATTGGAAGGTGCGCAGGGGAGAGGAGAGTTAGCAGAGGAGTGGGCTTCTATAATGGCTGTTTGGTTTGCTAAGCTTAAACACCAAAGGCAGGCAAAACGGGGGCACATACCGAGCCCCCCCAAAGTAAGGTCTCTCATTACATCCTGGGATTGGGATCCGGAAACCTGGGACAGGGATATGTGGGATCTGAGGAAGAGTCTGAATGGACACAGGGAAATGAAGTGGGAAATGAGAGTGAATGGGTGGTTGAAGCAAGGCCTTTAGTTACACAATTAAGGGGTCACCTAGAAGTGTGAATGCAACACAAACAACCAGAACAGTCAGGGACGACACTCAGCAGAAGTTCGCTGACATTGCTAAGAATACTAGGCAGCACCAGGGAGAGCCAACAGTTGGTGAGGCTGTGGGACCAAGATGCTAGCAGTGCACTGCAGAAGAGTTAACCAAATTGGGAGCACTTTCACAGGATACATTGATTAATTAATACCTAAGGGGACCAGCTGCTGGGACAGTGGCTTCCCTGTTGGATTATAATTGCAATACGGGCTAGGTATCCTACTCCAATGGACTGGCAAGAGAAGTTGCCTTCATGGCGTACAACTGAAGAAGTGGCAGAGCAATTGAGAGGCATGGTCATGCAGGCAGCAATATACCAGGTAGGGTTCAATGGGCCAGATGTCTAGCCACTTACAGCTGGCATGTGGGCACGGTTGATAAAAGGAGCCCCAAGTCAGATGTGTGGCCCCTTTCTTTTTCAACTTTTATTCATTTTCACTCAGTAAAACACTACATGTATTAAATTTTCACTTGCTTAGCCCATTATTCCTTCAGGTACTTCAGAGCTGCGTAAAATGTCTCCCAGTATTGAATTCACACAAAGAATTATTTCACCTCTGACTTCCGGCCACTTTGACTGAGGGATCAGTAGAACCAGAGAATAACTGAAGCTCATTTCTTTTGCAACTTTTATTTATTTCATTTGGTAAAATATAGAGGAAGGCAATTCCATCCGAAACTCAAAACAAGAGAGGGTTGTATGCAAAGGAGGAGGATGTTTTCTTCAGTAGATGCTGCAAGAAGCACATTACAACAGGAGCTTCATCAGCAGAACCAGGAGGAAGAATTCAAATGAGGGAGAGGGGGAAGGAGAAGCAGAGGGTTTGTCGGGTGAAAGGCCCTCAGCTAGGGTACACTCAACATTACTTAAAGGAGCATCACCAAAAACAGCCCCTTTGTACGTTTTTAAGTGGGTACAGGAAGCTTCGCTAATACAGCCCTTCATGATTTTGTCTACGACATTCTCCCCTGCACATAAAAAACAAAGGTGAGTAGTCAGAAGAGCAAACACATGCATTCAACTACCAAATTTTTAAAAATCAAAGTATCAAAAATACAAAAACATTCATTCATCATAGTTAATTTTAAGGAAGGAGTAACAGAAAGAAAGAAAGAAAGAAAGAAAGAAAGAAAGAAAGAAAGAAAGAAAGAACAGCCAAGTAAAAGAGTCTAATGAGTAACTTACAGCCAGGAGACTGGTGGCTCTGATGTCAATGGAGCAATGAATCCGCTCCAGGTTTTAAGGTCAACTTTCAAGAAGCTATTCCGACTAAAAGTAGATTCACTGCTCCGCTGCTTATGGCTTGATGCTGTCTTGGACTACAGATTTGCTAGAATTTTGCCCAATTCAGACCTGGTATCAAATTTTCCATTAATTTGCATATTCGCATTGCAGATCAGATTTTTATCTAGTGATTTTCCACAGCTCTTTTTGGAAATTGAAAACAATGCATCTAAAATATTAATATTGATATTTTATCAATATTTCCTTCAATTTTTAAACATTTCCTTTAAATATTAATATTTCATTTCAAAATATTGATATGAATATCAATATTTTTTCCAACTGGGAAAAAACAGAATGGTAAAAGCAGCAGCTTGTGGATCAATGGAATGCTTTCGAACCAGCACCAGCCAACAGATCCAATCCCTATCTTGGACTTAGCATTTCAAAATAAGCCAAGCATGGTGCAATTTTGTTTAATGGTTTTGTATTTATCCTGAGGAGGGAGACTTCTTCAGGCTGAGGGCTGTATTTCCTCCTGAGCAACTTCCAAGGTGATGGACAGGTGGGTGGAAAAGTGGATGGGGCAACAGATATGACTCTGTTACCTTTATACAATAGGCTACATGTCAGCCACACAAAAGCCAGAGGTCTACACGCACATCTTTCCATCCTCCATCCAAGCAAGGAAGAGGTATTTTAACAGTTTCAAGAACACATTTCAGCAAGCCAAAAGCTCTTGAGAGGGGCACAGAATGGGGTCAATGGGGTGTGTGGCCTGGAAGAGTCCCAAAGGTCAGACAAGGAGGCCTAGGGGCTCCCCACCCTGATCCATCCCATACATTGACATGCTCAAGGTGGCTAACAACCAAAGCTGCACAAAAACCATTTGAGGAATTATTCCAGCTGCTTCAGAATTCTCTGTTATTAGAACAGATATGTGTATATGCGTGGAGGGAATGCTTGTATATTGCAAAGATCTATCAGTAGCTCAGTGCATCTCTGTGCACAGACAGAGATTTCATCCCCACCCCAAGACAATCCCGATCCAATGGAAAAGATGACCCAGGGCAGGATTTGTCTTTATAGGGCAGGGATCTCACTCTGAAAATGGTGGGGACTGTGGTACACCTTTTATTATATGAAACCTAAGATGCATCACTGTGACACAGCCTGATTTGCATGCTGGTTGAAGTGGCAATGCATCCTTAAGTATAACTGCTGTAACGTGTTAACCAACAAACAGTTTTAGGTGCCCTTGTGCCTTCTCCCCAACCTCAACAAGTAAGCAAAGCAGAGGAATGAGTAAAAGTGTCACTGGGAGCTAGGGATGGGGAACAATATTTGCTAAATGGGATTTATTACCAGATTTTGACATAATCCGACAATCTGCATTGTTTTTAGACCGGCATTGATTTCTTACGGCAGGCTGCAGCTGTCATCGGCACATTTTTTTTAAAAAAAAATGCTCTGAATTTTGTTATTGTCTTCGTAATAAGCTTTCCCTTAAGTTGATGCATTCTTAACTCAATGGAACAAGTGCCTACAGCACAAGCATTTTCATTACCATTTTCGCTGGGAAAAAAGTACAAATCAGCAATTGCACAAACAATTGGGAACAAAAATGGTGGATTGACACCGAAAGCTGCCTTGTCAGATTTCAAACGGATAAGAACCAGCTATTGAACCCAATCCTTACTGGGAGCACATGCTGGTCAGACTAAGTTTAGGAACTGCTTTTTTCTCTTGTGGACTGTAGATCAAAGAATTGATTGATTGCTGTTAGACCTAGCTGTAAGTAGATCTAGACCTATAACAGCAGAACTTCTGCTGTGCCAAATGCTCGAAGTAGAGATCTCCTAACCAGCAAAGAACCTATGTGGCAATTCCTATTGGCTACCATCTCTAATAAGTAGGTTCACCCTTCTTCCTGCTGAAATCACTACTAGGATGAAAGGACCGTGAGCCATGCTAAGAGCTGGGTTCTTATTTAATTTCCCATTGGCGCTAAACTTTCTGCAACTGCTATTTATGTATTAAAAACTTGCACATTAATTGCACTCATGCCATTAACATCAGTTCAGTTTGACCTAAGCTACAATCCAATATTGGTGCTAAAGATCAATCCACATAGCAATAGAAGTAGGTAAAACTCAGAAGGGCCATAGCATATAAAATCATAATCAGAAATACCTGGAACCAATACAAAACTAATGCAGTAAGTGTCAGAGCCAGTACACTTCACAACTTCCACAGTGCAGTTGCCTGAGTTAGAAGAGCAGCCTGGGCAAGACCCTCCATTGGGTTTGGTGTTCCGTGGTGGAACTGCAAAGCAAAAGGAGTTAGAGACATTTGAGAGAGTTTGTATAGTGCATCTCACCTTAGATAAGTTACCCTCCACTATGGATAGAGAATTTTGTTTGCTTCACATTTTTAAGCAAACTAACCTAATTTGCACCTCCTGGACCTATAATGTGATTATCCTTCACATTTCATACTTCTCTATATTTTGTCAAACAATTATTGGCTCATAAAACATACCAAAATTGGAGGGGAAATGATATTTTAGGATAACATACATTAAGGGAGCAATCCTACATTGAGGAAGCCAGCATAACTTAAGGGTACAATCCTATAGGTTAATTAAGACGGCTTAAGTATGACAGATCCTAACTCCGTTCAGGAGTCCTTGTGAGAGGAGCACACTGTCTGAGCTGCAGAGCTTTTTCCTGGCTTAACTTGCATCTGGACTAGAGGTCACATGACCAAGCTGAATAGAAGTAAGATATGGCGTAAGTCCCCCCCCCATCAGCCATGCCCCTGCCACACCCCTGGCAAGCCCATTTTTGGGACTTATGCCAGCTTAACTTCCACCACTCTCAGCTGAGCCCCGGCTGAACCCAGGTTGAGCCAGGCTGGGCTGGCTGTGCCTTAGCTGAGCCAAGTTGAAGGACTTATGCCAGCATAGCCCAGATGAGCCAGCCCTAACCAGAGGTACACCACATCCTATATCCCCAGTCCAGCATAAATGCCAGTAAGATTGCACCCTTAGAAATGCATGCATTTACATAAATGTTTCAATTACGTATTTAATTCTAAAATAAGTGTTAGATCTGTATTTAAATAAGAATTTTCAAAAAGATTTTTTATTTTAAAAAATCCATAGATTAATGTAGAAACAGGTAGGGATAGAGGAGAAATTTGATTCAGTTCACATTTAAAGCCAAATATACCTTTCTGAAACAATATGAGAACTGAAACAGAGCCATCTTTCAAAACTTGCACTTATCTGAATTTTGCAGTGCAGTTCACCAACCAATGTTTACTAAAGTGCATATATTAGGGGAAAGTGTGCATAAAAATGATTATAGTAGTGAAAGTAACATACAAAATGCATTATATGACAGGAAACGGCTTGCAAAAATGTGTACATTAGTCAAAACTGCAAACAAAAATGTGTTTAAGGATAAATTCATGCTAAAATACTGAAGAATTTTCATGAGGATTATTTTTTAGAAAAAATACTCAAACTGCTGCAGACATGTAGAGAACTGAATTTAAGATTGGAAAAATGAGAAACTTAGAGAAATGAAACTGACCGATGCTTTCATTCCTAGAAAGAGGATAGAGTGAAGTTATGAATAAACACATGCAAAATTGTCATAATCCAGAAATAAAATGATGTGTCCACCCCTACACTGAACAAAGGATGGATGGATCAGTTTCATTTGCTACCCATTTGCTACCGGGCCAAGTTCAAGGTTCTAGTTTTGGTGTACAAAGCCCTATGCAGCTCGGGACCAGGATACCTGAAAGACCGTCTTATCCCTTACATACCCAGTCGATCACTGCGCTCTGCAGGTGAGGGCCTCCTGCAGATACCATCTTATCAGGAGGTTCGTTCTGCACAATATAGGAACCGGATGTTCAGTGTGGCAGCACCTACCCTGTGGAATTCCCTCCCTTTGAATATTAGGCAGGCGCCATCTGTGCTATTGGTGCCTTTTGAAGACTTTTCTTTTTCAACGAACCTTTTAAGTTGAGAGCTATCCCAGTCTGTGTCAGAATTGCTTAATATGTTTTTTAATAATGCTTTTAACCCTTTTTAAAAAGTTTTTAAATGTTTTTAACGCTTTGTCTTGATGTATTTTAAGATTTGTTGTTATTATGTTTTAAAGAGTTTTTAGTGCCTTGTTTGCCGCCCTAGGCTCCTGCTGGGAGGAAGGGCGGGATACAAATTAAATAAATAAAACAAATAAATATTTCCAGTCCTTTGCACTTTTGCATGTGTGCAGTCCTAAGTTGGATCCATCCAGTTCCTGCATTCATTTCTGGTTTTTTTAAACAAAACTTGCATGAAAATTCATATTCAAGAAAGTATTTAAATACATACTTTTGAAATTATTTTGTCACAATGTACATCTAGAGTTGAGTTTTAAATAACAAAAAGTCTGGGAATTTTATCCTCCACCCTACCCCCCAATATATAACACACATGCATACAAAACTGCAGGTCATGCACATGTTGTACCATAATGTATGTATACATTTCTATAGGGATAATGCATGGATATGTTGTTTATATGACCACTTAAGTTTCTTAATGTAATATAAGGAAATTTACAAAGAAGGGGACTGCTAAAATACAGAGACAGGGCATTTATTCAAAGTGGAGATATTTAAAAATGCAATTTGAGCTCAAATTGAAAATCCCAATTTGAGGAGGGCACAGCCCCCTTTCAGCTTGCCACAGCTCACATTGGAGCTCACATTACCACTTCCAGCCAGAGATCCTGGGGTTCTCAAGTGACAGATTGGTCTGTGCAGAGCTCTGTCTGTTCTTTGCATCTGGACACCATGGAGCTTGCAAGCCACATAATCTTCAAATGCAAGCACTGGAAGTAAGGTATGAGCTGCAATTTTGAACCAAGGAATTATGAAGTTTGGAAACATCTTTATCTAGAACAGGAAAGAAAGAACTGTCATGATGGCTGTGAGGAATTCCAGAAGCAACTCCAATATAAGGGCCACACCAGTTCATATTTGTTGCCCCGTGTGAGCTCAGGATGGCTGGGGCTCAAGAAAGCTCCATGCTGTGGCTAGTCCGACTGGATGTTAACACAGTCAGGACAGAAGTAACACTCCCCACTTTCTGCACTGCCATATCAAGAGCAGGGGCAGCCAAGCAGAAGGGTACTAAAGAGGAGATGGAGACTGAATGAAAGGGACTGGTTCCCAACAGGAGGACGTGAATGGTCCGGGTGCAATCTGGAGCCGGAGCAAGGACCACCAGTGTAACAACTGGAGGCAAAGACTTTAATTCCAACCCATGGCTTATCCCACATGCATGGGCTATATCTCCTATCCCCCATCACAAGAAAGACTTGAGAGAATCCCAGGGGCTCATGCCTTCCAGTCACAGGGGATCAAACCCTCTCACAGCATTTCCCAATCTCACACCCTCCAGAAGTTAAGACGACAGTTCCTATCATCCTTCACCATTGGCCATGCTGGCTGGGGTTGATGGGAATTGTAGTTCAAAATGTCTGGAAGGCAGCAAATTGTGAGAAGGCTGCCTTACAGGATCTGGGTACATCACTCCATTCAGTGCTGCCCAGAGAAACATCTATCTCTTAATGGGTGACACTGGAAAGGTCATCCCAACTCTGGAAAACAGTATATGCCTGTTAACATAGATCCTTTCAAAGTTCCAAAGATTTCACTTGAGGTCAGTACAGCCAATTAATAAGAAAGTAAATATAACCTATTGTTCAAGGTTTTGTTGATTGATCATAGCCATCCACTAGAAATTGAGATTGCATCCCACCCTTTTATGGCACACCTGCCCAGTATGATCATGCTGAGAGATAGGCAGGAAAAGAGGACAATTAAAAAAAAAAGTACATTTAGGATCGACAGGTGTGCAGCCATCCTCTTTGCAACAGGTAATACTTTCTGTGCTGTACTTTCCTTGGCTGTAAGTCACCTCGGCTACTCCCACTTTGCAGGCCTCAGAGGATGTACAGCTCTTCCTTACAAACTTGGTTCCATCTACACAAAAAGAAGAAAAAGGAGAATATATCGAGAAGGTGAGGGGTGTTATCGCACAGTCCTAGTAGGTCATGTACCTGGGTATGCATGAGGTGAGAGGACAGTGTCACTATTATTGATTTATAAACTTTCATGCCTGCCTTCACCATAAGGTCCCAGGGTGGATTACAACAGTATAATGATAACGATTATAAAAAACAAGTACAAAACCAGAACACTGAATTGGCCCTAGAAACAAACTGTTAACCAGTGCAGTTGTTTTTAAAATGGGGATTATATGAACTTTAAATAGAACCCTGCCCAGTAACCTGGCCACTGCATTTTGGACTAGCTGAAGTTTCTGAACTGTCTTCAAGGGTAGCCTCACATAGATAGCATTGCAACAGTACCATACTAAGGTATGCAGATGGTTTCATCTAAGCCTTATAGAACCTTAAGTATGGCTTTGAAGCCCAGGAACCTACTAGCTCTCTCTCTCACTCTCTCTCATTCCTCATGCTGTATGCACCAAGATGGGACAACTGTTCAGTAGGACAGACTAGGTTTTGCACAAAGGGCCCTAGATTTGCTCTCTAGTTAAGTCATGTAACTCCGCCTGGATGGCAAAAACATCTGCCTGAGGTCTTAGATGACTAGCTAATGTTATTGTGGACACTACTGGGCAAGATGGGGAATTGGTCTGACTCATTAGTAGGTGGCTTCATTTATGCAAGTATTTTGCACAAGAATATGGCCTGTTCACTGTCATGGCCTGGCTGACTTGATTCCTTTCACCCACCTATGCTGACTTTGATGAAAGAGATGGCACAGGCATCTTGACCCTCAGTACAAGCCTCTCTCGTGCCTGTGCAGGTGTTTGTTCCCTTGCAGGTATCACACTCCAAAGAGGCACCTGAAAGAGGGAAGAGAAAGGGCTTCATGAAGCATATGGGGTGGGCAAAGTTCAATGTTTAACAACCAGAGAGAAAGGTGTCAAATCCACATAGGTTGCTAATGCAGTGTCCTAGCCTAAACCATTTGTCTATTTTCAACCACTAGGATATTGTGGCTGTCACCTGGCTGTGTACACCGCATACTTTAAAAAAAAAATTTTTTTTTCAAAATATAAACTTGTATCTCCAGGCAACCCAGTCTCTCTGACCAGTGTATAGCGTGTGCTAACCAAATGACATATATAACTGATTCTGATTTGGGCAGTCGCAGGGTCAGAGCAATAAACTCGGCAAAGCCTTTTAACTTCATTCCCACCCATTGGAAATCTTCATGAAATACCACTATAGTTTTCCGATGTCAGTAGACATTGCCGAAATATGTCAAGTGTGTCTCTGATGGCACGAATGCTAAATATCTGCAATTGTAGGATTATATTTTTGAAACAGAAGATAAAGTTCTCAGAAGGCTCAGTTCTGCATTCAGTACAAAATTCTCCCATGCATTCTTGAGGAATGGGAGCCCATACATAGTCTTGGCTTTCAGGCAAGGACGCAGGAGGCCAATTAACTTGCCTGCTCCTTGGTTGTAGTAAGCTGCTCTGGGTTGCTTTTGTGAGGAAAGCAACTAATATAAATAATATAATAATATCCATTTTCACAGTTAAACGTATGATCCATTCATGTAACGACAGTGGATGATGGTCCCTCATAAGCACCATGTAAGCAGGGATCAACCTTGGAGCTTCCTTGCCCTGTGAACAGGAATGGAGCATGCAGGCCGGAAGATTATCTTTGATCCCTTCCAATTCTATGACTCTCTTTGACCAACCTTCTGTCAATGTGATGGGTTATACTATGTATTTTTAAAAATGAAGTGACATACCACTCTGGATCTAGGGTGGCCATGTGTCCTACTTTACAGAGAATAGTCCTCTAATTGTATATATGTAATTATTTTATATATGTTACTACATTGTACATTGCTTTGGGATGTCGTACTGGTTAAGGTCCTGGACTACGACCTGGGAGACCAGGGTTTGAATCCCCAACACAGCCATGAAGCGCACTGGGTGACCTTGAGCCAGTCACTGCCTCTCAGAGTCATGAAAACCCTATTCATAGGGTCGCCATAAGTCGGAATCGACTTGAAGGCAGTACACTTACTTAATTGGGATGTCTCATTGGAAGTGATTTATTAAACAAACAAACAAATAAAAGAGTCCTCTATTTGAAGGGTAGTCACATTTAAAGATAAGGAACCGTAAGAAGAGCAGGGCCCTTGAAGTTGTCCACCACCAGTAAGCACCTGGACAGCAAAGTGAGCAGGTACACACATCACCTACTCTTCTCCTGCTATGGTGAGATGCATTGCATTTTTATTTATGTTACAGTAATTTTTTTTCTAAATTTGCATCTATACATAGAGATTAGCATACACACATTTCAAACTGTTCTCTTTTGTCCTCATTCTTTGATCATGCATTTCCTCATTTCTGGAGTGATATGAAAGTGGTCACTCGACTTGAATCTGAATGGCTGCATTGATCCTAATAAAATAATTCTCCTTCCCCCACAAAGCCAAAAACAGATGTATGGTTCCAGGACAGGCACAGAGTTTTGGCTGTACCAAGCTGCTTTCTAACACCCTCCACCCATCACAAAGTGAGCTTACCAGCTGCTCCTTACCTGTAGTTAGCAGCACAGAGAAGAGGAAAAGTCCAAAGAGAGCCTGCATAACGATGGGAAGTCCACCGTGTGGGATGTAGGACTTGAACTTTCACAACAGAGCAAATTTTGTGGCCCAACGTAGCTGCATAAGCATTCAGATCAGTAGGGTAAAAAAAGAAAGAAGAAGAAAAAGAAGGGGGGAGAAAAGGAAATTTATCACCCGACAGGAAATTCACTGACATAAATTGCAAATATGAGTTTCAGTTAAAAGCGGTCTAACCTATGTAAGAAAAGTCATGTTGACAGTCTGGAATACAGTGGAATCCATGATGACTATCATATATTAATGGTTTAGTCAATATTTCAGCCCCCACTAGAGTTTAAAAATAAATTGCAATAAAAAAACATTCTAGCTTGAACCAAGGAGATTAATCATGATATTTGTCATTATCACCATATTGCATTAATAGAGGGGCCACTACAAAATTTACAGTTCTCTTATGTAAGTTGGGTGATCTGCACTTTCCCCCTCCAAGTGGATGGCTCCTCCCTAGCCATGAGGGAAGTAGTAAAGAAGCAGAGATACCTTCTTCTAAACGTGACTTTCTGTTTTAAATATATATAGCTTGTAATAATATAAGTAAACCACTTTGTTAGTGGAAGGATTCAACCACTGACATCATGTATTGTTAACAGACAGGACTGGCATTTCAAAGGCTTTATGACAACTAATTCAAATGAGGACATCTTCTCCTGAAGCCATATTCGGTCTTTACTCCCAAATATGTTCACCCTTTCCATCATACTTCCCAAACACCTGTGAAGGCTGGTACATTAGGGCAAATGGGGCATTGCCTCACCAGCTACAATCTGCTCACGCCTGCCTGCCTTCTTATTTATATCCAGTTCAAGGGGCGGTGGCCCTGGCTGTCAGCCTCCTTCTCCATAGTGGCAATGTTGCCCTTCTAGACCTCAGCAGGGAAGAGGATGGAGCCAAAACTAGAATCAGCTGGCTCCGTCTGTCATTGGCTGACTCCACCTTCTGTTGGCCTCTCTACCTTCTGCCCTAATGGCCCCAAATGGGCACCAGCCACCACTGCCAAACATATTATAGAGCACTCCCCTGGCATTAGGGTTGCCAGGTTCCTGGCCTGAGACTGATCCTGTCTCTTTAGGAGAAGAGAAAGTCAGCCAAGTGCAGGTGTTCTTGCAACACTGTAATGGGAAAAACCACAAGGTGGAATTCTCCCTTCCCCCTGCACAACTTTTAAAGATACAGAAGACCTCTTGGTTGCCAGGCCTGGCCTCCAAGAGGTCTTCTGTATCTTTAAAAGTTGTGCAGGGGGAAGGGAGAATTCCACCTTGTGGTTTTTCTCATTAGTGTTGCAAGAACACCTGCACTTGGCTGACTTTCTCTTCTCCTAAAGATACAGGCTCAGGCCAGGAACCTGGCAACCCTACCTGGCATACAGAAGGACCAGTGAAGACATTTTGCCCAAGCATCTCCATGCTGGTACTGCATCAAGACAGGATTTTCACTTTCTTGGCCAGATTCTCTCTCTCTTTCTCAAGCACACACACACTCTCTCTTTCTCTCTCTCTTGAGCTGTCTGACCTGGAGCCGTTCTTCAATAGAGAAAACAAAGCAACAGGGACTGTTCTCAGCCCAGGCACCTCTGCTCTTCACTCTGAACGAATGTGGGACAAGAAGCAGGGGACAAAATAAATGCACTCAATAAATGACAAAAGAAGAACCCTACTACAGCAGATCAAAGTGCTACTTCAGCACCGTGTTTCTCACCAGATGCTTTTGGAAATAGCCCCATCTGCTTTTGTTCCCCAACAACTGGTATTCAGGGGCATAATGCTCTGATGCTGGAGGCAGTATATAGCTGTCATGACTAGTAACTACTGACAGCTTTATCCTCCATGAATTTTACTCATCATCCCCTCTTAAATTAGTCTAAGAGACACAGATGGAAGCAAGGAAAAACAGATACATTAACGGGGGGGGGGGGGGAGCCAGAATTATCTTGAAATGCTGCAACCTGCCCACCTACCCTTGCTTACAAACAATACCTGTTTAAGCTGCTGTGAGTTTTGCTCCTGCAAAGCTATTCCGACTTCCTTGGGTGTGAACCTCACTGGCCTCAACTAGAAGTCTGGCATTGAGTGTCAATGTCCATACCCTAGTTCACTCATTGGGGCTTTTTGTTCTGAATAAACCTGCCATAGGCCTCAAGAAGTCTTTACCTAACCTGGCTTTGCAAATGAAGCAGACCTTGTTGCTATGCGGCTAGGGGTGGGGTAGGGCCTGCAGCAAGGGGATAGAGTGAAAGCAGCAGGAAAGGTCTAACTTCCAAGTAAATACTAGCAGGCCTCAAATCCAGTACAAAGGGGAAGGAGATAGATATTGGGCAGCGGCCTAGTCGCTCCCTGGTTCTGCTGAGAGGGAGGCCCATATCTTAATAGCCTGCCCCTCCAAAACAAACAGACTCCCCTGTCTTTCCCTCACAAACAAGGGAGGGGTCAAGCTCCCCCCATCATCTTTTTGCCTCTCATTCTGCATTCAACCGGGTTTAACACATCTCTGTAAACAACTTATAAGCAATCGAGGGCATTCCTTTCATACCTAGGATGGCCAGTTATGCATTGCCCCCTAAAAAACAACAAACTCTGGGATCTACTGGTGAAGGGTGGATAGTGATCATCCTCATCCTCATCATAGCCTGTGGTAATTTATGTGCATAGATGCAATTTTGGACTGTCACTGAACCCGAAATACATCTTACCATAACAGGGAAGACGCCAGCTGAGTTAAGTTTCTTCTCAGTTGGATGACTAGGTGCTGCTAACTGTCAATGGACAACTTCAAGGCTCCTGCTCTCCCCTTTTATGGTCCTTAAACTGGACATCCCTCAACAGAGGACACCTTTAAATGCAGGGCTGGAAATAGAGGGCTGTCCTCTGTCATGTAAGATACATGGTTACCCTGTTTACAATGCTGGGTTTTCCTGCTTTGCTGTGAAGGGGCGGAAGCAGGGATCTGTTGTCCACAGGGGCTGTAGCACCTGTCAGGCCTTTGCGGCTGTGCACCATTTTCTTTGCTCACTGGGTTCTCTTTGAATACCAGAGAAGATGCTGTTAGCCTTGTTGCATTCATTATGTTTGTCACTGATCTCTCCTTGCAGCAAAAACAACAGCCAGACACTGCAGATCAGGGTTACTGTAAATAATGTAACTTTATTTAAGCTAGCAGCAGAAATAGAAGCTCAGCAGCTGTGAGGAAAAAGGATTTTATTGAGTCTAATCTGAGTAAAAGTTAATTGAATACAGTCCAATGATGGATAATAACAAAATGGCATTCTTATGCCAGTGTCTTGTTTAGTTAATTTAGCATCATGCATCTGCCTTCATTCCGTGATACAGGCTTTATACAGCTGTTGATAAGTAAGCAGATTTAATAAATGTGCTGTGGTTGATAAACTGGCTGTAATTGTATTGCATTTTCTAACTGTTGTAAGCTGCCCTGGGAATCTGGTTGAAAGGTGGGGTAGAAATGCCTATAATTAAGTAACTAGCTAACAAATAAGTAAATGAATTAGGGATGGAAACATTTGTCAATTTCATTTCTCTCAGTTTCTCATTTTTCCAATCTTAAATTCAGTTCTCCACATTTCTGCAGCAGTTTGTGATATATATTTTTTAAAAAAACAAATCCTCATGAAAATCCTCCAGCATTTTAGTGCAAATTTCTCCTAACACATTTTTGTAGGCAGTTTTTACTAATGTACACATTTTTTGCAAACCATTTATCGTCATATAATGCATTTTTGCATGTTATTTTCACTCGTATATTTATTTTTATGCACACTTTCCCTTAATACATACATTTTTATAAACACTGGTTGGTTGGCAAAGTGCACTGGAAAATTCAAATAAGTGTGAATTTCAATGGATGGCTATTTCAGTTCTCATAGTGTTTTGGAAAGTGCAAATTTGATAGATTCGGCTTGAAATGTGAACTGAATTGAAATCTCATCCGTCCTTAATAGGGATATATACACACACACACATATATATGCTCTCCAATAAAGCTCTTAACACAGTTAGAAGGGGCAACGTGTTGTTGGATATGTCTTTGCCCAGACTTGCATCAGGATATATCTTACCCCTTTCATTTATTGGAAGTGTGTTGGATTTGTGCTTTTTTGTGGTGGTCACCTGGGATAAATCCCTACCATTAAAAATTCCCTAGAATATGAATGTGTGAATCAGCAGATTTTGGCTTCTCTCCATTTCTCATTTTTTTCAGATTTTAAGTTTGGTATTCCACATTTCCATAGCAATTTGCATTTTTTTAAAAAAAAATCCTCACGAAAACACATTAGCATTTTTGTATGCAATTTTGTCTAATGTGCACATTTTTGCAAAATATAATGCATTTTGTATATTATTTTCACTAATACATACTTTTTATGCACACTTTACCCTAGTATATGTAGTTTTGCACTTATTACTTGCCTGGAGAATTGCAAAATTTGGAGAAGTGTGAAGTAAGTGGCTTCGCCTTTAAGTGTAACTGAATCAATTTTGCCCCATCCATACTTCAGAACACTACTGCACCCAGATCACTTTAAAGTTAAAAATAAGGTGGCTGAGCCACCAAGAGCATATATTTTATTCCAGAGTTTTTCAAGTTTTCCTCAGTGGTCAACATGACTTACACTGCACATACACACGCTACAGAGAGAGACAGATCCAGTGTCCTGGAGGGAGTGAAGCTGATCTCCCCTCCTTCTGGTTCCCTGATTTCAACCCTTTGGCATGTTTACCTCAGGACTCCCCCCCCATCATCTGTTGGGAAGGGTGGAGGCTTTACCTGCTGCTGTATTGGCTGCACCCTTTGAGAGACAAGCTGGATCTGCAGCAGTGTCCCATCCCCATCATCTGTTGAGCAAGGCAGGAGAGGCTTTGCCTGCTTCTGGATTGCACTCCCATACTCTCATGGAATGCTTGTTTGAGAGGCCAGCAGGGAGAGGAAGTCTGGATTGGCTGCAAGATCAAGGCCATATAAGAGTTCAAGAGCTTGCTCCTCTCCCCCCTCCCACTTCTCAGCCCAAGCAAAGTCAGTTACACAATTCTCCAACTGTGCGAGTTTTGGCTCCATTTAATTGTTTCAAAACAGATGTCTGTGTTTTTGGCCACACGATGGGAGCGGTAACCAACTTTATACACACAAACATATAGAGTCAACTGTCAATAACCTGCTTCCCCATATATATACTCTCTCTCTTTCTCTTTCTCTCTATTAATCCTCCTTTAAAAGGAGAGGGAAAGGAGAGGAAGAGTCCGATTTAGAAACAAACTCCTAAGAAAGAATCCTTGCTTGATCCTTGCAATAAAAGTGACAGTCCCCAAAGACCAGCGGTATTTATTCCATTTCCTGTTCATAACCACCTCCTTCTCCCTTCACTAGCCAGATTCTCTTGGAGAAGTAACATTAAGGGCTGTGCTACTGCCTACAGAAACATGTCAAGAGAAATTTGCACTAAAATGCTGAAGAATTTTCATGAGGATTTTTTTTAAAAAAACTGCAATGTAATTAAATAAATAAATAAATGATAATGTTAATGTATATATGAGCCAGCATGGTGTAGTGTTAGAGTGCTGGACTAGGACCTGGGAGACCAGGCTTCAAATCCCCACTTGGCTCACTGGGTGATCTTGGGCCAGTCAATAGGGATGGGGGAAGATTCCTCTGATTTGAATTTGTTACTGAATTTCCCCATATTCCCCATATTTGCCATCCTTGTGAACCAATCCTGAATGCTGACAACTTCCCTGGCTTTTTTTGACACTGGATTTTTTTTCCTAACGAAACTGATCAGCCTGCATCTATGCTAATGTGAAACTGACTTGACTTCTACTTGGCTTCACTTCCAGTCAGTTCAAATCCCATAACTTCCCGTGGAAATCCCTTAACTTTTTATACTACAAATGATCTTATTTATTTTTGTCCCACTTTTGTTGTGCGACAGCACCTCTGGACGGCAATAATGCGCTAGCATTGGGGCAGCTTCGCAATGCAAATTAAAGCAGAACAAATCTGGCAGGACCCCTTTGGGCTGCTGTTTTATTGCGGGTGTCCTCTGATACATATGCTAATAGCAGAGCTTGGAAAAGTTACTTTTTTGAACTCCCATCAGCCCCAGCCAGCATGGCCACTGGATTGGGCTGATGGGAGTTGTAGTTCAAAAAAGTAACTTTTCCAAGCTCTGGCTAATAGTACATCTAATAGTGCATTAGTGAGAGGTGAGGAGGGCGAGCTTAACTCTTTCTCTCCCTGCCACAGTTCCCTCAAAAAGCTGCCTCTCTAGAGAGGCTGTTTGCATTTAAAGGAAAGCTTTAGTTGGTGCTAAGCTTTCTCCCATATTAACATATTAATTGCATTCATGCTGTTAACATCACATCAGATATGGCCCTAAGCTACAATCCAACCTTGCTGCTAAAGATCAATCCCTATACTAGGAGGAAGAGGAGGAAAGACTCCAAAGGACCATAGCATATAAAATTAGAATTAACTTGAACTGTAGTTATGACAAGATGAACACAGGAAATGTCAGATCTAACACAATAAACTACCTCTACCATCTCCACAGGGCAGTTTGTAGGAGTAAAGCAACCTTGGCAAGTCTTTCCATTGAGCTGCGTGCTTCTTGGTGGAACTGCAAAGCAAAAGAAGTTTGCTTCAAGACAGCTAGAGTAGCAAGGGTAACCTTGGACAATGAACCTTCCACTAGTAACATTGACAGTCCTTGTCACTTTCACACATGATTACTATTTGTTCTTACTACATAAACACGCTAAAATGGCTTCAAAATGAACATATGCAATATGTAGACATTTCGAGATATATACAGTGGACACAGACAAAGGACACAGCCCCTGTGGACAACAGATCCCTGCAAAGGGAACCAGGGCGAACTTGGGAGTTACAGGCTAGTTAGCTTAATGTCCGTCCTGGGAAAACTGGTACCAGAAAAACTGGTCTGTCTTGGGAAAACTTATCCAGCAGGCTTTTTATGTTCCTATGTGAATTTGTGACCCAAAAAGAAGGGAGACTTGGTAAAATGTGACAAATAAAGGAAGAGGTTATTAAAAGGTTTTTTTAAAGAAAAAAACTATTAAAAAAACTAGCCATGGGTTAACAGGTAGAAATTCAACAGGCTTGCCCCAGTATGCAGTGACAGCAAAGGTTTTACCTTCCACATTTCCTCCTATTGTGCCAATATGGTGTAGTGGCTAAAGTGTCAGCCAGTCACCTCGCTGCATAACCATGGGCCACTCATTCTCTCTGAACTGAACCTACCTCACAGGGTCATTGCGAGATTAAAACAGAGAGGGGGAAAACCTTTCAGACTACCCTGAATGCCTGGGGGTAGGCTAAAATATGCAGTCATGAAAGAAAGGCAAATGAGCTCTGCTAGAAAAGACATAAGTCTTACCGGAAATCTCTTGCACAAATAGGGACAAGAGGGGCGATGGTCCCACTTTACTTCCAGCCCAGCCCTGATATCAAAATGAGCAGAAAATTGCTCAAAATTATGAGCAAACCAAGGGGGCAACATTCAGTTCCTCTACACTCCTTTTTTGTGATGAAGGAGAAGGATCCCCATGCCACATTGTACAGCAGAACAACACGCAGGGCAGGCATCAAGGATCAGCATGGTCGGGCATCTGCCAAGGTGCCACAATTTAGGAAGGGGCCCACTGACAAGACCCTCCCCCTGACCTGCTGTAGTAAGGAGATAGACTCAATGAGGGAAGGGGGCCAAGGAAGGTGTCTTGCTCTAAGGCCCTCCAAAACCTGGAACCATGAATCCAGTGGTGGCTGGTGCCCATGCAGACTGGTAGGGTGGAAGGCAGAGAGCCCAACAGTAGGTGGAGCCAGAGTCAATAACAGGCAGAGCAATCTAATTCTAGTTTTGTCCCCATCCTCCTTGCTGAGATAAGGGATGGGGGGCATGGAAGGTGTCTTGCCCAAGGGCTCTCCAAAACGGCTCTCTGGAACCAAGATAACATGTATCATCACATGTTGCTGTCTTGTCATATCCAGCTTGGTCCAGTATCTTAGAAATTATTAAAAGCAGCTGCAGAGGAGCTATGCAAGCCAAAAGAAAAGCAGGGATCACTTTCCTTTAAATAATAATAATAAGAATTTTTCTTTCTCTTGTGTGGATAATTTTCCTAACTTTCCTATAGTTATTACGAGGCCTAAAAAGCTAACCTCCAGAAATCTCTTTAAATTACTGAACAGATTAATTTTTGTTCCCCCCCCCTCCGCCTCCTGAAATGGCTACAGTGGTTTGCAGACAACATTTCCAACTGCACAAAGGGGTCTTCCTATCCCGGTGAGCATCTCCCATAAGAAATTCCAGTATATATTTGATTGTGGTTCTTTTGAACATCCTCTCACTGGAAAATGCATAGTAGCAACTGCTGAGGTACAAAGAAGTGAGCAAAGAAAGGATCATTGGGGGGCTCTGTTTAAAGCTGAAAGGCAGCACAGAACTTTGTCATACATCAACAAACTAAATTTGCTTATTGTTTACAGCCACGGGTTGGAAAAACAGAGAAGCCGCTCAAGTCACAGACAGGACGTCAGCTCTCTTTTCTTGTCAGTGTTTCGTGAGACGAGAAACACTTTGAAATTGAAAGCAGGATGAGTGTGTGCGTTTCCCTAACCAACATCCCACTGTGGTTCACCCATTGAACAGATGGGATGGGAGGAAGTTGAAGAAGTACTAACTCTTTAACAGGAACTGAGCCCTCTTCTGCAGCTGCTATTTATTCAGGGATATTGCTAGATGGGTGTTCTTATTGTGGAGTCACTGATCCTCATACATGCAAGTCGTTGCAGCATCCACACAATGTCATTGTCATCAAAATGCAAGCCATCATTTTCTCCATATTTATTCTGCCCTTACCATATCTGGGGGAAGTCCATACTTAAAATAAAAGACCCGACTTAAAATAAAATAAAAGATAAAATGCCAATTATCTGTCCATGACATCTCAGTGACAACAAACGTGGGAAATTAGAAGACTGATGCCTTAACAGCAAGTGTTTTTTTTTGTCGTCACAATAATCACTGGTATAGAGTACCTCTTTTCTTTCTGCTGCCCGTGGCAGCCATTTCGTGCTGGCACCCACAGCACTTTTATCAAAATATCAGTACCGGCAGCTGCTTGCAACTTACCCTCCATGTACCTATACTTTGTCTTTGCCAAAATCCAGATAAAGAAGATGGTTTGCCTGGGGCCAGGAAAATAAACGACCACAAATGGTGTCCTGGGCCTGCATTGCCTTACAAAGCATCTGAGCCTGACTGTATTGCTAGAGGAATCCTTCTGTGAGTTGACTTGTTCTTGAATTGTCTGTGAGTGATGGTGTGTGTGACAGAGAAATGCCAAGTGCTTGCTATGCATTGGTGTGCATAGGTCTTAAGTTCATGAAAGTATGTGTGTACATGTGTGTGCGACAGAGTGATGTATAGCAGTAGCAGCGGCAGCAGCAGTAGTGGACTGTAGCACCATGGCAGAGCATCTGCCTTGCATGCAGAAGATGGCAGGTTCAATCCCTGGTGTCTTCAGATAGGGCTGGGACAGACTCCTGCCTTAAACCCTTGGAGTGCCATGAGCTAAATGGACCAATGGTGTGACCCAATATAAAGCAGGTTCCTATGTTTCTAGTGCCAATGAATTAATTAAATTTATATCCCACCCTTCCTCCCAAAAGGAGCCCAGAATGGCAAACGACGACAAAACAATTAAAAACATCTTAAAAACAATCCCCATACAGATCTCAACTTAAAAGACTTGTTTAAAGAGGAAATTCTTCAAGAGGCACCGCAAAGACAACAGAGACGGCACCTGTCTAATATGTAAGGGGACTGAATTCCAAAGGGAAGGTGCCACAGTACTAAAGGCCCAATTCCTATATTATGTGGAATGGCACCTGCAGGAGGCCATCTCCTGCAGAGCATGGTGCTCGACTAGGTATACAAGTGTTTTCCTGCATGTGTGGCAAATGTGCATGATGAATATGTGATCAGTGTCTATGTGTAGCGTGTCTGTGGCGAGTGTGTGTGTACGTTGTTCTGTATATATGGTGTGTGTGCATAAGTTACCCATCCTCAGTTATCATCTGGGTAGTAATTAAAGTGTTCATATGGGTGCAGCCATGCTTTTGTCATAGAATTCCCCCGAAGAGCATGTCATCGTCCTGGCACTTGTAAGGGGATTTGCTGGATGCACATTCAAAGTGTGCAGCAACAGTGACCCCTTTAAGCTTTGAGTGGATAAATGCCACCTTTTTATAAATTGAAAATATTTTTTTAAAGTGGAGGGATTTTAAAATTGGAGGAAAAGGACCAGACTTTAATGGGTCTGTCCATCCCTAAGTAGCAAATGCAGCTGCAAATTTCATGAAAATCTGTGCCCTCTTTTGGGGGGGGTGATGCATAAATAGCCACCCAAATAGCAGTCATGGGGAGAGAGGCTGATTTGGACTAGGATCATGGCAACACACTCCATGTCATGGTCCCAATCCAGCTCCCTCTGCCCAACCATCACATTAGAGGAGGATGACAGATGGGGAGTCTGTCTCCTTATCATTTGCGTGGTCTATCTTTCCAATTTTAGAATCCCAGGGGGCATTATTGGTTAATTGGGGGAGGTGAGGAGTAGGTCCTGTGGATTCCATTAAGGCCAGCCCACACCTCTTCCCCTATCATTTGAGCAGTGCCCGTGACCTGTCAGGACATGAGGGAGGGACTGAGTAAGAACTTAGGCCAGGGTGGCTAACCTGTGGCTCCCCAGAAGCTGCAAATCTATGACTCCCATCATCCATGACCACTGGCCATGTTAGCTGGGCTGATGGAAGCTGCAGTCCAACAATATATGGAGAGCGCCACCTTGGCAATCTCTGCCCTACACCAAGCATCCCTGTCTCCACCACACTTACAAATGCTGCATCCCACCCTTTCATCCGTAACTCCAAAGGCAAATTCACATCATCACTACTATGCTACTAACCTGTGGCCATCCTGATATTGCTGTATTATAGTAACTTCCGCCATCCCTAATTATGATCCAGGCTGGGTAGAACTGATGGGAGCTGGATTTCAACAACTTCTAGAAGACTACAAGTTAGTCACTTCTGATTTAGGGAGAGGATTTGTTGATGGGAGAGGAGGATAAATTTAGGAGAGCAATTCTAAAAGCCTGGGAATGGAAATGATGGAACTTCTGGCAGTCATTTGTGGGTTATATTTTGTCATTTATCCCTAGGGGCAATTGACAAGGTATAGAGCTAGTGGCTGCGTACCCACAGATAGCATTTCATCAAAGCCCACCAGAGTTATCTGACTGGTGCTGTATGGGATAGGGATGAGGGAGAAATTCAGTTTGGTTCACATTTCAAGCCGAATCTATCAAATTCGCACATTCTGAAACAATATGAGAACCAAAACATGGCCCTCCTTTGAAATTTGCGCTTATCCGAATTTTGCAATGCAGTTCTCCAACCAAGCAGTATTTACAAACATGCATAGATTAGGGGAAAGTGTGCACAGATTATCATATTGGTGAAAATAACATAGAAAAATGCATTATGTCAGGATAAACTCCTTGCAAAAATGTGTATACAGTCAGAACTGCATGCAAAAATGTATTTATTAGGAGAAATTTGCACTAAAATGCTGAAGAATTTTTTGAGGATTTTTTTAAAATCACAAATTGCTTCAGAAATGCGGAGAATTGAATTGAAGATTAGAAAAATGAGAGGCTGAGAGAACCAAAATTCACATATCATTCCATCCCTAATATGGGGAGGCTTTGTTTCATTCTTCTCTCTTTCCCAAAGCAAGGAATGTTCAGGAGAATCTTACATTTCCGTTAGTCAAAAGAACATGTCAGCTTATTGTCTCTTTGTAGTTATCGGTTTGCTGCAATGGTTAAGGACAAAAAGAGAGGATACTGACAGAAAAGAAAAATGGCCCTAACCTTCAAAAACACCAGGTGTGAACCTGGCACAGGCAGAGTTTATCTTTTATTGGTGGTGGATAGAGTTGGGAGAAAAGCACCAATGCATGTTACAAGTGACCTGAACCAGTGGAGAGTGATAACAGGGGTGTAGTCCTCCAGGGTCTTGGGGAGGAGGGTCTTAGATCCCTTACTTTTTTAGGAGCAGTGTCCCAGCCAGATGCCTATCTTTCCAGCATCCAACAAAGCAATCAGCATGAAAGGGGAGTGTGTTAGCCACTGAGAAGGGTCTTCTAACATGCTTCCTTATCTTTTCCTGCTGATTGGAGTCAGAGTGAAAAGAAATGAGTCAGCCACTGAGAAGATTCTGCTCAGTAGCTAACACTCTCCTCTTCTATGCTTATTGGCTCCTAGGGACATATATTGTTGTGGGAGAAGACATTAACATGAATCTCATTCTCAACACAGCAGCAAAAAACAAAACAAAAAAGGATAGGAGGGGGCATACCTGTGACTATCATGAAGGGACTCCACTTCTTAATTTGCCACTACCCTACTGGATGATAGACAGCAAGGCAATCTATTGTTCCCTTTGCTGAATCCTCCTCTAAAGGATTTGTCATTTTTGTAGGCTTTGCTCCTCCCCTTCCTCCCTTTGTTCTCAGTTAGTTATGGCTGCCTGAGTGGAAGCCACATGGCTGATTCAGCATGTATGATTTTACCTCTCTGTAGTAATCCTTACATTTCTTTATTCTTTAAACTACCAGTCTTAACAGACCACTCTCACACACACACACACACACACACACACACACACACACACACACACACACACACACACACACACACACACCAGGAAGGTGGATAGATTGTATCCTCAGTTGCCTTTTCCTCGTGGAGGTACTTAAAAGGGACAAAGAGCATTTAAGAATTGATTGTTAGATATAAGGTTGTTTAAAAATGTAACGTGATTCTGGCTGTGACCTTTCCAATTCCTCTGAAGCAAAAATCAAAGTCTTGGGAGGAAAATCAGTATGGATATTCATAGAGGTGAGGGGGAAGATGAATTAAACCAATGCACCATGATGATCCAAAATAATAAACTGGAACAATAAAGTGTTTGGGATTAAATGCTCAGTTGCTGTCCACTTCTTGCTGCTTACCTTGTTTAACCTTGGAAGGGGAAGTTTAGCTAAGGCTGTTCACAATAGATAAGAAATTCCATCCTGTGTACAACTATTCTCCACCCTCCGCCAGCCAGCACACAGTTCTGCTCAAAGGGCTGATTTCTGAGAAAGCGAAACCTAAGTTGGATGGCCATCATTTCTCTTTCTTGTAAATCACTTGACTGTGTAACGAAGAACAAAAGCCTGACAAGCAGGAAATAAGCATGTGAATTAGGCCTTTCCCAGCAGTTAGAAAAATTATTTTGCTTCAGGTGTCTCCTGACTATTAACTTGAGGTCATTCTGATCTGTGTTGGGGGTCAGCGCAGCATCTTGATCCTCTACAGCTGCAGGGTCCACGTCCAACGCATGCTAAACTGGCATCCATCTGTAACAAGCAGTCTTGAGACTGGGCATCATGGGAGGAGGCAGCTGTAGCTGGCTCCAAAGGCAGAAAACTGGAGCACAGGGCCGGCCCTGCCATTAGGTAGAGGGAGGCAACAACCTGAAGTGGTGGATGCTGGAATGTGGGGCAGAACAGAGTGGAAGCAGTAGCCCTCCTAGCTATTTGAGCACAGAGCTGTGATGTGCCCCCCCAGGCTGCTTTGCAGCTCCTAAACTCATCTGCTGCCTTCAGATATGGTGGAGGATCACCCCCAGTGTTGAAATAAGATTCAACTGTCAGGCCTGTCAGGCTCTGTATGTGGAATGGGGAAGCCATCTTGCTCTTCACCTCAAGCCTATCTGCCTGGGCCAAGATGCTGTTATACTGAACCACACAGTGGGGGCAGGCACAGAGAAGGCCTGAGGACTCTGGACAAAACTGTCAAAGGAAGTCACCACAGGAACTCTTTCGACTTCCTATTAATCCTCATTGCATTTATAGTTATAGTAACAAAAATGGCATTTTTTACATACTGTTATGAATGGTGGTCTGGCCATTCATTTTGTCAGGCAAAATAATGTTCATGGCCATCAGTAAGATTGATGGCCTTCAATGGCTCTTTATGGGAACTAATTGTTAGAGCAGAGATGTGGCTGAACTGCAATCCCCACTTTCTAAAACAAGATGTGAACCAAAGCACAGCCATCTTTCAAAATCTGCACTTCTCTGATGTTTCCAATGCAGTTCTCCAGCCAATATTGTGGACAAAAATTGATACACTAGCGTACAGTGTGCATATAAATGCATATAGTTATATTATGGAAAACTGCTTTGCAAAATTGTGTGTATTTTCCTATATTTGTGTAAGGCTGTCGTCACACTGTGCTTTGCGTGGCCAAGGACAGATGGAACTGCGAAATACAGTGTGACAAAAGGCCAGCGCCGCTACTGGCTGCTTTTCTCCTTTCCGACGGGCCTCACATAAAGGGAAGGTCTGAGTCTTCCTCCCTTTGTACCCCCCATCCTGCTGCCATCATCAGGAACAGGAGAAGTCTTTCTCCCCTTTGTTTCTCACCCCCCACACTGCCACTGCTGCTGCTGCCATTAGCAGGGGTGGAATGAAAGAGAGAAAGCCTTTCTTGCCTTGGTTCCCACCCCCCGCCACTTCTGCCACCACTGCTGGCAGGGAGGTAGAAAGGGAAAGAAATATTTCTCCCCCTAGTTACCCTACTGTCAAGGGGGGCATCTTTCTCCCCTTTGTTTTCCCCCTGCCACTGCTGCCACTGGGAGGGGGTGGGGTAACGTTGGAGATAAAGTCTTTCTCCCCTTTGTGCTGCTGTCACTGCTGCCTCTTCCACTGCTGGGGGGGGACAAAGGGGAGACGTGTGGGGGTTGACAAGTTCAAGGGGGAAATTGGGGGTTGGTGAGTTCTGGGGTTGGCAAGCAAAGCGAAGCTTGCAGGGGCACAGCCCCTAGTTAGACAAAATTGCACACAAAAATGTTTACACAAATGTGCTTTAATAAGCTGAGAAATTTTCATGAGGATTTAAAGAATCATAATCTGATGTGGAAATATGGAGAACTCAATTTAAGCCACTAGTGATTTCTCCCTCCAAAAGAAAGCTAAACACAAGTAAGGTTCCATGGGAATGTCTTACTGCTAAGGGAGGTAGGAAGTTCAAAAGAATGTTTCCAATACAGTGTGATTATAAATCGAGGATTCTTCTGAATTTATACAGATTATTAATAGATGGTCTTGTTTGTGCATCCCATCCCCTCTTCAATCCTCTTTCTAGTAAAGGAGCTCCTTGGTTTTCATTTGTTTTCACGAAATCTGATCTGAACTCTGATGCTGAAATCTGAATCTAATTGCAGCTATTAAAGTTAATAGCTTTATCTTTAAAGGTTGTAGCTTTTTCTTTAGGGACAAGGAGTTTTAACAAAATTCATTAATAGCTAAAAATCCTTGCGGTTTAAGAATGTAGCTATTTCTGTCAAACTTCAAAAAGCAGGGAAATTGGCTTCCAAGGCCTGAAGTGGAAGAATAATGAAGAATTAAACCTGGCCTGACCAAGATGTGTTCATCCTGCTATGCTTAGCTTGGAAAAGTTACTTTTTTGAACTACAACTCCCATCAGCCCAACCCAGTGGCCATGCTGGCTGGGGCTGATGGGAGTTGTAGTTCAAAAAAGTAACTTTTCCAAGCTCTGCAACCACCCCAGTTAAGAGAGGGTGGGCATGGTCCATTAAAAACAGAAAAATGAAATGGACTGCCTTCAAGTCAATTCCGACTTATGGTGACCCTATGAATAGGGTTTTCATGGTAAGTGGTATTCACACGGGGTTTACTATTGCCTTCCTCTTAGGCTGAGAGGCAGTGACTGGCCCAAGGTCACTCAGTGAGCTTGATGGCTGTGTGGGGTTTTGAATCCTGGTCTCCCAGGTCATAGTCCAACACTCTAACCACTATGCCACACTGGCATCTTATTAAAAACAGTGCACACCTAAAAATTTGCATATTAGTCCACAATTGTTTTTGGAGGTTTTTAATGTAAATTATGCAAAGTGTTGCTGTACTTCACATATTCATAGAAACTGAAGCAAAAGAAAAGAATTTGCCATAGGGGTCTTCACTACAATTGCAAAGTAAATCAAAGTGAATATCTGAACTACATCAATTGTCTTTATATTATTGCTTTCTCCTTGCTAAAACAAGACCAGCACAGCACATCTGGTTTGTTATTTCGGCTGATTGCAGCTGTTGTGCTCAGAGGCACATTACCAAATTCTTCCAAACTACACAGGAAGTGCATTGGGCTGTGAAAGACCAACCCAAATTGTGTTTGTATTTTGACAAATTTGTAGGGCAGTACAATATCTCAGAGAGCAGGTCAGGTTTCTTTCTCCCCTGGTGCATTCACTATATGTGCCCAATTTCCCTGCTTTTTGACGTTTGACAGAAATTCCTGTGGCTATAGCTACATTCTTAAACCACAAGGTTTTTTTTAGCTATTTTAGTGGATTTCCCTGCTTTTTATAATGGGTT
Source organism: Rhineura floridana (assembly GCF_030035675.1). Classification (NCBI taxonomy): domain Eukaryota; kingdom Metazoa; phylum Chordata; class Lepidosauria; order Squamata; family Rhineuridae; genus Rhineura; species Rhineura floridana. The sequence goes on along the minus strand of NC_084494.1, from coordinate 29,187,477 downwards.
TGGGGTTCCTTCGTAAGTTTTCTGAGAACGTTGTGTGTGATCATTGGCATGCTTATTGAGTTCAATGAGATTTCCTACTGTGCAACCATGCTTAGGACTGCAGCTTTAGATTTCACCAAAAATATTTTAAACATGATATGCAAATCTGTGCATCTGTCCTGCTGACCTTTTCTCTTATAATGTAGAAACTGCTGTATCTGCAATACAAGGAATCATGAAAATGGCCTGATAGTTTTTTGTGTTATGTGGCAGAAACCACAGACAATTCCAGATCTAGGGTTTCCACTTTTCCTTATTTTTATTTCTTTTAAGAGACTGGTTATATTTTTGGCACTTAGTCCATATGAACCAGAAATGTTGTTATACAACTTCTTTGTGCAAAGTGTTGTTCAATCAGTAGTGAACTCTGCAGCAGAAATGGGCATCTCTGTTCCCTGGCATTAATCAAAGTCACGGGAGTATATCTGACCAAAGCAGACGTACCCAAGGCCAACATTGCCTTATTAACTGCATGCCCTGCATGCCATGCATGCCAGCCAAACTGAGGGCCATGCCCTTTCGTTGCAACTGAGGGCCATGCCCTTAAGTAACCGAGGCCATTGTTGCCTCCTGAACTGCATGTCCTCACATGCCTGCCAAACTGAGGGCCATGCCCTTCCGTTGCCTTGCCAACTGCATGTCCGCACATGCCTGCCAAACTGAGGGCCATGCCCTTCCGTTGCCTCGCCAACTGCATGTCCGCACATGCCTGCCAAACTGAGGGCCATGCCCTTCTTGTGCCTCGCCAACTGCATGCCCGCACATGGCTGCAACTGAGGGCCATGCCCTTAGGTAACTGAGGCCATCGTTGCGTCCCGAACTGCATGTCCGCACATGCCCACCACCTGAGGGCCTTGCCTCAAATACTGTCATTCCCAACTTGGGGAATGACCACCACATGAGGAGACATCCACACTGAACCAAGCTGGAACAAAGTGGGTAGGAGCCCGTCCCAAAGTATTCCTCGCCAGCCAAGCCACCACACTGCAGCCCATTGACTGAGGCCTAACTGTAAGCCCAGGATAGGGTGCGCAGCTGCTTCATCCCTGTCCAGCAACATTGCCGGTCCATCAGTGTTATACAGGTACAACTCCCTTCCATGGAGACATCTGATTGCTGGAGGGCCTGTCGAGACAAATCTCCCTTGGATCCGGCCACCACCTCACCTATCCTAAAAGCTCCAAAAACCAGCGTAAGGGCTGCTGCCTGGAATAGTCTGGCTTCATAGCTTGAGGAGCATACTGTTTTTCACTGGCCCACCATACTCAATAAAATGTCCCGTGAGAAAGGGCAAAAGGGATCGAGGGTGGCAGGGTGTTATCTAGCCCACCCAGCTAACATACAGTGGACTCTAAAGTCCCTGGAATAAGTGAGAAAATCATCAGCCTTTACCTTGAAGTGCTTGGACTGAGAGGCCCAGTCTCCAGCCATTCACTAGGCAATCCCAGCAGGTGACTCACCAAATAGGCCACTCTGGCGCATAACCCTTGCCGGCCCAGAAGTCCTGGGAAAAACCCCTCCTGCATTATGATAGCTATTGAGCATGCTGGGGCGACAGACTGGCTTATGGCCATCTTTGACTCTGCTCCCCAATCTCCCAATGTGCGGTTGCACAACACAGCTGAACTGCTCCACCTGAGTCCATGACAGCACCTCAATAAAACAGTGTCAATACTTTACCTTACCATGCCCCAAAAGAAAACATTAAATTCTGGGCACTAGAGAACAAAGGAACAGACAAGGGCCATAACCCTACCGTTCCGAAATAGAAGGAAGTCACAGACCTGTCCCATGACCATGTTATCCCACTAAAATGGACGGGAGAGTTCCCAAGCCTCACTGCCTATAAGTCCAAGCCTGCAGCCAGCACAAAACCCCCGATGCATCCACGGACTTCCAATTCTACCTCCCAGCCCTACCTAGAGATGCTATGGACCTTCAGCCTGCAGTTCAGATGCTCTAGCCCTGAGCTATGTCACGTAATTCTACAGCAAGTTAGTTAGTTCTTCCCCAGGAGTGTGGGAAAACTAGACCAAATGATTTGGGCCAGAATATAAAATGTAACCTGCAGTTTGGCCCTAATTTCTTGATCAATATTTGATCACAACAAGCATTAAATTATTATACAGCCACAACCCTGAACCTGTAGTAAGGCTGTGAAAGCCATGCTATGACCTCATAAACCACCGGAAAAGACCTCTAATACCTGGAGGGCAGGCAAGAAACACTCTCTCGGCCTAACTGGCATGAAGCCATTACTGACTGAACACATGAGTATGATTGGTGGTGAATTAGGTAGTATGCCCAGGAAGGTTAACACCGGGCAGGATGGTCCATTGACACAGCCATTAAGATGAACCAGTTACATAGCCATTCCATAATCTGTGACATCAGGTGTTAACATGCACCCAAATTTTTTACCCTCTCGTCCCGACAGCCCCTTCAAGGAAGGAGCTGAAGCGCTTCGTGCGAGAATAGAGCAGCCCATATGTAATGCTCTACCTCATAGAATTGACTGAAAAGGCAAAAACCCAGCAGCTATAAATCCCCATGTATCCCCACAGTAGATGAAAAAACAGATTAGATGTCATACTTTCCCATAGGCAGTGCATTAACTAACTGGTAGGAAGCCATTACTGATTGCCATTGCGTCTATGCCCAAGACAAATTTAAGAGTGCAGGCCCTTAAGGCAAGCCCCGAGACTACAATATGGGATCCAGAAACTGAAAGAAAACCCCATAACAAAACAAACCTCTCCAGGAACTGGGCAGTCTGCAGGCAAGGTCCCAGTACCTCGAGCTTAACAGGGGAGGGACGCTTTCCTTGAGCAGCTACTGCTGGGTGCTTCTCCTCACCGCTGTGAGGGCCACTGGCCTCATATCTCCCTGTTTCACATAAAGAAAGGAAATCATTGATGAGTAAGCACACTTTCCCACCCACCATTTTAGAGCAGCTAACCCAGTTCCCCAAAGCACAGGTACTGGGGATACGGCGCTGCCACCCATATTTGGCCCACTGCAGCGGCCTCCTCCTTGTAGGCTTCCAAACACCTATCATAACAGATGTCCAAAATGCAAAATTAACATCCTATATCCCTTTCTAGTAAATGATATCATAAATCCAAGAGCAGCAGGTGCTGAGGATGTGTTGCTGTCACCAATATGTGGCTGCACTATAGCAGGTTTTCCAACACATATCTAAATAGATGAGCCAATGCAACAGTTGCACGCTATATGTAATTCCAGGTAATGATATCAGAAGTCCTAACTAAAATGTAATTTCAGGTAATGATGTTTCGTTGTTGGTGCCACAATCCTCAGTAAAGGGGGGAAGAGTCTGCCTGGACCTTAAAAGGCAGCCCCATGTCAATAAGAGTCTAAGATCCTGTAATATGAGGGATCTCTATTAGGCAAATCGGGCTTTCCTCTTTATTCCTATTCCCCAATCAATATGATTACCATCTGCTAAACTTTCCATTCCTAACTAAATTCAGGTAAATGCCTCTTCTGTCTCAGAGTGAACAAATAGCCTGAAATTAACACTTGGAATGCAAAAGGATCGCTCACTTAAGATACAGCGATTTAGACATTTTCTAGCAAACTGTTATCTCCACCCTTATTATAATATAATTATGAAAGGCCCAAGGGCTAAAAAGGCTCACTAGGTCCCACCAATATACTAGTATGTAGTATAATAATCATGTAATTAAGTACTTCAAACCTCATACATGCCCAGGCCTAGCAAGAAATTGTACCTATGCCTGGGCCTAGCAAGAAGTCATAAGCCTCACGAAAGGGGTCTGCCATCACATCATGCATCCACCCTGTAATAATATAGTAAAGAACCAACCTGTGTATATCATCAGGGGGGGCTAAGCTGAACCTGTTGGGGGGGGGAGTGCTCAGAGGGAACTTAAACTAGAAAGAGTAGATATAATTTTGTTTGTTTGTCCCTTTTATTCTTATTTATTTTTAATTTCCCTTTATGTGCATGAGTCTGTCTTTAACCAGTGTATTAGCATGACTATATTTAATTTTGTTTGTATATCCAGTATAGTCTCATTTATTTTTAAACTTCCTTTTAGTATGCTGTGTGTCTTTCTTTTAACCACCAGCAGCACTAACGTGGTGCTGCTCAATAAAAAGCCTCAATCAACCCCTCTACAACTGCTAGGTGGGGGGGGTATTGGATGTGCCGCTGCTAGGCCCCACTACAAGGGCCACTGGTCAGGCCCCTATACGAGGCCTGCCCCAGTTGCAGCCACGCCGCAGAGCTACCACCCACAGCTGTTGGGGCTCCCAAAAACCCCTCTGGGGGTAACCAATTAGGCCTAATAGGCCCAACTAATGCCGACTGTCCTGCAGCTTTCTCTGCTATGTCACTCGTCATCCTCTCGTCGCTCGCTGAAAGAGGAGGTAGGAGGGGCTGCCTGGCCTTAAATAGGCCCATTGCCCACCCCTCCTTGCCGCACATCACGCACGCATAATGCTGCGACACACGACATTGCCCTTAATGAAGATGGCCGCAGCAGCATCGCTCCCTCCTCGCAACTATGCCCTGCTTATCCATGCTGCGCAGGTAAGCGGGGCTTCATTCAGTAGTGAACTCTGCAGCAGAAATGGGCATCTCTGTTCCCTGGCATTAATCAAAGTCAACTCATCTTTCTTCCCAACAACTGCTTAATCTCCACCTGCAGACAGAATGAATAGTAGCCCACACAAATGCTGGGTTTTCTCCAACCTTCTTCATCCAGAGCTTGGAAGATTTACTTTATTACAATTACTGTTATATGGCCCCAAAGAGGACTAAATTTCCATTACAATCACAATTGTTCTGAAAGGAATTGATTACTTTACAGTTACTCAAAAGTAATCACTACAATTACACTTGTTACTTTAAAAAAACTCTAGGTTGCCTACAAGGTGCTGGCCTTGGCTCTGCATATCTAAGTAGCCTAAAACAACATTAAAAATAAACACACACACCTACCTAGCTGTGGTGATCTCTCCACTGGTAAGGAAGGACGGAAGGGAGGCAGAGCCCACCACCGCAGAGCTTTGCGTGTTAAACCAAGTGTAACCTCACACACACATACACACACTCTCCACCAGCGTCACCTCTCTCACTCAGCCATCTCTCAGACCCCACCCTACCACCAACTAAAGCATACCTGCCCAAGCAAATATTTTCCCCTGGGGTGCAAAAAAGTTCAAACACTGCAAATGCAGCAAAGTGGCCACCGAGGGCAGTAGAGACCGTTTCACGTGCCAAGTGCCAACCAATATTAACACACGCACACAAACATTGTCTTCTCTCACCTCCACAGTACTTCATCTCCATTCCATTGCTTCCTCCTTCATCCTAGGGTTGCCAGGTCAGAAGCATCCCAAACCCTGACATTTTGGGGGTGGGCCCTAGTGTGACTCCCTCCTCACACACACACCCAATGGAATGCAGCCAGTTCCAAAGCCAGGGGGGCACAACAACAGGTCCAAATCTCCCTTCCCCAGAGTCTTCCTGGATTCCAGGGATTGCTGGCTGGGCAACAGTGACTGTGGAGTACCAGGCAACCTGCCTGAAGACAGTTTGTCCACCTAAAAAAAACTGGAATAATGACATGTTGACAAGAGGAGGGAGTGGAGGCAATAGATAAGTGATGAACTGTGTGGCATTCCCAGAGTTCCCTGGGAAGAGGGACTGTTTATTAAGCCACTCTGGGAATTGTCGCTGTATGAGGGCAATAGGGGTCTCCTAACAACTTTCAGCAGCTTAACAAACCACGCTTCCCAGGATTCTTTGGAGGACGCCATGGCTACTGAAAGTGGAATAAATGTATGGTATGAATGTAGCTTATGAGTTCTAGTGTTATGACAGAGGGGGGAAACCTATTCACTGTCCCCTTTCTCCATGCCATGCATAATTTTATACATATTTTATGTTTATGTATATACATATGTTATGCATAAGGTTACTTCTGACTTGCCTTTTCTCTAACTAAAAAGCCCTAAATACTGCAACCTTTCCTCATAGGGGAGTTGCTCCATCCCCTTGATCATTCTGGTTGCCCTTTTCTGAATCATTTTCTGAAATGGTTTAAACACATTGTTATAGATCCACAGAAGATAAAAGACTGTAACAACGGGAACACAATTAATCAGGAGTATTTTACTCCAGATAATTTATTCCACATTAAATGCAGTTTTTCAAAACTTTCATGGGGAAAGACTCAGTGGCAGAGCATGGAGAAGGTCCCTTGTTCAAACCCCGGCATTTCTAGGTAGGGCTGAAAACGTCCCGTCTTCCTTTCCTCAAATTGTTTTGGTCCTGGGCAAGTAGGAATGAGGGGGAAATTCAGTTTGGTTCATGTATTAATTAAATTGATTAATTAAAACTGAAACACAGTTATCCTTCAAAATTCTCATGTCTCTACTTATTCCAAACACTCCCTGTATGGATCAATCGTACTGAGCTTCATAAATGGCAACGATTGCTTTTTAAATTCATGCATAAAGGTAAAAGGGCCAGAATGAATAAAAAGGTTTTGTTTCGTTCACATTCTGATGGAGGTCTGGGGGTATCCTGTCTACAGTTGTATTATGATGCATATAACCTTAGGCAATTGATACAAATACTGTAATAGCAGGACATGTTAATGTGCACTGGGTAACTATGGAACTTGCAGACCTGGGCTCTGATGGAAGATCTTTTCTTTTTTTGGAAATTACTCATGTTAATCTGCAGGAACAGACAATCCCCTTTTTCAGAACCACACTTACAATTTGGAAAAGGTGGTCGAAGAAGCTAGTGCCTTGGACATCACTGTTGGTTCCTTTTGGTGCTCATCCTCATTTTTGTAATGCCCGTCATAATGGAGGTTTTGATCTGTGGAAGGCGAAGGGTTTATATCGGATTCTAGATCTATTATCTGATGGATGGCCCCTCACTAGAGATCAATTGAGGACTAAACTGGTTTCAGCTAATGCAAATCTAGTCTTGTAGTGCATATCTTTTTCGAGAAAATGGTTCGCCGTGACCTCTCATCTTCTTTGAATCCACATGTATGGGTTCCGTTACTATGAAGGGTCTGATCTCACTACTCTACAAGGGTTTATTATCTGTGGTCATCAGCCTGTGGTCATGGGGACAACAGCTGGGTTGAAAGAGACATGGAAGATGGATCTGGGCTCTGCCATCACAGGAGGAGACTGGCAGGAGCAGTGGTACAAACTTCCTCTTCAAACTGTGTTAGCCAGGGTTAAGAAGTCAATGTATAAGGAAGTTTTGCAGTGGTATTACACGCTGTTCAGGTTGGGCAGAATGAACCAAACCTATCTATAGAGTGCTGGAGGGGTTGTGTCCCGTCTGGCACATACTACCATTTGTGGTTGCCATGCCCAGTGACAACATCCTTCTGAACCTGTCCCTTTGTGGTAATCTCAGCAATTGCGTTGCAGATCCTACTGACCCAAAACTAGCACTGCTGTCTATTGTTCCTATTGAAATCAAGCAGGTGATTTATAAAGACTTAATTTTGTTCTTGCTGGCTGCCACAAAGCTGGAAAATAGCCCACCATTGGCGATCCCATCCTCCTTTCACACTTGAGGGTTGGTGGAACGAAGTGTGGCAACTTGCCCTGATGGAGCAACTCACACACAAATTTCAGATTGCGCAGAGGTGTAACTAAAACTGATCGGTTTGAAGAGATCTGGTGGTCCTTTTATGTGTTTATGGGTCAGGGGAGTTCTGCTGTTCAGCCTCCTGAGTCACAAATTGGCTTTTGGCAAGGGTATATTAGCACTTTACCAGATAAAGTTGTATTACTCCCTACTCTGTACCATGTGCTTTTTCTGGTCCACTGTATTCTTTTTTTTTTTTTTTTTCAATAATTTTTATTCAGATTTTCATAAAACATACAAGACGAAATCATAAAACATTCAAAGACAAAAAACAAAATCAAAAATAGTTAAACAAAAAGAAAAAAAGAAAAAAAAAAACAAAAATAAAAAATAAAGAGTAAAATATTGACTTCCCATTTGTCAAAGATCAAATCAGTTATAAATCTATAATATATAACAATCCTGTCTCTTAAGTCATATTATAAAATCACTTTCCTCCAGTAGTTATCTTACTTAATCATCAAATCTCATAAACATTACTTTATTCTTTCCACAAAAAGTCAAAGAGAGGTTTCAATTCTTTAAGAAATATATCTATCAATTTTTTTTTTCCAGATAAGCATATCGATTAATCCATCTCGTTACTAATTATGATAATCTTATTGTCATAACCATAGTCAAAATAAACATTTCAATTAATCCATCACATCAGAATCTGTTAGGTTCAGTAATTTCAGTAGCCATTGTTCTATTATCCCTATTAGTTCCATTTTCCATCTTCCATCTTCAGTAGTCTTGTTAAGTCCAGTAATTTCAGTATCCAATCTTCCATTATCAGTATTCCATAATAATCTTGCTGTCAAAGCCATAGTCATATAGTAAGAGTCTGATGGGAATTACCTCTATCCCAAATATTTTCTTGCCATCCATTCTGAATAGGTTGCTGAAATACTGCTGTAAAATCATATCTCTGTTCTTTTTTTCAAAATACACTGGGTCATCTCTTGAAAGTTTTTCCATTGTCACATGGCTGCAGTTAATTCCATAGATTTTCTCTATATTGGGCTCCATCACATCATTCCAGTCCAGAAGATTATCCATGCCATTGATAACTTTATCTCTAGAATCTTCATTAATTTCTTCAGAGATAACATTGAGTTCCAAACAATTGATTTTATTTCTAAAGTCCATAGACTCCAAATCTTGTTCCTGTTCCACGTTTGTTCCAATCTCCGGGATCTCCTCTCTCACAGGGACCCCTGTTCCAGTCTCCAGGGTCTCCTCTCTCACAGGGACCCCTGTTCCAGTCTCCAGGGTCTCCTCTCTCACAAGGACCCCTATGTCTTTAATCTCCTGTGTCTCCAAACAATAGATTTTGTTTCTAAAGTCCATAGACTCCAAATCTTTTTCCTGTTCCACGTTTGTTCCAATCTCCGGGGTCTCCTCTCTCACAGGGACCCCTTCCAGGGTCACCTCTCTCACAGGGACCCCTATATCTTTAATCTCCTGCTTCATTTTACTCAATTCAATTTTCAGCTCCTTACAACCCTGTCGCAGGTTTTGTTTCGTTATCTCAATCTCATCCATTATTTTCTGAAACATAGTTATTTCCAGATTCTCAGCCACTTTCTTAATTGCCATTTTAAAAGAAAAATATAGGAAAACCACTTCTTATTTCAGCAACAATTGGGTTAATACTCCAAACTTGGTGACATCACAGTATAAACAGAGCAGACAGCCTTATCTCTCCATAGTTAAGTAAACAAAATGCAGTTCCCAGGATCGAAACAATTAATGGCAGTCGTCAGAAAACAGATTCGTCAAAATAAAATAGACCAAAAAGAGAGTAGTCTCAGACAATATAATATTCTTCAAAATAAAAATCTGGAATAGAAATCCCTCTTCTGTGTATATCTTTAGAATGCAAATCCAGGACAGCTTTTTGCAACAAAAACAGAGATAAGCTATTAATTAGTGCGTAGCAGAGAGAAGTTATGGCTCCCCAGTGAGATGTCAAAAACCGATCAATCTGGCAAATCTCTTTTAAACAGCAACAATTTAAGTCAAGTAAAAGAAAAATATAGAAAGAAGGGTGCTTGCCTGTTAGTGCGTTCTCTCTTAGAAGATAAGGTGAACGTTCGCTTTATCAGATAGAGCTTGCTGTTGAAAATCCGTCCCACCTTCGTCGGCTGGACCTCGTCCCATAAATTAATGAGATCTGGTCGCCCCAACAAAAATAGGCTTTGAGGTTAATCTCTTCGTTTCTCCCTACCCGGGAGAAGTTTAATCAGTCAAAAAAAAAGAAAAAACTGACTGATATATCTGAATAAGCTTCTTTTGAGGCAGGAGCCCGTCTCAAAAGCAGGCACAGGCTAAGTCACCCTTCCCGGAAGTCCTGGTCCACTGTATTCTTTATTTGTTGTAGTTATTTCCCTGTTTGCCTTATATCCCGCCCCCCTTGTCTTTATGATTGTACTTGTTTTTATTGGAAAATCAATACTGACTTGACAAAAAAAACACTGCGCATCTTCAAAATTTTGTGTCACAGTTTTCCAACTAAACAAAATGGAAAGTGTGCTTAAAATACATATACTGGTGAAAACAACATGCAAAAATGCATTATAATTAGATGAGGTAAAATTGCCAGCATAAATGTGTACATTTAGTATGCTAAAATATGGTAGAATTCCCAAGGACATTTTTTAAGCAAACTGATGGAAAAATTTGGAGAACTGAAATTACAATTGGAAAAAAAGGAAACTGAGGATTGTATCCAACTAAGTTCTACTCAGAGTAGACCCACTGAGATTCATGGACCTAAGTCATGTCCATTAATTTCAAAAATTCTACTCCGAGTAGGACTAGCATTGGATACAACCATGAGAGGAAGTGAAAGTGACAGATTCACCCAAGATTAATTTGTTTTGTTTCCTAATAGATGTCTTGGATCTTCAGTTGGGTCTCTTATCGTTGGGTAGCTTTTGTCCGTACATTTGCTGCATCTACTTCAACATTGTGCAGGAAGGTCCTCAACATGTAGAATGTGGTGAGGAAAGAACTAGTCACACCAAATATAGATCCCAACAAGGGTATAAAATCATAGATCTGTTCTAACAGCATCAATGATGAACAAACAGATGACTTTGACAGGAAGTCAATTACCATTTCTGTATCAATCTCACTGGTCATCGGAGTGTTTTTGATCGCAGATTTCAACTCCTGGACAGGTTTGCCAACCTGCTTTGCAAGTATACACAGGGAATCTTCATCCAAGCCAAAGACTTTGCAGAAAGATATCAGTGCTCTCACCAAGATATCAATATCACAAGCAAAAGAGAGGCCGTGGACAGGAACAACCCCACCAAAACAGGACATAGTTGCTAGCTTCCATATAAGGGCCTCAAGTGCAGCCCTTTTCTTTTTCACAATTTCTCCAGAGAAAATTGGTGTAGCCAGGATCAAAGTATGTCTCTTGAGATCATCCAAATCGTTCTCCAAAGTCTTATGCAACAGGGGGAAATCATACTTGTTCAAATCCCGCCTCGATATTAGAAAAACCCTTGGAGAAGAGTCTCCTGCCATTCTCAGATATTTACAGCAGTATCTCTTTATCGTTCCAATGGTTTCTTCCTCATTGAAATTCTTTTTCCTTCTCTCAGAATTGATACTAACATCCACTTTGGTGCGCACATAGTAAAACCTCTTCCCCATTCTCTGAATTTCATGGGCCAGTATGATGTCGTGCTCAGTGAAGCGTTCTCCAGAAACAATGATGAAGAAATCATACTTCCTAAAGTTTACAGTCTCTAAATATTCCCTGGCCGCAAACTCACGTGTTCCAATACCTGGAAGATCCCATAATTTTACTTTGGGGAATATGGGATGGTGATAACTCTTTGGCTTCATTGTTGTTTGTGTCACCCCAGTCTCAGCTGAGCCCTCTTCATAATCAGACATGCCTCTCAGGGCATTGACAAGGGATGATTTACCAGCACCCGACTGCCCAGTGACAGCAATATCAAGTGTGGTGCTCTCCAATAACTCAAAGTCTCGACAACATTGGGCTACAATGTCTGGGAGATCTTTTCCTTCCAAAGCAGCTATCAACCTTTCAAGGTCAGATTGTAATTTTGCTTTTGAGATGGCGCCTCCCAGGAAAAATCTTCTCAATGCTTCATTTGGTCTAAGAAACAAAGAAAAAAAGGAAACATTGTGATTGCTAATTCGTATGAGTTAATGTTCAAGTGCCAGTTTGTATTATCAATTTAGATTTGGGAAATCTAGCTATATCGGTTTTCTCACATGAGTACATCTGAACAATCTAAGGAAAATGTTTCTGTTCAGGGATGCCAACAGGATTTCATAGCTCAGTACACTGTATGTGGATTAGGACCCCCTGACTCTCCCCATCACTTGGCAAGAACTACTAATTATGTAAATATGTTAACTCAGCGTAACCTATGTTACAGGGTGGTGTGAAGGTTAAAGAGGGGGGAAGACAATGCACAAGGCGTTGACGTCTGGGAGAGGGAAAACAAGATACAACTATACAACAACAAGCAACAAATGCTCTATGTATGTGCAGCATCACAACTCTCAGCAAAACACATATACCCACATTTTTCCAACCTCGATAAACAAAAAAAGTATCCTTGTGTTACAGTACAGTCTATAGAAATGTTAACTTGCTGCTGGTGTAAAGTATTTTGATGATTTTATGGTTGTATTTGCTGATTTGTTTTGTATTTTATATTTTGGGTTTATTTTTCCTGTATATTATTGAATAACAGCCCAGTTATTTGGAAAGCAAAGAACTGGTAGCACCTCTTGCACTGTAGTTCCCAGGCTTGGAAACCCCATGCAAGTGATTTTGACAGGTGGGTAGAACAACCTACCTGTCAATCATGCACTACCATAATTACAACATGTGATTGACGGGTTGGCTGCTCCACCCAACTGTCAAAATTGGCCCATGGAGATCTGGTCTGATGCCAAAATGGCTCCCCTACCCCTGTTCTATATGCTTGGCTATTTTACCTTTAACAATACTTTCCACCAGTTTTCCTGGGACAGACAGTAATCTAACTGGCCTGTAATTTCTGGTATCCCCCCTGGATCCCACCGGTGTTACATTAGCCACTTTTCAGTTCTCAGGTATGGAGTCTGATCTTAGGGACAAGTTACACATTTTTATTAGAAGATGGGCAATTTCACATTTGAATTCTTTGAGAATTCTCAGGTGGATGCCATCTTCATCCAGCAATTTATCAGTTTTTATTTTGTTTATTAGGCCTAGAGCTTTGCATCTGCCTCGGTTCTTAGGCTCCCTTCCTGCAAAAGTTAGTTCAGACATAAAGATCTGCCCTATATGAAGACAGACGCAAAGAATTCATTCAGCTTCTCTGCAGTCTCCTTACTCTCCTTTAACACACTTTTCGACTCCCTTGTCACCCAAGGTTCCAACTGCCGCCCTAGATGGCCTCCTGCTACTAATGAATTTTTGGTTGGTGGTCTTTATGTTTTGAGCAATGTGCTCCTCAAATTCCATTTTAGCATCCCTTATTTGTCTGCTTGTATTTCTTTTGCCAAAATCTGTGTTCCTTTTCATTCTCTTCATTTCGACTCCTGCAACACAAGGCTTATCAGCTCAAGGGTTGGTGTCGCCACGGGGTCAGTTTCACCACAACTTTAAGGATTATGTGTATGGTAATGAGGAAGATGACTGCTTCACACTGGGAACTGGGGTAAGGTGACCTAAAAGAGGAAAGTGAGGGGAGACATGGTCTCCAGGTCCTTACCAAAGGGTATAGCCGCAAGAGGGTAGGAAAATGTTTTTAAATGGTTTTTATATTTTGCTTCAGGTTCGTAATTAAACACAGTTTGGCCTTGGCTAAACCCAACATACCTGTTGCGTATCTTCATTTCTAGGTCTTGGAATTGAATTAAGGTACGCCTCTTGAGATCCTCGAGTTCATTTTGCAGGGTCCTTTGCAGCAGAGGAAAATCATACATGTTCAAATCCCACCTGGATATTAGAAAAACCCTTGGAGATGAATCACCTGCATTTTTCAAATTTTCACAGCAATAACTCCTTATTTGCTGTAGGGTTTGGTCCTCACTGAAGTTTGGGTTCATCCTGTCAGCATCTATACTGACATCCACTTTGGTGCGCACATAGAAGAACCTCTTGTTCATTCTCTGAATTTCACAGGCCAGCATGATGTCGTACTCGGTGAAGCTTCTTTCGCCAACAATGATGAAGAAATCATACTTGTCAAAATCCATATCCCTCAGGTATCCGTCTGCCTCAAACTCAGGTGTTCCAATTCCTGGCAGATCCCAGATGGTTACATCTGGATATTTGGGGTACAGGTATCCTACTGGCTCCATTGTACCTTGTATCACATCAACCACAGCTGCACCCGCCTCATCGTCTGTCAACATATCCCGTAGGGCATTGACAAGGGATGATTTACCAGCACCTGACACCCCTGTGATGGCAATGTCAAAGGTGTATTTGCCTGATGAGTGAGGAATTTGATCTGCTGTGTCTGGTTTGGAGCTCTTACCACCCATGGCTGCTCTTCAGGAAGATTTACCAGACCTAAAGTAAATACAGAAATATTGCAATGGTTAACTCCTGATCTATAATGTTCAGATTTCATTCCTCATTTTCCAGTCTTAAATTCTCTTCTTCATGACAGCTGACTTCATGAAAATTCTTCAGCATTTTAGTCCAAATTTCTCCTCATAAACTGAGAGCTGTTAGAAGACTCCTATTCCCTGGCAAAGCTACAACTGTCAGAGCAGTTTAATAGTCATTCCCTCTTCCCAGGGAACTCTGAAAGTTTGAGCTGTCTGAGAGGAGTAGGGGTCTCTTCACAACTCTTCCCAGGATTCTCTGGGGGAGCCATGGCGGTTGAAAGGGGAATAATAATTCTTCAGCATTTTAGTGTGAATTTCTCCTAAGAAACACATTTTTGTGGGCAGTTTTGACTAATACACATATTTTTGCAAGCCATTTCTTGTCATATAATGCAGTTTTGCATGTTATTTGCACTCATTTATTCATTTTATGCAGACTTTTCCCCAATACATGCATTTTTGTAAATACTGTTTGGCGAACTGCATTGCAGAATTCGAATAAGAGTATATTTTGAAGGAGGGTTGTGTTTTGGTTTCATATTGTTTCAGAAAGTGCACATATGATAACTTTGGCTTGAAATGCGAACTGAATTGAAATTCTCACTCATCCCTAATGGCAGGTGCCTTCATACGGATGCTAAATAGCACAGGAGAGAGAATTGACCCTTGTCAGACCCAATAGCAAAAAAGCCACGGAGCTGAGCCATGTTCTCCTCCTCCTACTTCCTGGTAGTGACCTTTCAAGTTGGGCGGAACAACTGTAATACAGTACATTCAACTCCCACCTCCTTCAGCCACTCCAGAACACCATGCTCAGTGATGTCAAAAGCCACTGAGAGCTGAGGGAGAATCAATAGGGTCACACTCCCTTGTCTCTCCTCCGAAAGACGTCACCGATCAGGGCATCCAAAGATTTTTCAGTGCCAGAACTGGACCTGAAACCAGAGTGAAATGGGTCTAGACAATCTGCTTCCTCCAGGCATACCTACCTCTGGCTGCCCACCACCCTCTTAGTCACCAGGGCCGGCACCAAAGGGCGGCCAGGTCCACAGGGCCCCCTGAACAGCCCCTCGTTAGGGTGGGGGAGTAGCACTTCCCTGCCGCAGATCTCAGGAAGGGAGCTGCCCAACCCTGCTCACTCGCTGGCCCTCCTCCATTCACCCTCCCGCTCGCTCACTCGCCCACCCCCTGCCCATTCACCCCCCACCCTCCTGCTTGCTCGCCCCCGCCTGCTCGCTTGCCCTCCCACCCATCTGCTTGCTTGCTCATGCCACCCACCTACCCACCCCTCTCGCTCGCACCCACCCGCTCAGTAGATGGGTAGGTGGGGCGTTCGTGCAGCTGCCAGGGCCCAGGCCAGTCTGGTTCCCAGGGCCCCCAGCTTGCCTGGCACCGGCCCTGTTAGTCACCCTGCCCAGGGAGGGAATATAAGAGATTGGGTGGTAATTTTCTAAACTTTCTGGATTCATTGAGGACCTCTTCAAGAGGGGCGACACCACTGCCTCTTTCAAGGTGGTAGACATAACTCCCTTTCCTAGTGAAGCATTGGTCACTGGGTAGGGAGGGGGAGAGAGAGAGAGTGTAGGAGGAGAGGGGGATATCAGGAAGAGAAGGGGAAAAAGTTGACCCCGGCTACTTTGGTTCTGACCCCACCCACTGCTGGCTTCAGCCTAAGTCTGGAGAAGGCTCCAGTCTCCTAGGTCAGGGACGGGTAAGCTTCTTCATCCCAAGGGCCAGATTCTTATCTCGCCAGCCCTCTGAGGGCCAAATGTTAGAGTTTTGGGTAGAAATATATTGCAGCAAAGTGCAAAAATAACTGGACAGTTAAGACTGGAAGCTGAAAGAATAAAGAGACTTAAGGCTTATAACTACAAAGAGACAAAATCATACATGCTGAAGCAGCCACACAGCCTGCATTCAGAGAGCCATTACTAACTAACTGAGAACAAAGACAGGAAGAAAAGGGAGGAACCGGAGGAGCAAAGTCTGCAAAAACAAAAACTTTAGAGGAAGAATCAGCAGAGAAAATAATAGATTGCCTTTCTGTCTGTTGCTCTCCACTGTTTCAGGTCACTTGTATTGATTGGTGTTTTACCCCCAACATCAAGTAGGCAGGACCAATGGACTGTACTTCTTCTCAAAAAAGAAAACCATTAACATGAAGTAACTCATACCAAGGCTATCACATACCAAACTCATATTTTATTTCCCAAACCACAATAATAATAACCAACTCCACTTAAGTCCACTCAGGTTTAGGCTGCAATGCTAACCAATTCTACTCAGAAGTAATTGAATACTACTGAATTCAGTTGAGCTCATTCCCAGGTAAGTGGAGTTAGAATTGCGGCCCTGCAATGCAATCCTAACCCTGTCTCCTCAGAAGTAGGTCCAATCAAATTCACTGGAGTTTACTCCCAGGTAAATGAGGTTAGGAATGAAGCCTTACTGTGCAATCCTAATGATGTCTACTTGGATGTAAACCCAGTTGAGTTTAGTGAGGCTTACTTCCAGGTAAATGGGATTAGGATTGCCACCTTAGTCTATAAGGTTTTATTTACAATCAAGCAGGATACACATTTGGTTAAATAAAGCAACCTCTTTCAGAAATCCTCTTCTATAAATAGAGGCAAGAAGGACATTCTAAACTGCACATGAACTGGTACAACTTTATTTCCAGTCCAGCTCTATTACCAGGATGGGTAGAAAAATCCTCAAAGCAAAACAGGGGGCAGCATTCAGTTCCCCTCGCCTCTACAGCCCTGTTTGTGTAAAAAGCAGTCCCCATCACACTGTACACCAGAACAACATGCAGGGCAGGCATCAAGGGTCAGCAAGGTTGGGCATCTGCCAAGGGCCCTCAATCCAGGAAGGGGCCCACTGACAACAGCCCTGTGGACCTGCTGTAGTGAGATTCAGTGAGGGAAAGGGGCCCATGGAAGGTGTCTTGACCTGGAGCCCTTCCAAACCTGGAACCAAGATAACATAAATCCAGTGGTGGCTGGTGCCCATGGGGACTAATGGGGCAGAAGGAAGGGAGGAGCCAACAGTAGGTGAACCCAGAGCTAATAACAGGAAGAGCCAACTAATTCTAGTTTTGTCCCCATCATCCTCTCCGAGCTACAAGAGCAAAATTGAGAGAGACCAAGGAGGAGGAGGAGGATGACAGGCAGTGCCACTCCCTGGACTGGAGCTGAATAGAAAGCCTTGCAGGTGGGGGTTGGCTGAGGGCAGACAGAGTTGGTGGGGCAGTGCCCCAGGTGTCCTAACAGACAAGCCTCCGCTGCATGAACCATTATATGTTGCTGTCTTGTCACTGGTTCTGAGTGACTAGACTTAGAAACAGTTAAATGCAGTTGTGTAGGGGGGAAAAGGGATCCCTTTCTTTTAAATGATAAGAATTAAAGATTCCTGCTTGTCCTGCAGGGTGGGCTAAATTCTCTATAGTTATTCCAAGGGCTGGGTAAGTTACCTCAAAGAATCCTCTTGAAATAACCACACTGTTATTTGTTTGCTGCCTCCACCGACTGACTGAAATCTAAAATGGCGACAACACTTTGCAAACAAACTTCCAAATGGCATAAAGGGGACCTCCTATCCAAGTTAAGTGCTTCCTGTGGAGAAAGAAAACTGAGGCAATCCCAATATATATTTCACCGTAGTTCTTTTGAATGTCCTTTCACTGGTAAATACTGAATAGCAGCTGCTGAGTTACAGGAAACTGAGTGAAGAAGGGATTGATCCGGATTTCTTAGGGGTCTCTGTTGAGAGCCAAGAGGCAGCATAGAACATATATCAACAGTTTAAATTTGCTTACCATTTACAGCCATACAGCAAAGACTCTCAACAGATTGGGCAGCAACTCTTTCCTTGTCACTGTTTCCCGAAACAAGATACACTTTGAAATCTAACTCACAATGAAACAGAAAGGAGGATGTCTGTTTGTTTTCCCCCTAACCGAGTGTAAGAGCCAGTTTCTTGCTGTGCTCCACCCATCAACGAGGTAGGGCGACGGGAATAACTCTTTCACAGTGAACTGAGCTCTTTTCTGCAGCCAGCTATTGTTTATTCAAGGATACTTCTAGCTGGGCATTTAATGTAGAACTGCAGCTCCTCATGCATGCAAGATTTTTGCAGCAGCCACACAATGTCGTTGTCATCAGAAAGCAAGCCCTCATTTTTGCCCCATTTATTCTGGATTTACCATTTCCGGGGGAAATCCATACTTACAACAAAACAAAAGCAATTGCCAATTACCTGTTTCAATGACCACAAAGCCAGGAAATTAAAAATTAAAGCAGATGTCTTAACAGACATGAGCTGTGATGAGCTATTACGTTGTGCAGTGCTGCACATTGTGCTTGCTATGCATATTGTGCTTGCTATGCGTACAACTTACCCTCTGGCTCATCCAAACGGAGCGGGATAATCCACGTTTTCCATATCTGGTTCGTCATCTGACAGTCCTCACTTCGCCTGTTTGTTCGCTCTTTCCCAATAAAAAACCCATTTTTTGCACCCACACATGCAGCGAGAGGACCCGTACTTCTTCTCGCTTTTTCCCAGCTCCGCCCATAACGTTCCCCCCTATCAGCCAATTGGTCCACAAAAATATGACGTATGCTCCTCTCCCCCTTTGCAACAAAGCACAACAAGGCACAAGCGCTTGAACGTACGAGCGCGAAAGTTTGAATTTCCTGATGGTTTGGTAGTAGTGGCTGTAATGGAGTTCCTTGTCGCTCACCACTCTGGAGCAGCGCCGGCCGGGGGGGGTGTCTCCTGGTGCCCCTGACCATCCAGGGGGATTGTGGGCAGTGCAAGTGATCAGCGCTTGTAATCGCCGGGCGAATCCCCCCGTAACCCTTGGGCTCATTCACTGCAGGGTTCCGCCCCGGACCATTATGCGGCTCAGTAGCAGGAATGCTGCCCCTGAGGGAAGCAAACAGGCCCCCTCCACGGGTGGCCACTCTTGGCTTGGGCAAGGAACGCGGGCAAAAAGCCCCGCGTGCTGCTGTGTCAATCTGCGCTGAAGTGACCAGCACAGGCTTTGCGGTGTCCCCTCTGATAAAAGAAACATGCAAACCACTTACATGCCTACAATTCCTGTATTTTTGTTTGTTTGTATTTGCAATATTTCACAAAACCGACTGTATGCTTGTCTACCTTTAACATTTCTGGAGATACACATGATTGCAATTCCACTTATTTCTCCAGAACAGCAAGTAACGATGTGTCATGTCTAGGAAGGTAGACCACCAGTCTCTATGGCTGCGGGTGGCTGAGACACTCTAGCAAACCACTTATACGCCAATAATTCCTGTGGGTTTTTTGCTTGTATTTGCGATATTTCGCAATAGCGACTCTATGCTTTTCAGCTCAGCTGGGCTGCTGAGAACCTGCAGGCTGTGGTTGAAATTGACAAGACTCAAAAAGAGTAGCCTTGCAGGCAGGAAAGCAAAATTGGCTAAGGGTGTGTGAGTGTCTGTAATCCAAGAGGAAAGCCTCTATTTCTGTTCTCCCCCCCTCTCCCTCGACTCTGGATGCCTGGAAGCAAAGACCAATACATTCAAGAAGGGCATTTGATGGGGGGGTGAGGGGGGGGAGGTGGAGGTTAGGCAAAGATAAATATTTTCTCCCTTGAAAAAGTTTACAAACAACCACAATTGCAGATCTCACCCTGAGCAGCTGACCTGTTTGCAGGCTGGCTAAAAATTAACCGCTGTTGCTGCTTCTGTGCAAATGCACTTTTTTGCATCTGCGCAGTAGAAGTTGCAGGGGGGGAGGGCAACACCACACCATTGCTCTGATAGGTTCCTTTTTCCCAGGCTTTCCCTGGACATTCGCACACATGCGCAACAATGGAAATACGTGATTGGCTGAGAATGAGGGAAGGGATATGGGGAACCGCCCAAGAACCTCCCATCAAACGCCCACAGCTGTAAAGTCCACAGTATTGCATCCAAGCGCCTGAAGGTACAGCGGATGATTCCCGGTTTAAAAACGCAAATTGCATTATTTGCGGTATTGCAGGAACGGATTTAACCACGCGAAAATGCGCAAAAGTGTGCAGTGTCATATGGACAACCGAAAAATAATGAAAACACAAAGCGTTCATGTCACACATTTTACAGTCGTCTGGATGAGCCCTATGTACCAGGACTTCTACTTGGCCACTGAGGCCCAAATCCAGTTAGTTTGCCAGGGACTGGGAAATATAACACATGTTGTCCTGGTTCTGTATTACCTAATGAAGCATTTGAGCCTGATAGTATAAAAATTATTTTTAACTAGGGGCTGCCGACCCTGCTCCCTTTGCTTGCCAACACTCACTATACTCTACCCTACAACATCCCAAGGCTTCCCCCCACCAATTCTGCCATGCACCCCCTAGTCATCCCTCCATCCCCTCTGTCATATGCCCCCTAGCACCCCCCACCCCATGCCTCTGCCAGTTGCCCCGAAGTCTTCCCCCCTCACTCACCAGTGTCACCCCAACCCCACCCCACATGGATCCCAGAGCCCCCTGTGCACACTGGTTGCTGAAGATCTTCCCCCCATTGGTTGCCAAACCTCCCCCTGCCCCCCCATGGGTTGCCAAACCTCCCCCCACCCTCCAAAAGTCTCCAAACTTCCCCTCACCCCCCAGGTCTCCAAACCTACCCCAACTCCCCACTTTTCTAATGGCCTCAAAGCTGCTGCTGCTCACTCACTCGCTCATTCACCCACTCGCTAGGCCCCATCCTCTAACCCCCCAGACACCCCTCTTGTTATTATCATTACCCCCTCCTCCTCCTCACTGGCACTGCTCCCTCGTCCTCACCCCCTTCTTGCCACCTTGCCACCGCTACCTCCTCACTGCTGCTGCCACCCTGCCTCCTCACCGCCGCCATCACCACCGTGGTTTGCCTCAGAACTGTGACCTCTGGATTTCATAAAGGCAAGCCCACCGCCTCTACCAATATAATTTGCGCATTGTCTGAGATTTTATGTCATCTGCTTATTGCGATGCATAACGACAAAGAGAGGACGTGAGGCAGTCATACTGATGGGAGAGGACAGGAAATGACTTTATGAGAGACCTTCAAAAACACCAGGTGTGAATTTGGCTAAGGTAGAGTTTATCTTTTATTCATGTTCATTGATGGTGGATAAATTGATGACATTTATATGTTGCCTCCTCCTCTTCAAAAGGTAAAGGTGTCCCCGCACTTATAGTGCGAGTAGTTTCCGACTCTTAGGGTGACGTTTACTAGGCAGACCGTATATATGGGGTGGGATTGCCAGTTCCTTCTCCGGCCTTTCTTTACCCCCCTGCCGGGTACTCAGTTTACAAACCACGGATGGATGGAAGGCTGAGTGGACCTCGACCCCTTTTACCGGAGATTCAACTTCCTCCTGCCGTTGGAATCGAACTCTGGCCGTGAGCAGAGCTTCGACTGCATTACTGCTGCTTACCATTCTGTGCCACGGAGGATCATCCTCCTCATCTTAGAGGTACTCAAGAGGACAAAGAGCATTTGATTGATATAGATCAGAAGGTCATTTAAAACTGTGACGTGGTTCCAGCTGGGACACTTCAGATTCCTCTAAACAAAAGCAAGCATCAGCGTCTTGGGAGGGGAATCTGTATGGATATTCACAGAGGTGAGGGGGCAAATGAATTCAAGCAATGCACTGTGGTCCAAAAATTAACTGCTGCAGTACCGTATTTGGGACTGAATGCTCAGTTGCTGGCAACTTCTGTGTGCTTGCTTAGTTGGCTATTTCACTTTGGAAAAGGAAGCTTAGCCAAAGCTGTTTGTGATAGATAGGAATATAGGAGTGGAAATTCCATCCTGTTTACATCTATGTTTCCCCTACCCACCCCTGCCAGCACATAGCTCTGCTCAAACAGCTGATTTCTGAGAAAGCAAAACCTAAGTTGGGTGGCTATAGATTCTGTTCCTTGTAAATTGGTTGTTGGACTATACTATGTGGGGAAGGAGAACAAAAGCAAGCATAACTAAATCTCTCCAGCCTGACAAGCAGAAAATAAACATGTAAACAAAGTCTTTCCCAACAGTTAGAAAAATTAGTTTGCTTCAAATACCAGAATCTCATGCTTCTCCTGAGTATTACTTTGATGTCATCCTGAACTGTGTTAGGGGCCAGCACAGAATCTTGTTTTTCCTCTACAGCTGCAGAATCCCTGTCCAATGCATGCTAAATTGGCATTCATCTTTCACAAGAGGTCTTGAGTATAGGAATCATGGGAGGGGACAGCTGTGCCTGGCTCCAGGGCAGAAAAACTAGAGGAAATGCCACAGGGCTGGCCCTGCTATTAGGCAGAGGGATGCAACTAACTTATGTGGTCCATGCTGGGATGTGGGGTAGAAGTTGCACCCCCGCTGGCTGTGCCTCCTAAGTCCCCTGACTGTTCCCCCCTATTGGAGCACAGAGGTGTGATATGCCCCCCCACCTGCTTTGCACCCCTAAACTCACTTGCTGCCTTCAATTGTTGTAAAGGATGCAGTCCTACCATCAGCGTTGAAATAAGATTCAACTACCAGTCCTGTCATCTTCTGTAAATGAAAAGGGGGGATCTTCAGGCAGGATAATGTCTTCGGCTAGGCCCAGATGTTGGTAAATTGAAGCACACAGTGGGGTGAGGCTACAGAGGAGGCGGCCTGAACAATCTGGACAGAACTATCAAAGGCAGCTACCACATGGTGGATGTTTTCCTAAACAATACAGGAACTGAAACACAGTCTTCCTTCAAAGTTGTGCAAATTTTACAAGGCAGTTTCCTAGCATATTTGTTTATAAAAATGCTACAAGACTCCACTGTTCTCTCCCTCCAAAATAAATGGATATACTTGTCTAAAGTGTGCATATGAATGCATATAATTGTGAAAGTAACATACAAAAATATGTTGTATTAGGGAAAACTGCATACAAAAATGTGTATGTTAGGAGACTCATTTTCATGAGGACTTTAAAAAGAAATCACCAGCTGATGTGGAAATATGGAGAACTGAACATAAGACTGGAAAAATAAGAATCCAAGATAAACCAAAATTGACCGATTTGTTCATCCTTACTGGGAAGTGATTAAGGTAGAGATGGGAAACCTAGGGCCTTCAAGATGTTATGGACTACATCCCCCATCAACCCTCACCATTGGCTATGCTGGCTGAAGCTGATGGAAGTTGAAATCCAACAATACCTGCAGGGCCACAGATAGTTTACTGTGAATCCCATCAGAACTGGGGACGTCGTATACCTATTGTGCCCTTGACACCAGCTAAGATAGAAGGTAGTTGTGACCATTTGTGAAGAAACTGCAATTTGGGAGCAGAACCAGAGAGATCTGTTTTTTAAGTTTGAGGCAGAGAGGTCATTGGAGCTGAAGGCACCTTGTGGGGTACAAGTACTTATCTCTGAGGAACTGGTTGGGTAGCTTGGTGGATTTGCTGCTCATAGAAGATTCATGTTGTTTGTCACTACCTTGGCGCAACATGTACATTTGTAAATAAGTTAAATATTATAAAAATGCTACAAGTCTCTACTGATCTCTCCCTCCAAAAGAAAGCTAAACATAAATAAAAGTGTTTTCACTGTAAGGGACACGAACAATATTCTCAATGCACTGTGCATTGGGAAGCTCTTCATAAGCGATTGTGATTATAAATCCAGGATTCTTCTGGATTTAAACAGATCATTATTTGTGCACCCCATTCCCCCACCCCCCAATAATCTTGCTAGTCAAGTGGCTCATTCATTTTTATTTGTTTGTTTGGCTTACGAACAACATCTGAATATAATTACGGCTATTAAAGATGTGACAAGGAGTTTACATACAATACAGTAGGAAATCAATAATCAAGTTAGACTTAACTCTATTCAATAGATAGGATCCCCACACAAAAATTATTTGCCTTTAGAACCGTATGCTTGCAGTGTGATTTGGCAACGCCTCGTCCCAACCTTACTCATGGTAGCAGTGCATCTATTTATGTCTGAAGGGTAAAAGGGGCAGCAAAACATTGTCATGAGGAAAGTTCTGTTGCTGAGTGCAGATTACACAACTGTGATGCTCATGAGTGCACAACAGAACCATATCTGCAGTGTGTATCATGCAGGGATTTATTAATATTCACCAACAGGCAAAAAACCTTGCGGTTTAATAACGTACCTACAGCCAACAGATATTTCTATCAAACTTTAAAAAGTAGGCAGGCACATTACCAAATTCTTCCAAGCTACACAGGAAGTGGATTGGACCATGAAAGACCAACCCAAATTGTGTTTGCATTTTGACTAATTTGTCGGGCAGTCCAGTATCTCAGAGAGAGGTCAGGTCTCCTGTTCCCCTGGGGCATTCACTATAGCTGCCCAATTTCCCTGCTTTTTAAAATTTGATAGAAATATCTGCTGGCTATAGGTATGTTCTTAAACCACAAGGGGTTTTTTTGCCTATTAGTGAATTAATAGGTTAGATCATTATGGTAGGATGTTTTGCACAATATACATTTATTTCCTAGTCACTGTTATTTAGTTTACATTACTATTTTGCATGTGGAAAATATTGTATTTTAATTTGATTTGCTTTTTTGTAAACTTCACAAATCATAGTTCCTAATTAAACTGCATAAATTGGTGTTTACTTTTGTAATTACCTCAGAAAATATTTTCCCCCCCAAAGCCTCTTTTGTAGTAACCGATACCCCAATTTTTATCTCTGCCCACCAATGAAAATTATCTCACTACACTCCTGTGGCAGTCCCACATTTTTACCTGTCATACCCACAGCACCCTTCCCAATTTACAATGAAGACCCAAAATGTACTTAAACCTGCTAATGTTGAGAGTCAAGAGCACATGCATCATCTCAACATGCAGCTTGTGACACCGGGTAAGGAAAGGGGTAAGAATGATATGCTTGGCCATGTGGGAATATGCAGGAGGGGAAAGAGAGAGCCTGGCTGTCACCAAGCATATAACCCTTTACCCTGACATTGTACCCTGATTTCCTCCAGGAAAGGTATATCTATGCATATTATTGCTTTCCTTCTTTCTCTGGTGTGAATGTGTGCAATCTTGGCAGTAATTAGCAACCTGGATTTCCAGTGAGCATACACGTGTGTGGAGATTCAAATGTACATGTGTAGCAGCTAGTCCAAAATTAACTGTTGTAGCTGCTGGCCACTTCTAGGTGCATTCTTGCTCTGGCTGTTGAACTTTGGAAGAGAAAGTTTAGTTGAGGCCAGAGCAGAAATCCCATCCTGTTTACAACTATTCTCCCCCCAACCCCCTGCTGCTGCCAGCACAGAGCTCTGTTCAAACGGCTGATTTCTGAGAAAGCGAAACTGAAGTTGGGCGGCTATACAGCCTGTTTTTTGTAAATCGGTTGTTGGACTTTGCTATGTAGGGAAGGAGAACAAAAGCAAACAAATCTCTCCAGCCTGAGAAGCAGAAAATAAGCATGTGAATGAAGCATTTCCCAGCAGTTAGAAAAAATATTTTGCTTCAAGTGCCATCGTGTCACACTTCTTCTGAGTATTAACTTGATGTCATCCTGGTCTATGAGGGCAGCTAACATACAACCTTCCTCCTCCTATACAGCTGCAGTTCCTCCAATGCATGCTAAATTGGCATTTAATCTGTAACAAGCAGTCTTGAGTCTGGGAATCATGGGAGGGGACAGCTCTGGCTGGCTCCAAACGGCAGAAAAACTAGAGCATATGCCACAGGGCCGGCCCTACTATTAGGCAGAGGGATGCAACTAACTTAAGTGATGCATACTGGGATGTGGGGTGGGATGGGAACGACACCCCCACTGACTGTGCGTCCTGAGTCCTTTGACTGTTCCTTCCTGTTGGAGCACAGAGGAGGGATGTGGCTCCTCCAGCCTGCTTTGTACCCCCTAAATTCACCTGCTGCCTTCAGTTATTGTGGAGGATGCAATCCTATCATCAGCCTTGGAATAAGATTCAATTGCCAGTCCTGTCATCTTCTGTAAATGAAATAGGGGGGATCTTCAGGCAGTATAATGTCTTGGGCTAGGCTCAGATGCTGGTAAATTGAAGCATGCAGTGGTGGTGAGCCTACAGAGGAGGCCTGAACGATCTGGACAGAACTGTCAAAGGCAGCCACTGGGACCAGCAGCAGAGGGTGGCCAGGTCTGGCCCTGGCCGAGGGTCCCTGTGGCCCTCCTTAGGGTGTGGAGGTAGCACTCCCCTTCCACAATCCTCACCAGGGTCAACTCCCGACCCTGCCACAGATTGCTGAGATGGAGCTCCCAGCCCCCCCTACAGACGGTGTGGACCCACAGCGCCCACCCACTCCACCTACCTCTTCTCCCTCTCTGTGAATGCCCTGCACGCTGCACACGCAGCTGCCATCAACCAAGATGGCAGCAGAGGTTTCTCTAAGAGGCTGTTACCCCTACCGCTATCTTGATTGATGGCAGGCATGTGCGCACACGCAGCATAGCACACATGCGTGCCATCAACATGGATGGCGGTGGGGGTATCAGTCCTTAGAGAAGCCTCCAACGCCATCTTGGTTGATGGCAGTGACCTACGCACCCAGTGCACAGGGTATTCGCAGAAAGAGAAGTAGGTGGAGCGGTCCTGCATGGTCGGGGGGGCTGGGAGCAGGGGGCCTGGGGTAGACTGGCACCCAAGGCCCCAGTCACACCTGGCGCCGGCCCTGGCAGCCACCACATGGTGGCTTTTTTCTGAAACAATACGGGATCTGAAACACAGCCCTCATTCAAACTTGTCCAAATTTTACTGTGCAGTTTCCCAGCAAAGTCATGTGCACAAACATGGATATACTAGGGGAAAGTGTGCATATGAATGCATATAACTTTGAAAGTAACATAAAACAATGCATTGTATTAGGGAAAATTGCATGTAAAAATGTGTATGTTAGAGGAAATTTGCATTAAAATGTTGACAAATGTTCATGAGGATTTAAAAAACCCATCAACTGATGTGGAAATATAGAGAACTGAATTTAAGATGGGAAAAATAAGAAACTGAAATAAACCAGAATCGACTGGTTTGCCCAACCATACCTGGAAGTGACTAGGGTAGGGATGACAAACCTGTGGCCTTCAAGATGCTGTGGACTACATCATCCCTCACCATTGACTATGCTGGCTGGGGCTGATGGGAGCTGGAATCCAACCATATCTGCAGTGTCAAATATTATTATTAATAATAACAATAATAGGATGAAGTACTGATCAGACCTATCAGGTTTCACTATCACAGCACATGGCCTGAGTGCCCTTCCCCATAGGCTATGCCTCACTATAGCTGTGCACTGAAGATCAGCAGTGATGTCTATCTTCAACATCAAAAAGACTTGACCACCATTCTTGACCATGGAGTCGCATAAAAGATTCTGATCAGAGCCCCAGAACAAAGTTTGAAAATCCCTATCCACTTGACACCAAGCAAGGTGCTTTGGGCCTGTTCACTTTACAAGTTCAGCGCTTGTTTTGTTTTGTTCATTTTCTATTTGCTAAGTATGTGCAACATACCTTGCTTTCAACTAGCATAGAGCTTTTGAGCAACATTTGCTATATTGAACTCTCCTACTTCTTCTGATCTTGCTACAGCTTGATAAGCCTTTGGGCTAGCAGAGACCAGCATAGGATGCTGATCATAGTTGTCCCTCATTGCCTTTAGGATGTCCAACTCAAGTGTATTGAACTGGCAAACCCGAAGAAAGAAAAACTTCATCTGGAAGCATTTCCATAGATCTATTCTTAATTTTCAACTAGGTTTTATTGATCTGTCAGAGTAGTATCAATCAATCAGTCAATTTATTGATTCAATCAACAGGCGTCTCAATAAGACATATGCTGTACATCCTTTAACATACAAAAATTAGGTATGAGATCAAATAACTATTGCCAGGTGTAAATACGTCATTACATTTATTTAGATAAGAGACTAGCTCATGTCTTCATTGATTTCAACAGAAATTTAGCTAAAGTTGCTGTAATAATTTTGCTTGCATTGGAGAGAAAAATGTGATACGCAGACAATCTTCCAAGATACAAAATGGTTGGTTACTGGATTATTAAACACATTCCAGAGATCTCTATAAAAGTAACAAAACACCAGCAAGATGTGGCTTATTATGTCTATTTCTTCTGAGCCAGAGCAGTAGTTAAAGGCTTCCAATCAGAAATTCAAATCCAAACTCCTTTCTTTCTCATGCTTCTGTTTGGGTCCCCAAACAACTAGGAATGGGGGAGAAATCTGGTTTGGTTCACATATTCATGTGCAAGTACCAGATTCGCAATCCTCGAGGCAGTCCGCAAACTGAAACAAAATTATCCTTTGAAATTTGCACTTCTCTGAATTTTGTGCTTCAGTTCTCCTACCAAATCATATGTAGGAAAAAATTGAAAGGGGATAGTGCGCAGAAAAATGCTTACCTTAGTGAAAACCATGAGCACAAATGTCGTGGATTAAGTAAAACTGATAGCATAAATGTATTGAACAGTTAAAACCGTACATAAAAATTGGTATATTAGGAGAAAAGTGCATTAAGATGATGTTGAATTCTCGTGAGGACTTTTTTAAAAAGCAAACTGATGGAGAAATTAGGAGAATTGAATGTAAGACTGGAAAAATAAGAAACTGAAATGGAAATTGACATATTTGTGCATCCCTGTGTGCAAGATTGATTTGTTTTGTGCCTGAGCCTCTCTTTCCTAATAGATGTCTTAGATCTTCAGTTGGGTCTCTTATCACTCCATAGCTTTTGCCCGAACATTTGCTGCATCTACTTCAACATTGTGTAGGAAGGATCGAAGCATGTAGAACGTTGTGGCGAAAGAAGCGACTCCACCAACTATGGATCCCAACACAGGTACAAAATCGCAGATCAGTTCTATCACTGTCACTGTTGCACAAATGAATGACTTTGATAGGAAACCAATTACCATTTCCTTATTGATGTCGGTGGTCATTGGGGTGTTTTTGATTGCAGATTTTAACTCGTTAACAGATTTGCCAAACCGATTTGCAAGAAGATGGAGCGAATTTTCATCCAAGCCAAAGACCTTACAGAAACATATCATTGATCCCACCAAGATGGCAATATCACAGGCAAAAGAGAGGCCTGGGACAGGAACAGCCCCAATAATGCATGACACAATTGCTAGCTTCCATATGAGGGCTTCCATTGCAGCCCTTTTCCTTTTCACAATTTCTCCAGAGAAAGTTGGAGTAGCCATGATTAAAGCATGTTTCTTGAGATCATCCAAGTCGTTCTCCAAGGTCTTATACAACAGAGGGAAATCATACAGGTCCAAATCCTGCCTCGATATTAGAAAAACCCTTGGAGAAGGCTCCCCTGCCATTCTCAGATACTCCCAGCAGTTTCTCCTTATCTTCTCAAGGATTTCTTCCTGAATGAAATTCTTTTTCCTTCTCTCAGAATTTATACTGACATCCACTTTGGCACGCACATAGTAAAACCTCTTCCCCATTTTCTGAATTTCACGGGCCAGCAAGATGTCATGCTCAGTGAAGCGTTCTCCAGAAACAATGATGAAGAAATCATACTTGCGAAAATTTACTATCTTCAAATATTCCCTGGCTTTAAATTCAGGTGTTCCAATTCCTGGCAGATCCCAGAAGGTTACTTTAGGGAATATGGGATGCTGATACCCCTTTGTCTCCATGGTTGTTTGTACCACCCCAGTCTCTGCTGAGTCCTCTTCATAATCGTTCATGCCTCTCAGGGCATTGACAAGGGATGATTTACCAGCACCTGACCGCCCAGTGACAGCGATATCAAGTGTGGTATTTTCCAACAATGCTAAGTCTTGATGACACTGAGTTACAAACTCTGAGATATCCTTCTCTTCCAAAGCAGCCTTCAACTTTTCAAGGTCAATTTTTAAGATTGCTTTCGAGATAGCGCCACCCAGGAAAAATCTTTTCGATGATCTAAGAAAGAAAGGAAACATTGTGATTGCTAACTTGTATGAGTGGATGTTCAAATGCCATTTTTCATTATCAGTTTAAGTATTGATATAGGATTGGGTGACACGAATTAAAGTATATTTGCTGTGTATTTCCTCCTTTGTATATGTATCAATGCCTGAACACCTCTATGCACTTATATATTCGTGCCATTTATTATTGATACTGCTATCGGAATATTTCTATATGCTTCTGCTCTGCTCTGCATTTACTATAAATAATATTCTATCATTGTATTCACATTTATAATTGTATTTTATATATATAAGAAATGCACTTAGCATTGAAAATGTAAGAAAAACAGTGTTTGAGATAAAGCCAGGAATGTTTATAACTTTCTCCATCTTGTTTGCAAAACAAAGTGCAGTGTCTGTTACATTTCTTGTATGTACTATGGAACCAACTATTTACCCAAGGCCACCAATGACGAAGTGGCCTATATTATAACATGTAGTGGATGTGTGGGTGTGAATGAATTTCTCTTTCTAAGGCTTATGGCTAAAACTGGAGGCTTGGAAGTGCTGAAGGTTATTAAGGAAACAACAACTGGAAGGTGTCTGGAATACATCAACGATAAACAAAAGTTATAATTCTACTTTAAGTCTGAGTATCCTAAAAGAGATCCCGTAACCAGTACCCTTGATAGGCACCAAGCTGGTATGAGAAAGAGGAGATGCAGTCCTGAGAACACAGATGTGCCAAGAGACTGACATCACGAGAAGTGCCAGCTGACTGACTTCCGGGAAGGGTGACTTAGCCTGTGCCTGCTTTTGAGACGGGCTCCTGCCTCAAAAGAAGCTTATTCAGATATATCAGTCAGATTTTTTTTTTTTTTGACTGATTAAACTTCTCCCGGGTAGGGAGAAACGAAGAGATTAACCTCAAAGCCTATTTTTGTTGGGACGACCAGATCTCATTAATTTATGGGACGAGGTCCAGCCGACGAAGGTGGGACGGATTTTCAACAACAAGCTCTATCTGATAAAGCGAACGTTCATCTTATCTTCTAAGAGAGAACGCACTAACAGGCAAGCACCCTTCTTTCTATATTTTTCTTTTACTTGACTTAAATTGTTGCTGTTTAAAAGAGATTTGCCAGATTGATCGGTTTTTGACATCTCACTGGGGAGCCATAACTTCTCTCTGCTACTCACTAATTAATAGCTTATCTCTGTTTTTGTTGCAAAAAGCTGTCCTGGATTTGCATTCTAAAGATATACACAGAAGAGGGATTTCTATTCCAGATTTTTATTTTGAAGAATATTATATTGTCTGAGACTAGTCTCTTTTTGGTCTATTTTATTTTGACGAATCTGTTTCCTGACGACCGCCATTAATTGTTTCGATCCTGGGAACTGCATTTTGTTTACTTAAGCATGGAGAGATAAGGCTGTCTGCTCTGTTTATACTGTGATGTCACCAAGTTTGGAGTATTAACCCAATTGTTGCTGAAATAAGAAGTGGTTTTCCTATATTTTTCTTTTAAAATGGCAATTAAGAAAGTGGCTGAGAATTTGGAAATAACTATGTTTCAGAAAATAATGGATGAGATTGAGATAACGAAACAAAACCTGCGACAGGGTTGTAAGGAGCTGAAAATTGAATTGAGTAAAATGAAGCAGGAGATTAAAGATATAGGGGTCCCTGTGAGAGAGGTGACCCTGGAAGGGGTCCCTGTGAGAGAGGAGACCCCGGAGATTGGAACAAACGTGGAACAGGAAAAAGATTTGGAGTCTATGGACTTTAGAAACAAAATCTATTGTTTGGAGACACAGGAGATTAAAGACATAGGGGTCCTTGTGAGAGAGGAGACCCTGGAGACTGGAACAGGGGTCCCTGTGAGAGAGGAGACCCTGGAGACTGGAACAGGGGTCCCTGTGAGAGAGGAGATCCCGGAGATTGGAACAAACGTGGAACAGGAACAAGATTTGGAGTCTATGGACTTTAGAAATAAAATCTATTGTTTGGAACTCAATGTTATCTCTGAAGAAATTAATGAAGATTCTAGAGATAAAGTTATCAATGGCATGGATAATCTTCTGGACTGGAATGATGTGATGGAGCCCAATATAGAGAAAATCTATGGAATTAACTGCAGCCATGTGACAATGGAAAAATTTTCAAGAGATGACCCAGTGTATTTTGAAAAAAAGAACAGAGATATGATTTTACAGCAGTATTTCAGCAACCTATTCAGAATGGATGGCAAGAAAATATTTGGGATAGAGGTAATTCCCATCAGACTCTTACTATATGACTATGGCTTTGACAGCAAGATTATTATGGAATACTGATAATGGAAGATTGGATACTGAAATTACTGGACTTAACAAGACTACTGAAGATGGAAGATGGATAATGGAACTAATAGGGATAATAGAACAATGGCTACTGAAATTACTGAACCTAACAGATTCTGATGTGATGGATTAATTGAAATGTTTATTTTGACTATGGTTATGACAATAAGATTATCATAATTAGTAATGAGATGGATTAATCGATATGCTTATCTGGAAAAAAAAATTGATAGATATATTTCTTAAAGAATTGAAACCTCTCTTTGACTTTTTGTGGAAAGAATAAAGTAATGTTTATGAGATTTGATGATTAAGTAAGATAACTACTGGAGGAAAGTGATTTTATAATATGACTTAAGAGACAGGATTGTTATATATTATAGACTTATAACTGATTTGATCTTTGACAAATGGGAAGTCAATATTTTACTCTTTATTTTTTATTTTTGTTTTTTTTTTCTTTTTTTCTTTTTGTTTAACTATTTTTGATTTTGTTTTTTGTCTTTGAATGTTTTATGATTTCGTCTTGTATGTTTTATGAAAATCTGAATAAAAATTATTGAAAAAAAAAAAAGAGAAGTGCCAGCTGACTGATTGATGAATGACATACTGGGGCTCAGTGAACATATAAAAAAAAATCAAAACATTATATGACTATAAAGACACTGCAGCTTCACCAGAAGATTTGAGAAGTTTTCTACCACCCGAGACACCATGAGTGTGTTTCCTTCTCCAAGTCTCTCCTTCCTCTCTATAGCCACCAGCTACTTGCATGAGTGTGTGAGTATGAAAGATCAGGACTATTAGGCATATCTAATTTTGCATTTTACCATTCCTGCAATGGGTGACTCACAAGAGCAGCTCTAGCTGTGTCAACTGGACATCTTTCAATAAATATTTTAAAATCTTTTTAACTTGCTGTGGTCCCAACACTCCTTCTGCTTGTTTCCGCTATCTCCTAGCTTGATCACCCAGGAGTGGCTTTGGGATCATTGGTAAGACCTAATTCCCCAACACTACAAGTCATGGGAGATTGGTCTGGATAATATCTGGGAATCCCCTCCAAGCCTGTGCCTGCAGAGCTGAAGCATGCAGGTTTTAGTAGAGGAACCTATTGAACTGGTTAAACCAGTTCCCTTTGTTCAGTTAATAGTTTGGGTCAAGCCAGTTTCTTTGTTACGTTGATGGCCCCAATTAACATGTCTAAAGATTTGGTCAAGAGCAGTTCGATTGTCATAGGAACTCTTTCAGGAGAGTGGCCCTCCCATCCCCCTCACCTGGCTGGGGCTAGGAGATGAGTTTTTGTGTGTTCTTTTAGTTAGTTTGGTGTGAAGCTGTAAGCTGGAAAGACACAGAAATGCTTGCCCTGCTCTCTATGCTGAACCCCAAAACTATGGCTTTGGAGGACTCCCCCAGAAACCTAATAGTTTATTCTATTTAATTTAGATTATTGTATGTTCTTAATTATATGTACTTTTATCTGGAAGCCGCCTTGAGTTCCAATTTGGAAAATAGGGTGGGATAATAATAATAATAATAATAATAATAATAATAATAATAATAATAATAATAATAATAATGAAACAAGAATTTATCTATTTTATTTATTAATTACATTTACATCCCACCTTTTCCTCCAAGGAGCTCAAAGTAGTGTCCAGGGTTCTCCCCTCTTCATTTCATCCTCACAACAACCCTGAGAGGTAGGTTAGCCTGAAATACAATGACTGGCCTGAAGTCACCCAGTGAACTTCATGGCTGAGAGGGGATTTGAACCCTGTTCTTCTAGGTCATAGTCCAACACTAACCACTATACCACACTGGCTCTCTAAAACACCTAAGGAAAATGTTCCTATCATATATGGATCTGTGGATTTTGCCCTAATGGAGGCATGTACTGAGTCAGGGGTAGGGATGGGGGAGAATATCCGCTAAATCGTACCTAGTACCAATTCCAACTGAATTCAACAGTCTGCTATCTTTTTGGACCAGCACTGATTTCTTGCGGCGGGCTGTGGCTGTAATTGGCAGTGATTTTTTGCAGCAGGCTGCAGCTGTAATCAGCTCCAACTTTTTTTAAAAAAAAATCTCAATATTACGCAATTATCTTCATAATATTATCTGTTGATGCATTTATAACAGTGTGTAGGTGTGATAAATAGGAAAAAAATAAACCACGTAGAATACCGTGATCATTTACATAGGCATTTGCAGCAAAAATTATGGGGGGAAAATGGCAACCAAAAACAACAACAGCAGATTGAATCGGCAAGCACCAAAGCAAGCAGGAACAATAAAAAGGGTGGATCGGGATGGAACAACGGACTATCGGAATACAAACGGAGTGAAACAAGGCAGAGAACCCCATCCCTAGTCAGGGAAGGGCAGCTTTCAGGCTTGAGTAGTTTAGGAAGAAATTGTATGATATCAGTCCATGGGTAAGCAACATGGTACCTTCCAGATGCTGTTTGACTACAGTTTCCATCATTCCTGAGCATTGGCCATGGTAGCTGGGGCTGATGGAAGCTGTAGTCCAACATAATTTGGAGCAGCCTTTCCCAACCAGTGTGCCTCCAGATGTTGCTGGACCACAACTCCCATCTTTCCTGACCACTGGCAATGCTGGCTGAGGCTGATGGGAGTTGTGGTCCAACAACATCTGGAGGCACACTGGTTGGGAAAGGCTGATTTGGAGGGTACCATGTTGACTACCCTCGTACCACCAGATCCTAAAGATGGGCCCACCTCTCAATGTTCTTGCACTGTATCATCACAGAGGGCAGATTCCCTAACTTCGTGCTTCCCCAGATGTTGTTGGACCACAACTCCCATCAGCCCTGACTATTGGCCATACTGGCTGGGGTGGATGGAATCTGTAGTTCAAAATGTCTGTAGAGCAGCAGATTGAAGAAGGCCGATATGGGGGAAATAAGAGGTTTGTTACTGACTCTCCAAGAGTGGTAGCTAATCCAGCCCCCGAGTTTTTTCTCTCTCTACCCAACCTCACCAATTTTGGCAGCTGCAGCAAAGAGAAAAAAATAAAATTAAGATAGGAGTGCTTGGGTGGACAGAGTCCAGCAACATGATGGGAATAGAAATCTCCCTTTCTTCGAACATCAGATTGATAATTTAATGAGTGGAGAAGGGATAATAATACCCCTTCTCAGCTGATCAGCAGAAAAGGAGGGCTGTCTGCCTATGCATGTCATCTGGTGCATGAGAGCATGTGGATGGTCACATCCACTTTTGGCCACACTCTCCATATGGCATACACCCCTCGTAGGGTTGGCCAACAATGGATGTGGCCCTTAGGCCAAAAAGAAGTTTAGCCACCCCTACTCTACAAGCTCACAGTGACATGGAGTTGTCACTGGCTACCCATTGTCCAGCTATTGCCACACTCTGGTCAGATATGTTGGAGGAGATAGCATGCAAAGGAGTGTTTGACCCTAGGGAGATGATGACAAGATCAGGAAGAATATGAACTGTGACTTAGAGATGGCTATGGCATTAGTCAATATACACATGGCAGGTTCACTACCTCACTTTGTGGTAGTTGTGTACATCCCCCCCTGAAGCTGATCCACAAGTGGGTCTGCACGACTTTATTACTGACAGGTGGGAGGGTGCAGGGTGCTAAGCCAGATGAGACCATCTCTCTGCTTGGACCTGTGTTGGGAGGGGCAAAAAGCTTGATGCAATGGTGAGCACTCTGGATAATCTTTATGGTGGCAAACTTGGCTTCCAACAAATCAGTCTTTCAGGACATATCATCTTGAGGGGAAGTGAAATGGGTAGCCCATCTCATCATGGCATCTCAGGCTTATGCAATGCAAGGTGTAACTGCTCAAGGAGCTAGTGATGCCACTGAGTCCTTCTCACCTCACTGTTAAGCTTTTATGTGTATTGTAATGTGGAAGAGAGGAAGATGACTGCTTGACACTGGCAGCTGAGTTTAGGTGACCTAAGAGAGAAAAGTGAGGGGACACATGGCCTCCATGGCCTTATAAACTGGTATAGCCACAAGAGGATAGGAAAATATAGGTTAAATGGTTTTTATGTTTTGTTGCAGATGCATAATTAAATGGAGTTTGGCCTTAGCTAAACCCAGCATACCTATTGCGTATCTTCCTTTCTGAGTCCTGAGGTTGTATTAAGGTATGCCTCCTGAGATCCTCAAGCTCATTCTGCAGGGTCTCTTGCAGTAGGGGGAAATCATACATGCTCAAATCCCATCTGGATATTAGAAAAACCCTTGGAGATGACACTCCTGCATTTGTCAAATTTTCACAGCAATAACTCCTTATTTGCTGTAGGGTTTGGTTCTCACTGAAGTTGGGGTTCATCCTTTCAGCATTTATACTTTCATCCACTTTGGTGCGCACATAGAATAACCTCTTGTTCATTCTCTGAATTTCACAGGCCAGCATGATGTCGTACTCAGTGAAGCTTCTTTCACCAACAATGATGAAGAAATCATACTTGTCAAAATCCATATCCCTCAGGTATCCGTCTGCCTCAAACTCAGGTGTTCCAATTCCTGGCAGATCCCAGATGGTTACATCTGGATATTTGGGGTACAGGTATCCTATCGGCTCCATTGTACCTTGTATCACATCAACCACAGCTGCACCAGCCTCCTCGTCTGTCAACATATCCCGTAGGGCATTGACAAGGGATGATTTACCAGCACCTGACACCCCTGTGATGGCAATGTCAAAGGTGTATTTGCCTGATGAGTGAGGAATTTGATCTGCTGTGTCTGGTTTGGAGCTCTTACCACCCATGGCTGCTCTTCAGGAAGATTTACCAGACCTAAAGTAAATACAGAAATATTGCAATGGTTAACTTCTGCTCGATAATGTTCAGTTCTCATTTTTTCAGTCTTAAATTCTCTTCAGGTTTCTGCAGCAATTTGCTTTTTTAAAAAAAAGAAAAGGAAAAAATCCTCAAGAAAGTACAACTGGGCACATTGAAACTCCTGACAAAAAGCAAGCATGAGGGAGCCCTGAAAATGGCTTCTTGGCAAGAAGAATAGAAATATTGTAATGGTTAACTCCTGCTACATAATCTTCGCATAATATTTTCCTTTGATCATCTGGGTTTAGACAGGTGGGTCAAATGGATTTACTTAGGGCAGGGGTGGGAAACTAGGGCTGTGCACACCTTCCCCTGACCCAGCTGGTGAGTGGAGGATGCCTACAGGGAACTCACTGTTGTAGCAGACCAGGATCGCACCCTTCAGACGGTCCTGCTATGGTTTGCATACCACCTGTTTCCCTTACAGGGAAATGAATTGCCCCGGTGCACAGCCCTATGGGAAACCTTTTTCAGTGCAAGGGTCACATTTCCTTCTGGGAAACATTCTGAGGGGCACATGTCAGTGGTGGGTGGGGCCAGAGGCAGAAGTGTAAATTTTATCTTTGTACAATAGGCCAGTTTCTACACCCACTCATATATCCCTCTCTATTCTCCATCCAGGGAAGCAAGCGGCATTGTCAGAATTCAAGGAGGCATTTTAGCCAGGCAAAGGCACTCAGAGTATGATGCAGGGCAGGTGAAGACTGTAGCCTGAGGAGAGGGGGTGGGGCCCAGAGAGGGTTCTGAGGGCCAGAGAGAAGCCTGGAGGTCCACCTATTGTTGGGTCCTCTGCCTTCTTTTATTTATTTATTTATTTACATACATACATACATTTTATTTGGAAATTTAACAAAGTAAGTCCCAACAGGCACCACTGTCATCATAGTATAACAGCAGAGGACCTATAGGAACAATTTTAAAAAATTGGGGGGGGGAGAAATGATGGGAGGTTGAGGGGCTACAGAAAACCACTGGTGGCCCCAGTGTGCTCAGGGGTTAGCCAGCCTTGGTTTACACCATAATAAATGAGGGGCACTGCAATCCATCTCGTTGGAGGCCAGCAGAAGCAAAGCCAGCAGAAGGGGCTGTCACATTCAGCTGCCATTCAGGGGTCTCTGGGAGGGGAAGATATAACTGGCTGCACCAGCAGGACATGGCAGAAGGAAACGGAATACATGTTTCCTTCCACCACCCCCTTTCCTGGTAAATTGGCTGCCGGGATGGAATGCCGTGGGAAGGAGCTGAATGGGATCTGGATGTAGTGTAAGCCCCTCCCCTCTGTCCTCTTCCCCAACCCCCCCCCAGAATGCTCCATTTTGGGGCCTTGCAGTGGCTCCTGTCCTGTTATGCCAGACTGGGCTTCTCGGGGGATCTCTACCTAACCCGGGATGAGGGACTTATGTCAGCATAGCCCACCTGAGCCAGCACCCAGCCAGCTTAGCCAGACATCTGCCATATCCAACTCCCCTCAGCCCCTCATACGTAGCAGTTGGATTGTGCCCTTAGTCCGGAACCTGCCACAAGACCATTTAGTTCACATTTAAAGCTGAGTTTAGCAAATTCACACTCTCTGAAACACTGTGAGCGCCAAAACACAGCCATCCTCCAAAATCCACTTTTTCTGAATATTGTGATGCAGTTCGCCAACTACCATTGTTTACAAAAATGCATATATTAAGGGGAAATGTGCATAAAATGAATATATTAGTGAAAACAGCATAAAAGAATGCATTATATGAGGAGAGATTGCTTACCAAAATGTCTATATTAATCAAAACAGCATACAAAGTTGTGTTTAGTCAGAGAAATTCACACTAAAATGCTGGAGAATTTTCATGAAGATTTTTTAAAAAAAATAAATCACAAATTGCTGCAGAAATTGGGAGAAGTGAATTTAAGATTGGAAAATGAGAAACTGAGAGAACTGAAGTTGATAGTTCTTTCCGTCCCTACTAGGGATGGGTGAGAAATCTGATTCAGTTCACATTTCAAGCCAAATATATCAACTTTGCACTTTCCAAAACAATATCAGAAGGGAAACACAGCCATCCTTCAAAATTTGCACTTATTTGAATTTTGCGATGCAGTTTGCCAGCCAAACAATGTTTACAAAAATGCATATGTTGGGGGAAAGTATGTATATGAATGAAAATAACATACAAAAATGCATTACATGATGAGAAATTGCTTGCAAAAATGTGCACATTAGTCAACCCTGCCTACAAAAATGTGTTTATTAGGAGAAATAAGCACGAAAATTCTGAATAATTTTCATGTTGATTTTTTCATTTTGAGTGAATGAAGTCTTTATTGTTCAAAGCCATAGGCTACCACAATTAAACAGATATAAAAGGAAGATACAAAATACATATAAAAAAAAGATCATATTACAATAAAACACAGTTCAACAACATAGTGGAAAAGCAGAAGTACAGTTCAAATAAAAGTTTCCTCTCATGAGCATTTTTTTTAAATAATCACAAATTACTGCAGAGATGTGGAGAACGGAATTGAAAATTGGAAAAATGAGAAACTGAGATAACCAAAATGGACTGATCTTCCTTACAGAAGACTCTCTGTTGTTCTGGTCACACCAGGCTAATATAGGAGCAGCTGGGAATATTAAAGGTGGGGCTTCAGGGAGGGATGGAGGGAGAGGGGGTGATTGTTTTAGTTGTTTGCCGCTTTGCTCGCTTCTTAAGTGATAGAGGCGGGTTAAACAGCTGCTTCTTTATTCCAATAAACAATCTCTGAACAAACAGCTCTTTTGGGAAAACCTTGCAGTTTGGAGCAGACAGCAGCAGCTGCTAATAAACAGGAAAATAAGTGAAGAAAGCCGAGCAATCAGGAGAGTCTGGCTTACCGTTAACAGCCAAGGGTCGCTTTGAGGAGCTGAAAAAACAGCGACGCTTCTTCAATCACAGGGTGGGTGGCTGTTTGTTAAGGGGCCTCTTTCTCCCTGCTTCTAGAAATCACCTCGTCTCTTCTGCGTTTCCTGAAACAAGAAGGCTGAAGTCTAAGCAACAATGAAAGTGAAAGTACACTTTCTCTGGAGAGAACCTGCAACAGCCTGATCCGGACCAGCAATGTCCTGGGGTGAAGGGAAGTTGAAAAAAGAACAAACATTTCTCTATGAACTAGAGTTCTCTGGAGCCACCATTATTTCTAGAGATGCTAGGAACGTCCAAGATTTTCTGCCAAAACTGCATATGCATTCCTGCCCCCCCATAAGTATTCTAAAGACCCAACAGCTTCAAAAAGATAAGTATAAAGTCAGCAAACTATATAATATTGACACCTCAGCCATGTATTACCCGAATCCCTGCATCTCTGGCAATCCTATCCTGCACAATAAAGGGCCCACAGATGTACTGTGGCCCCTTCCTACCTGTGCCCCCCTGAGGAAATCCCAGGCCCTCTTGTTTGCAGCCCATTGTAGACACACTTAACAGCCATCAGCAACCATTGAAATTGGGGTTGAAGATGGGAGGATGCCAGCATTGTTATATGTCCAGTGGTAGCTCCCCGCTTGTGATGACATTTTCTTCAGAGTGTGGGGAACAAAGATCCCCCCAGGACCTCTTCCTTCCCTGTCTGTTACTCCAGACTTTTAAGTGGTGAGCTGACATCTAGAGCTTTCCAGGCTTTCCTAGTCAGAACCATGTGAGTGATTATTTCAGAGCTTGGAAAAGTTACTTTTTTGAACTACAACTCCCATCAGCCCAATCCAGTGGCCATGCTGGCTGGGGCTGATGGGAGTTGTAGTTCAAAAAAGTAACGTTTCCAAGCTCTGAATTTATTAGTTACCTAATGTTTGTTTGTTATAGTGTTATAATAATAAAAATTCAAATACGAGCCAGGAGTTTTGGTTTTTTTTCAGAAGCCTGGTTGCAGGGAGCTGTTGATAAGCTACTGGAAAACTCACGGCTCCAAAGGCTGTCGGAGCAAGCTAGGCTCATTAATTAGCACTCTGTTCTTTCACCCAAAATGGGAGCATCCTCAAGGCCACAGCAGCTGGCAGCTTGGTTTTTGGCAAGTGCCTTGCTCAGAGCACAGTTTTCCAGTCTGGAGTGAAATATAAATGAGGTCTGTGCTATCCTTAGCAGCTGATGGCAAGATGGTAATAAATTTGAGCAAAGGTTTCTCAGCTATAGTTAAAGATGTTAAAGATGTTAAACAGACAACCAGCCACTCACCCGACGCCGGAACCGGAAGCTGTGGAATGTCCTCCCGAGGGAGCCACGCCTGCCTGGTGCAGCAGGCTTTATACGCCTTTAACAACTGTGTGGCAGCACATTAAGCCTTTTGTAGGATGGAAATACACTTAAGGGAGAAGCTTCACCTGTTCACATTCTGCCTGTCAGACGTTTTATTAATTTTGGTGCAGAAATATTTTTGTTAGTTAATTCATGACTTATTTGTTTGTTTTACTGAATATTCTCAGGGAGAGGCACTTCTGGAATTTTCTGCCTCAAGTGCCAAAATACCTTGGCTACCCTTGGGTGCAATGGCTTTGGTTGTGGAGTCGAAGCCATGTCATCCCAGGCAGTACAATGTTTTGGGCCAGCCCTGTTTGAAAGTTGAATATTTTGCGATGGCTGATAAGAATATTTGGAGCAGAAATCACATTCTGTTTACACCTATTCTACTTCATCGCTGCAAAGACTGGCAGAACAGACAATTTCTGAGAGAACAGATACCTAAGGTCATTTGATGCTTATTTTTTGAAGCTAACAGTCCTGATTCTTGCTTGCTGGACTAGATCAGAACTCATGTATCCTTTGGGTTTTGCACTTATTTTACCATATAGGTTTTTTTTGAGAAATGTGGTGTATGTGACTGTTTATATTCTGTACTTTGGAGGGAAAATATTTTACCTCTGCTGATGTCAGTGTGTAACTGTCAAAGTTCAGGGCCTTGTGCTGTTACTATGTTGCTGTAGTTGGTTGTGGATGGGTTCTGAAAGGGGACAGAGAGAGAAAGAGAAAGATGTTTTTAATATTTATGGATGGGGCCTGGCTCAGGTAAATTTCTGCATGATTGGGCCTGGATCAGGTAAATTCATTTTGATGGGTCTGAGAAACTGCAGACTCTGAATGGCTGGAGGTTCAAATCAGTGAAGAAATGAGTGGTTTACTGTCAGTTGGGGAAGATATTTGGGTAAGTCAGTTGATGAGAGAGGTGTGAGGCAAAGGCCAGAAAAAGCTGAGGGGAAAGTGGATAGTGGAGAGCTGAATATTTAGCCATTCATCCCCAGCAGGTTAACAATACCTTGCTAGTGAAGATCAGAAGAAGGGAGCCAGTGGCTATGTTAGGCTTAAGAGGCTGCCCTTTGTGAAGGTCTTACCAGAAGAAAGTTACACAGGTTTACAAAGTGCCCCCAATATTTGCAGGTGTGATGCATACACTCCCAAGTCCCAAGCCTTCCACATGTTGTGCAGTGAAGTAGAGCCCTCTGAGTGATTAAGGATCCTGATAAAGCAAGGACCCCAATCTCATGAAGGAGTCTACTCACATTCACATAAACATGGGCAGAAACCACTTGCAGACTTTAACCCCACAACACAGAGAAAGTTGAGGACTGGGGTATGTGACACACGCAAGAGCAGTCAGTGTGCTATGACCCGGGAGACCAGGGTTCAAATCTTCACTCAGTCATGAAGAAGAAAGAACATGGAGAGCAGGAGGCTAGGTACATAGGAAGCTGCCTTATATTGAGTCAGACCATTTGTCTATCTCAGTACGGTCAACACTGCCCGGCAGCAAGTCTCCAGGGTTTCCAGGCAGGAGTCTCTCCTAACCCTACCTGCAGATGTCAGGAGTGAACCTGGAACTTTCTGCATGCTCTACCACTGAGCTACAGCCCTTCCGCCAAAGTCTGCATGCGTCTACCTGACCTGGGCATATTTGGAGTCTTAGGTTCATAGAATATATGAAAAGAAGCAGAAGGAAATACTGTGCAATATATACGATTAAAAAGCAGAAAGTATAAGAGTCTTGCAAAGCATAAGCCAAATAGTTTATAACATAACCAAAAAAGGCAGTCGCATAAAGAAGAGCAGGTAA
Organism: Rhineura floridana; assembly: GCF_030035675.1. Taxonomy (NCBI): domain Eukaryota; kingdom Metazoa; phylum Chordata; class Lepidosauria; order Squamata; family Rhineuridae; genus Rhineura; species Rhineura floridana. The sequence continues at coordinate 29,143,951 of NC_084494.1, read as the reverse complement.
TATAGCTAACCAAGACAAAAAGGGGGGGGAAGGGACTTCCAGCTCCTCTCTCCCCATTCAAATGCCAAACCCCTGCTTCTCTCACACACATTTCTTCTCTCTGCACCACTCCTGCCGGTGAATTCCTTTTCAGAAGATATTACTCACATGCTTTAAAAAAAAGATCGACATTCTTGTGCTAGCCCAGTTATCAAGTCTCCACACAAGGAAACAGACTCTGTGTGTAAAAGGTGGTCCTGAGACTTCCATGTGCTTGGGATAGGCTAAGAGATAGCATGTGGCCCAAAGTCACCAGTGAGCTTCATTGCTGAGTGAGGATTTGAATCCCGGTCTTTGTCTTTGTCACTGAAAGCTTCTTCTGGGGCATCAGGGAGCCATCCTTTTCCCAACTGTTATATTTTTGTAAGCATCACGCTCGCCATGAATGCTTCAAGCACAGGCGCATGGCAGCAGCTGCTGAAGCGTTCACGGCAAGTGGAATGGGCAGGTGAGGTGTGCAGCTGAAGAGAGTGAACTGTAGCATGAAGGCTTCAGCCGCCCGCCTTGGCAGCCTCTGCAGCAGCAACAGTTAAGGGGGATGGGAGGTTAGGGCGGTGGGCGAGGCTGGGCCTCCCTGCAGGACAACTTCCCTGCAGCATAAATGCTTTAGCCTCCCACCATATTGGTGGTAGCAGCAGCAGGCAGATGTGCAGCAGTGGCTGAAGATTCATGGCAAGCGGAGCAGGCAGACAAGGTGGCTGAAGCAAGCAAACTGCAGCATGAATGCTTCAGCCACCTGTGTACAGGAGGGACAGGAGGTGAGGGTGGTGGGCAAGGCTGGGCTTCCCCATAGGACAACTTTCTGGTTCTGCCCCCATTCACAAGGCCAGTTCAGAACCTGCTGCTGCCGCTGCTGCTACCACTGCTGCACCTCTTATTCTTCTGAAGGGAGAGCAGTATTTGTGTGACATGCAGCCCAATCTCTCACATGCTCTCCTCACATGTTGAGGCTTATGGAGGTGCCTGCTTCTCTCCTTGGCCACCATGACTAGACCGGAAGTGACAGACTGGTGGTGGCCGACAAAAACTCTTGTGTGCCCCCATTTACCTCCCTCTGCTTGTCTTTATCCTTCATCGCTACAGAGGCACTCTGAGGCCTGGTTGGCTGGGTCTGGTAGGTATGACTTTTGCAGCAGCAAACAGGATGGGAGGAGACAAATGGCAGTGAAAAGCACTAAGTCTTGGGTAAAGCAGGCGGCTGAAGTGAGAGAAGGGCTGGTCTTCTTAACCTGCACCTTGGGAAACTCTTGTTATTCCATAGCCCTTGAAATATAAAAATTAAAAAAGAGAAACATCTAAACTTGCATTTGTAAAACGTGAGGCTGAAGGACTCAGTTCCCTACAAACTTTCAGCTTGCAAATGTCCTAAAATTCATGCAAAATGTGTATTTTAGAAAAAATGCATATAAAAATTATGTGAATTCTCATGCTATTTTAAAAAAACTTATCCTAGTCTACATCTACATATGTATTGCAACTATTTTTATATATGGAATTATTTTTAATTGATTTTACTTCTCTTGTTTTGTGGTTATAATGTTCTAATTATTTTACAATCATATATTTTATAGTTCTAACCCAACCTGGAATAAGAAATCAAATAAATAAATATACAATGTACAAAGATAACATTGGAATAAATGCGAATTTCAAAGGATAGCTGCATTTCAGTTCTCATGTTGTTTCAGAAAGTGTGAATTTTATAAATTTGGCTTCAAATGTGAACGAAATCAAATTTCTCTCTCGTCTGTAAATTACGTAAGAAAATAAGGGGGAGACTGTTGACGCATGCAAGAAGAGATATAAAGAAATAATGAAACAACACACTAATAGAAGAATAGCCAAAATGAAACATTAGGAAATGTAACAATGAGGGACATAGCTCCACGAGCTAGAGGGAGCCCCAGCTGACGAAGCGTCAAGGCCCCAGCTGACGAAGCATCAAGGCGAGTTAAGCAGCAGAGCAAAAAGAGGATAAGTAGCTCCCATTTATTCCATTATTTAATTGAAGTAAAACAGCTCAGAGCAATAAGTAATAAGGGCAGCCCAAGGTCACCCTGAGCTAGGAGCCAAATCCTGAAAGAACCTATATCTTAGGAGACAGATCCTAGGAGAAGGAAGCCTATAGAAAGCTAGTTTTCAACACCACCCTAGCAGGAAAGCTTCAGGGGACACTGTAAACAAGGCTAAATTCCAGTCGGAGAGAAGGGGGAAAAGGAAACTCCACCGATACATACAGGGAGAGAGTCAGCTCAGTCCTTGCTGAAAAGGGCAGCTTCAGCCTTCCTGAAACACAACCACAAGCTCTGTTTCCCTAGGTTAAAGAAAGGTCACGCTGTTCTAGGTGGGAAAACAACAAACAAAAAAGACTTGCCTGGAAGGCGCAGCCCCTTGCTTAGATTAAAAGCAGCCAAAACCTTAAACAGCCCCGCCCCTCGCTCAGGAAGGAAGCCTGAGAGAATACTAAAGAGTTAAGCCCCAGCTGATAGCCATCAGCCTCAAGTAACACATCATTGGCTGCCAGCAGTAGCTGGGAGGAACCAGCCACACATATAAAGTCAGAGCACCCTAGCGAGAGAGCCTGCTCCACGAGCTAGAGGGAGCCCCAGCTGACGAAGCGTCAAGGCGAGTTAAGCAGCAGAGCGAGTTCGGCAGCAGAGCGAGTTCGGCAGCAGGGCGAGTTCGGCAGCAGGGCGAGTTCGGCAGCAGGGCGAGTTCGGCAGCAGGGCGAGTTCGGCAGCAGGGCGAGGAGGCCAGGGCCCCCTACTCTGCCCGTCTGTTCCCTGACCTCAACTAAACCGCAGTCTCCAACCCATTGACGTAATAAACCTTAAACAAAACTATGCAGGTAAGAAGCCAGCAGGGGCGTGGGGGCTTTCCAGTGTTTTGCACCGCCTGCAGCATGTACGACTATCTGCCTGTTGGACAGAAATCGTGGGTGTGCTCTCGGTACAATGAGCTCCTGGCTCTCCGGGAACGACTTCATTTCCTTGAGGCCAAGGTGGCGGACCTGGAAAAGCTGAGAGAGGCAGAGAGGTGTGTGGATGAGGCCTTCAGGGACGTTATAGCTGTGTCCCACTCCAAGGATGATAGCTCTCCTGCTATCATGGAGAACGATGGTCTCGGGGAAGGAGAGCATCCAGCTGAGGAAGAGGGAAACGATCCCTTAGAAGCAACCCATTCCTTGGGGGATGAGCAGCTATCCTCTCATGCCGAGGATATATCTCCAGGGGATGGAGGGATCCTTGTAGTGGGTGATTCGATCATTAGGAACATAGACAGTGGGGTGTGTGATGGGCGTGTAGACCGCAAGGTGTTTTGCCTGCCTGGTGCGAAGGTTGCGGATATCGCCCGTCGTTTAGATAGTTTGGTAGACAGTGCTGGGTAGGAGTCAGTGGTCGTGGTGCACGTTGGCACCAACGACATGGGGAAATGCAGCCGTGAGGTCCTGGAAGCAAAATTTAGGTTGCTAGGTAGGATGCTGAAAGCCAGGACCTCCAAGGTGGCTTTCTCTGAAATGCTACCGGTTCCACGCGCAGGACCAGCCAGACAGGCCCAGCTTCGCAGTCTCAATGCATGGATGAGACAATGGTGTCGGGTGGAAGGGTTTGGATTTGTTAGGCACTGGGGAACATTTTGGGACAAGCCGGGCCTGTACAAAAGGGACGGGCTCCACTTGAACCAGAATGGAACCAGACTGCTGGCACTTAAAATTAAAAAGGTAGCAGAGCAGCTTTTAAACTGACTGAGGGAGGAAACCAGACAGGAGCTGGGAAAGGTCCGGTTCGGAATAAACCTCCCCCCTGGGATAAAAACCAAAGAAATGATGAAATTTTAAAAGGGGTAGGCCTAGAAGTAGGCATTGTGAGAGCAGGGGCACAGGATATAAATTCAGAAGAGCAAAATTACCACAGGCCTAACCACAAGTGCCAAAGACACTTGAAGAGAGACACTGCTTACAAGTGCCTGTACGCTAATGCTAGGAGCCTGCGAACCAAGATGGGAGAACTGGAGTGCTTGGTCTTAGAGGAGAGCATTGATATAGTGAGCATAACCGAGACCTGGTGGAATGGAGAAAACCAGTGGGATACGGTTATCCCTGGATATAAACTATATCGGAAGGACAGGGAAGGACGTATTGGTGGCGGAGTCGCTCTATACGTGAAAGAAGGCATTGAATCCAGCAAGCTCGAAACCCCAAAAGAAGCGGACTCCTCCACAGAATCGTTGTGGGTGGTGATACCGTGCCCCAGGAGGGACTTAATACTGGGAATGATCTATCGTCCCCCTGATCAAAATGCTCAGGGAGACCTTGAGATATGAAATTGAGGAAGCATCCAAACTAGGAAAGGTGGTAGTAATGCATGACTTCAACTACCCGGACATAGACTGGCTGCATATGTGTTCCAGTCATGACAAAGAAGCAAAGTTTCTAGATATTCTAAATGACTATTCCCTAGATCAGTTGGTCATGGAACCGACCAGAGGGACGGCAACCCTGGACTTAATCCTCAGTGGGGACCGGGACCTGGTGCGAGATGTAAGTGTTGTTGAACCGATTGGGAGCAGTGACCACAGTGCTATTAAATTAAACATACATGTAACTGGCCAATTGCCAAGAAAATCCAACACGGTCACATTTGACTTCAAAAGAGGAAACTTCACAAAAATGAGGGGATTGGTAAAATGAAAGCTGAAAAACAAAGTCCAGAGGGTCACATCACTCGAAAATGCTTGGAAGTTGTTTAAAAACACTATATTAGAAGCTCAACTGGTGTGCATACCACAGATCAGAAAAGGTACCGCCAGGGCCAAGAAGATGCCAGCATGGTTAACGAGCAAAGTCAAGGAAGCTCTTAGAGGCAAAAAGTCTTCCTTCAGAAAATAGAAGTCTTGTCCGAATGAAGAAAATAAAAAAGAACACAAACTCTGGCAAAAGAAATGCAAGAAGACAATAAGGGATGCTAAAAAAGAATTTGAGGAGCACATTGCTAAGAACATAAAAACCAACAACAAAAAATTCTATAAATACATTCAAAGCAGGAGACCATCTAGGGAGACAATTGGACCCTTGGATGATAAGGGAGTCAAAGGTGTCCTAAAGAACGATAAGGAGATTGCAGAGAAGCTAAATGAATTCTTTGCATCTGTCTTCACAGTGGAAGATATAGGGCAGATCCCTGAACCCGAACTAACATTTGCAGGAAGGGATTCTGAGGAACTGAGACAAATAGTGGTAACGAGAGAGGAAGTTCTAAGCTTAATGGACAATATAAAAACTGACAAATCACCGGGCCCGGATGGCATCCACCCGAGAGTTCTCAAAGAACTCAAAGGTGAAATTGCTGATCTGCTAACTAAAATATGTAACTTGTCCCTTGGGTCCTCCTCCGTGCCTGAGGACTGGAAAGAGGCAAATGTAACGCCAGTCTTCAAAAAGGGATCCAGAGGGGATCCCGGAAATTACAGGCCAGTTAGCTTAACTTCTGTCCCTGGAAAACTGGTAGAAAGTATTATTAAAGCTAGATTAACTAAGCACATAGAAGAACAAGCCTTGCTGAAGCAGAGCCAGCATGGCTTCTGCAAGGGAAAGTCCTGTCTCAGTAACCTATTAGAATTCTTTGAGAGTGTCAACAAGCATATAGATAGAGGTGATCCAGTGGACATAGTGTACTTAGACTTTCAAAAAGCGTTTGACAAGGTACCTCACCAAAGACTTCTGAGGAAGCTTAGCAGTCATGGAATAAGAGGAGAGGTCCTCTTGTGGATAAGGAATTGGTTAAGAAGCAGAAAGCAGAGAGTAGGAATAAACGGACAGTTCTCCCAATGGAGGGCTGTAGAAAGTGGAGTCCCTCAAGGATCGGTATTGGGACCTGTACTTTTCAACTTGTTCGTTAATGACCTAGAATTAGGAGTGAGCAGTGAAGTGGCCAAGTTTGCTGACGACACGAAATTGTTCAGGGTTGTTAAAACAAAAAGGGATTGCGAAGAGCTTCAGAAAGACCTCTCCAAACTAAGTGAATGGGCGGAAAAATGGCAAATGCAATTCAATATAAACAAGTGTAAAATTATGCATATTGGAGCAAAAAATCTGAATTTCACATATACGCTCATGGGGTCTGAACTGGCGGTGACTGACCAGGAGAGAGACCTCGGGGTTGTAGTGGACAGCACGATGAAAATGTCGACCCAGTGTGCGGCAGCTGTGAAAAAGGCAAATTCCATGCTAGCGATAATTAGGAAAGGTATTGAAAATAAAACAGCCGATATCATAATGCCGTTGTATAAATCTATGGTGCGGCCGCATTTGGAATACTGTGTACAGTTCTGGTCGCCTCATCTCAAAAAGGATATTCTAGAGTTGGAAAAGGTTCAGAAGAGGGCAACCAGAATGATCAAGGGGATGGAGCGACTCCCTTACGAAGAAAGATTGCAGCATTTGGGGCTTTTTAGTTTAGAGAAAAGGCGGGTCAGAGGAGACATGATAGAAGTGTATAAAATTATGCATGGCATTGAAAAAGTGGATAGAGAAAAGTTCTTCTCCCTCTCTCATAATACTAGAACTCGTGGACATTCAAAGAAGCTGAATGTTGGAAGATTCAGGACAGACAAAAGGAAGTACTTCTTTACCCAGCGCATAGTTAAACTATGGAATTTGCTCCCACAAGATGCAGTAATGGCCACCAGCTTGGATGGCTTTAAAAGAAGATTAGACAAATTCATGGAGGACAGGGCTATCAATGGCTACTAGCCATGATGGCTGTGCTGTGCCACCCTAGTCAGAGGCAGCATGCTTCTGAAAACCAGTTGCCGGAAGCCTCAGGAGGGGAGAGTGTTCTTGCACTCGGGTCCTGCTTGCGGGCTTCCCCCAGGCACCTGGTTGGCCACTGTGAGAACAGGATGCTGGACTAGATGGGCCACTGGCCTGATCCAGCAGGCTCTTCTTATGTTCTTATGTTCTTAAAATGCAAATAAAACAATTAAAACCAAGCTCTTCTCTACATTGTGTTCCATCATCCTAAAATCCCTCCCGCCCAACTACTTAGAAGATACACCAGCCTAACTAACCCATTCTGAACTTTGTTGTTGTTATGTGCCTTCAAGTCGATTACGACTTATGGCGACACTATGAATCTGCGACCTCCAAGAGCATCTGTCATGAACCACCCTGCTCAAATCTTGTAAGTTCAGGTCTATGGCTTCCTTTATGGAATCAATCCATCTCTTGTTTGGTCTTCCTCTTTTTCTACTCCCTTCTGTTTTTCCCAACATTATTGTCTTTTCTAGTGAATCATGTCTTCTCATTAAGTATGATAACCTCAGTTTCATCATTTTAGCTTCTAGTGGCAGTTCTGGTTTAATTTGTTCTAACACCCAGTTATTTGTCTTTTTCGCAGTCCATGGTATGCGCAAAGCTCTCCTCCAACACCACATTTCAAAGGAGTTTTTTCTCTTATCCACTTTTTTCACTGTCCAACTTTCACAAATCCAACAGGTGTAGAGGTCCTTTCTCTTTCATTAGTACCCCCAAGGGAGGGGTGGAGGGAGTGTTTGCATCTCTGCTCTCCCATTCTGGGCTTTATATACTAATCTGAATCTGGGGCCAGAGCTTTCTACACCGGTTAAAGATGGACACAGAACTTTTCCACACTGCATGCTTAACCAGATTTTAGCAAGGGAATGTTCCACTGTCTTCTAACTGTTCTGTAAAAAAGAAAAGAAAATCCATCTCATCATCTTCTCAAAATGCTTTGACCCAACAGGAAACACAGCTGGTAAAGAGATACCCCATGTGATTGCTACAGGTATGTATAAGTTTTTTTGCGTTTTTTAAGTTTAAAAAATGACTTTGAGTTGCTTATTTAGGCCATATTTGCACCAGTGGAAAACTACATCCACATCAGACAGTTTCTGTCAGTACAATGGAGTGGAGTGTGGTAATAGAAGTCTATTTTGGCATAAAATGGCACATACAGAAATAAAAAAATAATATCAATAGTTTAGGATTCTGCCTCTTTCAAGCCAGTCATTCATGTACCCAAAATCTTGGCATGGTCTATCATGTTCCTTTTCAGAGCTAAACTACGCATGATGATAAGCATCTTTTTACATAAGAGAGCTTCCTGCTGGTTTCTTGCTGAATGGTAATCTCCGCCCAGCTGCTATTTTATACTGGAGATGGTGTTTACAATAAGAAGACACAGGTCATTCTCTGGGGAAGAGGCAGAGCATAACACCACTCAGTAAGACCCCTTAATCCCGTGCTTTGAGGGAGCCAAGAGTAAGAGGCTCAGGAAAGACAACACCCTGCCTGCCCTCAACCAGAAGTCAGATTGTTAAGTGTTGCTGATCCAATGCTGTGGAATGCTCTTCCAGCAGAGATGCAGCAAGCAGCCTCACTTTTGACCAGGGGTGTAGTCGTCCAGTGTCTCAGGAAGTCTTAGACCCTTTCCTTTTTTGGGAGCAGGGTCCCTATGTCTCCAGCATCCAGTGAGCCAATCAGCATGGAAGGGAATTGTGGTAGCCCCTGAGAAGAGTCTTCTAACATGCTTCCTTGACCTTTGCTGCAAATTAGAGCCAATCTGAGTGAAAGGAGGTGAGTCAGCCACTAAGACTCTTCTCAGCAGTTAACACTCTCCCCTTTCATACTTATTGACTCCTGGGGATGTCTGATGTTGTGGGAGAAAGCATTAACAAGGATCTCATTCCCAGCTCAGCAGCAGAAAGGGGGAGGGGACATGACTGTGACCAATGTGAAGGGACCCTGCACTTCTGAATTTGCCCCTACACTACTGCTTTTGACTTTCAGATGTCTCTTGAAGACTTTTTTATGCCAACATCAATCTGGACCTCAGTGGGTAAAGCAGACCCAGTAACAAGGACCACAAACGCAAGAGAACAGCTGGAACAAATTAGATGGTTTACTGTAACACAATGCTCAGTACAAGGATAGTAGACTGATAGTAATTCCACTAAATGACTACATACGGGAATAAGAGGGAAACTGTCAAAGCATACAGGGGATAAAGAAATATTGTGGGCCTTCCATTAAGGTTGGTCAGGAAGCTGCAGTCAATGCAGAATGCCACAGCAAGGCTGTTGAAGGGTCCCCTATTGACAGTGCATAACACCTGTGCTGGAAGAGCTGCACTGGCTGTCAATATGCTACCAGGTTGGCATATGAAACCCTGCAACTTGGGACCATGTTACCTCTGGGAACACCTTTCCTTTTGTACCATTGCCCTTCTGCATGCAAAACAGATGTTCTACCATTTGTTTTATAAGTCCAGTTTTATTGTTGATTGACTGCTATTCACCGCTATGATTTTTTAAAATGTTGGTGATATATATTTGCAAACAATTAAAGAAATAAAAATAATACAGCCATAAAGAAATACACATGGCAATAGGTAATAATCAGCAATGTAGCCATAAGGAACTAAATTCAAATAAAGCAAAGGAAACGAAGTACTTCTGTGCATCCTAAACATCTTCCAACCCAGCTACTTAGAGGATGCATCAGAACTAACCCACTCTGAGCTTCATAGCATTACAAGATTCAAAGCAGCTTGAAGCTACCAGTCCTGCAGGTGTGGTAGCTTTCTCATTCCTGAATCCCACAGAAGAGATGAAGGGGATATCTGCATCTCTGCTCTCTCATCCTGGGTAGATATAGATTTCATCAGAATTTGGGGGCAAAACTTTCTACTTTACTTAGAGGAGAGCACAGTTACCCAAATTTTGTCAATGGAAAGTTTAACCAATCTCCTTGTAAATTTTCTATCTTGTAAATTTTGTCTCGTAAACACAGTTCATCTCTGCTGCTTCTTCAGAAAAAAGGGTATGACCGCAGAAGGAAACACGGGCAGGTCAGGGGTGTCTCATGTGTTTGTTCCAGGGTGTGGGAGACTTTCTTCAAGATTTTTTAAAAAAACTTTAGTGAAATTTACCCCTCCCCAAAAGGAGCAGACTCCCTCCACCCAGCAGGTCACATGGAGGATGGATTAATCCTCATAACAAAGAGGCTGGAAGAAAAGTCTTGCCAAGTTAGGACTCCAGGAAGACTTAAATTGGGCACAACTTGCAGGTTCCCTATGTGTGGGTTAAAGGGGTTTTGTTTTGTTTTTAGAATAGTTGAGGAAGTGAGGATTCTCTGATTGCAGTAGAAAGGAGTCAGAGGAAAGCAATTGGTTGATTATGTGGTAGAAAGATGAGATAATACATGCCTGGACCTCACTGTCTGGATGGGTGTCTTGGCTGTTTATTTGGATCTCTTCGACTCGATAGCTTTTGCCTGAACATTCTCAGCATCTTTCACAACATCTTTCAGGAACCCCTTCAGCATGTACAATGTGGTTAAAAGTGAACTGCCGCCACCATATAGAGATCCCACTATGGGTACGAAATCCAGAGCCAGCTCTATCACTGTTACTGTTCCCCATACCATTGACCTCTGCAAGAAATCTGTTACAAATTTTGTGGTGATCTCACTGGTACTTGGAGTATTTTCAATAACAGATTTCAACTCCTCAACAGGTTTCTCAACACGGAATGCAAGCCTACGGAGGGAAGCTTCATCCAAGCCAAAGACCTTGCAGATATGATTCATTGTTGAGGCCAAGATGGCAATGTCACAACCCAAAGAGAGGAATGGGATAGGAATCAACCCCACACTACAAGACAACATAGCTCGTTTCCATATAAGGCTCTCCATAGCAGCCTTTTTCTTTTTAATGCCTTCTTTTGTTAAAATTGGCATAAACATAATTAAAACATCTCTCTTGATTTTATCCTGTTCCTTCTCAATGGTGTCTTGCAGCAGGGGGAAATCATACTTGCTCAAATCCCACCTTGATATTAGAAACACCCTTGGAGAAGACTCTCCTAAAGCCTTCAAATTCTCACAGCAGTTTTTCCATATCTTCTCAAGGGTTTTCTTCTCACTGAAGTCTCTTTTCCGACTTTCAGAATCTATGTTGACATCCACTTTGGTACGCACATAGTAGAATCTCTTGTTCAGTTTCTTAATTTCAGAAGCCAACTTGGTATCATTCTCAGTGAAGCGTTCTGAGGCAACAATTATGAAGAAATCATACTTGTTAAAATTGACTTTCTGTAGGTATTCCTTTGCTTTAAATGCAGGTGTTCCAATTCCTGGTAGATCCCAAATTTTGAGTTTTGGGAATGTGGGATACTGATATTCTTTTAGTTCCTTGGTTGTTTCTATCACATCAGTCTTGGCTGCTCCGTCATCATCATCTTTCATACCCAGCAGAGCATTGACTAAAGATGATTTGCCGGCACCTGTCATTCCTGTGACTGCAATGTCAATTTTGATGTTTTCTAATAAATCTAATTCCTGTTGAACTTCAGCTATAACAGCCTGAGGATCTTTTTGATCTGAAGCAGCCTTCATTTCAGCAAGATCATTTCTTAGCATTTCTTCTAATATGGCAGCAGCCATGGCAGTGATTCTTGATGGCTCAATTAATCTGTGAAAGAAAAAAGATAATATGATACTAGATAACATTCAGCACATTTTTTAAGCAATCTAGGATTTAGTTATGTGGCAAAATCAATTCTCTTAGGGTGCATCTGCATCAGTGGAAGACTAGATCCACATCAGTAAGTTTTTGTCATTACGAGGGTGGAAATGTATTAATGAAGTGCATGATTGGGTATCCCTCTGGACAATTTCTCATGCAACCAACATCTTATCATGGACTGATGTGTTCTTTTTCAAGGCCAGACCACAGATCATAGTAGCCACATGTAGTATCTTTTGGGGCAGAGTGTAGCACCATTCAGCAAGACCCTTATCTGTTTTACTGATTTATTTAATTAAATTTATATACCACTTAGTCAACACAAAGCCTCTAAGTGGTTTAGAAAGAAAAACCTAAAATTCATTCAAGATACAGATAAAACAAACTGAAATTTATCAAACTATAAATAAAATCAACCATTTTAAAACACACTTAGTAAAATCACATCTTAAGGTTGTATTCAACTAAGTCCTACTCAGAGTAGACCCACTAAAATTAATAAACTGAAGTTAGCCTTCTCTAGTAATTTTAGTAGGTCTACTCTGAGTAGGACTAACATTGACTACCACCCAAAAACCCCAAATGTTAAAATTATGTGCTTGGATAGGCTTGCTGAAACAGTAAGTTTTTAGCAGGCACTGAAAGTAATATAGTGGAGGCGCTCACTTGATATTAATGGCCAGGATATTGTACTGCCCTACAAATGTGTAAAAATGCAAACACTGTATGCTCAGAGGCACGTATTACCAAATTTTCCAAGCTACACAGGAAGTGGATTGAACTGTGAAAGACCAATCAGAATTGTGTTTGCATTTTTTACAAATTTGTAGGGCAGTACAATATCTCAGAGAGGAGATCAGGTCTCCTTCTCCCCTAGTGCATTGCTGTAGATGCCCGATTTCCCTGCTTTTGATAGAAATCTCTGTTGGCTATAGGTATGTTCTTAAACCATAAGGTTGTTTGTGGGGTTTTTGCCTATTAGTGAATTTCTGTCCTTTTTAAACCAGGAAGTAATAAATGGGATCCTGTGCAATGAGAATGGATTGATCATTTGCATGCTTATTGAGTTCAGTGAGATATACTCCCCTGAAATCATGCTTAGGAGAGATGAAACTGACCTGGAAAGGGGCAGGAGGGGGTGGAGGGGCAGAATGGGAAGGGGAGGGGGAAGAGGAGTTTGGGAGGGGGGGCACTGGGCAGAGGCAAAGCCATTTTCCTTTCCTTTCCAAAAGGAAAACATGGTTAACAGTATTATTTGGGGGTTCTTCCCCACCTTTTTATTCTACAGCAGACACCTATAGTCTCCCACCCAAATTTAAACCAAAGCTGACCCTGATTAGTCAAGCCAAACAGCTGTTAGTCTGGCTTTTAGAACATTGACAATTGGTTCTTACTGAGCATGCCTGCGCTGTTATAGATTCCAATGTTAATTTTCTTAAATTAAATAAAGAATTAGCCATGCATTTTTTTAAAAAAAAACTTTTAAACCGCAGAAGATGGAGGTCAAAATATGGGGCAAGGTCGACTTCCGGGAAGGGTGACTTAGCCTGTGCCTGCTTTTGAGACGGGCTCCTGCCTCAAAAGAAGCTTATTCAGATATATCAGTCAGTTTTTTCTTTTTTTTTTGACTGATTAAACTTCTCCCGGGTAGGGAGAAACGAAGAGATTAACCTCAAAGCCTATTTTTGTTGGGACGACCAGATCTCATTAATTTATGGGACGAGGTCCAGCCGACGAAGGTGGGACGGATTTTCAACAGCAAGCTCTATCTGTTAAAGCGAACGTTCATCTTATCTTCTAAGAGAGAACGCACTAACAGGCAAGCACCCTTCTTTCTATATTTTTCTTTTACTTGACTTAAATTGTTGCTGTTTAAAAGAGATTTGCCAGATTGATCGGTTTTTGACATCTCACTGGGGAGCCATAACTTCTCTCTGCTACGCACTAATTAATAGCTTATCTCTGTTTTTGTTGCAAAAAGCTGTCCTGGATTTGCATTCTAAAGATATACACAGAAGAGGGATTTCTATTCCAGATTTTTATTTTGAAGAATATTATACTGTCTGAGACTACTCTCTTTTTGGTCTATTTTATTTTGACGAATCTGTTTCTTGACGACTGCCATTAATTGTTTCGATCCTGGGAACTGCATTTTGTTTACTTAACTATGGAGAGATAAGGCTGTCTGCTCTGTTTATACTGTGATGTCACCAAGTTTGGAGTATTAACCCAATTGTTGCTGAAATAAGAAGTGGTTTTCCTATATTTTTCTTTTAAAATGGCAATTAAGAAAGTGGCTGAGAATCTGGAAATAACTATGTTTCAGAAAATAATGGATGAGATTGAGATAACGAAACAAAACCTGCGACAGGGTTGTAAGGAGCTGAAAATTGAATTGAGTAAAATGACGCAGGAGATTAAAGATATAGGGGTCCCTGTGAGAGAGGTGACCCTGGAAGGGGTCCCTGTGAGAGAGGAGACCCCGGAGATTGGAACAAACGTGGAACAGGAAAAAGATTTGGAGTCTATGGACTTTAGAAATAAAATCTATTGTTTGGAGACACAGGAGATTAAAGACATAGGGGTCCTTGTGAGAGAGGAGACCCTGGAGACTGGAACAGGGGTCCCTGTGAGAGAGGAGACCCTGGAGACTGGAACAGGGGTCCCTGTGAGAGAGGAGACCCCGGAGATTGGAACAAACGTGGAACAGGAAAAAGATTTGGAGTCTATGGACTTTAGAAATAAAATCTATTGTTTGGAACTCAATGTTATCTCTGAAGAAATTAATGAAGATTCTAGAGATAAAGTTATCAATGGCATGGATAATCTTCTGGACTGGAATGATGTGATGGAGCCCAATATAGAGAAAATTTATGGAATTAGCTGCAGCCATGTAACAATGGAAAAACTTTCAAGAGATGACCCAGTGTATTTTGAAAAAAAGAACAGAGATATGATTTTACAGCAGTATTTCAGCAACCTATTCAGAATGGATGGCAAGAAAATATTTGGGATAGAGGTAATTCCCATCAGACTCTTACTATATGACTATGGCTTTGACAGCAAGATTATTATGGAATACTGATAATGGAAGATTGGATACTGAAATTACTGGACTTAACAAGACTACTGAAGATGGAAGATGGAAAATGGAACTAATAGGGATAATAGAACAATGGCTACTGAAATTACTGAACCTAACAGATTCTGATGTGATGGATTAATTGAAATGTTTATTTTGACTATGGTTATGACAATAAGATTATCATAATTAGTAATGAGATGGATTAATTGATATGCTTATCTGGAAAAAAAAAATTGATAGATATATTTCTTAAAGAATTGAAACCTCTCTTTGACTTTTTGTGGAAAGAATAAAGTAATGTTTATGAGATTTGATGATTAAGTAAGATAACTATTGGAGGAAAGTGATTTTATAATATGACTTAAGAGACAGGATTGTTATATATTATAGACTTATAACTGATCTGATCTTTGACAAATGGGAAGTCAATATTTTACTCTTTATTTTTTATTTTTATTTTTATTTTTATTTATTTTTTTTTTGTTTAACTATTTTTGATTTTGTTTTTTGTCTTTGAATGTTTTATGATTTCGTCTTGTATGTTTTATGAAAATTTGAATAAAAATTATTGAAAAAAAAAAAATATGGGGCAAGGTCAGATTGTAAGGTAAGATTACAGGTACTCTGTGAACATGGGTGATTTTTAATTAATCTTAACAAATTATGAGACCTTTGACAGAAAAAAGTCCAATAGGGGTCTGGATATTTTTACACCTGTTTCCTGACTTTAAACTCTGGATTCCCTCTGAGTGTTGTATGTCTCACCACGAAACAGAGGGTTGTTTAGCAAGCGTTTCTGAGTTCAAGACTATAGGTTTTGTAAGATTTTGTTTTGAAATGAGATTATGGAAAGCAGCAGAATGGCATGGGGAGTATTTTCAATTTAACATATGTGGCACATGAAAAATCCATGCTGGCTATATAATGAAATAGCATTGGGTTCCACCCAGCTCACCCACCCAAGTATCAGTAATGCATGCCAGATCAGCCCCTTCATCCACAGTCAAATCATAGTTGAGTATAGCTGCAATATTCTTATTACAAACTGACCTGACATTAAATAACAGCAGCACCAGATCTGAGGGCTCAGCAGATAAGCCGGCAGGAATTTCTTTAAGACTGCAGGGGCTGAAAAGAGAGAGACCAAACATCTGGGACTCTGCCCTGGATACTAGTCAGCCCCTCCCACAGTTGAACAATATGTCCCCCTGCCCACCACCACCAAAAGGAAGGCAGTACCATCATAGCTCCATGCTGCTCAGACACATTTTCACCCCATTACCCCATGATTACTCTCTTGCTTTGGAGGAGCCAAGAGGGAGGGCTTCAGGAAGAGAACAGCAAGTGGAGCAGAGCCCACCCATTCAAGGGATGGATTGAGCAGCCTAATTTCCTCTTGTCACGGCACCCCGATTGCCCCCTGGGCTATGTGGGAATGGGAGATATGCCAAAACAAGATGTCCACTTATGTTTGCCCACCCTTTCCGTTAGACTCTTGCCGGCACTAGGTGAAAAGTTAATTTACTCCTGACTGCCTTCCACCAACCAGCTTTAAAACGTCCTTTGTGTCAGACCCAATCTGTGAACTAGGCTCACCTACAAAACAATTAGGGACAGAAGGATCTGCCAATTTTGGTTCTCTTCGCTTAAATTCAGTCCTCCACATTTTAAAAAAATTCTCAGTTCTTCAGCATTTTAGTGCAAATTTCTCCTAATAAACACATTTTTTTTGTTGGCAGTTTTGCCTAAAGTACGCATTTATCCTAATATCATGCATTTTTGTATGTTATTTTCACAAACATATTCATTCTTATGCATGCTTTCCCCTAATATATGCATATTTGCAAAAACTCTTTGGTCGGAGAACTGCATTGTAAAATTCAGATAAATTTGAATTTCAAAGGATGGCTGAGTTTCTGTTCTCATTATGTTTCAGAAAGTGCCAATTTGATAGATTTGATTTTAAATGTGAATTGAATTGAATTTTTCACCTAACCCTAAAAACAGCTGCATGGTGGGGGGGAGGCAGAGTTTTCAGCAGAGATAGGATAGCTAGAAGCTGTGCCTAGTGCTTCCCCTGCCCACCATTTCCCCTTCACAGAATACCCCAAGCACTTTCCCCCTGCATCAGGTTCCTCATGTGTGGTTACCAGGATGGCAAGGGGCTGGGGACACAGGGGGTTTCAGTACAGCAGGAGTTGGGAACCTGTGGCCCTCCAGATGTTGTGTGGAGTCCAACTCCCATCATCTCTTGCTATTGGCCATGCTTGTTGGGACTAATGGGGCTTTGGAATCCAATGATGTCTGGGGGCCTCAGGTTCCCAATCCCAACAGAAGAAGAGTGCTGAGTGACAAAAAGCTTCTAAGCACCCTGGATAGGGACACATTGCTGGCTTAAAATGCAATCACCCCTGTTCTTTGAAACCGGGTACACAAGACGCTAGCCACAATTACCCACTAGTTTCAGCACTTTGAGGCACTATAAACAAAACTAGGTTCACTCTGACTTTACAACTGTTCGAGTAGTGAACCCCAGGTATATTCAGTGGAAACGTTTCCTGGGGCTGGTCCTACATGTCTGACGCCAATGTGTATGTGTATGTGTGTGTGTGTATCACAGAGGAGCACCCCATTTCCCATCTGCTGCCTGCCCACTGCAGTCGTGCCACATTGAATTCAGTGGAGCTTACTCCCTGGTAAGTGCATTAGTTCCAATGAGTTGCAAGTCTTGTTCATTTTAAAACAAGCGGCAGAGGGGAGAGAAATCTGTGCTCATCACTTACCCATCAATCTCTGTAACAAGAAAGGAGGGTCTCACTTACTTTGATTATTTAAAGTGCCAACACCAGGAGAAACAACAACAGGGTGATTTCCAGGGGGATGAAAGCTCCTCCAATAGGAGTTGGGGGTAGGGTTGCCAGGCTCAGGGCCTGAGAATGATTCTGTATCTTTAAGAGAAGAGAAAATTCAGCCAAGTGCAGGTTTTCTTGCAACACGGCAATGGGAAAAACCACAAGGTGAAATTCTCCCTTCCCCGCTGCACAGCTTTTAAAGATACAGAAGACCTCTTGGTTGCCAGGCCCAGCCTCCAAGAGGTCTTCTGTATCTTTAAAAGTTGTGCAGCGGAGAGGGAGAATTTCACCTTGTGGTTTTTCCCATTACAGTGTTGCAAGAAAACCTGCACTTGGCTGAATTTTCTCTTCTCTTAAAGATACAGAATCATTCTCAGGCCCTGAGCCTGGCAACCCTAGTTGGGGGGAAGGAGTGGGGAAACCAGGTACAGACAGCAGGCAGCTGGAGACACGGGATTTGCAAAATCCAATAGAAATGCAGTGACAAAGAACAGCTTTGCTGCATTTTAAGCCTGTAATATGTTCCTACCCCCATCTCGCCAAGCATGTTTTTCTCCCCTTCAAATCACAAACCTCCCCTGCCATTTTGCAGCGGTTTGGATGTGGCCTGGCTGACCTGGCCTGAGGCTGCCCTCACCACCACTAGGGATAGGGGAGAGATTCACTTCAGTTCACATTTCAAGCTGAATCTATCCAATTTGACTTTCCAAAAACAATATGGGAACTGAAACACAGCCATCCTTCAAAATTCACAATTATCCAAATTCTGCCATGCAGTTCTTCAAACAAGCAATGATCACAAAAATGCATATATTAGGGGAAAATGTGCACAAAATTATCAGATTTGTGAAAATAATATAGAAAATACATTAGGATAAACTGCATGTAAAAATATATACATTAGGATAAACTGCATACAAAAAGGTATTTATTAGGAGAAATTTAAACTAAAATGCTGAAGAATTTTCTCGAGAATTGAAAAAAAAATCACAAATTGCTCCAGAAATGTGGAGAACTGAATTTAAGATTAAAACAATGAAAAAGAGAGAGAACGGAAACTGACAGATCATCCCCTCCCTAGTCACCCACACATGTAGCTTGGCTGCTTACAAACTGAATCTCTTCCCCAGGGCTAGGCAATAGTTTGGTTAGACTATCTAGCAAACATTCCTGAGTAGTTGCATCACTTCAAAGTTGAGCAGCTAACAGCGCATCGGGAAGCAAGCAAAGCTAAGAGCAGCAGACATATCTTATTGTTCACAGCCCAGACCTGGTTGAAGAAGATTAAGATGATGAAGAAGAGGGAGTCCATCCCCTCCTTGAGAAACTCTCCCATTTATAAGTTTTCCATATCTCCCAATATGGAAAAAGAAGGCACAGCTATTTCCATTAGTGAAAGAGAAAGAGAAATGCTTCTACAAATAAAGCATGCTAAAAGCGTCTGCTTTTAATCCTCAACATGTCAGGTGGAACTTGGGGGGTGGGATGAGAGTGAGAAGTTCAACAAAATAACACTCATCCCACTGCATTTGTACCACCAGCAGCGGCAACACCTCCCAAAAAAGTCAGAGATGATGAAGACAGGCACCTTGCTCTGCCCTGGCAACAACTTGCTCACAATCTTGTTGTTCCCCAGCCATGTGAGCTTTACTGTTTTCATGTGGCTATAGATTAACCTTATTGTTAAGTTCTTAGATAATATAAAGGAGATTACTCACTTTGAAGGTCCAGAATGAGAGGCTGTTTATTGCTGAACAGGCTAACATATAACCACCTGGGAATCTGGAAGTAACACAAGATAAAGGGTGAGCCTTTCTTCCAACCCATAATAACCAGAGACAGTGATTAACTCCATCATGGCCCATTACTACACTTGAGCTCATATTGTTTTAGTGTGGTTGTTAAGCTAAGTTACAAGTTTGAATTTCTTTTGGGGTTTTTTGTACTCTTCTAAAAGTAACGGTGAACAGCTGGTATAGCACAGTGGGGAGGAGAGCCTGGCTGGGAGTCCAGAGTCTGTGAGTTCAAATCCCTGCTCGGATCTCCTGGGTGTCAAGGGCCAGCTAAAGATCACCCCCATAGTGAGTGGCTCAGGGGTTACGTGCCCTGCCACCTGTGCAGCCGTGGGCAAGCTGCATAGTCCCAAGGAGCCCAGTTGCCCCCCAACCGGCAGTTGCGGACAAGGAAGAGGCTGGCTTGTGCAGTTGTGGCAAGCTGAGCAGGCCCTAGCCAGCTGGGGAGGACTAGCCTCAGAGGGAGGCAATGGTAAACCCCCTCTGAATACCGCTTACCATGAAAATCCTATTCATACGGTAGCCATAAATTGGGATCGAAGGCAGTCCATTTCCAAAAGGAAAGGTGTTGTGATGGGACGGAATACAAGTAACCCAAACAGTAGGCAGAGCCCAAGCCAATGATGGGCAGAGCCAACTCATTCTAGCTTCACCCCCATCCTCCTTCCTGCTGAGTTCTACAAAGGCAACACTGAGACTAAGGAGACTGGGCTAAGTTCAAGGTTCTGGGTTTGGTGTACAAAGCCCTATACAGCTTGGGACAAGGATACCTGAAAGACCATCTTACCCCTTATATATCCAATTGATCACTGCGCTCTGCAGTGAGGGCCTCCTGCAGATACCATCTTATCAGGAGGTCCATTCTACACAACATAGGAAAAGGACCTTTAGTTTTGTGGCACTGACCCTTTGGAATGCCCCCCCCTGAAATATTAGACAGGCGCCATCTCTGTTATCTTTTTGGCGCCTTTTGAAGACCTTCCTCTTTCAACAAGCCTTTTAAGTAGAGACGTTATCCCAGTCTGCATCTGTGTTGGAATTGCTTTTTAAGATGTTTTAATATATTTTTAAGCTTTCTTTTTAAAAATGTTTTAAAGCTTTTTTTTTAAAAAAAAATTAAAGATATTTTTTAATATATTTTAAAGTCTGTTTTTATGATGTTTTAAAGTGTTTTTATTGCTTTTGTTTGCCGCCCTGGGCTCCTACTGGGAGAAAGGGCTTGATATAAATCAAATCAAATAAATAAACAAGTTAGAGGGAGCTGGCAGGCAGTGCTGCCGCCCTCTGTACTGGTTGTAAGTAAGAAGGCAGGCAGGCAGGCAGGGCCTAGGTGAGGGCAAAATGAGGTTGGTGGGGCACTATCCCACTTGCCCTAACCCTGTCAGTCTCCACTGCAGGGGAGAATTTTGAGAAAAATGAGAGGGCGGCAAATTAATTCCAACTCTGGATGCTGATGCTGGTGCTGATGCCTGCTAGCTCTGAGGAATCTTGGAAGAGGAGTTGCAAGACAAGTTATTTCCAACTCTGGGTGCTGATGCTGATGCCTGCCAGCTCTGAGGAATCTTGGCAGAGGAGTTGCAAGTAAAGTTATCTGTGTTGTGATTATGATTAAGAAACTGAACCCTGTTTGTGCCAATGTGTCTGCTGGTCAGACAGCTGATTTACAAGAAGAAACTCCAGCAATAGATTAGAGCCAATGGGATGCCATGTTTGGACATTTCTAAACTTCTGGATCAGAAACGTCTGCCCTTTCCTGTTCATCCTGCTTGTGCTGTTAACAGCATCCTGAAGTGCAGACATTAGCACACTGGGGCATATATATACTGATGAGGTCTGAATTGGCTACAACTATCCAGGACAGAGACCTTGGGTGGTATTCAATGATAGCTCAGTAGTACAGTAGGGCCCCGCTTTCTGACGTTCCATTTTCCAGTGTTCCGCTGATGTGGCGGCTTTCAATTAGGGGAAATTCCCCGTTTTAAAGCTGATTTTGTGCTTTTGCAGCATTTTGCAGCATTTTTGCGTCATTTTTGCGTCATTTTTGCGCAATGCGCCCCATTATACTCAATGGGTTCCGCTTTACAGCGATTTCCGCTTTACGGTGGCAGTCCGGAACGGAACCTGCCATATAAGCGGGGCCCGCCTGTATAGATTAGCTCCACTCAGAGTAGACCGATTTATGCTAATGGACATGACTAAGGCTGCATTCAGACGTGGGGTTTATTGTGTTATTTGTCCTGCTTCTGTCCCGATTTGTAATGTTCCTTTCACACTGTAGTAAGAACATAAGAACATAAGAAGAGCCTGCTGGATCAGGCCAGTGGCCCATCTAGTCCAGCATCCTGTTCTCACAGTGGCCAACCAGGTGCCTGGGGGAAGCCCGCAAGCAGGACCCGAGTGCAAGCACACTCTCCCCTCCTGAGGCTTCCGGCAACTGGTTTTCAGAAGCATGCTGCCTCTGACTAGGGTGGCAGAGCACAGCCGTCATGGCTAGTAGCCATTGATAGCCCTGTCCTCCATGAATTTGTCTAATCTTCTTTTAAAGCCATCCAAGCTGGTGGCCATTACTGCATCTTGTGGGAGCAAATTCCATAGTTTAACTATGCGCTGAGTAAAGAAGTACTTCCTTTTGTCTGTCCTGAATCTTCCAACATTCAGCTTCTTTGAATGTCCACGAGTTCTAGTATTATGAGAGAGGGAGAAGAACTTTTCTCTATCCACTTTCTCAATGCCATGCATAATTTTATACACTTCTATCATGTCTCCTCTGACCCGCCTTTTCTCTAAACTAAAAAGCCCCAAATGCTGCAACCTTTCCTCGTACGGGAGTCGCTCCATCCCCTTGATCATTCTGGTTGCCCTCTTCTGAACCTTTTCCAACTCTAGAATATCCTTTTTGAGATGAGGCGACCAGAACTGTACACAGTATTCCAAATGCGGCCGCACCATAGATTTATACAACGGCATTATGATATCGGCTGTTTTATTTTCAATACCTTTCCCAATTATTGCTAGCATGGAATTTGCCTTTTTCACAGCTGCCGCACACTGGGTCGACATTTTCATCGTGCTGTCCACTACAACCCCGAGGTCTCTCTCCTGGTCGGTCACCGCCAGTTCAGACCCCATGAGCGTATATGTGAAATTAAGATTTTTTGCTCCAATATGCATAATTTTACACTTGTTTATATTGAATTGCATTTGCCATTTTTCCGCCCATTCACTCAGTTTGGAGAGGTCTTTTTGGAGCTCTTCGCAATCCCTTTTTGTTTTAACAACCCTGAACAATTTAGTGTTGTCAGCAAACTTGGCCACTTCACTGCTCACTCCTAATTCTAGGTCATTAGTACCTGTTGCATTATGGAACTGTGGGTTTTTTTATCAATATACTGCCAGGTGGCGCTAAATTTAATTTACACCTGTGGGTGCAGTGTGACACAACAACAGTGGACGTCATCAGACATGTCACCCCCTCCACCCTTTATGTGCATGCACACTTCTGTATGCCGGAATACCTCCCCAAATTTTGTTACATGAGCAGCGGTGGCATGATCTCAAGAAAACTGCGTGAAAAATAAAATGTCAAACTCCTGGGTTAAACTTTCTGGTTAAGGTTGCAAACATACTTTTTCCGGAAGCAATCAACACAAAGGTGAATGCTAAACTCCCCCTTGATTCCACTAGATTTGCCAAAGTGGCTTTAATGTAGTTTGAAAGATTATATAAAATATGAAAACTAACAGGTAAAGAAACATCAGAAAAACAAGGTAAAGGACTATCTGAATGCAGCCGCGGGTTCATTCATTTCCATGGGATTGCTCTGAGTAGAACTTAGTTGAATACAATACTTTGGAATGATGGTGGATCATAGCTCAATGACAGATTCATCTCAGCAGCCAACTGCACTAAATACACCAAATGCCATTCAGAGAAAATTTAGGAAAGGCAGTGAAAACTGTCTATCACTTGATGTAACCCTCACTTTCAGCAGGTATGTCTGCACCCAGGAGCACTGATCAGGCACTCCCGTGGTAAACCAATATCACCAGGGCTTGTATTTGGCACGAAATGTAAAGGGCACTGAACATGAATCCTGACTGACAAGGAAAAATCAGAAGGGCTCCCATTAGGTCCTTTTCAGCCCCATCGTTACCTGCCCCACACCATGCCCACATATAATGTCAGGTGTTGGGTACATGGTTGCAGTATAAGGAAAACAGTCTTGCAGGCCAAGTTAGGGCCCTGGCCAGGAGTAATTGGTCAGAGGCTGTTCTTTTTTGCAGGGGGGCAGAGCAAGAAGAGTTTTCCATGATATCGAGATTGGCTGGGGTAGTTATAGGCATTTTTTGCCTTCTCTAGGGTAGCCTCTAGTTGTCTTGTAGTAATTAAGCTATGAACTCATTAGGTGGTGGTGGTGAAACTCAGCTCTTCCATCACAGTCAAGGGGCAAGGAGGAATCAGCAAATGGGAACCCCCAGAAACGGATCATATACTCCTGTCCAGTCAACAGACAGGAGGAGCTCCCCCAGGGAAGGGGAGATGCCTGTACTCAGCCCTTGTGGTTGGAACAGCTGAGCAGGTGCCTTCTGGCTGTGTGGGCAGCTGCTCAATCTGGCACCGGCATGCAGCTTAACCTGACACAATGGGCATGAGCACTTCTATGGGCAATTAGGCTCAATTGTGAGGAAGGTGCCCAGGGGCACAAGTGGCATAGACTGCCAGGCCTTTCCCCTTAAAGAAATTTAATCCACTTTAAACAATCATGGCTTCCCCCCAAAGAATCCTGGAAAGTGTAGTTTGATAAGGGTGCAGAGCATTGTTAGGAGACACCCATGGTTTACCAGTCAGTCCCTCTTCCCAGAGAACTCCAGGAATTGTAGCTTTATTGGGGAATAGGGGTCTCCTAACAACCCTCGGCACCCTTCACACACTACACTTCCCAGGATTCTTTGAGGGGGAAGCCATGACTGTTTAAAGTGGAATAATGATGGTATAAATGTATGGTGTGAAATGTGGTCTTGGTTCTGTTATCTCCCCCTTCCTCAGTCAATCAGACTGCTGGGAGCTCCCCCTAGAGGGGAGCGATGATTCAGCCGCAGCTACTTGTAGCAACCTTAGCTCAGCCTCTTTGTAAGAATCATCTTTCAGCCTCGGAGAGCTTGTATTTTCACTTTCCATTCTTTTTTTATACAGTGACAACCAGGAGGGAGAGGGCAGAAAACTGGCAGACAAAGGGAGAGGGTTGGAAGGAGAAGAGGGTAAAATTGCAGGAAGCAACACCTCAGAAGAGAGGAGTGAATGTTTGAGCTTCACTGCAATCATCCAACTGGCGGCAGGTAAAGAATTGTGATTTTGTGCCGGGAGGAGTCTGTAATGTCAGTTTTTTCCTGACCTTCTTTGGGACAAAGGAGACCAAATGCAATGGAAGCAACTGCAAAGTATCTCCTCTAGACCCACACCTGACTAGTGGATCTGTCAATTTTGGTTGGGGGGAGGAGCCCTCAGGAACATTCTTCAGTATAGTGTGAATTTCTTCTAACATATTCATTTTGCATGTCAGTTTCACTAATATATGCACTTATATGGACACTTTACCCTATTGTATGTATTTTTGTGAGAGCCAGTGTGGTGTAGTGGTTAGAGTGCTGGTCTACAACATGGGAGACCACGTTTCGAATCCCCACACAGCCATGAAGCTCACTGGGTGACCTTGGGCCAGTCACTGCCTCTCAGCCTCAGAGGAAGGCAATGGTAAACCCCATCTGAAGACCACTTAACGTGAAAACCCTATTCATAGGGTCGCCATACATCAGGATCGACTTGAAGACAGTCCATGTCATTTTTCATGTATGTTTGTACACATGATTTGGCTATTGCAAATGTTGGAGTATGGCTGTGTAGTGTTTCAGAAAATGCAGATCAGGTAGCTCTGCCTTTAAATGTGAACTGAATCAAATTTCTCCCCTGTCCCTACCCCTGACCATTGTACACGCACTGCAATGTGTATAGAGATTCCCTATGCATTTTTTTTATCCCAGAATATACCAGTGCTGTGTTAGAAATTGTTTTAATTGTTTTTATTTATCACCTGCCCTTTCTTCCAGGAGGAGCTCAGGGAAGCAATGTGAAATTGGGTGTGGGGGTATACACATATATCTGAAATTGTTTTGGTTTGGTTTTCCATTTTATTTTATAAAAATCTTTATAGACCACCCCTCATATAAAATGTCGGGGTGGTTTACAACAAAATTTACAAAAAGTATAAAATACCATAAAATTAATCCAGAATAATTCTAAAAATACCTGGCTCATCTTAAAAACTTTAAACCACTGACTATCAACTTTAATAATAATAATAATAATAATAATAATAATAATAATAATAATAAATGTCTTCAGGAGACATCTGAGTGTTATCAGCAAGTCTGGCTGCCGAATATCTGCTGGAAGAGGGCTCCACAGCATGGGACTAACAACCCTAAATGCCCAACTTCCAGTTGAGGGCAGTCAGGATTCTGGAACACAGGGGGAAACTAACAGCCCTTCTCCAGATAATCTCAGTGACTGAGCTGGGATTGAAAGACTCAGGCAGTCCTTAAGCTTTAGGTATCCTGGATGGACACAAGCTGCATTGTATTTGTTTTACAGTTGATGTTTTTATTGTCTTTTTTTATGGTAAAATCACTTCCAGGTGTTTTATAGGAAGCAATACATAAATGAAATGAAATAAAATATCAAGTTCCTGAGGCATCCCTACAAGAGAGGCTGCTCCAAAACTTGTATCTATCCACAGAGTTTGACAATGATGGAAACTGTATTTTATATTACTATACATAAGGGTCTGTTCCGTGGCAAGTGGTGTAATAATGCACAGAAACTAGTGCACAAGTTGCATAAATGAGACCATAAGTTACAAGCATCAAAGTTATGGGGGAGAGGGAGGAAATAATGATTAGATAACAACGAGACTGGTGCTGAAATTCATCTTGGCCCATTCCAATCTGGGTTCAGGCCTGGTTATGGGACTGAATCGGCCTTGTCGCCCTGATGAGAGAAGGACAAGGGGAGTGTGACCCTGTTACTCTTACTTGATCTCTCAGCGGCTTTTGATACCATTGACCGTGGTATCCTTCTGAACCAACTTGGTGAGATGGGTATCAGAGACACTGTTTTACAGTGGTTCCAATCTTACCTCCAGGGTCATTTTCAGAGAATAGCACTGGGGGATTGTCTTTCGGCCCCTGGCAGTTGGGCTGTAGGGTGCTGCAGGGTACCATGTTGTCCCACATGCTGTTTAACATCTATATGAAGCCCTTGGGAGCAGTCATCAGGAGATTTGGGGTGAGGTGTCAGCAGTATGCTGATCATAGAATCATCAAATAGTAGAGTTGGAAGGGGCCTATAGGGCCATCAAGTCCAACCCCTTGCTCAATGCAGGAATCCAAATCAAAGCATTCCCAACAGATGGCTGTCGGAGAGCCCACTACCTCTCTAGGTAATTGGCTCTGGCTGATGATACCCAGCTCTATTTCTCTGTAACATCTGAATCAGGAGAGGCCATGCAAACCCTGGACTCACTGCCTGGACTCAGTGGTGGGCTGGATGAGGGCCAATAAACTGAGTCTGAATCCTAGCAAGGTGGAGGCACTGCAGGCGGGTGGTTCCCGAGATCAAATAATTGATTAGTTGCTGCTTTGGATGGGGTCGTACTGCCTCTGAAAGAGCAGGTTTATCGTCTGGGGGTGCTCCTGGATCCATCCTTGTTACTAGAGGCTCAGGTAACCACAGCAGCTAGGAGTGCCTTTTATTAGCTTCATTTCTGGACCAGGATAGCCTGACCACTGTTGTCCATGCACTGGTAACCTTCGGGCTGGATTACTATAATGCACTCTATGTGGGGCTGCCCTTGAGGTTGGTCCGGAAGCTGCCGCTTGTGCAAAATGCAGCGGCACAACTGCTTCCTGGGGCAGGGTATCGCAAACATGTCACCCTGCTGCTGAAAGAATTGCACTAGCTATCCATTAGTTATCAGCCAAGTTCAAGGTTTTAGTTTTGGTGTACAAAGCCCCTATACAGCTTGGGACCAGGATACCTGAAAGATCGACTTACCCCTTATATTCCCAGTCGATCACTGCACTCTGCGGGTGAGGGCCTCCTGCAGATATCTTATCAGGAGGTCCATTCCTCACAACATAGGAAGTGGACCATTAGTGTTGTGGTACTTACCCTTTGGAATTCCCTCCCCTTAAATATTAGAGAGGCACCATCTGTGCTATCTTTTTGACAACTGCTTAAGACCTTCGTCTTTCAACATGCCTTTTAAGTAGAGATCTTATCCCAGTCTGCATCTGTGTTGGAATTGCTTTTAAGATGTTTTTTAAGTTTTTAAAAAATATGTTTTTAAAGATGTTTTGTTTTAATATGTTTTTAAAGATGTTTTGTTTTAATATATTTTAAAGTCTGTTTTTAAGATGCTTTAGAGTGCGTTTAGTGTTTTGTTTGCTGCCCTGGGCTCCTTCTGGAAGGAAGGGTGGGATATAAATTTAAAAAATAAATAATGAACACAAACTTCCCTTCCTTCGCAGTACAGCAAGAATGATGGATATTGAAGAATTTAAAGGATATGTTTATGATGGGAGTCTGGTAGATGCTGTGTCTAATGTCCTAGCAAAACCACTGGAGGCATTTGCCAACACTCCCCTCCGCATTGCAGTAGTAGGAGAGCTGGGCTCCGGGAAATCCTCCTTCATCAACGCCATGCTGGGCCTTGATGCAGATGACCCGCGTGCTGCTGAAACTGGCATACATACCATGACGGTAGAGGTCAAGACTTACCCATATCCGACACTTCCACAAGTCATCCTATGTGACCTCCCAGGAAAAGGATCCTCATCTTTCGGGGAAAACACTTTTGCTAAGAAGGTAGACTTAAATTGCTTTGATTTCTTCATCATAGTCGGCTCCCAGCGTTTCCGTTCCACTCACGCTGACCTGGTCCATGAGATCCAAGAAATGGAAAAGAGGTTTTACTTTGTGCGTGCCAAAGCAGACCTTGACCTGATGGCCACCAAGAGGCAACGGCCTTCTGCCTACAATGAGGAGAAGATCCTTTTGCGCATCAAAGAAGACTGCAGAGAATGCTTGATAAAAGAATGGGTGAGGGACCCACAAGTCTTCATAGTATCCAATATGGAACCCAGGTGCTTTGATTTCCCCCTCCTGCAGGAAACACTGAAGGCTGATCTCTTGAGGCTGAAGAGGCAAGCCTTTCTGCTCAGCCTGCCTAGCATCTGCATGCCCACCTTAGAGAAAAAAAAAGAAGCCAGGAAGAGGAAGATTTGGCTCACAGCCATTTGCTCTGGCTTAATTGCTGCCATCCCAGTTCCAGGCCTCTCATTCATGGCTGCCATGTTCCTGTTTGTGAACTTCCGCACTCAGTGCTTCCTGGACTTTGGCTTGGATGATCGATCCCTTGCAGCTCTTGCTCAGCTTGTTGGGAAGTCAGAGGCAGTCCTGAAAGCAGTGATGAAGTCCCTTGTGCTAAAACCAGTAATTTTATGGAGGCTTCCAGACTTAGTGGGTGCCACAGTGATGATAGCAGAATATTCCTACGGATGGAGTTTCCCCATCTTTGGCTGCCTACTGTCCGGAGCAATTTCACTGCCTTCTACCTACTTCATGCTGCAGAAATGTGTATCGGATGTTGCTGATGACACTCAAAGGGTTCTGACCAAAGCTCTGAAAGCTGCAGAGAAGGAGCCTGTTTAGTTGCAGACACCAGAAACTCTACATGAGGCTTTATAGATTGTGTAGTTCTGCATTTGTGCGCTCTAA
The DNA here is from genome assembly GCF_030035675.1 of Rhineura floridana. Lineage (NCBI taxonomy): Eukaryota > Metazoa > Chordata > Lepidosauria > Squamata > Rhineuridae > Rhineura > Rhineura floridana. The sequence goes on along the minus strand of NC_084494.1, from coordinate 29,114,802 downwards.
GCATGGATTTTGGTGACTGGGAATGGAATTCAATATCATGAAAATATGAGCTATTTTTAAAAGGCTAGCATGTTTCTAGATCGTACTGTAGAAAGAGATGGAGTCAGACAAAAGGGCTGTCTGTATTCCAAACATGGGGGGCAGATACTGAGGTTGATGGTCAACCTCATTTTATGTAATCTTTCAAATGACATATAAGCCACTTTGGCAATTCTAGCGGAATCAAAGGGGAGTTTATCACTCATTTTTGTGTTGATTGCTTCCAGCAACCTTGTTAATCCAGAAAGTTTAACCCAGGAGTTTGGCACTTTATTTTCCCCACGGTTATATCAATACCCTATAGATTGTATCATATTGCTGACCCTGAGCACAAAGAAAGCTAATGTTTCTTTTAACATGTCTATAGATTTCTACACGTATCTGTTTGTAAATGCAGAAATGTAACCTGAATGTATCCCCCACTGAAGGGCCTCTCTTGTTTCAATACTCCCCTTTTCCTATCTGTACTTTGTTCTTTTGGCTCCTAGCGCTTATCTCAAGGTTGCACAAACTATGCAAGTGAATGTCTGCAAAAGAAGCAAGATGTTCCTAGCTTTGTTACTTTAAGCACCCCTCTTTACATATCTAAAAGTCACTTTGTCTACAGTTATTTTTCTTGTAGTTTATGACGTCTGCTCCCCATTTTTGTAACCACTGGGGAATCTATAAAATCTACTGTATTTCAATAAACGGGGTTCCCACTTCTGAAAGGCAACTTGCTGGCAGGTTTTGGGACCCCTTTGCAAAGGTAATTTTGGCAACTTATTTCCTGATCTCTGGCAGTGGGTTATTGCTCTCAACTCCGCATCTTCCCGGGTGGATGTGAGCTGAGTAGACAGTGACGGCTTGCATGTTGGGTTTGGACCTAACATTAGTCAAAATTGCATACAAAAATGTATTTATTAGGAGAAATTTAAACTAAAATGCTGAAGAATTTTCTCGAGAATTGAAAAAAAAATCACAAATTGCTCCAGAAATATGGAGAACTGAATTTAAGATTAAAACAATGAAAAAGAGAGAGAACGGAAACTGACAGATCATTCCCTCCCTAGTCACCCACACATGTAGCTTGGCTGCTTACAAACTGAATCTCTTCCCCAGGGCTAGGCAATAGTTTGGTTAGACTATCTAGCAAACATTCCTGAGTAGTTGCATCACTTCAAAGCTGAGCAGCTAACAGCGCATTGGGAAGCAAGCAAAGCTAAGAGCAGCAGACATATCTTATTGTTCACAGCCCAGACCTGGTTGAAGAAGATGAAGATGATGAAGAAGAGGGAGTCCATCCCCTCCTTGAGAAACTCTCCCATTTATAAGTTTTCCATATCTCCCAATATGGAAAAAGAAGGTACAGCTAAAGAGAAAGAGAAATGCTTCTAAAAATAAAGCATGCCAAAAGCGTCTGCTTTTAATCCTCAACATGTCAGGTGGAACTGGGGTGGGTGGGATGGGAGTGAGAAGTTCAACAAAATAATGCTCATCCCACTGCATTTGTACCACCATCAGTGGCAGCACCTCCCAAAAAAGTCAGAAATGATGAAGACAGGCACCTTGCTCTGCCCTGGCAACATCTTCCTCACAACCTCGTTGTTCCCCAGCCATGTGAGCTTTGCTGTTTTCATGTGGCTATAGATTAACCTTATTGTTAAATTCTTAGATAACATAAAGGAGATTACTCACTTTGAAGGTCCAGAATGAGAGGCTGTTTATTGCTGAACAGGCTAACATATAACCAGGTGGGAAACTGGAAGTAACACAAGATAAAGGGTGAGCCTTAAGTTCCACCCATAATAAACAGAGACAGTGATTAACTCCATCATGGCCCATTACTACACTTGTGCTCACATTGTTTTAGTGTGGTTGTAAAGCTAAGTTACAAGTTTGATTTTGTTTTGGGGTTTTTTGTTCTCTTCTAAAAGGAAAGGTGTTGTGATTTTTTTAAAAGGGTCAATCCCCCTAATTTCCAAATCTTCCCTTACAAAAGAAAAAGTGTCCCCAGGCAGAATTGGTGATAGCTCCTGCTCTGACTCTGATGCAAAGATATATGACTCAAGGTACATTCCAAGATGGCTTTAGCTAAAGAACAGCAAAACTGCCACTTAGAGCATCTGTGATCCACCATCAATCTCCAAGGTACACCAAATAGTAGTGATGAAAGACCACCACCTCTTTTCACAGCATTCCCCAACCTGAGAACATGCAGACATGTCAGCTGTCAAACGCAAAACACTATTTTGTGGCAACAATTAAATACCATCAAATGTCAGTTACTGGATTCAGATATTGAATGTTGTCATTTTTAAAACCACGATTCCAAATATATACATTAACTATTCAGCAAACATATTGAGTGTCTAGAAACTGTCTGGAGAACATTCCATATCATTTTAACCCTTGTTGTCTTGCTTTCTCGCTTCCCTTCTCTCAATGCATGTATTACATTTAAGCTGTGAGTACTCTAGTCACCTAGAGCAAAGCATTTCCATTGGCCACACCTGGAGGGGCAATGGGTTGATCTGCTGATCAGTTGTGAAATCTGTTTGAAGCTGATTTTAAAAAAATAGAGCACGTGCTGATCCCACCAGGTTTTATGGTAAAAAGGGGGGGTTAACTAGCACAGTGTGCCCCCATTTTCAGAGAAGAGAGGGGGAGACACACTGGAACTGGCAGAACAGCTTTCCTCCCAAGACCTCAAAGTGGCACACACGAGTTACCCAATGTTTCCCCATGTTTTACCCTCACAACAACCTTGTTAGGTCGGTTAGGCTGAGAGATAGCGTCTGGACCAAAGTCACCCAAGGATCTTCATACGTAAGTGGGGATGTGAACCCTGGTCTTTGTCTCTGCTACTGTAAGCTTCTCCTGGGGTGTCAGGGACCCATATTTCTTGTGAAGAATGCTGCATACAGCAGCAAGATGTATTCTGATCATGCTGTATCGATCATTAAAACATGCAAGGAAGCAGTGGTGGCTGGTGCCTGTCGTGACTGATGGATCGGAATGCAGGGAGCCCAAACAGTAGGCGGAGCCCAAGCCAATGGTGGGCGGAGACAACTCGTTCTAGCTTCACCCCCATCCTCCTTCCTGCTGAGTTCTACAAAGACAACACTGAGGCTAAGGAAAAGGAAACTGGCAAGCGCTGTCGCCCTCTGTACTGGTTGTAAGTAAGAAGGCAGGCAGGCAGGCGGGGCCTAGGTGAGGGCAAAATGAGGTTGGTGGGGCACTATCCCACTTGCCCTAACCCGGCAGTCTCCACTGCAGGGAAGAATTTTGAGGGGAATGAGAGGGCAGCAAATTAATTCCAACTCTGGATGTGGATGTTGATGCTGATGCTTGCTAGCTCTGAGGAATCTGGGAAGAGGAGTTGCAAGTAAAGTTATTTGTGTTGTGATGATTATTAACAAACAGAACCCTGTTGGTGCCAATGTGCCTGCTGGTCAGACAGCTGATTTACAAGACAAAACTCCAGCAATAGATTAGAGTCAATGGGACGCTATGTTTGGACATTTTTAAACTTCTGGATCAGAAACGTCTGCCCTTTCCTGTTCATCCTGCTCTTGTGCTATTAACAGCATCCTGAAGTGCAGACATTAGCACACCGGGGCATATATATACTGATGAGGTCTGAATTGGCTACAACTATCCAGGACAGAGACCTTAAGTAGACCCATTGATGCTAATGGACATGACTAAGGCTGCATTCAGACATCTGGTTTATTGTGTTATTTGTCCTGCTTCTGTCCCAATTTCAAATGTTCCTTTCACACTATAGTACCTGTTGCATTATGGAACTGTGGTTCCCCCCCCCCATCAATATACTGCCATGTAGCGCTAAATTTAATTTACACCTGTGGGTGCAGTGTGACACAACAGCGGACGTCATCAGACATGTCACCCCCTCCACCCTTTATGTGCTTGCACACTTCTGTATGCCAGAATACCTTTCCAAATTTTGTGATGTGAGCAGTAGTGGCATGATCTCAAGGAAACCGTGGGGAAAATAAAGTGCCAAACTCCTGGGTTAAACTTTCTGGATTAACAAGGTTGCTGGAAGCAATCAACACAAAAATGAGTGATAAACTCCCCTTTGATTCCGCTAGAATTGCCAAAGTGGCTTATATGTCATTTGAAAGATTACATAAAATGAGGTTGACCATCAACCTCAGTATCTACCCCCCATGAAAGGGTCAGGTGTGCCCTTCAAGCACTTAGCTGTCCAAGTCAGTAAATTTTCTCTTCTTGTAATCCTGGATCAGGCTAGATGCTGTGACCTGGGAAACCTGGCCCATTTCCCAGCACTGGAAGTCATTAAGTCCTTTCTGACCAGCTTGAAACAATGCTCACTTGGACTCATCTTTCCATTCGCAGGAAAATGGCGTAAAGGACTGTCTGAATGCAGCCTTAGGTTCATTCATTTCCATGGGTTTACTCTGAGTAGAACTTAGTTGAATACAATCGTTTGGGAAGATGGTGGATCATAGCTCAATGACAGCGTCATCTCAGCGGGCAACAACAGCGCTGAATGCACCAAATGCCACTCAAAGAATGATTAGGAAAGAGAGTGAAAACTGGCAGCATTTTGATGCTGTTATATGAATTGGTGAGAGCCAGTGTGGTGTCCTATGCTGTGCACCGCCCTGAGAGCCTTCGGGCTGTGGGCGGTATATAAATCGAATAAAATAAATAAAAATAAATAAATAGTGGTTAAGGTGTTGGACTACGACCTGGGAGACCAGGGTTCGAATCCCCACACAGCCATGAAGCGCACTGGGTGACCCTGAGCCAGTCACTGCCTCTCAGCCTCATGAAAACACTGTTCACAGGGTCGCCATAAGTCGGAATGGACTTGAAGGCAGTACATTTACATTTATATGAATTTGGTGCAGCTTCATTAGGAATATAAGGAACAGTTCTGGTTCTCCTATGACAGAAAAGGAGAAAGGGCAGGAAGGGCAAGCAAAACGAACAGAAGGCTGAAACACCTTCCCTCCGAGGAAAGACTAAAACACTGGCGGGGGGGGGATGACTACAAGGGCTGATATATGATAGAGGATTATTAAATGGTCCACAGTGTGGGGGAAGAAATATTTCTCTCTTCCTCCCTCTCATCGTTGGGTTCACCCTTACCAGCCCAAGGGACCTGGGAGAAGGTCTGTCCTAAATTAAACCTAGGAAGCATCAGACAGCGGCACTGCCACAGAAACCCTGCTTTTGTGTTTGAGCAATTCCGCCTGAAAGAAACAAGCGCAAACTTGGGATTTGTTTTCTCGCCCTTTCTCTCTCAATCAGACTTCTTGGAGCTCCCCCTAGTGGGGAGCGGCAATCCGGCTTGTGCTATTTGCCGCAGCTGCAGGTCAACCTCTTTCAGCGTCGGCGAGTTTTTACTTTCGCTTTCGATGAGCCTGTTATGCTGCCACGACAAACGACCTCAAGGGAGCGGGCAGGAAAGAGACAGAGAGGGCTGGAGGGAGAAAAACGTAAAAGAACAGGAAGAAAACCCTCAGAAGAGAAGAGCAATATTGGAACTTTCCTGGCTACATCCCACTGGAAGGAGGTAAAGAGTTGAGATTTTCTCTTGGGATTATAATTTCCGTTTATTTCTGAACTTCTTTGGGTTAAGGGAGACGAAATGCATTAGAAGTAGGTGCAACGGCACATTAACTGTTTCAACCAATATAGGTACTATTCGCTCACGTATTACTGAGAATCTACACAAGCCGTCTCCATCCTTCTAAAGTACCAAGCAGAGTCACTTTCCTCTGCTAGCTTGTCAGTTTCACTGGGCTTGTCTGAGCAACTTGCTTGGGGGGCAGGGTCATTATCATTTAAATCATAATAACAACAACAACGAGAGCCAGTGTGGTGTAGTGGCTAAGGTGCTGGACTACGACCTGGGAGACCAGAGTTCGAATCCCCACACAGCCATGACGCTCACTGGGTGACCCTGAGCCAGTCACTGCCTCTCAGCCTCAGAGGAAGGCAATATTGAAGGCAATACCATGAAAACTCTATTCATAGGGTCACCATCAGTTGGAATCGACTTGAAGGCAGTCCATTCAATAATAACAATGGTGTAGGAGAAACCTGTCTTCCTTTCCAAAAGGGCTGTGTGGGGAATAAATAAAGTACAATCACCCATGAATAGAGCTAGTACTAGCAGTTTAAAAAAAAAAACTGGTGTGAAACTGCTGCCCTTTGCTCCCGCCTGGCATTAACGACCAGGAAATCTCCTTGCAAACAGCCACACCTCATCATTGCTCTGCCATCCTTCCTTTTTCTCCGTTTTGGTCTTTTCTCAAATGATTCTAGAACTTCCTTCGAATTTCATTGTGACTCGCAGGCCTTAATTTTTATCTGGGCTCAACCCCAGCATATATTTGGAGTGCCCGGAGCTGGAACCTGACACATCTGAAGTGAAAACAAATTTCAGTGCTCCTCAGCAGTGGAGGTGGATGCATTTTTTTGTCCAGCCTAATTTTTGTATTTGTTTGTCTGTGTGTAACGTCTTCTCTGAAAAAGAGTTCTGGAGAACTCAAAAGCTTGAGACCCTTTTTGTGACATTTTGTCTGGCGCTTCTCCAGTCAACCTATTTATACTGAGCATTTGTCCTGATTTGCTTGTGTAAAGCTGAAGTGGGGGTTAGAGTATAACCAGACTTCACTGAGCGTTTGCTCTGTCTTGTTTTCAGGGTGGTTATGCTACGATGAGCATTCAACCTGCATTCATCCAGATTTGCTTGCAGGATGTTTTATACATCCTTAATTAATCATTCATTCTAGGGAATTTCTCCATCACTTTCCTAACTCCAAAAAATCTGTTTAGTAGATTTGTTGTGCTAAGGCATCAGAGCACTTTAATCCACTTTAATTGTGCCAACCTAATTTTCTTGGACTACACTCACACCATTCATTTAGGCCATTGTTTTTCTACTTTAGACAGTCATGGCTTCCCCCAAAGAATGCTGGGAAGTGTAGTTTGTTAAGTGTGCTGAGAGTTGATAGGAGACCCCCTATTCCTCTCAAACAGTTACAATTCTCAGAGTTCTCAAGGAAGAGGGATTGACTATTAAACCACTCTGACAACTGTAGTTCTGTGAGAAGCATAGGAGTCTCCTAACAACTCTCAGCACCCTTCACAAACTACCATGACTGTTTAAAGTGGAATAACATTGGAATAAATGTGCGGTGTGAATGGGGCCCTGATATGTGCTTGAATCTCTTCTGCAAAATACTGGCAGCCTGTAGGCACCCTTGGTCTTAATGAAGGTATTGCCCAACAATAAGAACATAAGAACATAAGAAGAGCCTGCTGGATCAGGCCAGTGGCCCATCTAGTCCAGCATCCTGTTCTCACAGTGGCCAACCAGGTGCGTGGGGGAAGCCCGCAAGCAGGACCCGAGTGCAAGAACACTCTCCCCTCCTGAGGCTTCCGGCAACTGGTTTTCAGAAGCATGCTGCCTCTGACTAGGGTGGCACAGCACAGCCATCACGGCTAGTAGCCATTGATAGCCCTGTCCTCCATGAATTTGTCTAATCTTCTTTTAAAGCCGTCCAAGCTGGTGGCCATTACTGCAAATTCCATAGTTGAACTATGCGCTGAGTAAAGAAGTACTTCCTTTTGTCTGTCCTGAATCTTCCAACATTCAGCTTCTTTGAATGTCCACGAGTTCTAGTATTATGAGAGAGGGAGAAGAACTTTTCTCTATCCACTTTCTCAATGCCATGCATAATTTTATACACTTCTATCATGTCTCCTCTGACCCGCCTTTTCTCTAAACTAAAAAGCCCCAAATGCTGCAACCTTTCCTCGTAAGGGAGTTGCTCCATCCCCTTGATCATTCTGGTTGCCCTCTTCTGAACCTTTTCCAACTCTATAATATCCTTTTTGAGATGAGGCGACCAGAACTGTACACAGTATTCCAAATGCGGCCGCACCATAGATTTATAAAACGGCATTATGATATCGGCTGTTTTATTTTCAATACCTTTCCTAATTATCGCTAGCATGGAATTTGCCTTTTTCACAGCTGCCGCACACTGGGTCGACATTTTCATCGTGCTGTCCACTACAACCCCGAAGTCTCTCTCCTGGTCGGTCACCACCAGTTCAGACCCCATGAGCGTATATGTGAAATTAAGATTTTTTGCTCCAATATGCATAATTTTATACTTGTTTATATTGAATTGCATTTGCCATTTTTCCGCCCATTCACTCAGTTTGGAGAGATCTTTTTGGAGCTCTTCACAATCCCTTTTTGTTTTAACAACCCTGAACAATTTAGTGTCATCAGCAAACTTGGCCACTTCACTGCTTACTCCTAATTCTAGGTCATTAATGAACAAGTTGAAAAGTACAGGTCCCAATACCGATTTGGAATTTGGAGTCTTCGTAGTATCCAACTATGGAGGGTGCTGGGTTTTTTTTATGATTCTCAAAAGCACTGAGAAGCTGCAGAGAGGCCCACCATCAGTCCTTTCCAGATGCCATTTGAGGCCCTGTTGAGGTTTTAATGGAACATACAAATAAACGTCTATGGCATTATGGCAATGTACAGTTGCCTTCTGCAGTACCTGATAGCTGATTGTTATAACAGTGTTTTCAATTCAGATTGTAAGTGAGGTTTGATGTTACGGTGTTCTTTCAGATTGTTATGTTGTTTTATGTGTGCTCCCTGCCTTCATATGTGGTGAAGGGGAGGCTAGAAATTTAAATAAATAAATAGTATTTGAGTATTGGTGTATGTAGTGGTGCAGCTAGGTTATTTTAGACCCTGTTTCAGGGACAGGGAACGTATGACCCTCCAGTTGTTGCTTGACTACAGCTCCTACCATCCCTGACCTTTGGCCTTGCTGTCTGGGGCTGATGGGAGTTCTAGTCCAGCAGCATCTCAGGGTTCCTCATCCCTGCTGAACTTAATGGCCAGTTGTGAAGAACATTATTAACATTTCTTTTCTCCACGCTTTACAATTGCTTCTACGTTCCTGATAACGTTAGAGCAGCCTTTCCCAACCAATGTGCCTCCAGATGTTGTTGGACCACAACTCCCATCAGCCTCAGCTAGCATGTCTTCAAATTACAGTTATTGGCAATAACCCAGGCTATGGTCTGAAGGCACATAAGGCCAGCTCCCTGCTGAAGCTAAGCAGGGTCAGGTCTGGTCAGTGCCTGGATGGGAGACCCCATGGGAAGCATATGTAGCTTACCTTGCGTTTCAATCATGAAAAGAAAAGAAAAGGCAGGGTATAAATGTAATAAATAAACAACATAGTTGCCAATGTTATTGATGACATCATGAGTTGCAGACATCATCTTGGCAAATAAATTAACAAATAAATAATAATAAATTAATAAATTTGGGGGCGCTAATGCTAAAATCTCCCTGCTTCCTTTCTCTGCAGTACACCATCATGGAAGACTTTGAGGTAGCTGTTTCTCAGGGGAAACTGGCAGATGCTGTGTCCAGCGTGTTGGCAAAACCACTGAACTTTTTTAAAAGTACCATACTGCACATTGCAGTGGTAGGAGAGCCAGGTTCTGGGAAGTCCTCTTTCATCAATGCCATGCTGGGCCTAAGTCCGGATGACCCAGGTGCTGCTGAGACTGGCATAAGTGCAACGACAGTAGAGGTCAAGGATTACGCATATCTGAAACTTCCAGAAGTGAACCTTTGGGACCTTCCAGGAAAGGGACTATCACCTTTGGGGGAAGACATTTTTGCTAAGAAGGTAGACTTAAATCGCTTTGATTTCTTCATCATAGTCGGCTCCCAGCGTTTCCGCTCCACCCATGCTGACCTGGTCCATGAGATCCAAAAGATGAGGAAGAGCTTTTACTTTGTACGTGCAAAAGCAGACCTTGACCTGTCGGCCTCCAAAAGGCAACGGCCATCTGACTACGATGAGAAGAAGATCCTCTTGCGCATCAAGGAGGATTGCCGAGACGGCTTGATAAGCGAACGGGTGAGGGACCCACAAGTCTTCATAGTATCCAGCTGGGATCCCAACCTCTTTGATTTTCCCCTCCTTCAGGAAACGCTGAAGAATGACCTCTTGAGGCTAAAGAGGCAAGCCTTCCTGCTCCACTTCTCTGCCATCTGTTCACCTGTCTTGGAGACAAAGAAAACCACTGCAAAGGAGAAGTTTTGGACCAGACACCTTTGTTTGTTGGTTGCTGCTGCAGGCCCAATCCCATTTTTTCCTGTGATGTTCCTGTTTCGGAAATTCCGCTCCCGGTGCTACCAAGACTTTGGCCTGGATGATCAGTCCCTTGCAGCTCTGGCTCAATGTGTCGGAAAGACGGCAGCATCCCTTAAAGCAGTGATGCAGTCCCTGGCAATAGCCTCGGCAGTTTTATGGGGGCTGCCAGACTTGGTGGGAGCCTCGGTGATAACAGTGGAATATTACCGCTGGGAGCATTTCCCCATCTTTGGCTGCCTACTGTCAGGAGGGATTTCACTTCTTCGCACCTATTTCATGCTGCAGAAATGTATATCGGGTGTCGCTGATGACACCCAGAGGGTTCTGACCAAAGCTCTTGAAGCAGAGGAGAAAAAGTCCGTGTAGCAGTAAAGAGCTGCACTGATAACCACTGCAGTGATAGTGGTTTGTGCAAGTTTCTGCAGGCTCTCAAGTCACGTCCTGCAAGCATGGAAAATGATTACCGAGCAGTGGATTTAGTGTCCTGAGATGTTTTTAATTATATATATTTTATGAATCAAGTTTCCAGACCATATGGTGGCAACAAAGGCTGGGACAGTCAGTAAGGCTAAGTATACTCCAAGCTTTAAAAATTGGCATTATGAACCCAGACAATCCAAAAATTGTGTGAAAAGCTGGATTCTGCCATCTGTGCCAGTTACGCTAATGGAGCAAATTGGCATCTGGTTTTGCTGATCGTAGACAGGCAGGGTGGTTAAAAATTATGATTTTAAAAACAAAAAAGGCAGTATTTCAAAAATAAGTGAGTTTTTTAATTTAGATCTGATTTTTTTTTAAAAAAATTAAATGTAAATACTAGGTTTCTAATAAATAATAGCTAGGTTAAATAATCTGAATATAAGCATGTTAGCCCAAAAGTTACCAGACTGGTAAGAGTGAACACCTCTACTAGAAGGAGACTTTAGGGATAGTGAACATTATTATTATTCATTATTTCAGTCCACAAATAGCTTCCTACATATAAATGGACAGGCTAGTAAAAATGTCTATGGACTAGTAACTTATGTGGACTTGCTTGCAAGGTTGGTATCAGTTATAATTAATGCAGGTCACAGCATTCAGCTTTTCTCGACACATATTTGATTTATTTTATTGCAGAAACCATGGAACTCTTACTCTATATTTCCTTCCAGAGAAGAAACAACTTTAAAAAACATGCTTCAAAAATGGTAAAAATAATCTCAGCAGTAGCTACATTTGCTTTGTCCTTTAAAAATAAAACGGAGCCTTGTATAACAAGTACTGTGCAATATCTATTTCAGAACTTTTTGTTTCACATACAGCATAGAGATCATTCTGCAAACTGAAGAAGGGCATCTAGCAAGACCATCAATGCTACAAGTTGATTAATTAGTTGATTAATTGGGTAAATTAATTTTCTTACCACTGCCAGGATGTTTATCACCAACACTGCTTTTTTCTGGTCACTCTACTTTTTTTTTTCATACATTATGGTTTTTATCAGTCTGTATTTCGTGCATTTCATTTCCCTCTGACTCCACCTCTAACCTTTTTATCTCTTTACACCAGGATTGGGGAACCTGTGGCCCTCTAGATGTTGTTGCATTAGACCTCCCATCATCCCTGACCATTAGCCATGCTGGCTGAAGCTGATGGGGTTTCTAGTTCAAACATTTGGAGGACACCAGGCTGGGGAATGCTGATACGTGAAATACCACCGCCATCTGAGGGGGGGGGCAGAAATGACCCCCCCCCAAAAAAAGCCACTCTATTCATGGCTAATAAATGGAGGGAGGGAGATTTCATTTATTTTTTGTTGTGGTGGGTCAAAGGAATGCCATCTGTTTCAGCAGGGCAGAACACTTATTGTGGCAATACACTGTGTGGATTATTCACCGAGGGCTGGATAGATCAGGCCCCAGAACTGCAGACATTAGCGCTACCCCCACCGTGGATGCAATTTGAAGCACTGGCTGCTTGGACGGGGGACTTCTCATAGCCATCCAACTTCTCTTTTGTCTTCGGGAGGGCTTGTTCGGTGTTCTGCCACTTCCCATTTGCTTGGCCTAATGGAGCCAGGCTAGCCCCACCATTGGGCAGAGTGAGGCAGCTGCTTCATATAGCAAGTGCTGGAGGGGGACAGCAGATTCAGTGGTGGCAATCCTTCCCCACCACAATTAAGCCATTCTCTGTGAAGTTGCCACAAGACTCCAGCTGCATACACACCACACATTTAAAGCACATGGCTCCCCGGCTCCCCAAATAATCCTGGTCACTGTAGTTTTCCCCTCACAGAGCTACAATTCCCAGCACACTTAACAAATGGCAGTTCCCAGGATTCTTTGGGGGAAGTCATGTGCTTTAAATGTATGGTATACACACAGCCTCTTTGTTGTTTTGCTGCAATTTAGGCTAAAATGGCTACCCCTCCAGAAACAGCCTGCTGAGCCCCCTAAGCCAGGCCATTTTCGTCATGTGTGGAGAGGACGCTGTTCCAGTGCCAATGTTCTGGGGTAAAATTCAGTTGCCACTCCAGTTGGTTTCTGGATTGGTGGGAGACCTTTGCCCCAGGCAACCACATGTCTTTGGCTGATCCTGCCCAAGAGAATAATGCTCTGGTTTGTTTTGATCAAAAAAGCACACACACACACAATCCTTCATATTCCTATCCAACGATTCTGCACATCCTACTGTCCTCAGACTGAGGCCACATTCACACCATACATTTATCCCACTTTAAACAGTCATTGCATCACCCAAAGAATCCTGGGAAATGGCGTTTGTGAAGGGTGCTGAGAGTTGAGTCATGTCACAAATGTTGTGATGGCAAGTACGCTAGTTTTATCAGAAACGGAGGGTGCCCCCTCCTTCACCACCAACCCTGTAGGGTAGCCAGGTAGCAACAGGTGTCCTGTCCTATTTCTCTGCTTGCCACTTACATATGTATCACCTAGGGCATGGGGTACAGGATTTTCATTGCCTTACAGTGGCTTCCTTGGGAGTAAGGAAACAGCCAGCTGAACTCCAAGCCTCCTGCTTGCCAACACCAGCCCCTCTCCCTTCTTGCTCTCCTAGGTATTTTAACAACCAGCAGCTCAGCCCAAGTAAACTTAGCTATGTGTGCGTGTGTGTGCTGGGTGCAAAGGAAATCTTGAGTGTGTCCAAAACCACACAGCCTCGAAATTCAATATACCACTTTATTCAAAAGAATACATCAAATCGGGAAATGGAGAAGAGCAGTGTGCACGCAGATTAAAATGGAAATAAAATAAAATTCCAGAATATTGGTCTTCCTGCTCCTACACAAAAACGCTCAACAGTCGCCTCTGGTGTTGGCAGTTTCTGGGGTCAGTTGCAGACCGAGCAGGACAATGAACGAGGGCAGCAGTCCTATTTTAAAAGCTGTGGGCCCAGGTGGGCTCTGCCTGACAGGCAGTGGAGGCTGGTCCATTATGGCTAATGGGGTGCTGCTCTGCCTACATCAGTCTGCCTTCCTCCACCTCCCACCTACCTCTCTTCTGTATGCCCAGTCCAGGGGATGGTACTAGCTGCCAGCTTCCTCCCCTCCTTAGTCTCTGTGTTGCCATTGCAGAACTTGGCAGGGAGGATGGGAGCAAAATTAGGATGAGTTGGCCCTGCCTGTCATTGCTTCTGGCTGCACCTACTGTTGGGTTCTCTGCCTTCCACCCAACCAGTCCCAATGGGTACCAGCCAGCACTGCTGACAGGGGACTCTGTCCAGCAAATAGAACAAGTGCTACTAGCCAGGAAAAAGACCAGGGGACAGAGAATGAAGCAAGCCAAATGGCAATGGCTGTGATTGGGGCGCTGGTAAGGTGCAAGACAGCAACCATTCCTCAGTGCGTGTACTGGGAATTCCAGATGACTCCAGCCCCTCTCCTTTCCTTCTCTCCTAGGCATTTTAACAACCAGCAGCTTAGCCCAAGTAATCTTAGCTGTGTATGCATGTGTGTGTGTGTGTGTGCTGGGTGCGAAGGAAATCTTGAGTGTGTCCAAAACCACACAGCCTCAAAATTCAATATACCACTTTATTCAAAAGAATACATCAAATACCCCAATACTTTTCACTGGCTAGGACCAAAAAAAAAAGCACTCCAGTCACAAAAATCAAAAGGTATTTTGGGATGTTTTATGTTTTGGGTACTATTTGTTTTATTGAAAGAAAACTGTAAATGGTAAGTGGGTGAAATCTGGGGACATTCTTTACTATGGTGCGCTGACATTTGCGGGCAGGCTAGATGACGTTGAGTCAAGCGTCGCCCCACACCTCCCAGTGCATTTTCCTGACATTGTCCTTATCACAAAAGGTTCAGTCTTTATAAAGTACAATTGCAAAGCACAAACATTTAGCATGAGTTAGACGAGCTCAAGAGGTATCCAGTCTACCTCTCCAGTTATCCACCACCTTCACTATAGCTCACTTTGTGTTGTTCAACCACAATTGAGCTGAAATAGAATCCATCAATTTGCACAGGAACATGGGGGAAACAGACTTTTTGTGGCGGGAAAAGTTTTGTTCTTAACAGCATAATCCAAACCCAAGATCTGCTGAGATGAGAGAGTTTGGATCTGGCAAATCTTGGGATGTGCCCCTGAAAGTCCCTCACCCCAGCTGAGCGAGAGATACACCGGCATAAATCCCTCACCCAGCTTAGCCAGCAGAGTTTAAGCCGGAGTAAATTATGCCAGTGGAAGTCCCAGGATATGGTCTGAAGGTGCATAAGTCCAGCTAAGCAGGGTCAGGTCTGGTCAGTGCCTGGATGGAAGACCACGTAGGAACCATATGTAAGCCGCCTTGGGTTTCAATCAAGAAAAGAAAGCCGGGATATAAATGTAATAAATAAATAAATAATAATAATTAATAAATACAGCACTGTAAAGCGGGGCCCTACTGTAAAAAGGGGTGTTCTGGGGGCAGAATGAAGCAAAGAGAGACTTGCACCTATTCCAAACCCCTTTCAGCTTAGTCACGTGATCTAGCAACCCAGCAGAAAAAGGCTGGCAAAAATGGTGGTGTAAGTCAAATACCTCCAAAACGGAGTTAGGGGTAATTCACACAGGTGTAATGTACACTTGTGTAAATTACCCTAGTTTTCTATAGTTAGGCTTGCTCTGTAACTTGCACAGGAAATCAACTTGCACATCAATAGGCTTTTTGAAGTGGGTCAAGCTTTATAATTAACTAGTAATGAACTTTTACAATAACACTTTTTTAAAAAGTTGACACACATAAACCTAGGTGTGCTTGCACCTGCCAGTGTACTATCCCCTGTCCACACAGAAGCACAAGATGGCAGATGGCCCTCTGCTGGTAACCAAGGTTGCAGTCATCTGTTTGTTTGACAGGAACTTGAGGAGGACCTTCCAGAAATGACTTGTACAAGAAGGAAACCGAAAGCCACCACTTGAGCTGTTCCTTTCTGGGAAATGAATTTTATTTTCTTTTAAAAAGGAAACTCTCTGGTCAGCCACTTTCAGGCTGGCAGGAAGCGTTCTATTCTTGCAAGGAGATGCCGTGCATTTTCATCCATTGAAAAGACAGTGTGTAGATGTTTGTGCTGCTGTGAGGTACACATCAAGATAGGAAGGCAGGAACTGGCCCACATTAGGAGGAGTTTCATTTCATTTTTAATTTGTATAGAGCCTTTCTACATTACTGCAGTCCAGGCAGTTTGCAACCTGACAAAATGTATAACAAAAATCATTTACCCATCACGTAACAATCAAAAATTACAGGCATCCATTTCTCATACAGCAGGCATAGGGAACCTCAAGCCCGGAGAGCGACTCTCCAGGCCTCTCAGTTCAGCCCTCAGATTTCTCCCCAGGCCATACCCCTCACTGGTCCCGCTTGACAAACTCCAAGTGCTTTCACGTGGCTAGAATGTGTACTTGAACTCTGGTCATGCCTCTCGCTTCCCTGGATGGAGGACAGAGTGTGAGTGTGTGTAGAAGCTAGCCTACTGTATAGGGGTATTTGCATTCCTTGCTCCACCTCCTTTTCTCATTGGTCCCACCCACCACTGGCATGTGGCCCTCAGAATGTTGCCCAGAAGGGAATGCAGCCCTTGGGCTGACAAAGGTTCCCTGCCCCTGTCGTACAGCATTACAAGTTAATGACCTGACAACTAAAAATAACCAATTACAAAATTCAAGCATCCATTTCACCTATAGTATTAAAGAGAAGATATCAACAAAATATCAGCAACTGACAGCAATAAACAAAGCAGCAAATACAATTTTGTAGCATTTGCTTTGCTTACAAAACAAAGTGCAGGGAAATGCAAACAGTAACAGTTGTATTTCATAGTTTCAAAAATGGGGAATCATCCGCTGTGTATTTCTTTTCCCAGCAATCCTAGGTATAACCTGAAACCTGCATAACACCTCATCCAACTAAGTCTGCAATCTCCTCCTGTACTCCATCTTAAATAGATACAGTTCCGAACCACCTGTTTTTCTCTCCTCACCACACCACACCACTGCATCTCTTGCTTTGCTTAATATTCAGCCTGATGAAGATCTCTGGAGATTTCAAAAGCTTGTTCACTATTTTTTGTAGGTGGTCCTAAGAAAAGTATTGCAAGACTGGGGGTTTTGACGGCAAACAGGCTCTCTTACAAAGCTGAGCATCTCCATCTGGGCACCCAGCCACCCTAGTGGAGGAAACATTTTCTGCTGTTAAGGCCTACCTGCAGGATATGGAACCTGCATTCCTCAGCGGCATAAGAGGATAAATTATCTACAGCCCAATCCTATGCATGCTGAATCCGAAGGAAGTTCCACTGAGTTCAATAGTGCTAACTGCAAGTAAGATTGCCATCCAAAAGTTAGGCAAATTTGGGGCAGAAAAACTGCTGATTTGGGGCAGAAAGACTGCACATTCCGTCCTCCCGGGATCCCACCACCAGGGTGGAAGTGTAAGCAGAGGAGCATTCTTGTGCTCCTCTGTCATTATCTGTTTGAGCTTTTTTGTCCTTCCCATTCAGAATAATGGGAGGGAAATCCTCCAAAGTCAACGCCATCTGGAAAGACCCATTCACAGTCATCAGATGGCAAGATGCACACACAACACGTTCCCCGAATCAAGCTCACAACAAAAGCTTGTAATGACAACAAATAAATGGACGGATAAACCAACCAGCAAATAAGCAGAGTATTACAGTTCTTTCACTGGTTTGGGGGTGTGCCAGAGGACTCGGAAGGCTACTCTTGACCCACCTCCCAGCATTCCCCCTTTCAGCCTCTATCAACATCACAGCTCCAACACAGGGAGGAGGCATGGGGGAGAAATTGGCTTTTAATGGAAACCTTAAATTGCTCTTCCTAAAACAAAAAGCCAGGGGTAGGGAATCTCAGGCCCGGGAGCCAAATCTGGCCCTCCAGGACCCTCTAACTGGCCCGTGAGGCTCTGCTCCAGGACATACAGCCTGCCTAGGCCACTTCTCACCAGCCCCCCCACACTTCATATCCTTCTCAAGTGCTTTTGCATGTTTTTGAACTGTGATAATGCCCCTTGTGCGCATGGATGGAGAGCGGAGGGGAGTGTGCATAAAACCCCTGGCTGGATATAGCTTACTAGACCACACTTGTTACCAGGGATGGGAAGAAATTTGATTCCATGCAGTTACAGGCAACCTTAACTAATTTACACTTTTTGAAACATTATGAGAACCAAAACACAGCCATCCTTCCAAATTCACGCTTCTCCGACTTTTGCAATGCAGTTCTCCAGTCGTTTACAAAAATGCATATATTTGTGAAAATAACATACAAAAATGCATTCTATTAAGGGAAAATGCTTTGCAAAAACAGGTGCATGAGTCAAAAATGCATACGAAAGCACCCTTAGGGAGAAATTTGCACTAGAATGACAGTAAATTTTCACAAGGCCTTAAAAAAAAATCACAAGCTGCTAAGGAAATGTGGAGAACTGCGCTTAAGACTGGATTAATGAGAAAGTCGGAGAAGCCAAAATGGATACATTCGCCCATCCCTATCTGTTGTCCCACTAGCTTTTGCCTCTGGCCCCACTCACCACTCGCTTGCACTCCCCTGGAAGGTTCCCCATGAAAGAATGCAGCCCTTGGGTTGAAAAAGGTTCCCGCCCCAGCAATACGTGGAGCAAAATGCAGCCATCCTTCAAAATTCACACTTCTCAGAATTTTCCAATGCAGTTTCTCCAACTCAAAACGGTGTGCAAAAATGCATATGTTATGGCAGTGTGTGTATAATGCCCTACATTTGTAAAAAAACAACATACAAAATGCCCTATATTTGTAAAAAGCAACAAACAAAATGCACTATGTTAAGGGAAATTGCTTGCAAAACTATATATATGCAGCTTCCCTTCCACATTTTGGTACAACTGGGGAAAACAGTATGATGTACGATTAGAACCTGCCCTCAGAGACGAGGGGGAGTGAATTCCTTTCTCAGCTCTGGTCTCATTCTAGCTGCAAGGGTTTCCCAGGACGCGTGTACACATGATCTTTCTTCCCATGGAAGAACCGTACAGTGCTGGCCCACAGCCCGGAGATCCTGACCCGGTAGTGAATGATGCCTTCCTGTACATCATAGACATTGATGTTATTTTCCCCGCTCCCAGAAGCGAACTTCAGCACCCACCCGCCACAATCTACAACCATGTGGGCGTTGTCTTGGACACAAATGGGCTCCTTGGCAAACTCTTGCACTGCAAACACCAGGCAGCCCCCCAGTTCCTCTGAAAGAACCCCCCAGGATTGCAAGCTGCTTCTCACTCTCAGCAGGTCTCCGACACTCAGTGGCTCCTTGCGAGAGGACAGCCTCACAAGGTGCATTTCAGCCGTCCGCTCCCGGATATCGTACTGGATCTTTTCATATAAGAGATACACCGAAATCTCACAGTCCCCATTGCCAGAGCGAAACTCTATGGGTGGTCCGTCACACTGGATAACCATCTGGGCATTTTGCTGCACAGCGAGGGGTTCCTTGCTAAAGACATCAATAGCAAAGTTGAAACAGGCTTGGAGCAGGTAGTTCATGCCGGCCAGTCGATCACGGTGCTTCAGGAGGTTCCCAACAGTTAGTGGTTCATAGGAGGGCAGCATGGTGGCTATCTGCAAGAGGGCATCCTTTAGGATTTTGATGATGCCGGAAGACTTCAACCATTGCTTGGTTGTCACAGCGACCTCACGGCTTGTGCCCACGGGAGAATAATCTGCCTTGTCCATGGCTAGCCATATGGCAGTGAGGAGTACAGACAGCAGCACCACAAGCACGATGGTCCACAACAGTCTGACCAAGAATCTCTGGAGCTGAGCTTTAAGGAATTGGGCACCAGCCCCAAGAGCCCACTGGAAGCCGTTGCTCAGGAGGGAGGCCATCTATCCTAAAAAGAATGAAATGGCATCAATGCCGGGGAGGTGGAATTCTTTTAATTTATTTTTTTATTTCCACAATTTACAGGGCCACAGGTTCTCCCTCCCTAGTTTAAACATTATACTGGGAGGGTATAACGTCCCTGTACAGCAGTCCATGTGCCTGGTGTGTCTCCCTTAAGTCTGACCACCTTGCCTCTGGTGCAGGGTCAGCATGCCAGGGATGTATAGAGCAGGTGAACTCCACATGCCATGCTAACATTTCAAAGGCAGTGACGTAAAACATGGCTGGAGAGCCTGTGGCCCTTCAGATGTTGCTGGCCTGCAACTCCCATGATCTTTGCTCTGACCATTGACCATGCTGGCTGAGGCTGAAGGGCCCCAGGTTCCCCACCTCTGGTGCATAGGACTGCAGCCTTAGTCTGCATACATACTACATATTTAAAGGGCATGGCTTCCCCCAAAGAATTATGGGAACAGTAGTATGTTAAGGGTGCTGAGAATTATAGTTCTGTGAGTGGTAAACTACATTTCCCAGGATTCTTTGGGGGAAGCCATGTGCTTTAAACGGGTTTTGAATCATGTGTGTGGGTGTGTGTGCAGAGCCTTAGCCAATCAATCACCCAGATTAATCAATTAAAGCAGCCTTTCCGAACCTTTGGGTCCTCATATATTGCTGGACTACAATTCCCATCATTCCTGACCATTTGCCATACTGGCTGAGGCTGGTGGGAGTTGGGAACAGTTGAATTAAAGCATCCATCTACTAGAAAGGTGCCTCCACAATGAACTGGTCAAGAAATCTATAGCTTTTAAATATAAAAATACAAGTACTGTAGGTGCCAACCAGCACCTAAAAAGAGATGCTCACACCTGTGTGTGTTTATGTGAAAAAGATAAGAGAAGGCAGCATATGCTTGCATCACCTAAATACAATGTATGGGGCATCTCCCCCCCCCTTTTAAAGACTATCACTAAGTTATCCTCCAGTGCCAAATTTATGCAGATTTATGGGGACACCACACTTTGTACTTAGATGATGCAAGCGTGTGTCACATCTTGCAACATTCCTTATTCTTTCCCACAGAGGCAGCAGGATTAGGACTATAGCCCTAATACATCAGTTAGAAAGCATTCAATTAATCGATTCTTTAATCAGCTGGCAGCCACAGATATAAATATAAAATAAAAAAATAAATTTTATTTTTCAGCCGCCTATCTGTCCGGGTTAGGGACACTCTGGGCGACGAACAACAAGAATAAAAACAATACATATAGATCAACATAATCAAATTTTAAGCTAAAAAACCATTAATTCAGAACATAAATTAAACATAAATAACAACAGCAACAGTCATGTTTAAACAAACTGAAACCCTAGAAAAATATCATTTTTTTAAAAACCACCCTTACGTTCCCCTATTAAAAAACTGCAATTGTCTCTTTAGTGACTACAATTTAACCCCTCTAAACTTACAGCTTAAACGTAGCCGTTTCTCTCTTCTCTCCTTACATGCGAGCAATGCCACTTTGCAACTCTGATCTTCACTTTCGCATTCCTGCCACCCACGTGGCATCTTGTTCTGCATCGCAGGGGCATTCTCCCACATGTCCTCATGCCGGTATTCCCCTTGCTCAATTCAAAGAGTGTCCGCAGATTTTGGGGGGTGGGAGTGAGGCATGGTCTGTGAATTGTTACATTGGCAACCCACTCCACCCGCCTTTACATTTAGAATTGCAAGGGGCACAAGCGCTTCCCCTTCCTCCCACCCCCGGCGGACACCCTCGCTTCATTCAGGAGAGAAAAAAACACTTTTCAGTGCTCTCTCCGATTGCTGTGGTCGTGCCATTCCTCTCTCCCTCCACAATCCCTTGCCCACTCCTCTACCTGCTTGTAATATCATTTCCTCCTCCGTCTCCATGTCAACCACACAGCCATTTAAAAGTCACCCTTTTCCAAACAAAACAAAACTCGTCCGCTTTATGTTGCGACCTGAACTCATTCCTTCCAGTAGGAGGCAGCAAGAAGCCATCAGCGCCATGAAAACAGAAAGAGACCGTGCAAGGCACTGCTGGACTTCCGTGCAAAACTAAGCCGCCGCCCCCCCTCGGGAAACCCCTCATATACCCTCCCTCCCCCATTCTTTCCTACATCTGGAGCTGGGTCTCGCGGGCCAGGTTGCCTGAACGGGTGGATCGCTCGCCACGGATTTGTCTAAAAAGGTATGGAGAAAGTTAGGAGACGAGGGTGGGAGAATCGCCTCTAGAGCGGGTTGGTGAAGGGAGGTGATCAGTGTTTTGCCTGAGTTCAGTTTAGTTCAGGAGCAGCTCAGTTTGCCTAGGCGGAAAAATAAGCCGGATCTGCAAATCAGATTCCCCGACTCGCGGATTCTTTCAGCGGGGTCGCGGGGATGTTGTGCCGTGGGCGGATCTTCAGAGTCCAGCCTCCAAAAGTACCAGGATGCCGCAAAAAGAGTTGGAACGAAAATGTGGGTCGGGATGGAAAGAAAATAATCTCAAGCTGCGACCCCGTGGTCGCTGGTTAGGGCGAAAGTCCCAGCGATTGCGGGGGGAGATTTCACCTCCATGCCGACCCTTGCAGAAAAAGAGAGGACCGGTCTCCGATACGTTAGTGGACCTTTTCAAAAAAAATTGTTGGTGTTAATCGCTTTTGGAGGGCAAATGCCGTCGCAACAGGCGGCTCTTCCTTTAAAATAAAGTTTGAACACTGCTGCTGTGGATGCCTTAAAAAGTATATTTTGTAGGCAGGAAAGGGCGCAGGGGACGCCGCTCTAAACAAAATCCCACTTTGTCACGCCATTTTAAAGTAACGCAGAACAACAGAAGGGTGGCTGTTACTCCTAGAGAACCTCCAGCGTCAGGGACAGTATGCCACTAAATATCAGCTGCCAGCATTGTGCGGGAGAGGTAAACAGCCATTGCCTTCCTGCTGTGCTGCTGGGAAGCGTCTGGCCTGGGATGCAGGGTGGCAGACTAATTTAGCCTTTGGCCTGATCCATAAGGGCTGTTGTTCATTTATCCTCACAACAACCCTGTGAGGCAGATTAGGCTGAGAGAAAGAGTGAGTGACCGGCTTAGGGAGTTTCATGGCTTGGTGGGGATTTGAACCTGAGTCTCCCCAGTCCAACACTTCAGCCATTACAAATTTAAACAAATTAAGCAATTTAAATAAATGTGCACATTGCCAAAAGCCCCAGTTAACTCTTTAAGTTATTGACATAACTTTAACGTTACGATATTGACATAAGTGTGAGATAATATATCATGTAATAACCAAGAGACACACCCCTCTCTGTCTTTGCTAGGACAGGGTGTCAATTACTCTGCCCTTTTCATTCCTGATTGCAAAACACCAGCATCAAAATCACTTGGCATACCAAAAAACTATACAGTTTACTCTTTGCCCCACAACTAAGGCATTTACAGTCTTACCTACACCAGTCTGACTCATCAAGCTGTACCTATCAAAATCCTTCTGTGCAATTAAGTATTTAAGACACTAGAGGTCTATAAAATACTATGTTTTTCTTCCAAAGAACCCTGGAGGTTGTAGTTCCATAAGGGACTGCTAGGACTCTATACAGAGAATGTTTGCTACTCTCAGTGCAGTCCCTAGAGCACCTTGTGGGAATTAGGCCTATTCAGTTGGTTCAATAACCCTAGTAAGGAGATACTATTCATTGTGGGGAGTGGAGTTTAAAAGCCTGCAAAACGAAGAGAGCAGGAGGAAATGTGGGTGGGACATCAAAACTTGCAAAAGGAAATGGTTAGGCCACTTATTGGGGCGGGAAGGGTGTGAGAGCCATTCGGAGGGAGGAAATCTGAGAGGTTGGGTTGTGAGCGGGTGCCCGCACTTTGAGGATGTGGGCTTGCAGAACGTTTAAGCAAGAGAAGTGGAGGTACTTTAAAATGAAACGGAAGGAGGAACAGCCATTTTGGACTGTGTAAAAGAATGAAAATGAAGTAGCTGAAATGGAATTTGAGGGGTGAATCCTTGTTTCACTATCAGCCCAGCACTGCAGAAATTTAGGTAGGGGAAGTCAGGAGAGAGGTCTCCCCCTTGACTAAGAATATAAAGGCCTGTTGAGTAAACTCCTGCTGGTCTGAGGCCTGGTGCAAGATGGCTGCCAAGCGACCAGTCAAAACAGAGCCCAGCGAGAGCCTCCCCAAAAGGTGACTGGATTTGTTTAAGCAAGGCTTGCTGTAACCATTTCCTTGGGGTTACAAGATCAAAAAACAGTGTTTTAGCCACCCTCTTGAAACAAAGTGTCTTACATAATTCATACAATATTATTATTATTTAGTATTATTACTATTGACTTGATTGCTTTCCCGCTCTTCTGCATAAAATCCCAGGGCGGGTTACAACAATTTAAAATTCAATATTAGAAACCATTTAAAACCAATTACAATCACAGGAATAGGGAGGGTCCTGAAATATTTGTTTCAGGTGTCAAAGGCCAAGGGTAAAGAGGTGCATCTTCAGCATAGATGAAGGAAACTATATAATGAAGGTGCCGGGCGCACCTCCAGTGTGGTGTAGTGATTAAGGTGTTGGACTATGACCTGGGAGGCCAGGGTTCACATCCCCACATAGCCATGAAGCGCACTGGGTGACCTTGGGCCAGTCACTGCCTCTCAGCCTCATGAAAACCCTATTCATAGGGTTGCCATAAATCGGAATCGACTTGAAGACAGTACATTTACATTTTATTTAGGGGCTGCTGCAGAGAATGCCCTCTGCCGGGCCACCACTCCCCACACATTTGAGGGTGGAGAAACTATCAACAACAGCAGCAATTATTCTCTTTCACCCTAGGAGAAATAAAGTCAAGAGGCCCTGGTCATTCCAGGGGCTGTTGATTCCTTTTTAGGGTGGTTCAGCCTCATGAGCTTGCAAAGAAATAGGGGGCACTTCTTCAGGGTAACTGTGTAGAAAAAAGACTTGCGCAAGAAATCTCCAATTCCACTTGGAAAAGTATACTTGTTACCAGATTTTTTTTCTTTATATTGATTATTCAATTTTGACTTAAATGCCCTCCATTGCCCTTCAGGGCCCCAAGCATACTCACCACTGTGTATGCTGAAGTATAATGGTTTTCAATGGATGCTTTAAGAGTGAAAAGGTGATTCTCTCAGGCTAATTCTCACAACATGAGATCTTGGATATGTGGTATCAGGCAAGGTAAAATGGATTACAGGATTTCTTTTTTTCATCTCCTCTTCACTGGTGATCTTGTATTTGGAGGATGAATGCAACCGGCATATTTAAAGAGGTTCCCAGGCCTCATAATTTTTTTCTAAGGTTTAAGACCCCTGGAACATCCACCGCCTCACCCCCCAGGGTGTTCCTTGGCCTCCACTATCCTGCTGTTATTTGTTTTAAGATGTAACATGGCTTACACTTTTTTAATAAAATAGTTTAAACAAAAAGAAGTACATTTAAAAACCGTATACAAACCTCTCCACCAAAGTCCTCTGCCATATGAATTTGTCACCAGCTTACCAGTTCTCAGCTGGGGTAATTTTCATTCTCCTGGGCTTGCCAGAGGGCAGTCAAATCTAAAAACAAGGGCCAAGACTAAATACAAGGGAAGGAGGCTAGCCAAGGAGAATGTTTATGGCTCCACTCCAAAGGTATGAGAGTGCCAGGCAGCCCTGGTTTCCCCTATCCTGACACTGTTACCAGTTTTATCTCTTAAAATACAGATGGGCCTAGTGGGTGACCAAAGACACTGACCAGAGAGCAGGAATCTTATAGAGAAGGGCGGTCCAGATCATTTGAGTTCTTTTACCTTTTGTTATTACCTTAACAATATGATAATTTTACTATACTGGTTTCATTCATACTTACACAAGCACACACAAAGGAGTGTCAGTTTAGTAACTGAAGTCTTAACTATGGGAAGCCAGCGTAATTTACACCAGTTTATGTTAAGCTGGTTCAAAGTATGCCAGATCCAACCCCATTCAGGAGCAAGGCTACTGAGCCAGCTCAAGCCTGACCGAGAGAAAACAAGCCTTTAAAATAGAGTTCGACTTACACCACCCTTAAGTTCCACCAGGTTCCCATGTGCTGTGATTGGGCTGAACTGAGTTAGGATCCAGCATAAATCACACACGCGCACCTGGTCCTGCCCCGGAATGCCCCTTTGGAGATTCATATCAGCCAGCTTCAGCTGAGCTGGGATGAGGGACTTGTGCCAGCGTATCTCCAGCTAAGCCAGGTTTGGGGACTTGCACCAGCATAGATCCAGCTGACCTGGGATTCAGCTGGTTGAGCCGGAGATCCGCCAGTTCCTAACTTGCTCATCCCGGCAGATCTTGGGTTTGGATTGCTCCCTTAGTTTTTTTTAGAAGGTGAAATAGGTGTTGGTTTACCGCATCACTTTAACGTATTTTGTTGATTTCGTTCTCCTCCTCCTCCTCTCTTCCTCTTGGTCCCAGGGCCCTATTGTTTTATCCTAAGTTTTCTTCTTGGTTAGCAAAAGAATAATTCTCAGACTAATCCAAATGTGTGGCCAGTTTTTATCACCTTCATATTCTGCACCAATTCCAAGCACATGATATATTTGTTCAACTTTCTCATGACATCAACACTTTAGTAAATGTTCTTAACTGCTTTCTTCAGGCTCATCCAATAAAAAATACATTTTTACCTATTCCCATCTATTTGATTACACTATTCCATATCATGACAATATATAGTTCATAACAATAACCACTCACATCACCAACTATGAATGGAATAGGGTCTTACTAATGGAAACATTATTTAAGAAGATGGTAGCCTCTTACCTCGTTCTCCCAAAATCAACCCCAGAGCTGATCCAGCTGCACAGCTCTCTAAATGGAAAAGATTCCCTATTTCATGCTATCCAGCCCCATACAAGCTAATGTGGATATGGAACACAATTTCAATTTATTATCATCATCATCCAGGTTTGGAAAAAGGGCGGGGTAAAAATAAAGATTCATTCAGATTCATTCATCATCATCATTATTAACCAGGTTGATATTTTATGAGAGAATGGTATATAAATGCTTTTATAAAATAAATAATTGTTTGTTAAACATCTCATGAGATATATTGCCTCCTTTCTGCCAGGCCTCGACTCGATCCAATGGCAGTTCAGTCCCCACTGGCTTCAGAAAACAAAGCTGCTGGACTGATAGAAGAATATGATATTATCACTGAAGAGGACATTGAAGACATTAAGGATGCTCTCGAAGGAGGGAGAATGGCAGAAGCAGCCTCCAAGATTATGCAAAACCTGCAGGCCTTGGAGAATGCCTGCCTGGACATTGCAGTAACAGGAGAGTCTGGCTCCGGTAAGTCCTCATTTGTCAATGCCATTCGGGGTCTAGGGGATGATGAAGAAGAATCTGCCGACACTGGGGTTGTGGAGACCACAAAGGTGCCCACTCCTTATCCACACCCCAAGCACCCCAATGTGACTGTGTGGGATCTACCGGGAATCGGCACTCCAGAATTCAAGTCCAGCACTTACCTGGAGCAGGTAAGCTTCTCCCGTTACGACTTCTTTATTCTCATTGCCTCCGAGCGCTTCAAGTCCAACCACGCCCAGTTGGCACGTGAGATCCAGCGGCTAGGCAAACATTTCTACTTTGTGCGCTCCAAGGTGGATGCAGATCTAGAGGCCACCAAAAGGCGCCGGCCAAAAGCCTACAATGAGGAGGCGATACTGAGAAACATTCGAGAGAATTGCCAGGAGTGCCTTCTGGCTGAAGGAGTGGCTGCTCCCCAGGTCTTCCTCCTTTCCAGCTGGGAGCTAAACAAATATGATTTCATGCAGCTTGAGGACACCTTAGAAAAGGAGCTGCCGAGACACAAGAGACATGCCTTCCTCCTTGCCCTACCCAACATCTCTTTGGCCATCTTGCAGAAGAAGAAGGAGGCATTGCAGAAACAGATCTGGAAACTGGCTACAATCTCATGTGGAGTGGCTGCTGTGCCCATCCCAGGCCTCTCTGTAGCTTGTGATACAGTTATCCTGGTTAAGTCTCTTTCGGAATACCGTCAGAACTTTGGCCTGGATGAGGACTCTCTTAACAAGTTGGCAGAGAAAGTTGACAAGCCTGTGGAAGAGATCAAAGAAGTGATTAAGTCACCTCTGGCCAAAGAGATCTCCAGGGATTTAGTGGTGAAGTTGCTAACCAAAGCTGGTGGTGGTGCATTGATGCTGGTGGAATACTTTGCTAGCACAATCCCCATATTTGGCTCTGTGGCAGCTGGAGGATTGTCCTTTGGAACCACCTACTACATGCTAAAGAGCTCCCTGGAGGAGGTGGCAGGAGATGCCCAAAATGTTCTCATCAAGGCCTTTGAGTCTGGTGTTTGAAAGGGTTCTTAGGGTCTCGTGTAGCAAATCTGGGTTGAGAGGTCAGTTTCTAAATGGCTGCACTGAATTGAATAGACCCTTGTCATTCTCGCAAGCTCAGAACTAAGGTCACTAACTGTAACAATCAGAAGAGGATATAAAACAAACAATGGGCGTGTCACAATGACCTCCCTTTTTTTAAATGGCGTCTGTAAGCTGGGAAAGGGGTTTGCTTGTTTGTTTGTGGTCACGTATCAAAACAATTTAATTTGGATTCCAGCATAGGAATCCTGGGAACTGCAGTGGCTAGGGATCTCTAAAACAAAGAATTCTTACCACCCCCAACAAAACTAGAGTTCCCAGGGTTCTTTGGGGAAAGCTACGACAGTTAAACCAGAATGAAGCTGGACTAAATACGTAATGCAGAAGTGACCTGAACTCAATACTTTCTGCATTTGGCATGTTACTCCTGCATTTTGACTGGAGGCCTTTTTAGATTGGCTGGCTTCCTTTGGTGAAGAGCTGGATGATCAGTTTTTGATGTTTTTTGATGTTATCCCCCTACTGAATTTAAGCCTAGATTGATTTAATGGATTGTGCTGTTTTATATCTGCTGAAGATGGATAACATTCAGGACTTACCTGATGAACAGTCAAAATACAAATCAGTTCTTTTTTAGTAGTGTTTCAAGCTATAAATTTTTATCAACCTGAATCTTAAGGCCCATCTCCCTATTCGTTTTTTGAATGGTTATATGTGTCTAACCTAAAGCAGCTGGAGTGTGTTATTAGATTTGAAGCAAGAGTGCAACTAAGTAACATCTCATTCAGAAGCGACCCTGAGTCAGGTGCATGGGGGGGGGAGGCGTGACCAGCTGGAGTCCTATTAGTTTTTTGGATCTCCAGGGAGACTTCTAGATTATTAAAACAACAAATACTCATCTTTTCGAAAGAGAAAAAAAATACAGAGACAATCCTTAATATGAGGGGCCCACATTTTCACAAGTCTTCTTGTACCTTTAGGTAGCACCCCCCTCCACGTTTTGTTCAGAAATGAAAAATGCAGTCCTTGGCAAATAAAAGATTGAGTTTGGGTAATAGCCCCCAAAAAAGTTTAGCTCATTTATTAAGAGAATCCTCTCTACCATTGACCCAGGGATAAAAACTGTGTGCAGCTTAACAAGCAAGATTATGAAATTATAACTTTGGTGTTATAAACCTAGTTCATACAAGACATGTTGGAGCATATTATCAAGTGCGCAGTCTAACTTCCATTGTTTAGAAAAGCTGTAGCAATCAAACATGGTAAGTTTTTTGGGGGGGCATAGTAAGAATTATGAAATCATAAAGTCTAGAAAACAGAATGCAACTCCAGGGGCATCAGTTCTTGCTGAGAACTGATGTAGCTTTCTAGACTGGGCACTGTCCTGCCATCTTTATATCTAACCTTCTTCCAAGGCCAAAGTATGTCTTGGTTATGTCAGTGGAAGTAATCTATCAGGTCAGAGACAGAAAGGGATTCAGCTGTGTACTTCACTCTTGCCAAGTGATAAACAAAGTCAGTGAAGGTCAGGAGAACATGGAGGTTGATTGAGCTATCATAATGACAGTAGGAAGTGTCAACATCATACCTTATGTGGGACTTCGTTTAGTACTTCAAAAGGTGTTCATTAAACACAAGTTCTGCTCATTCAATTACTTGAACATGTACCCCACTTTAACTAACATAGCTTCTAGCCTTAAGGCTGAATTCTTCTGCACCCTTACTTAAGAGTAAGACCCACTGAATGCATGGGATCAGCCTTCAAGAAGACTTGAAGACATGACAGTACACCAACATGAAGGCAAGAAGTTGTGCAATGCCCTGAGCCATTCATTATTAACCATGCACAAATGGCTTGGTTCAGAAGGAGCGTGAGTAGCCTTTGAGCTTGTGTACTCGCCCCTCATCTCCAGCACAGCTGTGAAAAGACTGGAGGTATCTGCTTCCTTTTTTTAATTATTGACCAACTTGCTCTTTTGTCCAACAAAGTCAAATTAATTAGTTTAAAACTATTGCTTACTGAAGCAAACCAGAATCAAAGTGTGGTTTCTGAACTTGGCATTTTGTTTTCACAAACCATAGCTTGGCTCCCAGTTTTGACCTAATGAGAAATACAGATTAGTATAAAACCAAGAGGTGGATGCTTCCATGTTCTTCATGCAATGCCAAATCATGGTTTAGCAGCCAAAATATGGTCTGGCATTACATCCAAACTAGGCCTATATCTCAGCCCATAGAGACCACCCGAGTGAATCACTAACACCAAGATAGGGATTACAAACCAGTTGAGCCAGCGCTATAGAAGAACTGCCAATCTGCTAAAGAAATGTACCAGCACCTCAAGAGTGGGTCAGGGAAACAAAAATTATTTTCAAGACAATTTTCATCCCGCACACAGGCCCGTGACCCGAGAAGTGTGACTTCTACAGAAAAAACAAGCATGTGGCCCCTTGTATCCCTTCTTTAGAGGGATTTAATTATTGAAATTATTTTTTCAATCATTTTATAGATCAGCCTGTGCTCACCATATAGGCCTCTATCCACACACAGATGACACACAGAGTTTACAGATACTGTTAACAGAAGAGACAGTCCAATGTTAAAAGGAAAAATCAAACACATGAGACAGCTTGAATAATTTATTAAACAAGAATGGAATATTTCCAAAAGGGGAGTTATTTATCCACTTTGTTGCAGGACCAAGAAAGCTGGGAGTGGGTTAAGGAAAGGGACCTAGACTGGAGGAAGGAGAGATGGGGCCGGGTATGCTTCCCTCAAAATGGACGTTTATGAGCAACACATTGAAGAACAGGGAAAAAGTATCTCAACGTATTCAAAGCAACAACACTCACTCCCCATTGACCTTTGCCCTGAGCCACCACTGCAACTGCAGAGGTCTTTTCTGCCTGCAAGGGTAAGTAGGAAGTTACAGGTGGTTCTGGCATAACTCCCACCCTGGCTGAAGGACTTCTGTTCAGAGCTGCAGTACATGAGAAGCCATGCAGAGCTCTCCCACCTAGACATGGAGGTGGGAATCGAAGCCCTAAGAGAGACAGAGCGAGACCCACATTGGGTGGCAGGCAGCAGGATGGCCCAGGAAGGACACAACACCAATTCTGCATTTTTGCTCCTGACATTTGCACGGCCCCAGGAAAGGACTAGTGCTTCCCCCTTATACTTCTGCCTCTGGGACACCCACATCGCTTTGTGCCTCTAGACGTGGGCACAGATGCCCTGGCCCACCCAACTTGGGGAATGGGGGGGTCTGGCTGTCCCTCGACAGCTCCAGTGCAAGGACGTCACACTCATGCCAGCAGGCGGCTGTACTCAGACAGAGCGGAAGATTTCTTCACACCATCCCAGATGCGAGCCGCGTAGTGGAACCTGCCCAAGAAAGAAACAGCAAAGCAGTTAACTTCAGTCCACAGAGAAATTTGATCCTATTGAGCTCTCTGCTCGGTTCCACAATGGCCTCACAATAACCGCAAGTGATGTCAACTTAAATGTGCATGTAATGTGCAGAATTCATTTCCGCTTTTAGTTGCAGAAGCAAGAAGGGGAGGAGAATGAGCACGATGGAGTGAGGCAAAAAACACAGACCGCTGGCGTTAGAAAGCCAACAGGGATAGGTGAAGCCATGCAAACAGAAGACGCAAGGAGAAGGTAGGGAATCCCTGCCTGACAAAAGACTATCTCGGGTTTTCAAGCTTTTATCAGACACATCTTGTTTCTAAATCTCTCTGCATGCAGGTGAGCTAGAAACTTGCTATAAAATACAAAATGCACTTCTGAAAAAGCTGCTTTTCTGGTATTAGGTACCAGATACTACAACTTGTGCAGTAAACCTGCATACAGAAGTAATGCAGCAGGCCTTTTGATTGGCATACTAGAACAGAAGGAAAGGCCTGTTCACTCCCAATCTTTAAGAGTGGCTAGTACCATCTATTGATATTGAAGGTTGCTGATTCATAGGATCGCCATAAGTCATAATCGACTTGAAGGCATATAACAACAAGAAGTAGCATCATCTGAAACACTACCCACTGCCCTGGCCACATCTCCACAAACCATTCACTGTTGCAAATCTGGTACCTCTTGCATCTCCCGAGGGTGGTCTACATACAGAACAAAAGATTTTGAGAGCATGCACACCCACAGGAGGGAGGCAGCTTTCATCTTGGAGTGAAACTCGCATTGCGTTTATTGTGAAGGGAGAGTATTCCTGAATCTCATCCCTGGCTTTAAAGTTCTCTTCAAAGATATGGAAGGAAAGGTTAAGGTGGAGCTACCTCAAAAGGATGATGCAGGTGTGCACATCTTCCTTGGGAGGTAGACATCGACATGCTCACGCAGGAATGACACACAGGTTGCTAAACGCAAAGAGTCATCTAATACATTCAAGATGAAAATTTATTGCGATATGAACTTTTGTAGGTAAAAGCATATTGTGGCAGGTGTAGGAAACTGGAACCTTCTTGCTATTTTATTACATAGAAGGATGAACAAGGAAAGTGACTTGCCTGACAAGAACACAGGCTGATCCAGTGTACAACAGCTTGGCAGCCCCCAAGTCCCCCTCTAATATATCCTCCCATAATACTTCAATCACCAAAGTTAAACACACGCACACACTTACCAGTTCTTTTCAGTCAGGATGGTGTGGGACAGCTGAGGCCGGGACATAGACATAATCTGGCTCCGAAGCTTGGCTATCAGAGACTGAAAGCTGGGGTGTCCCTTGTACCCAGGCAGGAGGGAGAAGAGGGGGCCACTTCCAGGGGCTGCAAAAGAAAGGGAGACAGGCTGACTGCTGCATCTGTGGAGGCACCTGGAGCTTTTACCCAAATGCAAACAGCTCTTTCCAAAAGGACTGCAATAAGGGGAAAAAACCCCTATGAAATAAGTAATAGTGATCCTGGAGGAAAAAACATGCAACTACACACTGAGCTTTGGTTAAATTCCACTCTCCTTGGGGGCATCAGTGGTCACTCCGCCTGAATGCCTGATAGGCTGGATTTGTAACCTGATGTTTACTTATTAAAATATTTATATACCACTATTCTTTAAAAATATCAAAACGGTTTACAACAATCATATACACATACAGTAAAACCATGTAAAAATATTAAATCAGCATTGAGTACTGCAAAAAGACACCTTCTCAATTGCTTACGTAAGCCTGGCAGGACGGAAAAGTTTTAAGCAGGCGTATAAAGGTCAAAACAGGAGATGCCTGCTGAATCTCTATTGGCAGAGCATTCCGCAGGGCTGGGCCGATGACAATAAATTTAGACTGCTATCTAAATGCTGGCTGCAAGTCACTGCACCTGCCTGGAGGTGGTGTAGTGCTCAGACATGTCTTGCGCCCAGCGTGGTCATGTGATGGCAGTGGGGACAGCTCGGGATCTAATGGATCCCATGCAGGTGAGAGGACTTCCGTCCTGGGCATTTTAATATCAAGCAAAGGGCTGGGGACAGAACTCCAGCTACTCACCTGCCCTTGGCAGAGTATCATCTGAATCACTATCCATAAAAGGCAGTAAGAACAGGTTGACCTCTGAGTCCAGGTAACTCTGGGGCAGGCCGGGAAATATGTTGCATTCTAGCATGGAGAGGGTACCTGGTGGAAAGAACGGTGCAGGTAAGCAGACACCTGACTTGAGACCCCCAAAACTTGGTTTTTCTGGGTCAGGAGCTTAATAGGCGGTGGCCAGGAAGCCAGTGCTGACCACTGGCCTGCTGGATTAGCATAGGAAGCTGCCTTACACAGAGTCAGACTATTGGTCCATCTCGCTCAGTATTTTCTACACTGACTGGAAGTGGCTCTCCAGGACGAGAGACGTTCACAGCTCTACCTGGTGATGCCAGGGATTGAACCTGGAACATTCTGCATGGAAAGAAAATGCTCTACCACGAAGCTACAGGCTGGCTGTTCCCATGTTACCCTGTTTGGGATGAGAAAGCCCAAGTCTCTGTGTCGGCTCCTCCTCAGTTTCTTCAACACTCCTATCCCTTACACTGAATCCTCTCCACCTCTCCCCCAAACTGACTTAGGGATGGGTTTGCACAGTCATTTGATGCTGCTTTGTCTCTACAGTCCCTGGAGGGACAGTTAAGTACAGAAACCTGCTGTGTGTGCCCCAGCAATACCTGCGTATATTTTCCAGTTCGCTTTCGTGATCATTTTTGTTTATTAACCATTTCTATCCTGCCCCTTTGGTGTACATAAACACCAAAGTCTCATAATCAGACAAAATTAGTTGATTACACTTTATCCCTTTCTGTGATGCTCACGTGTGGTTCTCAGACATTCAGAAAACCTCCTATCATTTAACAAGGCAACAGCAGCATCTGTCCTCAGAGCACTCTCTGGGTCTGCTCGGTTCTTTGGAAAGCGATGTAAAGATTAAACATATACCACTTGTTCCACATACAATTACGTACTGGCAATTCAATAGCAACTTTCCCCCCCTTGTTTAACCACTGGCTCCATCCAATGTATTAATTTCCTGCTGTTCCTCCAAGGAGCTCAGAGGAGTGTACAAGGCCCCCCATACACACACACTTTAGCCCAGATGTGGGGAACCTTTGGCCCGCCAGATGTTGCTGAACTCAAGCAAACTGGAAAGAGGAATGGTACCCTTATATTTCAGGTGGGAGTGCATCATAATTTTGTCAATAACAAGGTGCATCTGCTTCAGGTTCCGGGGGCAGAAATTCTCCCTCTTGGCTTTGTTCTGGAGAAAAACTAGAGAGACGGGGACAGACGGAGGGAGAAGGCAAAGGTTTACAAGCATCAGGAACTACACGTACCCTGTCTCCATTGCTCAAAACTAGAGAAGAGATATGGCCACCCCCACCCCAAGTCAGAACTGATCCAAACGCAGGGCTCATAGGAAAGGGAACCGTCTCTTCAGATTTCTGAACTAGCAGCTTTTATGGCTGTGGGTGTTTCTTGGCCACGCCCACAGGAACACACTACACAGACGCAGAATTAAGTATCCAGCCTGAAATGCTGCAGTGCTGGAACCACACCTTGCCCTAAGAGAAGAGCTAGGAAAATGTAGAGAGCGCCAAGGGAGCTCAGATGCGACAGGAGGATGCCACACAGCTTTGTGCGGCCTCGTTCTGCTTTGCCCTGTGTGTTCACCATTCCATGCCTCCTCCGCCGCTCCCCTCCCTCAAATCTCTACCTCCACCAACCAACCACTTCCTGCTCCGAACGCCAGGACCAGCTACAGGTTTGGAAGGGCTCTGGGCAAAAGGCCGTCTGGTGGACTCCGTCCTCTATTGGTGGTTCCTGTCAGGCAATGTTCTGAGCAGCTGCAGGTTTGCTGGAGGACGTTTAACTTCCCCACAATGTCTAGAGTTGGGGGCCGTGGTGGAAAATCAAAGCTGCAATTAGATTGAGCTGTCAGGTGCTGCTTGGGGTGCCCAGCTAGATTTTTCTTTTTTTAAGGAGGCCCAGAGCAGGTGTCAGCTGTGGGCTCTACCAGGGCACTAGGGCCCCGGCCGACTCTGCCACGAGATCAGTCTCATAGTTAGGATACTGAGATGGAGGAACAGACCACTGATCCAGGCCAGTTAAGCCAGGCTTATGTTCTTCCATACCAATGTGTGGATAGTATTCTGTGCCCTCATCTGAGCCAGAAGAGCCAGTGGATTCATGGCTGGGAGATGGAGTGGAGGGTTTGACCATCTCAGCCGTCTGCAGGAACCTGCAATGGATACGTAGAACACTGTAAGCAGCTGAAAGCTATCAACATTGTTAAATAAATAGACAAGATGCAGGAGTGCTAGACTTGACTTTCGCCCCCTCTTGTGGGAACAGGAAGGACTTCAGGATCTTTCTGCTAACAGTAGTTCCCTGGTTTTTATTGTTGCAAGGAAAATGAGCAATGCCAATTCTGAGCAGGAAACAGCTGGGACATGTGTAAAGATGATGGCAGAATCATGAGGGTGGAAGGGGCATACATATATAGCTCCTCTTTTCTGCTTTCACCCAGAGAAAACATTTCAAGTTACTGGACTTGCATTTAGTCATTGGCATGAAGATGATCCGTTAGCACCCACAGAAGCAAATACCTCTATCCTGTCTGAAATTGCACTAAACCGAACCAGATGATCACACGTGCACCCCAGACGGCTTATGATTCAAAACAGACATTCTCTCTCTATCGAGAAGGCCTCAAAATTGATAGCTGAAAATATCGCTTTTTAAAAATACTTGGCGTTTCAAATAGAAACCTCAAGGCTTTATACAGAGATTTGAAGTAGCAAAGTCCTTTCCTATTGCTGAACATTTTCTCAAGATTAGTCCTACAATTTAGCTGTCGAGGTCCTGGAATTTTCAAATGCAGACATGCATCTTCAAAGCTTAAGAACTGGAATGAGGATTTCCAAATGCATATATGAAATCAGTGGATTCCAACCATCGTCATCCCTCACTTCCCCAACTATCTCAGCACTAGAGCAACTAGATGACCAGGCAATGCAGTCCTCAAGAAAGCCAGCTTTTCCAACACATGCCTGAGCTGGTTCGTAACTTAGTGGTAAAGCATATGTAAAGAACACAAGACCTAGAGTTTTATCAAGGCATCTGCAGTTAAAAAGACACACACACACACACACACACGCCTAGTGAAATCTCAGGGGCTGAGTAAGATTTCCTGTGCCCAAAGGGCCATGACTCCAGTGCCCTGTACAGCAAACTCCTCTCTACAGTTTCCAGAAGCAGACACAAAAAAAGCAAAATAAGCAAAAACACGCAATATGCTTAATTTGTATTAAAATATAGAAGTTGTGGAATTCCGCTTTTACTGGGAAGAAGATGTGGCCTACCTTCATGCAGAGTTCAGATTTATGGGTGGTGTTCCATGCTAGCCCTACTCAGCATAGACCCACTGAAGTTAACAGACAAAGCTACCTTAGGTTCATTCATTTCAGTGGGTCTACTCTGAGAAGGACTTAGTTGAATACACTCCAATGTTTAAAGAGAAAGGTCATACTCAGCCCTCTGCTTAGGCAGCAGGAAAAGTGAAGGGTGTCTCCTCCAGTCCCAAAGCACTGGACAACGTCAGCCTAAATAAGTCTTTGGTTCGACTCAGTTTTCTACAATTCTGTGACTATCATGTCCCACCTGTACAGGCTCAGATCAGTGAACCAGTCTTGCACCACAATGACCACATGGCAGACGGTGAAGAGGAACGCAGCAATCTGGAGGGACTGGAAGGAAAACAGCTGTGAGTAGGAGATGGTCAGAGCAAGGTCCTTTGGGATACAAGGGTATTCGTGGAGGTTTTGAGCAGAGCAAGAATGCAAGCCAAAGGACACTTTTGCTCCCATACTGAGTGGAGCACACATCAAAATTAGCTGCTCTATTTTGGTGGGAGACATCTTTTGGCATCACATGGGGTCAGATGAGTTGACTGAAGGGGCAAGACCAGTGGGAAAGAGATGAGACGTAACAGAACTAAGTCAGGACGTGAGACTGAAAGGAAGGACGGACTGATCTGCTTTCCCAATGTTCCTCTAGCTTTCATTTTCACACATGCCTTAAGAATATGAACACATCAGAGATACCCCCCCTCATTTCAATAGGGAAGTTCACCCCCATCATTCTCCAGAGGTGAAGCTTCTGTAGCTCATTCCCTACACCCACATCCTCCACCATCACCCAACATACAAAGAACAAGAGCAGTCCCTACCTGCATCTCAACGTAGGTATGAGGTAGATTATACTCTGGAGGCAGCTTGCGGTCATTGTTGATCAAGTGATCTAGGATGGAGGGGCTGAGAATGGGCTACGGAGAGAGAGAAAGGAAAAAAGGCCTTTGGAGGGGTTTGTTCATCTTCATTTCTAAGCTGAGGCTACTCTGGTGACAGTCTTCATTTCTTAGCTAAAGCTAGTCCTCTTCTAGATGGAAAACAAAAAAGGGCACAGCTTTTCCCCACCCTTCCTACTAAACGACATGCCCTCCTCCCACAGCTCTTGGATGCAGCATTACACCTTCTGAGTTGAGACCAGGGCTGTGGAGTCGGAGTCGTGGAGTCGGAGTCGGCAGCAATTTTGGGTGGAG
Source organism: Rhineura floridana (assembly GCF_030035675.1). NCBI lineage: Eukaryota > Metazoa > Chordata > Lepidosauria > Squamata > Rhineuridae > Rhineura > Rhineura floridana. The sequence goes on along the minus strand of NC_084494.1, from coordinate 29,076,722 downwards.
TCAGAGTCAGTAGAAATGTACCGACTCCAACTCCTTCATAAATGGGAAATGTATATTAACTAGTAATAAAAAATTTACTGTAGTAAAATGGTAGCACAAGGCATTTCATCACCACCACGTGAATCCAGAGCTTGGAAAAGTTACTTTTGAACTACAACTCCCATCAGCCCCAGGGATTGGGTTCATGGGAGTTGAAGTTCAAAAAAGTAACTTTTCCAAGCTCTGGATTCACGTGGTGGTGATGAAATGCCTTGTACTACCATTTTACTACAGTAAATTTGTTATTACTAGTTAATATACATTTGCCATTTATGAAGGAGTTGGACAGTAGAAAAATAGAGGAGTCGGAGTTGGAGTCAAAGGTCTGGTGTACCGACTCCACAGCCCTGGTTGAGACAATGACCTCTTCGGTTTATAGTCTTATCTCTTATTTGCTTGTTTTTTCCTTCACTCACCCAGATACTGAACAAATCTGGTACACGCTCCAACCCTCTCTTTTTGTTGCACCCCATTTCACTCCTCCTAGCAAACCCTGTGGGCCACTTTCCCCTCTGCAGCCTAGACAAGCCTTGTGGAGCGGAGGTGTGACTAGCTGCCTAAAGGGCTTCAAGTCAGATCTGCAGCCTTGATCAAATAACCTTCAGTCTCAAACAAGAACAAGTAGATCTTTCACCAAAGGTGATTGTAGAAGGCAACTGGGGTCTGGCATTTGACCCCACGCAAGGACAACCAGAGGTTGCATGGAGAGTTTCTCCAAAGTATAACTGGAAGCAATTATAGAAAGATGGCCAAATCAGAGACCTGAGTGTCAAGGAAGATGATACGCTCTTGTGTGATGAAGAAGTCAATGCCGCTGGTCTGGTTGCCCCCACGCTCCTTGATCTCCTGGCTCTGAGTGCGGAACACATAAGTCCTGGAAGAGAGGAATGAAGGATTGGCAGGAAAAAAGCAAAGTAGGGTTGATAAATTTACATTGCATTGTGCTTGTGCAGAAAAGCCCGATTACTGACTGGCTGAACTGGTGCAATGACATGAATGTTCAAATCACTCCAACCACCTCAAGGAACAAAGCTGAGAAAATGTACGCAATCTAACTTGTGTGAGGGAAGTGAAAGTTGCCAGTTTAGCAGTACCTTACTTAAGATACCAAAGACAGGAACAGCTTCATGAGGCAAGCTCTGGGTTGGAAAGGGATTTGGGTGGATAGTGGATCTAAGGGGCAGAAATCCCAGAGGCAAGACAGTTGAAGGAAAGTTTCTAAGGATGCAACAGAATGATAAAGAAGGTTGAAGGATAGAGAAGATAGAGGCTAAAAACATAAGGGTAAGTGGAATGTTACATATTGATTTCAACCAGCCAGTTCTTTGGCTTCAGGCTTCTAGTACCTCTATATCAGCCTTCCAATCCACAACTGAAGCCATCTCTCCCAACCAATCAAAATCACTACAAGGCCATAATCTTTTTCAAATTTGCAACTTCAAACCTTTATTACCCAACATGCCAAACTTCATTACCTAGTGTCTTCAGGCCAAAAAAAAAAAAAACTCTGGAAAATGCACAAAGTCAGAGCCACTTCCAAGCTAAGAGCAGCATCCAAGAGAGGAACCTCCTCCAATACTTCCCCTACCCCAGCTCCCCAGTACCTCTGATCCTCTTCAGGCTGATTGGTAGAGAGCAGCGACATTACCATGGATTTGCCTGTACCCTGCAGTCCCAGCACCCCAACCACCAGCACATCTGTTTGGTCCAGGAGGTACTAATGAGAGACAGGGAAAAAAAAGCCAGCTAGAACAGAAATCACGGGAGCTTAGAGACTTGCATTATCTAGACAGGGTTGCCAATATTCCTCAGTGCAGAGGGATGTTCACACTGAAAGAACCCACTCCAATGAAGGCATTCCTGATCACGGCACGAGTGCCAAGGCATTGGAAAATGGGACACTGAGGGAGAATAGGGAAGCTGCAGGAAGAGGAAGGAGACCAAGATGAAAAGTGACCACAGGAAATCTCTGGACCTCGACCAGTACCTCAATGGCGCTGTCACACCAGTTCATTTGGTCGTCCACCAGCTTGATGCTGTGTTTCATCTTCTCCGGGGCTAGCAGCTTGGCCTGGCCAACCACAGCTAGAATGGCAAGAGGGTCTGAAGTTAACAGGGGCCATACGACAGTCTCATAAGCAGTCCCACATAACAGTTAATATGACATTCGTTGCTCGCTACAAAAAAAGTCTCTAAGCAACTTACAACAAAAGTGAAAACCCCAAAAGGGTTTTCAATCAAACCATTCAAATAACCCATAAAGAAAATATGGGTGATAATCCTTAAGAGCACTTAAAAACCATGTTCACTCCCCCACCAAATAGTCTAGCTTTTAGACTAGGGATGGCAATGAAGTTTCATGAGACATGTCTGAACCACCCCAAGTCCTGCTCTATCCTATTTCTTGTTTCAGAGTTCACCAGACATTCCTACACAATTCAATTTCCATAGTCGTAAGAACTAGCACAGTGATCCCCAAACTTTTCTCACCTATGCCAGTTTCTTGCACCTCCCCCAAAAACTTAGAAGTGAAGGCACACTACACATCTACACGCAAGAGGATGCATGTATGATTTCTGCATTAGCATCTAAACGAACAGGTAGGCAATCTTCAGTGGGACTGTCCAGTTAATAGTACTTCCCAGAGGTCTGCCCTCCCTTTGTGCAGTAAGTACAGGGCCGGCTAAAGGGATAGATAAAATTGGGCACCTACTGATGCCCCACCCATACAAAGGGTCCACTGCCTTTCTCTAGAACCTCTTGGTCCTGCAGCTCCTCCTTCTCCTCCTTTCACTGCCTGTTCAGCTGCCCTCTCTGAAAATGCAAGCAATGGCAAGCGATTCCTCTGGGCAAACGTGCAGGCTGGGCCCAGAGATAAAGGGCGAGTGGATCACAGTGCCCTGGAGGGAAAGAACACTCTTGACCAAAGCTTCCCCCCTCCCCCAAAAGGTGGAGTCAGAACTGTGTCAGTGATGGGGCACTTTACTGAGCAACTGGTGCTTCCTCAGTCCTAGTCAGCTGTGTAGTCTGTATCCAGGAATCCCAGTGCATCTTAACTCAAAATGCAGCCCTTTGCACACTTACCTAAGATTAAGTCCCACTGAACTCAAAGGGACTTACTTCAGAGCAAACGTGCATAGGGGATGCACTGCCACCCCCTCAGGCTGAGGTCACATTTATATTGGGCGGGTGTTATCAAAACGACACAGAGTTCTTGCTGTGATGGGTACAGAGTGACGGACCTATCCAGCTATGTTGGTTCAGTTGACCACGGCACACTTCACAAGGCCTTATGACACACTGAACCAGAATCTTACTTTAACCATCCCAACTGTTACAAAAAAATTACACTTTCCTGACTTGGAGGAAAGTTTAGGTCTCAATGAGATTTCCAATGAAAGGATGGGGTCACTTTGTACCCCAGAAACCTCCCCTTTTTTTTGTCGCCACAAGTGTGGTTGACACTACCAACACACCCTGAGCCAAAAAGGATTATTCAGAGGAGACAGAATTTTTCTGAGCAGTGTACATTGGTGCCTTCTCCATGCACATTGAGTAAACTGGGGTGTTTTTGGACCCCAGTGGTACTTTTACTTCTGGAAGGAAAACAGATAACTGGCTGAAATTTGGGGAAGTTGCACAGATAACAGTCTGTGACAATGTGCCTCGGACGACAACGCAGTAGGTCTACTTATGTATAAATTGCACAATAAAGGGCAGAAATTTACCCCCAAGGCTTTTTGCTGGGGTATGTTTTGACCCCGAACATTCTTTGGTTTCCAGAAGGAAAACGGTAAGTGGTAGTTGGCTGAAATTTGGGGATGTCATACAGGTTACAATTTGTGACAATGTCCTAGAAGGACACCCCTGTATGTCTACTTATGTGTAAATGACACAATGAAAAGTGCACATGGAGGTCCAAATGCACCCAAGAAGTCAGGATGAAGGTTAACAAGTAAAAAACAGAAATTCTTAACATGCTTCATATCATGTTTACCTAACTGGCCATTGTGTTTCCTAGCACTCTGCCTCTCATGGGAGCTTATTACTAATCAGAGCCTCAGTTTGATTAATTTTATTTCGTGCAGTGCAGAGACAACGCATCAGGAGGTAATGCTTCGTCAATGTCCCTTCCCTGTTAGCAGCCCTTCTAATCACAGCTGGCCTTTACAGTGCCAGAAGACTCATCATTGGCTTTGCTGAACAGACTAACACAGCTTCACCTCTGGACGTTGCCGTCTCTCGGTACTTACGGTCCATGACGCCACTGGGTGCAGTGGAGCCCATGCCTCGGTTCTGGATCTGGTAGACCGGCTGCGTGGGACGCTGGCCCTCCTTCTCCACCTTGGCGACAGCCGCAGGGGGCTGAACTGATGTTTCCGTCGCTCCCGCAGGGCCTTTGCCTTCCTCCCGCGACTTCATCAGCACAATGGGTTTCTCAAGGGCAGGGGCAGCAGCAGGTGCTGGAGTAGGAGTGGGGGTTGGGGCCCCCTTGGACTGTGAGGACACAGAGGCTGAGATCCAACATCTCTCTCGGCCAGAAGCAGATGCACAGTCTCATCTGCTCAAACCAAGATATCCACAGCTGTCTCCCCAGTGCTGGGCACATGACCCCCCTCTGTGCTACCTAAAACAGCTGGAGCAGTAACAGAGAGTCCCTTCCTTCTGGGGACACTCCAGATTTTGTTCCTCCACCAATGGTGGCAGGTGCCCCTTAGGACTGGCAGGGCGGAAGGCAAGAAGACCAGCAATAGGTGGAGCCACAGCCAATGACAGGCTGGTTGCAAGTAAGAAGGCAGGCAGGTGGGGGCTGGCCAAGGGCAGGCGGTTGGTGGCAGAGCGCCCCATTCACCCTAACAGGCAGACATCCACCCCACTCTGCTTAACTTCAAAAAGGCGAATTCATAGAGAGAAGGTGAAATGAGAAGGGATGGTGCCTGTGAGAAGAAGAGGAAATCTTCTCTCTCCATTATGAAATATGTAGTCAGAGGCAGACAAAGACAGAACTGGCTACTGAGGAGGCCATACAGTACCCCCCTTGAGGAAGCTGATGGAGTAACCCACTAGTTGCTGATCACTCTCAATTAGTTATCAGTTGTCCTTGACTGACAGCGTCAAAAACTTCAGCTAAGCCCTTGAATGGCAAGCCTCTTGGCTCAGCAGCAAGCCAAACCATCCAAAGGAGCTCAGTTCTGCAGGCACTGTAGGATCAAGCTAGTGAGTAGGGCTCATCAGCCACTGTGTGGCATTATCATGTCTCCGAACCTACCCTCTCTGCAGGTGGCTTGGCCAGGATGATGGGCGTCTTCTGCATCACAGTCCCCACCGGCTCGTCCGCTGGGTCCTACAAGGGGTAGAACAGGGTCAAGCCAGGCACCTGGGCCGCTCCCTTACCTTGTTCCCATCATGGCCAAAGCGTCGGCTTTACCCGCCGGTCTCGGTCACGATCCCAGGGGACATAGTCGCGATCCCGGCCCGGCCCAGACAGGCTCTGGTGACCCAGCTCCTTGTCACGGTTCCAGCGGCGACGACGTTCATACAGCCCCGGCTGGCTGTGCCCCGACTCAGACATGTGGAAAGAGAACCTGGGAGAGGGAAAAAGAACTCCGTCAAGCTTCTGAATGATAACATGGAAGAAGGATGCCAAGGAGACTTCAGAGGGGAGGAGCAGTGGATCCAGGACCTGCTATGGGGTCTGGGCAGGTGGGAAAGCAGCATCACAAGATGCGGAAAAGACAGGCAAGCATAGGGAAGTGAGGCTTCCAACTTGGAGACAGTATGCTGGGGGGGGGTGCAGGCCCAGAATAAACATACAGAAATGGTTTTGAAAGGTTACAATTTCATAAAACCCAAGAAACACCAGTATATAATCTTTCGTCTGACTATATAAGCAGCTTAATAGTCATCTGTTTCTGCAAAAAAAGCTCAGAGGCACTTAACCAATCCATATCAAATTGCTCAGTCTTTGTCTCCTTTCTCCCACCAAACCAATTCCTGGGAGCGAGGATCTGAGATATATAAGGGCAAAGGGCTCTGCCAAAGTCTCTCTTACTGTTCAGAGGTGGCATCCCATCTGTGTAAATCTCTCCCCAGGAAGGTCTACCTACTGCCAACACTCTTATCCTTTCTGTGCTAGGCATTTCTATTCTCCTAATGCTTTTCAATGTATTTACCATGCTGTAATTTTATTATATTTTGTTTTGATGTTGTAATTTCACCTTGTAAGCCACCCTGGACACTTTGTTGAAGGACGGCATATAAATCTGAGGACAGAGTTCCTTGATCTGTCATAGTCATGTTGAGGATATTTTGGTAGGTGTAGCTTTTTCTGCTCTGTACAAGCTGCAGCTGCTAAAATGACCTCTCCTATACTACTGTTAAAAATATAGGAGCCCTGCCTTCTCTTTAAGGTAACCAGTTGCAAAGGAAGAGGAGAAAAATGTTGAACTGGGCACTGTGTTGCAGTTTAGAATCAAAGGCAAGTCCTGGATCACTTGGGTAGATGAATCAGCTGTCTGACTCAATGGCTACATCAAAGTATCACAATAATAAGCCAAGGTTTATCATGATGGAAACAAATCTGGACTCCCCCCTCCACTCTCTTCCTCCAGCATAGCCACAAAGAGATGAGAAGTTTTGATTAACCAGTTATAACTCCAGAATTACATCTGAACCCTGGTTAATCTAAACTAGTCTTTCCCAATCTGGTGCCCTTCAGATGTTTGGGACAACTCCCATCAGCAATGGCCATGATGGGAACTGTGATCCACAATATGTAGAGGGCACCAGATTGGAGCAGGTGATCTTCTCAACTATTGTTTATTGAACCTCAAACCAGCATTGTATAGTTAAGATAGATAACAGCTTGTCAGGCATGGACAACACAGCAAACTGTAGATGATTGAAAACAGAAGTAAGTAAAACCTTTTTAACTTCTCCTGTCTACAGGGCCACACAAACCTGCATGACAGGCTAGGCTTATCAGCATCACAAGGAACCATGTTTTTCGTAATGCAGCCAGTGTAAGGCTGTTTCTCTGGACCTTGTTTCAAACATAAGGAATTATCCCTGGGCTGCTCATTACACAGACAACAAGGTATTCCATGGAGGAGATGACTGGACTCTGCCAGTCAACTTAATTTTTGTGCTGGCTGCAAAAAAAAGGGAGGAGGGTACAAATAGACATTGTTAGGTACATGGAAATAATATTGCTTCTGAGCATGTACTAAGTGCCTCTCTACTGACTAATCACAACCAGCATCTGAACATTTGGGATTAAAAGAAAATATTCCAGGTCAGAGGTCATGGCTTCTAGGCAAGACCCAACTATAGGATGCTTTATGGAGGAGGGCAACAAAAAGACTATTATAATCGGCAGAAATGTCTCCATATCAGGTGCATTAACGTCGCCCAGCTAGGAAGTACCTGTCCCGCGGAGGGATCTAAAGAGAAATAACTGACGGTAGCCGGCCCTATACTGCCGGAGGATGGATACAGCTAACGTCCTCTTAACGTTCCGCGGAAGGATACTGGCGTAACTACCTCCCCCGTCCCAGAGAAATACCTTTGCAGCGGAGCGGTGAAAGCCAATAACGTCGCTTATGGAGGAAAGCCACCGCCGAGCGTCACTTGCACCAGAAGGGAGCGTCAGGAGTCGATAACATCTCTTTACAAGTCGACTGGGATGCGGTAGCGTGAATCAGCGCATCTTGGAATGTAGCAGAAGGATCCTCGTCGGCCACCGTTGCTTCAGTTTGTGCACATGCGCAGGGCGTCATTTCTCGCCCCAGAACGAGGGATCGCCGTTAGTTTTGACTTGGCGCATGCTCAGTTTGTGGCCCCGGGGTACGCGGGTTGCAACCCCCATCCAGAACGGTTCGTTGCGGGAAGTTTAATTTGTGCGCATGTCTGAGATACCAACAAAGCACGCTTAGATAGACCTTATTCAGGGGGCGTGGCGTGGAACTGGAACGAAGCTAAAGGCCAGACAGAGAGAATGGGGGAGGCGGGGCTTCCCATCTAGGAATGATAGTGGTATCTAGTGGTTGGAGCAGAGAAAAAAATGCGGAGGGACTGTCATATGTAAATTAAAACACTGAAGCCGCCTTTTTTGACCAGTCTGCCTTGCTATTAACTATAACTTGTCAGAGGGGGCGTAATTCGTTGTTGTTAATAAATATGATAATAAAAAGTAGAAGCGTATAGCCAAAAAAACTCCAAACCCTGGCTGACTAATTCAACACAACATTCAGCGCAATGCTAAGCACATTTCTTCTGACGTAAGTCCCACTGAGTTAAAGGATCAACTCATTTTGCCCACCCTCGCAGCTTTCAAAAAGGCTCTTTTTAGAGCAGATTGCAAATCAATAAAAAGTCAGCCTCTGGCTTTGTGGTTTGGGGACCAGGTAGCCATTGGCATGCGTTTGCCTCATCCCCTTTTAAACCAGCCTAAGCTGAGCGCAGATCAAACCGTGAAATTCACACCACGCACACAGCTCCTTGGTCAGCTTCTTGCCCCAACAGGTAGAATTGTTCTGGGGAAACTCAGAAGGTAGCTCTGTAAGGGTCTAACTTTTAGAGACAGAAACCTTACGCCCCTTTAGTCTCCCCGTTCTTAACCCCTTACTTTTCCCCAAACCAAAACTGCTGCAACTTCAGAAGCCCCCCCAGTGGGTAAGTTCCTTGAAAAACCAGCACCTCTGCTAAAAGCTATTTCTGAACTCAGGCGTGGAATATGTACAAGCCCCCAAAGGGTGTTTCAGAGCATGTGCAGAGTGCATTTGACCCACCAAAAACTCTTGCTTAGGCTCAGGTTTGGAATATGTTCAGGGCCCCCTAAGGGTGTTTCACAGCATGTGCAGAGTGCATTTCGGCTATCACTAGCCTTCACACATCCAGAATGAGAGAAAAGGACTTCCGTGGCAACGAAGGACGTGAGGTCCTGGCGAACTAGCGGCTCCGTAAACAGAAACGAAGTACGGGGCGGGAAGGTCCGTGCGTTCAAAGATCTCCCTAAAGCGGTTGGGGTTGGTGGAGAGGCAGAGAACTACAACTCCCAGAAGCCTCTGCGCCTCCCCACCATCCTCAGGCCAGTTTCCGGCTGGGCTGGAAGTGCCGCCGTGCTCTTTGCGAAAGGGAGGCGGCTGCAGATTACGAGGTCGCGTGGTGGAAGAAGGGTTCCCCTTGGAGTGCGGGCTTGAGTGGATGCTTCCGAGCGTGATCCTCCGAGCACCATGCGGGAGGGATTGCTGGGCTGGCCCGGAGCAGCTGCGAGGCCTGTCGGACACGCCTTGGTAAGGTCGAGCTGGAGAGAAACAGGAGGCAAGTTTGTAGCCCTGGTTGGCTTCCCCGGAGCCATTTGGCGCCCCGGTCCCTGTGTGGGGAGGTGATTAATCAGGGCTGGACTCCGGGGCCCTGGGTGTTAAGTCGGGATGGGGCCAGGAAGGGCAGTCGGGACTGCCTCGTTTTGTCCTTATCTCTAGAAGTAGAAAATAAAAGGTAAACTTTGGGGGCGGCTCCATTAGGGCGAATGGATCGCCGCCCCACCTACGTTAGCCAGCCCCCACCTACCTGCCTTCCGACTTACAACCAGCCCAGGGGGTGTCACTGGTTGGCAGCTTCCTCCCCTTCCTTAGTCTCAGTGCTGCCCGTGTAGAACTCGGCAGGGAGAAGGATGGGGGCAAAACTGGGATTAGTTGGCTCTGCCTGTCATTGGCTTTGGCTCCACCTGCTGTTGGCTCCCGGTCTTCCGCCCTGCCAGTCCCAATGGGCACCAGCCACCCTTGGAGCAGTTAAAGGAGGGATGGGCCTGCTGTCAGCTTTGTGTGGCATACTTACTATTTTGCCAGCTGATTGTGTGCGGGTTTTTTGTTTGTTTTTACAACGCTGCAGCAGATAGCCAAGATCTCTGAGCAGGTACGGCAGGTTTAATCTGTGTTGATCTGATCTAGCAAGGCATGCCTTCATCCAGCATTGCTTGCAAGTATCCCAGCAACCAGCAGGAGCTGGGTGGTCTAAGAGAGAAGATTGGCCTGCGAGCCTCCAATGGTCCACGGCCTGTATAATGCCTCCTGCTGGTTTTAGAGAGTCAGAGGTGGTTGTGAACCGTCTTTCCTGACCTTTAACATGGGTGGGGATGTGCCATTCAAGACCTGTAGCCGGAACTTGAGTTCTGCCTCCATGTGAGCGTGAGGCAGCCTTGGCCAACCTGGTGTGCCCTCCAGATGTTTTGGCTCCTGGGAGTTGTAGTCCAAGTTGATTGGTCAGGTTAGCCAAGGCTGGTGTAAGGACCAGCACAGCAGGGAGAGTCAGTGTGATGAGATACATAAGGAGAGCCCCTGAATATGTGAAAATAACTGCAATTCTACACATGGTTCCTGTAGCACAAGACCCACTGGAATCAGCAGTGGTTGCATGTGTGCTCAGAAACAAAAAGTGGTTTGGAAGAGGAGCTGTTGGCAGGTACAGTTTTTCTGCATCTTAATTGTGCAGAAGTTTCAACTGTGCTGCGGTGCAGCTTAGTATGGGAGCTGTGGCCTCCTGATCCAGGACTCCTGGGTCCTCCTCACCTTGCCCAATGGGCCCCATTGGAATTGAGCGGCAGAGTCGTCTTCTCTGTCCTCCCTTTCTTCAAGTTCCCAAGCTGAGCAGATTCACCCCATTACATATTCCGGGCCTTCAGTTTCTCATGTGATGTGGCTTGCAATTCTGGATTCTAAGTTTCTGGACGAGGCAAGGATCACTCAAGAGGTTTCTTCTCGTTTCAGGGCGCTATGGATTTGGTGGCAGGGATGGAAGTTGGGGCTGAAATAGAAGTGACCGAAGATGGGTCTCTGGATGAATTGCCTCTGCACTTGGTATGGAGTGGGGTCTTGGCTCTTTCTGCCACTGGTGTGGGAATACCTGAATTACGTTGTATTTATAGATCCACTCCAACCTACAGCTTGTGAGTGTAATACGAGAGGCAGAGAATGACCCCAGGAGTCTATATTCTGCTCTATACTATTCCACCTCAATTTTGCAGTTGGTTCAGATTCTGTGTGTTGGCCAGTTGCTTACAGTGCTCTAACCCAGAAGTGTATGAGGAGCATCAAGTAGACTGACAAAACATTCTGGCTTTAAAAATAATTCCCCATCTCTTTAAATTACAACTCATTTAAAAACCTTGTTGATTATAGTGGTGAAGAGCGTGAGCTGGAAGTCCATGGTTCAGATAATCTGCTCAGTAGTGGACTTGGGCAATAGCCTTTAAGGCAAGTCACTGTCTTGTATCCATTATAGGAGGATAACATGGGGCTTGCTTTGCACAATCATTGTTAGGATTATCAAGAATAAGGCTTTGATCACTTCGAAAAGCTAGTGTATCAATACTAAGTATTATGGGGTTGTATCCGATGTAAGCCTTACTTGGAGAAGGCCCACTGAAAAGAATGGACATGACTGACCTAGATCTGTTGATTTCAGTGGGTCTGACTCTGAGTATGACTTATTTAGGACTGCACTATAAATGGCCTGCGCCCTGGATAGTTTAAGGCCTCTGCAAACCTACCAGCTTTCTGAGAACTTCAGCAGAAGCTCTGCTCTTTCGCACTTTCCAAACTTAGGAAGGCGGGTCCATGGCTTAAGATCCTTTTCTGTCGTCACAGGAATGAAGAGGGGGAAAGCACCAAACAATAGTCGAGGGGGAAAAGAGGCAAGCTCCGGTGCTATAGAGATGATTTATTTACTAGCTGTATGCGTTTCGGAGGTAACTTCTTCAGGAGCTGTGGAGCTGTTTAATCGCTTAAATCATCTCTATAGTATTGGAGCTTGCCCCTTTTTTCTCAACCTCCTTTCTGTCATCAGAGATAAATTTGGAACTTTTACCCACCCATCCCCCTAATGTTCACTTGGCTGCTTCTGGCCTTCTTCCATTCTGTGAAAACGTTGGGATGGGGGTTAGTTTTTTCACCTGTTTGTTCTGCGATTTGTTTTTTAACTTATCACTGCCTTCTTTTAAATCATTTTGTTTCTGTGTGTATTTCTTTTAACTGTTTCTTTCTTTGTGGACCACTTAGAATGTAGAACTATTTTTTTTCGTAAACCACTTAGAGGTTTTCTACAATCAAGCAGTACATACATTTTGTTAAATAAAATAAAAATAAAAACAGAACACAAATGATATGAGATTAATATAGGGACAAAGGGCGATGTGATCTCTAGAGATGTGAAGGTCCAGAAAAATGGGGGGAGGACCATTGTTATTTTTTCTCGTTCCCCCCCTCCCCTGAATTTTTCTGCAGTTTTTTTTCCTGGGCCTTCACATCTCTAGCAATCACAAGACCCCATCCCCACCCCGACTCACATCTGCTGGAAATCTCATTCAGCAATTCCTCTGGCTTTTTAAATTTCTCTAAGCACTCTCCACGTGCTTCCAAGCCTATGTTCACAAACAAGAGGACTAGAAACTTAAGAGAGTGTGCTGAGTTTATCAGGAAATGTATTCTTCACCCAGTGCTTGTCATCTTGCCCCCCCCCATTGTGTGGAATTGAGACATGCACACAGCCCATCCATAGGATGTAATGTTTAATGGTGTCTGTTTTTGCTTTCCGTTCCATTAATAGCTCTCCTCTCTCTCCCTCCATCACCAGGAAAATGCCAAGAACTATCTCTCTTGGGAAGCCCTGGACATCTCCAGCAGTGACGACGACGGGGAGGCCTATCTGACTTTCTACTTGCCCGTTCAGCGCCCACCCCGGCCTGCACAGCGTCTTCCAGCTCAGCGACTGCCAGCCTCTCCCTCTGCCATCAAGTCGCCCGCTTGCGCGAAATGGATGCCTCCTCTGTACCCCTGCCCATTGCGCCCAAGTCTTCCCAACACACCTGGAATTCCAGCGTCCGGCGCTCATCAGTGCCAGAAATGCCTGCAGGTCTTCATGGAGGAGTGGCACTACGCCCAGCACCTAAAGGACCATGCTCAAGAGGAGGCGCAGATGCCCGCGCCTCCCCTCCGACCCCGCTCCCCGCCCCGCAAGCTGCGCTGCTTGGAGTGCGGCAAGCGGTTCCTGCACCCAGAACACTTTGCCCGGCACACCAAGTGGCACCTGAAGCTGGTGCGCAAGGGCATCAAGGTCTGCCACAGGAAAGGAAGCAGGCGCGCCTTCACCTCCTCGTCCTCCTCCTCCCAGCTCTCTTACGTTTACAAGCCTCTCAGGGCTGCCGAAAAGCAGCTAAGAGAGAAAGACAAATCTGGCCTTCTGGTTACGCAGGAGAGTCCGAGGCAGACAAAGAGCCTCCAGGCGCCCCGACTCCAGAAGGCAAGCAAGCGGAAAGTTGCCAAGCACCAGAAAAGGCTGCCTGCTGCTGGGGCTTCGCAAGAGGAGAGCCTGCTCAGCCCCGCCCATCCTGGCAATTCCGTGGCCATCCTGGACGGAGATGTTGGCGTGACGCTGCTGCAGCCTTGGCAGAAGCAGGAGGCTATCTTGGAAGGCCAGGTGGCAGGGGGCCTGTTCCAGCCGGCGGTCATGAACGCTGACAACCAGATCATTTTCCTGGATGGCGACGAGGCAGAGGCTGGGCCGGTCGCTACAGCACATTATGCCGAGGTGCAAGCTGCTATATTTGATGGCCAGGGCAACGTGAGCGCCATCAAGCCTTTTTTCTTTAGGGCCGAGGAGCAGGCAGCCATCCTGGACACTCAAGTCAGCCTGAGCTCCCTGCAGCTCAGCGGAGTGAAGGACCAGGCTGCCGTCGCATCTGGTTGGGTCTCCCAGAATCCTTGTGCCTTTGTCAGGACGGTGTTGTTCCAGGCTGAGGATCAGGCGGCTGTCGTGGAAGGCCAAGTGGAGTCCGGTCCCCTTCAACAGGTGATCATTAAGACATCGGAAGTCCCACCCATGCTGTACCTGGACCCAGACCCTCACCCTCACCTTTCTTCTCTGGATTGGGCAACCCTTCACTTACTTCCTTTGCACCAAGAGCCTCAATTTATAACTGTCCCATATGGGAACTCTTTGACCTTGGACCCAGTGGGTGACGGGGACAGGATTTCAGAGCCTCAGATCGCAACCATGCAGCTCTCAGATTACCTGCCAAATCTGTGTCAACAAAACAAACAGCCATCTCCCACAGTGACCACTAGCCTTTCCCCCAAGGGTCCCTTGGTTGTCCGCCTGGCACCAAGTATGCCTGGGGACCATCCTGAGGTCTTAGACCTAGAGTATGATACAGGGGGTGGCATTCCAGTGGCCTCTGAGCCGTGGGAGGCTAACACAAGGACCGGGCAGGAAGCCTACACCACCGAGGTGGCGGCAGAGGATAACTTCATTGTCATGGAGGTAGATCCTGACTCGGCGGGTCAAAGGTTGGCAGCGGGCCAGCCCTGCAGCAATTCAGGCAGACAGACCTTCCAGAGAATACGAAAGCCAACTAGGAAGAAAAAGACCACTTGGCGCTTCAGGTGCCCAGACTGCGGGGTGCGCTACAGTCGGATGTCCCAACTCCGCTCCCACCAGAAATGGCCAAAGCGGCGAGGGCGGGGCTTCCTGTGCGAATGCGGGACTTCCTTCCGCGGCCTGCTTCACCTCCTCAGGCACCAGCTCCAGCACCTGGAGAAAGCTCTCTTTATCTGTGCGGCCTGTGGGAAGTCCCTCAAGGGGCACATGGGCCTAGCAAGGCACGGCTCCTGCTACCCTCGCCTGGCCCATTTCAGCTGCCCTTGTGGAGCCAGCTTCCGGCGCTTGTCCCGGTACCTCTGGCATCACGTGAGGAACCAGCGCCCCGGCCTTCGGGTTTACACACTGTCGGGCTTCCTCCCCTCAGGCTGAGCCAGACAGCCTTGCTCACAACCCTGGGGCAATGAACATCTGGAGATGCTTTCCGGGAGCTCTGGCTCAGAGAGATCACCAGCCTTGTATCCAAAGGCCCCTTGCTGGTTTGCCTGGTGTGTCTGGGGACTATCCCAATGGTCTTAGAGCTGCAGGATGGCTTGGAAGTTAGTACGTTCATGGGGGGGTAAGGCCATTTCCTTCTGGGGGAGCCTTTTCCAACACAGTTTACTGGTTGTAAAGCTTAACTGATTTCTGTTGGGATGTTTGGTTTTATCCCCCCACCCAGTGTTATTTTGACAATGGCAATTAAAACAGCGAAAAACCCCACAAAAAGTCAGCCCCTTAACCCTTTGCTTTTGTGTCACAGAGGATATTTGGAACAGCTGCCTGTGCTTCTCATGTGGGTTGCATTCACAAGAAATAACTGAAGTGTGTGCGTTTACTTGCTAGGGCTGCAGCGTGCAGCACAGGGGTAGCCAGAGTGACGCCCTCCAGATGTTGTTGGACTGCAACCCGTCATCCCTGACGATTGGCTGTACTTACTGGTGCTGATGGACATTGTGGCCAACGACATCTGAAGGGCACTTCTTTAGCCTACCCCTGCTGGAGCAGATCAGCCGATCGAAAAGATGTTTGGAAAGGTGTCCCCCTCCCCTTCTGATGAACCGGTCAATAGCTTTTTACATACTTGAGGATGATTTTTTGATGAATGTCCTTATACAAAGTATAGACAGCAAGCAGCATATTAAAAGAAGCCCTGCTTCCTGCAAGAGAAGGGATGATGCCTTGGGGAACACGTCTGCATCGGCTAAAAATGGCACTTGCATATATCGTTAGAATTATTGGGGTAGATCCAGTCTAAATTAGTTGAACTTAGGACCCATTGAAATCAACGGATGATGTCATCATCGCAATTTTACTCAAGGGCTCATAGATTTCATTGGTAAAAGTGGGTTCAACCAGCTTAGTTGCAGTCCAGCCCATTGCCTTTCTCTGCGTGCAGATTAATATAGATTTAATTAAGGAATGTATATTTAATAGACTAATTGGATAACATCCTCAGCTACTTCTGTACCATTCCCATACGCCCTTTCTGTAGGGAAGAGGTAGGGTTACCAACTTCTTAGCAGAGCTCTAGTGCTCTTGAAAGCTGCAGGGGAGGCTTTTCCTATCCACTGCTGCTCCTTGATAGTAAAAAGGGTCAGTTGTTGAATTCAGCTGGCATGGAACTGTTAAAGACACAGGAGCCTCACTGGCAAATAAGATGGCAGCTCCAGGATTGTGTTGTCTTCATAAGGTCAATCATGATTGGTCAAGTCATGTGAGCACAGACCATCTCTGTTCTCATTTCTAAAGAGAAAGTCGTCATTCTTGTTCTCTGCCGGGCAGAACTACTCCGAGACAGGAGTGGGCCCTACATTGATCATTCTGAAGTAGGAAATATGAGCTCATTCGAGGTCCCAGTTTCCCATTTTCCCCACAAGAAAACAAACGCTACCTTGCCAGATCAGTCCAAAGCCTTATGCTTCCAGCACAGCTGGTACTCCTTGGTGGGCATGAAATGGAATGCTTTCTCTGCTATTCAGAGGTATACCATCTCCGTATATGGAAGTTCTATTTAGGCATCATTTGTTGTTACATGCCTTCAAGTCAATTTCAACTTATGGTGACCCTATAAATCAGCAAATACTCTGTTCATAGGGTTTTCATGTTAAGAGGTATTCAGAGGTGGTTTACCATTGCCTTCCTCTGAGTTTGGATGCATCTTAGTCTGGTGTCTCAGCTTTGACCATAACGCCTTGGTGCCCCTGCTAGGAGTCTAGCCTCTTGTCTAGACTCCTGACAGCATTGCTCTCAGCTTCTTCGACACTCTTGGACCCCCTCACCACGTTAAGGTGTGCATCCTAGAGGAGGTTTGGTATCATAGGAACATAGAATACTGCCTCATACTGAGCCAGGCCATTGGTACATCTCACTCAGTATAGTCTACACTGACTGGCAGCAGCTCTCCAAGGTTTCAGGCAGCGGTCTCTCTCAGCCTGACCTAGAGACACCAGGGATTGAACCTGGGACCTTCTGCATGCAAGGCAGATGCTCTATCCTTGAGCCATGACCCTTCATCGCCTCCACCCATGCCCTCCTCACTCATCTACAAGCATGTCCTCCAAAGCATCTTTGTCTGTTGCATCCTTTCTGTTGTATGTCTTCCCTACTCCCCAAAAGTCCCAATGTGATTTTGGGGGATTATTTATGATATATTCCTCCAGAGAGGGGGAAGTGGACTCCCTTAAGATGAAGCATGTCATAAACCATGCAGCAGGACTTGCGAGATTTTTTTTTTTGCATCCCTTATAAATTGTCAACAACGCAAACGCTGCACAGAAATTCATTTATTGGCTTGGATTCTCCCCCACCCACCTGGAGGGCTCAGGGTTCAAAGTGTTCTTATCCTCTCAACATTCCTGTGAGGTAGGTTGAGGACCTTGAGCCACTGTGCATGCACTGAGCAAAACCACATCATCCATTACAGAGGAGTGAAGAATTTGGCTTGCCTTGTCACAAGTGGCTGGCAAAGGGCAGCGCTCTCCTTGGTTCTTCCTTGCTATGTATCAAGATGGCACCCAGGGGCTGCAGGAAGGAAAGAGCGGCCTGGTGCTTCCTTGCTCGGTAAATGGCCTGCAGCTGCCATTTGCACCAGAGATGACAACTATCATGGCTGGCCGCTGGCTCCCTACAAAAGTGAGTGCTAAAAGCTCCGCCCCTGGTTAAGAACCTAGGAGGAATCCTGCTGGGTCAGGCCAAAGGCCCATTTAGTCCAGCATCCTGTTCTCACAGTGGCCAACTAGATGCCTCTAGGAAGCCTGGAAGCAAGACCTGAGTGCAACAACAACTCTCCCCACTTGTGATTCCCAGCAACTGCCATGTTCCGTTCCACCCCACACTCTGGCAGCAAAGCACATCTGCCTACATTTCAGTGTTGAACTAAAGACCAAGTGTGGAACTGTTCTTTCTTTGCATCGGTTGACAACGGCCATATCCACACCATACATTTCAAGCACTCTTATGCCACTTTTACTGTCTTGGCTTCCCCTGGGAACTGCAGGGACACTCTGCAAGGGATCGCCTACCAACACTCGGTACTTTTAACAAACTACAGCTCCTGGGATTCTTTCAGCGAATGCCATGACCGTTAAAGTGGCATGTTTTACATGTACAGTGTGGATGAGACACTTCAGAAGTTTCCTCTTGCGGCAGACAAGGATCCTCAGTTCCTACTGTAGTCCATTCTCAAGGGTTTCCAGCACTTGGGAGATTCCTGCAAGTTTTCATCCATCCCCAGGTAGTCCAGTCCACCATTTGAGAAATGAATCAGCTTTTTATCAAGTCAAACCACTGGCTCCATCCAGCCCAATATTATCTACTTGGCAGCACAAACCTCCAAGGTCCTGGGCACAAACAGGCCTTTCGCTGCCTTGTTGTCTAAAATCATTTTTAACCCGAGTTGAACCTGGGATCTTTTACATGCAAAGCATACGCTCTAATATGTAAACGATGGCTCCTCCAGTCTGGTGCTCCAGGTCATCGTCTCATTGAAGGCTGTTGTATTTCTAAGGCACATCTGTGCCAACCCTATTGTGAGTGTTAAGAGCAGGCTGGGACATATTCACAAGTCCACACATTTTCTGTAGCCAGCCTTCCTGCCTGCTTATGCCTATCTATGCTAATCTCTTGAGTAGCATCAACTGCCTTAAATGTTAAACCAGCCCCCAGTACATGCACATGCTTCCTCGCCTGCAGGCAGTTGGTACTCGCTATAGGTGACCACACACATGGTTATTATATAAAACCCTGAACTTTTAGAGGGCAGAGTCCCCCTTCCCTCCACTTCTGCCAGTCTCAAGAGATCCTGTGCAGCCAGTGATCAGTCGCTTCCTGCAGATGGGATTCCTGCCCAGAATGGAAACAGTCTTGCCAAAGCAGAAAAAGGGCAAGAACTTTGCATTCTATGGCTGTGAGCCTGCCTTCGCTATCCAAGCATGCGTCTTGCCATTTCCGATCCTCTTAATTTTTTCACAGCCCAAAATCTCATTCAGAGGAGTGGATGTTAATGTCTTTTGATCTGCAGCCAGGATCCCTCTGGCAAGAAATGCCCATCTTTGCACATTTGTTCAGAGGCGCGAGAAGTCTTTCAGTGGAGCGTAAAATTCAGAGCGCTGCTCCTCGCTTTTTTTCCTTGGGAGCTTTTCAAAATGCTTGTGATTATCCCCCTGCGCCACAAGGTGGGGATGTAGTCCCATGTGTTTCCTACACACTTGCCCTTATGGAGTCCATAGAAAAGACAAAAAGGGCTTTACAATTTCTCTGCCTTGAGGCTTCGGCGGGTGGATGAGATGAAAGTTATCCCTTTAGCCACCTGGAAGGGAAAGGAGAACCAAGGTCACAATTGCATTAACATTGGGGGAAGAAATTCTTATATTAGAAGCAGACCAGAGATCGCAAGCGTATGGTTCTCTCCTGCACCTGCCCTCATGGATTGTTTTGGGGGAGGGGGCTACCACTCTCACCAGCCCCAGCCAAAATGGTCAGTGGTCAGGAATGATGGGAATTGTAGTCCTGTAAGAACTGGAAAGCCACAGGTTCCCTACAGCTGCTTTAGAAGCTAGAGAGTGTAGGACAGAGTTCCCAGAGTATCTCTCAAGTCCTAGACTCTGAAGGGAGGAACAGGGTAGAAGGTGACATTTGGATTGTTCCAGGTTTCTACCCAGCAACCACGAGCTTAAATTGGTCATTAATTTACTGAGGCTCAGCAAAGGTGGGGTTAATCCACTCATAGGAGCATTGGATGCTGTCTTGTATGGAGTCAGACCACTGGTCCATCTAGTTCAGTATTGCCTGCACAGGCTGGAAGTAGCGCTCCAGGGTTTCAGGAGGGTTTTCTCCCAGCCCCACCTGGAGATGCCAGGGGCTGAACGTGGGACCTTCTGCATGCAAAGCAGCTGCTCTACCACTGAGCTGCAGCCCTTCCCACTCTTGATCTTACCCAGAAGCCAGCAAATGCAGGTTCTCTATCTTAAAAGCGGACTCCCCAAAACACGACAACCCTAAAGAGCTTGCTCAAAACTGCAGCCCTTGGGGGTGGGGGGTGGGTTAGCAGGGCCAGTCTAGAATGAGGGAAAGGGGTGGGATGGAAGAGGTTTCTAGTTAAGTATAGCTTCCAAGTCCGGAGCATGGAGTGTGTTTTAGTCTGCACCCCTTCTTTGCTATGTGCACCCCTGTCCCACAACGAGCCCTCCTCTCTGTTGCAGAAAGGCAAATCACTCCAACCGGGGCTGCTAAATTCAGCAAATGGTGCTACTGTATTCGAAAATTGGCAAAGCAGATTCCAGTTGCAGAATATGGATGCATCTAGTTGCAGAATCCAGGCTGTAAAGGGGTTGGTTGGCGTGGAATTCTACATACCGTACCTAGCAAACCGCAGTTGGCATTACAGCACCTGCTCTTCCTGCTGCTGCTTAGATTCCATGAGGCCCGAGAGCAGCCTGGTCACCTCATCCAGTTTCCTGTCCAAGGACTCGATCCGCTTCTCCAGCTCCCGGTGAGAGCTGCTGAGGCTGGAGCTCAGGTCACACATGATCATCTGCATCTACAGCAGGGGGAAAACGGGACAAGCGGTGATCACACACCAGCCTTGCTCGGGTAGTTCCTTTGGCTGACCCACAGGTGGCACTCTACTACTGAGGATGGGCAGGAATGAGCCGATCTCGTGGCCCCAACTTTCTCCTGGCATGAAGAGCTGCATACAAAAGAATACGCAAAGCTGTCTTCTACCAAGTGAGTCCATCTAGCTCAGTATTGTCCACACAGACTGGCAGCAGCTCTCTAGAGTTTCAGGCATGAGTCTCTCCCAGCCCTACCTGAAGATACCAGGGATTGAACTTGGGACCCTCTGCATGCGCATCAGAAGCTCTGCCACTGAGCTAGGGATTTCCTACACTCAATAGTGTAGTGACAAATTCAGAAGTGCAGGGTCCCTTCATGTTAGTCACAACCACGCCCCCTCCCTCCTTTTTTGCTCCTGGGTTGAGAGTGAAATCCTTGTTAATGTCTTCTCCCACAACAACAGACATCCTAGGAGCCAATAAGCATGAAAGGGGAGAGTGTTAGCTATTGAGAAGAGTCTTCTCAGTGGCTGACTCACCTCTTTTCATTCTGATTGGCTCCAATCAGCAGGAAAGAACAAGGAAGCATGTTAGAAGACTCTTCTCAGTGACTAACACACTCCCCGTTCATGCTGATTGGCTTGTAGGATGCTGGAGACACTGGGACCCTGTTCCCCAAAAAGTAAAGGGTCCAAGACCCACCAAAACCCTGGACAACTACACTCCTGTCTAAACTAGCAAGTGTCAGAGTCGCATCAATGCTGAAGAATCACTGATGGCAATGAGGGGACCTGCAACAAAATGTTACAGTATGGAGTGCTCCTGTTCAAGATTCCAGCCACTCCATTCCATCCCCCCTCCCTCTGGTTTTCTATTTTCCCCTCCAGCAGTCATGAAGCAGTCCATGCCCGCTAAATGCACTTAATTCTCATTTAATTGGGTTGTTTTGGAAGGTTCCCCCTCACCACAGAGTTCCCCCCCAAAAGATTTGTACTTCTACAAACTCAGGAATCGCCAACATGGTGCCCAGGGGCACCAGTATGCCCACCAGTACCTCCTATGGCATTTGCAAAAGGTCTTAGTAAATATCCCCTCAGAAATCCACAGTGCACAAGAGACTGTTTCCTGTTTGCGCTGACTCAGCCTCTCCTCCATTAACACACACCCCTTAAACATGCCCCTGTTTCCTTGGATGTCAGGAGTGCACAGACGCACTCCCTCTGGTTCTGCACAGAGGAGATTTGTGAGGAATGGAGGTTCAACTCTTTCACCCATCACTACAGGGGTCAACTAAATGTCCCCTTCAAAGTTGCTATTTCATCTTTGTCAGGGCCATGGGGAGTAAGGAAAGGGTTAAATCTCCCTGTGTGCTGCAGTCCTTACAAAAAGGAGGCTTCTTTGACCCCTGCACCTCTTCATTTTCTTTTTTACAAATCACCTCCTTCCAGACTTGCTATTAATTTTTTAAACAACAACAACAAAACACTGACGTGATTTAGCATCACATCTAGTCTGGCCCTCAGCCATGAAGGCTTTTGAATGACCATGCCAGTCACCGACTAAGCAATCTAATCTACCTCACAGGGTTGTGGTGAGGATAAATGGGAAAGTGTGGTGGAAACTCCAAATAATAATAATAATAAATTAATTTTTGTTGTACACCTCTCACCCGGAATGCAGGTCCGAGGTTGATCACATAAATTTAAAAAATACAAAACGTACATAAAACCGTACCTGAACAAATCCATAAAATCCTTAAAAACATCAGTACAATGGCATAAGGGGTAGAAATTTAACCAAATGTTTGCATGGGTCTTCAGCAGCTAAGTACAGGAAGAGAGAGAGCTGATCTTACCTCACAGGGGAGGGCATGCTATAGGACAGGGGCCACAACAGAGAAGGTTCTGTTGCGAGTATTCGCCAGTCTGGCTTCAGATATAGTAGGCACTTGCAACAATTCCTCTTCCCTGGTTTTTGTGTAATGGGTATGACTAATGAGGGGAAGGAGGGCAGACAGATACCTAGGTCCCAAACTGTTTAGGGTTTTAAAGGTCAAAACCAGCACCTTGAATTGCACTCGGAAGCAAACTGGGAGCCGATGTCGCTCTTTTAGCACAGAGAGCTCCAATTCCCAGAACTCGCTGGGGAGAGGGGCTGACTGTTCAACCACTCTGGCCACTGGAGTGATGTCAGGAGAATGTGTCCTAATTACACCCAGCACCCTTTACAAGCTACACTTCCCAGAATTCTTTGGGGGAAGCCATGACTGTTTAAAGTGGAATAAATATCTGGGGTGGATGTGGCCTTCAAAAACAGCCCCACATGGAGCGCATTACAGTAATCCAAACGTGAGGTGACTAAGGCATGGGTGAGGCTGGTCAGATCTGTGCTACGCTGAGCTCCTTGGAAGAATGGTAGGAGAAAAACATGTAATCATCATCATCCAGCTCCTATCTGGAAGAACTGCATTCTCCCCACCTACAAAACACAATTTATTCATTTCTGGGGGGAAATGGGAAAACACAGAAGCGACGCCTCCAAAACAGAACAGTGGCCTTTGTACGACAAATGACGTGTGCTTATTATGCTAAAAACTTATTGTGATTAAAAGTCTTGAGTGCAAACACTTTGTCCACTGGACACAACATCGTCCCCAGCACACAACTCACCTTAGAAATATCCACCATGGAGTTGACTCGATCCCGGATCTTTCTGTGCTTCATTCTCACGTGCCGGAACCTACAAAGCAAAGAGAGAGTTATGTCCCCTCCTGGCTATGACGGACACGCTTCCTTTCCAAACTGTGTCTGAGAGAGAAGTAAGAGTTAAAACACACGATGTGCATGACCCGCCCATGCACTTTCCTCAGGAAACCCTGATAACTGGTTGCAAGATTGTACTCACTATAATGTCTAGCAAAATTCACAACACTCTCCCTTAACCAAGTATTACACCCAGGGCCATCTGCCCGAGGTCACGCTCCCGTATACAGTGCTGATTAATCTCTTTATAATTGCCACCTTCTGTTTCTGTTCCCTTAATTATTAGTTTGATTTAAAATCCACGCTTAATAAGGACTCTGGTGGGGGGGAGAGGGAGAAAGAGATTCAGAGAGATCCTTTTTCCAGCCTAGTGGGTTCTGACTCACAAAATGTTTATGCCACAATTAGGGATGCCCAAGGATTTTGTCCAGTCTGCATTTTTAAGCCAAGCAACCTGACTCATTTCTTCCAAAGTGCCTCTGTGGTGGAAATAAAGATGGGTGGGTGGGTGCCTTTGCTGACGCTTTGCTCTGCAGTGCACACGGCTACCCAACCCCTCTAAATCAGTGGTGGCTAGGGATGGGGGAGAAATTCTATCCAGTTTGCATTTAAAGGCGAATCTATCAATTTTTCACTTTCCGAAATAATGAGAACAGAAACAGTCATCCTTTGACATTCGCACTTAACTGAATTTTGTGGTGCAGTTTTCCAACCAATGTTTACAAAAATGTATATGCCAAGGAAAAGTGTGCATACAAATGAATATATTCATGAAAATAGCACAAAAATGCACTATATTGGGAGAAAATCATTGCAAAGATGTGTATGTTACTTAAATCTGCATATAAAATGTGTCTATTAGGAGAAAAGTTGCACTATAATGCTGTAAAATGTTCATGAGGATTTTTTTTTTAAATTGCAAATTGCTGCAGAAACGTTGGAGAACTGAATTTAAGATTGGAAATATGAGAGACTGAGAGAACCAAAACTGACAGATTCTTCCAGCCCTATTAGTGGTTGGTATCATTTGAGACTAGTGGGCAGAAGGCAGGGAGCCCAACAGTAGGTGGCGCCAGAGCCAATGACAGGCACAGCCAACTAATTCTAAATTTGTCCCCCATCCTCCTCACTGTTGAGTTCTACAAGGTCAACCCTGAAATTAAGGAGGAGGAACCTGGCAGGCAGTGCCACCACCCCCGGGACTGGTTGTAAGTCAGAATGCTGGCTGAGGGCAGACTAAGGTTGGTAGGGCAGTGCCCCACTTGTTCTAATGGGCCAGCCTCCAGTACAGCACTCTAAATCAGCTGTGGGGACCCTTTAGTCCTCCAGATGCTGTTGAACTACAAGTCCCATCATTCCCAGCCAAAGTTGCCTCACACCTTTCTCCATGTTTAAAAGGGGTGGGGGAAGAAAAGAATAGAAAAGGGACCCCTTTCTGGTTCCCACCACGTCCTGGGAAGCTGGGGGAGCGACAGCAGGGCAGGGAGAAAGCGGAACAGGAAAGCGGCAGCAGGGAGGGGAGAAAGTGGTGGTGTGTGATGGAGAAGCCAGGGCAGGGCAGACTCCTGCCCCGGAAGGCACCTAGGCCAGACAGTACGCCTGAGCCTCATCCCGCTACCCGGAGTGCATCACTTACATGTGGATGGCTGCCAGCAGCCTCCGGTGGTGTTTGCGCGCTCTTAATCCATCCTTCCTCTTGGTGTGCTTGTATAGCATCCAAGCCTCTTGCAGCACGTTGGCGGCCGACCATTTCATCTAGAAGGGCGGGCAACATTGGGCAAGAGTGCAAAAATGGTAAGGCTCAGTTAAGCTTCGTTTCCTGTACCTGTCACTAGGTACAAAGAAGCCGCTTTATATGGAGTCGCACCATCAGCCCATCTAGTTCACTGCCGTCTACTGACTGACAGCAGCTCTCCAGCATTTCAGACAAGGGGACATTCCCAGGGCCTTCTGCATGCAACTCGTGCGCTCTACCACGGAGCCACGGTCCTTTTGCCTAAAAGCCTTGACTGTCTGTAGCAGGCCTGGGGAATCTTTGGCCTTCCAGGTGGTGCTGGGCTCCAACTCGTGTCATCCCTAGCCGTCGGCCGTGCTGGCTCGGGCTGGTGGGAGTTGGGAGTCCAACAACTTCTGGAAGGCCAAAGGTTCCCTGGTCCTGTTCTATAGGAACACAGCAGGCTGCCTTGTACTGAGTCAGACCACTGGGCTATCTCACCCAATATTGTTGACACTGACTGGCAGCAGCTCTCCAGGGTTTCAGACAAGGGGACATTTGCAGCCCTACCTGGAGAGGCCAGAGATTGAACCTGAGACCTTCTGTATGCAAAGCAGGGGCCTTAAGGCTGAGCTAAAGCCTTCCCCACCGAGCTGGAGAGGCAAGAGGAACCAGCCTTTTGACTCGCTGGCCAGTACATCTGTGAAATATGTTGTGAAGGCAGGGGGAAGCTAGGGAGGAGGGGGGGAAACACAGGGAGTCTTGATTTGCATGTATATCTACAATACACACCAGGAAGAGCAATGTTGTTCACCACAGGAGCTCTTAAATTATGGTCTGTGGTGCACATTGAGATGGCTCCTGCCAAGGTCATAATGAGAACCTTAGAAGAAAATACTGAAAAGCCGGAGGTTCGTTTAAAGCTGCCACTGCTTGCTGAAGAGGCTAACCATTCTCCTCTCCCCTGCAGTTTAACAGTCTGCAAGTAACATTCAGCAATTGAAGGAGCGCTTGCCTCTTCTGCAGGGCCTGTGGCTGCTGCAGCAGCAACATCACCGAGTTTCAGTTATGGAAGCATTTCACTTGTGGGGGTTTGTAAAGACCAGGTTGTCAATTCATCAATATATGAGGACCATTCTTGGGACATATGAAACGACTTCACCCTGAGTCAGTCCAAAGGTCCACCTGCCTCATCATTGTCTACACACCAGGAATAAGGAACCGCAGGCCGGGGGCCACATGTGGCCCTCCAGGGCTTTCTATCCAGCCCTCAAGACTCTTCCCCAGGCTACACACACTTCCCCAAGATTGCCCCCCTCATCTGCTCTCCTCCATACCCTCTGAGTGGTTTTGCCTTGCTGGAAAGTGCCCTTCAGCTGTGATAATGCCTCTTGGATAATGCCTCTTGCCTAGATGGAAGAGTATGTGCGTGTTCGTGTAGAAATCTTCGACTTTTGTGTACAAAAGTCACGCGCTTGCCTAGGCCCACTTTTGCCTCTGGCCTCCCATTCACCACAGACATGTAGTCCCTGGAAGGTGTGGGTATGCGCCCTTGGGCTGAAAAGGGTTCCCCCTGCCCGGTCTTCACTGACTGCCGGAAGCCCTCGAAGGTCTTGGGCAGGGACAGGAAGCTGCATTGGTCCATCTACATGAGTATCTCCTGTACTAACCATTGCCAACCTGGTGCCCTCCAGACATTTTGGACTACAACTCCTATCAGCCCAACTAGCACTGGGCGGGGCTGATGGGAGTTATAGTCCAAAATGTCTAGAGGGCACCAGGATGGCGAGAGCTGGCCAACATCAACTGGCAGCTTCAAGAGAGTGGGCCTTGCCAGCCCTACCTGGAGGTTCCAGTGAGTGAACCTGGGAGTTTCTACATGCAATGGTATGCACTCTTCTGAAGTTATCAAAAAGACTCCTCACCTGGGTATTCTAGCCCTTTCCCTCCTATTTTCTTCCCCTATTATTGAGTTTATATAACAAAATGCAAACTTTTTTTTAAAAAAGAGAACAAAAATATACTTTACAGACAAATATAATTGTAGCATTTCACTTAAAATTATAACTTGCACAAATCTACAATAAGGAAGACACGATGTATTACAGAAAGCCTTCCTACAGCCAGGAAGCTCTGGCTTCTATTAATGCATAATTTCTGGTCAACTATGACAAGAAAGAGAACATTTCAAAATGAAAGCAAAAGAGGCATTAAGTAAACTCAAATAAACTGGGCTTCCCACATTACTTTGCTCAAACCATTTGCTCCAAGAAGTTGGGGTGGGCAACTTGTATATGTACTGCTTGGCCTACTTTCAAAAACCCTCTGAAAACAATCAGTTCAGACCTCTGGCAAGAGTAACCTGTCCCTCCCCTGGCAGCCCACTGAGTGGGGGAAGAAGAAGGAGAGATGGGGAGAGGGAGAGAGATGGTGTGTTTGTGTGTGTGAGAGAGAGATGGTGTTTGTGTGAGAGGGGGGAGACAGATGGTGTGTATGTGTGTGTGTGTGTGAGAGAGAGAGATGGTGTGTGTGTGCATGTGTGTGTGAGAGGGGGGATGGTGTGTGTGTGAGAGAGAGAAATGGTGTGTGTGTATAAGAGAAAGATGGTGGGTGGGTGTGAGAGAGAAAGGTGTTGGTGTGTGTGAGAGAGAATGAGAGCGAGCAATGGTGTGTGTGAGAGAGAGAGAAATGGGGGGAGAGAGAGGGGGGAGAGAGAGGGGGGAGAGAGGTGTGTGTGTGTGACAGAAAGAGAGATTTGTGTGTGTGTGTGAGAGAGAAGGGGAATATCAGAGAGAGGGAGGATGTGGCAGAGAAAAAAGGGGTGACAGAGAGAGAAAGAAGGTGTGGCTCTACCCTCTGTCAGTATGCAGCCCCTGACAGATTTCCCCCAAGGGATTGCAGCCCTTGACAGAAAAGAGGCTGCCCACTCCTGCAATAAGTAATGGGTTCTCTCCTACCTCTTTGGCACACTGGATGTCCATCATGAAGTTATGGACGTGTTTTTCAGCCCTGCTGAATTCCAGTTTGTCAGCAGCAACAGCCACCAAGAGTGCTGTGCAGCCCACTCCCTGCAAAACAATGAGGAACAGAGGGTGAAGGAACAAAACTGGGAGCGCAGAGGAAATATCCGCGTGGGCCTCAGGTCACGCTAGGAGGCGCCATGCATGCTCTGTGCTCTGGAGGTGGGGCCGCTGCCAGTCAGTGTAGACAGTATTGAGCTAGATGGACCAACAGTCTGACTTGGTATAAGGCAGCCTAAAATTTGCTCCCCAAAAATCTCTGAATTTTTGATGCTGAACATTTACCTTCTGATGATATCTTATTTCAGTATTTGCTATTTATTATTGTTGTTGTTGTTATTGGTGGTGGTGGTTAGGGATGGAAGAGAAATTCAATTTAGTTCACACTTAAAGGCAAAGTGACTTAATTTGCATCTTCTGAAACAATACATGAATTGAAACACTGCCATCCTTTGAACTTCACTCTTCTCCAAATTTTGCAGTGCACTTCTTCAGCCAAGTAATGTGTGCATAGAAAATATACCAAACTGTGCACGCAAATGCATATATTAGCAAAAATAACATACAAAAGGGTGTTACATTAAGGGGAAATTGCTTTAAAAATGTGTATATTCTGCAACACTGCATACAAAAATAAAAATCTGAGGAGAAATTTACACTCAAATGCTGATGAATTTTCATGAGAACTTTTTATTTAAAAAATGGCAAACTGATGTGGAAATGTAGAGAATTGGAGATTGGAAAAATGAGAAAACACCACAAACTGAAACTGACAGATCCGCCCACCCCTATTAGTAGTAATAGCAGAAGTACTATTACCGGTTCTATGTATATTACTATCATCATTATCATAATCGTCATCATTTCAATTTATTAGTCACTTGCTACATGGGAGGCCTTAAAGCAACTTACAAAATGTTAAGGACATAAAGAACAACATGCAATCAGAAAAAAGAAGTATATGTTACAATATAAGCCTGTACAATAACCCAGCCAGCATGGTGCCCTCCAGATGTTGTTGGATTATAACTCCCATCAGCTCTGACCATTGGCTATGTTAGCTGGAGATGATGGGAGTTGGAGTCTGAAGGGTACCATGTTGGCTATCCCTGCAACAACCCAGAGAGCAGACTCAATACAACAACAGCACAGAAAAATGTATCATCAATAAACAGCAAAATTGGATGTCAACAATTGATTTCAATATTTGCCTATAGTTGACATGCACAGTTATTTAGCATCTGACAGACAGCACAAAATGTGATATTTTGCATTTGGCAGCTTAATGGGATTTCTCGTATGGAGCCTGGCCAAAAATAATAATCAAAATAAAAGCAAATCAAGAGATTTGAATCTAAAGCTCTTAAGTCGAGCTGTCGACATTTGGAAGTAACACTGCAGCTACAGAATTTCAGATACCAACTTCCTCATTCACGTTTCAGTGAATACGTGGGAGGAACAGATTCCAAATCTGTGCAAGCATCCATTTCACCTCTGCTGACAGACACATCTCTTACCATAACGCCAGTGAATATGCACACCAGCTTTCCGCACACTGTGACTGGCACAACATCCCCGTAGCCGATGGTTAGAAAAGTGATGGGAATCAGCCAGAAAGTTCCACTCAGGTACCCTTCCGCTATATACTCTCTGACAGGTGGAAATGAGAGAGGTTCATCATGAAATGTATTTCACAACTATTTATTTACAAAGTTATATCCCACCCTTCAGGGTTATCACCCCCAAGCCTGCTTAAGAGGGCAATAAAAATAAACAATAAAACCAAAATTCAAAAACACACACACGAGAGATTAAAACAGCAGAGCAATGAAGACACAGCAGCAGCCTACTAAAACCAACTCAAGACAGTATTTTAAAAGGCCTGGGAAAGTAAGGTATTTACCTGGCACCAAAAAGGTCTTAAAGGTAGGTGGTATTGTCTTCAGAATCTGGGATGGGGAAGCCTTGGGCAGGATGCCTCCAGGGGGCACAATGTCTTAGTGACCCCCTAGAATGTAAGAACATAAGGACAGCCCTGCTGAATCAGGCCAGTGACCCATCTAGTCTAGCATCCTTTTCTCACAGTGGCCAACCAGAGGCCAACGGGGAGTCTGAAAACAGGCCCTGAGCACAACAGCACTCTCTCACTTGTGATATCCTGCAAAGGGCATTCAGGGGCAGTAGAGGCAGAGCATAGCCATCACAGCTATGTTCTCACTGATAGCACTACGGCTGCTCACGCCCCGGCCTCTCCCTCTGGGCCCAACCCAGAGCACAGCCCAGACAGAAAAGCAGTGGTGCCGGGGAGTTTTTTCTAGGGCTTTTTTCAGGGCAAGACTGATGGCATCATCTGTCAGAACACCAGGATAACTGACAGACTCTCTTTGCTTACACAAGTGAATGAGGGGATAACAAGGCTTTCAAGTTTTGTTTGAGGGAGATAGTATAGCATAGTAGGGGGAAGCCAGGAAATGAAGGAAAATAATCAAGCCAGATTACATGAAATGTAATCCAGGCCAGTTAGGTAAGTATTCTTTCCCATCATGCACTAGGACAGGCATGCCAACACTGCAGCTTTGAGTGGTAGACTGTTGATCTTTCAGTCGATCTGCCTCGCAACTGCTTTGAAATCTGATATACAGGCTTTGCCTATTTGTCACCTGAAGTGGCAAAATGTTTATTCTTTTCACGGAGGCTGACTCAGTTGCTAGCCTCCAGCTCATCAGGTGAGTGTATGACCTGTTGCCGGGTGTCAGGTGGAATAAGGGATCATCCTTTTAAAAACAAAGGGCTTCTCTGAAAAATAAGAGTGTAGAGTGCTGGACTGTTTCAGAGCCAGGTGGGTCCTTTTTAGTAACAGCTGCTGGCACCATGTCAGTGGGGCAGTGAAATCTGCCCCGATTTTAGTCCAAACTTTCAACAGTTCCTTGAAAATTTGGACTAAAACCCGGGGTGGATTCCACTGCCCCACTGACATGGTGCCAGCAGCTGCCACTGGTCCTCTTAGGGGTGGGACATAGCCCACTGGCAGAGCACATGCTTTGCATGTGGAAAATCCCATGCTCAGTTCCCAGGATCTCCAGCTAGGGATGTGGACCCTCAGGACACTCCCCTCACTGGCCTGCTTTGCACCTCAAGTGTTTTTCCCTGGCTGTAATGTAACTAAATCATGTGTCTGGATAGGCTGACTGAAACAGAACAGTTTTCAGCAGCCGTCTAAAACAGTGCCTGCCTAACAGTGGTGGCTGGTCCCCATTGGGACTGGTAGGGCAGAAGGCAGGCAGACAACCAGTAGGTGGAGCCAGAGCGAATGAGAAGTGGAGCCAACTAACTTTCCTTTTGTCCCCATCCCTCTCCCTGCTGGGTTCTACAAAGGCAACACTGAGGCTACATACTGTACACACCATACATTCAAAGCACATCCCCTAGTTTGCAAAAATCCTGGTTGTAAAGGGTGCTGGGAACTGTAGTTCTGTGAAGGGTAAACTACAGCTCCCCAGATTCTTTGTGGGAAGGCATGAGCTTTACATGTATGGTGTGTACGCAGCCATAGACTAAGGAGGAGGAAGCTAACAGCCAGTACAACTCCTTGAACTGCTTGTAAGTAAGAAGGCAAGCAGGCTCAGGTTGGTGGGCCCTAATGGACCAGCCTCCGCTGCTGCGTAATGTCAATACTTAGGCAGATGACAATCCTTACCGTTCACAGACGGAGAGCACCCAGAAGGCAATGAGCCAGAGTCCCATTGTGAAGATGAGCAGCACCCGTCCTGGCTGGCTGTTCACCATCACCCGCAGCACAAAGGGGTACTGGAAGTGGATCTTGTTGAGGGATCCAATGCTGCGGTAGGAGGCGTCTCCCAGCACGCTGCTCTGCAACAGCACCGCCCGGGGCACCAAGTAGAGGCGGAGGAACATGAGCAGCGACAGCAGCATTTCGACACTGGGGAGGAACAGGACGGCCTTTCCAGACTGGGAGTCCAGGCAGGAGAAGTCTCCGGCAGGGAAGGGGTGAAGGGAGCAGACCAAGAGCTCCAGCGCGATCAGAGCCATCTTCCGGCAACTGACCGCGATCCGCCAGTCGGTCAGGGAGTTGTCCAGCATGAAGAGCTAAGGGGAAGACAGCAGAGCATAAACATCCAGCGTTCCCTTCTTCAAGCTCGCACACACACACACACTCAGTAGCATCTGGCGGCTCCATGTCCGTGAAGCAGTGGAATCCGCTCTGGGTTTTAGTCCAAACTTTCAAGGAGCTGTCCAAGGTGCTCCTTGAAAGTTTGGACTAAAACCCAGAGTGGATTCCACTGCTTCACGGACATGGAGCCACCAGCCACCCCTGAATCCACTCATCACTAATGATAGCTGGTGAACATTGGCACTGGTAAGATGGAAGACAGAGAGACCAACTTTACGTGGAGGCACAGCCAACGGGAAATTCTACTGCTGTTCCTATTCTCCTCCTTGCAGAGTTCTATATAAGGGCAACCCCTGAGACAGGCAGTGCCACCCCCTGGATGGGATGCAAGCAGTAGTGTAGTGGAAAATTCAGAAGTGCAGGGTCCCTTCATGTTAATCACAGCCATGCCCCCTCCCTGCTTTTTTTGCTGTGGGGTTGAGGATGAGTTCCTTGTTAATGCCTAGGAATCAATAAGCATGAAAGAGGGGAGTGTTAGCACTGAGAAGAGTCTTCTCAGTGGCTGATTCACCACCTTTCACTCTGATTGGCTCCAGTGAGCAGGAAAGGACAAGGAAGCATGTTAGAAGACTCTTCTCATTGGCTAATATAATCCTCTTTCATGCTGATTGGCTTGTAGGATGCTGGAGACATACGGATCCTGCTCCTAAAAAAGTAAAGGGTCTAAGACACTCCAAGACCCCACAGGACTACACCCCTGGATGCAAGTAAGGGGGCAGGCAGGTGGGGGCTGGCTGAGGCCAGAATGAGTTTGAGGGGGCAGTGTCCCGCTCGCCCTATCTCCTCCTAGAACTGAGAGTACAAGAATCAAGAGATCTCTTTATTTATTTGTATTTATTTAACAAGATTTATATACTCCCTCTCTCCCCCACCCCCACGGTTCACATAAATAGTACGAAATATTCATTAAAAATAGCAAGAAAAACAGACTTTAAAAACACTACACATCGTAAAATTTTCAAAAAATGTAGAAAAAAATCAACAGATTTTTAAAGGAAAAGTACATAATAAAATGGCATGCCTGGGTAGGGTTGACTAAATGAAAAAGTTTTTAGCAAGCATGAAAAACAGCTCAACGAAGGCGCCTGCCTAGTATCAACAGGCAGGGAGTTCCAGAGGATAGCTGCGGCCGTGTCCCAAAAGATCGCTTCCCTGCATCAATCCCAATTGCCCGCATAATAACAGCAATGAATGACCTATGAAATGGCACATATGCATACAGGGATGGAGGGAAGGCTCCAGCAGCCCTTCCGTTACTCATGTCCCTCCCATCGCATGTCGTTCAACCTCCTCCATACTTGGCAGCAGAGGCATGCAGGACGTGTGAATGCGCAGCACTTAAGAGTGTCTGTCAGGCGGGGTGGGTGGGTCTGGCGGCCCACGTACGTTTGTCAGATGCCTGCACCTCAGGGCGTGTCTGTGTGACTCAAGAAGACAGCATACACATCTCTGCACAAAGCAAGCTGGAATAATACCTGAGGAATTTACACCTCATCATGAAAAACCAACAACGGTTAAGAGCCACCCCTGTGTTTCTATAAAATTAAAAACCAGGCTTGTATATATTTAAGGCAACAAGGGCGCTAAAAAGGAACTAAATCTGGTATATACATGCTACCGACAACGTAATAGTAGCAACCTCCCCCCGGAATACTACATAGGAAAAAAGAAATATAAGACGATTCTAGCCACCAAAAAACGACAAGCTCAAATGGAGGGCTGGAAAGCCCTAGTGTTGGCCTCCAAAACCAAAAACTCTAAAGGTTTCTGGTCTATTATTTCAGGCATAACGAGACCTGCCTATTTTGCACCATGTAATATCCCTGCCCGTATATGGGAACATTATTATACTATTATACAACATGATACTTTGCATTCTTCTTCATATTACCCTTTCACCTTTGACCTCTCAAACACAATATTATGGCCCCCTGTTTCTCAGGAAGAAATAGCCGATTTAATTATTAAATTAAAATCTGCCAAAGCACCAGGAATCGACAATATACCTCCTGAGTTATTGAAGAACCACAAGGATTGGTGGGCTCCTATTTTGGCCAACCTATTTACCCTTATCAACAACACGGGCTTAATTCCCCAAGCTTGGAGGGAAGCCATAATCATTCCTATCCATAAAAAAGGTCCCAGAGACGACCCTAATAACTACCGCCCAATTAGTCTCCTTTCAGTTACAGGGAAATTATACACCAGCTACTTAAAAAATAAACTCTCATCCTGGATTGAGGATGAGAACATTCTAGGATGGGAACAAACAGGATTTAGACGCGGACGCTCTGTCTTAGATCACTGCATTGTTTTATATCACCTAGCAGAAAAATACAGGAATCAGGTGGGAAGCGGATTATACACAGCCTTTGTAGATCTAAAATCCGCCTTTGATTCCATCTCCAGGGAATTCCTATGGTCAAAAATGGCAAATACTACAATAGACAAAAGACTATTGCTCCTTATTTACAACTTACATCTGAACACTTCCCTTAGGGTCCGTTGTGGCCGAAACGGGGAACTGACCAATACCATCTTCACAACGAAAGGGGTTAGGCAAGGCTGTGTACTGGCTCCCCTTCTCTTTAACTTATTCCTGAATGATCTAAGATCCAACTGTCTTTCTCCAGATTTTCACTCACCCAGAATCGGTCTGCACAGATGCCCTGTCCTGCTTTATGCGGACGACGCAGCCCTTCTATCCTACTCCAAAGTAGGCCTCAAACGATTGCTGAAAGTGTTTATGTCCTACTGTTTGGAAAATCACTTAGTTATCAATTATAACAAAACTAAAATTGTAGCTTTTTCCAAGAGCCGTAAACTTTCTCATTGGACAATTAAAGGGCAAGAAATTGCTCAAGTCTCCTCCTATAAATACTTAGGCATTCTCTTCCATTCTACCCTCTCCTGGGCCCCACATATTCATGGGGCGGTGTGTACTGCTCGTACCACATCCAAGAACATCTTACGTTATTTTTACATCAAAGGTGGGCACTACATCCCTGCAGCAATACAAGTCTTTCAATCCAAGATTATCCCTCAATT
This sequence comes from Rhineura floridana, assembly GCF_030035675.1. Classification (NCBI taxonomy): domain Eukaryota; kingdom Metazoa; phylum Chordata; class Lepidosauria; order Squamata; family Rhineuridae; genus Rhineura; species Rhineura floridana. Next base: position 29,041,479 of record NC_084494.1, on the reverse strand, counting down.
ACTGTTTGGTGCCCCTTTATGGATCTTGGCTTACAAACCCCACATAGAGGCTGTTCTATCAATTTTTCTCAGGCAAATCTTTGGGTTGCCAAGATCTGTTCCGAATGCAGCCCTTAGATTGGAAGCATGTGTACCATCGATTGAATGCCAAGCTTGGACAATTGCCTTTAACTATTGGATTAAACTCTCCTATAACTGTCCCCCTGGGTACTTAACTTCCCTTTGGGATGATCCTTATTTCTCCTCATGGATGAAATCCTATCACGAAAAACTCCCCCGATTAGGCTTCTCCTTAGAACAGTTAACCCTATTAGATTCTAAGTCAGCCAGTCTCTCCATTCGTACCAGACTCAAAGATTTAGACCGACAAATTTCTACTACTGCAGCCCTCAAAACTTGCTCTCCCCTACATCACAAACTGCCTTTAAATCCGTCAAAATATCCTTTATATCTTGAATACCTAACAACACCCAAATTCCGACACGCCTTCTCAAAAGCCAGATTTAATTGTCTGGACTCGGCACTTATGGATGGTAGATACTACGGTATTCCACACGATCAACGTTTTTGCCCGTGTAAAACGAATGCTCTGGAAACCCTCGCCCATGTCTTGTTTGCCTGTCCCTTTTATCAACAGGAACGATACCAATATATCACCCCACTTATAACGAAATTTCCCAATTTACCCCCTGAACGTTTGATAATCTACCTCCTGAGTGGTTCTAACAGATCTCAAACCGAGTTGGTGGCCAAATTTCTCTATGTTGCTCAATATAAGTGTCAAAACAACTTTGACACATAATGAGAGTCTCTCATCCCTATGTTTTACTTTCATGCTTATTAATTAACCAATCTTTACTTGTTTTATATTTTTATTCATTTTACCTTTGTACAATGTTGCTCTTTGTATTTTATCCAATACCTATATGGGTCTATGACCGTAATAAAACTGAACTGAACTGAAGGCAACAAGGGGGTGGCTTTACTGGGTTTGCACAAAACGTCAGACATAATTTCATTCTTACTAACGCTGCTGCCTAAGGAGGTTTCTCCTTTCTTGCCTGACCTGAAATGCATTATGGGTGACATCCAACTCTGTTCATCCTCAGAGTCGACCCACTGGAAAGCAGTGGACTCAATAATGTAAACCCGTTGATTTCCAATGAGTCGACTCCGAGTATGGCTTAGTTGGATCATCACCCAGCGCGTTCAAAATTTAAATGGTTTTTCAGTTACTCTAATTGGTTAAATTAATCCTCTCTGTACCTTGAAGCCTGCTGAAGGAACGTAGGAAGTAGAAGAGGTGCTGCTCCACCAGCGGACAGGAGGGACTGCTAACAGGGTGACAGGTATGCCACCCTGTTGAGGTGGTGTCAGGGGTGTGTGGATAAGCCCCATTCAAAGTCCCCTCCCTCTGGAATGGAACAGATCTACACCAGTGCTGGCAGGCCAACACTTAAGGCAGAGATTTGTACCAAACGTTTGCCATACCCAGAGAAGACCTATTGAAATCAATGGACATGGCTAACTTGGGCCCATTCATTTCGATGGGTCTGCTCTGAGTAGACCTTAGCTGGATACAGCCTAATGACGCTGCTGCCGACAGGGACTATGATTCAGTGGTAAGGAGCATGCTCTGCAAGGAAAAAGCCCCAGGTTCAATGCAGACTCAAATACCAGCATGAAGTTTGAAAATTTAACTTAACGCATGCAGAGATAATTTTTTTATCTATCTAGTTCATTGTTTAGCCAGAACCTTCCCAAAGGCTGAGGGTTATACAATAAAACATACATGATAAAAGCAACAATATATTCAGCTATATAAAAAAAGGCAAATTCATGAAGGATGGAAAGGTGTATGAACCTGATATCAGAGTCAAATGGAACCTGCATGTTCAGAAGAAGTCTACCTCCAAATATCAGATGGTAGAGATAGAAAGATCTGTCAGGTTTGTTTCTCTTGGTTTTTATTTTTCCAACTTACATTCAGTTCTCTACATTTCCGCAGCAATTTTAAAAGACTGATTTTTTTTAAAAGGTAATTGTTTTAATATAAATACTGGCACACACACACAAAAAACAGCCATCTTATAAGAAGCATTTCTTATTCCCTCTTTTAAGGGCCTGCTCCAAAACACACATACTTCATATAAAAAATAAAGAAATAATCATGCTATGTTCTTGAGAACAATTCTTTCCTTCATATGGAAATCAGGCTGGTTTAATCTATTATGATTACTATTCCATTTATATTCCACCCTTCCTACAAGCAGGAGCCCAGGGCAGCAAACAAAAATACAATTAATCAGTTAATTGACTGATCGATTTAAATGCACAGGATCAACCAAGTTAAAATTGATCTACAGTACCATCCTATGCATGTCTACTCGCGAGCAAATCCTATTTGATTCAATGGGTTTCACCATCACCACCCCAAATATTTGGAGGCTTCGATACATTTAGTTTTACATTTGTCCCTGATTCTTTCAGTTGCTTTTTGAACTGTTAACAATGAGCTGAGAACTGAATGACCAGAACATCCTTTTGGCAAATTACAGGGCAAGGAAACTGAAAAAGGAACAACAAGAGACCCCACAAATCACACCAGCGCCACCCGTCCAAAATATCCCCCAGCAACCGCAGTTCAGCAGTAGCTGGATGAAACATGCCGTGACTCAGCCAGGAAACGGCTCACTCAGATCAGCAGCATAGATCAAACGGCCCAGAGGAAAGAAAAAACCCTACTGTGATATATTTTCCAAGTGTCACTGGCTCCTATGCACAGTTAAGCCCTATGGGGCTGGGAAGACTAGAATTCTGGGCTTGTATCCCAGACCGTGAATGTACAAGTCTCAAATCCCAAGTCTGCCAGCCTGCTCTTCCCATAAGCCTTCGTTTCCCCAGAAAATGCTAGTTCCCAGCCATTTTTTCTTCGCAATTAATTTATAGAGTGAAAGAATCTTACAGGTTCTGAAGCCAGATCCATCATCCCCACCCACCACAACGGTCATAAGCTGGGAACAGAGGAAGCTGCTTTATACTGAGTCAGACCATTAGTCCATCTGGCTCAGTATTGTCTACGCTGACTGGCAGCAGCTCCCAGGATTTCAGACAGGGGTCTCTCCCAGCCCTACTGCGAGATGCTGAGGATTGAAGCTGGGACCTTTTGCATGCAAAGCAGATACTCTACTGCTTTCCCCTTAGGGTAGGGTGACAGATGCAATCCTCCATATTATTGTAACAATAGGACCACTCCAGACTGGTGGGGGTTTCTGTAAGTGTATTCTGCAACATGTTAGGTGCATGCACACAGATAGATGAATATCTGCTGCGCACATGCCCACAATGCACCTCAGGTTTCTGGAACTTAACAAGGGTGGGGAAGTACTAATTGAGGGGAAGGGACAACGCTACACAGTGCAAATACATCCTATCAAGCACCACCCACTAGGGTGGATGGAAAACATCAAGATAGATTTTGGAAGCAGAAAACTGCAAGTGCTTACATGTGGACAAAGGCACACAAATGTGCACATGGAAACAGCAACCCACATACACATTAACGCCCTAGAGCGGACACAGACATCGTTGACGCAATTATGACGCCAAAGTTGTCGATTTATAGTGGACTGTCCACACATCATTCCGCTTTGTTCATTGTCCTGCGATGTTTCCCCAGTGTTATAACATTATTGCTGTCTCGCACCATAATGCAACAAACGCAGGACAAAAAATTGTAGCATAAAAACACAGGATTTCAGCAGGAAGCTACAGGGCACGCACTCATTAGAAATGAACTGGTATGCCCTCTCCAAAACCTCTGTAGGCGCAAACAGTACTGAATGCAGGATCGCATATAAGTGCTCCAATTCCATCATGAGCACAAATCATCATGAATGCACAATAAAAAGAACGTCTGGAAGAACCTATACTTATGCTATAGAGAGCCAGTGTGGTGTAGTAGTTAGTCAATCTAGGACCTGGGAGACCAGGGTCCGAATCCCCACTCAGCCATGAAACTTACTGGGTGACCCTGGCCCAGCACTGCCTCTCAGCCTAACCTACCTTGCAGAGTTGTTGTGGGGATAAAATTAGTGGGAGAATCATGCAGACACCTTGAGCTCCTTGGAGGAAATGTGGGGTATGAATGAAAGGAATAAATAAAATACCTAGTTGATACTGTAAGGACATATTGACTGATTGCAGCTATCTGCTGTTCAGGTGAAAAGCAGCACAATAAAATATATTGACCAAGCCTGCCCCAAACCAGGGGCATTAGTGTAGTGGTAGTGGTTACTTAAGGTGTTGGACTATGACCTGGGAGACCAGGGTTCAAATCCCCACATAGCCATGAAGCTCCCTGGGTGACCTTGGGCCAGTCACTGCCTCCCAGCCTCATGAAAACCCTATTCGTAGGGCCGCCATAAGTCGGAATCAACTTGAAGGCAGTACATTTTCATTAGAAGGTAGCAAGAGAAGACTTAGGTTCAGGTCTTTTGTGCTCTGCCCTAGATCCCTGCGCTCTGCAGAAGAGGGTCTCTTGCAGATCCCATCTCATCCGGAGGTCCTTTCCATATGATATAAGAATTGGGCCCTTAGTGTGGTGGCACCTAACTTGTGGAATCCCCTCCTGTTACATATTAGTCAGGCGCCATCTCTGTTGTCTTTTTGGCACCTACTGAAGACCTTCCTCTTTCAACAAGCCTTTGAAGTGGAGATGTTCATCCAGTCTGCATCTACACTAGAGCAGTTTTTAACTGTTTTAATATGCGGAATTGAAATGGTTCTATTTCTTTTTATATATGGAATTATTTTTAATGGTTTTATACACAGAATTTTTAATTGTTTTTTACACTCGCCCTGTGTTGTAATTGTTTTATTAGTTGAATAACTGCACAGTTTATTGTTGTACCCCACCCTTTATGATAAAGGGCCGTTAGGAAATATAACGAAATAAGTAAATCTCCTGCCTCCTACCCCTCTTTTTAAAACTTTTTTTAAAAACTTTTGTTTACAGGACTACTGGGTATGCCGCGAAGGGTTGTGCCAGTTAGAACTACCACCCATCTTAACTTGCTCAGAGACCTTCGTTTGTATCTATGCATATAAATTAGCAAATGCCAATTCGTGTCAGGAGCCCACACACCTAGCAACGCCCTTGCCCATAACACTCTTTCTGTTACGATGCCTGCAGCTTCCCAAAATGAGGAATCGAGCCCTCCTGGTCAACTTTCTCTGAATGACCTGTCCTTTATCCAGAAACACTTGAACCAGGAAGTTGTTTCCTGCTTCAGCCTTGGGGGCCATTGGTTACGGGCATAATTACCCCTTCAAAAGTCTCAGCCTGTCCCTCTTTAACAAGCACAGCTCCTGTTTTTTTCTCTCACGCTCTGTGCTAGCTGCTGTTGCATACCAAAATGTGTACCAGCTACTGGAGCAAACCATTTTGTGTCTCTCCACACCACCAAAAAAAACCACCCAAAAAACATACAGGTAGATAGTTCTGCTTTCCTTTTAGTGGGATTGACCTGAATCTGCTGTTTTATACATATCATTGGTGAGAATTTTTACACTTGTTTTTAATACTTGTTTCTGTAAGTTGTTTTGAGTTCACTTTTCGGGGGGGGGGAGGAGTGACTAATAAATATAATGCATAATAAGTAGGGTGGCTACAACAAAAGAGGACACAAATCTGTGCATGTTCATTGATATGCTTACATGTAGATTTAGCGACAAACAGACATTTCCCCAGAGTGCAGAAGACTGTGATCCAGGCGACCTTTTATGAAGCTCACTGGGTGACCCTGCGCCTTCCATCTCTCTCTGTCAATCAACCTCTCTGCCCTCTGTTGTTGTGCTCTTTTGCGAAACAGTCAAATGTTTAGGCTTACCTGGATCTCTTTGATGTGAAAAGCCATGATCAGGATCAACAGCCCAGCTGTGGAAAGGGTGATGAGGCACTTTACCATGAAGGAGTAAGCGAACCACTGAAAGAGAGGGGAAGGGGGCATACGTGAGAGAAGAGTCCCATGTCATTACAACATCATTTATCATTATCATTATTGTTGTTGTTATTTATGAATCACTTCCTACAGAACATCTCAAAGCCATTTCAAAGTACAATAGAAACATATATAAATATAAAACAATTGGGTTGCATCCAAAGCAGCATTTCCGTTTCCTCTCCTCCCTACCCACCTCAAAATCTTCTCCAAAGCCCCCCCCCCCAAAGCTGATTTTGAGATCACGTAGGGGGAGCTGCAGGGGAGAGGAGAGGAAGGGGAAGTTCCCTTCCACAAGCACACATCTCTGGCCCTAGCAGAACAGGAGCGTTGGACCCCAGCCATTGCCTATATAAAAACAGTTAAAGCAATTGTATACATAAAGCAATTAAAAGCAGCTGCATACAACAACAACAGTTCAAACAACGACATATATAAACACCATTTCAAATCCACAGCATACAACAAGGCTCTGTGTAAGCCATGCTGAAAGAAAAAGAAAAAACCTGATTCTGTATTCAGGCAATCCAAACTCCGTGCTAAGAAGAGGCAAATTCTTGCTCAGCCAACTGTCTGCTTAGCACTGCCCACCCGCTTTTAGATAGATATTTGCATTCATGAGGGATAGAAATTTGATTTTAAAAAATAATAATAAAGAAGACGCTTGAGAAGGTTTGTTTGGCACCCAGCACCACATTCTGCACTTTTATTTTATCTGTTATTGAAAATACATCTGTGCCCTACCTTTCCACTCGTCCTGATCCTCAATGCAGCAAAAAGATTTTAAAAAATCCATAAAACAAAAGTTCCGTTATACACCAATATATACAACAACTGGCAGCAGAAGGAAAAAAACATAGTAAACTGAGGCTGCAATTCTACACACACTTACCAGGGAGGAAGCCCCATTGAACTCAGTGGGGCTTCTGAGTAGGTATGCAAAGGCTTGTGCTGTAAATCCTTGAGCAACACACACACCCCATTTTTTTTAGTTTGCCCCTCAGACGGTGGGAGCAGAGCAGCCTGCTTCATGCATTCCTGCAGAACCACAGTATACACACAAGGTTGTATCCAACTACATCCCACTCAGAGTAGGCCCATTGAAATGAATAGATCTAAGTTAGTTATGTCCAAGGATGTAGTCATCCAGGGTCTCAGGAAGTCATAAAATAAAATATATCTGTCATTGAGAAATGACAGTCAAATGGTGACTGTGATAGAGAAGCAGAAAGCAGTATTCACGCCGGGCCAGATTATTCTATAATTTTAGAAGGGAGCGTGGCTGTGACTATTATGACTATTATGAAGGAAGCCTGCACTTCTGAATTTGCCACTACACTACTGGTCATGTCCATTAATTTCAATGTGTCTACTCTCAGTAGCAGTAGCATTGGATATAACCTTTAATGTATGCAAGTTTTCAAGCACTTCACATGCATGATATAGTTGCAGTCCTCACAACAACCCTGTAAGGTAGGTCAGTATTATTATCCTCCAGACTACAGGTCGGGGGTGATACCTCAGGCCTCCTAGTGAGTTCATGGCAGAGACAGCATTCAAACCAAGGACTTCCTGATTCTCAGCTCTTTCTCTTAACCGCGGTGCTAAGCCAACCCACAGGAAACTCTGGGATGGCATTCAAAAACTGGCTGCCAGCCATGATAGCTGAATGGAACTCAGGGTGGCTGACTGGCACTAACTTCAGGACAAACAAAAGGAAGTCATTGTCCATACAGTAACAAAAACGTTATTAACAGGGGGCACTCACTGCAATGATCAGTTTGGTTATGTGGAAAAACCTGTACTGGCTTCCTGTTTGTTTGTTTGTTTTGGGGCCTACGAATATCGGTAGGCATCAATGCTCCACATCCTTGGGCATCTGCCAAAGTCCCAACAGGGTCCACCACTGATGCCTGCCCTGACATTTCCCCCCCCTCACCAGTTTGGTGCCCTGACTAGTGTTGGGGGAAGGGGCATAGCCACCATTTAAATGCCCACAATGCCCCTGACATAGCCTTGACATAGGAAATTGTGGGAAACTTACATGGCAGGTAGACCCAGCAGCTGCTGCTGTCAGAGAACCCCCTGCACCCACTGACGGAGGGGACCCACCAGTCGATGCTTCTTCCAGAGCCCCCTAAAACATGGAGACAGCCCTGCCTATGAACCCGTCAAGGCATGCCTTGCAAAGCAGGGGCTGCTAATCCACCAGTTGTATATGCCCCACCAGGAGTTTTGGAGTGGTTTGCTTGGAGCCCCCGATGATTTGGCAGCAAATCAGCAGAAGCGTATTTTATTTTATTGGGCTGTTTCCCCCTCCCCTTTCCCCCCTTCAAAGTTTTAGCTGTTGTTTACCTTCATTGGGCTTCCCCAGTGGGCCTCAGGTACTTTGTGCCGACTTTCCACAATGGCATAAAGCAGGGATGTGGAACCTGTGGCCCTCCAGGAACTGCTGGCCTACAGCTCCCACCACCTCTGTCTTTGGAGAACGTTCCACCCTGGGTCATCCCTAAGATGTGATGACCTTGGTCCACCACCTGAATGGTGGGCAGGAATCATGATTTTGCAAGCAAGCTGCCGATGCAGATGGCAATCCCCCTGTGCCAAATCACTCCCTGGAGAGATCAATCTCTCTAACCCTCTGTCTCCTACTCCTGCAGCGCAGGGCATTCTGAGTACTGCACTGCCTCCTGTTTGAACCAACCCTGACCGCTGGGCGAGCTGGCTGGGGCTGATGGGAGTTGGAGCCCAAGAACTTATTGTTGTTGTTGTTGTTGTTATTGACCCTACAATAGGGCACCCAGAGAGGCTCACAACAAAATCATACACAATAAAATCACAGAAACATTAAAACAGATAAAAATACATAAAATACAATTAAGAAATATAGGGGAGTGATAGTAAAAGGGACTAAACAGGTAAAAAACTAAAAAGGGGGGAGGAATAAAATCAGTTGCAGGATCTACCTTCAGGCTCTCCCAAAAGCTCTCCAGAACAAGATGGTTTTTAGAAGTCTCTGGAGCACCATCAGGGAGGGACCAGAGCAGGCTTCTTAAGGTAGGGTATTCCAGAGCTTGGGGGCCACGGCTGAAAAGTCTCTCTCCCATGTGCCTGCCAGTCTAACATCTTTCATTTCAGGCACGCAGAGGAGACCAGAGGCAGCTGATCTTAAATCACAGGCAGCTACATATGGGCGTAAGCGGTTCCTCAGGGTACATTGGTCCAAGGCTGTTTAGGGTTTAATAGTCAGAACCAGCACTTTGAATTGGGCCCAGAAACAAACTGGGAGCCAGTGGAGTCAATAAAGCTCTGGAGGGCATAAGTTTTCCTCACCCCAGGCATAAGGCCTTTAATGGCTTTGGCCCAAGGCATCTGAAGGACTTCACTAACCTGGTGTCTAGATATTTTGGACTATAACTCCCATCGGCACCAACCAGCACAGATGTCAGCTGGGCCTGACAGTTGACTCTTATGTCAATAAAACTAGTGACAGGGCAATGTCCTCTACAACACTTCATGTGACAAGCTAGTTTGGGGTGGGACAGAGCAGTCCATGTAACACACATAACAGTCCTCCCATGAAGGGGAACAGTTACCACTGTCCCTCTCTGCCCACCCTCCACCATCACCTCATTCCACCTAAACTGATTGTCTGGGCTTGCAAAGCGCTGTGCACAGGGATTTGAGGCAATGCCTCCTCCTTGTCCCAGTCGCATTTTACCTGCCCCACACCTGACATCATGAATGACATCCTATGTAGGGCAGGTAAGGATGAGCAAATCTATCAATGTCAGTCTCTCTCTGTTTCTCATTTTCCCACTCTTAAATTCAATTCTCCTCATCAGTTTGAGAATATATATTTTTATAAGCTCTCATGAAAATTCATCACTGAATTTCTCCTAATACACGTATGTTTGTATGCAGTGTTGCCTAATTTACACATTTTTACAAAGCATTTTTCCCTAACAGAATGCATTTCATCATTATTTTCACTAATCTATGCACTTTTATGTACAACTTACCCTAGTAATAATTACATTTGAGAGCAGGTGACTGCTTTTAGGCATTTTTAACTGTTTTTAGAGGTTTATTTTTAACTTCTTTTTTGTTTAAATTGTATTGTTTTAATATTTACATGTTTGCCAGCCTGGGCACCTTTGGAGGAAGGGTGGGATATAAATTAAATCTATAAATACTATATGCATTTTTGTACACATTACTTGGCTAGAAACAGCAACTGCAATATTCAGGGAAGTGTGAATTTTGAAGGATGGCTTTCTTTTGGCTTGTGCATTGTTTCAAAAAGTGCAAATTACCGAATCCAATTTCTCCCCATGCCTAAGGGCAGGTGAGTATGGCCCGGCCAAATGGCCTTGTGGGCCAAATGGAGAGTTTCTCTATCCTTGGCCTAAAATGTAAGTCCGGTCTTTGCTCTGAACCTTTGCACTTGACATCGAGGATGTCACCCAAACGCTCGCAAGAGCCTTGCTGCTTTGAAGGCATCAGCAGCTCATTGTTCCACTCAAAGAGACAGCTTTGCTTGCTTCGCATTAAACCGAACGAGTTAAACGCTGGCGCGTGGGGCAACAGAAAAGGGGTGTGTGACCAAGGCTCCACATGCAGATAAAACAATTGCATCATTGTGGGTTTTGTTGCAGGCAACAGTTTTCACCATGGCAACTGGCTACCACCTGAAGCAGGTGTTTCCAGAGGGACTCACTGGCTTTGGGGTGGAGCTGTCCCCCCCCCCACACACACACAGAGGCCACAGTCTTATACACACTTGCTTGGAAATTATGCATAGAATTGGGATGTAGAACTAAACACATCGGTGCAAGAGAACAACAGAACTCAATCATCTCTTTCCTTGCAAAGTTTTAAGGGAATTGCTTACCTGCCTTAGTGGAAGGAGTGTTGTTAGCAAGCACTGGCTCTTTTGTACCAGACCCCGGATGTCCTGCCTTTTAGGTCTTCTTACACAGAGTCAGATCACATGTCCATCTCACTCAGTACTGTCTACACTGACAGCTCGCCAGGATTTCAGACAGGGAGTCTGTCCCAACCCTAACTGGAGATGCCAGAGACTGGACCGGAGACCTTCTGCATGCAAAGCAGATGCTCTGCCACTGAGGCATAGCTCTACCCCCACCCCTACATTTTATTTTTATAACGACAACTTTGCTTTAGGGCAGGTGTGCATACTGCAAATCTCCGTGCTGGTGAGATCTCTGGCCAGACATCACCTTACTTTCCCAGAGCCATCAATTATATATAAATGAATATGCACAACTTTTATTTAAATCTGTAGCTCAACGATCGAGGATCTACTTTGCACATCATCTCCAGGTAGAGCTGGGAAAAGACTCCTGTCTGCAACCCTGGAAAGCCACTGCCAGCCAGTGTAGACAGTACTAAGCTAGCTTGACCCATGGTCTGACTCATTCTAAGGCAGCTTCCTATGTAGACAATGTCATGGTGAATATCAGTATTCCCTCATGTTCCAAATTTCCTTTTCATAAACAATCGTAGCTAACAGTTCATTCTGTCTCCAGTGTTGGTTTCAACCTCATGCCTAACCAACAATTAAACCAAGCCACTAGGCAGTTTTAAACGCATTCAAAGGGAATGAGTTAAGGAACTCCGAGTTATTGTGGCAGGGCTCCATTGGCCTTGAAATGTAGGATTTAAGGAAGCACAAATATCTAAGTATGTTTTTATGAAAAAGTGGGACTGAGAGAACCGTTTCCCTATGGGACCCCTATATTTTGGGGTCCTCTGCACGCCTACATTACAGCTTTGTTTCATCAGCCTGTGCCCAGCTGAGTTCAAGTGCCTCACAATGCCCTGGCTCAAGATCCCCCACATCTCACCCTTGAAGGTGACAAAAGTTGGGAAAGCAAGCGGGGCCATCCCTGGAGGAAAACCTTTGCTTTGCTATGAAGAGGTGGCATTTCCAGAGCTGAGCTCTGAGAGACAGGGGTGGAAAAAGCACCCTTGACTCTCGTTGGTTGAAAGGCAGCCAAGGCGGGATGGGAGACTCCCTGAGCAAATATTATTACAATGGGGAAGGTGCCTGAGATGGGACCGCGCTCAGGAGATATACAAGAAAGGCAGGACTGAAATGGACATCCAGGAGAGACAGACGCAGGCAACAGCAGGGTGGGCGAGGAGTTGAATAACTAAGGCTGCATCCTCCACCCCCATGAGTCCCTTCTGAAAGCCAAAATATATCCTTACTTCATGGGATGGGAAACCTCTGGCCTGGGGATTGAGTGCGACCCTCCATACCTCTCTATATGGCCCTCGGGATTCTTCCCAGGCAACACCTCTATCTCCAGCAGTGCCCCTCAATGGTCCTGCTCTGCTTCCTCTCTGAGTGCCTTTGTCTGATTGGAAAGTTTCTCTGAACTGTGCTAGTGCCTTCTTGCTTGTGTAGACGGAGGATGGAGAGGTGCATGATGAAGCCTCTGACTTTGGTCACATCCGCACCATCCATTTAAAGCCCACTGCTTTCCCCCAAAGAATCCTGGGAACTGTAGTTGGTTAAGGGTGCTGGAAATAGTAGCTCTATGAGTGTGGGGGGTAAACTACAGTTCTCAGGATTCTTGGGGGGGGAACCATGACTATTAAACTGGTATAAATGTGCTTGAAATGTATGGGGTGTGGATGTGACCTTTTACTGCACAAAGGTCAGAGTCATCCCTGATGCTCCACCCACTTTTGTCTCGGGCCCCACCCACCACTTGGCATGCGGCCCCTGGAAAGTTGTCCATGAGGGAATGTGGCTGACAAGGACATCTGTGCTATACTTCTTGGGTTTGTTTCTGCAAAGCCACTGGCGGCCTGTAGGTGAGAGGAGCCTTTGAATCAAGAATCAGCCCTGGCTAACATGTTGGGTTGTGTGTTTGAATCGAGCCTCAACGTTCCTCCTTTCACACATATCGCTCCATGGCATGCAAGTCTTCGCCTGCTGATTTCTGCACCTCAAACCTCTCATCAAAGCACAAATGCAAAAGACGAGGTTGTGAGCTGTTTGTTTTGGATGGATGGCTGCTGCAATAGTAAGCCCTCCAGTGACTGTGACTTACTTGGTACAGGTCCACTACATCTGGAGAGCACCTCATTCGCTACTCCTGCATTAAGGGCACAGAGTGTTTCTCCATAAAGAAGGTGGTAAATTAACTTCCTGCAACTTGAGGTTGGGGTGATAGAATGGGCCCAGGAGCAGAAATGAACGTTTGTGGTTTAGCTGCCTCAAGCCCCTTCCAGGGTCTGGATTAAAAACTTACCATTTACAACTTGGCTCCGCCGTTTCTTCCTTCACCAAGTTCTAGCCTTGGAAGTTGGAAGGTTTTTTCCCTGCTCTCTCCCCCTTTGTGGCTTCTACTCCCCCATCCCTAACCACTAATCCCAACTCTCCTCCCAGTGCTGGGAACAAACTCCAGGAGTCTCTTGGCTTTTTTGGCTCCTTAGTCCTTGCCCTGGGCAGTTCCCACTGCTGATGGCTGTTTCTCCACTGAGCACGTGTCACCTGGCCCATCCGGATTAATATTTATCCTGTCACCCATCCCACTCTTGCCTCCCCACCCCTAGCTTGACAGCCGCAGCCATGAAGGGAGCAATTGTGTCCTGAACAATCGGACAAGAAGGAACTTGGGCTCGCTCCACAGACCTGAAGAAGGGGCCTGTTTGTGCCAGAAATGGTTGGATAAGGAAATGAAGAAGGGGAACGAGAAAAGACAGAGGGTGCAGCCCAGTTCTCCCACTGAGGTGGTAAACCTTCACCTGTGCCATGTCGAAAAGCAGCTGGGGGGCTCACATGATTGAATGCTCACACTCACTCACACACATGCACACAAACAAGTGCAACAATGAGAAACCACGGGCGTCACCAGACTGTCGCTGTTTTGCAGGAGGAATCCCAGCACATACCAGGAAATGGAGGTTTGTGCAATTAACGTGGATTAAAGGGTTCTGTCGTCCTGGCACCACAAACCACTTTTTCAATGCATCTGACTTTTTGCAGTTTGGAAAATGACAGGAGGCACCTCCAGACAACCTGTTTATAGAGCTCTCGTGCTGATTTGTTGGCAGGAAGATTAGATGATGACCACTGTCTCATGAACATTCATTTTGATTTGTTTGCAGGGAGATTAAATGATGTTGCATCAAAGGAAGTGATGTCCCACACTTTCCCATCACTCTCCTTATCACAAAAAGTCCAGCCTTTTGGGAAAGAGGATTTGTTGCGTAAGACACACACACACCCATCAGCTATAATTGTGCAACCTGAATTTGCCGGCATATGATTAAATCCCACCTGAAAACAGCAACAGTCTGAAAGCGCCCAGGGAAATGCATTGAAAAGCATGAGATGAACAAGTGACTAACAGGAAGATGTATAAACACCCCACAAACAAATCAGGTTGAATACAGGACAAATGTTCATTGTCGTATAACCAACTCGCAAACAAATCAGAACAAATGTCCAGTAAAGACAGATATAATCTAACCTTTGCATAAGCTTTGTGCAAACAGTTTAGAATGGTGTTCTATAAATAAGTTATCTGGAGGAACCCTAGTCCTCAAAAGTGCCAGCTATTCACGTTTACTGTAGCTCAGCAGATTTCAGAATCAGAGTTTATTAAACCAAAATGAATGCAAAAATGGTGAAACTAGTTTTCGAACGTGCCAACTATTAGAAGTTTATTGTAGCTCAACATGTTTCAGAACCAAAATTTATTATTCAGGAGCAAACTTAAGACTTTCTGAAGCAGATTGCACAAATGTTGCTGCCTGCCTGGCACCTAAAGAAGAAGGGATTTTTGGTTCTGAACCTAGTTTCTCCTTTTTGCATTCCTTTTGGATTCTGTGCCTCCCTCCAGACACACACAAAACCCTGCTTGCAGAAAAGTAGATGTCAGAGAGAAAGGCTTTAGCCCTAAGGGGAAAAAACCTCAAGGGAAGGGAGACCCTTTAAACAGTCCGAGAAACACACTGAGCACGCTCAGCAGTCACATAATGCTGACCATTGTTGGAGAGAGATAGAAAACTGGGTGGAATGGAATGGAGTATTCTGGAAGAGGGTATGGCTGGCTAGCTAGAATCCTGAACATGAGGACTCCATGCCGCAGCAGTTTGTTGCAGCAGGTTCCACTTGTACCTGTCATGGGGATAAACAACAAAAGTCTGTTGCCTTCACATTCTACCTGTGAACTTCCATAGGCTGAGAACCAGATGGATCTTTGTGCTGATGCAGCAAGGCGATTCTTATCTTCTTTTGGGCTAACTGCATCAAGTAATCATTAGTGCATGCACCAGTAAATTAATCTGGTCCACCCCAATCTCCTTTGTCCTATGAATAGCCTGCTGGCTGGAATCCTTAAGAAGCAGCACTCTGCACTGCAACATTGTGTTGCAAGTCCCATCTGTCTTGACTCTAGAGTATATGCATGCAAAATGCATGTGCATAGACGCAAAATGCCAGAGCACCACTTCCTGCCCTCTGTGTGCCTATCTAGGCTGTAAAAATTGCTGAACGTGTTTGAGTTGCTGTTGTTACTACAATAATTACAATAAAATTCACCATAAGATGAAAACATCCTCATAAACATGGTTGTATTCAGTTGACTTAACACACCCTTCATCAGAAGTGACACAGGAAATGTTACTGCAAATAAATGAATACAAATTACAGCAATGACGTGATGCAACAGGTGATGGAGCAGGTGCAGACGGGATGCTCAGGCAGTGATCCTTGGTGTGAGACTAAAACAGGGGAATCTGTGGCCCTCCAGATGTTGCTGGACCACAACTCCCATCGTCCTTGACGACTGACCATGCTGGCTGGAGCTGACAGGTGGCGGAGTCCAGCAACATTTGGAGAGTCCCTCTTTTCCATCTGGGAAATGTTGGTGGGTATTTTCCCCCCTACTGCCATCCCTAGGGAAAAATACCCCTCAGCACCTGCCAGTTACACAGCTCCACAGGGCAGACTGTCAACGTTTACGGCTAATTTACTCTGCAGTCCCTTCTGCGATTTTATCTATCGCCTCCTGCTTTGATTTTCTTCCAGCCCATTTCCACTAAAGTGCTCTGCAGGTGCTTTGCCGCTTTGTTGAAGCCATGTAAGCCAATATTCCCCACAGCCTGAGATAAGCAAGGTCAATTTTGGGAAAGCCAGCAGAATTGCTTAGTTAAGCCCAGAGCTGCTTGCAACTGCTTGGGCTCCTCTACGTGTCGGTTGTTTGCAAAACACCGTCTTTTTAATCGACAGATTTATTGATTGATAGATAAATATATTTGTATACCTCGTTAAAAACATCAAAGCAGTTTACAACAAGTTAAAAAACAAAAGCAAACAACAACCATACAATGAAAACATTAAAAACACAATAAAAACAAAGGTCAACTATTGCAAAAAGGCATACATCGGAAGAATAGGCACCCACCTTAGCCCTGTTAAGTACAGGTGGGAAAACTCCCATCCTCGCTTCATATTACAGAGAATGAATGGCAGAAGATTCCAGACTGTACCACTTCACACTGCAGATGTGGGTGGGTGGGGGGTCATAAATCTGAATATTCCTGCATTCAAAAAAAAAATACTACTCCTTGCAAGTAAACAACCTGAAGACCACAGATAAAGCCATGCTAAAGTATTTTCTTTTCCAAATATGCTAATTTACTACTTTGTGAGGGAATATTCAGAGCCATGCTCACACCTCTGAAGTGGTACAGTCCATAATCTTACCACTTCAGCCGCTGCGTAAAGTGTAGAAAGTTTGTATGTCAAGGCCAAAGCGGCAATCCAGTTATGGGGGCGTTCTCACAGCCCTTGTAGCAGAGTGATGACTTGAACTCAGGCCTCTGAGAATGCTAAATGAAACTCTAGGCTTTCAGAGACATGCTGAGAGGTCAAAGCAAAGTTCCTTGCAAGAACTCAGTTGTAAATTTTGCAAGAGCTGAACAGCTAGTGCAAAAATGAGAGTTCCTTGCAAGAGCTCAGCTGTTCTTAACAAGCTAATCAAGTCCTTTGCAATATTCAGGTTTTTAAGTGGAAACTGGAGTTCCTTGTCAAATTAGTTCAAGACTAATTACTAGCTAATCCATTATAGTTAGGGCTTAAAAACAAAACTGGAGTTAAGACTTAAATCTGTTTAATCCTGGTGGGCCAACAAATGTTGACCCACCAACTTGGGTGCAGGCATGCAAGGTGGCCTTTGTGAGATTGGTAAATAATCTCCTGTCTTTGGTGCACACCTGTATTCTGCAAATACAGAAAGGATGTCAAGCACTGGGTTATGTGTGGCTTAGAAGATCACCAGTTGTGTGAACCTGCACTAAAATATGCCAACATGCATTTCTTTTTACCTGATGTTTTGGAACAGGATCTGAATGAGCCCCAATATTAAAATCCCTGAACCAGTTTGAACAGGATTTACTTCTAATCTGCGCCAGGGAGCGATGAGTGCAATGGGGAGGTCACTAAAGCTCACAGGAGGCGGCTCTCGCTATTATGCTCCTTTCTGAATTTTTCAATGGCGCCTCCGAAAACTGGGTCTCCAGCCTCCTGCAGCCCAGAGTCTTGTCTGTGTCTGATGTGTCCCTCCTCCTTCTTGCCTCCAGCCAGTTTCTCAGACGTGTTCCCAAGCAGGGAGTTGTACACAGAGGGGACCTAGAGCGGATCCAAGGTCTGTCTGCAGACGGAGCTTCAGGAAGGGCTCCTCATCTGCCAGAGGAAGCTTCGGAGAGGGAGCTGCAGCGACGTGATGGGGCAAAGGCAGAGAGACTACAATCAGGAGCAAGGGGGAAATATGCCCTTGCAGTGGGTGGAGAGGAGGGGGCAGAAGGCTGCAAGCCAGGACTCCTCGGTTTAGTGCCAAGCTCCAAGAACTTGTGCAGTGCTCAGGCTCTAAATCCAAAGTGTCCAAAACACAAGGCAGTGTAGGCAAGATGCTCCCTCAGTCCTCTTGGGGACTGTGCAAGGTCTCACATTGAAACTGGAGGAAGAGAAGCTATACCCGATGCAAAGAGAGAGCACACGGGCTATTGTGTACACCCTCCACTCCTGCGCTGTCTGTCTAATCTACACTGCAAAGTCTACTGGGGCAGGGGCAGGGTGTCACTTTTTGGTTCTGTCCAGCACCTGGAACGCAGCCACAGGACAGAGTGCATTCAGACTGCAAGTTTAGCACTGGAACAATTGTTCCATGTCCAGCTCTGGCTCTGACTGAAACCAAATAACCTTTTTTTTTAATTGGCCATGAAAATAAGGCATTTTAAGAGCATTATCTTAGGAATTCTCACATCGGCCCTGTAAGGTAGGTCTAGAAGGCTGCTTGCTAATCAACGAGAAAATAAAACAAAACAACCCAAACAGGTTTTTTATCTTTGGGCCACTTCCCAGACCCCTTCGCTGCAGAAACCTGAGCTTTGGCACTAATGGTCAGATTTATTTACCTTTAAAAAAAAAAAGCTGGAATTTTCAGTGTAAAAGTCAACAGAATCTTTCTTTTCACAGAACACATGCTTGAACAATGAACGCCATGTATACACATTAAAGAACCCAGTTGTTCTGTTGAGCCCCAGGAAACTGTTCAACAGGGGAACAGAGGCATCCGCCATACACTATGTCAGTCCATCTACCTCAGTAATGTCCACATTGACTGGCCACGGCTCTCCAGGATTTCAGACAGGATTTCTGAAGTCCTGAGTAGCTGCTGCCAAGCAGTGTGGCTAACACTGAGCCAAACAGACCAATGCTCTGACTTCGTATATAAGGAAGCTCCCTGAAGATGCCAGAGATTGAGTCTCGTACCTTCTTCATGCAAAGCAGATGCTCTTCCATTGAGCTACTGCCTTCCCCTTAAGGGCTGTATATTCCACATACTGGTGCATGAGAGACTGTGGAGGTAGGGCGTACAGTTTCTCCATGGCCTCCCAATGGGATCTGTGTTGTTGAGCCTGGGGTGGGCAGATGTCAAGCTAGTGGTATCAGATTTGTTTTGTTTTGTTTGACCAGAACCCCAAGGTTCACCAACTAGCGCCTGGTGTGAAAGAGATACACTTGGAATTAAAGAATTCTGAGCCTAGGAATTTGAGCACCAGAACTGAATGCAAGCCACCGCCTTTACAAACAAAAATCTATTCCTGCTTAATTTACTAGGGAGGTGGAGTCATGCTATTACTGTTCTTGTTAAACAACTGGGATCCAGGACTACTTTCTGTCTACCACTAGCTTAGGAAACAGGGCTGTGGAGTCGGTACGCCAAACCTTCGACTCCGACTCCACCCAAAATTGCTTCCAGCTCCACAGCCCTGGAAAGGGCTGTAAATGTCTTTTTAAATTGGAAGCTCTCATAGGAGCATTTTTATCACTGCCTGAATATGCGCTGATCTTGGCATCACAGCATTTGTCTTCATCTGGGTCCTGCGTCATACACTAACACAAAAAATGTTTTCCATCTTGAGTTATGGTGAAATGCTCAACTACAGCTGACTTCATGGGAAGCTTCTTTGACATTTTGAATTTATATTTTTAAAAAATTGTCAATCAAAATTTATTTTGAAGTTGGAGTCGGTACATTTCTACAGACTCCAACTCAGACTCAGATTCCACCCAAAATTGCTTCCGACTCCGACTCCACGACTCCGACTCTGACTCCACAGCCCTGTTAGGAAAGCTGGGTGGTTTTAGGTGAAGGACCACAGCTCAGTGGTAGAGCATCTAGGTCCCAGGTTCAACCCTTGGCATCTCTAGGTAGGACTGGGACTGTCTCCTGCCTAAAACCCAGGAGAGCCACTGGCAGTTAGTGTGGACAATATTGAGCTAGATGGACCAATAACGTGACTCAATATTAGGCAACTTCCTATGTTCCTATGCTGGTGGCTGAGCAACGTGGCAGGTTGGCAGCTGTGGGGATTGCTGGCACACTCAGTTCTCTGTATAACTCCATCATCCCACTGTCAAACACAAGCAGTGGGCTTGGCCCACCATATCTGCTGGCACCAGCCGCAGGAACAAACAGAAAGCCTTTGCCATTCACTCAGCGCCTGCTGGAATCTTCTAGGCTGCACCCTGCCACATGGGCCAGGTTCCACTCAAGTGCCAGAATTTTTGCAAAGCAACACTTGGCAATCCTATAAATCAGTATTATTGTTCCAGATGAGGTACATATTATTACTGCAGATGAAGTGTCTGGTGTTGGGGGGGGGGGAGGAAACATCAGCATGCCTAAAACCACAATGAGAAACTTACATATCTTGTACATTATTTTTAAATGGCCCATTCACATAACCTACATTCCACAAGAGGTGCTCTTGGGGGTCAGCCAAAATGAGTTGCCATTATCAACAGCAATCCATGGAAGCCATTCACAATGTGAGGTTCAATAAAATCAGCATGACATGTAAGGAAGGGTGAAATGCAAGCTACTGATTTGAGTTCTTATTTTGTTTACTTAACAAGATTTATATTTTAGCAAGATTTATGATAATATATTAGTAATGTTTTTTCAACATCTGTTAGCTAACCAACACACTCCCCCACCTACAACATGGTGGACAGCATTTTGTATCTGAACCTTTCAAAAACTGCACTAATTTAAAACAAATTTTGCGTGAAGGTTCCTGAGATCCAGGTTTTCAACTATGTTTGGTTACAATTGGACACCATTTTGAATCCAGATGACAGACTGAACCTTCCAAAACAACACTGATTTTAACCACTCATTTCAAAATTGTATTGATTTTGTTGTTTCTTAGGATTCTCAAACAACACCACATAGGAGGCTCAAAAGCCCCATTTGAACTATGCATTTAAAGCAGCACCCTACCACTTTAAACAGGTATGGTTTCCCACAAAGAATCCTGGGAACTGTAGTTTGTTAAGAGTGCTAAGAGTTCTTAGGATCCCCTATTCCCTTCACAGAGCTACAATTCTCAGAGTGGTTTAACTGTCAATCCCTCTCCCCAGAACACTTAGAATTATAGTTCTGTGATGGGAATATGGGTCTCCAACAATTTCCTCCAGGGTAGTACACCTAGTTTCCCCCTCCTCTCCATTTTATCCTCACAACAACGCTGTGAGGTAGGTTAGGCTGAGAAATTATGACTGGCCCCAGGGTCACCCAGCAAGCTTCATGGTTGAGTGAGAATCTGAATCTTGGTCTCCCAGGTCCAACACTTTAACCCACACTAGCTCTCTAGGTCAGAATGTGCCTTACTTTGGTGCAGAAATTGGCTATTGTGGACACACAGGATGCCCAACCTAGAGAAAACCACAAACACAGTGCCTGACCTGCCTGGGAGTGAGTCGTGCTAGACTCACTTGATGACAAAAAAGAAGACTAATGCTATAATCCTACTTACCAGGGAGTGAGTCCTATTGGACTTAGTGGTATTTACTTCTGGGTAAGCATAGGCCTAGGGTTGCACTGCAAATAGGCCAGCATTATTTTTACATGTATTGAATTCATTCAGAATATTGTATACTGCTGTTCTGTTAAAAATGTTCAAAGCAGTTTGCAATGAGTAAAACTGTAATAAAGCACAAACAGGCAATGTTTAAAACCCATACAAGCACCCCTGAAAAGCAAAATGTGGTTAAAAAAATCCTATAAACAAGGAGAAAGAAACAATAAAATGGTAGGCTACAAAACTTGGAGAGTTAAAAATTCATAACCTGTCACCTAGGGAATAAAAGAATTGGCCCCAGCAGAATCATTACGGGGAGTGCGTTCCGTAACAGGGAGTGGGCACTGAAACCAATTTTAAAATTTTGCGCAGATTCATATGGGGGAAAGGTGTCCGTTCCAAGCAGTGGGGACGAGTGCTCATTAGGACTAGTAGGATGGAAGGCAGGGAGATCAACAGCAGGTTGAGCCAGAGCCAATGACAGACAGGGCCAGAGCCAACTAATTCTCGTTTGGTCCCCTTTCTCCTCCCACTTGAGTCCTACTAAGGCAACACTGAGACGAAAGAGGAGGGATAAGACAGGTAGTATCACCCCCTAGACAGGTTGTAAGCAAGGGGGTAGGCAGGGGGGTCTGACTGAAGAGGACAGACTGATCTTGGTGGGGCAGTGCCCCATTTGCCCCAACGGACCAGCCTCCCCTGCTTCCAAGTACGCAGGTCCCATCTGGGTTGCCAACTTTTGTTACCAGCCTCTGCTCCTACGTCCTGTCAAGAGAAATCTCGACAGGTTTGGTTATTCCTGGCCTGATGGTAACCCCAGTACTGAACACAGAGGAAAATATTTCTATGACTTATCGTACTTATACATCATCATGAGGCTGAGTTCTTTCATGAGGGGAGAAATCCTCAGTGTTTAGAGAAACAAGGATTCTGCATGTTCTCTCTAAAATTTAGTTATTGAATATTCGTTTTTTAAGGTTTTACTGATTATATCGGCGTTTTATTGGCAACTAGCAGTCTTGTACCTAGCATTGCTTGGGAATTCTAAGAAACCAAAAAAATCAGTGCAGTTTTGAAAGGTTCAGTCCAACATACTGATTCAAAACTGTGTCCAACTGTGTACAAACATAGATGAAAACCTGCTCCTTGATTTCAGGAACTATCAGATAAAGATTGTTTATGATACCTTAGGAGGTGTCCAAATGCATACTAAACAAACAATTTTCCAAAAGTTATAGTAGATTTTATGCACACTTGTTTTTTAAAGAGTTTTCTGAATTTTTAGCTGTGTTTCATTCATCATTTTATTACGTACACTGCTTAAGAGAGTTTTGTGATTAAGCAGTCTTCTAAATAAAAATAATAACTGTAAAATTACGGGTCTCAGGTCAATGAAATGGCAGCATAACCCTCCAGAAATGCAATACAAACAGAGAGAGGGTGATTGAGACCAGATGCAATGGACGAGGGGGTTCTTGTACCTTCAAGAGTTCATGTTTCATGCCAAATTTATCAAATCCACACTTTTCAAAACAATATGAGAACTAGAACACAACCACCTTTTAAAATCCACACTTCACCAAATTTTGCAATGCAGTGCAGTTCTCCAGCCAAACAATGTTTACAAAAACAAATATATTAGGGGAAATGTGCATAAAAATGAATATATTACTGAAAATAGCATACAAAAATTCATTATATTAGGAGAAAATGCTTACCAAAATGTGTAAATTAGTCAAAACTACATACAAAAATGTGTTTAGTAGGAGAAATTAACATTTAATTCACATTCACATGCTAAAGAATTGTCATGAGGTTTTTTTTAAAAAAAATCTCAAATTGCTGCACAACTGAATTTAAGATTGGAAAAATGAGAAACTTGGAGAACCAAAATTGACACAGAGAACTGAAATTGAGAGATCTTTCCATTCCTACCCCTCCCCTTCCGCCAAGAGTGACAACAGTACTTAGCATTTATCAACACCAAGGGAGATTCAGAACTTAAATTCCTGGAAGAGGATCCAGAAAGAAGGAGGCAATCACTGGTTCTCCTTATGCAGACCAGCCTCACACTCTGAGAAGGACTGTTCCATGGGATATCTCCTCCAAACACTTTGTAGTTCTAGCACACAGTTTATAGATGTAACAGGCTAAACACAAGCTGACCAATCATATGCAAACCTTATCACTGACTGCGACATTTGGACACAGAATATGTACAGACATTCTAACTGTTGAGGAGAAAGGGTCAGCTGCAGAATGTTGATGATTAGTGATGTCACAGAATGTTTATAGACATTCTAACTGCTGGGGACTGGGAAGCATTAGTTATGGAACGTTGAAAAATCTGTGTCAGCTATTTCCTCTCACCAAATGGATCACTTAAGCTGGCCTACACACAGGGTTAGAAGATCCATTGCAAGCTTTAACCTCAGCATCTTTTGTGTTATGCAACTGATACAAATCTTCCACTTTCAGAAAATGTGTTTCACTTCAGAATTGTCATTGCACAGCTATGCTAGGACTTGTCCATTCAGCCCTGCACCCCACCCCTGAATAAGCACATTCCCTTCTTTTCTTTTCTTTTCTTTTTTGTGTGTGTGTTCTTGGTGTCCCCAACGTCCTTCAACCTGCAGGTAATTGCAGCAGGAGTAAAATACGATAAATCTCAAGGGAGGGAATGGAGGAGGCAAGTCAGAGCAAAGACTTTGTTTCTTGCTTCTGTGGGATAAAGTGTGGAAAACATTTTTATGGGATAAGAGAAGATCAACATGGCTTGACATGCTAAGCAACAAAGTAGTGAAGAGGAGGATAAAGTGAGAGGATGGGGGAAAACCTCCTCAGGTTCAAATTAGGGCATCCTCTGTTCAAATCTAGAACAAATAAAATCCAGAGAGGAGGCACAAAGACCAAAAAGAAAACAAAATGGGAAAACCTAGTTCACAAAAGGTTCAACTATTAAAATTTATTGTAGCTCAGCATGTTTTAGAAGCAATTGTGGACTTTTTGAAGCAGCCCACACAAAGGTCTGGCATCCTAAGAAAGGGAAGGTGATGCTTTCAAAAAATAAGCTGCGTACACACTACACCTCTAAAACACACCGAAAACACATTTTCCCCCCAAAGAATTCCAGGAATTGTAGTTTATTAAGGGTAAGAAAATGTGCTCTGAATGTGCTTTAAAGGAATGGTGTGTATTCAGCCATAGTTTGGGATTTTGCATTCTTTCGCTGTTCAGATCTCACCTCTGCCACGACCTTCAGGCACATCCATGACATACATTTAAAGTACATCCAACGAACATTTAAAGCACATGACTTTCCCCAAAGAATCATGGGAACAGTAGTTTGTTAAGGGTGCTGGAAATCTGTAGCTCTGTTAGGTGGAAAGGACATTAGAAGGAACTTCTTGACAGTAAGGGCAGTTCGGCAATGGAACCGACTGCCTAGGGAGGTGGTGGGATCCCCTTCGCTGAATGTCTTCAAGCAGAGGCTGGACAGCTATCTGCGGGAGATGCTCTAGCTGTGGACTTCCTGCTGTGAGCAGGGGGTTGGACTCGATGGCCTACAAGGCCCCTTCCAACTCTATGATTCTATGATTCTATGAAGTCATGTGTTATAAATGTGCACTGAATGTGCTTTCAATGTGGGTGGAAATACATGTACTGTTGTGCCAGTTGCAGTGCATCCCCACTTTTCTTAAAACGGGGGCACCTAATACTAGTCAAACTTCACTCCTTTTAACTCTTAAATCCTAGTGGGATCAGCTTGAGTGTGTGTGTGTTTTTAATGAGGCTTCAGACAGATTTTACAACTGATTGGCAGATCAACCCATTGCCCCTCCAGGTGTGGCCAATGGAAATGCTTTGTTGTAGGCAACAAGCGCGCTCACCACCTTTATTTTAGGCAGGTCACACTCTCCCAGCCTTTAGGCTACGTGTACACTAGTTCCTTAAAAAGCAGCCAGACCATTTTGTCAGGTTGCGGTTTAAAACTAAACTACAGCCAGTTATACACATCTTTACTGTTTGATTGATTTTTTATCATATTGATTCTGTGTACACCTCAGTGGATGGAGCAGGGCAGTGATGTCTTGATCACCAGGTTGATCGACTAAACGCTTTTGAAGTCAGTGTGAAGCTGGCTTGAAGGGAAAGCACATCTGATCTCAAAAATCTCAGAGTTTGGAGTAAAAGGGGGCAGAGTTTGACTGACATTGTATGTACCTGGATTCACAAAACAGAGGTGGAGGCGCACTGAAACCAGTATAAATGGAAGTGTGTCCACAGCCTTTATCCCCCACCCCACCCTCCCCTTAATTCAATATAGGGGATAAGACCTTACTAGGCTGTTGTAAGGATTGCAGCTAGATAACACAAGTGAAAAGCTCTTTGAACACTTCAAAGTGCAATGCCAACATTAAAGAGGAGGAGGAGGATGCGATGTTCAAAGGCAATGCACCTCTGAATAGACCAGTTGCTGGGAGCCAAAAAAAAGGAAAGGGCTGTTGCATTCATGCTTTGCTTGCAAGCTCCCGGGGAGGGGGGGATCTAGCTGGCTAGTGTTGGGCACAGGGTGCCAGATGGCCTGATCCAGCAGGGCTTTTCTTATGATCATCTAGTCTAGTCCCACCAGATCACATGGAAGCACTTTAGAAACAATTTAGCCTACATGGCATAAGCGGAAGCTCCCAATAGGCTTACTACCTGTTCCTTATTTTGTGTTAAAATGTATCATTCCCTTTTCAAGTTAATAAGGAACCATTTAATTCAATGCATTACAAGGACAGTATATTCCAGCCTTCAGCAGCTCCCATCAGCCCCAGCCAGCATAAGCATTGGCAGGAGTTGTACTCCAAAGCAGCTGAAAGGTCCCAGGTTGCAGAAGACTTGAATATTCTAATAACAATATGAATTGTGTCGTGGCACACATATTACATCACTGTCTCAGTCTCACAATCTCTTCCTTATTTCTGGAGGTCTTTTAACTAGCAAGCACAGAACTTCCTAAACTGTGTTATAGCTAACTTAAACCTTATGGTGCATTACCATCCATTGATGGTTGGCTGCGTTTTGGCTTCATGAATTGCAAACTGTTCAGGCCTTCTCTAACCAATGTAGGCTTTTCATTTGAATAGCAAATATGGAGAAATGCACACCAATGTAAGCCTCACTTGTGAAGACAGCTTACAGTCCTTTGTTATGAAGGTTAAAAAAAAAAATAGTCAAGAGGTGCCTGCAGGGCAAGGGAACAATTTGATGAAATCAAAGCCAAGATGACTCAGGCAAGGGAGCTACACAGTGTGATGGGGACAGTTTGCAAACTCCACACCTATATCCATCAGCACATATTACCTAAAGGAAACAACTGTTCTCTATTTTGTGTTGCATCACAATGTAGCATTTATATATACACACACACATGCCAGGTGTGGGGAAACTAGCCTGGCTGAGAGTCCAGAGTCTGTGAGTTCAAATCCCCGCTCGTGTCTCCTGGGTGTCAAGGGCCAGCTAAAGATCACCCGTACAGTGAGTGGCTCAGGGGTTACGTGCCCTGCCACCTGTGTAGCCGTGGGCAAGCTGCATAGTCCCAAGGAGCCCAGTTGCCCCCCAGTTGGCAGTTGCAGACAAGGAAGGGGCTGGCTTGTGCAGCTGTGACAAGCCATAAGTCGGGATTGACTTGAAGGCAGCATGCTGAACTACAATCCCATAACCTGCAGCAAGCAGGGCCAATGACCAGGGATGGTGGGAGTTATAGTTCTGGAGGGCCAAAGGTTCCCCATGCCCAATCTATG
This sequence comes from Rhineura floridana, assembly GCF_030035675.1. Taxonomy (NCBI): domain Eukaryota; kingdom Metazoa; phylum Chordata; class Lepidosauria; order Squamata; family Rhineuridae; genus Rhineura; species Rhineura floridana. The sequence goes on along the minus strand of NC_084494.1, from coordinate 29,014,268 downwards.
ACCTCCACCTGTCTCTATTTTCTACCTTCTGCATTCAATTCCCAGTAACTCCAGCTAGAGCTGGGAGAGATTCCCTGCTGAAATCCCAAAGAGCCTCTGCTAGCCATCTGCTAGATGGGCCAAAGGTCTGATTCGGTATAAGGCAGCCTCCTGCACACCCTCATGGCAATTTGGTTGTAAGGCTGAAAAAGGTTCCCCAACTCTGAAGCCGATGAAAAATGTTACTGAATTTGCAAGTTGCAGCTATTCTGATCATTCCGTACAAGATCACTGTGAGTTTAATTATTCTGTTAAAAGGTTATATTTTGGGGCTCCTGCTGGGAGGAAGGGCGGGATATAAATCAAATAATAAATAAATAAATAAATAAATAAATAAATAAAAGGGAGGTATTGTCATTTTAATGACATCCTGCTTGGAAAGCTAGCACAGGACAGACTAATTATAAGATTAAATTAACACAAAGGACAGCAGGCGAAGACGTACTTTTAAGCAATGTGATGATGTGACAATGTGGTCACTTCCAGACAACCTGTTTACTGGGTGTTCATTCTGATTTGTTTGCACAAAGTTTGTGGGAAGTTAGATAATATTGGGTATTTATGGAGCATTCATGCTGCTTTATCTGCAGGAAGGTTATACTAGGGCCTCATCTGCACCATACATTTCAAGCAATATTGTACCACTTTAAACAGTCATGGCTCCCCCCCCCAAGCATCGCGGGAACTGTACTTTGTTAAGAGTGCTGCAAGTTGTTAAGAGACCCCTGTTCCCCTCACCAAGCTACAATTCCCAGAGTTCCCTGGGAAGAGGGGTTAAAATTAGGGGCCCTGCGGCTGTTATTAACTTCTTGTTTAAAAAAGCAAGAATTTAATGAATTCCCCATGTCATGTCTACTTTGTCCTTCAGTTCCCTTCAACAAGGCTTCTGCAAAAGTACTTCTGGAAATTTAGTAATTTTTTTTAAAAAAACACACACTTCTCCTTGAACGGTGCGCTGCAGGTCAGATCTATCTGCTTCCCATTCTATTGATCTTTAACTGAGCTTCAAATCCACCACCAGAGGCCGCTACCTCACCTTCCCTCATGGTACAGCCACCTCCGAGACAGAATCCCAGGCAGTCACCTACTCTGAGAAGACCTTAAGAGAGGGATAGGGAAGCTCTGGCCCCTCCAGATGTTGCACCGCAACTCCTATCAGCCCCAGCCAGCATGGCCAGTGCTCAGGGACAATGGGGGCTGGAGTCCAACAACTTCTGCAGGGGGCAAGGTTCCCCATTTCCCTGAAATATCACAACAGAATATAGTCAGAAGCCTTTGGGGAGTTGCACAATGGTGATTTCCACCCCCTGTTCTTAATGCCCTGGTAGTTCAAAATGCCACTGTCTCTGAAAACGGCAGTCTGCCTTTTAATTAAATCCATTAGTAGCCACTGATACTCATATCTTCCAGCAGTTTCCCTGAATTAGTTCTTCAATTCATGTGTTATTATTTATTATTTATTTTGTTTATTGCATTGATATCCCACCTTTTCTCCAATGAGCTCAAGGTGGCAAACAAACATGGTCCTCCCCCTCCTCATTTAATCTCTACAACAACCCTGTGAGGTAGGTTAGGCTGAGAGGCAGTGAGCTTCCTGGCTGTGTGGGGATTCGAACCCTGGTCTCCCAGGTCCTAGTCCGACACTCTAACCACTACACCACACTGGCTGTCATGCATGCTGGCAGCCATCACTATGTTTTGTGGCAATGAGTTCCTCAGATTCATTAACAGAACTCATTTAATCTGCACATCGATCAACTACAGCTTTTATCACCAGGGGTGGGGAGGAGCGAGGAGGGTGATCTTAAGAAGCAGGCAAGGTCATGATTAGAAAGGCACACTTGTTTTTTGTTTTGAGGCTATTGTTCTGTTGCAGTGCAATATTGCACTGGGAAAAGGAAAAGAAAATATTTAATTAAAGGATGTCTTCCCTTCTAGCAGTGTGCAGGAGTCGCTTTGGTATAGGAAACTGTAAATCGCTTCGCACTTCCTTCCACATCTCAGCCAAGGCACCTATTATAAGGGTTTGGTGCAGATACGGAGGGGCAACTGCATGGAAACGCCACATTTTCATTCTGTCCTTCTTTCCAAAGCACTCACCGCACCGTTAATCCTTCCTATTTCATCCTCACAACAGCCTTGTGAGGTAGGCTAGGCTGAGAGAGGCTGAACAGCCAAAAGTCACCCAGTGAACTTCATGGTACAGTAAAGATTTGAACCCAGGACTCTCTCTACACACACGCGCACACACACCCAAGCCTGACACTCCAAGCAGCACACCACACTGATTCTCCAGTATGTTGATGGGCTGTGCCCAAACGACACTGTTAACCGGACAGACCTATGGGTGATATAAGCACACGCATGCTTTTGAGTTTCACAGAACTCTTCATCAGGCAGAAAGGCAGCACAACCTTAGGGGCATTATCAGGGATGGAGATCATGTGGCCCTTCAACTGATGTTGGGACTACAGCTTCCATCCTCCCTGACCATTAGCCATGCTGGCTGGAGCTGACGGGAACATCCAACAACATCTGGAAGGCCACCACAAGGTCCCCATCCCTGATATGTATACAGACAGACAGACAGTGACAGGAATCTCCAGCCAGCCCAGTCTGTCAGGATCATCCCAGCTGGTCTGATTTAAAAGAAGTTTTCTTCCTAACCCTAAACGGGGCCCAGCTGATTTGGGGAAGGGCCATAGCTCAGGGGCAGAGCATCTGCTTCTCATGCAGAAGGTTCCCAGTTCATTCCCCCACCCCGCATCTCCAGGTAGGGCTGGGAGAGACTGCCAGTCAGTGTAGACAACGCTGATCTACATGGAAAGATGGTCTCACTCGGTATGAGGCAGCTTCCTGTATCTGTCTTCTGCATGAAACAAAACTTTAAACACAAAACTCCCCAAACGGAAACTTATCTTGGGGCAAAAACCAGCCTTAAAACACATGGAGGAAAAATATGGTAAGGGGAGATTTTCAGGCCAAGAGTGAGAGGCAGAAAAAACACGTGTGGGTTGGGTGGGGATGGAGGAAATTATGAACTGCACCCAGCTTTTACTGGGAATAATAGACCCGCTGAAATAAATGAAGCCAAGCACGCCGTGTTCCTTCATATCAAGGGGTCTACTCCGAGTAGGGCTACAATCCATTGTGGGGCAAGGGATGGGACAAGCGCCGCGGGCGACTTACCTGGCAGCGTCCGAACCACACCAGCTCCGTGTGCAAAACCATAAGGGCGATGCCCAGGAGGGCAGTGCCCAGGGCCCAGCTGCCCAGCTTTTTCTCCTCGCCTAGCAGGACCTTCCTGCCTCGGAGGCGCCGCAGGTTGTCGCCGGGCTCCCTTGGGATGGGCAGCGCCGTGCTCTCAGCCAGGTCCTCCTTGCTCTGCATCTCTTGGGCGCTGCCAGGGGCGGGCGGGCGCTTGGCCCCCGGGGTCGGGAGGCACGGGGAGGTGAACACCCCCTGGGCAGCCCCCCATCCCTGCCTCTTCAGCAGCCAGCAGGCAGCCAGGGCGAAAGGGGGCCAGAGAGGGGTGGGGTGGGTCGGGGCGCGAGCAGGGCACCTGCCGGGGCTCTGGAGCGGCGGGGAAAGAAGAAAGGGCCGAGCCGCTTGGGAAAGAGGGGTGGCTCGGACAGACGGCGCGCTCGCCGGAGACGGGAAGGTCCCGAGAGAAGCCGGCGGGGGAGGAAGGGAGAGTGAGAAGTTGGACGTTGAAACGAGCGGGAGGCCCCGCGGGAGGAAGAGCGCGCCGCGGTTGCCTGAGCTAAGGAGCTGGACGGAGAGAGCCGGGCCAAAGTGGACAGAAAGGGAGCGAGGGTGGCGGGCGTGAAGGCAGCCCGGGAGCGCGCTGGAGGAACTCTGCGAGACGCCGCTCCTGTCGCCGGGCCGGTCTCTGGTGCTTCGTCACGGGGCGGGCGGGCAGGCGGGCAGGGCGGGGGCTCCCCGGGGAGGGAGGGAACCTGGGCGGCAAAGCAGCGCGAGGAAGTGGGGGGGCAGGGCCTGGCGGCGCCGGGACACAACATCTGCTTGGCATGGGGAAGGTCCCAGGTTCGACCTCCAATGGCATCCCCAGGGAGGGCTGGGAATCGTCTCCTGCCTGAAACGCCGGAGAGCTCCTGCCAGTCAGTGTGGACAATACTGAGCGAGATGGCCTTGGTATAAGGGAGCTTTGTTGCCGGGGGCCGGTGAGTGGGATCCGCAGCAATGGGGCGGGCGAGGCGGTGAGCTGGACTTGGGAAAGGGTCCTGATCCATCTCGCTCGCCTCCTCCCTCAACTCTCCCCACCCCAGGAGGGGCACTGGGGGTCGAGCCTGCCTGCAAAGTACAATCCTACCCCAGAAACACTCCCGACCCACATTGTTAAGGGGCTGGCTGCAGTGGCTCAGTGGCGGCGGGCGAAAGCGCTCTGCTCATGCTCCAAGGCACGCTCTTCCTTAAGCGTTTGAGAGCCGCTGAAGGCCCGCTGGTGTCACAGTTTCCCGTCCATGCTGTTTCAAGCTGTAGCAGTGCTCAAGGGACGCCGCAAATGTCCCACCCTCGCGCGCTACAGAATTTCTCTCGGGGATGTCTTTGGACACATGAAGCAACAAGAAATGAAAGAATGCTCCTGAGATTCTGCAGAATGCCTTCCTCCTCCTCGTGACTGAGTAGCCACCGGGTGTAGAATCCAGACAACCGTTTCCCAAACAGACGCCGTTTACTAACAGGGGCAAGCCGCAGTCTTGCACTTGCAAAGATGTCCCTTGAATCATAGCAGGCTGCAGTCCTCTACGCATTACGGTACAGTGAACTCAATGGGGCTGGCTTCCGAATAGGCATGTATTATATATCCATGACAGCACAGCACTGCACTGTTCATAACTACCCAGACCCCAGAGGAATCCCCACCCACTGCATCTGGATGAGTCACTTTCTGAAAGTGTGCTCCAGGAGAACGCTTCTGGGTTTGCCTATGAGGGTGTGTGGAGTATATAGATCAGGGACTCATACAGAGACACAGTAAGTGACCTGGAGGCCGCACATAGCCATTGACAGACCCATCGTCTATACCAGGGATGGAGGAAGATTTTTCAATCCTAGGGGGTCCACATTCCACAAGCCTCCAGTCGTGTTTGAGGCCAGAGGCACAAGCGGGCATAGTAATTAATGTAAATTTTACCTCAGACTGTACAGGAGGCTAGTTTATACTCACGCCTCCACACACCCCTCTCTGTGCTCCATTCAGGCCAATAAGAGAGGCATGATCACAGTTCTAAAGACACATTCCAGCCAGACAACACTCAAGGAAGGTGTGAAATAAGGTCTATGAAAGGTGTGGCCTGGAGAGCGTGCCAAGGCCCAGATGGACACATTTGGCCCCTGAACCCAAGGTTCCCCATCCCTGCTCTATACCGGCATTGGGAAACCTGTGGGCCAGATGTTGCACTACAGCTGCCATCATCCCTGGCTGTTAGCCGTACTGGCGGGGGCTGCTGGGAGTTGTAGTCCAAAAACACCTGAAGGGCCACAAGTTCCCCTTACCTGCTCTATACATTTGCCTAAACATTTTTCTAAAGCCATATAAGCAGCAACAGCCACCCTCACATCTCATGGCAGCAGATTCCATAAATCAGTTACATATTGTATGCACAAGCTCTCCTCAGTCAATCTCACTAGATACCCTTTAAAAAAAAAACCCTCTAAGTGATTTATGCGAAACATTAAAAGTTTACCTTCCCTGGCAGCGCTCCTGTGCCTTCATCAGCAGTCAGGAATTCAGCAGGTAAAGCCTTCTCCATTGCTTTTCCATGCTGGGAAAAAACCCCAAGCACCTGTTGAATAATGAGGTCTTGCCCTCAGAGACCTCCAGAGCTGATGAACTCCTTGTTCTTCTCCTCCTCACCCTGTGATAATTGAAGGCAAAAGATCAGCCAAAGCCAAGGATCTTTTGGAAGATCAGCAAGTTCTTGGGGGCGAGGGGGCGAATTTCCCTCCAGTCAAGGTGAAGCCAATTTTAAGTGCTTTCAGTTATTTTTTATTTTTACATCTTAATATATTTTGTTAGAGCTGTATTTAAACCCATAACGATGTCCTGGGAGCAATATAAACTGGGATCCCACTGGGAGCGGTGGGATACAAATTTAACAACAACAACAACAATATAATAATAGTAATAATAATAATAGTAATAATAATAAAGGAAGGGCACTGTGAAGCAGAGCTGACCCAAGGCATTTTGTAGCCTGAAGCAGAGCCCAAACACCCCCTCTCCCATCCACACTCCTGGGGCCAACACTAAATTGTTGCATCTCTCAGACACCAATTCCTTCCTTTATTTATCCTCACCCCACCCCACCATGTCGCTTGAAGCTTCGTCCTGCTGCAGGGCAGGTTTGGTGGACAGAACCACTGCCTTATTTTGTTCTTCTGATAGGGCTGCTGTGCCTTGGACAGCGGTAGGACAGCAGAAATTCAACAGGTGAAGCTTTCTGAATCACAAAAGGCGCATTTCTGCATGCGCTCCTCTCCATGCAGACAGACAAGAGGCATTATCAGAGTTCACGGATGCATTCTGTCAAGCAAACATAGTCAAGGAAGGTGCAAAACAGGTCTGGTGAAGGGCGTGGTTCAGGAGAGGGTGTAATGTGGAGAGAGTCCTCAGGGCCAGACAGAATGGCCTGAAGCGCAGCATTTGACTCCTGAGCCTGAGGCTCCCCATTTCTGGTTTAAATATTCCCCCCTCCAGCATTTCACACTGCTGATCCTGCTTTCCCACCCCCATCTAGCTATTTGTTAAAACAAAAACCAGCTACTCAAAGATCAAGTACACATCTAGCGTGGCCCTGAATTATACTGAATCAGCACATGCACAAAAAGAAGAAATAACATATGGGTGCAGGAAACCCCCTGAGTTTTAATTCTATGTCAGTAAACATGGGGGTTTCCTGCACCCATGGATTCCTTTCTGCTTCGTTAGGAGATTCTGCACCTTGTACAGCAAGGATAGCAAACTAGTAGTCCTCAGATGTTAATAACCTCCAACTCCCATCAGCCCCAGGCAACGTGGCCAATGGTCAGGGATGATGGGAGTTGTAGCCAATGACTCTGGAGAGTCACAGGCTACCCACCCTTGCTGTATGGACTTAGACCACTGGTTCGAGCCCAGTTCTGTTCATGCTGATCGCTAACGGCTCTCCCAAGAACACCAAACTGAGCTTTACAGCTGAGCAGGGATTTGAACCTATACCTCCTCCATCCCAGTCCAACACTAGGCTCCCACTGGAAGAAAGGGCAGGATATAAACTAATAAATAAAATAAATAAAAACTTTAACCACTATACTGGCTACCTTACAGGATTGTTCTAATCTAAGGGTTACTGTGATTTATCATTCTTGTTGGTATTCATCATCATTATCATTTATATAGTACCACCAATCTGTGAATAATGCCTTATAGAATAACCACCCAAACATAGGTTCCTGCCCCAAGGTGCTTACCATCACAAAGGATAAATCAGGGGCAAAGATGCAGCTGGGTAAATTTAGGTAATAGGCTGGTGAATTTAGAGGCTGGGAAAAACAATGGGATAGAGATGGGGGCAGGATTTAGCTGCATTGAAGATTCGCCAGGGTTTAGCCCCAGAACCTATTTGCAATACAAGTACTTGGCCCCAGAACACAGGATTGTAGCCAATGTCATATGGAAACCAGATGTTATTTCTAAATTAAATGCAGATGGAACATACAATGCAACAAATCTCCCCTCAGCCCCAGCCAATATGGCCGATAGTCAGGGATCAGAGATATGATAGTACTCTTCAAGTAACTGAAAAATGGTCACACAGAGGAGGGCGAGGATCTCTTCTCCAATATCCCAGAGTGCAGGACATGAAATAATGGGCTCAAATTACAGGAAACCAGATTTTGGATGAACACCAGGAAAAACTTCCTTACTGTTAGAGTGCTACGACAATGGTACCAATGACCTAGGGAGGTGGTGGGCTCTCAAACACTGGAGGCATTCAAGGGGCAGCTGGACAGCCACCTGTCGGGTATGCTTTCACTTGGATTCCTGCACTGGGCAGGGGGTTGGGCTTGATGGCCTTCTGGACACCTTCCAACTCTACTATTATATTTTTCTAGTAATAGTCAATACCTTTGAACATCTGCAGATTGCATTTCACTAACCACTGAACAACCACAGCCTGTTTACTCAGACATGCAACTAAAACCAGCAAATGTGTATTTCCTCTTCCTTAATCTGGACTACAAGGCTGCAAACTGTGGTGGCAGTCTGAATGTATGAGGAAGGGGCTGGAAACTCCTGAGCCTTGAGAAGGAAAGGGTGAGAATGGGTCATCCTGCTGGACCTTCCACTTCCTGGAACTTGTCCAGGGCCACATTCATACCATACATTTATTCCTCTGTTATTCCACTTTAAACAAGCATGGCTTCCCCCAAGAATCCTGGGAAGTATAGTTTGTGAAGGATGCTGAGTGTTGTTAGGAGACTCTTGTTCCCCTTACAGCGGTACAGTTGTCAGAATGGTGTGGTTTAATAGTCAGTTCCTCTTCTCAGACAACTCTGAGAATTGTACTTCTATGACAGGAATAGGGGTGTCTTTACAACTTTCTCCACCCTTCACAAACTATGCTTCCCAGGATTCTTTGGGGGAAGCCATGGCCATATTCACACCATACATTAATTCCACTATTATTCCACTTTAAACAGGCATGGCTTCGCCCAAAGAATCCTGGAAGGTAGTTTGTGAAGGGTGCTGAAAGGAAACTCCTATTCCCCTCACACAGAAGTACAACTGACAGAGTGGTTTAACAGTCAGCCCCTTTTCCCAGAGAACTCTGAGAATTGGTACTCTGTGAGGGGAATAGGGGTCTCATAACAACTCTCTTCACAAACTACCCTTCCCAGGATTCTTTGGGGGAAGCCATGACTGTTTAAAGTGGAATAATAGTGGAATAAATGTATGGTGTGGATGTGGTAGAAGTGGTGGGCCTGTTGTTCCTATTAGTTTCCTCATTGGATAAGGAATTCCTACGCTCCTGTGGAGAAACAGGGAGACTTTGAGAACTGCCCTTTCACATGGTGGGGGGAGGCCAGCAGGGAGCAAATCCTCAGACACAGGGCTAAATATGAGCCAAATGCCAGCTGACCAGAAGTAATACCTTCCTTCGATGGTTGTGCAGATTTTCAGCAGGTGGCGCTTGTCCCATTATACTGCCTCAGGGAGGTGAAAGGAATTGCATGGGTAAAAATTCCCTCCTTCCAACACAACTGTTCATGGGAAGCAAGCCTCGCAGGAAGAATTTATCATGGTAGAATCTTTCTTCAGTGCTAAGCTCAGCTCTGGAGAATAATAATAATAATAATAATAAAGTCAACAGGATGCATCTGAGCATGTGCAAAGTGTGTGACTATGCACAACCAACTTCCTTGTCAACAGAGTCACAAGGTTATGGGCCATGGTTTCCAGACTGAAGTTCAGGAAAACTTCAATGCCTCTGTCAGGAAGACTTTAATGCCTCTCTTTTTGAGTCAGAAAGACAGACAGAGAAGCACCCCCCCAAATGTTCTGAGTGGAGCTGGAGGAATGGGTATAAGCAAGGTAGCATTAAAAGCCCTAAACAGAAGAAAGGGCATTACTACATTGAGATGGCAATGAATGAGTCAGGTGTGTCAGCTGTAAGTTTAGCCTTGAGCTGTTTATTAATAATCATTCATATAAGACTTGGGAAATGTGTGCGAGGCTCTGCCAGACTTGTTAATCACCCTCTTTATGACAGCTGTCCGAAGTGAATAATTGTTGATATTCCCCTTTTACAGATAAGGAAATGAGGTTCTGGAGGACAGTGATCGCAGTGAATCCAAATGCAAATTAGTTACTACACACTGGGGCTGTGAACACACTAGTCACCAGAGCAAAGCATTTCCATTAGCCACACCTGGAGGGGGAACGGGTTGATCTGCCGATCAGTTGCGAAATCTCTTTGAAGCTGAATTTAAAAAAAATGTGATGCTCCCACCAACTTTTACAGTAAAATGGGGGGGGGGCTGTCTAGCGTCGTTTGTCCCCATTTTCAGAAAAGAGATGTGGAGATGCAGTGGAACTGGCAGAAAAGTGAGCGTGTTTCTACCCAATGTCCTTTAGCCACTCTATCAGGAAAAACATGGCTACCCCCATATCAACTTGCAAAAAACCATAAGAACTGCACAAAATGTGTGTGCAACAAGCAACCCCAAGCCCACAATAAGCTGTTAGCTAGAAATACCCTTCAGTGACCAATAGCAGGCCAGTGTGGTGTAGTGGTTAGAGTGTGGGATTTGAACCTGGGAGACCAGGGCTCAAATCCCCACTCAGCCATGAAGCTCATGGGGTGACCTCGGGCCAGTCACTGTCTCTCAGCCTAACCTGAGGACAGGTTGTTGTGAGGATAAACTTGGGAGAGGGAGAACCATGTTTGTATGCCATCTGAGCTCCTTGGAGCACATAAATAAATAAATAATAGGAACGGAATCAAAAGTACATCAGGTGATGAGTGACAGCGAGGGTGGGGAAGAGGCAGCACATATGCAGAAACAGCCATAGTTTGCCTGTGATATCTCATCTGGGCCACTGGATGCTGGTCAATGATGGCAAATCTTAACCTTATCTAATTTTACATTTTACTGCAGAAAGGAAGCTCTTTGGATCGTTCATCTCAGGTGCCAACATATTTCAGGTCATCTCAACCTCTGTTCCAGGTCTGTTCCAGCACAACTACCCCACCACACCCCTTCCAGTTGGCTACACAGTTGGATGGCTGCTTCAGATAGGATGATTTAGGTGCATAACCAAGATGTTCAAAGTGTGCACTCCTAAAAAAAGGGGGGGTATAAATGCAACAGATACAGTTTTTGCAGATTCATGCGTCAGAGAGGCATGCTAGGTTTTGTCTTGTTTGGAACACAAATGGTGTTAAATCCAGTTTTGTTGTCTTTAGAATTCCATCCTTATTAGACAGGCATCCATCTCTGTTGTGTTTTCAGCACCTACTGAAGACGTTCTTCTTCCCACAAGCCTTTTAAGATACATATCTTTCCCAGTCTTTCCCAATCTATTGGGATTGTTTCTAGATGTCTTTAGATATTGTGTTTGCTGCTCTGGGCCCCTTTAGGAGGAAGGATGGGATTTAAGTTTAATAACAACAACTGCATAACATATGCAATGTCAGGCTTTTCCATCAGAAATTAAAGGCGCCTTTTATTTTGTGGCCTTTTTGTCTGCAAATTTAGATCTTGCTCCTGCCCAGTTTTACCATCATTCTTTCCATGTTAATGTAAAGTCTGGTCTGTAGTGCTGCTTGTAATTAATAATTATTTATACTGTTGGTTTTTTTTAAAAAAAACTATGCTGGTTGCTACTCATGAGTACCTCAGTATAAAAATAGGATGGAAATTATTATCATTTTAAATCTGTGCTGATAACCACTTGGAATTCATCAGTATAAAAGTGGGATGGAAATTATTTATTCTTATTAGCAATTTATTACACCTTTGTAAATAAGTCCAAAAAACAGTTACTAGCCTGCAAGAAATGTTACTAACCTGCTGAGGGGCTGGCAGAGAAGGGAAGGGGTGCTCTCTCCCTCCGTCAACAGCCCTCTGCATTTCTAAGCTGGATAGAGAGGACTTCCCTCCGCTAGCCACCCATTTTGTTTCTATGCTGAGCACAGAGGAGTACAGAGCACTCTATCAACCCTCCTCTGCTCTCCCACTCACTCACCCATGGCCCTTCACCTTGGGGAAGGGCCACGGTTCAGTAGTAGTGCATCTGCTTTGCATGCAGAAGGTCCCAGGTTCAGTCCCTGGTATCTCCAGGTTAGTCTGGGAGACACAGAAGTCCTAGAGAGCTGCTACTAATCAGCCTTTGGCCCTCCAGATGTTGCTGAACTACAGCTCCCATCATTCCTGGCCTTTGGCCATGAGTGCTGGGGGCGATGGGAACCGTAGTTCAGCAACATCTGGAGGGCCGCAGGTTCCCCATTCCTGGTATAGACAACACTGAGATAGATGCGCCAACGCTATGACTCACTAGAAGGCAACTTCCTATGTTCCACACAGTTAACTGTTGCCTGTGGCTGCTCCACGAGTCCTTCAAGAAAGGCTGTGTTATTACTGAACGGCCTTCACAAGAGAGTGATATTCTGCAGTGATGAAGCTGTGCCCTGGGCTTCATAGCCAGGTCTGGCAATTCACTGCAACATAAACGTAAAGCGCTGCTGCCCTCCTTCCACACCCACCCCTGCCCCACCCGACCATCCCAATTTGGGGTGTTGGCTTGGGTCTGACTCAGTGGGTTTGATGCCACTTCAGTGAGTCATCAGCCGTGCATCCTGGAGAGTTTGGATATTTTCTTTGGAGGTGTCCCATCGAAGGAGAGCAAGAACCAGGACCTGGCTTGCCAGCATGGGAGGTCCTTCTTCCGCTGACGTTTAGGGATCAGAAGTGGTTTAGAAATGACAGAGAAGAGCAAAACTCAGCACAGATGTTGTGGTTGGAGAACTTTCAGTTGCAAGCTGCTGGGATTTCAACAAGGTTCCCCCTGCCCTGCCCTCTGTGATCAGCCAGAGGAAGCTCCATTTTGGCATCTGGCAGTGGGGAGCTGGCAACACCCAAGGGTGGCTTAATGAATATCCTTCCATAAACAGAGGGCCCTTCCTTCCACCCTGGCTGCCTGCCTTGCTGGTCAGCTTCGCAATCTAGCTGAAAGAAATAAAAGGCATCCTGAGTTTATAAAGCAGCATTGCCCTCCATGTGACTAAATGTTAGCCATCTTTCTATTGCTCTCAAAGAAGCACTCTGCATAGGTTTGGCACCTTGAGGGCTCCAAAATAGAGGCGCACACACAGAGTGCCTTGTTTCCGACACTGGACAGCCAAGTATGTCTGAGAAGCTTGCAAAGCAGGCACAGTGGAAGAATGGAGGGGGGTGCCACCTTGTGCTTCGCCTCAGGCAGCAAGATGACTTGGCCCAGACCTACTGGCACCCACCAGATGTTTTGGACTACAATTCCCACCATCCTTGACATTGGCTGTTTTGACTGGGGCTGATGGGAGTTGCAGTCCAGAACATTTAGAAAGCACCAGGTTGAGGAAGGCAGTAAACAAAGAGACACCTAGGGTGCTTCCAGACTGTCGCTATTTTTGGGTGGGATCACATACCAACAAATTCAGGCTGCACAGCTGATAGTTGATAGAATTGTTCTTGCTTAACAAACTCATTTCCCCCAAAGTTTGGACTCTTTGTGATAAGTGGCAGGAAAATGCATTGGAAAGTGTGGACGGACACTTGCATTGATGCAACAACATCTCTAAGCTCAGTGCAAACAAATCAGAATGAACGCTCAATAAGCTGGTCATCTGGAAGTGCCCCTGTATTATTTTACACACAGATAGACCTAGATTATTCCACCTAGGAGCAGAGGGAGGAAGGCATACCACCATTATTTATTTCATGGCCATTTAGCTGGTAATCTTCCTAACCAAAATAAATAAATAAAAGGTACTATGCAATTTTGCCAGGGACTATCCAAGAACCTTTGAAGTCATGCTGGCTCCATTAACGTTCTCGTGTACAAACCACCCATCTGACAGCACTTGTATGTGTACGCCATCTCTCTTCTCAAAGGGACCTGGGGCAACATCAAACATTTAAAACCTCATTATTTGTTTTATTAAGCTGCATTGTTGGTGTTAATAATACACTCAGATGCAATAAAGCTTAAATGTTATAATCTAAACGAGCAGCACTATAAAACACAATAATAAAAAGCCACAGTCAATAAAATCATTTTATGTATGCTTGTTTCTTTAAAAAATAGCTTGTGGATTTTAGCTGGGTTTTATCTACAATTGTGTTATGTACACCACTTAGAGAACTTTGTGATGAAGCCAGAAGTAGTCGACATGGTGCTCTCCAGATGTTTTGGACTACAACTCACATCAGCCTGAACATAAGAAGCGCCTGGCTGCTGGATCAGCCAGTGGCCCATCAAGTCTAGTATCTTGCTCTCATAGTGGCTGATCAGATGCTTCAAGGAAGCCAACAAACAGGACCTGAATGCAATAGCATTTTCCCCTCCTCTGGTTTCCAGCGGCAGTAGAACATAGCCATCTGGGTTTGCAGACATTGATAGCCTTATCCTTCACAGTCATTGGGCGTGCTAGCTGGGGGCTGATGGGAGCTGGAGTCCGAACAACATCTGGAGGACAACATGGTGGCTGCCCTTTGATTAAGTGGTTTATCAGTCTTTCTAAGTGTGTGTGTGTGTATACATACAACATTTTAATGGCAGGCAATTGTATTGTTACGTGGTGGCCTTAGTTAAATCTAATAGTTATATTTTCTGCAAGCTGCTTTCCCAGGATGCAGCCCACAAGCCACTTGACTCCACTTGTGGAAGTCTGTAAAAGCAGTCCACGATCAGCAGAGCAAATTAGCGTAAAGTGTGTAGGAGAAATGGCCATTAATAGAAAGCTAAGTGAGCAGCAACCTTTCTCCTGATGCCCACGCCTCACAAAAGAACGGACAGTCCACCAAACCTGTAAGTGGGGTGGAAATTCCTCATTCTTTGGGAGAAGCCTGGAGACTCTCCTGAAATAAGAAATAAAAAATAGAAACAGTCAATGGTTAAATCTAGTCACAGTCAGGAAAAAAAAAAGCAAATCGGGCTTCTGCAACTTCAAGGTATCTTGGTGAACTTACTGGTGGTGGTGGTTGAGACTTAACCATCATTATTTTTGTTAATCTCAAAGTGCAATGCAACTTCATCCATCTCTTGTCACATGGATGGCTGTCCAGATAATGTTTGTATGTTATAAAATAAATGAATAAAAAGGCCGGGGTGGGGGGGATCACTGTAGTACTTGCAGATCCTGTGGATTTCACTCCTGCCCTTTTTCACTCTAGGGGCTGTTACATCTGACCAAGCTTGTCTTGGGACATGGCAGGGAAAGGACTGGGGAGGGGCAGTGACCCCTTTGTTCAGGATAATAAAATCTTTATATAATATATAAGAGAGAGAGAAATTGAGCTTCTATAAATCAGCACTAAGGCTAGCAAAAGAGGAGGAAGAGCAGCAAATAAAGGGCTTTCTTTGGGACCCTTAAAATATTCTTCATTGACCGCCAAATGCATCACCCAGCTGGCTATGAAATACAAGGCATTTATTGCATAAGACAATCCCATGATTCTTCTCTGGTCTGAATAATGGTGCACCAGCCATTGAGAAGGAGAGAAATTATGATTCATAGAAGAGCCATTATGACAAAGAAGTACTATTTTCGTGATGGGCGGGAAGCTATCGGAAGTTGGAGTCTTGGCTCATCCTGGAAAGACTGAGAGTTTTGCCCCCTACATAGGAGGAGTCCCTAAAATGAAAGCACAGATGTAATATGATATAAACAGCTTCTCCTTTGAGTTCCCTGGGCCAGTTATTTGTCACAGCGATCCCAATGCTGTGGGTTGGACATTTAGAAATGGATCCAGGAGTGCTTTGGAATATGATTTTAAGGGAAGAGAAAGAGAGAAGTAGAAGAGAATTCAACAGATCAAGAATAAACCAGAGTTGGCTGGCCCTACCACAAGGTACAGTGCAGTGGCCATCTTTGGTGGCCGGATTTGAGCATTATTAAAGGGTGTCATCAGTTTATAGAATCCTTTCCCCTTTTACCCTTTAATGAATTTATTTATTTACTGGGCATATATGGCTACCCCATGATGAAAATTCTCTGGGCAGCTCATAAAATGGTGAAGATGAAATGAAAAAGACAACTGGGGTCCTACACCTTTAATAATTGTGTAGAAGGGGTGATTTCAGTGGGTGTGGCTTGCATGACAAGCCCCACCTGCTGAAATTCCTGCTTCTACACCACTGTTAAAGGTGCAGGAGCCCCATCCTCTTTTTCACCTGCCCACCTTATCACAACACAAATAAAACACAAGACCAAATGGGAACCCTTCTGCCCTTTGATACTAGGGGAAGGGCCATAGTTCAGTGATAGAGCATTTGCCTTGTATGCAGAAGGTCCCAAGTTCAATCCTTGGCATCTCCAGGTAGGGCTGGGAGAAACTCCTGCCTGGACCCCCAGAGAGCTGCTGCCAGTCAGTGTAAACAATACTGAGCTAGATTGACCAATGGTCTGCTTTCAGTATAAGGCAGCCTCCTATGTTCCCAGGCAGGTGCCTTTGCTATATTTTCTTCAACACCTGCTAAAATGTTTTCTGTTTTGACAAGGCTATCCAGACATGTATTGTTTTAAGAACTGCTGGTTTTACTTATATTTTGATACATTTTATTTCTAATAGGTTTTAAAGTTTGATTTTAGTGGTGTTTTTAAATGGATATGTTATATTGTTTTATGTAAACCGCTTAGAGGTTTTAAGTGATTTAGAGGTACATGAAAAAAAATGGAAATGGACTGCCTTCAAGTTGATCAGGACTTATGGCGACCCTATGAATAGGGATTTCATGGTAAGCGGTGTTCAGAGGGGGTTTACCATTGCCTCCCTCTGAGGCTAGTCCTCCCCAGCTGGCTAGGGCCTGCTCAGCTTGCCACAGCTGTACAACCCAGCCCCTTCCTTGTCCGCAACTGCCAGCTGGGGGGCAACTGGGCTCCTTGGGACTATGCAGCTTGCCCACGGCTGCACAGGTGGCAGGGCACGTAACCCCTGAGTCACTCACTGTGGGGGTGATCTTTAGCTGGCCCGACACCCAGGAGACACGAGTGGAGCTTTGAACGCACAGACTCTGGACTCCCACCCAGGCTGTCCTCTCCACTGTGCTATACCAGCAGATAAGCAGTACATAAATCTGGTTAAATAAATAAAAATAAATAAAATAGCTAATACACAATATAAAACAATAAAGCCCATGTTAGAACTGGCCCCATGCATGTGATTTGGAGTTAGAAACTAGTTTTTTGTGAGAGTGAGGAGGAGTATGTATTTAAGGTGATGGAGGATGAATGCTTAAAGTGCATCTGTGCTTATGAATGAATGAATGAATTGCTTTACCTGTTATAATTCTGTCAATTGTTAAGGTAGGATGAACAGACGCAAAAAGAGGACAGGGAGGCTCTTCTTTTAATAGTTGTGTAAAAGGACATTGTTGTCAATCTCTGCTCTTCTCATCAATGCATGAGAAGTTACAATTAGTGGTGGCTGGTGCACATTGGAAACTGGTAGGGCAGAAGGCAGGGAGACCAACAGTAGGTGGACCCAGAACTAATAACAGGCAGAGCCGGAGCCAATGGCAGGTAGTGGTGTCCCCTGACTGGTTGTAAGAAGGCAAGCAGGTGTGGACTGGCTGAGGGCAGACTGTAGTTGGTGGGGTAGCACCCCATTTGCCCTAATGGACCGGTCTCCACTGGCTACAGTTGCTAAGCCTCCCTCTTTAAACATAGCTGCTAAGGTTATAGGCCGCCTTTCACCTTCACACCTGACCACCCTATGTAGCAGATCCCTGCATCACAAAAGTGGGTTGCATTGTATTCAGGGACAGTGAATGAACTGTAGAGTGGCCCCTCCAGTACAGGCAGCCCAGCCTCCAGGTTCTCGCCGCCCACCTCACTTTCTCTCATCCCAAGGAGCTATCCTGCTTCAGGTCTGTGTTAGGAGCCCTGCCAGGAAGCTGTATATAAATAACCTTGCAAATAAATTAGTTACATTACCAATAAATACCCCTGTCCAACACTGTTGGCTCAGAGGTCTGAAACCAAAAGCCAGGGTTCAACAAGGCAACACAAAAAGGGAAATTAACAAGGGAGATGAATCTGCAGAAGGCAACTGTTGCTCAATGCAAGGCCTTTGTGGGAACTTGCAGGCTAGGGTTGCCAGGCTCAGGGCCTGAGAATTCCTGTATCTTTAAGAGAAGAGAAAATTCAGCCAAGTGCAGGTTTTCTTTCAACCCTGTAATGGGAAAAACCACAAGGTGGAATTCTTCCTTCTCCCTGCACAACTTTTAAAGATACAGTCCATCATGGGTAAGAGTGTGACCAGGAGGTCTATGTGCCTATCCAGACATCCTTCTTATTGTGTATTCATGATTACTTCTGCTCCTGATAGTATTGGGCAGTTACATGAGATCCTGCTATCAATACTCTTTGTGCTTGCCAATTTCAGGACAGACGTAATGGCTTCATTTCCAATCAGTGCATGACCCAGTAATTTCCTGATTAAATCTTGTAACAAATGTTCTAGGGTGGGGGTTGTCTTGCTTTTGTGGTGCTACAGCACAAGGGAGGCTACTAGTCACACATGGTGGCTATATTCTCCTTCCACTGTCAGAGGCAGTATGCATCGGAACGCCAGTGGCTGGAGTCGCGGGTGAAGAGAGAGCTGTTGTGCTCATGTTTTGCCCCTCCAGATGGCAACGATGTGGTAACACTGGGCAAGCATCGCAGAACAACTCACAAAACAGAATGTGATCCAGAATAAATCTATCACTGATGCACTATTATTGCATCAATGGCATGCTGCAGAATGAAAATGGAAATGGACTGCCTTCAAGACAATCCCAATTTATGGCTACTGTATGAATAGGGTTTTCATGGTAAGCGGTATTCAGAGGGGGTTTACCATTGCCTCTCTCTGAGGCTAGTCCCCCCCAGCTGGCTAGGGCCTGCTCAGCTTGCCACAACTGCACAAGCCAGCCCCTTCCTTGTCCGCAACTGCCAGCTGGGGGGCAACTGGGCTCCTTGGGACTATGCAGCTTGCCCACGGCCGCACAGGTGGCAGGGTGCGTAACCCCTGAGCCACTCACTGTGGGGGTGATCTGTAGCTGGTCCTTTGCACCCAGGAGACCCGAGCAGGGATTTGAACTCACAGACTCTGGACTCCCAGCCATGTTCTCCTCCCCACTGTGCTATACCAGCTGCTGTTGCAGAATACACCTGCAAAAATAGCTTTGTCTGGAGAGACCCTCAGTACGCTGTTCAGGTGCTTTGCTGTTGATGGGCAACTTGAAGGCCCCTGTTCTTTCTTTATCTTTAATCTGGATTTGGATAGGGCAGCACTTGAAACAGAAGGCTGTCTTCTGTGAAGTAGAACATGTGGCCATCCTGATTTCCCCGAGGAAAAGGGCTTTAGTTTTTTGTTTTTAAAATGAAAGTTGAAAATCAGGGAACAGCCTGGAATACCCCTTGGGGGCCAGGCTTCCCTTTGACTACAGACATGAATACAATGTTATAAAAAAATATCAAAAATTTATAAACAAAGGCCAATGTGCATAAACATATAAACAAAGGCCAATATGCATAAACGTATAAACAAAGGCCAATATGCATAAACGTATAAACAAAGGCCAATGTGCATAACCTAATGCCTATGAAAATACAAAATGTACACATTTTGTATTTTCATGGGCATTAGGTTATGCACATTGGCCTTTGTTTATAAGTTGCCCTTCATATTGATATTGACATTGTTCTGACCACATTATATATTTTGTTTCTTACTATGTATGGGCACTGAGTTATTTTCAAATATTTTCTGGCCTATTTTGCATTATTATATGAGAACACCTACAAGGATTTCATACTGTTTGTTTGTATACATTACATTTTTGATTTTTTTTATAACATTGTATTCATGTCTGTACCTTAACTTTTTCTGGAGCACTATACTTACGTTGACGTAGATTTTAACGTCACAGTTTTCGTTCCCTTTGACTACGCCTCAGTAGCTCAGGCTGTTGTAAAAGGCACCCAAATGGGACCGGGCCCCCTGTAAAACAGGGTAGCCAGCCCTCCTTAATTCCCAGTGTAAACCTTCAACAAATCAGATTGCAAACCTGCCAACTTCTGAAAAGCCCAAATAGTGAGATTTAGGTCAGTCTCGCAAACAATTCTTTGCAAAAATTGCCAACTCACAAGCATGTATGATAGTTATTTTTAGCCAAAAAGGGGGAGATAAAAGAAGAACTAAAATGGTCCAGATTTCCTGCCTTCTTGCCTAATGCTGATTTTTTTACTTGCCATGTAGGACCATGCAATATTCCAGTCTGATTTCAGTTTCTCTCCTTTTCTAGGATTGTCATGGATTCCAAACATATTTGCAAAAATGTATGCTGGTACCAGCAAGCACCTTCAGAATCTTCATACCACCATCCTTTCAAGAAGGAACAATAGATATAAATATTTGTGTCTCTGCACCATTTGCAAATTTTGCTCTAGATATTCTTGCTTCACTTGCAGGGTTCAAAAACCTAGATCCTATCTGTCCAGAACCTCCTTGTTTTGCAGTTTTATCTCAATTTGCAAATGAACTTGAGACATTGCAAGGGTAAAGTGGCAAAAGAAGACAGAGCTCCTGTACCTTTAATAGCTGTGCAAAAGAGGGAATTTCAGCATTTCTCCCAGCATGTAAAGTCTCCCTAATGGCAAGTAACAAAACAATGTTGATCTTGACTAGAAACCTGTGTTATAGATTGCTTTAAAGTTGATTGAGAATTCCATCATTTAAAAAGTCTATTTTGTATGTTTCTTTTCATTGATGCTACATGGCCTTCTGCAGCCTGTGTCAATGTAGTGTCCTCCAGATGTTTTGCACTACAATTCCCATTGGCCCAAGCCAGCACAGTCTGTGGTGGGGTTCATGGGAGTTGTAGTCCAAAGAAGGCACCAGATTAGCAAACATAGCTTGCCATTGGTGGGGGGTGGGGGAGCGCTTGCTCAAGTGAAACCTGCTGAAATCCCCTCTTCTGCACAATTATGAAATGTGCAGAAATCCTCTTTTGTATCTGGCCTCCCAACTCAAAAACCTCAGTTTTGGTTGTTAGAAAGCAAGTGCCCTATTTGACTTGGCCAAAGATCTTCAGGAACATAGAAAATACCAAGTCAGATCATGCAATGCTGTGCTCTACCAATGAGCTACGGTCCTTTTGCATAAAGTTCTTCATGGTCCATAGCTAGTGTGGGTTACTGTTGGCCCTCCAGATGCTGCTGAACTACAACTCCCATCAGCCCCAGCAAGCATGGCCAACGGCCAGGAATGAATATAGGAACATAGGAAGCTACCTTATATCAAGTCAGCCCATTGGTCCATCTAGCTCAGTACTGTCTACACTGACTGGCAGCGGCTCTCCAGGCTTTCAGACAGGGTCTCTCCCAGCCCTACCTGGAGATGCCAGGGATTGAACCTGGGACCTTCTGCAGGCGAAACAGATGCTCTGCCACTGACCTACAGGCCTTCCCTTTCTAGTCCACCATCCTGTTCCTCACAGGATTGACTGGACCAGTGTCCTAGTCCTAGTTTCCCAGCCAAAAGGCGAGCCACGTATTTGGATCTTGGTTCCTTGTCAATGAAATATAAGGGCTCACACAGATGTGATGTGGAAGATACACAATCTGATCTTACAGCTTCCCTGACACGTTTTAAAACAGCAGCTCTGTGGTAGAGCACAGACTTTGAATGCAAAAGATCCCGAGTGCAATCAATCCCTTGTGTCTCAAGGTATGGCTCAGAAAGAAAAGACGCTTGCCTGAAACTCTGGAGATCCACTGCAGGTCAGTGAGACAATATAAGGCAGCTTTCTGTGTCTAATCAGATCTAGAGAAAACAAAGCTTTGAAAAGGCATGCCTCTCCAGCAAATGCAGCGTTTTCTGGAACCACATTGCTCAAGCTGAGAAGCCAAAAGAAATTTGTTCTTGGAAAGATATATTTTGAGAAACTGTCCTTCATCCACACATTTGAACTTCAGCCAATAATTAAAAAATACATAGGCGGACTCAGAGAAAAGTTGGCCACTGTACTTAGCAGCCTGTGCTTCTTAGATATGATCACAAAGTGTCAATATTTTTTCCTGCCAGAGCTCTTAGGTCGTTAACAGTTGCATGGCCAGGCGGAAACTCAGCAGGCAAAGCCTCTCCTGGGATAGAGGTGCAGTGATTGGAAAAGCTTCACTTGTTGCATTTCTTCTCATCATGCAATGGTTAAAGGCAAAGAAGTCCTGGCAGTCTTATCGTGACATACCATTGAATGCTAGGCCTTGCCATGCTCCACATCTGTCCCGTGTAGGGTTGCTACTATTCACAATTGCATGACAAGCAGAAATCCAACAGGTAGCTCTTAGGGCTGTTTCTGTACCTCCCCCTCCCTGGCGACTCTCATGTCTTTGTAGCTGTCTGACCTGCAGAACAGTAGCTAGCAAAGCTTTTAGAATGACTATAAATTATAAGTTATAAGCTCTATATAAATCATTGTATTTTGTATTTGTAAGTATCGGATAAAGTTTGTTTTATTTTGCAGGGCACCTGGGGAATTTTAACAGTGGGTGGCCATGCAAATGTAACAATCAAACAAAATAATTAGGGCCAAATTCATTACCACAAATGAATCTTTTGTCCAGCTTTTGTTGTGCTATAGCGCAAGAGTGCCCCTCCAGACGGCAATCGTGCCATAACATTGGGGAAGCATCACAGAAGTACTAATAACTCAGAACGATGTGTGGACAGTCCAGTATAAATCCACCACTAATGCACAATTATTGCATCAATGACATGTTGCAGAAATACACCCACAAAAAACACACCACTCTGGAAGGCCCTGGCTCTCCTTTGCACCCTGCTGGTGTGCTTCTCTAAGTGCTGCTGTTTAGGATGGCCAGATGCAAAAGTGGACAGGGCTCGTGCTCCTTTAATATTTGTGTAGGAAAGAGAATTTCAGTAGGTCAAAAGCATAGGGCTCCTGCCCCTTTAATAGTTGCGTACAATGCAGAATTTCAGCAGGTGCAACAAAGGAGAAAAGATTTCACCACTTGGATATCTGCCTGTCATGCACAGGAGGAGCCCTGCAAAAAAGAGAAAGAGAGAAGGTAAACTTTGTTCTAGGAAAGCAGGCAAGCTACATTTTCTCTGGATTCCTGCATTTCCAGCACCCAAAAAGGAAAACAAATCTACACTAATCTCTTTAGAAGCTGACTTCATTTGGCTAAACCACAAATTGGGGACTCTATGTTAGGAATGTCACATCTTGGGCTTGAACTTCTGGCCCCCTTCCGGAATTGGGTCAACACTTTTTTCTTTGGGGAACTTTGCCATTTTCTCCATTTCTTCAGTAGTTCTCCTTCTCCAGCTACTACCAGAAAATGAAAATGTCCTTATTGATTTGAAGTAGGGTAGCCGTTAAAATAAGTCATGTGACCACTGACTCTGCAACCCTTCCAAAGCCATGGTTTTAGCATAGCCACTTAACACATTGACAAAAAACAGAAGGGCAAAGATTTGCTTAACCTTTGGACATGCTATCTATCGATGCAAATTTAGGAACAGATACTATAATTTCAGTTGAAATGCAATAAATTTCACCGTGATGGGGAAATGATGTGACCAGGCAATTATGGACCAGTCTGCTGACCAGGTGCTTAAAGGCTGATGGGCAACTCCTTCAAGGCCGCTGATCATCCTTCTTATGGCTCTTCACCTTTAAACCAGACTTCGACCAGATGGCCCTTCAAAACAGAGCTCCTTCAGTTAGAGCAGGAACCTTTTCACCTGATGAGCCAGGTCTTTATCTCCCCCAGATTTGCAGGCCAACTTTGGTAGGTGGGTATGACCATCTACCTGCCAATCATCAGGCGCCACCCTCCTATCAAAATTGGCCCATACAGGGAGGCAGTGACCAAGCAGGACTGAGCTCCACATGCATCAGCTGGAGTTCAATCCCAGCCACATTTCTACCTACCCCACCACCTGAAGCTACATATGGCATCAGGTGTGGAGCAGGTGACCACGGTTTGGGGAAAATGGTTTCGCAAGCCAACTAGGAAGGTCTGCTGGGCCAAACTTGGCCCGCAGGCTGGAGATTCTCACCCCTGAGTTAAAAGATTGCTTTTTGACAGCCCTTCAAATAAAAGACCGTCTTATGTAAAGTAGGACACATGGCCACTCTATGTGGTTATCAAAAGATGGGGGAAGTCCTCTCTGTTGGGGGTCTGAACTTCCAGGGAGAGATAGAATCCTAATGCATGTAGTTCCTTCCTCCCCCTCCAGCCAAGATTTTAGAGGAATGAACGTGGATGGCAAAGAACCCTCACTGCCTGTGCAAAGAATGCCATCGCTACTCCATCATTAGAGAAGCAGGCTCAGAAGGAGCTATTGCTTTGTTGTTGTGAAGCTTCCCTGTACTAGTAGAAGGGGGATCTGAGATATCCCTTTCTCTTCCTCTGCTGATACAAGTGTTGGGATTAGTATCACCAATCTGCAGACCCTCATGTGCAGCAATAGCAGGCTTGCATGACAAATCACACATGGTGTTTTCCCCCCTCTTCTGCACAACTATTAAAAGGTGCAGAAGTCCTTTCCTCTTTTTCACCTGGCCATCCAAAGTTCTCCACTGCTAAGTAAGGATCTCCGATTACTGGTACTGGGCTGGGGGAGTAGAAAGTAAAGCATGCATAGAGGGGATACCAGTTTTAAAAGTCTGAGAAGCAATTTTTAAGGGATCCTAAGAACAATTACACAACAATGATGGAACAAAGAAGGCTATTTAATTCAGGAAGCCTTGTAAAATCCAGTGAAGAATTTTAATAGCCAGTCTGAAAAGCTGAACAGTTAGCATTGTTAGTTTTACCCTCACCCCCTGGAAGGGCTCCTGTGCTTTTAACAGCTGCTTGACCCATAAGTGTATCTAACAAGTGCAACTTATTCCCACTACATACCTCAGTGCCAGGAAAAGTTTCACCTGCTGAGTGCTTAGCAGCTACAAATGGCACAAGAGCCCTGCTAGAGAAAATTTGTCCACCAGACTTCTCAAATATTATCATATGGGATTGCCAATATTTTTTTCTGATAACACTCTTGTGCCTTTAACAGCTGCACAGCCGGCAGAAACTCTGCAAGTGGAGTGTTTGGGAAAACTTTATCTGTTGAATTTCTCTTTCTAATTAAAATTTTAAAAGTATAGGAACCCTAGACATCCTAGCAAGACGTACTATTGAATGGTTTGCCATGTTCCAAATCTCTCTAGCATTGAGTTGCCACCTGTGCCTTTAACAATTGTATGACAGGCGGAAATCCAGCATGTGTAGCTTAGGGTTAAAGGACTCCTGTGTCGTTATAACTGTCTCCTCTGCAGAAATTTAGCAGATGAAGCTTTGACCACCACTCACTTTCTGTGCCGAGGGGAAAAAAATCACCTGACAAATTTGTGTTCCAAGGTTGCTTTTAAAGGCTCAAGAAGCAGAAGTGGCAATCTTACTATCTGTTGAGGATTCCCTGCCACTATTAGACTGGTTTAACCAGGAAAATTGTATTCTCCCAGGCAACTAGTATTGAAGTCTGAAAAACCATTAGACTCCAGTCAACGAGGCTATACCCAACAAAGATTATACACTGTCTCCTCCCCTTAAATTTTAAATTCCACCCTAGCACCACCAGATTATGTCCTTGTCCGTCCAAGACAAGGGTTGCCAACTTTTCAACCTGTCCTTGTAGCTGTGTCTTAGCAGAAGCTCGATCTTCAGGAAATCAACAGAAGATTTTTATATCACAGCCAGTTGGTGTTAAACATTATCACCCACTAATGCCTGGGCACCAAGCTGCTGTTAAAAACACAGCTACAGCAGCCAATTAAAAAATGGCAACCCTACACCAAACCCTATTATTATTATTATTATTACTACTACACTACATCATTTATGGCTTCCTATGAGGCATCTCAAATAAATTTACAATACAATAAACACATAGGTAAAACAATGCACATATAAAAGCAGTTTTTAAAAATCAATTATGTATAGAACAATTTTGGAAAACAGCTACTCCCCAGTTGCTTTGGCCGTGCAAGAGACAAGTCTTTCTGAAATCAGAAGTTAGCAACTGCTTGGCCCATCTGTTAAGACATCCTTGCTGGCCCAAGATAAGCTGCAAAGTTGTTTTGAAAAAAACAAAGGGCCTTTCACCTTGCTGGATAAGGGTGGTGCCCAGATAAAGGATTCCCAACTTTTTAACTGGCTCCTCTAGCTGAACATACAACAGCAGCTAGGTATGCACTGAAAAAATGGAGATAAACATTATCTGCTAGCTGCTGCTGTATCAAACCGCTGTTAGGCATGGGGAGGCAGGGGAAATGTGATCAGCCATACCCAAGATAGGATACAATTTCCTTCACCCATGCCAGCCCTAGAGGTAGGCAAGCTGGGCAGTTGCCCAAGGTGCCAAGCTGACGGAGGGTGCCAAACTGAGCTCAGTGGCTGTGTTTTTTTAAATGAACTGTAATGAGGCAGGTGGCGAAAGTGTCTGTAACCTTTTTTTCAAGGTTCTACAGGTTGTTTGGTACTAACTATAAAAATGACCTTCCTTCAATTAGCTTTTAAAGTAGATTTCTTTTTCAGTTTCCACTTTGATGTCATTTGTGTTAGGTAAAAATCAGTGGAGCACAGTTTTGCTTTGGGGCAACTTACCATTACCAAGCATTTCACACTTTAAACACTATAAGCACTATATAAATAAAAATAAAGTAAGGCCATAAGCTGTTAGAGGTCAGCTGGATATAGTACTTTTTTATTTATAACATTTAAAGTTATTTTTAAAGCTGAGGAGGAACTGTTGGAGCTCAGAGAGTAGAGCTTGCAACAGGAGCCATTTTGTGTGTGTGCTGAACATAATAAAGAATATAGGCCTACGACTCCATGAGCCTACAACTCTATAAAGTCTACAACTCCATGAGAATCATCGTTTGAGACCTCAATGCACCACATGACCAAGACTTCACTGGGATCCTAGAACAGCAGCAGGAGTGCACTGAAAGCAGAGCACCAAATAAGAGGCAGCTTGCTGGGGCGCTGCTGGGGAAAAGCCTGGGAATAACAGGGACTGTTTAACACTGCTGTTTTGCATTCCTGCACAAGCCATGCAACTTGGTAATATTGCAAAGCTACAGGGCTGCCCAGAGGACAGAGGCTACTGGAGCAATTTGCCCCAGGCCACCACAAAATAAGGGACCCTTGCCTTGGTTCCTGGGCATACCATTGATCCCCTGCCCTGCCCCTGCTGCATTGCCCACCAGAATTCTTGGCATTTTGTTTAAAGTTTCCATAAAAAGAGGAAATGTTATGTTAGAGCGTAAGATGACACTGAATCTCAACATATAATTGCGACACAATGAGACCTCTCCATGATGAAGTAAATATTTTACATAGTTGTGCATGAAGCAGAATATATGCTAATTTGAGGCTTAAACTGGCAATAAAATCTGTCCTCAGAAGGCTGGAAGGGAGGGGACTGCTTATTAGCTAGGTCTGCAGCCCAATTGTAAGGGTGTCTAAACCAATCACAGTAAGGTAAAGTCTTTTTTTCAAAATAAGTTTGGCCAGGCAGCCTTATGATTGGCCCAGACCAAGTAGCCCTGATTGCAGAGTTTCTTGTAAGAGACATGGAACAGGGAAGGCTTTAAGGGGGGATTGTGTGGCACAGCAGGCAGCCTGTTCTTGTCATAGAAAGAACTCCAGGCCTACTGGGGAAAGAGTTCAAGCAGTGAGTGAGTTAATGCCACCTAAGATTTCCAGGCAAGGTGCCACTGAAGAGTAATTTTATGTGGCAGTTACCACAGATAAAGGTGAAGGAGTGGTGAGAGGCTAGGCCTTACAGGAGGGATCCTTCCTGAGTGAGTAGTGAAGAAGGGCAGCAGCAGACCAGAACCAGGAGACCTGTAAGGCGGAACCCAAAGCTCTGCCAGAATGGGCTTAGAATTTCGAGGAGGTACTCAGGAGAAGCAAAACTGAATCTCCATTCCCTTATCTTCATGTAACAAAAAATTAAGAACATTTATCCTTCTGCTTGGTCTCTGGACAAGGAAGAGCTGCAGGTGCAAATTCTTACATGTAGTAAGTGCATACAGTAATTATCATGTGTGGCCCCCAGCTTTGTACACACATGCATCAGTCTGTGTAGGGAGCAGCAGCAGGGACCCCAACATCACACCTGCAAAGCCAAAGACACTCTTTGCCCAGGGTGCTATTTAGCCTAGGGCGGCCCTACCTTCACCATCCGCAAGACTGCCAGGGTTTCTGAATAACTGCTTGCAGAAGTTCTCACTTCTACACAACTATTAAAGGTGCAGGAACCCCTTATACCGAATCAGGCCCTTGGTCCATCAAGCTCAGTATTGCTTACACTGACTGGCAGAAACTCTCCAGGATTTCCCAGCTCTACCCGGAGGTGCCAGGGATTGAACCTAGGACCTTCTGAGTGCAAGTCAGATGCTCTGCCGCTAAGCATCTGCCCACCTTATTCCCCAGTGCTTATGGTCCAGTTC
This sequence comes from Rhineura floridana, assembly GCF_030035675.1. NCBI lineage: Eukaryota > Metazoa > Chordata > Lepidosauria > Squamata > Rhineuridae > Rhineura > Rhineura floridana. The sequence continues at coordinate 28,985,941 of NC_084494.1, read as the reverse complement.
CCCCCTCAATTTGCAATATACTGTTTTGAAAGGCGCTAACATGTACAAAGAGCATCCTACACAGGCCAGCTGGCACCTTTAGCACTCCACCGCTGATAGCACGACTTAAAAGAATTTCCTCCTTTCCATGTTCATGAGTGAATGTGAACAGGGAAACCACAGGGCACTGCTACACACACAGATAAATAGCCCACCCTGCTGGCTTTAAGGGAGAACTGCAGCTAAAATTGTTCATGATTCCATCTGTGATCATTTCCTTTCCTGAAGCTGTGGAATTTTAACCTTTTCCCCACAGGAAATCTTTTTTGCACACTGTGCACTGCAAAGCTACACAACCAGCAGCCCTCTCATTTTGAGCATTCTGGGGAAGCTTTTTAAGATCGTGGCTACTGTTGCTTTCCCTTTAGCTCAAAACATACAGGCCTAGAGTAGGAATTGGCATTTCCTTCCCTCCACCACCCCAGGGGCCTGCGCTTTTAATAGCTATGTAGCAGGCAGGCATTGTTGGCTTTAAAGCGTGTTTCAACAAATTCATGGAAGATAAGGCTATATCAGTGGCTACTTTGCACAATGGCTATGTCCTACCTAGGGTTGCCAGGTTCTTGGCCTGAGACTGATCCTGTAAGAGAAGAGAAAGTCAGCGAAGTGCAGGTGTTCTTGCAATACTATAATGGGAAAAACCACAAGGTGTGATTCTCCCTTTCCCCTGCACAACTTTTAAAGATACAGAAGACCGCTTGGTTGCCAGCCCCAGCCTCCAAGAGGTCTTCTGTATCTTTAAAAGTTGTGCATGGAGAAAGGAGAATTCCACCTTGTGGTTTTTCCCATTAGTGTTGCAAGAAAACCTGCACTTGGCTGACTTTCTCTTCTCCTAAAGATACAGGATCAGTCTCAGGCCCTCAACCTGGCAACCCTAAAGAGGATGGGGGCAAAGCTAGCATGAGTTGGCTCCGCTGTCATTGACTCTGGCTCCAGCTGCTGTTGGGCTCCCTGCATTCTGCCCTGCCAGTTCCAAATCGGCACCAGACACCACTACTGTCAAGGATGGCTAAGGTTGCGTAGTAATATAGCTCGACCAGGAAGAAATGTAGGGAATGTTTTGCATGGGTTCCTGGGATGATACGAGCTGGGAAAAATTAGGGAGTCTCATAACATCCATCTGCAGCTTGTTGTCCTAACCGGCAGGCAGTGGAACCTTATCTCTAAACTGCCTGGTACCAAGATCAGGAGGCCTGAGTAGCTGTAAATTAGTAGGCCTGCCTTTGTGGTGAACTTTTTAGGCTATTCCATCAAGAGGTGTCATGACTGGCTAATTGGTCCTCTCGCTGCCGCTGGGCAAATTCCCATAAAAAGAGGGGCTACCATTCAGTTAGTTATCCTGTCCTGTCTTATCCCATCTTGACTTACCTGTGTGATGTCCAGGGTTATAAGACACCAAGTGGGGGTCAGCTCTTATACTTGTTGCAAGTACTTAGCTTAGGGTAGGTAAGTTATGTTATGTCTGTGTGAACCTCTCACTGTATTTTGTAAGGATGTTTGACTATATCTAGCTCTGCTTAAGGGCATTTGGGTTTAAAGGAATTGTATGCTGCTCTTCTATATGCACTTCCATTATGTTTAATAAACTATTTCATATTATTTGGTGTGTTACTTGGGGCAGTGGCTCTAAAACCAGAACCTTGACCACAAAGCTACTGACTACTCATTTGGGTTTGGCTGAAGGCTCCAGAGCCTGAGTGCAACATTGGCTCTTGCCCTTGGGAATCTCTGCCAGTCTGTTGGTGCTCTGAGTTCACCTTGGCTCAGAGTAGAAGGTCAGGTTAAGGGGTGGTGGTAGTCTACCTACCTTACAGGGTTGGCGTTGGGTGTAATTCCTCCCTGGTAAGGAGAGGCATGGGGACTGCCTGCCTGGGGACAACTGCTCTGGGGTTAGGGGGTCTTTGACACTAACAGGTTAGGCTTCTTCCAGGCAAAGAGGAAAGTCTGATGTTGAAAGTCTTCCCTGTCGGGATTTTTGCTTGTTGCTAGCTGTTAAAACATGCAGGAACTTTGCCACAGAGAGGGGTGCTTGTTTCAGACTTTGAGGGGGTCTTCTGTACCTTTAAGACAGGGATGGGGAACCTTTTCCGGATCTAGGGCCACAGTCCCATTTAGGCAAACTGGCAGGGGCTACGTGCCAGTGATGGGCAAGGCCAAAGTGGGCAGAGCAACAAAGGGACAGTTTCTATGCAAACCTCTCTACGTCCTCCTTCCAGGGAAGCGAGAGGCGTTGGGAGAGGTCAAGGACACATCCCAGCCATGGGAAAAAATGTGTGGGGTGAAAACGGGGCCAGTGAGGGGTGCGGCCTGGGGAGTGTGAGGGACCAGATCTGGAGGGCCGCAGTTCACCAACAACAACCCTGTGCCTCTGCTGTAAGAATGGCAGGGAGGGAAGATTTTACCCACAGGGGACAGCCTGTGAGAAATCCACAAGCAAGACATGAAGGGGATAGACCTAGAAAACTGACTGTTAGTCCACTGAACACTAAAGTCAGGATCATTCAGACCATGGTATTCCTGATCTCTATGTATGGATGTGAAAATTGGACAGTGAAAAAAGCAGATAAGAGAAAAATCAGCTCCTTTGAAATGTGGTGTTGGAGGAGAGCTTTCTGCATACCATGGACTGCAAAAAGACAAACAATTGGATGTTAGAACAAATTAAACCAGAACTATCACTAGAAGATAAAATGATGAAACTGAGGTTATCATACTTTGGACACATCATTAGAAGACATGATTCACTAGAAAAGAGAAACAGCTGGGAATTACAGAAGGGAGTAGGAAAAGCAGAAGGCCAAGCAAGAGATGGATTGGTTCCATAAAGGAATCCACAGACCTGAACTTACCAGATCTGAACAGGGTGGTTTATAACAGATGCTCTTGGAGATCGCTGATTCATAGGGTCGCCATAAGTCAGTCAACTTGAAGACATAAGACACATAACAGTCCACTGAGGTCAGTACTGCCTACACTGATAGGCAGCAGCTTCCTTGAGGTTTCAGGCATGGTGTCTTTCCCAGACCTGCAAATGGCAGGGATTGAACCTGGGACTACCTGCATGCAAAGTGTGTGATCTCCCACTTGCACTAGCCCTTCCCTTGTTTGTCTCTAGCATGTTATTCAGATATACTGCCCCTGAACACAGAGGTTCTATTTAGGCACCTCCCTCTTTTTGAGCCAGTCCCCATCAGCACAAATCTGGGGTAGGCAGATTCTATAAGTTAATTATCTGAACTTACTGTTTTTAATTATGGAACTACCTGTCCCAGATCAGTGTCTTCTTTTTTCTGTCTTGAATCTTCCAGTTCCATTGAACAGCCGGGACATTTATCATGTAGATTCCTCCCCCCTACGAATCAAGAGGGCACTCTAGACTTTTCATATAGCAACGTCATTCTGTCATTCATTCAACGTCATTCAGAAGAGCAAAATTACCACAGGCCTAACCACAAGTGCCAAAGACACTTGAAGAGAGACACTGCTTACAAGTGCCTGTACGCTAATGCTAGGAGCCTCCGAACCAAGATGGGAGAACTGGAGTGCTTGGTCTTAGAGAAGAGCATTGATATAGTGAGCATAACCGAGACCTGGTGGAATGGAGAAAACCAGTGGGATACGGTTATCCCTGGATATAAACTATATCGGAAAGACAGGGAAGGACGTATTGGTGGCAGAGTCGCTCTATACGTGAAAGAAGGCATTGAATCCAGCAAGCTCGAAACCCCAAAAGAGGCAGACTCCTCCACAGAATCGTTGTGGGCGGTGATACCATGCCCCAGGAGGGACTTAATACTGGGAACGATCTATCATCCCCCTGATCAGAATGCTCAGGGAGACCTTGAGATGAGATATGAAATTGAGGAAGCATCCAAACTAGGAAATGTGGTAGTAATGCGTGACTTCAACTACCCGGACATAGACTGGCTGCATATGTGTTCCAGTCATGACAAAGAAGCAAAGTTTCTAGATATTCTAAACGACTATTCCCTAGATCAGTTGGTCATGGAACCGACCAGAGGGACGACAACCCTGGACTAAATCCTCAGTGGGGACCGGGACCTGGTGCGAGATGTAAGTGTTGTTGAACCGATTGGGAGCAGTGACCACAGTGCTATTAAATTAAACATACATGTAACTGGCCAATTGCCAAGAAAATCCAACACGGTCACATTTGACTTCAAAAGAGGAAACTTCACAAAAATGAGGGGATTGGTAAAAAGAAAGCTGAAAAACAAAGTCCAGAGGGTCACATCACTCGAAAATGCTTGGAAGTTGTTTAAAAACACTATATTAGAAGCTCAACTGGAGTGCATACCGCAGATCAGAAAAGGTACCGCCAGGGCCAAGAAGATGCCAGCATGGTTAACGAGCAAAGTCAAGGAAGCTCTTAGAGGCAAAAAGTCTTCCTTCAGAAAATGGAAGTCTTGTCCGAATGGAGAAAATAAAAAAGAACACAAACTCTGGCAAAAGAAATGCAAGAAGACAATAAGGGATGCTAAAAAAGAATTTGAGGAGCACATTGCTAAGAACATAAAAACCAACAACAAAAAATTCTATAAATACATTCAAAGCAGGAGACCATCTAGGGAGGCGATTGGACCCTTGGATGATAAGGGAGTCAAAGGTGTCCTAAAGAACGATAAGGAGACTGCAGAGAAGCTAAATGAATTCTTTGCATCTGTCTTCACAGTGGAAGATATAGGGCAGATCCCTGAACCTGAACTAACATTTGCAGGAAGGGATTCTGAGGAACTGAGACAAATAGTGGTAACGAGAGAGGAAGTTCTAAGCTTAATGGACAATATAAAAACTGACAAATCACCAGGCCCGGATGGCATCCACCCGAGAGTTCTCAAAGAACTCAAATGTGAAATTGCTGATCTGCTAACTAAAATATGTAACTTGTCCCTCGGGTCCTCCTCCGTGCCTGAGGACTGGAAAGTGGCAAATGTAACGCCAATCTTCAAAAAGGGATCCAGAGGGGATCCCGGAAATTACAGGCCAGTTAGCTTAACTTCTGTCCCTGGAAAACTGGTAGAAAGTATAATTAAAGCTAGATTAACTAAGCACATAGAAGAACAAGCCTTGCTGAAGCAGAGCCAGCATGGCTTCTGCAAGGGAAAGTCCTGTCTCAGTAACCTATTAGAATTCTTTGAGAGTGTCAACAAGCATATAGATAGAGGTGATCCAGTGGACATAGTGTACTTAGACTTTCAAAAAGCGTTTGACAAGGTACCTCACCAAAGGCTTCTGAGGAAGCTTAGCAGTCATGGAATAAGAGGAGAGGTCCTCTTGTGGATAAGGAATTGGTTAAGAAGCAGAAAGCAGAGAGTAGGAATAAACGGACAGTTCTCCCAATGGAGGGCTGTAGAAAGTGGAGTCCCTCAAGGATCGGTATTGGGACCTGTACTTTTCAACTTGTTCATTAATGACCTAGAATTAGGAGTGAGCAGTGAAGTGGCCAAGTTTGCTGACGACACTAAATTGTTCAGGGTTGTTAAAACAACAAGGGATTGCGAAGAGCTCCAAAAAGACCTCTCCAAACTGAGTGAATGGGCGGAAAAATGGCAAATGCAATTCAATGTAAACAAGTGTAAAATTATGCATATTGGAGCAAAAAATCTGAATTTCACATATACGCTCATGGGGTCTGAACTGGCGGTGACCGACCAGGAGAGAGACCTCGGGGTTGTAGTGGACAGCACGATGAAAATGTCGACCCAGTGTGCGGCAGCTGTGAAAAAGGCAAATTCCATGCTAGCGATCATTAGGAAAGGTATTGAAAATAAAACAGCCGATATCATAATGCCGTTATATAAAACTATGGTGCGGCCGCATTTGGAATACTGTGTACAGTTCTGGTCGCCTCATCTCAAAAAGGATATTATAGAGTTGGAAAAGGTTCAGAAGAGGGCAACCAGAATGATCAAGGGGATGGAGCGACTCCCTTACGAGGAAAGGTTGCAGCATTTGGGGCTTTTTAGTTTAGAGAAAAGGCGGGTCAGAGGAGACATGATAGAAGTGTATAAAATTATGCATGGCATTGAGAAAGTGGATAGAGAGAAGTTCTTCTCCCTCTCTCGTAATACTAGAACTCGTGGACATTCAAAGAAGCTGAATGTTGGAAGATTTAGGACAGACAAAAGGAAGTACTTCTTTACTCAGCGCATAGTTAAACTATGGAATTTGCTCCCACAAGATGCAGTAATGGCCACCAGCTTGGATGGCTTTAAAAGAAGATTAGACAAATTCATGGAGGACAGGGCTATCAATGGCTACTAGCCATGATGGCTGTGCTCTGCCACCCTAGTCAGAGGCAGCATGCTTCTGAAAAGCAGTTGCCGGAAGCCTCAGGAGGGGAGTGTTCTTGCACTCGGGTCCTGCTTGCGGGCTTCCTCCAGGCACCTGGTTGGCCACTGTGAGAACAGGATGCTGGACTAGATGGGCCACTGGCCTGATCCAGCAGGCTCTTCTTATGTTCTTATGTTCCTTTCCTAGCGCTATGATATCCTTCAGTGACAAAAACTGTACAGGGGTGGTGGCCCTATGGCCCTCTAGTTGTTGGACAGCTCCCATCAGCCTGACCTATAGTCAGGGATGATGGAAGGAAGGCATGCTGGAGCTGCCTGGTGAAGGGCTGCAGCTCAGTGGCTGAGCATCTGCTTTGCATGCAGAAGGTCCCAAGTTCAATCCTTGGCATCTGTAAGGCAGCTTCCCATGGCCCTTAACCCAAATCAGCTACCCAAGGTAGAAACCTCACTCCGCCAAATGATAGGACCGGATCTGCATGACCTTCTCCATTACACTCTTGGCCACAGCCACAATCCTTTACGGTGTATTCCTGTTGCGGTTTACTCAGAGATTCCTGCTGTACCAAACAGGTTAAGTGCACAGAGGATTGCAGCCTCAGTCTTCATAGTGACTTGTGGCCCTCCAGATGCTGCTGGACTACCATTGCCATCATCTCTGACCACTGGTCAGGCTGGCGTATCTATCTACTCTTTCCTGGAGTAATGAACTGGAAATTGAAAGCAGATTCTCTCCAAATCTTCTCTCTCCCCCCCCCTTTCTTCTATGTAACTTTGCCCACAACCTGGTGCTCTCCCGATATTTTGGAAGACAGCTCCCATCAGCCCCAGGTTGAGGAACGCTGTTCTATGGCAAATTTTAGAATGTAAGCTCCTTAGCACTGAGATTTGACTTTAAACATTTTTTGTAAGGTGAGAAGTAGTGATGTTGCATTTAAGATAATAAGCAAAAAGAAAAACTGTCCCATTCAAAGGAACAGAAGCTCAATCGTGCTTTCCATCCCCACCCCAAAACACAACATTAAGTCTCCATATCTTGCATTGTTCACAGTTTTTATTAATTTTAGAGGTTTTGTAGAAAAACGGTTTTTAGAAAAAGGCAAAATACATTGTTATCAATGTTGCATAAAATGAGCTGCAGATAGTTATATAATTTCATTCTACAGAGTCCAATTGTTATTTACAGAATACAAATATATATATATACACACAGAATATATATATTATCTATCATTTTAACAGCAACAGTAATAATACTTTGCCCAACAACAAGTGCTTCCAGTCAAGTGCCAAAAGGCTTCTTCAATAATATTAACAATAACAATAATATAATAAACTATCCTGTACTCTTGAGGTAGGTAAGTATTATTATTGCAGCTGTGTGTGTTCCCCCCCCCCGGCATATTATCAAAATGCAGAAATTGCTAATTATGCAGAAAATTTGGCAGCTGAAATGCAATCCAATTCATCTCTACTTAGAAGTAAGCCCACTGAGTTCACCTGTCAGGGATGTGCAAAAGATTATAGTTGGTACGAATCTCAGGGGTTTTCTTGTGTTTTCTTTTTTTAAAAAAATTTGTTTCTAGCTCTCATGTCAGAGGTGGAGAACCTGGAGATACTGCTGGACTCCAACTCCCATCATTCCCAACCATTTGGCCATGCAGGCTGAGCTGATGGTAGTTGTAGTCCAACCACATTGCAAGGGCCACAGGTTTCCCCCATCCCTGCTTCTAAGTGGTAAAAACAAGAGCTAGAAATGTAGCGGAAATGCCCAGAGAAATTTCAGAAGCTGGGTGCGGGAATGGGGATGAGCAAAGGAGTTAGGCTCTGTCACAGGGGTAAGCAACCTGCAGCCATCCAGATATTGTTGGGCCTCCAACTCTCATCAGCCCCCGCCAGCATGGCCAATGGCCAGGGTGATGGGAGTCCCCCAGAGGACCCCAGGTTGCCCACCCCATGTTCCAGCTCTGTTTGTAGATTAGAAGAAGCAGAAAAGATTTGCATATAATGGCTTATTCTTGCATAAAAGTGCATGAAGTTATACAGAGGTCACTCCCCTTTTTTGCAGCAGCATCTTAATAAAGTGCAGAATATACACACAGCGCCTATCATCTCCATTTCCCAGAAGCAGAAAATACCTTGAGAAAAGCCACTGGCCAAGGGACTAGGAATGGGAGCCCAGAGTGGACTCCTAGTTCTTTCACATTTTTTTCTAAGAGCTGAAATAAGACAACCATCCTTTGCCTATCTCCCCTCACCCAACCCTGCTCTAACTACTAGATTTTGCTTCCCTGTCAGTGCTAAGAGGAAAAGCGAACCAGGTCTCCTTTCCGTCTGCCCAACACAGGGCAACCTAGACATCTGGTTCTGACGTACTAAACATACAATTAGAATGCTGCAGTTGTTCAGCACCATAGAAACAAGGTGACAGTCCCTCTACCACTTCCCTGGACCTTGCACACACAGAAGGGGCAAGATTAAGAAACTAGCCCTCAAGAAACCCACCACCATCAGCAAAAGAGAATTCATAGGAGCCAGCTATTCCCTGGAAGAGAACACAACGGCTGTTGTATTCCAAAGAACAACTCCAGCCTTGACCGCCCTCAGGGTTTTGGTGCTCTTCTGGTAAGCCGTCTCACCAGATTTGGATTGGGTCTCCTGGGAGCAGGAACAAGCGGTGCTGGCGCTGGGAGAACATAGACGTTGAGAGGGACGCAGCCGACCTGGACATAGGCTCGGAGGTGTGGGATCCAAAGAGGAGATGGTGCGCGGTAAAGATGGGAACCCTGTAGGGAGAGAAAGAGGGGTTAAAATAGGAATTTTTATTTTTTTGCTTCAGTTTTTAACTTGCCCTTCATCAAACAAGCGATTCCAGAGCAGGGTGCATCTATAAAAGCTACCTTAACAATATAGCAATTCCAGTAAAATTATTAAAATATTATAACACCACTTCCTTAGTGCAAAAGTCAGTGGCCTAATACACCAAGAGCCTGCATCATTAACTTTGCAAGTGTAACAGCAGAGATCATTCCACGTGAAACTTAAGGGTTAGTCAACTACGCAAGGGGCGGGTTGGAGGTGCTTAGCAACTAGGCACAGTGGCATGATCTTCACCAAGATAACATTGCTCTGATTGGATGTGTAGTTCTGTGGGAGCTTTCCTCTGCATGTTTTGGGTGTATTTTGTTATACGCAATGCCTAAACCAAAGAAAGGCAAAATCTTTGTTTTATTTCTCCTCAAGATTATACAGTTTTTTTTCTTTTTGTTTTTTTTTTCTTTTTTTTTTTTGTTTTTGTTTAACTATTTTTGATTTTGTTTTTTGTCTTTGAATGTTTTATGATTTCGTCTTGTATGTTTTATGAAAATCTGAATAAAAATTATTGAAAAAAAAAAAAAAAAAAGATTATACAGTTTTTTGTTCAGTTTGTTCAGTCAAGTGTTACCTCTGGACTCCGTCTGCTTTATTTGACTTTGCCAACAATTAAAAGCCCGGCTGAAGACAGAAGATTTTAGAGGGATCAGAACAGGACAAAAAAAGTACATCTTCCTGTGCAACAGTGTGTTCTGGTGGATATTTTTACTTCTGCAGTATAAGTTCTTGTTGGCTTTTCTGTTGCAAAACTGTTTTGTTACCTGTATTACATTTAATATTCCGTTTCTGAACTCTACTTTTTAGGGTGGTTTGCTGTTTAGCTGTATTGTATTTCACATTTTTATATTTTACTGGTTTTTAAATGGGAGACTAAGCTGTCTTGCGGAAGAAGTTCCTCAACAAGTGGGTTATACAATTGTAAAAATAAATAAAGTTGGGCATGGAACAGTTTAAGGAAGCACAAGAATTGGTATCAGTTCAACACAGAGCTGAATTCACTTATGAAGAATATCTTCTGTCATTTTCTTTGGTATCTCTGTTGTTGCCCAATAAGGGTCCAGAAATAATCTTTTCCCACCCATCCTCCAAACAGATTCTCCCTTCCCCTTTGTTGGGCAAAACAACCATGTTACCAGAGAAACAACTCAAAAGGTTAGGTTTTGCATCAGTGATGGACTGCCAAACTTGAAGGATCCTGCCCCACCCCCAGATCAGTTGGACAGCAGTGACTCTGGATGGCATTTTTTACTGTATGTGGGTCCCCACCACCACCACCACCAAGAAGCACAACATTCTCTACACTGACTGGCCTGGCTCTCAGGTTTCAGACAGAGGGAGTCTTATCCAACTCTACCTGGCAATGCCAGGGATTGAACCTGAGACCTTCTGCATGCAAAGCAGATGCTCTCCCACTGAACTACAGTCCCTTCCCAACATGTTGTCCTCACAAGGTTAAACAGCTCAGGCTATCCTTCGTGGCTTCCAGCTGCTTAAGCAAATTTAAGAAGCAGAACCAGAATCCCAGTCTTTCCCTGCTCCCCCCCCCCCCAATCACAGGGCTCAGTCACTCTTCTCTCCCTCACCTGTTGGGTGGTATTGTTTGCCATTGGTTTATTTCTGCTTGATGCTGCTGCCCACAATGCTGTCGACGATGCTGCTGCTGCTAACGATGCTGCTGATGCTGCCAGAGGCTTGACTGTCCCCTCATCCTCAGAGGACAACAAACTCTCCGTAGGTGACGCAGAGTGATAGTCTGATGTCTCTGGCTCAGGTGTTGCTTTGCCAGTGTTGCTGTCCTCCTCATCCTTCACCGTGAAGTGGTGGTTGTCCTCACCAAACCTGGGTGGATGGGGGGAAAGTAGAGGTAAGTAAGACAAGGGGGGCTTTCATCTATTTACACTCCAGGTGATCATCATGAGTTGCTATGTAACTTTAAGAACTGGTGCCAGAACTTTTTTGTTTTCCTCTTTCCTCCTCATCCAATTTTCCTTTTATGTCATATCTTTCAGACTTTAAGCCTAAAGGCAGGGATTTGTTTTAACTGCTCTTATGTAAGCCGCTTTACATAAGGAGAAGGGGGGGGCGGAGAGCAGAACGCATCAAATAAATAAATAATCAGATTGACCTAAAAGCTGCCTCAGTTTTGAACAAAAAAACCTCTGATGCTCAATTAAGTTACTTTTAACGCAAGTACTTATTTTTTAAAAAGGCATTTGCCCCAACTCTTGTGCGCAAAGAAAATACCTGTTCTAAGGATGCCTTCTCCTACACAAGTACATAATTTAAACATTACAGAATGGCTGTGTTCTTCATGTGTGAGTACAATAAATTAATTCACAACAGCTGCAGCCTTATGTACACTTACCTGGGAGTAGGCCCCACTGAATACAGAGAGACATTTCTAAACAAACATGCATAGGGTTGCCCTGGAACAATCCCTTTAGGATTAACTTGATGCCCTCTAGAAGTTCAATTGCCATTAGCCCCAGCCAGCATGTCTAGTGGCTGGAGACAATGGGAGCTGTAGTCCAGCAATGTCTGGAGAGCCACAGGTTCCTTGCGCTGGCTTTACTGGGATACAAGTGTCCCCAACCAACCAAACCCAGCCTGCATCTCCTGAATGAACTATACCAGGGCTTCTCAAACTGTGGTCCATAGACCACTACTGGTCCACGAACGTCACTCTGGTGGTCCACGGCATGCCTGTAGATCTGTGGTTGAAGATGGGAGACGGCACTTCCATCTCATTAAATAGTCATATTGGCTTTTAATTGTATTTTTATTGCTTTTCTTTCTTATGTTGTATTTTATTGCATTCTATGGAATTCAAATTGTAATGCCCTAAAATGCAATATATATAAGAAATAAAAGAAGCAATTAAAACAAAAAACATACAGCATCTAGCACAGCGCACTGCAATTGCTGCAACAGGCAAAAAATCATTAGGTAGTCTGCAAAGACCCTCAGGAGTTTTCAAGAGGTATGTGGGGAGAAAAAAGTTTAGGAACCGCTAAACTATTGTGGGGGGGGGGTTGTTTTAAAAAGGAACAATTCAATCACATCTACTCACCGGCAGCCAATATCACCAGGATCAATCCAAACTGTGATTTCCCTGGGCAATGCCAAGTCCGCATAATTGATGCCACACTCTTCACAGGCTTTCAGGATTGATTCGTCCACAGCATATTGCCTGTTGATCCGGATGCATCTGGGAGAAAGGAGGGACAATGCAGAAAGGGCTTAGAGTTGGAGCAAGGTGGAGACCAAATACAGCAGGTACTATACACTGGGGAGCACCTCCCCCCGCCCCAATTGCTTTCCTCCCCTTCATTTCCTTCAAGGAGCTCAGGGTGACATATATGGTTCTTCCTGTTGATCATCACAACAACCTTGCGAGGTAGCTTTGTCCGAGATGGGAGTGGCTGACCCATGGACAGCCAGGAGGCTTTTTGCTTGAGCAGGAAGTTAACTCCTAGCTAAGAACATCAGAACCGCCCTCGATGGAGCAGATCAAGCAAGGAAGGTTTACTTCTGTTCAGCTGCTGATTGACAGTGAGCTGGATGCCTCTGCAAAGCAAGGCAGGATGGCAATAGGCTACCAGTCCACTTCCAGGCCCAGTTTAAAATGCTGTTTTTAACCTTTGAAGCTCAAAACGGCTTAGGAACATCTCCCTTGTCTTATGAGATGCCCAGAGCGCTTACATTGTGAGGAAGCAATGGAAAACCAAGTTCAAAAAGGCTGTATTCAGAGGTGGTTTTACCATTGCCTTCCTCTGAGGCTGAGAGGCAGTGACTGGCCCAAGGTCACCCAGTGAGCTCCATGGCTGTGTGGGGATTCGAACCCTGGTCTCCCAGGTCATAGTCCAACACCTTAACCACTACACCACACTGGCTCTCATTCATAAATAAAACTAGCTATTATGGCTATTATAGACTGATCCTCATGAAATTGTTTCACCCCCCCTTTTAGAACCATATTGTGCAGCAGTGAATTCCATATAGGTTGCTTATTCATTGTGTTAAAGAGTGCCATGTATTTGTCTATCAAGAATCTATTACTAATCAATTTTGCTGGATGACTCCAACATCTCTGTCTACCCTCTCCACATGCACATGCAAACGCCACACGAATGGAAATCAGAAATAGGCTCCACTAAACACAGCAGGATTTTATTTGAAATTAACCGCGCGTGACTTGGCCAGCTCTGCATTCAGGTACGCAGTGTGCACAACAATCTATGAAACAAGAACTGCCGGCTAATAATCTATGGTACAATAAGCTTCAGACAGCGCCCAAGCAAACAAGACTCCCATCTGGCTGGCAGGCTAGTGACACAGGCAGAGCAGCCAACTGGTATGCAAACTGCAGCTCTATCAGCTACACAAATAGCCTTGAGAGGTACAATACAGTTATTTCGCAGCGGGCTCTGCAAACAATTTACTCCATAAAAAAGGCATTAAGTCATTGCTTCATACTATGCTTGACAAACAGCTACATGAAGCTGAGGCTGGATACATCTGGGATCGTGATGCAGAGCACGGAGAATTGCTGCTCTTGTCCTATTCTGCCCACTCCCACCCTCTCCTGCTTCTTTTAAATCCGAACTTTAAAATCACTCAGGTATCTAGCCCTCATGTTTCTGAAGCAGGAAGAGGTGTCTGCTAAATGCATAAGCTCTTTTTGTGCCATTCTTTAAGCCAAAGCAAATCAGGAGGGGAGTACAACGTACCTTGGTACCTCTGGTCTTTCGAGCAGGGGTCCATATGTAAGTCATGCCCCAACCTATGGTGGGTTGCACCAGTATCATCATTACTTCCTATTTTTATTTTTAAGCAGAGGAGCAGACAGACAGAACAAAAAAACAAGAAACTAATCAGAGAGACGGCGAGGAACCACAAAGGAGGATTGGTATCTTCCGCAATGGCTATGGGGCCTATCTGCACAATGGATTGTATCAGAGTTCTACTCTAAGAAGACCCACTGAAACTGCTGGACCTTAGTTAGTTGGGTCCATGGATTTCAATGGGTCTGCTCTGAATAGCTCTGGAGGGGGCCTACACAACCCTTGTAGAGCTACAATTTCCAGAGTTTAGGAGACCTTCAGATGGAAGGGGGTGGCAGAGGAGAGGTCATGGATATGGGGGGGGAGAGGGGGGTGCAAGGCCACAGACGGCATGGGAGCTGCAGTAACTATATACTGCTGGATTCAGGAGCAGACAGGTAGCTGGCTTTCAAGAGGGCCAGGATGAGATCAGAGCGAAGAGAGGTGATTTCTGCTTTGAGCAGCAGAGGGAGTTGGGCTGCTTTTCTCACCCCTACCAGAGAAGCTGCACTTGCCAAAATTCCCTCATCTGTACAACTCTTTAAAGCAGATGAATCTGTGCCTCCTTCATGTTGCGGTGTGTAGTTGTGTTGCTTAATTTCATTTAAAAGCAGCACCACAGCAGCAGAGAGTAACAGCAGATGTTGAAATGCGAGTGTGCCAGCGTGTGCGTGCGTTTGCCTAAGAAAGCAGGCTTTTACCCTGCAACAGCATCACTGGGACTGGAGACTTAGTGAAATAAGAAAAGCTACTTTATTTAGAGGAATACATAGTAGATAGAAAAGGCATACCTAGTTCTAACTAACTAGCTAAGTTGGAGGCATAACGCCCAGGTGTAGGGGTCAGCCCCATGCTCGGAGATAGAGCAGAGACAAAGGGAGTTTCCTCTCTCCTGGTCAGCCGGAGGACAAAGGAATGGGAAGGGCAGAAGGAGGAGGGGCAGGTAAGCTTCCCTAAAGGCATCACAGTCTAGGGACAGAAGGAAGTCAGAGCATCACAGGTAAAAGGTAAACAAAGCCTATCCATCTGAAGGACTCTAGCCCTATCTTCCCTCTGGAGCTTAAACAAAACAGGAGTTGCTCTTGCTCCACTTCCAACACTTCAGGTAGTAGGAAGACACACATATCCACCTTCTGTGTGCAGCTTAGAAGCCATTTTGGCAAGTCAGTGGTATGTACATACAGAGATAAAAGGGATGCATCCAAGGTTACTCCTACTCAGAATAGACTTACTGAAATTAATGGACATGGCTACCTTAGGTCCACCCATCTGAATGGGTCTACTCTAAGTAGAAGAATGAGAACTTTTTGGCTTGCCTGATGTTGGACCATAACACCCATCAGCTCCAGCAAGCATGGCCAATCGCTAGGGATGATGGGAGCTGTAGTTCAGCAGCATCTGAAATAAGGTTGCCCACACCAGGTTTAGAGCCTTATGTTGGTAACAACACATTCAGCCTGGCAGCCTATCAGCAGCCAATAGAACTCCTAGAGCAAATGTGTAACATGCTCATAATAGGTTGCACCTCTCAGGTACCTAGCCTGAGTTTTGTACCTTCTGGACGAACACCAAGTGAAACCTCTCACAGAGCACATTGCAGAAATTTTATAATCTGAAGGATATCTGATGGTATAATTTATTATTATAACCAAATATCCTTTATTTTCAGGTCTTTTTCTTTGGTCCCACCTGAACCGTGCATTTAAAACAGTAACATGCCACTCTGAACAGCCATGGCTTCCCCCAAAGAATCCTGGGAGGTGTAGTTTGTTAGTGGTCTCTCAGCACCCTTAAACTACAGTTCCCAGGATTCTTTGGGGGAAAGCGGTAACTCTTTGAAGTGGTAGAAGAGTGCATAAAATGTATAGTGCCTATGGGGCCTTTATCTGCAAAGTATTTTTTATCTCTCTCTGTCAAGGCAACAAAAACCAACTTATATTGAAGTTTTATAATAACACAAAGTTTTGTAATAATTGGAATGTCAGTTTATCATGAATTTAAGCAGGTGATTCATTAGTTTAAAAACCTTTCAATCAGTTGACAATTATAAAAAATTAAATTTGGCTTCCTTGTTTACCTGAAAGCCTGTCCTTTGGTGGGGTTCTCTGGGTACCAGTGCCCAGTGTAGCGCTCGCATAGGATTCTGATCAGGCTCTTGGAGAAACCCTCCACCTGTTCCTTGTCCAGCTTGTTATTACAATTCACCACACGAGAGATGAACCTGACTGCTGTTCCTACTTCCGTTTTCATTGTGGGCTGTCAAGTCGTGTATACTGGGGGAGAAAACAGGAAATCCCATTCAGTATCTGAAGTGTCTAACAAAGCAGCCAAGGGCTTCAGAGTAGCACCTGAAAAGCCCCTAAATCTGCCTAGAACCAAACAGCAGGCAGAGATGGGTTCCTGTCCAGCACAAGGAAACCCTTTGTTCTAAAAGTTGCAACAGTAGAACCACAAAAAAGTGACTCGAGCTATGATGCAGAAGTGACTCACTGAGGAAGGGGGATTGCAGGGCTCTTACATCAGGGCTCCTGCAATTGGGTCATAAACATGGCCTTGCACGCACACATATATCCCAGATGAAAACAGATAGATTTGTTGCTCAAGAGTCAGGATGAACCCAGAGGACATCCAGTCCAACCCCGTCAGTCCCATCCAAAACTAAGCTGAGCTGCAAGTGGGCAACCTTTGACAACACCAGCTCCAGGTTTGAGCTCCCAAGGCAAAACAGATCCAGGTGACTCAAAATTTATTTATTTATTGCACTTGTATACCGCCCCATAGCCGAAGCTCTCTGGGCAGTTTACAGAAATCAAAAACATTAAAACAAATATACAATTTAAAACACATATTTTAAAAACAATTTAAAACACAATTTTAAAATTTAAAACAATATAAAAACAATTTTAAAAAAAGTGAGCCAGGAGCTTTCGAGCAAGGCCAATAACCAATCGATCCTTGAGACAAGAAAAAAAAGAATTCCTGGACCTCAGTTTCAGCAGTGAATCAGCGTCACAGCAAAACTCAACCAAAAGGGCATTTGGGAGGGTACAGGTGCTAGTAGATCACGTCTCTCAGTTATAGCAAACTATAGGTCACAAACTAGGTACGCTATCTGTTGCTGGAGGCGGGAAAAGTCTTCCTGTTTAATAAGTCTGGTAGGAAGGCCCTGAACAAAGTTCACAAGATCCACTGACTGACTCTCCCTCAATTTTATATTACTTTTATAAAAGCATTTATGCAACACCCTCTTGCAAAACATCAGGGTGGTGCAGAACACCACAAAAGCATTTAAACAATACCAGAAAATCATGAGTTACTGGCTACCCCCTATATCTATAAGTCATGCCCCCTATAGCAGATCTGTTGAACTAGCTATTGCTGAGCTATTGCTCCCAGTAGCCCCAGCAAGCACGGCAATGACCAGGGACGATGGGAGATGTAATTCAGCAACATCTGGTTCTTGGTGCTTGAGCTAGGACCTTGCTGCACAGATAAGAAGGATCATGGCATTATTTGCAAGTCGGAGCTTCAACACACCTGCCCTTCAGCCTTCTAAAACAGTAACTAAACGGGCCTTTGAGAACGGTAAGAGAATAGGCCCTCCCTTCCTTCCCCCCCCCCCCCCGTCAACCAACCACTGCAGGAATTTGAACCCAGCTACCTAGTCTAAACCCAGCTACTCTATAGCCCGAGCACTTTTCGGCAAGCGGGCCCCATTCCCTTCTGGGCAATCTTCGGAGGGCCATAGGCCAGTGGTGGGTGGAGCCACCTTTGTACTGGGCATAGCTTCAAACCACGCACTTGCATACCCCTCTCCATTCAGACAAGCAAAAGGCGTTATCCAAGTTCAAGGCTGTATTCCAGCCGGGCAAAAATGCTTGGGGTGCAAAGCTGTGCCAGTGAGGGGTGTGGCCTTGGGAGAGTTCCGAGGACCACACAGAAAGGCCTGGAGGGCCACATTTAGCACCCTCCAGGCCTGAGGTTCACCACCCCTGCTCTTGGTCTCCCCATTCTGCCCAACTGTTCTCTGGAGTGATCAAATAAAAGCATCCCTCTCCTCCAAACACCCACCACTCAGGAACACACTAGCACAGAGGTGCTTATCCTCATCTAGCCTACATGGCACACTCCAGGTAAGAACAACTGTCTCGGAAAGTCATACTATTGTATGCACAAACTCTTCTCTCCCCCACCCACCGGGTTGGCCTGCCCAGTTTCCTGGAACAGCCTGTCTTAGCAGAGTACCTACCAATGACAGGACATGGGAGTACACACCGAGTTAGCTGCAAAAGGTTGCAACACAGAGGCTGTTCCTGGAAGCGGCAAAACCAAAAGAGAAAGGGGTGTGGGTGGGTGTTGTTGCATACTTCTTTATATCAACAGAGGCACATG
Source organism: Rhineura floridana (assembly GCF_030035675.1). Taxonomy (NCBI): domain Eukaryota; kingdom Metazoa; phylum Chordata; class Lepidosauria; order Squamata; family Rhineuridae; genus Rhineura; species Rhineura floridana. The sequence continues at coordinate 28,967,502 of NC_084494.1, read as the reverse complement.
AGTGTGTGCGCGCGCACATACAAACGCATGCACTACGCTAAGATCTCTTACACAAGACAGTTTGAGCTATGCCAGAGATTTATTGCTTGTTGATGCAGAAGGCTCCCTCGTGCCCTGATATGTTTACTAGGACTAAAGACGCACAAAAGTTGCAAAGCAGGATCTAATTGGTCATTGTTGTAGCCCATCATAACTCTTCCACAACTCATGGCCTGCACTGAGTTGTTTTCTAGAACTGTTCATCATTTAACCCTCGCCAAAAAAAGTAGCTTTTTTGCCTAGATGTCTATCTACAAGAACCATCAATTGTGTAGAATATGTACAGACTCCAAAGAGGAGAAGATGCACAGAAATCCAACATTCTGCATCATAGGAGACTTAACTTCAATTTCAGTGGGTCTACTCTTAGGACTTAGTTGGCTACAACTCTGTCTTCTCAGAATGCTAGTCTTTGGTCCAATCCAACACCCCATTAAAATAAAAGTTACACCATTCTCGCTCAAGTCTCAGCATCAAATGACACTCCCCCCCAAAAAAGGAAACGTTTCAGCGCGATTCCAAAATGGATACAGCTCAGACTGCAACAAGCCTAGTTTAAAGAAAGTAAATCTCACAACCATAGGGCAGAGAACACCTCTCTATGCAACCTGCTGCTGAAACCAGGAATGCAGGTGGTATAACCAAAAAGGCTTCTCAGCTGACCTTCACACCTGCAATGGTATAAATGTAAAAAAAAGAGTCCTCTGAGACAAGTTGGGCCAAGCCAGCAAGGCTGGGAAACCTGAGGCTCTCCAGTTGTTGCTGGGCTGTAATTCTCATAATCTCTGCCCACTTGCCAGGGTTAATGGAGTCCAACAACATCTGGAGGCCCACTGGTTCCCTAGCCCTGCAGTGTAGCCTTTAAAAAGAGAGCACCTTAAATTGCAGGTATACCGTACTGATGCTGAAATGCCAGCAGACAGTCCAAAGTAACAGGAACAGAGGTGGATGCCTTATACTGAGTCAGACCAGTGGGTCTAGCACAGCCCTGCCTGGAGATGCTGGGGCTTAAACCTGGGACCTGCTCCATGCAAGGCAGATGCTTTACCACTGAGCTATAAGTTTTCCCCTATAACTGTGGTGCTTGAGGCAGAAAATCCAAATGGCTGATAATCGTCAACCAGTTAACTGACAATTTGCTTCTCTTTTAATGGTGTGTGAAAATCTGACACCCAAAGAAGGCCGCCTCACCCTACCTAATGATAGGGCAGGCCCTGCCTGATGTAATGCACTCTTTGTGACCTATCCCAGTAGAGAGGATGCCTGCGACAGTCAAGAGCAGCCTGGACGACAGCACATTAGAGCGGGCTACTCTTCAGGTTACAAAGATATAAATTGCAGCAGCTAGTTCAGGTGGGGGAAACCAGTAGCCTTCCAGATGTTGCTGAACTACAACTCCCAGCAACCCCAGCAAGCATGGCCAGTGGCTAGGGATGATGGGAGATGTAATTCAACAACATTTGGAGGTCCAAAAGGTTCTTGGTGCTTAAGCTAGAACCTTGCTGCACAGATGGAAAGGATCACAGCATTACTTGTAAGACAGAGCTTTTGAAAAGCCCATCAGCCTACAGATCCCCAAGGTTGTAAACCTGGCAGGAAAGCCACCTATTACAGGTGTTCACCCCACCCTCACTCTTTCCCCTCCAAGTCACAAACGCTGCCAGTTATTGTGACCTCAGCAATCCCGTCTGGCTTGCAGCGTCAAATCTGCTCACCTCCATTTATCACTGCCTGGAGAGCGACATTGGGAAAAACACAACAAATGATATCATAGAGAAGAGGAGCCAAAACAATTGCTTCCTGGAAATGGTCAATGTTTAAGAGCACAGGAGGACATCAGGGTCCCACAAACTACTTCGGAAGTGGCGCTTATAGGAGTGGGGAGGACGCTTCAATCCCTGGCAACACACATATACATATTTTACTCACAGGATCACCCAAGAATGGAAATTAAACCCTGCTTTTACCCACCCTAATCCTGAAAATCCATTCTAAAAAACTATTTAAAAACCAGAAGCCCTGCCCAGGGCTGTGGAGTCGGAAGCAATTTTGGGTGGAGTCGGAGTTGGTAGAAATGTACTGACTGCGACTTCAAAATAAAATTAATAGTAATATAAATATTAATTTATTAATATTAATACATTAATATACATTTGCCATTTATGAAGGAGTCAGAGTCAAAGTCAGACAGTAGAAAAATTAATATACATTTGTGATTTATGAAGGAGTCAGAGTCAGACAGTAGAAAAATAGAGGAGTTGAAGGTTTGACATACCGACTCCACAGCCCTGCCCCTGCTACCTCAATTCGAATTCTGCATCAATCGAAAAGTGACACGTCTCCCCCCCTCCAGAGGTTTATTTCAGCTCCAGACACTGAACTTGAAGCCAGGCCCCAGCTGAAAATGCTCTGCAAGATCCATTGCTTTCTAAGATGTGCCCACATTCCCTTAGCCCCGCTGCCACCGCTGGCGACACCTCTGCCGCCTCTCAGCCCAATAGGTTGCAAAGGACAGAAAATCTGTTTACCAGAGACAAGAGTTGAAGAAGCATATTCACCACAAGCGAAGGCAGAGGGAAGAGAATTTTCTCTGCCAAGGTTGGGTGGAACTGAAGCCAGCAGTGGGTAGGGCTGCCCCTTTGCATGCTGTCCGTCACCCCTTTTCTCTTTCTCCTCCTTGCCCAGCAAGAGGCTGAGAGGGGGCCAGAATGCTATTGACAGATGGATGAACCAAGAGCTTGCAGAGAGCTTTTGAAATTAGATCCTACGGCAGCCTTCGCCAAACTGGTGCCCTCCAGATGTTGTCAGACTTCAACTGCAGCTGGCTAGGGCTGATGGAGTTTAAGTCCGGCAAAATCTGGAGGGCACCAGGTTGGCGAAGGCTGCCCTAGGACCTCAGGTTGCTCACCCCGGTAGACACAGCAAGCTGCAGACCCAAGTCTAAACCACCTTTAGTTCATTGGGAGGGAAGAGGACACATCACAGCATCTGCTGTTTTCAAACGCAAGAGGCAGATCTGGAAGAAAATCCAGCTCATTAGGGAACCTGAACCCCCACGACTCGCCAACCATTTCCATTCCACTATCTGGGGAGGTGTCAGCTGGGAATTTCTTTTGGCTCTCATCTGGCCTCTTAAATAAAGGGGATTTAAAGGAATTTATTTATTCACTTATCTCACCCCGTAAGAATCTTTAGGCAGTGGGGTTTTCCCCACTTCCCTCTTTTGCTTTCAGCCTCACAGAGAACAAAAACCTGAAACAAACCACCACATTCCCATTCTCCATTAGCCTTCCCTGTATGCATAGTCCAACACCTTCATTAAACTCCCAGGAAATTCCAAAGTTGCTTGCCACAGTGGCAAATATGCCATACATTTCAAGCACATTTCCCTTCCCCCCCCCAAAAAAAAATCTCGGGAAATGTAATTTACCACTTACAGACCTACAATTCCCAGTACCCTTAACAAATTACATTTCCCATGATTTTTTTTGGTGGAATTGTGCTTCAAATGTATGGTGTGTACACAGCTCAAACATCTGAGAGGGAAGACCTATTCCAATTCATTTCTACAGCTATCATGGTTAATACTGCTTAAAGATCTCTTTAACTGTCTTATAATATCTTTCTAAAAATGCACAAAGAAATGTTTGGCACAACAGTATGTATCCCTATGGGAAGCCCTCCATTCTAAACTGACTCCCCCATTCTGCAAACTCACTGAATGATTTCTTGCAAGGCATCATTGTCTCCTTTTCAGTATTTCCTTCCCTTGCTCTGCAACCCATAGTCCCAAGGATAACAACATAGGCCTACTTTGCAAAGTTATCATAAATACTACTGAGCTACCATACACCCAGGAAGAAAAATGCTAAGTAATACTTATTGGTGACTTTGGGAGGGGGACTAGACATGTCTTAGGATCTTATATGGTCTCCTGATAGTTATTTCTCATATTTATAACCCTCAAGTCATTCAATGGTCCCAAAGCAGGAGTACGTATAATGCTACAAACAGTAACAGAACAATTTTTCTGGAGGCCAAAACATTAAATCCATTAGCAATCTACATGGCAACATGTGAACACAGGTTTTGCCGTCCTGGTGCCCTCCAGCATGCTATTTGGAAGCCATTTGATGTAGACACCAATTTAGCAAGATTCAGGCTAGGCCATCAGAAAACACAACTGTGTTTTTTTAAAAAAAATGTAGACAAGGGCAAAGGTGAGAAGGAGAGTGAAAGCAAGTTGCAGGATTTTACCTATACATTACAATGGTCATTCCAAAACTCAGGTGATACGCCTGGCAGACACAACAAAGCCTTCAGGCCATCTTATCTAAGCTCACCAATAAAGGCCATTCAGAAATGCAAATTGTTATGTAACTTGGGTTAGGGTGGAGGTCAATAGCCAGGGATTTAACAGGACCTTAATACAAGTTTTTTCCCCCCCTGTTTGGCCATGGTGTGTGTGTGTGTGGGATCTCTAAAGCCCTCTGTGTGAGCCACCAATACCCTCCCTTTGGTTTAAGATATTCATAGAATCATAGAGCTGGAAGGGGCCTTGTAGGCCATCGACTCCAACCCCCTGCTCACAGCAGGAAATTCACAGCTAGAGCATCTCCCGCAGATAGCTGTCCAGCCTCTGCTTGAAGACATCCAGCAAAGGGGATCCCACCACCTCCCTAGGCAGTCGGTTCCATTGCCGAACTGCCCTTACTGTCAAGAAGTTCCTTCTAATGTCCACTGCCATGTCGAAGGCGCCGGGAGGGCACGGTTTGCTGCTGATCTTCCCCTTGCCCCCTCCCTGCTCACCCACTTTTTCAAGCCATGTATGATTACACCTCAAGAGCACCCATTTACATCCTGCCTTCCCTTCCAAGAAGGAAGGTGATGACCATGGGTCTACTCCCGTATATTTTAGTCTCACAACAACCCCACGAGGAAGTAGAGATGACCAGCCCAAATTATGCCAGTAAACTTTATCGCTGAGTGGAGATTCGAACGCGTGGCTCCCCAGTACAACACTCCAATCATGACACTATGTTGTCCTTCCCACACTACTGGCCAACTCACTGGTTCTACAAGTTAAGGGTGCAACTGCAACATTGCAAGGTCCATCTGTACTAATTGTACAGTAATATCAATAATGCTATTAATAATATCAAACACTACATCCCGCTTCTCTTTTAAAAACAGAACGAAACAAAACTGGCTATATTCAATGCATCACAGTTGGGTACGAATTCACACAGTTTTCCCACATAATAACCACAAAAAATATCCCATCCTTCCTCCTCCAGGGTGGTAAACAAATGATAAAACACCAAAAAAAATCTTAAAAACCAAAACATATTTAAATAAAAGAAAGGGAAACCTGGGTTTTCCCACATACACATGCAGAATTACAGGCAATCCCAACCGCTGAGCAATCATGCCCACTAGAGGTACAGTTTGTAAATAGATTTATTGCAATAATACTTTACATGACCGTGACACAACCTTAAAGCATCTTAATTCCTGCTTAACATAAGGGTTGCACATGCATTATCTACTTGTAGCTGAGGGCAAAACTACATTTGATGTGATTTGCTTCCCCTCCCAGGGTTAATATCAGGTGGAGGGGAGATTTTTAAATGGGACTGCGGGGGGGGGGGAAGAAGGGTTCCTCCCTGCACGCTAGGAGGTATGTACACTGCCCCTGAAAAGGAGGATCTCCTGAAAGACATTCCCACAGGACAGGTCCATCTAACAGTTAGATGGACTTATCCTGTGGGAATATGTCTCTCAATGGATCCTACATTTTCAGGGGCAGCATACCTCACAACAGCATTTGCTGGGGGTAAGAACATCCCAAAGGCTGGATTACAGGGACTGTGATCTCAGCTAGCAGAGAAATTAAGAGCATAAGAAGAGCCATGCTGGATCAGGCCAGTGGCCTGCAAGCAGAACCTGAGCACTGCAACACTCTCCCCACCTGCGGTTCTCAGGCAATATCAAAAACAAAGATATGGCTCACTGGCCAGAACCAGGAAGGGGGGAGGCAGAGGAAGGTATTTGTTTAACAACAAAGCTCCTGGTGCAGGGATGGAGCGTCAAGGGAGGAAGCAGGGACTGGCTTTTTGCACCCTGAGCAGCCATTCCGTTTCCTTCCTGCCTCCAGCCAGGCGCTGATAAAGACACAGGTTGCAAAACTGGGGAAGTTACCGGACAATTTCATCAGCTTTTGGAAAGTGTAGGCGGGGAAGAGAGCGAGCAGGAAAGAACAGAGGGAAAGGAACCGTGCTATCGGTATGGTATCGAGAAGCTGGGGGAGTGGGCACAGAAAGTGGGCTCAGATGGTGGCAATGACGGGATGTAGAGGGGGCTGGAGAAAGCTCATGGGGGGGAGTGAATTCCAGAGGAATAGGTAGCTATGCTACACCAAACGCTCACACACAGTCTTGGGGCACCTGTAGGCTTTTGGCTCCATAAGGCTGGAAACCTACACCCACATACCTGGGAGCATGACACACTGAACTCTACATGACCTCCTGGGTCAGGGCTGGATAGGGTCCTGCGGTTCAGTCTTTAAGGTGCCGCTAACCATTCCTTCCCACCGACAAAAGGGGGGGGTCTTGGAGGGCAACAGAAAACCTAAGGACTTGGCTACCGGCAGACCAGAAGGGCGACGATGGCAATGTCAGGTATATTCGAGTCTGCGATTGTTAAGAAACGGGGAATAATAAAGTTGGGCGGGTATCCGGGCTTGGGCCGAGCACGGACTAAACCCAAGAAGAGCCTGCTGGATCAGGCCAGTGGCCCACCTAGTCCAGCATCCTGTGCTCACAGTGGCCACCCAGATGGCCCAACGGGCAGCCCGCAAGCAAGACCTGAGGGCAAGGGCACTCCCCCCTCCCCCTATGGTTTTCAGCAACAGGTATTCAGAAGCATACCGCATCTGACTATGGCGGCAGAGCACAGCCATTATGGCTAGTAGCCACTTATAGTCTTCTCCTCCAGGAGACGGGGTGGGCAGCAGTCGCCGGGTGATGCAAAGATGGCATCGGTGGGGGCAGCAGCGCAGGGCTGGGTCAGATCCGGAGGGTGGAAGAGCGGATGGGCACAAATGGAAATGTATAGAGGGAGGGGGGAAGAGATCGGGGAGATAAAAGGCAAGCGTAGAGCGATCTAAGGGGGAAACACGAGTATACGAACGGGTTGGGCGGAGAGAAGAAATCCGAACTAAAGATAATACACTAGACTAGACGATTTCCCAACCCGAGATCATGCGGGTGAATTCTAGGGAAAAAGATTTAGGAAGCACAGGGATCGCGGGGGTGGGGATATAGAAAAGTCCCTTTAAAAAACCCCAGACACTATTTTCCCGTCGCCAACGCCACTAGGCAGTCCCCTGAACAACAGAGCGGAGGGGGGTTGCCGGTGGCAACGATGTAGCGTTGGGTCAGATCAGGAGGGTTGGCACGGTCGGAGAGGCACACGCGAAAGTTTGTAGGGAGAATACCTGGGAAAGAAAACCGTAAACTGGGGAGGTGGGGGGGGACGAGTATAGGAGATGAAGGGGGAGAGATGTGAAAACATCCTACACGACCTCCCTCCTCGACCACTAATTCGGCGAAGAAGAGAGTGCACAGCGCTTGGGTGAACTCTTTAGGAAGTCCGAAGATCCAGCGCGAATGAGCAATCAACCCCTCAAAAAAACTTTCACCCAAGGCATAGTTACTCCATCCCCTCCGCCACTAAACACTCCCCGGCCAAAAAAAGAAGAAGCGAGGAACAAACAACTCCCGATCTGCGAGGAAAGACCCCGAATAAGCCCCCCGGCACCCGAGCGCGCCCCCCGCTCAGCCTTACCCCACACGGCAACGTGCTTGCCGGTCCTCTGCGCTCTGCCAGCCACGCGGCTCGCTTGTTTCGGTCTTCCTCCCTGACGTGTGCGTGTCTCTCCTGGCTCCTCCGGTTTATCAGAGGCAGGCCTAAACAGCTGGCAAAGAGGCGGGGATTCCCTGCGCGAGCCGCGTCCCCGGCTATAAAAGGAGATCCTGCGCACGTGGGAAGTTCCAGCGTCTTAGGCGAAGAGCAAGGGTCGGGGTGACGCGTCACAGTGGGGGTGGGGAGATTTCGCGCTCTGACTTTTAGATCTTGCATCCTCGGGCGGGTGCTAAGCGCTGTGCTTAGATAAAAGAATAATGCAATTAGCCCTCGGCGAGAGGGGGAAGGATAACGACATGATAGGTGTGAAAGACTCCTCCGGAGATCAAAGAAAGGAGAAGGATTATGGTGCTTGAAATTAGGAGAAAGACGTGCATTTTATTTCTCCCAAAGCAGCCCACGGCGGTAAACACGTATTGCCTAACATAATGCAATTAACAGCAATAAAATGCAGAAGAATGCTGAACCATGTGTATTGCTGGGAACACGGCAATTCATTTATTAGTTGCATTTATATCCCACCGTAAGAAGAAAGCATGTTTAAAAGTCTTGGTGCGCTAAAATACAGGAGAATGCCGAACCATATATATTTCTGGGAACACTGCAGTTTTGTTTATTTATTTATTGCATTGATATCCCGTCTTTAAACAAAGCATATTTACAATGTGTTGGTGCACTAAAAAACAGGGAAATGCTGAAGCATAAATGTTGGGAACATCGCTATTTATTTATATTTATCATTGCCTTTATATCCCAAGGAACTTAGGGTGGCTATAAACGTGGGTTTCCCCCTCTTGATTTTATTCTCACAACCCTGCGAGGCATTTATTTATTTATTCCTTGTCCCAGGAGATTGTTCCAAGTGGTCTGAAGCCTGGTCGGTCCAGTTGCTCAGGAACCCATGGAACATTCTAAAATCTCCTGTGATACTTTCGCTAAACACTTTGCCGATAAAATCGAACGTCTGAAGAGCACGCTTCCGCTGGCCGTGGAGACAGGAAGTGGGCCAGAGTCGGCCAGTTGCATTCCGGTCTGTTGGGATCGGTTTCAGCCTCTTCTCTCTGAGGAAGTGGACAAGGTGCTCTGTACTGTGAAGCCGACCACCTGTCTGGTTGATCCTTGCCCATCATGGCTCATCATGAGCTGTAAAGAGAGACTGGGCGAAGGGATCAAGGCGGTGGTGAATGCATCCTTGCAAGAGGGTGCAATGCCATCAGCCCTCAAGGAAGCGGTAATAAAGCCCATCTTAAAAAAAAGTCCTTGGATCCCCAAGAGTTAAACAACTTTCGCCCAGTCTCTAATTTACCATTCTTGGGCAAGGTGATTGAGAGGGTGGTGGCTGCGCAATTACAAACACACTTGGAGGAAACGGATTATTTAGATCCATACCAATCGGGTTTTAGGACTGGTCATGGTATGGAAACAGCCTTGGTTGCTCTGGTAGATGATATGCGGAGGGCATTGGATAGGGGTAAATACACCTTCCTTGTCCTCCTGGACCTCTCAGCGGCTTTCGATACCGAACCACGGTATCCTTTTAAACCGCCTAGAGGGATTAGGAATAGGAGGCACTGTCTTGCAGTGGTTCCATTCCTATCTCTCGGATAGGCAGCAACGGGTGGCATTGGGAGATGAGGTTTCAGATCCTTGGCCTCTTCATTGTGGAGTGCCACAGGGTTCTATCCTCTCTCCCATGCTATTCAACATCTATGTGAAACCGCTGGGAGCAATCATCAGGAGTTTTGGGTTGCAGTGCCATCAGTACGCAGATGACACTCAGCTCTATCTCTCCTTTAAGTCCTCACCGGAGTTGGCTGTGAATACCATGTCCAAGTGCCTAGAATCCGTAAGTGGATGGATGGGAGAGAATAGGCTGAAGCTGAACCCCGACAAGACTGAGGTATTACTTGTGGGAGATAAAAGGAAGTTAGGAATTACTGACCTGATGCTTGATGGGGTAAGTTTACCCCTGAAGGACCAGGTCCGCAGTCTTGGGGTCATACTTGACTCCCAGCTGTCCATGGAGGCTCAGATTACAGCAGTGAGCCGGGCAGCTTGGTATCAATTACATCTGATACGGAGACTGCGTCCCTATCTTCCTGTTCACCTGCTCCCTCAGGTGATACATGCCCTGGTCTCCTCTCGCTTAGACTACTGCAATGCGCTCTACGTGGGGTTACCCTTGAAAACGGTCCGAAAATTACAGCTGGTATAGAACGCAGCGGCACGCTTGATTATGCATAGCCGTCGCTGGGATCATATCACCCCAGTGTTATTAGATCTTCACTGGCTACCAGTTGTCTACCGGGCCCAATTCAAGGTGTTGGTGATGACCTTTAAAACCCTCTACGGTTTCGGCCCAGTATATCTGAAGGAACGCCTCCAGAATCACCGATTGTGCCGCCTGACGAGATCAGCCTCGCAAGACCTTCTCTCGGTCCCACCGGTGAGAACAGCTAGGCTGGTACAGACCAGAGAGAGGGCATTCTCTGTTGTGGCCCCCACCCTCTGGAACTCTCTCCCTTTCGATCTCAGACATGCTCCCTCCCTGTCCAGCTATCGCCGAGCCTTGAAGACCTGGCTGTTCAGGCAGGCCTACAAGATTGGGACAGATTAACTTATGTTACAATTGATTTAATGAATGGTTTTTTAGCTTAAAATTTGATTATGTTGATCTATATGTATTGTTTTTATTCTTGTTGTTCGTCGCCCAGAGTGTCCCTAACCCAGACAGATAGGCGGCTGAAAAATAAAATTTATTATTATTATTTATTATATTATTATGTTTGTGTATGTGTGTATTTAATATCCCACCTTAAAAATAAAAGCATATTTAGTTGCACCAAAAGCCTGTTGGTGCATATAAAATACAGGAGAATTCAGAAGCATATATATTACTGGGAATCCTGCAATTTATTTATTGTTACATTTATACCTCACCTTTCCTCCAAGTAGCTTAAGGTGGTGTACAAACGTGGTTCTCCTGATTCTATCCTCACAACAACCCTGTGAGGTGGGTAAGGCTGAGAATGACTGGCCCAAGGTTACACGGTGACCTTCATGGTTGAGTGGGGATTTGAACCCTGGTCTCCTCCAGATCTTCAGGGTATTTTTTTAAAGGAATTGTTACTGGTTGTCCATTTTTTTCATTCAAATGGCTTGCACGTTGAAGACTCTCTAGCATGTTCAAGCCCTGATATTTGCATTGAGGCAACAACGGTTCAAACTAAAAAAAAAGGGGAGTGAAGACACCCTGCCCACCCACCAGTAAATACGTGAATTAAAATTAAATTAAATTAAAATTAAAAGCTGCTGCTTATGATTCATACCCTGCTGTAGCAGAGTTCTTACAAAAAAAGAACAAAGATACAGAGAACTAGACATCACAGTGTAAAGGGAGAGAGATTTTGTTAAGGCGTTTTTCAGAAAGACTCCGCGTTTGAAATAACCCTAAGAATTATTGTGTAAAATGTGCCCCTATGTTCTACTGTTTCTATTCAATTTCACAAAAAAATAATACCTCTAGTCAGTATTTCAGTGGCTTCCAATCTGAATTTGTGTTCTTGGTTCATTGATTAAATTTAATGTGTCCCTTTGTGTCCACAGGTTAGGCCTGGGTGTCCATTTGGATACACAACTCTCACTTAAAAATGCCTTGCAGATCCTAGTCCAGCATTCTGACCACTGTGCTACACTAGCATGCACTTTTTCACCCCCACTTTGTTTCCATCTCTCCCTTTCTTTAGTTCTCTTTGATTCCCCCTTGTCTTCTAATGCTCAAATAGGCCATGTATGTGTATTGTAATGATACTGCTTTGCATTTGTATATATTTGGTCTGAAATTGATTACAGTATATGGAACCATGTTTAGTTTTAGTTTAGTTTAATTTCATTTATAAACCGCCCATAACCAACGGCTCCCTGGGCGGTGTACAACATAAGATAATACAATAAATCAACAAAAATCACAAAATATAAAAATACAGATACATAATAACAATAATGTAATATTAAGATCACTAAACCATTAAAACATTAAAATACTTTAACATGAATTAAAATGCCTGGGAGAATAGAAAGGTTTTAGCCTGGTGCCGAAAGGATAACAACGTAGGCGCCAGGCGTACCTCCTCGGGGAGACTATTCCACAATTCGGGGGCCACCACCGAAAAGGCCCTGGATCTTGTCACTACCCTCCGAGCTTCTCGATGAGTCGGTACTCGGAGGAGGGCCTTAGATGTCGAACGAAGTGCACGGGTAGGTTCGTAGCGGGAGAGGCGTTCCATCAGGTATTGCGGACCCGCACCGTGTAAGGCTTTATAGGTCAATACCAGCACCTTGAATCTAGCCCAGAAACAAATCAGCAACCAGTGCAAACGGGCCAGAACAGGTGTAATATGTGTGGACCGATTGGTCCTCGGCAACAGTCTGGCTGCTGCGTTTTGCACTAGCTGCAGCTTCCGAACCGTCTTCAAGGGCAGCCCCACGTAGAGTGCATTACAGTAGTCCAATCTAGAGGTCACCAGAGCATAAACAACTGAGGCGAGGTCGTCACTGCCCAGATAGGGGCGTAGTTGGGCTACCAACCGAAGGTGGTAGAACGCATTCCGAGCCACCGAGGCTACCTGAGCCTCCAGTGACAAGGAAGGATCGAAAAGAACCGCCAGACTACGAACCTGTTCCTTCAGGGGGAGTGTAACCCCATCCAGAACGGGATGAACATCCACCATCTGTGCAGAAAAGGCATTCACCAACAGCGTCTCGGTCTTGTCTGGATTGAGTTTCAGTTTATTAGCTCCCATCCAGTCCATTATCGCGGCCAGGCAACGGTTCAGCACATCAACAGCCTCACCTGAAGAAGATGAGAAGGAGAAATAGAGCTGCGTGTCATCAGCGTACTGATGGCAACGCACTCCAAAACTCCGGATGACCGCACCCAGAGGCTTCATGTAGATGTTGAAAAGCATGGGGGACAGAACCGATCCCTGAGGGACTCCACAGTGGAGAGTCCAGGGTATCGAGCAATGCTCCCCAAGCACTACCTTCTGGAGACGATCCGCCAAGTAAGAGCGGAGCCACTGCCAAGCAGTACCCCCAACTCCCAACTCCACGAGTCTCTCCAGAAGGATACCATGGTCGATGGTATCAAAAGCAGCTGAGAGATCAAGGAGAATCAACAGAGTTACACTCCCCCTGTCCCTCTCCTGACAGAGGTCATGTTATAAATAAAAAAACATTTATAAAAATAAAAGCATCCAAGATTCATTTCAAAATAATCAACAGTGTAAAACATTAAACAAATTTCAAAGCAGATGTAACCAAACTGTGCTTGGCTAGGCCTGCTGAAACAGATAGGTTTGGTTAGCGTATACTCTATAAAACCTGACTTGGGGGGTGGAGGGGAAAGTGCCTGAGTACAAACTGGGTTGGAACCGATTCTGGTATACCATGACTAGGAAAACATGGAATATTTGGAGACTTCTAAGCATTACAGGGTGAAGAAATGTGAGTTTTTTTGAGAGGGAGTCAATGTTGAGGTGCTTTTATTTCCATTTCCATTTGTGGTGGAGCGGGTAGGAAAATGAACTATGCCTGAATCCCCTGTTCAGTTCAGCCTCTAGTACAAGGGCTCCCAAACTGAAGTCCACGGACCACCGCTGGTCCATGAGGTTCATTCAGGTGGTCTGTGGCAAGCCTGCGAAGAACACTTGCCGTTTGAATTTTTACAGAAGTCTGTAGAATTCAAATTGTAATACAACATAAGGAAAAAAAGAAGCAATAAAAATAGGTAAAGATCAGATGGCGTCTAGCACATCACACGTGCTGCAATGCCACAAAATAAACAGGCAGGGGAAAAAATCAGTAAGACTCAACAATTTTCAAGTGGTCCATTGGGGGGAAAAGTTTGGGAACCGCTGCTGTACTAGGAAGTCACTAGCTGGCCTTTGATTTGGAATCGGCCTTCAGCCTTATCATCACTCCTCCCACTCCATTCCACCTCTGCAGTGTTTTATTTACTTAAAAAAAACACAACTTAATCCCACTCGGCAGCCAAAAATAGCTCCCAGAGCAGTTTACAAATCACCAAAAAACAAGAAGACAGTGCCTGCTCACAGTCTAAAAAGATGGGACACAAAAGGAAAAAGGGTTAGGACAAAGGAGGAAACAAGGAAGCTCAGGCTCAAGCTCTTATTTATTGGTTCCTCTTTGTCCTCTTTTGGGGACACCAGCTGAAGACCTTCCTGTTCCAGTAAACCTTTTAGCTGGAGATCTTTATTCCAACCTGCATCTGATGTAAAACGAAGGGGATAATGATGCCGGCCTACTGTGTAGGGGTGTTGTAAGGATAGCTGTGGTCCCCTGTGCCAAGTGCTGTGGTGAAATGCTAAGCAGTTGGGGGCTTCTGTTCCATACGGATGCCATCTAGCTGGGAAAAGGAAGGAGCTTTGTTGATGCATTCATAGTAGGGCAATAGCTTTATTAGTGCCACCAAAATGTCAGAAAATAAAGAAGCTTTTGAGTTTGCCAGGCCGCTTCGTCGAGTGTTGTGTTGAAAAAAGCGGGGAAGGGAGAAAAAATGCTCTTGGTGCTAAAGCCGTAAACGTTGCGTTGGCGTGAAGACGGCGTGCGGTCAGTGCCACAGGCCAGCAGCGCTGGGGGGGGGGGAGGAATTTGGCGCTCTAAGTTTTTGATCTTGCGGTCCCAGGCACGTGCGAGGCGCTGACCTTCTCTAGACAAAGGAAGCACGAGATAAGCCTTGGGTGATGGGAGGGAAGAGCTTAAGGCTAATGATGAAGACTCTTCTGGGGGTCAAAGAGAGGAGAAGGCTTCTTGCGCTTGAAATTGACTTCAGGAGAAACACCTATGTTTTATTCATCCCAAAGCAGCCCAGGGCAGCAAACACCTGTTTGCTAAAATAATGCAATTAAAAATAAATGCATATATTCAAAGCCTGTTGGTGCAACAAGAGAGATAATGCCAAATCGTATATATGGCTGGGAACACAGCAGTTTTATTTATTTATTTATATTTATTGTTAACATTTATATCCCACTGTAAAAATAAAAGCATATTTAAAACCTGTTGGCGCAATAAAATACAGGGGAATGCAGAGGCATATATATTGCTGGGAACCTTGCAATTTATTTATTGTTACATTTATATCTCACCTTGTCGGTGATGTAATAGGTTAAAAAAAAGGTTCTGGAAGCTGTATTAGGTAGCTTTACCTAAGTGATTGAAGGGAAGGCACTCTCAGAGCATAAAGCATCCTCTTCAGGTGGTATAAAATGCACTTTTCTTTCTGCAGGAGAACTCACTCTGCAGGAAATTTATAATAGAAGGATTGCTCACAACTTATGCACAGCAAGTAAGAGCATTTTGCAAAGTGGGGTGGGGGCTCAGCATCTCACCACCACCACTTTAGTCCCCTGCCCAGATCGTGAGGACCACTATCTTGTGACCTTTTTTAACAGAGCACAAAGTATATAAGAAAATGACAAAGGGTTGTCTCCAGTGCTAGTCTTACTCAGAACAGACCCATTGAAATGAATGGCCATGATAAACTTAGCTCCACTGATTTCAAGAGGTCTACTCTGAGTGAAATTTAGTTGGCTACAACCCAGAATAAGAATGAAAATGAATAGACAGGCAGAGGGAAGAAGAAAAATTGCAGTATCTTTAAAGAATGGGGGGAGTAACTGGGAGACTCTCCCTTCCTCAGATTGACTAGTTATACGATTTGTATGACTTTATGAAAACAGGAAGTCAGTCTGTCTCTTATTATTATTTCTTATTATTATTTTAGTCATCTTTTTATAAAACTATCTCTAGCTCCTCCTTAAATCCCAAATGCACAAAAACAGTGCCCAAGGCAGATAACTTGTCCTGTTGCATGTTTAAATAAACCATGACGCTCAGGATCTTAGTCTCTCACATTATTACATTTCTGCTTAAAACATTTCTGTTTCAGCAAGCCTTGCGGGCTTCCCATAGGAAGTGGTTGGCCACTGTGAGAACAGGATGCTGGACTAGATGGGCCACTGGCCTGATTCAGCAGGCTCTTCTTACGTTCATACGCCTATCCAGATACATAGATGTGTTTTAATCTCTTTTTAGTTTAGTCATCAGTCCACTCAACCCGTTATTAAAAAGGAAAAGAGATAATCTTGAGTGTGTATTGCAAAAGTCACAACTCGTCCCTAGAAGCTCAAATATATGACATGAGTTTTTTTTATTATATTACTGTGTCATTGTTATGCATGTCTTATGCAGTTATTACCAAGGCACAGCAAAACAAAGGAAGAAGTTGAGAAGAGAACAAGAATGTTCTATGAAGTTCCTTTCAATTCACAGTTTGATGTCTGTAGCCCATTGATAAATTGTCCTGAGGGAGAGAGAGGGAAATAGAGTTATAGGTTGTTCACAGCTATTCCAAACTAATCCACTTTACATAAATGAAATCCTAAACTGACAGTTTTATAAACTGTTTAAGAGATTAGATTAACCAATCAAGGCTGTATTCTTATCCACATTTTACTTGGAAGAAAGTCCCCTTGATCTCAGTGGGACTTTTACATTTGGATAAAAAAACATGCATAGGATTAAGGTGGGATATTTAGCTGGCGAATGTTAATGAGTGGAACTGCTACCATAAGGACCATTTTTTTGGAGCCAGAATTACTATTGTTACAGAGCGTGGGGAAAATATTTTGAAAAGGAAGCGTTCTGCCTATAACAATGGGTGGGGGTTAAGTCTTCAGTGTTTAATAGATCAAATGATTTTTAAAAGCCCCAACCGTTTTGACAGGTTAAAAAGGCATCCTGATTGAGCAGTTTTAGAGCCTTCCATACACCAAAATTTGTGATTAGAATGATAGCAAACTTGGTTTTGACTGGTGTTTTGTAGCGGGGCAAGGGGGAAGAATCAGAAATACAGATTTCATTTCAAGATAATATGAGAGATAGTTAAGAAACAACTGTTTCTGACATTTAAGAAACAACTGTTGAATGAAAACATGGTATTAAAGTTGCCAGTTTTCAAATATGTTATGAGGGATGGATGAATCTCTTCCTGCTCCGGCAGTTTCACATCTATTCATTCATAAACCCACTCATAAATTGCTTGAAAGTTGCAAGGTTTCAAAAAAGTTAAAACTATGAATGGATAAATGCATCATCTTTTTTCAGGCTTTCTTCTTTTCCTCTCAAGCAGAAGGCAATGAATCTTGTGAGATGCAAAACATGCATATATTATCCAAAAAACAAAGGTTTTTCTTTCTTTTAGAACTTGTGGTTTTGCTGATGTGCAAATAAATTTGTTAATCAGGGGAGTAAAATTTTTCTTGTTGGATGGCAATGCAAGTGTTCACGGTGGTTGATCGAATTATAGTAGTTACAAAGATATTTACACAGTGCATTTGTTTAGTCTATTAGCTAGGTAGAACTATGGATTAAAAACAATAATAAAACATTTCAGATGACCCTAAACATGGCCTTAAGAATTTGGATGGCCTTAAGAATTTGGATAGCAGATTTATTTATTTATTTTAACAAATTAACAAAGTGCAGATGGCATCATTCTTTCATATGTGTAGGCGAGAAAAGGCAAAAGTCTCTTCTCCCAGTGATGTCTCAATCTGTTTTTCCTTTAGAATGGCTGTTCTCATATGCAAATTGGGGCAGATTTAATCAATTCTTAAGATATTAAGGGTGTTTCAGGACAGATGCTGTTGGAGGTCGCCATAATTCATAGCCAACTTGAAGGCACATAACAACAACTACAAATCAATTATTTGATTAATGACTGTGTCCTACAATCCTATGCATGATTACTCAATGCAGCTTACTCCTAGGTAATTGGGTGTAGGCTTGCAACCTGAGATTTCTTTAATTGGATTACAGTCCTACATTTAATAGGCTAATTGGTTTAAAAAGCAGGTGATTAAAAAGACTTTTTAATCAATTGACAGTTCTAATACATACACTGTAATTTATATCTTTTTTATTTAAAAAAATTAATAAAGTGCAGATGGCAAACATCATTCTTTCATCTGTGTGGGTGTGAGAAAGGGCAAAATCCTCCCAGTGATGTCTGGACCTGTTTTTCCTTTAGAAAGGCTGTTTTGATATATTTATTTATTTTATTTATTTATTACATTTATATACAGCCCCATAGCCAAAGCTCTACAAATTTAAAAAATCTCAAAGTGTTTTTTAAACTGCGTTTTATACATGTGTGAGAGCCAGTGTGGTGTAGTGGTTAAGTTGTTGGACTACGACCTGGGAGACCAAGGTTCGAATCCCCACACAGCCATGAAGCTCAGTGGGTGACCTTGGGCCAGTCACTGCCTCTCAGCTTCATGAAAACCCTATTCATAGGGTCGCCATACGTCAGAATCAACTTGAAGGCAGTACATTACATTTTTTTATATATGTATGTGTGTTTTATATATATAAAATCAACTGTCACTGTTCCACAGAGCTGATTATATTGCTAATGTGGCATACACAGGAACACAAGAAGCTGCTTTATACCATGCAAGATTATTGCCAAAGTCAGGATCATTCAGACCATAGTTTTCCCTATCTCTATGTATGGATGTGAAATTTGGACAGTGAAAAAAGCAGATAAGAGAAAAATCAGCTCCTTTGAAATGTGGTGTTGGAGGAGAGCTTTCTGCGTACCATGGACTGCGAAAAAGACAAATAATTTGGTGTTAGAACAAATTAAACCAGAACTGTCATTAGAAGATAAAATGATGAAACTGAGGTTATTATACTTTGGACACATCATGAGAAGACATGATTCACTAGAAAAGACAATAATGCTGGGAAAAACAGAAGGGAGTAGAAAAAGAGGAAGGCCAAACGAGATGGATTGATTCCAAAAAGGTAGCCACAGACTTGAACTTACAAGATCTGAACAGGGTGGTTCACGACAGATGCTTTTGGAGGGAGGAGTGCTCTTGCACTCAGGTCCTTTCCACAGGCATCTGGTTGACCACTGTGAGAACAGGATGCTAGAGGGATCATTGTCCATTTGGCTCAGTATACTGTACTCTTACTGTCAGCGGCCCTCCAGATCTCCCAGTCCTGCTCGGAGATGGTGGAGACTGAAGGTGCGACTGTGTGCAAAACGTGTGCTCCGCTGCTGAATTAAGGCTCTTCCAGCCAGGCAAGCTTGTACCCCAGAGCTTCTCATTTTTATGTGTAAAATGTGATCAAATAAAATAGGCTGCCAGTTTTAGAACTCTACCCCTTCCTGTATGAAGAACTATCCACTGTAAAGACTCACATTGCTGCCAGGGTGACCAGCATAGAGCTCATGGCTATCCCAACAATGAGGAAGATGACATTCTTCTTGCTCAGGGAGTCTGGTGCGTAGAACATCTCTTGCAAGGAGGGCATCTCTGGCAATGAGGGCAGGCTGGTCTGCACCTCCTCCTTCCCCATTGCATCCTCCAGCTCTAACTTTGGTGGGGGATGCAAGATGGCTTTGAACATCTCTTGCAACTCTTTCTCTAGTGCAAGCCTCTTCTCTGTCACTGGAAGAGAGGACAAAGTCCAAGCAGTGATCTACTGGGTATACAAGGGCTGAGACAATCTTTCAGCTATCCTGCTCTCAAGCTGTATAGGGCTTTATGCATAAGAACCAGAATCTTGAACTTAGGCCAGTGGGGTATGGTGATGCTTCAAATAAACTGGTGCCAAGCTGTTAAGGGCTTTATAGACCAAATGTAAATTGGGCCTGGTAAATTCAAGGTGTTGCTACTTAGTTTGACTTCAGTCGAACTATTCTGGGGTTGCCAGCTTTTTATGGACAGAAGCTCTGTCTATTTTAATAGTTGAGCTACAGGCAAAAATTCAATCAAATTTCTAAGTGTAGCTTTCCGCAGCTAGCAGCGTGGTATAATGGTTAGGGAATCAGATTAGGAATGGGCAGAGCCAAGTTTAAAATCCCCCAGTCAGCCACAACTCTCACTGGATGACCTTGGGCCATTCCTTATCTTCCAGCCCTATCCACCTTACAGGGCTGATGTGAACATAAAAACCGGGATACGAAGAGTCATTCACACAAATCCTGAGATCTTTGAAGGAAGGGCACAGTATAAATATCTCAAATATCTCAAGCACACAGTGATGGGTAAAGTTTCATCTGTGGATTAAGATGAGCCTTTGTATATTATTGTTTGTGGTTGTTATTATTGTCATGTGAAAGGAGGTCACAGCTCCACATTTGCCTCCAGGTGTAATCCAAGTATAAACAAATCTATAGACCTTACCTAGTACCAACCACCTGTGCCTCTCCAGGGGTGTAGTCATCCAGGGACTTGGGGGGTTGTCTTAGACTTCCTGCAGCAATCTACAAGCTTATCAGCATGAAATGCCAGTGTACTGGCAACTGAGAAGAGTCTTCTCACATGCTTCCTTGTCCTTTCCTGCTGATTGGAGCCAATCAGAGTGAAAGGAGGCGAGTCAGCCACTGAGAAGACTCTTCACAGTAGCTAACGCTCTCCTCTTTCATGTTTTTTGGCTTCTAGGGACATCTGTTGTAAGAGAAAGCATTAACAAGGATCACATTCTCAACTCTGCAGCAAAAAAAAAGGAGGAGGTGTGGCTGAGACTAACATGAAGGGATCCTGCATTTCTGAATTTGCCACTACACTACTGGATGTCTCCCTGGAGAAGCCTGCTTGTACCACAAGCCCTGACTCCTCACCATTGAGATAGAAGAACTTCCTGACAAGCACCTCGTCTTCCTCTGCAATCTGGCAGAAAAATGTCCCACGATGGGATTCCAGGGTGGGCCGGATAAGGAGAGAAGGATTGAAGCCAAAGCTCAGGTCTTTGAAAAGGAAAAGCTTCTTTGTTCTGGTCTGCAGGCAGAGAAGTAGAAAGAGACACAGCGTAAGATAATGAAGATGGGGCAGATGTAGCCCTATGCAGGCCCTAAGCAAGAGACAGATGACTCTAACCATGGTGTTAAGGAGAAAAACTGGGTGTAGATTCACTTTAAGGTCACATCCGCACCATACATTTACAGCACTCTCCTACCACTTTAACAGTCATGGTGTCCCCCAAAGAATCCTGGCAACTGTAGTTTGTTAAGCATCTCCTAACAGCTCTCCGTTCGCTTAACAGACTACAGTTCCCTTGATTCTCTGGGGGAAGCCATGGCTCTTAAAGTGGAGTAAGAGTGTGTTAAATGTGTGGTGTGAATGTTGCCTACGTCTCACCTACATCACCCCTTCCCTTAGTCCAGGGGTGGAGAACCTCAGGCTCAGGAGTCAAATGCAGCTCTTCAAGTCTCTCTGTGGGGCCTTTGCAACTCTTCCCACAACACACCCCTTTCCCCAGACCACACCTCTTCTTCCCAGCCCTGCGTTACCCCTTCTGCTGGAATGTGTCCTTGAACTCTGATAATGCCTCTTGCTTGCCGGGATGGAGGATAGAGAGGGGTGTGCAGAAACTAGCCTATAGCAGAAAGGTAAACTGTACATTTGTTTCTGCCTCTGGCCCCGCACATCACTGCCATGCTCAGAAGGGAATGTGGCCCCAGCACTGCAAAAAAAGATTTATCAGCCCTGGCTTAGCCTTTGAGACTTGAGTCAGACTCACTGTACAGATGACAGAAAGCTCAAGGAAAGTCTACATTGGTTTGCTAGATCAGACCAGAGGCCTATCAATATTCCAGTGCCCAATAGCAGCAAGCCAGGTGCCTCTGGAAGCTCACAAGTGAGTGGGCCTTGAAATCAGCAGTTGTTGCTTGTTGTCACTGCTAGTATCTGGTGATCACAGCTGCAATGCCTGGAGGTTCTGTGGAGCTTCTCCAGACTTTGCCTTGAGGCTTGTCAATTTCATCTGCCATGTGAACCCCCTCTTTAAAGGATAAGTGTTCTTCTCCTTGTGCTGCATGAGTGCATGAGTGCACATTCCATGTTCACCCTTCCTCGGCAAGACAGTCCTCCTTGCAATGAGCCCAGGCCATTATGTGCACTCGATATTGTACTGTAGTCTTTGAAGTGAGATTTGTTGGACTATACCACAAATTGGTGGAAACGGGCTTGGGGTTTAGGGAAACCCCAAGTGAGGAGTCATTGGGGCCAAAACATCTTTGAACAAGGGACAGAATGAGTGTTTAATATTCTGCTGTAGACCAATCCCAAGATGTGAGAGTTTACCAAGAGCTCTGGTTGAACCTTCAAAGACTCACTTACGTCTTTGGCAAATTTCCATCTGAACGTCGGGTCTGAAGGAAGCCGAAACTTAACCTCACAGTTGAGAAGAGTTACATCCCCTTGAAGTTTATGTACATCCTGAACTTGGAGGTGGGAAGATAAGCAATTGAGGGTGTGTGGAGGAAGAATCAAATTAATTTATATTTAGCAAAGCATAATTCACTCTTCTCCAACCTCAGGAGCAGAGCTTGGAAAAGTTACTTTTTTGAACTACAACTCCCATCAGCCCCAGCCAGCATTGCACTGGCTGGGGCTGATGGGAGTTGTAGTTCAAAAAAGTAACTTTTCCAAGCTCTGCTCAGGAGTTGTAGTACCAAAACATCTGCAGGGCAACAGGTTGGGGAGGTCTTTTTTGCCATCTTATACGGTGGTCAGCATGACCTATGTCTCCTATTAGCCTATAAACCCAGTTTGGTGTGCCATCATCCACAGGGAGGGGGAGGATGTGGAACAAAAGACGCTGCCTTATACTGCATCAGACCTTCAGTCCATCTAACTCAGTTTTACTCTGTTCTTCAGTGGCTCTCCATGGTTTCAGACAGGATATTTTTCTGGCAATATCTGGAAATGACGGGTATTAAACCTGGGACCTTTAGCATGTAAGGTATGTGCCCTACTACTAAGCTATGGCCTTTCCTATCTCCCCTCCTGCTGCCACAATCCTTATGCTGCCATCTTTATGCCTTCCAGGCCCTTGGGCACAAAAGTCTACTTGGTACTGTCACCATAGACTCTTCCGCCACCTTAACATGCAAACCCCTAGAACAGAAAATTGAAGAAGAACCCAGTGGGATGTACTCGGGCAATCTATGGGCAGCTGACAGTCCACTGTGCTGCAAGACGAACATTTGTACTGGTGAGCCTCTATCTGGAACCCTATGAGGAAGAACAGAGGGTGCGGTGAGAACAAAAATACAAACCAGAGGGAGAATTGGGACAAGGATGCAGGTTGGGGCATTGGCAAAAATGTGGGGTGTCTGGGGAACAATAGGAAAGCAGTGGATTTTTTTGGACTCACCGCATGGTGGGATGCAGGCAGGAGCTGTACACGAGGGAAGGAATGTATTATTATTATTATTATTATTATTATTATTATTATTATTATTATTATTATTATTACCCATTTTTACTCCAAGGATCTCAATTGAGGTGATGTACATGCTTCTCTCCCTCTTCATTTTACCTTCAGAACAGCCCTGTGAAGCAGGACAGATTTCAGAGAAAGTGACTAGTCTGAGGTCACCCAGTGGGCTTCATGGCTGCATGGGTATTTGAACCCTAGCTCTCTTGGTCTGAGTGTGTAACCACACTAATTCATCTATTGTCTATTTTTTAACTGCAATGTTGCAAGCTACCTTGAACGTTTGGATGGATGGATATGTGGGTGGATAATGTGTGCCCCCCCAGGTATTATGGGACTTCAAATTTCCATCATTCACATTGGCCAGGACTGATGGGACTTGGAGCGCAACAGCATTTGAAGGGCTGCAGATTAGCCAATTCTGTTATAGAAGAGTCCATTTAGTCTAGCATCCTGTTCTCACTGTAGCCAACTGGATGGCTATGGGAAGCCCACAAGCCGGACCTGAGTAGCTTTCTCCCCATTTCTGATTCCCAGCAACTGGTACTGAGAGACATATTGCTTCTGTCAGTGGAGGTAGAACATAGCCATTGTGGCTAGTAGCCACTGATGGTCTTATCCTCCATGAATATGTCTAATCCAATGGTTCCCAAACTTTCTCCCCGACAGACCACCTGAAAATTTCTGAGGGTCTTGGCAGACCACCAAATGGTTTTTATGCCTGTTGCAGCAATTGTAAGCCACTGTGTTAGATGCTGTATAATTTTTAATTGCATTTTTACTGCTTCTTTTATTTCTTATATATTGTATGTATTGTATTTTATAGAATTCAAACTGTAATACAATAAAATACAAAATAGGAAATAAAAGAAGCCATAAAATGCAATTAAAAATCAATATGAATATTTAATGCAATGGATGTGCTGTTTGCAACCACAAATCCACAGACATACCATAAACTACCTGGATGAAGCTCGAGACCACTGGTGGTCCATGGCCTACAGTTTGGGACCCCCTGGTCTCAAATTCTTAAAACGTGATCCAGGTTGGTGGCTGTCACTACATCCTGTGAGAGCAAAGCAAAGGTAGTCTGTTCCGCCATGTCCATCATAGAAATGCAACAGATTATTGCAGCTTTCCCTCACTCTTCTGCCAGATCCCAACAGACTAGTAATTTTTTTTGCAGGCTAGTAACTTCTGTGGGCTTATTTGCAAGGCATATTAGCTATCTCCTCCAGTAGGCTGAGGCTCCAGCAAAATGCTGTAGTACTTAAGGAGTTACTTCTCACTTTTTTTTTTTAGTCATATGATGAGTGGACACAACTTGCATTTCGTTAGCCAGAGATGCAAAGGTATTGGCCATGGATTGTGGGGGGCATTTGGGGCTAGCAGAAGAGAATGTGTGCATGGAGGCAGCAATGTTGGCACCTCTGTCCAGAGTCCAGTTATAGCAGCACCTCCACATTACCTGCTTTGAGTTGGGCCACCTCTTTTTCAACCTGTTCTACAGCCTCTTTAACTGCTAGGGAATAAGGCACTGTTGGGGAGAAATGGAGAAAGGGTGCATTGGGTTATTTCCTTGGATGCAAAAGGCTACACCAGCCCTCCCCAAACTGGAGCCCTCCATATATTTTGGACTACCAAACCCATCAGCCCCAGCTAGCACTTCCGGAGGGCTCCAGGTTGGAGAAGGCTGGGCTATACCCTTTGGCCAATGAAGGCCCTTTCCACTGTCTGCCTTTCTCTTGAAGCTAAGAAACAAGCCAATCTTATGAGATATTCAAGCATCTATACTTGTCCAACATCTCTTTTCCCAATTGTCTTTACCTGAACCTTTCTACATTACTCCCCCCCCACAAATGCTTAGAAGCTGAGTGTTCCCTACACATGGGACAAGTTTATTTATTTTTTAAAAACAAGAACACACCAAGTGTTTTTTTGGGTTGCAGCATTAGCTAATTGATGAGCTACATTATTTACTAAAAACTGTTTGATTGATTAAAAAGGTGTTCCTGACAGTGAGAATTATGTTAACAGGGCATTCTGTCCTGGGTGAAGATGCTTATTGCAACCCTGGGGCAGGCCATGAGTCATAGTAACACAAAGGGCAGTCCTCTACTTAAAAGCTTCCTGGTCTAAGCATGATTTAAAGATAAGGAGCTCTACAAAGGGAGTAGGCATTAAGTTGCCCATCAACCATTAGCACCTGGACAACAAAATGAACAAGGCTCGCCTTTGCACAGCCATCTCAACTATAGTCAGATGTATTTCTGCTTAAACAATAGTACGTTTTTCAAAATTTGTATCAACATATTAGCATATGCACATTTTAATGCAAATTTGTGTCCTCTTTACTCTTCTTTTTTGGGGGGGCAGGGGGAGATATCTAAGTGCTCACCTAAAGCAACACAAAACCAAAGACAGGACGTTTTCCCCTTTAGAGCCATTGTTTTTCTGACACACTGATTTATGTAGATTTTATTCAGTCAAGTTAAAAAATGCAAAGGATTAATCATGTGAGATTTCTTCAACCAAGTGACAGTCCTGGTTATTTTCTGGGTTACCCTCGCCCTTCCCTCCCATCCTTCTGGAACCATTTGTGACCCTGATCTGCTTTTTATATTTCAAATACAGCCTGCATCTTTTGGAATTGCTTTTAACATGTTTTCATTGCTTTATCACTTGTTGTTTGCCACCCTGGGCTCCTTTTGAGAGGAAGGGCAGAATATACCATTTAATAAATAAATAAAAAATAAATAAATGCTTTAAGAGACATAAACCTACAAGAACAATTAATCCTGGGCATTCTTATGTGGGAGTAAGCCCCACTAAAATCATACATAGGGACAGGGGAACAGATATCGCTATTCATAAAAAAAATATTCTGTCTGCGGTACCTTAACATTTAAAGTTTAAAGACTTAACACTACAACAAATGTATTGTGGGATAAATGTTCATAGACTAAACCAGCCTGCTCCAACCTGGTGCCCTCCAGATGTTTTGGATGATAGCTCCCATCAGTCCCAGACAGCACAGATGTGCTAGCTGGGGCTGATGGGAGTTGTAGTCCAAAACATCTGGAGAGGGACCAAACTTGGTTAATTTACAGCAGGGGTAGGAACTCTGGGGTTCTTCAGATGTTGTTGGACTATAATTCCCATTAGCCCTAGTCAGCATGGCCAAGAGTGAGAGGGATGATGGCAGCTGCAACATATGGATGGCCACAGGTTCCCCATCCCTGCATTAGAGCATTTTCATTGGCTGTATGAAGAAAAAATAGGCTCCATTTCAAGGAGGCTAATGCCACAGTCAGTCTCCAGACTATACTTTTAAAGCACATGGCTTCCTCCAAAGAATTCTGGAAACTGTAGTTTGTTAAGGATGCTGAGAACTGTAGCTCTCTGAGGGGCAAAACTACAGTTCCCATGATTCTTCATGTGCTTTAAATGTATTTTAAATGTACCTTTATGGTGCCATAAAACTCTTGTGTGTCCTGTCACAGCCTTAGCATGGCTACCTGTGAACATTGTTATTAGCTGCCATGAAACCTTGTGATAGGGTGGGATATGAATCTAGCTATGGAGTGTTCTCTGTGCAGAATATACACCCACCCTTGGCCATGCTTTTCTCTTCGAGGAAAAAGATGGTCCTTGCAAATGTGTCCTTCAGCTTTTCAATTTCAGCCACACCTTGGAAAAAAGACAAGAGGAAGGTGGTGAATGGCACACATGCCTTACCTATTAATAATATTATAATAATAAATTTTATTTCTAGGCCTCCTATCTGGCCGCACAAGCGGCCACTCTAGGCGGCTTCCAGATCAAGTAAAATACAACATACAAACTACATAAAAACCCAAGAACTACAATATAAAACAAAACCGAACCCACCCATAGCTAAAACCAATAAAATTAGGCTATCCCAGGGATCTTGTAGGCCTGCCTGAATAGCCAGGTTTTCAAGGCTTGGTGAAAACTTGGCAGGGAGGGGGCATGGTGAAGATCATAAGGGACAGTGTTCCAGAGGGTGGGGGCCATGATTGAAAATGCCCTCTCTCTGGTCCGCACCAGTCTAGCTGTTTTGACTGGTGGGACCGAGAGAAGGTCTTGAGTGGCTGATCTAGTCAGGCGGCATATTTGTTGATGCTGGAGGCGTTCCTTCAGATAAGCTGGGCCGAGACCGTATAGGGCTTTAAAGGTTAGTACCAACACCTTGAATTGGGCCCGGTAAACAACTGGTAACCAGTGTAGATCTTGTAACACTGGAGTGATGTGATCGCGGCGACGGCTATTCGTAATCAAACGTGCTGCCGCATTCTGTACCAGCTGCAGTTTCCAGACCGTTTTCAAGGGTAACCCAACGTAGAGCGCATTACAGTAGTCTAAGACCAGGGCATGTACTACCCGTGGGAGAAGATGGACAGGCAGATAGGGTCGCAGCCTCTGTATTAGATGTAATTGAAACCAAGCTGCCCGGCTCACTGCCAAAACCTGAGCCTCCATGGACAGCTGGGAATCAAGGATGACCCCGAAGCTGCGGACCTGGTCCTTCAGGGGCAATTTTACCCCACTGAGCACCAGGTCTAAAGCTTCTAATCTTTTCCTGTCTCCCACGAGCAGTACCTCGGTCTTGTCAGGGTTTAGCTTCAGCCTATTTCCTCCCATCCATTCACTTACTGACTCCAGGGACTTGAAATGGTCTCCACAGCCAACTCTGGCGAGGACTTAAACGAGAGATAGAGCTGGGTGTCATCCGCATATTGGTGGCACCGCAGCCCAAATCTCCTGATGATGGCTCCCAGTGGCTTTAGATAGATGTTGAATAGCATGGGGGCAAGGATAGAACCCTGTGGCACACCACAATTGAGAGGCCAAGGGTCCGAGACCTTATCCCCCAATGCCACCCGTTGATGTCTGTCTGAGAGATAGGAACGGAACCACCGTAGAACAGTGCCCCGTATTCCCATTCTCTCCAGACGATCTAAAAGGATACCATGGTCGACGGTATCGAAAGCCGCTGAGAGATCCAGGAGGACGAGGAATGCATGTTCTCCTTTATCCAACGCCCTCCTTAAATCATCCACCATAGCAACCAAAGCTGTTTCAGTTCCATGACCAGTCCTGAAACCAGACTGGAATGGATCCAAATAATCTGCTTCATCCAAGTGTGTCTTTAACTGTTTGGCCACCACTCGCTCGATGACCTTGCCCAAGAATGGAAGATTAGAAACTGGGCGAAAGTTGTTTAAATCTTGGGGATCCAAGGAGGACTTTTTCAGAATGGGCTTTATTACCGCCTCCTTGAGGGCTAATGGCACCACACCTTCTTCTAAAGAAGCATTCACCACTGCCTTGATCCCTTCGCTCAGTTTCTCTTTACAGCCCAAAATGAGCCATGTAGGGCAAGGATCAAACAAGCAAGTGGTTGGCTTCACAGTAGAGAGCACCTTGTCCACTTCCTCAGAGGGAAGAGGCTGAAACCGATCCCACCAGACCGGAATGCAACTGGCCGACTCTGGCACACTTCCTGTATCCACGGCATACGGAATCACACTCTTTAGGCGCTCAATTTTATCAGCAAAGAGTTTAGCAAATATGTCACAGGAGGCTTTAGAAGGTTCCATGGGTTCCTGCACAACTGGACCGACCAGGCTTCGGACCACTTGGAACAACCTCCTGGGACAACACTCTGCGGATGCAATAGAGGCAGCAAAGAATTCCCTCTTTGCTGCCTTCGTTGCCACTTGGTAGGCTGCAATTGCTGCTCTAACCAGTGTCCGATCATCTTCAGAGTGTGATTTCCGCCACCGGTGCTCTAGTCATCTCACCTCCTGTCTCAGACCCCGCAACCATGGAGTATACCAGGGCGCAGTCTGAGTTCTATTCAGGGGGAGAGGACGTTTCGGAGCCACCCGGTCAATTGCCCCGGTGATCTCCCTATTCCACTCCATCACCAGGGTTTCGACCGGGCGACCTTCAGACAACTCCAAATTCCCCAGTGCATTCAGGAATCCCTTAGGCTCCATCAGGCGCCTGGGACGGACCATTCTAATAGGTCCCTGTCCCCTGTGGAGGGTGTGCGGCAATGAGAGATCTATATTTACCAGATAGTGATCTGACCATGACACGGGGTTAACAACAACAGCCCCTATTTTCAGAGCACTTCCATCCCCTCCCGAGACAAACACAAGGTCAAGAGCATGACCGGCTACATGGGTGGGCCCCGTATTACTAAGGTGCAGTTCCCAGGAAGTCATGGTTTCCAAGAAATCCCGAGGAGCTCCTGTGAGAGCTGCCTCAGCGTGCAGGTTAAAATCCCCCCAAACCACTAGGTTAGGGGACAGAGCCTGCACATCCGCGACAACCTCAAGCACCTTGGTCAGGGAGTCTGCTGTGCAGCGGGGTGGGCGGTACACAAGCAGAATTCAAAAGGAGCAGAGCTTGGGAGCCAAGGGGTTGGGCTGTACAGGTCAGGACTGAAGCGTAATGGGGGTGAGAAATGGCACCTGGTATGCCAGGAAGCTGAGCTCAAGCTGTAGAACTGGCAAAAGAGCCAAGCAGGCAACATCTTCAGGACCACCTGCTCCCTTATGAACAGAAGTGGGGAACCTTTGGCCCTCCAGATGTTGCTGAACTACAATTCCCATCAGCCCTAGTTCAGCAACACCTGGAGGGCCAAAGGTTCCCCACACCTGCCTTGTGAGCCTGCCCATCAATTCAGATTTTCATCTGAGACTCTTCCCCAGATCACCTCACCTTTAGAGGTGAAGTAGGTGGCTACCAAGGAGAGAGCCTTTTGGGACGTGGTGGCATCCTAACTGTGGTGTTCCCTCCCTAGACAAATTTGCCTGGCATTGTCTACAGTATCCCAGATGCTGGACCAAGTTTGTCCCATTTTGCCTGTGGTATTATAAAGGGCTATTAGAAGAACCTAGGCAGCTGCCTTATACTGTCAGACCACTGGCCCATCTAGTTCAGTACTGTCTCCACTAACTCCTGCTGGGCTCCTGCTGAGAGGAAGGGCGGGATGTAAATCAAATAATAAATAAATAATAAACTTATATTGGCTCTCCCGGATTCAGACTGATGTGTCTCTCTCAGCCCTACTTGGAGACACCAGATACTGAACCGGTGATCCTCTGTGTGCAAAGCTCTACCACTCAGTTATGTCCCTTCCTTATAATTGGTATCAGCTGACTATAATTCTGCTTCTTATTTATTTCTTTTACCAATTTTGGCTGCTGTTTCCCCCACCTCTGCATTTTAACTGCTCCTGTAGTTTGTTTTTAATGACTTTTTTATTTGTTGCAAATATTTTGTATTGTGTTGATGTGATTTGTAAGTTACCTTGAGGAGGCCTATTGTACATAAGAACAATCATAGGTGCCTTATAATGAGTCAGGCCGTTGGTCCATCCAGTTCAGTACTATCTACACTGACTGGGAATGACTCTCTAGGGTTTCAGACAGGGAGTTTTTCCCAGCCCTACCTGGAGATGCTGCTGGGGACTGAACCTGGGACCTAATCTGCATCCAAATAAGATATCCTGCCACTCAGTCTTATTGTACTGAAAGAGTGGAATAAAAATAGCTTAAACAAACTGAACAAAGAAAATATAGTCTGTCTCTGCCCTGTGTGAAATTTCAGTCCTCCTTCCCCTGGAGACCCTGAGAAACAGGCCCACAGGAATTGTGGGGAAGGGCTCTGGAGCTTAAAAGTGATACACCAGGCCTCTCCCTGAGAGTAAGCATATCTAGTACCTTTAGATGAAAAAGTGCGCAGGCAGTATTCTATCCAATTGCTCACTCGCTCCCGCCTTCCAGTGTTCTTCTGACCTATTACTACAAAGGCACTGGGATAACTGAGCCCGTTTAGACTCCCTTAACACAGTTCTGGCTATGGAGCTGCAGTGAAGAAAGCTAAACCCCTGAAAATTCAGGTCAAGCTCTGAGATCCAGGAACTTTGTCATGACCTTGGAACACCTGGAACTGCGCACCTAGAACACAGGCATATGTGCAAACACGTCCATTTTGCTTCACTACTTAATTGGACGGCACTCACCCACCTGAGTTCTGGTGAAAGGTGTAAAGGCCTTTTCCATAGTTGCCAGGCAAGCCCCATGCTGATTACTCTGGTGGCCAAAAAAGTGCTGGCAAACACGAAGGCGTTTTTGGTGGTCGGAGAAACACAAGAGGCAAGCTGTTCCCTGGGAGGAAACAGCCAGCCAGAGGAGCAGGGGGCATCCCATAAACATCATCGTAAGCATCCCAAACAGGACTAGGAAATTGCTGGAGCAGAACCACACCCAAGAAAAGAACCCTTTGCTGATGTCATAAGGGAGCTCCATAGAGTTGGTTATGATTTCATGGCTCATGTACAAAGTGGTAGCTGCCAATGAGGTCTTTAAACCTAAAATGTCATCTCTGTCATTACATAAGATCGTAAGAAGAGCCTGCTGGATCAGGCCATCTAATCCAGCATCCTGTTCTCACAGTGGCCAACTAGGTTAATATATATCCAACCAATCACTGCGCTCTGCGGGAGAGGGCCTCCTGCAGATACTGTCTCATCCGGAGGTCCACTCTGCACAATGTAGGACTTGGGCCTTTAGCATGGTGGCACCTCTCCTTTGAAATTCGCTCCCACTACATATCAGACAGGCGCTGTCCCTATTGTCCTTTTGGTGCTTATTGAAGATCTTTATTTTTCAACAAGCTTTTTAAGTGGAGATCTTTATCCCTGCCCATATTTTTACTGGATTTCAGATTGCTTTTATATATGTTTTTATAATTAATGCTTTTATTATTAATCACTTCAGTATGTTTCATGGGAAGTGATTAATAAATGAAATAAACTACTCTGAAGCAAAAGTAAATAAACATAGGGACATTAAAAGGTGCCTTACACTGAGTCAGACCATTGATATGTCTTGCTCAGTATTGTTTACCCTGGTAGTGGCTCTCCAGGATTTCAGAAAGGGGTCTGAAATAGTTGCCTTTCTCGACATTCAAGCCATATAATGCACTCCTCAAATCTTTTCACTGGCTTCCTAGTTCTTTTCACATTCAGCACAACTCTCCTTACAGCAAAAGCTGTCTATGGGTTTACTTCAAAATCTTCCACCCTTATCATCCCTTGCTTAGCGATGGGCAAATCAATTTATTTTCAGTTCATGTTACTTTCACATGTGTTTACCTCCAAATCCATTCATTCCTGTTTCTGCATTAATTCTGCATGTTGTTAAGTCTGCCTGAAAATTTGCATTTAAATGCATGTAGAAATATGTATTCCTAGATATATTTTCCCATCAAAACAAGTATTTGAAAACATATTTTGATACATGTAAACTTTTGAAAACTGTGTTGTGATATCTGGAGAAGAGCAAACTCTAGTGGATTGTTAACTTTCAGTCCACACAGCCAGAGAGAGGGGCAGCCAGCATCAGGTCAGTTTGTATATGAATCCACAAAGATCCCTCAAGAATCCCTGACTTTACGCTCCACTCTCAGCCATCCAAATAGGTCCTACTTACAGGTGGCATCACTTCAAAAATAATACTGTATTGTAGAGCTCAAAAAGGTTCAGAAAAGGGTAACTAAAATGATCAAGGGGGTGGAGCATGAACTCATCTATGAGGAAAGGTTACATTTGGGCCTTTTTAGTTTAAAGAAAAAGGTAAGTGGGACATGATAGTTGTACAAAATTATAACCATGTGTTTATATACCTGCAATTGAGGATTACATCATGCACCTGATGAAGTGGACTCTAGTCCAGAAAAGCTTATGCCATGTTCACAATTCTTGTTTGTGTGGGTTATTAGTATTATTTCATTTATATCCTACCTTTCCTCCAAAAAGCTGAAGATAGTGTGCATGGTTCCTCCTCTCCATTTTATCCTCACAACAATCCTGTGAGGTAGGTTAGGCTGAAAGACAGTGACAGGCCCAAGGTCACCCACAGATATGGCTGAGCAGGGATTTGAACTGTGGTCCCCCAGATCCTAGTCCAACACTCTGACCACTGTACCACACTGGCTTATGCGTGGGTTGGATGTAAATCCCTAACTTTTATGACTTTTAGGTGAT
This sequence comes from Rhineura floridana, assembly GCF_030035675.1. NCBI lineage: Eukaryota > Metazoa > Chordata > Lepidosauria > Squamata > Rhineuridae > Rhineura > Rhineura floridana. Next base: position 28,934,129 of record NC_084494.1, on the reverse strand, counting down.
TTTTGTATGGAGTCTTTATTGTACTTAATAAAGGACCCAGAATTAGATGGAAAGCCAAAATAGGAATGTGTTATATCAATAAATACGACTTTTTTGCCTTCTGGGTTGGACAAGAGTTTTAGTGTTCGCACCTGTCCACCACAGATACCTGTTCATGACAACCAACCGAAGGATCTCATGTTTTAAGTACATTAGTAACAGCATTAGCGGCTTTTGCTGAAACAAAGAGGCCAAGAGGGAATGACGACTCACCCTGGCAAGATGAAAGATGCCCCACTGTCCGCGCCTTCTGTCTGTACAGTTCTTGGTTTTCTTGGCACCGCTACAGGCGGCAGAGGAGGGGGGGAGAATGTGTGTGCATGGGTGGCAGTAATGGGAAAGAGGAGGGATCTGTAGGCCTCAGACCTCTGTCTCCATGGAAACCAGACAGCTCAGCTTGAAGCTAAGAACATGTCCTTTAAATGGGGGGGGGGAGAGTGAGAGAGTGAGATAGCAGAAGCTGCTCTTACCCATGACAGCTAAATCAATAGGGAAGGAATGAGAAGGCTGCTCCACAAAACAAGCTCAGCCTTGGGCCCTCAGACTCTCAGTCCCAACCTTTGTGTCCCTCCAGCCCACCTCCATTTCTGCTGCTTCAAATCCCCACCCTGTGATGCACTCCCTCAGGCATTTTTTTGTGTTTAAATACCATCAGAAAAATCCAGTAACAGTTTACTGCTTTTTCCAGGATGCTTGAAAGGAGAGACAGCCAATTCCTTAAAGCTGGTAGTGATATACTTCAGCACCTGGTCTTTCAGGTCTGGTTCAGCAAGTGAGGGCTGCTTGTACCACCCGGGAAGGTTGGGTTCCATCATTACAGGGCCAATGCTTCAGGTGGATAGAGGCTAGCCATCTGGACAGAGAGGAGGTTGTTATAGCATGTGTGTGTGTGGGGACTCTCAGGTCCTGGGGGTCAAATGTGGCCCTCCAAGCCGATCTGGCCCTTGGAATTCTCCCCAATAACATTCCTCCTCTCTCCAGGCCATACCCCTCAACTGCCCCACTTTGCATCCCTAGTGTTTTTGCCTGGCTAAAATATGCCTTTGAAGTCTATACTGCCTCTTGCTTGTCTTGATGGAGCATAGAGGATGTATGTGTGTGTAGAAACTAGCCTACAGAATAAAGGTAAAATGTAGATTCATTGCTCCACCCACTTTTGCCTCTGGCTGCACGCCCACCACTGGCATGTGGCCCTCGGAAGGTCGACCAGAAGGGAATGTGGTCCTCAGGGTGAAAGAGGTTCCTTACCCTTGCTCTAGCAGGAGGAAAAGGCTTCCTCCATGTGGGGCCAACCCAGTGCTGCCTAGGGCAGCCTTCTCCAACATGGTGCCCTCCAGATGTTGCCGGACTACAAGTACCATCATCCCTGAGCATTGGCCAGGCTGGCTGGGGCTGATTGGAGTTGTAGTCCAACAACATCTGGTGGGCACCAGGTTGGGCCTAGGCTAAGGGTGGGGAACCTTTTAGGCTCCAGGAGCCAAATCTTTTATGTTCCTCTTCCAAGGGATTCCATCTTAGAAGCTGGACAGAAGTAATTCTGGGGGCTGCTTTTCTTGCTATTGCAACCCAGGAAGAATTGGCAGGGACAATTATATCAGTGTAGTCAGTTATCTGAACTAAGAGGCTGCAAAGCAGAAAAGATTGTAGTTGTCAGTGCATATGTTTGCTGCCACAGTATACACCTGTGCAATCACATCGTTAATGTCTACATTTATATAGTCTACCATCACTGCATGCCATTTTATTCCAAACCACCTTTCAGATAGGGCGGTGTGTGGGGCCATTCCCATGCTAGGTTTGAGCATAAAAACCAGATTCAGCAGCATATCCAGACGGGTAAGGCACTCTCAACATGCTCAGAGGCAATTTGCCTGAAGGTCTATTTTTGAAAAAGGCTTCTTTTGGCTTTACAGGAGCTCTCCATATGCTTGAGGCACTAGAGGTAGTAAACCAAGATTTAAACCATACGTAAGGAAGTGTGTATATAGATGATTCTGGAATAGAGCATAACATTCTTGTGAGCAGAAATTTGGGTACCTTTTCAACTGCAGTATCTTCCATACTCCCCCCCACTCAATGCAAGAGGCTAAGCAGTCTTTGTGAATCTGGAGCCCTCCAGATGGCTTGCACTACAACTTCCATCAGCCCCCCCCCCCACATGTACTAGCTGGGGCTGGTAGTAGTCCAAAACATTTGGAAGGTAGCAGGTTGATGAAAGCTGGAATAAAGAATACCCCTGATGGACTAATCTTTTTTTTAATTTTTTTTTACAAGCATAACATGCAGTCCATTCAGAGTTGCAGAGGAGTCAAAATATGTCTTCATATCTGTCTTCAATGTAGTGCAGTTATTATTCACTTGATGCAGTGGCTCCAGATATCCACCCCCCCGCCAAATTCTTGAAGGTGTCACTGCTCATGTGGGGAAATTCCGCTTTCCCAGCAATAAATGACAACATTGTGTAGCAGGAAAATCAGTTTGTGCTTCTGTTGCAATAATGAATGCTGTATAATCTGTGACTGCATGAGTAGCACCCTATGAACTGTGTCCTTTTTATCACCACTGACGTGTGATAAACCCCCTTTTCCATTCGCTGCTCCTTGTCCTGAAAGCCCACTTTTTAATTGTTTTCACTGTATGCAAGCCATCTTGGATACATTTGTATATAAAAAACCAATATAGAAATGCAGTAAAGATTCACATGCTGCTTATATATATATAAAAAATCAGACCAAGCTTGAGTTGCAAGCATTTCTCACTTTCATTACAGCTGCTGGACCCTCTTGGTTGTTGCCTGGACTCTCCTTACCATTGAGCTCTCCATTCTGATGTTGCCCTCTGCTGGTCTTGGTCAGTAAAGTACCCATGATAAGAGGTGTTCTTGCCTGATACTGCTGCAAAAGTGCTGCCCTAAGCAACCACCTAGAATAATCCACTGGAAAACGCAGCCTTTCCTATGCTGCCTCTCCTCTACCTCTTCTCTGGGATGACTGAGAATGGCTTCCTGCAGCAGACAGGCGGCAGGTGTGTGCTTTACCATTTGTTTTCCTCTAGTCAGGAGAAATGAGTGCATCACTTGCATTGCATCAGCAGACCAACACACAGCCAGCTAGCTGTGGGCTATACGGCATCCTCTGAAAGCTCAGACCACGTTTCTTTTATGCCCAATTAACAGGCCTCATGCTTGGGTAAAGTATTCCATACCACTGGCAACTCTTTCACCTTTCTCATGTAACATTCTCTAGGACAGAATGAAGAATGACAAGTGCTCACTAGCACAGCCAATTCCTATTCTTATAAACATGCCTCTATTACTTGTGCAGAGCCCTTGGAACATGGAAGGCTATCTTAAAAACAAAACAAAAACGGCTGGACAGCTCCTTCTTTAATGAAACAGAAAACACGCAAGACAAGATTTTGCCAAGGTGATCCTACAGGCATCCTTTTATTTTCTTGAGGGGGAAGAATGAAGCCCAACGCTGCTGTGATAGAGGGGATCAGCCATTTGATGGTGTCTCCTCAGAGGAGCCTTAAAGGCACAGAGACACCTGTCAAACCTGCTCCCTCGGGTGGGGGTAGGTGTAGAAATCCTCCCTCAGTTCAGCCTGCAGTAAAGAGTCACATTCTTCTATACAGAGGTTTTGAGCCACACACCTCCTGGATAGATTTAGCTTCATTTGCTCCTATATTAAGCATATTGTGGCACATAAATTCATCACTGGCAACCCTTAAGCTGTTCACAGCATCCGTATTTATTTCCATTTAATCCCATCTTTCCTTCAAGCTCAAGGTGGCGCACATAGTTCTCTCCCCCCTGATTTTATTCTCACAACAACCCTGTGAGGTACATTAGGCTGAGAAACAGTGACTGGCCCAAAGTCACCCAGTGAGCTTCGTGGCTGAGCAGGGATTTGAACCCTGGTCTCCCAGGTCCCAGTATGACACTCTAACCACTACATCACACTAGCTGTCAGTTTATTCAGGTCAGGATAGGCAATCTCTGCCCGCTTAGAGTTTGCAGTCTGGATACAAGGCAGATGGGCCACACACTGGAGGGCTTTCCTTGGGTGTCACAAATTGAACCAGAAATGGGAGAGTTCTCAGAATTTCAATCCAGAAAGGCTGGCCTTTCCTCAGTTGGGAGTCAAATCAAAATCTGGATCGGGATCAACCTATGTACCTTCTGCTCCCATCCCAGTTGCCACTTTCTTTAGGAAACTGCATTTAGACATGGAATGCACATGCAGTCACATAATGAAACATAAGCCCTGTAGCTGAGGCACTGGTAGCCACTGGCAACAGGACAAAAGCTGCCTGATGAACAACAGAAATAAGAGCAAGAGGCTCCATGGGTCAGTCAAAGGCTCACTGGATCCGTAGACTGAACATGGGCTATTATATGCATGAAGTAATGTGCTCTCACATTAAAGTATGGCTTGACAGAATGGCTCAATCAATCTAAGGCAGCTTCTTATAAATATATCTCATGGATCCAATGTGGCTCACAGGCCACCTAGAGCCAGTGTAGTATAGTACTTAAGAGTGTTGGACTAGGATCTGGGACTCAAGGTTCAATTCCTCACCCAGCCATGAAGCTCACTAGGTGACCTTGGGCCAGACCCCATCTCTAACCAACATCACAGGGTTGTTGTGAGGATAAAGGGGAAGGGGAGAACAATGTACAGCACCTCGAGCTCCTTACAGGTGGGATATAAATGTAAATAATAAATAAATAAATCACAGTTCAGGGTCAATTGTTAACATTGTAATGATGCACAGCAGCTAGGAAATCAACTGTTTTGGGCCAGAGGGTCTTAAGTGCAGAGTCGGACTATGAAAGGGGCAGAATGACTGTGTAAGGGTTTTTTCCCCCTCAGAACATGACCCAAATGTCCCTGCTATGAGATTCCCTGCCCCCCAATATAAGGATATTTGTGGAAAGCACTGGTCAGTGATGACTTGAGAGACCTAGGATCAGTAGCAGAGCACATGCGTTTTATGCCGAAGGTTGCAGGTTCAATCCATGTTATCTCCAGTTTAGGGACCTTGGCTGGCAGGGCTGGAAAAGACCCCAAGCCAATACCCTGGAGAACTCTTGCCAATTAATCTGCAAACAGCCATGCTCTGGTGGACACAGCATGACAATTACTGAGGAGGGAGTGGGATTTTATTGCGAAGGGGAAGCTTAACTAGGCTCAATTTTTTTCAGATAGGGATGGGTGAAACACAAAGTATCTGATTTGTAAATAATGTAGATTTACTGGATTATCTCTCCAGAAGTCTGCTGAAATTATTCAGATTTGTGATACTCCTGGAACAGCACTAGAACATTTAGAGCTTCTGGAACCACAAATTGGAGCCATCTCTTCCCCTCCTAGATTATGCTATGTGAGGAGGCAGGGAGGGCCAAATCCATGCTACGAAGCCCACAGAGGTTCCAGGACCACTAGGTTCTGGCACATGTAGATTATGTCACTGATACACGGCAGGATTTAGAGACCTCTCAACATGGCTTGCACACTGGGGGAAACTGCTAGCCCACAAAAGAATTCATCCAATGATTTCTGTAGGGAGTTCTACCCAGCCAGATCACCAAATCCAATGAAAATTTTCAGGAGCTTGAAAAAATTGGCAGCAACCCGATATACAAATATGCACACAGAGTCTCTGACGCTGGCAATGCCAGTAGAATCCACTCCTGGAGTGCCACAATTAATATGTTATACGAGTGCTTCTGTGACTAAACATTGCTTGTATATTGGTGCTGGTAAATTTTACAGGCCCTAGCAGGGAGAGCTTTTGCAAGTGTAGTTCCAGTGGGATCTACCAGTAACATAGTGACCAATTCAGAAGTGCAGGGTCCCTTCATGATAGTCATGCCAGGCCCTCTCATAGTCATGTCCGCACTCACTTGCTCTCCGTCATCATTTCCACACTCCTTTGTCCTTCCCATGTGCACCTTCTCCCAGAACAACAGATGTCCCTAGGAACCAATCAACATGCAAAGGGAGTGTTAGCTACTGAGAAAAGTCTTCTCATTGGCTGGCTCACCTTCTTTCACTCTGATGGGCTCCAATCAACAGGAAAGGACAAAGAATCATGTAAGAAGATTGTTCTCAGTGGCTAACACACTCCTCTTTCATGCTGATTGGCTCATAGGACGCTGGAGGCATAGGGATCCTGCTCCCCAAAAAGTAAGGGGTCTAAGACCCCCTGAGACTCTGGACCATTACACCCCTGGGATCTACACTTGCAAGACATTCTTATTTCCCTGTTTGGAAGAGGGCCACGCCTCCCCACTCAAGCAGGGTCACTGTTTGGATGCATAAATTTGGTAACTGGGGGGCAACTCAGGCATCTGAGTGGGCCACACTGAAGGCCTCCACTTGCAGGTTGCCCGTGTGTGGTAAAGAATTAGCCCATGGACCCAATCAAGAATGCTTCAGTATTACTGGTATTATACCACCCATGATGAAGGCACATCCAGTTATCTTAAGATGCTTCCCAGTGGTGATAGAATTCCACTGCTGAAGAACAGGCAGATCTTCTTTGATACATGAATAATGGTCCAATCGGGCAAATCCAGAAATTCTGATTTCACTTGGAATAGGTTTCAGTGCAGTGACCAGAAATCAGTTATTATTATTATTTATTTAATTTGTATCCCGCCCTTCCTCCCAGCAGAAGCCCTGGTGCTGGGTTGGTGAAGGATGGATGCCACTTCCTGGTGGCCAGAGATAACTTTAGGCTGTGGGTGAGCTGCATCCTTCAAGCTGCACTGCTATGCCTGCGTGGAGGCCTTTGATGGGCTGCACAAGAGCAAATGGATTATATATGTGGCTTGAGCAAACCAGCAGTGCACACAGGAATAGAAAAGGCTCTCCCCACCTCCTCTGCTGTTGCTTGACAGCAGCAATGGATAAGCACACAAAACTCTCCTCCTCTCTTTGACTGTCAGTGGCAGCCTGGAAGTGCCGCATGCACCATTGCCATTGCCAATTCACAAGGGGAACAGACTGGGTGTCCCTTTCATTGTTGATGTTTGCTAGTGTAAATGTTGCTTTCTCTTCCTCCAAGGGATCCTGGGAACTGTAGGGACTGCTTCAGGGGACAAGGAGAAGTCCAGGGATCCTTAGAGAGAGACTTCTTGGTACCTTCACAAAACTACAATTCCCAGGGTTCTTTGCAAAAACCAACAATAATTGAAAACCAGTGTTGATGCACCCACTCAAATCAAATCAGCCTAGTTTGCTTCTGCACTCTGCTGTCTCCGATAACCCTAAGTAGGCTAACCTCCTTTTGGAGGAAGCTCAGTTGTTCACTACTGCGTTGCTAGTACAGGTAAATCTTCTGTGGTCCTGGTACTTAGGATAGGAGATCATACTGGTACATGGTGGACACAGAAATTTTAGAGTAATTTTAGACTAGAGCAGGATGGAGAAGGGATGTCTTCCCCTAAGGGTTTGTAGTGCAAAGGCCATATATGCTATTGGGCCACTGCTGTGAAAACCATTAATCTTAAGTGCTTTTCTGTGGGTGTGGGTGCTCCCCCAGCATAACATGGAATCCCCTTAAACAGTTGTTGTCTTCATCATTCTCGAAGACTGAGAGAGCCACACCATTTCAAAATTTATCTAGTAGTTTGGCCTACGGAGCCCCTTTGCACCATCCTGATGGAACTGGATAAGAACCTTGATGTTGGGGGTCGTGGGGGGGGGCTATCCGCTCAGTTCCCAAGAACCTCACCTGTGACCTCTGGGCTTCCTCACAGGTTAAGGGTCTCAGGGACAGAGAGGATGCCGGGAAGTAAGGAAGCAAGAAGCAGGGAGTCAGAGAAAGGATAATGGGGGAATATAAAAGGAAGGAACGGGGGGGGGGGAGAGATGGTTTCCCTGTGTGACTCCTCAACCTGGGAGGGAAAAAAACAGGGGGGAGACAAGGCACCGTGAGGTTAGCAAGACAGGAATAAAAACAGTAGGCAAATTTCCAGTCCTCAACTATTGCTAGACTCAAATATGCCTTTCATGGCTGATTCTCAAATCTCTTGAGTGACCTTTATTCTCCTGTTTCATTGATATCCCCAAAACTTCCCTCCTTTGCAGAAGAAGACAGCAAAGCAGTGGGGTGACAGCCAGTCCAGAAATGCAAGGAAGTCTTAATAACGTTCCTTTAAATTCAGCAGAACTGGGTCAATGTTAATTTTCCTTTTCTTTTAGTTTCCCCTAATAATTAAAATATAAAACAAAACACCCTGCTACTTTTTAACATAATTTTTATCTAATTAATAATCTAACAGTTTAAAGCTTGGATTTAAAACACACTTAAAGGCTCTCTACTCAGTAGTCACCTTCCTCACTTCACTTGGCACAGGCACCTGGAACAGGGCCTAAAGATCCCCTTTGGCTTACTTTGCACCTTCTTTACGGTTTTTCTGACGTCAGGTAAAAAGACCTTTTTATTCATCCACTTTTTAACTGTGTTTTAAATCCAGTCTATAAACTATTTTATACTGTCTTTATGCAAGGAATTATTGTTAGCTTATAATTTTTATTGTATATGGGTTTTTAAATATTTTGTTGTAAGCCACCCAGGAAGTTATGAGTGGCCAAATAAATCATCATTTTCAACTGACTCCTGGTCTTGATCCGTGTTTTCCAGGACTCTCTTGAGGTTCAGCACTGCCCCTCCAGTATGGATCATTATTCTTAAAGCCAAATCTTGAGACATGAAAAGTAAGATGAACAAGAAATTCTCCTGAACATGTTCAGAGTGTTCTCACACAAGACAACTGAGTATCTGCAGTCAATCCCCAAATATCGGAGACTAGAAAGAAAAGATTCTAGGCCAAAGAATGCAATATCCCAGCAAGCTTGAAGCCTTGCATTTCTCATTTCATTGGTGGGGGTGGGGGTGGTCTACAACCTCCCATTTTGTCCTGGGTCTAGAAACCAACCTCTTTATTCTGCCAGCTCTTCCCACAACTAGATCTATTTAATCTCCAAACCTCCTGGGTTGTGTCCAACTCAGTTTTACTCAGAGTAGACCTACTGACATTAAAAACCCAAGTTAGTCGAGCCCATTTAATTTAAATGGGTCTACTCTAAGTAGAATGACCACTGAATATAACTCAATGTCTTTTCCCATGACTTCTGCCTCCCACAATGGAACGCAAGCAATCAGGAACAAAATGCGCAAAGGTCTGGGCCCTACATTCCTCCCTTTCCTTCTCTACTGCCACTCACCTTCTACTCATACTTTGCGGCAACTAACAGGTTTTTTGCCTCCAAGGCTGAGCACCGCAGTTTGGGGAACTCTGATGTAAATGAGAAATGGGGAACCTGTGGCCTTCCAGATGTTGCTGGACTACAACTCCCATCCTCCCTACCTCTGGCCATGCTGGTGGGAACTGATGGCAGTTGGAATCCAACAATGTCTGGAGGTCTAGAGGTTCCCCATCCCAAATGTACAAGTATTATAGTCAAGGCTATGGTCCCAGGCTATGGTCTGAAGGCACATGAGGCCACCATTTTGCTGAAGCTAAGCAGGTCTGGGTCTGTTCAGTGCCTGGATGGGAGACTGCCTGGGAACCACATGTATGCTGCCTTGGGTTCCATGGTGAAAGAAAGGCAGGGTATAAATGTAACAAATAAATAAATAAATAATAGTTGCTGTAAACAGACCTTGGAAAGTGTGATTCCCCTAAAGGTGCTTTGTTACTACAGAAAGTGGGGTGTCTTGAGCCTCACCACACAACCAAAAGGGTCTGCCCCAGGCACAATACAATTGCAAAAGGTATGAGTAGGGAACCACCCTGAAAGCAGGGTGATGTGCATTCATGCAGGTTATGGTGAAAGAAAGCATCAGAGCCAGTTACTAAATAAGGAGTGATATATTTTAAAGGGATTTTAGGTAGAGCCTGAAAGCTGTTTGGGAGGATATAAGGTAAAATAAAATATAAAAATTGAGCAGATATGAAAAGAAACTAGGGCAGGCAAAACACATTTAATTACAGGAACTCTTGTGGGAAATCTATGGAAGTTCTGAAGGAAACCATTAGTTTTCTAAAGGATGCTTTTTGGTTTGGAGGAAGCCTTGGCTTGATCTCCATTTTGATGAACACCAATTGAGAAGTTTGCAAAAAGTGAGTCAGTTTCGAGCCCAGCAAGGAGAAGCAACTGTGAGGATGCAGGAATATAAATATTTGGGTAACATATGATAGGAGCTTGTTGGGGGATGGGCAGCCTCAGGCCTAACCCGCTGTACTACAGGCAACTCTGTATCGTAGGCCTTCGCTCCCACTAGGATTCCAGGAAGACTCCCTTTCATGCTGGATAAGGGACGGGCCTACATTTCTGGAATGTTCCAGCATATGCCAGAGGACACAGAAAGGTGAAGTGGATTTCAATGCTTGTCTGGCAGGCTCAGTTCTCTGGGTCAGCTTCAAGTCAAGGAAATGTGCTGGCCCAGGCAGCTGAAAAGAGTATCCAGGGCCATGTTAAGCTCATCCCATGGGTGAGAGGCCCGCATCTCAGCCCAAGTCCCACCAAGGCAATGAACTACTCTCCTCACAAAGAACTGGCAGTTCTGTCAGGGTTGAGTCTCCACAAACATGGTGCTTAGGGCAGCTGCTTTATTCTTCAGCCTGTGGCTGGCCCTTGCTTGTGGTGGGCTGTCTGACTCATTTCCCACAAGCTACTGCAAACACACATTGCTTTGAGGTGCCGTGATAAAGGGGCAGTGTCTGCTTGTGGCAAGCACGTTGGCTGACCCATAGTTTGAAAGAAGTGAATGGGCCTGAATGCAGTCATCGTCTGAAACAGCCCTTGGTGGCCAGTGTGAAGGCCCCAGGGAGCAGTGCCACAGAGATTCACCAAGGGGGGAGAGAAAGACACTGAAAAATGCTGCATGGAAAAGCATAATCTGCCATGTCTGAGGGAGGTGTAGAAGGTCTCGGAGCCAGTCCTCAAACACAAAAGGATGCTTCTCTCTTCCCCACTCACCTGGTCAGGGTGGTTTCTCATTGCTGTCACTGGACGGAGATGCTGGTGAGATGAGCCACACCATGAACAGTTCTGCGACATAATAGGAGAGACACATTCATACACACAATTCCAAAAAGGGCATCTTAACAGACAACCTCAATCATCCGCCAAGGACTCCAGTCCTCTCCCCATCCCCCCCAAAGCCAACAACCACATACACAAATCACTCTATACCCAGCTCATGATGTATGCACAACACGCTCACACAGGCACACCAAACTTTCATCAGCCCAAGACTGTTGGATGCAGCCACCCTTAAACATGCTACGACACAGACACTCCTCACAGAGTGAACTAACTACCCTGAACATGCCCTTGCTTGGGGTCTTTGATATGCAAGTGAGTTCTGTCGAAATGAGGATCAAGAACTTGCACAATCACAACCATGGCATGCACAGCGAACACTCCTGCCGCCTCTCTCTCAAGTCACACCCCATGCACACAATACACATAAGTGTTGCATGTTTTCCTGTACATAGATTTCATTTATGCATTCACCTTGACACTAACACCTCTACCCACGCACTATGCCATCCTCATCACAAACAATGCCCTCTCCATGCATGCACACCTCCACCCGACTATCCCTCTCTTTCAAAGGACCTTCCATGCACACTGCCCCCATGCCCACAATGGATTCATCTGTGGCACACACATGTGGCATGTCACACCCCCTCTGTCTGCATAGAGAACTTACCCTGCATACATTCCACCTGGCTTTCAACTTGCCACATCAAACACACCCCACCACACACAGAGTTATCCCTGCGAACAACCAAAGACAGATCTGCGGCAAATATTTTAAAGACCATTTTCCCAGTCTTTCTGTTTTCCACATACATCCAGTTCCCTCACACAGAATTCTTTATCCTTGCCCAAGAGTCCTGAAGGATTCTTCCGTGTGTGTGTGTGCGCGTGTGTGTGAGAGAGAGAGTTTTGTGGGAGAAGGAAAGGACCAAGTCATGTTGCTAAAAGAGATTTCTGTATGTAAGATGTCTGAGGATGGGAATCCCCAAAGTGGGTGTGGGCCCTGAGGCATGTGCACATCCCTGTAGGTACAACATCCTTCAGATGTGTGCATAGGATGCCCACCTTTTTTGGTGGTGGTGGTGGGGAGCAAGGCAAGAATTCATGGGCATGTGCTTGAGCCCTCAAGAAGAGCATGGATCCATGGTGTGTCATGTTAGGAAGCACCCGGGGGGGTGGGGTGGCAGCTGGGATCCCTGTTAAGAATCCCCCCCCGGGGGGGAGGGAGGAAATGCCATCTTTCCATCCTGTCGTTGGGGATGAGCGGAAGCAAAGCTGCACACAGAGAGAAGCTCTCTTTCTCTGGGGTTCAACAGTTGCCACCTGGGGCAGCTCTCTCTCTCAAGTGTCGTGTGGGTCTGTCTGTCTCCAAGGAAGGGGAAATGCATGCATGACATTCTTTTACAGCTACCAGCTTGTCATGTTTCCAAGGAAGATGATGGCCACCCACCCAACAGATTTCCCCTTCTTCACTGTCAAACTTGTTACTCTGGGTCATTAATCTTCACCTCCCCCACCCTCCCCATCGCCACCCAAGCTTTGTACTTAAGGCTTCTTGGATATTGACCCATGCCCCTTTCCTTTTTGGCACCTTGCATGCCACCTGTCACCCCACCCGCCCCTATTCCTCTGTCCCCACTTCCATCCTCCTTCTTTTTGTTGGTCTGTGTCAGTCCTTTCCCCTCCCCTTGTTCTCTTCTCACCTGCTTCTTTCACTCCCACCCCCCACCCCCTTTCCTTCTGTCTCCATCCTGGTCCTCCCTATACCCCTGCCAATTTTTTTCCTGACAGGACATGGCTGGTGAACTCCTGTGCCCACAGAGGAAAGGTTCACCTGCTCTTGTCTTCTTTGCTGTCTGCCCTCCTTGGTTGCCATCCTCTGTCCTTGGCACTGGCTCTGGTTCACGGATGTGCGTATTGATGAATGCTCTCTCTTTCTCCTCTGTCTCCCCATCATCGCTTAGCTCTGGCTGTATGTCTCCCTCTCTCTCTCTCTCTCCCTCTCCCTGGGCCGCTGTCTATGCTGTAGCAACGCAATGCGGCTGTTGTCTGGAATGGAACTTTATCAGACTTGCCTGGATCCAGACGGCAGGGAGGGCGGAGAGAGAGAAGGAGGGGAGAAGAGGGAGTGGCGGGGAGAGAGAGAGAGAGAGAGAGAGAAGAGGAGAGGAGGGAGCTGGCTGGGAAAAATTCAAATGGCAGCAAACCGAGACAATGAGCAGCAGGTGAACTAGGCAGGTGGGGCTGGACCAGCACTTTGCCTACAGACCTGCACTATGCTCCATACCCATCACAGACAAGAGCATGCAGCATCTGCGAAACACAACACAGAAAAAAAAGAAGTCATCCTGCACAGGCAATCCACGCCACACCAATTGAGAGCTGGACATACAGTGCTTCATGACCTGCCGCAAAGCACACCACCACACATGGTCACATTGTGAAAAAATTACAAAAAGAGCTACACGGCATACAAGGCTCTGCATGCAGAAACATGCAACGACCAGGGGACTGCATGGATAGCACAGGAGTGTTGCACATCCATGCTGGACACAGTGCAGTAAGTGGCTGACGGATACACTGGCTCAGATGGCTTCCAGAGAGGATCAGAAAAAATCATGGACTACATCGTCAGTCTTAATTGTCCGTGTCAGCTGAACAGAGCCTACATTTTCAGAGCAGTACAACTCAAAGTACCAGATCCTTGAAGTCAAATGGGGATGGCCAAAACCATCATGCTTAGTTTCTGAGCTTCCAGAAGCATCTGGCTGGCACTTTCAGGGGAAGGGACATAGCTCAGCGGTAGAGCATCTACTTTGCTTGCAGAAGGTCCCAGGTTCAATCCCCTGCTGTCTCCAGGTAGGGCTAGGAATGCTCCCTGCCTGAAACCCTGGAGAGCTGCTGCCAGTCAGTGCAGACAATACTGAGCTGGATGGTCCGACTCAGTATAGGACAGCTTATTTTGTTCCTATGTTGTTGTTCCTAACTGTTGGATGCTGTACACTGGATCTGATGGTCTTTTGGTCTACCCCAGCAAGACACGGTCCTCGTGTTCTTATTTGAAATACAAGATCTCCATATAAGTGTGCACATACAGCACAAATGCACCGCAAGGATGTACATAACATGGCATAGCTAGACAAGGACACAAGAGGCAGCTGTGGATACACACAAACACAAAGTGGCCCATCTGCAAATGAAGCTGCCTCTCCCCACATAGATAACTCCCCTAAAAGAAGTACACGTCCTGTGCCCACAGGTACATCCCATTCCCTCATGGGAAAAAGTGGTACTTCCTAACTCCATACATTTCCTTCTGCAAGGGCTTTGTGCCATTATTAAAGACTACATCTCATAATATAGCTTCCATGCCACACCAGACAGCTGCTCATAGCACAAACAAGGACAATTTACAGAGCAAAACAAAGAGTCACTTCATACCACACACCATTTTGCAAAGGTTACCAAACACAGCTAAATCCACATATTCTAACACCTCTATGCATAGGCAATTTTGTAAATGGATATCACCCTCCCCATATACATACTATACTAGAACTAAAAGATCACTCTCTAGGATCCTGCATTTTTTTATTCCAGAATTTATCTGGAATAGGTATCACTCCTACCGCCACCCCCAAAGTCCTTCATCCAGAATCTCCACCATTTGTTCTTCCATTGTCAAGGGAATACAAATCAAATTCATATCTGTGCACTAGTTAACCAGTCCAATTGCGTGAACACAAGGGGCATTTAGAAGTTTGTGAAGAGACTGCGCATATCACACAGCAATATGCCCAATCACAATTTAGCTCAATGAACACTTGCACAGCTGACATTTTCACACGCTGCTATGGCGAGACATGAACTGCCTCATCATATGTGCTCTAAGGACTCTTTAGGCACTCTAATTTCTCCTAAAGTGATTTACAAAACCATTTGTTGCTGCTATGTAACTTACACACAGCATTTGTCCACCACACGTAAGAGATGGCATTGACCTTTCCCATCAGGAAAGGCCATGTGGTGTAACTGATGGAATGTTGTACTTGGCCTACATTCAAATCTCTGCTCACGCATGGTCTTGAGCCAGTCACCAACTCACGGTCTATCCAACTAACAGGGTTGTTGATGACAAAACTGAGGGGAACACCTTGTCTGCCACTCTTGGATGAAAGGCAAGATAAAAATGCAACAAGTAAACCTGTGGCACCTACATGCCTTTCCCTGTCTTTCTCCTAGGCCCAATGTCATTTCTTGCAACCACTACCAAGACCAATGTCTTTGGCAATCCTTGCCTATTGACATCAGGCAGACACCTTCGCTGTTTTCTTTTTGGGGCCTGCTTAAAACTCTTTTGTTTAGGCAAGTCTATCCAGATGCATAGAAGCTGATGTGTTTTAATATTTTTTTATCTGTTGCTGTTTTTAACTTGTTTTAAATTACTTGTTTTTAACTGTTTTATCGATCATTTTAATATCTGTTGTAAACTGCTTAGAGGGGTATTTTTTTTTTACAATCAAGTGGTATATAAATTTTAATAAATAACAAATAAGAAGCCTGATATCCCTTGCAGGTCAGCACCCATGACAACTATGCCATTCATCCAGTGGAAGAAGACACATCTCTGTCTTTAACTCTCAAGTATAATACACATGTTCTTACACTATTGAAAACCTCCAGTCCCCCCCCCCCCATGACAATCCCTGACTACTGAAAAATCTTATTCAGCAACCTCTCTGACTTCTGAAACTGGAGAAATATAGCCTTGTTTGTTTGTTTTTCCTAGAAAGTTGAAGATAGGATGGCCGTGTGTCCTGCTTTATAGAGCACAACTCTCTATTTGAAGGGCTGTTTGGATCAAATATAGTTTAAAGACAAAGAACCACAAGTAAGAGAGAGCAGAAGGGGCCTTAAGGATGCCCAGAAACAGTGAGCACCCTGACAGCAGACTGAACAGGTACACAAGTCATCTGGTCACACTCTGCCCCACTACGGTCAACTGTATTGCATTTCTATGTAAATTACAGTAATTATTTCTAAATTTTCATCTATACATATAAATTAGCATATGCACATTTTATCCAAATCCATTCACACTTTTTTTTGGCAGTGCATACGTAGCCACCCCAGCTGATGTTTCAAAGCAGGATCAACATTGATGGTGTGCACAATCATCCTTCGTTCTCCTCCGATCAAACAGATTTTTGAGGTTTTTGCATAGCTTCTAAAACCTATATGACCAAACGCAACGGTAGGACAAAAAGAAAACAGTGTCTTCCACGATACTAAGAGAAGCCTCCCTCAAACCATTTTCAACTCTCTTAAAATCATTGTCACTCTCCAGCCTTAGGAACTGCCAATGGCCTTGCACGTGCTTTTGTCTTCTGGTGCACTACCACACACTGAACTACAGCACGGAGTTTCTGAGGTTAAGCCAAATTGCAACAGGAAATCTCATAGCTACTCACCCTTATGGCGGCTGACTCCCCGCTGCCAAGTGGACCAAGTTGTCTCTTGTACTGTGGCGTTGCCCCGGGGAAAGCTAGGAGGCTGTACAGTTATCTCCTGATGGTGTTATTCTAAACCATACAACCTACTACCTCAACACGAGGCACGCAGCAGAATTGGAGGAGGAAGAGGAGGAGGAGAACGAGGAGAGGGAGGTTCCCCCAGGTTTCATCTGGAAATGTGGTGGTACTCCAGCAGGAGGAGATTAGTTGCATTGCAGACTGAAGATACTGGCCATTCATAGGCTAGGAAGGAGTCCAGCTGTAGGTTTTCCCTTGGCTCCACCATGTGACAGAAAATGGTCAATTTTGCCCTCTCTAAGATCACGGAAACCTACACGCTTAAGAAGGACATGGCACACATTTTCTTCTCAGAGAGGTTTGGCTTCCCCCCAGCTACATGTAAAAGAGGGAACACCCAGCTCCAAATTTTCATGGACCTTTAGACAAGAGGCTCTTTGGGGATTCTTCTAGTCCCAAATCAGGTTAGAATGTCAAAAATGCTTTCCCTTATCACTGCATCATTACAGCCAGCCTCAGTGCATCTGAGATTAGCAAAGACTGTTACTTTTAGGGAGCATTTACAAAATCTATGCCTATAAATCACAAAAAAGATTCAGCAACTTGCATGCATGGGAGATAAGAAGAGCAACGTGAATGGGCCCCAGCATATGCCAACCATAGCCACTGCTGATGCTGGTCATGGAGCCATTGGCAGGGCTATGTCTGCTGCATGCTAAAAACAAAAAACTGCTCCCAGGCAATCTAAATGCTACAACCTGTTTAAATTAAGCCAATGTAGCAAACACACACCATTTTGCCTCTGCATAATTTACTACTACTACTACTACTGCTACTACTATTAGCATCACTGAATCTGGATTTGCTTATCATGGGGAGCAGCATGGAGCTATGTAGGGCACTGAAGGCATGCTCCTGCCCCTCCACTAAAATCTTACACAGCACTTTCTCTGGCTTCTGAAATTTCAGCAATTCACTTTCAAGCGTATCTTCACAGGCATAAGGACTAGAATCTTGTTGTTTTTTAATAAACAAAAGCAGAGGTTCTCAGAAAACTGATTCCCATGACCACATTCTGTTCTTTCCCCTACACTTTCAGCTGAAAGACAGCAGAGATGGGAAGCTGGAAGTGGTCAAACTACTGCTTTCCCTGCGGGGACATCAGCTGTCACCAACTGTTAGGGAGAAGAGTGCCTAAGCCGCAGTGCTACACAGTAGGTCCGGTGCAGCAAGATGTCTGGATGTCCTGGCCAAGGTCGACACATACCCACAGACTCGAGCTTGTGTGAGGCAGTCGTACCGCAAGTTCGGATCTACGGGTTTATGGCAACCGGCAAAACCACAGTATGAAGTAGGTAGAATTCTGCTGGTGGGGGGAAACAGGGACTAGCTGTGATGAATCCAAGTAATGACTTGGCACTGGGGAGATAAGCCAAACCTGCCTGCACTGTAGGGCAGAAAAACCAAACTCTGCAGAGCTAGAGGGGGGAAATACATTGGAATGGGGGGGGGAGAGAGGGAGAGAGAGAGAGAGAGAGAGAGAAGAATCAAGTTAGTTTCACGTAAAACTACGGTCTGAAAGCTCATAATATAGCAACCTTGCTGAAGCTAAGCAGATCTGGGTCTCGTTGGGAGACTGACTGGGAACCTTGCACTTGCTGCCTTGAGTTCCATGAAAGAAAGTCTGCATTTCAGTGTAATAAAGCGAAGTGATTCAGTAGGAAAGACCCATTGCTACTACCACTGACCCCTCCACGGACAGCACCCTTCATCTCTAGACTGGAAGCTGGTAAACCAGGTGGTGCACTCCCCCCAGCAGTCTGGATTTGTCTCAGGGGTTGCCAGCTGATGATTTCCATTTGCCACAAACAACCCCCACGTTTCAGAAGAAAATCTTGAAGTCTAGATTTCCACATTACTCTCTTTAAATCACAAACAGCCCAACCTTATGCATCTTTACTTGGAGGCTAAGCCCTACTGCACTTATTACTGTTTGTTCCTGGGTAGGTATACACAGGGTTGCAGTCTAAGTCCCTGTTCCCCCAAAGGCCAACCACATTATGGCTGCCAAGCCTTCCCGACTGGCCCTTTGAGCTTCTGTTTCTCCCCCCTGCCACACACACACCTCATCTTTTGCCCGTCGTTCATAGTAGCTGCTGGTGCTCCTGTCCTTGCTACTATGCTTCCTTATGATACTGCACATGTAAGGCAGGCACTGTGGGAAACTCATATGCAATGCATATGAGTTAGCCACAGGCTACTTCATCTTAAGGCTTACACAAGGCAGGAGAGGAAAGAAAGGTTTCAAGAAGGCATCTGGCTGTTGCGTCTGCTGATTTTACATCATGATCCTTATTCCTAAGAGTCCCAGGCCCGCAGAGTACCACAGTGAGAGCCATGGGTGGGGTGGGGGGAACATGGCACAGGACTGGGTAGTGACCTTGTTCAGTCGACAATACAGGAGCACCAGCTTGTCCACCCATGTGCTCATATTTGTCCTATTCACACCTTTGGCAAACAATGTAAATCAGGGATGCAGAACCTATGGCTCTCTAGCTCTCTGAATTCCAACCCTCATCAGCCCCAGCCAGCATTGGCCAATGGTCAGGGATGATGGGAGTTGTAGTTTTAATGTATTTTAAAGTCTGGGCTCCTGCTGGGAGGAAGGGCGGGATGTAAATCAAATAATAAATAAATAAAAATAAATGATGTTTTAAAGTGTTTTTAGTGCTTTTGTTTGCTGCTCTGGGCTCCTGCTGGGAGGATGGGTGGGATAGATAGACAGACAGACAGACAGATAAAAGTCTAACAACATCTGGACATCCACAGATTCCCTGTCCCTGATACAAACAGCATAAACACTTAAATGACCAGCTAGAGACAAAAAGAATGGACAGCTGCCAGAAGTGCAAGTGGATGGTAGCAATGGGTTAACGAGAGGCATTTCACAAAAAATGCACAAGAGGGAGCTCTTTCACTGCTAGTGTTCTGCTAGGCTGGGTATTAGAGGTGTTGCAGCCAAGGGGGCCTGAGCCCTGAGTCTTTTGCACCGGGCCCAGATCTCCTGTCCCTTCCCACTGCCACCTTTTATACTTTTTTTTAAAAAAACCTTTGCTTACAGAATGGCTTTTCCTCTGAAAACTGGCTGAAATGTGCATCTATACATACAACTTAGCATATGCAACTTTTAAAGTAAATTTGTGTCCATGGGCCCGGTGCCTCAAGTCTTCTAAGAACCGAACACTCTTGTGGGCGGGTTCCCTTGTTGCTCCACAAACCAGGTTTCCTACTGCTGGAACCAGAACCACAACTGTGAGCATGAGCAGGAGTCATAGCTTGAGCCACACGTAGTGCATGTAGCAGGCACGCAGGGCACCATTGCAGAGATGGGATTAAAGTCAGGAAACCCTGGTTTGCCCAAAGCTTCCCAAGGCACTCAGGGCTGAGCAGGGATTTGAACTTAGCTCTGCCTTGCCCAAGTTCAGTTGACACCAGACCTGGCCAACCCAGAGGGTTCACCCTGCTGGCCACTGGGGTGAAACCAGTGCCAGGAGTTTAACACCACCTCAGGGATTGTTACAAAAGCTTGAGCCTGCCTCAAAGTCACTCCCTCATGTCAGGAAATCAGGTTATGGTAACAGGAATGTGCCCTGAGCTTGTGTTCAGAGTACACTCTTCTCCTAGGTTGAGCTTTGAGGACTCCTGCACTATTGGGGCTGGGACGCTTCAAATACTGGGGCCAGGAAGTACTCGGAGGTGCATAGGAAGTTGCCTTATGCCAGGTCAGATTGTTTGTCCATCTATCCCAGTACGGTCTACTCTGACTGGCAGCGGCTCTCCAGAGCCTCAGGCGGAGAGTCTTTCCTGGCTCATTTCAACTGGAGAAGCCAGGGATTGAATCTGAGACTTCTGCCTTCAAAGCAGGTGCTCTACCACAGACCAATTCCCTCTCCGCAAAGGTGGAGGTAAGGAACTGAGGGCTGTGTCTGGGAAGGCCTCAGGCTTCAAAATGGGGTCTCCTTGCCAGAAGAAACTGCAATGAATTCTGAATAAAAACTCAACCCCATTTGCCTCAGTGATGCAGAGCATTACAAGGACCCCTTTCCTGACTCCTAGAAGCCCCAGCCACACTCCTTGTAGTTTTCTGACTATTTAATGGAAACTATCCAACAATCAGAATTAAAACAATCAGAACACTCCCAGTTCCTGTGTTGTTGTCACACTATATTCCCTGTGACGTGACTGGAGCCCCTGAGAGCTCCAGACCCCCCTCTTCATAGTTCTGATTCTGAATGTAACACTGAAACAAGAAGGGACATCCACAACCACACTGAGCAACTGCTATTTACAGCTATTGGCACATATATTTATAGCACTGCTAAACAATTTTTTAAAAATCATATGCATCATTCATCCTGCGCTCTTGTACAGGTCACTACTGTAAGAAATAATAATAATAATAATAATATGAGATGCCAAAGATGTGACTCTGTACACTCCCTCTTGAAATTTCTACTCAAAATGCTGTTTTTCAGATTATGGCCCCCGCCTGGGAAGCCATTGGAAAGGTTTCCATATGGAAATGCAGCTCCTTCTACACTCCAGTGCAGCAGGACTGAATACACAGAATGAAGGGGGAAGGATAGGCATCACTAGGCAATAAAGTGGCTTATGAATATGCTCAGCGTCTCTGAGACATTTGCCAGCCAAGATGCACACTGATGGAGATGACTTTCAATTCCAAATTCCTCACAATTTGCCAGCTTAAGACGTTTCAGTGCCTTATAATGACAATCCAAATGGCACCCTTTACTAATTAAATATGGGCACCACCTCCTAAGAAGCTCTGCTGTGCAAGGACTAGAGAAACAAATGACATTTTCCGCTGGTAACACAGAAAGCTGCCTTATATCGAGTCAGACCACTGGTCCATCTGCCTCAGTGTTACCTACACTGACTGGCAGCAGCTGTACAGGGATCTTTCCCAGCCCTACCTGGATATACCAGGGACTGCAACTGGGACCTTGTGCATTCAAAGCATGTTCTCTACCATTGCGCTACAGCCTCTTCTATAAATCGTTTAAGAATCACTGTTCTAACGCACTTCCGGGAAGGGTGACTTAGCCTGTGCCTGCTTTTGAGACGGGCTCCTGCCTCAAAAGAAGCTTATTCAGATATATCAGTCAGTTTTTTCTTTTTTTTTTGACTGATTAAACTTCTCCCGGGTAGGGAGAAACGAAGAGATTAACCTCAAAGCCTATTTTTGTTGGGACGACCAGATCTCATTAATTTATGGGACGAGGTCCAGCCGACGAAGGTGGGACGGATTTTCAACAGCAAGCTCTATCTGTTAAAGCGAACGTTCATCTTATCTTCTAAGAGAGAACGCACTAACAGGCAAGCACCCTTCTTTCTATATTTTTCTTTTACTTGACTTAAATTGTTGCTGTTTAAAAGAGATTTGCCAGATTGATCGGTTTTTGACATCTCACTGGGGAGCCGTAACTTCTCTCTGCTACGCACTAATTAATAGCTTATCTCTGTTTTTGTTGCAAAAAGCTGTCCTGGATTTGCATTCTAAAGATACACACAGAAGAGGGATTTCTATTCCAGATTTTTATTTTGAAAAATATTATACTGTTTTGAGACTACTCTCTTTTTGGTCTATTTTATTTTGACGAATCTGTTTCTTGACGATTGCCATTAATTGCTTCAATCCTGGGAACTGCATTTTGTTTACTTAACTATTGGAGAGATAAGGCTGTCTGCTCTGTTTATACTGTGATGTCACCAAGTTTGGAGTATTAACCCAATTGTTGCTGAAATAAGAAGTGGTTTTCCTATATTTTTCTTTTAAAATGGCAATTAAGAAAGTGGCTGAGAATCTGGAAATAACTATGTTTCAGAGAATAATGAATGAGATTGAGATAACGAAAATTGAATTGAGTAAAATGAAGCAGGAGATTAAAGATATAAGGGTCCCTGTGAGAGAGGTGACCCTGGAAGGGGTCCCTGTGAGAGAGGAGACCCCGGAGATTGGAATAGGGGTCCCTGTGAGAGAGGAGACCCTGGAGACTGGAATAGGGGTCCCTGTGAGAGAGGAGATCCCGGAGATTGGAACAAACGTGGAACAGGAACAAGATTTGGAGTCTATGGACTTTAGAAATAAAATCTATTGTTTGGAACTCAATGTTATCTCTGAAGAAATTAATGAAGATTCTAGAGATAAAGTTATCAATGGCATGGATTATCTTCTGGACTGGAATGATGTGATGGAGCCCAATATAGAGAAAATCTATGGAATTAACTGCAGCCATGTGACAATGGAAAAACTTTTAAGAGATGACCCAGTGTATTTTGAAAAAAAGAACAGAGATATGATTTTACAGCAGTATTTCAGCAACTTATTCAGAATGGATGGCAAGAAAATATTTGGGATAGAGGTAATTCCCATCAGACTCTTATTATATGACTATGGCTTTGACAGCAAGATTATTATGGAATACTGATAATGGAAGATTGGATATTGAAATTACTGGACTTAACAAGACTACTGAAGATGGAAGATGGAAAATGGAACTAATAGAGATAATAGAACAATGGCTACTGAAATTACTGAACCTAACAGATTCTGATGTGATGGATTAATTGAAATGTTTATTTTGACTATGGTTATGACAATAAGATTATCATAATTAGTAATGAGATGGATTAATCGATATGCTTATCTGGAAAAAAAAATTGATAGATATATTTCTTAAAGAATTGAAACCTCTCTTTGACTTTTTGTGGAAAGAATAAAGTAATGTTTATGAGATTTGATGATTAAGTAAGATAACTACTGGAGGAAAGTGATTTTATAATATGACTTAAGAGACAGGATTGCTATATATTATAGACTTATAACTGATTTGATCTTTGACAAATGGGAAGTCAATATTTTACTCTTTATTTTTTATTTTTGTTTTTTTTTTTTTCTTCTTTTCTTTTTTTTCTTTTTGTTTAACTATTTTTGATTTTGTTTTTTGTCTTTGAATGTTTTATGATTTTGTCTTGTTTGTTTTATGAAAATCTGAATAAAAATTATTGAAAAAAAAAAAAAAAAAGAATCACTGTTCTAACAATGCATAACTCAGAGGTGGGATAAGTAGGCCTCTTGTGATAAAGTTGACGACAGAGGGAGGATGAAGTCCATGGGCTTCTACCCGGTCTGCACAATCTCAGCTAATGCACACATCTCATGCTTATTCAGGCCTCCCACCTCCTCCTTGTTGTAGGGAAGAAAGGAACTGGCAAAAATAGCCGTGACTCGTACTTTTTGGATCAGAACCAGGGAGAGCGGGGGCGAAGGTAATTTCCAAATAGCAACTTTTATGTTATGTTTCACTTTAGTGTTTTAGTGCTAAACTAAAAAGAGATATAGGTCATGATAACTAAATGGCGCCTCCAGTTTCAGAAGCAGTACGTCTTTGAAAACCAGTTGCTGAGTGGAGAGACACAGAGTAGGGGAGAGTTGTTGCTTTCATGCTCTGCTGATGGGCTTCCTGGAAGGATCCGGATGGCCTCTGCAGGAATGGATGCTTGGCCTGATCCCACAGGACTGTGGCCTTAAACCAGACATATCCACATAGCTTGGCGAGGGCACCAAATGCATCAAATCAAGGCAACCAGCATTCTGCACAGACAGGTGCTTAGCACACGGGAAGTCTCAGAACCTCTCTGCCATTTTACAGATCCCAGACATTCCACTCCCAACTCCTCATCCAAACCTGCCCACTCATCCAAACTCTTTCCAGCTGCTACTGACATACATTTTCTGCAGTGGAATTTTGAAACGAATGGATATTTCTTCCACTCCAGAGTGGCGAAAGAGAACACTGGGAAATGCACAATCCTCTAGTGTTAAGGATCCCTAGAGGATCTAGTGTTAAGTATCCCTCTTGCCCGGTTATTATCAGGACAAAATAATGATGAATAAATAAATAAAAGTGTTGACTTGCTGCTAAGTGTAAGAGGAAACCATGAATCAATTCAAAATATAAAAGTAACTCAACCCATATTTGCAGGGGGGAGGAGGTGCATAAAAGCAGAAGGCTTACACTCACCATTGTGCCTTGAGGTACATGAACATTAGCACTGACAGTGCCTGTGATGTCACAGAGATATTGAGGTGTGTGTGGGTGGCTTGTAGCAAGAAGAACCGGTCTAAGTTATTTGGGTGCCTGAGGCTAAACAATCCCTCTAATTAAAATGGACACAATCCCCCAAGAAATTATTCTGTTCAAGCTCTATTGGAATGAATATTTCTTCTACTCCAGAATGGCCAAAGAGAACGTTGGGAAGTGTGCAATCCTCTGGTGCAGTGTTTCCCAAACTTTTTTATTTTTTTGTTGCTGGACTACAACTCCCATCAGCCCCAGCCAGTATGGCCAATGGTCAGGAACTATGGGAACTGTAGTCCAGCAACAAAAAAATAAAAAAAGTTTGGGAAACACTGCTCTAGTGTTAAGCATCCGTCTTTCCTGTGCCCCAGTGGCATGTACTTTTCAACCATAACACCCACTGCAAGGCGGCCAAGGAACAGGAGACCAGGAGAGTTAGGCGGGGAGGGTAGTGGTCTGTTGATGGTCTCTTCCTAGGGGCTTCTATCAATATAAAGCCAGCCTTGAGGCTGTTCAGCAAAAGTGACAAACACTGGAAGAATTAGCTGCCTTGGATATTTTGAAAGAAAGGTAAGAGAGCAGAAGCGGGAGTGACATATGCTCTCTCTCCCCATAAGTAAGGAGGCAATGTTTATTTCTCATGCAGGAAGAAGCGCATCCTTCCAAAGGAGGGGAAAAACACATATCCCCCTGTAGGACAGAGTTGAGGAACCTCAGGCCAGGGTCATGAATGTGGCCTGTGAGGACTCTATTTGTGGCCCCTGGAACTCTTGTCAAGCCACACACACCCCCTCCCCAAGCCACACACCTCACTGCCCCAGCTTCATATCCCAAGTGTTTCAGCCTGGCTGGAATGTGTCCATGAACTCTTAACAATGCGTCTTCCTTGCCTGGATGGAGGATAGAGAGGGGTGTGTGAGTCTGTGTAGAAACTAGCCTACACTGTAGAAAGGGAGAATTTACATCTGGTACTCTGCCTGTTCTTGGTTCTGGTTCTGCCCACCACCAGCATGTGAAGAGCTGCCTGGAAGGGAATGTGGCCCTCTGGTTGAAATAAGGTTCCCCACGCCTGCTGTAGGGGATGAGCACATCACACCCCTCTGGACTCAACTTGGGGGGAAAGGAAGTGCCTCACGCATGCATCTCTGCACTCAGTACTTCCCTGGAATGTCTGAAGCAGCTCTGATAGAGATGCTAAAGGTGGGGAACCTCAAATAGGATCAAGATTAGGAAGAGGCGTAGGGACAACTTTTTGGTGGCCAAAGAAACAGCCAGGGCTAACTACTGACAGAGGGCTCGTCCAAACGATTGTTTAATCAGCAATATGATCGCTTTGTGTCTTCATTAATTTTCCATGGTCCATATGATGTCGCCCGTTTTCGCGGATGTTATAGTGTTTAAATCCGCATCTGCAGTATCGCAAAAAATGCGATTTCCTTTTTTTAAACCGGGAATCACCCACTTCAACATAGCGCTAGGATGCAATACCCCAGACTTTAGCAATGTAGGCGGTTCATGGGTGGTCCTTGGCCGTTTCCCCACACCCCTTCCGTCATTCCCGTCCAATCACTTTTGCGCATGTGCACGAATGTCTGGGGGAAGAAGCCCGGGAAAAGTGAACCAATCAGGAGCGGAGCTGGGAAAAAGCGAGAAGAAGTACGGGTCCTCCCCGCTGCGTGTGTGGGTGCAAAAAAAGCCTTGTTTTTATATCAGCAAAGAGCGAACAAACAGGCTAGTGGGGACTGTCAGATGACAAAGCGCATATGGAAAACATGGATTATCAAGGTCAGTTTGGACGAGCCCAGAATGCAGGATCTGGACAACCCAAGTTCAAATCTCTGAACAGCAATGAACTCATTGGGCCATCTTGGGGAAGTCATTACTCTCCCAGCTGTAGTTCCCCATCTGTAAAATGGAAACATTAGCCGCAAAGTTGAGAATGAACAAGATCAGAACTGCAGAATACTTTTTTGTTTTAAATGTGCCAAATGTTTGTGAAGTGAAGTTCATAGTTGAGGGAAAAGAATATTCATAGAATCGTCTTACCTGTAGGAGATGTCCACACCCATATCTCTTCAGGGGGGCTCTGTAATGGGTGATCTGGTTCTCAGCCTACAAAAAAAAAGGGTGTTTTTTTTAAAAAAGGAATCTGAATAAAGCAAAACTGAGTTTAGTGGATTTGGAGACTTTGGAAAAGCATATCTGCAGTTTAATCACCCCGAGTTCCCAGAAAGGGTGTGTGGAATGGTAGTACCTGAAACAAGTAAATAGATCCCTACTTTTACAGGGCTTTCTTTGGAAAAAAGAGGAAGAACAGGGGATACAGACTTGTCTGCAAACTAACACCCTATGACCCCCTTAATTCTATTTTATGTATTATGTTCATTTGCATTCTGCTCAATGAATGATGGGCCTATTTCTCACATCCAAAATCCAACATGCAACACTCTAGCATCTAGCTGCTACATCACACTGGCCCTCAGTAACCAGCTATGACTACTTTGTGTGTGTATGGGGGGGGGGAGGAGAGAGAGAGACTCTGCCAATGCTCAGAGGCGCCCTCCTCCAACCAACCAGCAGGTAAAGAGAGAGGTCTAGTTAATTATATGAGGGCTAAGCCTTGTAGACTCAGGAGGCAAGCAGGTATATTTAAATAAATAGAAAATGAAGCTTTGAGGTGTCTCTGTCATGATAGCTGCTCAAGAAGTATGCCTTGATGCCACAATCCTCTTGGAGACAGAAGTCCAAGAGATGGGAACATCTGTCCCTGGTACCCTACAAAGGCTTCTCCATTTGGCAAGTTCCCAGACCTGAGGTCCTGCACAAGAGTATGCTGCTGTGGACATTTGTTTGGCGCAAAAGGGGCTCTCTGTCTATAAGTACAAGCCCATATGAATGACACAGTATAAGGACAACTTACACCTCAGAGTTTATACGCCACGGAGTTTGGTGGCCTCTTTTGAACCGTACAAGAAGAGCTGTAATTTGGAATAAAATGTAGGAGTTCCTCCTCAGGGGCAACGTCTTTCAAGAGAAACCAAATAAATTTTGCTCAAACTGACATTTCTCAGGACAGTTCCACATAGCCTTAGGTTTTTGCCAGGTGTAACCTGCATAAAAATTGATGGGGTATTTTGGATATTCCGCCTCAGGCAAAACTTCACAGCAATTTCAAGAGAAGCCATACAAAGCTGGTTTATCCTGAGTCAGACCATTGGTCCATTAGCTTAGTTTTGCCTACACTGACAGGCAGCAGCTTTCCAGGATTTCAAACAGGGGTCTCTATCAATCCTACCCTGGAATTTTGATGGTTAACTACATTTTGGGGGTGAAGGGAGGCCTTTGTATATCCCTATCTATGGGCTGCACGCTGAGGTGTTCTTTTGGAATACTTTTGTAATGATTCCCTCAGAGGAGCAAATACTGAATACACCAGGTTTGAAGGCTCTCAAGGGTGTTACAGGCCTTTCCCAGGAAATCCAAATGGATTTTCAATTCTGCCATTGCTTCTCCTGCATTAGAAATGGGAAAGATGGTCATTGTGTCAGAACAAAATGGAGCTTTGCCTCATCGTGAAAACTGGATATATAGCTAGCCCTGTCTGCTGTGATGAAACACATACACCCCACATTTTCAGTGCCACCCCTGCTCTCCCATAGCAGCCAACACTCCTTCTGCTCAGGTCAGCCCTCAAAAAACCTAACATGCCTTCCTTATATCACAAACAAGGGCAGCACAATGTTTTCGATGGTGCCCTCTCTGCCTTCTGCGTATAAAAGCTGAATGGATACGCAGCTGAATCTTACTTCAACACTGGTGACTGGACAGCATCCTCCACTGTACCTGAGGGCAACAGGCTAGCTTAGGAGGCACAAGGCAGGCTTCATGGTGCATGCAGCTCTGTACTCCATTACCGAGCCATTGATCCGAGCCACCAGGATCTACCGCTTGAGGCATTAGCCTCACTCTAGTTAACAATAGGGCCAGTCCTGGTCACAAACCTCTCTTGCTGCAAGAGACAGCAGAAACAAAAAGCAAATCACTGTAGTAGAGAAATGGATGAACAGAGCCAGAGAAGATGGGCCTACAAAGGAGAAGGTGGAAAAGAAAGCCCAGATGTACTCCCCCCATGATCTTCCAATCAACTTGTGGAGTTTTTAATGGGGACCCAGGGAGGGATAGTAGACCTGCAGACCATGCAGCGGGGCTCTCCCTGAGCTGCTGTGCTGGAATGGAGGAGAGGGTGGGTGGGCAGAGGACAGCAAGCTGCAGAATATCTATTAGTTGGGCACCTTGTGCCAAGACACTTAGGATGGGGGCGGAAAATAAAATGATGGAAGGGGCCAAACATGAGGTGGGAGAAGCAGGCAGGCAGCTGTGACGGTGGTGTGGAGAACAAGAGGAAGGAAAAAACGCAAAAGGCTGAAGCAGACAATGGAGGAGAAAGATAGGGACTTGCAGGCAGAGAGGAATACTGAGATTTGGGCACCGTGCCACCTCCCCACCACCACCTCCCTCAGGCGACACCATGAGCACAGGAGGGTCCTGGGATGGAGAGGGGAATGTTATAGGGGATTGGATCTGGCTGGAAAGAAAAAGGGCATCATTGGGGGGAAGTGGGGGACAGGAGGGACAATAGGGGTGAGCCATACAGCAGAGAGTGATAGAGGAATGAAAAGATTAGGCGGAGGTGTGAGAACGGTGTGGAGAGAGCAGAGGAGGTAGAAATGGCGAGAGGGAGCAGAAGGAACAGAAGCAAGGGGGGGAGGTGTGTTGGCACCAGCCAGACATTCATAAATAGCAGACAGAAGGAAAGAAGGGGAAAGAGTGACCCAACCCTCTCCCGCACCCCACACCACTGTGGGCAGGCGGTTCCCCAAGGGCTGTCTGGATAACTCTCTTCCCACTTCAGCAGCTAGGCTGGCACAGCCGGGTGCATCACCATGGTTACCTGCTGCCATTGTCTGGCCTTTGGGTCAGTGCCCGTCTCCTGTCCCCCCCCCCGCCACTTCCCTTCCTTTCCTGTCTTGCTCTCTCACTCTGGCCTCTAATGAATTCACATCACGCTGTATTGCGGTATGCTATGCCAACTTGCCTGCCAGCAGGCTGGCCCCCGTGAGTGCCAGGCAGCCAGCCCTCTGCCCCCACCCACCTGCCTGCGAGGCCTTCTCTGCTAGCCAAACTGCCCTCAAAATGCCAGGACCCCCCCCGCCATCCCCATTGCTCACCCTCCTCAACCATTATCATTACCTGCCATCTCCTGTGCCAACCCCTAAGTGCCAACTAGAGAGGCCCTCCCCATGCCATCAATCTTTCCTTCCTTTTTTCCAGTCCAGAGAGTGCCAATCTTTATTCTAACCCCCTGCCCCCCCACCTCAGATTGCCAGCTGCTGTGGCGTACCGCTCTGCTGACCCACCACCCTCCTCCCACAGCAACTTGTCTCCCCAAGTGCCAACCAATATTCACCCAGCATGATTCCTGCCCCCACCCCCCGCCCTTGCCAGCTCCCAACCACAGCTATTTCAGATTGGAATTCAAAGTGCCCCTTAACTGCCAGCCCTGCCCCCCCCCATACAGGCATTCACAGCCGTCCTCCACACACCCCAATATGTCTCTCTTTCCTCATAATGTCTCAGCTTAAAAATGACCTTTGCAGGGGAGGCCAAGGGGGACAATGGCAGGAAAGTGCGGCCTGTTTGGGGGAGGTGGGCAACAGAAAGGAATCAGGCTTTGGGCCTAAAACCTTATTCCTTCAACGCAGAGTGGAAGTGGGGAAGCTGGAGAGGGGGTGGAGGTCCAAGGGCTGCTGTTGTTTAGCTGTACCTTTTCTATGGCTTTCTAAGAGTACTGAAATGACATATCCCAGTTTTTACAGCTGCAGTGGGTCTCTCTCTCTCACACACACACACTCTGTCCACCTCTCCTTTTCTTACTATTTCACTTTCTTGTGAACAGAAGGCCTGAAATGGGCACAGACACACACCCCTTTTCCTTGTGAAAATTTTCGTGGGGAGGGAGATGTTTGTTCTTTGCCATCTGTGAGGGCCAGGGGGTAGCACATCATCGAGCCACCCATCCCTGATTGGCATTCCTACCTGGCTCCACCTGTTCGTGTGACTTTCTACAAACACTGTGCTGCTTGACCCAACTCTACCACCACCACCACCCCTTCTAATGACTCCCCCTGACCTTCCCCCTCCCTCCCCATTTCTTCTCTGTCTCTGTCTCCCTCACCCTTTAATGAAAGTGAAACGGCGGTCTGGCTGCCAAGGGAACCTGGGTTTCCTAGCAACGGCCGCCTAGGCCTTGGCATTGTGCCAATCCACCCTCCCTGTGCCGATCCATCGCCCATGGCACCCGCCAGCCCCCTTCTTAGTGCTGCACATACAGCTTCCATCAATGCTGCAATTCTCTCTTCCTCTCTCCCCCTCAACCCTGACCCACTGCAGCTTCCCCCACAGCCACCTCTGTTATTCCTCCCCACCTGACTCGAGTGGTGCTTCTCACTGGCAACCCTCTCATCCATACATTGTTTCACCCTTACTTTCCCCTTCAAATAACCCTTTCTTCTTTTTGACCCTGTGCTGGTTTAAAAAAAACAAAAAGAAACACCAGCTTTTACATACAGACAAATGGGAGCTGAAGAGCTGAACAAAATGCAGCACCATGGAAGGAGGTGTCTGAACAAGACCTGAAGGCTTGCATCCCCCCTATTACCACCACTATACCTTGCTCCTGATGCTTATAGCCAGGCTGGATTAGATTCCCTGGGAACCACAGGGCTCCAGGCACACTCCTTCCCCCCCCCCAATCTTCCAGCCCAGAGGCTGATGGGGGAATTCCTGAAAGGCCTTCAGTCCTGTTACACAACTGCACTGCGGCCAAAGAATTTTACATCTGAGCCTGAGGGAGCTTAGGCTAATGTTCGGGACAGAGGGGCAGCAACACCAGAACCCTGGGTGCAGGTAGGAATAGTGAAAGAAGGCCACTGGCCTTTGCACTACTGAAGGATACCGAAGGATCTTGCCTACTGAAATCTGCAGGCACACACAGATATCCGAGGGTGATGGATCCCTGGAAGGGCGTGGGACCTGGAGGCCATGTGCCAGAATTAACGGGCACCCTAGGAGAGAAATGAAGAGCTCGGGATGCAACACTGGTGGTCTCAAGACATCAGCATGGCAAACCCTTAAGCAGTATATGCCCTGACATTCCTACATTAGATGAAGAAGCAGGGGACAGGGTCTGCTCTGACTGCAGAGCTGCCATTGTGCAAAATGTGTCTCATTTTGGCCCGCCTATTGTCTCCCTTTTCCTGGTAGACACCCAAGGCAAAGAAACCGGCAACATGGCCCACCAGGCTGCAGAATTTATCTGGGCTCCGCTACGGCGAAGATAAACTGAGGAACTCCAGCTCGCCTTCTCACTCACGGGGGCCCCCTCAATTAAAAAATGAAATTCTGCCTTTACGTTCCATCCAGGTCTCCCCTCAACTCCAAAGCAAAGCACCTCAGTATCCCAACACCATCAACCAACTTAGGGGCTGCCCCTAAATCTCAGTCCGTGGCACTGCAGCTAGCCCAAAACAAAACTTTTTGCAAAATTGGCACACAAAAAAAGCAAAGTCTTTAGCGTAACACCTCACCCTGCTCAGGACGGATTCATCTTCGGGGCTGCAATCTTCGGGGTTCAAGCGGGGAGATGCCCTGGGTTGGGGGGCAAAAGAGAGAGAATGCAGGTTAGGAAGTGAAGAAGAAAGAAAATGGAGGGATTTGGCTGGCACAGAGGGCGAGAGGGACGACAGGCCGGGAACCCTGCCAGGCTGTGCCAAGCTGGGGTAGCTGCTGCCTGAGGCTGGGTGCAGGGTGGGAGAGGAGGTAACAGAGGGTGTGGGGCATAATGGCACAGAGTAGTTGGAAGGGAGATGGGGTGCTTTGCTGGGAGAATGAGTGAATGCTCAGTGCCAGCGTAGGGGGGAAGAGAAAGAGAGGGAAGGAGGGCGGGAGAGAGCAAAGGAGAGAGGGACGCTGGGAAAAAAAAAACAGAGCTCTGGGCCATGATCCAACAGCCGTGGTTAACTCTCTCCTCCCACCCCACCAGGCTCAGCTTGGCTCGGCAGGAACCTTCCTGCCTCAGAGATACCCAGGGCTGGTCTGGGGTAACTAACCCCTCAATGAGACAGGACTGTTCTTGACAGCCTATTCTCCTTACACGCAGCCTCAGCCAAAGAGGGCTGGCACTTTCTAGTGTATTTCTTTCATCCAAATGCAACTGTCCCTATGGCCAGCAGACAAGTAGGGCTTCCCAGCCCATTTTCCCATCTCTTTTAGGGGGTAGATACAGCAATGGTCTTTAATCTTTCAAAACTTAGGGTCCAGATTTAACCCCAGGCTTTAACACGAAACCAACTGCCCCAACTCACCCTCTTTCTTCCCCTTTTTACAGTGCTTCATTTTTTCCCTCCTCCTCCCCCCCCCCTTTCTGACTTCCTTCTGCTTCCATCCTCATGGCAAGGCTAGCCAGGATTTTTGCACCAGCCGCTGATACACAAGTGACCGGCAGTGGCAGCCATTTTAGATTTCTCTCCCACCTCCTGCACACCACTTCTGGCTGACACACACACTTGGCGTCCCTGCATCTTTCTGGACAATCAGGGAAAAGCAGAAAAAGCAAACAAACAAACAAACAAACACACACCACCACTACTAGCTCTGAGGTTTTAGGGGTACTCTTTCTGAGTCCCGCTTAATGTAAAAGAGGTAGGATGTGCAAACAGAGAATTCTCAGATGTGAGGAGGGCCCTGCTAGTTCAGATGAAGGATTCACATAGTCCAGAAACTTGTTTCAAGCAGTGGTCAACCAAATGCCTCAGGGAAACCCATGGACCCAACAGTATTTCTCTGCCACCTCCACCTCAGCAACTGATATTGTATCCCCCGCCGCAAAAAAAACAGCCGTACTGCCTTTGAATATGGAAGTTCCATTCAGCCACTGTGGCTAATAGCCATAGATAGGCCTGCCTTTCCTCCATGAATAGGTCTAATCTAAAAAAGCTAAGCCTGTGGCCGTCACCACATCCTGTGGCAGTAAATCCACACATTAATTATGCACTCTGTGTGCATGTGTGTACAGAAGTACTTTGGAAAATTCTGCCCTGAATCTATTGCCAATCAATGTTTTGAGAGAGAGGGAGAAACTTCTCTCTCCCTGCACTATGCTTAATTTGATGAACCTCATGCTCCGTGATATTCCTGCATGCTGTGCAGAAAGTAAGTCCTAGTGCTCTGTGATCCTTCCAAGTCTTGAGGTCCTAGTCTCACTGGATCTCGCCATGCTCTGGAGCCAGCCTTGATTGCTACTCACTACGACCCACTTCATGTCAGATCACAATCCAATTGTGAGTCACAATAACTCCCTACCTGAGTATCACTAATGTTTTACAGGGGCATCTTCACATCAGGATCAGGGCACAGGAATAGAATTTCAGGAGAGAAAGGGAGGCAGGCAGAACCTGCTCCAGTTGGACTGTCTCCTCTACCACCAACTGCTCTGTGGGAAGGATCTTGATAGCTTTTGTTTGGCTATTGTTTGTTGTGATTTTATGATGCTCCTTGTAAGCTGTCTTGGAAGGATTTGAATCTTGAAAGAATAATTATAGTAAGCAAACAGCAGTCTCAGATGTGCTTATTTAGCTTTCCCTGACTTCATGGCAAACCATGCACATCCCCAAACAAATACTTCATCCGTCTACATGGCAGATACAGGAAATTGCAGATTATGCACTGGTGGCAGAGACAATATAGAACTACTGTTGCATGAAACCCCAAGCTACATTGGCCCTATACTTCCAAGTATTGCATCCCACATGCCCTATTTTACACTAAAGCACTCGGCACAGAGTGCAGGGTGCTCTCAAGTAGGGGCCTCTTCACTGCATGGAGCAATACTCCTCCCTCCCATTTTTGTACAAGCAAGTATTTCCTTGTCTATTGAGGCTTTTGTGCTTGAGGCTAATTTTGAAGCCTCCTCTTCTTTCTTCAGTGGGAGACTTTAAGCTCGGTGTTGACAGAAGGGAGCACAAGTAAGGTTCTTGAGAACCAAGGAGATCCCCATGAGTCGGATTTGTCTTCAGATCTTAATTTGCCATTATGCTCACTAAGCATCCTTGGGTAAAGGCACAATCTTTCAGGCCATGTCCACTGCACTGCATGTCTTGTGGATCCATTGAATGTAATCTACATACCAGTGCCTGTGCAAATCTGCACAACAGAGTAGGTCAGCTGCATATCAGCTGTGTTGCAACACACAACTGAGCTGAGACCTGCACTGCAGAATGACACGATTGCCATACTAGAGCCTGTATGAGATCAGAAACAGGGCTTGGAGCAGGCCATCCCATGACACAATGTTCCTGATTCTATGAGGGATAATACCCTGCCTTTTCCATTTTTACATCAATGGAGCAGCAATACTAGAAGTGGGACACACAGAATTCTGTAGTTTCCCTGTTGTGTAAAGGGTTCTGTTATCTGTTCCTACAAATTCCCACTTAGCATCCTTGGCATTTCAGTTGTAATTGTTTTCTGAAAGACAAATTTCCAGTTCTTATGTTTACATGAGAAACTCAAACATGTGGTAAATCTAGTGAATCTCGGGGAAAAGGACTACATCATAAATAGCAAACAAATGCAAACTGATGCTGTGTTACTTCTTGACACTTCTGTGCAAGGGCTGTGGATGCATGTCGCTTTGGAATCTTCAAAAGTTCTGCTTTCATATAGAATAGTCCCTAAAACACTGGCTAGCATTGTCAATGAGAATACAGTCTGGCTACTTAGAGAATGGGTTAGTTATTCTTCTGCGTCTCAAGGAGGAGTTGTTCTTTTATGCCTTCTGGTAATTGTTAGTATTCATTTTGGGCTGGCACTTTTCTGCAATCTGAACATGTTCGTGTTTCATCACTTCCTCACAAATAGACAGGGCCCATAACTCAATGGTAAGCACTTGCTTTCTGTATATAATATCCAAGTTTAGACCCTGGTCCCTTCAGTTTAAAATGATCTCAGTTACCAGGGATGAGAAGGACCTCAATGTGGAGCTTTGGAGAGCCGATGCCAGACACAGACAATACTAGGCTAGATCGGCAAATGGTCTCACAATGCTAAGCAACTTCATATGTTTGCATGTACTATGGCACATGCACAGGATGGGCCTGTAGCTCATCCAAATATTGATCTGATCTAACGCCTGCAGGTAGCAGCAGGTGATTGTTTGGACAGTAGAACTGTAATGTCCTGTATTCTGTATTTGTACTGTATTGGAGCAAAAAATCTTAATTTCACATATACGCTCATGGGGTCTGAACTGGCGGTGACCGACCAGGAGAGAGACCTCGGGGTTGTAGTGGACAGCATGATGAAAATGTCGACCCAGTGTGCGGCAGCTGTGAAAAAGGCAAATTCCATGCTAGCGATAATTAGGAAAGGTATTGAAAATAAAACAGCCGATATCATAATGCCGTTGTATAAATCTATGGTGCGGCCGCATTTGGAATACTGTGTACAGTTCTGGTCGCCTCATCTCAAAAAGGATATTCTAGAGTTGGAAAAGGTTCAGAAGAGGGCAACCAGAATGATCAAGGGGATGGAGCGACTCCCTTACGAGGAAAGGTTGCAGCATTTGGGGCTTTTTAGTTTAGAGAAAAGGCGGGTCAGAGGAGACATGATAGAAGTGTATAAAATTATGCATGGCATTGAGAAAGTGGATAGAGAAAAGTTCTTCTCCCTCTCTCATAATACTAGAACTCGTGGACATTCCAAGAAGCTGAATGTTGGAAGATTCAGGACAGACAAAAGGAAGTACTTCTTTACTCAGCGCATAGTTCAACTATGGAATTTGCTCCCACAAGATGCAGTAATGGCCACCAGCTTGGATGGCTTTAAAAGAAGATTAGACAAATTCATGGAGGACAAGGCTATCAATGGCTACTAGCCATGATGGCTGTGCTCTGCCACCCTAGTCAGAGGCAGCATGCTTCTGAAAACCAGTTGCCGGAAGCCTCAGGAGGGGAGAGTGTTCTTGCACTCGGGTCCTGCTTGCGGGCTTCCTCCAGGCACCTGGTTGGCCACTGTGAGAACAGGATGCTGGACTAGATGGGCCACTGGCCTGATCCAGCAGGCTCTTCTTATGTTCTTATGTAAGTTGCCACATTTGCAGACTGTTGAGTAAAATAGTTAAGGAAGTGATCATGCGGGCACTGTGGAAATATACCTGGGAATGGAATGACCCGCAACAGCCATTGCAAGCAGATACCTGGCTGGAAAATACACAGCTTTCTTAGCTTACAGAAAGGTTAGCATCAGTGTACAGAGAGACAACATTTCACACACAAAAAGAATCTATACTATGGACAAATTGGTTAAACTGCCATTGCATTTCACTTGGTCATCCTTCCTCAAATTGGTGTTCTCCAGATGTTTCGGACTACAACTCCCATAATCCTTGACCATTGGCCATGCTGCCTAGAGCTGATGAGAGTTGTAGTCCAAAACATGTGGAGGGCACTTGGTTGAGGAAGGATGCACTAAAAACCCAGGGACTGTAGTCATGTGTAGGGGAGCCAGAGATAGTCTAACAGAGACTTGTCAGCACCTCAGTAAACTACATTTCCCAGAATTCTTGGTGTGGAAGCCATAACTAGGATGAAACCAATATACATCTGGCATGCAGACATAGCCCCAAAAGAATATCCTGCATCATTACTAGTACAGAGGATACCACACTGTTGTCATTCACAAGAATACTTTGGTAAGTGGAAAGAGAAGAAACTCTTTATTTTGGCCACGGTAACATATAAACAGAAGATGGCACAAGTCGTATCCAAAAGAGAACGGAAGCTTTTCACTTCTTTGTGCACTGGGCTTCCTGACAATATCCAGGAGAGTATCTTTTCTGCTCTAGGGAGAATAAGGATGACAGAGCACAAGTGTTGGGTTCCTGTAGTCTAGATGGGCTAAAAGGGGGACAACATGCCAGGAAGAGTTTAAAGTGTTGAAGAAACACCATGGTGGGTTCCATGGTGAGGTGCAATGTCCTCTTCTACACATGCTGGGGGGGGTTACATTACATCACAGATGGGAAACCTGTGGCCCTCCAGATGTCGCTGGACTACAACTCTCATCATCCCTGCCCATTGGGCATGCTGGCATGGGCTGATGAGGATTAGAGTCCAACAACATATGGAGGGCCGCATGTTCCCCACCCCTGTTCTACATGATATACAAAGCATGCTATTGTTCTAAGCCTACTAGCAAGAGACTGCCAGTGGTAGCTTCAACCCAAATGCTTCTAATCTGGCCTTTAAAAAAAGGGATCCAGATATAGCTACTTATGACTTCAGTGCCTGAGCAAGACTCCAAAGACTTCCTTCAGAGGTTCTTTTGTATTTTATTTAAAAAGTTTTGCTCAGTTCTGTACAACTAGGAAACTAATTTTCGGGAAGAAAAATGATTTGAAAAACCTGTTTTCATTATGAGGAAAAGACATCTATGGCCTGGTTCTTCAGATACTTACCCATCCAGACCAAAGAATCCTGTTCTTAGAAGTGAAGTGGAGCCACCATACTCTTAATGTAATGCATGATGTGAGCGCTCCTTGTGAGCATCTGCCTGTGCAAAGCCTGAATTGCACAATTCTCCCATCTCAAAAAGGGCAGGGGAGATTATGCAGAGGGCCTACTTGGGACGAACACCCACCTGTGTGGACCATCTATAATACAGACTCTGTATCACACCATGTTGCACTAGGAATGCAATCTTTGGCCCAGGTAAGTATCTGAAATAGACCACAGTTTGCCAGAAATCCTCCCATATCCCTTTCAAAAATACCAATTGTTTTTCTGTTTTTAGCAGATGAAAAAGGCTGGTTTCCCAAAATGGGAGAAAATATTGACTACAAAGTTTGACCGAGAAATATCCCAGGTGTTTAGTTTCCAAGGTATTTAAATATGTGATGCTGTTGCCTGGGAATCTGAAGAATTTTTTTCAAGAGTCATGCCTCAGATGCCAGTGATTTCATTGGGCACAATCCACCAGTAGCTTCTCTTGTACAAGCCCTGCTGAAGTGAACGGGATCACATTTGGGTCTATGTCCAGAGTAGCACACTTACTTAAAAGCAACACATGTCCAAAAAGCTATTTAGACCAAGGCCGCTAAGTCTGGAAACTGAATATTGGAATGGGTGCAAATAGGAACATGAGGCTACTTTTATGAGGAATTAGGCTATTTATATTGTATATTAATCTATAATCATTTTAATTTGTTCTGAACTGAAAATTATGATGATTTGCTTTGATACAGAATACACTAAACCCCTTATTCAAGCTATTTACTTCAAACCAAAATTAATGAAACCCACAAACCCTGGGAACCTCAGATTTAAATGTTTTCAGCCAACTTCCTAGCTGCAGAATAAGAAAAACTTCAGACTCTGATAAATTTTGAGAATGCCCATATCCAAATCAGGGCTGTAGAGTCGGAGTTGTGGAGTCGGAAGCAATTTTGGGTGGAGTCGGAGTCGGTAGAAATGTACCGACTCCAACTTCAAAATAAATTTTGATTGACAATTTTTTAAAAATATAAATTCAAAATGTCAAAGAAGCTTCCCATGAAGTCAGCTGTAGTTGAGCATTTCACCATAACTCAAGATGGAAAACATTTTGTGTGTCAGTGTATGACACAGGACCCAGATGAAGACAAATGCTGTGATGCCAAGATCAGCGCATATTCAGGCAGTGATAAAAATGCTCCTACCAAGAGCTTCCAATTTAAAAAGACATTTACAGTGCTTTCCAGGGCTGTGGAGTTGGAAGCAATTTTGGGTGGAGTCGGAGTCGAACAGTAGAAAAATAGAGGAGTCGGAGTCGAAGGTTTGGCGTACCGACTCCACAGCCCTGATCCAAATACAGAAATCTTTCCATTGATACTAATACACTATAATAATTTCTCTTCCCTGTATTTGCAATCTAAAACAGGCACTGTTCTTTTTGTGCTGAATTAAGGGATCTCATCCCATCCTACAGTTTCTTCTAGTTTGCTTCAATAGCACATAGTGCCTGAAATATCTTACAAAATTATTGCTTCTCACGCTTCTGCTCCATCTGTATGATAGATCACAAATCTGATCAAATCTTGTGGCAATCTCTAGTTCTGACCTTTTTCTAGATTTGGAAAACAAGATCCATTTGAGACTGAGTTCTTTCCAGAATGGACCCACATTGCATGGGTTCAGGACTATTCCAGAAATGGTATGCAACTTGGGCTTAGAAGCCCAGAGGTCTCTAACACAGAGAGGCAAGTTAAGGTCCTAACTAGCCTTGGAGGAATAAAAGGCAGGTTCTAGTGAGACCTAGGATATATCCAGGCAGTGCTAGCCCATACATGACATGCCCAAAGGCATCTGGTGCAGTGCAAGGTGAATTGCTTGCTCTGCCAAAACTCTTCAGAGTGATACAGCAGGGAAATTATGGGCTTCCTGATATTGTTGGATATAATTCTCATCATTCCTGACAACATACGATGGGCCGCAAGTTCCCTACCCTTATACAACTTGGTTCTACTTATCCCTACCTGATATTTGATCTCTTCTGGTGTCACTTTGATCTGGTGAGCCATGTATATCTTGGTCCTTGACACTGTCATTGGTCCAGCTGTTCTGGTGCAACTGATGTGGTAGAGACTGCCACCTTTCTCCCATTAAAAACCCACATATTTTCTAAACCAGAGATAGGGAACAGCTTCAAGCCATTGTTGGAATCCCAACTTGCATTAGTCCCAGCCACACAGCCAATGGTCAGGAATAATGGGAGTTGTAATCTCTCTTGGTGCTTCTATCTGCTAACCAAGTGCTGCTAACTGTTGGACTGGCAAATTCAAAGCTCATGCTTTCCCTTTTTATGGTTCCTTATCTTGAAACCAGACTTGAATTACACAGTTCCAAATAGGAGCCACCTTCAAATAGAGGACTATTTTCTGAGAGGACTTCAAAATACAGAACTGTCCTCTGTAAAGCAGGTCACACAGCCACTCTACCTCAAACCTTTATTAGGCTTCTTTTTAATTTCTACTTTCAGATTGTGCACATCTTATCTATTTGTTGAACTTCAATGTGGTTGAATCACAGATCTAAAAAGGACCTGGAGGTCATTTTATTCAAAACCCGAGGCTGAAGGCAAAATTTCCAGTAATTCACAGCCTCACCAAAAATTAGTCGACTTAAATATAGAGCAGTGAATTCTGCTGCATGGACCAATTTGATTACCTACCTATGCAAAAAAGGTGATTCAGTAGGAGAAGATGGACAGACCTGCTTTGCATGTGCTCACATCTGCAAATTATAGAGGTGCTTCCATATCAGACTTTCTTAGTATTATGCAGTCGATGCTCTTCCACAAACAAATGGAAGTGAAATTAAAACTGTGGTTTCACACACAAGCTAATTTTCCAATTAATATTAACTATTTTAATGTATATTTTATAATTTTTTGTAAATTGCTTAAGAGATTTTATTTACAATTAAGGGGTATACAAATCCTGTTAAATAAATAAATCACCTGTCCTTCCACACTATAAATGTATAAATGGATGACTGTGTAGGTGGACAGAGGCATATGGTGCACTGCAGGTCTGATCCTATACACCCCCCTTTTTGTTCTTACCTGCAAAGACATGCACACAAACTCAATTATCTTTCATGCATATTTTTTTCAAAAAAGAAGCATTAGCAAAGTTCATTCTTTATGCATAATTGAACTTTAACACATTAATAACATTTTATTGTACTTCTGCCACATAAGCACATGTGCGCACACGCACACACATGCACGCGCGCACACACACACACATATATGAATTTCAAATATTGCAAATTCAAGCTGCTTAAGAGGTAATGACAGGAGGGAACCGCATTGCAGAAAAGGTAATAGAAGAGGCAGGTAATACAACATTGGAAGCAGAAAGCTGTGGGCAAAGACACCATCACCAGCCACATCACCAACCCATGTCACTGAACACTCCTGTGTAAAAGGCAAGCACTACACTGATCTACATGTGCAAGGATTGCAATGAAATCATTTGAATCTGAAAAAATGACACTATATTGGAGAAAAGATGGGAATGTAATGGTTTGGGAGCACTGTTGTCTGGATTCGCTGTCTGGAACTACTGAATGAACTGTGTCAACTGTGCCAAAAAGTGGATCTGTACAAAATGAGTTTTGTATATATTTGCATAACTCATCCTGCTTCTCCGAGTCACAGGAAGTGGCAAAGATCTATGGAAGGCACAAAAGCCTTCTCAGATTTCTTCTCAGATTTCCATTCATGTCAACTGTCCCTGCTTGCCAGAAACAATCTCTATTTGTTGCTACCTGTCCTGCTAAATCACTGCCTCTACAAGAGGAAAGCCTTATTAAAGCTTTGTTAGCTTGAACTGCTAGAACTGTAATTCTTCAGAGTTCAAGTTCCTCCCCAGGATCTCAAGAAGGTGCATTTCTGAACATGGGAGAAATGGTGGATGCATGACTGTAGTGCACATGCATATAAAAATGTATGCACATGAACACTAAAGGCGCTAGGTAGAGCAAACAGTGCCACTTTACACACTTCAGATGGTGGCATATATTTTGAAATTGTGGCGTGCATATTATTAGGCAATCATGTTTTTTCTACTATATCTGTAACCAAAAGAACAAACAGCATCTTGACTTCTAAATCAGCAGAGAACAGACTATTGCAGTCAATGAATGAAGCTTACAAACAGCCAGCAATGCACAATAGGCAATGCTCAAGCGGTGATCTCTGGTAGGAGGACAAGGGTGTCACACACAGGCATATTTTCATCTGTGCAGTGTTGGAGGGTCTGAGGTTTACCTGGCATTGCCCACACACCTTTGGGCACATCTTCACAGCCTTAAGGGCTAGCAGCTTGCTTTTACTGTTAATGGAAAACTGAGGTTCTTAGTATGCTAACATCAGTTTCTGTGCTTGGAGATTGCCATTACAGAAAACAGGGAATACACACAGTAACTTATTCCATCTACAGAACATAGTGTGCAGCAAGCAGAAAATAGGAACAAGCAGGATGTCAATAGGTAAGCAACAGTTTAGTAGAAAATTTCAGCTGACTGAAAAATCCTTTCCCAACCCAAAATATAGTCATCATTTGGATTCTGAGTTCAAACGCAACCAGCTATAGCCAAAACAGGGGCAAACCCCCACAATAATATGTAGGAGTTTCTCAAACAAACCCCGCCCTCTGGGCTCTCTAAAAGGCACACCTGCAAGACAACTACCCAAAAGCCAGCTAGATTCTCCAGTCCTCAACAGAAGTGCCTATTGAAGAGGTAGGTGCTTTTTTCCCCAGGCTAACAAAGGGAAGCTGGAAATGTATGCAACACAATCCCATCATCATTCCCACTAACCATCTAGAAAGGTACGTGTCAGCGTGGGTTGGAGACCCTGGACTTAGCGGCCTTCGGAAGTCAAACCAGTTGCAAAAATCCATCAGATCACTAACATAAGCACCATGCAGATACGCTCAAAAGCTAATATGCAGAACTCCAAATGCCACTGGTAGTCACGTCAGCCTTGATGCTTCGTTAGAAAATAAAAACTTAGCTGGTTGGAGGTAGAAACAACTTCCCTGAATCTATGGAACGATGAGCTTGGACTTTCCATATTTTGGTCCTAGCAATGGAAAGAGGAAACAAACTGCACACTGCTTGAGTTTTGGTTTGGCATGGGCGTGGGTTGTGTGTTTTCAACAAGGCAAGACAGCAGCTGCCTTATTCCAGGTGAGAATATTTGTTCATCTAGCTATTCTGTATTGTCTGCTCTGTAGTGCCTACTCTGGTAGCAGCTCTCCAGGATCTCAGGCAGAAAGAGGGCCTTCCCTGCCACCTCCTACCTGTTCCTTAACCTGCAATTACCAGAATTGAACCTGGGGCCTTTTGCTGCAAAGCAGATGCTCTACTACTGAGCTATGATCCCTCCTTTATTGGATCAAACCAAGGTCCATTTAACCCAGTATCTTGTTTCCAATGACAGGAAACCAGAAGCCACTGGAAGTTCCATGAGCAAGGCATGAGGCAATGGCCTTCCCTTGTTGTTAATCCCAGTACCTGTTACTCAGGAACGTACTCCCTCTGAGCATGAAGGTTCCATATAGCTATCACAGCTAATAGACACAAATAGATCTATTTTTCAGAAATTCATCTAATCTCTTTTAGAAAAGCTGTACCAAATCACAGGTCCACACCATGTTAGGGTAGCAAATTATCTATTAGGGTAGGCATCCTGTCCCTTTCCCACTGCAAGGCTTAGGGCCTGTATTTGTTAGCACATTACTGTGACTCTCTGCCTCAGGGACAGACAGATATGACAGACTAGTAAGTCAAAGTCTCCTCTTTTCGGCCAGTCAGGCTCCAAGACTTCTCTCCTTATCTTTGGAGGACTCAATAGGAGCAGACATGCTCCAGGATTTATAGTGCAGTCCTAAACATTGTTACCTAGAAAAGCATGTAAGGTAAATGCAGCAGCTTATTCTCTCTAGTGCATGTT
Source organism: Rhineura floridana (assembly GCF_030035675.1). Lineage (NCBI taxonomy): Eukaryota > Metazoa > Chordata > Lepidosauria > Squamata > Rhineuridae > Rhineura > Rhineura floridana. Next base: position 28,889,711 of record NC_084494.1, on the reverse strand, counting down.
TAGGATTGCAGGCTTAGTTTGGAGAGCAAGAGAAGGTAACTACCACTTAATCAGTTTATCTGGAGCAGAGGGTTGCAGGTCAGCCTCAGATGGGTCACACTAAAGGGGCAATCACCATTTTCTTTATAGATATATATATTATTAAGAGAAGGGGAAAGAGAGGATAAAGCATGAAAGTGGAAGACAAGGGAAGAGATAAGTCATAAGAACATAAGAAGAGCCTGCTGGATCAGGCCAGTGGCCCATCTAGTCCAGCATCCTGTTCTCACAGTGGCCAACCAGGTGCCTGGGGGAAGCCTGCAAGCAGGACCCGAGTGCAAGAACACTCTCCCCTCCTGAGGCTTCCGGCAACTGGTTTTCAGAAGCATGCTGCCTCTGACTAGGGTGGCAGAGCACAGCCATCATGGCTAGTAGCCATTGATAGCCCTGTCCAGCAGCCATTGACAGCCCTGTCGGCAGGGAATAGGGTAAGATGGTGACATTCATACATCTATAATGAAAAATGAATAGTGGGTCCATTGTAAAAGACTGGGGTGAAAGTTGGGTCCTAGACTAAAAGGTTGAAGACTACTGACAAAATAAACAAAGAAAGCAAACAAAAGCAGTGGCACTGATACATCCACAAGCAACTCCTTTTTTTTTTTTTTTGGAGGTAACTCACTGACGGTTGCATTTTGTTCAAAAACTATAGAGGAGCACCAAAATCCTCAAGCCTCCAAATCTTGACAAAGCAACAATGGGGAGCTCAAAAAAAAAAAAGACAAAGAGGCAGGCATCTTCTCAACACAGCCTCATCGATTGGGGATCCACACATTGCGCATACCCTTTTTATCTTCATCAGCATTTCTCCCTCCACTTGGAGACCTTTCCCAGACAACATGCATGGTTTTAGCCGATCTGGACCTTCCATCCCAAAACAGAGCTGGATGGGGTGGGGCGGGGGATGGATGAGGGGCAATGTCTTGGGAGCCCACATCTCCGTGCCCCACCTCACATGCTCTCCTTTGCTTGCACTCTTAAGTGAGCGATCGGCCTCAACTGTTTGATTTCCTGAAAGCCCAGTTCCTTGTGTACAGAAATAATTTTGACACCTGTCCCTTCAAAAGGCACCACCCCTACCCTTGGCCCACAACAGCATCAGAGATAATATTGAGGGAGGGGAGATGGTCTGGGAATAGTTTTCCTGGTCTGGAGGAACCAGGGGGTAACACTCTCCCTGAAGGGCGGGAATCATAGTCTGGGATGTTTGCTCAACCTAGCTTTGTGCTCAGATTCTTACTAAGGGGTTGTGGCCCAGAGTGCCTTCTACCAGCTTAGGGTGGTTCACCACAGACACAGCTTTCTTAGAGAATGGCACCTGACCTCTGTGACACACATCTTGGTGTAAAGGGGAGAAAGGAGGAAGTGGTTTGAGAGACCAGATCTTTTGAGTGGCTGACGGTGGAGAAGGTGGAGGCCAGGGCTGGGATGTATCAGGAGGAGGAAACACAGAGATAAGCCCTAACCCAGCAGCGAAGAAGATTTTTCCTACGCAGGGTCGTTGACCCACGGGAAAAGTCATGGGGCGGGGAGATTGCAGACAGAGCCAGTGTCAAAAGTGGGCAGAGCCAGGGCCAAAACTGGGACGTGTCTGCAGTGTTTGCACAGCGCTTTCTCTCTGTGTGTCACCCCATCCCTTCTCTAACTCTCAGTCTCTTACATGTGCACACACAAATACATGTATCAGAAGGGGAAGCAATTCACAGAGGGGCAGTCCAGATAGCAAGTGGGGCCTACAGCTTCCGGAGAGCTGGATGATACTGAGAGCTGAATGTATTCAGGCTGACAGCCACAGGATCTTCACCCTAAGCCTAGATTCAGGTGACATAATGGAATGACTTCTCTCTTAGAGGCCTCCTTATACACCAAGATCTTCAATAAAGGCCTCGATCTTTGTCTGAGGCTGGACAAGAGGGGACACGGCACAGCACCTATTCAGTAGAAGTGCCACCTCTTTGGAACTCCCTCCCTACTGAAGTCCAAGTCTAGTTTAAAGGTAAAGTACCATAAGAAGAGAAAGCAAGGTCCTTGAAGTCACCCATTCACAGCACCTAGACAGCAGTCTGGGCAGGCAGGCACACAGGTCCTGTGGTCACTATTCTCCGCTATGTTGAGATGCATTGTATTTCTGTTTAAATTATAGGAGTTACTGCTAAATGTGCATCAACACATGCAAATTAGCACATGGATATTTTATGCAGATCTGTGCCCTCTTCCCCCCCTTTCGTGTGTGTGTGATGAATTTCCTCTTTTTTGGCAATACGTAAATGGCTACCCTAATTGAAGCCCACCAGGCCAGCTTTGTCCTCACCTTACATTGACTAGTTCCCTTTTTTAGTTATTAGTTTTCAGTTTGGTGGCGTTTCATTGTCTTGTAGCTTTTAAGAGTTTTTTTTTTACAAAAAACTCTAAGTTTTAAATTGAAAATTAGAGGAAAGTTGTATTGTAAACCACCATGAGGGCCTTCTAAGGCCGCATGGCAGGATATAAATGTTAAATCTCTCTCTCTCACACACACACACACACTTTGCAACAATGCAGTGGCTCTTTAGTCCCATCTGTGGCAAAGTTAGCCATTTCCCTAGAATCAGGGAATAGAAAAAAACATTGCTAATTATTATTATTATTATTTATTAAATTTATATACCGCCCGACTAGCAATAGCTCTCTGGGCGGTGAACACAGAAATACAGTAACATAGGAAATACAATAAATGACACAATATAATACAAAATAATACAGTCTAAAATCAATACAATAACATTTTTAAAATTAAATCAATTTAAATTAAAATGCTTCAGAGAATAGGAAGGTTTTAACCTGGCACTGAAAAGAAAGCAGAGTCGGTGCCAGGCGCACTTCCTCGGGAAGACTGTTCCATAGTTCTAAGCAACAGACACCCCTTAGGCCAGGGGTGGGGAACTTCTGGCCTGCAGGCCAAATTAGGCCTCCCCATTTGGCCCATGAAGCTATTTCTCCCAAGCCACGCTCACCTGCCCCACACCTGATATCATATGTGACATCAGGTTTTGAACAGGTTGATCAGTTGCTCACACTTTATGATGCCAGATGTTGTAAGGTAGATGGTCGCACCCACTTGTTAAAAGTTGGCCAGTGGGTCAGATGTGGCCAAAAAAGGTTCCTTACCCCTGCCTTAGGCCCTGCTAATTGGTTGGCCAGGTCAGAGTTGTTGTGTTGCTACTCCACACAACAGTAATGGTGAGGGTGTTTGTTTCCTGTGCTAATTGACCATTTCCACCTGTCACCCATATGCACGTATCAGACTGTTGCCGGTGTAAAAACCCCATCTGTCCATGAAACAGTCAGTACTGAAGGATGCTTAGATAACCAGAGAAGCATGCAGGCTTCTCTTGCTAATCGCCTCATTTAAATGTGAAGTGTTTTAAGGACCGTGGCAATTCTGCTCTTCGTGCAATGGACCAACATTATACAAAACTCTTCCTTATACCAGGCTGCATTACATGAACATAAGCAAACAGCATGCAGTCTTCTGGTAGGGGTTATTCAAAGGGGAGTATCATACCTACTCCACTTCAAGAACCGAAGAATATAACACTGTTTTCACCACTTCTCTCTCTCCCCCCCCCCACACTGAGAGAATCATATTCTGAGAAGTGACAGACTGATATCCCAGAATTCTCTTTCCTTCTTATAATGCAAAGAGCCATATGTTTCATGGTGAATAGAGACACCTTGGGAAGGAAGAGGGAGAGTGAACCCTTCTCTTGACATTCACATTAAGAGACGGCACAGGAGTTAGGGAAAAGATGGCCAGCCTTTCAACATCAGGGCTTCTGTACTTTTCAGAGTTGTGTGCAGAAGAGAGAATTTTAGCAGATGCAGCTTCTCATTTCATTGTGCCACACTGAATCTCACCCATCTTTCTAGAACCTGGCATCATAAAATGAAGCGGAATGTTGGAAGATTCAAGACACACCAAAGGAAGGACTTCTTCACAAAGCACATAGTTAAAATGATGGAATCTGCTATTAAGGGGACAATGTTGAGGTATGAGAGGCAGTATGTCTCTGAATTCCAGCTGCTGAAGATCACAAGTGGAGTGGAGCTATCCTGCTCATGTCTTCCTTGTAAGCTTCTCATAGGCATCTTGCTCAGCAATGTGAGAACGGAATGCTGGACTAGATAGGCCTTTGGTCTGATGCAGGAACATTTTACTTGAAATGTTCTGTTAAAATTCCCTCTTTTGCCCAGCTATTCAAAGGTACAGAAGCCCGATCTAACAAGGATGGCCATTCTTGAATTAGGACAGTCCTGTTTAAGAGAAGATTCCTTCCTCCTTTCCCTTCCTCACCTTGAGTTCTCTCTCAGGGCCTGCTGACAATGCTTTGAGCTCACAGCAGCTGCTGTTTATTGTCAATCTGTGGCTTCTACATGACCAACCAACATTTGTTAAGAGTAAAAATAGGAACACTTAAATATATATATATAAGTCTGACAGCTGGAGCAAGAAAAACCATGGAAATAGTAATTTCCAATGTCCCCTCAGTTAGAAAACACGTATTTTACATTTAGCTCCTACAAATCCGTGTTTGCTAGATACAAATTTAACTTGCAAAATCATATGATTTTAAGAATATTGAGCCATATTATACAACAGCAAAGTTGTGAGATTCAGTAGAAAACCGCAACCACCACCACCACCATCATCATGTATGCTGACATCTAGTTAAATATAACCTAATAAGAGGTTAAAATTCCATCCACGTCTCCAGCTAATATGAAATGGAAATGGACTTTCTTCAAGTCAATTCCGACTTATGGCAACCCTATGAATAAGGTTTTCATGTACACAGTGAGAAAACAGGTATGGTTGGAAGGGTATGCTTCTAGTCCCTATGAGCACCTCATCTTTAGAAAACTCTAGAAGAACAAGGTGGGTTTTTTGTTTTGTTTTTTCCTCCTGTGGCAACAACTGAAAAGCATGGTGGGTGGGAAACTGGAATCTTTCCATTTCGGTTTTAGTAAGACACAATAGAATAGGAGGGGGGTTTTGAGGGTGGGGGGAAGCTTAGTGTCACAACAGCAGCAACACTGGCAATCAGGAACAGCAGCAACACTGGCAATCAGGATGCAGGGATATTACAAAGCTGTAGAAGGGTGGTCCAGGGCTGAAGCAATTAAGCAGCTTTGATGTTACAAAGTCAGGGGTATTGGCTGTGAAGAAGGGGATAACAGCGTTTCAAGCCACAGGGGGCTAGAGTGAAGACTGGGGTGGAAGAGCTTTAGCAATGTTGCTGGACAAGAGAACTCAATACTAGACTGAATTGGGAGGGGGGGGAGGTAGCAAGAGCTGGGCCCGGAAGGGTTAAGGGGGAACAGAACTATCAGGCTAAAGCCTGTGTTAGGCCTTGTTGCCATGGCGGCAGACTGTCTAGCTGGCACTCCCTGACCCCTGAAGGGGGATCTTGGGGAGGGGGAAAGAGGCTGAGACACAGACACTACCAGGCGGGGTTAGGGCAGAGTCCCAGGAGAATCAGTCTAGCACCTGATACACATGTACAACAGTACAGCTGCACACACACACACACAATCCCCAGACATGTGCCGACGATATCCGGCCTAAAACACCACATGAACAGCGAACAAGGCATCAGAGCAAGGTGCTGAGCCACACACAGTGATTCACAGTGATAAAGAAGAACACTGATGCAGACAAAGAGCAACGCAGCCATATACATCACCCACCTCCTAATACATAGCAGCAGATAAATTACAAAACCCCACAAATGCACACAGGTGAAACTCACTGCATGCACAAAATGCCGGAAAAGAAAGGAAGCAACATGACAAAGAGGAAACAGCAAAGCAAGTGCACAGCAGTGACTCTCATGCATACACCAGACTGCAGTGTCATGGTACCCACAGAGGCGTGCAAACACAGATAGGCGCGCACACACCCCAAGACAGCTACACAAGGCCACACACTTCCAGACTGCGAGTATATCACCACACCAATTTCGGAGGGCTAAGAGTTTACCCACCAAAGCCAAAAATCAAAAACAGTGACCCAGTTAGGGAGCAAGAAAATGCAAAGCACGGACCAACAGCCCAGGAGACTGGCATGATGCAGGGATCCCAGGGGAAACACATCGCCCCTACATTTCAAATACAAGCCCGCCAGAAATCCTAGAATCTCACCTCTAAGATGTATGCTCCCACGCCTGACTTTTGGAATGTGATCAATCCTGCCCCTTTAAAATTGCTCACTGCCACTCCTCCCACCCCAAACCCTTCACTTCACTTAAAATTAGCCTTTTTGTCACCAGAGGCAAAAACACTAATTTGTGCCAACCTGCTGAGCTTCATCATCCCGTGACACCACTGCTCCTGCCAGTCAGCTTCCTCCTATCCCATATTCCAGTACCCGGTCAGCCTCTGGTCAAGATGGCACAAGCCTAGAGAAATCAAGCCAGGAAACCTGTATGCTTTATATAAGCTCTCTGCCTCCAGCCACTTCCACATATCTGGAGACAGTTTGGGTAGGACTCAGTGGTGGGCTATTTTGGACATCAGTTGATCTAAAAGTGAACTCCAAATTCACTACTTGTGGTGCCCCACCTCTTGATTGGGCTGGCCTTGTTTATAACACAAACACACACCAAAACCTCCATCTTAACTGTCCCCTAGGACTGGCCTTGGAATAGGGATCTGTGATTTTCCTCTGCAAGGTAGAAGTTGCTCTGATTCAGCCTCTGGTTTGGGTGTGGAATTAGGTAGCTGGCGGTGAGGGACAGGACAAGATTAGAATGCAGGTGTGGGGCTTTGTCCAGAAGCATTAGCAATTATTTGTTCTGGCTGTCTCAGAAAGTGAGACTGAAAAGTGGGCAAAAAAACCCTTAATCAGCAAAGCAACAGCTCCCTTGTGCAAAAGATGGTCTCAGTACAGTTCTTGAAGGGAGTCCCCCTCTCCATGAGTACTAGCCCCTTTGCTTAATAACCAAACTCAGCCACTCTCATGCACAGGCTGGAACTCTGCCTGCATGTTTAGACACTGAAGGCGGCTCTGCGTTGTTACCACCACTCCCCTTCTGGGAACAGCGAGACATACCATATGCACAAGAATACATTCTGGTAGCTAGTGCTAAGATAACTACCATACCACCAGGTCCCATGCTCACAGTCATTAATCTTTGCCCCAAACATGCAAGAAAAGCTAAAAAAAGGGCAATGACTATTAGAGGTGTCTGACAATGCACGCTTAACTAACCTCTTCCCCAGATTATGTCCTTCTCAAAAGAATTTCAGTCTATCATAAAATCCTGCCAATCTGAAAACCTAGTTTCCAACTAGAAGCACTCTTCTACCCCTAGAACATCACCACTCACACCCCGTAGCCTGACACCCCAGAACTGGTTAAGGATACCCACTCCCAAATCCATTCCCCTGCATTCCTCATGACAGCAAGCATATGCAGCTTTGAAAAATTAGGGTGGTGGTGGGAGAGACTGGGACTGAACTGGTGGCCACTCGCTTGCTTGGACATGGAAGACATGTCTGGTCCATGCAAAAGAGGATAGCCTTTTACAGAGACTGGCATGACAAACAAACTTTTCACCTCTTTCTTACCTATCACCTCCAGATGGGCGAAAACAAAAGAAATTGAGACTTTACCCAGCTTGGCAAACCTTATGCATCTGGCCTAACATAAATGTTTAAAAAATTCTACTAGAAAGAAGACCCATACCTTTCCCTCTTATTTCATGACCACCTCCCAAGCCATCACTACCCCAGTCCTGATACTTACAACATTTTTGTCTCTAATACAAGGAAACACTCTCCACCCCTTTCTTCTCAGCTTCCTTCACTCCCTCCTGCCAACCCTAAGTTCCCAGTCACAGCAACGTGTATGTGTGGAAAATGGGAACCCCCATGTCATTCTGCATTTTCTCTTCTTCTCCCCATCCTATCCTTACACACACACTGTGTAATGAATTAATCCTGGGGACACTGCAATGCTTCCTGAAAGGGTTGAACAGGTAGGCATATTAGAGAGACACATGGGGGGGGGAATGCCAAAAAGCAAATATGTTGTTGACCCATAAGGGGAAAACACACACACACATCATCTACAGTAGACCAACCAAAGAGATAACATGGCAAGGAGGAGAGCAGGTGCCCATAATCATTCCAACCCTTTAAGGAAGCAGTGAAAAGGCCTGCCATCCGCACATACATATTATATAGCCCAAAAACATACTTTCTGGCCACTCCACCAACCTCCAAAAGGCAGCATGAGACCCTATGGCCAGGCTTCCACTCTTCCTAGGGTATGTGAAAACCTGGGCATACATGAACAAGTAGGGATAAGGTGTAATATCAGGGTGGCGAAATGGGTGGCGAAATGCAAATAATTCAGGAAATACGAACATACAGTGTTGAAGGCTAGGGTGTGGGTAGGAAGAAACAGAAAGGTGCATGGGAATTACCGGGTGGGTGAAGCTGAAAATGATGGATAAGGGGGTGGGTGGGTGGATACTGAGCTGGGCTGGAAGTTGTCTATCAGGGGCAGAAATAGATCAGTGCCTATAAAGGGTGATGAATGGATGGGGAAGCCAGTAGAGGAGATGGATGAACAGGGAGACATGAAGGACAGGATGCGAGTTGCAATACATGGATGGGTGTGCATTAGAAAAAAAGGGCAGACATAAGGAGCTGGCTGAGTGAACTGGAGTGATGGGTGGGCACATATCTATATATCTGGACAGGTGGGGAAATGGATAACAGTGTGCCATTGTGTGTTAATCATGGGTGCTTTGACACTCATACACACAGGTTCAGATTGGCAATTTATCCCATAATTGTTTGTGTTCTAAGGTCCTTTTTCATGATGACCCCATTCATACTGAAGGACGGCAGCATCCCCACCCTCTACCAGGCCCCTTGAACCCAGAGTTCAGAGCAAATGGAGCCTTCAACAGTCCCCCAACAACTATTGCAAAGAGAAACATTTGCGGCTTCTTGGAATGTAGGCTTCTACCCTCAAATGTCACACAGAGGATGTGGGGAGAGAGATCAACACTAGGAAACCCATGGGGGAAAGGGGGACACAGAGAGAGAGAGAGATGGAAGGGATGAGGAGCAGGGAAAGAAGAGATGGAGAACAGCTAGAGATGGGACCACTGCAATAAGCTCCCCTCCCCCATCTGTCCCTGCTCTGCTGCAATTCCCTCCCTGCTCACAGACACACTCTCACACACAATGCCTTAGAGCTGGTCGGGAGGTCAAGTTCTTAAGAGGATTCTGGCTCTGATTCAGGCAGTGAAAGTGCATGGAGGGGGGCATAGGGACTGCATGAGACCACATGTTTGCGTGCACAAAAGATTGGCTGTGCATGCATGCTTCACTAGGTGAACATGACCTCCTCAAGAGCCCTCAGCACCTTTGTACATCATCCTGTTGTGGCTGTTCCACATTCATATCATCTCCCATGGCCTTACAATTAGTCAACCATAGATAGATACACAAGGGTGCCCTGTGCATAGCTCTTCTCACCCAACCCCTTTCACCTAAATTATGATTTTATTGGACTCGGATTTGAGATTAAAGCATTTAAAAAGAGTCCAGCACATAAAAGCACACTGGTCAAATTGCATGTGCCAAAAGAAAAACATGGACTCTAGTGCTCAAATTGACAGACACACAAATACAGTCAACTCTAGGCTACCTGGGGAGAATAGGTCAGCCCCCCACTTCTTATCTTCCAAGACATCCTTATTTGGGTGTGAAGAAAGTAGGTTACAACTGAGGAGGTGGGCAAGGGTGAAAATGGTGAAATCACCAGGCAGGCAAGCTATGTAGGTGTTTTCCCCGCAAAGCAGACATCTCAAAGACTCCCCCATCATTTTATATCCCTATCCTATACATAATGTCTGTTACCTTTCTGAAACAACTAACATAAAATCAACTGCTGCTGCACAACACCCCAGAGTCAGCTGCATCCCTGTTTTTATTCTCAAGTGTCCATTATTGTGGGAGATCACTATGACTGTTGGATATTACCATAACACTTGGAGGATGCATGTGTGGAATTTTAGATATGTTCTCATCCCTGTTTAAAACTTATCTGCTGTTTCATAGCACTGGAGTGATGGCAGGATTTAATTCAAACAAAACATTGTTCATAATTATATTATATACGCATTTTACCATTGCATTAAGTAAAGGTTGATTCCCACCAGTGGGAAGGACCCAAAAGGGAGCAGGTACAGTTTTTGGGTAAGAAATACATTTCTTGTATTGCAGGGTGTTGTAAAAAAAGGTGTGGAAGTAATCACAAGGGGCCGGGAATCTATATTGTGTCAGCATTTGTGTGATAGTGTCACGTAGAGACATGAGAGGATGGAGAGGTATACAGGAGGACACGGCAGTGGATATGTAAGAGAGTACGCATGCATCTGTGTATTAGCAATGAGTTTAACTGTTGCAGAACAATTTATTCTTGTTCATAATTTGGGTGTGTGGTTCCTGTTCCTGGCACTATTCTATACAGAGGTGACTGCAATATTGGTCAGAGAGTGGGAAGCCAAAGGACTATGCCCCCCCACTCCCAAGATGATGCCCCACCCTGGAAAAGAGGCTGCTTGTATACATTCAAGCATGCGCGGACGCACCAACACCTTTGATGAAGAACATATGCATCTATTTCCTTGGACTGCAGAGGTGGTTCTGAACACGTTAACTTTTTCTAGGGTGCTACATACACATGTGTGTGTATTCATGGCTGTGCTACACAAGCGGAATATGAATTTGTCTCTATATACAGCGAGAGTGGGAGGGAGGAGGGGAAGGGTGTTTTCATGCATGGAAAACTGTAAGGCTGGATTATATAAGGCTGTGAGCTAAGGATTCCCTGTTTTGCAGCAGCTTCCCCAACCACCACCGAGGTGTGACTCCCTTCCCCGTGTGTAGCCCCTAGACCCCACTCCCCTCCTAGGCAAACTGATTTATGCTTAGGCAAAGCTCTGCCAATGAATGGAGGCTGCGCTGGGAGAGACCCCTGACCTCGCCCATGACCTCTGACCCTGTCTGGCTTCACAGACAGGCTGCAGCTGGGTCTCTCCCCCTTGACCCTTTAATTCCAGACCCGCCCTTCCCCACCAAGGAGACTGCCAGACATTAACCCTGTGAGTGCCACAGCTCTTACAAGAGTAGCCACCTTAGCTTGGATTGGTGAGGTGGGGGAGGGTAGGTGGGACGCAATCCGGACTCCTTAGTCCTGTACCTGATCCTGAGCTGGCTAAGATGGAAGGAGGTGTGTGGTTCAGAGTAGCGGGATAGGAGTCTAGAATCTTAAGATGCCTCCCTTGCTCTAAATTCAGCTTCTTCTTCGCCTCATCCAAATCCCATTTCAGCCGAATGTCCAAGCCGCTTCCCACTGAAAAGAGTTTTGAGCTCTATCACAAAGACATGCTCTCCTGCCCTCACACCCCATCCCTTCCTGATCTCAACAGAATATCATTCAGTCTGCAAATTCCAAGTCAAAATCGGGGGCACAGAAGGGAGACATGGTTCAGACACTGAAAAACATCCCCATCTCCCTCCTCCCTCGTCAGCCCCAAGCTCTCTTTGCTGCTTTCCCTGGGCTCCTCCTACTCTCATGTTCCACTCCCCTCCCCACCCTTAAATCTTAGCCTCCGGGTCGGTCCCCCACACATCCAGGTCTATTGATGCCCCCAAAACTCCCACAATGCCTTCCTCCCCTATTCTACTGAGGACAGGTTAGGGGCAGCAAGCAGCAGCAAAATGTACAGTCATTGGGGGGGGAGGCAAGCTCTTTTGGCCTCCCTCCCCCATTCCTGCCTGCAACTGCAGAGGTGCATCTTGGGATGAATAAATTATATGGGCAGTGGAATGGCAGAATTCAGGGACAGAGGAAAGAGAGCGAGAGAGACAAGCAGAACTGGGAAGGGGTGGCTGGGAAAAGAGAATTGCTGCTGTCTCCAAGAAGGCTTGGTGGGTTGTTGTTTAAATGTCAGGACCCCAAACCTTCGTTAAGGACCTTGAAAACATAATCAGAAAATATTTCATAACCTCCGTCTCAGATTCACCTACCTCCACCACACAAAAATCCTACAGGCCCCATTTCCAAGACAATCTTCCACTCCATCCCCACCCCCTCGAGCCCCACCACCACTCCCCACTGAAGGAAGTCTGCTTGCTCAAGCCCACTAGACCTCACTCTTCTCCTGCTCCCTAGGAAGGAACCCAAGCGTCCTGACAGCCCTTTTTTTCTTTTGATTTTGCAGACAGACTCCCCCAACGGATTCAAATGTGTGCACTGGTGGGATGGAAAAGTAACTGAGAGAGTGCCCCCCATTTTTTGCAATGCACAGCACCCATCCTAGAAAAGATGAGAGGAAGGAAGATAGGGGGGCAAAGGAAGAAAGTATTAAGACCTGGCAATACTTATGCTGCAGTCCTATTCCTGGGATCAAGCCCCAGTGAGCAAAGTGGGACTTCCGAGGAAACATACATGGGATCATACTGCCTTCCCTATTTGGCGGGGAGGGGGGAGAGAAAAGGACCAAATGATCCTTTCCAATGAACCCACCCAGGTAAAACCTGTCCTTTTGAGGGCCCCAGTGCCTCAGCCTCCTTCCTTCAGACAGCCTCCTGTGATCTTCCCTCACCCACCACCTCACCCTGCCCACCTACCTGATCCTTTGGGAGGGGGCTTGCAGCGATCCTCTCTTCCCTCAGTTACAGCTCCCACAAAATGTGTGAAGTATGCGTGTGTGTGTGTGGGGGGGGAGAGATCCGGACGAACAAAGAATGTGTGTCTAGGAAGTGTTATATAGGAGAGAGGAGGGGAAGGGGTGTCTGTCATTTGGCTGCCAGCCCTCTCTTCTCTGATTTGGGAGAAAGGAGAGATCCCTCCTCCTCTCAGGCTCCTGGTTCCCTCTCTTCGAACTTGACCTCCAATCTGATTCTCTTTCGTGTCCCCCCCTTTTTTTCCAGGCTTCTGCACAGGAAAATACACAGCGCCCGAGAGGCTGAGTAGAAAGGGGCCCCCACAGGGGGAACAGGGAGGGAAAGAGGGGGCTGGCTGTCCAGCCAGGAGTTGCTGCACCTGCAGGGGAAGGAGGCTTTGCCCTTCTTGCATCCACTCCCCTCACAGAATGGTGGTCGCGGGGGGGGGGGCGGATGGGATAGGAGGGATTTAATGGACTCTCCCACTCAGATGTAAAAGAGGGAGGCAAAAAGCCCAGGGAAATTCAAGGGTGGAAGGAGATGATGGGGGGTGGAACAGAGAGGGAGATGTCAGATTGCGGGGCAGGGAGGAGAAAAGAAGCAAGGCATGAACTCAAGGACAGGAGGAAAGCGGTGTGGGTTGGGGAGTGGATTGAAACAGGGAGAAAGCAGCAGAACATCCCCACACATACAGAAATAGGGTTGGCAGAGAAAGGTTGCAGGGGACAGGGAGAGTGAGTGAGTGATCATGGGGGGGGGGGATGAATCCACAAAGGGAGAGAAAAGAGGATTGGAAAAGCGGGCTGAGGCAGCAGGAGAATGACAGAAGGAGCCGGGAGGAATGAGGAAAGGGGCTGGGAGAAAAGGTGGAGCGGAGGCTGCCATAAGCCACTTACCGGGGAGTAAAGCCATTGAACTTCCAGCGGGAAGAAGGGGGGCAGGGAGGGAGGCAAGCAGGAAGGAGGGAGGGATCTAGATAAGATGACAGGAGAAAGGCAGAAGAGAAAGCTGGAGGGAGAGAGAGATTAGAGGCAAGGCAAGGGCTGCTGCGGATGCAGAGGGGGGGGATAGAGGAATGCCAAAATGACATGCGCCCCCCGTTCAGTGCAGGGGGGATGGCTCGGAAAGGGGAGTCTCCTCCCCCGCCCCCTCCCTCTCTCTGCCTCCGCCGATCTTTAATTTCAAGCCTCGCCGTGCACTCACCTGCCAGGACCCGAAGCGCTGCTGCTGCGGCCGCTGCCACCGCCACCAGCCTCCTCCTCCTGCTCTGCGCCTCCACCGGCAACGCAGACCAAGTCTCCGGGGCTCGCCAGCGCTGCATGCTGGGAGAGGCTCTTTGGGGGTGCTGGTGATGTCATTGGTTGGAGAAGGGGGGGCGGGATATTGGATCCCCTCCCGGAAAAGAAAGGGGTGGGAGAGAGCGAGGGAGAGGCAGATAGGAAAGGAAAGGAGCTGACTGCCGCCCTCCCTTCCCGGCCCTGGAGTTGCTGATTCGCCTGCGCTGGCGGACTGCGCTAAGCAACCTCCTGCTGCCTGCAGCAAACTCGTCCTGTTCACGCCCGCCCCCCCTCCGCACTTCATGGAAGACTGGGGGTGTGTGGAGAGGCTTCACTGGGACTGGTGCCCTCTACAGTTAGCTAGGGAAGGAGGAGGAAGATTAAGGCTGCGTTTGGGTGATGGTAGACGCAGGACTCCTGGGTCCATGGTCTCTCTCGCTCTCCCCCCGCCCCACTTGGCCCCAGAGAACCAGCTGACTTGGTCAAGGGATAAGGAAAAGAAGAGCTCAGTCCGAGAGAGGGTTCAGCAGGGTGTCTCGGCGATTCTGAGTGCCAGGTTTCGAGCCCTGCTGATAGTGCCCCTGAGCGTGCGTGGAGTGGATTTCTCTCACTAAAGTGTTCAGTGGCAGTATATTGTAGGTGTCATACAAACGAAACAAGAAATACTCTAAGGGCAGTAGTAGTAATAATAGTAACTAAGGCTCCAAACTGTGGCATGATTAGTCGGCTTCCCCTCCAAGGGCAAGGCCCCTGCTGTCATTCCCTACTTTTCCTCTTGGCTAAGGTGGAAACTGGCATGAGAAATAATGCCATTCTCGTAACGCAAGGAGTGAGTAAAAGCAGCCTCCCTGCTCAGTTTAGATTGGGGCCAGCAGTCTTTTGAAAGAAAAATCCTAATCCCCACTCTTGGAACCAGCCAGTCACTCTTCAAACATATGCTAGGAGTCAGGCTGCAGCTTGGCCCATCTTTTCATTCCTTAAACTCTCTACCTTTCCCATGAACAAACTAAAAAGAAGAGACCCAGTATTCTTTCCCCATCAACTGAGCAAGTCTGCCCTAGTCTTCAGTTAGGACCCATAGAGCTCATAGAAAAGGTTCAAATGGAGTCTCCCCTATGAAGACTCCAGGGCAGCCTTTCCCAACCAGTGTGCCTCCAGATGTTGTTGGACCACAACTCCCATCAGCCTCAGCCAGCATTGCCAATGGCTGAGGCTGATGGGAGTTGTGGTCCAACAACATCTGGAGGCACAGCGGTTGGGAAAGGCTGCTCCAGGGCTTGTTCCCTTTTTCTTTATTACCACCTCAAACAGAATTCTGAGCAGGGCCTTTGACTCAGCAAATCCTGGAAAAGAATTGTCCACAATTTAAACTAGCCAGTGCTCTCATCAATGTGGGTACTACAGCTCGGCTGGCATTGGAAAAAGCTTCCACATTGTTTCCCACACACATGCACCAGCCATTCTTAATCTATGGGACAAGGCCCCAGAAATTTTCCCTTACCAGAGAATTATGAATGACACAACAAAACCTCAAGAGGCTCAAGAAAGCCTCTTATTTTATTTTATGAAAACATTTCTATCCTGCCTTTTGGCCCAACGAGCCAGAAAATATGTCACACACATAAAAAAAGAAAGAAGAAGCAACCAGAACAATATACAACAAATTAGAAAAACAATACTCCAAATAAAAAAATAAACCACAGGTGACCTCTGTGGCTAGAAGTGCCTTTTACCAGCTTCGGCTGGTGAGACAGCTGCGGCCGTTTCTGGACCGGGATAGCCTGACCACTGTTGTCCACGCACTGGTAACCTCCAGGCTGGATTACTGCAATGCGCTCTATGTGGGGCTGCCCTTGAGGTTGGTCCGGAAGCTGCAGCTGGTGCAAAATGCAGCAGCGAGACTGCTCACTGGAGCAGGGTATCGCCAAAAGGTCACCCCTCCACTGAAAGAATTGCATTGGCTGCCCATTTGCTACCGGGCCAAGTTCAAGGTTCTAGTTTATACAGCTCAGGACCAGGATACCTGAAAGACCGTCTTATCCCTTACATACCCAGTAGATCACTGTGCTCTGCAAGTGAGAGCCTCCTGCAGATACCATCTTATCAGGAGGTTCATTCGGTACAATATATGAAACAGACATTTAGTGTGGCAGCACCTACCCGGTAGAATTCCCTCCCTTTGAATATTAGGCAGGTGTCATCTCTGCTATCTTTTCGGCGCCTTTTGAAGACTTTTCTTTTTCAACAAGCCTTTTAAGTTGAGAGCTATCCCAGTCTGTGTCTGTGTCAGAATTGCTTAAATGTTTTTTAATAATGTTTTAACCCTTTTAAAAAAGTTTTAAATTGTTTTTAACTCTTTCTCTTGATGTATTTTAAGATTTGTTTTTATGATGTTTTAAAGTGTTTTTAGTGCCTTGTTTGCTGCCCTGGGCTCCTGCTGGGAGGAAGGGCGGGATACAAATTAAATAAATAATTATAATAATAATAAAGAGCAAACAAAAAAGCTCCTCTCAAGAAAGTAATTGGGAGAGGCCAGGGTTACTCCCAAAGTTATTGAGAATCTGGGGGGGGGGAACACCCATCTTAATCCAGAGTGCTTCCAGGCTGTCACCATTTTCAGATGGGATACAATCACAATAATATTGGCAAATTCTGGTTGTACAATTAAAGTTGATTTGAAGCTCTTGCACAACAAACCCACTTTCTCAAAAAAAATCAGGCTTTTTACAGTAAGGAAAGTGTGGGATAACAACTGCTGATGCAACGCCATCTAACCTCACAAACAAATTGGAATAATTGCTCAATAAGTAGCCAATGTCATCAAACCTTCCGCAACTAATCAGGATGAAGGCTTAATAAGCAGATTGTCTGGAAATGACCCCAAGTGTCTAAAACACAGAAGAGAAGGGGCAGAATGAATCTCCCCAGATGTTTCATAGCCTTGTGGCCACTGTCAAAGATTTGTGTCCAGATAACCATCTATCGTACCCCAGATGGTGGAGGAACCCCAAAGAGAAGAGTATGCGTTGGTTCTCATGTAGTGCTTTAATTATGTAACTCTAGTTTAGATGGGAATTTGTATTACTTCACTTACTTCAAAATGTGGTAAGCTAGTCCTGCAATGTTTGGTGTCCCTTCTGTTCATTCAGCTGAGTGAGGCCCTGGGCTTCTGCAACAAAGTCCCACTATACTTATGGAAGAAGGTGGTCCTTAAATACAGAACATGTAGTGGATCATCTCAGTGTATTCCTGCACTGAAGGGTCAAACTACAATGTTCTGCCCTTGAGTGCAGGGTATTTCTTCCCCACCAACTGCTAGCACAGGGGGGCTGATCTTTGCTTAAAGCCCTGCTACCCTCATGCTAGGGTAAAGATTGAGAGCCCAGTGCTAGCAGTTTGTGAAAAATAACCTACCCCCAAGGGCAGAACTACACAGTTAAGGTCACATATAGTTTGGCCCTAAGACTGGCAGGACACAATTTGCCTCATCACAAAGAGGTTTGGATAAGGTACAATATGGAACTAATTGGGGTGTTTACTACTGCCTACCCAGATGATTTCTCCAATTAGCAGGAGAGGTCTAAATCATGTTAACTTCATGGCTTATTTGTTAAAAATTATATACTACTCATCAGCAGTGCTTCCACAGCAGTTTACAAAAACAATTTTTAAAAATCAAACTAAAATATAACTGTACAAAATATTTTTTAAAATACATTTAAAAGCCTGGCTTGTTTTGCTTTAAATGTCTTTGGTGGCACTGAAAAGTTAGTAAGGTTGGCAACAGTGAATGCCTTTGGAGAGGGAATTCAATAATTGGGGTACCTCAACCCAGAAGGCCCCCCTCTGTGGTCATAAGAGCCCTAGTGGATCAGAACAAAGGCCTATGTAGTCCAACATCCTATTTCCCAGTGTCCAACCCGATGCCTACAGGAAGCCCACAAACAGCATATGAACACGACAGCATCCTTCCGTTTGTGATACCAGCAACTGGTATTCAGAGGCATATTGCCTCTGATACTGGAAGTAATATATAATCATCACCTTAGATGGTGGGGCACCTGGACGACAGACTCCAAAGATGACCACATTGCACCATCAGGTTCCTTGAGGAATCTGGATCCCAAGCCAATTATGCTTTGAAATTGACTAGTAAGCGGTATAGTTCTTTGAGCACTAGTGTGATGTTTTCAGAATGGTCAGCACCAATTAATAACCTAACACCTATATTTTGAAGCAGCTGTTGTTTCTCACCTGTCTTCAAAGCAGAGCTTGGAAAAGTTACTTTTTTGAACTACAGCTCCCATCAGCCCAATCCAGTGGCCTGCTGGCTGGGGCTGATGGGAGTTGTAGTTCAAAAAAGTAACTTTTCCAAGCTCTGCTTCAAAGGCAACCCCATGTACAACACCGAGCTCCTGCTGGGAGGAAGGGCGGGATATAAATCAAATAATAAATAAATAAATACATACATAAACAAGTTACAGTAGTCAATCCTTTTGCTCACAAAGTTGTTAAAATGCCTGTTGTTACTATGGGAGGGGCAGAAAGCCAGTGTACTGCATCAATACTTATAAATTAGTCTAATTCAAACATAATGCTAGTCTACGATTTAGCTGTGTTGCATGCCCAGGCCCCACCTTCGCTCACCTCCTATGGCACGCTGACAAGGAGGAGATTGGGAGCTCATACTTCCATTTTCAATTAACCTCCGCTTATTATGTCCAAACCTGAAACTGTGGTTAATATTAACTATGGCTAAGTTACAGATGAAGATGGCTTGTTTCTCTAAACTATAGTTAAGAGTAACCACACTTTATTGTTTAGTTATATATTTTAAATACCACTTAGTAATAAAAAACCCTCTAAGTGGTTTGCACAAACACAATAACAGCATTCAATAAAATTTCCTAAAAACTAGATAGAACCTAGATAAAAACAAAATGTAACTGTATATCACCAATAAAACTTAGCAGTGTACAAAATTAAAAATTAAAAGTTGGGGTCCAGGAAAGTCTGGTAAATATATATGTTTTAAAAGGTGTTTAAAGATCAGTACTGCCTCCGTATTGCAAATTACCCAAAGGAGAGCATTTCAGAGGGTGGATACTATCACAAAGAAGGTCTGCTTCCTTATTGTCATCAAGTGCCAATCTGTTGGCAGTGGTGGAAAGACCAGTAGGATCTCTTTGGAAGCTTGGTCTATACCAGGGAAGGCAGTCTGCTAGGTATCCTGGTGCCAAGCTGTTTAGGGCTTTAAATGTCAACAACAAAACCTTCAACTTGGTTCAGTAGCTAATAGACAGCCAGTGCAGATCTTTCAACGGTGGTGTAATATGTGTAAAGCTGAGTGTCCTTCTAAGCAGCCTAGCAACTGCATTTTGCACTAGCTGCAGCTTCTAAACCAGGAACAAGAGCAGACCCACATACGGCACATTATATTGGTCTAATCATGAGGTTACCAATGTATGGACCACTACAGCAAGACTATCTCTGTCCAGGAACTGTCTCATGGTTCTGCACCAACTAATCCCAGTTTTGGTTTCTCCAGTTTCAGACTTAACAATAAACTGTGGTTAGTGAAAAATGGAAGCCAAAGCTTCTGATCTGCTTGTGGCTCCACCAGAGCAGGAGTTGGGGGCAGCACTGATAAGCTTGAGGCTCATTGTTTAGTGTTATGTCTGAACAAGGCCATTGTATGCCACATTAAAAGTCTAGATACATGTGCCACGCAAAGTCTTTCAAACAGATTCATGTTATTGTCACTATCGACTGTGGATTTGCAGACAGTGCTTGACAGCATGCTTTGTTGTTATATGCCTTCAAGTCGATTGCTTAGATGCTTGCGTCTATCATAGTCCTTCATAGAATAGCATGTGGGCGTATCTTAGCCCCTTTTTGTATCATTATGCATTAGTTTTGCAGAACAGTTGCTTCTGCTGGAATTTACATACGTTGGATATTTCATTCTGTGTTTTGATTGTTGTAGTCAGTCGGCTGAGTGGAATTAGTATAGACAAGCATTCCTTCTACATGTGACATAATATAGTATATGTTTTGTTTACATCTGTGGTTATGTATTAGTCACATTATACAGGGCATCGTTTTATGTTTTGTAGTATGTGAGGGAGACATGTAGCACTGGCAGTACGGGACAAGGATCTGGTTCAAATTGCCATCAGCTATGATCTTACTGACTGACATGGGCCAGTCACGATCTCTCAGCCTAATCTACCTCACAGGTTGTTGTGTGGTCCGAATAAAATGATGGGAGAGAAGAATATATTTATTTGTCTACTGCATTATTATTATTATTATTATTATTATTATCATCTCATCCTTTCTCCCAAAGGAGCCTAGGGGGGACAAACACATCATAAAAACAATATAATTAAAAACATTCTAAAAACAGTTTAAAAACACATTCTCTCAGCCAATGATTTCAGGGTTGCCAGGATCAGTATCAAATATCTAGGTAAACAGGAATGTTTTTAAATCACCCCCCATGAATGTCACTAATGAGGGAGACAGATGCATTTCACCAGGGAGGGCATTCCACAAGGAGGGAATCACCACTTAGAAGGCCCTGTCATGGGTTAATGCCAAATGGGTAGTCCCCAGTGGCAGCACCACCAACAAGGCCTCAACTTGTTAATTACAGGGTGTTTGTTGGCTGCCACATTAATATCCATCATGTATACTGCCCAAAGATCCTGGAGGAGCAAGAGCAGGATAAAATGTAATAAATAAATGTTTTTAATCAATCACCGTTTACCATATTTGTGTGCATGTATTAGGAACCACTGCATACCTTTTCTTTACCTCCATGGAGTATGAGTGCAGCCATGTTCTCATCTCTCCATGTTCCTGATCAGAAACAGTGCATGCATCAAGGAAGGGAAGCATCATCCAAAAATGCTGTGCTTGCCCGCTGTACTGTTATTGCCTAGTCACCTAGGGTTGTCTGGTGGTCATGCTGACCCTGAGACATATGATTCTGAATGCACGTGTGAGCAGTACAGGAATGAGGTACAAAACCCTGAGATCCTAAAGAACCTGTACAGGAATAACTCTACATGGTTTGTTTGTTTGTTTATATCCCACCCTTCCTCCCAGTAGGAGCCTAGGGCGACTTTGTCCATCTTAAGCTTAAAGTGAAAACTGGACCATGTTGGAAGGCAGGGAAAGCAGAAAAAGTAGGGCAGATAAAACAGAGAGAGGCATGAAGTTCATCAGAGGCAGTGCCAGCCAGCGGGGCCAGACACTGGAGGAGATCAAAAGGGAAGGCTGGAATAGATGGACCATTTGGAAGAAGTATTTATTCTAGAATAAATTAGGGCAGGGGTAGCCAATGTGGGGCCCTCCAGATGTTTATAACTTCCATAATCTCCTCTTATCATTGGCCATGCTGGCTTGGGCTGATGGGAGCTATAGTCCACAACATCTGGAGGGCACCATAATGGCTATTCCTGCATTAAGGTTACTTCAGACTGGTTGCCTTATACTTTCTGTTCCCATGTTATGCCAGAGCCACAATGCGTATATCTATATAGATATATAGTATGCCTACACATACACTGGTAGACTTTCACCAATGCTTAACTTCTAAAAATTACTTATTGTTCAGAAAATATAAATTAAAACAACAGGGCAGCTTACAGTACAACGTTAAAAGCAGTGAAGACATAAAACCACTACAGAAGAAAATAGCAGAAACAGAAATTAAAACAGAACCATAAATTTGGCACAACAAATAAAACCATAATCAGGAACAGCTTAGCCTTATATGAAATGGTGGAATGACGCTGCAACAAATAAGGTCTCTGAGTGATGCCAAAATGACACAAAAGTCTGTGCCATCATGCAAGCCTCTCCAGGGAAGACATTCTACATACTTATGGGGTGCCACAACCAAGAAGGTTGCATCCCCAGTCACCACCATCAGAGCATAGAAAGCTGCCTTACACTCAAACCTACCATTGGTCTATCTAGCTCAGTACTGTCAACACTGACTGGCAGCAGTTCTCCAGGATTTCAGGTGAGATGTTGGGGACTGAACCTGAGACATTCTCTAGCCCATGCTCTACCACTAAGCTTGTGGCTGAAGGACACAGAGGAAGGCCTCTAAGATTGACTGCAAAGTTTGGGCAGGTTCGTGTGGTAGAAGGCTGTCCTATTGGTATCTGGGTCCCAAGCTCTTTAAGGATTTAGAGGTAGTCATCAGCCCTTTGAATAGTGTCCCAAAATTGATTGGTAGCTACTTTAGCTGTTTTGAGAGCTGAGCCTTTCCATAGCCAATTCCAATTAGTAAACTAGAGCCTGCATTTTGTAGAAACTCAGCTTTCTGAACTGTCTTCAAAGATAGTCCTACCTACCAGACATTGCAGTGATCTAATCTGGAGATAACCAAGGTAGGGTAATTGCATTCAGGCTATCTCTGAACAGAAGATGTTGCAGCTGGCACTTTGGCAGAGGGCACCGCAAAGCCGCAGAGACCATTTGGGTTTGAGTGATAATTCCGAATTTTCATTCTGTTTGGAAGTCACCTAGAGACTATTTTTGTATTAAGTGACTAATAAATCAAATAAATAATAATGCACTTCCGTCATTACATGCATATCCTGCTTTTCTTCCATACATACATAGGTACCTAGGCATACATATGGTGACTCTGGGCCAGTCATTCTCACCATCTCAGCCTTACCTCCTCACAGGGTGTTGTGAAGATAATAAGGGGGAAAAACGTGTTCATAAAGTACTTACAATGGACAAAGCTCTCATATATACTACTAGTGAAGTGGTGCTGAGTTACAGTGACTATCTAGCCAATACGAGGATTCAGGAAAAGAAGGGGAGGAGGTTACCAGTATACATATGGGCACCCCATGGTTTGCAAAAGTAAAAAAACCCTTTAGGATAAAACCCCTAATAGACAACCCCTTCACCCCTCATGAGGACTGAGCATGCTCAGTGGCCATAGGATGTCGTTTGCTGTGGGGTGAGGTGATGGAAACTTCAGAGGAGGGAAAGCGAATGGAATGTCGTATCCTGAAAGAAGAACTGGCTGGTGGCAGGCACACTGAACAGGAACAATCCATCGTCTAACTTGTCTATACAATTATGGATAGTGGTAACCCGATGGCCTGGCAACCAAACAGGTAAGACATCATACTATTGGATACTATGATTATCGTAAGTGCATTCATTATGGTGTAAGCTTTAGCCACCTTGGGATTTATATAAATGGAAAGATGGGGAGGGAATTCATTCAACAAACAAAGAATGTAAATGGTATGCAACTGAATACCAGTTGCTGGTACACCTGAGTGGGAGAGGGCCCTATAAGAACATAAGAAGAGCCTGCTGGATCAGGCCAGTGGCCCATCTAGTCCAGCATCCTGTTCTCACAGTGGCCAACCAGGTGCCTGGGGGAAGCCCGCAAGCAGGACCCGAGTGCAAGAACACTCTCCCCTCCTGAGGCTTCCGGCAACTGGTTTTCAGAAGCATGCTGCCTCTGACTAGGGTGGCAGAGCACAGCCATCATGGCTAGTAGCCATTGATAGCCCTGTCCTCCATGAATTTGTCTAATCTTCTTTTAAAGCCATCCAAGCTGGTGGCCATTACTGCATCTTGTGGGAGCAAATTCCATAGTTGAACTATGCGCTGAGTAAAGAAGTACTTCCTTTTGTCTGTCCTGAATCTTCCAACATTCAGCTTCTTGGAATGTCCACGAGTTCTAGTATTATGAGAGAGGGAGAAGAACTTTTCTCTATCCACTTTCTCAATGCCATGCATAATTTTATACACTTCTATCATGTCTCCTCTGACCCGCCTTTTCTCTAAACTAAAAAGCCCCAAATGCTGCAACCTTTCCTCGTAAGGGAGTCGCTCCATCCCCTTGATCATGCTGGTTGCCCTCTTCTGAACCTTTTCCAACTCTATAATATCCTTTTTGAGATGAGACGACCAGAACTGTACACAGTATTCCAAATGCGGCCGCACCATAGATTTATACAACGGCATTATGATATCGGCTGTTTTATTTTCAATACCTTTCCTAATTATTGCTAGCATGGAATTTGCCTTTTTCACAGCTGCCGCACACTGGGTCGACATTTTCATCGTGCTGTCCACTACAACCCCGAGGTCTCTCTCCTGGTCGGTCACCGCCAGTTCAGACCCCATGAGCGTATATGTGAAATTAAGATTTTTTGCTCCAATATGCATAATTTTACACTTGTTTATATTGAATTGCATTTGCCATTTTTCTGCCCATTCACTCAGTTTGGAGAGGTCTTTTTGGAGCTCTTCGCAATCCCTTTTTGTTTTAACAACCCTGAACAATTTAGTGTCGTCAGCAAACTTGGCCACTTCACTGCTCACTCCTAATTCTAGGTCATTAATGAACAAGTTGAAAAGTACAGGTCCCAATACCGATCCTTGAGGGACTCCACTTTCTACAGCCCTCCATTGGGAGAACTGTCCATTTATTCCTACTCTCTGCTTTCTGCTTCTTAACCAATTCCTTATCCACAAGAGGACCTCTCCTCTTATTCCATGACTGCTAAGCTTCCTCAGAAGCCTTTGGTGAGGTACCTTGTCAAACGCTTTTTGAAAGTCTAAGTACACTATGTCCACTGGATCACCTCTATCTATATGCTTGTTGACACTCTCAAAGAATTCTAATAGGTTACTGAGAGAGGACTTTCCCTTGCAGAAGCCATGCTGGCTCTACTTCAGCAAGGCTTGTTCTTCTATGTGCTCAGTTAATCTAGCTTTAATTATACTTTCTACCAGTTTTCCAGGGACAGAAGTTAAGCTAACTGGCCTGTAATTTCCGGGATCCCCTCTGGATCCCTTTTTGAAGATTGGCGTTACATTTGCCACTTTCCAGTCCTCAGGCACGGAGGAGGACCCGAGGGACAAGTTACATATTTTAGTTAGCAGATCAGCAATTTCACCTTTGAGTTCTTTGAGAACTCTCGGGTGGATGCCATCCGGGCCCGGTGATTTGTCAGTTTTTATATTGTCCATTAAGCTTAGAACTTCCTCTCTCGTTACCACTATTTGTCTTAGTTCCTCAGAATCCCTTCCTGCAAATGTTAGTTCAGGTTCAGGGATCTGCCCTATATCTTCCACTGTGAAGACAGATGCAAAGAATTCATTTAGCTTCTCTGCAATCTTCTTATCGTTCTTTAGGACACCTTTGACTCCCTTATCATCCAAGGGTCCAATTGTCTCCCTAGATGGTCTCCTGCTTTGAATGTATTTATAGAATTTTTTGTTGTTGGTTTTTATGTTCTTAGCAATGTGCTCCTCAAATTCTTTTTTAGCATTCCTTATTGTCTTCTTGCATTTCTTTTGCCAGAGTTTGTGTTCTTTTTTATTTTCTTCATTCGGACAAGACTTCCATTTTCTGAAGGAAGACTTTTTGCCTCTAAGAGCTTCCTTGACTTTGCTCGTTAACCATGCTGGCATCTTCTTGGCCCTGGCGGTACCTTTTCTGATCTGCGGTATGCACTCCAGTTGAGCTTCTAATATAGTGTTTTTAAACAACTTCCAAGCATTTTTGAGTGATGTGACCCTCTGGACTTTGTTTTTCAGCTTTCTTTTTACCAATCCCCTCATTTTTGTGAAGTTTCCTCTTTTGAAGTCAAATGTGACCGTGTTGGATTTTCTTGGCAATTGGCCAGTTACATGTATGTTTAATTTAATAGCACTGTGGTCACTGCTCCCAATCGGTTCAACAACACTTACATCTCGCACCAGGTCCCGGTCCCCACTGAGGATTAAGTCCAGGGTTGCCGTCCCTCTGGTCGGTTCCATGACCAACTGATCTAGGGAATAGTCATTTAGAATATCTAGAAACTTTGCTTCTTTGTCATGACTGGAACACATATGCAGCCAGTCTATGTCCGGGTAGTTGAAGTCACCCATTACTACCACATTTCCTAGTTTGGATGCTTCCTCAATTTCATATCTCATCTCAAGGTGTCCCTGAGCATTTTGATCAGGGGGACGATAGATCGTTCCCAGTATTAAGTCCCTCCTGGGGCACGGTATCACCACCCACAACAATTCTGTGGAGGAGTCTGCCTCTTTTGGGGTTTCGAGCTTGCTGGATTCAATGCCTTCTTTCACGTATAGAGCGACTCCGCCACCAATACGTCCTTCCCTGTCCTTCCGATATAGTTTATATCCAGGGATAACCGTATCCCACTGGTTTTCTCCTGTCTATCTGTGGGCTTCCCATGGGCATGTGGTCGGCCACCATGCGAACAGAGTACTGGATGAGATGGGCTTTTGGCCTGATACAGGAGCACAGCTCTTCTTATTCATAAGCCCTGGATCTTCCCTCAAATGCACAGAGGTGACATGGCTTGAGACTCCTGACTCCATGCATGAGTGCCCTATAGTGGGTCTGAATGCTCTTGTAACTAATGTGCCTCCCATCCCTTCTCCCTCCATTTTGCTTACCTCTTTCACCTCACTGTTGTTGGGACCTCACCATCGGGACATCAAAAAACTGTGCTGACGTCGGAAGAAAGAGATCCTGCCTGGATTTTCATTCCTGGAGCCAGCCGCAGAGGCCCCTGATCCCACCTGGGAAATAACTACAGAGAAAGTTTTGAACAGGCCTCAAAATCTAGAGCATGCAAGCCGTAGAAATGAAGACTTTGGAGGAGGATCCCACCAAGAAACTCTGTGCTGCAGCTGCAGTCAAATCCAGTCAGCCTATAGGGAGGTAAAAAAGAAGAAAGGCCCATCTTTGACACGAAGGTGGCTTCCATTATCAGATTAAGTCTAGAAGCACAGCAATTGAAACTTCTGAAAATTCAACTGTCTTTGACATAGGAAGTGCAATATCTTGTGGCCTGGTTTTGT
The DNA here is from genome assembly GCF_030035675.1 of Rhineura floridana. Classification (NCBI taxonomy): domain Eukaryota; kingdom Metazoa; phylum Chordata; class Lepidosauria; order Squamata; family Rhineuridae; genus Rhineura; species Rhineura floridana. The sequence continues at coordinate 28,862,781 of NC_084494.1, read as the reverse complement.
CCTCTAAAATGGCTGGATATTTTAAAGCTTAAAATAGGCCACAAGAATTCACAGCCTGAGGCAGACCTGATGTGTGGAATTTTTTAGCCCAAAACAGGCACTACATGCCCTAGATTTTTTATTTCCTGGATAAAGCACTGTGTGTGCACATTAAATGCCCCCCCTTCTTCTTTTCACTGTGCTTTGACAATTACCTTTACTTTGAGTCCTGGCAGCCTGGCTGTCGTGCCTGGCAAGGCCAAAGAAGCACCTTGGTTGCCTAGCAACTGTAGGCCCCACTCCTTGTAGCCATTTTAGGGTTGACCTGGAAGTGCCTGAGGAGTTTGTCCTGTGGCGATGCAAGATGATCATCATGTTTATGCACACTTCTGTGCAATAGGAGCGAGAGTTGCAAATTTGGCCAGTAAGAAATCCCAGGAAAAATAAAAATTGCCTACATTGTTCTATAGTGGAAAGAAAGTCTATACTTAAGGTAGTTCGCCCGTTGAAGGCCCAGCAGAAACCTGCTCGCACTCTGCACAAGTATGATACTCCTAGAAAAGTTTTGAGTTGGCCCTCGTTCAGAAAATGGAACCTTGCAATACTGTATTTTGCATGGCTGAAACCAGGAGCAGGCCTCTGGAAGGCCATGCATGGCGCCACGCAAATGCACCTATTGACATCATTGGGCACCTGCCAAGACCCATATGTCTGCAGGGGGCCCCTCTGCTATCTCCCAGAATTGCTTGGCACCACTCCTCCTTGCTGGCACTGATTGATCACCTGCCCTCTCCAAGCATATGAGCGGCCATAAAAACAAGAAGAAAGACATGCGGTTTCCGCTTGCCTTGTCCTCTCCAAGGCACTGGTCCAGGACTGACTCCATTGCTGTGGAAGCAGCTGTTCTATTGCTGTTGGGGTTCTGTTATATTCATTTGTATACAATGTACCAGCCAAAGGGACTTTAACGGTGGCATAACACAGGTTTTACAACACAGGCAATATCCCATGTTCTAAATGAAACCTCCAAGTTCAAAGGCAGTATATCTCTGAAGAGGAGCTGCTAGGGACTAGCAACGGGAGCTTTTGTAAACTTCTCAGAGGCATCTGGCTGGCCATTGCTGAAACAGGATACTGATTTTCCCAATATTGTGTTCTTATTAACAATTGAAAATTAAATTTCTCTTCTCTGCTCTTTCCCCTCCTAAAAAAAAGTGACAGAGTGGGGCAGGGCAGGGCAGGGCAGAGAAAGGAAAACACTGATATTCCCTCTTTCTGAGCCGTTTCTAGATTTTGATAATCTGGGTCAAGTGTTGCTTAGGCACTGACTGTATATCTTCAGTCCTCATAAGATCCGGGCAAATAATGGCAACCCTAAAGAATGGGGCATGCAGAAAACCTTCCCGTCACGATCACGTCCTGTCTTAAAGGAGAAAATTCATACCAGTCCCATCCTAAAAATCTTCAACATCCTGGACATTGGGCTATCCAAGGTGGAATTAAAATGTTTTCTCAACATGCCACTTCTGAATTGTCCAGGTCAGTTTCTGGACAGTTGGCAGCTCTAATATGGACTAAGAGGAAGTAGCAGCAAACAGTTGGGAAAGTAGAGAGAAATCTCTCAGTGAGGGTATTTGCTCTTGCAAACTTGGTGTCTAAGGCAGGCCAAGGCAAACTAACAATCCTCAGAAAAGTTGTACAGTACACAACCGAAACTGAAGGGATCAGTTTCATGAAATAATTTCATGTAAGCCACAGACAGAATATACTCCCCACCCTCTGATTGATACTGATTTCATACTGCAGAAAGAAAAAATGTGGCTCGATTGAACAGAGGCAGGGTCATCAATTACTTCAGTTGGAGTTACCCCAGCTAAACTGAGAGTCATTTCAAAATACTAAATGAAGCCCTGCCGGACAATTGGCACAACTGAAATCCCTTAATCATAGCTATCCTCATCGCAGTCCTATGTCTCACACTGAGAGTGGGCCAGCTTCACCAAGCCCACATACACCCCTTCCAATCCACAGCTGATCTGGGGCCCGAGTTCCCTTTTCTCCAGTTTTAGCCCTGAGTTCCAACTACCAGCTCTCCTTAGCTTTTGCTGTCTTGTCAAGTTCTTGCTAGCTATAACATGCTGTTGTTGTTTGCTCTGGTTTATTTATAGCCATCTCACTGGAAGGACAAATGGAAAATAATGCAGAATAAAAGGGATTATTATTGGTTCGCACTGAGGCAGGCGTAATTGACAGGACACAGAATTGGAAAGAAACAATCCACTTTAGGACTCACTTTCACTATATACCCAGCTCTGTTCTCAATTTCACAACACACAGAAACACTTTTTAAACCCTTCATCATCACCATCTTCTTCTTCTTTTGGTGCCCATGTTCTGCTGGTGTCTCTCAATCCCCAATTTGAGATCCACTTTGCTGTTGGGCAGATTAGTCTCTTGCTGATCAAGGATAATGTGTTTACAGGTGGTAATTGGCTTCCCCAGCAAGGTTTAATAGGGTTTATGGCTGCTTCTAAAGTCTTTGATGCTTAGGAAGAAAGAAGAGCCTGATAGCGAGAAGTGGATGAAACGGGTTCTGTATGATGGAAATTCAAATTCTGCACACAAAATAAATTAGGGAAAAGAATCAAATGTATATAAAAACATGCTTCAGGTAACAGCTAAGCCATATCTGTGCCGGAAAACTATATTCTTCCCGATAAGATTGTCACCTTTAAAAAAAACAAAAAACTGGCATTGCTCTTGTGCCTTTAAGCAACAATACCCAGAAATTTATTAGATGAAACTTTTCCCACCACTTCACCCCATGAGAGGAGAATTAATAATAATAATAATAATAATAATAATAATCCTGTTAACTGTTTGTATGCCAGGCTGCTGTTTAAGTCATAAGAACAAGGGAAGGCAAGTGAGGGATATTGGTGAATGGGAGCTATTCAGACTATAAGCTTATTCACACGTGCATGCCCATCACTTATCTTTCATCACATGGTAACTCTTGGATGAACATGTGAATCGTTTCCACTGAATAGTATTGGGCTTGAACTGACATTGGGTGATATGAAAGGGCAAGCTGTGGTGATTCATCTGTGAAAGTCTGCTCATACATTAAACCAGAGCTGACTCAAGACATTTTGTTGCCTGTGGTGCTCCCGTGTCACATACAGATGGTAGATTGGCAATTGTTTCTTATTTCAACACTGGGGACAGGACAGTGTCCTCCTAGGGACAGCAGGCTAGCTTACAGGGCACAGCCAACATCTTTCTACTACTCCGTTCCCCATCATCTGCAGCCTGAGGTGGCCATCTCAGTCTGCCTAATGGTAGGGCCGGCCGTACAAAAAAGTAGCCATCTGCCTCATATTAAGGCTGGCCCTGATTTGAATTAGTGTGGGCTTGGGCAAAAACTCATATAGTGTCGCAGAGTGGAGACTGGGGAGGAACTCATGTGTACTAGGATCTTCAGCCAGCATTCTCTCCCCAACCCATGCTATTGGAGGTCCCTGATTCATAGGGTCGCCATAAGTCGTAATCAACTTGAAGGCACATAACAACAACAACAACAAAGGCTCAGGAAGGCAACTAAGGGACCAAAGCAGGATGCACAGTCTTACACAGATGGCATCAAGCTGTCCATGTAGGGGGATCCTATGACAGGAAGGAATTGCTTTCCTTTTCTAGGGACAAGTCTGCATTTCTGGCTGCACTGCGGTACCCCAAAGGTAGGAAGAAAGCCACGGAGACACAAGAGAAGCAGAAGATCAGGTTTGGATAGCATAGCATTAGAAGAGGGTCTCAGGTAGCGTAAGCCCATTGGGGTTAAGGAAGCCGCCTCCCAAGTCTTGGGCTGCAGAGCGCTTTTCCCAAGCAGAGGCAGTTCAAGAGGCTCGCAGCTGGTCTACTCCTGCGTGGGAGATTTCAAGGCGGGAGGGAAGGGCCTGTAGCGGCTGCTACGAAGGCTTTTGCGCCCGCTTCCGTGTCTACCCCGGAGGGGGTGATCTTAACCACTGTACACTGGACAGAGGTGCAGGCACAACTGCGCTCCTTTCCGCATCCCCCGGGGTGCCTAACTCGCACGGCCAAAGCGCGAGAAGGAAGTACGTTCGGCGCCGTTCCTTGTCTGCCCGCGTTACTTGGCCACGCGCAGGAGAGGGCCCGAGGAGTCCGTGTCTTTCTGGGAGCCAGATTGCGTGTGCCCGCGTGTCTGTCTCTGCGTCTCTTTGCGCTTGTGCTTGCGCTGCTGGCTGCAGAGAGAGGAGTCTCCGTCCCCCGCTGCTGCCTTGGCTCCCGCCTTACCTCCCTCCCCTCCCCCTGTCGTTCGCTGCGCGGCCGGGCAGCCAGGCTGAGCCTTTGGCCGACAGCCAGGAGAAAAAATTCCATCTCCCCTCCCCGCTCCGCCGCAGCCAAGGGAGCCACAGCAAAGGCTGGGAGGAGCTCGGACGGCTCAACACGAGAGATGTGGAAAGCCCGATCCTGGTTCTCATCCGGCTGGTTCCTGCCTGAGCACCGGGAGTAGCAACACTCCGGCTCTTTCCCCTCCTAGGATCCGATTTGCCGTTCTAGGTAAAGAGTTTCTAGTTGGCGCAGGCGTAGGGACGGAATGATTTGTCCTTTTCGGTTCTCTCCGTTTCTTGTTTTTCTCATCTCAAATTGGGTTTTCCACATTCCTGCACATTTTTAAAGACAAATTTGGCCTCATACATTTTTGTAGGCAGTTTTGACTGTTGTACACATTTCTCAAGCCATTTATCCCAATGTAATGCATTTTCTTCTGGTGCTTTCACTGGTTCATTCATTTTTATACACACATTTCCCCACCGTGTGATTTAACGTTGGTGCCCAGAGCTGCCTTTTTTTGTTTTTTTGAAGTGGTATATAAACGGCCTAAAAATAAGGAAAATTAAAGAAAAGAAAGGCTGAACCTTCTATCTGGTTGTCCTGCACAGGCCTGGAGAGACCTTGTGAAGTGGCCATCCCAGGGCCTGTGCACCCATGAGGAAGAATGAAGTGGCTGCCCCAGGTAGCAAACTGTGTGTCACAAAAAGGTGACAAATTGTCATTTTTGTTTTATTAATTTATTTTTTAAAAAACAGAATTTTCCGCCTCAGCTGCAAAAATGCTTTTGGCTGAGGCTGTGGGGGCCACTGCAACAACATATCACAATCAGTGTTCTAGAGAAGTGGGTGGGAAAGACATGTGGCCCTCTGGATGTTGTTGGACTACACCTCCCATCATCCCTGGTCATTGGTCATGCCAACTGGGACTGATGGGAGTTGGAGTCCAACAACATCTGGAGGGCCACAGAGGTCCCTTCACCCATGCTGTACAGAGTTCTGGTTCACAAGCAATTTGCCTACAGTAAATTCATCACTCTTTTTCGTTTTGTCGTGTTCTCACTGAGACGGCCTATTCAGACAAAAGCCTTGGCCTATGGCAGGTGTGAGGAACCAGTGACTTTTCAACTGTTGCTGAACAACAACTCCCATCATGCCTGGCCATTGTTCAGTAACAACTGGAGACCAAAAGTTCTCCACACCTGGCCTGTGCTATCATGGCTGGTTTTTTATTTAAATGATGGTGGAAGTAAGGTGGCTGGGTAACTCACGCCTGAGAGCAAGGATGGGGAACTTGTGGCCCTCCAGATGTTGTTGGATTACAATTCCCATCATCCATGAGTATTGCTCATGCTGTCTCAGGCTGCTGGGAGTTGAAGTCCAACAACATCTGGAAGGCCACAGGTTCCCTATATATGTCTGAGAGGAATTAATGTGGAAGGGAGCTTGGTCTACTCCTCTCACCACAGATTTCATTTGCTTTGCATTGAACAACAAATTAGAGGTGTTGGGACTACCAGGGAATGGCACCAGAAGGATTTTGGCCAGGGTCAGACATCCACCCTGCAACAGTGGCACTTTGCTGAAAGCAGCTTTCTGGTTCCCTGGCTCCATGCTTACTATAGAGCAGCTTTCCCCAACCTGTTGCCCTCTAGAGATTTTGCACTACAACTCCCATACATCCCAGCCAGCATGGTCAATGTCAGGGGATGATGGGAATTATAGTCCAAAAATCTGGAGGGCACATTGGTTGGGTAGGCTGCTTTAAAGCATTGCCTTTTTAAGTGTTGGAGGAAGACCCACAACTTTGCCATGCCCTTTCATTGGGTAGTAGCACCAGGACTACCACCAGCATTTTTAGTGTTTTGAGGGGTTTTTTTAAGAGCTGGAGAAAGTGACAGAAAAACAGACTGGGGGGGGGGAAATGGAGGAGGAGAAAAAAAGGGAGAAAAGAGGGGAAAGAGAGAGGTGGGAAAGGGCCAAATTAGATGGGACATTACACATAACATTGTATATCTGTCTCTTTTTTTAAAAAAAATAGCAGCCATGCTATTGGCATCTTTGGCCATGCTTGTTGGGGCTGATGGGAGTTGTAGTTCAGTAACATCTGGAGGGCCAAAGGTTCTTAACCCTTCCCTCCATGCTGTTTTCCCCAGCCAAACAAATCTCAACAACAAAAACCTGTTTTGCTTCTGAATGTGCAGCATTGCAGCAAAGAGCAGCTCTCTGTGTGTGCACATGTGCAAATAGCAGCTTTGGAAAGATTTTCAGCAGGGCATGGCATGGGGAAGAAGGGTTCATCCACTTCCCTTGTGCCATGGCCCCAACCTGGTTTTCACATAGGCAGAGCGCTGCTATTTTGTTTTAAAGGGGCAGTCGGTGTGTTGAGTTTGGCCTAAAGGCAAAGAGAGATGATGGAAAAACACACAGAGATGAAGGAAAATGAACACATAGCAAAGAACTAAAAAACTGAAGCCTGCAGCTTTGGAGGGAAGATGGATCCTTAATACCTGGCTAAGACTATACATCTGTTAAAGGTAGTAGTAGTAATAATAATAATAGTACTAATTAATGTATACAGTACATTGCCTTGGTAATCTCTAAAACAACGCTGTAAGTTAGGACTGGTATTAATTTCATCCCAGTATATTACAGCACCTAGTTTTTGAGGTGTTTTATAAATTATTATTATTGTATATCTGGACTGAAACTGAGAATCTAGGCGTGCCTATAAAGCCTAAATGGTGAGATCTGAACCTGACACTGTCTATCCCATAGCTCACCCCCTTAAGCACAGCACTACAAACTCTCCAATGGCACTGATGTGTTAGTTTTATGCAAAAGTGCTTCTGGCGGCCTGTCTTTGGTTCCCAGGAGCCTGCTCCGTCAGTCCTCTGGCTTTATGCGTTTTCTTTTCAAAACATGCAACCACCATTGGGCTGATTCAGAGGACTACTTTATATAAGGGCCAGAATCACATGGTAAAGCTTTTTCTTGACTGTACCACTTCAGGATGCAGGGGCAGGGGCTGTCTCTTTGAAATCTACCCAAGACAGATCTTCCTCCACATGTGTGTGTTGTGGGGAGGGACATCTAACAGAGAAAGATTTCATTTAGGTCCATATTACAGCTGCCATTAAATACCCCTTTGTATTTGATATGCAAGGTTTTAAAAACAAATAGAACCAATGGGAGATTTCCTCCCAATGCAAATAGCAACTTCAGACAGAGGAGACATTTTCCTCAGGACCTAAGCAGTAAAGGAAAGAGTTAAATTCCCCCTGGTGTGATCCCCCAGTTTTCATTTTAAAAAACAGTAAGTTTCTAGCATTTGTAGGAAATGAGATATGAGACAAAATGTAGAAGCACTATTTTTCTCATTAGTGTGTGTCTGGTTTTGTTTATTTCAGTAATATAGCCTCTTCCCACTTTCAGTGTTTTACTTTGCCCTTGCCCTGGAAAAATTCCTGCAGATGCCCATGATTGTGATCCTGATAATTATCAGTCCTCCCAGCTATTTGCATTAAAATAAAAACCCTGCAAAGATGCATTTAACATTATGTGTAGTTTGGCCCTCAACCCTCTTCCTGATATTCTGCAGCCCTTCATCTGTTACAATGTGATTGGATAAGCTGGTCTTCAACTGGTTGAAGATTATTCTATGCTAGAATTGAATTTACAGTCCCATGAACTATTTGCTGACACCGGGCCATTACTTTTTCCAGTGCTCTAATTTAATTTTGTCTCTCCTGGGTGGTGCCCCACCCTTCCACCCCACCATGAAGTGTGGCCTCCAGTCCATCACACCCTCAGGAGTTGCTCCACGACCTGCTCTCTGTGTAGGCTCTGGACAACTTGGGTTTCTGACATGGAAGCAGGTGGTGGGCAGTCTGTTATATCAGAAGCTCAGAATTTTGGTGCCCTGCATGAAATATTCAACCGTACTCTGAAAGCCAGATTTCAACTGAACATCAGGAAAAACTTCCTAACTGTTAGAGCGGCACGATGGTGGAACCAATTACCTAGGGAGGTGGTGGGCTGTCCAGCAAAAGGCAGCTGGACAGCCACCTGTCGGGTATGCTTTAAGCTGGATTCCTCCATTGAGCAGAGGGTTGGACTCAATGGGGTTATAGGACCCTTCCAACTCTACTAATCTATGATTCTACACACAAAACATTGTGTGCACATGACTTCTCCCGAAGAATCCTAGGAACTGTTATAGGTAATGGGAATTTTGGCTCTGTGATGGGTAAACTACAGTTTCCAGGATTTGGGGTAGGGATGACACAAAAGAGTCTCTTTCTCTGCTACAATATCCTTCTTTACCCTTCTTTACATTTGGCACTTTGTGGGGGTGCCTGCACTTTTCAAAGTCGCTCTGCAGGCAAAAATGCAACAGACAAAGCTTCCCTCTCCCCCAGCATAAAGATGTGATTTTTAATTTTTTTCTTTATTCAGATTTATAGGCCACTTAATAGGTAAGTGGTGTGCATAATGATGGGGAAGAACTTCATCTGCTGATTTTCTGCTTGTCCAGACTGGTGAGGTCACAGGAGGCTTGCCAGAAGAAACAAGATGGCCACCATAAGCTCATACCGATGGGACGGGACCCTTGAAGGTCTCGAGCACCCCACTAGCCTTGCAGTGATCTTGTTAAATCACCCTCTGTTGGGGTGCCCTGATTGCCAGTTTCCTATGTGTATCTCAGGGGATCCCCAAAACAGTACTGTCCCTAAAATAGCTGACCTACTAAGCATCTAATTGAAAGACTAACCGTTATTATACTACAGCAGAGTCTGCAACACCGTTGGGTCTCTGATTTGTAAAGTAAGCAGCATGTTCATTAATTCAGTCTCACACACAAAAGCCCTGCAGAAGTTTGTCCTCTGGTGCCATTCTGGAGAATTTAACTTGCACCCAGGGGACAGCGTCCCCTTGCATGCTGCTGAGAACTGCTGGAGGGGGTGGGGGTATGCAGACTTGCAGAGCTGAAAGCACTCCGTACTGCCTCCCTGCAAGCCTTTACAAACATCGCTTCCCAGCTGCCTCCCCCCCCCTCCACATCTCTGTTTGGTTGCATCTGGAAGCTTCTTAGGAATCTCCGGGCCCAGAGCCCCTCCCGCTGCTTAGCTCAAGGGAGGGGTGAGCCAAGGACACGGAGCCAGACAGCCTTTTTCCCCGCCCATCGCTGATCCAATTGGCTCGTTTTGACCTTCAAAGAGCTGCTCTGGAATGCAAGCATCCTCATTGGCTAGGCAAGAAATTCTGTACTATTTTGTCTGTCCACCGTCCTCGCTTTTTTTGGGGGGGGGGGAAATGAACATATTAGGAAGCGGTCCAATGATTCATCCTTTGCCTCTCTTCACGCCTTCTCTCTTTTGTTAAAATCAGATATTTTATCTTGAGGGGGAAGATTAACCCATTCAGAGGTTGGAGTTTTACCACCAAGGGTGGCTCAGAGACAACAGGGTTCCTGCATGTGAAGAAGGAGGTATTTTGGCAGGTGTCGCTTTGTTATAAGCCAGTTCCAGGTTTGAGGGGCCCCTCAGCAAAGGGCTGTCTAATGGCTTCCCTCCTACTTCAGTGCCCCCGTCTGTCATTATGAACTCACCTTGCAGTGGCAGTGGGCAGGAGCTGGGCATGGAAGGATCTCTCTGTGTCAGTTCTTTCAGTTGCTCAGTTTTCCAATCTTAAATTCAGTTCTCCCGGTTTCTGCAGCAATTTGTGATTATTATTTTTTAAATCCTCCTGAAAATTCTTAAGCATTGTAATGTGAATTTCTCCCAATAATTACATTTTTGTCAGCAGTTTCCACTATGTACACGTTTTTGCAACTAGTTTCTCCAAATACAATGCATTTTTGTGTGTTAGTTTCATTCACAGATTCATTTTTATACACATTTTCCCCTAGTGTATGCATTTTTGTAAACATCGTTTGGTTGGAGAACTGCATTGCAAAATTTGGATAAGTGTGAATTTTGAAGGGTGGCTGTGTTGTGGTTCTCATGTTGTTTCGGGAAGTGTGGATTTGATAAATTGCTTTAAATGCGAACTGAATCAAATTTCTTCCCATCCCTAGCAGCAACGTTTCAATTAATCCACCATTTTGATTTCCCACAATGCCCTGAAGTGATGCTGTGTTGGGAATGAAAATGGCGGCTTCCTGACCCAGCCCCTTTTCACTCATTGGATTGGAGCATCAGTTAAAAATCAGTCCATGACAAGTATTACTGGTAGGTGCTGATGGGGGGCAGGGCGCTAGAACCCCAGCAACTGCCTGAGGATGTGCATGCTGATACTTGCCATTTCTTTCACATTGGTGCCAATGTTACAATCTGCCCTTTTCTCCTCTGCGTTTGGCTTGACATTTTGGGCACTATAAGAACACAAGAACATAATACAGTAGGGCCCCGCTTTACAGCTTTGCTAATACAGCGGTCTCAATTAGATGCAATTAGACTAAAGCCCCACTCATACGGTGCTTGTTCCGCTCTTATGGAGGTTTTCGGGCATCGCACGCCATTCTATTCAATGGGTTCCGCTTTACAGCTGTTTTCACTTTACAGTGGGGGTCCAGAACGTAACCCACCGTATGAGTGCGGCCCTACTGTAGTAATAAATAATAATAACTGCCCATTGGATCAGGCCAATGGCCCATCTAGTCCAGCATCCTGTTCTCACAGTGGCCAACCAGATGCCCATGGGAAGAGCCGTAGCGCAGGGGCTGCGCATCTGCTTTGCACGCAGAGGCCCCAGGTTCAGTTGCCAGCATTGCCAGGTAGGGCTGGGAATGTTCTCTGCCTGAAATCTTGGAGAGTTGCTACCAGTCATGGTTGACAACATTGAGCTAGGTGGATCCATGGTCGGAATCAGTGTAAGGTAGCTTCCTACAATCACACTAGGTGTTATTCTGACTTTTCACTGAGAAAGCATCAGAGGATGGCAGGATGTAAAGGGAGGCCATAGAGTGGTTGTGGGGTCACACCACGTAATCCCAGCTTCCAGAGTGATGGGTGTGGTTTTGTCTCCCTGACTGCTGTGCATTTGACAGCTGTGTTCTAGGTCCCTGTGTGCACATAGCTACACACACAAGAGGGATCCTTCGCCAATCAAAATCAACTCTCATCTGGATTGTGACTGCCCACATATGTACATCTGCGTGTTGATAGGGTCCTTTCATGAGGTCTGTGCCCATTTCATGGGTGGGAGGAACTACACAGCATGACCCCCTCACAAGTTGAGGCTTCTTTCCCCCCTTATGACTTTGTTTACGGAGATGTGTCCTAGTCTAGAGACAGAATTCAGACCTGATTCACACATTCTTTGGTTGACTCACTAAACTAGCGTGTTGTGTGCATTTCTGAGCTACATTTTAAAACTGAAAAGCAGATGTGGAGGCTTCATTAAGGAGTGAAACAGCATGGGACTGCTTAAGTCTATCTCTCCATGACGTTTGCCTGGTCCAGATTCACCACCACCACCACCTGCCATCAGTGCTGCTTTTCTCCCCACTAGGGATGAGGGAGAATATCCGCCAAATTGGACCTGGCACCGGATTCCAGCTGAATTCAATAGCTCACTATCCTTTTGGACTGGCACCTATTTCTTGCTGTGGGCTGTGGCTGCAATCGGCACAGATTTTGCTGCCATGGCTGCAAATCCGCAAGAATTTATACTTTTGAATTTTCCCCATATTTTACATTGAGTTATTTTCATAACACTCGATAAATGGCACATTTCCATTAAGAAGCCAGCATTTCATGCCCTTGTGACCTCCATCACTTGTTGTCAATCAACCGCTCGCCAAGCCCCAGGCATTGCTAACAAGGAAAAGCAGTTTCAATTAGCCAATTTAAAACTGCATTTCATTGTACTTGCAAATACCCGTGCTGCGACGCCTCCTGGATTCATTCTTTAGCCTCATTTTTCTCTGCTCTCCCCTCCCCTCACTTCCCCACATTTTAGGAACCGTAGTATTTTACAGAAATGTTCTCAATGAAGCTAAATTTGAATCCAGATCGTCCTAAAGGGAAAGTATAACCCATTCATAAGCCTGACAGCATTTGGCTCCAATTGGGTAACCTCCGAGGCTTTTGAATCCGGAAAGCACTTGTTGCAATTACCGAAGCCCTTCCGAGGTAACCAACCAGATTGAACACTCTGAATTCAGTCTGCCCAGTTGTGGTCAGGACATCACCAGCTGTCCAGCACTACCTCAAGTGGGTCTATTTTGCTTTGCTTGTTTGCTTGGAGTGTGCTTCTATTGGCCAATATAGGACTCTGATTGACCCCCTCTTTATTATCAAATATGGAGAGCATTTTGATTGGAGTTTTCACAAGGCTGATATATGCAAAGATGCTTCTGCAATGTAACAAGTGCATTCCGGGTTTTGTGGCTTGCCTTTTGTATATGTTGCTAATGGTGACCTATGCAAGAGAGGAATGGGAAAGTGTTCCTCTCTTCCCAGAGCGTCCTTCAGGATCCATCCTTCTTTGGTAAAGAATAGATGAACAAACAACACATATACAGACATTTAACATACATTATAATACCTTGAAATCTCCATGGCTCCTGATTTTGATAACTACGAAATTTTGGCCACTGGGGAAAAAAAGCGCGGATCGAATCACCCAAAAACGTGCACAGCAGATCGAATCGGCAAGTGCAAGAGCAAACAGGAACAAAACATGGCAGATCGGGATTAAATGATGGACTATAGGAATGCAAGGGAATTGGAACCATGAAACGAACCCCATCCCTACTCCCCACAGGGAAAAGGTTGCTCCTCTTGAGTCACCCTGGCCATTTCCTTTTGTTGGAGGGCTGAGCTGTGTGATCTGCCATCAGGGCTGGCCTGTGCCTCCTAAACTAGCCTGCTGCCCTTAGGTGTGATGGAGGATGCTATTCTGTCACCAGTGCTGAAGTAAGAGTGTGTGAGGCTGCATACACACCATACATTTAAAGCACACCCTTCAAAAAAAGAATTCTGGGAACTGTAGTTAGCTAAGGGTGCTGGGAATCATAGCTCTGTGAGGGGTACACTACATTTCCCAGGGTTCTTGGAAGTGTATGTGCTTTAAATGTATGGTGTGTATGCAGCCATAGACTAGTGAAGTTCTGTACAGTATGTAGAATGGGGAGGGGCATCATCTTCTGCTTCTTCTCAGGCCACAAAATGCCCTCAGTGGGCCCAGAACCTACCTCCTGCCATGTAGTGGTTTAGGTCAGGGCGAAGTGAGACTAATACGAGGGCCATTGGTTGGCACAGCAAAGAAAGGGCTGATTCCGCAGATCCAATCCTGCTGCTTCTGAGGACCACTTTGCCTCCGCCCCCCCACATACCAGGCAGAAAGAAACCAGTGAAGCTTTCGCCACCGCTGCATCTCCAAGCTGAGCAAGAACTGTTGATTTCTGCCTGCGATGGAACTGTTACCGGCAGGTGTTAAAGACGGCTCCAAGGTTGCGTGCCTCGGAGATACTGTTATCTCCCCTAGGGACAGAGAAGCGTTAGGAGCGGGGAGGCTTTGGATAGAGAGATTAGGAGATTGCTTTCTCGTGCTGTCTGGAATTGTATAAAGCTACACATACACACAGAGCAAAAGCTGTGCCTGTAACTGTGAGAATTAGGTAAAAAATGCTTGGCGGGAGAGCCACCTTTCCAATGGATTGAGAGGATGATAATGTATAAGGCAGGTGAGGGATGTCACCCTGAATCTGGCTGCTGCTAGACCCATGCCAGAAGAGGTAATACCTGCCCATAGGGATATCTCAGGGCAGGCCTGTAACTACCTCAAAAGTTGGGGGGGGCACCAAAAAAGTAGGGGGGAGAATTTAAAAAAAATGTAATTATTTTTAGGAAAAAATGGGAGGATTTTAGATCCCCCATGCTACAGACTTGCCTCAGGTCACAGTCATTTGTCATTACCTAATTAGGACTGTGTTCTTTCTTTACTCCCTCTCTGTTGTTGATATTCTCTATGTTTCTAAACTGCCCTTCCTCCATCAGAGTCAGAGGGTGGTTAACAACATTCATATTAAAACAATAAAACCAATCTTGAGCTAATCATCAAACCGTTTCATACAGCCAAAGGGTTGGGGTTAAAACAATGACCACACCACATATTGTTGAGCAGTAAAGAGAGCATTTCAGTTTGGGCTGGTCTTATCAAACAACTCAGCTCAGTTAGGGTTGCCAGGTTCAGGGCCTGGAGACAGAATCTAGGGGTGCTTATTGGAGGCCGCTTAACATGAAACTGGTTGGATTTTGCATTCTTCAGTAAGCCGCAGAACTTGCTATCAGCTTAGTCAAAAGGATAGACTTCCCCAGCTTGCTCAATGTGCACATGAAACAAAGATTCTAATCCACACCAGTGAATTTTGGAAATTAGCTGGATGGCTACCATTCTGACAGCTGTTCTTCCCCCACAATGTAGAGAACTGGGCATGTGATAGTTAAAATCAGCGCCAGCTATGAAATGCTGAGAGTTTAATTCGGCCTTCACCAACCTGGTGCCCTCCACATGTTTTGGACTACAACTCCCATCACCCCCAGCCAAAGTGTCATAAACAATGGTCCTCTCCCCTGGAAGATTGGAGACAGAGGGAATGATACTGTTTTAGCAGTTCTCCATTCCCACAGCAGTGGGCAGAACAGAGTATAGGAGAATCCTTGCTTAGTAATATGCAAATTCAGATGATCAAGTACAGTAGTACAGAATTCTTCAGACTGGCTGTTATAGATGGCAGGTAGACGAATTGCATGTTTGAATGTTTCCTTACATCAAATCAGTGGTGGCTGGTGCTAATGAGGAATGGTAGGGAATGGTAGGGCGGAGGGCAGGGAGTCCAATAGCCAATAGAGTTAGAGCCAGTAACAGGCAGAGCCAATTAATTCTAGTTTTGTCCCCATCCTCCTGCCTGCTCAGTTCTACAAAGGCAACATTGAATCTAAGGAGGAGGAGGAGGAGGAGGAAGCAGACAGTGTGACAACCCCTGGACTGGTTGCAAGTAAGACAGCAGGAAGGTGAGAGCTGGCTGAGGGCACACTGAGATTGTTGGAGCAGCGCCCCATTCACTCTTATGGACTCTAATGCATTAATGCATCACTCTAATGCATTAAATTCTGCCAGTGTACAGAAAGTTAGCATGTCAGAGGAAAGGTTGCAGCCTAGCCTTCTTTCTAATGCCCTAGTTTTCTACATGTGAGGAATGCATTGTGCATGGTTTAGTTTAGTTTTTTAAACACAGAGGAACATTAAAACTTGCTAAAAACTGACATCCAGCTCTATGCAAAGATGTGTTGTGTGAATTGCCCGGCATGACAATATTGGTTGTTGTTTTTCCTTAATGCATGTCACTTGAGGTTGGAGTTGCTCTTTCTTGTTTGTATTTTGTGAATGGCTCTGCACCTGTCCACATTGTGTGATTAGATCCACACTGGATCATCCTGCTTCTACGAAGCTTTTCAAAAATGTAGGTTACCCAAGGGAGAGAGCTTGCAATTTCATTTGTTTATAACC
The DNA here is from genome assembly GCF_030035675.1 of Rhineura floridana. Lineage (NCBI taxonomy): Eukaryota > Metazoa > Chordata > Lepidosauria > Squamata > Rhineuridae > Rhineura > Rhineura floridana. The sequence continues at coordinate 28,846,930 of NC_084494.1, read as the reverse complement.
CATCTTACTTCCAAAAAGAATCCAAGGCAGCAAACAAATCAAGAAAAGCTAAAAACACCATAGTATTAACATAATAATACTAACAACTAACAGACCTAGGAGCTGTAGTCAAAAACTAAAAGGTTTTCCAATCAAACTGGAAACATACTCACCCAAAGGCCTTTTTAAAGACCCAAGTTTTTTCTTAGAAGAGTTGGGCTTTTGGAAATTTTTTAGCAAGAAGCTTGATTCCGGACTTGGTGTATTGTGCTTTTCTGTGTCAGAGCAGGCTAATAAATAGCCCCTGGCTTAGTGGCTAGTGGCGAGTCAGAAACTCTTTCCGGTGATCTGGCAAAAGAAATGCAAGAAGACAATAAGGGATGCTAAAAAAGAATTTGAGGAGCACATTGCTAAGAACATAAAAACCAACAACAAAAAATTCTATAAATACATTCAAAGCAGGAGACCATCTAGGGAGACAATTGGACCCTTGGATGATAAGGGAGTCAAAGGTGTACTAAAGAACGATAAGGAGATTGCAGAGAAGCTAAATGAATTCTTTGCATCTGTCTTCACAGTGGAAGATATAGGGCAGATCCCTGAACCTGAACTAACATTTGCAGGAAGGGATTCTGAGGAACTGAGACAAATAGTGGTAACGAGAGAGGAAGTTCTAAGCTTAATGGACAATATAAAAACTGATAAATCACCGGGCCCGGATGGCATCCACCCGAGAGTTCTCAAAGAACTCAAAGGTGAAATTGCTGATCTGCTAACTAAAATATGTAACTTGTCCCTTGGGTCCTCCTCCGTGCCTGAGGACTGGAAAGTGGCAAATGTAACGCCAATCTTCAAAAAGGGATCCAGAGGGGATCCCAGAAATTACAGGCCAGTTAGCATAACTTCTGTCCCTGGAAAACTGGTAGAAAGTATTATTAAAGCTAGATTAACTAAGCACATAGAAGAACAAGCCTTGCTGAAGCAGAGCCAGCATGGCTTCTGCAAGGGAAAGTCCTGTCTCAGTAACCTATTAGAATTCTTTGAGAGTGTCAACAAGCATATAGATAGAGGTGATCCAGTGGACATAGTGTACTTAGACTTTCAAAAAGCGTTTGACAAGGTACCTCACCAAAGGCTTCTGAGGAAGCTTAGCAGTCATGGAAAAAGAGGAGAGGTCCTCTTGTGGATAAGGAATTGGTTAAGAAGCAGAGAGTAGGAATAAACGGACAGTTCTCCCAATGGAGGGCTGTAGAAAGTGGAGTCCCTCAAGGATCGGTATTGGGACCTGTACTTTTCAACTTGTTCATTAATGACCTAGAATTAGGAGTGAGCAGTGAAGTGGCCAAGTTTGCTGACGACACTAAATTGTTCAGGGTTGTTAAAACAAAAAGGGATTGCGAAGAGCTCCAAAAAGACCTCTCCAAACTGAGTGAATGGGCAGGAAAATGGCAAATGCAATTCAATATAAACAAGTGTAAAATTATGCATATTGGAGCAAAAAATCTTAATTTCACATATACGCTCATGGGGTCTGAATTGGCGGTGACCAACCAGGAGAGAGACCTCGGGGTTGTAGTGGACAGCACGATGAAAATGTCGACCCAGTGTGCGGCAGCTGTGAAAAAGGCAAATTCCATGCTAGCAATAATTAGGAAAGGTATTGAAAATAAAACAGCCGATATCATAATGCCGTTGTATAAATCTATGGTGCGGCCACATTTGGAATACTGTGTACAGTTCTGGTCGCCTCATCTCAAAAAGGATATTCTAGAGTTGGAAAAGGTTCAGAAGAGGGCAACCAGAATGATCAAGGGGATGGAGCGACTCCCTTACGAGGAAAGGTTGCAGCATTTGGGGCTTTTTAGTTTAGAGAAAAGGCGGGTCAGAGGAGACATGATAGAAGTGTATAAAATTATGCATGGCATTGAGAAAGTGGATAGAGAAAAGTTCTTCTCCCTCTCATAATACTAGAACTCGTGGACATTCAAAGAAGCTGAATGTTGGAAGATTCAGGACAGACAAAAGGAAGTACTTCTGTACTCAGCGCATAGTTCAACTATGGAATTTGCTCCCACAAGATGCAGTAATGGCCACCAGCTTGGATGGCTTTAAAAGAAGATTAGACAAATTCATGGAGGACAGGGCTATCAATGGCTACTAGCCATGATGGCTGTGCTCTGCCACCCTAGTCAGAGGCAGCATGCTTCTGAAAACCAGTTGCCGGAAGCCTCAGGAGGGGAGTGTTCTTGCACTCGGGTCCTGCTTGCGGGCTTCCTCCAGGCACCTGGTTGGCCACTGTGAGAACAGGATGCTGGACTAGATGGGCCACTGGCCTGATCCAGCAGGCTCTTCTTATGTTCTTATGTTCTTGTGTTCTTATGATCAGGCAAGCTTTTAAAATATTGGCTCTTACCTTCTTTTCAGCCACAAATAACTAACACACCGGTGCCCAAGTATGATTTATCTGGATGAGGAACCAACTTTTATTTATTGTTTATTTATTAAATTAATGTCCCACCCTTCCTTCCAGAGGAGCCCAGGGCGCCCAACACACAAGTGGTCAAAGAGTTAAACCATCTAAAATCTTGTAACCTGCACTTCGTCTGCAAATCCTACTTCATTTTAAAAAAACAAAAAATGTCTCCTTCAAGTTCCAAAAATCTCGGAAGCCTGCTCCACTGTAACTTGGTGCCGGGCTTGCAGCAGGGCTGTCCCTGTTCTGTGGAACAGCAGTCCTGTTGAGATATGACAGGTGTGTCCATGAACTGCATTTTCTGGAAACAATTGAAGGCATTTTTGTTTCAACAAACTTTCCCAGCTGGATGAATAGGTCTCTACCATGGGGGTCCACTTTGTATCATTTTTCAGTTCTATTTGCTGTTATTTTCTGTGCTGTTTTTTAAACTGTTTTCTGTACATCCATCTTGGGACATATGCGGAAGATGATAAATAAATAACAAACCATAATATCATCATCTCAAGCACCAGATGCTGTAGGCTGTTCTGTTTGAGCTTCATGGCTATACCCTTCTGTTGGAGGCCACAGCTGTACATGCCATGTGCCCTACATCCACTTAACTAGCCTATTGCCCTCAGGTGTGGTGGAAGCCATGATCCCATTGCCAGTACTGAAATCAGATTCAGTTGCCAGTCCAGTTGGCTTCTGCAGATGGATTGGTGGAGGTGCCATCTTTGCCTCTGAGTGCAAAATGTCTTGCGCTGGCTCTTCCTTTCCCCATGCTGAGGCCCTGTCATGGAAGGTCTTCCAGACACACCAGCCAGGAAGCTGCATAAGACTTTGATTATCTGTCTCCAGTAAGGAGAGAGGAGGCTGCCTTACACTGAGTCAGACCCACTGTATCGTCTACAGAGACTGGCAGTGGTGTGCCAGCGTTTCAGACAGGGCGTCTCTCCCGCTCCTACCTCAAGATGTTGGGGATTAAACTTGGGACCTTCTGCATGCAAGGCAGATGCTCTGCCACTGAGCTATAGCCCTTTCCCTAAGAACAGCAACAGGAAGCTCTTGAGCACCCAGATACCCAGGACTAAGTCTGGTGCCACCTAGTGACAAAACCATATGCTGATACTATCCACGCAATCCCCAAATATAGGCAGGTGCGGACCAGTGGGCTAAAGTAAATCTTAAGGACTAGGTGTGTTTTCTAGATTTGCAGGTTTGATTCCAGGTCAATCGATTTCACCACTCTGGAACTGGTGGGAAAAGTCAACTTGTGCTGAGTTTGCTACATCAAAGACAGTGGTGAAAGCTGGGCCCAACACTGCGCCCTCTCTCTGAGGACTACAGCAGTGTGTGTGTGTGTGTGTGTTTGTCTCAGGGCAGGACGCTGCAAACAGTGTGTGGGGGTGTTCTCCGCCTTCCAGGATCGAATGCCCCAGCTGCTCTCCAGTTCTCCACCACCGACCAGCTATGAAGGCAGAGGTCACAGGTCACCAGGTCACAGCAGATCAAAGAGGCTGACCCCCATGTTCTGTCTGGAACATGTTAACCCTTCACTGCCTTCCATGGTGCAGCAGCAGCGGCAACAGAGCTGGGTGGGGAGGGGAGGCTGACGGGACGCAGCCCAGGCTTGGGTGACAAAGGGTGACCTGCTGACAGTAACTCAATGACATTATGAAAGGAAAGCAGGGTTGGGCTTGGGTAGGAAGAGCTCACGGGTCAAGACTGAGGACGTGAGCAAACAGAACTATTTGTACATGCACAGTGTATGCAGTCTCTCTCTGTGTCTCTGTGTGTGTGTTGAGAAGGGGGCACTCTTAGGGGCTACTTTGGTACCTTAACCTGAAAATGTTTTTTTCTCCCTCTGCTGTCCATCTTTGGTAACACAGACATTCATTCACGACATACGCCCTTTTCCTTTATGACCTGCTACTATGCTCAAGAAAGCCACTACCAAAATATGCTAGGACATATCTACACTGTAGGATGGTCACTTACATGTCATCAAAACCAAGGTGGATATGCATAAAATTTCCATGGGCTAATTTCTGCGTACTGATGCACATTAGAAATAATTACTAATTTTAAAGTAGAAATGGAATGCCATACATCTCACCATAGTGGGGGAAGTCTGTCCGGCTGACTGGTACGCTTACTCAGACTGCTGTCCAGGTGCTGATGATGAATGGGCAGCTTCAAGGCCCCTCCTGCTCTCCCTTAAGAACATAAGAAGAGCCTGCTGGATCAGGGCAGTGGCCCATCTAGTCCAGCATCCTGTTCTCACAGTGGCCAGCAGATGCCCACGGGAAGCCCACAAGCAGGACCCGAGTGCAAAAGCACTCTCCCCTCCTGCAGTTTCCAGCAACTGGTATTTGGAAGCATGTAACCTCCAACTATGGAGGAGCATAGCCATTGGGGCTAGTAGCCACTGAAAGCCTTATCCTCCGTGAATGTTTCTCATTCTCTTTTAAAGCCATCCAAGTTGGTGGCCATCAAAGCCTCCTTTGGAAGCAAATTCCATAGTTTAACTATGTGCTCTGTGAAGAAGTACTTTCTTTTGTCTTTCCTGAATCTTCCAACATTCAGCTTCATTGGATGTCCATGAGTTCTGGTATTATATGCTTCTTAGGGTGCCTTTTCTTTAAAATTGACGTGGATCAGACAGTTCTTCCAATAGAGAACACCTTCAAATAGAGGACTCACCTTTGTAAAGCAGGACACATGGCCTGACACAAACCCTGTTTGACCAACCCAGCTCCCAAACCCACAAGCCTGGAAATGCAGTTCTGTGAAGAGGCTACTGGGGAAATCATACCCCAATCAGAAAGTCACACTTACCCAGGATTCTTGTGCACATGAAGGGATGGCCATTACAGTTAAATCACTGCTTTCCAAATTTAGCTTCAGGTAAACTTTTCCACACTGACATGTCTGCTGAATTCATGTCTTCTGTGGAACTCTAGCACCCAGCAGAGGATTCTGGGGGAGTGTTGTTGCAGGATGCGCAACCAAAGAACACCAGCCAGGCCTCTTTAGCCACATAGTCAGGTCTGGCCCAAGATATTTTGCTGCCTGAGGCAGAGCAGAAAATACTCCATGCCACCACCATTGTCATGGTGCATAGTGTCCTAATCAAATTATTTTGCCACCTAAGGCAGAAAATCCCACAAGTGCCTGTCCTCTTCCCTGGCAATAAAAATACAATAAATAACACTCCAGACCACCTGCCCGAGGCAGCCACTTCATCCTGCCTAATGGTAGGGCCAGCCCTTTAAACCAACTGAAGGTTCACCTCAGAATATGCTCAACACTGTTTGGACTGGCAATGCGCAAGTTGAGTTTCCAGGAAGCTGGTCAGCCATGACTAATAACTGATATATCTATATGTACATCTATATCTGCATTTTGAAACTGCTTAATATTTAAAAATCTCTTAAGTGGTATACAAAAATACAATCTAAAAACAATAAGTCACTATCATAAAAACAGATTCAGCATAAAAACAGTAAAACAGCATCATTAAAAAAAGGTAAAATCTTCTAATGGAGAAATCCCTAGTAAAGTTCTGAGGAACACCAGGGCTCCCCAAAACATTACTGGTGTAGAGACCCCAGGCAGGTTAAAGATTCCCACTTTTGTTAGGATAAAATGTCTTGGTTTGGGTCCCATGTTATCTGATGCCGTATGATGTGGGTATTGTTATTTACTGGCTAAAGGCCTGTCAAAGTCTGATGGGTGGTGAAGGGGAGAGGGATGGAGAGTTCTCGCTAATTCTTTCCCCAACACACACACACACACACACCGACTCCAGCTTATCACGGAGGTCTCTAGACTAGGCCTCCCTGCTTTGTCACATATCGGAGCCGTTTGTGAGCTGAGCCAGCCCTTCTCTGCATATTCCTGCCCTTATACCCGGTAGCATAGTGGCAAATTCAGAAGTGCAGGATCCCTTCACAATAGTCACAGCCACGCCCCCAACATCTTTCCCCCCTGCTGGCTTGAGAATGAGATCCTTGTTATATGCCTTCTCCCACGACAGCAGATGTCCCTAGGAGCCAATAAGCATGAAAGGGGAATGTTAGCTACTGGGCAGAGTCTTCTCAGTGGCTGACTCATCTCTTTTCATTCTGATTGGTTCCAAGCAGCAGAAAAAGACAAGGAAGCATGTTAGAAGACGCTTCTCAGCGACTAACACCCCTTTTATGCTGATTGGTTCATAGGATGCTGGAGACATAGGAACCCTGCTGGTACTCTGTTCCCAAAAAAGTAAGGCGTCTAAGACCCCCCCGAGACCCTGGACAACTACATCCCTGCTTATAGTGGTATATCACTGCCTTGGGTTTGATGCTGGGATATGATGGAATGTTGGAAAGTGGCTTTTTCACATCTCTGGGAGCCAATATAGTACAGTGCAGCGGTTCTCAATGCTGTGGTCCACGAGCTACATTCAGGTTAGAGATGGATGATTCTGTCAGTTTTAGTTTCTCATGTTTCCAACCTTAAATTCAGTTCTCCACATTTCCACATAAATGTGTGGGTTTTTTTTATTTTTTAAAAGCCCAATGAGCACTTGTCAGCATTTCAGTGCAAATTTCTACTAATTATACACATTTTTGTATGCAGCTTCTCACTAATATACACATTTTTGGAAACAACGTCCCCTAATATAATGCATTTTTGTATGTTCTTATCACTAATATATGCATTTTAATGGACACTTTCCCCTAAAATATGCATTCCTGTACAAGCTGCTTGGTTGGAAAACAACTGCAAAATTCAGAGATGATTATTATTAATGATAATATTTATTAGTCGCTTTCCTCAACTTGCAGCAATATGAGAATTTTGAAGATAATTGTGTTTTGATTTGTGTATTGGTTTGAGAAGTGTGAATTAGGTACTTTCTCATAAAAATGCAAACAATTTCTTCTCCATCCTTAGTTCAGGTGGCCTGTGGAAAGGATATGGAACAGCCGAGAATATCTGTGCTTGCCCTGCGTTTGATTTTTCTCTCTCCTGACAATGGAGATCGAGGTTGTTTTAACCAGGCTGCCTTAGGGCCCATGATTTTCGTAACACGGCACTGATTTTGACGATAATACCAGCACTGAAGGAAAAAAAGTTGATGAAGTGGTCTGCAAAGACCTCCAGCAATTTTCCAGTGGTCTGCGGAGGTTTAAATCCCATCTTGTTCTAGAAGCTTTTTAGGTGACCTTGAGCAAAACATTTTCAGGCAAAGTTATCCTATAGAGTTGTTGTGAGGATAAATGTGGATAAGGATGGGGGCTTATGCATGCCACCTTTGAGCTTCTTGGAAGAAGGTAATAAAAATGTAATAAATCTTTGGGATCTACAAGACCTTCCCTTTCTTTCTCCTGGTCATAGTGTAACTTCCTACAATCACTCCCGAATCTCTTCTTTCTTTCTTTCTTTCTTTCTTTCTTTCTTTCTTTCTTTCTTTCTTTCTTTCTTTCTTTCTTTCTTTCTTTCTTTCTTTCTTTCTTTCTAGCATTTTACCATGTTCTTCAGCCAGAAAAGGCTCCCGGGATGGCTTATATACAATCAGTAAGAACAAGGCAGTCACTGCCCACAGGCTTACAATCTGAAAAACACAACACAAAAGGACAAATAGATGTGGAGGGAAGAGGAAACAAACTCAGGCACCAAGTCTTAAAGTAACATAGTAGTGATGAGCAGCAAGAATGGAAACAGTTCAAGGATGGGAGGAGCCAAATGCAGCTGGTCTCTGCAGCAGAGCCAATGGAGTGGCCCTGCTTCTTTTCTCTTCCTCTCTCTGTTGCACCCTGATGAAAAGGCTGCTGGCAGGTGACAGTTGATTCTCATTCTGCCAAGAACTCTACACTCCCCTTTTTTTTACTGTCGCCTGGCATCAATCCACACAATGGTGCTTTATAGAGCAACACCAGACAGGTCTGTGCCCCTAGGGGCTTGCAATCTACATTTCCATGATGAGAGAGGACAGAAAAACAAGAGAGGCAAGATGAAAAGAAGAGGCAAAGATTACCTGGGATAAATGCAAATCACAATCTTTCAACTGCATGCACAGCATCAGACAGAGTGGGCTCTAGCATGGAAAATCATATGTTGCAATACAGTTAGCTTTTCTTTCAGATGCTCAGTTGTCTTTATTGCAACAGATCCTTCTGAAACTTAGGAACATAGGAAGCTGCTTTAAACTAAGTCCATCTAAATCAGTATCATAAGAACATAAAAACATAAGAAGAGCCTGCTGGATCAGGCCAGTGGCCCATCTAGTCCAGCATCCTGTTCTCACAGTGGCCAACCAGGTGCCTGGGGAAAGCCCGCAAGCAGGACCCGAGTGCAAGAACACTCTCCCCTCCTGAGGCTTCCGGCAACTGGTTTTCAGAAGCATGCTGCCTCTGACTAGGGTGGCAGAGCACAGCCATCATGGCTAGTAGCCATTGATAGCCCTGTCCTCCATGAATTTGTCTAATCTTCTTTTAAAGCCATCCAAGCTGGTGGCCATTACTGCATCTTGTGGGAGCAAATTCCATAGTTGAACTATGCGCTGAGTACAGAAGTACTTCCTTTTGTCTGTCCTGAATCTTCCAACATTCAGCTTCTTTGAATGTCCATGAGTTCTAGTATTATGAGAGAGGGAGAAGAACTTTTCTCTATCCACTTTCTCAATGCCATGCATAATTTTATACACTTCTATCATGTCTCCTCTGACCCGCCTTTTCTCTAAACTAAAAAGCCCCAAATGCTGCAACCTTTCCTCGTAAGGGAGTCGCTCCATCCCCTTGATCATTCTGGTTGCCCTCTTCTGAACCTTTTCCAACTCTAGAATATCCTTTTTGAGATGAGGCGACCAGAACTGTACACAGTATTCCAAATGCGGCCGCACCATAGATTTATACAACGGCATTATGATATCGGCTGTTTTATTTTCAATACCTTTCCTAATTATCGCTAGCATGGAATTTGCCTTTTTCACAGCTGCCGCACACTGGGTCGACATTTTCATCGTGCTGTCCACTACAACCCCGAGGTCTCTCTCCTGGTTGGTCACCGCCAGTTCAGACCCCATGAGCGTATATGTGAAATTCAGATTTTTTGCTCCAATATGCATCATCTACACTTGACTAGGGATGGGTGACAAATTCAACTGAGTTCTCATTTCAAGCCAAATCTATCAAATTTGCACTTTCCAAAACAATATGAGAACCAAAACACGACCATCCTTCAAAATTCACACTTATCCAAATTTTGCAATGCAGTTCACCAACCGAACGACGTTTACAAAAAAGTATATGTTAGAGGAAGGTGTGTATAAAAATGAATATATGAGTGAAGATATCACACAAAAATGCATTATAAGAGGAGAAATTACTTTAAAAAATGTGTACATTAGTCTGAACTGCCTACCAAAATGTGTTTATTAGGAGAAATCTGCACTAAAATGCTGGAGAATTTTCATGAGGATTTTTTAAAAACAACAACAACAACAACAACATTGTGAATTGCTGCAGAAATGTGAATCTTGAACTTAAGACTGGAAAAATTAGACGCTGAGAGAACCAAAACGGACAGATATTTCCATTCCTAGCCCTGAATGGCAGTGTGTTGCCATGTTTCAGACATTCCCAGCCCCGCTTGGAGATGCTGGGAATTGAACCTGGGACTTTCTGCATGCAAAACATGTGCTCTACCACTGAGCTATGGCCCAATGTATGGCCAGTGCACACAGTAATGCTTTTCATTGCTTAACCACAATTAAGGGCCAGGAACAAGCTGTGGGATTGCATTCTTTTTCTCTCTCTTCTGTCTGTTTGCATTAAAATTTACACTGATGTTAACGGCGTTTAAGGCTAACCAGGTTTCCTTCACTTAATCCTGATTAAGTGGAAACACTGGCTAGCTTTAACTGTGCTTAATGTCCGTGCTGATGAAATGCTTCATCATAGTTTAAAAAAGGCAAAATGGAAATGGATTACCTTCAAGTTGATTCCAGCTTATGGCGACCCTGTGAATAGGGTTTTCATGGTAAGCAGCATTCAGAGGTGGTTTGCCATTGCCTTACTCTGAGGCTGAGAGGCAGTGACGGGCCCAAGGTCACCCAGTAAGCTTCATGGCTGTGTGGGGATTCGAACCCTGGTCTCCCAGGTCATAGTCCAGCACCTTAACCACTACACCACACTGCAAGGGGGGGGGAATTGCATTTTAGAGTGCATGCACGGATATATTTATGAACCAGTTACTCAGGTGTCATTTCAATCCTTGTCCAGAAGATGGCACCACATATCAATGCAGAGAGAAGGGAGAGAAAGTTGGGGTGAAAGCACACCCACTGTTCTGCCGGTTCCAGTGCATCCCTCCCTTCTGAAAATGGGAGCAAGCAATGCTAGTCAAATCCCACCCCTTTTTACTGTAAAACCTGGTGGGAACACCTTGAGTGATTTTTTTTTTTAAAAAAATCAGTTTCAAACAGATTTTGCAACTGATCGGCAGTTCAACCGGTCCCCCTCCATCAATGTTGTCTGTAGGAGGAGGATGGGGATGAAACTAGAACTAGTTGGCTGTATCTGCCACTGGCTCTGGCTGGCTCCACCTACTGTTGGGCGCCATGCCTTCCGCCCTACCAGTCCCAAAGGGCGCCACTCACCACTGTGTGTGTTTCATAAGGGCCCACCTGCCTGTGGTAGAGCACCTACTTTGCACACAAATATATTTTACTATTTTAGAAAGTTTCTATCCTGCCCTTCCACACAAGGAAAACTCACCACACACGGACCGCTCAGGCTTTTAAGTGGAGAAAGCAGTTGATAGGAAAGGCGCTTCTTTGCCTGGAAGTCTAGAGCAGTGGCTCCCAAACCTTCCCCCTCAAGGACCACTTGAAAATTGCTGAGGGTCTTGATGGACCGCTTCATGATTTTTCACCTTGTTGTAGCCATCGTAATGTATATTTAATCACATGATATTTAATTGTATTTTTATTGCTTCTTTTATTTCTTATATTGTGTTACAATTTGCAGGGCCGGCTCCAGGCATGCCGGGGCCCTTGGGCATCAGCCTGCCCCGGGCCTCTCCGCTCCCCTTCTGCGATCCGCGGCAGAGGCCGTGCCACGGATCGCAGGACAGGAGCTTCCGAGCCGCCCGCCATCCCCCCCGCTTCACCTACCTTTCTCTGCTGTTTTTTGCGGCTGTGTGCACTGCACGTCCAGGGTTGCCATCAATCAGGATGGCGGCCGAGGTTTCCATAAGGGGCTGACGCCTCTGACGCCATCTTGGTTGATAGCACGCAGCACGTGCATTGCTGCCATCAACCAAGATGGCGGCAGAGGCTTCAGCCCCTTATGGAAACCTCGGCCGCCATCTTAATTGATGGCAACCCTGCGCGCCCTGCAAAAAACAGCAGAGAGAAAGGTAGGTGAAGCGGGGGGATGGTGGGCGGCTCGCGGAAGGGGAGCGGAAGTGCCCCACCTGGCCGCCCTTTAGAACCGGCCCTGACAATTTGGATTCCACAGAATTCAAATTACAATATGATGAAATGCAATATAAGAAACAAAGGAAGCAATAAAATACAATTAAAATATGAATATTTAATGCTGACATACGGCAGACAAGGGTTGCCAGGTCAGAAGCATCCCAAACCCTGACATTTCAGGGGCGTGCCCTAGTGATGTCATTAAGCATGATACATTAAGCGTCAACCACATTTGTTTGGAGCGTACCACTCAAACAAAAAAAATTCTCTGGTTGGAAAATAAGATAGAAATTTTAGCTAAATAGGGGTGTTCCCAGGTCCAGCTGAAGTGACAGGATCATTCCTTCTCACCTGCTTAGAGACCTTGGGTAAGGAACATTTAATCTAGCCTACTTCCTTTCAGCAATAAGGGTTTAAGTGCCCTCAGGACAGGGCAGTCACTAGAAAGCCACTGTAGGAAAAAGGGAGCCTAGTGTGGTGGAGATGTTAGATGTGAGCACTCAGGAGTAAAGATGGAAGCCCCTGAAGGCTGCAATTCTAAACAAACTTACTAAAGGATTGAGCCCCATAGAACTCAACAGGACTTACTTCTCAGTAGATATGGTTAGGATTGTGCTGTTGGTAAGGCTTGATTAGGGATCCTCTGCAACAATTCCATATCAAAGCAGGGTTGGAAACCCACTGCCTGGAATGCCCTGCCGGCCTTTTAATGTGCCTGCTCCAAACTTCTTTACAGACTTGACCCTTCACTGGAGAGAGGTTTGAGAAATGAGTAAAAGGAAGAAGATTCTCTACTCTTTCCTGCCTACTCTGTGGGCTGCTATAAACTCACTTTGACAGCCAACCCAATTCCAGTGAGTAATAATTGACAGAGAGAAAACACTCAAGGTTTGGTCTACCTTCACAGGCAGTAGATTGGGAACAACAGCAATTGAAGCCACACTTCTCAGTATGTGAATTCTCTTTTACCGCTGTTGGGTAAAAAACAAACCATCATGCAAATAACAAGGTGCATCATCAGTGGTTTAAAGGGGGTTGAGCTGACCACATGAAACCACTGTTGTTGCTTCTATGGATGTAAGGGAGTAAGGTCAGAGGTAAATGAAATGCAGACAGAAAAAGAAAAAGATAGTGATGATTTCCTAAATGCAATACCATACCAACCACAACAAAATTCCTATGCGTAAGACAGAAAACTTAGCATCCCACGAGTCAGGGTTCCTAATCAAATCAAAACAAAAAAATCCTGGCAGCCAGTCAGCCATGGTCACAGAAATCCCCATGCAGCACAACCTGACCTGAGGGCTGCAGTTAGTGCAGAATGCTGTGGCATGATTGCTGTTATGAGTGAGACCTTATTAGCACATAATACCTCTGCTTTGAAATCTGCATTGGTTGCTGATTTGCTACCAGGCCAAGTTCAAGGTGTGCTTTCCGTGTTAAGGGTCCTACATAGTGCTTGTACTGCTCTTGTAAGAAATCGATCCTTTAGTGTGACAGTACCTATACTTTGGAACTCCTTGCCTATTTATATAAGGCAGGTGCTTCATTGTACTCATTTTGGCACCTGCTAAAAACATTTTTGTTTAGGCATGCCTTCCCAGGTATATAGAAGCTATTATGTTTTTTATCTGTTTTTAACTTGGTTTTATTATTTGGAATGTTTTTAAATACCCGTCTTTAACTATTTTTGCCAATAATGTTATTGTTTTAATTCCTTCTATAAACTGCTTTGGATGTTTTTTTTACAAGAAAGCAGTATATAAATGTTGTAAATAAAATACATAAATAAATTGTGGAGTCACTGTAGTCCTTGGGTCTCTTTCCTCTTTTTTACTGACTCAGGCCATTTGGTACTATCTAGCTCAGTACTGCTGACATGGACTAGCATTGGCTCTCCAGGATTCCAGGCAATGGTCTCTTCCAGAGATTGAATTTTGGACCATTGCATGCAAAGCATGGGCCCTACCACTGAGCTACAGCCCTGTTTAAAAAGTATCTTTTAAAATTGTTCTTTTCAATTCACTTATGAATGCACCGCATACTATGGCAGATCTACACCGTGAATTTAAAGCACATTTAATATGTATTTGAAGCACATGCATCCCGCCACAGAATCCTGGAAACTTGGTTATTAAGGCTGGTGGGAACTATAACTGTAAGGGGAAAACAACACTTCCAAGGATTCTTTGGGAGGAGTCATGCGCTTTACTGCAAGTTGGATGTGCTTTAAACGTGTTATGTGGATCTGCATTACTTCATAAACTTTGCATATAAATCATTTGAATTCAATTTTAAAATGGAAATAAGCTACAAAGTTTACTGGGTGACCATCTCTCAGCCTAATCTGCCGCTCAGGGTGAAAACTACAGGGGGGACCATGACCACCCCAAGGAAGAAGGGCACACTTAAAATGTAGAGGAATTAATAATTTGTAAACAATTTACAACCATAGTATGAAATCAGATAATATCAAGACATAGTATGAAGAAATATTCCTCTGATTTGGAATAAGGCAGCCTCTTCTTTCACTGGGGTTATTTGTGTGTGTGTGTGTGTGTGCGTGCGTGCGTGCATGTATATACAGACATAAACACAACTCCCTCGTTTACACATTGCCTTTTTCATGAACTCACAGGATCTGCAGGGTAAGGAACCTTTTTCAATCAGAGGGCTGCTTTCCCTTGTAGGTAGCCTATTGGGGGCCACATGCCAGTGGGGGTTGTGGCTAGAGACAAAAGTGGGTGGAACAATGGATGTGACTCTCACCCTTGTACAGATGGTTACCTTCCAGCCATGCAATCAGCGGTTTCTGCAGCCAGGCACACACAGGCCTCTCCATCCTCCTTCCAGACAAGCAAGAAGCATTCTCCTAGTTCAAGGACACATTCCAGCCAGGCGAAATCACTCAAGGAGGGCACAGAGCGGGGCTGGCAAGGGGCGTGGTCTGGAGAGAGGAAGCATTCAGACAGAGAGGCTGGGAGGGCTGCATTTGGCCCCCAGGCCTGAGGTTCCCCACCCTGGCCTGGTTTGTTCTTAGGCGATCCAGGATCTCTTCTCTTCCACTCCATTCTGCAAAATGGAGATAACAGTGCTGAAACATTTCATGAGATGGTTATGACTAAGATAACTAGGGCTGGAGAGTTCTGTCAATTTTGGTTCTCTCAGTTTCTCATTTTCCCAATCTTAAATTCAGATTTCTGGAGGAATTTGTGTTTTTTAAAAAAAATTTCATGAAAATTCTCCAGCATTTTTGTGTGAATTTCTCCTAATAAACACATTTTTGTAGGGAGTTTTGTCTAATATACACATTTTTGCAAGCCATTTCTCATCATATAATACATTTTTGTCTGTTATTTTTACTCATATTTTCAGGCACATTCTCTCGTAACATCTGCATTTTTGTAACTGTTGTTTGGTTGGAGAATTACATTGCAAAATTTGAATAAGTGCGAATTTCGAAGGAGGGCTGCATTCCGTTCCCTGTTTTGTTTTGGAAAGTGTAAATTGGACTGATTTGGCTTGAAATGTGAACTGAATCAAATCTCTCTCCCATCCCTAGAGATAACATATATAAAATCCTCAACTCCCTCTTTATAGAAAGCTAGCAATCAGGGCCAGCAGCAGCATTTGGCATCCTGCCAGGGCCCCAGGGGCAGTGCGGCACCTGTGCTAAGCCCTCTTTTCCTGGTTTGGCATTTCCCGTAATGCCCTGGAGCAGTGCCACATGGGGTGGGGCATGATAGGAATATGAGAATGGCGGCTAGACCCCGCTGCTTGGCACTGTGGCCATGGTCGTCTGCCACCAGGTAAATCCACCAGGGCCTACTGATGGAGGAGGGGGCCCATCACAGGGCATTTTGCCAGGGGCCACCCTCAAACCAGGAGCTAGCAAACTAGGGAGAAAGTTTCTCTAGTTTTCTGCATGCAGGAGCTGAAGTCTTTTTTAAACATAGCGGAAGAATCCAAGCATGCAATCTCGCTCACATGCCGTTTGAAGTGGCACTGCCCAGGAAGGACTTTACCACACGCTACTTCTGTGTGTTTGAAGCGGCTCTTTCTCTCTCACACACACTCACTAACTCACTCACATGCACAGAGAGCGAGAGAGCGAGAGAGAGAGCGCTTCGGTCCAAAACAACACATTTGCTGGCTAATCTGCAGCCATTTCACACAATTCTGGAAGTGGCTACAAAAAACAAAAAACCCAAAACAGATGTGTGAGAATGACTCACACATTTACTTGACATGCTTCCAGGTCGAGTGTAAAGGGGTGTGTGTGTGTGTAGACATGTGCATCTTTCTTGCAATGCGACTCAGGAGGTGCGCAAGCTCCCTTAGTCTATTGCGTTGATATTTGCGCATCTGCTTTCTTTGGCTTCCCAGAACACGGCAAGACGTTGCCCTTGGCCCTTTCCATGACTGAAAAGGCCAGAAAGTGTGTGTTTGTTCAGACGGTGCATTCCACTTTTTCCTGCTCCCTCCCTTTCTCCTCCCTGCCCACCCCTGAGCTGTGGTGGTGAGCCCAGCTGGGTGGGCCCCGTCTGCCTCTGGGTGTCACTGAATTTCCCTCTGTGAGCTGCTTTTCCATTCCCTCAGCTGCCTCCCCTCCCTTGCAAGTTCAGCCTGTCCTGGCCACGCCAACACCAGCTGTAGGAACTGCTAAACCTCAGCTCCTGACAACCTCCCCCAGCACCTTCAGCCTCTCCTGAATGTCTCAGCTGGACCATGCCTAGAGAAACTCCATCACATCCGATAAGTAGCTATTAATAGCTGAGAGGATGACACACAACCCCGGGGGCTAGGATCCTCCTAGGAGGACCTTCTATATGCCACAGACAGAAGAGGCTGCGTACACACCAGACATTTAAAGCACACTCCTCACCCAAAGAATCCAGGGAACTGTAGTTTACCTCTCACAGAGCTAAAATCCCCAGCACCTTGAACAAACTACATGTTTGTTTCTTTGGGGGGGGGATGTTCTTTACAGGTATGGTATGTACACAGCCAGAGTCTCTCTCCCCTATGCGCGTGTGAAGTGCAATGAGATGATTCAGTGCTGAGGGCATAAACTAAAGTCCACACTAACACATCTAAGAAGGATAGCGAGGCATTGCTATAGATAGTAGTAGGTGAAATATGAATTTCCAGCCATGTTAAGAGGACAGGGAGAGGAGTTGCTCCACACAAAGAGAAGTTTTGCTGGCTCAGAGTGAAGGACCATAATTCGGCAGTCGAACAAGTGCGTTGCATGCAGAAGGTCCCAGCCAGGTTCACTCTCTGGCATCTCCAGATAGGGCTGGGAAACACCCCGGCCTGAGACCCCAGAGAGCTGCTGCCAGTCAGTGTAGATCAGCTTTCCTCAACTGGATGGCCTCTAGATTTTTTAGACTATAACTCCCATCTTCCCTGTTCATTGGCTATGTTGGCTGGGACTGCTGGGAGTTGTAGTCCAAAACATCTGAAGGGTGCCAGGTTGGGAAAGGCTGGTGTAGACAATACTGAGCTAGCTAGACTAAGGGTAGGGACACACTTACTGTTGTACCAGTTCCAGTGCGTCTCCACCTCTCTTTTCTCAAAATGGGCCATATGACACTAGTCAAGCTCCACCCCTTTTTACTTTTAAAACCTTGACAGATTAGCTCCAGTGCATTTTTTTTTTAAAATCAGCTTCAAGGAGGTTTTGCAACTGATTGGTAGATTGACCCCTTTGTCTTGCAGGTGTGGCCAATGGAAACACTTTGCTGCAGGCTCAGGCAGAGACAGTGATTGGCCCAACACTTTGCTGTGGGCGGTCCTGAAAGGTCTGAAGGCAGCAGTGGGGAAAGGAGGTGTGGCCAGCAGAGGGTAGTGTCACTTCAAAATGGAGCCAGAAAAACCATTCTGGCTGCTTTTGAAGTGACTAGCATGCCCATAGCCCAAGGGTCCAACTTGCTGGAAGGCAGCTTCTTCTGTTCCTGATATAATCCAATATCCTGTTTCCCACAGGGTACAAGCAGATGCCTCTAGAAAGCCCACAATCATATTAAGACCATGCTTTAGATCAGGTGTGAGGAACATTTGGCTCCCCAGAAGTTGCTGAACTACAACTCCCATCAGCCCCAGCATGCATAGCCAATGGCCAGGGATGGTGTTGTAGTTCAGCAACAGCTGGAGGACCAATGGTTCCCCACACCTGCTTTAGATCATAATGCTCAGGAGCACCCAAGTTTGTTGTTCAAATGTTCATGCCACTCATGAACTGCTGATCATTCTGCAGATGGCTACCGTGATCTTTTGCTCATCATTTGTGGTGGAACTCCATGCACACATAATGGAAGGAGTGGGACTAGTTGTGGTGCTGAGGGTTGCTAGGGTGGAAATGATCTTTAAAAAAGAAGAAGAATTGCTGGAGGTGTGTGTTTGATTGCTACAGAAGAAGAACACAGAGATTCCCTCCACCAAGAAAGAAAGATCCCAGTCAATTTCAGACTTTCAGAATAGCACAGTTAGGTGAGAAAAGGATAATGGCATGCCATCCAGTAACATCATGGGCGCTGTCCAATAGGTACTCATTCCACTGCTGCAACCCCCACTCTGTCCTGCAGCAACATATAAGGGATAATTTCACTTGGGGGCTGGGAGTTGCTGAACTCCTGCAGCTTACACAATTAATTTCATGTCACTTACATTGCACCTTTTATTCCATAGCAGGACCCATAAAATAGCTGATAGCATAACAAAACAAAACCAGTCTTTTTTCTTTCTTTTGAAAAACCCACTAGTAAAACCAAACATTTTTCTGAAGGATCTTTTTCTACAACACAAGCCAGTCTGGACACTGCTTTCATCATCTGAGGCTTTTATCCAGGTTCCCCACCACCTGAAGTTAGGTCAATGGTGACTGGAGAAAGGGCCTTTTCAGTTGTGGCATCCTGTTTATGAAATGTGCTCCCCAGAAAGGCTTGCCTGGCTTCAATTATATTATCTCTTTGGCACAAGGCGAAGACAATTCTATTTCCACAGGCATCCCCGTGTGTAATAGGAACATAGAAACCTGTCTTCTATTGAATCACACTCTTGGCCCATCGAGCTCAGCATTGTTATTTATTAAATGTATCATTGTTTATTAAATTTACATCCCAACCTTCCTCCCAAAGGATCCCAGGGTGGCAAACAGAACAAAACAATTTAACAGCATCAAAAAGAAAAGCCTTCTGAAAACAGTTTACAAACACTCTAAAACACAGTTGCAGTTTAAAAACATTCTTCCATGCAGTGATCTCCAGGTTGCCAGGAACAGTCCCCTTTCGCCATCAAATGCTTGGCTAAACAGGAATGTTTTCAAATTCCTCCTGAAAGTCAATGGTGATGGAGACAGACCATCAGTGGGGAGGGCATTCCACAAATGGGGAGCCACTACTGAAAACGCCCTGTGATGGGTCAGCACCAACCAGGCAGCTCCCAGTGGCGGCACCACCACCAAGGCAAACCCCGACTGGCAACAGCAGCCTAGGGGTTCGGACAGTCTTTGTCACCGCTGTCTGGAGATACCAGGGCTTGAACCTGGGACCTTAAACATGCAAAGGGTGTGCTCTACAACTACGTTACAGCCCTTGCCAAATGGGAATTGTCTGGATAGGTTTTATCTATGCTGCTTAATTTTTTTTAATGTTGAATTGTTGTGCAGCCATTCTGCTTTGGGATCATTTTAACTGTGATTTCATGTTGGGAACACAGGAGGCTGCCTTATACTGAGTCAGACCATTGATCCACCTAGCTCAGTATTGGCAGCGGCTCTCCAGGATCTTGGACAGGGGTCTCTCCCAGGCCTACTTGAAGATGCCAGGGACTGAACCTGGGACTTTCCACATGCAAGGCTACCACCGAGCTATGGCCCTTCCCCGTCGCTTTTGGACTCTTTTGTGGTATCCTTCCCTGTTAACATGTGCAATTCAATCTGGGAGCTTTGTAGGAGCAGGCCATCGAATCTCTCCCCCACCGCATGAAATGTGAAAACAGCATTGCCGTGATCGGAAGTGATACGTTCCCCTTTTTGTAGCACAAATTCCTTCAATGAATGAGTCATCCCCTTGTCTTGGCCCCACGATTCCAGCCACAACGTGCCATGGAGGGGGCAAGACCTACGCTCAGATCCTTCGACGGCTTGCCCTCCGCTTAGATTCATCTGTCAAATGTGCAGATCATTTCCTGTACGCACTGTGGCCTCCCAGCTCCCAAGGCCTGACTCAGCCTCTGCCCAGACCCCTCAAGCCAGATGTTTCATAGCAACTGAAGGCAACGTTCCCAGAGACCAGGGCGGACCGAGGGGAGACAGAAGCATCATGGGCTTGCCTGTCTACTTCTGGTAGTCTGAGGGGTTGAGTAAGCTGTCCAGCTCAGCAACTGTCCCAAGCCAAGGGTGAATAATTCCCACCTCACACAGAGAGAGACTGGCAAAGAGAGGGAAGGGGGGAAAGACCCAGAGATGAGGAGTTGAGGCAGAGGAAATGCCGCAGCCAAACAGGAATTCTGCTCCCTGACGAGGACTGGCGGGGATCCATCGTGTGCGTTAAGCAACTTTGGGTGCCACCCTACTGGCATCTTGGGTGGTTCCCAGTTGCCAACCAGTGGCAGTGAGTGAGACAGTCATCTCAGGATCCATCAGCTACATTTGGATTTGGGGGGTGGGGACTGGGGAAAAAACCTAGGACCTGGGTCAGGCCTGCTCAGCACCAGAACCTCTTTCTGAGGCCCAGGTTGGGGAGGCGGGAAGAAATAATAAAGCTGAGATCGCTTCACTGCATGTACAGAGTGCTGTTCTGTAAATGCCAAGCATTTCTTTATTACACACTTATTCTCTTATTATCATCTCCACCATTTATATATGGCTGTTATGCTACATTTCGGTGACCCTCAAATCAACTACATATATATGCCAACTTCCTCCAAGGAGCTGAAGGTATTGTACATGGTTTTTCCCTCCCCCTTTCCCACCCCCATAACAACCCTGTGAGGTAGGTTAGGCTGAGAGTGTGTGGTTGGCATAAGGTCATCCAGTGAGCTTCATAGCCGAGTGGAGATCTGAACCCAGGTCTCTCCAGTTTGATGCTATAACCCTATACCACAATGCAGCTCCTTTTTCTCAGTAGGATGGATAACCACTCCCATCGACAGATGCTACTTTACAACCAGGAGCTGGCCAGGACTTCCAGACAAAACTGAACCCTGGGAATTTTATACACTGTTTCCCCCCACCCCCCAAACACTCAGAGCACATCATCTATAATTTGTCTCCATAACATGCATAATCTCAGTAATCCTTGCCACAACCCTGCAAGGTGGGCCAATATTATTTATTTCCCTCTTACAGATGGGAGGAGAGCTGAGGCTAATAGGCTTTGCTGAGGTGGGAATAGAATCATTATGGCACATGTAAATTAGGACTGCTAGTATACCTGCCATGTATGGTATGCTATGTATTATTCTGTCTTGCAAGATTACTAAAGTAATGTATGTAAATAGTGACTGGCTCACATGCAACACTAAGCCAAAGCATGACTGTGAATGTTTGAGCTCCCAGAGAAGAGATACAGCTGCTTTACTCCTCCTCTCTGGTCCTGCTGCTACTGCCCTTCCATGAGCTAAGCCATGGTTTGGTTAGCCTGCCAACTACGTCATCCAAACCTTGTGGTTTGTCTGGAAGACACAAACCATTAACCAGGGTTCAGACCACATGCTAAGCCAAACCATGGCACAGCAGACCACAGTGCGGCAGCAGCTAGACTGGAGAAGCAAAGGAGCCACCATTTTCTCACACATTTACCCTAAACCATAGCTTGGCTTTGCATTGTGTGCAAACTGAGCCAATGAAAAAGCTGTATAAGTACTAGGGACGGGGTTCGCTGCCTAGTTCCGATCCACTTGTGTTCCGATTAGTCCGTCGTTCGATCCTGATCATCTCTTTTTTTGTTTCCACTTGCTAGGGCACTTGCTGATTCAATCCACTGTTATTTTTTTGGTTGCAAAAAAAATTGCGTAATTTTTGACTTAAATGCTTATGTAAATGATCACGGTGTTTCACTGTGTTTATTTTTTCCTGTTTAGAAAACCTGCACACTGTTACAAATGCATCAACTTGGAGGAAATTACGAAGATAATTATGTAAAATTGGGAAAAACAGAAAAAAATCGGTGCCGATTACAGCCATGGCCTGCCGCAAAAAATCTGATTACATCCGCAGCCCACCGCAAGAAATCAGTGCCATTCTGAAGACAGCGGACTGTCGCATTCAGTCCGAATCCAGTACTAAGTCTGATTTAGCGGATGTTCTCCCCCATGCCTAATAAGTACTATGTAATAACAACATTGGAGCTGCAAGAACATGTTGCAGTGTATCCTTACCTCCTAGCACAAGAACATAAGGTGCATCTAGTCCAGCATCATATGCTAACAGTGGCCAACCAGAAGCCTATGGGAGGCCCTCAAGCAGGACCCGGGTGCAACAGTATTCCCTCACTTGTGATCCCCATACTGCCTCCAACAGTGGAGGCAACCCTCCTGTTCTAGACAGCTACTCATGCATTCCTCCAGAATACTCGTCTAAGGCAGGGATGGAGAACCTGTGGTCTTCCAGATGTTGCTGAACTACAGCTTCCATCAGCCCCAGGCAGCATGGTCGGTGGTCAGAGATAATGAGATGTAGTCCAGCAACATCTGGAGAGCCACTGGCTCCCCATCCTTGGTCTAAGGAGATCAAGCAGGCCATTCCACTTTCCTTCACTCCATAGTTTTTGTTTTCCTTTTGCACTTGACACCCGGTGCTCATGGGCTATTTCTTGGATTATTGCCCCTCTGGGGTTTTTTTTTTTTTATAAAGAGTTTTTGTACTTCTGCAAACCTTGGGGTTCCCCTGAACATACTGGTATCTTCCTGTTTTTCTTCATGGTCCTATTTTGGCTGCAAGTCCTGTCAGCACTTGCTTGCCTTTGCTCCAAATATTTCCTGCTCCTGTGATGCCTGAGTGGCTTATGCTAAGGTCGAGTGACTCAGCTGAGGCATAAGGAAAGCCAAACGGAACTCTCTTGATCACTGCAATTGTTCAGGGACAGGCATTTGGCAACACATGGGCTCAGTTCTCCCCACCAAAGTCTTAGCATTTGGCCCTCAGCATAGCCTCAGTTCATGTGGGCTTTCTCAGTCTTGCTATGTGCCAAAACCACCTTTCGCCCAGGCAAGACGACACAAAAACAGGGCTCTTGACCCCTGGTTGTCCTAGTGCTGATGGGAGGTGGAGTCCAACAACCTTTGCAGGGCCACAGCTTCTGCAACTCTACCTGCGAAATAAAAAATATCTGCACATTGTAGGTGGGTGGAGTGGGATGAGTCTAAAGCCAAGAGGGAGCCTGTGGCCTTGTCTCTCCCGCCCAAAGTTTGTTCCAGATCCATCATCCCTGCTCCATTGGCCATGCTGGCTGGGGCTGATGGGAGCAGGGAGTCCAACAGTTCCTCATTCTTGACATAGTGAATGTCAACAGGGCAGTGAACCATCAACAGGGCTCCTGCTGCCTAGCAACACAAGGGCATTCTCAGTATTAACACCCCAATTGTGAAATGCCCTTCCTTCATAGATGCAACCATCACTGACCCTGATCAGCTTTCAATGCCAGGTAAAAACACATTGGGTTGTGTTCAACTAAGTCCAACTCAGAGTAGACCCGCTGAAATTAATGAACCTAAGTTAGTAGGACTAGCATTGAATACCATCCAATGGTTCTACAATCATCCAGACTATGTACTGTTGTTGACGAATAACAAATTTTCCCCCGCCCTACAAAAGTGAAAGTAATACAAACACACCAGGGCATTTTTTTTCCAAAAATATATGTTTTATTTTATACTGTTTATAATTTTTTTTAAAAAAACCCTGATTATTCTCTTTTTAAAAAACAACCATTAAATATCCCTTATTATTAAAATACAGCAAATAAATAATATATGCTCCTTCATTTTCCTCTTGAAAGGGGCTCCCAAAGCCCCAGTGGACAATATTGTGATTTAAAAAAACAAGTACAGAGAGGTGATTAGAGGTGAATCTGACCCACCTCTCAGCCACAGTGTCAACTTCCTTTCCAGGTGAAAAAAAAATGAGGCAGAAGTTTCCCGCTTCTGTCACACAATTGTAAACTCCTGTGTTTCTTTTCTAATCATCAAGTGTTCAGACAGTAAAATGAGACATAGTACTACGTGTTTTGTTTTCCTTCTTGCAGAAAGAGAGAGAAGAGAATCCTTTAAGTAAGGCAGGATTCACAGGTGTCAAGGTCTGATCTCCAGTTCCATCAAAATGAGGTTATCCCCCCCCTTTTCCCAGTGAGATCCAACCTGTTGCATGCTTCAACAGAACAGCAACAGCAAACCAAAGTCACTTAATCCTCGTCTCTCTGTTTAACGGCTGCCGCATCCAGACTTGGAGCAGCAATGGCATTTCAGTGCAATGAGGATTGGTTCTTGGGCAGCACATGCCCTAGTGGGGTTATATATAACACAGGAAAGAAAAAGAAGAGGCTAGTAGACCCTCATGCATTGTTGGATAAAACAAATTATCTTCCCTGAGATACAGGCACCATGTGGCTTCCAGACAACCACTTGGCTCCACCCTGAGTCCTAGAAGAGAGACGAAGAAGTTCAGGCATCCACTCTATTGACAGACGACTTTGAGGGGTAAAAAGGAGATAGAATGCATGCACCCGATGATGAGCTCCCCAGCTGTTAGTTACCCAGGAGTGATTCTTATTAGGCCACTGTCCATTCCTAGAGCTTGGGTGACTACCCAAGAGTCCTGATTCCCAGCTCTCGTGGCTCCTGTCTTACAGCCAGGTTTCAGAATCCCCAGACCCTTCTCCTTGCCTGGTTCACACCTCAACACTGTAGAAATCCGCCCGCTTCCGGCAGCACCTCCGCACCCACACCCAGTAAAGCATGATCATGAACGTCCAGTAGCCCATATAGATGGCTGAGCCAATGAGCAGGTACCAGATCTCTGTCTGTTTGACCTCTGTCGTCCAGTCAGCCAGGGCTTCCTGGTAGATGGTGTACACCAGGCCTCCCAAGAGGAGCAGGCCCCAAATGGAAACAGGCAGCAGAGGCATGTAGTTCCCCACCATTTTCTTCCGGCCTGAGGTGCCCCAGCTGCTCTTGTTCATGGTTGCTATGGCAAAGTACTTGGCCGGGAGTAGGCCACCCATGTACAGGACAGCGTAGAGAGACATGAAGATCATGATGAGGTTTTTCCTCAGCCAGCAGGCGTAAAGGGCCTTCACACAGGCCACCAGCTGGACACAGAGCAACACCCACAGTATGTCCCACAAGTTCCCCCCATAGAAGAGCCGCAGAACGGTGGCAGTGACGAAGAAAGGGAAGATGCCAGCGACCACTGACTCGTAGGTCATCCACAGGTGGTGACGGTGCCACCAGAGAGCATTGTAGAGCCACTCACGGAAGTAGGACTTTGTCCAACGAGTTTGCTGTGCCAGCCACCGTAGGAACAAGGAGGGGGTCTCCGAGTAGCAGCGGGAACGGGCAGTGTACCTGGCACAAGCAACAGACAGAGGCAAAGTTAACATTAAGGTTAACAGTACACAGTACAGTACAGTCCCCCTTCCAGTTTGGTCTAGAGCAAGGATGGGGAACCTGTGGCCTCCATATGTTATTGGACTGCAACTCCCATCATCCTTGATCACTGGCTTGGGCTGATGGGACTTGGAGTTGCACAGCACAACATCGTCTCCTTGCACCTCTCTCATCTCCTTGCAATTCACCATTCTACACTGTCCTTATAAGAAATAATTCATGTATCCAAACTGCCTTACTTGGTGGCATAGCCGATGCTCAACATCCTGTTGGTGAGGTGCCGGTCATCCCCAAAGGTGCAGTGGGTTCCCAGGAATTTCTGATTGTACCAGGACTCCAGAAACTGCTGCAGGAGGTCGTTCCGATATAGGCCTATAGGGGGCCAAAATGAAAACAGGGTGACATATAAGTGTATGATCAAATGGGAAAACATAACAACGCTTCTGAAACCCACTTCCTACTAAAGAGTAAGGAAGTGGAACCCACCCATGCAGGAAGCCTTACCTAGTGGGCCGCTAATACAAGAGACACAGTTGAAGTAAGACTGGCAGGCGCGTTCGATGTTGAAGGCCATCCAGTAGCGCAGGCTACTCATGAAGCTGATATAGGAGTCGGAGAGGTTGAGGATCCGCACATCCCCACCGACAGCCCCGTAGCGTTCATTTGACTCCAGCACCTTCACCAGTTCCACGGTTGCCTCTGGCGCCAGCTTGGTGTCCGAATCACAAACCTGGAAAAGGTCAAGAAATTTGGACTGAGCTGAGGATAACCCTGGAACGTCTCCAAGAGATTGCTGTAAAGTCAATTTACAAAAATAGGGGAAAGCCAGTCACAGTACTTTCACTTTCAAGGGCTGATTCACACACATGCAGTCATCAAGCAACACTGAGTGATGAATAGCATGTGGCAAAGCGAGCCCGCAGCAGTGGCACTTTTATGCCTTGGTCAACACCACAGTGCTTTCCAATGTATAGCTGCTAGTCATGAAGTGTATGATCATCAATTGATGGACATCCATGTGCAAACTAGCTCAAAGTCCATAGCCAAACCAGAGGATGTATAAAAGGCACACACACACATTTGCAATGGGGTGAGAGCACTGAGTGTGCACACAGGATAGCCAGGCTCAGATGCCGCTCAGCTTATGCGATAACTGACTGGTTTGAGGAGAGTCACTCTTCTAAAAAGCCTATCTTAATAAGCCACAAGGCCTAGCTAGCAACTTAGCTTTCATTTTAAAATAAAGCAAGTTTCTAGACCTTATGGCTTGTGAAAATTTAAAAAACATGTGAGCCAATGACTGGAGAAGAAGGTGGCTCAGTGGGATTTGTGTGGGTCAGAAAGAGGCTTCAGTGCCTTGCCTAGTCTCATCCCATCACTGTCTCAGAATGCTGAACCCTGCAGCTAATACCATATCCTGGAATTTTTCTGAGCTTGCCTAGGAATCACAAAATATACCCAGTACAGTTCAGTGGCTGTCAAACCCTGTACTGAGAAAGCATGAGGTTCCTTGTAAGCCAATCAGGAGCTGCCTAATGAGGTTAGTAATGAAAGATAAATTTACCCGTAATTACTGATCTTCTAATGGGCAGCCAGAGAAGAATGTTGGTTATATTCTAGAACACATTTTGCCCATTCTCAATGGACACAATGAGTCCCAAGAGGCATGGCTAACATACAAGACCTGCCTAATCGTGAGGTGAAATAACTGTTTTAGGCAGCAAGCACAAGAGAGTGGCAAATTGGAGCCCTTCTGCTTCATTATTGGCCCCTGGTCTTGCTGCTGCTGCCGCCGCCGTCAGCACCACCAGCTGCCACTCACCCACCTGGCAAGGTTCTCTACCCTCCCTCCATCTCCCACCTTTGCTATTTAATCCCTGCCTCCCCCATCTTTAACTTTAGCGTTTCTCTGCCATGGGAAACTGTGGCAGCAGCACAGGCACTCTCCTGGCCACTGCTCCCAGAATGCCTCACTCTGAGGAACGACCCCGTGGCTCTTCCTCAAAGTGAGGCACTGATGCAGGGAGGGGGTGGTGGAAGGGCAGGCGAAGAGGATGCTGCTGCTGGCATGTAGAGGAGGAAGGCACCTTGCGCCAGCCTCACTAGCATACCATATCAACTGGCTAACTTATGTGCAATGGCTTCCTTGGAGACAATTCAGTGCAAAAATATTTCCCTGAAATAAAAATCACTGTTTTTTATTTATATATATATATATATGGACAGATGTAACAGAGGGGCTCACTGGTGAATACAGAAATGGAAAGGGATAGAAAGAGTAGAAAGGACAAACACAGGGGAATCTAGTAGAAAGACAGAAGAGTAACTAAGCTAAAACAGTTTGGGTCGGTCAATAGTTAAGTTACAAGATGCACAAACTGCTGGGTGCTTAGCTGGTTGTATGTGGTACAGTAGTTAGAGGGTTGGCTAGGACTAGGAAGACTTGGGTTCAAGTGCCTACTCAGCCATGAAATTCACCAGATGACCTAGAGGCAGTCCCCTTCTCTCAGCCTAACCTACCTCACAGGGTTGTTGCGAGGACAAAAATTAAGGGAACACCAAGTATGCCCCCTTTTGAGCTCCACATTGGAAATGGCAGGACGCGACAAATAATTAAAATAATAAAGTTAGGCAACCAGAGAGAAGCCATTTACCTGGACATAGTCCACCGAGTTGCCCAGGGCCTTGAAAGCAGTGTACATGACTTCCCTCTTCCCGCCCCATTTCTGCATGATGCAGATACATCTCTTAGTCCGGATCAGCTCCTCCACTGCCAGTTGCCCGGGGTCCTCCATATCTATTTCACTGTAGACAGATGGCTCATCCCCGGCTTGGTAGCCACTGTCCCCTTCGTCCACATCCAACTGAGGCTGGTGGTGGTAGTTGTTCTCCCAGATAAAAGTCCCCAGGTCCTCTCCAGCAAAGACCTCTTGGAACATGTCCATCATGTATCGGTCCTCAGGGCTGTTTCCATCTACTACCATGATAACCCGGAGTTTCTCTGGAGGATACAAGGTCGCTTTGACAGACTCAAGGCACTCGCGGAGGTAAGCCGGGTCTTCCTGGTAAGCGGAAATGGTGAGGGCCACCGTCTTGGTGTAGCTGCAAGTCAACAAGTCCCTCCTCATCCTCTTGTGCTCCAGGAAAGCAAAGAAGCTCTGGATTATGAGATGGGATGTAAGGAAGGCTCCGTAGAGACCAAAAGCCATGATGTGGTACTGGTCGGCGGCCAGCTGGACACCAGTTATGTAGGCCCACGCCAGGACTGACAGTATGAGCAAGGCAAAGCCAATGGTGAGGATCCGACGTCCAGTTGAGACAAAGACTTTGGGGGCTTTGGCAACTTCCATCCCTGGAAGAAACAGTCAAGGTAGTGAGTAACCTGGATTGTTTCCAAGGATATTTTATTATTTGTTACTTATTAACTGAACGAAGCCACCCCACAGCATGTAAGCTCTCTGGGCACCTCACAAAACAAATACAACAATTAAAATACAATATAAAACAATACAAACTGTTAAAAGCCCATTAAATCACATATTGTATTTATTTATTTTAATATTTATCAGCAGGGCAATGATATGCATGATGCTATTCAGAGCTAGCGGGATAACAAGGTGGCTGAAAAACTCTGGGAGAAGTGAGGGTGAATTTGTAACACCAGGTCCCCTGCTCCCAAGAGCCCACAGCTGATTACTTGCCAACAAACAGAATTAAAAAAGGTTGCGGACAGGAGAACAGCAGGCGGCCATTGTGGGAAGCTGGGACTCCCTGGACTTTTCTTCCCTGCATTAACAACTTTTGGCATAGGGGATGTTCCCACTGGCAAATGGGGAGGACGTATAAAGCTTGGACCGAGCCACAGATGGCAAATTGCTGGTAGTGCATTGTCCCAGTAGAGTGACCCCAAAAGGGTCACACAAAAGAGCTCAACCCTTTGGTTCAGCACTTAGATCACCATGGGGAATGCAAGCACCCAACTCTGGACAAATATAGTAAAGAGCAGTAGCCATCTGGTTCCACAGTGAGAAGCTGAAACTGAGGAAGAAAAACCCTGGGGTGTTGGTGAGAAGTGGGGCTACCAAGTTGCCTAGGTGGGAGCCAGAGGATGTAGGTAGACTGGGCATCTGAGAGAGGCAAAGTATTTATGGAGGGACTCCACAGCTGTGAGGAAGAATGTTTATAACCAGTTATGCAGAAAGTTGCGGCTGGCACTGGGATTTTATATGGCGTGTGTGAGGGTTGCTGATTTGAGCAATATTCCTATGTGACCCAGTGGAGAACCTTCTCAGTGGTGATACCTCAGTCTTGGAACTCCCTCCCCCGAGATACGACTGGAGTATAATGTTCAGATCTGATATTTTTTGGTTGTCATTTATCTGCCTTGTTTTAATGCTGTGCGATGTTGATATTTATGTTGTTTATCTGTATTTAGTTGTCACCTGCTCTGCAATTGCTTTTTGCAATGAAGCTCTATGGGAGTTGCCAAAAAAGAAATGCAGAATACGGTACTGGGCGCAGAACTGATTTTTAAAATGCACACATTTCTAGCCCTTATGACTGAAAAAATATGCTTGGAATTATGGGCAATGGCTCCTAAAGTCTCAGAAGCCAGAGGAGTGCTTGAATATGACTTTCAATGCTTGAAGGGCTACAGTGCCTCCACAGCTCTTTGCTCCTTCCCATGATTAGCAGAGGCAGAATAAATTATGTGATGATTCCCCCTCCCCAATTTGCATAGTTTATACAAGCCACATCATTCAGCTTTTTAGGTATAGAATCCGGATTTCCTAGGTGCAATTTTTACATTTTTCTTTAGCTTTGAAACCATACAGCCCTGATGTTCACTGCTGTTGCTACAGAGATGTGGAAAATGGCCTCACCTGTCCATATCAAATGATGGAAGATTTATGAGCAAGAAATAGCCTCTCTCCGCTGGGCTCAGTGTAGGGTTTTAAAGGTGAACTCCAGCTCCTGGGATCATTCTCAGAAGCTAACTTGTGTAATCAGTGCAGAAGCACTAGAACTGGCATAACAATCAATAACAATCTGTTTTGGGGCCAAAAGCACTGTTTCTCAACCAGCAGGGTGTTCTACCCTCCGGGGGGGCATATGGAGATCTTGGAGTGGGGCTCAAAATATGTACAATGTAAGAAAATCTTTACAATATTAAAATATAGTAGCATGAAATATTATGTATGGAAAGGGAGAAGGTCGTACACAGCTTATTATGTGATCTGCACATCATCACAGGTGCACAATGGCTAGGCATTATCCTCTCAGCAGTGCAGCATACAATAGCTGGAGCCGACTCTTTGAAATTTTAAATTTCATGTGGATTTTTTGAAAATTTGAATATTTTGATTCATTTTTCATTAAGCCTAAAATTTCATTTATAATGAAAAGTCATGTTATTTCAATCCATTTGAAAATTCAAATAAAATAATTAAGGAGAGCCAGGTTTGAAAGGGGTGTGTGGGATTTTATGTTAGCTAAGGGCACAAGGTGTTTTTTTTTTTAAAAAAAGGCTGAAAAACACTGACCTAAAGGCTGTTGTTGATTACAACCCTAGGCGTAAACTACTCCCATAGGAGACACTGCCTCTCTCCCTGGCCAGCACGACCTTTCTCAGACTTTTTCTGGGGGGTGCCCCCTGCAGGCAAGCCTAAGAACTACATCAGAAGCCCAGCAGCTCCAAGAGATGCATGCTAAATTGATGTGTGGATTGGTTACCTCCAGGGCCATGGTTTACATTAAAGCCCAGCAATGGAAAAAGACTACTGGCTAGCCTGCAACAACCTCTCGGTCTGCCCTCAAAAAGAGGGCAATGGTGGCCCTCCGTTCAGTTCCACACAGATTGCCAGTTCCACAATTAAACATTTATATACACTCTTCTCCAGGTCCCTCCATTCCAAAGCTTTGCCAGACTAACTTCCTGGCAGGGGCTCAGAGTAAAGCTATTTAAAAAAATTATTAATGGGGCCAAGGAACAGGCGTTTTCAAAAAATTACAGCAAACGAGACCAATGGGTCATTGAATAAATAAATGACAAAGTGCTTGACATGGTACATACCATTACCACACCCCACTCAAGAACTGGAACAGAAATCCTGTGTTTTTACCTCACTTGTCCCTCCTTGCTACAGCACATCAAAATCTCCTCCATCCTGTTTTAACTGTAAACATTAAGTACAATGCTTTGCACACTTACCTGGGAAGAAGTCCCATTGAACTCAATGGGACTTTCTTCTAAGTAGGCATATATAAGATTGCATTGTCAGACCAAGAATTCCTGGCCTCCCAGAGCCACTGATGGAACTTAAGAAGCCCTCCAGCTTAAGAAGCCCTCCAGCTTACGCATCACATTGCAAACTGTTGAATACCAATGGGTGGCTCCCATGTTCTAACCACTATCCACTACTCCAAACTCTTCTGCTGCTAAAGCAATGCGATGCAACATTTGGAACTAGCATGCCAAAAAGCGAGATCCTGCACTTGGGAGTGAATGCCCACAACCATCTGTGAGCCAACACTTGCAGCTAACATGCGCCCAGATGGTCATATGTGAACAGACATACCAGGAAGTAGAAGAGTTGCTACTGCAGTGTGGAAGAACTCCATGGCAACCATTTTTTGGGTGGTGTGGCTGGTATACCACATTGGGCAAGAGTACAAGCCAGGAAGTCCATTGTTCAAATCTCAACTCAACCACAAACTCCATAGGACCTTGGACAAGCTACAGTTTCCCATCCATCTATCTCCAGTATGAGGTTAATAACGATGGCCTAACTTTAGGTTTTTGTTAAGGTTTACTGATGAAGTTAACCAGAGCGCTGAAGGCATTTTGAACGAAGGATTGCAGCTCATGCTGTGAGCACTCATACCACTTTTGTCTCCAATGAACACGTTTTCTTAGGATTTTCAAATTGATTCAGAAGCTTCCCCAAACTTTGACCAGAGGCAATGATGTGATCAAAGACACGTGCATGTACACGTTGAAAAGTGAAGCCTCCTTCCCACCATTTTCACCTTTCTTAAAAGCTACTATGTGGGGAACCTTGAAGACTTTATTGTGCCACAGAAAATGATTATTTGCACACTTCTTTGGAGTGATCAGGCTTTGAGTAATGCTGGTCTGGAGTGCAGCTCTCTCAGCCTAGTTTTTCAGACTCATGTTACAGAGCAAAGTGATTAAGTGTTCGCATCCAATAAACCTATATGTAAAGCTGTCAATCAATGTGGGGGTAGACTCAGAAATTAGCATGGAAACATTGCTACCAATGTTGTTGCGGATTGGCTGCCCTTTGGCTCACAAATGATACACAACCAATCCCTGGCATAGATCCTACACACACACACCCGACATACTGTGGACTGTATTTGGGACCTTCTGCATGCAAAGCATGGGCAGACACATGCTTTAAATCAAGTCTTTACCATGAAGGGGCCAGAGACAGCCTCTGCACATATCCCAAGCTGTCCTAGACTTGCATATTCCCCCCTTTGCACTAACCATTAGACTCTCCTCGCCTCTCAGCGCTGGTAGCCACATTCAACAACCATTGCTTTACAACTCACATTCCAGGGTGTAAACACTAACAGTACTTCAACCTCTGTAAGTAACACAAGAAGAAGTGGGGACTTTGGCATCAAAACAGCACAAACACATTTTACTCCAGATGAATTAATCCAGCCTAAGTACTCCAACTGTTAATTCAGATTAGAACCCACAATTTAAACTCCAGTGTGAATTAAAAGAAAACACAAACTGGAAAGAAAATGCTGGTAAGTTTTTGCCACTCATTTACCACTGATTTACTGGCAGAAGAAAGAGGGTATTTAATCTCTATTAAGTGATCTGGGTTTTCCATTCATATACAGCAATCCCACCTCCCCACACCTCTCCCTGCTGGAGTTAGGCCTTTAAGATTCAGTCCCTCGGTCCCTTCATCTTCAGTAGTGATAATTTTTCTAGAGTGAGGGGAGAGATGTCCAGTTCCAATGCGTCTTCTCATGTTCTTATGTCCGGAAACACCACTGATCTGGAAGCCCCTGAAATATAATACTAATTTTAAAAGCCCCAATTGCCCCATGGGTGGGGACTTCTCTGTAGCTACTCAATGGTGAGTGAAATGCATTCTGTATGTGCTCAAGGGCACGGTGGTTTTCTTACTTTTGCACGACAATCCAGGGTGAAGCTCAGCCACTGGAAACAGATGTCCTGGCACAAATTCAGCCTTTGGCTTCACTGTAACCACTAGCTCTCATTCCCCTCTCAAAGCAAAAGACATACTGGCTCTCCAGTCCCACAAGATCTTGCCCGCTACCCAGCCCCTGTCCCCTCTCACCTGCAGCGCTGGGGTGGCCAGAGCCCGTGTAAGATCACAGCTTGGTTGCAGGGAGGTCTGGTTTGTTTGATCTCTTGCGGGGAAGCTTTTGAATCTCAGGAGGGGGAGGAGAAGGGAGGGTTCCTTGCGTCAAGCTGGGCTGGAGCCCATCTGATCTCATCTTGATCACTCACGCCCCGGTAATGCACTTTTAGGGTTTGAGCCCCATACCGCGGAACACGCCCATTCAATTCTACCCCTTTTCCTTATAGCTGTGTCTATTTATAAACGACCACGCCCCCAACCTGGAGCCGGCTTTACAGTGCCGGGAAAGAGTGCCCCTGAGAAAGTGCAGAGTGTGCTGCCCTCTGCCGGCGCAATTATAGCCGGCCGACAAGCTAGCGTTAGAAGGAGCCAAGGCTCACACAGCTAGAGGCGGCGGCTTCTACGTCGGGAAGCCTGAAAGCGCGGAATCCCCGTACTTTTCACACGAGCAGCAACCGCCCGGCTCAGGAGCAGCAGCATTGAGCACGGAGCATTTTCATTTGCAGAGCGATCCGCCTGTGCATGTTTACTCGGAAGAAAGCCCGCTTGGCTTCCCAAGAAAATGTGCACAAGCCTGCTGCCTCGATCCTGCCAAAATTCTCAACGGTTTGCAGGGAGGGGTGAGGAGAAACCCGGAGGACTTCCAGGAACAACTATCGCTGCTAAAGTTCCCGGGTGGTGGTGGTGATGGTAGAAATTATCAGAAGAAAAATGATTTTTCTTGCAGACAGCGTGGGGTGGAGTGGGGTGGGGGTTGTATGTTGTAATCTGGTCGGACGGACTTTGGAAGAAAATTGTCGGGTGGGGAAATCCAGCTGTAGGACAGACAAAAGGGGGGGGGAGGAGAATTTGGAGATGTTTGGGCGAAGGAGCAGCAGGAAAGCAGATGATGGGGGGGGTTGGAAGATACGGGTCAGATGTCTTCGTGGAGGGGGCAATCGATAAGGGAGATCGATCCCTGGATTATTAAACGGGAGGGGAGTACATGTGAGATGCGGTTGGAAAACAAGAAAAAAAGAACCCAATTGTTATGAGGCAACCGACAAGTTACGTCAAATTGTAGCTCCTCGTGGGCCATCAGCAGTCAGCGTTAAGCGTCAAGGCCAAGAAGCTCGCCAGACAAGCATATGACCAAAAATAAAATAAAATAAAAAATCTGAGGCGTTTTATATCCTTACGAGGTAGGTTCGGCTAAGAGGGAACAACTAGCCCTAGATTACTTGCTGGAGATCGCAAGTGGGGAAAGTGATGTTAGGTGCTCTGCTTGTGGGTTTCTCAAAAGCATCTGGTGAGCCCTGGTGAGAACAGGATGCTGGACTAGAAGGACACTTGGCCTGATCCAGCAAGCCAGGCTCTTCTTTTTATTTACGTTTTATTCTTTTATATTAAAGAAAAATAAAACAAATTCTTTTTTAAAAAAATCATAAGAAAAAAGGCGTATCTTATCATTTATGTTCCAACATATCTTCTTCTATCAGTCTTCATTCCTAAGAAACATGTTACGCTATTGAAATGTAGAAGAAATACAAACTGAAATAAGAGAGCAAAAGGAGGGTTGAAGGATAGCACATTCCACCATAACTTAACAAAAGGCATATTCTTTTTTATATTTACCTAGACAAAGCATCATTACAAGTAAAAAAATAAAAGGGAAAAAAATCTCTTCCTATCTTCTTAGGTCAGCCAGCGAGCACCACGGATGAGTGGAGATTTAAACCCAACCCAGGTCTCCTTGGACTTAGTCTGACATGCCAGCCATTTTGCCACAATAAAATAAAAAACTGAGTTTTCTGTTAAGCTAACACATGTAAAAAGGTTTAATAACCAACCCCCAAGGTAAAAATAGAGAGGCTGGGCCTACCTGTTAAAATAAATAGAGAGGCTGGGCGTGCCCTGGTCCCCTTAAATTTCACCTCTGCTGTGTGTGAGATACATATCTCTTGGTTCCTGTTCAGGTGGGAAGATCAAGCCCCCTCTTTTTAGGAATGTCCCCCCTCCCCATCAGCTTCCCTTATTTATTGCCATTCACTCTCTTAGCCTGACCAACATCATAGGCTCCAATATCTGCACTATGCATTTCAAACAGCATATCACTTTAAACTGTCATGGCTTCCCCAAAAGCATCCCGGGAACTGTAGTTTGTTAAAGGTGCTGAGAGTGTAGTAGACCCCTGTTCCCCTCACAGAGCTTCAAGTCTCAGAATGGTTTAATAATCTATTGCTCTTTCCAAGGAACTGTGGGAACTGTAGCTCTGAAAGGGCAACAGGGGTTTACAACTCTTAGCACCCTTCACAAACTACAGTTCCCAGGATTCTTGGTGGGGGGAAGCCATGGCTGTTTAAAGTGGTCCCATACTGCTTTAAATGTACAATGCAAATGGGCCCATAGTGCTGCTGTGTGAGGGATAAAATGGAGTCGGGGAGGTGGGACAGAATCATATATGTCAGCTTGAGCTCCTTAGGAAAGGTGGGATATAAGTATAACAAATAAATAAATAAAATACAAATAGGGATTTCTCAAGAAGGAGAAATAACAGATTAACATTAAAAGCAGCGCAGCAATATTTGGTCAGTTAATCGGGCAGCAGATTCAATTTCTTTTTTAAAAAATCTGTTTTTAATACAAATATTTTTAATATTTTGAGCCAAATACAAAAACTTGGTGGTGGCAAAAGAGGCATTTTACCTTTGCCTCTCACATGAAGGAGGGATTTTTTTTTCTAAAATGGTGCTTGCTGTGATGGGGTGACCTAGGGCCAGTCACTCAGCCTAACCTACCTCACAGGGTTGTTGTGAAAATAAAAGGGATGGGGAGAACCATGTATGCTGCCATAAGTTCCTTGGAGAAAAACCAAGTTATGCATGTAAATAGTAATAAGTCTGCTTTTTTCCATCAGAATATATGCAGATTTAATATTAATGAATTCAAACTCAGGCAATTAACTATGATTTCTTTAAAGTGAGCAACAGCCTGAACAAAAACCACAATAAAATACACATGGAAGTCCATCTTAACCGTTTCACCCACAACAGTTATCAAAATCCCACCCTTCTTCCAGCTTAATTTCTTATAACACTCTTAGAGGCTCAGTCATGACAGTTACCATTTTTATTTTCAATAATGTCCAGGAAGTCAGGTAGATTTCCATGGTAGTATGTGTGTGCCTAAGCATGTGTACATGAATTGGCTGCGACCTACCATCTTGTTTTTGTGGTGGTGGCCATTTTGCCTCGCAGTGCCTTGGAAGTTGTATCTACTTTGGGACATTGTGAAGAAGGGGGAAAATGGCCACCACCTGCAGGCATGCTAGCAAGCGAAGCCACCGGGGGAGGCAGGAGCCAGCACTTTGCCGAGGGCCCCACCAACACTGACTGACACTGGCTCTGGCAAGAGAGGTGTATGTGGAGGGAGTGTTGGGTGCTGTGGCACCAGGACTTGCTGACCATCCACTCTGAGGGGATGGAACAGGCCCTGCCTCATCAGCCTCTTTCCACTCCTCAGAGTGACTGACCAGGAAGGATCACAAACATGGCAGAAATCAGTTTATATAAACTGATTCTTCTAGCTAATATATAAAAGGCTGGGCATAAAAAAGGCATACAAATTGCTGATCGAGTATGATCAGCAGCAGGGCCTCCCTTCCTATTTCTGCCCCAAGGATTGCTAAACTGTTTGGGCCTGTAGGGACATTTGGAATTTTGAGTAAGTGCTGTGGGCGCTGGTCACAAAATGGCTGCCGTGGAGTGTGTGGGGCGTAACACAAAATGGCAGCCCCATCTAAGAGAGCAGAAAAAGAGGCTCACAAAATGGTGTGGGCATGGTCCCCCATCAGTGAAGAAAAAGGCATCTACATCAGCCACTGCTGCGCTCGCTCACAGAGAGAAGCACTTTGCTCCTCTCCTCTGTTCAGAAAGCACCCAATGAAATGTGGGAATGTTTAAGGGGCAACATGTTCAATGTAGGAGAAGCTGAGCCAGTGCAACAGAAACTGAGCAGGAAGAACAAACAGTCTCTTTGTGCATTGTAGATTTTTGAGGGGATATTTACTTAAACCTTTCCTGGGTATCATAGGAGGTACTGATGAGCACACTGGCACCCATGGGCACTATGTTGGTGACCCCTGTACCCTTAGAAAAGCAAAATCAATTATTATTACAGTGGTTTCACACAGCACTATTATACCAATGGGCCTCTTTTCGTCTCTCTGCATTAATGTGGGATACAAAGCACTGCAGCCATTCGGCCCATACAGATGACCAGTTAGTCTCAGGGTGCACTCTTCTGGGATAGCTTGGGTCATATCCACACCACACATTTAAAGCACTCTTGTACCACGTTAACAGTCGTGGCTTTCCCAAAAGAATCCTGGGAACTGTAGTTACTTAAGGTTGCTGAGAATTGTTATCAGACCCCCCTGCACAGAGCTACAGTTCCCAGCACCCTTAATAAGCTACAGTTCCCAGGATTCTTTCAGGGTAGTCATGACTGTTATAAGAGCGCTTTAGAGGCATGACTTTAGTCATGTATGTCACCCCACCAAACGGCAAGGAGAATTTTTACTACATGTTAACTGCCAGGGATTGGGAACATTTATTCTGAAGGACAGAGTATACATATCTTTTAAAGAAATAAATTATTTGTGTGGCAGAATGGTCTGCCTCAGAGCTTGCATCATCATTATTATTATTGTTATAATTATTATTTAGTGTCATAAGCACAAGGGCCCTTAGATATTTCTTTTTGCATAGAACTCCCACGAGAAAGGCTACAGCTTCCCATGTCCCCAAACCACACAAAATCTTTATGCAAACTGAGAACTGACACCAGGGATTCTGTTTCAGTGAAATGATTTTAACTTCTGCGCATCTCTAGCTCAATCTCCCATTTGCCTTCACAGAAGTTGGGCCCCATTCTGGCTTATATCACCCCGCCTCAGATTTTGACACACAGAATCTCTGTCCAGATGCTGCTGGGATTAGTCACTTCAGAAGCTGGCCTGCAATCTCTTATTGCTTCCCAATCCAGTGCTACATCCCCGCCTACGGGTCAGCAAAGGGCAAATTCCCCCACAGGCCTGGACAGTCTGCAACTTCCAGTTCAAAGGGCTTTTCCCTGAAATGGGTGCGTCTAGTGGAGTTATAAACTGATAGCGAAAAGGCCAGAGACAGGCATGTCCAAGACTTTACCGGCCCACGCTCCTCCTGTTATCTTAACCAGTGACGTGGCCATCCCAAGTTTTTCCTCCCTAGAAGACACTCTCCTTCAGGCTCAGGATGACCACATTTTACTTTGTTTTCTTAAAATCACCTTTAACGGAACAGGCCATTGCAAAAAAGTAAATGGCCCTTAGGGCATTCAAGACCTAGGTCTTGCTTGGACAGTGTGCTGTAGTGGTTAGTGTCGGACTAGGGCCTGGGAGACTAGGGTTCAAATCACTACTCAGTCATGAAGCTCACTGAGTGACCTTGGGCTGGTCACTGTCCCTCAGCCTAACCTACCTCACAGGCAGAGCTTGGAAAAGTTACTTTTTTGGACTACAACTCCCATCAGCCCACTCCAGTGGCCATGCTGGCTGGGGCTGATGGGAGTTGTAGTTTAAAAAAGTAACTTTTCCAAGCTCTGCCAGGGTTGTGGATAAAATGGGGAAGGGAGAAACGGTGTACGCTACATTGAGCTCCTTAGAGGAACCGGTGATGTATAAATGTAATAAATAAATAAATGGCAAGGTGAGAACTGTATTTGACTTACAAGAAATCCCCACAGTTCTGTCAGTACCCGCCAATAAACAAACAAACAAATAATGTACAGGTCATACACTAGCCCTCCCTTTCTGTTTGATTGTGATCCATCAGCCTCATTCTAAAGACTCTATAACCTTGCCCACCACCAAAGCTCTTACCAAGAGAATTTGGCACCTCCAGGAACCCTACACATATGGCTCCCCTTCCTGAGCAAAAATTCTTCTCAGCATGTGTGTCCCATAGCCTGCCATACACAAACAGCTGGCACGTGCAATGTTAGCAACTATATTCAATTTCCAAACTCAGCAGCTTTAACTAGATGATTAGGACAAGAATGGGGTTGTCGGGAAGTCAGGAGAAGATTTTCTACCCGTGATAGATTTTCCTTTGTGAAGAATAAGCCCCCTGCTCCCACAATGCTTAGGCAGCATTTGCCAAGTATTGCGTGGTGGGAGGTCAGATTGGGCTTGGCACACTTGACTGATGATTGTCCCTAAGGCAATTGTCAGTGGCTCCACTTGGCTTGGGATGCATGCCAGTCTTCCTGTCCTTATCTTTCTTGCTGTCACTCCAGCTACTGGAAGGGTAGAAGGGAGGAGAAGAGCAGCTGGTGGGGGCAGAATTCCCATGCATTTGTAGGGCTGCATGAATGCTTGTGTGCACCTTTATATCCCTCTACCAACTCTGTATATGTACATAATGTATATATATATATGTGCCGGGTGGGTTGGGGGAATGGAGAAGAGGAGCGGGGATTCCTTCCCATTTTCTTCACCCACCACCTGTGCGTGTGTTTGTGTATGTAAATACAAAGGTGTGTAAAGGCTGTTACACAGAGGAGGGCCAGGATCTCTTCTTGATCATCCCAGAGGGCAGGACACAGAATAATGGGCTCAAGTTACAGGAAGCCAGATTTTGATTGAACATCAGGAAAAACATCCTAACTGTTAGAGTGGTAGGACAATGGTACCAATGACCTAGGGAGGTGGTGGGCTTTCCAGCACAGGAAGCATTCAAGAGGCAGCTGGACAGCCACCTCTCGGGTATGCTTTCACTTGGATTCCTGCATTGAGCAGGGGGTTGGACTGGATGGCCTATTAGGACCCTTCCAAGTCCATTATTCTATGAAAAGAAAGGAAAAAGGGTAGTGTTCAATGCTAGCCCTACTCAGAGTAGACCCATTGAAGTTAATAGACATGCCTAACAGGTTCATTCATTTCAATGGGTCCACTCTGAGTAGGACCTAATTAAATACAACCTTAAGACACAAATGTGCACATGCTAATATCTCTGTCACACACATACACACAATAAAATTATATCTGCTAATGAAAGAAATATGTATGGTATGTGTGTACCATACACACATACAAATTTAGAAATTATTATCCTTTAAATTCATTCATTCAATCAATTTGTATGCAGCTTTTCCACACGAATGCTCCCAAAGTGGCTCTCAACACAAAAGAAAAAATGCATATCAATACTGTATAACATGACAGTAACAGGCCAATTACTATTCAAACACAGTATAACAATCCAAACAAAGAATTCATTTTGATAACATTTAAAATACACCATCAGAACTGATGAATATATCTCACCGTAACGGGAAAAACTGTGACCAGGTGACCTGTGTGTGCCTGCTCAGTTTACTGTTCAGGTGCTGTTAACTATTGATGGGCAACCCCGGAGTCTTTGCACTCTCTTCTTATGGTTCTTGCTCCAGGCAGCTGTTCAGACAGGAGACTCCTTCAAATAGAGGTCTTCTGTACTCATGCCTGTACAAAGTAGGCCACTACTTGCCTCCCATGCAAGAAAAACTCAGGGCTGTTCTGTGATGGGAAGAAAACTATTACTGCTGCAGCCTCAAGTTTTCTTAGAGAATCTGGTCTGGACTGGGCTACTACAGGCTGCCATTCAGTCTCATGACTGAATGCTTATCTAGACAAACCCCCAACTCCATATAAAAAAATAGCATGTCAGGGAGAAGGCCAGGCAAGAGACCTTAACCCTCATATTCTCTTCTTCTATGCACATGGATGTGTAGAGCAACACATGGGAGCTTACATGACTGAAGCCCTATGTGAACTAGCTTAGGTGTGAGGATGGTGGAGGTGCCTGGATTCATCACAGCAGTCCAAGGAGAAAAGGGGAATCCTCACGGAATGTAGCAGCAATGTCTCCACCCACCCCTCACCACTTTTCGGAACTGGACTACGATGACTGAGGCTGTGAGCGCACTAGTCGCCAACAGCAAAGCTTAATATGCTTTTTAATAATGTTAATAATGTTTTAACCCTTTAAAAAGTTTTTTAAATGTTTTTAACGCTGTTTTGTCTTGATGTATTTTAGGATTTATTTTTGTGATGTTTTAAAGTGTTTTTGGTGCCTTGTTTGCTGCCCTGGGCTCCTGCTGGGAGGAAGAGCGTGATACAAATTAAACTAATAAATAAATAAATAAATAATTTACATTGGGCACATCTGGAAGGGGAATAAATTGATCTGCCG
Source organism: Rhineura floridana (assembly GCF_030035675.1). NCBI lineage: Eukaryota > Metazoa > Chordata > Lepidosauria > Squamata > Rhineuridae > Rhineura > Rhineura floridana. Next base: position 28,804,792 of record NC_084494.1, on the reverse strand, counting down.
ATCAGTTGCGAGATCTCTTTGAAGTGAATTAAAAAAGAAACTGACCTCATCAGGTTTTACAGTAAAAAGGGGTGGGGTTTGACTAGAGTTGTGTGCCCCCGTTTTCAGAAGAGAGGTGGAGTCCCAGTGGAATCAGCGGAACAGAGAGTGTGCCTCTACATCTACACTGAAATTACTGTAGGAAGGAATTATGAAAGGAGACTCCTCACTCCCATACAAGAGTTCTGTGCAAAATAACAACAACAACAACAACAATAATAATAGTTTTGAAACTCTTTTTTTAAGGCCCATTAATACTGGGCCGGCACCCTTGCTGTATTGTTTTCTGTGCCTGCCCAAGACTTTTTGCGTTGTTTAGGCAAGGCAAGCCTACCCAGGCATGCAATTTTAACGTGTAATTTTTTTTATTATGTATATTTTGAACAACTGCTGGTTTTACTGATGTATTGATACATTCCAGAGTTAACTTGCTCTTAACGTTCAATTGTAATGAACATCTTATATTCTATGTAAACTACTTAGAGCAGATGTGGAGGACCTTTCACCCTCTAGATGTTGCTGAACTACAGTTCTCATCAGTCCCAGCAAGCATGGCCAAATGGCTAGGGATGATGGGAGTTCACTCTCCGAATAAACTCTACCAATCCCTGTCAACTCCCAGCTCCACATCTCCTTCACTGTGCAGCATTCAGGCTGCAATCCTATGCACCCTTAATTTAGGGGTATGCCCCATTGTACCCAGAGGGACTTAATTCTGAAGAAACATGCAGAGGGTTTCATTGCAAGACTTTTAGCATTAAGTCACAGCTGCTTCTCCTCTCTGTTCCAGCCCGTAGGGTTTCCTTCCTCACCCTCAAGTCCTCCTAAAACACAGCTCTGCCCACTCCTAGGTCTGCAAACACCCCTCACACACTCTACTTTCAGCCCTTTGTAAACATTGCCCCCGGGTTCTCTACTCCTTGCCAAGTTTTAGTAATGCCCTTATCTTTCAGCTCCAATGGAATGACAGACAGGCAGCTATGGGTAAGGGGCTGGAAGACACACCCAGTTTCGTGACATAAGTGCCTCTCCTCCTGCCACCAGATACCATGGGAATTGTTTTTTTGGGTTGTTTTTAGGCAGTATGACTAAAACAGTTGGCTTCACATAGCTAAGCCTTCCTAGTGTCCCACTCCTGAGTTTTCAGTGCCCAGCCCAATTGCAGAGTCAGAGTCAGATACCTACTGATTTCAAGTTCCAAGGAAATACCTTCAGCTGGCTATTAAAACATGACAGTGTGTCTTTCACAGATGAAAGCAGAGCATTCTTGTGTAAACGAGGAAACCTCTCTGTACTCACACCAAAGATAATAGAACATTCCCCTCCCCTTACACATCACTGAAATCTGTATATAGTATTCATTTATTCTGCTATAGCTTGCTCTCTATTTGCTTCAGAAACAGGATGTGTTAGTAAATGGATTGTAATTTAAAAATAGCAGTGACATCAGGAAAACCCTTGTTTGATTTTCACCTTTGCCATGAACTTACCAGATGGCTATGGGAAAGCCTCAGTCCTTCCCTGCCCAACTTGTAGTATGTGGTGGGTGGAATGATAATACAAACTTACCTTGCCGGGTTGTTGTAAAGACTACAAACTAGAGAGTGCATGAGAAGTACTGCAAACACCTGAAAGCTCTGCGCACAAGCATTATAATAAATATTAATAACATTTAACAAAATGAATGAGTGCAGCCTGATCCTTTGCAGGTATACTCAGAAGTAAATGTTCACAGGATTTCAGCCTCGGGTAAAACAAGGTATTTCTTTTTAAATAAGCATGGCCGCATAGTTATGCACACTAGCGTAAAGCCTTTTGAAAAACGACTCTATGCTCCAACTGGGGAGAAGTAAGTTCACTGAGTGCAAAGGTCCTTACTCTAAAGTAAATGTGCATAACCAAGCAGCCATGATTATTCAAAAATATAAGAAAGGCCCTGTTAGAACCAAAGTCCATCTAGTTCATCATTTTGCTTCGCACAGTGGCCAATCGCATGCCTCTGAGAAGCCCACTGCTCCCCACAAAGGCAAATTCAGTACTTACAGAGAACAGGTTTCCAAATATTGGAACTGTCCCTCCTAGTAAATAGGGACAGAGCATTCAATCTTCTTTTTCAATCTGTAAAACAGAAGAACAGCAATGCTGACTTACACTCCATTTTAAAGATGCCTTTCTTTTTTTATTTTTATTTTCAAAATGTTTTTCTAAACCAAATAGCTCTCTGTCAAAGCATTTCACCTGAGGCCATCCCGCTGCAAAACTGGCTTTCAAACAAAAGTTCCAGCGAACCCTGGGGTTCCTCGGGACTTTACTAGAGGTTGGAGACAGCCTAACATTTTTAGTGCCTGAGGCAGAAGAAACAGAATTTATTCCACGGTAGTAACAGGGTGGCCTCTTATGCATCACCAAAAAGAACAACAAAGGAGAATGCAGATTAATTTGCTTATACACATATATGCATCCACACATATATATATATATACAGATAGCTATAGACAGATATGTGTAGTAGTTACTACATTTTAAACAGAAATAAAAACCTTTCACACTGCAAGGGGGAGAATGTGACCAGGTGGTCTGTGTACCTGCTTTGTCTTCTGTCCAGGTGCTTACTATTCATGGGCAACTTCAAGACCCCTTCTGTTCCTTCTTAGGGTCCTTTATCTTTAAACAGAACATAACCACACAGCTGCCAAATGGAGGACTGTCCTGTGGAGACAAGGGTGAGCAGTGAGGTGGCCAGATGACACCATATTGAGCAGAATGGTAAGAACAGAAAGGAATTGTGAGAAGCTCCAAAAGGCGCTCTCTAAACTGGGTGAATGGGCATTAACATGGCAAATGAGCTATTGGGCTAAGTTCAAGGTGCTGTTTTTGGTGTATTCCTATACAGCTTGGGACCAGGATGCCAGAAAGATAATCTCACCCCTCATATAAGGACTCGATCAGTTAGCTCTGCAGATAAGGGTCTGTTGTTGATACCATCTCATCAGGGAGTCCGTTTTGCACAACATAGGAAGCAGACCTTGAGTGTTGTGGCACCTATCCTTTGGAATAATCTCCCCTTAAATATTAGACAGACCTGTCTCTGTTGTCTTTTTGGCACTTACTGAAGGCCTTCTTCGTCTATGTGGGTCTGCCCTTGAGGTTGGTCCGGAAGTTGCAGTTGGTGCAAAATGTGGTGGTGCAACTGCTCACTGGGGCAGGGTATCGCCAGCACCCCGCTGCTGAAAGAATTGCACTGCCTGCCCAATAGCTACCGGGCTACATTCAGGGTTCTGGTTTTGGGTATAAAGCCCTACACAGCTTGGGACCAGGACATTTCAAAGATTGTCTTACCCCTTATATACTCAGGCGATCACTTTACTCTGCAGGTGAGGGCCTCATGCAGATACCATCTTATCAGGAGATCTGTTCCGCACAACATAGAAAACGGACCTTTAGGTTTGTGGCACTGACTCTTTGGAATGCCCTCCCCTTAAATATTAGACAGGTGCCATCTCTGTTATCTTTTCAGCACTTGTTGAAGACCTTCCTCTTTCAACAAGTCTTTTAAGTAGAGACCTTATCCCAGTCTGCATCTGTGCTGGAATTGCTTTTTAAGATGTTTTTTAAATATGTTTTTGGAGATGCTTTAATATATTTTAAAATCTTTTGTTTTTATGATGTTTTAAAGTGCTTTTTATTTTTGTTTGCTGACCTGAGCTCCTTCTGGGAGAAAGGGTGGGATATAAATTTAACAAACAAACAAAAAATAATAATCTAGCTCCTGCGTCCAGGTGAAGTTCCCAAATGCTTTTCAGAAGCAGTACTATGTACAACAGAGTGCTGAATTTAGCCTGGAATATGTTACTAGAGCATGGATATCTTCAAAGGGGTCTTCTCCCTCCAAGTAGGGATGTATAATGTGGCCCAGGGCTTTCTGAAGCACACAAGCAATACTGTTATCCGCAGAAAGCCAATGAGGAAAGAATGCCATGAACGTCTGAAAACTGCCATGTTTTTAAACATAGAACATAGGCCTGCCCTTACTGTGCAGCAAGTTGCTTTGAGTAGCAGAGTCTGGAAGGGGTGCCCCTTTCCTGTCTCCACTCACCGGAATCGTTTAAACAGAAGGAAAGGTATTTGGAGTGTGTGTGTGACCATTTTGATTTTCTCCTTCAGGTCCAAGAAACCAGAGCTCGGAAAAGTTACTTCAGCACATGCTGATGGGAGTTGTAGTTCAAAAAAGTAACTTTTCCAAGCTCTGCAAGAAACATCCAAGCCCTGGCACTGCTGACAAATAAATGAGGAAAGCAACCCCTTCTATACATAGTACTGAAAACAAACCAGAGATATGTAAATAGTAACTATCTGCATCAATCTATATAAAAACCTCAAATGCCATTAAGATTTGTGATAGACGTTATGTGTGCCATTCTAAAAGGCGTTCAACCAGCCTGACCTGATAACTGTTTGCCCAGAAGCAAGTCCTACTGTTTCCTAAGGGGCTAAGGCTACAGTCCTGGGTACACTTATTGGGAAGCTTTGTTCCACTGAACACACCTGGCATTTATTTCCCCATAAACATGTACTGTGTCAGGCTTGTTAAGTGTCACTTTTTAGATAGCTCCATCAAGGGTCACTGCACTTCACAAAGTTCAAGGGAAAAGGTCTCTATGCCAAAGGGCCTTGCTAGTCTAACTTTCTATACAGGGAAGCCACAGGGAGATGGGGGCAGAAATGAAAAAGGAGAACAAATATGCATTTATTATACAAAGTATACGGAGGCTTGGTTATTCGTGAATGGCAAATGCACTCTGGAATTCTGCAGCTTTTGTCTAGTCTTGACTGTAGAGACAGTTTCCACTATAGACTCTTCCACCATCCAGTTACTTCTATGTTAAGATTTAAGTGATGATACCTTCCATCCATTGCTACTGCTCCTCCTCTTGGACGATGACCTAGAGTGTTCTGCATGGCTCCATCTTGTCCTCCAACACAGTGACACATAGGGATGGGGGACTGGTGGCCCTCCAGATGTTGTTTGGCTATAGCTCCTGTCCTCCCTGATCATTGGCCAAGCTGGCTGATGGGATCTGGACCCCTACAACCATCCAGAGGGCCACAGGTTCTCCATGCCTCATTTAACATATACATTGAACCATTGGGTGATGTCATCAGGATTTTGGCTGTAGAGTCACCAATACGGAGATGACACTTTGAACCCTGTGTTAGTCACATCCGATCAGAGGGAGAATCTACAGAAATCCTGAACTGTTGATTGTCAGACAAAAGTGGAAGAACTATTGGTGAGAGGATAGTCTGAGTTGGGTTTGAGAGTATTTGTTGTTGTTGTTATGTGTCTTCAAGTCGATTATGACTTAAGGCAACCGTATGAATCAGTGACCTCCAATAGCATCTGTCATGAACCACCCTGTTCAGATCTTATAAGTTCAGGTCTGTGGCTTCCTTTATGGATTCAATCCATCTCTTGTTTGGTCTTCCTCTTTTTGTACTCCTGTTTTCCCCAGCATTATTGTCTTTTCTAGTTAATCATGTCTTCTCATTATGTGTCCAAAGTATGATAACCTCTGTTTCATAATTTTAGCTTCTAGTGATAGTTCCGGTTTAATTTGTTCTAACACCCATTATTTGTCTTTTTTGCGGTCCATGGTATGTGCAACGCTCTCCTCCACAACCACATTTCAAAGGAGTTGATTTTTCTCTTATCTGCTTTTTTCACTGTCCAACTTTCACATCCATACGTAAAGATCAGGAATACCATGGTCTGAATGATCCTGACTTTAGTGTTCAGTGATACATCTTTGCATTTGAGGACCTTTTCTTGTTCGTATTACATGTTCTATATATGGCTGCACTCCACCTGAAAGATCAGGTTCATAGTTTAGGGTGCTCCAGGACCTGACACAGATGCTCAAGTGGTGTTGGTGGCAAGGAGTTCTCTTTTCCACTGTTGGTTGGTTCACCAGCTGTGACCCTTGTTGATGAAGCTGGACTTGGCCATGATTGTTCATGCTGTAATCACCTCCAGATAGGAAAGGGGGAGAAATTAGGCTTGGTGTCCATTAATTTGCACTTCCCAAAACAATATGCAAACTAAAAGCACAGCCACCCTTCAAAATTTGAAGTTCTCCAAATTTTGCGATGCAGTTCTGCAACCACAAATGTGTTTATTGGGGAAAAGAGTGCCTATAAAAGTATCCGTTACTGAAAATAACATATAGAAATGGGGTGTGTAAAACAACCTACAGTAAAGGAATGGTAGACTAAGTTGCAGCATGTGGCAATGATGACAAAACTCACAGTGCTTGTTAGATTAAGGGAGGGGAAACAGAAAAGAGAATCTTGTGAGAAAACTTGGGGTGCAATCCAACTCCTATTTATGCCGGGCTGGGGGGAACTGGATGTGGCGGATCTCCAGCTGAGCCAGTTGGGTCCTGGCTCAGCCCAGCTATGCCGGTATAAGTCCCTCAGCCGGGCTCAGCCAGCTCAGTTGAGACCAGTGTAAGTGAAGCCAGCATAAGCCCTGAAAAAGGGGCGTTCCAGGGGCATGTCAGGGGAGGGGCTGAGGAGAGGGTACTTAGGCCACACTCAACTCGTGTTTGGAGCACTGCTGCAGGTCCCAGTTCAGACAAAAAATATGTTGGGAAAAAGGTCAGTCTAAGAAAATAAATACAATAGAAATCAATGGAGAGGGTTTACTCCCAGGTAGGGGTATTTCGGAGGGCAGGTTTTTACTTTTTGGTCCCTGTGTGCAGTTCCCAGCTGAGCCAATGTTCAGCCAACCCAGAGGCTCCTGAACGGCAACTGGATGTGGCAGAACTTTACACCAGCTTCTCTTGTCCTGGCACCACTTCTGCCAGCTTCTCCTGAGCTGGATTGCTTTGCCTGTCTCCTTTTATGATTTATATAAAGCAGAAATTTAATATAGAATCATTTAGTGCTCTCTCACTGCTGAGATGAAAGAAAACTGAATATATAGATGAGATATGTGGTAATGAATGATAATAATTATTTGTAAATATGTTTAAGAGGAAAGGATACTGTTAATTATATAAGCTGATATCTGAAGTTATATGCAATGGTAAATTACAAAGAACTGAGATAGGTTTCTTTTTCTGTATTTATGCATTATTTATTTGTGTATATATATTCTATTTAAAGAAAAAATGGGTTATATTAGGGACGATTGGTTGCAACAATATGTATATTAGGCAAAATTATACATAAAATTATATACAAAAATTTGTATACTGTAGTAGGGGAAATGCTGGTGAATTGTTATGAGGACTTTTAAAAACAAATAAATAAATCACAAACTGATGCCGAAATGTGGCGAACTGAACCTAAGACTAGAAAAATTAGAAATGGAGACGAATGAAAATCGACAGATTTGTCCATCTCTCTACCTCCAGGTTAGACTACTGTTCACATGCTCTACATGCGGCAGCCCTTGATACCTATTTAGAAACTGTAGGTCAGGTGCTGACAAGTGGTAAATACTCAGAACATATTGCATCTGCTCTCATCTGCCCTGGGCTTCATTTAAGGTGTGGGCTTTGACTTTTAAAACCCCTAAGTTAAATAGCTTGGGCCCTGGGTACCTTAAGCATGCTCAGAAGCCTTACTCTAGATCCTCCTGTTCTATGAAACCTGAGAAGCAATTATGAGAAACAGATCCTGCTCTACCATGGTCTCCACTCTGTGGAATGCCCCACCACATGAGATTCAACAGGCTTTGTTGCGTTAGGGCAGCTGGTTAAGATCTGGCTGTCTGAGAAAACATTTAGCAGAATCCTCTTTTTTTTAGCCCTGCTGTTCAAAGTTATGTTTTGTTTGATGCATTTGGCTTTGGTGTGCTGTGTTTGGTTTTTGTTAGTTGTTTTTAGGAATGTTGGTTTGTTGTCGGCATTGTAAAACTGGTGTGTTATTTATGTTGAAAGGTGCCACAAATCCATTTCCTAGAAAAAGGCAACATGCAAGTTTTAAAAATAAATAAACTTGTTTATTTTTTAAGCAGATCTAACTTGCCCCCACCTCTCCCACAATAGATACTCGCCTCTCCCTGTAGTGTACTCTGCCCACCATTCCTCTGCATGCCACCCCGTCCCAGCCACTTTTCTCTGAGTCATGTTTTTTTGAAGCTTCAGGGAAACAAGAGGGCAACTGTTTTTTTAAAAATATCCTTCGCTACACTCCCCAGAATATCATCTGGCTGGTTTTCCACTAATCCAAACGAGGAATTTGAATCATCTCCTCCCTGAGACAGGCCATCCCAGATCTCAAATATCCCCAAGAGATGCCTGGCCAACTCCCCACCCCTTCATCCTCTCTAAAGAAGGAGATGTCTCAGCCTAAGTAGCTTGTTTCATGGGTGACTAAATCGATTTCCCTGCTGCTTCCAAACCGTTGCTTTCTTGCCTCTCCTCCGTGGATGCTATGAACAATTGTTTTCTTGTTGTGGGGATCTATTTAAGTATGCAGTAACCAGCAACATATTTTCCCCCTCTCTTTAATTTTCATTGAATGCATCATCTCCTTTAATCTCCTTGGTAATTTTTTCTCTATGAATCCTTCCCAAACCCAACTTCCTGTTTCAGTTTGTGGTCTCTTAACTCACACTCCTTCTCTCCTGTACTCTTTCTCTATCTGTTAGTGCTGCTAATCGATGGAAGGCACCAAATTGTTTATGCATTTCAATAACTTCATACAAAATAAATACACCTGCATTCAAAGCCCAAACTGAAGTACCTACTCTATTGCAGGTACATGGGTCTTACTTTCTTTCAGCTCCCCCTATTTTCTGGAACCTGTTGTGGTGGTGGATCAGCGAATCACTTTCCTGAATTTGTCTTTCAGTTTTTGCCTTTTAAGAAAGATGCTGGGATTTTAAAAAATGTCTTTAGTGTGTATTGCTAGGTGATTCCTTCAGCTGTCATGCCCAGGGCCTCTAGAGGTTACATCTCAGCAGAGCTTGGAAATAATTCACTACAAGTAATGAATTACATGTAATTCATTACTTTTTCGAGGAATGAGTGGGTAATTCCTTTACATTTTGATTGTAATAGGAGTAATTTTATTACTTTTGTGGAGTAACTGTAATGTTTCCAGCATTACTTTTGGACATTACTGGGGGGGGGGAGCAGGGGAAGTCTTCTGCTCCTCTGATTTGTGGATGAAAATTGTGTGCTTCAAACTGGGCTTTTGTGCAGGATCACTCTTCCATTATGCTCTGTGGGTGGGTAGGAGGTGATGAGGGAGGAGGTGGAGAGTGAGATGGGGTGGAGTGGAGAAAACAATTGGTAAAAAAATGGATGGTGGTGGTGAAGAATGGAGTGGAAGGGAAAAGGAGCCGGACGGCAAGAACATGGATAAGCGAGGAGAAGGAGGCAGCAGCAGAATGGAGATAAAGAACTGTAAGGTGAAAGATGACAACATGCATGCGTGTGTGTGTATACTGTGTTTGCACTTGGCACACAAAGTGGGCTCCACCACCCTCTCTGGCTACTGTGCTGCATTTACAGTATTTTAACTTTTTTGCATCTCAGGGGGAAATGTTTGCTTGGGTGAGTGTCCTTTAGTTGGTGGCAGTGGAGGGTATGGGAAGTGGTTAAATGCTTGCTGGCTGAGGGGGGTGGGATGCACTTGGTTCGACGTGCAAAGATCTGAGGCCTCTGCCTCCCTCCCCATCTCCCTTACCAGTGGAGAGACCACCATTTTTATCTTATGGATAAAAAATTATCCTACTATCTCTGTACGTGTGTGTTTATTTTTAATGTTGCTTTAGGCTACTTAGATGTGCAGCAGCCAAGGCCAGCACCTTGTAGGTGTTTTTTTAAAAAAGTAACTGAAATGTAATTGTGGTGATTACATTTGAGAAAAAGTAAAGTAATCAGTTACTTTCAGAGCAATTGCAACTGTAACAGTAATTACTACTTTTTTGGGCCATGTAATTGTAACCGTAATTTATTACTTTTTAAAAGTAATCTTCCAAGCTCTGCATCTCAGGAGGTACAATCCTATACACACTTAACTGTGAGTCATCCCATTGAATTCAGTGGAACTTACATATACAAGGCATGTGCTCTGCAGTTGAACTATGATGCTTCCCAAGGATAAGGCAGTAATTCAAGGCAGGGACCATACAAGTGTGTGTCTGTTTTAATCTGCAATATTGTAAAGGGCATGTTTTGTATAAGATTTCCTGCCTTTTGCTCCTCCCAGCTAGAACAGTCTGGTCTCTCCTCCACCTTCCTCAAGCAGGACTCCTGTGTCTTTTAACAAGCAGATGTTAACCAGGTGAAGCATACCTTTCCCTATTTATGCTGCTGCAGTGATGTGACAGACAAACCTTCACTTGCTGAATTTCTACCTACCTAGCTTGCAAGGACGCACACAGTTGAGAACCCTGCTCTCCTGGTGTGTGTGTGTGTGTGTAACAATGTGCTTAGCCACTATTAATGCTCCCTCCAGTAACAATGATGATGGGGGGGGAGGTGGCACCTTGTGGTGACATGCACCGATTATATCTGGCCATTCAGACCAGGTGAGTCAACACTAGAAGTAGCTCCATTCCTGTGGTTTTGGAAATGTCCATGAACTCCACCTCCTGAATCCTGCACCCTTCTTGAATGAGTGTATTAATTCCCCTCCCTTTTTCTCTAAGGTTGCTCTGAGAAATCTATTTGGAAGTAAATGTATCCGCTCTTGGAGGGCCCTTTCAGTTTGCTGCCTGCCCTGTGGGGAGTTGAGGGTTGGTGGAGCATAGCTTTGGGCAGGGCCTTGTAGGGCATCTAGTCTAATTCCCCTGCATGATGCATGAAACCCAGAGCGAGGCACCCCCAAAAGATGACTATCCTGCCTTCTATGCTAGTGTGTTTTCCCAGCCACTCTTTTCAGTGCTTGCTGGTGACCATCGAGATTGGTTGGGTGGAATGCAGGGAGCTTGCACAGTAAGTGGAGCCAGAGCCAATGAAAGGCAGAGCCAACTTCATGGCTTTCCCCAAAGAATCCTGGGAATTGTAGTTTGTTAAGGGTGCTGAGAATTGTTAGGAGGATAGTCCACTATTTGACAGTGTCCTCCATTTGAAGGACTGTCCAGGCCAAGTCTAGTTTAAAGATAAAGAATCCAAAGAAGAGGGAGCCTTGAGGTCGCTCATCAACAGTGAGCGCTGAGACAATGGACAGGGCAGGCACACAGGTCACAGGAAGATGCCTTAATACTCAGTCAGACCATTGGTCCATCTAGATCAGTGTTGTCTACACTGACTGGCAGTGGCACTTTAAGGCTTCAGGCAGGAATCTTTCCTCTCTCTCATTCTGTTTTTCTTCCTATGTGTTGCCCGGACAGCCTTAGTTTCTGGGCATGGGGATCTTCTGCGTGCAAGGCAGATGTTCTGCCACTGAGCTATGGCCCTTCCCCATTTTGGTGAGATGTATTTCATTTCTGTTTAAAGATTTTAAAATTGATGCATATACATATGGAATAGCGCATGCAACTTTTATGCAAATCTGTGCTCTCTTTTATCCTGTGTTTTGGGTTGAGTCGGCTGCCACTTTAAATCCACGTAGCTACAGACTGGAGGCACAAAGTTGGGATCTGTTCTGGAGCAGGATCTGCTGTGCCTTTATGATCCCTGATTTGCATTATATAAAATGTTACGTATTATTGTACTGTATTTTGCTTTGGAAAAGTGGCAACAACAAGAGGTCCCTGGTTCAATCTCCAGCATCTCCGGGTACAGTATAGGGCTCGGAAAGAAAGAAGGCCTGAACCCTTGGAGAACTGCTGCCAGTCAGCGTAGACAATACTGTGCTAGATGGGCCACTGGCCTAACTCGGTGTATAGCAGCTTCCTGTGACTCCTCCCCATTTCTCCACTTCTGGTCTCTCTCTATCCCCGGCCCCATAACCTGAATCATAGATTGTGTAAAAAGGGGTTCCCCCCCTTTACCTTTATCAGATGTCTTAAGTGCTTGTGTTCCGTTCCCCCCACCCGCACCTCCGGCTTTTCTTCCAGACACTTCCTGGCTGAGAGCCAATGGACACATGTAACATGGAGCATTCTAAACACACCTTCTCCTTCAGTCTGGGAATATCCAGGTTTGCCTCAGTTAGGCATGTTCTGAATTTTGATGTGCTTGTTCTCGATAAACCAAACATTTGGCCTTCTGTGAGCTGAAGGCCTGTGCCATTTCTGAACTCCCAAAGTGACGGTGAAGAAATGAGCAAAAAAGCCCCCCCCGAAGCCATAGTGGGGGCTCTGGATTGAGAAACAGGTCCTCTCTCTCATTCTCTGTTTTTCTTCCTATGTGTTGCCCGGACAGCCTTAGTTTCTGGGCATGGGGGAAAAGTAGTTTGAAGGTTCTGATATGTATATGTGTATTATGTGTTTATTCACATTATAGCAGGTTGAGCAATGACAGGGAGCCTCCAGGTTTGGACCTACTTATTTATTGCCTTTAGATTCAACCTTTCTTCCATCACGGAACTCAAGATGGTGTGCAATCCAGGCACCGATCAAATGCAAGCGTGCGAGTGAGGAATCTCAGGGTTGAGGGTTTGAAGATGGCTCTCCTATGCTATCTCACCCTTTGAGTTTGAGTTTTTTTTAAAAAAGTTTGAGATTTTTTCAAAGTTTGAGATTTTAAAAAAATTCATGTGCAATTTCATGCAATTCCTCCTAAGATACACATTTTTGCAAGCAGTTTTCCCTAATATACTGTGTTTGTGTACATTATCTTCACTAATATATGCATTTTTGCACACATTCCATCCTAACAGTGCATGCTGGTCCATTAGTACAAATGGGGCACCCCCCCAGCTTTAATGTGCCCACGCCTAACCTCCACCTGCCTGCCTTCATACTTACAAGGTGGCACTGCCTGTTAACTTCCCCCTTCTTAGTCTCAATGTTGCTCTTTGTTGAACTCAGCAGGGAGGAGGATGGGGGCAAAACTAAAGTTAGTTGGCTGTGGGTGCACCTGTCATTGGCTCTGGCTCCACCTACTGTTGGCCTCCCTGCCTTATGCCCCACCAGTCCCAATGGGCACCAGCCACACTGCCCCCTAATATACACATATTAGAACACATTTGGGATTGGAGAACTGCACTGCAACATTTGGCAAATTTTGGAGGATAGATGGTGTTTCGGTCCTTGTATTGGTTCAGGAAGTGCGAATGAAGCTCCGTGTTGAAAGGCAAACCAGATTTCTCTCCATTCCTAGATGAGTGCTGCGTTCCTGCTTCTCCATCATCATTGTGGCCAATTTCCCCTGGGTGAAGTCAGCCAGATTGTTCAAGGGCAGCTTGAAAGAGAGGTTGGCTCAGTTCTTGGGGTGAACAAACCTCCAAAAGGCCAAACCTGATTCCAATAAAAAGAAAACTTCTTTTTTACCTATCCCCAATCTATATTTATCCATCAGGTGCACAGAGAATATATGTAAGTATCTGGACTGACCACCTCCTAGTCTCTCCCTTAATATTTCAGCAGTTACCACCTATTCATCACGTTGTCATCAGGACATTTCCTAATCGTCGGGCAACACCCAGATACCACAATCAACAGAGACAGAATCCTTGCAGCAAGGAAAGCTGCATCTTGCAGTTTGTATGTATGAAGCAAATTGGCATAACTTTCTCTTATTTTGCATGATTTATTGCACCACATATTGTCATTTGGGTTTTGCTGAGTTATAAGATGGGCAAGGATGCCAGCTAAAGAATGCCCTCTCCTCTCTCCCCCCAAAACACTGGAAATTTTATTCAGCAACTTGGGCTAATTTTGGAGATTTCAGAAGGTATTGTACAGCTTCTCCACCCCCCTTCCAAGATTAATGGCATAGAAATATGTGTTTTTTAAAGCTGAGATTCTCAGGAAATTGAATTCTGTGCCTAATCCCACATCCTATATTTTGTCTACCACACGTTTGCAGGGTTGCCCCCAAGACATTTTTTATGTCAGAGGTGGACACCCACAACAATCTGCATATAGAACCCAACCAGCCTGGCAGTTAGGGATGGGGGAGATATTCTATTCAGACTACATTTAAAGGCAACCCTAGCTGATTTACGCTTTGCAAAACAATATGCAAACCGAGGAACAGCATTCCTTAGAAATTTGCACTTCTCCAAATTTTTCACTGCAGTTCTCCAGCTGAGTAATGTGTACCAGAATGCACATGTGTGGGTAAACCATGCATTAAAATGAATACTTTAATGAAAATAACCAGCAAAAGTGCATTATGTTAGGGGGAAAAAAACTTTGCAAAAGATATGTGCGCATTAGCCAAGAATAGTGTGCAAAAATGTGTGTTGTTATATGCCTTCAAGTCAATTAACACTTACGGCGACCCTATGAATATTTTGGATATATTCATAGGGTTTTCATGGTAAGAGGTATTCAGAGGTGGTTTACCATTGCCTTCCTCTAAGCCTATGGCACCCAATATTTCCAGGCGGTCTCCCATCCGAGTACTAACAAGGCCTGACCCTGCTTAGGTTCCAAGATCAGACGAGATCAGGCTTGTTTAGGGTAGTATGGCTGTAGGAAAATATGCATATTAGGGAAAATTCACATGAAAAAGTTGATGAAATTTGACAAACACTTAAAAAAAATAAAGAATTGCAAACCGATGTAAAAATGTGGAGGACTGAACTTAAGACTGGGAAAATGAGAAAGATCAAAACTGACTGATTTGTGCATCCCTACTGGCAGCAGAATCTTTCTTCAACACTGAGAACAGCAGGCTACCTGAGAAAGAGCAGGCCAAGCTGCGTGACACAGACAGCAGACCTCTGTCCTTGCCAACCACTTGCTCCCACCTCTGCCAGGGACTTGATCACTGCTGATCCAAACAAATGCTGCAATGCAGCAGCACTGGCACCAGAATGCAGCACATGAACAGAGCAACACATACACTTTGCCTGAGAGAGGAGGATCCTGGGCTGGCTGCTTCTCCGCCCGCTTGCTCAGGAGGGGCTTTTTCAGGCAATGGAGGCTGTTCCATCAGGTCAAAGGGGACACTGCCCCACCAACCTCAGACTTGATTCCTCTAAGTCCACCTACTGGCCTTCCTCCTTATGACCAGCCCAGGTGGTGGCACCAGCTGCAGCTTCCTCCTCCTTATTCTCAGTTTTGCCCTTGGAGAACTCAGCAGGGAGAGGGATGGGGACAAAACTAGAATTTGTTGGCTCTGCCTGTCATTGGCTTTGGCTCCACCTGCTGTTGGCTCCCTGCCTTCTGCCCCATCAGTTGCAAATGTGCGCCAGCCACCATTGTTTCTAGGGTTGGCCCTATCATTGGGCATAGTGAGGCTGCCACCTCAGGCAGATGATTTCCAGTGTAATGAAAGGGCAGCACTTTGTTTATTACTTAATTTATTGTTATTATTATTATTATCATCCCCAGAGGGTGGTGCTTTTTGGGATTTTCTGTCTTCGGTACTCCGCATCTAGACTGGGTGGGGATGGGCACCATCGGCTGTCCTGCCTCAGGCAGCAAGATGTCTAAGGCTGGCCCTTGGCCATTGCAAGTGGCACAGTCTGTTGGAAGAAGGCAGCAAGGCAAGATAGCCAGGTGGCCCAGGTGAACATTAAGCAAGTATCACCACTGCTGGGGCACAACCTCTGGAGGATGGGAGCAGCTGGAGGAGGTTTAGGGGTATGGGTGAGAAAGCTAGGGCCGCCACCCACAGCATCCACCGCCACCCACAGCATCCACCGCCACCCACAGCATCCACCGCCTGAAGTAGGCCGCCCCTAGGGATGGGGGAGAAATTTGATTCAGTTCTCATTTGAAGCTGAATCTATCAAATTCACACTTTCCAAACCCATATGAGAACCGAAACTCAGCCATCCCTTAAAATCTGCAATTATCCAAATTTGCAGTTTTTCCAAACAATAGAAATGCATATAAGGGGAAAGTGTGCATAAAAATGAGTATATTCGTGAAAATAACGTACAAAAATGCATTGTATTGCTTACAAAAATGTGCACATTAATCACAACTGCATACAAAATGTGTTTATTAGGAGAAATGTGTGCTAAAGTACTAAAGAATTTCATGAAGATTAAAAAAAATATTATTATTATTATTATGGCAAATTGCTGCAGAAACCTGAATAACTGATTTTATAACTGGAAAAATGAGAAACTTGAGAGGACCAAAACTGACAGATCCTTCCATCCCTAGTCCTCATTTATTGTTCTTTGGGCTTTGGAAAGTATGCCTATGATAGCAATTTGAGTGGGTCCCGAAGCCTGGCAGCATTGCCACCATGGAGTCCTTTGGGCCTCACAGAGGTCAAGATGGTTGCTGCCACCATAGCAACTAGACTGAGCTTGGGGGCAAAACCTTGGGTTATGTCGACATCACCTCTGGAAACATTTCAGCTCTGAAGGCTGGTATCTACAAGCATGACCCCTGAATGTGCCAGTATCAGTTCCTCTTGCCGTTCCTTCCCCTTCTGTTCCAGTGGCAGGGGCGTTGCTATGTTCTTAAAAGATTCAGGGCATGAGCCATGGACACGACTTGGATATACTAATTTATTTGTGTAGATGCAAATATAGACTTTAAATGTCACAGAAGGCAAGCCAATTAATTTCCCATCCTGATCACACCAGGTGAGTGCTTCATTTAATTTGCAAACAATCCCAGATTGCCTCAAATAAATCCCTCTTCATTAATTCCCCCCCAATTAATTTCCCAAATGATCCTACTCTGAATCAATTCCCCTTCAATTCCATTCAGTAGCCCCAAATCATTTCTAGATAAATATCAAATATAATCTCATCCTTGTACACTCGGTTGATCGCTGTTCTCTGCAGGAAAGAGTCTCCCGAACATACCATTTTATCAGGAGGTCTGTTCCATACAATATAGAAACAGGGCCTTAAATGTGATGGCACCTACCTTTTGGAACTGGTTCCCAGTACACATCAGACAGGTGCCATCTATATTGCCTTTTGGGCACCTATTGAAGAACTTCCTTTTTCAACAATCCTTATAAGTGGGAATTTTTTTTCCCAAGTCTGTATTGAAATTGCTTTTACATACAAAATTGTTTTTAATTGTCTGTATATGTGGAATGTGTTTTAACATATGGCATTGTTTTTACGTATGGCATTGTTCTTATGTTTTTTTACATATGGCACTGCTTTTAATGGTTATGTTTTAATTTTGATTATTGATGTTCTTATTGTGCAACCACTTTCAGATATTTAAAGGCAGCAATTCATAAATGCAATCACAGAAATAAATAATCTTAATTTATTTCCCCAAATGATTATCCTATCCAGTAATCAAGATCACCCTCTAATTCAACACACACACACACAATTTCATTATCCATCCAGAAACACTTGAGACACTCAGAGAAAGGATTTCAGGCCCATATTCCACGCACTCACCCCTTGCATCAGCCTTGCACACTGGCCCAAATCCTGAAATAGGAGAAGGAAGCTGGTTCATGTAGCTCTGGCTGTAAGTTATGGCGTCCTACAAGGAGAACTTTTCTGGCCCAAGTACTAGGGTAACAGCAGCTATGTTCTCATGTTCATGGTCATTGGTTGTAGTAGCTACTGGTGCCACGTTCTCAGTTATGACATGACTGGACCGCACCGTGCCAAGCTCCTTCAGGCAGTCTCAAAGAGGATCCTGTCCAAATTTTTTCTGTCAATCAGGACCCCTCCCCCCAGCACTCCAACCTCCCAAACCTCTCTAATATAGCCATTCATGTACTGAAATCTTTAATCATAGAACTGGCTCAGAGAATTGTGTGGTTTTTTTAAATGATTTTTTTCTTGGTTTTTAAATTGTATTTGTACTAGCTTAGGGAGCAATCCTACATCAAGGAAGCTGGCATAATTAAGGGCACAATTCTATAGGAGAACTTAAGCCAGCTTAAAGTACGCCAGATCCTAACTCCAGGAGCCCTTGGGAGGGGAGAATACCAGCTGAGCCGGCAGAGCTTTTTCCTGGTTTAACTTATGCCAAGACTGGAGGTCACATGACCAAGCTGAATGGAAGTAGGACATGGTGTTAAGTCTCCCTCCTGTTGGTCATGCCCCCACCACACCCCTGGAACATCCCTTTCTTGGGACTTATGCTGGCTGAATAGCAGTCTCAGCTGCGCCATGGCTGAGCTGGGTTGCGCTGGCTGAGCCGGGATAGGGACCTATGCTGGCTCATCCAGAGAGCCACCACAGCCTGTATCCCCTCAGCCTGGCATAAATACCAGTAGGATCGCACCCTTATCTGTATTAACAACTACCTTGTGAAGGCTTTTCCCACTCTTGAAAGTGGGGTATAAGCTGTATCAAATAAATCAATGCCACGCAAACATTTCTGTCTTGCACTTGTACTAATTATCTGCTGTAATAAAATTAAAAAATAAAGTAAAATAAAATAAATATTACTGTTTTATTTTGTTATCAGTCCATCAGCTTAAAGCTGCATGTTTTCACAGCAGTTCTGTAAATGCAATATAGGTTTTCTGCTTCTGGGTTACGTCGAACTAAGTTTAACTTGGAGTGGACCCATTAATGACCCTAGGCTAGTCGTATATTAATTTCAGTGGGTCTACTAATGAATGAGTAGAGCTAAGATTGGAACCAACCTTCGGTCTTATCTATCGCCTTCTTTTATTGCTTAGATGCTTTGAACCCAATATAGTATTTACTATTTATAGTGTCTATGCAAGGATGTTGGGTGAGTCATACTTTTTCGTTGAATGTTGTGCTTCTGATTTGGCATGGTTTGATAATATAATGGAAATGTTGGACATGAACAATGAGGAACATAGGAGGCTGCCTTACATCTGTTAGATTATTGTGTGTGTGTGTGTGTGTGTGTGTTTATTGCAGTGTAGTCTAGAAATAACTGGTCTGTTAAGGCTGGTAGTTGAAAGAATAAAGAAAATTAAAGGTTATTACTACAAAGAGGTAAAGTCATACATGTTGAAGCAGCGATGCAGCTTGCACTCAGGGAGCCATTACTAAGTAACTGAGAACAAAGCCAAGAAGAGAACAGAGGAGGAAAGCCTGCAAAAGCAACAAACACTTTGGAGGAAAATCAGCAGAAGGGAGAATAGATTGCCTTTGTGTCTATCACCCTCCCCACTGGTTCAGGTCACTTGTAACATGCACTGGTGCTTTACTCCCAAGAATACCAACATTATCCCATTGGTCTGTCTAGCTTAATACTGTATGTTCTGACTGGCAGCAGCTCTCCAGGGTGTCAAACAGGAGTCTCCCCTGACCCTACGGGCAGAAGCTGGGGACTGACCTTTGGCATGCAAAGCAGATGCTCCCCCATTGTGCCATGGCCCTTCCCAAGAGAAAGAACTTGTCTGCTCTTTCTCCAAAGTCACCTTGAAATGCTGTGAGAATGGAGCTTGGAAAAGTTACTTTTTTGAACTACAACTCCCATCAGCCCAATCCCGTGGCCACATGCTGGCTGGGGCTGATGGGAGTTGTAGTTCAAAAAAGTAACTTTTCCAAGCCCTGTGGCCACTTAGGCATTGCCAGAAAAAGAGGGCATGCATCAGCAAAGAAGAGAGCAACTATTAGCATATGTATATGCACAAACAAATTTAGAAATAAGTAGAATTCTGTAATTATAGGGTTTGTCACTAAAGGGCTTTTATCTTTAAGCTGGCCCTGGATTGGACATTCCTTAAAATAGTGGACACCTTCAGTTTGAGGACTATATCATGTCAAGCAGGACACATGGCCACCCCAGAATGGGATTGGACTAATACTCTGACTTGTGGAGTTCCCTCCCCTGAGCTCAGCTTGGTCCCCTCTCTTGTGGCCACAGAAAACTGACTGACTGTGGGGCTGGGGATGGAAAGCCGTGTGGGTGTGGGTATGGAATGGAAATGGAGTATCATGGAGGAGGACATGGCTGTCTGTCTGTCTGTCTGTCTGGAACAGTGAACAGGAGCCTTTCATGCTGCAACATTTTGTAGAGGTTCCACTGATTAGATCTTATAAAGGGCCCAAAGTTTTCTTGGCACTGTACAAAGATTAACAAAACAAAACCGTCCCTTCCTGCAGTTGTAACCAGATAGACATGATGCAAAAGGAAAAAAGGATAAGGATGAAATAGGAAAAAAGCAAATTGTCAGGCACTGCTTCCTTGTAAAGTTACATAATAAACAGTTGCAGAGGCAGAAGCATCTGATGAAGGCTCTGAAAGGGCGATGATGCTGGAAAATGTTTGCTCCACAGCTTTTTTTGATGGTACAGCTGGTTTAGCCCCTGCAACATGTATAAGCAATAATAAAAACAAGAGCATTTTATTCTGGGTTGTATTCTGTGCTAGTCATATTCGAATCAGAAGAACCATTGAAAGAAATGGACATGGCTATCTTAGCTTCATTAATTTTAATGGATCTACTCTGAGTATATCTTAGTTGGCTACAATCTTTTATTTATTAAAGTGTTTATATCCTACACTTCTCGCTCCAAGAACAAGAACTCCAAAGTGGTCACCAACAATTCAATGAAAATAATACAACAAAAGCCACCCGCAGCCATAGAGTGATATGAAAAGCAGCATAATGACTGGAGCCTTGTCCCTTACTCACTGACCAGATCCCTGGGATCATCTGGGCAAGCTCTCCCGCCCCGCAGTTATCTCATATTCGTTTAGTTTCTAAGCAAACTAAGATTTCAGCATAAGCACATAGCAAGCTGCCTTGTACAGATTCAGACTATTAGTTCATCTCCCTCAATATAGAACAGAGTTTGGAAAAGTTACTTTTTAAAACTACAATTCCCATCAGCCCCAGCCAGCATGGCCACTGGATTTGGCTGATGGGAGTTGTAGTTCAAAAAAGAAAACTTCCAAGCTCTGATACAGACTACATTGACTGCCAGCATCTCTCCAGGGTTTCAGACAGTGCGTCTCGCCCAGCTGTACCTGGAGTTGCCGGAGATTGAACCTGGGACCTTCTGCACGCAAAGCAGATACTTGACCACTGAGTTACAGCCCTTCCCCATAGGGCAGTGATACCAGTCATTTGGAACACTGCTTCTCTTGAAATGAGAGGCACCTACAAACCTGGTATTTTGTCGCCTGCTGAAACCGTTACTGCATTTTGTAGTGCACTTGTAAAGCATTTTGCAGAGAATTAATTTGATTCAGTATTAGGCTGTGAGCGCACTAGCTGTGACAGCAAAGCATTTCCACTGGCCACACCTGGAGGGGCAATGGGTTGATCTGCCAATCAGTAGCGAAATCTGTCTGAAGTGAATTTAAAAGAAAAACTCGAGCTGGTCCCACCAGGATTTACTGTAAAAAGGGGCAGGGTTTGACTAGCATCATGTGCCCCCGTTTTCAGAAAAGAGAGGTGGAGATGCACTGGAACCAGCAGAACAGTAAGTGCATCTCTGCCCTGAATAATTCATTCTGTATTATTTGAGCTTTATCATCTTATCATTGTACACTTTTTTAATGATTTTATTGTACACAGTCTTTTTTTTAATGAGTTGGCAGTTTACAAATAGAACTATAAATTAAATAAACAAGGAAGTGGCAGTTTTCAGGGAGAACAGGAGCAAAATCAAGAAATGGCCATTTCTCTCTCTATAGGAGGACAGAGTTGTGTGTGTCACGCAGCCTGCCTTGTGCCCCTTAAACTAGCCTGTTGTCCTCAGGTGTGGTGGAGGAGGCTCTCCCATCACCAGTGTTGAGCCAAGATTCATCTCCCAGTCCAGGTGACTTCTGCTTGTGGAATGGAGGGGCACAGTTGCCTCAGGTTGCCTCTTGGGCTGCTAATAAGTACCGACTAGGGGTGGAAGGATCTGTCCATTTCAATTATCTCTGTTTCTCATTTTTCCAACCTTAAATTCAGTTCTGCAGCAATTTGGAATTAAAAAATCCATATGAAAATTCTTCAGCACTTTCCTGCAAATTTATCCAAATATAAACCCATTTTTGTATTCACTTTTTTACTAATGCACATATTTTTGTGAGCACTTTCTCCTAATATAATGCATTTTTATATGTTATTTTCACTAATATATTCCTTATTATCCAGTTTCCCCTAACGTATGTACGCATTTCTGTAAACACTGGAGAACTGCATAGCACAATTCAGATACAAATGGATTTTGACAGATGCCTGTGTTTCGGTTCTCGTATTGTTTTGAAAAGTGCATATTTTGATAGATTTTGGCTTTAAATGCCGACAATCAAATTTCTTCCCCATCGTTAGTACCAACAACTCGTCCTCATCCATCTGGGGTTGGGAGGTAGGGCAGGGATGGGGAACATGCAGCCCTCCATATATTGCTGGACTATGACATCCATCAGCCCTCACCATTGGGACTGGTGGGAATTGGAGTCTGTGATGTTCCTGTATTAGTGTATATATGGTAAGTGCTGTTTGGATAGGAGATACATGGTAAGTGGAATGAAAGAGGAGGGGGGAGTAAATGGGCAGTAGAATGCTGGATGATTGGCTGAGTGTTTGGATGGCTGGAGGATATAAATGGAAGGATGACAGTTGAATCTGTGTGGACGGTGGACGTTAGTGGGTTGTTTTGGTGGGTTTGTGAGAGGAGATTGTGTGGAGAGTTGGTGGATGTGAGGAGAGTGTGGAGTTCAGATTAATACTAAGACCAGTACCTCAGGAATAGATGAAAACATATGCTTAAGTGCCTTTATAAAGAAATCTTGTTATCTTTGTTATTTAATAAATATGTTTGGTTTACCAAAGGCCTGATCCTTGGCTGGGGTTTCACAGACCAGAAGGGAGGGTAAGGTAAGTACCAAGGCTGAAGGGAAACTGTAACAAATGGTGGCAGCGGTGAAGGGGATAATATAACACCACAAGTATTCAGAGCAAACCAGAATTATATATAAAGATCAAAGGGATTGGGGACATCTTAAGCACTCAGTCACAGAGGTAACCTGATAGAGAGACTCAGGCAGAGTCTCTGGGACTACTGGTTATAGGACGTGACTGGTGGTGCTGCCTAGCAGGGGGATCTGTTGAGATCTGTGCTAGAGCGGGGAGAGAAACCATAAAAAAGGACAGTCCGGACTGGTGGAGTCCCTGGTGGTGCCTAGTGACAGGCAGTAACCACGAGCAGGTAGGAACCTGACAGGGAGAGCCAGGGAAGGGCGTCACATGTGGTGGCAGTAGAGGTGGGATACGAACAAAGGAGACTACGTCACAGGTGTTGGCTGTAGCAGTGGTACGAATAGTAGAGAATCCCTAACAGTGGTGTGGCAAATAGAAATAACAAAACAAGATTATTTGTGAGAGTGACTGGCAAAGAGTGTGTGGCAAAGAGTGAGTGAACTCAAACACCATGGCTGAATATATAAAAATGAAAAGAGAGGAGCTGGTGAAGAAGTGCATAACATTCAATTTACCTCACGAGGGTAAAGGGGTAGATGAATTGAGGGTAGCACTTATAGGATTTGCAACTGCCCAGCAAAAACAACCTTTCAGGGAAGAGACCCCAGAAGGATACTTAAGCAATCCCGCTTATATAGAGTATTTGAGAGAGAAGTTAAGATGGGAGGCTGAGGAAAAAGACAAGCAGAGGGAGTTGGAAACTGAGAGATTGAGGATGGAAGCTGATGGGAAAGATAAACAGCGAGAGTTAGAAACTGAGAAGTTGAGGATGGAAACTGAGAGATTGAGGATGGAAGCTGATGGGAAAGATAAACAGTGAGAGTTAGAAACTGAGAGATTGAGGATGGAAACTGAGAGAATGAGAGTGGATGCTGAGATACAAGGGGAAAGATTAAAATTGGATAGAGAGAAATTTCACTCTGAGGAGACAAGGAAAGACAGAGATGGAGCAAAAATAAAAATGACTCCAAAGGACTTTGCTGTCTATGAGCCTGGTCAAGATCCTCAAATTTATCTCACAACCTTTGAAAAGGCAGTTCAGTTGTGGGGGCTACCTGAAGATAAATACATGCAGTATTTATCAAACCTGATCAAAGGGGAATTGGCAGAGGTATACCAATATTTCCCCTCAGACAGGCCCGTCACCTATGCTGAGTTTAAAGAGGCAGTATACAAAAGATTCAGACTGGGACCTGACCATTTTAGAAAGTTATTCCGAAACTGTCAGATCCAAGCAGGGAGGTCTTTTGTGGAACTGGGAGCAAAGTTGATGGATATATTTGGAAAGTGGATGAGTAGTGCCAAAGCTCAGTCAGTGGAAGAGGTGAAAAGCCTCATGATATTGGATCAATTATTCCATCAGTTACCACCAGAAGTAAGGCTCCTTGTCAAAGACCGTTCCCCTACATCGGTGCAGGAGGCCGCAGAGATGGCAGATCACTTTGCCTCCAATAGAACTGGCTGGGTGGGGAAAACATCAAGAGATTTTAAACCCAGACCATATAGTGGCGGCAGAAATGATGTGGTGCCACAGCGAGTGAGTCCTCCAGTAAAATCTGAAGGGCACAAGACACCCCAGAGTGGATCTGTGTACCCTAAAATGGAGGAGAAATTATGCTATAAATGTGGTTATCGAATCTAAGGTCACCATAGCAACCACTAGCAGGCCTGCTGAAGGAGACAAACTGTATCAAGTGGTCTCTGGGGAAGAGACAGAGCATTTCAGAGAAGAACTGAATAAGGATACCAGTTTGAAGCAAATAAAGGAGCAAGCCCTGACCCAACAGATTCCTTTCACTGACAAACTGAGGAATCAAGTTGTGTGTGAGAATGGGATTTTATATAGACTGTGGATGCCTGCTGAGAGAAAGGATGAATGTGAACCAGTGAAGCAATTGATAGTACCTAGCAAATACAGAACCAGATTGCTAGAGGTAGCCCACGATGTCCCATGTGCAGGACATCTGGGAATAAAAAAGACCAAGAGGAGATTGGCTGCACACTATTATTGGCCAAACATCTCCAAAGATGTAAAACAACATTGTCTATCTTGTGGTATATGACAAAAGGTGGGAAAAAGTGGAGTAAAGACTAAGGCACCCTTAAAGCCCCTTCCTATAATTTGACAACCCTTTTATAGAGTGGGAGTAGATTTGGTGGGCCCTTTTTCCAAACCCACAAGGCATGGCAAGAAATATCTATTGGTGGTGGTGGATTTTGCCACCAGGTACCCAGATGCAGAAGCACTAAGATCTGTAGAAGCCCCTGTAGTGGCAGAGGCTTTATTAAAAATCTTTATGAGGCTGGGTTTCCCTCATGAAGTGCTGACGGATCAAGGCAGTGTATTCATAGGAGAAGTGATGCAATGTATGTGGAAATGTTGTGGTCTAAAACATCTAAAGACCACTACTTACCTTCCCGCCACTAATGGGCTAACTGAGAGATTCAATGGAGTTTTGAAGGGCATGATAAGAAGCTATGTTCAAGATCACCCACAAGACTGGGATGAACGTTTGGGATGCTTCTTATTTGCATACAGAGAAGTTCCTCAGGAGTCAACAGGCTTCTCACCCTTTGAACTGATGTTCACTAGAAAAGTGAGGGGACCTTTGGAACTGTTAAAAAATTCATGGGAAGGAACCCTGGGAGAGTACAAAACATCTGTAGTAGATTTTGTATTGGAATTCCGCAATAAATTAACATCAGTGATGGAAGTTGTGAAAGAGAATCTCAATCAAGCTCAGCAGAAGCAAAGTTACTGGTATGACAGAACAGCCAGGGAACGTGTGTATGATGTGGGAGATATGGTTATGACGTTCATACCCAGGAAACATGACAAATTACAGGCTAACTGGGTGGGACCATATACCATAAGAGATAAGCTTGACACAGTGACGTATGTAATTACCACAGACCAATTAAACAAAAACAAAGTGGTTCATGTAAATATGTTAAAGCCTTACCATACCAGGGATGCAAAGGTGTTGCAAGTTACCTTATTCCCTGAGGGAAGTGGGCCTGAACTTCCGGATTTGGTACAGGAAAGCAAAGACAAAGGAGGGGTAGATCAAGTGGAATGGTCAGAGGAGGTGAAGGAGGAAGTAAAGGAAGAGATTCTGAGAGTTTTGAAAAACTATGGGAATTTCTTCAGCAATAGACCTGGCCGAACCAGTATAGCCAAACATTCCATTGATACTGGAGATCATGCCCCAATCAGATCTATGCCGTACCGTGTGAATGGGAAAGTTTTGAGTGAAATCAAAAAGGAGGTTGAAGATATGCTAGAACTAGGAGTGATCAGGGAATCTATCAGTCCCTGGGCCTCAAGTATTGTCCTGGTTCCGAAAAAAGATGGAACGACAAGATTTTGCATTGATTATCGGCTAATCAATAAAATTACTGTCCCAGATGCGTATCCTATGCCTAGGGTGGACGCAATGTTAGAGTTGTTGGGGGCAGCAACCATTATCTCTACGTTAGACCTCTGTAAGGGATTTTGGCAAATGGAACTAGATGAGCAATCCAGAGCCAAAACTGCCTTCAGTACACCAGATGGGTTATATGAGTTTGTGACCTTACCCATGGGACTAAGGAACTCACCAAGTTCGTTTCAGAGGCTAATCAATACTGTGTTGCGAGGCATGTCAGATTTTGCAGTGGCCTATATCGATGACGTGGCCATTTTTAGCAAGTCAGTGCCTGAGCATGTCCAACACCTGACAACAGTATTAGAGGCATTAAGAAAGGCAGGCCTCACAATAAAAGCGAAGAAATGCCAGTTTGGGTTGAAGGAGGTGGTCTATTTAGGACATAAGGTGGGGAGTGGGAAAATCACCCCCTTATGGAGCAAGGTGGAGGCAATACAAGCGTGGCCTATCCCCTTAACCAAAAAACAAGTTAGGGCATTTCTAGGTGTTGCTGGTTTTTATAGGAAGTTTGTGAAAAATTTTGGGGAAATAGCAACCCCCTTGCATGAATTGACAAAGAAAAAGTGTTCTGAGTGTGTGGTATGGACGGATGAATGTCAGAAGGCTTTTGATCTGCTGAAGCAAGCCTTGTGCCAAGGACCCATATTAATAGCACCAGACTATGAGCAACCATTCATCGTGGCTACAGATGCGTCAGACCTCGCGCTGGGAGTCGTCTTGCTGCAGGAGAGAGAAGGCACCAGACATCCAGTGGCATATCTGAGTCGCAAGCTGATGCCGAGGGAGAAAAACTATTCGTCGGTCCAAAAGGAGTGCCTAGTGGTCGTGTGGGGACTGAATAAGTTGCGCCCATACGTGTGGGGACGAAGATTCACGGTAACAACGGATCATCGGCCTTGTTATGGTTACAGACTATGAAAAACCATAATACTATGCTGCAGAGGTGGTCCTGGGCCCTACAAGACTATCAAGTGGACTTCCAGTTCATCAAAGGCAAGGACAATGTATTGGCCGATGGACTGTCAAGGCAGGTGGCTGGGACTGCAGTGATGTGACCAGACGGAGGAACAAAGAAAGACATTTTCCCCAGAGAGACTTGTTTTACTTATTAACGCGACGTATGAATCCTGGAACAGGAATAATACTTTGCCGTTATTTTAAGGGGGGGGAAATGTGATGTTCCTGTATTAGTGTATATATGGTAAGTGCTGTTTGGATAGGAGATACATGGTAAGTGGAATGAAAGAGGAGGGGGGAGTAAATGGGCAGTAGAATGCTGGATGATTGGCTGAGTGTTTGGATGGCTGGAGGATATAA
Organism: Rhineura floridana; assembly: GCF_030035675.1. NCBI lineage: Eukaryota > Metazoa > Chordata > Lepidosauria > Squamata > Rhineuridae > Rhineura > Rhineura floridana. The sequence continues at coordinate 28,777,131 of NC_084494.1, read as the reverse complement.
ATGGAAGGATGACAGTTGAATCTGTGTGGATGGTGGACGTTAGTGGGTTGTTTTGGTGGGTTTGTGAGAGGAGATTGTGTGGAGAGTTGGTGGATGTGAGGAGAGTGTGGAGTTCGGATTAATACTAAGACCAGTACCTCAGGAATAGATGAAAACATATGCTTAAGTGCCTTTATAAAGAAATCTTGTTATCTTTGTTATTTAATAAATATATTTGGTTTACCAAAGGCCTGATCCTTGGCTGGGGTTTCACAGACCAGAAGGGAGGGTAAGGTAATGACCAAGGCTGAAGGGAAACTGTAACAAATGGTGGCAGCGGTGAAGGGGATAATATAACACCACAAGTATTCAGAGCAAACCAGAATTATATATAAAGATGAAAGGGATTGGGGACAGCTTAAGCAGTCACAGAGGTAACCTGATAGAGAGACTCAGGCAGAGTCTCTGGGACTACTGGTTATAGGACGTGACTGGTGGTGCTGCCTAGCAGGGGGATCTGTTGAGATCTGTGCTAGAGCGGGGAGAGAAACCATAAAAAAGGACAGTCTGGACTGGTGGAGTCCCTGGTGGTGCCTAGTGACAGGCAGTAACCACGAGCAGGTAGGAACCTGACAGGGAGAGCCAGGGAAGGGCGTCACAGAGTCCAACAACATCTGGCGGGCCACAGGTTCCTCATCCCTGATGTAGGACTTTTGGTTGAGAAGGCATAGCTTCTACAGAGTCTTGAGTCCTGGCACAACTCTATTTTTGAAATTACGTGTCTCCCTCCTTCAATAGGGTGTTTCAGCAGAACAGCTGCCCGGCTTATGAACTTCCCTTTGGTGTCTGGTTGGACATTGCCAGAAGGCAGAACTGCTGAGCTAGATGGAGTGAGGGTCTGACTCAGCATGGCACTTCTTATATTCTTATGATGATTTGGAAGAAAAATGTCTGTGGGCAGCACCCTTGGAGATTGAATTGCATTCAATTTTTCCAAAACAAATAAATATTGTATTGAGCTTGTGGTGGTGAAACATCTGAACACCGATTGGCTGAGCTGGCATGGAATGTTAGGTTTTCCAAGGAATGAAACAGTTTGCAATCTTGCTTCTGTGAGGGAATGGAAAGTTGTCAGTGTGGATGGGATTAAAACCTTCCATAGAGCATGGGTGGTGAGACATCAGGTTTTGTGGAGTCTACTTTGTTTTTTTCCCTGGAACCATGACGCCCATCAGCTAGAGCCACATGCAGTGGTTTGGAGTGTGTGTGAGCGGGTATGCAAAAATGGTGGCTCATGGGTGGCACAGGTTGCCTACTGCAGTCTGTGAGCATAGGGTGAGATAATTTGCACGGATAAGTACAAATCTACATCTGAGTTACTACAGGGATTCTGACACAATTAGGTCTAAAACTGGTCAGAGACCTGCATTTAGTCCTGGTCAAAGACAACATGTTAATACTTTTATTTATGGGCAAGGAAATGGAGGTTGAGTGACAAGTAATTAGTAAGTGTCTGTCATATCCATTTTAGTTTTAATTTTCAATTTTCCTCGATAAACTCTTCAGATCTCAGAACGGTTGTTCACACACTACACTGAACACAGCTGCAAGTGGTCTCTACACATGTCCAAGTGTTTGTGTGAAAAGAGTGTGCACTTGTTCATTTGTACGGCTCAGCTATTGTGTACACAGGTACACTGAGTACACTTGTTGAACATTGCACAGGAATTGCTGTATGAGTGTACTGCTCAACTGTTTGTTTACCCAGGTACACAAAGCGCACACTCATTGAAAATAACACGGGAGTACCCATAGAGTTAGAAGCCTTTGCTGAAACCACCGAGACCCTCAGTAGATCTCAAGTTACCTTCTGGGAACATAGGAAGCTGCCTTATACTGAGTCAGATCATTGATCCATGTAGCTCAGTATCGTCTACCCTGACTGGCAGCAGCTTTCCAGGGTTTCAGACAGGAGTCTTTCCCAGCTGTAGCTGGAGATGCCAAGGATTGAACCTGAACCTGGGACCTTCTGCATGCAAGGCAGATGCTCTACCACTAAGCTTATAGCTCTTTTGTTTGCTTCTGCCACAAAGCAGGAATGGGGAACGTGTGACCCTCTTGGTGCTGCTAGCCTTCGACTCCCATCATCCCTGACTTATGCCATGCTGGCTGGTGCTGGTGGGAGCTGGAGTCCCAACAACATCTGGAAGCCACAGGCTCCCCATCCCTGCCACAGAGCATAGTAAGGGTCAGGAACTAGGGAAGCTAAGAAATCCTAGGAAGCAGTGGAGTTTAAGGGACTGGGAAGTCAGAAGGAAAGAGGCTGAAGGAAGGGTGCTGGGCCAAGTCTTACAATGCCTTGGGACTGAAAATGGTGAACCTGACTGAAAGGTAGGTTCGGAATAAGTCTTGAGGAATGTTAGAGTTTTTTTGGTAGATATATATTGCAGTGGAGTGCAGAAATAACCGGTCTGTTAAAACTGGTGGTTGAAAGAATAAAGAAAGGTTTATTACTACAAAGAGACAAAGCTATACATGCTGAAGCAGCCATGCATCCTGCACTCAGGGAGTCATTACTAACTAACTGAGAACAAAGACAGGAAGAGAAGGAAAGCCTGCAAAAGCAACAAGTACTTTAGAGGAGAATCAGCAGAGGGAAGAATAATTGCCTTTGTTTGTGCCCCCCTCCTCCCCCCGGTTCAGGTTATTTGTAACATGCATTGGTGCTTTGCTTCCAGCAAGGAAAAGGGCAGACGATTGAAGGAATTGCAGCAAGAGGGGGTTATGAAGAAACCTGACATGGCACATGATCAGTAATGCTTGTATGCTAAGCAGGGAGGAAGAGAGGTGTGCTTGGTGACTGATCCAGCCACAGGATGACAAAAAGAAATGAGGCAAAATAAGCAATATAAAGCTGGAACTGGAAGAAACAATCGTTGGTGCAAACATGGAACTGAAAGGAAGGAGGAGCCAAGGAACAAGTAGGACTCAATAAACTTCACATAGGGCCATATACATTCCAAAAAAAGAGGAAATATGTCAGACACACAAAAAAAGGTGCAGATTTGCATAAAATGTACGTATGCTAATTTATATAGATATATGCAAATTTGGAAGTGATCATTATGATTTAAACGGAAATGCAATACATCTCACGATAGTGAGGAAGACTACAATCAGGGGGCCTTTGCACACGGTCAGTCTGCCGTCAAAGTGCTATGCCCTGATGGACAGCTTCAAGCCTCCTGCTCCTCCCTTCTTAAGGTTCTTTCTCTTTCATTTAGACTTAGCCCAGACAGCCCTTCAGATAGAGGACTGTCCTCTGAAAAGTAGGAGGCATTGCCAACCGTGTGCCCTGTTGGCAGGAAGGAAGTGGGCAGGCAAGAGAGGATGCCGTGGGGCATTGTGTTGCTAAGCCTAGGGCAGAGGCAGGCAAGCTTTTTCTACCGAAGGGCCACATTCCCTCCTGGCCAACCGTTCAGAGGCCAGATGCCAGAGGTGGGAGGGGCTTGAGGCAAAAGTGGGCAGAGCAACAAAGGCAACGTTTCCCTTTGTGCAGCAGGCTCATTTCTACACATACTCACACACCCCTCTCTATCCTCCCTTCAGGCACGCAGGGGGCATTGTCAGAGTTTAAGGACTCATTCCAGCCAGGCAAACATATTGAAGGAGACTGCAAAGCATTGCCAGAAGGGGGTGTGGCCTAGGGAGAGGGGGACGTGGCTGGGCGAGTGGTGGGGCTTGGGGAGATTTCTGAGGGTGAGATGGAGAGGCCCGGAGGACTATGTTGGTTCACCTGGGCAGACGTTCCCCATTCCCGGTCTAGGGTCTCCGTAAGGGGAAGACTGCCAAGAGTAGTTCTTACTATCACAGCCGAGTTGGGAGCTGGCAACCCCAAGGAATCAATAAAGGTAAAGATGAAAAGTGTCAGGGCTGATTTTATTTTGAACCCACAGCCAGTTGTCTGACTTCAGCCTTTTAGTCGGCTTCTAGTTCCGCAATGATGGTTTTGTCTGTGCATTGCAGTTGCCCTGGTGACCTTACTCCTCATTTGCCCGGGGTAGTCCATGTGTCCCACGCTTCAGAGGCATGCTTTGCCTTTTTTAGGAACATTGGGAGCTGAGCTCGGTCTGTCTTGGAGTACTGAAATAGCACCTCTGGAAGATCCTGAAGCAGTCAAAGCAAGCCTTTCTTCAGGATGCTCAGAATTGCTGCTGGATCTTCCAGTGGTAATTAAATTAGGCAAGTGGAAAATTGCATTAACAATATTATGGTTAAGTATTTCAAGAGGCAGCCTGCAGGGAGGGACCTCTAAAGACTTAACAAAGATAATATAGAACTCATTTTCTCGGCATTTAGTCCAACTCTCCCGACATTCTGTCATACTTAAGAGACAGCAAGTGGATGGAGAGATGTTTTCCTCCCTCTCTCATCATACTAGAAGCTGGGCTTGGCCAATGAAGCTGAATGACGGGAGGTTCAGGACAGTCTGAAAGGAAGCACTTCTTCACACAGTGCACTGTTAAGACAATGGAGTTTGCTACTATAAGATATCGTGATGACCACCAATGTGGATGGTTTCAAAAGGAGGTTAAACTAATCCATGGGGGATAAGGCTATCAGTGGCTACTAGCCATGATGGCCATGTTCTCCATCCACGGTCGGAGGTGGTATGCCTTTGAATGCCAGTTGCTGGGAATCACAAGTAGGGAGAGTTCTGTTGCCCTCAGGTTCTGCTTGTGGGCTTACTATTGGCATCTGGTTGACCACTGTGAGAACAGGACGCTGGACTAGATGGTCCTCTGGCCTGATCCAGTAGGGCTCTTAGAAGCCCCTGTGGTGGCTGTTGGAGAAAGAAGAAGCTAGGACAAGGAGTGTAATGGTGGCAACTGAGCTTGCTGTTCTCTCTTCTCTGATCCCGTCGGGGCTTGATTCTTTGGAATCCTTCATTCGCTTCTGTGGCGTGGTAGATTTCAACTACACCCAGCTATCAAAGGTACAAGAGCCCTGCCCTCTTTTGCTCTCTTTCTCCCCTAGTGGTGAGTGGGAGGAGAGGAAGGTAGTGGCCTTCGAAAGACTGGAATACCCCAACCCTTCTCTTTGGCCATCCATCTAAACTGATGGGCCTTTACCAGGTGTATAATATATAGAGCATGCATGGCTTGTATGCCGGCGTTACATCTCTTTGTTGTACTCCAGTGTGACCAAGTGAGAAGATCCTGCATGGAAACTCTTCTGCTGGTAGGATTGCCTTTGTGGTTGGTGAGGAATGCCAGGCGGCAGTGACTGGTCAGGGGAAAGGCGCATGCTAGGTTTTGGCAGGTCAGGATGTGAGTCCAACAGGAAAAGTGTGAGACAGCGAGCGACAGAGCAGTCCTCCACAGCATGACATACTTAGGTTCCGTTGACAAAATATCTGCTCGCATATGTGAGGTGGGAAAAGAACACACCAAATGGGCCAGTGAAATACCCAGGGATCTAGCTGTCTGGGGTCTCGGGGGGTCTTAGACCCCTTACCTTTTTGGGAGCAGGGTCCCTATGTCTCCAGCAGCCTACAAGCCAATCGGCATGAAAGGAGAGTGTTCTATTCTAACCTGCTTCCTTGGTCCTTCCCTGCTGACTGGAGCCAAGCAGAGTAAAAGGAGTTGAGTTAACACCTGAGTAGACTCTTCTCAGTAGCTAACACTCTCCCCTTTCATGCTTATTGGCTCCTAGGGATGTCTGTTGTTGTGGGAGAAGGCATTAACAAGGATCTCATTCTCATCTCTGGAGCATAAAACAGCTGGGGGGGGAGGGTGTGTGGCTTTGACTAACATGAAGGGACCCTGCACTTTTCAATTTGCCAGTGCCACTACACTACTGGAAATACCTGGTGCTCAACAGCCCTTGAGGAGGAGATTTCTTTGGGAGTCACACTCAATTCCTGGTTGTTGCAAGGGGAGGGGGGGAACTAATGAGAGTTAACCTTTGAGATGCCTGCTGCAATTTGGGTCCTTGAAAGAAAAGGGCAAAGCTGCTGGGAGGAGCCCAGCTGGCCTTATCTCTCTCAAAGCTGCAATGCCTGGAAACTGTGTAGGAGGAAAAAAGGACGAACCCTTCCCCAGTCAAGTGAGTGAAGTGACTCTCATCCTGGCACAAGGCCTGCCCTGCCCTTTATCAGCTTCCCTAACACATGCCTACGGACAGACATGTTGGTCAATCTTGGTTTCTCTCCCTTGCTCATTCCTTCCAAATTTACGCTGAGTTCTCTACATTTCCACATCAGTTTTTTTTTTAAAAAAGTCCACATGAAATTTCATCAGCACTTTCCTGTGAATTTCTGCTAATATTCACATTTTTTGCATACCTAAAAGAATGCATTTTTGTATATTACCTTCACTCATATACGTATTTTTATGCACATTTCAACTCCTGTGTATGCATTGATTTTTTTACACATTCCTTGACTGGAGCACTGCATTGCAACATTCAGAGAAGTGTGAATTCTGAAGGATGGCTGGGTTTCAGTTGGCATATCATTTTGGAATTTATTTATTATTTATATTTATTTATTAATTAAATTTATATACTGCCCCATAGCCGAAGCTCTCTGGGCGGTTTACAACAGACAAAACATCTGACATACAATTAAAACCTCATATTTAAACAGTTTAAAAATACGTTACAAATATCAAAAATTAAACATAATTAAACACATACTAAAATGCATATTAAATGCATATTAAATATTACTAAAATGCTGAAAATGCCTGGGAGAAGAGGAAGGTTTTTACCTGGCGCCGAAAAGATAGTAATGTCGGCGCCAGGCGTACCTCATCAGGAAGAATATTCCATAGTTCGGGGGCCACCACCGAGAAGGCCCTTTTTCTTGTTGTCACCTTCCGGGCTTCTCTCTGAGTAGGCACCCGGAGGAGGGCCTTCGATGTTGAGCGCAGTGTACAGGTAGGTTCATATCGGGAGAGGCGTTCCATCAGGTATTGTGGCCCTATGCCGTACAAGGCTTTTTAGGTTAAAACCAGCACCTTGAATCTATCCCGGAAACATATAGGCAACCAGTGCAAGCAGGCCAGAATCGGTGTTATATGTTCGGACCACCTGGTCCCGGTTATCAGTCTGGCCGCCGCATTTTGCATGAGCTGCAGTTTCCGAACCGTCTTCAAGGGCAGCCCCACGTAGAGTGCATTGCAGTAGTCTAATTTAGAGGTTACCAGAGCATGGACAACTGAAGCAAGGTTTTCCCTGTCCAGATAGTGATGTAACTGGGCCACCAGCCGAAGCTGGTAGAAAGCACTCCGTGCCACCGAGGTTACTTGAGCCTCCAGTGACAGGGATGGTTCTAAAAGAACTCCCAGACTACGAACCTGCTCCTTCAGGGGGAGTGCAACCCCATCCAGGACAGGTTGCACATCCACCATCTGGCCAGGGGAACCACCTACTAACAGCATCTCAGTCTTGTCTGGATTGAGCTTCAATTTATTCGCTCTCAACCAGTCCATTATCGCAGCCAGGCATCGGTTTAGCACCTTGACAGCCTCACCTGATGAAGATGAAAAGGAGAAACAGAGCTGCGTGTCATCAGCATCCTGGTGACAACACACTCCAAAACTCCTGATGACAGCACCCAGCGGCTTCATGTAGATGTTAAAGAGCATGGGGGACAGAACTGACCCCTGCGGAACTCCATATTGGAGAGCCCAGGGTACAGAGCAATGCTCCACAAGTACTACCTTCTGGAGACGACCCGCCAAGTAGGAGCAGAACCACTGCCAAGCAGTACCTCCAACTCCCAAATCCGCAAGTCTCCCCAGAAGAATACCATGGTTGATGGTATCAAAAGCCGCTGAGAGATCAAGGAGAATCAACAGAGTTACACTCCCCCTGTCTTTCTCCCGACAAAGGTCATCATACAGGGCGACCAAGGCCTGTACTTGGAAAGTACAAATTAGGTCGGTTCGCCTTTGCAAGTGAACAGAATGGAATTTCTCCTCCGTCCCTATGCACACCTGGCCTGGCACACATTTCCAGGCTTTTGCTGAAACGCGTCAGACCTGCACTTCATAGTGAACAGCAATTCTCAGGAATGGCACTGGAGAATCAACTTCAGTCTGGTCACAGTTTTTGGATTTTTTGCCCAAGAAACTGAGTCAGCCTCAGACCACTTGATCTCACTCAGAGCCTGGATATTGGGCAATCTGGGAAACTGAGTGGCACAGTGATTCAGCACAGAGCTATGGGGCATATGTGTTTTATAGTGGTGAGGTCAGAGCAAGGTTACTCAAGCTGCTATTCCTCTGATACGAGAGAGCCATTGAAAGACAGGGACAATCAAAGGGATTGTAGGGATTTGTTTGCCGTTTTAAGTGCCACTTCTCTGCCTTAGGAGGTTAAGGGAATCAGACGAACACTGGTAGCAGGGTTTGGATGGAAGCATTCCTGGGAGTTTGGTTCCAGAGAACCCCAAATATTGAGGGCTGTAGCCAATGGTAATCCGATTCAGACTAGATCCATTGAAATTAGTGGACATGACTAATGTAGGTTCAGTGATTTCAGTGGGTTTTCTCTAGGGATGGAGGAGAAATTTAATTCAGTTTGCATTTAATGCCAAATCTATAAAATCCACACTTCCTGAAACAATATGAGAACCAAAACAGAGCTATCCTTCAAAATTTGCACTTATTTGAGTTTTGCAATGCTGTTTTCCAAACAAGCAATGTTTTTAAAAATGCATATACGAGGGAAAAATGTACACAAATGTGAATATATTAGTAAAATTAACATACAAAATGCATTGCATTGGAAAAATTGTTCGTAAAATGTGTACATTAGTCAAAACCGCATATAGAAATGCTGTAAAATGCATGAAGAATTTTAATAAGGTTTTTTAAAAAAGAAATTCTCAAATTTCTGCAGAAATGTGAGGAACTGAATTTAAGAGATGAACAAATCAGAAATGGAGAGATCTGGAATTGACAAACCTTTCTATCCCATGGTTATTCTGAGTACAGCTTAGGGGGATACAACTCTGGAATGATGTGACGCTACATCTCCTGGCTCCCAACCAGAGAAGCAGACTCAGGACTTGGAGACTGGGTTTTTCTGCGGAAAGCTTTATTTCAGAAAGCAGAACAGGGATCTAGCATCTTATGCTGGGCCTAAACCGGGATTCAAACAAGAACAGGCATACTAGACATTGGAAGCAACAGCAGACAAGCTGTCACAACAGCAAATACAAGCAGTGCTACTTCTTACATGCAGAAATAGCGTGGGCACTTAACACTATTGATTCAGGCTGTCTTCACCACGAGCTGCAAGGCTGGGGCTACGACGGGTGGTGGTGGATGAAACTGGGCTACTTGTAAGCATCTCTTCTCTATCCTCCGTGACCTTGGAGATATGCCAGTTTCTGACTCTGCTGAGTTGCTTTTATTTTCCTCTGCCTGAGAAGTTCCAATGTTTTTGTTTGCACTTATCTCTTCTGCCATTTTGCTTGGCCTTGGTGCCTGCAGAGAGTCCTCAACTGCTGGTTGAGAAAAGGAAAGGCTGTCTGAGCCTTTCTCAGTAACTCCAGCAGCTAGCTTTGAAGGTTCTAGAGACATCCTCTGTAACCACTTCATTTCCTTCACCAGTGCTGGCATTATCCTCCCCAATGTCAGTAACTCCTTCTCCGTTGTCCCAAACTTGCCATAGATTCTTCTTGGGACCCATGACACTCCAGATATTGTTGGACTACGACTCCCATTGGTTTTACCCAGCATGGCCAGGGGTCAGGGATAATGGGAGTTGTAATTTGGGAGTGTGTAACTGTTATACAATGTGCTGCCAAAACCTCCTTGGTCTGTTGTGTGTGTGGAGGTGTTATTGTATCTCTTTGTGTGCATATGAATTGGAGGTGTTTGTATGAGCATGTTAATGTTTTATATGAATTTTAATGGTATAATGTATTTATGTTTATGCTTTTAAATGTGAGTCATTTGGAGACCTTTTAGGCAGACTGATAAAAATAAATGTTTTTTTAAAATGGATTTTTAAAATTTAAATCAGATTTTTTATTTAAATTGGATTTTTAAAATTTAAATCAGATTTCAAAATTTTCTTAAAACAATTAGTAAACAAAGAGCCTTGGTCAGAAATCATCATGAATATTAGTTATACAGCTTCTAATTCATTTTTTCATTTCATTTATTTACGGTCAAGGACCCATATAGTTAAAACATAATAAAATGAGTATGTACAAAAATTATCAGAAAAGAACAGCATACACAATTGGTCAGAGGGAGATAGAAGGTTACATTTCAAAAAGTTTTGAACGTAAACATTGAGCAGCGTATAAAAATTTGGCCACATTCATAGTTGTTGCTCTGTTAGAACCCGAAATAAGATGGTAAATCAGGTTATCAGTCGACATCTGAGAGCAGTTTTTTGTTATATTGGCTATAAATTTGGATCGTAGAAGGTTGTAAAGAGAACAATTAAGGATAATATGAGCAAGTGTTTCAATTTTCCCGCTTCCACAAGGGCAAAAGCGTTGTTCATAGGGGATTGCTTTATACCTACCCAACAGTAAAGCAGATTGTAATGAATTAAATCTTGCCCTAGTAAAAATTAGACATAAATTAGGGTTAACAAGATAATCTAAATAGGGGGCCTGGTTTAAGGGTGTAAATTGGAATTTAAAATGTATAGGCGAACAGATTGTTGTAGCCTTCGAGATTGCCATTTGAAAATCAATGTCATTGAGCCGGGTATGAATAGCAAGTCTAGCTGAAGATAAAGTTTGGGTTGCTAAATATTCAAAAGATAGGCCAATTGACAAAAGATGTCTCCTAATGTTATTATTCCAGGTTGAGGGATAGGAGTCTCCCCAGATATGGGTTAAATAGCCAATTGGAGGATCATATGATATTTTGGCCCAATAATTTAGGGCCAGCTGCCACGCTTGGGATACTAAAGATGGAAGGCCAGCTTCTAGCCTGAGTGCAGCCAAAGGGGCGCACCGTGGCAAGCCCATTAGTTGGCGTAAAAAGGATGAAAGAACAGCCTCTACCGAGGGATTGAAGGCGTGGATCCAGATTGGAATTCCAAACAGTAATTGTGGAATAATTTTTAATCGGAAAATTTGAATTGCTGCAGGGAGATACCTCCCTCCTTTGTAATAGAAGAAACGAAATAGTTTCTTAACATTGTTTCGAGCCAATTTGATTGCAGATTTTATGTGAATGGCCCAGTTTAACGATGACTGAAAAGTAATGCCTAGGTATTTGTAATGTGAAACTAGAGTAAAGTGGTGCCCATTGACGTTCCAGGAGCCAACATTCCGACGATTGGAGAAAACTAAAATTTTGGTTTTCTGGTGATTGATTATAAGGTGGTTTTGAGTACAGTAAGTCATAAAGGTATGAATTAACCTTTTAAGGCCGATCTTTGTAAGGGACAAGAGGGCAGCGTCATCAGCGTACAAGAGAAGGGGGCACGTCTGATTCCCAATTTTTGGCGTATGGAAGTCCTTGGATATACACTGGGAGTTGAGATCATTTAAGAAAAGATTAAACAGATGTGGGGCTAGCGTACAACCTTGTCTAACTCTCTTATTGGTGGGGATTGAGTTCGTTAGGCCACCATCCCTGCCACAGCGGACTCGCAAGGAAGTTTGTTGATGTAGATTATAGATTAAAAACAATAATCTTTTTTCTATTGAGGTATGTGCCAATTTGTTCCACAATAACTCTCTAGGGATAGTATCGAAGGCGGCTTTCAGGTCAACAAATGCGACATAGAGACCATTGCCCCTATGCCTCATGTATTTGTCTGCCAAGTATGTGAGGAGAAGACAATGGTCTAAAACGGAGCTTCTCTTTCTAAAACCGGCCTGTTCAACTCCCAATATGTTTTCTTCTTCCATCCAGTTGATTAATTTGATTTTCAAATAGGAAGTGTATAGTTTACCTATTACAGAGAGAATCAGCTTCTAATTATATTCTGTGAATATGTGAACAGTAGTTTATGGAGATGGGAGATAACCTAATCAGCCCTATTCTGCAGGTGATGAAGTGCACGCTTTCTTTCAAGGCCTTGCCTCTCTCTAAGTGCAAAGACAGAGAAGATCAGTGGACAGAGAATTTGGGGAGATGGAGTAGATCTGAACAAGGGGACCACTGAAGTGGTAATGCAGCTCTTAACAGCAGTAGCCTCTTCTGCAGGTGTAGAGAGAACGTTTTCTTCTTTTGGATTAATTTGTTCTAAATTGAGAAATAAGTTGGGAACTGAAAAAGCAGGAAAAAGTATTTTTGAATGGTATTTCTTTTACAGACAATTAATAAGGAAGACGAATGTGAAGTAGAAGCCTGAGTTAACTATGCCACCCCATACTTTCTCCTGTTGACTTGGTTGAAATTGCCTAAATTTTATTAGTTAAAGAACTTTACATTTATCTAAAAACTGAAATAGTTAACCATTCAAAACTCCATTTGCATGTTTTGTTAATGTTGTTGCTTGTTATAGAATAAAAACCAACCTTAGTAGTACAATTTAAAAGACTGTTTGGTGGTGGCGATTCTGGCTCATCATGACAAAAATATCATGATTAATTGAACAGTTGGAGCTGGTTCATCTTCTGAGTGACTTCACAAGTTAATTCTCCTTTAGTATTAAAATGACCAAATTATCATTCCATTTTTTAATGAAAATTAATCTGAAAACTGTTCAGAATAACTGCTTAGTGTGTACTTACCTTCTAATGAAACATAGATTTTTGAATATATGTTAAGGTTATATTAAACAATAATGTACTTTTACTAAAAAAATGATGATTAAATAGAATCTTCCTTACTGGTGATTTAAACTGTGATTTAAATAATTAAAATCGAGTATTTCAGAGAAGCGACTGAAATCAGTTTGACTTAAATTAAATCAACCCTGCTTTTAGGAAACAAGCGACCTCCTTCTTCTTGGAATGGGAGCCGCTGTGTTTATACTCTGTTCATCAGATAGTAGCATGGAGGCCAACCATTCTGTCCGCCAACTGTCCTCACCCACAGGGCTTGGTCTCTGACTCTCCAGAATAAAGTTGCTGCATGTGCAAAAGAGAAAACACACACAAATGTATGGATTGATTTCATTTACAACAGTGGTAACCAATAACATGAATAAAAATGAATTAAAAAAATTAAAAAGCAACACAGAAGGCCAAAGTAGACATGACATTAAATCTGTCTAAGCATTTCACATGCACAGTTTAACCCCCTCCCTGTGGTCCTGATCCTACTTCAGGTCCCCTGTGGTGGGATTTTACACAAAAAATGCATGTTAATTGCTTTCATGTATATAGCTGTCTGAAACATTTTCAACAAATTTCTAAATGCTGTAACTGGGCTCTGGAAAAAGAGTGCAGGGAGGAAAAGAAAGAAGCTTCTCAAAGAAGTGCTTTGCATAGCTCCAGAGCCCCCACAGAAAAGGCCCTGCAACTGTTGAATAACAATCTGAACTCAGTGCTTCTATATTGGAATGGTTTTTCAGACATTTTAAAGATGTTTTTATTGTTTCATCACTTGTTTGCCATCCCAGGCTTCTTTGGGAGGAAGGGCGGGATATAAATTTAATAAATAAAATAATAATAAATAAACTCGCAGCAGGGAAAACCTGGAGCATGCTCTCACTGGCATGAATAAAAATAATGTGGAAGGGCATATAGGAAAACATGGACTATTTTATGTGCTCAGGAACAGGATTACATACACAAAATCAAAAAGAGCAATGCAACCAAGTGTGGGATATCTCTATTTCTCACAGCCTGAAAACATTTTCCCCCTGTTCCTTGTGAGTGACACTCTGGGCAATGTCTTTCTGCCCTACCCTGGTTCAAATTTTACCTAGGGCCAGGTAGAATGATCTGGGGATCAAACCTACCTCCCATAAGGCCATCCTTCTGCAAGATCATTCTTATTTTTCTTATGCATTGAAATGCATCTATAACAGTGATTCTCAAATGGTGCGCAGCGGCACACTGGTGCGCTGGAAGAGGTGACTAGGTGCACTGCGAATATTATGAAAGTATATTTTAAAAATGAGAAGAAACCCATTTATATAGTTATTTTTATTCATAGTTTAAAATATATTAATATATTTTTAATTTTGTACACAAAGTGCGCCAGAAAATTTTTATATGTTTTACAGTGCGCTGCGAACCAAAAACGTTTGAGAACCACTGATCTCTAAGCAGAGGGGAAGTTTATGTCAGGCAGAGGTCCTAAACTGCCTGCAAGGCCATTTCCTCCAACCACACCAGCCTGCCCCATCCCTGATGTCAGGTGGGGGGCAAGTAAAGATGTAGCAACTAAGGAACAATTGGAAGCTTAAAGTGTTCCTTGGCAAGCAGGGCTTGCTGTCTGCACTGATCAGCTCTGACAGGGAGCTCCACTGGGATTGGCCGCACTAGGGAGTACTAAACTGTGCCTGCAAAAGGACTTCAAAGGGGTTCACTGTAACCACCAATCCGCTGATTGGCATTGAGAGCAAACCCTTTGGAAGATGCTCTGTCAGCACCAATCAGCTGCCTGGTGGGTAAAGCAAACCCATTTGAAGTCCATTTGCAGGTATGGTTTAAATTCAGACTGTCAGCACCAGTCAGGTGACTGAGATACCAACTTTGCTGTGAGCCCTGCAACACCTGCTCCCTGCTTTGCTGCTCTGTTTCCACCTGGCCTGGGATGGCAAAGCCCTGACTTGACTCCAGCTACAAAAGCTGCTGCTGCTGTTGCTCCTGGGACCACAGACCATCTTGCTCTTATCCAGAAAGGTTTTCTGCTCAGGATGCCTGGAGACTGTTGGAGTGGGATGTTGTTTAGGGTTTTTTTGTTGGGTCAAGAATCAAGATTTAATTTTGGAGAATTGCTGTTACTGGGATTGTGTTTTTGTATTTTTATTGTTAAACTTTATTATGTGTTCTGCAGGGACTGTTTAATCTTATTGTATATTTGAGATGTTTTCATTAATGAATGTTTACAATTACTTAAATTGTTTAAATTCTGTGATATATTCTATTTCTTAGAGTGAATTATGTATTTGTTTGGTGTTGTAAGCTGCCTTGAGCATGGTTTGGTGGAATACAAATAAATGATGATTGGTGCTGACAGCGTGCCTTCAATGGGGCTTGCTCCTTGGGGAAGGGCCATAGCTCAGTGGTAGAATATCTGCTTTGCATGGAGAAGGTCCCAGGTTCAATCCTCATCAGGCAGAGCTGAGACCTGCCTGAAACCTTGGAGAGCCACTGAGCAAGATGGACCAATGAGTCTGACTCTGTATAAGGCAGCTTCCTATGTTCCACTGATCAACTGATTGGTGTTTCACTGATCAGCTGATTTGAAGTTGTCACCTGATGTCATAAGGTGACAACTGGCTGGATCCAGTTTGCTGCTCCTGATCTTGATGTGCCAGATCCTTTTAAAAGCCATGGAAGCCAAGGGTCAATTAGTCAGTTGTAATAATTGCAGTGTGATTTATTTTATGAAGGTAAATCAAGAATCCTTGAAGATAAGATGGGCTAAAAACAACACCAAGAAAATGTGATAGAGAGCATTTACTGGAAGAAAGGCTGTTTCACTTTTAATTTTAGGAGGGGTTCTGTGGTTTACAAACTGTGTTCTTAGGAGTCTTAAGAGTTCCTGAGAAGTTCTTGACTCTTTGAACTGAAACGAGTAAAGCTGTTGAGACTTTGTACAGTCTTTGGAAATATGAGCACCAGGGGATCAAACTGTGATGCCTGGATCCTTCTTCAGCTTGAATTTTAATTCAAGATGGATAATATTTTCCCTCTTCTTCCCCTTCTCAATCCACGTTCCCTCCCACCCCACTTACTGGGTCAATGCAGTTTCAGCAAGTGGAGGAAAGGGAGATCCTTGCCCCTTCCCTCCTCAGCAAGTGAAGTCACAAATAATTCTTGGGAAACATAGTTTTCTCAAGGGCTACTCAAGCCTGTAACCAGGGAGGGGCAAATGGGGATGCTGACCCCCTAGAGCTGTGCTTTGCCCCCCCCAGGTTTTTTTGGGGGAAGTTGTCTTTTTAAAAATTTGTGACATGACAATAACAACCTCCATTTAAAGAATGACTTTGTTTTAAGAATAGGAGCAATTTAAGAATAGGACTCTCTGAAAAAAATTAGTAAATAAGGCGGGGTGAGTGCACAACAAAAGCCTCATCCAGAAGAGCCCCCAAAGCCTGCTCACTTAAGATGTTCCCTAACTGAGGGTGGATTTTTCATGATCAAAGTCACCCTATAATTGCTTCAGTGATCCTGAAAAAAACAACTGATATAGTAACATGACCCTTGAAGAGTTAAATTTCAGAACTTTGTATTATGGGGTAGAGTTAGACTCCACTCCTTGGACTTTCCTTTGCTCTGATTTTCACTTTCAGTTGTGGTCTCTACATAGCCAGCAACAAAGAAGCATATTGTTTGCCTGCAGTAAGAAGAAAGAGTTTATTCTTCAGTTATTATAATGAGTAGAGCAGGACTGGTGCTAAAGAGTGAAATAAAGAGATAAAGTGATCTGAAAAAATGGCTACCTTTTTCTCTTTTAAAGTATTCATATACAATGGCTATTTTTTCTTCTTTTTCTGGAGTACTTGATTGGAAAGGATGAAAACAGCCCCAGAGAAGTAGAAATATTATTGTGCACAATATAGTTAGCTAATTAGTTGGCTGGCCAGCCACCTGGGCTGTAATTCAGGACTAATTTCTGATTTTCCCAATATATGCAGCTCAGCATGAGGCCTTTTCAGTGTTTGCAGACAGAAAATCAACCAAGCAATGAGTTTAAAAAAATGCAATTACTTTCCACAATTAGTTTCTAATTGCTTAGTTAGTCCTTTATATAGCGGCCAGTTAAAAAACTTTCCCATGATTGCTCAACAGGAAGGAAAACCTAAAGATCAGGAACAAGACTAGAAGGAGAGACCCTCGAGAAGGATTTAACAAACACACTCTAAAGTATTTATTTTCTCTCTGCCCTTCCCTAAATCTGTAGTATGGACAAGTTTATTTTTCAGGTGGAATGTAAAACTGAGATATCTAGTGCAGCATCGAAGCCAAGTTCAGGAGCTCACTGTCATTACCAAAGTAGTTCAGTTCATGAAGAAACAGACAACAGGGACAGACCACAGGTGAAAGAGGACTGTAGCTATAGGCAAAGTAAGGCTTTTGAGTCTGGTACTCCTGGGGATCTCTCAAAAAAGGGTGAGACAGTTCAACCGATTAAGAATATAAGAAGAGCGTGCTGGATCAGGCTGTTCAGCATCCTGTTCTCACAGTGGCCAATCAGATGCCCATGAAAGCCTGAAAGCAGGACCTGAGTGCAAGATCACTCTCGCCTCTTGTGGCTTCCAGCAACTGGTTTTAAGAAGCAGACTGCCTCTGACTATGGTGGAAGAGCATAGCCATCATGGCTAGAAGCCACTGATAGCCTTATCCTCCATGAATTTGTCTAAGCCTCTTTTAAAGCCATTTAGGTTAAACTCGGATTATGTAATATTCAAGTAACACACTCTCTGGATGAAGAGTGAGGGGGAAGGTCACTGTCTTTCCCTTCCCCTGGCCCAGCCCTCATGTCCTCTCCGCCAGTGGGGGGGGGATTGGCTGGTGCTATGCGCCTCTCCCCCCCAATGCCTCACCTAGAAATGTGGCAGCCCGATCTAACAAGGAAGGTTGGCTATAGGGCTGGGGCTACTGCAATGCCACCACCCGAAATTTCCAAGCATAATTTTATAAACTTCTATCATGTCCCCCTCGGCTATCTTTTCCCCCTAAAGTTAAAAAATCTCCAAATGCTGCCATTCCTTACAGGGAAGGTGATCCAACCTCCTGTTTATTTGGGTTGCCCTAGCCTACACTTTTCTCAGTTCTATAATAATTCTTTTTGAGTTGTAATGACCAGATGTATACACAGTTTGCCAAATGTGGCTTCACCAGAGAATTATAGAAAGACATTGGGCAGCAGGCAATTTTCATTCCCTTTCTAAGGCTCACCCTAGTGCAGAAGTTTCTTTTTTTGATAGATGTTGCACACTGGGTCCACATTTTCATTGAGCTATCCTCCATGATCCCAAGGTCTTTTCATTTAATGGCCTGGTTGTACATAATGCTAAACCGTGATTTACTAAACTACAGTTTATCATTATTATTATTCAGTGGTCTGAAGATGTCACTGCCCTTTTTAACTAAGGATGGAAGGATCTGTCAGTTTCAGCTCTCTCCATTTCTTATTTTTCCAATCTTAAAATCAGTTTCTGACATGTCTGCACCAATCTGCATTTTTTTTTAAAAAAAATCCTCATGAAAACTCTTCAGTATTTTAGTGTGAATTTCTCCTAGTAAACATTTTTTGTATGCAGTTTTGACTAATGTATGCATTTTTGCATTCAGTTTTCCTAATATGATTTTTGGATGCTGTTTCCACTAATATCTTCATTTTAATGTACACTTTCCCCTAATATATGGATTTTTGTAAACATGCAAGCAAGTTTGGATGGAGATCTGAACTGCAAAATTTGGATAAGGGTGAATTTTGAAGGATGGCTGTATTTCACTGTTCATATTGTTTTGGAAAGTGCAATTTTTATAGATTCAGCTTTAAAAGCTCACTGAATTTAATTTCTCCCCCATCCGTATTTCTAACAGACTTAGGGTGCTGTCCCCTACTGGTATTTATGCTGGGCTGAGGGGATACAGGATGTGGCAGATCTCCGGCTGAGCTGGCTGGGTTACATAGCATAAATCCCTCATCCTGGCTCAGCCAGGGCTCAGCCAGGGCTCAGCCATCACAACCCGGTTCAGCCAGGACTCAGATGACAATGGCATAAATTAAGGTTGTATAAGTCCACAAAAAGGGGTGTTCCAGGGTTGTGGTGGGGCGGGACTGATGAGGGAGACATATGCTATATCCTACTTCCATTCAGCTTGGTCATGTGACCTCCAGTCCAGACATAAATTAAGCTGGGGAAAACGGACTGCTGAATGGAGTTAGGATCTGGTGTACTTTAAGGCAGCTTAAGTTAACCCAAAGGATTGTGCCCTTAAATAATGCCACTTTCCTTGATGTAGGATTGCTCCCTTATACTGCAAAGCACAAACACCCACCATCCATTCTCGGTGGCCAGAATATCTCGCTGCCCTTTCTATGTTTAAGCATCTGGCTTATAGTTCAGTCTCATTTAGATACCTATTTGCACATATGGCCTGCCTATAAACAATGGAGCAAGAGGAGCTGATTTTTGGAATTATTCTTTTTATTAAGGAGATTGCCATGACCACAAAGATTGGACCACGTACAAAGAAAGTGAAGAAAGAGAAATGAGATAAAAAGAGCCGCAAGTTCTATATTTGTAGGCTGACAGGCGAAGGAGCATAGTCCCCTATAGACCAAGTTGTAAATACAAGAAAGTTGCACCAAACAGCGTAAAATGACTTGCATTTTTCTTGTCCTCTTAGCATCCTCATTTGAGAAGTAAGCTTTTCTGCAATGACATACATTTTTGTACCAGTGTTCAATGTCCAAGCCCTGAAGTGATTTCCTAGTTTCACTAATTGACAATTCTTCTGCTTTGGTCAAAAAAGTAAGCAACTCCTTAGATTTAACATTTTCATTAAGCCCATAAATATCGAGAGTAACATTAACTGGGATATAAACTTATTTCATTGTCTCAATATATGCAAGATCTTTTGTTGTACCTGGCCTCAAAACATAACTGCCCTTGAGCAACATCATCACAGGTGGAAATATGATCCCCTACTCCCACACTGCTGCTGGTGATATTGCTGATGTCATATGAGAAACTTGCACTGATGTTCCGTCTCACCTGCACCAAAGTTTAATCGTGTTTTCTTCTTTAGGTGCTAAGAATGATTCGTCAGGCTTAGATATCCGTATGTTATTTCAACAATTGTCCTCTACTTGCTGTCCTAAATCCATCTCCTAAATTATTTTCAATTATGTCATAAACTTTCATGGACTAGAGTCAAAGTTATCACAGTCTGTATTATTTGCATTTCATTTCCTCTGACTTTGATGCTTACTTGTATACGTACCACTTTGGATAACACGATGTATCTGATAAAGTGGACTTTAATCCACAAAAGTTTATGCCAGGGATGAGGAACCTGCAGCCTTCCAGCTGTTGTTGAACTATAACTCCCATCATCCCTGACTACTGACCATGCTGGATAGGGCTGATGGGAGTTGTAGTCCAATAAGTTCTGGAGAACCACATCCTCCCTGAATAGTATTCAACTACTTTGAGTTCTACCTTAGTCATGTAATTAATTTCAGTGGGTCTACTCTAAATAGAACTAGTACTGGACACAATCCCCTGTTTCTGACCTACACTGAATGCCACTGAAGAATACAATGGGACATAGTTGTAAATAAATGTGTGTACAGAGGAGGATTATGCTGGAAAAACATGGAAGTTGTGTGTAAAAAGCATTCACACATGTGGCCCAGGGTATGGCCTGAAGGCACATGAGGCCACCACCTTGCTGAAGCTAAGCAGGTCTGGGTCTGGTCAGTGTCAAATAGGGTTGCCAGGTTGGAGCCATCCAAAAACCTGAGAAAATGGGGGCGGGCCCTAGTGATGTCATGGGGCGGGCCCTGGTGACATCATGGGGCGGGCCCTAGTGACGTCATGGGGCGGGTCCTAGTGATGTCATGGGGCGGGCCCTGGTGATGTCACGGGGTGGGCCCTGGTGATGTCACGGGGCGGGCCCTGGTGACATCATTAAACATGATACATTGTATCAACCGCAGTTGCTTGGAGCATACCATTCAAAAAAAAATTATCTGATCGGAGATTAAAATAGAAATCTTACCTAAAATAGGGTGTTCCTAGGTCCATCTGAAGTGACAAGGTCATTCTTTCTCACAAGCTTAGGGTGATGCAAAATGGAAATGGACTGCCTTCAAGTTGATCCCAGATAGGGTCTTCATGGTAAGCAGTATTCAGACAGAGGTGGTTTACTATTGCCTTCCTCTGAGTCTGAGAGGCAGTGACTGGCCCAAGGTCACCCAGTGAGCTTCATGGCTGTGTGGGGATTCAAACCCTGGTCTCCCAGGTCACAGTTCAACACCTTTAGGGAACATTTAATCTAGCTTACTTGCTTCTGGCAAGAAGGGTTTACGTGCCCTCAGGCCAGGCCATTATTGGAAGAAAGGAGCTTAGTGTTGCAGAGATGTTAGATGGGAGCACAGATGGATGCCCCTGAAGGCAGCAACTGTAAACATGCTTATTAAGGAACTAAGCCCCATAGAACTCAATAGGACTTACTTCTGAGTAGATATGGTTGCAGCCATGTTAAACAAATTAAACCAGAACTATCACTAGAAGCTAAAATGATGAAACTGAGATTATCATACTTTGGGCACATAATGAGAAGACGTGATTCATTAGAAAAGACAACAATGCTGGGAAAAACAGAAGGGAGTAGAAAAAGAGGAAGACCAAACAAGAGACGGATTGATTCCGTAAAGGAAGCCACAGATCTGAATTTACAAGATCTGAACAGGGTGGTTCATGACAGATGCTCTTGGAGGTTGCTGATTCATAGGGTCGCCAAAAGTCGTAATCGACTTGAAGGCACATAACAACGCCTTCTTGCCTGCACTATCTAAAAGTAACATTTGTAGGGATGAGAGAGCTGTTTTATGGCACCAACTATCCCAAATAAAAGGCACAATTCAAACCATGTCTGCTGCTACATACATGCTTTAATCTGCTAGCCCATAAGAGACTCCCATGAAAGCACTATAGTCCAGGAGGCCTCCACCTTAAAAGTGCCCCCACTACATTCCAGATCAGTTCCAGCCTTGGGAGGGGACAACTATATTAATAGGTTGCTCATTGCTATTGTTGAGTGGCAGATGCCTACACAAAAGGCATCAATGTGCCAATTTTACAGTAGCATTAAGTTACTACAAACAAATAATGCAGCAGAGTTACAACACCAGGACTGCACACTGCTGCACCCATGTTACTGCTCCCCATATTGGTGTCTCCAATAATCCCTTTAGCTGTTTAGCAGGCAGGTGGGTGTTCTCACTTGTAATCTGCATTTCAGAAGATCATTAGATCCAGAAGTGTAAGCTCCGAATCTTGCATTAAGATCCACAGACTACAAAAAAAATTCATTCATTCTATACCACGATTCAATCCACAGCCTAATCAATTTGGACAGATACTGAGATGGAAGGGGTATTTAAAAGCCTAAGTCTATGGGAAAATTCTGCTAACGTCTGTATGCTGTAGTCCTTTAATCCAAATACTCTCTTAGTGTCATGGATATTAACTGAACTTGCTAAGCAAGTTACAGCATGAAGTCTTTTCCCCTGCAAGAATGAGATTTTGTAGGAGGGGAGAAAAAATGACAGGAATTAAGAGATTTCGAGGGGCATGAAAAAAACTGTCATCCCCTACTGTGGCCAGGCTTATCTGTGCACTGATGAACACTCTTCTAGTTGACAGGGCCTTAAATGTAAAAGCTTCTCAAAGCAGCTGTGGCCTAATGAGCAGTTTTAGCAAACAGCAAGGAACCTGCTGGTTAAAATATTACGAAGAATTTTAATATGGGAAAGGCTTACAGGGAGCCATTATCTAATATCTACATTTCTTAAATTTGGTTAAGCTACTTGACTCTACCTTTCCATTTTGATTTTTGCTTTGTGAAACCCAGCGAGGTTTAAAAGCTTGCTGTTACCAAATGGAATTTCTGCCTGCCAAGGTTGAACAAATTTTAAGAATGGAGATGAGTGCATTACAAAAACAAAGTAAAGTACAAGAACCAGTCATCATCATATTAAAAAAATACAACATTATACATTAAAAGGCCTGGGAAAATAAGAAAATGTAATATTGGCTACCAAGCAAACTTATCTGGAGAGGAAGATCTATAAAGAGGGTGTCACAACTAAGAAGGCACCCTCTCTGGTCACCACTTGCTTCACCTTGTCATTTCGTAGTAATATTGTGAATTTACAGTGTAGCTTTTTAAAACTTAGAATTCTGAACCCAGGAATAGATGTTGCAGTAGGTCAGTTTGAACAGTCATTTGAGACTTCATAAACCCATGTTTTATGAACCTGGGAATGAGCATCCATTTTTAAAAAAATGTTAATCTTTATTAAGTTAAAATCAGTACAATGTCCAATTCGTTTTCACCTTCATTTATCACAGCAGGGGAACTAGCTCTGAGGCTGCCATGCCGCATGGGTGCCCTCTCGGCAGCGGTTGCTAGCCTCAGCCGGTTCCCCTGCTCCGGAAAGGAGCAGCGTGGCGCCGATGGGCGGGAGCGGCCGCGATGGGGCTGAGGAGTCTGTGCGTGCGGTTGTTCTGAATCCGGTTGCGGGAAGAAGGCCGCTGGTGGAAGGAGCCAGTTTGAGGCCGGGTCGTTTGTAGGCCGTCGCGCAGAGGGAGAGAGAGAGGGGGGGAGAGAGATTTGTCTTGAGTCTGCTATACTTAGTGAAGCTTGAGTCTCTTGTATTTAGTGAGCGGCCTGCCAGCCTCAGCCGGTTCCCCTGCTCCGGAAAGAAGCAGCGTGGCGCCGATGGGCGGGAGCGGCCGCGATGGGGTTGAGGAGTCTGTGTGTGCGGTCGTTCCGAATCCGGTTGCGGGAAGAAGGCCGCTGGTGGAAGGAGCCGGTGGTTTGAGGCCGGGTCGTTTGTAGGCTGTCGCGCAGAGGGAGAGAGAGAGAGAGGGAGAGGGAGAGAGAGATTTCTCTTGAGTCTGCTATATTTAGTGAAGCTTGAGTCTGCTGTATTTAGTGAGTGGCCTGCCAGCCTCAGCCAGTTCCCCTGCTCCAGAAAGGACGGCCGGCCGCTTCAGTAAATACAGCAGACTCAAGCTTCACTAAATACAGCAGACTCAAGAGAAATCTCTCTCTCTCTCCCCCCCCTCTCTCCCTCTGCGTGACGGCCTACAAACAACCCGGCCTCAAACCGGCTCCTTCCACCAGCGCCGTGGCCTTCTTCCCCCAACCGGATTCGGAACGACCGCACGCACAGACTCCTCGGCCCCATCGCGGCCGCTCCCGCCCATTGGCGCCACGCTGCTCCTTTCCGGAGTAGGGGAACCTGTCATGACCCCCAGACCCTCAAGGTACTGGGTTCATGCATCAGACTCAGATCCCCACCCTTAGGGAAATGAGACTGGAACCAAAAAGCTATTACTTCACCCTTGCCAAGGCTGTGTACGCTCACAACAACCCTGCAAGGTAGAAGGTAGGCTGCCACCACCCCTGTATACTGGTCCACTCAGAGCCAGGGGATCTCTGAGCCCAGAAGATATATAAAACCAAGGTCCTAAAAGGCAAGAGTCACAGTTACACTCCTTGCCAGGCACCTCTGGTTTAACACTTAAAATCCAAGCCTTTAACTTCTTAACCTTCTTTGGTAGTTAGTGACTGAGATTGGTCAAGGTACTGAATCCAGAACCACCCCTTCTCTCAATTGAACACACCAGGTTAAATAGAAGTAGCTTTATTAAGATATATAAGTGCACATAACATATAGCAGCAAGTAATCCTTTAAGACCATTCACCCAACAGGGGTTTAGGTTCTTACAAGAGAATTCATACACACAACAAGAAAATAACAAACTAACTCACCTAACTACTTACACACGAGGTAGTTGGTTGCGTGGCACCTCTCCTAAGAGAGATGGATGTTCAACATAAAGCAATGGAACCAGACATAGGTTGCCTTCCCATAAGCAACCCCTGGAACCATAAGGCAGAAAGGTTTGGAACTCTGGTGCCAGTCAGCATAGGCAGAGAACAGAGAACAAAGGCTATGGGTCTCTAGCCCTATACTTAAGGGAAAAGGATCCTAACAGTCCAAGATTAATTGACCAATCAGGAATTGGCTGATGTAACTTTCTTCTCGATGTTTCTCACATTTTCGCGCCTTCAGGCCCCCCTCCCAACTGTGTTTTCCAACTGTACAGGCCAAGGATGACCTTGGGTACCAGGCACTTGCTAATCAGCAAAGATAAACAGGTGCAGCTTGTTAAGGCTTCTCTAACCATCTTCAGCTGGGAAGTGAAACTCAGATTTGCAAATTGGCAAAGGCTTGTCTTTTCTAACTGTAACCGTCTCCCAGAGTCCCTTACTGGAGCCAAAGTATTGCTATTAGATTTTTAATAACTCATGACCATTACAGGTTCATGACAGAACCGGCTGAGGCTGGCAGGCCGCTCACTAAATACAGCAGACTCAAGCTTCACTAAATATAGCAGACTCAAGACAAATCTCTCTCCCCCCCTCTCTCTCCCTCTGCGTGACGGCCTACAAACAACCCGGCCTCAAACCGGCTCCTTCCACCAGTGGCCTTCTTCCCCCAACCGGATTCGGAACGACAGCACGCACAGACTCCTCAGCCCCATCGCGGCTGCTCCCACCCATCGGCGCCACGCGGCTACGGCCTCCACTCACCACCCTCACTTCTGTGGCCGGCGGGAGCGTCCAGGCTCTGCTGCACAGGGGGGGCCACGGCAGTAACTCAACTCCTCCTCCTCTCTCTCTGCAGTCCCTCCCTCAATTACAAAGGGCGGGGCGGGAAGGCGGCAAGCCACAGCCTTCACGCATGCGTGTGTCAATCACGCATGCGTGGCTGAGTGGCACGCTCAAAAGCCGGAGATTAGCCTTTTTAAAGGAACTATGGCCGGAGGCCGGAGACGGCCCCCTTTTGCTGGAGACTCCGGCAGAAAACCGGAGACCTGGCAACCCTAGTGTCAAACCACTTGGGGGCCACATGTATACTGCCTTAAGTCCCTTGATGAAAGAAAGGTGGGAAGTCAATATAAGAAAATCAATCAATAATGTAATGTCCACACTGAGTGAAAGCTGAACAAAAACGTTCAATGTGAGAAGGCAAAAATAAATTTTGTGAAAATGTACTTTCATATAAATAAAGCACACAAAACAATTCACAATAATAATCCCCCCCAAATAAAAATCACCCCACACTAATGATAATGATACTATTACTGCTGCTGCTGCTACTACTACTACTACTATAAAAAAGATGCCACCTTATACCTTTAACATAATATGAAGCTGGAGAAGGGCCATAGCTCAGCGGAAGAGCATCTGCCTTGCATGCAAGAAGGTCCCAGGTTCAATCCCCGGCATCTCTAGTTAGGACTGGCAAAGACTCCTGGTCTGAAACCCTGGAGAGCAGCTGCCACTCAGTGTAAATACTGAGCTAGATGGACTAATGATCCGATTCATTATAAGGTTCCTGCTTCCTAGTTAGGCCCTGACTGTGCCTAAACATCAATTGTAGTGAGTGTGCAAGAAAACTCTTAGGGTAATTGCAGATTATAGATGGTTGGGGGCTGGATAGTCTTAAGAAGGAAAGATGCTTATCCTGTGCCGTGAATACAGGAGACATTTGCCTTTTAGCAGTCTTCAAGTGTTTTTCAGGAATGGGAGAGAATTACCTCTACAGCTCTGTTGTGAGATAAGTGGACAGTCTCTCTGAATATGGAAAAAATTGCCGTCATTTTTACTGTGTACTCTGACAACAAGCCCTGACATCAAAATGTTGTATTTATTAATAATATAAAGCTTGCTCATTTGGTTTTATTTCCTCTGAGTTTGCTTCCATAGGAATATAGGAAGGTGTTTTCTACTGGGTCCATTTAGCCCAGTACTGTCAGCTCTGACTGGCAGTGTCTCTCAAGGGATTTAGATAGAAGTCTTACCCAGTAATTCCTGGACATGCTGAGGATTGAACCTGGGGCCTTGTACATGCAGAGCAGTTGCTCTACCACTGAGTTTTTGCTTATATAGTAAGCCGTCCAGTTAAAATCTTGAGCAAAAATAAGATATATGCCTTTTAGGTTTTCAAATTCTCTTCTCCTGTAACCTGGGTCCAAAACAAAACTCTGTGCTTCCACTTTCAATCAGAACAGGGGGTTATCTCCAATGAATTAGGAGCCCTTAGTACAGACTTGAAACCCAGAAACAGATTGTTGCCTTGTGCTGGAAATGAAGCAAAGGTCTGCATTAACTGGCTTAGCAAAATATATGAGGCCTGCCCTGGCCTTCGGTTGCCATAGAAACCCGGTGCTCTACTGCTGAAGGCCCACTGGCTGCTTTCCTCCCTGCAAGGCCTGAATCTGGCTTCTTTTGAAGAGCCAGGCAGAAGCCAGGAGGCCTGACTCTTAGACTCCCCTCCTTCCCCCAGTCCCTCATCCACTGCCCTACGGCTATGAATACTGTAGTCAGGAAAGGACAGAAAACATAGCCTGTTTAAGCTTCGACTGCCATCTGGTGGCCATTTATGAAACATGCAGTTTTCAGAGCTCTCCTTTAGTACGCTTTAATAATTGGGCCAGCCTCACACATTATTTTGCTGCAGCAAACTTGACCGGTTTGCAACCAGGAGTAACCCTGTGAGGTGTAGCCTCCTTCTGAGAAGATTCTGAGGGGATTTGATTGAAGAGATTCAGGTGGAAGGGGGAAAAGGCCAAGAACAGTATAGAGGGAGAGAGACAGAAGGGTAAAAAGGCCAGAAAGAAAAAGAGAGGGTAGAAACAAACATTCAGAGAAAACAGTGGAGGAGAAAGAAGCATCCAGCACGCCTACAGCTGCATCCCAGCCTAGGACTGTGTATCAGGCATCAGCTTTAAGGAATGACTCACCTGTGGAAAGGTTGGCCAGATTTAAAGCAAGACAGGGCTGTTACACCTTTAGTAGTTGTGCAGAACAGGACATTTCTACACAATGATTAAATATTGCATGAACTAGAGGTATGCACTGACAGCAAGATTTTGTTTTGGAAAACAGACTGCCTCCGTCCAATCATCCCATCGGAAAGGGGTGAGGTGTGTGTACTTTATCACCCTACTTGTTTAGTCTATATACTGAACATATCCTACGGAAAGCGGGATTGGACCAAGATGAAGGAGGTGTGAAAACCGGAGGGAGAAATATCAATAATTTAAGATATCCAGACAGTACCATACTCTTAGCAGAAACCAGTAATGATTTGAAACAAATACTGATGAAAGTTAAAGGAAAGCATGTTAGGTCCAAACCAAACACGCGAGCTGTCTCTGTCTACCCCAGCTCACATCCACCCGGGAGGGGTGCGGGAGTTGAGTGCAAAAAGACCCACTACCAGACATCAGTTAAAAACGACACAGAAATCCTTTGCAAAGGGGTCCCACTACTTACAGCTCAAAGCCTTCAGAATGGGAACCCTGTTTACTGATAAAACAGAGAATATATAGCTTTACCCCAGAGGTTACAATATTGGGGAGCAGCGTCATAGAAAAGGAGGTGAAGGAGTGAAGGGGAGGAACATTAGCAGGAACATAGGAAATGCTTTCAGACTTGGGTCTGCATAATTTACATGTCCTTGAGATAAGCACTCTGTAGCCAGAGACAAAAGATAGACATGGGATGGGGCACCATTTGCAACCAGGCGCCCCTTGAATGGTGACAGCCTTAATATGCCAGGCTTGCATTTCAACGACTTGCATGTATGAGGCACTAGGGAAACTTTAACATTTCTTTCAAGATACACTTTGCAACTATATGCGAGGTATTGGTTTTGGGTATGATACAAGAAACAGGGAGGAAGGAACGTTTCCAGCTTAAACCGGCTTTTATTCACTGAGCCACTGGAATGTGAAAGGTCAGGTCACCAGGAAATAAACCTATGTGATCAAATCAATTTAATATAACTTTTTCTGCTCAACAAGCACAAAAGCAGGACTACAGCTGAACATCAAGAAAGCTAAAGTAATGACAACAGAAGATTTTTGTAACTTTAAAGCTGACAACGAGGACATTGAACTTATCAAGGATTATCAATAATTTGGCACAGTCATTAACCAAAATGGAGACAATACTCAAGAAACCAGAAGAAGGCTAGGACTGGGGAGGGCAGCTATGAGAGAACTAGAAAAGGTCCTCAAATGCAAAGATGTATCACTGAACACTAAAGTCAGGATCATGCTATTCCCGATCTCTATGTATGGATGTGAAAGTTGGACAGTGAAAAAAGCGGATAAGAGAAAAATCAACTCCTTTGAAATGTGGTGTTGGAGGAGAGTTTTGCGCATACCATGGACTGCGAAAAAGACAAATAATTAGGTATTAGAATAAATTAAACCAGAACTGTCACTAGAAGCTAAAATGATGAAACTGAGGTTATCCTACTTTGGACACATAATGAGAAGACATGATTCACTAGAAAAGACAATAATGCTGGGGAAAACAGAAGGGAGTATAAAAAGAGGAAGGCCAAATAAGAGATGGATTGATTCCATAAAGGAAGCTACAGACCTGAACTTACAAGATCTGAACAGGGTGGTTCACAACAGATGCTATTGGAGGTTGCTGATTGAAAGGGTTGCCTTAAGTTGAAATTGACTTGAAGACACATAACAACAAATTTTAGGATAAATCTATCGTATACACTCGGATAAGAAACACATTTAAATACGTATTGATAAAATACACATTTACATAGTATTTAAACAAAAATTTCCATGCAGATTTTTTTAAAAATAGAAGTTCAGTGTGGAAACGGAATAGGATGGATTTATGACCAGCCATGGGCAAATCTGTAAATTTCAGTGTCTCATGTTTCAACCTTAAGTTTGGTTCTCCATATTTCCACAAGAGGTTGCAATATTTAAAAAAAATAAAGTCCCCATGAAAATTATCAGCATTTTAGTGTGAATTTCTCCCAATATACATATTGTTGTATGCAATTTTCCCATATATACACATTTTTGCAAGGCAATTTTCCTAATATGTTTTTGTATGTTTTTTTAAACCAATAAATGCATTTATATGCACACTTTATTCTAGTACAGATGTGGGAAATCTTTGGCCATCCAGATGTTGCTGAATGACAACTTCCATCATCCCTGGCCATTGGCCATTGATTCAGTTCACATTTCTAGCCAAATCTATCATATTCACACTTTCTGAAACAATCTGAGAACCACAACACTGCCATCCTTTGAAATTTGCACTTACTCAAATTTTTCAATGCAGTTCACCACCCAAACAATGTTTACAGAAATGCATATGTTAGGGGAAAGTGTGCATAAAAATGAATACATGAGTGAAAATAACATAAAATATATGATGACAAATTGCTTGCAAAAATGTGTATATTAATCAAAACTGCCTACAAAAATGTGGAAATTTGCTCTAAAATGCTGGAGAATTTTCATGAGGATTTTTTTTTAGAAAATTCTCAAATTGTTGCAGAAATGTGGAGAACTGCATTTCAGATTGGAAAAATGAGAAACAGAGAGAACTGAAATGGATAGATCTTTCCACCCCTAGCCATGATTGCTAGGACTGATGGGAGCTGTAGTTTGGCAACATCTGGAAGGCCAAAGGTTGCCCACACCTGCCCCAATGAATACATTTTTGCACAACTTTCTTGGTGGGAAAACTACATCGCAAAATTTGGATATGTGTGAATTTCCAAGGTTGGTTGTGTTTCAGTTTTGGAAAATGCAAATTCAGTTACGTTCCCCTTTAAATGCGAACTGAATCAAATTTCTACCCCATCCCTAATATGACTGAGCATATATGAAATTAACACTTACAGGAAATAGACCAATCTGACTACAGCTACCTGGAAGCACATTCCACTATGTTCAGTAGGGCTTCTAAGTCTCACTGAAGTGCATATTGGATTTACATCCTGAGTTTCACGTGCATTTAAAAGTTGAGAAGGAATGAATGGGAAACAGCAGCAATTATCAGGGCAGAATCAGTGCATAAAATCCAGCACAGTCATGAGGCTGCTTTTGCCAGATCTTTGCTTTGAGTCTGCCAGGCAGCAAGTTCAGGTTAGTAAGATTTGTGGTTCGTGTATATGACAGGGAGAGAAAGAGAAAGGGAGGAAGAGGTTGAGATGTGTTAGCATAACTGTGAAATGAGCTAGATCCAGGGTGAGCCCTTCTGGAACTCCAAAACTCCTTGATGTTTAGCCATAGCTAGTTTGGGGTCAACCACATCCTTCTCTCCTCTTCAGCTACAAGGGCTTGTTGCTGCAGTTCAGGAAATGTGTCACCTACCCTAAGGCACGCCTCTGATGTTTCACAAATGAAATTATGGGCATGTTTCAGTGCTGCTTTTCTCTCCTCCCAAGGATTGCTTCCAAATTTCCATCCTCTCCTCTATTTTTTTTATTTAACAAAATTTATAGACCACTTCATCAAAATAAATAACTTTCAAAGTAGCTTACTTAGAACAGTATAAAATGTTTATGAGAAAATACTGATGAAATCAGCACACTCTTAAAAAAACAATTCCGTAAACAAGGCAACTGATAAATCAAAACAAACATTAAAAAGAGTATAAATACAACCACCACTGTTACAGAGCTTATATATACCACATCCGGGAATCTTCCAAATTCACAGTGAAGGCGCCTGAGCAATGAGCCAAACCAGAATCTAGTCTTGTCTCTTGTTAGCAGGTAGAGGAGAACAGCCTATCCTCAGGGCATAATAGTTGCAGAGCATTGCCAGACACCTTACTGCTGCATAAATGGCCTAACAGAAATAATTCCTGAAGTATGTACAGTGTGAGAACGGAAAAGGATGCGTTAAATGACTGTAAGCCCAAGTTATGTTCCACCCATAGAAGAGTTTATCTGTTGAATCACTGCATGATTCTTTATTCTGCCAGTCAGCTTCCACTGAGAGGTGGTGGCAGATAATTCTGTTGTATCTGTGTGACTGGATACTTCAAGAACTCTTGATACAAAGTCATAGGAGAGTGACCCATTCTGAGGCTCAAACCACACATTCCATGACTCTGTCCTCCACTTTAAAAAATACAACCTTATCAGAACAATGACAGGTGGATGGGGAAAAGTCTGCTTAACCCCTTCTCCGCCTGTTTTTCTATCAGCTCATCACAATCACCTTCCCCAATGGGCTTTTTCACCTGCAGGGGAAATAGCAGAGGCACCCTGTTGATTGCAGCCAATGCTATGCCAGTGCAAGGGAATTCACTGCCCTCTCTTCCCCATTTCAGCCCCCTACAGTTCCCAAAGCCTCTCCTTGGTGTC
This sequence comes from Rhineura floridana, assembly GCF_030035675.1. Classification (NCBI taxonomy): domain Eukaryota; kingdom Metazoa; phylum Chordata; class Lepidosauria; order Squamata; family Rhineuridae; genus Rhineura; species Rhineura floridana. Next base: position 28,745,059 of record NC_084494.1, on the reverse strand, counting down.
AAGACACTCTCAGGAAACCCTGATGTGAGAGAGGGGAATATGGGGGATATCAGATGGAGGTATCTTGCAAAAGCATTGCATGCAACCCGTTAACATTCCCCCCTCCATGAGTCCTGAGGATGAAAAAGCAGCTTGGGGAGGGCAATTGTGAGCTGGGTGGGAAAAGGGTTAAGTAGTTGCCTCACCCATCTGTCAGACACTGCCTGCCCTAGCCCTTATGGGGCTAAGAGAGAGAGGAGGAAGAAAGGAAATAGGAAAGGATAATGGAACTGTGTGTGATGTGTTGTTTGACCCTCATAGGAGACACACCCAGTTACAATGAGTTATGCAGCAACATTGGGGGGGGGAAGGGCTCCTCTGCAGGCAGGTGATACTCACTGTTACACCTGCAAGGAAATGAAAACCATTACACGTGTAAGATGGAAGGGTGCTTTTTCAATTTTAATTTGCAGGAAGGAAGTGTACCATGGATGTCAGAAGTTTAGGAATCGGTGATATGAGCAAACATCCTCATACCATTGGGCTAAGAAATGTTGGCATTTTTGAATGTGGGATTTTGTGCTGCTGTTGTTCCCAGTGCTGTCACCTCTCCGAGACTTGTTTGTTGATGGCTCACTGTCAACACAAGCTTATGTATGCTTACTCAGAAAGATGGTCCACTGATTTCAATGAGGCTTTGTTTTATGGAAGTGGGTACAGGATTGCAGCACCAGGCTGCGGTCCTAGGCACACTTCCCTGGGGATCAGCCCCAATGAATACAGCATGGCCACAAGGAAGGCATAGGATGGGGAATAGAATACGGTACTTGTAAGAGGTTTAGATTTAGGACTGTCCGCAGTAAAGAGGAAAGGCTGGCTCATTTTTATGTTTTTCCCTTCCTTCTGCCTTCTCAGCATGAAAACTCTCTAATTATGGTCTAGGCCAATAATAGCAGCCTAGAGACATTGGTTGTTGCTGAAGCAGAGAAAACAGCTTTTGTGGAGCCAGAGAACAGACAGGTATTTGGGTGGGTGGGGGAACCCTGTGACCTAATTCAGCAAATAAGGGTTTTGAGAAGGTACTTGAGAAGGATGTAACTTTGGCCCCTGCTTGTCTAATTAAAATGGATTCTTTCCAGCGTGTTCAACCTGAAGATGTGGACAAAATTCTCGGAGAGACACGTCCGACCACCTGCATGTTAGATCCTTGCCCTTCCTGGCTTATAAAAAATGCCAGAGGGGGACTGGTTGAGTGGACCAGGGAAGTGATTAATGCCTCCTTACAACAAGGCAGAATGCCCCTTAGTTTAAAGGAGGCAGTGATAAGACCTTTATTGAAAAAATCCTCCCTGGACTCCTCAATATTAGGCAACTACCGCCCAGTCTCCAATATTCTTTTTTTGGGCAAGATAATAGAACGGGTGGTGGCCGCTCAGCTCCAGAGTTTTTTGGATGAGACAATCTAGATCCATTCCAATCTGGTTTCAGGCCCGGTTATGGAACTGAGACGGCTTTGGTCGCCTTGGTGGATGACCTTCGTAGGGAACTGGACAGGGGGAGTGTGTCCCTGTTAGTTTTACTGGATCTCTCAGCGGCTTTCGATACCATCGACCATGGTATCCTCCTGGACCGCCTCTCTGGGATGGGACTTGGAGGCACGGTGTTACGATGGCTTCAGTCCTTCCTAGAGGGACGAACCCAGAAGGTGGTTATGGGGGATGCCTGTTCGACCCCTTGGCCATTGACCTATGGGGTCCCTCAGGGTTCAATTCTATCCCCCATGTTATTTAACATCTACATGAAACCGCTGGGAGAGGTCATCCGGAGTTTTGGGGTTCGGTGCCACCAATATGCTGATGACACCCAACTCTACTCCTCTTTTCCACCTAATGATGCCAAGGAAGCTGTCCAGGTTCTAAACCGATGCCTGGTATCAGTGGTGGACTGGATGGGGATGAACAAGCTGAAATTAAATCATGACAAGACAGAAGTGCTCCTTGTCAGTCGTAAGGCGGATCAGGGGATAGGGATTCAACTTGTGCTGGATGGGGTTACACTCCCCCTGAAATCGCAGGTGCGCAGTTTGGGGGTACTCCTGGACTCAGCTTTGAGCCTGGAGGCCCAGGTTTCTGCTGTTGCCGGGAGTGCCTTTGCTCAATTAAGATTAGTTTGCCAACTGCGCCCGTTCCTTGACCTGTCTGACTTGACTATGGTGACACACGCCTTAGTTACATCCCGATTAGACTACTGTAACATGCTGTACGTAGGGCTGCCTTTGAAGACTGCTCGGAAACTTAAATTGGTACAAAGAGCTGCAGCCAGAATGTTAACTGGAGCTGGGCTCAGGGAACACACAACCCCTTTGTTGTACCAGCTCCACTGGCTGCCAATATGTTTCCGGGCACAATTCAAAGTGCTGGTTTTGACCTATAAAGCCTTATACGGCTTAGGTCCAGGTTATCTGTTAGATCGTATCTCCCCCTATGATCCTGCCCGGACTCTGAGATCATCCGGTGAGGCCTTACTTTCTACTCCTTCTTTTTCACAAGTTTCTCTTGTAAAGACACAAAATATGGCTTTTTCGCTGGCTGCCCCTAGATTGTGGAATTCCCTCCCCAGTGAAGTACGATTAGCTTCCTCACTTCTTTCCTTCCGTGCTAAGGTGAAGACGATCCTATTCAGACGGGCTTTTAATTGAATTGGTAATTAACTCTTACCTTGTATTTGATTTAATTCATTTTCACTATTTTAATTCTGTATATTTACTGTTTTAACTCTTCATGATTATTTTTGTAAGCCGCCCTGGGTTCTTTGGAAAAAGGGCAAGGTATAAATATTTTAAATAAATAAATAAATAAAATACTTTGAGGAAGGGGTAATGATTTGTGGGGCCAGGACCTAGCCCACCACAAATAGCCCCATTAAGTCCCATTGCCCTATCACAGCCACTGTTCCCTCTATGCATGCCTCTTGCCTTCGACCACTGAATGATTTTGGTATGTTGCTTTTAATAATAAATGCATTTCAATGCATTCTTTCCCCTAATATGCACCTTATCATACATATTTTTAGTTGCATCACAAAAAAGGCAAATTTTGAAAGATAGCTATGTTCCAGTTCATTCATGTATTGTTTTGGAAGGGTGAATTAAGTAGATTCACATTAAGATTCAAACTGAATAAAATGCTTATAATAGTGGCCTATGTGCACTGCAGTTACTTCTGTGACTGGAAAAATCACAAGATTTTTTTTCTAGTAGCAAGTGTACTTGCCCTCTCTCCCTTCAAATTTATACATTAAAACAAAATGGGGTGGGAGCGGGGAGAGAACCTTCCAAAATGATAATCTCAGCGCCAGCTCTACAAAAATGCACTTGTGTGCATGACAATCAGGATCCTCAAGATCTTATTCCTGCCCCAGGAAGCTATTGATGCCTCACAGTTAGAGCAGAGGCTGGTTGCCAGGACACTGAGGTCCACTCACAAACAAGGCAATCAGAGAGGCCACAAACTCAGAGCATTTCTGACCACAAGCCACAGTCATGACGAAACCAGGCTTCCCAGGAGAAGTGGCAAGCTGTCCCATTTGAGGCTTCGTGACCAGGATGGCTCAAACGTTACGATCAGGTTTTTTAAGTGGGGAAAATCAATCATTAAGAAAACAAATACTAGAGACATTTAACCTTCAGCAATTTGCTGTGCCCAGGGATGTTCCCGGACATTCAGAAGCAGCCCTGGGCTCTAGGATAAACAGTGAAACCACCAGCTACTGAGTAAACATCCCCAGGCTCAGACAGATGAATTTTCACTAGGGAATCAGGGGGCAGCAGATGGGCAGCAGAGAGTCATCCAAACTAATATTGGTGTAACCCGGCACATCAGGAATGTTTGGGGACCTCAAAGAAGTGGGGAGGGAAGTAGTCTGAAGATAAGCAGAGGAACTCAATAGATGAGGATGTGAAAAAATGAGAATGCTACACTTCAGGCTTTTTAAAGCTCTTTACAAGTAAGAGCCCATCCATACGACTGCATAATCTGCAATGTTATAGCCTTGTGTCCTCATTAATTCACTGTCGTCCATATGACGTTGTAAGATGGTACGGATTTTCGCGTTCACAAATCCGCATTAGAAATGCCTCTGAAAAACTGATATGCTTTCCTAAACAGATAATCAATTGCATTAACGTCTGTGCACTCAGAAGCAATGCCATGGAGTTTCCTGCAATAGGCGGTCCATGGGCGTTCCTCCATCATATGCCAAGCCCCTTGTCTCCTTCCCACCCAATACCACATTCACAAACTGTGCAATTAAAAAAAATTATATATGTTTCTGAGATGTTCTGAAAAAGTGCGTGAAAAGCAAATGACCATTATGGACCAACCACTGAAAAGGGGTGGACTTAGAGGAGTAGTGAATGCTAAAGCAATTTAGACAAAAAAAAGCCCACATATATGGATGCTTGATAATTGGGTTTTCACAATAATCCGATCATGAACAGGACATATATGGATCTTGAGGCCACCAACTGAATATGGAAAACATGGATTTTGTGGGCAGGTATGGATGGACCCTAAGTTTAAAAAAACTACTACCCCATAACAAGTTTTGGGCCAGTCAGCCCACATGTACCAGTCTAATAAATAACATCACTAGCCTAAAAGGACAAAGTACAGACTATCTTTGACCATACATGAGCTTCTCTGTGGGCAAGGCACATATTATTCACCACATGTGAGAGGCTGCTGGCAAATCTGTTTTAAAGGCATCACAGATGGTATGTATTAAAATCAGTGCAGTGGCATCACTAGCGGGGTGCGGGGAGTGTGGACCGCACCCAGGTGACACCATGAGGGGGGTGACACCCAGAGCTGCCCTGTCGCGGGGCAGGGTGCCCGCGCCATTGCCCAGCAAAGGAGACAAGAAGCGCTCCAGGTCGGTGTCGGAGCAGCCAACTCCTCCTTGGAGGCAGGCAGGCGGGTGGGCAAGACCGGGAGCAGCGTCGGCAGGGTGAGGGAGGCATGCCGGCATTCCCAGGCCTGCTTCTCCGGCTGGGTGCCCTTCTGGCACGCGCCCTCCCAGGGGCATGGGTGCCTGGCCTTGTGCACGCTCAGCAGGACATTTGGGGGCTTGCCAAGGAGTTACCGCACTGGGTGACACCAACCCTAGTGATGCCACTGAGTCAGTGGCTTCTATTCCAGGCTACAGGATGAAGCAGCGATTGGAGCAAGCAAGCATTTTTCCAGATTCCAGGCAGAGGGTAACTGGGTGAGTCTGTTAAGAAAAAAGAAATCACTGAGATCTGTCCCCTACATATGAACATTCATTCGTTAAGCCTAATTCTACTTTTATTATTTTTTAAATTTTTGAAATGTACTCTTTTTTTATGCTGAAGTTGAAAATGGAGCTCTCCCAACCAAATTTTTACTCCAAGACCTCAGACTGAACGGGCCCATTAGGTGGTCATTTGGAAGGCTATCTCCATGCCAGGTGTGGGCTGTGACCTCTCACTCACCTCACCCTCTGGAATCAATAAACTGGGCTGGATGATTGATACAGTACCAGGTGCTATTCTGGAGTGTGAGACTTTCAAATGACAGTGTGGTATGTTTGAGGTACAGAAGTGTGAGAAATTCACTTCAGTTTGCATTTCAAGCTGCATCTATTAAATCCACACTTTCCAAAACAAGGTGAGAACCTAAACGCAGCCATGTTTGAAATTTGCACTTATTTGAATTTTGCAAATTCAACCAAACAATGTTTACAAAAATGCATATGTTAGCGGAAAGTGCATAAAAATGAATATATGAGTGAAAACAGCATACAAAATGCATTATATGATGAGAAACCACTTGCAAAAATGTACACTCATCAAAACTGCCTATAAAATGTGTTTATTAGGAGAAATTTGCACAAAATTTCTGGAGAATTTGCATGAGGATTTTTTTTAAAACAAAACACAAATTACTGCAGAAGTGTGAAGAACTGAATTTAAGATTGAAAAAAAAGAGAAATTGGGAGAACCTGACGGACAGATCTTTCCATCCCTAGTTTGTGGTGGGTGACAAGGAACTTCAGTCATTGTATTGGCCAGGGGTTAAAGGGTTAAGCCTGCCCTAAGCAGTGGTCCCCGTGCCAGCTCTCTGCAGCAGCCAAAAACAAAAACAGATTGAGCAATGGTTTGCGGGCAATGGACGCTCCCTCAAGCCACACGTCCGGGCTCTCCATCTCCCTAAGAATGTACACACCCAACCTGTGTGTCTCGCTAGCCTGCAAAGGGCCCCCGGCTTTCAGAGAGCTCCAAGACAGGCAGGAGGTCCCTGAACAGACCCAGGATCAGGGACAGAGAGGACGAGGAAGTGAGGAAAGAAGCAGATACATTTAGGGAGAGAGTGGCTAAAAGGTAAGGCTGTCATTGTGTCCTCTTAACAGCATCTTCAGTGGAGTGGTAAGTAGGGTTAACCCACCCATTCACAATTTTATAGCTTATTATTGCATTGTTACCCTGACCTCCCTCCAAGGAGCTCATTGCAGTACGCATAACTCCCTCCCTTGTCATCTTCCCGACAACCCTGTAAGGTAGGTTTGGCTGAAAGAGGAAAATTGCCTGAGTCAAGGTCACCCAGGGAACTTTATGCAGATCTGAGCCTATGGTCCTACTCACTGAGTCTCTAGTACAGGAGCAGAGAAGCTGTGGCCCTCCAGATGTTGTTGGACTCTGACTCCCATCAGCTACAGCCAGCATGGACAATGCTGAGGTGTGATGGGAGCTGTAACATTTGGAGGGCCACAGCTTCCCCATCCCTGCTCTAGCAGCTGTAATAAGTAGGAAGCCTGTTAGAGAATGCTGTTTGTATTTTTTGTGAATGCAAAATAAATGTAGGCTTGCTTTGTACAAATAGAATGCATCAGCTTTTAAAAAAATTCTTAAAATAGATATTTCTGTTTTGGAAAATAAAGGGTGAGAAGACATATAATAGCATTAGTGATCTGTTTTCCAATTTTGGGTGTAATAAATAGCAACGTGATGCGATCACCATAATTATACTGTGATTGGCAAAAGCTCTGCATGCCCTCCTCGTTTCGCTCTGTGAGGCCGATATTAGCTCCGGGTTCCCAGTTCCTTATTCTCCCCAGAGCTGTTTCGAGTCTTAAAATCCTAGAGTCCCTTATTCAGGTTGCTGATGTCTGAGTGCCCCAAATCACGCATCTCTTGAAGATGACTCGGAAACTTCAGCTGGTCCAAAATGCAGTGACCAGATTACTAGCTGGGGTTCCATTTAGGACATATGTAATCCCTGTGTTAAATCAGCTGTGCTGGTTTCCAGTTCGTTTCCAGTTCAAGGTGCTCACATTAGTGTTTAAAGCCCTAAACAACAGGTAAAATATTGAAGAGATAATAATAATAATAATAATAATAATAATAATAATAATAATAATAATAATAATAATAATAAACTCACCCTCACCTTATTTTGAGATGTAGAGATGGTATGTCAATTTCAGATCCTTGTTTGAGCTACTCATGCAGCTCATAATAGAGGGGCAGGGATGGAAAAACAGCAGAATGGCCCAACACTTCTTACCTTCTGTGATGTCTGCCTTAGCATCTGTTTTTCGAAAGCAAAAGGGGGCATGGTTTGATTAAAATGGGAAGGAGTCAGGGTAGGATGTTGTGGATTACATTAAGCATCTCCCCTACCTCCCTCCTCAAAAAAAAAATTAAGAGCTGGAAGCAATGCCACCATAGGCATTGCCCCCTCCCCCCAAAATAGCTGTTGGTGATTTATCAGGTTAAATAGTAGCTACCAGAATGGTGCAAAATACTGTTATTTCTCTTTCCACAGCTCAGTTCTGTCCAGGATGGTCACTTACATGTAGTAAAAAAAGGAGGAAATGCATAATCAGATTTGTATAAGATGCACATAAGTGAAGTTATAAGCATAGATGTAAATTTAGATAAAATTACTGTCATTCAGATAGAAATGTAATAAATCTCCCCATAGTGGGGATGATTGTGACTGGGTGACCTGCAGTCCAAGTGCTCAATGCTGATAGGTAACTTTGAGTCTGCTGCGCAAGCACACCTCTGGTCAGGCAATGGGACTTCCCTCTCCTTATACACCTCCCCTCCCAAATCTGCTCCAGAGGGCCCCCTCTGAGAGAAACTGAAATTGACAGTTTTGTCTACCCCTAATTGAAATAAGTAGTAGGGTCACCAGATTCCAAAAGACAGGGCACCTTTAATAGTTTTGCACAACACCGTGGACCTGTTGAGGTTCCCTCTCCTGCACAACTATTATAGGTGCAGGAGCCCTGTCCTATTTTGCCAGGCTGGCTGGGGGTTGATGGGAGTTGTATCCCAAAACATCTGTAGAGCCACAGATTCCCCATCCATGGAAAGGACTGCAGCCTTTCCCAACGTTTTGGTCCCCAGATATTGCTGGACTACAGATCCTCTAATTCCTGACCATGGGCCATGTCGGCTGGAGCTGATGGGAGTGGTAGTCCAGCAACAATTGGGGTCCCAAAGGTTGGGAAGTACTGGGTTAGAGGAAGAGTTTCAGTTCTAGGTCAAACAATATAGCTGTAGGGGGGGAAAGAGTGAATCCACATTACAAGCCTAGATTTCAACCTGTTTGATTCCTAAGGGCTTGTAAGTTTAAGACTCTTGGGAAAAGAATTCTCAGCCCCTTTACAAAATGATAATGTCCTGGCGATCTTTCTCCTGAAAGTGAAACTGGTTCCAGCACCACACCCAGCTTGTGTGCTGTGCCAAGCAGATGATAGGCAGATGTGCAGCACTTGCAGATCATAGAGGTTGGAGAAAAAACTGGGGCTAGATTAACTCTGTTTCTCTACTCCCATCTAGTGGCTAATGAGTGTATAGGTACTTATGGCACTTTAATCTTATTCCTGAGATCTGTGTCTAAGGCTATGACAAACTCCTTAGCTTCTTGATAAATCCAAGGCACTGGGAAGAGCAGAAAAAATAGTTCTGAAACTGTGAGAGGATGTTGCATTAAAAAAAAAAAAAGAGGTTTGAGGCCAGGATGTCCCCTCTGAGATCTTGAAAACTTTCAGTACCTTAAGACCAAGTGGGTTGCACCCGACTAAGCTCCACTTAGTGTAGCAGACCTATTGAAATTAAATGACTGAAGTTAGTTTTGTCTATTAATTTCAATAGATCTACTGTGAGTAGGACTAACTAACATTGGCTATGACCGTATATCTTTTTCCCTACAGAGCAAAAATAAGTTTGGAGTTTTTCATTTTTGTTTTCCATAGGAAAAATTGGCACGAGTTAAAAGAGTTACAAAAACCTTGCCCACCTGCCAAATTTGGCATGGGATACCAATCCTGATAAGCCCGTGGAGCTAAAAAAGATTTCTAGCCCTGCCTTAAAATGTTAATGTTCTGGCCAATTTCATTTTTTCTTTTTCTTTTAAAAACCCTTAATCATTCAGTAAACAGCATGTGCATCGTTTTACTGAATGTCTTTCAAACAATACTTCCTTGTTTTGCAGGTCACCCTTTTTCACATTTCACCCCAATTTCCCTCATTTCCCAACAAGGTCACCTTCTCCAAAATGGCCGACAATGCCACCTCTCAAGAGATCCTTCATGGAGACTATGAGGACTATCCTGATTTTGATGACAATGTAGGTCTCCGCAACTCAATGCATATGCTCTCCATAGCGGTCTACAGCATTGCCTTCCTGCTGGGACTGACTGGAAATGGCCTGGTTATCTTTGTCACTGGCTTCCGTATGAAGAGGACTGTCAACACTGTATGGTTTCTCAACTTGGCCATCGCCGACTTTGTCTTTACTTTCTTCATCCCACTGAGTGTGGCTTACATAGGCCTTGGCTTCCATTGGCCCTTTGGCAAGGCCCTGTGCAAGCTCAACACTGCAGTGGCCTTCCTCAACATGTTTGCCAGTGTGTTCCTACTCACCATCATCAGCATGGACCGCTGTGTCTCTGTGGTGTGTCCTGTCTGGGCCCAGAACTACCGCACTCCCCGACTGGCTTCTCTGGTGTCTGTGGGCGTCTGGGTAGCAGCCCTGGCCCTCAGCTCCCCGTACTTAGCCTTCCGGGACACTAGAAGCTCCTCTAATGAGGATAACACCACTCGTTGCTACAACAACTTCGCCTTGTCGGATGACTTTGAGTCGGACGAAGCTGTCAAGCTGGAACAGGAGCGTCACCAGGCCATGGTGATGACCCGTTTTGTGGCTGGGTTCCTGGTGCCATTTGCTATCATCTTGTTCTGCTACGGCATCATCACGGCCAGGCTGAAGGGAAGCCGCCTCACCCGCTCAAGCAGACCCTTCAAGATCATGGTGGCTGTTGTCTTGGCCTTCTTTACTTGCTGGTTCCCCTATCATGTGTTCTCCTTCCTGGAGATGTCAGTCACCACAGTAACACCCTGGCTAGAGACAGTTCTGGTGGTGGGGATACCCTTGGCCTCAGGCCTGGCTTACCTCAACAGCTGCCTGAATCCTTTCCTGTATGTCTTTGTGGGGCAAGACTTCAGGGAGAAGCTGCGGATGTCTGTCCTTGCAGCTTTTGAGAATGCTTTCAGCGAAACCTCAGGACAGGGGTTAACCAAGAGCAAATCCAGTTTGGAGGTAGAGTGTTATCGTGTCTAGAGGAGAAGTGGGCAACTTAAGGCTTTAATCCACCCTGATCCTTGAGCCCCACCCCCATAAGCCAAGTACAAAATTGTAGGATTGAGGTGGATGTGGGCGGAGCATGGTCCAAAATGGTGGGGCAAAGGGTGGAGGCAACAATGGTCTACTGTACTTTGTGTGCTGGGATGTCCAGTATTAGAGATGGAGAAGGAATTAAATTCAGTTTGCATTTAAAGCCTAATAAATCAAATTTGTACTTTCTGAAACAGGATGAGAACCAAAACACAGCCGCCCTTCAAAATTCGCACACTTCCAAATTTTGTGATGTGGTTCTCCAACCAAAGAATTTGTACAAAAATGTAGATATTAGGAGAAAGTGTGCATAAAAACAAAATAACATACAAAAGTGTATTACATTAGGAGAAATTACTTGGAAAAATGTGTACATTAGTCAAAACTGCATACAAACATGTGTTTCTTAAGAGAAATTCACACTAAAATGCTGAAGTATTTCCTTGAGGACTTTTTATTTTTTTTAAAAAAACACAAATTGCTGGAAAAATGCAGAAAGTCAGATGCTGAGAGAACCAAAACTGGCAGATCCTTCCATTCCAAACCAGTATATATAAGTAGAAATCTACAGCTGAGTTACCTTTAGATATGGGATGCTAACATTATTAACTCTAGAACTGGTCTGCAAAGCTGCACAAACACCTAGACCAGTACCTGACCTGGTGTCTTCTAGACCAGAGCTTGGAAAAGTTACTTTTTTGAACTACATCTCCCATCAGCCCCAGCCAGCACCATGCTGGCTGGGGCTGATGAGAGTTGTAGTTCAAAAAAGTAACTTTTCCAAGCTCTGTTCTAGACGTTTTGGACTACAAATCCCATCAGCCCCAGCCAGCATGGCTGCAGATTATGGGAACTGTAGCCCAAAATGTCTGGAGAGTGTCAGGTTGGAGAAGGCTGTTCTAGTCAAAGGCTGCCAGTGGATTCTCATATTTTATAGGTGAGGAACACCAAGCTAGGAGTGACAGAGCAATTAACTCTAAAGTTGGGCTGGTTATTTCCACCCCTACTTTCTAGGGACTATTCATGTTCCACAAAAGAGGGGGGATATGTGGCATCTGTTTTGGTCCCCTCTTTTTGGTCCTTTGTCTTGCCCAGTGGACGAGTTGAGCAATGTAAGTTTTGATGGAAGACAAACAGCAGTGGAACAGAAATGGTGCTGCATGCCACGGGTACAGGGTGGAATGGAAAACGGTGCCTTCCTATATTATTTATTTATTTTATTTAATTTGTATACCGCCCTAAGCCCAAGGGCTTTCTGGGCGGTGTACATACAATAAAGCAATCAAAATATATAAATACAATAATACAATATAGCAATACATACATCAATAAAATAATGCAATTCTCAAAATTAAATAAATAACATTATTAAAAGAAAAGGAAAAAAACATTTAAATGAGTCATGATCAGAGAACTTCATACAGCCAGGTTTTTTATACTAGATATGCTCTGCTCCGGAGGTAAGACAGTCTCAATTTGAAAGGACACAAATTGGCTCTTCTTCAGCTTTTTCAGGACCTGATCTTCGTGACTCCCAAAAACGCCGTCCTCCATCCTAGCTTTTAAAAATGTTTTCTTTCTTCACAAATTTTCATTTTGTGTTCATCTACTGACTAACACAACAGTCCCTATCAGTAGTTGCTCTCACCACCTGTGAAGTCCCATGCCCTTGCCAATCATCTTGTCTGGAGGAAACAGTCTCCCTCGTGCTCTAACGGTCTTCAGTATCATTAACCAGGCATCATTCATTACTCAAGTCCAGCCTTATTTTCTGCTTCAGTACTCTATATCCCTAGTCTTCTGTAAAATAGGACACATGGCCATCCTTCTCTTCTGCCAGCGCCTTTATGAGTAAAAAGCAGGCTAGTATTAATTGAAGGCTGGTTTTAGATTAACTGATGAGTATGGCTTTTTGATTTGTATATTATATTTTACTATGCTATTGTACGTCGCCTAGAGTGTCCGTTAATTCGGACAGATAGGCGACTCACAAATAAAAATTTATTATTATTATTATTATTATTTTATAGTCAAAAATAAATGCAATAAATAAAGCAAGCTTGTAACTTTTGCAGGCTTATTGGCAAGGCTCTATTTTTATACTGTTACATGCATTGTATGTTTCTGTTTCTGTACCGGTTACTTTAGGAGGGTTAAGGCATATAAGGTGCGTATAATATTAGACATATAATAATGTGTAATAGAGCATACAATATGTGAGAATTGTTTGTATTTGTTTAGCGGAACCGGTAATAAATCTTGGACAGCTTCTTGAAAGTTCAGACTAAAACACAGAGTGGATTCTCTGCCCGACTGACATCGGAGCCAACAGTCTCCACAAGCTAAAGGACTCTCATCACTTCTCAGGTTTTTCAAATTAGACAAGGGGTCAGTGGGCCCATGCCGCAAGTTTGTTCCAGGCCTAGAGAGTCGTCATAAATCATAAATATGTTCTTTTTCTTCTTACAGCAAATGTTAACCCTTTCTGGTGAAATTGTAAGTTATCTTACTTTTCCTTCACTATCTCAAAAAAGTACTGAGGGTTTCCAAATACGCAAAAGTTCTTCACTGTAGTCAATCAAGCAGTTAAAATCAGTTATAAGCAGTTGGTGTCCTGAATGAGGGGGAATGAAATCCTTGACAGATTAGAAGTCCTAAGCTTCCAGAAAAGCTGTTGTTATTTCATAGTAGGGGCCAGCCTTGAGATTTATTTCTCTTTCCCCTCCCTGCCCCCATCCCCACCAGCTATGGCTGCAGGAAGGGAAATGCACTCATTACTAGGGAGAGGTAAGGACGTAACAGGAGCCCTGCTGAATCACTCACATTAAAGGTCCACCAAGCCCATTATCCTGGCCAACTGGATGCCTCTAGGAAGCCCACAGGCAGGGCACAAAGGCAACACCCTACACCCTGCAGCTGATATTTAGTGATAGACTGCCTCTGGATCTGGATGCTCCATTTAGCCGTAACGGCCATTGATAGACTTACCCTTCTGTCTAATCCCCTTCCAAAGCCAGAAGGCACCACTGTGGTGGCAAATCCCATTGCATGCTTATATGAAGAAGTACTTTCTCCCACCCCCTTGATTCTGAGCTTACTGGCAGTCAGTTTTGCAGAGTGTTTCCTGTCATTTCTTGTGGATGTTCAGCCCGAACAGCAAAACCAAACCTCTCCTTTGTCACCAAATTGAAATTTGGCTTTTTCATTAAGGGAGACACAATTTTTCTTTTGCTGAGATACCTTCCAATTATCCGCTATGTTACTGCTTGCTATTCTAACAACAGGTAATAATTAAGTGTGTACATTATGCCACTCTGTGTATTAATCAACAGCTATTGATAGTTGAGTTTGGACTCTGAGGCTTGAAAGATATGCTTATGGAGAGACCTGCAATGATACTTCTGCTTTAAGTGCAATACAGGAAACATGTGGCCTCTTGGTCTCAGTGGGAAGATCTCAGCAATGTTGAAAGACCAGCTTCATTGGGTACAGCCTCCCCAAACTGTCATCTGGCAGCAGTCATTCTGCTGGGCTTCAATAGAAGAAGGGAACCAGGGCTGCTCCACTGGCCCTGCTGAGTAGGAATGGGTGAAAATTTTGTTTCAGTTTGCGTTTCAAGCCAAATTTATCCAGTTTGCACTTTCCAAAACAATATGAGCACAATCATCTTTTGAAATTTGCACTTATTTGAATTTTGCGATGCAGTTCGCTAATCAAATAATGTTTACAAAAATGCATATATTAGGGGAAAGTGTGCATAAAATGAATACATGAGTGAAAAGAACATGTAAAAATGCATTATATAATGAGAAACGTGTACATTAGTCAAAACTCCCTACAAAAATGTGTTTTTTAGGAGAAATTTGCCCTAGATAGCTGGAGAATTTTCATGTGGACTTTAAAAAAAATCTCAGATTGCTGCAGAAATGTAGAGAACTGAATTTAAGATTGAAAAAATGAGAAACTGTGAGAACTGAAACTGACAGATCTTTCCATTCGTACTGCTGAGAGACCACCAGCTTTTGGCTCCTTCTTGAACTACTTCTGTTCCAGCTAGGGTTGCCAGGTCGGAACCATCCAAAAACCTGAGAAAATGGGGGCGGATCCTAGTGACATCAGGGGGCGGGCCCTAGTGACATCAGGGGGCGGGCCCTAGTGACATCAGGGGGCGGGCCCTAGTGACATCAGGGGCGGGCCCTAGTGATATCATTAAACATGATACATTGTATCAACCACAGTTGCTTGGAGCATACCATTCAAAAAAAAATCTCTGGAGATTAAAATAGAAATCTTACCTAAAATAGGGTGTTCCTAGGTCCATCTGAAGTGACAAGGTCATTCTTTCTCACAAGCTTAGGGTGATGCAAAATGGAAATGGACTGCCTTCAAGTTGATCCCAGATAGGGTCTTCATGGTAAGCAGTACTCAGACAGAGGTGGTTTACTATTGCCTTCCTCTGAGTCTGAGAGGCAGTGACTGGCCCAAGGTCACCCAGGGAGCTTCATGGCTGTGTGGGGATTCAAACCCTGGTCTGCCAGGTCACAGTTCAATGCCTTTAGGGAACATTTAATCTAGTTTACTTGCTTCTGGGAAGAAGGGTTTACGTGCCCTCAGGCCAGCCCATTATTGGAAGAAAGGAGCTTAGTGTTGCAGAGACGTTAGATGGGAGCACAGATAGATGCCCCTGAAGGCAGCAACTGTAAGCATGCTTATTAAGGAACTAAGCCCCATAGAACTCAATAGGACTTACTTCTGAGTAGATATGGTTGCAGCCATGTTAAGGACAAGGGAGGGCATTCTAGGGAAAACAGACAAATAATTGGGTGTCAGAACAAATTAAACCAGAACTATCACTAGAAGCTAAAATGATGAAACTGAGGTTATCATACTTTGGACACATCATGAGAAGACATGATTCACTAGAAAAGACAATAATGCTGCGAAAAACAGAAGGGAATAGAAAAAGAGGAAGACCAAACAAGAGATGGATTGATTCCATACAGGAAGCCACACACTTGAACTTACAAGATGTGAACAGGGTAGTTCATGACAGACGCTCTTGGAGGTCACTGATTCATAGAGTCGCTATAAGTTATAATCGACTTGAAGGCACATAACAACAACAACAAACCTCCCTGATAGACTGTGGGAATGCTGTGGACACAATATATTTCAACTTTAGCAAAGCTTTTGACAAAATGCCACATGATATTCTGATTAGCAAGCTAGCTGAATGTGGACTGGATGGAACAGCTATTGGGTGGATCCACAGTTGGCTACACAATCATATTCAGAGTGCTAATCAATGGTTTCTTCTCAACCTGGGGGGGGTAACTAGCGGGCTACTATAGGGCTTTGTCTTGGACCCAGTGCTCTTCAACATTTTTATTAATGACTTGGATGAGGAGGGGCAGGGAATGCTTATCAAACTTGTAGATGATGCAAAATTTGGAGGAATACCTAATTCCCTGGAAGACAGAAACAAAATTCAAAGGGATCTTAATAGCTGGAGCATTGGGCTAAAAACAGCAGAATGAAATTTAACAGGGATAAGTGTAAAGTTCTACACCTAGGAAAAAGAAACCAAATGCAGTTATTAAGATGGGGGATACTTGGCTCAGCAATACTACATGCAAGAAGGATCTTGGGATTGTTGTTGATCACAAACTGAATATGAGCCAACAGTGTGATGTGGCTGCAAAAAAGGCAAATGCTATTTGAAGCTGCATTAACATTTGGAGGCAATATGCCTCTGAAGGCCAGTTGTGCTTATTTATTTTATTTATCTATTAAACTGATATCCCGCCCTTCCTCCCTGAAGGGTCCTGCTTGCAGGGTTCCTATTACGGTTGGGGTGAGGAACTAGATGTTCTTATGTCCTTAAGGGAACCTGAAAACTACTGAAAGGTACCAGGAGAACAGATGGGCCCAACTCCTGCTGTGCAGCTCCCAGCACGGGCGGATGAAGCAGGGTGGCCAAGGCAAACTAAGACTCTGAGCCCTGGCCTGAGGCAGGATTGGACCAGATGTGAGGATCTGCTTCATTTACCCAGGAATGTTGGATGCAGACCCATGGGTGCTCTCTAGCCCAGTGCTGTCTGCACTGGCAGCGGCTCTCAGGGCTTCAGGCAGGGGTGTCTCTCAGCCCTACCTGGAGATGCCGCTGAGGACTGAACCTGGGCCCTTCTGCATGTGCAACAGTTTCCCTAAAAATAAAGTAAGATTCTCGTCCTTATGGTTCTGAATGAAGGGTGATTTAAACAGGGAGCTGCTTTATACTGAGTTAGGCCATTGGTCCATCTGGTTCAGCATCAACACTGTCTACAGCGACTGGCAGCGACTGTCCATGTTCTCTACCACTGAGTTATGGCCATCTTCCCTTGATTTAAAAGGGGGGATGGGCTCTGGCCTGCAGGTCCCCCAATATCACCTGCTCCACAGGCTCTTCTCAGGCGGGAGGGTGTTCAGCACTGGGCAGTCTCTGCTTGAGGAGAATTTTGAAAGTGCACATTGGGCAAGCTGGCAGCTGACCCAAGGCATCTCCTCAGGCCACTGACCCACAGACAAAGCCAGCTGGGGCCTCAGGTTGATTTGGCTGCTGGTGGTCAATGGCTCTTGACAGACAAAAAGAGGCTTCCTACTCTGCTGCGGGGGGCTTTGCACGCACACTGAGAGGTTTAACTTCCAGAGTCTTGAGTGGAGGCAACTCAATGCTGAAAAAAGACTAGAAACTTGTTAGCAGAGTTAGGTTTGGGATCAAGAGCAGACCCAGCGCTGATGTGTGTGTGTGTGTGTGTGTATGTGTGTGTGTGAGAGTGAGTGAGAGAGAGAGACTTTCCCTGTGAAGTAGCAGACTTTTACGTTGCAGCAATAACTGAGGATTCAGACTTTGTAAAATAAGGAACAGCTTGCTTCATTGAAGGAAATACACAATAGATAGGAAAGGGATTCTAGTTCTAGTAAACTACCTGCATTGGAGGTTCATGGACCTGACATGGCCTTTGCCCTCATGCTGCAGATGAGAGAGACAAAGCAAAGACATCTCTTCTCTTCAAGAGACAGCGAAGAAGCAGGAAGGAGAGAGTTAGAAGGTGTGGTCAGCATTCCTAAGAGGTATCAGTTTTCAGGAAGGAAGATGAGCATATGACCAAAGGAAAGGCACAGCCTAGCAACCTGGAGGTCTCCTCTCTGTCTCCCTCCAGACATGGAAACACCCAAATCGAGTTGCATTTCCACAATTCCAACACAAGTGATGCTTAAAATGGAAACTGTGATTTATCAGGGACAGGGATTAGGAAACAGACATTGTTCCTGGGGAACCTGGCCTGGTTTTCCCTGCCTTCCATCTGCAAGATTCTTTCTTTATTTTAAGACCCACTCTGCACCCACCTGTTCCCGGGGCTGCCAGCTTTCTTTGGGTGGCAGCCAGAAATTCAAGACGTAGAACTTTCATTGTCACAGAGATGAGGGGACGGGCCTGTTCACCTGCTGAAGTTCCATACACACACAAACCCAGCTGGAAAAATCACATGGCAACCTCATCCTGCTATACATTTTGCTTATTTAAACATTTGGTTTTCAACAATCCAAGGAGCAGTGGCAGGCATGGAACCACCAGCTTTCCACAATCAGAAAAGGAAGAGGTGTGAGAGTGTGTGTGTGTGTGTGATGGAATTTCCTCCCCCAAGGTGTGGTGATGGCCAGAGACTGCTGAGCCCCATCTCTCAGGCCTCTCTCTCTCTCAGGCCTCTCTCTCTCTCTCTCTCTGGCCTCTCTCTCTGGCCTCTCAGGCCTCTCTCTCTCTCTCTCTCAGGCCTCTCTCTCTCTCTCTCTCTCAGCCCCCCCCTCTCTCTCAGGCCTCTCTCTCTCTCTCAGGCCTCTCTCTCTCTCTCTCTCTCTCAGGCCTCTCTCTCTCTCTCTCTCTCTGCAATCAGCCGCAGTCCAACCTGCTCCAGCTCCTGCCACCCGCAGCCTTCTGCTTCCAAACGAGATTCCAAACTGCTCTATTGGCTGCGATGCAAACCGCAGCCAGAAACGCCCATCGCGGCCGCTCCTCCCACCCAGCAGCCATGCGTGTCAATCACGCATGTGTGCCTGAGGGGGACGTCCAAAAGCCGGAGATCAGCCTCTTCACACCAAATATGGCTGGAGGCCGGAGACGGCCCACTTTTGCTGGAGACTCCGGCAGAAAACCGGAGACCTGGCAACCCTAGTTCCAGATGGTCCTTATAAAAACTTTGGCCACCTCCACACTCTACATTTAAAGCAAAACGATACCACTTTAAACATTCATGGCTTCCCACAAAGTATCATAGGAACTGTTGTTTGTAAAGGGTGCTGAGAGCTATTAAGAGAACCTTATCCTCACGGAACTACAAGTAACTGCATAACTTTTAAAGATACAGAAGACCTCTTGGTTGCCAGGCCCAGCCTCCAAGAGGTCTTCTGTATCTTTCAAAGTTGTGGAGGGGGAAGGGAGAATTCCACCTTGTGGTTTTTCCCATTACAGGGTTGCAAGAACACCTGCACTTGGCTGACTTTCTCTTCTCCTAAAGATACAGGATCAGTCTCAGGCCATGGACCTGGCAACCCTAGCAGTTATCCTGTGCATGTGCAGCAACAGTTAACTGAGATTTAGGACAGGCTTTAGTAGATTCTGAACAGATCAACTCCTTGTCACTTCTCCTTCTTGGGAGGAAATGGATGTTTGTCCCAGAACAGGACATTTTTAAAGGAACTGTTACTGGGTATCCATTTGTTTGTTCAAATGGCTTGCACATGGCAGCCTCTCTGCCATGTATATGTTGGCGTGTGTGCGTTGTTGCGTGAAACAGCATACGTTATGTTGGAGTTAAGTTGCTCAAGAAACTGCTCAGATGCATTAGATCAGGCTAAGAGTCTTTTATTAAGACATTATGGCTTAAGGCTTTAAGATCCCCCCCTCAGGAGAGAAGTTCTCAGTTCAAAGACATTACACAGAAGACCAGCCTCACAGTTCAGAGGCAAAACACAGAAGACTCAGCTTCACACAGATAGCTGCTAGAACTTTTCCCAGTCTATCGCGATGGTTACCATAGCAACGGCCTTGGCAGTCCGTTCCCAGACTGGGCAAAGACAAAACTCCCCCTAGCTACAGTTTTCAGACTTGATGGAAAACAAACTCAGTGACAGTGCGGTTCAATGGTCAACAATTCCCCCTTTTCCCCATCATGTCTGTGACTCATTACAACAATAACAACAATACATTTCTCCAATACATCTTGCAATACAGCTTACATTTCAGTACAGTTCAAAACATCTCTGTACATTTAGCTAGAACTTTATTCAATCAAATTTCGGCTCATTCCAAGCCTTGTCACCAGTTTGCCAAATTTCTCCTCACACAAAGGCTTGGTCATTATGTCAGCCACCATGTTGTTAGTGTCACAAAATGTCAGGTTAACGAACCCCTGCTGCACACAATCCCTTACGTGAAAGTATCTGACACTAATATGTTTTGTTCTTTTGGTATGAGCTTCTGCTCTCTCTGCCCCCCTCATCTGTGCTTGTGCTTGGCACAGCCTGCGCAGGAGATTCCATTTCCTCAGCCTTACGTTTAAATGTTTGCGGTTGTGTTTGTGCTTGTGTGTCACTTGACCCTGTGAGAATGACTGTTTGCCTTTGATCCCAAGGCTTTTCTGCAACTGTAATGCTTCTGCTCAGAATTAACTGCTGTGTTTCTGGCATCCAAACAAAACCTTGTGGTGCTCTGGGTGCAAGCCTGCCTCTTCTTTTCCCTGTGGAATGTGTACCCGGCTGCTTTGCACTCTCTTAGGCATTAACCTGATTGCATTACATGAAGATTCCATGTGAGCAGTAAACACTGACTATGTGCCTTTTACAGCTGTCTTTTTACAGCTCTGGCGGTCATTCCCTTTCCGCCCCATTAAACTCAAGACATCAACACACTTCACACCCATGGTCATTCTAAACTGCCCCTGTGTCATGAATCCCTGGCAGACAACTTTGCCTCTTTTCTGCACAAAACATTTTCCTCTATCAAATGTTACACAATACCCAGAATTCATCAGTTTTCTGACTGACAACATGTTATGATTCAGTTCTGGAACAAACAAACATTCTGACATTATCCCAAGTTTATTAAATCTCACCAGTCCTCGGGCTTCCATCCGTTTCTGTGATCCATCCGCAAGTTGCACAAAATCCTGCACTTCTTCTGAAGCATAAAACAAACTTCTGTCTTTAATTAATATATGGCTTGCCCCGCTGTCGACAATCCAGTTAATAGGTCCTAACTCTTGAGACTTCTGTTTACAAACAAAGTTCACACTGCCCTGCTTCAAGCCTCCGTCCCTGGAGTTTCGCTTGATTGCACAGTCTTTTCAGAGATGCCCACGAGCCCCACAGGCATAACAAGACTTCAGCCTTTGATGCTCTTGCTTGTTTTCCTGTCTGCTTTCGGCTGCCTCCTCCGGTTCGGCACTTTTCTCCTCCTTGCTTCTGACAGCTTCCATCAGCTCGGCTCTCTGCACCTTCTCCCTCCGTTGCCATTCCTGGGACAAATCCAGCAACGCGTCCCACATCTGTTTAGCCGACGGCTCATCTCTCACACACATCAGTTGAGAATCCGATAGAGCCAAGATTATAAGCGCCTGCGCCCTCTGGTCTTGACGCTTCCAGGCTGCGGTCGGTACCGCCGGGGGGTTTCCATCAACAATGTCCCATAAATCCTCTGTTATCAGCAAAGCCCGCATCCTCGGCTTCCAGCTGCCATAATTCTTTTCATTAAGTCGTTCCATTGGCAAGCCTCCCCCAGACAGGTTTACAGCCATGTTGCTCACCTCTGTCTGGTACAATCAATCAAGCTGCCCTCTGTGACTCCGTCTGCCGTTCAGACCAGCAACTTACTCCCGTGTAATGCGCTGTGGATCTGGGCCCATAACCCTTGTTGGCGTGTGTGCGTTGTTGCGTGAAACAGCATACGTTACGTTGGAGTTAAGTTGCTCAAGAAACTGCTCAGATGCATTAGATCAGGCTAAGAGTCTTTTATTAAGACATTATGGCTTAAGGCTTTAAGATCCCCCTCTCAGGAGAGAAGTTCTCAGTTCAAAGACATTACACAGAAGACCAGCCTCACAGTTCAGAGGCAAAACACAGAAGACTCAGCTTCACACAGATAGCTGCTAGAACTTTTCCCAGTCTATCGCGATGGTTACCATAGCAACGGCCTTGGCAGTCCGTTCCCAGACTGGGCAAAGACAAAACTCCCCCTAGCTACAGTTTTCAGACTTGATGGAAAACAAACTCAGTGACAGTGCGGTTCAATGGTCAACAGTATAAGCCCTGACATTTGGACTGAGGCAAAAGCAGTTCAAACTAAAAAAGAAAAAAAAGGGCTGTGTGAATACAGCACCGCAAATACATTTAAACATGTTACTAGCCAAGCAAAATTCTTACTGGCCTGCCCACCCACCGGTAAATTCATCTATTAAAAAGCATAACAACAACACCTAAAACTCTAATTTCAGAACTTAGAAAAATCGGTATAAAACACAGCTGTTCTAGTATTACAAAAAATACATCTGGGGATTATTTTTATTTTTGTTTTGCAGTAACTTAAAGAAGGTATTTTAAAAAACTGTACAGCACTCAATAAAAACTAAAAACACTGAATCATGTAATGGCAGACCTTTAAGATCACTGAAAAGAAGTAAAGAGCTGTCTGAATATAGCCTAAGTTAGGGCCATTAATTTAAGTGGGGATCTACTCTGAGGAAAACTCAGCTGGATACAACCCTCTATATGTAATTGTTGTGACAATTTTTATATATGAAATTTGTTTTAATCTATGCAATTGTTTTATGTATGTTTTATTGTGAAATTGCTTCAAGAGGTTTCCTTTATGTTTTATAAATGAGCATTTCTTGCCTCTGGCCACTGTGCCTCTGACCATGCCCACCACTAACATGTGGCCCCTGTCAGGTTGCCCAGAAGGGAATGTGGCCCTCAGGCTGAAAAAGTTTCTCATCCCTGGTTTAGCATTAGCTGTTAGGAAGTCTGGATCTTTTTTGCTTGAGACTGTTTTGCAACTCAAAAAGGAACACCGCAGGACCAAAAAATAAAAGGGGCGTAATAGCATGAGATCATCTCCTTTGCCTTGCATTTTTATTCTAAGACTTCTGCTTATTTCTTCTCATTACGGATTTCTGCTTGAGCTGGAAGCAGCTGTTGGACAAGAGGAGTTTTCTTCCCTTTAAGGTAAGTGCCAGATAGATAGGGAGTAGGGTTGCCAGGTTCAGGGCCTCTTTGATGGCAACGCTGTCTTTATACAGTTCCACAGCAGGCAGATACACATGGCCCCTCAAGTACTGGATCTTTCCAGAGGGTTACTGATCTTCGTCTTTTGGGGTTTACTTTTTTCCTGTTCCTGTTTGAATCCCTACCTCTTACTGCTGTTTTTGAAGGCAGAGGAGAGGTGCCCAA
The DNA here is from genome assembly GCF_030035675.1 of Rhineura floridana. Lineage (NCBI taxonomy): Eukaryota > Metazoa > Chordata > Lepidosauria > Squamata > Rhineuridae > Rhineura > Rhineura floridana. Next base: position 28,721,891 of record NC_084494.1, on the reverse strand, counting down.
GAAAACAAGCAAGAACCAGCATGGGGTGGAGGGAAGAATTAGCCCTAGGACCAGGGAGACATGAGCTGAAGTTTCTCTCTCTACTCAGCCACGTGGGGCCACATTTGCATTATACACTTATTCTACTTTCAACAGTTGTGGCTTCTCCCAAAGAATCCTGGGAAGTGTAGTTTGAGAAGGGTGCTGAGAGTTGTTAGGAGGCCCTTATTACACTCATAGAGTTTTAATTGTTAGAGTGGATTAACAATCAATCCCTTTCCCCAGAGAATTGTAGCTCTGCGAGAGGAATAGGAGTCTCCTCATAGCTCTCAGCAGCCTTCAAACACTACCCTTCTCAGGATTCTTTGGGGGAAGAAGCCATGACTGTTTAAAATGGAATAATAATGAAATAAATGTATGGTGTGTGAATGTGGCCCTGGTGGCCCTGGAGCAATTGTTATCACTCAGCCCAACTTATCACTCAGGATTTTGCAAGGATAAAATGCCTGAGTGTGTGTACTACAGAGCTATGGGTTATACAGCCATGAGAGTTGCTGTATACTATAGCCAGCATGGAGTTTTCACATTCCGCAATGTTAAATTGAAAATACCCCCCATGCCATTCTGATGCTTCCCATAAACTCATTTAAAAACAAGACCTTACAAAATTTATAGTTCTGAACTCAGAAACCCTTGCTTAACAACCCTTTAAATTTTCCTGGAGATACACAAAATACTCAGAAAGAATCGAGAGTTCAAAGTACAAAACAAGAGGGGGAAAAATCCAGACCCCTGTTGGACTTTTTTCCTGTCAGTGGTCCCATAATTTGTTAAAATTAATTAAAGCTCAGCCATGTTCACAGAGTGCCTGTAATCCTATTACTGACCTTGCCCCATACTCTGACCTTCATCTTCTGCAGTTTAAAAGTTAAAAAAATGCATGGCTGATTTTTAATTAAAGAAATTTAACATTGAAGTCAATGATAAGCATGGGCATGCTCAGTAAGAACCAACTGTTAGTGTTCTAAAAGCCAGACTCACAGCTGCTTGGCTTACCTAATCAGGTGGCCACACCGAGGCCAGACCATGATTTCACTTTAGACAGTCATGGTTTCTCCCAAAGAATCCTGGGAAGTGTAGTTTGTGTAGGTGCTGAGAGTTGTTAGGAGACTCCTATTCTCTTGAGAGAGCACCAGTGGCCAGAGTGGTTGAACAGTCAGCCCCTCTTCTGGGGATTGTAGATCTGTGAGGGGAACAGGGCATCTCCTAGCAACTCTTGGCATCCTTCACAGACTACACTTCCCAGGATTCTTTGGGGGAAGCCATGCCTGTCTAAAGTGAAATAAAGATCTGGTGTGGCTGTCGCCAGGGAAAGCTTTGATTTCAATTTGGGTGGGAGACTACATGTGCCTGCTGTAGAATAAAAAGGTGGGGGAAACCATAAAAAACAATGATACTGTTGGTCTAGTGTGGGTGTGGCCACATGATTAGCCAAGCCAAACAGCTGTGAGTCTGGCTTTTAGAACACTGACAGTTAGTTCTCACTGAGCATGCCCTAAGTCTCTAATAAACTTAAATGTTTTCCTTTTGGAAAGGAAAGGGGCTTTCCCTCTGCCCAGTGCCCCCCAATCTCCTCCCCTTCCCCTCCCTCCCTCCCTCCCTCCCTCCCCTCTTCCTCTCCTTCTCCTCTCCCCCTTCCCCCTCCTCCCCCTCCTTCAGCTCAGTTTCATCTGTTCTAAGCATGATTGTAAAGGAGTAAATCCAACTGAATTCAAAAACGCATTCACATGATCAAACCTGCCCTCCCCTCCTGTTCCCACCTCTCTCCTCCCTCTTGTTCCTCCCACCCCTCTCCTTCCAGTCGCCTCCCCCTCCTTCCCCATCCCCTCCTTCCCTCTCCCCTCCCCCTTCTTCTCCTCCCCCATGATCAGTTTTACCTATCCTAAGCAAATGTTCATGAGAGTAAATCCCATTGAACTCAATAAGCATGCAAATGATCAGACCTGCCTTCCTCCTCCTCCTCTTCTTCCTTCCCTCTCCTCCTCTCCTTCCACTCCTCCTCCCTTCTTCCTCCTGTCCCCTCTTGCTTCTTCTTCCTCCCCTGCCCTCTCTAGCCCTCCCTCCATCCCTTTTCTCCTCCCCCCCCCATGGTCAGTTTCACTGATCCTAAGCATGATTGCACAGGAGTAAATCCCACTGACCTCAATAAACATGCAAATGATTAAACCTGCCCTCCCCCCTCCCATCTGCTCCCCTCCCCCTCCTCCTTTCTGCCCTTCCTCCTCCTCCCCTCTCCCTCTCCCATGGTCAGTTTCACCTATCCTAAGCATGATTGCAGGGGAGTAAATCCCATTGAATTCAATAAGCATGCAAATGATCAATCAGGATCTCATTTCTTACCTCCCGGATTAAAAAGCAGAGAAATTCACTAATAGGCAAAAAAAAACCCTTGTAGTTTAAGAACGTACCTACAGCCAACAGATATTTTTTATCAGACTCAAAAAGCAGGGAAATTGGGCAGCTATAGTGAATGCACCAGGAGAGCAGGAGACCTGAGCTCCTCTCTGAGGTATTGGACTGCCCTACAAATTTGTCAAAATGCAAAGACAGTTTGGGTTGGTCTTTCACAGTCCAATCCACTTCCTGTGTAGCTTGGAAGAATTTGGTAACGTGCCTCTGAGCATATGGTGAGTGGTGGCAACTCCTGCAATCAGCCCAAAGAACAGAAACAAGACATGTGCTATGCTGATCTTGTTTTAGCAGGGAGGAAGCAATAATGTTAATACAGTTGGTATAGTTCAGATAATAACTTTAAATATATTTGATTTACTTTGCAATTTTAGTGAAGTTTCCTATAGTAAATCATTTTCTTTTGCTTCTGTTTCTGTGAATATGTGAAGTACAGCAATACTTTGCATAATTTACACTAAAAAACCTCCAAATACAATTGTGGAATAATGGCACTGACTATTCTGCAGAATAGTCTCCAACGTACATGAGGTGTGTCTCAGTTTGCACAAGATACGACAGTGAACAGAGAACTGAATAGGAGTTAGTCTATAGGGTATAGATTGAGGATTTCCCCTCCCCTTTCTGATCACTTTACCTTTCTGCCATGAAAATCTCCAACTGCTGTTTTTCTGTGCACTGGGCTGCTGTGAAAAGCACAGGACAGAGAGGCAGTAAAAAAGAAAGAAAGAAAGAAAAGGTGGCAACTCTATTTGACAACCCTAAATGTTAACAATCTGGGATTATTGTCACCTATTTTCCTGACTCAGGCCCTGTGCGTAACATCAGTTACGGCCTGCCTATCCACAGAAACACTGTTAAAATTACCTTTGTTAAAATTGCCTGTTAAAAATCTCAGTGCTTACATCAGGGACTTATATCATAAGTCTCTATGGTGGGTTCTTTACATCCATTGATGGTCTTGATTAAGGTAATGTGGTCTGCACAAGAGGAAGTTGCCACAGTCTCACAGTAGCTGTTGATTTCCAAAGAGGAAGGGAGAGTGTAGAAACTCTTGATCTGACCTACTGTGCCTGGTAGCTGCATATAGGTGGCCACAGCAGCAAATTTTCATGGGCAAAACATATTGGTGCCTTCCCACCCCCCGAATTTTCTTCTAAATACCCTCTCCTGGGATATACCTGAAGAAACTTTTTTGTTGCTTTTAGCCTTCCTTGCCAACCTCAGCTCATTCTCAGCTTTAGTCTTTCTGATGCCATCCCTGCAATTCCATGATACCGGACCTGTCTATACTCTTCCTTTGTGGCCTGCTCTTCCTTCCACTTTCCATATGTGTTCTTTTCAGGTCACCTCTGAGCTGTTCGTGGAGCCACATTGGCTTCTTCTGCTATCTTCCACCTTTTTTCCTTGTTGGAATTGTTTGCAATTTTACCTTTAGAATTTCCTTTTTTAGAAACTCCCACTCATCTTGGATTCCTTTTCTCATTTTATTTATTTATTTATTTATTTATTAGGCTTATATCCCGCCCGACTAGCGATAGCTCTCTGGGCGGTGAACAGCATTGGGGTCGCTTGCCATGGGACCTTACTTACTGTTATTTATTTATTTATTACATTTCGATCCCACCTTTCTTTCCATGATAGAAACCCAAGGCGTCTTACATATGGTTCCAAGGTGGTCTCCCATCCAGGCACTGACCAGACCTGACCCTGCTTAGCTTCAGCAGGGTGCTGGCCTCATGTGCCTCCAGACCATAGCCTGGGACCATTGTTCTGAGTATATTAAAACTGGCTTTCCTAAAGTCCAGGGTAGGCATATGGCTATACTCGGCTTTTGCTTCCTTTAAGATCAAGAACTCAAGTATAACACAGTCACATACCCCCTTTTGAAGGACAGAAAGAGAGACTTAGAGGTTGGCATTTGGCCCCAAGGTCTGAGGTTGCAACAATGCACGCAACGATGGTTTGTAGGAGCCTTTGGGCAAGCTGTTTCCCTCCTCTCCAACGCACTGCTCTCTCCTGCTGCACTTGCCCTCTCTGGCTGGGCCCAGTCTGACCAGACGGAGTTGCTGCCCCATCTCCTCTCTCTTATAATTGCTTGCATGGCAGTGATAGCTGAAGAGGAAAAGGAGGAGTTGCAGGCTCCAGAGAATTGTAGTGGGCCCTTTGCGGTGGTGTGAGCAGCTACCCAACAGTGCCTACTCCTGACGCCGGCCCTGAGGAAGGGAGAATGGAGAAGTTTAATCTTTCCTCCCTTTTGCACCTGCTTGGAGAAGCGAGTGCATGTTCCATGGTGGCTGAGTTCGGGGCTGGAGATAATATCAATAAAGGGGTATTTTCCACCTCATCACAGCATGACGTTTGGTGCATGCTGATGTTCTGCCTCACTTGCTGAGTTGGGGCGACTGGGCTGTGGTCATTCCATGTGGTGAAGGCGGGCAGGTTTTCTTCACATGATCAGAGACATTTTCACTCTTCTGTCTTGTTGCTTCAGATGTTCCAGGAGTGAGTAAGGCTCCCTAGTAGAGTCTGAGGCAAGGGAGGCGAGGCCAGGACAGTAAGTCATGCAGTGAAAGGCATGCAGCAGAGATGTAGTATGTATGGGTGTGTTTCCTTTGGAGCCTCTAGTTCAGGGGTTAGCAAGATGTGTGTGGGTGCTACCAGCACCTCCTATGGTACCCACAAATGTCTCAGTAAATGCCCGCTGGAAAATCCACAATGCATGAGAGACTGTTTTCTCTTCCTGCACAGTTCCTGTCTGCACTGGCTCAGTCTCTCCTATGTTGAATATACTCCCCTTAAAGACGCCCACATTTTGTTGGAGTCCAAAATTAGATATCAGTCTTCCCTTGAGTTCTGAACACGAGAGGGGCAAAGAGCTTCTTTCTATGAAACAGTGTGGAGGTGGTTGATGTAGGTGATTCCCTGCCACCCCCACCCCCAATTGATGGAGGTGGTTGATGGGGTGGGAACCCCACATCAATTTGTGGCCTTGCCTCTTTTTCTGTTTTTTTTAGATGTGGTAGCCATTGTGTGTTATGCCATATCCCCACGGCAGCCATTTGGTATTGCCACCCACAGCACTTTCTCAAAATACCAGATGTTCCTATTGGCCCCAAAAGGTTGGTGATCCAGTTCTAATGACTGTATTTAGTTTTAAATCCTCTTATGCCACACTACTGAGAAGCACTGCTTTAATAACATATATTCTATTTGTTTGCATTTATTAGGGACACTTCTAATCCTGCCACCTCTTTGCATCAGTTGTGACAGGATCACCCAATCATTCTTGGCATAGAGAGGTGCAAAATTGCCCTCAAATACAGGAGCCTTCTTCTTACATCTCTGTATGAGTCATTGCTCTCAGCCAGGTGTGGGGAACCTTTGGCCTTCCAGGTGCAGTAACACCTCAGTTAACAAAGTAGATGAATTCCTGGACATTACTTCTTTAACAGAGAGGTAGGAATAATATGGAAAGAACAGGGATAGATTTCTATGCCACAAAAAAGAAGAGAAGTTCAACATATTTCAGCAAACTCAACAGGTGATGGTTTCTCTGGCAGGGAAAAAACTTCATTTTAAAAAAAGTTTTCCTGTGCTCTTAAAAGGCAGAGGAACCAGTGACAGAGAATAAGAATGCAGCCCTAATTGCAGACGAATAGCTCACGGCATCCTGAAAGTTTCTCAATCTTGCAGCGTTTTTGTTCTTCCTTATTCAAAAAAGGGGTCAAAGACCAAGATGCTGGAAAATACAAACTTTTTAATTTTTGATAAAACCCAACGCGTTTCAGCCTGTTATCTACAGGCCTTCATCAGGGGCTATGGTAAACCAAACAAAAAGGACAAGTTAACTCTACACACATATAAAATCATATACATATACATAATACATATAAGTCTTTTGAACAGTCTAATACTGTTACACTCCCCTTGAAGGAACAGGTTCGGAGTTTGGGTGTCCTTTTTGATCCTTCCTTGTCGCTAGAGGCTCAAGTGGCCTCGGTGGCACGGAATGCGTTTTGCCATCTTCGCTTAGTAGCCCAACTACGCCCCTATCTGGACAGTGATGATCTCACCTCAGTTGTTCACGCTCTGGTAACTTCTAGATTGGATTACTGTAATGCGCTCTACGTAGGGCTGCCCTTGAAGACAGTTCGGAAACTTCAGCTAGTGCAAAACGTGGCAGCCAGGTTGCTGACGAGGACCAATCGGTCCGCACATATAACACCTGTCCTGGCCCGCTTGCACTGGCTACCTATTTGTTTCCGAGCCAGATTCAAGGTGTTGGTTTTGACCTATAAAGCCTTACACGGTGTGGGACCGCAATACCTTGTGGAACGCCTCTCCCGCTATGAACCTACCTGTCCACTTCGTTCTGTATCTAAGGCCCTCCTCCGGGTACCAAATTATCAAGATGCCCAGAGGATTACTACTAGATCCAGGGCCTTTTCTGTAGTGGCCCCCGAATTGTGGAACAGCTTACCAGAGGAGGTACGCCTGGCGACTACGGTACTTTCTTTCAGGTGCCAGGTTAAGACCTGGCTATGCTCCCAGGCATTTTGTTTTAATGTTTAATGTTAACGTTTAATGTTTCATGTTTAATGTTCTAGTTTTAAAATCTTGCTGCTATTTGTTATTGATTTTATTGTAATATTGTATTTTAACCTGTACACCGCCCAGAGAGCTATTAGCTACGGGCGGTTTATAAATTAAATGAAATAAATAAATAAATAAATAATAGCTGATAAGATTATAAGACAACCAAATCGCTTTCTGTACTGTGCCAATATCAAATGTCTCGATGAGTAATACAATGGATTGTCTGTCCGAAGCGAAGTACAGGTGAATGCAATAATGTTCCCTTTTGCATGAGGAACAACTGACACCTGGATGCAAGGGACTAAGGGAAATTTTCAAAATTTACAGTAGGGGAAGATTTTGAGCTTCTTCCCCTACTGTAAATTTTGAAAATTTCCCTTAGTCCTTCATTTGTTTCTTGCATCCAGGTGTCAGTTGTTCCTCATGCAAAAGGGAACATTATTGCATTCACCTGTACTTCACTTCGGACTGCTTGTGTATATATACAGACAATCCATTGTATTACTCATCGAGACATTTGATATTGGCACAGTACAGAAAGCGATTTGCTTGTCTTATAATCTTATCAGCTGTTATTTGAGTATTAGACTGTTCAAAAGACTTATATGTATTATGTATATGCGTATGATTTTATATGCGTGTAGAGTTAACTTGTCCTTTTTGTTTGGTTTACCATAGCCCCTGATGAAGGCCTGTAGATAACAGGCTGAAACGCGTTGGGTTTTATCAAAAATTAAAAAGTTTGTATTTTCCAGCATCTTGGTCTTTGACCCCTTTTTTGAATTCTCTTTTGGATGCTAGCCACCCTCTGCTTATTTTGTTCTTCCTTAGCCAAGAGCAATATAGAGGCAATACTCTTCCCTGTGTGGGCTAATATGGATCACATCCCTTTGGCCTTCATCCCATAACAACATCCTATTCCCCATCTCCCCTTCCAGCAACAGGGCTGCAGCAATAAACTCTCAAAGGCAAGAAGATAGGCTGAAGGTTGAAGGCTGGGTTGGAACATAGGAATACCAGAAGCTGCCTTAAACTGAATCAGACCGACTGACCCATCTAGTTCAGTACTGCCTACACTGACTGGCAGCGGCTCACCAGGGAGGCTCTCCCAGCCCTACCTGGAGATGCCAGAGATGAAACCTGGGACCTTCTGCTTCCAAAGCAGATGCTCTGCCACTGAGCTGTGGCCTTTCTTTTCTTTAGTGTTTGGTTTTGATGTTTGTGTGGTGTGGTAGTGGGATGAGCATGGTAAAGGGAGTGATCCTCAGAATCCTCTTTGACGGATTGCTGCAAGAGCTGAGCCCAAATTTCTCAGAAGACTATTTTTTTCCTGAGAAAAGGGCTGAGATGTTTCTTTTTCTCTCTCTGCTCCCCTATAAAAAGGCCACTTTGCTGAATTTCTTTGCCAGTTTTTTTGTTTGATGACAGTTCTGTTCCCCCTAATAACACTGTGGAATGCACAATGTTTTAAGTCAGGGGTACCCAAACTGTGGTCCATGGATCACCGGTGGTCTGCGATCTTCTTTCAGGCGTTCTAGGGCATGGTCCCATTACATATTTACATTGATTTAATTGAATTTTTACTGCTTCTTTCATCTCTTATATTTGGCTGGACTGCTGTGATGAACAGAATGCTGAACTGGATGGGCCTTGCCCTTTGCCAGCACTTCACTTCTTATGTTCTTCTCATTTTGTTTCAGCCAGGAAAAGGGAGAAGACGAGAGTGAAGGAGAATCTCACCCAAAAGAGAATGAGTAACACAACTGTGCCTACAAATCTTCCTGTTGCTGCTTCCAGTCTGAATGCTTCAGTTATTCCATATTATGACTATGTGTATGATGAAGAAAAATTTGCCATTCAAGAAACCTTGTGGAAAAGGATGAGTGTTTTCTCAATGGTAATCTACGGCCTGGCCTTTGTGCTGGGGGTCATTGGCAACGGGCTGGTCATTTTCATCACCGGCTTCCGTATGAAGAAGACGGTCAACACGGTTTGGTTCCTCAACTTGGCCATTGCTGACTTCGCCTTCACCTTCTTCCTGCCCCTGAGCATTGCCCATGTAGCCTTGAAATTTCATTGGCCATTTGGCCTGGTCATGTGCAAGCTCAACAGCACCCTCGCCTTCCTCAACCTCTATGCCAGCGTTTATCTCCTCACAGTCATCAGCATCGACCGATGTATTTCTGTGAGGTGGCCTGTGTGGGCTCAGAATCACCGGACCCCTCGGCTGGCTTCCTTTGTGGCTTTCTGTGTTTGGATCCTGGCTTTGGTGTTGTGTTCTCCAAACATCCATTTCAGGGACACTGCCCCATCCCATCTTAATGAGAATGAGACCATCTGCTACAGCAATTATGGCAACAATCTGGAGCAACGTAAGATCTCTCACCGTGCAATGATCATCAGCCGCTTCATCTTTGCCTTCATCATCCCCTTCAGCGTCATCGTCATTTGCTACGGGGCAATTGTTTTGAAGCTGAGGAGGAACCGGCTGACCCAATCAAACAAGCCCTTCAAGGTCATCACTGCAGTGATTGTAGCCTTTTTTGTCTGTTGGTTCCCCTATCATGTCTTCTCTATAGTTGAGACAGCAGCGGGAGAATATGATCCTGAGCTGCATTTGGTTTTGCTTATTGCGGTTCCATTGACGTCCAGCTTGGCTTTCATCAACAGCTGTCTCAACCCCATCCTGTATGTCTTCATGGGGCACGATTTCAAGGAGAGGCTGAGATACTCACTCCTCTCTGCATTTGAGAATGCCTTTGCTGATGACAGCAGCCAGAGCACAACAAGCACCAAGGCCAAATCTTCAGAAGAGATGGAATCCCAGGCCTTGTGAATTCTGCTTCTCCCTCAGCTTTCAACTCCACTTCAGTGCAACATTGTTAAATGCATTCATTCAGAATTTGCTCTGCTCTGTCCATTGTGCTGGCTGGGGTTGTTGGGAGTTATAATCAAAAAAATCTGGAGGGGGCCAGGTTGGTGAAAGCTAGTCCACAGTATGTGCATATATTACCTTTTGGTGCCATGAGGTTTGATGCTATGCAATCTGTTTTTTCGTCTTCTAGTTTGCATCGATACAGCTATCTTCCTAAAGATTTTATGGACAGCCGTTTAACAAAACAAGACAGTCTCAACTCCACATCGACCTTACTCTCCTGCACCTGAATAAAAGTATCTGCTTTGATGTTGCTGTTTGTGGTTTTGAATTTGCTTTGTTTACTGCCCCCCACCCCCTCACAAAAAGACGGATGTTTAAGGGTGCTGGTTTCCAAACTTGATTACTTCAGCGGATCCTTATCAACAAACCTCAGGACAGTGGAACAAATGGGGATATAAAAGGCAGGGATGGGGACCCTGTGGCCCTCCATATGTTGCTGGACTACAGTTCCCATCATCCCTGACCATTGGCCATGCTGGCTGGGGTTGATGGGAGTTGGAGTCCAACAACATCTGCAGAACCCTGGAACCTACCTATCTGTTGCACAGAGAAAAAAGGAGGCAGTGTCAAGTTGAACAAGTAAAGGGAGAGGAGGATGAAGGTTGAGAATGTCATGAAGAAACTCACCTAACCACACCATTGTGTACTTTTACTTTATATTCAGTCTGGAATGGCTATGTACCTTGGTAATGAGCCCCATTTACCTCTCGGCCCTCCTGCATTCAAAACTTTGAGCCTTATTCATGTAGCATAATTGTCTTAAGAGAAAGGTGTTATTGTTATGTGCCTTCAAGTTGATTATGAGTTATGGTGACCCTATGAATCAGTGACCACCAATAGCATCTGTTACAAACCAGCCTGTTCAGATACGTTCAGGTCTGTGGCTTCCTTTATGGAATCAATCCATCTCTTGTTTGGTCTTCCTCTTTTTCTACTCCCTTCTGTTTCCCCCAGTATTATTGTCTTTTCTCGTGAATCATGTCTTCTCACTGTATGTCCAAAGTATGATAACTTCAGTTTCATCATGTTAGCTTCTAGTGATAGTCCTGGTTTAATTTGTTCTAACAGGGAGGCCAGAGTCTGTGAGTTCAAATCCCTGCTTGTGTCTCCTGGGTGTCAAGGGCCAGCTAAAGATCATCCCCACAGTGAGTGGCTCAGGGGTTACGTGCCCTGCCACCTGTGCAGCCGTGGGCAAGCTGCATAGTCCCAAGGAGCCCAGTTGCCCCCCAGCTGGCAGTTGCGGACAAGGAGAAGGGGCTGGCTTGTGCAGCTGTGGCAAGCTGAGCAGGCCCTAGCCAGTTGGGGAGGACTAGCCTCAGAGGCAGGCAATGGTAAACCCCCTCTGAATACTGCTTACCATGAAATCTCTATTCATAGGGTCTTAGGGTCGGGATCAACTTGAAGGCAGTCCATTGCCATTGCAACACTCAATTATTTGTCTTTTTTGCTGTCCATGGTATCCGCAAAGCTCTCCTCCAACACCACATTTCAAATGAGTTGATTTTTCTCTCATCCGCTTTTTTCACTGTCCAACTTTCACTCCCACAGTCACTTTCCAACTCCTCCCCCACTCACCACCCTTGGCACTTTCCACTCCCCCATTCCCACAGACACCCACTCACCACCTTCTTTCATCGGCGCCCTACGTTGGAAGCTTACAAGCCTCCCTCTCACTTAGGGTTGCCAGGTCAGAAGCATCCCAAACCCTGAGATTAGAGGGGCAGGCACTAGTGATGTCACAGGAGCGTCCTCTAGTGATGTCATTAAGCATGATACATTAAGCATCAACCTCAGTTGCTTGGAGCATACCATTCAAACAAAAACATTTCTCTGACTGGAAATTAAGATAGAAATCTTAGCTAAAAGGTGGACCCTGGGTAGGGAACATTTAATCTAGCCAACTTGCTTCTGGCAAAAAGAGTTTAAGTGCCCTCAGGCCAGGCCAGTCACCAGAAGGCCACTAGTGAAGAACAGCCTAGTGTTGTGGAGATGTTAGATGGGAACACTCACAAGTAAAGATGTATGCCCCTGCAGGCGGCAATTCTAAACACATTTAATAAGGGACTAAGCCCCATAGAATTCAATAGGACTTACTTCTGAGTAGATATGGTTTGGATTATGCTGTTGGTAAAGCTTGACTAGGGATCTTCTGCAAAGATATCCATATCCAAGCTGGGTTGGCAACTGCCTGCCTAGAATGCCCAGTCCTTGCCTTTTAACATGGCTGCTTCAAACGTCTTTACAGACTTGACCCTTCACTTCAGAAAGAGGTTTGAGAAATGAGTAAGAGTTAAAAAGATTCTCTACCCATTTCTACCTACCCTGGGGCTGCTATTAACTCACTTTGGCAGCCAACCCAATTCCACTGAATAATAATTGACAGAGAGAAAACACACATGGTTTAGTCTACCTTCACAGGCAGTAAGTAGCTTGGGAAACAGTAATTGCAGCCACAGTAATTGCAGTGATTCTCTTTTACCACTATTGGGCAAGAAACAAACCATCATGCAATCAACAAGGTGCATCATCAGTGGGTTTAAGGGGGTTAAGCTGAGTGCATGGAACCACTGTTGTTGCTTCTACGGATGTAAGGGAGTAAGGTCAGAGGTAAATGAAATGCAAATAGAAAAAGAAAAAGATAGTGATGATTTCCTAAATGTAATACTATACCAACCACAACAAAATTCCTATGAGTAAGGCAGAAAACCCAGCATCCCATAACCAGTCTGGACTCCTAACCAAAAACGAAAACTAAAAAACCTGCCAGCCAGGCAGGCAAGTTCACAGAAATCCCCATGGATCACAACCTGACCTCGGGGCTGCAGTTAGTGTAGAATGCTGTGGCATGATTGCTGACATGGGTGAGACCCTATCAGCACATAATACCTCTGCTCTGAAATCTGCACTGGTTGCCAATTTGCTACAAGGCCAAGTTCAAGGTGTGCTTTCCATGATACAGGTGCCACATTGTACTTGTTCTGCTCTTGTAAGAAATTGATCCTTTAGTGTGGCACCTTCATTGTACTGTTTTCTACACCTGCTAAAAACATTTTTTTGCTTAGGCAAGTCTATCTAGGCATGTAGAAACTATTGTTTATCGATTTTAACTCTTTGTTGGTTTTATTATTTTGAATGTTTTTAAATACCCGTCTAACTGTTTTTGCCAATAATTTTATTGTTTTAATTCCTTCTGCAAACCACTTTGAGGTTTTTTTTACAATAAAGCATTATATAAATGTAAATAAAATACACAAATAAATTTCAGAGTCACTGTGGCCTTTGGGTCTCTTTCCACTTTTGGGAACAAAGGAATCTGCCTTATACTGACTCAGGCCGTTTGGTACCATCTAGTTCAGTACTGATGATATGGACTAACATTGGCTATCCAGGATTCCAGGCAATAGTCTTTTCCAGAAATTGAATTTTGGACCTTTGCATGCAAAGCATATGCCCTGCCACTGAACTACAGCCCTTCCCCTGTTTAAAAAAGTATCCTTTAAAAGTGTTCTTTTCATTTCACTAATGAATGCACAGCATATCTAGGGCAGATGCACATCATTCATTTAAAGCACATTCAACACACATTTGAAGGACATGAATCCCACCACAGAATCATGGGAACTGTAGTTTGTTAAGGGTGATGGGAAGTATAACTGTGAGTGGAAAACTACACTTCCCTGGATTTTTTGAGGGGAAGTCATGTGCTTTAAATGTATTGTGTTGATCTACTTCATAAACCTTGCCTGCATGTAAATTGTTTAAATTAATTTTTTTAATGGAAATGAGCTTTAAAATTTACTGGGTGACCATGAACTACTCACCATCTCTCAGCCCAGTCTGCCCCTCTGGATGAAAACAACAGAAGGGGACCATGACCACCCCAAGAAGAAGGGCATACTTAAAATGTAGAGGAAATAATAATATACAACCATAGTGTGAAATCAGATACTTATCAGGACACAGCTTGAAGAAATATTTATATAAGCATGAATGTCGAAGATGTTTATTATTTACACAATATCTGTGAAGATATTTATAGTACGGTCCTATGCATGTTTACTCAGATGCAAGTCCCAATGTATTCAATGGGGCTTACTGAAACAGGAAAGAGTGCACTGGACTGTGACCTAGTGATAAGGAACTTCACTCAGCCAACCCAAAATTCAGAATCATGACACTTTAAGCTATTTTGCAACTGTTTTATACTTGTTTTTATGGTTATTAGATTTTAAAGGGATTTAATTCTTGTTGTGAGCTGCCTTGGTTTCCAATTACCAACCCTACCTCACAGGAATGTTGGAAATACTCCATATGTACACACAATGCAGATGTAAAATACATACACTCCATATAATAGTTTATTGTCAAATTAAGTTGGTTATTGCAGAATTTTTTAAAAAATATATAAAATCAGTATTAGCTTCCTACAAAATAAAAGCAGTGACACCTAAGTAAGCTCTGCCTAATTGCTCTAAAATAGAATTGGAAGGAGAGAAGATTTGCAACACAATCCTTTGCTGTGTTAACTCAAAAGTGCCATTAATTTACAGCACAATCCTAACCATGTCTATTCAAAAGTAAGTCCTATTGAATTCAATGGGGTTACTCCAGGTATGTGGGATTAGCATTGCAGCTTTACTCCCAGAAAAACGAGTATAGGATTAAAGGTTCATATTGGGAAGGTTTTCAAAACACTGCCCTCTTAAACAGCCCAGGAAAATTTAACTTGACTCCTCATAATTAGAAAAGCATAACACATTGTAATAACATTTAGCTCTTCTGTACACACAGAGAATGAGACTTTTGCTACTGCTGAAAGCTATAAACTTACTCCATTTATGAGATTTTCAGACAAGCAGGAAAAACAACAGTTTTCTGGCCTTGCAATGGTTTCTAGCTGTTCCTAGAGGTCAACAAATCCCTTGTCAATCACAACCATGACTTCACTTGTTGGCTACAAACCTGAAAGTGAGGGGTTAGAGCAGCCAGCAATGAGCCCATTAAGCAGAAGTTGTGGGGTGGTGGCGGCGGCTGATGTTTTGGTGTATATCTTTTGAACCAGACTACCTAGAAACTTACTCACCTGGAGACCCGGAGAGGACCCCAAAAATCCAGAATTTCCGGGTGAAAATCAGAGACCTGGCAACCCTATTCCTGCTCGACCTTGGGAAAGGCCTAGACTCACTTACTACCAGCTGCCTTTGTCTCACTCTCCGTGCCTCACGGTAAGCCCAGCACCAGTCCCTGGGGCTGGGAGTGTGGAGCTCTTGCTTGGGAATGGGGATTACAGACTGGGAGCTTCATCCTCTCAGGGAACATCTGGCAGCCAGCTCAGCCTGCCTTCATCTGGTAGTGCTGCATCATCACATCAGCATGTGATGCTTTTCATCACCCAACATGGTGGTGGGGGCATCTTGGATGATGGAAAGCATGTGTACTAATGCGCTGATGCAAGAGGTGGCACAACTGGATGTAGGTAAGCTAGAGCGGCCAGGTGTAGCATTGCCAAGCCTCCGGTCTACTGGGTGAGTCACCCTGGAAAATTGGAGGATATTTGGGTGATTTGGTCAGAGACCCTAAGAGGATTCCCCCCTCCCAACAGAGTCTCCAGGTAAAAAATGGAGACCAGGCAATGCTACCTACTATATAGAAGTAAAATTTATATTCATTGTTCCATCCACTGGCATGTGGCCCCCAGAATGTTACCCAGGGGGAAATGTGGTCCTCAGGTTCAAAAAGGTTCCCTGTCCCCAAGATAGTTCTTTACTGCTTCACCCAGCTAACAGCATATGTAAAAGACATTCATGAATGAAATATAAACATTTCTATTTCGCCTTTCCATACTTAATGCTCTGGTCAGCTAACAAACATAAAACACAAATAAAATCACATAACTTTACAAAAAATGACAACAGATAAAAAAGCCAGCCAGTTATAACTAAAAACCAGTAAAATAATGCATCAGAGTGAAAACAGAGGATACAGAATAAACAAACTAGCTTTGCAGATGAAAGGCTTTGAAGGACGCAGATGTTTGGTAGATGGCTGCCAGAGGGGGTGCTATGAGTGTTGCTTTGGAGGGAGCTTGAGAGTCTGGGTGCAATCATCGCAAAGGCCCTTTCTGGAGCCCACCAGAGATACTCATCGAGTCACATAGGGTGCTTCCAGACTGTTGCTATTTTCAGGTGGGATTCAAATCACATACTAGCAAATTTAGGATGCAGAATTATTGCTGATTGGGAGCTGATCTTGCATAACAAACCCACTTCCCCCAAAGAGTGAACTTTCTGTGATAAGCAAAGTGGTGGGAAAATGCACTGGAAAGTAGGGAAAACAATTGGTTGATGCAATGTCATCTAGCCTCCCTGTGAACAAATGAGACAGAATGCTCATTTAAATAGCTAACACCATCTAATCTCCCTGCAAACAAATCAGGATGGATGCTAAATAAACAGGTCATCTGGAAGCACCCATAATTTAACCTCTGTGTACGTTTTGTGCAAGCAAATCACGATGAATACTCAAGTCAACAGGTTATCTGGAAGAGCCCCCAATGATTTTAGTTGCAAAGTCAGAATTGGAGCAGACTTTTTTTTGAGGGGTGTATGTAGGAAACACAGAATATGCATAAACTTGTGCATGGGAAAACACATCAAACCATGCAGGACTCCATTCCTGATGTGGAGCTGGAGGTTCTGTTGCTGGAAAAAGAGAGAGTGGTGGCCCACTTCTCACTGACCGCTCCTTTAAAGGCTGAGAGGAGGGATTGCCAGCTGGCCTTTCTACAGTCTGACCCGATGAAGACGTACAAAATGGGATTGAGGCAGCTGTTGAGGCAGAGCAGGCCATTAGCCAGTGGTAAACCTATATCGAGGGTGGTTTGCATTTCAAGGCTGTTGTCTTCCAGCATTTCAAGAATGGAGAAGAGGTGGTAGGGGAACCAGCAACAGAAGAATGCCGCCACCACTGCCACAATGATTTTGAAGGATCTGCCAAATCGACCAAAGATTTTCTTCCTTAGCTTGATAATGATGGCACAGTAGCAAGCCAGAATGACATTGAAGGGGACGAGGAAGCCAATCACAAATTCGGTAAGCACCATGGAACGGTGTGTCCTTAGGCCACCATCCTCCTCTAAACCAAAGTTGTAGATGCATTGTATAGTGCCATTCATTGACTGCTCCGTGTCACGGAAGATGAAGTATGGGGAGCTGAGAGCCAAGGCCACCACCCAGATGAACACAGCCACAAAGGAAGCAAGTCGGAGAGTGCGATGGTTCAAGGCCCAGACAGGATGCACCACAGAAGCACAACGGTCGGCACTGATGGCTGTCAAGAAGAAGACGCTGGCAAACATGTTCAGGAAAGGCACCACGGTGTCGAGTTTGCACATCAGCCGTCCCAGAGTCCAGTGATAATCCAGAGCCACATAAGCAATCTCAGAAGAGAGGCAAATGGCAAAGATGAAGTCGGCCACAGCCAAGTTGAGATACCAGATGGTGGTCACTGTTTTCTTCATGTGGAAACCAGTGAGGAAAATAACTAGGCCATTTCCTATGGCTCCCAGTAGCAATGTGATGCTGTAGATCACCAAGGAAACCATCTTCATTGTTGGTGAGATGTGGGCAATATTATAGGGAGGCTCTGAGGGCCAGTCTCCATTCCAGCTGAAGACACCATTGTTACTGGATGGTGGAAATGCAGTGTCATTGTCATGTGGAAAGGAGGAGAATGGATCCATTCCTTCTCAAACTCACGTATTGTTTCTTGCTTTCTGTGTATGTGGCCTAAAATAAAATAAAATACCCACACAAATCCCATATTGTTATAACAGAACTGAAGTGAATAGGCAAAGGAGGTACAGTTTTTTTAGATTTTAGATTAGGTGTTCATTGAGAAATTCCAGCTCCCAAGTCCATATTTTGAATCTGAGATGTGAAACTTGAAATTTGACTTAATTTCTGAGTCAAGTTTGGCCTTAGTCCCTTTTACATGGCTTGATTGTTAGGATAATAAGATTTAGCTAAAGGTTTGGTTCTACCTCTAATTAAGGGTGCTTCCCTTTTCGGTTTGAATGAGTGTGGGCTGGATGACCTCTTTGGGTCCCTTCCAAACCTGTGATCTGATGACTGTAATAGAGGAATCAACCCAGTAGGACCCCAGGAGGAGAGACTTGGATTGGGCTCAGACCTAGCTACCACCCACCACTATGTGCCCACATTGTAGGTACTCAGACACCCACATTGATATTTGCTTTCCTTTCTGTCCCTTCCCAAACACTTTGATCTCATAGCTTGGTCGCTAGGGATCCTACTCACCCGGTTGTCGGTTGTTCTTTCCAGCTTTCTGAAGTCTTCAGCAACCCTTTTCTCTTTAGGTTTCTTGCTGGGTAGATGCGCCAAGTCTCCAACTGACTTTCTTATCACTCTCATCACTGGCTGTCTCCTCTGTTGCTTCTCTGAAAAAGATCTGCCACAACAATTGGGGCAATCACTGTGGAGAGAGGCCTTGGCAACATCTGCAGAGGCACAGACTAGTCTTGCTTTCTCTGCAGTGGAGCTGTCAGAACATGACTTCTGGGGCAGACATCCAGGTAGGGGTAGGGGAGAAATTGGATTCAGTTAGCATTTAAATGCAAACTTCCCTAATCTGCACTTTCCAAAACAATATGAGAATCAAAGCACTTGAAATTTGCACGTCTCTGAATTTTGCAGTGCTGTACTCCAGGCAAGTAATGTGTACAAAAATCCACATACTAGCATGAAATGTGTATAAAGATGCATATATTTGTGAAAACTACAAAAATGCATTATATCACAGAAAAGCGCTTTGCAAACATGTGCATGTTAGGCAAAAACTGCACACACAAATGTGTATATTACGAGAAATTCACACTAAAACGTTGATGAATTTGCACGAGGCCTTTCAAAGAAATTCACAAACCGATATGCAAAGATATGCAAATGGAACTGAAAATGAGAAATGAACAGAAACTGAAATGGAGAGAGTCATCCATCTTTACCCATCTGCCGCTTAGCAGAATGATCAGCAGGGCCCCCAAATGCAACATGGCTGGTTTGCCACATTTTGAAAGAGTATGAAGCAATACATATTACCATCTAAAGAGGAGTCCCCTGTAATACCATTAAGTCTAGAGCCTAAAATCTAACTGCACCACTGTCTCTGGTGAGTCCTTGGGGATAGCTGGCACATAAGACATGGAGAAAATGGATCTAAATGTTATCACTAGCTCAATGCTAATAGTGAACTCATTCTCGTGTGGGTCCTGTTGTAGCAAAAAGGGCATCACTCACACATCAGAGGGAGGGATCCCCAGACTTGAGGGAAGTGGAAAATTTGTTTAAGAAAGGAAAAAAGAACATAAAAGGGCAACTTATTCCCCTAAAACACAGGTCCACGTGGACTGAGCATGCTCAGTGACCATGCAATGTTAACAAAATTTTTTTGGGGGGAGGGGGAATTTAAAATTGGGTGGGGAGAGCAGGAATGGAAGGGAGTATCTTAGAAGATGGAATGGCTGACTGTCCAGAACCCTAAATGAAAGCACCATTTTGTTGTAGACCCCTGTTCTCCTTCCTTTATCGTCTTTTTCCTTCTTCACATCATCCTCACCCCCCCATCTTTCTACTTTAAAAATTAAAAATTGAACCACTCAAATTTATTTATTTATTTATTTATTTATTGCGCTTGTATACTGCCCCATAGCCGAAGCTCTCTGGGCGGTTTACAGCAATCAAAAACATTAAAACAAATATACAATTTAAAACACATATTTTAAAAACAATTTAAAACACAATTTTAAAATTTAAAACAATATAAAAACAATTTAAAATTAGGTAACAAAAATGTATCAAACCATAATATCACATAGACACACACAAAGCCATATGAAAAAAAATAGGCAAACAAGGGGCAGATAAATTTCATCAGTGTAAGCAAAACTTATGACAACAGAAAAGAAGTCTGCATCATCATCATCATCATCATCATCAAATAATAATAATAATAATAATAATAATAATAATAATAATAATAATAATAATAATAATAATAATAATAAATGTGATGATGGAACCATAGCCATGCAGACCTTCTGAGGCAGGGAGTTCCAAAGACTGCTACAACCTATGTTCCTATGCGTTTGCACCATTAAGGGTGCCTAGAGTGTGCATTGTTGTAATCTAGTCTTGAGGCTACAGAGAAAAGGATGAGAGGAGAACCACAGATGTTCCCAAGGCCACAACACCTCCTCCCTTTTAATGGATAATATTGATCAGAGCACTATAAAATCCAGTAGGGCTCAGCCAAGGAGAATGCCTAAAACAAGTGACAGAACCTTGTCCAAACCCCGGAGAGCAGAGCCCTTTTCAGCTTAGGAGGCTGTGGGTTTCTTTGGGTCCTCCTACCTGCACGGAGCTGTGTTCTGCCCTTTGCATTGATCTCTGCTTGGAAGTCCACCCTCTCATTTCAGTCTGGCTTGCCAAGATGGAGTTCAGCATTTAATGATATTACATATGGGGATTGCCCCATAGCTGTGTTGGAGCCCCTGCTCTGGATACAAAAGTCCCCAGGTTGGACCCCCAGCATCTCCAGGGAAAAGGCCTTTCTTTCTTGTCCTGAGGCCCTGGAGAGTCTCTACTAGGCAGAGCAGACCAGCCTTTCCCCAACTTGGTGCCCTTCAGATGTTTTGGACTACAACTTCCCCCAGCCCCCAGCCAGCAAAACATCTGAAGGGTACCAGTTTCGGGAAAGGCTAGAGTCAACAATAGCTTTTTTCCCCAGTTGTGTCTTTTAGACTGTAAGCCTGTGGTCAGGGAATGCCTGGTTTGTTGTTTCATTAATATTTTGTAAGTCACTCCGGGAGCCTTTTTGGCTGAAGAGTGGGGTAAAAATGGCTTTAAATAAAATAAATAAATAAACAAACAAACAAACTCAGAAGGCCCTCTCAGGCATTCTTCCCAACTATGCTTTAAATGCAGACAGGGCATGGTTCCAAGCCTTTACAGGTTTAAAGGTGATCACCAGTACTTTGAGTCATAGTCAGAAACAGACCAGCCACAACCTTTCTCTCTCTGTCATCTGAATTTCACTTTCAGTTGCAATCTGTATAGAACTCAGTAACTCAGATATAGGGATAGGGGAGAAATTAAATTCAGGTTGGATTTAAAGGTGAACTGACTTAATTCACGCTTTCTGAAACAATATGTGAACTGAAACCCAGTCATCCCCTAAGATTTGCACTTCTCCGAATTTTGCAAAGGAGTTCTCCAGCCAAGTAACGTGTACAAAATGCATATAATAGCATAAAGTATGCATAAAATGCATATATTAGCAGAAACATGTTATATTAGGGCAAATTTCTTTGCAAATATGTGTCTGTTAGGGGACACTTGCACTTAAATGCTGATGAATTTTCATAGGTACTTTTTTTAAAAATTGCAAACTGATGTGGAAATGTGGAGAATAGAACTTAATGATTGGAAAAAGGAGAAACTGAAATTGATAGGTTTACCCATCCCTAGTGAAATATCACATTTTGATAGCCAGTCAAAGGTAGAGCTCGATGAATCAAAGGTCTGACCAGGTCTAAGGCAGCCTCCCACGGAGAGCGGTGAAGGGAGAGGGAGGGAGGGAGGGAGGGAGAGAGAGAGAGAGAGAGTGTGTCCATTGTGGGCCTTCACAGGCTCCCATTTGTGGAACATTCTCCCAAGTGAGTTATAACTTCACTGATGACATCTTTTTGGTGACAGCGAAAAACTTACCTCCCCCCTCTGCTTTTGATGAATGACTGCACTGATATTGCATGCAGTAGCGTGCTGTTAGTTGCGCTGCCAAAAGTTTCTGTTGCTGTTATGAGGGGTGGGGAAGGGAAGTCACTTTGTGTATTTTTATGAATTGCATGTGCTTTTGTGTAAATGTATTTTAATGTATTCTTGCTTGGCTCATGCCCTTAAATATGTTGCAAATTGCTCGGAGACCTTTTTGCATAACTAACAAATTCAATAAATAAACAATACTCCAATGGGCATCCATCAGCCACGTCTTTTGAACACTTCTACCCTATTTTCAAGGCTGCGAAAGTTTGCTGCAGGTGAGGTATGAGACTGTGTGCCTGCAAACCTGGAAGAAATTTTAGGCCTTGGGTCCTGAACGATGATTTTGTACCATTCCTGCTTTCTGCCCCTGTGGATCCTGAAAGTGGTTCGGCTTCCTCCTGCCAGCAATAGCATTTTGGGGCACAGCTTGGTGTCTATCCATCTGCCCATCTCATCAGGGCCTTTTGCTCTCTCCAGCGGTTGGAACAGCTCATCATGAGACAAGACAGTTGCAGCTTATCTTGCTTTCCTGTAGTTCTCACATCTCCTCCAACATTTCACAGATGGGAAGAAAGACACACAGATCCTATGTAACCCTTCCATTCTCATACCTTAAGGTCATATGGAAGCTGCCCTCCACCCCATTACAAATTGCTGAAGGCTCTGCTCTGTGTACTTTGCATACAGACATAAGAAGCTACCTTATACTGAGTCAGAACATTGGTCCATCTAGCTCAGCATTAACCACACTGACTGGCAGCAGCTCTCCAGGGCTTTAGACTGGGATCTCACCCAGCCCTTCCTGGTGATGGTGGGGATTGAACCTGGGTCCTTCTGCATGCAAAGCTGTTGTTCTACCACTAATGATTTTATGCATTTACAGTAGCCTAACCTGCACAGATTTTAAAACCATCATGATCTATGTTCTTTGTTGTGCTGAATCCAGGGGTTCCTTTTTTTGGGGGGGTCCTCAGTAGGTCCCTCTTCTGCCTACTTGCTTGCCCGGTACCTCTGGACACAACTGTGTAGAGTGAGTTGCTGCACCTTCTTCTTGCTCTTGTTATGGCCTGCATATTGAAAGAGGGTAGCTACACAGGCAGTGATACTGGGGGGGAAGGCGAGGAGCTGCAGGACCAGGAGGCTCCAGAGCAGGGATGGGCAAAGTGTGACCCTTCAACTGTTGTTGGACTCCACTTCCCATCTGCCCCAGAAAGAATGGCCAGTGGTCAGGAATGATGGGAGCTGTAGTCCAACAACAGCTAGAAGGCCACATATCCTAGCCTAGCCATGACCTGGTATCAGACATGGAGTCTTCAGAGGATGAGCCAGACATCCCACAGGTCGAGACCTTGAGGAGCTTACAGAACCCCCTGAATCTAACACTGAGGATCCCCTTGAGGGGCCCTCTGGGTTGATACCTGATGAAGAACCCCTGGAACTGTCAGAGGAAAAGGTAGAGCAGCATCCCCCCATTCCTCAAAAGCACCAGCGCCAAAACCTCAGGTCCATGCTAAAGAACAACACAGTATATATCTATGGAGCTACCAAGCCAGGTTCAAGGTATTAATTTACAAAGTCCTGAACAACTTAGGTTCAGGGTATCTTAGAGACCACCTGAACCAAAAGAAAGTGTGGTTTCTGAAGGGTGCTGAGAGGAGTTAGGAGACTCCTACTCCCCTGTCAAAAGTCCAGTGGCCAGAGTGGTTTAACAGTCAGCCCTTCTTCCCAGAGAATTCTGGGAACTGGAGCTCTGTGAGTGGAATAACTGTCTCCTAACAACTCTCAGGATCCTTCACAAATGACATTTCCCAAGATTCTTTGGGGAAAGCCATGATTGTTTAAAGTGGAATAAATGTCTGGTGTGGGTGATTAGACAAACCAACGGCTGTTAGTCTGGCTTTTAGAATACTGACAGTTGGTTCTTATTGAGCATGTCTGCACCTATCATAGATTCCAATGTCATTTTTCTTAAATTAATTAAAAATCAGCCATGCATTTTTTTAACTTTTAAACTGCAGAAGATGAAGGGCAGAGTATGGTGCAAGGTCAGTAATAGGATTACATGTACTCTGTGAACATGGCTAATTTTTAATTAATTTCAACAAATTATGAGACCACTGACAGGAAAAAGTCCAGAAGTGGCTGTATAATCACAGTTCAAAGAAAGATTCTAGGAAAGACAGATTCTAGGATACACCTAAGGAGGGCATGAAGAAGGGCTGGTGAGGGGTGCGATATCTCATGGGCTCGATAGAGAGGCTTGGAGGGCTACCTTTAGAGTAGTTAGAGTGCTGGGCTAGGACCTGAGAGACCAGGGTTCAAATCCCCACTCAGCCATGAAGCTCACTGAGTTACCCTGGGGCAGTCTCTCTCTCTCTCTTTCTGCCTAACCTACCTCATAGGGTTGTTGTGAGGATAGAATTGAGAAAGGGGGAACCATATGCACTACTTTGAGCTCCTTGGAGGAAAGGTGGGGTTTAATAATAATAAGAAAGGCTGTGTGGCTAGTAGAGATTCAGGAGAGGAAACATTTTCCTTCCACTCCAGGAAAAACTATGTCTTAAATGTCTGCCTGTCATATCTGTGAAGCTGTTGTATCTCTCACAGCCTTAAGGACTAGACTCTTGCAGTTGTGTCCATCTAGGTTTTTCTCAGAGTAAACCCAATGAAATTAATGGACATAAATTAGTCATGTCTGTTAATTTCAATGGGTCTATTCTTAGTAGAATTAGCTTTAGATACAGTCCCCAGTTATTATTTAGGACAGGCATCGGGAACCTTTGGCCCTCTAGATGTTGCTGAACTGCAAGTACCATTGTCTTTGGCCTTTGGTCATACTTGCTGGGGCTGATGGGAGTTGTAGTTCAGCAACATTTAGAGGGCAAATGTTCCCCACTCCTACCTTATTGAATTCTGGGTCTAATGCCAGTTTTTTCTGTCAATTTTTCTGTGGCAGTCCTAACTGCACGGTTGTTCTTCATCCGCCCAGATCCCTACAGATAAGCCCACACAGTCTAATCTGCAGTTTGCCACAAGCCCGAGAGCAGCATAACACAAATGTTCACTGCTTTTCTCTTGCCTTCCTTTCATTAGCTAAAATCAGAAGGTGGCCTTTGAAATGGGAGATGCTCCCCCAGGTCCCAGTGGGTGAAAGCCATCCTTTTGCTTCAAGCCTAATTTTCCCGCAATTCCATCTGAAAGAGGTGAAAAAAGAAGAAGATTGCTATGAGTATTGCATGCATCATTTGCATTCAACCTCCAAATTGGCTAAAAGCGGCAGGAGATTATTGCAAATGTAAGCGTAATGGTCTCTGTGATTGAGAGTGAACGCTGCTGTGGCATTGTTCCCAGAAAATGATGCACACGAAAGGAAGCAAGATGATCAGAGTGCCTTTTGTGCTGGCTGCGGCTGCTGCTGACAAGCTGAAGAGGTGGTGAGCTCATCGCACGAGCTCTGCTACAGCTGTCACAATGGACCTGCCCTCCCTTCGATTAATGGGGAGATCACATAGCTACTTCAAATCACAACACTGCTGGATTT
This sequence comes from Rhineura floridana, assembly GCF_030035675.1. Lineage (NCBI taxonomy): Eukaryota > Metazoa > Chordata > Lepidosauria > Squamata > Rhineuridae > Rhineura > Rhineura floridana. The sequence continues at coordinate 28,696,528 of NC_084494.1, read as the reverse complement.
CGAACTGGAGGGATCAAAAGGAGATCTCTGGGTCCTGAGGCTGCTCAGTGGCCTGGAACACCCTGGCATGCAAAACTATGGAATCTCACGTGGAACTGTTTGGTGTGCTAATGGCTCCTGTGTGGTTTGCCACCAGTGACCTAGTTTACCTGCAGTGGCGACCTCTTTCCCCTGGAAAATCAATTCTTCCTTCATGGGTTGTGAGCCGAGATTCCTCAACATCCCTTGCCTGCTTTCTTCTTTTGTACAACACACATACACACCAAATCTGGACTATCTCATCACCACTTTTTAAGAAGGGGACCAGGGACCCCCAGGTAGATGATGACATACAGCCAATAGGAAATGGAAGCCCTCCTCCCCCATAGTGTTGTTTAATTTCTTCGTTTTTTTAAAACTGAAAGGAACCTTATAAAATAACTACTAAACACACACATTTTTTTACCTGCTTTTATTATATTTTCTAGATTGCCTTCTATCTATCTATCTATCTATCTATCTATCTATCTATCTATCTATCTATCTATCTATCTATCTATCTATCTATCTATCTATCTATCTATCTATCTATCTATCTATCTATCTATCTATCTATTTATCTATCTATCTATCTATCTATCTATCTATCTATCTATCATGGCAGAATAACTGGATTCAGAGTGGTCACCAAACATTTTGTAACCTGAGGCAAAGATGGCCACTCTTTCCTTTTCCATGTTCAGAAGTTGACAGGAAGTAGACTCTTACTGGTGATGATGAGGCAGTGACTTCGACTGTACCTGAAGGCATCAGGCTAGCTTAAGGTAGCCTTCTTCAATTTTGGGTCCCCAGATGTTGTTGGACTAGAACTCCCATCATCCCTAACCATTGACTAAGTTGGCTGGATGATGGAGGAAGTTGTGTTCCAACAACATATGGAGAAGCAAGGCTGAAGAACTCTGGCTTAGGAACACAGGGCAGGCCACATGGCACACATAGCTTCCCAATTCCCCCCATGCCCAGCAAGTGCTATCTGAGGTGGCTGTCTCACTCTGCCTAATGCAGGTGTGAGGGACCACTGGCTCTCCAGATCTTGCTGAACTACAACTCCCATCATCCCTGGCCATTTGCCATGTTTGCTGGGGGCTATGGGAGTAGTAGTTCAGCGACCTCTAGAGGATCAAAGGTTCTCCTCCCCTGGCCTAATGGAAGGTTTAAATCACATGAACATACAAAGCTGATTCATACTGAATTAAATCATGCGTCCATCTAGCTCAGGAATGGAGAACCCATGGCCTATAAGATATTCTTGGACTACAACTCCCATGAGCTTCAGCCAGCATGCCCAATGGTTAAGGGTGATGGGAACTGTAGTCTGGAAACATCTGGAGGGCCAAGAGTTCCCCATTCCTGATCTATCTTCATGTTGCTTACTTTGACTGGCAGCAACTCTCCAAGCTCTTTCCCAGCCCTACTACCCGAGATACTTTTAAGCGACTGAAATGAGCGAAAAAGCAGCATCCAGTCAGGTGTGAATTCCAAGGTGTATGAACAACATGTTCTCTTTGTACTATCCAATTATCCTCTTCAAAATTTAAAGTATATAAGGTTTATCCAACTCAGTTCTATGCAAAGTAGACCCACTGGAATTAATGAACCCGAATTAGTCATATAGGACTAACATCGGATAGAACCTATAAATCTTTTTCATTGTATTTGTGTGGGATACTCCTACAGTATGTGCATATATTATTATTTTGTGAAAGGAGCTTTAATGCTGTCCCTTGTGCACACTTCCCCCCCTTCTAGTTTTCACTTATATAGGTAACTTCTTATGTTATTTTACTGATATAGATTTCTATTGAATAGGCAAAGTGTGCAGTATATATTCTGTTTCCAATATCCATCCAGCCAGCCAGCCAGCCCCATTTTTCAAAAATACAGTTCTGTGTAATAGAGACTCAAATTCTCATCATCCCTGACCACTGTCCATGCTGATGGGAGCTGCTGAAATCTATTTACCCCTTATTTAAAACATTTCTTCTATTCAAGCCATTTCGAAAGCAATAAAAGCAATAATTAAGGGGCAACAAGTAGGGAAAAAGGTACCCCAAGATCTATAAACTGATTTATTTATTTATTATATTTATATCCCGTCTTTCCTCCAAGGAGCTCAAGGTGCATTGGATGGGGTCATACTCCCTCTGAAAGAGCAGGTTCATAGTTCGCGGGTGCTCCTGGATCCATCTTTGTTGCTAGAGGCCCAGGTGGCCTCCGTGGCTAGGAGTGCCTTTTACCAGCTTCAGCTGGTAAGACAGCTGCGGCCATTTCTGGAACTGGATAGCCTGACCACTGTTGTCCATGCACAGGCTAGATTACTGTAATGCACTCTGTGGGGCTGCCCTTCAGGTTGGTCTGGAAGTTGCAGCTGGTGCAAAATGCGGTGGCGAGACTGCTCACTGGGACAGGGTATTGTCAACATGTCACTCCGCTGCTTAAAGAATTGCACTGGCTGCCCATTTGCTGCCGGGCCAAGTTCTAGGTTCTAGTTTTGGTGTACAAAGCCCTATACAGCTTGGGACCAGGATACCTGAAAGACCATCTTACCCATTATATACCCAGTCAATCACAGCGCTCTGCAGGTGAGGGCCTCCTGCAGATACCATCTTATCAGGACGTCTGTTCACCACAACATAGGAAACAGACCTTTAGTGTGGTGGCATCTACCCTGTGGAATTCCCTAACCTTAAATATTACACAGGCGCCATCTCTGTTATCTTTTCGGAGCCTATTGAAGACCTTCCTCTTTCAACAAGCCTTTTAAGTTGAGGCCTATCCCAGTCTGTGTCTGTGTTGGAATTGCTTTTTAATATGTTCTTAAACCTTCTTTTTACAAATGTTTTTAATCTTAGAAGATGTTTTGAAAGCTTTATTTAAGAAACATTTTTAAAGTTGTTTTGTTTTAATGTGTTGTAAAGTTTGTTTTTATAATGCTTTAAAATTTTTAGTGGTTTTGTTTGCCACCCTGGGCTCCTGCTGGGACGAAGGGCAGGATATAAATCAAATAATAAATAAATAAATAAAGGTGGCTCTCCCCCTCTCCATTTTCTCCTCACAACCTGTGAGGTAGGTCAGGCTGAGAGACAGTGACTGGCCCCAGGTCATCCAGTGATGTTCATGGCTGAAGGGGGATTTAAACCCTGGTCTCCCAGGTCTTAGTACAACACTCTAATCACTTCACCACACTTAAAAGGGAGGGCAATAAAATTAAAATCCTTTAGAGTGGATCTTGGTTACCACAATGCTGAGATTACAGACAAGCCCTTTGCCTGTTCTTTAAGAGACAGCCTTCCCCCCATCTCCTCCTCAAGTGTTGGAGCGAAGGTGGGGAGAAAAGCTGTCTTGCATCTCCGATCACAGTGCTGTGGTGCTGAGCACTGAGTTTAGTGATAAAAGATCACTTTTGTTGCCCTTTAGAAAGTATCTCAAAAGAGCTGTCAGAGGGATCTTTAATCTCTCAATCAGAGATCTTATCTCCAATCTCAGCCCTATGGTGATTAGCACTGAGATCAGAGATATAAGATCCCTCTGACTACTATTTAGGGATTCTCTCTCAAGGGCTGTCAGAGGGATCTTTTATCTCCCAACTGGGAGACAAAGTGCTCTGTCTGATCTTTAGATTTCTCTCTCTATAGAACAGAGAGATTTATCACTCAATTAGATTGAGAGATAAAGCTGTGGAGGCTGGCAGGCCATTTCCTGTCAGTTGGTGAGCTGGATCCAGTCAGCACATATATAATAATATATATAATACAACATTTTAGTTAAAGAGTTTCCCCTAATATAATGCATTTTTGCTGTTATTTTAACTAGCATACTCCTTTATATGCTTATTTTACTCCATTATATGCATGTTTGTACACATTACTTTGGCTGGAGAACTGTATTGCAAAATTCACAGAAGTGCAAATTTTGAAAGATATTTGTGTTTCAGTTCTCATACCATTTTGGAAATTGCAAATTAGGCAAGTTCACTTTTAAATGTGAACCAAATCGAATTTCTCCCCCATCCCTACCTGCTGTACATACTTACTTGGGAGTAAGTCCCATTGGACTCTGTGAGATTTACTTCTGAGTAGATATGCATAAGATTGCACTGCATGGATATCATCAACATGAGTATGATCAATATTGACATCCACATCAGCAGCAAAAATCAGTATTAGCCATGAAATGCCTGAAATGGCCATTAAAAATAATACAAAAGGCTCTTTCCTGTCTTTGAAAAGATAGAAATGTGGGTGTCTCTTGTACTATTTGGGAAAAGCATTTTCACATTTCTCATCGAATCATTTCCAGACAGTGGGCATTTTGAACCAGGGCCTGGCAAGGAATGGGCTGAAAAAGGATCAATCCAGACAAGGGCCATAGTCCAAACAATATCTGCTTTGCATGCAGAAGGTCTCAGGTTCAATCCTTGGCATCTTCAGGTAGGGCTGGAAATGACCCCATCTGAAATCCGGGAAAGCTTCTGCCAGTCAGTGTAGATAATACTGAGCTAGATGGACCAATGGTCTAACTCAGCATTAGGCAGCTTTCTATGTTTGCAAGATGAAGATACTATGGGTGGATGGAAACCATTGAAATGGTATTCAACCTGTTTTGGATGGGGTTCCACTCTCCTTAAATGATCAGATTTCTTGTTTCGGGGTGCTATTAAATCCATCACTGTCACTTGAGGCACAGGTAGTATTGAGGTCTTGGAGTGCCTTTTATTGGCTCCAGGTAAGGTACCAATTGCAGCCCTATCTGGACAAAGACAATCTTGTGACAGTTACCCATGCTCTGAGAGCCTCCTAGTTGGATTATAGAGCGACAAGAGTGGCTGTATACTATAGCCAGCATGGATTTTTCACATTCCGCCAGGTTCAATTGAAAATACTCACCCCCACACCATTCTGCTGCTTCCCATAAGCTCATTTCAAAACAAAATCTTATAAACTTTATAGTCCTGAACTCAGAAACACTTGCTTAACAATGCTCTATGTTTTCATGGCTATACACAAAACACTCGGAGAGAATCTAGAGTTCAAAGAGTAAAACAGAAAAAAATCTAGACCCCCGGTGGACTTATTTCTGTTAGTGGTCTCATAATTTGTTGAAATTAATTAAAAACCAGCCATATTCACTGAGTACCTGTAATTCTATTACTGACTTTGCCCCATGCTCTGACCTTCATCTTCTGCAGTTTAAAAAATTTAAAAATGCATGGCTAATTTTTAACTAATTTAAAAACATTAACACTGGAGTCAAAGATAAGCATGGGCATGCTCAGTAAGAACCAACTGTCAGTGTTCTAAAAGCCAGACTCACAGCTGTTTGGCTTGGCTAATCAGGCGGCTACACCCACATCAGACATTTATTCCACTTTAAACAGTCGTGGTTTCCCCCAAAGAATCTTGGGAAGTGTAGGGTGCTGAGAGTCGTTAGGAGACTCCTATTCTCCTGACAGAGCTCCAGTGGCCAGAGTGGTTTAACAGTCAGCCCCTCTTCTGGAGACTGTAGCTCTGTGAGGGGAATAGGGCGTCCCCTAACAACTCTTAGCACCTTTCACAAACTGCACTTCCCAAGATTCTTTGGGGGGGAAGCCATGACTGTTTAGGAATAGGGGAATAAATGTATGGTGCAAATGTGGCCATGATTAACAACACAACGTGTGGTTTGAGTCTGAGTACATTGATTTCAATACATACTTTCTTCTAGCAAGTTTTAGAATGTCTGTCTAGCCCTATTCAGGGGATCTAATCTCTCATGTGGTGAGAGAGGGTGGAGACAAGAGTGGTAGCTCCACCCCCCATCATTGTTGTGGTCACTTTCCATGAGCTGGGGGAATAACATCTGAAGCAGGGAGCCTTTTCTATTTGCGTAAGTTCCCCATGGAATTTGTTGCTATTCTAAGTCCTTTCTCGTGTGTGACAGTCCTCACTGGTACAGAGTACCATTTCCTCTGTTGTTGCTGCCCATGACAACCATTTTGTCTTGGCACTTACAGTGCTTTTATCAAGGTATGTGTACCGACATCTCATTTTTTACCAAAAAAGGACTGGTTAATTGTTGTTGTTATTCAATTTATTAGTCTCTTGCTACATAAGGAGTCTCCAGGTGACTTGCAAAATTTAAAGAGCATGAAGCGTAACTTAAAATTCAGAAAAGACTAATGCATTACAATCAAAGTCAGGCCTATAAGTAGGGACAGGTGAATCTGTTACCTTTAATTTCTTTCACTTTCTCATTTTTCCAGTCTTAAGTTCAGTTCTCCATGTTTCCAAATCATGAAAATTCATTAGCATTTTAGTGCAAAGTTCTCCTAATATACACATGTATGTCATTTTACCAAATATACATATTTTTGGAAAGCAATTTCTTCTACAAACCTTTTTGTATGTTATTTTCTGTAACAAATGCATTTATATGCACACTTTACCCTAGCATACAGGGCCAGCGCCAGAGGGCAGTCAGGTCGGGCTCTGGCCAAGGACCCCTGTGGCCCAGGGGTCCCTTCTCAGGGTGGGAGAGTAGCATTCCCGTTCCGCAGTCTGTGGCAATGTTGGCTCCCACCACTGCCACAGATTGCAAAGAAGGAGCTCCCAGGCACCCCCCAATACAGACAGTGTGTGGGCTTCAATAAGCCTGCACCCATGTCCCACCTTCCTCTCCCATCACTGTGAATGCTGGGTGCACTGCGTGCACATGCCTGCCGTCAACCAAGATGGCAGCAGGGGTTTCCCTAAGGGGCTAATGCCCCTGCCGCCATCTTCATTGATAGCAGGCATGTGCGCACAACATGCACAGCTTTCACAGTGATGGGAGAGGTAGGTGGGATGTGTATGTGGACTTATTGAAGCCCATGTGCTGTCTATATTGGGGGGACGCCTGGAAGGGGGGACCTCCCTCTCTGCAATCTGCTACATGCGTATATGCCTGCCATCAACCAAGATGGTGGGGGGGCATCAGACCCTTAGGGAAGGTCCTGCCGCCATCTTCCCTAAGGGACTGATGCTCCCACTGTCATCTTGGTTGATGGCAGGCATGTACACCTGCTGGGGATCATGTAGAAGGAGCTCCCAGGCACTCCCCCCAATACAGACAGCACACAGGCTTCAATGAGCAACATGAGAAAAAGTGGGATGTGTGGGCCCAGGACAGGCTGGTGCTCAAGGGCCCAGTCATGCCTGGCACTGGCCCTGCTAGTATATGCATTTTTGTCCGCATTACTTGGTTGGAGAACTGCATTGCAAAATTCGGGGAACTGTAAATTTCAAAGAATGGCTGTGTCTGTTTGCAAATTGTCTCAGAAAGTGCAAAATAGATAGGTTCGCCTTTAAATGAGAACTGAATTGTATTTCTTCCTCATCTCTACCTGTGTCAGTAACCTATAAAACAGACCCCCCCCAAAAGAAATCAGCAGAAAAACCTTCAGTAGCAAGAACATATCATCAGTAGATAGCAAAACCATCAGAATTTATGAAATGCCTAGGAAAACATTTTTACCTGTTGCTGAAAGGATGTTATTGATGGCTTCAAGGTAGGAGAGCTTATCGAAAGCCATAAGTGGGGGGCCACAACTGAAAAGGCCCTCTTGGAACCTTGGTAGAGTAGGCTCCCCACTCTAGATGTTTGCCATCAGATTGTGGAGGGTGACAAGGGTGGTGGAGAGGCGGTGGAGCTAGTGTGGTTATGATTATTATGATTAATTAAATTTATATACTGCCTAATTGTAAACTGCAAGGTTGTCATGAACACACATAATTCAAATACACAATATCCCTGCTTTTTCTCACATTATTTTAAGTGTGTGTGGAACTAGAATATTGGAATAGGGCTCTTTTCTTCACCCAAAGTTAAACTTGTGAATCTTCGCAAGTACTCCTGAACTCTGGTCCAGAGGAATGCTGAGGGTGGCTTTCAAAATCTTGGTTCACCGTGAGGCAGATGATAGCATTAAGGCAACAACTGAAATATATCAGGAAGAAAGCCAAAGGGCATGAATAGATCAAAATATCATGAGGCAAGTCTGGCCACATCAGCCAGAGGAAGTAGAGGATATGATATGGGAGCCAGCACAGGAAAAAGGTCAGGAACAAAGCGAAGGGGCATTTCAAGGTCTTTATGAACCAGGCCAGTTGATTTGTACGGATAGCGTAGCAGACAATGATCAAAGTGAAGAAACAGACAAACCAGACTGGGAAATGGCTGAGGAGAGCAGTTGTCATGAACCCTTCATCGCTTTTGAGGTGCGGAGACCAAAGCACCATAACTTTCCAAAGGTCATGATAACGTACGCTGAATCCAAGGGACAGGATCCAAATGGCCAGGGCAACCACAGAAGCCCCTGGTTTCTCAAGCCAGGTAGGGACGATGTAGCTGACGGTCATGGCCGCCAGCAAGAAAACTCTGGCGGTCATGTGAAATGCGGTGATGCTGCTGTTCAGAGTCAAGAGGAGATCGGAATATAGGATTATGGAGCAAACTCTGGCAGACAGGAGCAAAATGAAGATGAAATCTGTAAGGGCCAGATGGAACAACCATGTAGTGCCGATTCTCTTCTCTTTGCAGCACGAGCTGGTGAAGATAATGTAGCCATTTAACGATAGGCCAAAGAGGAAGGCCAAGCCATAGAGCACCATCATAAGCACAGAGTATAGCATAGGCGTTTCCATCTTTCTTCTTTTTCTGTTCGCATTGCAAAACTTGATACTGAAAAAACAAAACAAAACCAAACTGAAGAGAATGATGAGGGCCAGAGGACTCTGTGAAGTGACGATGCTGAGGATTATTATAAACAGGTCTTAACAGTCTATTCTAAGCACATGCCACAATACAAGCCTCCAGCTGGTTTTGAGTTGATAGCCTGGGGAAAACTGTGAGAAGGCAGAAGCAGCTAATGTGGAACATCACACTCTGGTGGCTAAAGAAAGGAACTGCAGGGGGGTCAGTCAACCCAACAAGAGAAGCCACTTTATGCTTCTAGGCCAGAGCAGTTTACATGATCCTTCATAACCCTACAGATCCTCTCAGGTATTAAAAGATCAGCAGAGGGGGGCAAGCAAACTGCCACAGCCTTGTCTTTTTATTACATACTATGATACTTTATTATTGTTGTTAAAATTAAAAACACACAGACAGAGTGATTCTGCTCTGAACTGAAAACCAAGTAATTTAGAACTCCAATACCCAGGGAGAAATGTGGACGAGAAAGTTTTGGAACTTTTTCCCAAGTGCCTCTCGGGATTGTATTCAATGCTACTCCTACTCACAGTAGAGCCACTGAAATTAATAGCCACACAACTAACAAAGGTCCATTAATTTCAGTGGCTCTACTCTGAGTAAAAACTAGTTGGCTACAACCCTAAGGCAGCATTTCCTTTCAATCCATCTCTTAAGAATAAAGGAAATGAAAAGGGATGGTATAAGATTCCAAGCAAACCCCAAGGACATTTGTATACAGAGTGACCATGTGCACATTGCCAAAAAGGAACATGCCCCCCCTCAAAAAGAGGACATAAGAGGATGCAGGTTTGCATAAAATTTGTATATGTTAATTTATATGTAGAGAGGCACATTTTAAAAATAACTCCCATCATTTAAATAGAAATTCAGTGCATCTCAACATAATGGGGAAGCCTGTCACCATGTGACCTGTGTGCCGCACTCAGTCTGCTGACCAGGTGCTGTTGATGGGCAACCTCAGGGCCCCTAGTGCTCCCCCTTCTGAGGGTTCTCTCTCATCAGAGGACTCGTTCCAGCAAGGGATGACTCTCTGGCAACCTTCCAAAGAGAGGACTATCCTCTGTAAAGTAGGACACAAGGTCACCCTATTTGCACAGGTGCCACTTAAATCAGCTTTTGCATTAGCTGTGTCTGTAATTCAAATGCTAAAGTTAACCTACATTTTATTTGATTTCAGACTGGCTCTCTTCTCTTTTGAATCTGATCTTGCACTAACATAATTCCCAAGCGATGCATTCCGGGCGAGAGAGCATCCTTGTTGGCATCACTTGTAAAAATGTTCTGTTTTTCCAGGCCACCTGTAGGCCATTACAAGACAGGCAGCTTGTCTTTGAGTCCCCACAGGGCCTTCTCTTTCATAGGGGAAGCTCTCTTCCTCTCTTGAGTTGCCAGGGACAACCTTGGAGTCTGGAGAGTTGATAATTAGGAAGTGTGGAGTTGACTAGAGATGAGATCTAAGGGTCGGAGCTACCTTGGCAAGAGAAAAAGGGTAACATACGGCACAGGGAGTTGAAACAACTATCAAAGTAATGAAGTTCTAAATTATGTATTACCAATTTACTACCTTGGAATAATTGACTAACTTGAAATAAAGGCCCTGAAGAATAAAGTTCTATGAAATAATGAAGTTTCATTAGCTCAACTTCTATTGGTGTAGCTTTTGAGTTACACAGAATTCTTCATCACCAATGGAACAGGAAAAACAGCTAGCCGAGAAGCTTCCCTATTGGGCAGTGAATATCAGTATGCTCTATAGTAGGGTTGTGCACAGTCCCCCTGATCTAATCCATAGCCTGACCAGCAGTTTGGAGCAGCCCTGATGTGTTTTGGGACAATCTGAGGCCCACCCGACCTAGATCGGGACTCCCACACTGATTTGGGAGCATTGCACGGTGTTTAATTAGGGTTTGAAACCCAAATTAAACATAAAATGGGGGGGGAGAAGAGAAGCAGATGCACACAATGTTGACTGATCACTCTGGGTTGACCTGTTCTGATCCAGGGTGTTCTGAGGCTGCCTAGCTTGAGGACCTGTACTTAGATAAGGATTATTTCTCAGTCATTTCACCACCTCAGAATTGGCTGCTTTGTTTCAGCTATATTTCAGAGAGTATGAAGGAATAGGACTGTCAGCCATTTGGTGGTTTTTTGTTGTTGTTGTTGTAACACTCAGATTGGAAACTGGTATATATATTTGCTATAAATACTGTCCGGCACAAGAGGGTCAAAAGTTTACAGGAAGGTTAAAAACTTAAGGTGTGTTTTGCTCTGGAAGTTCTGCACAGGAGGGTCAACGTTCAATATAAGAAGCTGGTGATTAAGGGAAAATAAAAACTTCACTGGAAGTCTGGTGTCCTTCTGATAGGCTAAAATGTTGGAAGTATGTGTGTGTGTGTGTGTGTGTGTGTGTGTGTGTGAGTGAGTGAGAGAGAGAGAGAGAGAGAGAGAGAGAGAGAGGGAGGGATCCTAGCTTTGGAAACTGCAGCTAGTGCAGCTGTGGCCTAGCTTTTAGCCAGAGCAGCTGTCTACCAACTTATTAACTGGTGCTGAAAGCTCTGCACTGACAGCCAGTTCATTACCGAGCTAAGTTCAAGGTGTCTATTCCAGTTTTGGAAAAATGGCGGGGTATAAATAAAGATAATAATAATAATAATTCTTATGGGTAGCTACTCATTTTTTCTTCTTCTAAAATTATCTCCTCAAAGGATTTATTGTTTAACTTGTCCTACCAAATCTTTACCTATTAGCATAATTTGTTTGTGGAAAAAATTGGTCTCAGGCCTTGCTATTCACCCCATGCCTAAATGCCATAACACTCTACCCAATATAGGGAGTAGGTTGGGCCAGTTAAAGTACCGAGGTTTAAAGAGCTTTTTAGTGGAGGCAGCCAACAAAAAATAGATATCCATTTGTTGGAGCAGTGAAGACAAGAAGGAGAGGTTGGCTTGTCTGGTTTGGCTGCCTTCCTTCCCTCTCACAGGTCAGGCTACAGCCCATGCTGTCCCATGTGGTGGTAGTAGTGGGATAGGAATGATGGGACAAGGTTCTAAGTGTTGGGATTCTGACCAGGTATCCAGTGTTGAGATCATGGAAGTCATGGAACTCAGTGGCAATCTTTATACCAGAGGCAGAAAGAAGGAAATATTGACTGTGTGTATGTGTTTGCATTGGAGTAAAGGGTATTGTATTCTTTTTTTTTCCTGGGTCAAGTTAAATCAGAAACAATAGCATAACATATGTTCATGAACAAGACTGGCTTAACTGAAAACTGTAAATGGCTAGCACTGCCCTTCGGAAAGAAAACTGTGGATGCTTTAAGGCTGGGGTCACCAACCTTTAGGGCCCATTTGGAATTTTGGGAAAGTACTGTGGCCACCCACCACAAAATAGCTAAGAAGGGTTTTTTTTAGGCATGACACAAAATGGCTGCCACATCTAAATAAGTAAAAAAAGAGGCAGGACCACCAAAGGGTGTGGATTTGCTGCCCCCTCATCATCAACCACCGCCATGTCTGATCACAGAGGCAAGCTCTTTGTTCAGAACAGAAGGAAGGGATGTTGAATCTGGGACCAAATGAAATATGGCCATGTTTAAGGGGGATGTTCAGTGTAGCTGAAGCTGAGGCTGTGCAAACAGGAACTGAGTAGGAGGAGCAAACAGGCTCTTGTGCATTATGGATTTTCGAGGGGACATTTACTGAGACCTTTGGCGGGTACTAATGGAAGAATTTGCATGCACACTGGTGCCTGCTGGTGCATGTTGGCAGCCTCCGAGTTAAGGATCCTCCTTATCCAACATGTCTGTGAAATACCTGGTTGGATGCTTGCTGGCCAGAACCAGGTGAAGTGAAGAGAAATGGACTTAAAAGAGAGAGAGACAACAGGAGGAAGCACATATTGCCTAGAGGAGGAGCATCTCCATCAACAGGAGGAGTCACACAACCATGAATAAGAGATGCTCCAGCTGCTCACCAAAGTCACCCCAAAAGATTTCACAGCATTTACACCTGGAGAGGATCTCCAAGTGTTTCTGTCTAGCTTTGAACAGGCTGCACAGAAGTGGGAACTCCAAGAGGGCAAATATATGAAGTTCATGCTGTTTTCATACCCAAAACAAACAGGGTAACAAGTTGCAGAGGTTTCTGATAGCTTGCCAGAAGGGGGAGCTGTGACATATGCAGTATTTCATCTATTCGTACTGATGCCACTGGGAAGATATCTGCTACAAGCATATTTCTAAATTTATCCCATACTGCTAAGCAGACACTTATCATTTGGCTTGATCTGTTGTAGTATTTTTTTTCTCTTTATCTTGCTTTGACACTCACAATATTATCTTCAAAACTGTTTTTACTGTTTCCTGTTCTGAAGGTCTAAAAGAGCTATCTTGTTCTTTGAACTGTTATAACAACCTCTGTAGTACTCTTGCTTGGTAATAACTAGCTATGTCTGGGCTGTCCAACTCTCCTTCTTTCCAAACTATATGACCTAGGTTTCTTTCCCTCCATACGAACTGGTTTATTATCACCATTCGCCTGTATTTCTTCTGGTATTTGAGTTACCACATTTTGTTACAGGAAATTCAGTTGAGGAAGTGCAATCAATTTAACTGCATTTATTTTCCCTAAAAGGAACGAGATCCTTCCCTTTCTCTCTCTCTCTTTCTCTCTCAGAATTTTATTTACATATAGTTAAGAAAATAAACTTAATTTTCCTAATGTAATAAATACTAAGACGGTACAATCAATGAGGAAAGGGAGGAAAAATTATGCACATTGTGTGTGATATACAGAGGTTTATAAAAATATATTATTTCCCTTTTCATATAGTTTTCCCATTCCTTTATGGAAATGTATATAAAATATTGTCTTGAGTCTTGTTGTTCCTAAATATGATAAATACACACCACCGGTCTACAAACGTATTTACTTAGTCCATCTTTTCTCTTCTAAGGTATGTCAGTTTTAACATTTATTTATTTATTATTTGATTTATATCCCACCCTTCCAGCAGAAGCCCAGGGCGGCAAACAAAAGCACTAAAAACACTTTAAAACATCATAAAAACAAAACATCTTTAAAAACATTTTTTGTTTTTGTTTTTTGCAGATAAAGAGGCATGTAGGCATAGCCATGATTTTTTATTTGAGAAGAGCTGACCCATGGGTTAAAAACTAGCAGTATCTGTCTGGGTTCTTGCCTGCTTCCCCAGTTTCAGTTTCTTTTTTTTTTTTTTACAATAATTTTTATTCAAATAGTCCCAGACAATATAATATTCCTCGGAATAGAAATCAGGAATAGAAATCCCTCTTCTGTTTATTATCTTTAGAATGCACTTCCAGGACAGCTTTTTGCGACAGAAACAGAGATAAGCTGTTAATTTCGTGAATAACAGAGAAGAGCTATATCTCACCCAGAAGTTGTCCAAAGCCGATCAATCTGACAAATCTCCTTTTGCTGCAACAATTTAAACCAAGTAAAAAAAATAATAGAAAGAAGGGTGCTTGCCTGTTAGTCCGTTCTCTCTTTAAAGAAAAGATAAACGTATCGCTTAAACAGATAGAGCTTGTTAGGAAGTCCGTCCGGCATTGTTGGCTGGACCTTATCTCATAAATTAATGAAATCCAGTCCTCCCAACAAAAACAGGCTTTTGAGGTTGATCTCTACATTTCTCCCTGCCCGGGAGAAATTTCATCAGTCAAAAAAAAAATGTTCTGACTGATTTATATCTGAATAAGCTTCTTTTGAGGCGGGAGCCCGTCCCAAAAGCAGGCACAAGCGAAGTCACCCTTCCCGGAAGTCCTTTAAAAACATTTTTTAAAAAAGCATTAATATTGTGTCCCAGACTGTATTAAACCAGTCCAGAATTAATGGAGCTTCGTCCTTTTCCCATACCTTAACAATTGTTATTTTCGTTACTGTGAAAATATTTGAAATAATTTCTAAATCAGATTCTAGAATTATACCATTAAGAAAATGTAACAATAATGCTTTAGGGACATTTGGTAGAGCATGTCCACTCATATCTAAGATTATGTTACACACATTGGCCCAATATACTTGTATCACAGGGCAGTTCCAAAATACACGTAGACAATCTGCTTGATTTTTATCACATCTCCAACACAGACTCTGTACCACAGGACACATTTTTGAAATCTTATACAGTATAAAGTACCATTGATATTATACTTTATAGAAATTTTCTTTTAAATCAGTTGATATTAATCAATAAGGTATTTTGACCTATTCCATCAGATTTATTTCTTGCTGAATATCTTTTTCCCTTTTCTTCATAAATGCTCATTTCTTATTATTCACAATTATAGAATATTTTTTTCCCAATTAGTTAGGTCTATTGTGAGGTTTAAGATCCTCCGTGGTGCAGAGTGGTAAGCGGCCGTAACACAGCCGAAGTTCTGCTCACAGCCAGAGTTCGATTCCATGGAAGGAGGAAGTCAAATCTCCGGTAAAAGGGGTTGAGGTCCACTCAGCCTTCCATCCATCCGTGGTCGGTAAAATGAGTACCCGGCATATGCTGGGGGGTAAAGAAAGGCTGGGGAAGGAACTGGCAAACCCACACCATATATACGGTCTGCCTAGTAAACGTTGCAAGACGCCACCCTAAGAGTCGGAAACGACTCGCACTATAAGTGCGGGGACACCTTTACCTTTTTTTTATTGTGAGGTTTGGAGTAAGATGAATGTCTCTCGTATACAAATGGGCAGAGGGAGCCAAAGCAGACTCCTGGGAAAAGGTCCTTGCGTTGAAAGTGCTCCTACACTCCCCACCAGGGCCGGCCCTACTAGGTGAGATGTTGGAAAGCAGAGCTGTGTGTGCGCCACATGGACTGACCTACACAGTCTAAGCTAGCCTGTTGCCTTCAGTTGTAGCAGAGAACACTGTCCCTCCTATCATGGGAGACTAGTGGCTCTGATGTCATTGAGAGAGTGAATCCGCTCCAGGTTTTAACTTTCTGAAGTTTCAAGCAGCTGACCAATAGGTTTTGCACCTTGGACAGATCCTTTATATATTAAAGCAAAACATCTTTCAAAATATATTAAAGCAAAACATCTTTCAAAATATCTTTTTTTAAAAAAGCTTTAAAAACATCTTAAAAAGCAATTCCAACATAGACACGTTAAAACTCAGAGCAGATTCCCTGCCCCAGTGACATCAGAGCCACCAGTCTCCATTGCCTCCCTCTACCAGTGTGTAAAGAGCCAGGCTGTTTGGATTCAGTATATGGAATGGTGGGTGTCATTTTGTTCTTGGCCTCAAGCAGCAAAATGTCTCAAGCCATCCTACACCCCATCATGCCACATCTATCCAGGGCTGGGACACATCTGCACCATTTTAAACAGCCAGGGCTTTCCCCAAAGAATCCTGGGAATGGTAGTTTGTTAAGGGTGCTGTGAGTTGTTAGGAGGCTCCTATTTCCTCTTACTGAGCCACAATTCCCTGAGATCCCTGGGAAGAAGGATTGCTTATTAAACCACTCTGGGAATGGTTGTGCATACAGTGTATTTCCAGTCTGTGTCACTCATGTTTGTTCTCCCATAAATCCATTTCATCCTGATTCTAATTAGTCTGCATTTTTAAAAACAAAATCTGCACAAAAATTACATTTAAAGATGTAGTCAAGTGGCACAGTTTTAAAAAGTGTTACATTTTTAAAATTAGTTTGATTAAACTGCCAAGAAATGTACTGAGGAAGAAAACATTTGGAGACATGAAAATTCCATACACATATTAGTTTGGGAGAAGCAGATCAGGTCAGGTCAGAATTGCAAAAATCTAATTTGTGAGGCACCTGAATCAAATTGGCCATGCATCTGAATCTGCAAAATTTGCATTCACCAAGCATCAGAATGTGCAAAACCCAAATTCTTAAGCATCAGAATTAAATTTCTGAATCATCAAAATCTGCATAAATCAAACTCCTCAAGTTTACCTAGGTAGGGATGGAAAGAGCTGCTGATTTCAGTTCTCTCAACCTTCAATTTTTCCAGTCTTAAATTAAGTTCTTTACATTTCTGCAGCAATTTGCAATCTTCTTTAAAAAAATCCTAATGAAAATTCTCCAGCATTTTAGAGTGAATTTCCCCTAATAAACACATTTTTGTAGGCAGTTTTGACTAATGGGCTCCTACTGGGAGGAAGGGCAGGATATAAATAATAATAATAATAGTAATAATAATAGTAATAATAATTATGTACACATTTTTGCAAGTAATTTCTCATCATATAAAGCATTTTGTACGCTATTTTACTCATTTCCCTTTTGCTACACATTTCCCTCTAGCATACAGTTTTGTATGCAGTTTTGACTAACGTACACGTCTTTGCAAGCAATGTTTCTTAATGTAATGCATTTTTGTTTGTTATTTCCACAAATATATTCCTTTTATGAACATTTTCCCCTAATATATGCATTTTTAAAAACATTGTTTGCTTGGAGAACCGCACTGCAAAATTTTGGAGTAGTGTGAATTTCAAAGCAATTCAGTTCTCCCATGGGTTCAGGTCTCATATTGTTTCAGGAAGCGTGAATCCGATAGATTCAGCTTGAAATGAGGACTGAACCAAATATCTCCCCCACCCCTATCCCTGGGTGAAGATGTTCATTAGTAATCCTGCACTGTTGATGAGGAGGAATATGTGTGAAGTGGAGTGGTAAATCGGCCCCCATGGGCACAGTTACTTCTGTTACACTGATGATGCTAATTTAGTGAAATAATTTACAGTGTCATATAGCCTGGCAGCTGGTTAAATCTTCCGGACATCTTCTAGATACAGTGACCACCTGGATGTATTTTCTGGAGCCTAGTGGCATCTTCAAAAGGGCAATGCAAACACAAAATTCTTCTGGTCTAACATGCTATATTTATACCCTTCACTGGGGGAGCTTCTAAAAATTTTAGGTTAGAAAAACATCAACAATTAATGGGGAGGGACAGGCATGTATAAGATCATGCGGGGTATGGAAAAAGCAGTTAAAGAAAAGCCTTTCTCTCCTTTTCATAATAGGAAGGTGCCTTATACCAAGTCACATCTTGGGTCCATCTAGCTCAGTATTGTCTACACTGACTGGCAGTGGCTTTCCGAGGTTTCAGGCAGGTGACATTCCCAGCCCTACTTGGAGATACCAGGGGTTGGACATGGGGCCTTTTGCATGCAAGGTAAATGCTCTACCACTAAGCTACAGCCCTTCCCTTTAGAACTCCTGGTCATCCAATGAAACTGTGATAGTAGGTTCAGGACAAATGGGAGAAAGTACATCTTCACACAACACATACATAACTAATGGGACTGATTGCCGTTGGACAAATTAATGGAGGGTAGATCTATCAATTGATATCAGTCACCAGCATGGCAACATGGAACCTCAAGGTTCAGAGGCTGTCTACCTCCAAAAGCTGGTTGCTGGGGCAGGGGATAAGATATAAGGTGAAGTCCATTGCCTTCCTACCCTTCATGTTGGCTTCCTCGTAGCATCTGGCTAGCTACTCTGGGAAACAGGATGCTGGATTAGATGACCCTTTGGTCAGATCCAGCAGGAATCTCCTTATGCTCTGAACTTTGTAAGGCACTACAATGAGTTCCATATCACCAAAATCTTACCTTTGTCTTCTGGATGCTGAAGGGTATATTGCAAGTTCTGGGCGTTTAGAGCTCAGACACTGTTTGCTTGTGGCGGGATGTGGGTTCCTCCATCAGTCACGATAAGCAATCTTAGAGGCATTGAATGGAAATGTTTGAGGTTTCAGTCCACCATCTCCAGGTGTTGCATGTGACCACACTTCTTCATAAGACATTTCCGCACAGCATCCTTAAGACTGCCTTTGCATTCATCTCCGCACAGGATGGCCAGCTCTGCCATGGCAGACCTTGCAAGGTCAAAGGGAGGGCTTCTGGCTCATCATACTGTTGGCTAGAGCCAAAAGGAAATGGTGTACATGCCCTTCCTGGCGTGTTTTTGCACATTCAACATGTGAGCATCCCATCCAGCACTAGCCAGTAACCACCAGTAATGTTGCATTAAACGTGTAACTTGAATAGCTTTGAAATGCCACTGTAATTATAGAAGTGAATAATTAATAGCATCATCATAGAAACATAGGAAGCTGCTTCATACCAAGTCAGACCACAGTCCATCTAACTCAGTATCTGTCATATTCTGGTCTGATGCCAGATCCCAGGCGGAAGGCAGGTCAGGAGTTGCAGGACCATAGAGAACTCCAAGAGAGCAACTTCCTCTAGCAAAGGTTAAGAGGTCTGAAGCCTCTGCATGCAGACCACATCTCCCAGGCTTGGCTCCCTAGTGTATAACTTCTTAAAGGACCAGCCCTGTGCCCTGAAGATAGGCACTCCGCCTCTGTTCATAGCCTCCTGTCTGATGCACTCCTGTGCTGCTGGACCAGTGAGATACTGTGGGAAGCCTTTGGTTTCTCAGGTGAAGGTGTCCATGAGGGTCTTCACTCTGGCCTCACAGGTGCTGGTTTTTCTGTGGGCTCCTGTCTGTCAGCTGCAGATTCAGTGGACTCCTGATCTCCAACAGTGAAAGCCCTCAGCTTGGCTCCTTAGCTTGGAGATTCTGCTGGCTGCAAGTCTTGATTGCTACTGAGTTCTGGGGCCATGACAGTATTGTTTACAGTATTGAGCTAAGTAGATGTTACTTCTGAGTAACCACATTTAGAGTCAGATGGCACAATTAGAAAATTTCCAATGCAATCCTATACATGTCTACTGAGAAGTAACTACCATTGAGAGGGAAGTGTGCATAGGATTGTAGCCTTAATGGCATAAAATTGATATATATTTGCTCAAAACTAACTTTCAGAGATCACATTTTCTTTTCTTTTTTTAATTATACCTAAATGAGACTAAAACCCCAGGCTCCCAATTGTTGCTTCAGCAATTTCTGAACCTCAAGTACAGCTAAATCTTTCTAAAAATGTCTTCTGATGAGATGTTCGCAAGGCTTACAAATTAAGAAGGCTATGCTAGCAAAGGCTGGTGATGAAAGGTAACAAGCTCAAGTCAACATTCTTTAAAGCAATCTCAGACAGGCTTGGTTGTTCAGGTGTTTTTGATAGACTCACCCAGGGGGCCTCAAGAGACGACTAACATGGGCTCTCCCTTTTCGGAATTGGAACAAGAAAGTTATTTCATCATGATGCCTTCAGCCTCTAGGTGGCAGTATTAGTAAATGCAATTCTGAAAATAGCCACTCTCTACCTATATGATGATGATGAATAATAGCAGCTATGAGGAGATCAGAGTGTTTTGCTGAGCTGGCATTTTTGGAGAAAGAGCTATGATTGCTGTACCATTTACAAAAGGGGTTGGGGGAATCAGGGAGGGCTGGATTAGAGGGAAAGACAGCTGGTATGTGGGTATTGCATCCTTCCTTAATGTGGTACCCTCCAGATGTTGAACTATAGTTCCCATCACCCCTGAACATTAGCCACATTGCCTGAGGAATCTGTGTGTGTTTAAAAAAAATGGCAAACTAAATTGGAAATATGGTGAGTTGAATTTAAGATTGGAAAAATGAGAAGTTGAAATTAAGTGAAATTGACAGATTCATCCATACTTACCCCAAGGCTCCTTTTAAAGTCTAAATTTCAATGATTTATTTTATTTTTAAAATCTCCAGCTGAAGCTACAAGTTACACCCCAGATGATTTAATAGGATATATAAATATCTTTGTTTAACACATTACACTGCTGTTTGGAAGGATATATATTTGCAATCATGAGGACCCCCAAGGTGGCTCAAGAGCCCACCTGCAGGAAAATGCAGGTAAAAATGAAATCCTATCTAGAGGACTGGAGTGACCCCATGGGACAGAATGCAGCTGGATAAGAGTGTTGTGTGAGTGTGATAATTGCATATACTCAGAAAGACAGAGAAAAAGGAAGATAAATGAGGTTGATGGAGAATATAATATATGTGTTTATTAAAAAGAGCCTGTCTAGACTGTGTGTTGTTTATGAGATTGTTCTGAAAGGATAAAAGAGTGACCTTTAGAGGATGGAACTCTGAAACACAAACCGCTCTGGGTACAGATGGTTGCCAGAGAATGAAACCAGGTTGCTGAGCTACACCCCTCCAATAACATCAACCTATGCAGTGACCCACGGCCTGATAAATGCTAAGCATACTTGGTGACCTGGCTGCAGGATGGGGGTAGGGACCCAGAGACAGGTGAACCGGGAGCATCAGTGATTGAGCATGAGATGAATTGGCTGCATCTCTGCAAGAGTAACCATGATACAAGGATTCCCTGTGAGAAATGACTTGTGTGTATGCATGCACGCACACGTGTGTTTAAAAGAGTGTAAGAAGGTCAAGTTGCTTGGAAACTGGTCCTCAGCCACCTTGATGAGACAAGAGTACTCTGTAAATGCCCAGAGACACTCCCTTCCCTAACCTTTGAGTAGAGGAAAAAGAGCTCTTCTTGTCAATGTATTGGGATATGGATGTTCCACAATCCTGCAGGAGAGAGCACCAACTGAAATAAGAAAAAATGCCCATCTTTCTGGGAGGGTTGTGTGGGCCAGAGAGACTGCAGCTTTTTCTCTTCTTGTAAGCAACCTGTGGGAAGATTGAAGGATATCTACAGTCCAAAGCAATACTAGTTCTGCTCTGAAAAGGTATTTACAAGTGACTTATTCAAATGTGCATCCCATTAAAGCACCGAAGTGTGGACAGATGGCAATCTATGCTTAGATGTTCATTATGATAACATTAAGCAATTTGGATGCACATTTTGATACACATTCTGATGGCCATCAGATGTAATGCCTATGATCCCTGAATGAGCAAGTAATATGTGTGAGGCAGTTACTTACTACCTGGATCAGCTTAGTCTACACCTGGCCAATCCAAAGGTTGCAGTGCCTGCAAAATCACAGGACTGAGGTTGTACATTGCTATTCTCCTCTATGCCTCAAGGGGGCTCTGTGGCCTAAGCACAAACAGTACACAGGGGTTTGCCACAGTTGGCCCCAGCCTCGGATACAGGAGTCCCTGGCGCAATCCCTGGTCTCCCTAGTAATATTCTAGTTATACACACATTTTCAAAATATCACATAGGCATTTTCAAAACAATTGGGTTGGGCAGGGAGGGGGTGAGCAGGAAGAGAACTGTGGATAAAAAAAGCAATGACAGCATTTTGAAAATGATTTAGCCAAAGTGTAGCACATTAATCTTGGTAGCTGCAGTTCCAAAAAGAAATCTCAAAAATGCAAACCTGCAGCAATGTGCTTGAATCTGTAAAGGATGTGTGTGTGGGGGCTTTTCAATGTCCGTTTCTCATGTGGTCACATGTATTTCCCCAAATCTTGAATGTCCCAAAATTTCATTTCATTTCCATTTCTTTTACTGTGTATATCCTGCTGTTTGGCTTTCCAAGGGAAGCCCAAAGCAGCGAACGCAAAACAGAAAACAACAACTCAGTTAGCACAGCCGAATGGAACTCAATATAACAAAACACCACCTGCATCAAAACATAAAATGGGCCAACATGAAATTCAGGTCAAAACAGTTTCAGATGCAATCCATTAAAACCAAGTATTAATACAAATTCAGTTTCAAATTAATCCCCAAATTCAAAATTTATTGACGATTTAAGACAAAAAAGAAAAGAAAAAGGGTTGGCCATGAAATGTGAGCACTGGCACATTGACACACAGTTTTCAAAACCTGACCTCCCTCCCTTCTCAGAATGAACTCTGAAATGTCAATTTTTCCCATGCAGAATTTGGATTCAGATTCTGTGCCACAGGTTGGATTTGGTCCTAGCAAGCATGCCTGAGAGGTGTATGTTCAAATTAGCTGAATCAAGTGGGGAAGCTTTACTTGAACTCTTAATGTTTCAGAATGTGTGTGTTTATATGGGCTGCATATTTGGATTCCCTACCCCCCAGTGAAAATTCTCCAGATAAACCTTTTTTTCCTAACCTGCTGGGTTTTTTTATGCTGAGAAATGTGCAGTAATGCAAGCAATATTTATCATAGCTCAAAGTGAGCCTTATGCACAGGAACATAGGAAGATGCCTTCTACTGAATCAGGCCATTAGTCCATCTAGCTCAGTATTGTCTACACTGACTGGCAGCAGCTCTCCAGGGTTTCAGGCAAGGATCTCTCCCAGACGTACCTAGAGATGGCAGGGGTTGGACCAGGGGTCTTTTCTTTGAAAGGTGATGCTCTACCACTTCACTAAGGCCCTCCCACTTTAGGAACATGGGAAGCTGTGTTATACCATGTCAGGCCATTGGTCAGTCTAGCTCAGTATTGTCTACATTGACAGGCAATAGCTCTCCAGATTTCAGAGAGGGGGCATTTCCAGTCCTACTTGGAGATGCTGGGGATTGAACCAGGAACCTTCTGCAGGCAAAGCAAATGCTCTGTCATTGAGCTATGGCCCTTCCCAGTGTGTCTCAGAATGCATTCTAATATTTGGATAATCCAAAATCATTTTGCCATCAGAAGTCGGTATTGCTGGGCTCCTGTCGAGGGCCATATCTCAGAAGGGGGGCCATTGCTGGCAACTGGAGTTCTCTGCCTGTATTCCTGCTCATCTTGCCATTGAGGTAAATGAGCAATATGAGCAAGAAGGAGCAGCGGTTGCTTCTACCTGCTAACTCACCTGCTCTTAGTCTCTGGGCCAGTGCTGGCCTAAGATATTTTGTGACCAAAGGCAGATGCATCGCACCTCTGGTCCCAAATCAAGGTGCAAAGTATCCAAGGCCAGTCAAGTTATTTCGGCTCCTGATGCAAACAAAATGAAATTAAAAACTTACAAGCACCACTGCCTGGCAGTAAAAATACAATAATAGCGAACTAAATAGCTGACAATTTGTTGCCTTTTCATAATGCCCAAATCTGCTGTCTGAGGCTGATGCCTCACTCTGCCTAATGATAGGGTCGGCCCTGCTCTGAGCAAGGGCTGAGACTGGGCCCAAATGCAGAGGAAGAGGAAGTGAGCAATGGTTAAGTGGAAGAGGGAAGCCCACAGAATTTGTCTTGCCAGAGACAGCACTCTAAAGCCTGGAGCCACCACTGGGCATCAAGAAGGTCACAGGTCCAGAATCAAAGTCAGACATCCTGATGGCATATCCTCCTGTTATGACCATTGCAACCTCCCATATTTCCTGAAAGTGTTGAGAGTAGCCAGGAGCCTTCTTTATTAGAAATGTGAGAAGTTTGGGACGCAGAAGCCCAGCCTTCCTTTGGTTCCTAGGTCTTCTGGCTCAGGCTCCGTGAGGCTTCTGCCCCAACAGAAGCTTCGTCCTCTTCCATTAGTGCCTTGCGGAAGAGACCCAAGAAAGAAGCTCGTCGATGGAGGCCCCTGCTCCGCCTATAGCCTACGAAGCAATACAACACAGGGTTGACGCAGCTGTGGAGGTATGCCAGAGCATTAGACAGCTTGAGCCCGACCCCCCACATGTCCTTTGACTTCACGATGGTGCTGAGAAGTACGAAGATGTGGTGGGGCAGCCAACAGACAAAGAAGAGTGCTACGATGGTGGCCACCAAAGCAAAGGTTCGGTGGGAGCCTTCCCAGCGCCGCCCGCGAAGCTTGCAAATCAGAACTAAGTAGGCTGCGGCAATGATAGTGAAGGGCACAAGGAAGCCCCCAAAGAATCTGCTCAGCCTCAGGGGCAGATCTATGGAAATCTTGAGATCTGTCCGGTAGATGCAATAGGATGCTCCATTTCTGACTTCAATATACCGAACCACCAGATAGGGGACGCTGAAGGCAAAAGCTAGAATCCATGCCCCAGTGCACATCAGGATGTGAAAGTGAGGGCCCTGGTGGTTTCGTGTCCACACGGGCTGTGCTACCAACAAGCAGCGGTAAACGCTGATGATGGTGAGGATGAAGACGCTGGTAAAGACGGTGAGGTAGCGGGCAAACGTGTGGAGCTTGCACAAGGCGAGGCCAAAGGGCCAATGGGAGTACATGATCTCCTGTACGAGGGCAGGGATACGACCGGCAGAGAAGAGGAGGTCTGCCACTGCCAGGTTGAGATAACAGATGGAGGTGAAGGTTTTGCGCTTCTCCCTCTTGGCTACGGCCCACACCACCAGCCCATTGCCAGTAACTCCCAGGATCAGGATGATAACGTTGGTTACTATGGCAATGTGGCGCATAGCTTCTTCCACAGCCGTGATCCTGAGGTGATCAGTTGAGGAATTCATAATGTCTGCAACAACAAAAAAAGCCAGATGTAGCACCTATTTTTTTTCTAAATCCCACACCTTTGATTAATGGCAACATGGTAAAAACTATTGACTTAGATCTGCGGGAGGACCCCTCATATCACTCTAGAGATGGAAAGATCTGTCAGTTTCGGTTCTCTCAGTTCCTCATTTTTCCAGTCTTAAATTCAGTTCACATTTCTGCAGCAATTTGCATTTAAAAAAAAAATCCTTATGAAAATTCACCAGCATTTTAGTGAGAATTTCTCCTAATAAATACATTTTTGTAGGCAGTTTTGACTAATGGGCTCCTACTGGGAAGAAGGGCAGGATATAAATAATAATAATAAATGTACACATTTTTGCAAGTAATTTCTCATGATATAATGAATTTTTTGATATTAGATGGAACAAGTGGGACTTAAAACAAGGGATGGGAGAGCCAATTTGCACTTTCTGAAACAATATAAGGACTGAAACGCAGCCATCCTTTGAAATTTGCACTTATCCAAATTTTGCAATGCAGTTCAGCAACCAACCAATGTTTACAAAAATGCATATATTCTGGGGAAAAGAGTGTATAAAAATGAACATATGCGTGAAAATAATGTACAAAAAGGCATACACTAGTCAAAACTGCCCACAGAAATGTGTTCATACAGAGTAATTTGCACTAAAATACTAAAGAATTTTCATGAGCAGTAAAAGAAATGCATACTTCTGCAGAAATGTGAACTGAATTTAAAAATTGGCAAAAATGAGAAATGGAGAGAACCAAAATTGACAGAACCGTCCAACCTCTCCTGCAACAAAACGTTGCAGTATGGAGTGCACCTTGTTCAGTGTTCTAGCCAGCCAACAAACCATTCCATTCCATCCGCCTTCCCAGCTCCCCCCACCAAATAGCATTCTGCGATCACGGATCATGCTCAGAACTTAGTGGGGTGTCGGGGAGGTTGGTTCCTTTGTTGCACCCTTCATTCTCCCCCCAAAACTTTTTTTGCCTATGTACACAAAGACCATGTTTCCCCTGAACATGACGATATTCAGTAGTTTCTCAGTAGTCCTGTTTTGGCCACATACTGTAGCTCTCAAAGCCTACCACCTGACTTCACTATTAGCGTTCTCCAACCTGGTGCCCTGTAGATATTTTCGACTACAATACCCACCATCCCTGACTGGTCATGGCTGGTAAAAGCTGAAATCCAGCAATGGGGATACCAGATTGGAGAAGGCTGGCATATATGATTTATAAATTTGTATTAGGCAGCAGCGGCTGGTGGCTCCATGTTAGTGGGGGCAGTAGAATCTGCTTTGGGCTTTAGTCCAAACTTCCAAGCTTCAGCACCTTGGATAGTTCCTTGAAGTTTGGGCTAAAACCTGGAGTGGATTCTACTGCCCCACTGACATGGAACCAGAATTTGTCTGAGAATTGTTGACTGAAATCCAATTCCAGCTCTGCAGTAAGACACACCTTGCAAAGAAGCAATCAAAGCACTATAAGTGCCCAGAACACTTGAGTATAAAGAATAGATCCCAAGATGGCAGGAAACCCTGGTTTAACCTTTAGGTTGAATAACTATAAGAACTCACGACGTCTCTACTGCTCAGATGCAATGATGACACCACCAGAGATATCTATAGGCTTCCAGTCTCACCATCTGTGACCACCTCAACACATACTCTTGCTGGGATTTCTTGTCAGACTGCCAGGCTTCACTGTGCCTTGCTCCCCTGAGTCCCTTCTTCACTTTGTTGCAGAAGCACAGGATGTCCTGGAGATTGAGAAACCGACAACGCTGAGCTCAGAAGAGACCACAACTTCCACATTGTGGTTGAGAAGACAGCTTCTCTGTCTTCTGCAAAAATGGAAAGTGGGCTCATGCTTGCGGTGAAGGAAGTGCTTATCCAAACATTTTGTGACTATTCTCCGTTAGTTAATGAGAAAAGAAATTGCATTTGAAAGTGATCAAAAAGGGGAAAGAAAATGTCTGTGACATTCTTATGGGGTGGGCCATAGCTTTTTGTTTCATTTGAATAGCAAGGAGTCTTTGTGAGTGTCCTTCCTGTCTTTCTACAAATAATCTCTCTGTGTGTCTATTCTGCAGCCTTATTGGGGGTCTGCACTTCTTGCCTGGAATTTTCTGGCAGGGGGAAGCTGTTTGCCATACATCCGACAGCTGCACATTGCTATTTTCTTAAGGGAAGCCTTCTTAAGTGTGTATTTATTTTTTATTTTGTTATTCAAAAACTTGAACACATTAAAAAGTAAAATACAAAAAGATCGTGTACATGTTCAAGTTTTAAAATAAGAAAAACAGTGACTCTTGGTTGTAACAATTAACTAACAGTTTATATAGTTTTCCAGAGAATAAACATCACTGACAATTGTAACAGAACAAAACAGTATAATAAATAAATAAATAACCTTATAAGAAAAGATAAAATAAACCTTAACATTTGTCTGAAGCAATTGGCATTTTCTTCACACATAGTAATACCTTGATCTTGAATTAAAAAAAAAAAACTGATTACCTCCCCTTACTCATGCATTACAAAAATCAATTTCTCTATTGTTACCATGTGCCCAGCAGTGTTTGTGGTTCTGCACGTTCTTGTACTTTACTTGACCAGTACACCACGAATGGTGCCCACCTTTCCATAAAATAATGATCCTTTTGATGCCTCTCCCTTGTTCTGACAATGATTGTTAGTTTTCGAACTTTTTACTTTTAAAGAAATCAGTGCAGAGATTTTTCTTTCTTTCTTTCTTTCTTTCTTTCTTTCTTTCTTTCTTTCTTTCTTTCTTTCTTTCTTATAAAAGGTTAAAGGGAAAGACTTTCCTTGGCAGAGTGGGGGTCTCCCTGGACAGGCCCACCTGCTCTCCCTGAGTCAAAGAAGAGGGGTCCTGCGAGAATTCCAGAGGGAGAGGTTCAATGGGAGCAGCCAGCTCTAAATCAGGGCTTGAGTGGGGGGGGGGCTCTGATTCACAGTCTCTTCTGCCCCCTCGTCCTCACAAGAGTCCTGGGGAAGGCCAAAAGCATTTGCGGCTTTGGGGGAACAAGGGAGTGGAGCATGGTAGACGTTTATAGGACAATAATTAGGGTGGGACAACTTTCTCCCTGTCTTGTAAGAGAGTAAGAAGAGCTTTGCTGGATCAGACTCAAGGGCCATCTAGTTAGGGACAGGGGAGAAATTTGGTTCTCATATTAATGTGAATTACTAATTTGCTGTTCCTGAGAAAATATGCAAACTGAAACTTAGCTATCCTTTGAAATGTACAATCCTCTGAATGTTTGCAGTATGGCTCTCCGACCCGAAATGTGACTTTTTTTAAAAAAAGGGGATGCATAAAAATGCATGCATTTGTGAAAGAAATATAGAAAAATGCATTATTTTAGGGGCAATTGCTTGCAAAACTGTGCATATCATGCAAAATTACATAGGAAGATGTGCTCTAAAAGTGATGAGGACTTTTTTAAAATTAAAAAAACCCACAAACTGATGTGGAAATATGACAAACTGAATTTAAGATTGGTAATCCGGGTAGTTAATTACCAGTTAAGTAGGGCCTTTGAGGAACATCCTGTGATGGGGCTCATTTGCTTGCCAGCAGAGAAATAAAGATCACTGTACCCACATTAATTTCCCCCTGTGTCCCTCTGTGGTTGTGAAGCAGGTCTTGCAGGTTGTTGAAACAGCTCAAAAGCCTTCAACCCCTGCTTGAACTGGGGAACAGAAATGAATCATGTGAGGAGCAATAGCTCTCTCTTAGCATCTTCATAGCATCTGTATAGCATAGGCCATGCACATACCTTTGCTTACCATGTGCAGATCCCAAATGCCTTCAGTAAAACACAGCGGCGCTGCAAACTGGTTCCAAACTAGGGATATCTTGAACAGCTGCCTCTCCAACGAGTTCTAAAAATGGGCGTGAGAAGAGACATCAGAAGCTTGGTTGCAACAAAGACCGAAGATCATAACAGTCCAGCCTCCGCTTTGAAAAGTCACAGTGGTGCAACACATGGCATGGGGAAACCAGAAGCTGTAACATCCGGGGGTTCAGTCCCCCAGAAGACTCTTAGGAACATAGGAAACTGCAGTGTGCCAAGTCAGACCATCTAGCTCAGTACTGTCTACACTGACTGGCAGTGGCTCTCCAGGGTTTCAGGAGCGGGCATTCCCAGCCCTACATGGAGAAGCCGGGGGTTGAACCTGGGACCTTCTGCATGTAAGGCAGATGCTCTGCCACTCAGCTGCAGCCCTTCCTTCTTGCAGAGGAAATGCAGAGCAGTGGTCAGAGCAAAGACCATTCTCCTTTAATAGTGAATTTGAAGGAGTGGAAGGGAGAGGGGCTGCTATGTATGGAGGCATAAAGTGAGTTGCAAGAATGCCATGCCCACAATAAGTTTCATTTTTCCTGGACTGAGGGCCAAATGGCATGGGGCCATAACTGTACATTTCTGCTGTTCAGTGCAAGTCCCCCACCAATTGACAGCATGGGGGTGGACTGATTCAGATCCTAGTGTGGGAGGCATTGCAATGAAAGGGTCCCTTTTGCAATGGAAATTGCAGATGGGAATCCCCTGATCCGAGCTGGGACACCAGGGTGTGTATGTCTGTGTGTGTAGAGGGGGGAGGACAGAGGCTTATTTGTTTATTTATTTAAATCATTTCTATACTGCTTCAAATTCCTGGGGGGAAAAAAATCTCTAAGCGGTATACAGCCTCTCTGAAAATGTAACATTGAAGATGACAATATATCAAAATAAAACATGACAAATAAAAATCAAACACAAAATACAACAGATATGACATCCGGTGAAAGGCAGGTGGGTATGGCTTTGTCAAAATGTCCCCGTGGCCAAATGCGGAGGCCTGGTGGGAGGTTCCCCAACCCTGACCTGGGGCAATACAGTGTCATTCAAACAGCAACATAATTGCTCCCTCCCAATCCTCTTCCCCGGCAAAGCCTTACTCTATATCAGGTTAAAGCCACCTACCCTGCCCCACCAGAGTCTTAATCTGCATTGCCCTCACCTCCCGGCAATTTCTGAAGAAAAAACCCCTCTGCCCTCGAGGACAAAACTATGCAGTTAAGGCCACGTACGATTTGATTCTGAGAGTCCAATGGGAAGTAAAATGGTAAAGCAGGTTAAGATATGAAAAAACAGGACATTGCAGAGTGAAGGTTGTTGCAAAACTGCCCCTAGGCTCAAAAACATCAATCAAAGTCTGGGGAGACGATAGCATTTGAAAAGAAGATTTGGGGATTCTGTTCCCACACTTACATTTCAGTCATGACCTCCCATTCTGGGCAATTTTCAGCATGCAGCAATGGTCAGGCATTGAGAAGTACAGCTCTATTGTGTCTGACAGTTGTCCTTCTGCATTAGTGATGGGTGGAACTTTGCTCCCAAATGAAATAGCAAATTCTGACTCAACAGAGATAGCAGGTATGTTGCCCACTGCAGGAGTGCCTGTTTGTCTCTTCCCAGGGCCTGTTTATATAATTTTAAATCAAGGACATATTGCAAAGACCTAATAAGTCTCCAGTGTTCTCTGAGCAACAGGGCATCAAACTATGCAGCATTGCCCATAAATTGTCTTCCTACTTAGAGAGAAGTGGTTAGCAATAGCAATCAAATTTGCTGTAAGGAACTGTGAATAAGGAATTCCCTAACGGTAATTGCTGCCAAACAGTGGAATTGACTGTCTTAGAAAGTAACAGGATTTCTTTCAGATGAGATATGTGCACGCTTACAAACTTCTTCATTTCTCTGCGGATGTTCATCAACCACTCTCCTAAACCACTCAAACCTCATCTGCCACCCCATCTGGTCTCAGCAGAACAGCACAACACTGTGCCATAGAGACTGTTTACAAGAGTGAGGCTAGGGCTTGCTTCTCTCACCCAGAATGCCCTGACCCCTTACCTGACATTCAAGAAAAGGAAGAAAGGCAGCGTTGTATTAGTAGTTATATTTTCTGTTGCAGAGGTGGGGATCTCTTTTGACCTGAGGGCCAGATTCTAATGTGGGCCACATTCCGAGGGCCGCATGCTGAGGGTGGGCAGGGCTAGAGTCTGAAGTGGGAGGGCAAAAGCAAGGGGGGGATGCAAATATAAAAAGACAAACAAACCGCTTTCTGTAGCATCTACAGGGACAGGAACAAAGGGTAGGATCAGAGGATCCAACTCTTTTGTCTCACTTTGTAGTTCAGTTCTTGCTGCCCTTTATCCCTCTTCCTAATAATGGGCTCTTTTTGCTGTGGGGGGCAGGGTGGGGAGAACCCTGATAAGGACTGTCAACCCTTTCAGAGTCTTGATGGTTGCTGTGGTTTTGCCCTCATCTGCTGGCCTGTAGCTCAGTGGTAGAGCATCAGTTTTACATGCTAAAGGTCCCAGGATCAATCCCCGGCAACTCCAGCTAGGTCTGGAATGTACTTCTGTCTGAACCTCTGTGGATCCACTACCAGTCAGGGTAGGGCATACTTTTCTAACCTGGTGTCATCCAAATGTTTTAGACTACAACTCCCATCAACCCTAGCTGGCAGTGCCACTGGGAAGAATGAGGGAAGTTGTCATTCAAAACATCTGGAGAGCAGCTGGTTGGGGAAAGCTGGTGTAGACAAATCCTGAATAAGATGTACCAGTACCCAGACTAGGTATAAGGCAGCTTCCTCTGTTCTCCTGTCCCCCCACCCCCCCTACACAGCATCAAGTGTCCTTGTTCAAGAGTTTAGCAGTACACAATACAAGGGGGGGGAGGTTTTAGGAGAATGGGGAAAAGCTCCTCCTGTTCTGTTAAAGGCTGGGAATACACGGAAGCATTCAGCAAACTAAGGTGTTCAACTTTTGTCCATCGTTATTTTGTATCTGATTTATTTCCCATCCTTGTATATTGTTTGCAAGCTGCCCTGAAAACTTGGAAAGCCTAGATAAATAGGTTCTAAATAAATAAGCAAACATTTTATTTTATTTAAAGGAAGAAGTAGAATTGCACATGCAATGTTTTCAGGGCAAGGGTGCTAGTCCCTGGTGTTGTCAGTTAGTGGCTAGAAGAATTTTGTTGTTGACAAGAAATGAAAGAATCACTGCCAACGGTTCATTGGGTTCCGCAGCCAGCTAGGCTTCTTGATCCAGCCCTAGGTTTCTTGTTGCTGTGGAGCCTGAAGAGAAAATGGAGAGGTATCAGGTGGAACCCCCCCAATGCAATATATTAAAAGAACCTCCTCACTGTCGTAATCTTAATCTAAAAAACAAAACAAAAGCTCTTACTAGTGAAAGTGAAAGCTCTTACTAGAACAGTTCCTCCTTGATGGAAACCACATAACCTACGGAATGACTGCCTATCAGAGAGCTATTGGGGTGAGCAAATCAATCTATTTCTGGCCCATGTCACTTTCATATTTGCTCACCCTTAAGCCTGTACCATCCCAATTTTGCATTAATTGGCATTTCTTTTTTAAAAAAAGAAATCTGCACAAAAATGTGCATTAAAATTTCTAAATTTCTTTCAAATTGAAAAATGGAAAAGAAATGGACTGCGTTCAAGTTGATCCCGAGTTATGGCAACCCTATGAATAGGGTTTTCATGGTAAGCGGTATTCAGAGGGGGTTTACCATTGCCTTCCTCTGAGGCTGAGAGGCAGTGACTAGCCCAAGGTCACCCAGTGAGCTTCATGGCTGTGCGAGGATTTGAACCCTGGTCTCCCAGGTAGGCATTTCTAAATGAATTTTCACTCAAAATACCATATTATAGTATTTACCATATTATATATATATATTATATATATATAAAATACCATATTATAGTATATATATTATAGATATATTTTTTTTTTTAAAAGTCTTTTTGAGCCAACAACTGAGTCAGGACACTTGGGGGATACAAAAACTGGTGGAGAACGATGTTCTGAATTCTTCCCCTCCAACTCCTCCCCCCTGTGCAATGGGCTGGGGAATAGTTTGGAGGTGTCCCTCAGCCCAGGTCTGCCAGCCTCCACTGGTTTCTGTCTGCAGAATGACACTGGCGTCTCTCTGTTGGCGTGGAGCTCCCTGTTCCACCTGCCAAACATCTTACCGTCAGATTCTTGCCATAGAAAGTCATGAAGAAGTGTTCCAGGGGCGGTAGCGGGGGGATTGGCCTGGAATTCGCTGGGGCCCAGCCTGGCCCCACTGCCATCCTGACAGCATCAAGGCTGATCTGAGGGTGGGGCAGAGGTTTGCTTCCCCTCTCACTTTCCTTCCTTCTTGGGGCTGAGGATGTAGCAATCGTCCCACCACTCTGTTAGGCTCCAGTGCCCCCTGCTCAGGGTTTGGACTGCAGCCTAAGGCTGATTTACAATGATCGGAGAACTTTGTATTAGAATGTGCAAAGACTGAATTCCTCAAGCGTCCCTCAGTGCTAAGTAGTCTCCTACTATGGGACTTACTTCTGCGTAGACATGGTTAGGATTGCAACCATAGATGGCTTTGTGATGGGCCATTAGCCATGTCATTTACTTTGTTTTTAAGGTGTTCCAGGGATCTTTGGGGTTTTTTTTTGCTGCAAACAGGGGTGTAGTTGTCTGGGGTCCCAGGTGTATAGTCATCTGGGGTCCCAGGGGGTCTTAGACCACTTACACATTTGGGAGCAGGATCCCAGCAGGGTCCCTACATCTCCAGCATCCTACAAGCTTATCAGCATGAAAGGGGAAGTGAGTTAGCCACTGAGAACTTTCTAACATGCTTCCTTGTCCTTTCCTGATGATTGAAGTCAATCAGAATGAAAGGGGTAAGTGAGCAACTGAGAAGGCTCTTCTCAATAGCTAACATATTCTCCCTTCATGCTGATTGGCTCCTATGGATGTATGTTGTGATGGTGGAAGGACTGGGGAGTGTGGAGTGGATAATGGAAAGCAAGCAAGCGAGGGGTGTGGCGATGAGGGGGTGTAGCATGTCTAGTATGAAGGGACCCTGCACTTCTGGATTTGCCACTACACTACTGGTTGCAAAACAGTAAAAAGGGCTATCCCCCTGGAAATTTATTAACTTTGAAAGCAAACACACAGGGAAGGTAATTGATTTAAATATGTGTATTTCCACATAATCGGACAAGGGAAATGTAAGGAAGACTTGTGCAAAATAAACCAATTGCAGCAGCAAAATGGAAAATAGCAGATGAAAGTGTGAATGACTATTGGAACAGATTGAGGCATGTCCATCCATACTTTCTCTGAGCACACTCTTTGATGGGATTTTCATGATAATAAATCCATTCCTGGTTTTCCCTCCCATCTCTTCCAACAGCCAAAAAGGATTTATCTACCCTCTACCCTTTGTCAATTCTACAGTCTAATCTAGACTGTGCATTTTGGGGTGATCATGCAAACATGTATTAATAATTACCATGTCATGGTCATGTTATATGATGCACTCAAGGTCTCACCTGTATTGAAGGTGAAATATGAACATCCACTGGAGAAACCGAAGTCAGATCTCTAGGATCTATATAAAGCTGATGATGGGGAACTGGAGGAAGGACAATAATGTGAATTAAATCTGTTCCTTATGCTTAGGCCCAGCTTAAGTCTGGCCACCTATATTTTATTTTATTTTACTTTAGAACCTTGTCCTATCCTATGAGTTTGGGGTACTAAAACAGCTTTAAAAGAGACCCAGGTGTCCCTGTAGACTTGCCTTCCTGTTCCTTATGTGAAGAGCACACCAACCTGTAGGAAACCAGCATAAATTACATTGGGGTAGATTATGCTGGTGTAATTTCTTCGTATTCCAAACTCCATTCAGAAAGGGGGCTACTGACCCGAGCCTGGCAGAGGCAAAACTAGCCTTCAAAATAATTTTCACCACGCTTTTTGCCACTGTACCATCAGCTGGGTTGCTAGGCAACATGACTGAGTTGAATGGAGTTTGGAACAGCAGTAGGCCTCCCCCTGGCCAGTCACATCCCTGGAACCCTCCTTTTTGGGGTCTTGCCTCAGCTGAGGTAGGATGGAGGGCTTCAGACAGTGTATCTTTGGATGAACCAGGATAAGGGGCTGCTGTATCCCCGACCGAGTCTGGCCTCAGCTGGAGAGCCACCGAACTATTCCAAACTCTGCTCATCCTGGCAGACCTTGGGTATGGATTGAGTCCTCAGCAATACTAAATTTTAATCTTAAATAAGGAACTACTCCTAGAAACAAGGCATCTACTCATAGTTTAAAGCAGGGATTGAGGAACAGGTGGCCCACCAGATGCTGCTGGACTCCATCTCCCATCAGCTCCAGCCAGCATGGTTGTGGGGCAGGAACAATGGGAACTATGGTTCAGCAATATCCGGAAGGCCACCGGTTCCCATCCCTGATCTAAAGAAAAGAACTAAAATTAACCCTTCAGATCATGAGATATGCTTCTCTTTTTGATTTGATTTAATTCAACTTAACCTTTATTCCCCCCAAAAAGTCTGGCAATTGTAGTTTGTGAAGGATGCTTAGAGTTGTTGGGAGACCCTTATTCCCCTCACAGAGCTATAATTTCAGAGGTTCCTGGGAAGAAGGATTGAGAGTTAATGCCTATAAATTGCAAGCAATTTGTTGGATCAATCTCGAGTTGAAATCTAAAGAATCACTGCATATAAATGCAAAAGCAAATTTCCACTGGTTGAATGACTGAATTATCTATCTATCTATCTATCTATCTATCTATCTATCTATCTATCTATCTATCTATCTATCTATCTATCTATCTATCTATCTATCTATCTATCTATCTATCTATCTATCTATCTATCTATCTATCTATCTATCTATCTATCTATCTATCTATCTATCTATCTATCTATCTGTCTGTCTGTCTGTCTGTCTGTCTGTCTGTCTGTCTGTCATTGCTGGGAAAAGAACAGAACCCAAGGAATCTCGAGCTCACCTATGAAGTAGTAAATTAGGAACCCAATGAGGGCCAGCACAGCGATGGATACAAGAGTGATCCCAGAAATGATCCCAGGATTCCATTTCAACTTCACATTAGGCTGTGGACTGATCCCTGTAGCTTGATAAAGATAGTGATGGTTTATTATTTATTCTCTGGGCAGTTTATATAAACAAGGAAATACAAAATACCATTCAAGCTACAAGCACTGTAATCACAAAACAAAAAGCCCATCCAACCAACGAAACATGACACCAACCTCAGTTAAACTCAGCATAAAACACAGTAGCCGAAGCTATTTAAACCTGGAAAGGTGGGTGGGAAACCTCAGGCCC
Organism: Rhineura floridana; assembly: GCF_030035675.1. Classification (NCBI taxonomy): domain Eukaryota; kingdom Metazoa; phylum Chordata; class Lepidosauria; order Squamata; family Rhineuridae; genus Rhineura; species Rhineura floridana. Next base: position 28,660,294 of record NC_084494.1, on the reverse strand, counting down.
AGGGTCCAAATGCACCTCCCAGCTTCTCTGTCCAGCCTATGGGAATCTCCCTAGGCCACACTCCTGACCAGCCTAGTGTGTTTGCCAGGCTGGTATATATTCTTGAACTGTGATCATGCCTCTGGCTTGTCTGGATGGAGAGATGCACTTCTGACTTTGGCATGGCTGGAATGTAGCCCGCTCTATAAAGGAAGGAATCACAGCTGTTGCTCCACCCACTTTTGCCTCTAGCCATGCCCGCTACTGGCATGTGGCCCCTGGAAGGTAACCCATGAGGGAATGTGGCCCTTGGGCTGAAAAGTTTCCCACACCCCTGATTTAAACCATTACACCTAGTATAAAACCTAGCAAGGAGAACCTGATGAGATCTCCCTTCAGCTCCTTGCTCAACCTGAAACTTGCACTCAACTTCAGCACCACCGGTTCCATCCAGAACTCCTGACAACCTTAAAAAGCAATCAACAAATCTTAGCTAGCAATGTCATTCGTGTAAGTGTGTGTGTGTGTCTTGAATTGCTTGTTAAGTTTGATTTTTAATTAATTATGATTGGTTGGTTGGTTGGTTGGTTGACGAAAGGCATCATTAAACCAAGTAACACTGTAAGCAACTGTAGGTAAACACTGTGTTTGTGTTTGTACCTCTTGGTTTCTCTGAATGGTTTTTAATCATTTTCAGTCCTTTATTATAACTGTATAAACTTCAGAGTTAATTAAGATTGCCTTTAAAACTGTAAGTTAAACAAGCATTTCATTCTCAGCTAACAGTGTGGTTCAGTACTCATTTTTATGCTATTTATTGGATTCTAATATGTGTGCATTGTACAGTACAGTGCTGGGAAGGTCTTCACCTATGAGTTGTTTTTCTGAGACCTATCTCTTCCAAAGCATCACCTTTATGCTAGATTAACAAACTGGAATTTAGAAATCCATTTGAGAGCAGCAGTATTGTCACTGCCAGCAGATAAAGGCTCACATAAGCTCCATCCTAGAAAACCAGCAATCATTGGAGAAGAGGGCTGCCTGAAAGGGGAGGTTGGAGCCACCCCCAGTATACACAGAAGTCAACTAAATAAAGGTAAACTGTAATTTTTTTTTACTTGGGCCCCACCCACTTTTTTCCTCTGGCCCTGCCCATTCTTGGCACATGGTCTCCAGAATGTTTGTTACAAGGCAACACAGCCCTTGGATTGTAAAAGGTTCCCCACCCCTGCCTTAGATCAAGGGGAGAAGTCAAATAGCACAATCCCATGCATATTTCCTTGGAAATAAGTCCTGCTACATTCAGTGGAGCTTACTCCCGGGGAAATGTGCACAGGATTGCACACCCTCAAGTCTGGCTCTTTGGGTCTTTCAAACGTTAGCACAGAGTGCATGGGAGTTAAAGATCATGTCTGGGACATGCTCACCTGTTGTGTCTGGCCCAGGTAGGACATTGATTATGTAGTACCCAAAAGGATTGGTTGCGCTGCAGGTGATGGAGGGATCATCGTGGATCCCTGAGACTCCTTTCCACTTCAAGGTGCTGGTAACCACATTGCCTTCAGTCCAGAAAAAGACTTGCATGTCTTCTGTAGTTCTGTTACTAGTAACATTCTTTCCATTCACTTGCCACATAAGTTTGGGGGGAGGCCAGGAGTGGAAGGAACAGAGGCAGAGGTGATCTGGGTTCCCATGTCCACATGTCGTATTTAATAAGAGTTTGGTGATCTCAGGGCTGTCTGGAAAAGGAGAAAAAGCCAAGGTGAATGAGTGAAATGCAGGTCTACTAACTTGTTTTATATCATACTAGAATAGAGTTTGATAGGCTTCCAGGCAGGAGAAAACAAGCCAAAGCAAACCAAATTTGTCTTATACAGAGGCTTTTCGCCAAGAATGTTGAGAACTGTTGTTTGTTATGAGAGGAGACCCTTCACAGTGCTACAGTTCCCAGCACCCTTAAGAACTTCAGTTCTCGAGATTCTTTGGGGGAAGTCATGGCTGTTAAAGTGGTAGAAGAGGACTAAAACAGGAATGTTGGGGCTTCATGAAATTAATCAGTCCATCAATTTCTTTTGGGAAATGTCTTCTCTCAAGGGCAATTTAAATTTTCTTTCTTTGTTGTGTTCCTGCCCATAACTTGGAAGCTTATTTTTTTTACAATGTTTTCATTATAGAAAATGATAATAAAATGGCCAGTCTTCTAGAACAAGATTTTGACACTCTTCTTCCATGGATGGATCTCAGTTTCTGAAACAGAGGAGAAACACTCTTATTCAACCCTTGAAGCAGTAAGATCCCCTGGCTCTGATCTAATCCTGACAGGACTGCATAGAGCTAGGATGGGGAATCTGCTGTGGCTCTCCATATGTTGTCAGACACCAACTCACATCAGGCCTAGCTGGCAGGGCCAGTGATTAGGATCCTCAGGGATAATGGGACCGGTTGTCCAGCAACCACTGCGTAGGGGGAATAGCTTCCCACCACTGGTTTACAGCAAGCATTGATAGGTGGGCTGTAGTTTTGGCAGTTCTGATCATAGTTCTAGGCCCAGGGTGAATGTTAGTTGGCTGCTGAAGGGCAATTGTAGTGCTAGTCCAAAAAGCAGGGCTTAGAAATTATCTCACAATTTACAGGCCAATAAGTCTTCAAAGCATATGTAATAAATTTTATATGCTACACTTATAGGATAAATTAATAGGCTAGATAGAAGGAGAAAATGTTCTGTTTTGTGAACAAGCTGGCTTTCAATAATTTATCTGAGATCATTGCTGTCTTCTATCCAATTTAGTTGTGAAGTATATCAGAGGGCTAATTGCTTGCTACTTTCATCGGCCTAAACTCTGCTTTTGATATGTCATGAAAAAACATGGAATAAACTGGCAGCTACCAGCTTGGATAACAAGCCTCTTCTTTTAATTCCACATCTTTATACCAATATTTCAGTTCAGGCTTGCTGTGGCATAAATGGCCACTTGGCTTCTCCAGACAGCTCTTCTCAAGGGGTAAAAGAGGGTTGCATATTGCTGACACCAATCCTTTTTAATATGTATATTATTTTTAATGATCTAATGCAACCTTCCCCAACTTGGTGTCATCACCACTGATCATTGGCCATTCTGGCTGGGGGTTGATGGGAGCTGAAGCTGGACAACCTCTGGAGGGCATCAGTTGAGAAAGGTTTACCTAGAGCCTGCCTTTGCAGTTGTTGATACTCATTCTTCTAAAATTGCCTCAGAACCATTGTAACTGAGCCCTGTTGTAAGCGGCAAAGCTGCCTTGCTCTCAGGGACTCAGCATGGACCAGCAAAGGGATTTCAAACCTTTTTGCTTCTGCATGAAATTAGGCAGAAGACCATGTGTGGCCCAAGGGTTTCCTTAGGAGACTGGGATGCACTGCAACATTGTGACATAGATCCCACTTCTAAGAAAGTGGATGCTGAGGACGCCAAAAAGGGAATTGGGTAAACCAAAGATAAAAGGGGAGGGGGAATCTAATTTTCAAAGGGAATACAGAGAGTGTCCATGGATGGGGTGTGAGGAATCAAAAAGGAAATACAGAGCTAAGACAGCTACTCACAGCCCAAGGGAAGTTGGATTTTATCCTGAACCATTTGCCCTGTTTTACTGTATTCGACCCTGCAGGTGAGAACTTTGCCCACATCATCTAAGGTGGGTATGAAGGTGATGTCTGCTCCATTGGTCAAGCTCCATCTGCTGTGTACAATAGTCCATGGAACTGTTTCGTAAGTGTTTGACTCAGCAGGCCAGGTGATATTGACCTTGGTCGATGAGCAGAGTTCTGGCACTACACATCGGAAAGTGGCTGGCTTCCCCCAAATTATCTCAGATGGTGCCATGACCTTAGGCTTCTTGAGATCTAAAGGAGTGATAAAGGAGTGAGAGTCCCCAGGAAGGAATTAGAAGAAAAGTCACAGGGCATTGAATACAGCACATGAGCCCTGGATTAAGGAAGGGGTTCTGAGCTGCTGCCACTTTGCCACTCTTACCTCCAACCCAAGGCTGCCATTCTTTTGTTCACATGAGACTTCTGTACAAACATTATATGCACATCCATGTGCCTTAGTGTTGGCCATGTCACATCTCGGTACAATAAACAACAACAACAACAACAATAAATAATTTTTTGACATAAATGAGCCAAAGTGGCTTAGAAAACAAACATTAAATTATAAAAACAAGAGTAAAAATGACCTCATCAGTAATATGTATCGCATCAATAATATGTATCTGGCGCTGGCCCTGGACATGTTGCATATCCATCATAACTTGTAACCTTTGATAGCCTTATCCTCCATGAATTTGTCTAATCTCCTCTTAGAGCCATCTATGTTGGTGGCCGTCATGACATCTTGTGGTAGGGGATTCATAGTTCCATTATGCACATTGTGAATAATGATGAAAGAAAAAGCCCTGCTTCTCTCAAACAGAAGGCAATAAAATAAAACAAAACAGACAAGCGAGCCAGAAGTTCCCCAGTCCTGCATTGCAGTTTTAGATTTGTTTCAAAAAAGATTCACTTAATTGTCTGTATTGTTTTCTGAGCAATTTGTATGAGTGTATATCATAGAGGGTCCCCTAGGAAAGAAACATGCAAACTTTTAGAAAGAGAGTTGCAGGGGAGGGAGGGTTGTTCTCGGTGCCTTTAAAGGTTATTGGGGGACACTAAAAGGGAAACAGTTCCCTCCCTGTGGTTTTGTGGGCAATGATTTTAGTATGAATATGGCATACATTGTAGAGGTGGCCCTAGAAAAGTAATCTCCAAAATGACGGAAGGATGCATGCTGGGGCTACAAAATGGTGATGAACTAAGGGGGGAAAAATACCAGCTTCAGTCTCTTGGGTTATGCTCCATTGGCACAAAAGACACAGAAACTAAGTGCAAAGCTGATTTGACAAGAGTGGACATGTGAGCATGTAGCCCAGAGGGAGAAGGACTTGAATGTCCAGCATTTCCCAAGCTAGCACTACTAGCAGAACTAACAATGAGCAGATAACAGTCAAGAATAAGGTGATACATTACATTAATATCACTTCCCCAAAGCAGTGTAATTGCCTTGGGAAAGTCTTTCCCTCTGAGTAGAAGCTAGGTCTATCAGTCACAAAAAAGCTTCACTTCCTCTCTCTACCCCCTCCCCCGGCAGTTTCCTTATATGGCATGCTTGGGGAGAAAAGGATTGCATTTTTGCAGACACATTGCCTGCACAGTTTTAAAACATCCAAATCCCTGAATCACCCTGAAGCACTTCAGAGCCTCCAGCTTTGGCTCAGAGTGCTTGGGAGAGATCCTGCTTTGCTTCAGTTCTTTCTGAAGGACTATGCTTTGGCTTTGGCTTTGGCATTTGTCTGAATCCTAAGCATAGTGCTAGTAGGAAAGCAACCTACTTGTCAAGACGATCCGAGGATTTGTGTGGGTTTGAGTATGGGAAGGAGTATAACTGTATCTGTAGCCCTCTCCTCTGTCAATCCTAAAGTAGTACCACCCCCAGTCATCAGTTGCAGCATAGATGATGCTGAAGGAGCAGTCGCCTCTCGCTGGATCTCCTGTTAACTTGAAATGGGTGTCTGGAATCCTCTGCCTTCTGTCATTGGTGGTCACAAGGTTCCCCAGGACCCAGATGTTGATCCAGAGTAAATAGTGCTGGCTATCCATAATCCTAAACCAATAGCCATAGAAAGGCTCAGAGCTGCGATTGTACCAAGGAGGAGTAGTAAAACTGCAGGGAACATGGGTGCAAAAACCTCGCTGTACATGGACAGTCTCAGGCACTGTGATTGTAAAGTCCATGTTCTGAGTCAGCAGACCTGCCAGAGCAGAAAAAGAAAGATTTAACTGGGACCCAGCGATGCCCAATTAAACCCAGCTTAGTGTGCACTGCCTAAACAAAGAGGGCAAAAAAAGAAGCAAACCTGATGCTTTTGCAAAGGTCTGGTTTCCTTTTATGTCTTTTTATTATTGTTATGTATTAAATTTACATCCTGCCTTTCCTCTCAGAAGGAGCCCAGGGCAGCAAACAAATATGCTAAAAGCACCCGAAAACATCTTAAAAACAAAAGACTTTAAAACATATTAAAACAAAACATCTTTTAAAACATATTAAACAAAATATTTTCAAAACATCTTTTTTAAAAACAGTTTTAAAAAATGTATTTAAAAGGAATTCCGACACAGATGCAGATTGGGATAGGGTCTCCACTTAAAAGGCTTATTGAAAGAGGAAGGTCTTCAGCAGGTGCAGAAAAGGTAACAGAGATGGTGCCTGTCTAATATTTCCTTTATTAATTCCTCTTCTGATGATTAAGCCCCCAGCATCTCATGCTAACTTATGGTGTGATTTTATATAACAAAATTTGGTTGTTCTGTCTCCTTGTTGTATTATATCTTCCTTGTGCCTTACTTTGTATGTACAATTCCTTTCCCCTTTTTTATGACCCATTTTTGTATTTGTTATTTATTGTTCATTCTTGTGAAAAACGTTTTTTAAAAAGAGGGCAAAAGAAGACACTGCTTTTTACAAAATTTGCAGATGCTCATGTATATGGATAGGTGCAAATGTAGATATAGTGGATTGTATTCCACTAACATTTTCTCAAAGAAGATCAAGTGAAATTAATGGACCTAAGTTAGTCATGGTCATTAATTTCAATGGGTCTGCTCTGTGTAAAAGTTAGGGGAATACAACCCATTGACTGTAATTTAAATAGATGAACAATGCATCTCACCGGAGAAGTCAGCTGGACTTAGATCAGACAAACCTTCAAACAAGAGAATGACTTCAAACTGGGGACCGTTCTCTGTAAAGTGGGATAGATGGCTACCCCATCCCTATCTCAAGGATTGCATCATCAACTGGACCAGAGACTCCTATAGGAATCACCCACTGATCTTCAATTCAGGTTTCAGCAGGGAGAAGCAAAATATTTTGGTGTCTCTCGTGCACTCTGTCAGGGTTAGGGATAGAAGGATCTGTCAGTTTCAGTTCTCTGGGTTTCTCATTTTTCCAGTCTTGTTCATTTCTCCACATTTCCACATCAGTTTGTAATAAAAAAACAAACACCTCATAAAAATTTACTAGCATTTTGGTGCAAAGTTTTCCTAATATACATATTTTTGTGGGCAATTTTGCCCTACATGCATATTCTTGCAAATCAATTTCTCCTAATGTAATGCATTTTTGTATATTATTTTCATGAATAGGTGCATTTATATGCACACTTGACCCTAGTATATGCAATTCTGGACACATTACTTGCCTGGAGAATTGCACGGCAAAATTCAGAGAAGTGTGAATTTTGAAGGATGGTGGTGTTTTGGCTTGCAAATTGTTTTGGACAGGACATATTAAGAAGGTTCAACTTTAAATGCAAAGTGAATTGAATTTCTCCCCCAACCCTGTCACTATGACAAAAAGACTCAAGTGCAGGGAGAAGATGGTGATGGGAACAGCAATGGGGCAAGCGAGCAGAGAAAGCTGGAAGGCAGGGTTAACTGGGGGGGCATAATGACTTGGAGAAATCAGGAAACAACCTGGGACTTTTACAGCATTTTTTCTCATTTCTGCACATCACTCTTACCCTTGGAAAGCAGGGCAAGGATCAGGGTTGTCACTCTTGCTAGAAAAAGGGCCCACCCTTTTGTCTTTGAGGAAGGATTCAGACTGCAGCTTGTCTCTTCCTGCATCCTCTTCTGGCTAAAAAATCAACCCTGTGGAAAGAGATATGTGAGAGAGAAGGATTTGACAAGGAGGAAGATGACAGCTGAAGGCCACTTAGGGGTTTTTGATTGTGCTGGGGAGGTCTCATCAGGGATCCTTGCAGTCCAATCCTAGGTGTCTTTGCTCAGATGTAAGTTCCATTCAATCCTGTACTCCCAAGTAAATGTGCATTGGATTGCAATCTTAGATAACAATTCTGCCTGTGGTATTAGGACCATTTATTTTATTTTATTTTTCTAAGAGGGTATTGTGAGTTTGTGCATGCGGGCATAGATTTGTGTATAGACATATTAAATTGGCAACTTGCAGTTTATTGAACCTGTTTTTATGATTTTGTAATTTTGTAATTTTTTTTCTGTTGTTCCCCACTCTGGGGTTGAAATAGTCAATGAAGAATGGGCTATAAATATTGCAAATTAAATTAAAGTAAAGTAAATTAATCTCTCTCGCTCTCTCTCACACACAGACACACATTGAGTACTACACTATCCTTCAATGAATATTACCTCTGGTAACTCTAAAAGGAGAATATGGAAAGACAAACTGAAGGTTTGAAAATGAGAGCTCAATATAATGTTGGTTATTGAAATGTGAGTTAATATATTGTGTGGGGGGGTTATAACTGAAAAATCTTGGGCATCTGGATGGCCACTGTGAGAACAGCACGCTGGAGAAGATAGGCCATTTGCCTGACCCAGCAGGCTCTTCTTATGTCCTTCGAATAAATACTATGAAAAGGGGGGTCTGACCAAACGCAGAAAGGGGAAGGGAGGTCGTACTGCCTGCCTTGTGCCCCCAGGTCACAGGATGAGAAAGCTGTGTGTCACCCCAGGAGGTGCAAAAAAGGACAACCCAATTGATCAAGAGGCTGGAGCCATCTCTTACAAAGAAGGATGATAACGTGTGGGATGTTGTAATTTAGAAAAAAAAGGTGAGTAAGGGGGAACGCGATAGAGGCGCATAAAATTATGCATTGTGTGAGAAAGAGGACAGGTAGAAGTTTTTCTCCCTCTCGTATAATATTAGAACTTGGGGTCATCCAATGATGAGGAATGGTAGAAGAGTCAGGCCAGACAAGAGGAAGTACTCCTTTATGCAGCAGATAGTTAAACTGTGGAATTTGCTAAGACAAAACAGTGAGAGCATATAGTCATGGCCACCAGTTTAGATGCCTTGGAAAGGGGATTAGATGAATCCATGCAGCATAAGGCTATCAATGGCTGCTAGCTGTGATAGACACTAGTCCCTTGGGGAGTGCTTCTCAAGTCCCCGACAATAATTGTCAGGCGCCTGGGAAACACTGCACAAAGGGCTCTGCAAGCTTCCTTTGGAAAGAAGAAAAATATCCGCTTCATTTTTAAAAGGAGCATTTCTTTCAGGAAGCAGTTTGTCTTCAAAGCACTTCAGTGCCCAACTTTTAGAAATATTTCCTGCTCTGCAGACACTTCAAAGGGGTTCTTTCTAACAGCTGATCAGCTGATGGTCAGTTTAAGGCATTTCCAAGGCACACTCCCAATGCCAATCAGCTGATTGGTGCTAAAAATGCATCTTCAAAGATGGTTGCTTTAACCATCTATCAGCTGATGAGTGGTTACAGTGACCTCCTTTGTATTTTGACCAGTGTCAATCACCTGACATCATTATGATGCCACATGACTGTCAGATGGGTGGTCCTGCCCACCTGTCAAATTTGGCTCACAGGATGTGGGGAAGATAAGGATCTGGCCTGCTAGCTGGATCCACTTCCCTAGCCTTGGACAAAGGAAAGGAAGAAGGGAACCCACTCCACTGGATTGTGAGTATGGGGGGAGAGAGAGGGCACAGACAATGCCCAAAAAACTGGATGCACACAAGACACTTTTTTGACCTCTGAACAATATGTTCTCTTGTTTCTCATCTTTTACTCACCTCACTGCCTCTGGCTCATTCTAAGTGGGTTCTAACTGCTTTGGAATATTCTTATCCATCACAAAGCACACCCACATTCTAAAAGAGCTACATCTTCTATAGGGATCGACAAATTTCCGTTTCTTTCTGTTTCTCAATTTCAAATTTCAGTTCTTCACATTTGCACACCAGTTTACAAATTTGTCTTTTTTAAGACTCCCCAAGAGAATTAATCAGCATTTTAGTGTGAATTTCTCCAAATATATACATTTTGTATGCAATTTTCTGTAACATGCACATTTTTGCAAATCGTTTCCCCCAATACAATGCATTATTGTACATTATTTTCATCTGCATATGCATTTTAATGCTCCTGTTACCCTTTTGTACATATTACTTAGCTGAAGAATGGCACTGCAAAATTTAGAGAAGTTCTGTGTTTTGGTTTGGATTTTGTTTCAGAAAGTATGGATTAGGTTCACCTTTTAATGCAAACTGAAACCGATTTCTCCCCCATCCTTAATCTTTTATTTATTTCACTTCATTCAAGCCTTTCTATTTTGCCTTCAAGGCATTTGCACCTGCCACAGTGGCTTGCAAAAATGTGGAACAACGCTGCATCAATACGATTCATACAATGAAGTGGAAGAAGGTGACAAAAGAGGAGCATTTGGGAAGCCAGAGATACACATTACGAGAGCTTGTACCAAGGTATGGTTCTGGAAGGTATAAACAAACACAACTAAGGGGGAGAGAACCAAGGGCTGAGGAAGCCATGGATTTGTGGGGTGGATCCCTGGGATGGGTGAAGGGCTCGTTAGAAAAGCACATGCTTTGCGCACAATGGTTCTTGGCTCAATCCTTGGCATGTCCAGGTAGTGCTGAGATAAAGTATTCAGCCCAGCATTTCTTGCCATTTTGGAGTAGGGTGGAAATGGGTCCAAAAAATTGGGGGGGGGGTGTTGGAGAAATTTCCAAAAATGTTCAAGATTTACATAATAGTCACAAGGTGATATAATGATGCCAGGTGATTGACAGGTGGGTTGTTCTACTCACCTATTGAAGATGGTCCATGGGGGTGGGGACAATGACTTCAAAGGACCACACAAGGTTAGCAAAGAGCCCCGTGCGGTGCTTTGAAGCACCACTGATAGCAGGCTTGAACGCACCAGCCATCAACTAATGGCACCACCCACCACCCTTAGTTTGCTGTTAGCCAGCATCTGCCTGCCTGCCTGCCTTCTGACTTAACAAATAGCTTCTCCTTAGTCTCACTGTTGCACTGTTGCACTTGCAAAATTCAGCAGGGAGGAAGATGGGAACAAAACTAGAATTATTTGGCTCTGTTCTGGCTCCACCTACTGTTGGCTTCCTGCCTTACAGCCTACCAACCCCTCCTTGAATGCCTGGGTTGGAGAGCCCACCACCTCCCTAGGCAATTGTTGTTACCAGCCATTACTGGAATTAATGGAACCATCTGGTGGCTATTTGAAAATTTACAGGTTCCTTTCACCCCTGTAGGTGATATTCTTTTCTATGGCATATATTTCACATCAACCTCACATGTCTTTGGGACATTGCACTTTTCGTGTGTGTGTGTATTCCATCAAAGGTGAGTAGCTCACACAGCTTCTTGCTGGTCTTCATGTTGGGAAGCTCCAAGTCCAGGCCTGTGGCTTTGCACAACAATCCTACACTACCCCCCATGCTATTCTGACGCCATTTTCTTTCAACAAACAGCCTCATGCAAATATAAAGATTAACACTGTAGCTAAGCTTTAAGTCTCATCGGTGGAGAAGTTGTAGCCCTCCAGATGTTGATGGACCCCGGCTGCCATCAGCCCCAGCCAGCATGGCTAGTGGTCAGGAATGATGGGGGTTTTGGTCCAACAGCATCAGAAGGGCTAAAGGTTCCCCGCTTGTACTTTAGATACAGGGAGAAACAGGGAATAGTCCTGGTTGATTCCCTTAAAGTACCTTGGACGTGAGTATCCTCATCCTTTACTACTTTAGGGGAAGGTCTGTAGGTCAGTGGCAGAACACCTGTTTTGCATGCTAAAGATTATGCTGGTCATTGATTGATTCATAAAGATTGATTAATTGATAGCTTGCTAAAGGTGTCAGGTTCCGTTCCTAGTACCTCCAGCTAGGTCTGGAACATACTTCTGTCTGAAGCCCTGCAGAACCACTGCCAGTGAGGGTAGAGCAGACTTTCCCAACCTGGTGCCCTCCAAATGGTTTGTCCTACAACTCCCAACAGCTCCAGCCAGCTGTCCCACTGATCAGGAAGGAAAGGAGTTGTAGATCAAAAAATCTGGATGGCAACAGGCTGAGTAAATCTGTTGTAGAGTTCTTGTCTGTATCAGCATATTAAGGTGTTCAGGTTTTGCTCATTTTTTCAATTATCTGTATCTGATGTGATTTCCATCATTGCATATTGACTTGAACATATGGCAAGGCAAGATACACTGGTTATATATTTTTTTTAAAAAATTACTTTATTTAAACGAAGATGTAGAAGGGTACACACATTATTTTCAGAGCAAGGGTGCTAGTCCCTAGTCCTGTTGGACAGCGACTGGAAGGGTTTTTTTTTAAAGAAGCAAGAGAATTGGCAGCAATGGTTCAGTGGGTTCTGTAGCCATCTGTAGGACTGTTGATCCAAGCCATTTTTTCTTGTTCTGTGAACTATGAAAAGAAAATTGAGAGGCGGATGGAAATCCCAAATGGACTATAAATCCTCCTCTCTGTCGCAATGTTGTTTTTAAAAGAAATTCTTGGATACCATGCATATGGAATTGGTTCCAGTTTTATGGTGCCTTAAGAGCTTTCTGTATTTTTTCCAACCTTGAATTGTTTTCCACATTTCTGCAGCTTTTTGCATTTTTTAAAAAAACAAATCTTCATGAAAATTCATCAGCATTTAGTGTCAATTTATACTAATACATAACTTTTTTTTGTAGGCAGCTTTGAGTTACACACACATATTTGCAAGCATTTTGTGCACTAATTCACTAATCTATGCATTTTATGCAAAATTCTCTGAAATAATTGCATTTTTTGTATATTTTGCTTGGTTGGAGAACTGCATCACAAAATGTTTACACATGCGAATTTTAGGATAGCTGTGATTTGGTTTGCATATTGGTTCAAGAAGTACAAATTACACAATCTCTCTCTTTCAGCCCACCCTGCATGGAGGTACAAATCTTTCTTCCTTGAGGTCTGGACTGATAGCTTGCAGAGAGCTTTTTCAATTAGGCTGGGGGCTGCGTGAAATCCATCAGTCCATCAATTTCTTTTGAGAAATGTCTCTTCTCAAGGACCATTTAAATTCTCTTTCTTTGTTGTATTCCCGCCAATAACTAGGAAGCTTATTCTTTACAGCGCTGTTGTGACAGAAGTGATAACAAAAGGACCAGTCCTCTAGAACTACTGTAGATGTTGATACTCTTCATGGATCCCACTATCTGAAACAGAGGGCTTGTCCACACACTGGAGTTTACTGTATATCCGAGGCAGTTTGAGTCTCAATTTCCTGTGCATTGTCCACAGGGTGCATCTCATGGTTTTGCACAGTGAATTTGGAATTACCCGATCCTGGGTAAATCTGAAAATAAAAGGAAAATCCAAACTCAATAGAGTTACCCGTTTGCTGCTGTGGCTTCTTTTCTCTCCTCTAATTAAATGCTCCTCCCCATCCACACCTCCTGTGTTCTCTGTTATTGTGCACTGTTGTGTTAACTCCCACACTCGTATTTGTTCTGGTTTCTCCACGTCCCCCTTTTTCCATGCTGAGATGCTGATGCTGATGCTTGCTGTTATTATGATGCAGCTTTTGCAGTGGCTCATTTTCGTGATGCATTGCAGTTCACCTTGCTGTAAGCTGCTTTGAATGTGATTTTTTTTCCTGTGTGGAAAGGTTGCAAAGAAATAAAATGATGAACAATAATGATGAGAGCACGTCTCTGTCTCTGCGAGGAGTCTGTGTGGTTTTGCTACAGAAGGAAAAAAATCTCTCATGTTTTTCCCTCTGCAAAGAGAAGGGAGAGAAGAGATGGCACCTTTCCTTTATTTCAAAAATGTAAAGAGAGAGCATAAAGGGTTTGTAGCTGAATTTGGAGGGGGGGAGAAATAAATGCAAGGTCGTTGCTCGAAAGTGGAGGCAGGGGGTGCCTTGGGCAGGGGGAAAAGTTTCTAAAGTTCAGGAGTGATTTTAATATTTGCACCTCTGTGCCTATGCAGAACTGCAACTACATGTCAAAGGCAGCACTGGGGCATAGTGTTTTGGTCCAATGCTGGATCCCACAGAGAAGGAGGTGCGGCGGGGCAGAGCAAGGCACGGCATGGCAAGGGAACAATTGCTGGACCATAGACAAGTACACAAGAGGGCTTAGGGACAATTGCTGGCTACTTTCATTGACCTGGACTCTACTTTTGATACATCATCTGTATGCTGATGACACACAGCTCTGTCTCTTCATTCCACCATCAGGAGAGCTGTGAAGGTGTTAGACAAGTGTCTGGTGTAGGGATGGGCGGGGAATTCAGTTCAGTTAGCATTTCAATCCACATCTATCCAGTTTACACTTTCTGAAACAACCTGCAAATCGAAACACAGTGATCCTTTGAAATTCTAATTTATCTTAATTTTGCAATGCAGTTCGCCAGCCAACCAATGTTTACAAAAATGCATGTGTTAGAGCAGCGTTTCCCAACTAGTGGGCCACCAGATGTTGTTGGACCACAATTCCCATCTTTCCTGACCATTGCAATGCTGGCTGAGGCTGGTGGGAGTTGTGGTCCAACAACATCTGGTGGCCCACTAGTTGGGAAAGGCTGTGTTAGAGGAAAGTGTACATAAAAAATGAATATATGAGTGAAAATTACAAAAATGCATGATGAGAAATGGCTTGCAAAAAAGTGTGTATTAGGAGAAATTTGCACGAAAATGCTGGATACTTTTTGTGATGATTTTTTAAAAAAAATTGCAAATAGCTGCAGAAATGTGGAGAACTGAATTTAAGATTGGAAAAATGAGAATCTGAGAGAACCAAATTGGACAGATCTTTTCATCCCTAGTCTGAAGGCAGTGATGGGCTGGATGAGGGCCAACAAACTGAGGCTGAATTCTGATCAGACAGATGTGCTATGGGGGAGTGGATTCCATGCCTGGGAATTAGGTGTATGACCTCTTCTGGGAGGGGTTGTACAAACTGAAACATAGCCATCCTTCGAGAGCTGCAGTTCTCCAAATTTTGCAGTTCAGTTCTCCAGCTAAGTAACATGTACAAAAATGCATATACTAGGGTAAAAATGCATATGCTAGTGAAATTACCATATAAATACACTAGTAAGGGAAATTGCTTTACAAAAATGTGCATATTACAGAAAGCTGCAATCTAACATGTTGATATCAGGAGACTTTCATACTAAAATGTGTATTAATTTTTATGGAGCCTTTTTTAAAACAAATTTGCAAACTGATGGGAAACTGCGGAGAAAAAGGTTTGAAAGATGAGAATCAAAATGGGCAGGTTCATCGATCCCTGTAAAATCTGTCAGTTAAATAAGAAATGAATGAATGAATGAATAAAATGAAAATGGTTCTGATATCATTGATGATTGATTATTATTTAAGGTTGCAAGGCTATGCCCCATTGGACTGAAAGGGACTTACATCTGAATAAACACACATAGGATGGGACTGCAAGGATCTCTGATGAAACTTCCCCAAGCACAACCAAAGCCCCCTAGGTGGCTGGTAGTCCTGATCTTCCTCCTTGTCAAATCCTTATTTTTCTCTGAAAATATGGCATACTTTTTCTCTCTGAAAATATGGAATAATTTCAAGCCTTTCCTCTTTTTTTTCTTGTTTTTTCCTTCCACAGGAATACATTTGTAGCTAGAAGCGGATGCAGGGAGAAACAAGCTGGCAGTCTCAAAGACAAAAGGGTTGGCCCCCTTTTTAGCAAGAGTGACAAGCCTGATCCTTGCCCTGCTTTGCAAGGGTAAGAGTGATGCTGAGAAATGAGAAGTCCCATATCATTATGCCTCCCCCAGTAACCCCTACCTTCCAGCTTTCTCTGCTGTTCCACCCAACTTCTGTTCCCATCACCATCTGTTCCCTGGTCCTTCTCAAGCATAAAGGTAGGGGAATTCTTTGCTCAGATTCACCAGTGATCCTGACCAGTGGCAGCAGTTGCTCACTGGGACTGGTAGGACGGAAGGGAGGGAAGCCAACATCAGGTGGAGCCAGAGCCAATGGCAGGTAGAGCCAACTAATTCTGGCTTTGTCCCTAACCACCTCCTAGGGGCAACACTGAGCCCAAGAAAGAGATGATAAGGAAGAAGGTGGGCACGTGGGGACTGGCTGAGGGCAGACTGGGGTTGGTATGCCAGTGGAGCTTCTGTTGCTCCTGTCGTTTTGTCTTGGGGATCCCTCAGTAGAGTCTGGAAGAAGCAGGCCAGGCAGTGGTCTGGAGCAGATAGTGGAGCAGGGGACTGACAGGCAGGAAGTGTAAATCCTCCAAAAGGGCAAGCAGGTGAAAGGAAGCGTGGCAACAGAGACGAGCCCTTCAGGACCCTGGACAGGTCCCAGGGAAGAGATGATTAAATTGGGGTAGTCAATGTGGTACTCTTGTGATGTTGGTGGACTCCACCTCCCTTCTTGCCTGACCTTAGGCCATACTGGCTGGGGTTGATGGGAGGTGGAATTGCACAGCATTTGGAAGGAACATGTTTTATATGCAAAAGGTCCTAGGGCCAATCCCTCGTATTTCCAGTTGAAAAGGATCAGAGAGCAGGAGATGTGACAGACCTCTACCTGAGACCATATTGACCTGTTGCCAGGCAGAGCAGAAAGCCCTGGGTTAGATATAAGGCAGCTTCCTACATTTGGACTTGGCTGGATCTTGGCACACAGGAGTCTCTGGTCCAGTTGCTGAAACAACCCCTGAGAGGGGATATAGGGTAATGCCTAATAAGGTAGAGCAGGGAGGAGACAATCCCTCTTTCTAAATTTGCATCAGTACATATACATTAACAGATACAACTTTTATGCAAATAGGTTCTCTCTTTTGCCCCTATTTTTGGCAATGCATTTGGCCTTTTTTTCTTTTTCTTTTTGGCAACACCAAGTGGGGTTTAATTGAACATCTGTAGATACCAGTTAAATCTTTCCTTTTCCACTCTGGCAGGCGTGCTGACCCAGAACGTGGACTTGATTTTACAATCACAGTGCCTTTCACTACCGCTGTACAGAGAGGTTTCTGTGCCCACATTCCCTGCCATTTTACTCCTCCTAAATGGTTCATGAACACTTCTGAGCCATTATATGTCTGTTGGCTTAAGGATGCGCATATCGGCCACTCTTGGATCTGGCCCGGAATGTGGGTCGCAGGGAAACTTGTGACCACCAATAACAAAAACCAGAATGCAACCGAAACCCATATCAAATTAGCAGGAGATCCAGAGAGAGGCAACTGCTCCTTCAGCATCATTAATGCTTCATCTGAAGATGAGGGCTGGTACTCCTTTAGAATTGATAAAGCAGGGAGCTCCAGATACAGTTATGTTTCTTACCATCATCAAATTCACATTCATCCTCAGATTGTCTTGACAGGTAGGTGGCTTTTCTACTAGTGGTATGCATGGGGTTCAGACAAATCCCAAAGCCTGAGCTAAAGCATGCTTCTTCAGAAAGATCTGTGGCTCATCCAAAGAGGAGCAGGATCTCTCCAAAGCACTTTGAGCCAAAGCAGAAGTGCTTCAAGGATTATTTGAATGTTGAGAAACTATGCAGACAGTATATCTACAAAATTGGAAACATTTCTCCCAAAGGAAAATGCCAGAAGGGTGAAAGGGGGAAGGGAGAGCTCTGTTGTGACTGATAGGTCTAGCTTCTACTCAGAGGGACAGATTTTCCCAGGGTTTTCTAATTACAGTCCGTTGGGGGAGGTTGTTGATGTAATGCATCACCTTGCCCTTGTCTGCTCTCTGCTTAGTGCTCCCTGGTGAAGTTTAGACTTATGGCTCTAATCCTCCCCAATAGGGGTGGTGGACAGTTTAAGATGGTTTGCCTCTGGATACTAACGGAATCCACTGGATTCCTGAATGCCCTAGGGGAGTTCCCAGTAAATAGAGCAGGTAACCCTGCTGAAGCCCTTGTCACACTGTGGAACAGTGAGGCCCATCGGGCTCTGAACATGGATGCCCCTGAGTGCTCTCTGGAATTGTGGAGCCTGGTACACACCTTGGTACACCAGTGAACTAAGGGCAATGAAACAGGCTGGACGACTACTAGAGTGCAAGTTGCTTAAGATGTGCTGTGATTGGGCACAAGTAAAACATCATAACCATGCCTACTGTGTGGTGGTGAGGGCGGGGAAGAAGGCTCACTTCTGTGCCACCATTGCATCCTCAAGTAGCTGTCCAGTGGAGCTTTTCCATTTTATTTATTTATTTATTTATTTATTTATTTATTTATTTATATATATCCCGCCCTTCCTCCCAGCAGGAGCCCAGGGTGGCATATTGCCAGGGGTCTGTTGACATCAACTCCAGGAAATGGAGTTTAAGACCCCACTGTGAATTGTTTGCAAGGCACTTTGAGGTAAAGTTGCTCACCTCCATAGTAATCTTGATCCCCCATCCACATCCACTCTAGTCCCCTGTGAGGTGTCCAGTTCAACATCTGCTGCAACGTCTTGGGATCAGTTTCAGTTGATGGGGCCTGATGACTTGGACAAGGTGCTTGTGACAAGATGGTCAGGAACATGTCCTCTCAACCCTTGCCCTTCTTGGCTTTCAAACCTCCTGAGGGGGTTTAACAGAGTGGATCCAGGGTGTGGTCAATGCGTTGTTGCAGGAGGGAGTGTTTCTAGCTGTTCTGAAATAGGCAGTGATCTGACTACTCCTGAGAAAGCTCACCTTGGACCCATTGTTTTTTGACAACTACCACCTGGTTGCAAATACCTCCTTTTTAGGGAAGGAGATTGAGAGGGTTGTGGTGCAACAATTGACTTTTGATACTATTGGCCATGGTATCCTTCTGAGCTGACTTAGTGAGATGGTTATTGGAGGCACTGTTTTACAGTGGTTCTGATCCTATCTCCAGGGTCATTTTCAGAGAATAACATTAGACGATTGTCTTTCGACCCCTGGCAGTTGTGCTATGGGATGCTGCAGTGTGTCATCTTGTCCTCAATGCTGTTTAACATCTATATGAAGCTTTTGGGAGTGGTCATCAGGAGATTTGGGGCAAGGTGTCAGCGGTATGCTAATGATACCCAGCTCTATTCCTCTGTAACATCTGCATTGGGAGACACCATGCAAGCCCTGGACTGGTGCCTGGACTCTTTGGTGGCCTGGATGAGGCCAATAAACTGAGTCTGAATCCTAGGGAGATGGAGGCACTGTGGGTTGACGGTTCCCAAGTTTGGATAATTGGTCAGTTGCCTGCTTTGGATGGGGTCGTACTCCTTCTGAAAGAGCAGGTCCATAGTCTGGGGGTGCTCCTGGATCCATCTTTGTTGCTAGTGGCCCAGGTGACCTCAGTTGCTAGGAGGCCTTTTACCAGCTTTGGCTGAAAAGACAGCTGTTATCATTTCTGGATTGGGATAGCCTGACCACTATTGTCCATGCACTGGTAGCCTCCAGGCTGGATCACTGTAATGTTCTTTATTTGGGGCTGCCCTTGAGGTTGGTCCAGAAGCTGCAGCTGGTGCAAAATGTGGTGGCACAACTGTTCACTGGGGCAGGGTATTGCCAACATGTCACCCCGCTGCTGAAAGAATTGGCTGCCTATTAGCTATTGAGCTAAGTTCAAGGTTCTTATTTTGGTGTACAAAGCCCTATAGAGCTTGGGACTAGGATACCTGAAAGATCATCTTACCCCTTATATATCCAGTCAATCACCTCGCTCTGCAGGTGAGGGCCTCCTGCAGATATCATCAGGAGGTCCATTCTGTACAACAGGGCCAGAGTCTGAAGTGGGAGGGCAAAAGCAAAGGGGGGGGGAAATGCACCACAAAAAGACAAACAAACCACTTTCTGTAGCATCTACAGGGACAGGGACAAAAGGTAGGATCGGAGGATCCAACTCTTTTGTCTCACTTTGTAGTTCAGTTCTTGCTGCCCTTTAGCCCCCTTCCTAATAATGGGCTCTTTTTGCTGTGGGGGGCAGGGTGGGGAGAACCCTGATAAGGACTGTCAACCCTTTCAGAGTCTTGATGGTTGCTGTGGCTTTGCCCTCATCTGCTGGCCTGTAGCTCAGTGGTAGAGCATCAGTTTTACATGCTAAAGGTCCCAGGATCAATCCCCGGCAACTCCAGCTAGGTCTGGAATGTACTTCTGTCTGAACCTCTGTGGATCCACTACCAGTCAGGGTAGGGCATACTTTTCTAACCTGGTGTCATCCAAATGTTTTAGACTACAACTCCCATCAACCCTAGCTGGCAGTGCCACTGGGAAGAATGAGGGAAGTTGTCATTCAAAACATCTGGAGAGCAGCTGGTTGGGGAAAGCTGGTGTAGACAAATCCTGAGTAAGATGTACTAGTGCCCAGACTAGGTATAAGGCAGTTTCCTGGGTTCTCCTGTCCCCCCCGCCCCCCTACACAGCATCAAGTGTTCATGTTCAAGAGTTTAGCAGTACACAATACAAGGGGGGGAGGTTTTAGGAGAATGGGGAAAAGCTCCTCCTGTTCTGTTAAAGGCTGGGAATACACGGAAGCATTCAGCAAACTAAGGTGTTCAACTTTTGACCATCGTTATTTTGTATCTGATTTATTTCCCATCCTTGTAAATTGTTTGCAAGCTGCCCTGAGAACTTGGAAAGCCTAGATAAATAACCAAACATTTTATTTTATTTAAAGGAAGAAGTAGAATTGCACATGCAATGTTTTCAGGGCAAGGATGCTAGGCCCTGGTGTTGTCAGTTAGTGGCTAGAAGAATTTTGTTGTTGACAAGAAATGAGAGAATCACTGCCAACGGTTCATTGGGTTCCTCAGCCAGCTAGGCTTCTTGATCCAGCCCTAGGTTTCTTGTTGCTGTGGAGCCTGAAGAGCATCATCATCATCCTTTATTGCATAGTCATCATCCTTTATTGCATCCTTTATTGCATAGACCATAGCAGGAACAAACAAACAAGTACAAATACACAGCACATACAATTAACAGATTATTATACACTGGCTTCCAGAACCGCTTACATTACTTTAGCTTGTAATACTTGCGTAATAACTAGCTATAAACTGTAAATCATCCGGTGCATAACGTACAGTCAGACCTTCAGTCCCATCAGGTCCTTTCTAATCACCATTGCTTGGTTTAAGTATTTGGCCACACTTAAAGTGACTAGTTCGTCAAAGCCCTGAATAAGAATCTGTAAAAGTGTACTGGCCGAACGACCAGGATAATTTAAAAGAATAGGATTTAAAAGATCTCTTCTGACATCCTCGTAAAATTTGCATTTAAAAAGGACATGCATGACTGTCTCCACCTCATGCATATCACAAGGGCAAAATCTAGTATTTCTTGGGATCTTTTCATATCTGCCCTCCAACAGTTTCGAAGGAAGGGCATCACATCGAGCCAAAGTAAAGGCCCACCTATATTTAGGGATAAAAAGCCAGTACAGATAATGCATCCCATCCATACAAGGCAATGTGGGTAATCCCAATGCCCTGGGAGAACACGGCCCCTTGGCCGCTGCCAGCAGTTCTTGATTATCTATGTCAATGAGACGTCTTTTAACCAATGCCTTGGCCGCTTGGAAATCCATCCATAGCAGTTCTTGGGGTAAAAGACCAAGCAACTCAAGTCTCAGCCTGACCAATTTAGGCCACGTTGCATTATAAGAATCATTTAAAATCCGTCTAGCATAAGACTTTAACGAAAGCTTACAGAAGCAGCGTAACCAATAATAAATTGTGTGGAGGCAAGCTAAACATTTTAAGGAATTTAAGCCGACTTCCAGCATAAGAACGACCTCTGAGACACATTTAGGGACACTGAGTATAGATTTCAGAGCAGCATTAAGAGGGCCTTCTATGGACCCCTTAAAATATGGGGACCAGATCGGAGCACCATATAGCAACATCGGAATAATTTTGGTCCTAATTATACGTACGGCTGCCAGGACATACCTCCCTACTTTGGAGAGATAAAATCGTATTAGTGCTCCCAAATTTTTACCAGCTTTTCCTTTATATAATTTGCTTGTGATTTCCAGCTACCCGACACATGAAACCACATTCCCAGATATTTGTAGGAATTAACCTGTTCGATTCTACCAGATCCTAAACACCAGGGGAATCTAACCTTCTGCTTTGAAAAAACAATAACCTTTGATTTTGCATGGTTAATAGTTAGAAAGTTATCATTACAATAGGCAGCAAATCCTGCAAGTAATTTTTTTAACCCTAACCGGGTGAGTGATGTTAAGACTGCATCGTCCGCATACAGCAATATGCAGAGTTTATCATTCCCTAGTTTGGGGGAGTGGGATTTGATTGAACTCATAGCCCTAGGAAGATCAGCCAAGTATAGATTAAAAAGAGTAGGTGCTAACACACAGCCCTGCCGTACTCCTCGGGTGGAGCCAATCTCGCGAGTAAGATGGCCACGTTGTTACATTGTACTTGTACCACGGTGTCATGATACAATGCTGTTGTCAGGAGCAAAAGTCTCCTATCAGTGTTTAGAGAGTCCATTTTGCTCCACAGGCGGCTACGCGAAATGGAGTCAAATCCTAACTTTAAATCTACAAAGGCCACGAACAATTTACTGCTGGGAGACAGCGCGTGTTTGTTTGTACACCAACTGGGACAAAACCAAACAGTGGTCAAGAGTAGAAGAGAAAATGGAGAGATATCAGGTGGAACTCCCCCCCCCCAAAATGCAATATATTAAAAGAACCTCCTCACTGTCATAATCTTAACCTAAAAAACAAAACAAAACTCTTGGGTACCATGCATATGGGGTTGGCTTCTGTTTTCTGGGGGCCTTTAAGAGCTTCATGGCAGGCAGAGTGAAAGCTCTTACTAGAACAGTTCCTCCTTGATGGAAACCACATAACCTACGGAATGACTGCCTATCAGAGAGCTATTGGGGTGAGCAAATCAATCTATTTCTGGCCCATGTCACTTTCATATTTGCTCACCCTTAAGCCTGTACCATCCCAATTTTGCATTAATCGGCATTTCTTTTAAAAAAAGAACCTGTGCAATGGGCTGGGGAATAGTTTGGAGGTGTCCCTCAGCCCAGGTCTGCCAGCCTCCACTGGTTTCTGTCTGCAGAATGACACTGGTGTCTCTCTGTTGGCATGGAGCTCCCTGTTCCACCTGCCAAACATTTTACCGTCAGATTCTTGCCATAGAAAGTCATGAAGAAGAGTGTTCCAGGGGCGGCAGCGGGGGGATTGGCCTGGAATTCGCTGGGGCCCAGCCTGGCCCCACTGCCATCCTGACAGCATCAAGGCTGATCTGAGGGTGGGGCAGAGGTTTGCTTCCCCTCTCACTTTCCTTCCTTCTTGGGGCTGAGGATGTAGCAATCGTCCCACCACTCTGTTAGGCTCCAGTGCCCCCTGCTCAGGGTTTGGTTGCAGCCTAAGGCTGATTTTCAATTATCTGAGAACTTTGTATTAGAATGTGCAAAGACTGAATTCCTCAAGCGTCCCTCAGTGCTAAGTAGTCTCCTACTATGGGACTTACTTCTGCGTAGACATGGTTAGGATTGCAACCATAGATGGCTTTGTGATGGGCCATTAGCCATGTCATTTACTTTGTTTTTAAGGTGTTCCAGGGATCTTTGGGGTTTTTTTGCTGCAAACAGGGGTGTAGTCGTCTGGGGTCCCAGGTGTATAGTCATCTGGGGTCCCAGGGGGTCTTAGACCACTTACACGTTTGGGAGCAGGATCCCAGCAGGGTCCCTACATCTCCAGCATCCTACAAGCTTATCAGCATGAAAGGGGAAGTGTGTTAGCCACTGAGAACCTTCTAACATGCTTCCTTGTCCTTTCCTGATGATTGAAGTCAATCAGAATGAAAGGGGTAAGTGAGCAACTGAGAAGGCTCTTCTCAATAGCTAACATATTCCCCCTTCATGCTGATTGGCTCCTATGGATGTATGTTGTGGTGGTGGAAGGACTGGAGAGTGTGGAGTGGATAATGGAGAGCAAGCAAGCGAGGGGCGTGGCGGTGAGTGGGTGTAGCATGTCTATTATGAAGGAATCCTGCACTTCTGGATTTGCCACTACACTACCGGCTGCAAAACAGTAAAAAGGGCTATCCCCCTGGAAATTTATTAACTTTGAAAGCAAACACACAGGGAAGGTAATTGATTTAAATATGTGTATTTCCACATAATCGGACAAGGGAAATGTAAGGAAGACTTGTGCAAAATAAACCAATTGCAGCAGCAAAATAGAAAATAGCAGATGAAAGTGTGAACGACTATTGGAACAGATTGAGGCATGTCCATCCATACTTTCTCTGAGCACACTCTTTGATGGGATTTTCATTATAATAAATCCATTCCTGGTTTCCCCTCCCATCTCTTCCAACAGCCAAAAAGGATTTATCTACCCTCTACCCTTTGTCAGTTCTACAGTCTAATCTTGACTGTGCATTTTGGGGAGATCATGCAAACATGTACAGTAGGGCCCCACCCATACGGCGGGTTATGTTCCGGACCCCCGCTGAAAAGTGAAAACTGCTGAAAAGCGGAACTCATTGAATAGAATGGTGTGCAATGCCTGAAAACCGCTTTAAAAGCGGAACAAGCGCTGTATGAGTGGTGCTTTAGTCTAATTGCGTCTAATTGAGACTGCCACATTAGCGAAGCGCTGTAAAGCGGGGCCCTACTGTATTAATAATTACCATGTCATGGTCATGTTATATGATGCACTCAAGGTCTCACCTGTATTGAAGGTGAAATATGAACATCCACTGGAGAAACCGAAGTCAGATCTCTAGGATCTATATAAAGCTGATGATGGGGAACTGGAGGAAGGACAATAATGTGAATTAAATCTGTTCCTTATGCTTAGGCCCAGCTTAAGTCTGGCCACCTATATTTTATTTTATTTTACTTTAGAACCTTGTCCTATCCTATGAGTTTGGGGTACTAAAACAGCTTTAAAAGAGACCCAGGTGTCCCTGTAGACTTGCCTTCCTGTTCCTTATGTGAAGAGCACACCAACCTGTAGGAAACCAGCATAAATTACATTGGGGTAGATTATGCTGGTGTAATTTCTTCGTATTCCAAACTCCATTCAGAAAGGGGGCTACTGACCCGAGCCTGGCAGAGGCAAAACTAGCCTTCAAAATAATTTTCACCACGCTTTTTGCCACTGTACCATCAGCTGGGTTGCTAGGCAACATGACTGAGTTGAATGGAGTTTGGAACAGCAGTAGGCCTCCCCCTGGCCAGTCACATCCCTGGAACCCTCCTTTTTGGGGTCTTGCCTCAGCTGAGGAAGGATGGAGGGCTTCAGATGGTGTATCTTTGGCTGAACCAGGATAAGGGGCTGCTGTATCCCCGGCCGAGTCTGGCCTCAGCTGGAGAGCCACCGAACTATTCCAAACTCTGCTCATCCTGGCAGACCTTGGGTATGGATTGAGTCCTCAGCAATACTAAATTTTAATCTTAAATAAGGAACTACTCCTGGAAACAAGGCATCTACTCATAGTTTAAAGCAGGGATTGAGGAACAGGTGGCCCACCAGATGCTGCTGGACTCCATCTCCCATCAGCTCCAGCCAGCATGGTTGTGGGGCAGGAACAATGGGAACTATGGTTCAGCAATATCCGGAAGGCCACCGGTTCCCATCCCTGATCTAAAGAAAAGAACTAAAATTAACCCTTCAGATCATGAGATATGCTTCTCTTTTTGATTTGATTTAATTCAACTTAACCTTTATTCCCCCCAAAAAGTCTGGCAATTGTAGTTTGTGAAGGATGCTTAGAGTTGTTGGGAGACCCTTATTCCCCTCACAGAGCTATAATTTCAGAGGTTCCTGGGAAGAAGGATTGAGAGTTAATGCCTATAAATTGCAAGCAATTTGTTGGATCAATCTCGAGTTGAAATCTAAAGAATCACTGCATATAAATGCAAAAGCAAATTTCCACTGGTTGAATGACTGAATTATCTATCTATCTATCTATCTATCTATCTATCTATCTATCTATCTATCTATCTATCTATCTATCTATCTATCTATCTATCTATCTATCTATCTATCTATCTATCTATCTATCTATCTATCTATCTATCTATCTATCTATCTATCTATCTATCTATCTATCTATCTATCTATCTATCTATCTATCTATCTATCTATCTATCTATCTATCTATCTATTCAATCATTGCTGGGAAAAGAACAGAACCGAAGGAATCTCAAGCTCACCTATGTAGTAGTAAATTAGGAACCCAATGAGGGCCAGCGCAGCAATGGATACAAGAGTGATCCCAGAAATGATCCCAGGACTGATCCCTGTAGCTTGATAAAGATAGTGATGGTTTATTATTTATTCTCTGGGCAGTTTATATAAACAAGGAAATACAAAATACCATTCAAGCTACAAGCACTGTAATCACAAAACAAAAAGCCCATCCAACCAAGAAAACATGACACCAACCTCAGTTAAACTCAGCATAAAACACAGTAGCCGAAGCTATTTAAACCTGGAAAGGTGGGTGGGAAACCTCAGGCCCAGGGTCCAAATGCACCTCCCAGCTTCTCTGTCCAGCCTATGGGAATCTCCCTAGGCCACACTCCTGACCAGCCTAGTGTGTTTGCCAGGCTGGTATATATCCTTGAACTGTGATCATGCCTCTGGCTTGTCTGGATGGAGAGATGCACTTCTGACTTTGGCATGGCTGGAATGTAGCCCGCTCTATAAAGAAAAGAATCACAGCTGTTGCTCCACCCACTTTTGCCTCATGCCCACTACTGGCATGTGGCCCCTGGAAGGTAACCCATGAGGGAATGTGGCCCTTGGACTGAAAAGGAACATAACATAAGAACATAAGAACAGCCTGCTGGATCAGGCCAGTGGCCCATCTAGTCCAGCATCCTGTTCTAACAGTGGCCAACCAGGTGCCTGGGGGAAGCCCACAAGCAGGACCTGAGTGCAAGAACACTCTCCCCTCCTGAGGCTTCCAGCAACTGGTTTTCAGAAACATACTGCCTCTGACTAGGTCCCACACCCCTGATTTAAACCATTACACCTAGTATAAAACTTAGCAAGGAGAACCTGATGAGATCTCCCTTCAGCTCCTCGCTCAACCTGAAACTTGCTGTCAACTTCAGCACCACCGGTTCCATCCGGAACTCCTGACAATCTTAAAAAGCAATCAACAAATCTTAGCCAGCAATGTCATTCGTGTAAGTGTGTGTGTCTTGAATTGCTTGCAAGTTAAGTTTGATTTTTAATTAATTATGATTGGTTGGTTGGTTGATGAAAGGCATCATTAAATCAAGTAACACTGTAAGCAACTGTAGGTAAATATTGTATTTGTGTTTGTGTGTGTACCTCTTGGTTTGCCTGAATGGTTTTTAATCATTTTCAGTCCTTTATTATAATTGCATAAACTTCAGAGTTAATTCACTACTAGGCAAAAAAACCTTGCGGTTTAAGAATGTACCTATAGCCCACAGATATTTCTATCAAACTTTAAAAAGCAGGGAAATTGGGCAGCTATAGTAAATGCACCAGGGGAGCAGGAGACCTGAACTCCTCTCTGAGATATTGTACTGCCCTACAAATTTGTCAAAATGCAAACACAATTTGGGTTGGTCTTTCACAGTCCAATCCACTTGCTGTGTAGCTTGCAAGCATTTGGTAACATGTGCCTCTGAGCATATGGTGAGTGATGGCAACACCTGCCACCTCCAAAGATGGAGAATTATATTTTTGTATGTTTGTTGGTGTTCTTCTTACTTTGTTTCTTTCCTGTGTTACTAATGTTTCTACAGACAATCTAAACTAGAAAGTTTTATTTCCCTCATTATTCATCCTAGAAATCCGTGTCAAATTTATTTTTATTAATTTCAAAGCCTTTTTATTGGTCAATGTCATATGATGGTGAAGACAGCCTTTTGTGTTTCAAATTGGAGGTTATGTTCTACTTCTATTTTGGATGCATTAACAGTTGAATCAGAAACTGCAGTTTGATGTAAAATCAGACTGATTATAATATGTTGCTACTTCAGCAATGACTGTTAGCTGTTGGAAAAAAGAGGATGCATGGTTTCACGTTGCTATATTTAAACCACTCCATTTAAGGCAAGGTGGGCACGGTCAATTAAAAACATAGAGCACACCTACAATTTTACTAGTATATATTTCACCTCCCACTGTTTTATCTTGTGCAAATTGAGAAACTCCTGAGATCCACTGGAGACTATTCTGCAGAAGTCAGTGCCATTATTCCACAATTATGTTTGGAGTTATTTTAGTATAAATTTTGCAAAGTGTTGCTGTACTTCACATACTCACAGAAATAGAAAGAAAAGAAAATAGTTTCCTATAGGAAACTTCACTAAAATTGCAAGGTAAATCAGACATATTTAAAGTGACCATCTGAACTATATCAACTGTCTTAATAATGTTGCTTCCTCCCTGCTAAGACAAGATCAGCACAGCACATGCCTTCTTTCTATTATTTAGGCTGATTGCAGGTGTTGCCACCACTCACCATATGCTCAGAGGCACATGTTACCAAATTATTGCAAGCTACACAGCAAGTGGATTGGACTGTGAAAGACCAACCCAAATTGAGTTTGCATTCTGACAACTTTGTAGGGCAGTACAATATCTCAGAGAGGAGTTCAGGTCTCCTGCTCCCCTGGTGCATTTACTATAGCTGCCCAATTTCCCTGCTTTTTAAAGTTTGATAGAAATATCTGTGGGCTATAGGTACATTCTTAAACCGCAAGGTTTTTTTGCCTAGTAGTGAAATTCCCTGCTTTTTAATCCAGGAGGCAAGAAATGGGATCCTGTCCAAGTTTGCTGAGAATGGATCGATCATTTGCATGCTTACTGAGTTCAGTGGGATTTACTCCCCTGCAATCATGCTTAAGATTGGTGAAACTGACCACAGGGGATGGGGAGGGGAGGAGGACAGGTTTGATCATTTGCATGTTTATTGGATTCAGTGTGCTTTACTCCCATGCAATCATGCTTAGGATAGGTAAAACTGAACAGGGTGGGAGGGAGGGAAGACTGGAGTGGGCAGGGGAGGAGGAAGAAGGAAGAGAGGAGGGGAGGAGGAAGGTAGAGGAAAGGGGGAGGAGGGGAAAGGCAGGTCTGATAATTTGCATGCTTATTGAGTTCAATGGGATTTACTCCTATGCAATCATGGTTAGGATAGGAAAAACTGATCATGGGGAAGAGCAGGGGGAGGGGGGAGGAGTGTATTGGAGGGGGAAAAGGAAGGGGGTGGGGAGGGCAGGTTTGATCATTTGCATGCTTATAGAGTTCAGCGGTATTTACTTCTGTGCAATCATGCTTAAGATAGGTAAAACTGACCATGGGGAGGAGGAAGGAGGAAGGGGGGAGGGGGGGGAGGGAGGATGGTATTGGAAGGGGATGGGGAGGGAGGGGCAAAGGAAGGGGGAGGGAAGGGGCAAGTGGGAGGGGATAGGAGGGAGGAGAAGGGAGGGTGGATTTGATAGTTTGCATACTTTTTGAGTTCAGTGGGATTTATTTCTGTGCAATCATGTTTTAAAATGGAAATGGACTGCCTTCAAGTCGATCCCAACTTATGGCCACCGTATGAATAGGGTTTTCATGGTAAACAGTATTCAGAGGTGGTTTTACCATTGCCTTCCTGTGAGGCTGAGAGGCAGTGACTGGCCCAAGGTCACCCAGTGAGCTTCATGGCTGTGTGGGGATTCAAACCCTGGTCTCCCATGTCATAGTCCAACATTGACCTGGAGGAAGGGCAGGGAGGGAAGGGGGAGGAGTTAGGAGGAGGGGGAGGGGAGGAGATTGGGTGGGTGGGCACTGGGCAGAAGGGAAGCGTCTTTTCTTTATTTATTTATATCCTGCCCTTCCTCCCAGCAGGAGCCCAGGGCGGCAAACAGAAACGCTAAAAACACTTTAAAAAATCATTAAAATACCTTAAAATACATTAAAACAAAACAATGTTAAAAACATTTTAAAAAAAGTTTTAAAAACATATTTTTTAAAAAAACGGTTAAAACATATTATTAAAGAAAACATATTAAAAGCAATTCTAATGCACACTGGGATAGGTTTCAACTTAAAAGGCTTGTTGAAAGAGGAAAAGTCTTCAAAAGGTGCCGAAAAGATAGCAGAGATAGCAAAAGGAAAACATTGTGAACAGTATCATTGCTTTTCAGTGTTTCCCCAACCATTTTATTCTACAGCAGGAACATGTAGCCTCCCACCCAAATTTAAACCAAAGCTGTCCCTGGCCATATCCACACCAGGCCTTTATTTCACTTTGGACAGTCATGGCTTCACTCAAAGAATCCTGGGAAGTGTAGTTAGTGAAAGGTGCTGAGAGTTGCTAGGAGACACCCTGTTCCCCTCACAGACCTTCAATCAGAGTGGCTGACTGTTAAACCCGTCTGGCCACTGACGCTCTGTCAGTGGAACAGGAGTCTCCTCTCAGCACCCTTCAGAAACTACACTTCCCAGGATTCTCCGAGGGAAGCCATGACTGGTGTGGGTGTGGCCCCCTGATTAGGCAGGCCCAGCAGCTGTGAGTCTGGCTGTTAGAACTCTGACAGTTGGTCCTTACTGAGCATGCACTGCATTATCACTGGCTTCCGGCCAAACTTTCTTAAATTAATTAAAAGTCAGCCAGGCATTTTTTTAACTGTTAACCTGCAGAGGATGAAGGTCAGAGTATGGGGCAAGGACAGTATTAGGATTACAGGTACTCTGTGAACATGGCTGATTTTTAATGAATTTCAACAGATTATGAGAACTCTCAGAGAAAAAAGTCCAAAAGGGCTCTGGGTTCTCTCTCTCTCTCTTTAGACTTTGAACTCTCTATTCCAGCCTTTCCCAACCAGTGTGCCTCCAGGTGTTGTTGGACCACAACTCCCATCAGACTGAGCCAGCATTGCCAATAGTCAGGAAGATGGGAGTTGTGGTCCAACAACATCTGGCAGCACACTGGTTGGGAAAGGCTGCTCTATTCTCTCTGTTTTGTGTATCGCCATGAAAATTGAGAGTGTTGTTAAGCAAGCATTTCTGAGTTCAGGACTATAAGATTTGTAAGGTTTTGTTTTGAGATGAGCTTATGGGAAGCATCAGAATGGCATGGGAGGGTTTTTTCAATTTAACATTGCAGAATGTGAAACATCCACGCTGGCTATAGTATACAGCCACTCTTGTGGTTGTATGATTAAGATTGCCTTTAAAACTGTAAGTTAAGCAAGCATTTCATTCTCAGCTAACAGCGTGGTTCAGTACTTGTTTTTTATGCTATTTATTGGATTCCAATATGTGTGCATTGTACAGTACAGTGCTGGGAAGGTCTTCATCTATGAGCTGTTTTTCTGAGATCTATCTCTTCCATAGCATCACCTTTATGCTAGATGAACAAACTGGAATTTAGAAATCCATTTGAGAGCAGCAGTATTGTCACTGCCAGCAGATAAAGGCTCACATAAGCTCTACCCTAGAAAACCCAGCAGTCATTGGAGAAGAGGGCTGCCTGAAAGGGGAGGTTGGAGCCACCCCCAGTATACACAGAAGTCAACTAAATAAAGGTAAACTGTAATTTTTTTTTACTTGGGCCCCACCCACTTTTTTCCTCTGGCCCTGCCCACTCTTGGCACATGGTCTCCAGAATGTTTGCTACAAGGCAACACAGCCCTTGGATTGTAAAAGGTTCCCCACCCCTGCCTTAGATTAAGGGGAGAAGTCAAATAGCACAATCCCATGCATATTTCCTTGGAAATAAGTCCTGCTACATTCAGTGGAGCTTACTCCAGGGAAAGTGTGGACAGGATTGCACATCCTCAAGTCTGTCTCTTTGGGTTTTATAAATGATAGCACAGAGTGCATAGGACTTAAAGATCGTGTCTGGGACATGCTCACCTGTTGTGCTGGACCCAATTAGGACCTTGATAGTGGAGTGCCCAAAAGAATTGGTTGCAGTGCAAATGATGAAAGGGTCATCATGAATTCCCATGGGTCTTTCCCACCTCAGGGTGCTGGTAACCACATTGCCCTCAGTCCAGAAAAAGACTTGCATGTCTTCTGCGGTTCCGTTACTAGTGACTTTCTTTCCATTCACTTGCCACACAATTTTGGATGGAGGCCAGGAGTGGAAGGAACAGAGGCAGAGGTGACCTGGATTATCATGCCCACATCTATTTATGAAGGGGTTAGCGATCTGAGGGCTGTCTGGAAAAGGAGAAAAAGCCAAGGTGAATGAGTGAAATGCAGGTCTACTAACTTGTTTTATATCATACTAGAATAGAGTTTGATAGGCTTCCAGGCAGGAGAAAACAAGTCAAAGCAAACCAAATTTGTCTTATACAGAGGCTTTTCGCCAAGAATGTTGAGAACTGTTGTTTGTTATGAGAGGAGACCCTTCACAGTGCTACAGTTCCCAGCACCCTTAAGAACTTCAGTTCTCGAGATTCTTTGGGGGAAGTCATGGCTGTTAAAGTGGTAGAAGAGGACTAAACAGGAATGTTGGGGCTTCATGAAATTAATCAGTCCATCAATTTCTTTTGGGAAATGTCTTCTCTCAAGGGCAATTTAAATTTTCTTTCTTTGTTGTGTTCCTGCCCATAACTTGGAAGCTTATTTTTTTTACAATGTTTTCATTATAGAAAATGATAATAAAGTGGCCAGTCTTCTAGAACAAGATTTTGACACTCCATGGATGGATCTCAGTTTCTGAAACAGAGGAGAAACACTCTTATTCAACCCTTGAAGCAGTAAGATCCCCTGGCTCTGATCTAATCCTGACAGGACTGCATAGAGCTAGGATGGGGAATCTGCTGTGGCTCTCCGTATGTTGTCAGACACCAACTCACATCAGGCCTAGCTGGCAGGGCCAGTGATTAGGATCCTCAGGGATAATGGGACCGGCTGTCCAGCAACCACTGCGTAGGGGGAATAGCTTCCCACCACTGGTTTACAGCAAGCATTGATAGGTGGGCTGTAGTTTTGGCAGTTCTGATCATAGTTCTAGGCCCAGGGTGAATGTTAGTTGGCTGCTGAAGGGCAATTGTAGTGCTAGTCCAAAAAGCAGGGCTTAGAAATTATATCACAACTTACAGGCCGATAAGTCTTCAAAGCATATGTAATAAATTTCATATGCTACACTTACAGGATAAATTAATAGGCTAGATAGAAGGAGAAAATGTTCTGTTTTGTGAACAAGCTGGCTTTCAATAATTTATCTGAGATCATTGCTGTCTTCTATCCAATTTAGTTGTGAAGTATATCAGAGGGCTAGAGGGCTAATTGCTTGCTACTTTCATCGGCCTAAACTCTGCTTTTGATACGTCATGAAAAATCATGGAATAAACTGGCAGCTACCAGCTTGGATAACAAGCCTCTTCTTTTAATTCCACATCTTTATACCAATATTTCAGTTCAGGCTTGCTGTGGCATAAATGGCCACTTGGCGACTCCAGACAGCACTTCTCAAGGAGTAAAAGAGGGTTGCATATTGCTGACACCAATCCTTTTTAATATGTATATTATTTTTAATGATCTAATGCAACCTTCCCCAACTTGGTGTCATCACCACTGATCATTGGCCATTCTGGCTGGGGGTTGATGGGAGCTGAAGCTGGACAACCTTTGGAGGGCATCAGTTGAGAAAGGTTTACCTAGAGCCTGCCTTTGCAGTTGTTGATACTCATTCTTCTAAAATTGCCTCAGAACCATTGTAACTGAGCCCTGTTGTAAGCGGCAAAGCTGCCTTGCTCTCAGGGACTCAGCATGGACCAGCAAAGGGATTTCAAACCTTTTTGCTTCTGCATGAAATTAGGCAGAAGACCATATGTGGCCCAAGGGTTTCCTTAGGAGACTGGGATGCACTGCAACATTGTGACATAGATCCCACTTCTAAGAAAGTGGATGCTGAGGACGCCAAAAAGGGAATTGGGTAAACCAAAGATAAAAGGGGAGGGGGAATCTAATTTTCAAAGAGAATACAGAGGGTGTCCATGGATGGGGTGTGAGGAATCAAAAAGGAAATACAGACCTAAGACAGCTACTTACAGCCCAAGGGAAGTTGGATTTTATCCTGAACCATTTGCCCTGTTTTACTGTATTTGACCCTGCAGGTGAGAACTTTACCCACATCATCTAAGGTGGGTATGAAGGTGATGTCTGCTCCATTGGTCAAGCTCCATCTGCTGTGTACAATAGTCCATGGAACTGTTTTGTAAGTGTTTGACTCAGCAGGCCAGGCAATATTGACATTAGTCCATGAGCAGAGTTCTGGCACTACACATCGGAAAGTGGCTGGCTTCCCCCAAATTATCTCAGATGGTGCCATGATCTTAGGCTTCTTGAGATCTAAAGGAGTGATAAAGGAGTGAGACGTGTGTTTTATGTTTTGTATTTATTTTGCTTGCTGGTCATGGACCGAAATAAACATTCATTCAAAGGAGTGAGAGTCCCCAGGAAGGAATTAGAAAAAAAGTCACAGGGCATTGAACACGACACATGAGCCCTGGATTAAGGAAGGGGTTCTGAGCTGCTGCCACTTTGCCATTCTTACCTCCAACCCAACGCTGCCATTCGTTTGTTCACATGAGACTTCTGTACAAACATTATATGCACATCCATGTGCCTTAGTGTTGGCCATGTCATATCTCGGTACAATAAACAACAACAACAATAAATAATTTTTTGACATAAATGAGCCAAAGTGGCTTAGAAAACAAACATTAAATTATAAAAACAAGAGTAAAAATGACCTCATCAGTAATATGTATCGCATCAATAATATGTATCTGGCGCTGGCCCTGAACATGTTGCATATCCATCATAACTTGTAACCTTTGATAGCCTTATCCTCCATGAATTTGTCTAATCTCCTCTTAGAGCCATCTATGTTGGTGGCCGTCATGACATCTTGTGGTAGGGGATTCATAGTTCCATTATGCACATTGTGAATAATGATGAAAGAAAAAGCCCTGCTTCTCTCAAACAGAAGGCAATAAAATAAAACAAAACAGACAAGCGAGCCAGAAGTTCCCCAGTCCTGCATTGCAGTTTTAGATTTGTTTCAAAAAAGATTCACTTAATTGTCTGTATTGTTTTCTGAGCAATTTGTATGAGCATATATCATAGAGGGTCCCCTAGGAAAGAAACATGCAAACTTTTAGAAAGATACATGCAGGGGAGGGAGGGTTGTTCTCGGTGCCTTTAAAGGTTATTGGGGGACACTAAAAGGGAAACAGTTCCCTCCCTGTGGTTTTGTGGGGAATGATTTTAATATGAATATGGCATACATTGTAGAGGTGGCCCTAGAAAAGTAATCTCCAAAATGATGGAAGGATGCATGCTGGGGCTACAAAATGGTGATGAACTAAGGGGAAACCAGAGTTTGGAAAAGTTACTTTTTTGAACTAAAACTCCCATCAGCCCAGCGGCCATGCTGGCTGGGGCTGATGGGAGTTGTAGTTCAAAAAAGTAACTTTTCCAAGCTCTGGGAAAAACCCAGCTTCAGTCTCTTGGGTTATGCTCCATTGGTACAAAAGACACAGAAATAGGGTTGCCAGGTTCTTGGCCTGAGGCTGCTCCTGTATCTTTAGGAAAAGAGAAAGTCAGCCAAGTGCAGGTGTTCTTGCAACTCTGTAATGGGAAAAACCACAACGTGGGATTCTCCCTTTCCCCTGGCAATCAAGAGGTCTTCTGTGTCTTTAAAAGTTGTGCAGGAGGAAGGGAGAATTCTACCTTGTGGTTTTTCTCATTACAGTGTTGCAAGAACACCTGCACTTGGCTGACTTTCTCTTTTCCTAAAGATACAGGAGCAGCCTCAGGCCAGGAACCTGGCAACCCTATTTCTGTGTCTTTTGTACCAATGGAGCATAACCCAAGAGACTGAAGCTGGGTTTTTCCCAGAGCTTGGAAAAGTTACTTTTTTGAACTACAACTCCCATCAGCCCCAGCCAGCAGGAACCTGGCAACCCTACATAGAAACTAAATGTGAAGCTGATTTGACAAGAGTGGACATGTGAGCATGTAGCCCAGAGGGAGAAGGACTTGAATGTCCAGCATTTCCCAAGCTAGCACTACTAGCAGAACTAACAATGAGCAGATAACAGTCAAGAATAAGGTGATACATTACATCAATATCACTCCCCCAATGAAATGTAATTGTCTTGGGAAGGTCTTTCCCTTTGAGTAGAAGCTAGATCCATCAGTCTCAAAAAAGTTTCACCTCCCCCCTCTACCTCCTCTGGCAGTTTCCTTATATGGCATGCTTGGGGAGAAAAATATTGCATTTTTGCAGACACATCGCCTACACAGTTTTAAAACATCCGTATCTCTGAATCACCCTGAAGCGCTTCAGAGCCTCTGGCTTTGGCTCAAAGTGCTTGGGAGAGATCTTGCTTTGTTTCAGTTCTTTCTGGAGGACTATGCTTTGGCTTTGGCTTTGGCATTTGTCTCAATCCTATGCATACTGCTAGTAGGAAAGCAACCTACTTGTCAAGACGATCCGAGGATTTGTGTGGGTTTGAGTATGGGAAGGAGTATAACTGTATCTGTAGCCCTCTCCTCTGTCAATCCTAAAGTAGTACCACCCCCAGTCATCAGTTGCAGCATAGATGATGCTGAAGGAGCAGTCGCCTCTCGCTGGATCTCCTGTTAACTTGAAATGGGTGCCTGTAATCCCCTGCCTTCTGTCATTGGTGGTCACAAGCTTCCCTATAACCAAGATGTTGATCACGAGTAAATAGTGTTGTCTCTTCATAATCCTAAACCAGTAGCCATAAAAAGGCTTAGAGCTGCGATTAAACCAAGAAGGAGTAGTAAAACTGCAGGGAACATGGGTACAAAAACCTCGCTGTACGTGGACAGTCTTAGGCACTGTGATTGTAAAGTCCAAGTTCTGAGTCAGCAGACCTGCCAGAGCAGAAAAAGAAAGATTTAGCTGGAACCCAGCGATGCCAAGTTAAACCCAGCTTAGTGTTCTCCTCCTCTAGTGTAGCCACTTATGTACAAACCTGATGCTTTTGCAAAGGTCTGGTTTCCTTTTATGTCTTTTATTGTTATGTATTAAATTTACATCCTGTCTTTCCTCTCAGAAGGAGCCCAAGGCGGCAAACAAAAACGCTAAAAGCAGCCAAAAACATCTTAAAAATGAAAAACTTTAAAACAAATTAAAACAAAACATCTTTTAAAACATATTAAACAAAATATCTTCAAAACATCTTTTTTAAAAACAGTTTTAAAAATGTATTTAAAAGGAATTCCGACACAGATGCAGATTGGGATAAGATCTCCACTTAAAAGGCTTATTGAAAGAGGAAGGTCTTCAGCAGGTGCAGAAAAGGTAACAGAGATGGTGCCTGTCTAATATTTCCTTTATTAATTCCTCTTCTGATGATTAAGCCCCCAGCATCTCATGCTAACTTATGGTGTGATTTTATATAACGAAATTTGGTTGTTCTGTCTCTTTGTTATATTTTATCTTCCTTGTGCCTTAGTTTGTATGTATGATCGCTTTCCCCTTTTTTATGACCTGTTTTTGTATTCGCTATTTTTTGTTCATTTTTGTTAAAAAGGTTTTTTTAAAAAGTGGGCAAAAGAGGACACTGCTTTTCACAAAATTTGCAGATGCTCATGTATATGGATAGGTGCAAATGTAGATATAGTGGATTGTATTCCACTAACATTTTCTCAAAGAAGATCAAGTGAAATTAGTGGACCTAAGTTAGTCACGGTCATTAATTTCAATGGGTCTGCTCTGTGTAAAGGTTAGGAGAATACAACCCATTGACTGTAATTTAAATAGATGAACAATGCATCTCACCGGAGAAGGTGAGAATTTGTCCAAGTGACCTGTATGCCAACTAAGTTTGCTGTCCAGGGGCAACTGTTGATGGGCAGCTTCAAGATCCCTGATGTCCCTTCTTTGTCTTTGTCTTTCAACTGGATTTAGATCAGACAAACGTTCAAACAAGAGAATGACTTCAAACTGGGGACCGTTCTCTGTAAAGTGGGATAGATGGCTACCCTATCTCTATCTCAAGGATTGTTTCATCAACTGCACCAGAGACTCCTATAGGAATCACCCACTGATCTTCAATTCAGGTTTCAGCAGGGAGAAGCAAAATATTTTGCTGCCTCTCGCGTACTCTGTCAGGGTTAGGGATGGAAGGATCTGTCAGTTTCAGTTCTCTGGGTTTCTCATTTTTCCAGTCTTGTTCATTTCTCCACGTTTCCACATCAGTTTGTAATTAAAAAAAAAACACCTCATAAAAATTCGCTAGTATTTTGGTGCAAAGTTTTCCTAATATACATATTTTTGAGGGCAATTGTGCCCAACATGCATATTCTTGTAAATCAATTTCTCCTAATGTAATGCATTTTTGTATATTATTTTCATGAATAGGTGCATTTATATGCACACTTGACCCTAGTATATGCAATTCTGGACACATTACTTGCCTGGAGAATTGCACGGCAAAATTCAGAGAAGTGTGAATTTTGAAGGATGGTGGTGTTTTGGCTTGCAAATTGTTTTGGACAGGACATATTAAGAAAGTTCATCTTTAAATGCAAAGTGAATTGAATTTCTCCCCCAACCCTGTCACTATGACAAAAAGACTCAAGTGCAGGGAGAAGATGGTGATGGGAACAGCAATGGGGCAAGCGAGCAGAGAAAGCTGGAAGGCAGGGTTAACCGGGGGGGGGCATAATGACTTGGAGAAATCAGGAAACAACCTGGGACTTTTACAGCATTTTTTCTCATTTCTGCACATCACTCTTACCCTTGGAAAGCAGGGCAAGGATCAGGGTTGTCACTCTTGCTAGAAAAAGGGCCCACCCTTTTGTCTTTGAGGAAGGATTCAGACTGCAGCTTGTCTCTTCCTGCATCCTCTTCTGGCTAAAAAATCAACCCTGTGGAAAGAGATATGTGAGAGAGAAGGATTTGACAAGGAGGAAGATGACAGCTGAAGGCCACTTAGGGGTTTTTGATTGTGCTGGGGAGGTCTCATCAGGGATCCTTGCAGTCCAATCCTAGGTGTCTTTGCTCAGATGTAAGTTCCATTCAATCCTGTACTCCCAAGTAAATGTGCATTGGATTGCAATCTTAGATAACTATTCTGCCTGTGGTATTAGGACCATTTATTTTATTTTTCTAAGAGGGTATTGTGAGTTTGTGCATGCAAGCATAGATTTGTGTATAGACATATTAAATTGGCAATTTGCAGTTTGTTGAACCTGTTTTTATGATTTTGTAAGTTTGTAATTTTTTCCCCTGTTCCCCACTCTGGGGTTGAAAATAGTCAATGAAGAGTGGAATATAGATATTGCTAATTAAATTAAATTAAATTAAATTAATCTCTCTCACTCTCTCTCTCACACACAGACACACATTGAGTACTACACTATTCTTCAATGAATTTTACCTCTGGTAAAAGGAGAATATGGAAATACAAACTGGAGGTTTGAAAATGAGAGCTCAATATAATGTTGGTTATTTAAATATATAATATATTATAGGGTTCTTTTTTTTACTGAAAAGTCTTGGGCATCCAGATGGGCAGTGTGAGAACAGGATGCTGGAGAAGATAGGCTATTTGCCTGACCCATCAGGCTCCTCTTATGTCCTTTGAATAAATACTATGAAAAGGGGGGGTCTGACCACACACAGAAAGGGGCAGGGAGATCGTACTGCCTGCCTTCCCCCCCCAGGTCACACACTGGGGGGCAGGATGAGAAAGCTGTGTGTCACCTCAGGAGGTGCAAAAAAGGACAACCCAATTGATCAAGAGGCTGGAGCCATCTCTTACAAAGAAGGATGATAACATGTGGGATGTTGTAATTTAGAAAAAAAAGGTGAGTAAGGGAGAACGCGATAGAGGCGCATAAAATTATGCATTGTGTGAGAAAAAGGACAGGTAGAAGTTTTTCTCCCTCTCGCATAATATTAGAACTTGGGGTCATCCAATGATGAGGAATGGTAGAAGAGTCAGGCCAGACAAGAGGAAGTACTCCTTTATGCAGCAGATAGTTAAACTGTGGAATTTGCTAAGACAAAACAGTGAGAGCATATAGTCATGGCCACCAGTTTAGATGCCTTGGAAAGGGGATTAGACGAATCCGTGCAGCATAAGGCTATCAATGGCTGCTAGCTGTGATAGACACTAGTCCCTTGGGGAGTACTTCTCAAGTCCCTGACAATAATTGTCAGGCGCCTGGGAAACACTGCACAAAGGGCTCTGCAAACTTCCTTTGGAAAGAAAGAAAAATACCTGCTTCATTTTTAAAAGGAGCATTTCTTTCAGGAAGCAGTTTGTCTTCAAAGCACTTCAGTGCCCAACTTTTGGAAGCATTTCCCGCTCTGCAGAGATTTCAAAAAGCTTCTTTCTAACAGCTGATCAGCTGATGGTCAGTTAAAGGCACTTCCAAGGCACACTCCCAATGCCAATCAGCTGATTGGTGCTAAAAATGCATCTTCAAAGATGGTTGCTTTAACCATCTATCAGCTGATGAGTGGTTACAGTGACCTCCTTTGTATTTTGACCAGTGTCAATCACCTGACATCATTATGATGCCACATGTTTGACAGATGGGTAGTCCTGCCCACCTGTCAAATTTGGCTCACAGGATGTGGGGAAGATAAGGATCTGGCTTGCTAGCTGGATCCACTTCCCTAGCCTTGGACAAAGGAAAGGAAGAAGGGAACCCACTCCACTGGATTGTGAGTATGGGGGGAGAGAGAGGGCACAGACAATGCCCAAAAAACTGGATGCACACAAGACACTTTTTTGACCTCTGAACAATATGTTCTTTTGCTTCTCATCACTTACCCACCTCACTGCCTCTGGCTCATTCTAAGTGGGTTCTAACTGCTTTGGAACATTCTTATCCATCACAAAGCACACCCACATTCTAAAAGAGCTAGGACATCTTTTATAGGGATCGACAAATCTGTCCATTTCCATGTCTTTCTGTTTCTCATTTTCAAATCTCAGTTCTTCACATTTCCACACCAGTTTACAAATTTGTTTTTTTAAGACACCCCAAGAGAATTAATCAGCATTTTAGTGTGAATTTCTCCAAATATATACATTTTGTATGCAATTTTCTGTAACATGCACA
Source organism: Rhineura floridana (assembly GCF_030035675.1). Lineage (NCBI taxonomy): Eukaryota > Metazoa > Chordata > Lepidosauria > Squamata > Rhineuridae > Rhineura > Rhineura floridana. The sequence continues at coordinate 28,619,389 of NC_084494.1, read as the reverse complement.
TTTTTGCAAATCATTTTCCCCCAATACAATGCATTATTGTACATTATTTTCATCTGCATATGCATTTTAATGCTCCTGTTACCCTTTTGTACATATTACTTAGCTGAAGAATGGCACTGCAAAATTTAGAGAAGTTCTGTGTTTTGGTTTGGATTTTGTTTCAGAAAGTACGGATTAGGGAGGTTCACCTTTTAATGCAAACTGAAACCGATTTCTCCCCCATCCTTAATCTTTTATTTATTTCACTTCATTCAAGCCTTTCTATTTTGCCTTCAAGGCATTTGCACCTGCCACAGTGGTTTGCAAAAATGTGGAGCAACGCTGCATCAATACGATTCATACAATGAAGTGGAAGAAGGTGACAAAAGAGGAGCATTTGGGAAGTCAGAGATACACATTACGAGAGCTTGTACCAAGGGATGGTTCTGGAAGGTATAAACAAACACAACTAAGGGGGAGCGAACCAAGGGCTGAGGAAGCCATGGATTTGTGGGGTGGATCCCTGGGATGGGTGAAGGGCTCGTTAGAAAAGCACATGCTTTGCACACAAATGGTTCTTGGCTCAATCCCTGGCATGTCCAGGCAGAGCTTGGAAAAGTTACTTTTTTGAACTACAGCTCCCATCAGCCTAATCCAGTGGCCATGTTGCCTAGGGCTGATGGGAGTTGTAGTTCAAAAAAAGTAACTTTTCCAAGCTCTGTCAGGTAGTGCTGAGATAAAGTATTCAGCCCAGCATTTCTTGCCATTTTGGAGTAGGGTGGAAATGGCTCCAAAAAATTGGGGGGGTGGTGGTGGAGAAATTTCCAAAAATGTTCAAGATTTACATAATAGTCACAAGGTGATATAATGATGCCAGGTGATTGACAGGTGGGTTGTTCTACTCACCTATTGAAGATGGTCCATGGGGGTGGGGACAATGACTTCAAAGGACCACACAAGGTTAGCAAAGCGCCCCATGCGGTGCTTTGAAGCACCACTGATAGCAGGCTTGAACGCACCACCCATCAACTGATGGCACCACCCACCACCCTTAGTTTGCTGTTAGCCAGCATCTGCCTGCCTGCCTGCCTTCTGACTTAACAAATAGCTTCTCCTTAGTCTCACTGTTGCACTGTTGCACTTGCAAAATTCAGCAGGGAGGAAGATGGGAACAAAGCTAGAATTATTTGGCTCTGTCTGTCATTGGTTCTGGCTCCACCTACTGTTGGCTTCCTGCCTCACAGCCTACCAACCCCTCCTTGAATGCCTGGGTTGGAGAGCCCATCACCTCCCTAGGCAATTGTTGTTACCAGCCATTACTGGAATTAATGGAACCACCTGGTGGCTATTTGAAAATTTACAGGTTCCTTTCACCCCTGTAGGTGATATTATTTTCTATGGCATATATTTCACATCAACCTCACATGTCTTTGGGACATTGCACTTTTCGAGTGTGTGTGTATTCCATCAAAGGTGAGTAGCTCACACAGCTTCTTGCTGGTCTTCATGTTGGGAAGCTCCAAGTCCAGGCCTGTGGCTTTGCACAACAATCCCACACTACCCCCCATGCTATTCTGACGCCATTTTCTTTCTACAAACAGCCTCATGCAAATATAAAGATTAACACTGTAGCTAAGCTTTAAGTCTCATCGGTGGAGAAGTTGTAGCCCTCCAGATGTTGATGGATCCCGGCTGCCATCAGCCCCAGCCAGCATGGCTAGTGGTCAGGAATGATGGGGGTTTTGACTTCCGGGAAGGGTGACTTAGCCTGTGCCTGCTTTTGAGACGGGCTCCTGCCTCAAAAGAAGCTTATTCAGATATATCAGTCAGATTTTTTTTTTTTTTTGACTGATTAAACTTCTCCCGGGTAGGGAGAAACGAAGAGATTAACCTCAAAGCCTATTTTTGTTGGGACGACCAGATCTCATTAATTTATGGGACGAGGTCCAGCCGACGAAGGTGGGACGGATTTTCAACAACAAGCTCTATCTGATAAAGCGAACGTTCATCTTATCTTCTAAGAGAGAACGCACTAACAGGCAAGCACCCTTCTTTCTATATTTTTCTTTTACTTGACTTAAATTGTTGCTGTTTAAAAGAGATTTGCCAGATTGATCGGTTTTTGACATCTCACTGGGGAGCCATAACTTCTCTCTGCTACTCACTAATTAATAGCTTATCTCTGTTTTTGTTGCAAAAAGCTGTCCTGGATTTGCATTCTAAAGATATACACAGAAGAGGGATTTCTATTCCAGATTTTTATTTTGAAGAATATTATATTGTCTGAGACTACTCTCTTTTTGGTCTATTTTATTTTGACGAATCTGTTTCCTGACGACCGCCATTAATTGTTTCGATCCTGGGAACTGCATTTTGTTTACTTAAGCATGGAGAGATAAGGCTGTCTGCTCTGTTTATACTGTGATGTCACCAAGTTTGGAGTATTAACCCAATTGTTGCTGAAATAAGAAGTGGTTTTCCTATATTTTTCTTTTAAAATGGCAATTAAGAAAGTGGCTGAGAATCTGGAAATAACTATGTTTCAGAAAATAATGGATGAGATTGAGATAACGAAACAAAACCTGCGACAGGGTTGTAAGGAGCTGAAAATTGAATTGAGTAAAATGAAGCAGGAGATTAAAGATATAGGGGTCCCTGTGAGAGAGGTGACCCTGGAAGGGGTCCCTGTGAGAGAGGAGACCCCGGAGATTGGAACAAACGTGGAACAGGAAAAAGATTTGGAGTCTATGGACTTTAGAAACAAAATCTATTGTTTGGAGACACAGGAGATTAAAGACATAGGGGTCCTTGTGAGAGAGGAGACCCTGGAGACTGGAACAGGGGTCCCTGTGAGAGAGGAGACCCTGGAGACTGGAACAGGGGTCCCTGTGAGAGAGGAGATCCCGGAGATTGGAACAAACGTGGAACAGGAACAAGATTTGGAGTCTATGGACTTTAGAAATAAAATCTATTGTTTGGAACTCAATGTTATCTCTGAAGAAATTAATGAAGATTCTAGAGATAAAGTTATCAATGGCATGGATAATCTTCTGGACTGGAATGATGTGATGGAGCCCAATATAGAGAAAATCTATGGAATTAACTGCAGCCATGTGACAATGGAAAAACTTTCAAGAGATGACCCAGTGTATTTTGAAAAAAAGAACAGAGATATGATTTTACAGCAGTATTTCAGCAACCTATTCAGAATGGATGGCAAGAAAATATTTGGGATAGAGGTAATTCCCATCAGACTCTTACTATATGACTATGGCTTTGACAGCAAGATTATTATGGAATACTGATAATGGAAGATTGGATACTGAAATTACTGGACTTAACAAGACTACTGAAGATGGAAGATGGAAAATGGAACTAATAGGGATAATAGAACAATGGCTACTGAAATTACTGAACCTAACAGATTCTGATGTGATGGATTAATTGAAATGTTTATTTTGACTATGGTTATGACAATAAGATTATCATAATTAGTAATGAGATGGATTAATCGATATGCTTATCTGGAAAAAAAAAATTGATAGATATATTTCTTAAAGAATTGAAACCTCTCTTTGACTTTTTGTGGAAAGAATAAAGTAATGTTTATGAGATTTGATGATTAAGTAAGATAACTATTGGAGGAAAGTGATTTTATAATATGACTTAAGAGACAGGATTGTTATATATTATAGACTTATAACTGATTTGATCTTTGACAAATGGGAAGTCAATATTTTACTCTTTATTTTTTCTTTTTGTTTTTTTTTTTTCTTTTTTTTTTTTTGTTTAACTATTTTTGATTTTGTTTTTTGTCTTTGAATGTTTTATGATTTCGTCTTGTATGTTTTATGAAAATCTGAATAAAAATTATTGAAAAAAAAAAAAAAAAAAAAAAGGAATGATGGGGGTTTTGGTCCAACAGCATCAGAAGGGCTAAAGGTTCTCTGCTTGTACTTCAGATACAGGGAGAAACAGGGAATAGTCCTGGTTGATTCCCTTAAAGTACCTTGGATGTGAGTATCCTCATCCTTTACTACTTTAGGGGAAGGTCTGTAGGTCAGTGGCAGAACACCTGTTTTGCATGCTAAAGATTATGCTGGTCATTGATTGATTCATAAAGATTGATTAATTGATAGCTTGCTAAAGGTGTCAGGTTCCGTTCCTAGCATCTCCAGCTAGGTCTGGAATGTACTTCTGTCTGAAGCCCTGCAGAGCCAATGCCAGTCAGGGTAGAGCAGACTTTCCCAACTGGGTGCCCTCCAAATGGTTTGTCCTACAACTCCCAACAGCTCCAGCCAGCTGTCCCACGGATCAAGAAGGAAAGTAGATCAAAAATCTGGATGGCAACAGGCTGGGTAAATCTGTTGTAGAGTTCTTGCCTATATCAGCATATTAAGGTGTTCAGGTTTTGCTCATTTTTTCAATTATCTGCATCTGATGTGATTTCAATCATTGCATATTGATTGTAGGTTGCTTTGAATATATGGCAGGGCAAGTTACATTGGTTATAATGTTTTTTAAAAAAATTACTTTATTCAAACGAAGATGTAGAAGTGTACATGCACTATTTTCAGACACTCTTCATGGATCCCACTATCTGAAACAGAGGGCTTGTCCACACACTGGAGTTTACTGTATATCCGAGGCAGTTTGAGTCTCAATTTCCTGTGCATTGTCCACAGGATGCTGCCCTCAAGCAGCACCCATCTCATGGTTTTGCACAGTGAATTTGGAATTACCCGATCCTGGGTAAATCTGAAAATAAAAGGAAAATCCAAACTCAATAGAGTTACCCGTTTGCTGCTGTGGCTTCTTTTCTCTCCTCTAATTAAATGCTCCTCCCCATCCACACCTCCTGTGTTCTCTGTTATTGTGCACTGTTGTGTTAACTCCCACACTCGTATTTGTTCTGGTTTCTCCACGTCCCCCTTTTTCCATGCTGAGATGCTGATGCTGATGCTTGCTGTTATTATGATGCAGCTTTTGCAGTGGCTCATTTTCGTGATGCATTGCAGTTCACCTTGCTGTAAGCTGCTTTGAATGTGATTTTTTTTCCTGTGTGGAAAGGTTGCAAAGAAATAAAATGATGAACAATAATGATGAGAGCACGTCTCTGTCTCTGCGAGGAGTCTGTGTGGTTTTGCTACAGAAGGAAAAAAATCTCTCGTGTTTTTCCCTCTGCAAAGAGAAGGGAGAGAAGAGATGGCACCTTTCCTTTATTTCAAAAATGTAAAGAGAGAGCATAAAGGGTTTGTAGCTGAATTTGGAGGGGGGGAGAAATAAATGCAAGGTCGTTGCTCGAAAGTGGAGGCAGGGGGTGCCTTGGGCAGGGGGAAAAGTTTCTAAAGTTCAGGAGTGATTTTAATATTTGCACCTCTGTGCCTATGCAGAACTGCAACTACATGTCAAAGGCAGCACTGGGGCATAGTGTTTTGGTCCAATGCTGGATCCCACAGAGAAGGAGGTGCGGCGGGGCAGAGCAAGGCACGGCATGGCAAGGGAACAATTGCTGGACCATAGACAAGTACACAAGAGGGCTTAGGGACAATTGCTGACTACTTTCATTGACCTGGACTCTACTTTTGATACATCATCTGTATGCTGATGACACACAGCTCTGTCTCTTCATTCCACCATCAGGAGAGCTGTGAAGGTGTTAGACAAGTGTCTGGTGTAGGGATGGGCGGGGAATTCAGTTCAGTTAGCATTTCAATCCACATCTATCCAGTTTACACTTTCTGAAACAACCTGCAAATCGAAACACAGTGATCCTTTTAAGGATACGGAAGACCTCTTGGTTGCCAGGCCCGGCCTCCAGGAGGTCTTCTGTATCTTTAAAAGTTGTGCAGAGGGAAGGGAGAATTCCACCTTGTGGTTTTCCCCATTACAGGGGTGCAAGAACACCTGCACTTGGCTGACTTTCTCTTCTCCTAAAGATACAGGATCAGTCTCAGGCCCTGAACCTGGCAACCCTACCAATGACCCATCTAGTCCACCATTGTGTTCTCACAGTGGCCAACCAGATGTCCATGGGAAGCCCACAGGAAGGACCTGCCTGCAACAGCACTCTCCCCTCTTGCAGTTTCCAGCAACTAGTAGTCAGAAACATACAGCTTCTGACTACAGAGACACAGCATAGCCATCACAGCTAGTAGCCATTGATAGCCTTATCCTCCGTGTATTTGCCTAATCGTCTTTTAAAGCCATGCAGATTGGTGGACATCACTGTCTCCTGTGTCTGTTCCATAAGGTTGGGGAATCCACTGCAGGCAGAATACATCCCATGATCTATTTTTCCCATTATTGATGGGATGATTGGCGTCTTCTGGTGCTTAATGTAACAAATTATCTGTGCAACCATATTAAATGGCACTAAGGCTCCTCACTAAGCCTCATTGAATTCCGTAGGGGTTACTTCTGAATAGGCATGGTTAGGATTGTACTCATGAAAATGCACGGGGAAATTCTTTGTGTTACTGAAGAGGAAGCCCATGTGCTCTAGAGTCAACATTGCCTTACTTATCTTAATGAAAGCATATTGATTTTGTTGTATTTTTAAACCACCCAGAACGAGAGAAGAAAACACAAAAAAGAACAAAAATAATATTAAATAAATAAACAAAATAAATAAAAAGGAGTGTGCTCTCTGGCCTCTAAAGGTCTGGCTTTCCAATTTTAGGTTTAAACTGTAAAGGTGAATTAAAGAGGTGAAATTGGGTCTGTGAATTTAGATAGGTAAAACTGCATGTAGAAATTCGATTTCAGTTTGAAAAAATCTCCAGGATTTTTCTCAGCCAGAGTTGGCAACTCTATATTGGCCTGATCAACAGGCTCTTCTCATTTTTTAAAAAAATCTTCATCAGATCCGTTTTCTGCACATTGAGGACTAGAATCTTGGCTTTTCATTTTCACTTTGAATATTTCAACAACTCTGTAGTGTCATCTGGCCTTGGTACCTTGAGGACTCTCCTCTCCCTGGTTTCCGTGCACACAAAGTTAACAGGAAGAATTTCTTATGTCTCTTGTCAGACTCAACTGAAAAAAACTATGCATTATCCAAGTCCTTAAGCAAAAGTTCTAGTGATTTTGGTGGCAAAATATTTTCTGCTATCTAGTTTCTTTTGTTTGCCCAGAAGAATTTTAATATGTGGCATTTTCAGAATCAGGCAATATTAAGATTAGAAATATTTTCCCTCCTATTGAGAAACAATGAGAAGGAAAGAAGAGGGAGAAATAGTCTGAGTATGTCTAACTTTAAGGACCGTAGCTCAGTGGCAGAGCATTTGCTTTGCATGCAGAAGGTCCCAGGTTCAAGCCTCAACATCTTCGAACAGGGCTGGAAATGACCACCACCTGAAAGTCCACTGCCTGGAAAGCCACTGCCAGTCAGTGTGGACAACACTGAATAAGCTGGACTAACTGTTGTACTCGGTATACGGCAGCTTCCTATGCTCCTAGCTCCATCCCATTTCAGTCTTGCTGGTGCTCAAGCCTTCATGTTCTCACAATGGCTTTGCACATGTTCACCTGCTTTCAAGGAGAGCTCAGGAATGCTTAGCTTAAGCCTTAAGGGATGTCTGATGAAGGCGATATCTTTGAAGTTTCTGCCTTATTTACAGATAGCTATGTTGACGCAATCTAGCACTACTACAGCAAACAGAAAATCCACTGGCCTTATTAGATTCCCAGAGAGCGGCTGTTGCAGCCTTGTCCTGCGCATTTTGCATCCCGCATCTCGCCAACTTCAACTAAACTCTCCATTCTCTCTTTCCCCGTCACCCACCGCTGGCTTCAAACTTTCTCTCCTTCCTTCCACTCTCTGGACGGCTTCACTTTCCCAAACTCTGAGGGCTCTCACATTCCACAGTCTATAAAGAGGTTCCCAACTCTCCAGGAGTCTTTTGTAAGATATGACATAGTAAAAGAAAATAAAAGAAATCACATCTATTAGCTTGAAAATTAACTTACGAAAGCAATCCTCTCAACCCTTGGAAAGCATCCCAGGGCCCATCGGAGTGACTGGATTTCCCTCTCTGACATCAGAGCCAGAGCTGTGATGTCAAAGAGGGAGTTCTGAAGTTGGATCCTCCATTCTTAACACCCACTGCTTCCCCCCCCCCGGTGGAATGATCTGGAACAGAGTACCAGCATCCTTTCTCAGGTCGTTGCTGCTCATTAAATAAAGCTGGGAGGGAGGATAAGAAGCAGTGGGGTTATTTGGAGGGGGGAACGCAAGATGCTGCCCTGGGCTCCTGCTGGGAGGAAGGGCAGGATATAAATAAAATAATAAATAAATAAATAAGATTTCCCTACATGCTCTTTCACCCTATGCTGAGGTTTGCTTTTTAAAAAAGATTGGGGATGGAAGGAAGGAGCATATCCTCAGATGCTCAGCCTGGCAGGTGCCTCCTTGGTCCCATGCTGGGGCTTGCTTTTGTTTTTTTTAAGGTTGGGTAAAGAAGGAAGGAATGGGGGGGAATCCTCAAGCTTCTGTTGCCCACCAGCAAGGTGGAGTTGGTAGCAGGTGCTTCCTTTGCCCCAGAAAGGAGCTTTTCTGAACTCTGTGTGTGTGTTCAAGCAGCAGATGTGTGAGAGAGATTGAGAGAGGAATTTTTATGATTGGTATGTGTGTGAGAGAGATGAGGTGTGCGTCTGTGATGTAGGGATGGGTGAGAAATTTGATTCACAACGCATTTCAAGCCAAATCTATCAAACCTGCACTTTCTGAAACAAGATGAGATGGAAAACACAGCCATCCTTTGAAATTTGCACTGATTTGAATTTTACAATGCAGTTCGCCCACCAACCAATGCTTACCAAAATGCATCTTAGGGGAAAGTGTGCGTAAAAATGAATAAAGGAATGAAAATCACATAAAAATGCATTACGTGTGGAGAAACGGCTTGCAAAAATGCACACATTACTCAAAACTACCTACAAAAATGTGTTTATTGGGAGAAATATGCACTAAAATGCTGGAGAATATTCATGAGGGTTTTTCTTAAACAAAAATTCTCAAACTGCTGCATAAATGTGGAAAACTGCATCTGAGATTGGAAAAAATGAGAAATGGAGAAAATTGAAATTGACAGAAGTTTCCATTCCTGGTGTGATGGAGAGAGGGAGAGAAAGATCTACCTGTTGTCTGTGTGCAAGTGAGAGAAAAGGAACTATGTGTGGGTGGTGGTGGGGGAGAGGTGCACCTGTCTTGGGCAGAGGGAGAAGGAGACATGGTTGTGGGTATGTATATGTGAAAGATGTGCATGTGACAGAGGGTCAGAGACAGAGAGATGAATGTGTATCTGTGGTCTGTATGCGTATGGTGAGGGCATGTGTGTGCTCTGTGCATGTGCAAGGGCAACTGTGGTGTGGCCACTTGTATCTTGTCCTTGGTACTGGAGAATGCTAGTTGTTGTTATTAGACATAGAATCATAGAATAGTAGAGTTGGAAGGGGCCTATAAGGCCATCGAGTCCAACTTCCTGCTCAATGCAGGAATCCAAATCAAAGCATTCCCGACACATGGCTGTCCAGCTGCCTCTTGAATGCCTCCAGTGTCGGAGAGCCCACTACCTCTCTAGGTAATTGATTCCATTGTCGTATGGCTCTAACAGTTAGGAAGTTTTTCCTGATGTCCAGTTGAAATCTGGCTTCCTGCAACTTGAGCCCATTATTCCGTGTCTTGCACTCTGAGATGATCAAGAAGAGATCCCATCCCTCCTCTGTGTGACAACCTTTCAGGTACTTGGAGAGTGCTATCATAGCTCCCCTCAGACTTCTCCAGGCTAAACATGCCCAGTTCTTTCAGTCTCTCCTCATAGGGCTTTGTTTCCAGTCCCCTGATCATCCTTGTTGCCCTCCTCTGAACCTGTTCCAGTTTGTCTGCATCCTTCTTGAAGTGCAGAGACCAGAACTGGATGCAGTATTCAAGATGAGGCCTAACCAGTGCTGAATAGAGGGGAACTAATATTTCACGCGATTTGGAAACTATACTTCTGTTAATGCAGCCTAATATAGCATTTGCCTTTTTTGCAGCCACATTACACTGTTGGCTCATATTCAGCTTGTGATCAACAATTCCAAGATCCTTCTCACATGTCGTACTGCTGAGTCAAGTATCCCCCATCTTATAACTGTGCATTTGGTTTCTTTTTCCTAAGTGTAGAACTTTGCATTTATCCCTGCTGAACTTCATTCTGTTGTTTTCAGCCCAATGCTCCAGCCTATCAAGGTCCCTTTGAATTTTGTTTCTGTCTTCCACGGTATTAGCTATGCCCCCCAATTTTGCATCATCTGCAGATTTGATAAGCATGCTCTGTACTTCCTCATCCAAGTTGTTAATAAAAATGTTGAAGAGCACCAGGCTCAGGACTGAGCCCTGTGGTACCCCGCTCATTACCTTCCCCCAGTTTGAGAAGGAACCATTGATTACTCTTTGAGTATGATTCTGGAGCCAACTGTGGATCCACCTGATAGTGCCAAAAAATAAGTGCCAGGATAGTGCCAACTGCATCTGTTGGATTTCTGTTTGAAATGCATGTGTGTAGGGGGGAGGAAACTGGTAATCGTACAAGCAGAGAGAAGGAAAGGACCGGGAAAGGGACAAGGCTGGTAACAAGAAGAATGAAAATCAGCTTGCGTAGGGCTGCTGCACAACATTGTTCTCCCAAGTCTGGCCAGAGCAGCTGAAGGGTCTGTAGTTGTTTAACGGCCATGGCGCTGAACAGAAACCATTCGGAGAGAGGCGGTGTCATCGTCAATAACAGTGAAAGCATCCTGATGACTTATGATCACATTGAAATGACATGCCATGATATGGAGCACAAGTCAGATGCATTCAAAGGGACCAAGAAAGGCAGCATCTTCATGACCCCATATCTTTGTGTCTAAAGGAAAAGATGCAATGCAGTCTTTCACGATGCCCTTTTATTTCATGAAAGAATGTGAGATTAAGCAGCCAGTTTTGGGAGCAAATCATGTCAAGGGTGCAGTGAAAGCAGAGGCAGGAGGTGGCTGGGAAGGGTGAGTGATTCTAATTCATGGTTGAAATGATGAGTATCAACCCTATGAGTTTTACCAATGAGCAAGCAATTAATTCTCTTCAATCTGAAGTAAAAGAGCATGACGTTCTGTGTGTGCCTGAAGGCTCCTCTGCATATTGACACACTTTCACTCTGTGGACCGAGGGGATCCAGCAGCAGGCAGTTATATGTGTGAGTCTTTTTCCTTCCCAAGCAAAAAGAATTGCAGGGGATCAAGTCATCATCATCCTTCTGACTTGCTGGGGCTCTCTCGCGTCACTGAAGGCTTCCAGTAGTTTAAATACCAAAAGGAAAACGAAAAGAGGAAGAGACAAAGCAAAGCCCTGAAAGCAGATTGCAAAGGAAAAGATGTGTTAGTAACAGGATGTCTTCCATTTCTGCCCTACCTTTCAGCCCAAACTGCAGTACAGGTAGGGATGAAAAAGTCTATCAGTCTCAGTTCTCTCAGTTTCTCATTTTTCCAATCTGAAATTCTGTTCTCCACATTTATGCAGCAATTTGTGATTTTTTTAAAAAAAATCCTCAGGAAGATTCTCCAGCATTTTAGTGCGAATTTCTCCTAATGAAGACATTTTTGTAGGCAGTTTTGACTAATGTAGACAATTTTGCAAGCCATTTCTCCCAATAGAGTGCATTTTTGTATGTTATTGTCACCAATATATTCATTTTTATAAATGCTTTCCCCTAATCTATGCATTTTTGCAAACCTTCTTTTGCTGGAGAACGGCATCACAAAATTTGGACATGTTCAAATTTTGAAGTATGGTTGTGCTTATGTTCTGACAGCGTTTCAGAAAGTGCAAAGTTGGTAGAGTCAGCTTTAAATGCAAACTCAACTTAATTTCTCCCCCATCCGTACTTACAGGACAGATATCAGTACCAGAAGGAGAACCACTTACTTGGTCAGGTAGAGGGCAAGCACTAAGGCAACAGTTGTTCCCACATGCAAGGGCTCATAATGGGCTCCTGCAATGATCAAACAAGAGCTTAACATCAAAATGCAAAACTGTTCAGCTTTTACTTCTTTGGATTGTAAGATACTAATGTGTAGACTATTTTACCTCCCTGGGGTGCCAACAAGATTTTCTGGAGCCAGTAAACTGTATGAGGCTCTGACCCTCTGACCCACTCACAAAGAGGACACAGATTTGCATAAAATTTGCATGTGTGTTGTGTCATCTGCAAACCTGTGTTCTCTTTTGCAGGTGGAGTGGAGGGCTGAAGATTATATCAGTGCTCACACGCATAATTGCATTCCCATATCAGAAAAAAAGCTTAACCTGGTAAATTTCTGTCTACCACAAAGCTGGTAAAGATACAAGAACCCTGCTTTTCCCCAATGCCAAACCTAAACCAAAGCCTAGGCTGCACTCCTATACTCGCTTATCTGGGAGTAAGCCCCATTAAACACAGAGATGTACTTCTGAGTAGACATATACCATTGTACTGCAAGTTAAACATACAGTTAATTTTTAATGAATGCCTGGTCTGTAGTGTGTGTATGTACATCGTATGTATGTGCGCGTGTGTGTACATACAACCTTAACATACACTTTGTACATGTTAACACACTCACACATTAATACACAATTCTGCAGAGCTCTTTGATTGCCTGAACAACATAAACATGGTATTCTTATCTCCCCCCCCCATATAAAAGTATTGTTAGTGGGTTGTGTCTGCGTGTGTTTTAAGGCTGGTCTTTATGCACAGCATCTGTTGGCAACCCTTTATGTGGCCTGCGAGCATGGCTGTTCTCTGGAACAGGGCTCTTGGCAATGGTACTGGACTGCTCTGCATCCCAGAGACATACCTGAACTAAACAGGAAGAACTTCATGGGAAGTTCTCCGCTGGGGTTGGTTCCTTGGCAGACAACAGGGTGCTCTCCATCCCAGCTCCCTGTCAAGTGCAGAGTACTGGCGGCTACTTCCTCCTCATTCCAAGAAGTGACCCGCCACTTCCCTTTGGTGGTGTTTCCCTCCAAGCTCTCCCCATCCACCTGCCACTGAATCCTGGGGGCAGGATAGGAGCAGATGGAACAGTTGCACCGGAAGCTGTTGTCCTCTCTCCAGCAGTGGGAAGGATCCTGTTCACATGGCCTAGGGCTGTCTGGAAAAGGATCAGACGGAATGGTCTGCATCAGGATCTTTGCCAGCCCTTGCCCTGGCTGGTTTCCAGTTGTTTTCCAGAAAGGCCAGATTCAGTAAATTAGGTCTAACCACATATCTTCTCTATTTTGGGCTCTGTATACTTTGCTGACAAAATTATTCCTATGTGTTTTGATTTGGGGGCTGCCATTTTGAATGCAGTGTCAGAATTTAAGGCCTTGGAGGCTCAGAGAGCCTCGAACTGGGGAAGGGGTGTGGTTCAGGGATAGAGCATGTGTTTTGCATTCAGAAGTCCAATCTCCAGCATATTTTGATGAATGACACCCACTGCCAATCAGTGCAGGACAGGGATAGCCAACATGGCATCCTCCAGATGTTGTTGGACTCCAACTCCCATCAGCCAATGGTCAGGATGATGGGAGTTGTAGTTCATCATCATTTGGAAGGTACCATATTGGCTGCCTCAGGTGCAGACAATGCTGAGCTAGGAGGACCAATGTATGACTCAATATAAGGCACCTCCCCATTTTCTTAAATTTGCAGTGGTTCATCCCCTTGCTCCAAAATCCTTCTCTGCATGCAAGACTCTCCAGCCAGCTACCAACCCATTTTCAGCCTTCCCTTTCTGGGGAATCTTAGCAATCATGGGATAGCGTTCAACTGCAAAAACTTGTCTTACTAGACCCATCTTGATATGGTTTCTGACCCAGCTATGTTACTGTGGCTGCATTTTCAGCCTTAGTGGCTAATTTTTCTCGTTAAGATCAATAGGGGCTATTTCAGCCTGTTCATCCTGCTAGGCCAGTGATTCCCAAACGGTGAATATGAAAGAAATCAGATCTGCAAGCCCTGTGATTGTTGATTTTTTTTTGTGAGGGGTAGTGAACCTCACTAACTGCGTAGCCAATGCCTATATGAAAGCTTCCTAAGTGTAGGGGGGGAAATACAAAGAATGATTCCATGGCTTGGGGAAATCACAGAAGCAAACACTCCTCATGCAGTAAGGTGTTCCATGGTGCAGCCTGATTTCCTTTGCAGCAATATACCCTGGGGTGCAGTCGTCCAGGGTCCTGGGGAGTCTTAGACCCTTTACTTTTGGGGGGACTAAGGTCCCCATGTCTCGAGCATCCTTTCCTGCTGATTGCAGCCAATCAGAGTGAAAGGAGGTGGGTTAGCCACTGAGAAGATTCTTCTCAGTAGCTAACACACTCCCCTTTCATGCTGATTGGCTCCTAGGGACTTTTGTTGTGATGGGGGAAGGCACATGGGGAAGGACTGAGGATGACAGTGATGGACAGCAAGCAAACAAGCAAGGGAAAGTGGAAAAGGAGATAGAGAAGGGCAGATTTGGGGCTGAAGGGGGGGCTCTTTTACTCTCCCTGCTGCATGGCCTCCAGTTTGTCTGTTTGTTAACAAGGATCTTATTCTCAACCCAGCAGCATTAAAAGGGGGGAGGGAGATGTGTAGTTTTGTTCTAGCCCAAAGCCAAGAGTGGTAGGGGAAGAGGAGGGAAAGAGAGAAAAAATATGTTTGGGGGGTGAGAAATGTGTATGATGGTGTTTCAGCTTTTCATGATGTTCTATATAACATGTGTTGTACATAGTAAGCTGAAATGAAAATGAAAGTGCCTAAGTGTGTGTGTGTGCGTGTGTTGCAGCCAACACCAGAGGGTTAGGATCAGGAATCTGCATGTTTAACTTTCCTCTTAAAACCCATAAGCTCTGTCCAAATGCAGTTAATCTGAGCCTTAGTATGATAATCAAGAAGGAAAACTCAGCAAAGGAAGTTCTTTAATGTACAACATCTTAGTACATTAGCCCATGTACATGCACACAAAATAGTAAATCTAGCTGAAATGCAACACATGGAGATCTGCATTGAGCGGTGCAGTAAGGGAAAGTACTCCAAACAAAGTAAGAGACTGAAAGCCCATTGTATTCTATAATCTTAGACGGGGGCAGAGCTGTGAGGGAGCATGGCTGTGAGTGGCTGTGGTGTGACTATCATGAAGGGATCCTGCATTTCTGAATTTGCCACTATGCCACTGAATATACCAGGCCAAGCTCCCATATTTGCCACTGTTGTGAACCCCAACAATGGCCCAGGAAGGAATTCTAAAGTCATTCCCGACATTCCCAAATGCCCCCTTTGAGGACAAGCCTCAGGATCTCCTTGACAGCTTTTATCTCCCAGCAACATCCCTCTGTGTGGACCCCCGTTTTGCTTCACTTACATGCTAGATAGATCCGGAAAGTGGCCTCGGCAGAGCCCTCTGTGTTCTGTGCCTGGCATCTGTATCTCCCCTTGTTCTCCAGTTTCACATTGGAAAGCTTCAGAGTATTATCTGATGTGAGCTGCAGAGTCCCTGAGTGTTGCGATTCCTTCACCCAGGTCACGTTGGCCGAGGGGTTGCCGTCTGCCTTGCAGTGCAGTTTGATGCAGTCACCTTCCTGGGCTTCAATCCTGGAAGCATTTGTGAAGTTCCTCCTACCTGTGAGATTCCCAAAGGGACAATGGGATGCCACAGCAGTTCTCAAACTTTGACCTGGCCGCCCTCCCACTCCAGGCTAAGAAAACAGTAATTATCCAATCCTTTCCGGGTGCCACACAAAATAAAGTGGATGCATCTTGCTTGTGTGAGGAGGAAGTTGTTCCCAAGAAGACTGTTGGGGTTACCAAATCCTCTGGTGCAGGTCATTGCTGTGCCTGTTTTACAGGCAGGAAACAGAGGCTGGGCATTTGTGATGCCCAAGGGCACAGAGAGGATCCATGGCAGAGATGGGATTTCAATTGGTTTATCTATTTTAAAAACGTATATCCTGCTTTTCAACATCTGGGTCCCAAAGTGGCTTACAAAATAAAAACATACAGTATAAAAAATTTAAAATATAAATTAAACACCAGAGAGTAAAGCATCAGAACAGCATTCATGGGGCAAAGGCCTCCTAGAAGAAAAGAGTTTTAACCAAGTGCCTGAAATGTAGCAGGGATAATACCTGCCCGATTTCAACTGGAGGTTCCATAGAGTTGGGCCCACTAAACTGAAGACGCAACTCCTCGTTGACATGAGTGGGGCTTCTGGTCCACAGGAGACAACTAATAGTGCTCCCCCAGATGATCTCAGTGATTGGCTCGGGACCTACACCTTCACTGGGACTCTCTTGCCTCACATGCAATGCTTTATCTGCTGGACAGTGTTTACTTTCCAGACACATGACCTTACCCATGAAGGGCCCATGCTTCGAAGCATGCGCATGCATGTGGACACACACAAATTTATTGCTATTTGCCTCAAGGAACTGTGGGTTAAGCTGCCACCTTTATTTCTGGGACTATATCATGGTGTGGATAACGAATGCACAGAAAACTTACTTCCATTGGAGTGTCGAAGTTCCCCGCTGAACCGTAGCATCTGAGGTGGGTCTGGAAGACAAGCACAAGCCCTTTGGGTGAATAAGCCCATCTGAGGAGGATTTAACAAAGGCTGGGAGAGAGCCTGATCCCAGGATATCACACTTACACACATCTTCCTTAGTGAGTAGTCCTGCAGGCCACATCTGGCCTGCTTTGTTTGCCCGACTCAGCCCCCACCAAGACTTTGCAGCTTTCTCCTCTAATCGTCATTGACTCCATGCTTCCCTGCTGCCTCTAGTGCAGGGATGGAGAACCTGATGCCCTCCAGGTGTTGCTGGACTGTGCTTCCCATTATCTCTACAAATTTCTCCTAATACAAACATTTTTTGTAGGGAGTTTTGCCTAATGTACTCATTTTTTTAAAGCAATCTATCCTAATATAATGCATTCCATTCATTTTTATGTACATTTCCCCCTAATACATGCATTTTAAAACCATGGCTTGGTTGGTGAACTGCATTGCAACATTCAGATAATTGCAAATTTCAAAGGATGGCTGTTTCGATTCTCATCTTGTTTCAGAAAGTGTGAATTTGATAAATTCCCCTTTAAATGCAAACTGAATCAAATTTCTCCCCCCCCCCCCGTCCCTACTCACAACTGATGTTCAGCTGGAGGCTCTTCTCCATTTGCACAGGATTAGTTCCACTGTCATATTTGGCAATGCAGGTGAGCTGCTGGCCATCGTCCTCAGCTGAGGGTGTGAAGGTGCTGCGAAGCTTGATATTTCTGGGCAACACATGGATCCTTGAGGTGATGCTTCCAGAAATGCCTGCCCAAGTGATGTTTGGCTTCTGGAAACAACTCAGTGGGGCTGTGCAAGTGATATTTACAGGACGTTCTGCCTGAAGCTTTCCCGGTATTTGTATTTTGGGGTTTCTGCTACCTATGAAGAAAAAAGAGGCATCAGTATATAGTTACCCCGGCCAGCCTTGTATTCGTGGTGGACACTGGGGTCACTTCAGAAGAAGAGGCAATGGGTTTCTGGTCACTTCTTGTAGTTTAAAGCCAGGATCCCTTTGCTACATTTGTTATGTTGGAAAGTGCATCTTTATCTGCGCAGCTCAGGATCTCTGGATACCTTTATGGAGAAGTGTGGCATTTTGAGCAGGAAGCGGTGCATGAAAAATGGGTACGGATGAGAAAACAGTGGTAAAAGAAGCCACATCCTTTGTTAATTCCATGGACACAAGAACAGGCTCTGCTAGTTATCTTTCAGGTTAAGGATGCCCCATCATGGAGATATGGCTAAAGGTCATTTGGGGCTGTGTATGGGGGGAGGGGGGAGCACTTCCTTCATGCACTCACAAAAGCCATACTTTCATTTCTCAAAAAAGGGGATCAGCCACTGCTTCTTTATCCCAGAACACCAGGTGTGTAATCTGGTATCTGCAGCACCTGGGAGGGATTTATCCCGCCTTCAGTCTCCATCTTGGAACTGGGGCTACAAGCTGACCTCACGGCTGCAACATCCAGTCTAATATTTGCCCCCTTTTGTTTCTGCTTGTGAAGCGCATCGCATTGCACCTTGTTGCTTCCGCATCTGTGCCCAGGGTGCCCTGTGGATCATCTTGCATTGTGTGTTTGTGTGGTCCTGAACTATTTGTATCCCACCTAAAAAGGCTCATGGGCAGCTGAGGGCTTCGGCAGACAGCCAGGCAAGCTTGCAGGCACTCACCTGTCACTTCCACAGATATTGTTTCCGGGTAACTATATTTTAAATAGCCTTTCTCCATTCTGAAAAAATATTCCCCTTGGTCTATTTGCTGGGCATCAATGATCATGAGGGAGCAGTTCTCTTTTTCCAAGTCCCCCAACAGACTAAAGCGATTGTGAGCGAAGTCTTCTATTGCTCTCTTCCCATCGGTGGTGGCCACTGCAGGATCATGCCAGGAAGGGTTCCTGCCTTTGCGATACCAATATCCATGCAATTCATCAGTGTCCATTAAACTTCGGTAAGTGAAACTGCAGGGGATGACGACACAGAGTCTCTCATGCACTGACACAACTTCTTTGGGGACCATCAGAGTGAATTCACTGGTTTTGCATTGCACACCTGCATGGAGGTGAAGATGAGAAACTCAACCATCAGAAGACCAGTCCCTTCCCCCCTGTCCCCCATTCCTGAAAAATTTTGGATCATTCTGAGTGTAGCCTAAGGATGGAAAAACCTGTCACTTTTGGTTGTTTCTCATTTTTCCAGTCTGAAATTGAGTTCTCCACATTTCTGCAGCTATTTGCAAGGAGAAATCCTCATGAACATTCTTCAGAATTTTAGTGCAAATTTCTCCTAATAAATTCATTTGTGTATGCGTGTTGACTGAAGTCTACATTAGTGCAAGCAATTTCTCCTAACATAATGCATTTTTGTAATCTTATTTACACTAACATATTCATTTTTTAATGCACTTTCCCCGTTTGGCTGGAGAACTGCCTAACAAAATTTGGACAACTGCAAATTTCGAGGGATGTCTGTTTCAGTTCTCATATTGTTTTGGAAAGTGAAAATTTGATAGATTCAGCTTTAAACGTGAACCGAATCAAATTTCTCTTCCATCCTTGATGTAGCCTCTGTGCTGTTCCCATAGCTCAGCCCTCACAGCCTTCTCCTTACCTTCCCAAAGGAGGCAGGTTGAGACCAGTCCAAGAATCAAGACTTCAAGGGGACACCTCATCTTGCTTCTTTTTCCAAAAATGTCAGTCTCTTTGTAACTCTGCTGTCCACTTTAGGATCCCAAGAAACTGGAAGAATGAGAAGTGAAGAAAGTAGTTACTGAAAGAATGACTCTCCCTTTGAAGAATTTTGCAGCATCACCACTCTCTGACTGCTATTTGATTTATTTTATTTTTTGACAGAAAAATGCAAAAACCGCTTAATCAAAAAAAAATAAACATCTATTTATGTATTTATTTATTTTATTTATACCCCACCCTTCCTTCCAGCAGGAGCCCAGGGCGGCAAACAGAAACACTAAAAACACTTTAAAACATCATAAAAACCTTTAAAATACATTAAAACAAAACAGCATTAAAATACATTAAAACAAAACGTTAAACATTTTAAAAAAAACCTTTAAAAACATCTGTAAAAGAAAAAAAGGGTTAAAGACATATTAAAAGACATATTAAAAGCAATTCTAACAGACGCAGACTGGGATAGGTCTCAACTTAAAAGGCTTGTTGGAAGAGGAAAGTCTTCAAAAGGCGCCGAAAAGATAGCAGAGATGTCGTCTGCCTAATATTGGAGGGAATTCCACAGGGTAGGTGCTGCCACACTAAATGTCCATTTCCTATATTGTGCAGAATGAACCTCCTGATTAAGATGGTATCTGCAGGAGGCCCTCACCTGCAGAGTGCAGTGATCGGCTGGGTATATAAGGGGTAAGACGGTCTTTCAGGTATCCTGGTCCCGAGCTGTGTAGGGCTTTGTACACCAAAACTAGAACCTTGAACTTGGCCCAGTAGCAAATGTGCAGCCAGTGCAGTTCTTTCAGCAGCAGGGTGACATGTTGGCGATACCCTGCCCCAGTGAGCAGTGTCGCTGCTGCATTTTGCACTAGCTGCAGCTTCCAGACCAACTTCAAGGGCAGCCCCGCATAGAGCACATTACAGTAATCCAGCCTGGAGTTTACCAGTGCGTGGACAACAGTGGTCAGGCTATCCCGGTCCAGAAACAGCCGCAGCTGTCTTATCAGCCGAAGCTGGTAAAAGGCACTCCTAGCCACAGAGGTCACCTGGGCCTCTAGCGACAAAGATGGATCCAGGAGCATGCCCAGACTACGGAACTGCTCTTTCAGAGGGAGTACAACCCAATCCAAAGCAGGCAACTGACCAATTATCCAAACTTGGGAACCACCAACCCACAGCACCTCCGTCTTGCTAGGATTCAGACTCAGTTTATTGGCCCTCATCCAGCCCACCACCGAGTCCAGGCAGCTGTCCAGGGCTTGCACAGCCTCTCTCAATTCAGATGTTACAGAGAAATAGAGCTGGGTATCGTCAGCATACTGCTGACACCTCACCCCAAAGCTCCTGAAGACTGCTCCCAAGGGCTTCATATAGATGTTAAACAGCATGGGGGACAAGATGGTACCCTGTGGCACCCCACAGTACAACTGCCAGGGGGGCGAAAGACAGTCACCCAATGCTATTCTCTGAGAGAGACCTTGGAGACAAGATTGGAACCACTGTAAAACAGTTCCTCCAATACCCATCTCACCAAGTCGGCCCAGAAGGATACCATGGTTAATAGTATCAAAAGCCGCTGAGAGATCAAGTAAGAATAACAGGGTCACACTCCCCCTGTCCTTCTCCCGATAAAGGTCATCCATCAGGGCAACCAAGGCCAATTCAGTCCCATAACCAGGCCTGAACCCAGACTGGGATGGGTCAAGATAATGTGTTTCATCCAAGAGTACTTGCAATTGCTGCGCCACAACCCTCTCAATCACCTTTCCTAAAAAGGGGGTATTTGCAACCGGTCGGTAGTTGTCATAAACCAATGGGTCCAGGGTGGGCTTTTTCAGGAGTGGTCGGATCACCGCCTCTTTCAAGGCGCCCAGAACCACTCCCTCCCGCAATGATGCATTGACCACACCCTGGATGCACTCGGTCAACCCCCCGAGGCAAGCTTTAATAAGCCAAAAAGGGCAAAGGTCAAGAGGACACATTGCTGGCCGCATCATTGAAAGCACCTTGTCTACGTCATCAGGCCGCATCAACTGAAACCGTTCCCAAGAAGTTGCAGCAGACGTTGCACTGGACACCTCATTGGGGACTACAGTAGATGTGAAAGGGGCATCAAGACTGCTATGGAGGCGAGCAACTGGCAGATCTCTGGCTGAACCAGGGCTATGCTGGCATAAGCCTCCAACCATGGCCCAGCCAGAGACCCTCATCCCTGCTCAGCCTGATGTAACGTATATCAAAAAAAAAGGGTGGTGTAAATCAAATTGTATTTTAAAGCCTCATTTTCCCCCTGCCAGGGTTGAGCCAAGTCAGGTGGCAGTGGCCTTGCTTCTGAATGGGGTTTGGATCTGCCATACTTTAAACTGGCTTAATTTAAGCCATCATCAATTCGGCTGGCTTCCCATAGTCAGAATTGCTCCCTAAATTATGAGTCTGGATAGGCTTGGTGAAATAAAAGTGTTTAGCAAGCATCTAAAATAGTGAAGGTGTCTGCCTAATGTTAATAATCAGCGAGTTCCAAAGCATAGGGGCCCACCAAACTAAAGGATTGACTTCTTTATTTAAAAGATATCACCCTTCAGCAGAGCTTTCTGCGTGGTTTACAAAAACAAGACAATCAAAACACAAATATTTGTTAGGTTCTTCTGCCAGAAGGTAGGCTATTTTAATTCAGTCTTTTCCCCACAAGCAGTATTCAGATCACAGGCAAAGGCCACAGCATGAAAACATGGATCAGGCATGCAGTTTCCCATGGCATACGGGGAACCAACATATTGGCACTATCATGTATCCTGTAACATATATGAACAGTACTAATGGATCACTTCTAGATGCAAAGATTGTTATAAGAGTTGAACTGACATGTACCCCCATCGTAATTCAAACTAGCTCATAGCCTTCTCACAACTACTGGAAGTTTGTTATTTATTTATTAAATTTATATCCCACCCTTCCTCCCAGAAGGAGCCCAGTTCCATGGCAGCTCATATAGTCATGCTAATCATGTGAGTTCGTACAACACTATGGGGAGATTAGCAGAGATTTTTGTTAACCGAGATACTGTCATGGCTTCACGGCAGAGCATCTCCTTTACATGCGGAAGGTTCCAGTTTCAATCCCTGGCATCTCCAGGTAGGGCTGCGAGAGACCCCTGTACGAAAACCTGGAGAGAACTGTCAATCAGCGTAGACAATAGTGACCTAGATGGACCAATGGTCTGAAATACCATAAGGCAACTTCCCATGTTCCTATAATATTTTACTGTGGAGAAGATATTAGAGCAATTTCATTCATTATTTCAATTACGACAGTATCTTTGTCTAAGGCTGCACCCACCCCATATATTTAAAGCACATTATTTTCCCCAAAGAATCCTATAATTTATCCCTAAAAGAGCTACCATTCCTGGTACCCTTAACAAACGAAAATCCCCAGGATTCTTTGGGGGAAGCCATGACTGTTTAAAGTGGTATGATAGTGCTTTAAATGTATAGTGCAGATGGGGCCTGAGAATTGCTTCTAGGAGACCTAGCAGGATAATTTGATAAGAGTGGTTTAACAATTAGCCCTCCAGAGAATCTTTCATAGTTTAAGAGGACCAAATGAGAGTGTTCTCTCCCCCTATGGGCCCTTGGGGACGTGGAGAGGTACTGCATACCTGCATAACACTGAAGGTAGAAAATGAAATTTTACATTCTTTTCTGTCCACCTATACCTATTATTTTTTTAATAAAATGTATGCGCCTCTCGAATGTAAAGACCTCTAAGTGGTTTATTAGGGATAGGATCAAAGAAGCCAGGTTGAGATTTAGGAGAGTATGGTAGGGAATTGAAAAGGAGCTAGACTTAGAACAGAGCAGTGTTTTGTTTCAATATGCCTACATTCAGGGAATCCTTTTCACATCTTTGTCTGCTATGGAATCTCTGGGTGCCACAAAAGATTCTGGGGCTTATTCTCAGGCATGCATACACACTTCACCATGGAGCATTATTCAGCGTCTCAAACTGCGAGTAGAGCTAAGTGTTACACCTTATGAACAACAACAAGTAGTTCCTCCTGGAGAAAGTGACCTAAAATGCACCCGACGCTCCTCTGTGGATGTGCATTGCAGGGAAAGATTGAAAATTGTGGGGAAGGTTTCTCCATCTCCATTGAGTCATACTCCAATTCAGACCAAAGGATCCTAGTCCAGCTTCCTGTTTCCCACCGTGGCCAACAAGATACCTCTGGGAGAAATCTATAAGCAGGCCATGAGTGCCACAGCCCACTCCTGCTGTTGTTCGCTAGCAACTTGTATTCAGAGGTAAATTGCCTCTGATCCGGGTGCAAGGGTGGGTGGGAGGATAACACATAGTCAACCTGACTGATAGGTAGGGAAGGAAGGATCTGTAAATTTCAGTTTTCTTGGTTTCTCCTTCCAGTCTTAAATTCAGTTCTCCACATGTCTGTAGCAATTTGTGTTGTTTTGTTAAAAAAAGAGCTGCTCTTAAAATACTTGAAAGAAACAAATCACCAGGAATAGATGGCATACCAATAGAGTTGCTACAAGCTACTGAGACTGAATCTGTCCAAATTTTGACAAAAATCTGTCAAGAAATATGGAAAACTAAACAATGACCCATAGACTGGAAGCATTCCATATATATCCCAATTCCAAAGAAAGGGGATCCCAGGGAATGCAGTAATTATCAAACTATTGCCTTAATATCCAGAAGCTGTTGTCCTCTCTCCAGCAGTGGGAAGGATCCTGTTCACATGGCCTAGGGCTGTCTGGAAAAGGATCAGACGGAATGGTCTGCATCAGGATCTTTGCCAGCCCTTGCCCTGGCTGGTTTCCAGTTGTTTTCCAGAAAGGCCAGATTCAGTAAATTAGGTCTAACCACATCTTCTCTATTTTGGGCTCTGTATACTTTGCTGACAAAATTATTCCTATGTGTTTTGATTTGGGGGCTGCCATTTTGAATGCAGTGTCAGAATTTAAGGCCTTGGAGGCTCAGAGAGCCTCGAACTGGGGAAGGGGTGTGGTTCAGGGATAGAGCATGTGTTTTGCATTCAGAAGTCCAATCTCCAGCATATTTTGATGAATGACACCCACTGCCAATCAGTGCAGGGCAGGGATAGCAAAATTTGGATAAGCGTGAATTTTGAAGGATGTCTGTGCTTCAGTTCTCATAAGATTTCAGAAAGTGCAAATCTGAGAGATTTGGCTTTAAATCCAAACTGAACTGAATTTCTCCCATATCCCTACTCTCAAACGTGCTGTTAAGGTGTGGAACCACTTACCAGCAATGGTTTGTATTCTGCAGCATGTATATATGTATGTGCATATGTATGTATGTAGAGTATGTATAGAAAGCAGTAAATAAGAGTGGGAGAGGGAGATGTAATATGGCTAGCAAGAGAGAGAGGTTCTAGTTCAAGGTTCTGGTTTTGGTGTACAAAGCTCTATACAGCTTGGGACCAGGATACCCGAACGATTGTTTTATCCCTTATATACCCAGTCGATCACTGTGCTCTGCAGGTGAGGGTTTCTTACCATCTTATCAGGAGGTCTATTCCGCCCAACATAGGAAGCGGACCTTTAGTGTTGTGGCACCTACACTTTGGAATTCCCTCCCCTTTAAATATTAGACAGGCGCCATCTTTGTTAACTTTTTGGCACCTGCTGAAGACCTTCCTCTTTCAGCAAGAAGGAAAAGTCACTACCAGTACATGGATGAACGGGCAAAGAAGACAACAGGCAATGGAGTATGTAACTGTGATACAATGCAAACTAATATTAAGAATGGTCAAAACGACAGTGAAATGCACTACCGACACCAAATGACCAAAATACAGGACAAATCACAACAGATAGTAAAATATGCTGCAAATGCCAAAAGCAGTGAAGTGTAACACTATTATTGAAGTATGACACTATAATGACAGCTATTCCGGATTATAAAAACTGTTTCAATGTTCCAATTTAAGAAGTTTGAACACCTGCCTTGATATTTACAAATGCAACACAGCGCTGTTAGCACAGTAAGGCTGTTGCGCTACTCTAACTGACAACACAGCAGACGGCAATAGATTAGAGCTGACACTGCCGCAATTGGTAGCATGTCATGTATGCCATCAATACAGGGCTTCTCAAACTGCGGCCAGCAAGCTCCATTCAAATGGTCTGTGATACGTCTGCATGAAATATTCAGGTTGATCCTTCATGGTATTTTTATCGCTATGCCTATTTCTTCCATTGTATTTTATTGTACTACAATTTGACTTCTATGGTATGCAAACTGTTAATGCAATAAAATACAATGTATAAGAAATAAAAGAAGCGATAAAAAGACAATGAAATATCATACAGCATCTAAGACACTACATTACGATTGCTCCAACAGTGAGAAAAATCATTAAGTGCTCTGACAAGACCATCAGCGATTTGCAAGTGGTCCATGAGAACAAAAAGTTTGGGAACCACTGCCATAATATATATTGTGTTACCTTGCAGACACGATGCTGAGAGGATGAAAAAATATATAGCCTGTATATCCAAGTTATTATACATAACACCAACACTAGCTATGGAAATTAAATAGATTTCATGGAAACCTATTATTCTCCTGACTTATCTCATGAATATGGGAAAAATAACTAATAATGTGTGACAGGTTGAAGCTATCAGCTGCGAGCAGATTAAACAACAAATGGAAATATAGAGAAACAAATTCAAAATGTATTTGCCTACTGGATTTATATCCCACTTTTCTTACATCATGGAACTCAAGGTGGTGAAGACAGAGACCACATTCACACCATACATTTATTCCACTTCAAACAATCATGGATTTCCTCAAAGAATCCTGGGAAGTGTAATTTGTGAAGGTTGCTGAGAGTTGTTAGGAGATTTGTATTATCCCCACCCCCAGAACTGCAGTTCCCATGATTCTCTGGGAAGAGGGACTGACTGTTAAACCACTCTGAGAATTGCCACTCTATGAGGGGAATAGGAGTCACCTAACAACTCTCCACACCCTTCAGAAAGTACACTTCCCAGGATCCTTTGAGGGTAGCCATGACTGTTTAAAGGGGAATGATAGTGGCAGAAATGCAAGCTGTGAACGTGACAAGAATTCCTCATTGTCTCCCATCCAGACACTGCCCAGGCTTCCTTAGAATCAGCAAATGGTTGTGTCATGCGACCTCAAATCATTCCAGACAAAGTTAGTCCCACAACTGTAATGCTACCCAGGGTAGCCTTCCCCAGCTGTGCTGGCTGGGGATGATGGGAGCTGTAGTCCAAAACATCAGGAGGGCACCATGGTGGGAAAGTCTGGTGATATGTAACCTAGACTGGTTACTAGGGAATAGGCCCCACTCAATGCTAATCTTACCCCTTTGATGTGGCCAGAGCGTGTTTCCAAATCTTCCAGGAGTCTCTCTGTACCTCTGTGCCTGTCACGTCCCATTGTATTAGCAAGCTCAGTAATGCAGGAAATGGGTTTCAGGAAATAAGACAAGCAAAAAGCAGAAATAGTCCTAAGGCTTGCAAACAGCCTCAAATTGCAACATTAAAGCTTAGCAATCTGACAAATAGGCTCTAGTTCAAATAAATCTCATGCTAAATACATCGGTAATCAAAGTGACACCCTCCAGTTGTTGTTAGACTTCCATTAGCCCCAGACAGCATAGACAAAGGTTGGAGATGATGGAAGCAACATCTGGAAGGCACTCCGCTGTCTTCCCCTGCCATAATAAAAGTATTAAGGTGCTGCAAGACTCTGTACTGTTTTTGCAGCAACAAACACAGCATGCGAGAGATGAGCATGCTTCCAGAACTAATCCTCTAGAACAAGTGCAGGAACCTTTAACCCTCCAGA
This sequence comes from Rhineura floridana, assembly GCF_030035675.1. Taxonomy (NCBI): domain Eukaryota; kingdom Metazoa; phylum Chordata; class Lepidosauria; order Squamata; family Rhineuridae; genus Rhineura; species Rhineura floridana. The sequence goes on along the minus strand of NC_084494.1, from coordinate 28,592,288 downwards.
TGTTGCTGAACTACAACTCCCATAATCTCTGGCTATTGGCTATGCTTTCTAGGGCCGATGAGAGTTGCAGTTCAGCGTCATCTGGAGGGCCAAAGGTTCCCAACTCCTGCTCTAGAAGATGAGCTGTAAATATTGAATATTTTCATTTATTTTCCAATGCAACTAGCTTTATATATTCAAGATACCTGTATTTTATATAAGAGCAACCTAGCTATGGAAAGGTCAGGGCTGAAAGATTGCACTTATGCACTCACCACATGGGGCAGTTCTAGGCGGGAACCTAAACAGGTATGGAAAACCTGCCCTTTGCCCTCACAACCAGTCCAGGTAGTAGCCCTGCCTGCCAGCTTTCCCCTCCTAACTCTCAGTGTTGCCCTTGTAGAACTCAGCAGGGAGGAAGACGGGAACAAAACTAGAGTTGGTTGGTTCTGCCTGTCATTGGCTCTGCTGCCTTCTGCCCTACCTGACTCAACAGGCACAAGCTACCACCACTCCTCTCTCTCTCTCTCTCTCTCTGAGCTCCTCCCACTTACATGGAATTGGGCCGAGGGCCACACATAGCATATTACTATATGTGAGTATATTACTAAGAACAGCATACATTTCCGGTGCTCTCTCATACAAACAACAATGAACTCTGGTATGCAACTCCTAAAGCTCATCACTGAAAGAATCAAGGGGAGGGGATCAGTGCTTACAAAATCTGCTTAAAGGAGCTGGGGCTGGCAGAGGAAATGTTTGGGGAAAGTACCAGTCTTTCATTTTCCAATAAAATTCTCTGTGCCTCTTGGAGACTTCATTTCATATCTGTCCTCCTGAATGCCAAACCAGGCAAGCTGTGAGGACAATCATTTCAAGGTAGGTGGATTAAAGTGTGGACAGAGTGGCTGGAGGCCAACTGTCTTAGATTCTGTTCCAATTACAGGAGGTGCTGACTTGATATGAAGAAAGGTGGGAGGTGGAGTTCTTTTTTTCTCCCATAATCCTCTGCTGCTAATTCCATCACTTTTCTATTTTCCTCCAGGGCCTTATGGAAAAAATCAACATGACCTTCTTGGGGAATATCTCAGCAGTAGGAACAGCCACTCTACAGTAGTCATAACCCCCATGAACCTGGCCATTGCCTTCTTGGTCTCAATGTCCTTCCTGGTGGGAACAGCTGTGAATGGGCTCTTCCTCTGGTTCGGGGTGAAGATAAAGAGAACAGTGAACACCCTCTGGTTCCTCCACCTGATTCACACCCACTTAATCTGCTCTTGGAACATGCCTTTCATCATCGCCTGCATCCTTTTTGATTTACACTGGGCCTTGGGCACAGTTATGTGCAAGCTTCTCAACACAATTATTTCTCTGGGGATGTTCAACACTGTCTTTCTACTCACCATCATCAGCCTGGACTGCTACCTCCTCACCTGCCATCCCATCTGGTCCTGGCGCAAGCACACGATACCCCAGGCACAGAGGGTAATTGCAGGTGTCTGGCTTGGTTTCCTAGTTCTGAGTGCCCCATGCTTAGCTTTCTGGGAGACTTGAGAGGCAGAGAAGGGCAGGATTGTGTGTGTCGATAATTACGCCTTCTCCAATGACTGGGTTGGGGCCAAAACGAAGGCCCTGAGGGATCGTGTACATTTGGCTCTCTTTGTGATTCGGTTCCTGCTGGCCTTCCTGGTTCCATTCTTCATCATCATGGGCTGCTCTTATTGGGTGGGTCAAGAAATGAAGAAAAAAAGGTTGGTGAAAAGGACTGGGAAACCTTTCAGAATCCTTGTGGCTTCTCTGGCATCGTTCTTCATCTCCTGGCTTCCCTACCATCTCTTCCATGCGTCGTTGCTCCTTGGGGATCCAAAGTGATAGTAACAGTTCTGCGAGTAATGTATACAGCTGGATTCTGTTTCAATATCTGCTTCACACCCATTCTTTACATCTTTGTTGGGGAGAAGTTCCAGGAGGTCTTCAAGACATCCATGCTTGCCCTGGTTCGGAAGGTTTTGTGGATGATCCCATCACATTTGCCGACAATGTAAATACAGTGGAAGTGGTACTGGCCAACATTCAGAGGGACATAGGTCCCTCATCGCTCAGCCATGGTCAGGGATGAAGAAAGCTGTAGCTGAACAACATCCAGAGGGACATCGGTCCCCAACCCCTCTAACATTTAGCCTAAGTCTCCCCAGCTGGAGGTGAGGCATTTCACAGAAGACTGTTCCATTTTAGAGGTGAGCAAACATGGCCTCCTGAAATTAAGAACATCAGGGTATATCCAATGTTACTCAGAGTAGATCCATTGAAATGAATGGGCATGACTCAGGCCCATTAATTTCATTGGCTTTACTCTGAGTAGATCTTAGTTGAATGCATCCCACAGGAAGCTGCCTTATACTGAATCAGAGTGTTGGCCCATCGAGCTCAGTATTTTCTGCACTGACTGGCAGCAGCTCTGAAGGGTTTCAGACAGGGGTCTGTCCCTGCTCTACCTGGAGATGTTAAGGGTTCAACTTGGGACCGTCTTCATGGGAAAACAGATGGCTATGGCCCTTCCTCCATATTCACTTTATTCGTGGGTGGTGCAATTGGAGGAGACCATTCTGCCAAATTCTTTTCAGGAGAAGAAGAAATTCTCCAGCCATTTCTTGGGGATCCCCATAAGCAGTGGTTTTGGCACAGCTTGTTTCTTTTCCCTCAAAGGCCCCTTTTGCTTCCACTTCTATGAGGCAGCAGTGGCAACTGTGTGTGCAGCTTGGCTACTGCTTTGCATTCTTCTAATCTCCTGGACCGAGCATCTTTCCAGGGCATTGTGGAGGACAGTGCTGCTCACCAGAAACAATGAGGGATAATAGTTGGAAAAATGCTCCTCTTTTCTAGAAGGAGTGACACTTTTTTTAAAAAAAAATCTCAGAATTTCCTCAGGGAAAAAAAACTCCTTTGGAAAAGTTTTGTTAGGGCTCAAATTAACATTCCTGGATAACTGGCCATCCCTCTTCCATCTTTGGAATGTAACACTCATGAGAGTTTGGGAAGGTTATACCCTCCAGCGAGTGGAAGAAGAAAGGGAATTAGTTTGGAAGTCAGGGGGAAAAAGAGCATTGGAAAGAGGTTTATATTGGGAGGGGGAGGGGGCTGATGGGTTATCTAGAAATCAGCTGGTGGAAATTGGTTGGGAAGCTCTGAGTGAGTTGAAAAGCTGCTTTTAGGGACTCTGGTGCAAGGGAGGTGGTCCAATGCATTTGCTGCCTGCTGTTGCAATCTTTACTTTCCTCTGCTATCCTTGACTGCTTGTATATTACCAAATATAGCCAATGTCACCAAGTCATGGTAAGCAAAGTTCCAAGTAGGGTGAGATGCCATCTCACTTCCTCCGGGCCAAAAACCATCCCACTTCTTTTCAACAAATATAACTCAGCCTGGCCTATTTGAAATTAAACCTTCACACTTCCTTTTAAAACTTAAAATGAAACCACCCATTTCATGTTGTTCTTCCACCTAAAGCGCTGGGTGTAAGTCCTCTATTGGCCAACAGGGCCTTAGGCTGCAAAAAAGAAGAAGAAGATAGAAAACAAAAACCTTTATTCATGAGTAAACATCATTGGACACAGTGAGATTTACTTCTAAGTGCACATGCTGAGGATTGCATTGAAAAACTATGTCATGGTTTCTGCCGAACTCTCTAGCAATCTATTATTATTCAAAGGCATTCTGTTCCAAGAAATTGAGATGAAGGAAGTAGGTTATACTGAAAATCAACTTGCAGAAAAGATTTGTGTGACACACAAGCTTTTCAACTCCCATAAATATCTTGTACCCTTGGAACATTTCTTCAGTTCTATATGCCAAACTGAATGCCAAACAGTGGAAAGCTCTGAGGACAGCCATTTCTAGACAAGCAGATCAAGGTCACCAAGTGAGTGGGGCATGTCCAGAGGACTGGAGGTGGGTTGGGGTGAGGGTGGGGTGGAGGACTGTTCGAAAGCCAAATATCCTCAATTCTTTTCATAGTTATGGATGATGGGGCAGAGATTCAATTCAGGTTGCATTTAAAGCTGAATCTATCAAATCTGCAATTTCCGAAACAATACGAGAACTAAAACAGAGCCAGCCTTTGAAATTTGCATTTATCCAAACTTTGCAACGCAGTTCTCTGACCAACCAATGTTGTCAAAAATGCATCTATTAGGCGGAAATGTACATGAAAATGGATATATTCATGAACATAACATACCAACATGTATTACATTAAGAAAATTTGGCTGCAAATATGTACATTAGTCACAGCTGCAAATAAAAATGTGTTTATTAGGACAAGGTCACACTAAAATGCTGAAGACTTTTCATGAAGATTAAAAAATGGCAAATTTCTGCAAAAATGTGGAGAACTGATTTAAGATTGAGGAAAAAATGAGAAACTGAGAAAAATGAAATTGACAGATCCTTTTGTCCCTAGTTATGGAAGACGAAGACTTGAAATAGAAAAGGTGGGAGTTGGAACATCAAGGAACTTGAGGCCCTCCAGATATTGCTGGACTACAACTCCCATCATCCCTGGCCATTGGCGTGTGACTACTGGCTGGAGCTGATGGATGGCAGCTGGAGTTGAACAGCATCTGAAAGGCCACAGGTCCCTGATCTCAACAATGTGAGGTTTATTATCAGAACTCTGAACTGAAGGTAATTTGGCAGTCTTAGATCCCATCCCTCAAAGGGAAATGGGCTTGAGCAGGGAAACCTAGAATCAGGTTTGAATGCCAGCTCTTCCGTCTATCATTGTGAAACCATATGAAAATTTTATTGAATGTATACAGCATGTTTCTCCTTCTTTGAAGCCTAGTGTGCTAACTTTCTTAGCTTTGAATTTTGGTTACGCAGAGTGCATAAACTTGATCAGATGATAATATTTTTCCATTCCTCATGTTCTTAGACTATTCATTCTCTAAACTGATTCTGATCTCTCTTTTTTTGGCTCTCGTTCCCTCTATCTTCCATCTATCTCCATCTCACATCTCTCCTCCCTCTTCCTCCAGGGCCTTATGGACCAAAGGAACACAACAATGATCTTGCAGAATATCCAGATCGCACAAATGAATGCAAGCCACTCTACAGTAGTCATAACCACCACAAATCTGCCCATTGCCATCCTTATCATGGTGTCCTTCCTGGTGGGAACAGCTGTGAATGGGGTCTTCCTCTGGGTGCTGGGGATGAAGATGAAGAGAACAGTGAATACTACCTGGTTCCTTCATCTGATTCTCACGTACTTGCTCTCTTGTTCCCTCCTGCCTTTCTTTGCTGTCTTTGTCTTCTTTGATTTTGACTGGATCTTTGGCCCAATCATGTGCAAGTTTTTACTCTCCTCCTTCTCCCTGGGAATGTTCACCACAGTCTTTCTACTCACCACTGTCAGCCTGGACCGCTTCCTCATCACCTGCCATTCCGTCTGGTCCCGGCGCAACCGCACAATACCCCATGCGCAGAGGGTAATTGCAGGTGTCTGGCTTGCTTCCCTAGTTCTGAGCGCCCCCAACTTTCCTTTCCTGGAGATTCGAGAGGTGGAGGGGAAGAGAAAGTGCGGCCATGAATTCCGTGTTCACCTGGCTTTCTTTTTGGTCCAGTTCTTGCTGGCTTTCCTGTTTCCTTTCATCATCATTATGACCTGCTACTGTTGGATTGGTTGTGAAATGAAGAAGAAAAGGTTACTGAGGACTGGGAAGACTTTCAGAGTCCTGGTGGCAGTGGTGGCATCGTTCTTCATCTGCTGGCTCCCCTACCATCTCTACCGAGCTTCACTGCTGCTTATGAAAGAGTCTGAACTCATTGTGCAGGTTCTATGGGATACTGCAGCTGCTGGAGTTTGTTTCAATATTTGCTTCACCCCCATCCTGTATCTGTTTGTTGGGGAGAAATTCCAGGAGGTCTTCAAAAGATCAATTTTTGCGTTTTTGCAAGGTTTTGCAGATGATCCCGTTAGCCCTGGGGACCAGTAGTGTAGTCACAATTTCATAAGTGCAGGGTCCCTTCGTGATAGTCACAGCCACGCCCCCTCCCAGCCACATTCTTTCTAAGATTATGCAACCTTCTAACATTATAGAATAATCTGGGCCAGGTGTGAATACTGCTTTCTGCTTCTCTATCCTTCTTAATGCCGTCTCCTACAAACATCCCTAGGAGCTAATCAGCATGAAAGGGGAGTGTGTCAGCTACTGAAAAGAGTCTTCTCCTTTCACTCTGATTGGCTCTGAACAGCAGAAAAGGACAAGGAAGCATGCTAGAAGACTCTTTTCAGTGGCCAGCGCACTCTCCTTTCATGCTGATTGGTCATAGGATGCTGGAGACACGGGGCCCTGCTGGAGACACGGGGCCCTGCTGGAGAAACCTGGCTCCCAAAAAAGTAAGGGGTCTATGACCCCCTGAGACCCTGGATGACTATACCCCTGCTGGGAACAATACCAACGCTGGTGAGGAGGGTGATCAGACTCATATTCATAGCTCAATGGGTTGAGCACATGCATTGCAAGCAGGGGGCCCCAGGTTCAGTCCCCAGCGTCTCCAGATAAAGCTGTGAGAGGATGTTATCTGAAATCTCGCAGGGTCACTGTCAGTCAGTGTATGGAGTGACACAGACCAATTTGGTGTAAGGTAGCTTCTTAAGGGAAGGATCATAGCTCAGAGGCAGAGCATACATGATGCTTGCCCAAAGTCCCAAGATTCAGTCTCTGGCATCTCTAGGTTGGGCTATGAGAGACTTCTGCCTGAAACCTTGATGAGCAACTGCCAGTCAGTGTAGACAATGCTGAGTCAGAGGGACCAATGATCTGGTTCAATATAAAGCAGTTTCCTATGGATCCTAATCAACTCCTTTGAAATGTGTTGGAGGACAGCTTTGTGCATACCATGGACTGCGAAAAAGACAATTAATTGGGTGTTAGAACAAATTAAACCGGAACTATCACTAGAAGCTAAAATGATGAAACTGAGGTTATCATACTTTGGACACATCACGAGAAGACACGATTCACTAGAAAAGACAATAATGCTGGGAAAAACAGAAGAGAGTAGAAAAAGAGGAACCAAACAAGAGATGGATTGACTCCATAAAGGAAGCCACAGACCTGAACTTACAAGATCTGAACAGGGTGGTTTATAACAGATGCTATTGGAGGTCGCTGATTCATAGGGTCGCCATAAGTCCTAATCGACCTGAAGGCACATAACAACAACCACCACCTATGTATCCTATGGCAAAAGTACCCAGGAGCTGAAGGTGATTTTGAAGAGCAACCTACCATCTCCTTGAAGAAGCTAATTTGGGTCACATGTAGAGAGAAAGGTGGTTCTTACAAAAGGCTGACTGCAAGTTGGAGAGGTCCCTGTGTTCAATGCCCTTGGGGGGTGTCCCCTCCTCTGCTTGGGGGCCCGGGTGAGCTTCCCTGGCAACAGGGGTGCTCCAAGCTTTGCTTGGTGGTTATAGGGATGGGACAGAAATCTTGCATTTAATTTCTGAAACAGTGTGAGAACTGGAATCCCTTCAAAATTTGCACTTCTCTAAATTGCACTATGCAATGTGTACAAAAATACATGTACTTGGCTAAAGTGTGCAGAAACATGCACTTTGCTGAAAATAACATACCAAATGCATTATATTAGGGAACATTGCTCTGCAAAAATGTGTATAGTATGTTATGTGTATATCCGGCAAAATGGCATACAAATGTGTGTATTAGGAGAAATGTGCACTAAAAGGTTGATGGATTTTCATGAGGACTTTTTAAAAAAATAAATACATAAATAATGAACTGATGTTGAAATGTGGACAGACTTGACCATCCTTAGGTGGTTGGTGGCTGCATTTTAACCTACAATCCTTCCTATGCGAGACTGTAGTGGGGGGAATTAAAACGGCAGCTAAACCAAGCATGCAGTATTGCCCAGATCACTGAGCCAACTTTTTTTTTAAGGGAGGGCATCAGATGCCCTAGAATGCCAGGTGCTGATTCATACCATACATTTATTCCACTATTATTCCACTCTGAACAGTAATGGCTTCCTCCAAAGAATCCTGGGAAGTGTAGTTTGTGAAGGGTGTTGAGAGTTGGGAGGAGACTGCTAGTCCTGTCATAGAGCTATAATTCCTAGAGTTCTCTGGGAAGAGAGACTGACTGTTAACCTACTCAGGGGTGAGGAGACAATAAAAGAAATGTCAGTATTTATTGTGGACTATCTGCTCAATCACTGATTTTAGCCACTATTTGAATTCTCACAATTAATTTGCATTTATCCATTACTTTTTTTTTTTTTGTCACACACTTCATCCAAGGAACTCAGGGTAATGTTGATGAGTGTTTTAGCCTCCAATTTATCTCCAGAAAAGTCCTGTGAGGTAGGTTAGGTAGGTTAGGCTGAGAAATTAGGGAGTGGTTCATGGATGAATGGAGGTTTGAACCCAGGCATGAAGATTAAGGTTGTTCCTTAACTCAGGAGTCAAGCTGCTATTCCCAATTAATGTTTTGGATAGGCTTCCTCCACCTCCTTCATACTCTTGTTCTCTCATCAGGAAGAGACCCAAAGAACGAGGTGACAAACCTCTGGCCATCTAGATTTGGAGGGACTCTTGACTCCTCTCCCAGACAGCATGGCCAACAGCATCAGAGGGCTAGATGGCATCCCTGTCCCAGCTCTAGTGGGAGGTTGAGAAGGTTTATACTACAGAGGAGGAGAAGCCTGAGAGGAAATAGAACCAGGCCCCAGGGGGCAAAAGCCTTGACTGTGCTGCTGACCCTTCCCTACCTGCCGCCTCCTCAACTTGCAGCACAGAACAAGATGGAGATCATTTCTGGGCTGCCAATAAATTGCTCGGAGAGCACAGATCCAAATTGAACTGTTTGTTGGGATTCCATACACAGGAGGGGAAGGAAAAATGAGCTTCAAGACAAATAACACAAAAAAACTCTCTAACCTTGCCATGCATAGCTGACCCAAGACATGTTTTTTTTTTCTGGCTGAAGCAAAGGGGACAAGATGATCTCCTCACCCCACCCCACCCCACAGTTCCACATATAGAAGCTGGCCGGACTGGCAATATACTCTTTTTTCAGCACTCTGGTGATTGGACAGCAGCCTCCACTGCACCTAAAAGCAGCAGGCTCATTTAAAGGGCAGAGGACATACCCTGGAGAATGGCCAGACCTCAATGGTAGAGCATCTGCCTTGCGTGCAGACGGTCCCAGGTTCAGCATCACCAAGTAGTGCTGGGGGTGTCCCCTGCCTGAAACCCTGGAGAGCTGCTGCCAGCCAGTGTGGCTAATATTGAGCTAGATGGAACAATGGTCTGACTCGGTATAAGGCAGCTTCCTATGTGTGCCACTAGCAAAGGGACAGCATACTTTGCTGGGAACAGCAAGCTAGTTTGGGAGGCAGAAGGCAGACTTCAGAAAAGGATGACAGCTCAGAGGCAGAGCATCTGCTGTGTGTGCAAAAGGTCCTCAATTTACTCTCCAGCATTTCCAGGTGAGAATGGGAATTTCCACTGCCTGAAATCCTGGAGAGCTTGGCCAACCAACCTTGCTGGACAAATGTTAAGGACCTGAGAGTCTAATTAGGGCTGTGGGCCTTGGTTTTATTAGAAGCCGCTAACTATAACTTGGACAATCTGTTTGATAATGCTTGCTGCCATTCAGAGGGAGAGTGTTATTGGCACAGAGCTGCTGTGCACTGTACCCTGTGTGTGAGGTGAGGGAGTGAATACTGCATTGATTGATCATTACTTCCATTCTGAGACTAGGGTCACATTCACATTTATTCCACTATTATTCCACTTTAAAGGGTCATGGCTTCCCCCAAAGAATCCTGGGAAGTGTAGTTTGTGACGGGTGCTGAGAGGAGTCTTCTATTCCCCTCATAAAGCTACAATTTCCACAGTTCTCTGGGAGGAGGGACTGACTGTTAAACCACTCTGACATTTCTACCTCTGTGAGGAAAACTGGAGTATCCTGACAAGTCTCAGTACCTTTCCCAAACAACACTTCCCAGGATTCTTGGGGGAAACCATGCCTGTTTAAAATGAATAACTATGGAATAAATGTATGGTGTGAATGTGGCCTGTACGAGTTGTAATCTGCTTAGCTGTTTGTGTTGTACAAAGTGCCAGGGTTTTTTATGTGTTCTGATTTGATAGTATAATTTTATTTTAAAATATTTTATTTGAAATTAATATTCTGCACTGTACTTGATTTTGTATACCATTTTGAAAATTTGTTCTTTAAGTTCCGTTTGATATATCGTTCTGATATCTTTGTATTGCGTCTGATCTCTATTTTGTATATTGTTTCTGAGATTTCTTTATATTGTATCTGATTTTTATATTAATTTGTGGTTTTTTTCTTACCTTTTTGATAATTGATTTGTATTTTTATACATGGTTTTGTTGTTCTTCTGTATGGTACTGGCCTTTTACTTTGCACACTGTTTTGCAAATATGTTCTATAGTAATTGATTTTTATTTTTCTGTAAATCACTTTGAGATTCTTTGAATGGAAAGTGATTAAGAAATTTTCCAAATAAATAATAAGTAAATCTGAAGGAGCCCTTTCTACCCATGTAAATGCATTTGCATCATGCGTGCTGGTGGATGTACCTTCTCTGGACGCTACCTGTTTTCAGGTTATTCAAACCCCCTTTCCCTATAGCTTTTATGGAATGTAAAAGTTCCAAATAAATTGATGTATGAGCAAATTCTCAGCTAAAGACAGCTTCCACATTATATTTGGATGGTGTATCATGTTTTATATGTACCTGGATAAATGTACATGACTTTGAACATGCCACCCTGGATCCTTTGGGAGCAAGAGTGGGATCTAACTGTAAGAAATGAAAAATAATAACATTTCTTCTGCTTCCTAGTAAAAACAATATATATTATTAGCAGAAATTGCTTGGAAAAATGTGTACATTAAAATGCTTACAAATTTTCATGAAGGCATTTTTTTAAAAAAGAAACCATAAATTGATGCAGATAGAATTGGGGAAGTGAACTTCAGACTGGAAAAATGAGAATCTGAAATGGACACAGACAGCATGCTTAATGGACAGGGATGAGGGGAGATGTAGTCCAGCAACATCTGGAGGGCTACAGGGTAATGGGAGGAGGATGGAGAATATGTGGAGTGTGTATAGAAACCCCTGAGCTTTGCATAGCTGGAATGTAACCTGTCCAAAAGGTAAAATTCACATGCATTGCTCTGCCCACTTTTCTACTGACCCCACCCACAACTCCGTCCATTTCTGGAGACTGCTGATCTAGCTAAAGTGACCCATGCATTGGTCACTTCTCGACTTGATTATTGTAATTCTCTTTATACTGGGCTCCCCCAAAGAATACTGCAACAACTTAAATTGGTGCAAAGAGCAGCGGCTCTAATGATAACAGGAGCAAACTGGCAAGCACACACCACACCGCTCCTTCAACAACTTCACTGTCTGCCTGTTTTCTATCGAATACATTTTAAAATATTAACTCTAACTTTTAAAGAGCTGCATGGTTTGGGCCCCTCTTATTTATCCAATCGGATCTCTTTGTATGAACCCCCTTGGCTCTTGAGATCTGCCATGAATTCCCTCCTTTTTCCCGAATTCACTTGTCCAATGTTAGAAATAAGACATTTTCTGTAATTGCCCCTACTTTATGGAACAATTTACCACAAGAAATACGTCTGTCTTCTTCCCTCTTAATTTTTCGTCGGCAGCTTAAAACCTTTTTATTTTCTTTAGCTTTTAAACCGTGAGATGTTGTTGTACCTTGTTATTTGATATTAATTGTTTATTACCGTTCTGTTATGCTGCTCTGAATTTCTTTGGAAAGAGAGTGGGATAGAATTTTTTTTAAATAAATAAAATAAATAAATAAATATGCCCCCCCAAAGCTGCCCCTGAAGAAATGAGGCCCTCGAACTGAAAAAGGTTGCCCACCCTGATCTATCTACACCAACACTTTCCAACTTAGTATCCTCCATTTATTTTGGACCACAACTCCCACCATCCATGACTGTTGGCCATGCTGGATAGAGCTGATGGGAGCTGTAGTCCAAAACATCAGGAGTCACCAAGCTGGAGATGCCTGGTCTACAGTGACTGGTAGTGGCTGTACAGGGTTTCAGAAAGGTGTAAGAAGAAAGCAAAGGAGAGGACTGTGAATCTCACCTGTCTCTTTGGAGAAAACACTTTCAGTCCGCACCTGCTCAACGTGACACTTCCTAAGCCAGGGATGGGTAACCTATGGCCCCCCAGCTGTTGCTGGGCTCCAACAGCCCTTGCCAGCATGGCCCATGGGCAGGAACATTGGGAGCTGTAGTCCAGAAACGTAAGAAGGGCCACAGATTCCTCACTGCTGTCCTAAGCAGAGTTGGTATGACCAGGTTATAAGCCTACAAGCTGTACAAGTAACAAACAGCCTGGCTTGTTGTAAATGCTAAGCAAACTCTTCAAAATGAGGCCATTCAATTAAAACAGTCTTTGTGTTCCTAGGAAGAAGGTTTCAAAGACTAAAAACATAGTTTTTCATCGCCTTTTCAGTGGTGACTTCCTGCCTATGGAATATTCTCCCCAGGGAACCTGGAACCATCTTTATCCATTTCTAGGTGCCAGGCAAAGACCTTCCCCTACACCCAGGCCTTTGGCCCTTGGTGACCTCTTTTAATGGGGGCAGGATTTGTATATCTGCCCATTATTTGTATTGATTGTGTTTGTTTTAATTTGGTTTTTAATTGTCAGAGATTGTTTTTAGACTTTATGGATTATGTTTGTTTTTAATTGGTTATGTAAGTCACTTTGGGTCACCTGGTGATAAAAGTGACATTATCATCATCATATCACAGGATCTTGTCCTGCTGGAATCTGCTACATCACACAAAACACAACAAGTATGCTATAGAAGGGTCCCCCCCCCATCATCTAGTTCGTAGCTGTGCATGGAATAACAATTCCAATCCATGTTCATGGTTACGTATGTGAGAACAAAGAGCAGCAGTTTATGCCGTTTCATTTGAAATAAACATGTTGATGCACTTTCATTATGTGGGCTGAGCGCATCCAAGAGCGCACAGCTGAAATTGTGACGCCGTTGGCTCCCCTGAGCAAATGAACATTGCCATTATCCTTGCTTGCTTCTGCCCTCTGGTGTCCATGAATCCTTCCTCAAATACTAGAAGGCCAAGAAAAAGAACAAGGAACAAAACATGAGCCTAGAAGCAGATGGCAACATGAGAGAGTCATTAGCCAGAAGATGGGAAGGAGGAAGCCCCTGAAATCAAGCCCAATAAAAGTGAAGGGGGATTTGGGTGGACTCTCATTGCTATTGTCATTTCTTTCATGTGACTCCACTGCTCAAACAAACTGGCTCCAGAGGCAGGTGTCAAAACTAGAAGGAGGAGATCACCTGATAATGGGTGCTTGACAAGCCCCTTTCACCCAAACTGTGCCTTTACCTGCCCCACACCTGATGTAATATATAGGATGCCAGTTACAGGGAAGATGGCATGGCTTGGCAAAAAAAAAAGGCTTTTTAGGCCAAGTGGAGGCCTGGGGGATGTTATCAGGCCCAAGGGCCACAGATTCCTCATCCATGACTTACTTGATCAGGAAAATGCCGAGCAGGATGAGAATGGCTGAACTCAAATGGAGCACGTGGCCATCTGGAAAGGAGCAAAATTAAAAGTCAAGGTGAATGAGCCAGACCCAGGAATAGTATCTCTCCCTGCAATACCACAATAGATCACGAGAGGGTGCTATGCAAGAGAAAGAAAGCACAGAGTCAAGCACAGGCAAGATTTTATCACACCGGGGTGGCTAATCTGTGACGATTGCAAGAGCACTTGTGATGGCCAGAAACTGGTATTCCGAGCCATACTGCCTCTGACAGTAGCTGGTAGCTCATTGACTGCATGGAGCAGCCTTCCCCAACCTGATGCCCTCCAGATGTTGTTGACATTGTACTACAAGTCCCATCATCCCTGACCATTGGCCATCCCATTGGCTGATGGGATCTGGAGTTCAAAAACATCTGGAGGGTGGGGATAACGCTTGCATAAGGGAACACAGAGGTGGGTGGGAGCCTCTACCAACTCACCCATCCATGAAGATGGACAAGGGAGGGGGTGAATGGCAAAAACCAACCACTGCCTCTCGCTCATTCTTTTCCCCCTCCACTTTCTCAGGGGGTGGTGGGGATGGTTGCCTCTAATGATCAGCAAGAGCAGCGATGGCAATGAGATCATCCCCCGCCTGATATCTCCCACTGTGTGGCAAAAGAGGAGGAGGTGAACAGAGAAATGGAACATGTTGACCTCAGGAGTTGTTGGGCTCCAACCGCCATCAACCCCAGCCAGCATGGCTGATGGTAAGGAATGATGGAGTAATTTTGCTGGCTATGTTTTCTTACTGTTCTGATCCCAGAAGATAGGGAGAGATGGTGACATTTGGTGGGGGGGGGAGGTGATATGAAGTCACAGACACATCATGGTGTTCTCAACTATTGCCTGTACTGCAGGGTAAGTGTATGGCTAGTGAGGAATTTGCCTAGTACATCCAGGGTGGGTGTGAAGGTCACCGTAAGTCCAGCAGTTATTATGGTTATAGGTTGCATCCGAATGCCCTCTTATAGTGAGTGAGGATACAGCCACAGATTTCAGACACTGAATAGTTTCAGTGGCTTCAATTTGTGGTTTTTTCCACCTGGGGTTGCATTTCCGCAGTCTGAAGCTAACTTCTCAGAAAGCTTTGCAAATGTGTGAAATCATCATAGGACTCCTGACGATGTGGTCAAGCTGCTGAATGCTGTGTTGCACGCTACTGTGCTGCTAGACTTTGCAAAGCAACCAGTGAAGGGAGATTTATTGATCAAGCTCGATGGGTCAGGTTCTGCAGCCCTGGTTTATGTTGTAACTCAGGGCTAGGGCAGCTGGGGCCCTCCAGATGAGACTCCTACTTCCACAGCCACCATGGCCAATGGTAAGAGATGATGGGAACTGTAATCCAGCAACATCTGGAAGGCCACCGTTTCCTCATACCTGCTTGAATCCCTTGCTTGAAGTGTAGATGCAGCTAGTTTTGGAATGGAACCAACAACTTACCTTCCACTTAAGAACTTAAGAAGAGCCTTGCTAGATCAGGCCAATGGCCCAGCTAGTCCAGCATCCTGTTCTCACAGAGGCCAGAAACAAAAAGCGGGGAAAGCACCAAATGAAGATGAAAAAGAAGAGAGAGAGGCTCTGGTGCTGAGTGTGGATTTATTGAAATGCTCTACGCGTTTCAGAAATACTTTCCTTCCTCAGGAGCTGAAAACATTTAAACAAACCTAAATTACTGTTGCGGAGACAACACAGTGGTCATAAACATAACATTTTTGAAGACCACATACAATATAAATCATTAAAAAACCCTTTTTTGAATAATTAACAGTGATACATCCTTGATCACTAACATTGAACTAACATATTATAAAATCATAATGTATGGCTAAAATTAAACAGAACCTTATATTCACTATTACAAAGCAGCTTAAAAAAACTCCTTCCCCTAGAAAAACAAACGTCCTGTACTAACCCGTGGGGCTATGTTTCCTTAGCTCTATCAAAGCAATAAAAATTCATTACCAAAGCCCCATGCTGAACGTGAATCAAACTTAAAGGCTGCTAATGTTCACACATATGAGTATATAGGTTAGCACAGCTGTATAATCACTATGTGAATTTTACTGATCCAGCTAGTATTTACAGTGAAAAACTAACATGTACAGTTGTCACAGATGGTAAACCAATTTCCATATAGAAGCCGTGATTTCTTATTTTATTTAAACTCAGAAAAATCCAAGTCTTCATTTAACCCTAGAGGTGCCAAGCTTTTCAGAGAGATTATCCAAAATAACTCTCTCTTGCTAAGTAGTCTATCATTGCCCACATTTCTTTCAGTGGCCCAGAATGTAATAGCATTTGGCTTATGTTGTTCCTCAACAAAGTGTCTGACCAACGGGGCACCCATTCTTTGGTGTCTTAGGTTACAGAGATGTTCCCCAATTCTACGTTTCAATGGTCTTGATGTCTACACTACTTTGCTGTTTTTAAATGAAATAGTGGCATACCAATATATAAATATATAAAATTCTTTGGCAGTTTATTAGATAGAGTACTTGTATGCTCTGGACTCCTGAATAGTTAGAATGGAGATGGGGGTGAGAGAACCTTTAATTCTTCTGTTTGGGGGTAAGGTGTTTTGTTTATTTATTTATTTTTAATTCTCATTGTCTGTTCAGGTTTCTAGCCCCTATGTGCATGGTAAGTATGATCTGGGAAAGCACCCTTTAATCCTCTAGCTTTGAAAGGCTTTCTTGTCACACTCTTATGTTGTAATTTTGCCATCATATATATTGTTTTGTCATTTGATTGACTGATGACCTTTAACTGCACTCTACGGTATGTTTTGAGGGGCCTTTAGGCCAAAAAAGCAGTATATTAATCATCATATCATATAACTAATTCAATCATTAAAACAAAGCTTTTATTCAGGTATGGGGGAAAAATAACAATATGGCATTTAAAAGAGCATCCAGATGCACATCAGCTACATGCAACAATCCCTCTTCCTGGATTAAGAAACAAGCCTGAAATCAGGAAGTCAGTGAACACAGAATATGAGGGATATGGAGCAGGACAGTTTCTGAGTAAATGCACTGAATGATTGTACAGGCAGCCTTTGGAAAGAGAGACTGCAACAATATTCATGGCCGGATGTCCAGCTCAGTTGAGGACTTGGTGCTTGTCGTGCTCTGGCTGCTGTCTTCAGAAAAGGCATTCTCGAAGGCAGAGAGGAGGGAGAGTTTCAGCTTCTCCTTGAAATCATGTCCCATGAAGACATATAGGATGGGGTTGAGACAGCTGTTGATGAAAGCCAAGCTGGACGCCAAGGGGTAACCAATGCGCAGCACCAAAAGCAGCTCAGGCTGTACTGCAAGTTTTGTCTCAAGGAAAGAGAAGACATGATAGGGGAACCAACAGATGAAAAAGGCCACAATCACTGCAGTGATGACCTTGAAGGGCTTGCTCGATTGAGCCAACTGGTCCCTCTTCAGCTTCAGAACAATCGCCCCATAGCAAAAGAGGATGGCACTAAAGGGGATGGCGAAGGCAAAGATGAAACGGCTGATGATGATAGCTTGACGGTTGAGATTCACTTCTTCCTTGGTCTTGCCATAATTGTTAAAGCAGTTGATCTGGTTTTTATTGTTTGGGGATGGGGCAGTGTCCCGGAAATGGAAGTATGGTGAACACAGCACCAGAGCCATGATCCAAACACCCAAGGCCACAAAGGAAGCCAGCCGGGGGGTGCGGTGATTCCGAGACCACACAGGGCACCACACGGAAATGCATCGGTCGACGCTGATGACCATGAGGAGGTAAACACTGGCGTAGAGGTTGAAGAAGGCAAGGGTGCTGATGAGCTTGCACATGGCCAGGCCAAATGGCCAGTGAAAGTCCAGGGCGATATAGGCAACAGTCAGGGGCTGGAAGAAGGTGAAGGTGAAGTCAGTAATGGCCAAATTGAGGAACCAGACTGTGTTGACCGTCTTCTTCATACGGAAGCCAGCGATAAAAATGACCAGTCCATTACCGGTGACTCCCAACAGGAAGGAGAGGCTGTAGATTACCATTGTGACAAAATTTATCCGTTTGTACAAGGCGTAGGCCTCCTCATCATACTTCTGCCCCGAACCAGGAGAGGTATTGAAGATGGAGCCATTAGAATTTATTTGGGAAACAGTAAAATATGGTGGTACAGTTGTGTACTCCATTGCCTTCAACGGAGGCTCCTCACTCGTGTTTTTTCCCTTTTCCTGACTGAAAAAAGAGAAGAGATAAGAATATAAGAAATGAGCATGGATTGGACTAGATGACCTCTAAGTAGGTTTAGCATTATTTTGTCATTTCAAAAAGAGTACATTTGGCTTCGATAAGTGAAAAGTAAGAGTAATCTGTTTTACCACCTCTAAAAGAGTACAGTTGGTAACCCTACCTCTAAGGCATCTTCCAACTCTAGAATTCTATGGTAAGAGCTACCTGGTTGGATCAGATTCATATCCATCCATTTCCCACAGCTGACAGCCAAATACCTCTAGAGCACAGGTGAGGAACCTGCAGCCCATGGGCCTACTTGCTCTGCCCTAACACCATATATGATGTCAGGCAGTGGAGGCTGGTAGCTCTGATGTCAGTGAAGCAGTGAATCTGCTCCAGGTTTTAGTCAGAACTTTCAAGGAGCTCTCCAAGGTGCTGTTCAGACTAAAACCTGGAGTTCATTCCCACTGACACTGGAGCCACCAGTCTTAACTGATGTAGGTGTGGAGCAGGTAAAAACCTGGCTCAGCCAAAAGCATGTTTGCAAGCACAAGCTGATTGGTGGTGCCAGCAAAGCCTCTTTCAAAGCCCTGTACGAAAGAGCACTTTGAAAGGAGCTTCTGAAGATCAACAACCAGCTGCTTTTCATCAACAAGCCCTCTGAAGCATTATCTTGCCCAGCCCTTTGAAAGGGTTTTCTGAAGATCTAACAATCAGCTCCAACCAATGGTCAAATTTGGCCCACCAGGCTATAAAAGCTCCCCCACCCCTGCTCAAGAGGGTCTCAAAGAGTGAAGGAATGCAACTGCCTTTCCCAGTTACTTGTCCCTGGCATGTGGTGATCATGTGGTCCTCGGCCATAAGCATGATCATCAAAAAAAAAAGCTTTGTTCAGTTTGGTCTATGACCGTAAATAAAAATCAATCAATCAATCAATCAAAAAGCTTTTGTTCAGCAATGGGACAGAAGCATGTAGTTTACAAGGTCATCCACATGCAGATCATCTACAAGCAAAGACCGCTCCTCCTGGATCAAGAAACAGGCCTGAATTCACTGAATACAGAATATGAAGGAGATATCTTGTCTCTTATACGGAGTTCCCTTTGTCTGCTGGAGTTCACAGCTATTACTTGAGCCATTGAGTTCAATCCCCAGCATCTCCAGGCAGGGCTGGAAGAAGCTCCTGCACCCTAGAGAACCCCATCTGCACCATACATTTAAAGCCGTATCACACCCCTTGAAACAGTCATGGCTTCCCCCAAAGAATCCTGGAAGCTATAGTTTGTTATGGGAGCAGGCAGGTAGGTGAGCCCTGTTCCCTTCATAGAGCTACAATTCCCAGAGGGGTTGATTATTATCTATTATTATTTATTAGCTTTATATCCCACCCTTCCTCTCAGTAGGAGCTCAGGCCAGCAAACAAAAACACTAAAAACACCCTAAAACATCATAAAAACAGACTTTAAAATATATTACAACAAAACATCCTTAAAAACATATTAAAAGAAAACATCTTTAAAAACATCTTAAAAAAAAAGCATTAAAAACATATTAAAAAGCAATGCCATCACAGACGCAGACTGGAATTAGGTCTCTACTTAAAAGGCTTGTTGAAAGAGAAAGGTCTTCAGCAGGCGCTGAAAAGATAACAGATGGTGGCTGCCTAATATTTAAGGGGAGGGAATTCCAAAGTGTCGCTGCCACAGAACTAAAGGTCCATTTCCTATGTTGTGCAGAACGGACCTCCTGATAAGATGGTATGTGTAGGAGGCCCTCACCTGCAGAGTGCAGTGATTGACTGGATATGTAAGGGGTAAGATGATCTTTCAGGTATCCTGGTCCTGAGCTGTATAGGGCTTTAACAATCAGTCTCTTCCTGGGGAACTGTAGCTCTGTGAGGGGGTCTTCTCACTCTCAAAATGATAAAGCAAAGAAAAAGAGACCCAGTCTCACCCTCTGGTAAGCTTTTGGGAGTGGGAGGAGAACAGACTGACCTGGGAGAGGGTGAGGAGGAAGAAGGTGGGTTTATGTTGGAGTTATACCCAGCAAGGCCTGCCCTTCACAGAGAGACCAGGCAAAGCACATCTAGGCTAGCTCCTGTATGCCGAGAGAGAGAGAGAGAGATTCCACATTGTTCAGGAGCAGCTTCCCATCCTCCAGAAAGGCTTTTGGGGTGCCTATGTGGCTGCAGGAAGGGAAGGGAAGGGTTGCTTCCTAACATATCTTAGGATCCAAGCCACTGGGATGTATTTAATATTAGCCCAGGGCCACATTCACACTGTATATTTATCCCACTATTATTCCACTTTAAACAGTCCTAGCTTCCCCTAAAGAATCCTGGGAAACATAGTTTGTGATGGGTGTTGAGAGCTGTTAGGAGACCCCTATTCTGCTCACAGAGTTCCAATTCTCAGAGTTCTCTGGGAAGAGGGTCTGACTGTTAAACCACTCGTGGAATTGTAACTCTGTGAGGAGAACAGGAGACTTCTAACAATTCACAGCACCCTTCCCAAACTACACTTCCCAGGATTCTTTGGGGGAAGCCGTGACTTTTTGAAGTGGAGTAAGTGTATGGCGTGAATGTGGCCCTACTCAGAGAAGACCCATCCAAATTAATGGATGCAACTAACAAGTCCTTTGACTTCAAAGTGTCTACTCCCACCAATAGGGAAGAAAGAGGACATAGGAAGCTGCCTTATACCGAATCAGATTATTGGTCATCTATCTCAGTATTGTCCACACTGATTGGCAGTAACTCTCCTGGGTTTCAAGCAGGGGACTCTTCCACCCTGGAGATGCTGGGATTGAACTTGGGACCTTCTGTATGCAAAGCAGATGCTCTACCACTGAGCTCAGCAAACCAAACCCCACCTACGCTGGTGAGGTAAGTGCAGTTCCTTTTCCTGCCTTCTGAAAGCAGAAGACTTCCCAGAGGCCACGAATCTCAGAATGGGTAGCTTGACCTTCCTGTGCCCGGGGAACACTGACATATGTGTGAGGCATGACCGCCCAATATGACCATAATCGCAGGACTTTCTTCCATTTCACAAGCATGGCCTAAATTGCACAAGATGCAATTTAGGATGTGGAGAGGGACCCTGAGGTAGATTCTGCTGGTAGAGCATTGTGCAAAAGTAGATCAAGCAGACTTCCTGTAGCCTAACAGCGGCATAAAGGAAAGCTCTCCCAGCACTAAGGCATGACAAAGTGCACCTACTGAAATCAGTGGAGGCTACATCCATCACAGAGAACAGGGGCACAGTCCCTCCCACCTCAGTGTGCCCTCAACCAGTCCCCACCTGCCTGCCTTTCTTCTTATAACTAGCCCAGGAGTTGACATTGGATGTCCGCTTCCTCCTCCATAGTCTCAGTGTGGCCCTTGCAGAACTCAGTAGCAGAACAGGGACAAAACAAGAATGAGTTCCCTCCAGCTGTCATTGGCTCTGAATCCACAGGCTCTTGGCTTCCCTGCCTTCTGCCCTGCTAGTCCCAATGGACACCAGCCACCACTGCAAAAATTTTTTTGACACATACTGCAGATCCAAAAGATTATTTCTCCATCCTTCTGCATTAACCAAGAGCTGCCCAAACAACGCATTTGCAGGAAAGGGGTGTGTGTTGAAGGATAAGAATGGCCAAAGGAGGAGTTGTGCACAAGAAGCCTCCTAGTAAAGATCGTAAGAGATGCAAGTCTAGCTGAGCTACAGTAACAATGGGATTATTAGTAGGGTTGACAACTCACCAGAGAAGACATGCCCTAGTCTGTGATTTGTCTTTTACAGATGGGTTGGCAGAATTTGGCAGGCGAAGATCCCTCTCTGTGTCGTGGTAGAGTTAAGCATTAGCAAAGGATAATGTCTGATGATCAGGCTGATGCTAAAGACACAGGAGCTGGTTAAACGCCTGGCAATCCTACCTGTTAGTCCCTTTCAGAGGGCAAATCTACTAGAGGGGAACCAAAGACAGAACTGATTAGACCATATTTATTTATTTATTATTTGATTTATATCCTGCCCTTCCTCCCAGCAGGAGCCCAGGGCAGCCATAAAACGAGCCCTGCTAGATCAGGCCAAAGGTCCATCTAGTCCACCGTCCTGTTCTCACTGTGGCCAACTAGATGCCCTTGGGAAGCCCCCAAGCAGAGCCTGACCACCACAGCACTCTCCCCCGCCTGCATATCCCAGCAACTGGTATTCAGAGGCTGCCTCTGACACTGGAGGTAGAACCCAGCCATTGTGGCTAACTCAAGAAAGCAGAGATTAGGGATGGATGAGAAATTTGATAAAGGCAAACTATACATCAGATAGTTCATACATTCACCATCTTTGTGGAACGGTCTTGTTTGCTTCACAACTTTTCCTGATACCATTTTTTAAAAAAAACAAACAAAAAACAGTGTTGAAGTAACAACATTGTTATCAATGACATTTTCATTGAAAATTTTCATCTGAACTGCTGAAATGTGTATTCCCTTTAACTTCTGTCTCACTGAGGTGATGACAGTAACCACTAAACTTCATTGTTTAATTATTAACCTGTCTTCCCCTTGTATATGTTTTTTTAAAATCTCTGTGACTTTAGCTAAGCTCGCAGTTCTTTACTACTCTGTAGTCTCAGACAGGCCAGAAGTATCTTGCCAGCAGCACACTGAAAAACTGACCAAGGTGTTGGGGGGGGGGAAGAGGAAGCAACATAAGTAAGTTAATTGTAGGTCAGCTAAGTTGGTTAACTGTTGGTCAAACAGGCTAACTATAAGATCAAGCGCTCAGCAGACAGTAGCTCTCAAGGCTTGAAGATAAACTGGATTTACTTTTCAACTTCCAAAATTACATCACATAGTTGAGCTGGAAAAAAATTCAGCTGCATAAGCCTTATTTAATTGCTGGGGGGATGGACTTTCGTCCCCTCTCCTGGGACAGACAGTAACGTTGCTGGGCAATCATCTGATTCATTTCCTTTCTAATGATTTTTTTTGTGGGGTGGGGGGTTATGCATATACAAAACGCATAACAATAAGAAAAAAAAACCCAAAACAAGGAGAAGCCAACAACCAATTCTATGTATACCATTTTGTCCCATGGGTACTGGAGGACACTCCCACCAAAGGTGGAATATGTACCTCTAGCACTGCCTCCACGCCCACATGTTGGTGCTATGTTAGCCTGACAAATTTGCTTTTGAATTTAAAAAAAATCACAGGCCAATATTAGAAAAAAATGAAAACAAAATTATTTTTCAGCAATGGAAAAAAGACAAGATGGGAACAGAAGATAATGAAGGGCTAACTACAACGGACTGTAACCAGCTATCAGTTTGTCAAAATGACAACCAAACTGGCACCAAACTGCAAACTACATCCGTAGTTGAGAAGTATAAATGGATGTAATTTAGGGTGGAGATGCTTGAGGAATTTGTTCTTTGTGGATTCCAGTGCAAACTGAACTGATCTGTACCTCCTGGACTAATGTCTGGATAGGAACATAACTACCTTCTGTTTTTTGCACCTTGTATTTTGCAACTCAGTTGCCAGCTCAAGAAAATACCTTAACACATTGAAAAATACATTTTCTTTTTTTTTAGAAAAGCATATTTTAAGAGAAAATAAATTTACGAATGCATATTTTCTGAGAAAATGATTTCAACAATGCATACTCAAATGCATTTTTGGTGGGATTTTAAAAATAAGTTGCAGATTAATGTGGACAGAAGAGGGAATGGGTTTATGAATGAACACATGTGAAAGTAACAGGGGCCAGAAAGAGACTTCTCCAGAATTGATCTGCATTCCTCTCCTTTCCTAGCCTTTACTCTCTTCTCCTTATAGAACTGTTATCTTCTCTATGTCTTTCCTTCCCAGACCAACAGCTCTGTACTTTTAACAGCTCCATTTGGGACAGAGGCAGCTTATCCCATGAAGGGGATATAGTGATGTGGGAAGATGCGCTTAATGCATTTCTCCTGTCATATTTTAAGAGCATTTCTTCTATTGGGAAATGATAGGGGGGAAGATGGTAACCCTCCCTCCCAACCTAGATGTACTTACGTTATGCAAGGATGATGACTTCTGCTGTGCCTCTGACTTCTGCCTGTAGCCTGGAAGTGTTCTGCTCAGACTGCACACATTAATATTTGGGGCAACGAGGGGAGGGGGAGAGAAAAGCAGAAGCAAGAGAGAACATAGCAGCAAGCGAGCCCCATTGTGCAATTCAGCGCAAATGGAATGCTAAAGCTAAACACAGGAAGCACAGTGACATTTTGTTTCCAGAAAACCACAATGGGAAATGGGGAAAATTTGGGGTTTAATGGGGTAATTTGGGGTTTTTCTTATGTTTATCTCTGCAACTAATGATCTGATTGACATGTAATTTCAGACGTAAGTTAGCTATTTGTTCCCAAAACATTGTAATAAACATTGCATTGGAAACACTTTACTGGAACTTATCAAAAAGCTCTGCATGTCGCATGATGACAAGCATCATATTATGTTATATACGATTGCTACGTTTGTTGTATGTGTGTGCCTATTTCTGTATAAGGAAATGAAGTGAGGCTTATTCTATTTTAAAATAAGTTCATAATACAAAATCCAGCATGCCCCATTCAAAGCTATAAAAAGATGAAACATGCAAGTTGTTTTCCTATGTGATGTGCAATGTGTTTTAGCAAAATGCTGTACTATAGAACAATATGTCCTAGTTTCCAAGGCGGGGGGAATCCCAGTTATCATATTTTCCAGAGAAACCTTGATGTTAGTTTATTAATAATACAGTTTTTTTACTGAAAATTTAAATGGCTCAGAAGATCGTAAAATCGAGGTTTTCTGGAGAAATAGAATATAGAATGGTTCAACCCAGCACGTGCTACATTACGAGTGTAGTTTGTCAACAAGTGTACCTGAGTAATTTGTTGTTATATGCCTTCAAGTAGATTATGACTTATATGGTGACCTATGAATCTTTTTGGATATATTCATAGGGTTTTCATGGTAAGAGGTATTCAGAGGTGGTTTATTATTGCCTTCCTCTAAGCCTATGGCACCTGGTATTCCCAGGCAGTCTCCCATCCAAGTACTAACCAGACCTGACCCTGCTTAGCTTCTGAGATCAGATGAGATCGGGCATGTTCGGGGTAGTATGGCCATAAGCACCTGAGAAATAGTCACTTCGATTTGCAGGTGGAGTGTGGTGGTGGTAGAGTGAATCAAATGTGGACAAACTGCCACATTCAATGCCTTCCTGGGCTATCATGGGCAGGGTGGAAGTGAGGGCAGAATGGCACTTTTCAACACAACTGTGTTGTGTTGTTTTTTTGCTTTACCAACTTTCCTAATGGTAATTTCCCTAACGGAAATTCATTTTGTCAGCTCCAGAGATGGCATAATGTCCTTCCTGGTTGGGTGTGGGTTGAGGATGGGGGACTGGGAAAGCTATGAAAATTTTGGAGAAATGCTTTCTCCTGACCCCGCCACAGGACACCCCTGGTCCGCCCCTATTCCACCTCTACCAATGTCAGAGGAGCTCCAATATTGCTGAGGCTAGGACTGCAGAGGTTTTTGTAGTGGCAGGGAGACAACCTACGTGGTTAAGTCTCCTGCTCCAAGGGAGAACTTCTCTTTTTCTCTCTGTGTCTCTCCTCAGAAAGGGAGGTTCACACTGTCATATGGGCCTGGGACACCCTTCCATAGACTATAGTAGCAGGCATAGTTAATGGCCACTTTTTTCATCAGACTCATCAATCTCTAGTGCAGGAGTTGGGAACCTTTTGCCCTTCAGATGCTGTTGGACTCTGACTCCCATCATCTCAGGCCATTGTCCATGCTTGCTGGACTGATGGGAGTTGTAGTTCAGCAACATCCAGAAGGCCAAAGGTTCCTCATACTTCTAGTCCATCTGGCATTTTGACTGACATTTACCCTACATGATAGACATGCCCCCAGACAACTACATTTCCCAGAGCTCCATCCCTTCTTGCATGAGCATCTGATCAGGATAGCATGGATTGTGGGGCTGGGAGATCAAGATACCACACTAGGGATGGGATCTGTTGGCCGGTGCTGGCTTGAAAGCATTTCGTCTACCTAACAGCCTGGCATCAACTTGAGTTCGTTCTGTATCCACTAGCCGCTGCTTTTACTGATACGTGGTGGTTGTTTTTTTGCTTAGAAAAAATATCAATATTAAAATTGATGTTTTAAAAGGAAGTATGTATTTTGAAAGAAATATTGGTATTTCCTTTAAAAATATTGGTATTTTGAAGGAAGTATTGATATTTTAAAAAGAAATATCGATACATTATCATTCTTACAATCAATGTCTCAGAGGCAGTTTTTTTTAAAAAAAAATGTCTATTCTCAAAAATGGCTGCAGAAATTCACTTCATTAAAATTTGAACCTCAGCAACTGAGAATAAGCGGATTAATGGAAAATTTGGTACCAAATCCGAATTGGGTGGAATTCTAGCATATCCCTATACTACATTGGTGTGTGACTACCACCCTCCCGCTTGCAGAGCCTCATCTGGCTCTGGTCTCCTCTGTGTACCTGGAATTAAAGGTGCTAGACTGGCAGGCATGCAGGAGATGGCCTTTTCAGCTGTGCCCCCCAGGCTTTGATATGAATGAATGAATGAATTTATTCATACGGTCAGAGACCAATACAAAGGCATCAAAAATACAGTATTAATACAACCAATATAAAGACATCAAAAATACAGTGTTAATACTGCACAAAATAAAACCAGGAGCACGTTCTAGGGAAGACCAGGCTTTGGTATACCCTGCCCACAGAAGCCCACTCTGCTCCCTCCCTGATGGTGTTTCAGAGACTTCTGAAAACCATCTTCTTCCAGAGAGCCTCTGAGAGAGACTGAAGGTAGAGCCTGAAACTCATTTTATTTCCCCCCCCTTTTGAGTTTTACCTCTTTAGTCCCTCTTTTAATAACACTCATCGTGAACAGTTAACTGTATTTTAATCCATTTTAATGTTTATTGTGTTTTTATTTACTGTGTGTGATTGTATTGTGAGCCACCCTGAGTGCCCTATTGTGGGGAAGAAGGGTGGGATAGAAATGTTTTAAATAAATAAATTACATTTGGTGGCCAAGCTGACAACACAATTGCTGCTGCTGCCGCCACTTACAGCAGAAGGAAAAAAAGAACAGAGAGCAGCACAAACACAACTGTTTTATTCATGATTAATTTGACCTATTTGTAACATCTGTTTCTGATTACAAATGATTAGTCACATGAGGAAGAACCTTTACAGCAAATGTAAATTGTAATCCATGGAAGCTGTGTTTATTCTGTTCTTGTCCTGTGTGGGATGCAATCTCGGTCCAAAATCCTATTTGCATTTTGGCTAAGTTTATGTTGTACACTACTTGTGAGTTCTGGGGAAAAAAAGCTATATAACACGAAGTTATACCTGCAGTAAACCAGAGCTTGGAAGTAACTTGTTAGAAATAACGAGTTACTTGTAATTTGTTACAATTTTGCATAACGAGTGGGTAACTTCATTACATTTTGTATGTAACAGAACGAGTGGTAATTTCATTACTTTTGAGTTGCAAATGTAACTTTTTTGCGTTATATTTGGACGTTACTGGGGGGAAAGTAGGGGAAATCATCTGCTGCTGTGATTGGTGGAGGAAAGATATGTGCCTCAAACTGGGCTTCTGCGCTGTTTAGCTCTTCCCTCGTGCTCTAGGGAGGCATGAGGGAGGAAGTGGAGAGTCTGACAGAGCTGGAGGGCAAGGAGGAGTAGAAGGCAGAAGCAGCAGAATGGAAGTGAAGAGCTGTGGAGGTGAGTGTATGTGTTACCCTTTCCAGCCTACTCTCCTTGCCCCCCCCCACTCGTCCTGCCTCCCTCAGCCTGCTTGCCTGCCCCCTCTGCTCTTCCTGGCACCCCCTGCTTGTCCTTGCACCCCCTTTGCATCCCCTCCGCTTGTCCTTGCACCCCCTTTGCATCCCCTCTGCTTGTCCTTGCACCCCCTTTGCATCCCCTCCGCTTGTCCTTGCACCCCCTTTGCATCCCCTCCGCTTGTCCTTGCACCCCCTTTGCATCCCCTCCGCTTGTCCTTGCACCCCCTTTGCATCCCCTCCGCTTGTCCTTGCACCCCCTTTGCATCCCCTCTGCTTGTCCTTGCACCCCCTTTGCATCCCCTCCGCTTGTCCTTGCACCCCCTTTGCATCCCCTCTGCTTGTCCTTGCACCCCCTTTGCATCCCCTCCGCTTGTCCTTGCACCCCCTTTGCATCCCCTCCGCTTGTCCTTGCACCCCCTTTGCATCCCCTCCGCTTGTCCTTGCACCCCCTTTGCATCCCCTCCGCTTGTCCTTGCACCCCCTTTGCATCCCCTCCGCTTGTCCTTGCACCCCCTTTGCATCCCCTCCGCTTGTCCTTGCACCCCCTTTGCATCCCCTCCGCTTGTCCTTGCACCCCCTTTGCATCCCCTCTGCTTGTCCTTGCACCCCCTTTGCATCCCCTCCGCTTGTCCTTGCACCCCCTTTGCATCCCCTCCGCTTGTCCTTGCACCCCCTTTGCATCCCCTCCGCTTGTCCTTGCACCCCCTTTGCATCCCCTCCGCTTGTCCTTGCACCCCCTTTGCATCCCCTCCGCTTGTCCTTGCACCCCCTTTGCATCCCCTCCGCTTGTCCTTGCACCCCCTTTGCATCCCCTCCGCTTGTCCTTGCACCCCCTTTGCATCCCCTCCGCTTGTCCTTGCACCCCTCCAGAGAGGGTGAAAATTGGGAACTGGCAAGAGACTAGGAGGTAGGTGCAGTCTCATACTTCTGTTTGTGTGTTTTGCTTCAGTTATGTGCCTCTCATAGAGCGACTCTCACTAGGCAGCAAGAGATGACTACCCCAAGCAACTAATTTGGGGCACCATGCAACACATTATTAGCTATTTTAATTTTTGGATGTTGTATATTTACTGTCAGAGGTACTTGTGATATTTTCTGCCTCAAATGCCAACATAACTTTTCAAGCTATGGTACTATGACCTTGACTTGGGGGCAGGGCCCCATTTGCTCTTCTGCTTCAAGTAGCAAAATGTCTTGGGCTGCACCTGCTTGCAGTCATTTCACATACTGGACAACTAACATGGCTTTTTGGTGAAAAGCAAGAGAGAATAAGACTGTTATCTGAAAAACAGTTGTGCTTGAGGAAAAGATGGCAAACATGTAGAACTGAACTTTTCTGCAATAATATAGACATTTGCATAGGGTATTTTTTTCTACTCATGGAATATTAAATCTTTAAGTCCTAAATCCTTTGTCATCCCCTCCCCCTTGTGCACACCCTTTACACTGTCTTTCTCCCTATGCATGTAGGTCAAAATGACAACTGGTGTAGTTTGGGAATTAACAGAATGAGAGCTGAATTACAACTCAAAAAAGAACTTTCCTGCTGGTGTCTGCTACTGATGTGGGGGGCATTTTGTTAGGGAGAAGTGATGAGAGGGGGTAATTTGCTGCTGAAACTTTTTATCTGCAACCCCTTCCCTGGCCACTTTTCCCTAGCTGATGGAGGTCAATAAGGAAAAACATGGGGCATTGCACTGGTAAAGTGGCAGGCATGTAAAACAGCCCCTTCCATCTATCTCCTGCTTCACCTACCCAAATGCACCCCAGCAAATGCTTTGCACATTGACAGCACACATTTAGTTGGTTTTCTGGTATTTGCTGCTGAAAGTGTAGTTCCATGCTGGGTGCAGCTGGGACGTTCTGAGTTCATATCTTACCACAGCCATGAACTCACTGGATGACCTTCTGGCCACAGCCATGCCAGACATTTATGCCACTTTAAACAGTCATGACTTCCCCCAAAGAATCCTGGCAAGTGTAGTTTGTGACGGGTGCTGAGTGTTATTAGGAGACTCCTATTCTCCCGACAGAGCTCCAATGTCCAGAGTGGTTTAACAGTCAGGCCCTCTTCTCAGACAGTTCTGTGACTGGAGTTCTGTGGGGGGAATTGGCCTGTCAGGTGTGCTTTAACTTGGATTCCTGCATTGAGCAGGGGTGTGGACTCGATGACCTTAAAGGTTCCTTCCAACTCTACTATTCTATAGTTTTCTGTTAGCTGAGACATCTCTCTCTCTCACTCACTCTCTCACTCACTCTCTCACACACTCTCTCTCACACTCTCTCTCACACTCTCTCTCACACTCTCTCACACTCTCTCACACTCTCTCACACTCTCTCACACACACTGAACGGCACCATCTCTGTTATCTTTTTGGCACCTACTGAAGATTTTCCTCTTTCAATAAGCCTTTTAAGGAGAGACCTTATCCCAGTCTGTGTATGTGTTGGTATTGCTTTTTAAGATTTTTTTTTAAAGCTTTTTAAAAAAAGACTTTTTAAAGATGTTTTCTTTTAATATGTTAAAGATGTTTTGTTTTAATATATTTTAAAGTCTGTTTTAAGATGTTTTAGAGCATTCTTAGTATTTTGTTTGCTGCCCTGGGCTCCTTCTGGGATGAAGGGAGGTATACAAATTTAATTAATTATTAATTAATATACTCGTTCTGCTGGTGAAATGCTTTGCACCAGCAGAACACTGTTGTGCAAGAGAAGCACGGGCAATGTTGCTGGTAACTTTACTGTGCAACAGATTTCACAAGCTGTTGCACAGTGAGTTTCTACTAGTGCAACTGTTGCACCGGATCCCTCTGCTGCATAGCATTAAAACTCACCTGTCCACTAGCACAACAGCCTATGGGTTAGCAGACAGTGAACAGTGAGCTTAAGCTCACAAAGTAATACATTTGTTAGACTTCACATGTGTCACGAGGCTCTTGGTTGCTTAAGCTGTTCCTCCACGCTCTGCAAAGCAATCACAGCCATGCAAATTTCCAGAGGCTCCAGAAGTGGAGTGCACAGCAGTGAAAGAACATATTGACCATGTGTTATAAGAACGAATTAGGAATCTTTGCTGGTGTCATCGCAAGTCAAATTAGTTAGCATATGAAGACAGCCTGCAGCTGAAGACCCTCAATGAGACCTCCACTTACATTGCACAATCACCCGAATTGTCTTGCTGGTCAAGCCAAGCCGATTCCTTGCTTGGCACTGATATTCCCCAGCATCCTGTAATCTGATCTCGGGCAATAGAAGTGTGTGCGCTTTGCCCTGGTTCATTTTGGTGACAATCTCGTTCTCCTTCATCCAGGCCATGGAAGGATCAGGCCTGCCTTCAGCACGACAGATCACTCTGACAGTGTCACCTTCCCAGGCCACTACGGGGTCCAAACCTTCTTCCTCTTCCCTTGAACCTACAAGACAAATGGAACTGACTTACAATAGTACTGTTGTGCCCTGTTAAGGATACAGAGTTGTGCTTGTGTCTACTCTGAGATGGCAATTTACACCAGGTTTGCACAAGCTGTGACCTGCTGAGGCAAAGATGGGGGACCTGTGACCCTCCAGATGTTCTTGGACTCAAATTCCCATCAGCCCCAGCCAGCATGGCCAATGGTTAGGGGCAATGGGAGCTGCAGTCCGGCAATGTCTGCAAGCCCACCAGCCAGGAGTTTATTTTATTTATTTATTTATTACATTTGTATACTGCCCCATAGCCGAAGCTCTCTGGGCAGTTTACAACAATTAAAACATTAAAAACAAATATACAAATATAAAAACATTAAAAAAAAAACAGTTTAAAAACACATGCTAAAATGCCTGGGAGAAGAGGAAAGGAGTTGTGGCCTGCCAGGTTCTTTGAAAAAATCTGCTCTCCCAGACAGGCAACTAAAGCAGGATATTTACAAATCTTGGCAGACCAAATTTTGCAGGTCTGGTTTATGCTACAAATAATCCCTTGGCTCTCAATTGCAGCTATATTTGGGATGGGGAGTTTGGAGTAGAAATACAACGAACAACCAACCATGGTGCCCATTATTAAATTATAACTACAGCTACTGCAAGGTAGTTTATCTGACACAGATCTACACTGACCATCAGCAGCTCTTCAGGGTTTCAGCCAGAGGACATTTTCAGCCCTACCTGGAGATGCTGGGGATTGAACCTGGGACCTTCCGCATGCCAGGCAGATCCTCAACCACTGACCTGTGATCCCTTCCCTATTTTGAAGTATTTATGTATGAAATAACACACATTACCTTTCAACTCCCCCATCCTCAGTAAGACCATGAAGTCCAAAGCCTAACGTGACTTAACTGCACCACTATTCCTAGAAAGAGACGGAGGGTAATTTTCTTCTGTCTGTATTTTTAGCGAGGTGACTTATTTCACACTTCCCGGACCAACACACAGATCAGAATAAAATTATCCTTCGCATTTTGCACTTCCCTGCGTTTTGTGATATACAGCTGTCGGCTTGAGAAATCTATTCAGATGTGTAAAAAAAGAAAAAGGCTTATTTCAAGATAAAATATATCTAGAAATGTGGACACTGAGATAAAATATGTATTTACATTAGGGGTGGGGGAGAAATTTGATTCAGTTCACATTTAAAGCCCAATCTATCCAATTCTCACACGCTGAAACAATATGAGAAAACACAGACATCCTTCAAAATTTGCACTTCTGAGGATTTTGCATTGCAACTCTCCAACCAATGTTAACAAAAATGCATATATTAGGGGGAAAGGGTGTGGAAAATAACACAGAAAAATACATTATATTAGGGGAAAATGCTTTGCAAAAATGTGTACATTGTTCAAAACTGTCTGCAAAAATGTGTTTGAAGAAATTTGCACTAAAACGCTGGGGAATTTTCATGAGGATTAAAAAACATTCGCAAATTGCTAGAGAAATGTGGAGAATTGAATTTCAGATGAGAAAAAAATGAGAAACTAATTTACGTATGAATAATTATACAGATTTTTTTTTTAAAAAAATTACAGATTATTGTGGAAACATGACAGAAGTGATTTATGATGAACACATGCAAAACTGACAAAGACCAGCAATAAATTGATCCATCCATCCTTATTACTAGACGTGCCCTGAACTCAGCTGGGCAGCCACTGTATTCTGGGAATGGGGTCTTAGGGACATGGAAAAGCGTTTGTAGAGGTTCACATCTCACCAGGGCATCCAGGCCTTTGTATGTTCACTACAGTCTTGATGTCCTGGGGTTGATCTGAAACATAAGAAAAGGGGAAAGGTGAGGCTAGCAAATGAATTGCTGGGAAATCCAGAAATAAAAAAGAGGAAGGAATCTGATGCAGATGCGGGCAGAGAGATGGCAACAGCTCATGGGGGGCGGGCAGGGGACTATACCAATATAAGGGGGCTACTCATAGGCTGAATGGTGTTGGGAATGGTTTCCCAAGGAGTGGAGTACCAGACTTGGTAGGCAAGGACTTAGTCCCGGTTAACGTGAGAGGATATGAAGGTAATGCCAAATCAGAACTCCACCCTCCTTGCCATGTTCATAACTCCGTATAGGGTTGTTTGTTTGCTTGTTTTGTTCAAGTCAGTGGTCCGGGAAATTTGGATTGGGGACCCTGAGCACAGTCTCTTGGGCCTGGAAGGTGATCACTATCACTATTTGTAGTGGCAAATTCAGAAGTGCAGGGTCCCTTCATGATAGTCACAACCACATCCCCTTCTCCCTGTTTTTGCTGCAGAGTAGAGAATGAGAGCCTTGTTAATGCCTTCTCCCACTGCAACAAATGTCTCTAGGAGCCAATGAGCATGAAAGAGGAGAGTTAGCTACTGTGAAGATTCTTCTCAGTGGCTGACTCACCTCCTTTCACTCTGATTGGCTCCAACCAGCAAGAAAGGACAAGGAAGCGTGTTAGAAGACTCTTCTCACGACTTCCGGGAAGGGTGACTTCGCTTGTGCCTGCTTTTGAGACGGGCTCCCGCCTCAAAAGAAGCTTATTCAGATATAAATCAGTCAGAACTTTTTTTTTTTGACTGATGAAATTTCTCCCGGGCAGGGAGAAACGTAGAGATCAACCTCAAAAGCCTGTTTTTGTTGGGAGGACTGGATTTCATTAATTTATGAGAAAAGGTCCAGCCAGCAATGCCGGATGGACTTCCGAACAAGCTCTATCTGTTTAATGCGATACGTTTATCTTTTCTTCAAAGAGAAAACAGACTAACAGGCAAGCACCCTTCTTTCTATTATTTTTTTTACTTGGCTTAAATTGTTGCAGCAAAAAGAGATTTGTCAATTTAATCAGCTTTAAAGAGCTTCTGGGTGAGTTATAACTCTTCTCTGTTATTCACGAAATTAACAGCTTATCTCTGTTTCTATTGCAAAAAGCTGTTCTGGAAGTGCATTCTAAAGATATACACAGAAGAGGGATTTCTATTCCGAGGAACATTATATTGTTTGGGACTATTCTCTTTTTGATCTATTTTATTTTGACGAATCTGCTTCTTCACGACGCCGCTAACTGTTTTGATGCTGGGAACTAAATTTGTTTTGTATTCTTGAACATAGAGAGATAAGGCAGGCTGCTTTGTTTATACTGTGATGTCATCAAGCCTGGAATATTAACCTAATTGTTGCTGAAATAAGAAGTGGTTCTTCTTTATTTTTGTTTTGCTTTGTTTTCGTGGTTTTAAAAAATGGCAATCAAGAATTGGCTGAGAATCTGGAAGTAATTATGTTTCAGAAAATAATGGATGAGATTGAGATAACGAAACAAACCCTGCGACAGGGCAGTAAGGAGCTGAAAATTGAACTGAACAAAATGATGCAGGAGCTTAAAGAAATAGGGGATCCTGTGAGAGAGGAGAATGAGATCAGAGATGAGAAAAGAAAAAATAAAGGGAAGATACAAGCCCTGGAGATTGGAACAAATGTGGAATTGGAAAAAGATCTGGAGTTTATGGATATTAGAAATAAAATCTACTGTTTGGAATTTAACGTTATCTCTGAAGAAATTAATGAAGATATTAGAGATAAAGTTATCAATGGCTTGGATAATCTTCTGGACTGGAATGACGTGATGGAGCTTGATATAGAGAAAATCTATGGAATTAACAGCAGCCATGTGACAATGGAAAAACTCTCAAGAGATGAACCAGTGCATTTTGTAAAAAAGAAGAACAGAGATATGACTTTACAACAATATTTCAGCAACTTATTCAGAATTGATGGCAAGAAAACATTTGGGATAGAGGAAATTCCCATCAGACTCTTATTATATGACTATGGCTATGACAGCAAGATTATTATGGAATACTGATAATGGAAGATTGGACACTGAAATTACTGGACTTAACAGGACTATTGAAGATGGAAGATGGAATTATATTGGATTTAACAGATTTTGATGAGATGGATTAATCGATATGTTTATTTGGACTATGGTTATGACAATAAGATTATTATTATTATTAACGAGATGGATTAATCGACATGTTTGTTTGGAGAAAAATTGATAGATATATTTCTTAAAGAATTGAAACCTCTCTTTGACTTTTTGTGGAAAGAATAAAGTAATGTTTATGAGATTTGATGATTAATTAAGATAACTACTGGAGGAAAGTGATTTTATAATATAATTTAAGAGACAGGATTGTTATATATTGTAGATCTATAACTGATTTGATTTGTGACAAATGGGAAGTCAACATTTTATTTTTTTTTGTTTAATCATTTTTGTTTTGTTTTGTTTTTTGTCCTTGAATGTTTTATGATTTTGTTTTGTATGTTTTATGAAAATTGGAATAAAAATTATTGTAAAAAAAAAAAAGACTCTTCTCAGTGGCTCACAGATTCCACTTTCATGCTGATTGGCTCATAGAATGCTGGAGACATAGGATCCCTGCTGGGCCCCTGCTCCCAAAAAAGAAAGTGGTCTAAGGCTCCCTGAGAACCTGGATGACTGCACCCTTGCTATTGGCTTCCGCAAAAACCAGCTCAGATAAGTAAGTTCCAGGTTTCTGATTTCCCTGTCTGGACAAAGTCCTAGGCAGGAACCAGAAGACAATGCACAAGTTGTTGATTGGGGACCAGGACAGATGAGCCACCTGTTATGGGTGATCTTCTACCATTGCTATCACCAATCCCACCCTCCAAAGTCTGCCATTCTTTTGCTTCTCCTTGAACGAGCCTTTTATTTACAGCAGAGCGATGGCAGAAAGGACTATGCAGTTCTGCGCACCTTACTGTTGCTCAGTTAACGGTACTGTGCTGTAATGAATTGAAGCCACAGGCAATGCGCAAAGGGCTCTGAAGAAAGAGTAAACGGCTGTTGATGAGATCCTAATGGCGACTGTCATTATCATCATTATTATACATTTCACTTATGAATTGCTTCCTCCGAAGCATCTCAAAGTAATGTTGCCATACAATAAAAATCACATGCAAAATGATTGTGCATACAAAAACAGTTAAAAGAACTGTATACATAAAAACAATTACACATAGAAAAACAATTTCAAATAAATTCAGACTGGGGGAAAAAATCTCCACTGAGGCTTGTTAGAAGAGGAAAGTGTTCAAGCAGAGCCAAAATGTCAGCGGGCAATATCCAACACAAAGATTTATACTTGTGCAATGAGACTTCCCACATCTCCTCCCACTGTGTGTGCCCTGCACCCTCCCCGAATCTGTTGTGGTGGGTGGGGGAAACCCCAGAAGGGATTTTGGGGTACATGGAGGGAGGAGGGGAGAGCTCCACTGCACAAGCATAAATCATTGTGTTGACTGAACATGAGACTTAGCACTATGTTGGATACAATCCAGTAAAGATGGTGCCCGTCTGATGTGCGATGGGAAGAAGTTCCAAAGGATAGGTGCCACCACACTAAAGGCCCTGTTTTGACATCCTGTGGAACAGAACTCTTGATAGGATGGTATTTGCAGGATGCCTGCAATAAAATAGGAAGAAGCCAGAAGAAATGCCTTGGGGACAAAGCATGGACAGAGAAACTAGGACCCTCCACATATTCTTGGACTCCAGCGCCCATCAGTCCCAGCCAGCACGGCTGATGTTCAGGGATGATGGGAGCTGTAGTCCAACATCATCTGGAGGGCCACAGGTTCTCCAGCCCTGGGTTACAGTAAGTATTGCATCCCTCTCTGATCCAGTGTCCAAAGGGACTAAATGCAATGGAGGACAAGGCTGGAAGAGGTTAGTCATTATTCTCCAAATGTATTTTTGAAAGTGGTCACAGAGACTGATTTCTAAGCTGCTGGCTTTGGCACTATGAGGACCAACAACTTTCTGTTCGGCGAGGCAGTGGGGAACAGGTGGAAATTTTTTAGGAAACTAAGATATCAGATTTGGAGTTCTTAAAACAGCTCTGCAGATATGTGGAAGGCGCAAAATACTGACTGTGGTGCTACAGCACAATATCTAGGAGGGGGAAAGATATTTCTCAGGAAAAATAAACAATAGTGTACACAAAGATTGTGGGTTGCCACATACTCCACCCTTTAATCAAGCTCTGAAGACACACACCCACACACACACAAATCTGGACTGGAAAAGGAATTGTTTGCTCCTGTTCCCTGGGAATCAAGTTGTCTTGAGGAACTCTGGGGCAGTTGTTCCTTAAAGTGATGCTCTTTCGAGATGATAAAATGCTTGAAGAAACAGCATAGGAGTGTTAAGCTCCCCTCAAACACATACATCTTTGTTTTAAAACTTAGAGCACCCCACCCACTTTATATATGAATGAACAAGGCAAGTATATGAACAGCAAACATGGTCACCCGTCATGTCTAGCTTTGACTCTTAAGAACAACATTAAAGCTATGTCATTCTTCACAGAAGTAAGGCTGTATAAATGTGCTGCCCTCTTGCGGTTAAAAAAAGATGTGTCCACAGATTTCAGACACTGAATACGTTCAATGACTAAAAACATGTAGTTTTGCCTGTAGCCCCTTCAGACTGTCCCCCTCCCGTGGGCATATTCTGCAATACGCTCTTGCTACAATAATAGTCCATAGGTGGATTTGTTCTGTGATGCTGTCCCAGTGCTACCACATCACTGCTGTCCAAAGAGGCTACAGCACAACATAAGTGGGCCAAAAGTAAACCAGAATGATTGCATTATAAAAAGTTATGGGATTTCCACAGGAAGTTACGGGATACGAACTGATTGGACATGAAGCAGTGTGACCATCCCAAAACCTTTGCAGGTGCAAACAGTACTGAAAGCAGGGTGTGACCGCTCTGACAGCATCATGAGCATAAATCATCATGAACGTGCAATGAAAAAGACGTTTGGAGGAGCCACTAGAGGTGAACCAAAATTTCTCATATAAGAATTTTCTGGGAAGCTATCTCAAGGTTTCAGGACAGACAAAAGAAAGTACTTCTTCACCCAGCGAACAGTTAAACTACGGAATTCGCTCCCACAGGAGGCAGTGATGGCCACCAGCTTGGATGGCTTTAAAAGAGGATTAGACAAATTCATGGAGCAAAAGGCTATCCATGGGTGCTAGCCATGAGGGCTATGCTGTGCCTCCAGAGGCAGAGGCAGTATGTCCCCAAATATCAGTTCCTGGAAACTGCAGGAGGGGAGGGTGCTGCTGGTGTTGCAAGTCCTGCTGGCAGGCTTCCCTTGGGCACCTGGCAGGCCACTGTGAGAACAGGATGCTCAATTAGATGGGTCATTGGCCTGATCCAGCAGGCTCTTCTTATGTTCTAAAAGATTTTTTTTTTCTGAAGAGGACAGTTTTGCAGAATATTCCTCAAATAATCAGTAGTGTAGTGGCAAATGCAGAAGTGCAGGGTCCCTTCATGTTAGTCACAGCCATGCTCCCTCCCCACATTTTTGCTGCGCGGTTGAAAATGTGAATGTGCATGTACTGCCTTCAGAATGTTATGTACTGTTCTACATTTTTCTGTTTTTACATTCCCTTGAACAATTGTATCATTTGTATACTGACGGGTCTTTGACCGTAAAATATATATATATATGTACTGCCTTCAAGTCGATTCCAACTTATGGAGACCCTATGAATAGGGTTTTCATGAGGCTGAGAGGCAGTGACTGGCCCAAGGTCACCCAGTGAGCTTCATGGCTAGGTGGGGATTCAAACCCTGGTCTCCCAGGTTGTAGACAACACATTAACCACTACGCCACACTGGCTCTGAGATCCTTGTTAATGCCTCGGAACCAACAAGCATGGAAGAGGAGAGTGTTAGCCCTAAGAAGACTCTTCTCAGTGTTTGACTCACCTCCTTTCACACTGGTTGGCTCCAATTAGCAGGAAAGGACAAGAAAGCATGTTAGAAGACTCTTCTCGGTGGCTAACACACTCCCCTTTCATGCCAATTGGCTCATAGGATGCTGGAGGCATAGGGACCCTGCTCTCAAACAAGCAAAGGGTCTAAGACCCCCCACGACTACACCCCTGCAAATAATATGCACCTTTTGTTGTTGTTGCTGTTTGTCATCATTAACTTTTACCACCTGTGGATGCATTTACACAATCATTAATTAACTTTGCAGAAAGCTCCATAGCATATAAGCAGGACTCCTGCGATGGGGTGATGGCTGCCAACGTCAGACACATTCAGGAAAGCCAAGGCTATTGATGGCTGCTAGCCAGGATTGGCTATGTGCTGGCTTCAGGATCAAAGGAAGCGTCCCTCTGAATACAGACCGCTGGGGAAGAACAGTTGCTACAGGTGTACAAGTCTGAACAGGTGTACAAGGTTCCACCAATGCAAGCACTATACACATTGTACAAGGTGAACAAGTGCCCCATCTGATTCACGGGGAGGAGATAAGGGGGATGGCAAATTCATGGAGGCAGGAAAGACAACACAGAGCTAAAGGAGTTACTCACAGTCCAAGCGAAGGTGGATGCTTTCTTCAGCTCTTGCCCCTACAGCGGGATAGGTGACGCTGCAGGTCAGAGCTTTGCCCTGGTCAGCGAGGGAGGGCAGGAAGGTGATTTCTGATTCATAGGCCCAGCTCCTGCTGCTGTGTTGATGATGCAATAGAGAGGTCTTGTAACTTTTGGACTCGGTCCTCCAGGAGATTTTGGGTGGGGTCCCTGAGCAGCTCCCTGGTGCCTGACAAATGACAGTGACTGGCTTCCCCACAACCAGCTCAGACGTGTTCCAGATCTTCGGTTTCTCTGTCAGCTCTGAGCAAACGGACATTTCCCAGGAAACAATTTAAAAGACAGCTCACACAAGGTGTTGAAAGGGTAACAGTTTATGAGAACCACAGAGGACCTTTTTAGAAAAGCTCCATCACACATTGACTGAGACCTCATCTGCACTAGATATTTAAAGCACGATCACACCACTTTCAACAGTTATGGCTTTCCCCAATTAATTGGGAAACTGTGATTTGTTAAGGTTCAGTGATTTAACAATAAATCGTGGTTTAACAATCAATCTCTCTTCCCAGGGAACTCTGAGTACTGGAGCTCTGTGACGGAAACAGGCCTCCTAACAACTCTCAGCATCCTGAACAAATGACAGTTCTCAGGATTTTTCGCAGGAAGCCATGTCTGTTAAAGAGGTATCATAATCTTTTAAACATATGGTGCAGATGTGGCCTGAGTGCATGAAACATGGCTTTGTGCTGACTAGCTATGTTCCAAACGCTGGCACGCACCTCTGCTCCCCTTGCAATTTCTGTGTGTTCACCTGAAGGCATGAAGGGGACCTCTAGGCACATACACCTATACATATGTAGGTAGGGGCTTTCACACAATGAAGAACCCTGCAGGCTCTGGTCTCTCAAATGCATGGTGAGGATTCTAACTGCTGTCAAGTCAGCTCTCTGAGGGGAGAACAGTTTGGAAAGGGCTGTCCTGTCCTCCTAGCCTGGAGATTGTCTGCTACTCTGCTCCTGGATCTGATCTGGAGATGGGTGGGGACAAACAATGCTTCAGTGGACTGCCTTTTATCATGGGCAAGACAGCTGGAACATCAGTTGTAACTTTAACAGCTGAAACTTGTGCTTGAGCCTGCTTTTGCCTCCTCCCTCCTGTTACCTTTTCCTCGCGTGTCATGTCTGTCCGACGGCAGAGACCGATTTAGAGACTGATTTTTGTAAGCTGCTCCCAGAGCATTTTTGGCTACAGGGCGGGGTTATAAAACGCTGCAAATCATCGGGAAGCCCGGAGGGTGGTTACTAGATCTAGGGCCTTTTCTGTGGTGGCCCCTGAGTTGTGGAACAGCCTCCCCGAAGAGGTACGCCTGGCGCCTACACTTCTATCTTTCCGGCGCCAGGTAAAGACCTTTTTATGCTCCCAGGCATTTTAATCTTTTAATTTTCTTAATCTTTCTACTTTTAACATGTATCCTTCTTAATTTGTGTTGTATTTCGTTTTTGTTGTGCTTTCTGTTGTTTGTTTGTACATGTTTTTGTGATTTTTTACTATGATATATTGTATTTTATCTTGTTTGTTCACCGCCCTGAGAGCTATTCTGCTAAGGGCGGTATATAAATTGAAATAATAAATAAATAAATAAATCCATTCTACTGAACGTGTGGCCACCGCGAGTGCGGCCATAGGGATATGATGGTGTTGGGGCATGGTTGGTTCACACAACCAATCCCCCTCCCTCCACACAATCAAAGAAGGCAGCAGAAGGAAATGCTCTGGAATGGGTTATAGTGGCTGTGATGACTGGGGCAGGGAGCAGTGGCAGACATGTGGAGGGCACCAGGTTGGGAAAGGCTGGTATGAAAAGTGAAATGGACTGCCTTCAAGTCGATCCCGATTTATGGCGACCCTATGAATAGGGTTTTCACGGTAAGCGGTATTCAGAGGGGGTTGACCATTGCCTCCCTCTGAGGATAGTCCTCCCCAGCTGGCTAGGGCCTGCTCAGCTTGCCACAGCTGCACAAGCCAGCCCCTGCCTTGACTGCAACTGCCAGTTGGGGGGCAACTGGGCTCCTTGGGACTATGCAGCTTGCCCACGGCTACACAAGTGGCAGGGCACATAACCCCTGAGCCACTCACTGTGTGGGTGATCTGTAGCTGGCCCTTGACACCCAGGAGACACAAGTGGGGATTTGAACTCACAGACTCTGGACTCCCAGCCAGGGTCTCCTCCCCACTATGCTATAAAGATTATCAATATGAATGTTTGGGTGCCTTCAGTCCTTCTCTCTCTCTCTCCCTGCTCCCCAGCACCCTTAAATCCAGGTTGCTTGTATTGATGTACATTCTCCATTATGCACTGAAGCTTGAGGATGGTCAGGTGCTAGGAAGGTGTTAACAGCTCCCAAGGAGGTGTGAATGGCTGCTAATGGGACCCTATTGCTGACTCCATGGGACTTCATTGCATCCAGGTTCAGTGCGGCAGCACCCTTAGGCAGCCAACCCTGCCAGGAATTAAGATCCTCAGGCCTGGGGGGTGAGGGAAGGCGCCTGAGACTCTCTTCAATACAACACCCCTTCCCAGCCTTGCTCTGGCAAAGGGCCGTAGCTCAGTGGTGGAGCACCTGCTTTTCATCGAGAAGTCCCTGGGTTCA
Organism: Rhineura floridana; assembly: GCF_030035675.1. NCBI lineage: Eukaryota > Metazoa > Chordata > Lepidosauria > Squamata > Rhineuridae > Rhineura > Rhineura floridana. Next base: position 28,550,033 of record NC_084494.1, on the reverse strand, counting down.
GCCCCTTGCAACTCCAGGAAGACTCTCTGTCTGAAGCCCTGGAGAGTTGGTGCCTGCCAGCGTAGATAATACTGAGCCAGACAGACCAATGGTCTGACTCAGTATAAAACAGGATTCTTTTGGGGAAGGCCAGTCTCAGACAAGTCGGGGCCCTTGGGCACAAGCCTGCCTCGGGCCCCAGCGCTCCCCTTCAGCAATTCATGGCAGAATCACTGCCGCAGATGGCACAGCAAGAGCTTCGGAGCCCCCCACCATTCCCTTGCTTCAACCTACCTTTCTCGGCCGCTGTGCAGTTCCGCAACCAGCACTGCCCTTAACCAAGATGGTGGCTGAAGTTTCTCAAAGGGGACGAAGCCTCTGCCGCCATCTTGGTTCATGGCAGGGATGCGCACATAGCACATCGCAGAAGGGGCACGGAAGGGCCCCTCAGGAGCCTCTGTAGCCCCAGGGGCCCTCGGCCGGGGCCTTACCTGGCCGCCCTTTGCAGCCAGCCCTGGAAGCCATGACTGTTTAAAGTAGTATAATACAGCTTTAAATGTATGGTTCAGATGGAGGCAAGGAGACGTTAAGGGTCTATTTCTGGCCTTGCAATGATGTGAACAGGAAGCCTGGGGCTCTGGTGTTTCCTGTTTTCCCCTCACATCATAACAATGTCCAGACTCGCTGATCTAACTGTAGAGAGGGCTTTTTCTGTCCTTACAGCCCAGCATGGAAGGGAACGAAAAAGGAGAAAAGCAAGTAAGCAAAAACCTCTTGCCTGTTACAACAACGTGAAGCGAAGCAGACGCAGCCTGGTTAGTGATAAAGGTGTATCTTAAATTTCCCCTTTCAATTCTGAAGTAATACGTTCCCTTGTCCTCAAACTTGGCATCGTTGATGCTGAAGGAGCAGTTGCTTTCTGCCGGGTCTCCCGTCAGGTGGAAACGGCCAACAGCGGACCTCTCGACCGGTTGCCTCTTGTCATTGGTGACCACAAGGAGACCCTGGACGTAGTGGTTGTTTGGGTAGAAATAGTACCAGGACCCTTTGTTGTTCTTGAACCAGTAGCCATACAGCGTGCCAGAGACGGTCTGATGTGGGGCGGCGTAAGTGAAGTGGCAGGGAATGTGGACGCAAAGGCCTCGCTGCACGGAGACAGAGGCAGGAGACGTCAGCCTATAACCCAGATTGTGGCTCAGCGTACCTGCCGGAGGAAAGATGATCACTGGCATGTAGCCACATGATTGGATAAGGCCCATTTTGCACTGCCTCTCCTATAGTTCTGCTAGTTAAGGCAAAGATGAGGAATCTGTAGTCCTCCAAATGTTGTTGGACTTAACCCCTGGAAGCATGACCTCTGTGTGAAACACATTTACAAATCAGCTGAAAGTCTGGTCCACAGAAATACAAATCCCCATGATCAGACTCTGCTCTGCAGATCAAGCATATTTGCAAATCCCAATCCAAAGGAATCATAACATCTCATCTGGTGTAAAACCCAATAGAAGATTGTAGTGCTGATATTCCCAACATGCCTGGTTATTCTAACAGGGGAGGAGAGGCATTTGCCATGCAAATGAGCATTCTGGTCAATGGAGATTTTGCATTTGCAGTACAGATCCAAAGGAAGCCCAGAACTGCTTCAAGCTTTGTAGGGAAACGCTCTCAGAGGTTTACATAAGGGGTGCATAAAGACAGGCAAAGCCAAGATTCAAGTTTAAAGGGCTCCACCAGATGACGTTTATTGAGCATTCATTCTGATTTGTTTGCAGGGAGGTTATACCACAAGCATTCATCCTGATTTGCTTACTGCCTTATATGCCTTCTTGTTAATCATTCATGCAGTCCACACTTTTCCATGCATTTCTCTGTCACTTTCCTAACCACAGAACATGTGTGGGTGCTTTCAGACTGTTAGGCTGTGAACACAGCAGTCACCTACAGCAAAGCGTTTCCATTAGCCACACCTGGAGGGGGAACAGGTTGATCTGCTGATCAACTGCAAAATCGCTTTTGAAGCTGAATTAAAAACAACCTCAAGCTGATCCCACCAGGTTTTACAGTAAAAAGGGGCAGGGTTTATTAATGTCATGTGCCCCCATTTTCAGAAGAGAGAGGTGTAGATGCATTGGAACCAGCAGAACGGTGAGTGTGTTTCTACCCTCGAGTATTTTTGCGGAAGGATTCAGTTGCACACTAGAATTTTAGGTTTATGCATTTAAAGTGGATTAAAGTGCTCTGCTACCTAGTGCAACAGATCCACTAAAAAAATTATTGGACTTAATAGGTCATCTGAAGGGCCCTATTATTTTTTCAAAGTGGATTTGTTGCATTAAGGCAACAGAGTCCTTTAATTCGCTTAAATTGAGCCAACCTATGTTTCCCAGTATAAGCTTGAATCTCTCTTGCAAAATATTGAGTTTGGAAGTACTCCTAGTCCTTTGCCTCATAACTTCAAATTTCAGTTCAAACAAGCAAGGGTCACACATCCTTTGACTCCAAAGATGTCAAAAAAAAAATGGCTAAAAAAGTGGAGCTGAGAATTACTTGGCTGTTGATCTTTTGTCAGAAAGCCATTACCAGCCTTAGAGATTCAGTATATATGCATGGTCCCGAGCGTTCATGATCTGAATCCTTTGAAACATCACCTTGTTTTAGCCAGTTATGACTTAAAGGAATCAAAATGGTCTGAACCACCAACAGAAAAATGAGAAGCAAACTTTTCTGTATTATGCTTTTGGAGCTAAGAACTAACTCACTGCAGTCAAGAGGTCATCAAGTCCTTTCTGAATTATATAAATAGCGTGATTTCCCAGAGGACCACTTATATTTGAAGGTAGACCAATTTGCTTGCAGGGACAGTGGAATGTTAGTGTTCTATTTATTTATTTATTTTATTTCTTATTTGATCTACATCCCGCCCTTCCTCCCAGCAGGAGCCCAGGGCGGCATCATGATTAAAGAACATTAGCTAACATTTCAAGAAGTTTCTCATTTCTTGCATATCACACATACCTTTGCACACAAAAGCAAGGATCAGGACCATCATTGTTGGTGTAGAGAAGGACATATTCTCATTTTCCTTCCAGGGGAGACCCATGAGCTGAACATAAGAACAGAAAAAGCCCTGTTTGATCAGTCCAGATGCCTATGCAGACCCAAAACTAGTGGCCATCCTGATGCCTATGAGAAGCTCACAAGCAGGACATGAGCACAACCGCACTCTCCCCACTTATGCTCCTCAGCAACTGATATTCACTGCCTCTGATAGCGAAGGTAGCATTTTTATTTATTTGTTAGTTGATTTATATCCCTCCCTTCCTCCCAGTAGGAGCCCAGGATGGCCACCATGTACCTTGGATAGCTCCTCTACGGATTTCTCTAAGCGCCTTTTGAAACCATGCCAAACTCTCCAGTCTCTTGGCATCTTACGAGAACTGGACCTTTCTTTTTTCTGGGGCAATGCACAATGACAAGAGGAAAATGAAAGCACACACACACACACACCATACAAGATCAGGTTATTTGCTCATCTAACACACCAGTAGCGGCTGATGCTTATCGGAACTAGCAATGCAATTTGCTTGTTGGTGCCAGTTCCATCTCATTCTGCCAAACTGGTCGGCGGTTTGATTCTGCATTTGTTTGTTTTCCCGCTATCTTCTGCTTTTACCAGTTTGATTTCTTTTTCCTGGCAAAAAGTAACATTACTGTTAATGTTCTTTCTACCAGTGTTTCCTTGTTTCAATATATGGCATATATGGAAACGAGGGGAAGGTAGAAAGAACATTAACGACTGATATCAAGAGAGTTGGGGGCTGAAAACAAGACTAAGAGGAGGGAGACAAAATCAATTTTTCTGTAGTTGTTTAAGTCACTCTTTGTTCAAGTTGCCTCTCCCCCACTCTACGCTGGATTCTACAGCTGCCTCTTGCCTGCCTACTCCGTTGGATCCTGTTTTACTCGAGTGGAGGAGAGGGTGGCAGAGAGAAAGAGAGACTGGGTGCAGGGGTGGCATGGGAGGGACTGAAACAAGCAGAAGAAGAGAGTTGGAACTGTGGAAGAAACAAGGTTTCGCTTTGTGGTTAAACCAGATCTTGCCAGAGACACTTTTATTGAAAGGAAAACAAACAGCTGTTCAGAGAGAAAATTCAAACAGACTAGGAGGCTTCCTGTCAGTCCAAAAGTTCTCTGCCATAGACAATGTTCGGCTCATTCTTACAGCAAAATTTCTAAGGCAGATTTCTATCATCACACAAACATTTCTCAATTACTTGCGAAACGAACGCCTGAGCTATGCACATGTGCTTATCTATTTTGTGGTTTTCTAGAAAGTTGAACATCAACAGTTTTCTTGGAATGTTCTAGAACACACCCTGTACATGTACTCTGCAGCATTTCCTCATCATTCTACACATCATTCCCTTCATGTCTGCAAGATTCAGACCAAAGTTTTGACGCCCATAGAATTTTAATTCCACAATTCCCTTCTTTTAAGCTTCTACAGCGTAACTCAATCTCAATCTTCCAGTCACATTAAACCGTTGATTGCATCCTCCTCGTGTTCTTTTATTTCAATGATCTCTGCATAGATGTTATATATTTCCTGGTTTTATTCTGGGTTCAAAGGCTTTTGCACATGCAACATTGCACAAGCATTATGACAGCTTATAACTCCAACTAACACAGCAAATAATATCAATAAGCCTGTGTTATGGTGGATCCTAACGATTCAAAACAAGGGCTGAACCAAGACCGCAGAGGCAACCTGTCTTCTTTGTGTAATTTTGCAGCTTCGTTTTATTTATTTATTTATTATTTGATTTATATCCCGCCCTTCCTCCCAGCAGGAGCCCAGGGCAGCAGACAAAAGCACTAAAAACACTTGAAAACATCATAACAAGAGACATTAAAATACATTAAAAGAAAACAACTTTAAAAATGTTTTTTTAAGAAAGCTTTGAAGATTTTTTTTAAAAAAAGGTTAAAAAACATTGTTTTTTTAAAAAAAAGGTTTAAAAGCATATTAAAAAGCAATTCCAACACTGAAGCAGACTGGGATAAGGTCTCAACTTAAAAGGCTTGGTGAAAGAGGAAGGTCTTCAGTAAGCGCCAAAAAGATAACAGAGATGGCACCTGCCTAATATTTTAGGGGAGTTCCACAGGGTAGGTGCTGCCACACTAAAGGTCCGGTTCCTATATTGTGCAGAATGAACCTCCTGATAAGATGGTATCTGCAGGAGGCCCTCACCTGCAGAACACAGTGATCGACTGGGTACATAAGGGGTAAGATGTTTCTTATACGTTCAGCTTGCCGGAACACTTCAGTGATTTTGTCCAGGATGTACACACAGCATTCAGTACTTTGGATGCCTGTTGCCATGGAACTGCAGTAACTAGGAACCAGGTCTGGTCCCCCTAGGCACATCCAGACCAGAACAGGAGCAGCCAGACTACCCTTTACAACAGAAGCCACACGACGGCAGGCCACACCCATTGAGGTGAAGTAGGATCTAGTCTGAGGGCTTCTTTCTTTCTCAGAGGTGATCTTGTCTGCCAAACAGGTTCAGCGGCATCTTGTAGTGACAAATCCGCTTCACCAGTGGGCCCCAACCACTGGGCTTTTGTTGAGGGCATTATTATGGCCCTTTGCTGAAGGTTCCTTCTCCCACCTTCCAGTCATACATCGTCTGCACCTGCTAACATTCTATCAACACTTTCCTACCTGAATACCATTTCAAAACAGTTTTAAACATGCAAATAATTCTGATTCCATTACAAGGACTTTTTTACCAAAATGGCAAACTGATGTGAAAATGTGGAGACTGGAAAACTGAGAAACAACATTAATATATTTGTCCATTCCCAGAAGCCACCCTCTCTCTCCCAACTCTCCTAATTCAGCTACTTGAATTTTGAAAACCAAACTTCTGACGTTGAACCATGTGTGCTACAGGATCTAAACATTTATAGCTTATGCCTTTCAGTTCTCACCTAGGTCTGCGACTGTTCCAGGCACTCGCATTTGTCTTCCCTCACTAGGAGGTTTTTCATTTAGTTTCACTTCTGTTCTGCAGCGTTTATTCTCCGCTCTGTTTGGTCAGATTTCAAAACCTATCTTCTGCTGAATTTTTTTCTCTTGTCGTTTTCCCACTCACCCTTCTTCCAACCTAGTCTTCTTCTTCCCTTCCAAATTCATCTCTGCTAAGCCAAGAAATCACCCCACTCTGGCCCCATGCAGCCACCATGTCAAGGGAAGAAACTGAAGTGCTGCAGGAGATAGTCCTGTCATGGGAGAACAAGCCCACAGTGGCTAGAATCTCTCCAGCACTTTATGAAAATCCAGTTAGCCACACTCGAATGCAGATCTGGATAGGCAGGAATTTCCCCCAGGGAACCATTGTAATTTTGCCCAACACGCGCCCAAGGTTTGGAAGATACCGAAAGTATATTGCAAGGTCTTTTGGATCAATCAATGTGGTTATGAGACGACTAGATAGGCTCAACCGACAGCAGTTGACCGCTATATCTCAAAGTACCAGAAACCACTTCAAAGCACAATAAGAAGTACCAGTAAGTGAGTCAACCTTTAGTTCAGCCCTCAGAGGAAAAACAGGATGCTAGCTCTATGCAGTAACTGCAAAGCAGAACTTGAAGTGACAATTAATTGCTTAGCCACAATATTATGAGGCAGATGATGCATTTTAAAGAATAGAAATCATATAAGAAAAAAAAATCCAAGTAGCTTTTGTAGCTCATGGTATAAGATATTTTCATTTTGGGAAGGAACAAGCTCCCATCCATGCTGATGGAATGACTTCTGTATATTATGATTATGAAGTGCATGTCTAATTTTTGATTGGAGGAAAAGGCATGGATAACCTCACCCAAGAGAGGAGTTTCAAGCATGTCTCAAGTAACCACACCCACCCTTGTGGACAGCAAGATCTCGAATCAACTTAGATTGAAAGCAGCATGTTAAGAGGACAAGCAGGAACAATTCTGGATTGAGAAAAACTACATTTTTCTTTAGCAAGCATTGCTGTTAGAGAATTAGCCAAAAGGGGAGAGGAGAAGCCAGATTCCCATCTTGGATTTGGATTTGTGTGAGGTACTCTTCAGATACGATGACAGAACATCGTAGACACTGTCAAAACATTAGGAAAGTGCTGACTGTTATTGTATCATTATGGAAAGATGTTGCTGTTGCTTTTTTAACAATGTTAATATTTTGTTATTTAAATCTTTGTACACTGTATTGTTCTTTTCTGATGCATATTTTGTATTTGTTTATTTTTTTGTGAGCTGCCTTGAGGGCCTTTGTGGCCAAAAGGGGCATAGAAATTAAACCGTAACATAACATAACAAGATATGCTCCTAGAATCCAATAATCGCTTAATAGGAACCCATCCAGGATTATTAGCATAAGACAGGAGTTTAGGGAAAGTATATGTTTCGTTGTAAGGCAAGACATACATTGCTTAATTTCACCATGCAACCCGGAAAAGCTCTGATGGTTCAGAAGGCTAAACAGCACATTCAGTGAGGCTTCTTCCGGAATGCGGTCAAAAGACCACGAAGTAAAGTTTAGTAGTAACCCGAGATTCATTGTGCATTTCATCTATAGATGTATGACATCATAAAACAGGTATAAATACAAGTACCCTAGATTGTAAGGATTGGTCGTGATCAAAACCTTGGCTGCATCCAAGAGTTCGAGTCCCAGGCTTGGTAAGACATACTTTTTATACTGATCAATACTCTTTTAATCATTCTTAGGGAAAGTATTTTCTGTATTAGGGATAGATAAATAAAATAGAGTTGTATTGTTCATGGTTGTTCTTGCTGACTCTTCTTCAAAATAAGTTGTCTCTCCTATAATACTAAGAAAGGTATTGGAGGCTCTTTCATAAGGGCTTGCTTACTCACAAAAGGAACCCTTGTTCTTAGGAACAGTAACGCAATTTGGGGTACAAGTGCCTGAAGAAGAGGTTACCACGACAGTCCCTCCTTCACTGAGCTCTACGCAAGTTTTCAGACATTATCTGAAATGGCCCTCCAAATGTTACTGGGACAACAACTCTTATCATCCCTGGCCATTGGCCCTACTGGCTGGGGTTGATGGGCACTGGAATCCAACAACATCTGGAGAATGAGAGGGGCAGCGGGCAACTTTTTTCAGCCCAAGGGCCACATTCCCTTCTGGGCAACCTTTCAGGGGCTGCAGGCCAGTGAGTGGTGAGCAGAACTGGAGGCAAAAATGGGTGGAGCAATGAATATAATTTTTATCTTTTTACCGTAGGCTCATTTCTGCACACACCCACACATCCGGAGAAGTAAAAGGCATGATCAGAGTTCAAAGATCCATCCCAGGCAGGCAAAACTACTCAGAGAGGGTAGGGAGTAGGGCCAGTAGTAGGTGTGGCCTGCAAAAGAGTCCCAAGGGCCTGATGGAGAGACTTGGAGGGCCACATTTGGCCTCCAGTCCTGAGGTTCCCCATCCTTATGAGAGTTGTTGGTTTTTTTTAAAAAAGGTGGGATACAAATGTAAGAAAGAAATAGCTGAGTTGCAGAACGGCTAGCACAGGTGTGTGGAAACTTTGGCCTTTCATATGTTGCTGAACTCCCATCATCCCTGGCCATTGGCCATGCTGGCTGGGGCTGAGGGGAGTTGTAGTTCAACATCTGGAGGGCCAACGTTCACCACCTGTGCTAGCGTGTCCTGAGCAGCATTACCAGAAATGACCAGGACTCGAAAAGGCCACCCATATGCACCCTCCCAAATACATTTCATAGGGCTGCCAACCTTTATTTTCCAGTACCTGCTACTGTGCCTTTAAAAAATGTTTTCTCCATGCTGTAAAAAAAACTTCAGTTGCCAATGTCTGCAGGTCAAGCTACCCTTCAGGCACAAGAGCAAGCTAAGCAGGCTCTTATTCTTTCTTTTCTTGATCTGTTGACAACCACCCTGGTATTTTAAGACCTCCTCCTCAGCTGATCCGATATTTCTTGTTCCCTTTTCCTCTTCTCTTCCTTTAGGATCACCAGTCCACCACCCCTTTTTTCTCCAGAGAAAGCTTCAGTGCTTTTATTTCAGAAAGAAACTTAATAGATGCGGGTTTTCCCTTGAAGAAGCAGCAGTAATGAGTAACACTGCACCTGATCAACTTACTCCTGTCCGTTGTTATATGCCTTTGATTACAACTTGTGGCAACCCTATGAATCAGCGGCCTCCAATAGCATTTGTTATAAACCACCCTGTTCAGATCTTGTAAGTTCAGGTCTGTGGCTTCCTTGATGGAATCAATCCATCTCTTGTTTGGTCTTCCCCTTTTTCTACTCCCTTCTGCATTTCCCAGCATTATTCTTTTCTAGTGAATCATGTCTTCTCATGATGTGTCCAAAGTATAACCTCAATTTCATCTTTTTAGCTTCTAGTGATATACCTTGTATGTAGTTGCACGATTGAAAATGTCCCCATTCCCATCCATTTTAATTCACTCACGCCAAGTGTTGTAATGTTGATACGTTCCATTTCTTGCTTGACAATTTCTAACTTTTTCTGGTTCATGCTTCTCACATTCCATGTTCCTATTGTGCATATCGTACTACTCTGGACTCTCCTTTCGCATCTGTGTGCATCAGCCTCTGGGCTTCCTTTTGGCTTTGACCCAGCTGCGTCATTAGTCACAGCGCTACTCATACTTGTCCCTTGTTCTTCCCCAGTAGCTCGCTGAGTGCCATCTGACCTGGGGGTCGTGTCTCCCAGCACTATCTAATGTTGCATATTGTATAGTCTATTCATACGGTTTTCATGGTAAAAGGTATTCAGAAGTGGTTTTCCATCGCCTTCCTCTGAGTCTGGATGCATCTTAGTCTGGTGTCTCAGCTTTGACCATTTCGCCTTGGGTGCCCCTGCTAGGAGTCTAGCCTCTTGGTCTAGACTCTTGACAGCATTGCTGACGGCTTCTTCGACACTCTCAACCCCCCCCACCACATTAAGGTGTGCATCCTAGAGGGGATCCTCCTGTCCATGCATCTGTTAAAAGAGCAAGTCCTCTCATGGGGGGAGAGATGGCAACTCTCCCCACTTACATACCATCATCTTCCTTCCAGATAAGGCTCCCTTCAATGCCTCTGGATCCTGCTGTAGACTGGGAACTGGCAAGTCACCATTAATCCCACACTGATACTAATACAAGAGCAAAAACGGGTGGAAAGGAGCAAAGAAGATAAGCAGAAATGACAGGAAAGAAAATGGTTTGTGCAAAATGACAAGAAATTGTTTGTGCAAGATATTACTGTGGGAAAGGGTGGTATCGCTTCCCCCCACCCCCTGTATAAACTCTTGAGCCTTTAAAAACCAACCGGAAATTCAAGAACCGAAGCTTTCTCCAACGCTAAAATTCCATCCACAGCAGGAAAAGCCACAATGTTAAACTTTTGCCTGCCATGTAATGGTCCAGGAATCCTCTAAGGAAAAAAAAGGGGGGGGAGGAAGTCTTACATAGAACCTTCCAGGCAACATCTGATTATTTTGATTCCAGTGTAGCTTAACAACTTGCTTACAGCAATGAATGCCCATTTATTTAAAATGTCCAGAGGGATAACCATGCCAGTCTATTGATAGGGACAGTGCCATGTAGGGGTGCAAGAAACCAATTATTATAAATAATTGTTTATATAGTGTCTTCCCCTTCCCTTCCAAAGTGTTCCAGATACGTTAGCCCAATGGCCCTTACAACAATCCTATAAAGCAGGCCAATGTGATTTACCCCGTATCATCACATTTTCTTTGTACTGTATTGCAATTTCATGTGGTTACTTATCATAAGTCATCGAGTGGTCTCTTTGCAAAAGGGAGGACATACCATTACCAACAGGACAAATTCTTGAGGCCAAGAAACAATGATCATTTCTTATACCAGCCTCTGTCACTCAGATATCAGGCATCAAGTACATTTATGGCTAAACTGTCACATAAAGCTATCTGAACTTCTCCACTTAACTGCAGGGTTCTCCATTGCAATGCTACATCCGCTTGCAAAATGCAAGAGAGGAAGAAAAACAGCTGGAAGAGGAGTTGCACAAAGACAGCCTTCCCCCAACCTGGTACCCTCCAGATGTTTAGACTATCACTCCCATCACTCTTGACCATTGGCAGGTTGGATGGGATTGATGGGAGTTGGAGTCCAAAACACGTGGAGGGCACTGGGCTGCAGAAAGGCTGCACTAACAAGTCCACTGAGAGCAAGGGAGACTCCCCTTTCTGATCCCATCAATTCTATTGGGCAGCTGAGTTTCTTGGTATATTATAGACCAGCTTGCTCTCTCCAGCGTTAGCTTTTATGCTGTCTCTTGCATGCACTCTTTCACTCTCTCTCTCACACGCACACACACACATATACACACAAGCAAGCAAGCTGAAAACCACCTTACAGGGAACAGCTAATCCGCTCTGCTATCACTGAGCACCTGGGCTCTTTTCATTGATAGATGGTGCATGATTATCACTGCTCATAGCATTGGGCTCAGGTAGTTCTGCCGCGCCTGGATCAAAAGAGCATCTTCTGCTCTTCGGGAGCCAGGAAAATCCATACCTTCTCCTGGCAGATGGAGAGCAGAAGGCAGCCAGAATCCACTGCCTTTTCAACCTGCTGAAGAGACAGCCAACACCTGTAGCAAGGTAAGACAGTTCAATCCCAAAAGGGATTTCTCCATTCCCTCTGCACGAGCTCCTCAGGATGATGATAATGATGGTAATAATATAACTACAAAACCTTCCTAAACCAATCTCCACCAAACTGTTATTACCATAATTGCCTTTTTAAAGCCATACCTATGGAGATAAGACCAGCTCTTTATAATGATGGGTTTATGCCCCACAACCCAAAGGGGGGTTGTACTGTTCCCCCTGTCCATGTTCTGTCCACAAACTCACCTGGGCTAGAGAAGGATAACTTAATATGCATCGTTTTAAACACACAGATGTAACGTTTTCCTTCCTAGGTCCCTTCTGCAGTTATTCTCAGAGTTATGGGATTGTAACATGTTGACAAATAACAGGTGTTCCAAAAGGACCATTTCATAGATGGGGAAACTGAGGCAAAGGCAAAGTGTTTGACAGTGCAATACATTCCTATACATGTCCTATACATGTTTATTTAGAAATAAGTTTACTGAATTCAGTGGGTGCTATTCCCAGGTAAATGAGCACATGATTGCAGCCTAAAGGAACTAAATAAGAATCATTTTACTGGATGTGACTCCATGTTGCCTAGTGCTTGGTCTCCGACAGTGACTAGTCAGATGCCTCTGAAAATCTCACAAACAAGGCTTGTAAGTGATGGTCACCCCCTTGTTCTTTGTTCCTATCCAGCATCTCTTACACTGTTTCTGAATATGGAGGCTTCATATCCTCTCTTTTATTCTTTTACAAAGAAATATTAGGCAAAGAGATCACACTTCTTACCTAGCACATCTTTGGTCTCTTTAATGCTTGTTTTAAAGAAAGGCTTCACGTGTCTCAACATTTCTGCCCAGAAAGCACTTCCACATACGGAAATTGTTGTGCGCACACATATTTGGAAGCCACAACATATCTACAGTGTAGGGGAAGCAGCCTCTCACACGTGGGGGATTCATGCTGTTTCCTGAGGGTAAATTGCTTTCCATGCAGGAATTCTGCAATACCCGAAGCAGTCTTAGCTCTTGGGGAAAATGGTACCCTGCTGTTACAGAGAGCGAGATGGATGCCAGCACTCTTGGAAGTTATGTCTGGCTCTGGCAAAATATGGGGAGAGATGTCTAGTGGTTGTTATGAGGATGAGAGACAGAGAGAATGAGAGTAAAACCACATATTTTCCTTTGTTTCAATTTGTAACCATCACTTGATCACAAGTCCCCAGGATGGCGAACGTACATTCCTATTCCTGTGGTTGTAATTTGGTTTAGTTGGTTTTAATATTGAATTTTAAACTGTTGTAACCTGCCCCTGGGACCTGCTGGTGAAGTGCAGGTAATAAATTGAATAACAGTAATAATAATAATAATTCAATAAAACATATTATGCAATGTTAACACATAACTTAGAACGATACTTAAATCAACACAGATGACTACAGTACACAAATGGAGAAGCACTCCCAAAATATTGAAGAGGTGCATCTTGACTAGCCAATAAAAAGAGTAAAGTGACCATGCCAGATGCACCTCTGAAAGGATGGAGTTCCATCACAGGGGGCTACCAAAGAGAAGGCTCTGCCATGTACTACTGGCCCTGGGATCTCAAAAGGTTGCAGCACCATCAGCAAGATGTGCTCATGTTAACATTTAGGCAGGTCTATAATGGGGGCAGGGGAGGCAATCCTTCAGTTGTTTGGGACCCCAAGGCTTCAATCCAATATACACTTTCCTGAAAGTAAGTCCCATTGAAACCAATGGAGCTTGCTTCTAAATAGACATGTATTGCAGCCCAAGTTGTTTTAGGGGCTATGTATGTTGACATAACCACCTTGAATTGGGCTCCTTGGAGAAATACGTCAGCAATGTTGGGGTTTTTGGTAAATTTTGAATTTGATTTTTTCCAGATAATTTCCATAGGGTATTTTGCATCAGGAAAAAATCAGCTTGCATTGGAAAAATTTCTGATGTCCTTGAGTGTGCCCTAATTCAACATGTCAATTTTACTTTTACTCAGGGAACAAAGCTAAAATATTTGAAACTACCAAGCATTCCTGATATTGTATTAGCAACTGGCATCCACCCATTGTTTTATAAGTAACAGATCCACCCCATCCACCCGGAAAAATTAAGCTCTGTAAAATTTCCTGCCACACATCACTGATGGATTCAATAAGAAAGTAAGATTTCATTAGAGAATAAATATTGGAGTGGATATCCAGCTTGCTAAAGGGAAGACGGGAGTGAGAATACGGACCGCAGCCAAGGCTTTATGATCGCGTTTCCTCACCGCCGCGACGGGAGCATCGCCCAGTGGTCAGAGCAGGAATTAAGGACTTGGGCAGCGTCGCGCTGTGTTCTCGAGCCTCAATTAAAACCTTTTCTCCCCAGTCAATCCTTCTCCGCCTCGTCTGAAGAGAGCTTAATGAATTAATAGCTCACCAGCCGCGCGCGCCTCACGTTTGTTAGCTGTGCGTGCGTTGAAACAGCTGGGCGCGCATCAATTAAGCGCGCCTAATAGGCCTCGGCGACTCGGAAGCACGTGGCCCGCCGATTCCCCGACGGCTCCGACCTCCCAAAGAGGCCCGCGGCCCGGGCTGGCTCATCCTAATTCGTCATTATTAGCAAACTCCCCCCCCACCACAAGAGGGATTAAAATCCATCCCTGCCGGGGACAGCAGTAGAACGCCTTCCTGATCTGCCGCCCCGTCGGGGGAGGTTGATCAATGAGCCTAGTGTTGGACACGCCCGCCTGGAGGGATTCACTGGCGCTTCATCAGAGGGGCAAGGCTCCTCCACCTGCCTGCCTGCTTTCATCCCTGCGCAACCGAGTGGTGCCAAGGAGAAAAAGGGTTTTATCTAACTAACCTGTACTCAGAGTAGATCCACTGAAAGTAATGGACCTAAGTTAGCCATGCCTGTTCCTTCCGTGGGTCTACTCTGGGTCCGCCCTGGGCTCCTACTTGCCGCCCTGGGCTCCCACTGGGAGGAAGGGCAGGATATAAATCTAATAAATCGATAAACAAAGACTAAGGTTAGCATTGGCTCCCCCCCCCCCGGGCGGTTTAACCGTTGCATAAGAGGCAGCATAATTCACCAGGTCGAGCTTTCCCAACGGAGATTTTTTTTTAGAAAAATGAAACCTGTTGAACACCTGCCTCCATGCGGCGCTAGGAAACTCTTTCCCAGTTCTCATCTTTAGATAAATAAGAAAGCTTAATAATAATTAAAAAGGCGGTGCTGTGCTTTTAACAATTGCCTCTTGTATTGCTTAACCTCCCGAGCTCTCCCTGGCTTTGCCACGGAGCAACCTTCCCTTATCTCTCCGCTTGCCATGGGAGACTGGGAGCGTGTGCGCGGCTGTTGAGTTTCTGCCTTTTCAAATCGCAAATATTGGAGCAGAGGAGCAATTACAATGGGATTGTTAGGCATTCTGCATATTTTTATTATTTTATTTTACTCTTTCCAAGTTATGTGCCTCTGGGTGTTGAAACAGCACCTGGGATCCGCTCTAAGAGATGTTACACAACACCCACACATCGAGCCCTTCTAGGTCCTGGCCAGCCACTACAATGGCTCTGTAAATAATCCAGCCACGGCAGTGTTGCATAACAAGATCGCATGAGAATGGTGATCTCCAGCAACAAGCAGAGCTAAGGCCAAAGTACTTCTTGTCCTTTAGAAATCCAGCAGTTGTTTTTTGTCACATCTCCAGTGCCAAAATTCTGAATTCAGGAATGTCATGAACCATCTCACCTGACTAAATACTGAAATCACCAGCTGAAAATTTCTCTGGTTCCAAAAGCTCTCGCACCAAATTCTGCTTGCAGATTTGACAAAGGGGAGAGTCCCAACCACCACCATCAAGAGTGTCTGCAGAAGTATTTCTAGTGTGTGTGTGTGGGGGGGAGAGGCCAGTGAATTGTAATTACAGGACATTGGTAACACACTCCACCCACCATTACATTTAGAATTCTGGAAGGGGCAAGCACCCCCTTTCCTGGGGACACTCTTGACCGTCATCACCACCTTTTCCCAGACTGAATTTATTAAAATGTAATAATGTAAATGTACAGCCTTCAAGTCGATTCCAACTTATGGCAACCCTATGAACAGGGTTTTCATGGTAAGGGGTATTCACAGGGGGTTTACCATTGCCTTCCTCTGAGGCTGAGAGTCAGTGACTGGCCCAGGGTCACCCAGTGAGCTTCATGGCTGTGTGGGGGATTCGAACCCTGGTCTCCCAGGTCATAGTCCAACACCTTAACAGCCTGCTCCTAAATCTTTGGCTTCAATATGAACATTTTTAACACAGGAAACAATCCACTGGGAAGCTCTCCTGGTCAAACTATACCGGCCATTGAGGAGAGCAGCGCAATGAGGCAAGCACACCCAACTGCCTTCCTGGAGGATTGTGCTGCTCGGATCATAGCTACCCATTTCCCGCAGCGACACTCTTAATGACACTTAAATCCAGTCTGCTATCTAAAATGGCAACTTAAAAAACGCCACCTGTGATGGGGCCACCAGCTCTTCTTACACTGCCTCTCCCCATCTCTTGGCGACAGAACATCTCAATGATCCCATAGCAACTTTCCAGCTTTGAATGAAGGGTCGTTTACTGAAGGGGCCCTCCTGGGCGTGCAAACACACCCTCTCCTCCGCTCTGCATAATATTCCCAGCTAGGCAGAAGTTATGCTGTAACCAGAGCAACTGAGATTGCCCTTGAGAATTTCAGTTGCAGTGATTTTTTTTAAAAAAGCAGTTGCTTTGGGTGGTGGGTGCGTGGGAGAGAAGAGCGGCGGAGTCGAGTTGAGTGCAGAGGGCACCTTTGGAAGAAAACCCAGAAGCTCTGACCCCTCCAATCACACACATCCTTTTTTTTCACTACCATATGAGACTGGTCTATTAGGGCAAATGGAGCATTGCCCTACCAATCTCATTCTGCCTTTAGACATCCCCCCCCCCCAAAAATGCCTGCCTTCTTTCTTAGAACTAGCTTCCTACTCCTTTGCCTCAGTGTTGCCCCTGCTAAAACTCAGCAGGGAGGAGGACAAAGGCTAGAACTAGCATTAGGTAGCTTTGCCTGTCATTGGCTCTAGCTCCACCTATTGTTGGGCTCCCTGCCTTCCGCACTACCATTCCCAATGGACACCAGCCACCACCGGAAGATCCTACTTACCCACCTAGAATGATTGACTGAGCTTGTGGAGGGATCACTGGTTTCCCCCTTCTGGCTGCAGCCTCTTGTCATACTGCATGGGATAGAGGGGCTGTGAATGGAAAGAGAGGGGCTGAAAAGCTGCAGCGGTGGTGCAGAAGGCCTCCTGTGACCCTTTGCATCCCAGTCAAGAATAATAACAATCATGTTTATGCTAATCATTTCAGTGGAGCAGTGACGGTCAAGTGGCTCATGTGGTGTTAAGTCCAAGTGTGAGGATGTGCTGTCCTCGGGTACGTTACAGTACCTAACCCTATGCAGCTCCCTTGATGTGGCTTTGCAGGAGCGGGCAGCATAAGAAGAGCCCCACTGGATCAGGCCAAAGGCCCATCTTGTCCAGCATCCTGTCCTCACAGTGTCCAGCCAGATGCTCATGGCAAGCCCACAAGGAGAATCTGAGTGCAACAGTACTCTCTCCTTTTGCAGTTCCCAGCAACGGTAATTCAGGGGCATACCGCCTCTGATAGTTGAGGTAGAACTGGCTGGTAGCCACTGATATAGCCCTATCCTCCATGGATTTGTCTAATCCCCCTTTAAAGCCGTCCAAGTTGGTAGCCATCACCTGCGGGAGCAAATTCCATAGTTTTAGCTGTGTACTGTAGCAAAGCATGGGAGGAACAAGAAGCACGTATCTCACTTTATCCCACAGCCAGGCCCATGGATCCTCCTGCTTCTGTCCAGGGGGAGGGTCATTCCATACTGCTAGTACCTATTCCAGTTGTGGCTCCTGCACCGCTGTTTGGCCATACGTGCTGCACCAGTGCAGGGATGGGGTACCAGTGGCCCTCCAAGTGTTGCTGTACTACAGTTCCCATCATCCCTGACCACTGGCTATGCTAGCTGGGGCTGATGAAAGTTAGAGTTGAAGAACATCTGGGTGGAAAACAGGTTGCCTCTCCCTAGAACAATGGCTCCAATCCACATTTGTGATGATGGGCATGAAAACATGGAGTAGCAGTTAATCCTCTTGAAGGCGGAGTAAACAAGCAGTTATAGCACCTTATAAATTGCTATTAATACGAATGGCTTTTCCCTCCTCCTTCTCTCTTTGGCAGGGAGATGTCAACAAGTCCAGCGGCCAATGACTCCTCTTCCTCTCTGCTTCAGGAGGAAGCCACTGTGCGCAGCACTGTAAAGATCATCACTGGGGTGGTCTTCAGCTTCATCTTCCTGGCTGGAGTGGCTGGGAACGGGGTCGTGTTGTGGGTCACTGGTTGGAAGCTCCGCTGGACATCCAACACCATTTGGTTCTTCAACCTCGCCTTGGCTGACTTGGCTTCCACCTCCCTGATCTTTGTCACGCTGCTGAACTTGGCCCTGGACCTGCACTGGCCCTTCGGCTCGGTGGCCTGCAAGATGGCCAACTGCCTTTTTGGGCTGAGCGTATGCAGCGGTGTGCTGCTGCTTAGCTGCATCAGCCTGGACCGCTGCGTGCTTGTGGTGGCCCCCGTCTGGTGCCAGAACTACCGGAACCCCCGTCTCACGTGGGGGGCTTGCGGGCTTCTCTGGCTGCTCTCCTTCACCTTCTTCGTCCCCAGCTCCTACTTCTTCACAGAGATCTCACTGGAAAAGAATAACCGGAGCTCTTGCAATAACCTGGACATCTTCCAGGACTGGCAGGAAGCTGAGGTCCTCACCATCTGCATCTTTCTCTACCAGTTCCTCCTGCCCTTGCTGGTCATCTCCATTTCCTACACCATTCTGGTAGTGACCATGCACAAGAAGAAGCTCAACAAATCCAGTAAACCGCTCTTGGTCGTTACTAGAGTGGTTTTCTGCTTCTTCCTCTGCTGGCTGCCCTACCATGCCCTGGCTCTGGCAAGGATCTCCATGGACGTCGTTCCAGATGCCATGCACCTGGTGGCCATCCCTCTCTCCAAGTGCCTGGCTATGTTCAACAGCTGCATCAACCCCTTGCTCTACGTCTTTGTGGGGCAGGAGTTCCAGGACGCAGTGAGGAGGTCCTTGCTGCAAGTCTTCAAGTCGGCTTTTGAGGAGGCACCAGTGGCCGCCAACATTTGAGAGAAGCAACTGGAAGTATTGCAGAAGCCAGGGAGGCACTTTTCTTTTTGAGTCATCATAGCCCACTGCAGCGCTCCATTGTGCTACTAACAGGGGCTGTCTTGCCAGGGAGGAGGCCAACTCATGTGCACTGTGTGCTTGGACATATCGACATTCTGCAGCAAGGTTCTGCGAGGTCAAATTCTGCAACGTGTATAAAATTCTGCAAAATTAACACACATCTTTTTCATTATTAAAAAAAGAAGAAGAAGAGGGGAGCATTATCCGTTTCCTGCTAGCCAGCCCCTGAAGAAAGCTTTTAAATATGCACTGATTGAAAAGCGTTGGACTGCTTTGAGGATAAAATCCTTTTTTTTTTTCAGCATCTTGAGATTGGCTTTTTTTTTGTTTTGGAGTTCATTTTGGATGCTCTGGCTTTTGCATTTCTCATCTATCTTGAAGCCAATTTTTGCGATCACAAGGGCTAGAAACTTGCTTTTTTAAAAAAAAAATGGATATAGCTGAGTCTCACAGGGTACCCCATTTGACTCCCAAAGCCCTGTTGACGTGTGTGCGTTGTTGCGTGAAACAGCATACATTACGTTGGAGTTAAGTTGAGCAAGAAACTTCTTCAGAGCATTAGATCATGTTAAGAGTCTTTATTAAGACATTATGGCCAAAGGCTTAAGAGTAAATACATGTTGAGTTTCTTCAGTCACCCCCCTTTTGGTACATCTCTCTCCAAAGGTAAACACAGAAGAGAACCTCTCAGTTCAGAGGCAATACACAGAAGACACAGCTTAACACAGATAGCTGCTAGAACTTTTCCCAGTCTATCGCGATGGTTACCATAGCAACGGCCTTGGCAGTCCGTTCCCAGACTGGGCAAAGACATAACTCCCCCCTAGTTACAGTTTTTCAGACTTGATGGAAAACAGACTCAGTGACAGTGCGGTTCAATGGTCAACAATCCCCCTTTTTTCCCATCATGTCTGTAACTCATTACAACAATAACAACAATACATTTCTCCAATACATCTTGCAATGCAGTTCCAAATTACATCTCAGTACATTACAGTACATTTCAGAACATCTCTGTACTTTTAGCTAGAACTTTATTCAATCAAATTTTGGCTCATTCCAAGCCTTGTCACCAGTTTGCCAAATTTCTCCTCACACAAAGGCTTGGTCATTATGTCAGCCACCATGTTTTGTTTCTTGCTGCTCCAGTCAATGCATGACCCGTGCCACATCACAACTATGCCAGAGGTTGACTTACGACTGCTCAGCTCCTCTGCATGATCTGCATCCACAAAACATTCAAGACCTCCTGTCTTTGCTCCTGACAAAACCAGACTCTTTGTCTTCGTGCCTTTCAGATTTATGTCAAGATCTGGTTTAAATGTTTGCGCTTGTGTTTCTGGACACCAAGCTCTGAAATATGCATTCTCTTGTGCTCTAGGTGCACGTTTGCCACGTCTCTTTCCCTGTGGCTTGTAAACTCGGCTGCGATGCACTCTTTCAGGCATCAGCCTGACTGCATTACATGAATACTGTGACTGTGTGCTTTTTACAGCTGTCTTCTTACAGCTCTGACCGTCATTCTCTTTCCGCCCCATTAAACTCAAGGCATCAGCACACTTCACACCCATGGACATTCTAAACAGCCCTTGTGTCATAAAACCCTGACAGACAACTTTGCCTCTTCTCTGTACAAAACATTTTCCTCTATCAAATGTTACACAATACCCAGAATTCACCAGTTTTTGAACTGATAAAATATTATGAGCCAATTCTGGAACAAACAAACATTCTGACATTATCCCAAGTTTATTAAATCTCACCAGTCCTCGGGCTTCCACCCGTTTCTGTGATCCATCCGCAAGTTGCACAAAATCCTGCACTTCTTCTGAAGCATAAAACAAACTTTTGTCTTTAATTAATATATGGCTTGCACCGCTGTCAAGAAGCCAGTTAACAGGTCCTAAATCTTCAGACTTTTGTTTACAAACAAAGTTCACACTTCACTGCTTCAAGCCTCCGTCCCTGGAGTTTCGCTTGACTGCACAGTCTTTTCGGAGATGCCCACGAGCCCCACAGGCATAACAAGCCTTTAACAGCTGCCGCTTGTAATCCTGTTTGCTTTCGGCTGCCTCCTCCGGTTCGGCACTTTTGTCCTCCTTGCTTCTGACAGCTTCCATCAGCTCGGCTCTCTGCGCCTTCTGCCTCCGCTGCCATTCCTGGGACAAATCCTGCAACGCGTCCCACATCTGTTTAGCCGACGGCTCATCTCTCACACACATCAGTTGAGAATCCGATAGAGCCAAGATTATAAACGCATGCGCCCTCTGATCTTTGCGCTTCCAGGCCGCGGTCAATACCGCCGGGGGTGGTCCATCTATAATGTCCCATAAATCCTCTGTTATCAGCAAAGCCCGCATCCTCGGCTTCCAGCTGCCATAATTCTTTTCCGTCAATCTTTCCATTGGCAAGCCTCCCCCAGACAGGTTTACAGTCATGTTGCTCACCTCCGTCTGGTACAATCAATCAAGCTGCCCTCTGGAACTCCGTCTGCCGTTCAGACCAGCAACTTACTCCTGTGTAACGCGCTGTGGATCTGGGCCCATAACCCCTGTTGACGTGTGTGCGTTGTTGCGTGAAACAGCATACATTACGTTGGAGT
This sequence comes from Rhineura floridana, assembly GCF_030035675.1. NCBI lineage: Eukaryota > Metazoa > Chordata > Lepidosauria > Squamata > Rhineuridae > Rhineura > Rhineura floridana. The sequence continues at coordinate 28,528,466 of NC_084494.1, read as the reverse complement.
TAAGTTGAGCAAGAAACTTCTTCAGAGCATTAGATCATGTTAAGAGTCTTTATTAAGACATTATGGCCAAAGGCTTAAGAGTAAATACATGTTGAGTTTCTTCAGTCACCCCCCTTTTGGTACATCTCTCTCCAAAGGTAAACACAGAAGAGAACCTCTCAGTTCAGAGGCAATACACAGAAGACACAGCTTAACACAGATAGCTGCTAGAACTTTTCCCAGTCTATCGCGATGGTTACCATAGCTACGGCCTTGGCAGTCAGTTCCCAGACTGGGCAAAGACATAACTCCCCCCTAGTTACAGTTTTTCAGACTTGATGGAAAACAGACTCAATGACAGTGCGGTTCAATGGTCAACAATCCCACCTTGGATGAGCCTAGCATTGCTAAATACGCACAACTCTGCCAGAGACTCCTCAGTCCTCCTTGACATCGGCCTCTGAGTCCCAGTCACCAGTCTTCAGTGTACATGTCTACTGAACACTAAAAGTAGGGACTTAACTCCAAGGCAGCCGTCCTCAATCTGGTGCCCTCCAGATGTTGGGACTCCCATTCCCATCAGGCCCAAGCAACATGGCTGATGGTCAGGGATGATGGGAGGTGTAATCCCAACAACTTCTGGAGGGCACCAGATTGGAAGCACTTGTAGGATAACGGCATAACACTGCAGCCTTAACGTGTCATGCTTCTCCAGCCTGGCTTACTGAAATCTCCCAGCCTGGGGACACCATGTCAATGCATGCAGCTGCTAATGAGAGGCACATCCCTGTCTGGATGTCTCTCTTACCTCAGAAGCAGTAAAGGCAGGACCAAGACACCTTCTTGAACCCAAGATCCAGGCTTAGGTTAAAGAAAAACAACAATGCTTTAAAACAGCAACAAAATGTTGCAGTGTGGAGCGCTTTTGTTCAGGGTGCCAACCTGCAACACCCTTTCCCAGGATACTTCTTTCAGTCCCCCCCCCCCGAAAGCCTCAGCATTTTCTGCCAACTGAGCCCGCTCAGTCCCCATTGAGTGGTTTTGGGGTGACTCCAGGGTCTGTTTTGTACTTCTGCACACCTTGGGGTTCCCTCCAAGCTATTATAAACAGCTGTCGTCAGACTCTGTTTCCCCCACCTTTCCTATGAACCATTTGAAAATTGTTGGGTGTCTTGGTTGAAACTTTTTTCTCCCCAATAGCCCCTATTGTAATAACCGTAGCCTTGCCTTTCTAATGCAACAGATGTGCCTGTTTTTTTGTGAGCAAAGTTCTGTGAAGTCGGGTGCAAAGCTTGTCAGCTTTAATTCTGGGTCGCATTCCGGCTTCGTACTTGCTTCTGTATTTGGACTTGAGGCCCTAGGTCAGAACAGCCTCAGGTGCTGTCATCAGAAAAATAAAATACATCAAATGCAGATATTCTTGGACATTCTGCGGCCTTTCCATGGACAACTTGAATAGCGCTTGTGGATCACTAGAGGTATACGGGCCACACTTTGAGAACCTCTCATTCAGTGGTTCCCAAACTATTTCCCCCACGGACCACTTGGAAATTACTGAGGGTCTGGGGGGACCAGTTAATGATTTTTCTGCTTCTTTTAGCAATTGTAATGTGTTGTGCCAGATGTTGTATGATTTTTAATTGCATTATTACAGACACACCTCAGACAACCTGAATGAAGCAGGCAGACTGCTGGCCGTCTGTAGACCACAGTTTGGGAACCAATTTATTAGACCAGCTTTTCATGGTGTTGAAAATCATGGTAAAGTTGGCCCTAAAAAGAAAGTCCCAGGTTTAGACCAGGTCCAGCCCAAGATATTATGGAGGTGAAGATGAATAATCCAAATTATATACACAGAAAATAATTCAATGAGAAATTATTTTGCATAAATTGCCTTCTCCTTCATACAGGAGAGTGTGCCTCTTCTAAGATTGTAAGCACTATCTGCAGATCTGTTTTTTTTAAAAAAATAAGTATGTCTTTAAAACTTATATTTTTAATGATGCACCAATAATCTGGGGGGGGTGTTTTTTAGTCAATCAAAATGCTTTCAAACCTGTCTTACCTGATTAAACACCACAGCCTGCATTTTTGCAGTTTTTGGCTATTTATTTGCACACATAGACAAGTGCCTTTGGTTATTTTAAACAAGTTCCTCAATTTATTTTTTTGTCTACTTCTGTCTATATAAAACTTTCAGATACATTTTTGGCCCAACAAATTATTTGACTGCTAATAAAGTTACGTCTTCATTTAGAAAACATTGCAAAAATGTAATACCATTCCCTCACAACTCAGTTGCCAACTGAAATATAAGGAGATGAGTTAGAGCAGAAGCAGGGAACCACTGGACCTCAAAGCTATGTTGCAGTCCACCAGCCTCAACTAGCATGCCCAATGATCAGGGATGATGGGAACTGCAGCCCAGCAACATCAGGACCAGCACAGAGCTCTTTACCCGTGTTCTTCAACCTTGGGTCCCTAGATATTATTGGACTACACTTCCCATCATCCTCAGTTAGCTTAGCACAATGGCCAGGAATGATGGGAGTTGTAGTCCAATCATATCTGATAGACCCAAGATTGAAGAACACTGTCCTACTCTTACTCTTGAAAGAGCATCTGTTGTGACTTGGTTGACGAAGATATTTAAGTATGAAAGGATTTTCATTAAGAGGTGGTGGGGCATGGGGAGCTGGTATGATGTTTTGATTACCTGAAACATAAGCTATCCCACTTTCTGAACTTTTAAACCTTCCCAGATTGCATCTTTCTCTCTCACTTGCAATGATGGCTAGAAACTTGACCTTTCTAGAACAATACAAAACTACTGCCTAGATGCCCTAAACTACTACTACTACTGCTACTACTTCTTATTAGTTGCTTGCTACTGAAAGGTAACATGTGAGAATATATAAAATGCCCTTTTAGACATTACACCATCTCTGGTGGTCTCTGCAGATCCTGTTTTTAGAGGTCGGTCACTGTGAGTACAAGATGCTGGACTAGATGGACCACTGGCCTGATCCAGCAGGTTCTTCTGATGTTCTTAGAAGTATAAATATTCCTTCTTCATCATTTTGCTCCATGACTTCCTTTCCTTCATTCTGATTACAAATCAGGACCCCTGTGGGATTGTTTGGGACTTACAGTTAAGAAAACTGATTTACAGAAGGGGGAAAAAAATACTTCCACCTACCTGTAATGCTAAAAATCAGACAGCTCAGCATGGGACTAGAATACAGAAGCTAGACCACCAAGCAACTGATTGCAAAAAAAAACCCCTTAGACAAACAGCTGATTTGGGATGAACAACAGAACGTGCCTCCTCTGAAACAAGCGACACACACAGCTACTTCATGTCAGAGGAGAGAAATAGAAGATACTGTCCACACTGCCTTGATGCTTTGCTGGTTCTGCTTCTCACTGGCCCGAGACATTTTACTGCCTGAGGCCAAGGACAAGATCAGATGGCACTTGCTGTCCCATGTACTGAAGCCAGCTGAAATATTAGCAATGAGAAGGACAGCATCCTCCACAGCAACTGAGGGCAACAAGCTAGCTTCAGGGGTGGAGAGGCCACATGGAAATCAGAGCTGTGCATGCCATCGCTGGACCTTTAGCATCTGCTTCCCGAGACAGCTGCATTATGTGCCTAATGGTAGAGCCGATCCTGCTGCCCGTGCTCTGAGAACTCACTCTAGGAATAAGTAGAACAGGAGCTGTTGGCAACGGCTCCACCTCTTGCTTTGTGCATCGCAACTCGCATCACCCCCTCTCAGGGCTGGGAAAGCCAATGCGGCAAGGTTTATTCTACTGTGCAGCTAGACACAGTTTGTGCAGTGTCAAAAGAATTTTGAGCAGTATGAAATAAGTTTCTGTGTTGTTGAGCATATGGAATTTAATAAGGAGCTAGGTAGCTTCTAAAAATGAAATAGATGTCCTTTTCAAATCTTCATAACCATATACTACTAGTCAAAGCTTTTTCGGTAAAAATAACAAGGTGCCAATATTCACATCTTGATAAAAGTACTGTGGGTGCCAGCACAAAATGGCTGGAATGGGCAGTAAAAAGAGAAGTGATGGTACTCCGTACTGGTGAGTACCGGTCACAAAAAAAGCCCTGCTAATAGTATTTTGGGACAAATTACTTGACTAATTTGGGGCAGGCAGTCTGCTGGCTGCTTGTGTGGTAGGGAAAAAAAAGCTTAGAATAAACCTTGCAATGCAACGTGACCACCACCAACCCAAGGCCTATCCTGGACCTTAAGGCTCTCTCAAGCACGGACACAGTAGGGCCCCACTCATACAGCGGGTTACGTTCCAGACCCCCAGCAAAAAGCAAAACCCGCCCAGAAGCAGAACTCATTCAATAGAATGGTGCCTGACGCCCAAAAAATGCCGTAAAAGTGGAACAAGTGCCATATGAGTGGGGCCTTACTCTAACTGAAAGCCGCCGTATTAGCGGAATGCCGCAAAGTGGGCCGCTGAAAAGCAGGGCCCTACCGTATAAGCAGCTTCCGGTTCCGTTTTCCAAGTGTGGCTTTAACTTAAGCAGCAGCAACTCATGGCATAATACAATCTGCCTGTTCTCTTTTGTTATGATGCAGGGGTGCGGTGGCGGAGAGCGAGGTACACCTGAAAATCTTTAAAGCATCCCAAGAGACACTGTTGACGCTGCTGCTTTCTCAGCAAGCCTGCCAGGATCAGCATTGCCGGAGTCCACATCCCAGCAGGGGCCCACTACCAGCTCCTAGATCTCCCAGGGCCCTGCTGCTCTTTTCCGTGATTGGGACTGGTAGGGCAGAAGTAGGTTGCTCCAACAGGAGGTGGAACCAGAGGCAATAATAGGCAGAGCCCCAATTCATTCCTCTTGCCTGCCGAGTTCTACAAGGGGAACATTGAGAGTGAGGAGGAGTAAGCTGACAGGCAGTGCCACCCCCTGGATTGGTTGTAAGTAGCCAGGTGGGAGCTGGCTAAGGGCAGAGCAAGACTGATGGGGCAATGCCCGATTTGCCCTAATGGGTGAGTCTCCACTGGTCATTTCATGTTCACCTGCTCCAAGAGAAGACAGGAACAATGAAAAGGAAGGGCATCCCGTTTACCTTTTCCTCTGGATTGGGCCCAGAGGAAGATGGCAAGCAAATGGACACCAGCAAGGCCTATTCAGGGAATCTTGCCCAACCCTCCACCGTCCTGACCCAGAGGCAACACTGAATGCTCCAGTCTCCACTGACTAGGGATGAGTGAGAATTTCAATTCAGTTCGCATTTCAAGCAGAATTTATCCCATCTGCAACTTCCAAAACAATATGAGAACCAAAACACAGCCATCCTTCAAAATTCACATTTATTAGCATTTTGGAATGCAGTTCGCCAACTAAACATTTACAAAAATGCATAAAAATGAATACATGAGTGAAAATAACATGCAAAAAGGCATGAAACTGATGAGAAATGGCTTGCAAGAACGACAAAAATGTGTTTATTTGGAGAAATTCACACTAAAATGAATTTTCATGAGGATTTTTTTAAAAAAAATTGCAGATTGCTGTAGAAATGTAGAGAACTGAATTTAATATTGGAAGTAAGAGAAACTGAGAGAACTGAAACAGGCAGATCTTTTCATCCCTGCCAGTGATAAGCTCCCCTCCCAATAGTCTCTGCTGCAGTAGACCTTGACTGGACTACTGGTTCCTCCTGCCCTCAATCAATGGTCAACAAAGGGTATGAGTGTCTGGGCCTTACTGGCAGAGACTCTTCCTTCCAGGATCCCTTGGTACAAGACTATATAGCTGAGACAAGAAATGAGGAATCACCAATCTCCAGTGGAACTTTAAAATGTTAGGATTGTCTCCAGACAAGGTGGCAAGGTCCATCATTTGCAGTTATGGGAAGTTATTTGCAGCACAAGAGCTACTAATTAGCCCAGCATTTGCCAACACCCTCAAAATGGGCTAAGGGCCCACTGATTTAACAGCACCAGCCTTTCCACTTTGCAGGAGCTCCCTCATCCATAACATCTTTTTATTAATAGTTAAAATTTCAGAGTTGAATTAGTGACGTTGACTGATCAGAGAAGAACTTGCTGATCTGGGCAAAGGGAGGGGAAGTTGCCAGAAAAGCAAGGGACAAAACTGGTTAAAAAAAACCAGCTTGCTTCCTTGGTGAATGGACAGGTTCTGAGCTAGGTTCCACCTCTAGATATGACAAAAACATGAGCGTCACCCCAGGCCCTGCCCAGTTACTTTTACTTCATTTCAAGAATAAGCAAAAAATTTATTTCCATACAACACAAGGCAATGGGATCACACATCTGAAAGCAGGTTCAGAAATGGCATTTGGGATTTCCAGCCCTGAAGATGACAATCTTCAGAATGATAGTTTATCGCCACAGCCATATCTGTCTAAAAATCATAGATCAAATTACCTTCTGCCTCAGCCGCATCCTCTGGATATATTGTACAACCAGCATTCTCTGTTCACTGCTAATGGGCCTGTCAGTATCCTCAACCAGTGACTCCTAATGGGACTCAGGGATTTTTACGGAAAGGGCTTTAAGTGTTCCTTTGATGGCTGCAGATGTTCCTAAATGGGCAATTCAGGCCACTGATAGGTGGTCTGCATGCGACAGCACTTTTGCAGCTGGAATGGGCAGAGGGAGGGAAACAGAACAAGCTACAGTTGGCTGAAGCCTACCTAGCTCTGGAGATTGATGCATTGTAGGAGCGCCTGTTGTCTCCGCTTGTAGGTTTGTAAATAAAGCATATATTACAAAGGCTGTGTACGTCTCCAGTGTGTTCTCTTGCTGGAAACTAAGTGGGGTTGGAATTGGTGGGCTTCTGATTATGACATCCACTCAGTATTTCATTTCTATAATAAAAGAATGCCAAGGCTCCATTAAGTCCAGTCTCTGTCCTGGAAACCTTCCCCTCTAAAGTCAGACTTCAGGGTCAAGCAGAAAGGCACTCTGTGCATGTTCAGGAGCACCAACCACAAGTGCTAGGCCAAGGCTTTGGATACATACCTTCAATAGACACCAGAACAAAGTTTTCTTTTTTACGCCCATGATCACAAAAAATTGAGCCAGATCAAGATGCGATGATCCTTCAATCCCATTCCTCATCCTCTCAGCCAACATACCTCCCCTTTCTCATTGCTTCAGGTCACCACTTGTTTCCTCATAATTCCCTCAACCAGTCCCGTTGTTTGCCTTAACCCACTACATGCTAATTTTTGCTGCCAGGTGCCTGTAAATTAAATCCAACTGCATAATAGCCAGGTTTATTATCTCTTAACAATGACATTTGGCAAAGCCTGTAGCTTGTTTGTTTCTCTTCCATTCTGTCAAAAGCATGACCAGAATGCAAAAAGTGGCCTAAATAAATGAAAATTTAATTGTGACACTAGGGAACAGTAATTGTGATCAAAGCCCCTCCACAAGCTGAAGGAGCTGTTCCATCTCCAAAGCAGCTCTCTCCTCTCCTGGGAGATGCAAAGAATATTTGTTCAGAAAGAGAGCGCACAGCTGAATTAATGGGAAGCGGCAGTAGGGTTTCTTCATAATATACTCTGAAGCATGGAGTATTTCTCCCCTCCCAATCCATTCTCTTTCCAACCCTCAGCCACAACAACTGCTCCCATCTTGGCAAAATCTGGGAAGAGGTCTGGAGGCTGCAATTCTTTTGAAATGAAGTACTTCAAAAGTGCTGCATTTCGGGCTGTTCACTGGATTCCATTATTGAGTTGCTCTTCAACACTAAGAATTGTCTACTGTAGTTTAGCAGTGGAATAGAAAAGGAGCACTAAAAATAATTAAGATGTCCAAAGAACACGACACACAAAGCAGCAGTTACTGGTGTCTCCAAGTACACAAAACGCCCTTTAAAAAGAAGAGGGATCCATTGTCTAGTGGAGACAAGTGTTTGCTTAAGGTTCAGTCTCTAAGTATTAGGCCACAATTGTCTGGGAAGATCTCTCCCGCACAAAGCACTACCGAAATGAATGGATGTTAACACAAATGCAGAACCATACTCTGAGGTGACACGCCTCCTGCAACTACCTCACCTTAAAGGAGAGGTGGGGAACCTTTTTCATCCCGAGAGCAACATTTCCTTCTGGGGGCCATATGCCAGCGGCAAAAATGGGAAAACCAAGAAATGTGGTGACTCTTTGTACAGCAGGCTACATTCCAGCCATGCAAAAGCCAGAGTTTTCACCCCCCCACACACACAAATATAGCTCCATCCAGGCAAGCAAGAAGCATTATCATAGTTCAAGCACACATTACACCTAGTCAGAACGGGATGGAGGGTGCAGGGCAGGGTGGTGCTGGTGGTGGGGAAGAGTATGGCCGGCTGAATTTGGGCCCTGGGGCCTGAGGTTCCTCACCCTTGCCTTGGGTTCAAATAGTTTTACTCAAGTCAAAAGGCTCATTGTCCCAGTCCCTCACCCCACCCTGAAGTGAACAAGATGTCAAATAACGATCGAGCATTTTATTAATCATAGAGAGGAAAAAATAAAACAAGTGTACACAAAAAAAAAATCCAAGTTTTAAAATGACATGCCACTAACAAAGGGTACGCGTGTGTGTGTTAGGGTGCGTTGTGTGGTTAGAACACACACTTGTTTAATTTGTTCAGTGCAAGAACTGCAGAGGCAGCAGGAGGGAACTTAAAAGTGGAGGGACCAGGAAATAAACGAGCCAATGAAGGAAGGGAGGAGGAAGTTGTTGGGTGTTTTTACAGTCACATGATAGACGCTGGGAATTCCAATTAGCTAACACCCTACCGGATAGTCCAAGCATCACTAGAGTCAGCTACCTGATTGCCCCTCATGTTCCTGTCGATTGATGTCTTTCTCATACCCCCTTCACCCCTCCAAATTTAGGAAAGGCCAAACTTTAGAGTCTAAGAGTGGCAGGACTATGTGACGAATTTTAGCCCAGAGGCAGTATCCCACATGATGAGGACACGCAGAAACTCAATGTCTGCTGGGTTTCATACCCCCCATCCCAGGTAAGATTATCTTCAAGTGCTGCTTCTCTGACAAGCTACCTACAGGTACTTCCTTCCAGCAGAAGGCAGCGCATGAAGGGGACACAAGATGAGCAAGAATAATAGCACGTTTGATCAACAGAAATTAAACAGCAGGGATTTATGCACCCCTTCCCACCCTCTCTGGGGTTGTGAGAGGAGAAGCCTCTGCTGCACTGTACTTGGAGCAAAAGAGAAGTTTAGCTAACAAAGGCACCCCCTTCGTAACCAGCTAATTTTTATATCTGATGTTTTCTCTAACTAACTGGTGTTAGACATGGAATGGAGAAATGCTGGGGCTTTTTAGTCACTGGGATGGGGGAGTTATAGGCACAATCAGGCTGCCTGTGGAGCAAAGATCATCAAGAGAAAGGCCAAATCAAAACCATGCACAGCTACATATAGTGCTGTGGGGACATTCTCATGCAGACTATGGCCTAAACAGCTATAGGGGCTCCAAGCAGGTTTTGCCTCCCCAAAGAGCTCACACGAATCATGCCAAGTGTGGGTTTTAAGGGGCTATTCTGCCTCTCTTGTGGGCTTGCCACCAGGGGGTAGGACTGGAGGGGAGCAGGTAACGGGCTGCCATTTATACCGCCTGGTGGCAGAACAGAACAAAAACTGAACCTGGCTAAGATGGGAAAGGGAGAGAATATCACAGCTGCCCAAGAAGGTTTCAGAACATGGAGCTAAGAGTAGAAGAGGGAGATGGACTCTAGAAGGGGGCAACAGTTGGCCACTGGCCGATATCACCATGTGGATCCGCGCTGGGCATGGGGCTGGTCATAGACATGCAGGGAAAGGGGGAAGAGAAGGATCGGTCCAATGGCGCCCAAGTGGAAGAGGCAACAGAGCCAGGTCCTCGGGCTCAAGCTAGCGCCAACACTGTGAAAAGAGAGAGAGAGAGAAAGGAAGTGAGTTAAATTGTAAGAGTTACTTGCAAAAAGTCATTTATAAATTCCTGCAAGCACCGGCGTTCCGGAAGACTGGGTTTCTTCCTTGCATGAACAATTCCAGTACGTTACCCCATGGGTAATTATCTATTGTAAGGGATAACCAAGTCCAGAGACAAGTGATTCTATAGCCAGAAACAAGAATGAAGGCTGTTCCACCCTCGTGCGCTTGTTGGCTGATGGCTGCAGTATGAATCGACGGCTTGTAGGCACAAAGGAGCCATCAGAAGTCATCCAGCCATAACATTCATGTCACCTCAACCACAAACCCCTCCAATGGAGTCAGTTCACCCAATTAGACAATACCTGCTGAGCTCTGAGTAACCAAATGATGTACATGCACTGTGCAAACTGACATGACAAATATTCTGTTCCAGTGTTTCAAAAATGGGAAGCCAAAAGTATTTGGGGGTGAGGAGAGCATCTGCTTCACAAAGAAAGATTACAACATTTGGGGCTTTTTAGTTTAGAAGGTGGGCAAGAAGGAACATGGGATAAGTGTATAGAATTATGAAAGGTGGAGAAATCAGAAGAAAAAGACCTTTTCTGCCTCTCAAAATACTAGAACCTGGGAACACCCAATGGAACTGAAAAGTGGGGAGATTCAGAACAGGCAAAAGTTTACTTCTTTACATTGCACACAGCTTAACTATGTGGAATTCACTGCCAACAGATATTGGCGATTGCCACAAAATTAGATGGTTTTACAAGGGGTCTAAACAAATTCACGTAAGCTAAGGCTATTATTTACTAATTGGCAAAAAGCCCTTGCGGTTTAAGAACGTACCTATAGCCAACAAATATTTCTATCAAACTTTAAAAAGCAGGGAAATTGGGCTGCTACATTGAATGTACCAGGGGAGCAGGAGAACTGACCTCCTCTGAGATATTGTACTGCCCTACAAATTTGTAAAAATGCAAACACAATTTGGGTTGGTCTTTCACAGTCCAATCCACTTCCTGTGTAGCATATGCTCAGAGGCACGTTACCAAATTCTTCCAAGCTACACAGGAACTCCCAACTCACCAGTCAGCGCCTCCTGGGCAAAGTATTTGACATCCACATCAGGGTCCTGCGTTAGTTTCTCCAGCACTGGCTTCACCTCATTCTGAAGGGTGCTGTGAGGATAAGAGGGGGCAAGACGGATGAGTAGGAAAAGCGAGCAGGAGAAAGCAAAGGTTCCAAGGCTTCAGTGCTTCCCTTTCTTTCCTCCCTGCAAATGCATCCTCTAACCAGGAGGAGTTCAGGGACTGTTGCCATAAATGGGCCAGCACAATGGCGCCCAGCCGTTTGCAGTACCTGTTGTCCAAGATTGGTCCAATTTTCTGGAGGGACTTGGCCACGTTGAAGCGGACATTTGCTACGGCGTCGCCCGCCATCCGCAACACGGTGGGAAGCATGTGCTTGGTGGTGATCTCCTGCCCGCACACTTCTGACAGCACCTAGCAAAGGAAAAACATTCTGCAATCTGAACATGACTGTTTACCATCAAGTCTGGAAAACAGAAAATCTCACTGGGGAAGAGCTCTTTTGGGCCTGCCATAGTTGTGTATCCCCTTCCAATGGCCCTAATTTCTCTCCTCCTCCACTCCTCAATGGTTCACTGAAGCTAGTTTACAGATGTTACATTCGGGGGAGAGGAGATCTAAAGTCCTGCACATAAAACTCCTCAAAGGTTGCAATTAAAAAAAAAATATGCACCCTGATTAATTTTAAACCCACAAACAATTTTATTATGTGATCATGCAGACACTGAAATCTCCAGTACAATTCTGGATAATAATTTATTATCAGGAGCAAGAATCTGAAACTGCATCCAATAGGAACTCAGCTATGTTCCTTCTAGATCAGAAGGGCTGAACAGAGATATGGGATGTGGAAAATTAGACTGATTAACAACTCATGACAGACTACGATAAAAGTAGAACACATTTTTATGTAATACAGCATCTCTTGAGATTAGGTATTGGATAGCACATCATAATTTGAGTAATTTAGAAATATATGATGCATATCCCAACACTAAGAAATGTACCTCTTGTGGTGAATTCTGAATTTATTCAGTAATTTTTTTGTAACATCTTATTTGCTTGGTAATAAATTTATCAATTCTGTTTAAAATTTAAACAGAAAAAAGAAAGTACACTTATCCAATTTATCCAATTCATTCCAGAACCAAGAGATTTGCCATTTCTAAACGCAGGATCAGCAGTTCTTGTGCAGTAGCAATCACCTCCTTCCTTTTGCCCTGAATTCATTCCCAGCTTCCTCCTCTACTCACGTTGATGCAGAAGAGGGTGGTCATGCGGTGCAAGTAGTTGGGGTCATTGGACATGGCCAGCACCTTGGGGATGATTGTAGCATGGGCCCAGTCCTTGCCAAACTTCTCCACAAGCTTCTTGAGATTGCTGGTAGCTGCCTCTCGGATGGCGTAGACTGGCGAGGAAAGAAGAGTTAGTTATTCCTTATTTATATCCCACCATCCTTCCAATACTGAAACTCGCGGCGGCTTCCAGATAAAAGCACATATAATTAAAACGTAAGAGGAACAGCGTGAGCCAGCCACGTAAGTTAAAGCTTAGAATTGCCTGAACTAGTGCTTTGGTGCAGCTTTTTCAGCACATGGAGTGGGAAAGCAAAAGTCCTCCCTGAAAATTGCAAAATCTCGGGGGGGGGGGGTCCCATCTTTTTCAGTTGCTTATTTTTCAACAAGACGGCCAAAGGTTCGCTCTCGCTCTCTCTTATAACAAAGCTAAGCCACTGCTCCACATGGCGGCTTGGCTGTACCGGGTAGTCCAATTGCCAGGCACTTTGAAACTGAGGGCCAGAATGCCCGATGGGAAGGACACCTGCCCACGGAGGCCCTCACAAAAGTGTTGTATCTTTTGCTTGATCCCCACAAGAGGAGCTGATATTCTCACCTCCACCTTTTCAGGGGACAAAGGGCCCAGTAAAAGGTGGGGAGAATTTTGCTCCGCTCTGGTCTATGCTAATGCTGCACCTGATGGGAATTTCCAAGGAGACAACTTCGACATTTTTGCACCCCCATCCCAAAGGCTTGTTCCTGAGGTTTACCAACAGAGTAATCAAGTGATACTCTGCTTAATCTACTTGCAGTGCATTCCAATACGTGCCTATGCAGAAGTAAGGGCCACTCCCAGGTGAGTGTGCACTGGATTGCAGCCTAAGTCTTTCCTGGGGATAGAGTAATTCTGGGACTTGTGAAAGTGTTAAAAACTAACAGGAAACGACACAATCCTGCTATGTGCAGTAGAGGACTGCATATATATACAGAGAAATGCAGGGAAACAAGTCTAGCACCAGAACAAGCCTCTAAATTGCTCTCTCTATGCCACATCCATGTACTATATGTATATATTTATCAATTAAAACAAAATTATGAACTGAAAGCCACCACTGGGCTCAATTAACTATGGATGCAGTATAGCCATTTTAGGCCTTGACGTCTTTATGGTAAAACCTCTATATGCGTTGCACTGAAAAAAAGGTGAAAACCTAGTTGAATTTTATACCACAAGTGGCATAAGGACTGAGTTGGGACTGTATTCTTTTGGTTAACACATGTCACTTCTTTCCTGCCCCTTTAGAATTTAAAGCAGGAGATGGGTGTTGAGAGTTCCATTAGGGAGAATAGGGATATTTCAATTGGCAATCTACATCAGATGTATTAGTAGATCTTCACTGGTTACCAGTTGTTTACCGGGCCCAATTCAAACTGCTGGTATTAACCTTTAAAGCCCTATACGATTTCGGCCCAGTTTATCTGAAGGAGCGCCTCCAGCATCACCAATTATGCCGCCTGACAAGATCAGCCACACAAGACCTTCTCTCGGTCCCACCAGTTAAAACAGCTAGGCTGGTGCGGACCAGAGAGAGGTCATTTTCGATTGTGGCCCCCACCCTCTGGAATTCCCTTCCTTTAGATCTCCGCCATGCCCCCTCCTTGATGGCTTTCCGCCGATCTTTGAAGACCTGGCTATTCAGGCAGGCCTATGGGGTTTCTGGGGTGGGTTAGTTTTTAAGGCTGCTGATTACATTTAAGAGTGGGCAGTTTAATTATTGAATGTTGTTGTTGTGGTTTTATATTGTATTTTATTGTGCTGTTGTACGTCACCTAGAGTGGCCGTCACCTAGAGTGGCCGTTAATTCAGCCAGATAGGCGACTCAAAAATAAAATTTTATTATTATTAATATTGTATTTATCGCTGTTAAGCACCTGTTCCATGAAAACGTTTGAAGTTAGCAGTGAGGAAAGTTAAGCTTTCACTGATTTTATAAACTGATAGCTCAATTAAAAGATTGAATTGGTCATTGATGCAATGTTTTATTGGATGGGGATGAGACTGAAAGGCAGAAATTCATTTCTGAATCATTTTGGATGTAGTGAATTTTAAAAAGGAAAGGCTAAAAAAACAAGTCGTAGCTTTTGTTTATATGACTTTTGGTCCTAGTGTTTCAACATTCCCCAAACAGCACCATATATTTAAGCATTAATAGCATGAAAAAAACCTTAAAATTATGCAAAAGAACGAGAAGAAAATTTAATCAGTTAACACCCCTCGCTGAATACACATTTGTCTCGTTCAGACATCTTATCAAACCAGGGAAAGCCAACATGGTGCCATTCTGATGTTCCTGAACTGTAACTCCCATCATCCTTGACCACTGGTCATACTGGCTGGATCTAATGGGAGTTCCAACATCTGGAAGGCACCACATGTTGGCTACCTGCACTAAACCATAGTCTCAAGCAAGTATCAAGGTCCCAGGCTTCCCCTCCGCTGTGGCTGCAGAGTAGTTCAGCCTTGCTTCCAACAAATTATAGTGAAGATTAACCACGGTTTAGCTTCTCATCTGATCTAAAAATGAAGCAGGCTTCACAGCGCCTCCTGATGGTTATGCCAGAGAAGACCGGGGGGGGGGGAGAATGCAAGCCCAAGGCCTGCTGCGGCTTGTTTAAACCTTCTCATGTGTGAACCAAGCCACTGAGTTAATGCGGCAAACCACCATGGAAACAAATTACACTACTTGTACATCATTATAAAATAATGGCATTAAACTTGAGTTCAATTGCTTCTGTGGCTGGAAAAGAACCCTCCATTCAACATACAAAAAATACAACCCAGAAGCTTTTATTCCTTCACTAAAAGCTTAGATGAGTCAATTCTCTCTGCTGGAAAAGGAGCTAACATGATAGACCCCATTAGTTTTGAAATATACTTTCAACATTAGAGATCATTTGTTAGATATAAAGCTCTGGATATTTTAAGGAGATAAAACACAAGATTCAAAGAACCACTTTAGCATGTACTCTTCTCCCCCGGCTATAGTTCCTTTCCTAAAAGTAATGGCGATAAAATCAACCCTCCAGCTAACAAGAGGAGAATGCATCTCTGTTCCTGTCCATATCTATTATCCTACCTTTCTTTATTTGGACAAATGGCATTCAGGTTAGAAATGGTAAATGCAATCAAAAGGAAATAAAGGCAAGGGAAGCAAGAGCAGTATTTCAACTTAAGAGCTTACCGTGATCCACCAGCCACGCCATGCAAAGGGAATTCAGCTTCTCATCAAAGAATTCTACACCCTATGGAGGGGAAATTGCAGAGAGCCCAGATTAACTTGTATGAATGCCAGTTATGGGATTCTCACAGCCAGAAACAAAACGTGGGGAAAGTGGTCACTGCTCAAATGGCAGGTAGGGGGCAAACCAGTACAAAGGTTACAAAAAGCCACAGGATTTTGGCTGAATGGCCAATACTCCCCAAAGCAAATTGACAGTAACAAACACCTCCCACCACGTTGGAATACACACAAGCTTTCACACAGTCTAAAAACGTGCCTGCAGCAACTCAGGTCTAATAGACCCAAGAACATTCAGGTCACAGCGTTCTCCTAGCTCACAGTGTTCTCCCAGCACATCAAGTCTGTTTCACTCATATCCAAATAGCCAAATGAGCACTTACGAGCTGCCCAGCCAACAGGGGCATGTATTCGATAATGGCCAGCCGCACACGCCACTTGGCATCCTCTGCCAACTCCACAATGGCTGGCAACAAAGACTGGGATAACTGTCGGATGCCGATGACCTCATTCACACAGTCCAGGTTGGAGATTATGTTGAGTCTGACTTCAGGGCACTACAGAAAGGGGAAAGGTTCAGATCAGAGATGAAAGGTTCCCCCTCCCAGCTGTGGCCCCTAAAATTCACATCCCTCTTCTAGAACTAGTACATATGGAAGGCTGTAAAGACATGTGCACCTTCTTCCACCACCTAGTCTGCAATCTTCTGGCCTGGTGAGGGGGCTTTTATTTATTTATTTGCTTCATTTTTATATCGCACTTCCCCCCACCCCATCATAGAACCCAAGGTAGAGTACATGTGCTTCCCAGGCAAACATCCATCTAGGCACTAACAAGACTCAGACCTGCTTAGCTTTATTAAGGTGATGGCCTCATGTGCCTTCAGACCATAACCCAATGCATAGCCTCCCATTTTGGAGTTGGAAGATGGCATAAATTGGCCATAAACTCCTGAACAAATACAAGGACAGAGACAGTACAATATAGGAACCTGATGGAGCATCCAGTTCAGTATTGTGGAGTCGCCACAGATCTTTTTAGCACCTGTTACACAGGATTTAACTGGCAATGCCAGGGATTGAACCCGGAAACATATACATATAAAGCAAGTGTTCTACTTTTCTATGGTCCCTTTTTAAAGAACCCATTCTCTCACAACTACAGCTTGATTCCCAGGATTCCCTTGGGGGAAGCTGCACAGTTAATTTACATCTGCAGCGGGTAGATATGTCCCTAGGCGCATCTGCAGCTCAGCCAACCTTACAAGACTACTCCCCCAGCATTACATTAAGCCATCCTTCCTCAACCTGGTGCCCTCCAGATGTTGCTAGACCCTAACTCCCATCAGCCACAACCAGCAAGGCCAATGGTCAGCGAAGATGCGAGTTGTAATCCAGTGTGGTGAAGTGGTTAGAGTACTGGACTATGACTTGGGAGACCAGGGTTCACATCCCCAATCGGCCATGAAGCTCACTGGGTGACCTTGGGCCAGTCACTGCTGCTCAGCCTAGCCTACCTCAGAGGGTTGTTGTGAGGATATAATGGAGAGGAAAAGAAACATATACTTCACCTTGAGCTCACTGGACTAAAGGTGGGATATAATTGCAAAAATAAAGAAACATACATCTGGAGAACACCAGTAGGGGAATGATATATTAAGTACTTCTTGGGTGAGGGAGCTAAGCTGCCATGAAATAATACAGATCAGGACAGGGAAATGTCCCATCCAACCTCACCTCCAAATAGTTTAACTAAGAACTGTTAACAAATGGCCAAAAGGAACGGGGATGGGAAGACATCACTCACCTCATCTTTGAGTTGAGCCAAGAAGAGAGGAAGAAGGTGTTCGATTGTGTTGTCCTTGCCCAAAATGGGAGACAAGCCCATGATCACAGACGCCAAAGCTGATTTTACATGTTGATTAGCATCTGATACCAGTTCCTGAATGGCAAAAAGGAGCATTAGAAAAAGATGCTTGCACACTTTAAGGCCACCCAAAACATTGTTCTCTGGGTGGCTGACAAATATACAATACAAGCAAATTGCACACAGTGAACACAAATATCTATGCAGTAACATCCCCAATTCAAAGCACACCTATCTAATTTCCTGATCCTCTGTGTAACAAGCAACTCAAGAAGAAGGCACCCCTATTTTCATAAAGAGATGCTTGCCTCCATGGTTTCTTCAGCCCCTTAATGTAAGACTGCTCCTGATTGGACCTATGAAAAAGTACAAGCTGATGCTTCAAAGAACAAATTCAAAGCTCACGAGAGATTGTCGTCTCCTGGCACATACCTTAATGCAGGGCAAGATCTGGGTCATAATGACATTTTCACGGCAATCAGCAGACAGGTTTTCACAGAACTCTAAGAGAGGAGGCAAAAACAGTAATCACACTGATAGGGCATCACAACTAAAGCGATGCAATGGGGGAAACGGATTTTTATCTCGCCAGAAAGGACCAATAAAGATATCAGCTCTAAGTTCAGCCAGTCCCTTTATCACTTCATCATCAGACTTGCTAACCCACTACATACAATGCATGAATTCCTGACTTCCATTCCAGAACCACATCTTTCTACCTCTGAACCTAGATAATTTTCTCATTTCTATGCTGCTCAAAAGGTTAGCTGCTGCAGAATCATAGACCCATGTAATGCGACACCTGCTTTCCTGACCTGTGTGTGGAGTCTCATATCTGTAATACAGCCATACCAAATCAGCCTTTCCTCAAGGCTTTTTTTAAACTGAATATCAGTTGCATTTTAAGCATGTTTCTAGCTCTCATAGTTGTGGAAATAGGCTTGAAAATAAGTAGGTGTCACTTTCAAATGGCTCCAGCACCAGTATATGGATCTTGAGTGCTCTGAATGGTTACACCGTCCCCACTTTCCCACTAGGATTTTAACCATCTGACTTCAACTGAACATTCATATTTCAATTGCTTATATTGTCCCTATTTTCTTCAAGACAAACAGCAGGTTCAGAATGAAGTATGCATATGGATTAGAATGTATATACAAAAAGAAAAACTCAATTTGCAGTATTTTATTGCATTGTTTAAGTGCTGACTTTGCTTTTTCTAGATCTGAAAAAGCAGTGTTTGTGTCATAAAACATGAACTGCTATTTATAGGGTTTCAGATAAATGAGAATATGGGCAGAGATAGATCACCTCTTAGATCCCTTTGATTTCAATCACTTTAGAAGGCACAGACCATCACACCTACTTGGGTTCCCTTCTCCCACCCAAACTGCTCATACACTGCTACAAAGAGATCCTGCGTGGCCAACAGGGCAGGACTCAAAGCAGAGTGACTGCAACTGACCTTTGACCTTATGGGAGGCAGCAGCTCGCACTTCAGCTTCACAGTCTTTCATGAGGTTCTGGAATGCTGGGACCAAGTCGGTTTTGGTGATTTCTGGTCCAACAGCTTTCTGGAGCTATAAGGAAGAAAAAGCATCAGATCTGAACATGCAGGAAGTTCCAAATGGCTCTACCTCCCACCCTGCCAGAAAGAACTGTGCTCTAACTGCAAAATGCTCTGGGACTGCAGAAACAAGGAAAGGACACTGCCTCTAAGCAGAGGAATAAAGGCGCTCTATTGGGGAGGGTTGCACCTTTTTAAATATGTTGTAGGTAGAGTTGGAGATTATTTGATCAAGAGGTATAAATCTTTAAAATAAATACCACTCATCCACTGCCAAGACATACAAGCATTTGTACTAACCTCTGTGAACTTGTCGGCCACCATGTAACGGACTCGCCAAGATTTGTCCTCTGCTGCTTGCCGTAACGTTGGCATCACCAAAGATTCCAGGTCCTCCTGGGGTAGGAGCTGTGCAATATTAACACAGGCCTCCACAGCCAGCAAGCGCACAGAGTCCTGCATGAGAGACGTGAAATGGGTTACAGAAAACTTTCCTCTCAGAGCACAGGTGACCTGTAGAGCACACCAGCCTAGACCTCCGATTTAACTAGCTCCCATCTCCTCAGAAACGAATGCGCCATTGCACAGACCTGCTCATCAGAGGCCAAGTTAGAGAACATAGGGATGATCTCGCTCTTGACATGCTCCAGTTCCAAGACCTTTGCAAATTCACCCAGTTTAGAGGCTGCCGCTCGCCTCACCATCGGAGTATCATCTGAGCACAAGTTCCGAAAATACCTGCAGGAAAGGGAGAAGTGACAACAACTGCTGGGGGGGAACTATGGGGACATCTGAAATTATTATCTGTCGCACTTTGACGTCCATGACTCAACTAACGGGCCCCAGCCTTTTCTTGAAAAGGATCTCACTTACTGTCGGAGCTCAGCCTTAACCGAACTGGAGACTCGAGGGTAACAGACACTGAAGAGGCCGCAAGCAGAGGTACGGGAGGTGAACCAGTCACCTCCTGCCAGGCGCTTCACAAGGGGCACGAAGTGGGCCTCAAGGTCAGATGGAGAGTGTTCATGGGAGATTGCTCGCAAGGACTCCACCGCTTTGTCCCGCACCACTGTCTCCTCAACGGTTGCAAGGCTCTCAAGGGGTGGCTGCAACAAAAGAGGGAAGATACATTACACATTAAAAAGCAATACTGACAACAGTATATCAATGACGGCTGTGACACCTCGAAGACTAACAAATGTGCGACGGCCTAAGCCTTTGTGGATTTCATATCTGTAACAATAAATAGAAATGAGTAAGAAAAATTGAAGAAAAATGTGATGCATCTAAAGAGGAGGCACTGTGAAGTTGCCTCCTAAGAGACATTACACTGGCCCCATCTCTACTTACTTTCAGGCAGGCAGTAAAAATGTTTCTATTCTTCACTTTTTATAATATATGAAGGTTTAATTCCACTTCTTCAGGTTATTTTCTGCTCTGTTCTTAATCTAGTTTACTGTTAATCTAACAAGGTCCCCAAGGCAGTAAACAAAGATAAAACCTTGGAACAAAGTTTAAACATTTTGGCTCTTTGAGGAGCCTCACTAGGGGCAAAAGACTGTTTTTTTTAAATAAGTAAGTAAATTGCTCTAGGAAGAAAACAGGCTTCTAATAATTAAATTATGTCCCTATTATAGTCTTGGGCCTCTGAGGAATTTCCAGAAAGCCAGAAATTATTTTTTCAAAAACATATGAAGAGGAGGAAGAAGATAGGGAAAGCAAGGAATGGGGCTGCTGTGTGTTTTATGTGTGGGTTGTGTCTGTGCATGTGCCCTCAGTCAACTGGGCAAGGAATCCAAGTACAAGGTCATAACATCTGCCATTTGGGGGCAACATTACTGGGATCAAACTACTTTGGAAAGGCATTCCACGTGCTATTAAACTGCACATTAGATGCAAGCAAAGGACAGATACAGATGACCATTTTGGCACATGTCCTCTCTACCAGTTAGCAATATTATCCAGAAACCATGCTACCCCAGGGGAAGAAACTCACCATTGGACAGCCTGGTAATCTGCAAAAGCTCAACACTTCCCCCACCAGAATTTGGAAGAAGAGGAAGCGTTCTCAAATTATTCCACTATGTTATATCATACTCTTCACCAGTCGTTCAAGAGGCTTACCAGTAAGCAATGGACATATTCAGGGCCCCCAACCAGAGCTGTGAAGGTTCCCAGTTGTTCCGCCAGAGCAAGTAGCACCTCGTCCTCATCATAAATAGTGTCTGCAGGGGCAAAAAAAAAAAAAAAAAGCAATTTAAGCAAACAAGGACTAAAATCTGCTTGTCACAGAGCACAGAATCAAGTAGCTAATGTGATGTGAGAATCTGAGGGCCAACTCACATGTGAACTATCACTTCAGTGCAGGAAATAACAAAACAAAGAGTCTAAGAAATCTATGAGGAGGCCTGGACCCATGCATGTGCGCTAACATGACTTGTCCTGCCCACTACTCAGTCACCCACACTCTCTTTTACCACACAGGGAAGAGCTAGATGCAAAGCACTAGACAAAATCTAAGACTTTGCTCAGAGAAACTGAATGTGCTCTATGTGGGGCTGCCCTTGAAGACAACTCAGAAACTTTAACTGGTCCAAAATGCAATGGCCATATCACTGGCCAGAGTTCCATTTAGAACTCATATAATCCCTGTTTTAAAACAGCTGCATTGATTGCAAGTTCATTTCTGGGCCCAAATCAAGGTGTCACATTAGTGATTGAAGCCCTAAATGACGAAGGCCTCTAATATCTGAAAGACTGACTTCTTCCCTACAGACTTCTTCCCTACTGACTCTCTTGCATGTTAAGATGAGCAGAGGGGACCCTCTTAGTAGTTCCACTGCTCTCAGAAGCTCAGGGGTGGTGGCCCAGGACAGGGCTTTCTCTGTGGCAGCCCCTAAATTGTGGAACTCCCTCCCTATAGAGGTGCATCTGGCACCTTCATTATACAGTTCTCGTATGCTGAAAACACACCTCTTTACCCTGGTCTTTGACACTTGAGATGCCTATTTTTAGGACCCACCCAATTCTTGCGATTGTAATTTGTTTTAAACATTGTTTTTTAAATTGTTATGACCCGCTCTGGGACCTTAGAGTGAAGGGTGAGTAATAAATTAAAATGTTATTATTAACAACAACAGCAGCAGCTTCCAAGGGAAAACCACATTTTTGTTTTTACTACAAATAGACTAAGGTTGAAATCCAAAACACGCCTATTCAGAAGTAAGCTCCACAGGATTCAGTGCTACTTCCAGGTAAGAGTGTATTAGATTGCAGCCTAACAGTCTTAAAGGCTAAGTAACTGAATCAGGGCATAAGCTTTCTTGGGCTAACCTACTTCATCAGATGCAGTCTCCAGTCCATGAAAAACTTATGCCACAATAAATTTGTAAAGTCTATAAGGTGCCACAAGACTGTCTTTCTTCTGAATTTAATCAGATGTTGTTTGTTCCTAAAGTTGCCAAAAACATTCACAAAGTGGAACACAGGAAGGATTCATCAACTGATTTCAGAAGCAGAACCTTTGACAATCAGAACAACCTTGAGCCAACCAAATTCAGCAAGAAGGTAGTCCTTTTCTTCTAGCAAGGCTCAGCGCTGCTTAAAAAGGGATTTAAAACTCGGACCTCAAGAGTTGCACATTATACATACTGCAACCCTCAAAAGGAAATTACTAAGGTGTCTTTGGCAAAGAGGCTGGGGTACTGCCCAAATTACAATTCACACTCACGTTAAGTTCAGCTTCCAGACTCAATTCCTAATCCCTAAAATCAAACTGACAGAGTTCCTGGTCTTTTCATTACCTGTGAGAAAAGGCAAAAGCTCGCTGCGCGTCCTCTCAACTCCCAAGGCCAGTGCAATGGTGGAGAGTTTCTTGATGCTGTTCAGACGAAGCTGCATATGGGAGAGAGAAATTCAAGGGGCAAAATCAAAAAGATGAGCCACTGAAGAAAATATGCCAGCAAGTCCCAATTCTGCATGAGATGACATTGATTTACTAGATTTGTAACCATTATTATGTCAGTCATGCAATTTGTTACTTTCACACTCATCTTCACAAGACACCAAGAATGTGGCAGCACATCTTCCTTTGGATGTTCAGATAAATTACACGCCAAGAGGTGCAGGGATGGTTTGCACTGTTAAATTCACCCATGTGATTGTGCACACACCTATGTGATCCTGTGGAGAAAGGCTAGTGTAAACCAGGCTGTATATACAAGAAGGTAGAAACCACCTTTAATTGCAGAATCTGGAAAGAGCAGGTTTGCTAATGGAAATAGCTGTCAGCTCCTTGCATCTATTGCCCACTGACACTAGCCTCTTCGCATACAAAGGTGTACCAGTAGACACAACAGTGTGGACAAATTTTGCCAGTGTGAGCGAGCCTTTAGAGACTCCACTTGGATAACACAGGTTGGGAACAAAGTCTTCCTAAGTCTTGGACACTATCCACTGATCCCCCACCCTCCTGCCTCTTTACTCTAAGAAGTACACACAAACACACACACAAACTACATAAACTAGGTCTGGGGCATAGCACATAGGTGGTGCCTGTGCTTTACATAGGCTGCTCCTTTAGAGCACTGTTTGCACAGAACCTGGCTTATTATCGTCATTCATTTCAAGCTGGTACTTCTCCATTTGCAGCTATAACGTTCACCCTGGGGCCCAAGGCTAGAACTGGATACAGGTACTTGGAGGAAAGCCCAATTGTACAGAGTGGAAATACTTAAAACATACATAGGACTGAGCCCTGAACAAGGCTGTTTATTTCCCCAGCGATTCCCACTAAGAAATCTTACACATCGACCAACTTCTGCTGTTGTAGGGCTGACACATAGGAGAAATTCATGTGACCAAGTTTATAACAATGACAACTGCTACTAACACATGAGAGCTGATTCACTCAATCTGGCAATCAAAGATTTGCCATCCTTTTGGAGATTTATAAGTCAGGTCATTTATCAAACAGACTCGTGGTGGATCACTGCAACTGTATGTTGCCAGATAAAGGCTTCCTGAAGATTCACAGTCTTGTCTTCCAAAGTCACACTAACATACATTGCCTGCATTCTTTATAAAGCAGCACAATGGAACAAGTGATGCCAGACAGAAAGAGCAGCTGCCGAAAAAGTAACAACTTTCTTAAGGAAGATGCTCACTGGGCCCTGTGCAATCATAAATAAGCATTGCCATAGCAAGTTCAAGCAGGACATAGTCGGAAAACATGAACAATGCTCAGGAAAAGGCCCATGGGAGGAAATACTGCAGAGATGAGCCCTGTAACATTCTTGATTACACAAAGGACAAAACTGCTACAAAAGGCGATTGTCCACTTATTGTTTTTACACTACTACGTGCAGTCAGTCAATTGAGGCAAAGTGAGGGGACAAAGGCTGAAGAGGGATAAAGAACCAAATACCTACCAATTTTCAAACTTTTCTGCTGGGAAATGATTTTCAGTTCTCAGAGGCAAGTTGGCAATTCCAGGCCTGAATGGTCAAATGGTCTTTCTTCCAGTTCAAGGAAACAATTCCAACTTGAAACTCTACCACTAGGAAGCATAATCCTTAACAACCAAACAGGCTACATGAACAGCTCCCAGTGCCTACATAGCTAAAGAACTGTGCCTCAACCCTGCAGAGGCACACAAAGTTTGCATGCTGTGACACCTGGCTGACCTGTTGAGCCAGCTCACTCGCACCCCCACCAGTGAGGCAGGCTTCTGGCTGGGCAAGATTAGCGAGGAACGGCACTTAGGTGAGGTTTGGGTAGGGAAACAATGACTGCTAGTAATATGGTCGTCTCAGGCTGGTGTCCAGAGCTTGATAGACACATTCTGGCTAATGGGCTCCTGGCCACCCTGGGCTCTGGGATAATGCGTTGAAGCCCTCCAAAACAATGAATTTGGTTAAGCAGCCCCAGTGATAGTCGAAAGTATTTATTTATTTATTACATTTATACCCTGCCTTTCTTTTTTCATGAAACCCAAGGCGGCTTACATATGGTTCCCAGGCAGTCTCCCATCCAGGCACTGACCAGACCTGATGCTGCTTAGCTTTAGCAGGGAGCTGGCCTTGCGTGCCTTCAGACCGTAACCTGGAACCAGTAGGAAGAGCTGCTTTTTTCTCATTAATCCCCCTCTACTTATGTGTGCGGGGTTTTTTTTTACTCTTTTTGTGTAAGGTGCATTAAACTATTCTTTGTAAATCCCACTGGTTTTGAATAGTTAAAAAGAAAACCCAAAACACAACAGTTATGTTTGCTCAAACCTTGCAGAGCAGACTAAGGCAATGTGCCCAGGAAACTCTTAAATGATCTGGGGAGATGCAGGGGCGGCGGAGAGGAATGGTGTAGAGTGTCTGACATGCCAGGTGGATTCATAGTAAAATCTCCCTCATCTATGACTTGATTGTGGACAGGGAGGCTAATCTGGCCTGTATTCCAGGGTGATGGAACTGGGAAAAGTTACTCTCTCCCAGTTGTGCTCTCTTGGGTTCAGCATCAGAATAGACTGGAGGGCTGGGTGAAGAGATTGATGTGGCCTCCTTTCTCCAGGCTTCCCATTCTTTTGATTGCCAATTTAAAGTGTTTTAACCTTGTGTATGACAATCAGGACAGACTGGAGACTCTGCTGGTATACCACCCACCCCGCTGTCCATCACTCTCCCTGCCTGAGCTAACAGAGATAATCTCAGTTCTGGTGTTGAGACCGCCCAGGGTGATTGTTCTGGGGGATCTCAAGATCCATGCCAAGGCCACCACACCCAGGTCAGCTCTGGATTTGACAGCTACCATGACAACCATGAAGCTGTCCCAACACGGCACTGGTCCAAGCCATACGGCACGGCACAGTCTAAATTTTATTTTCTCTATCTGGCAGGAAGATTGCGATCCAAAAGTGGGAGATTTTGTATTACACCAGCTTAGGCTGACACACCAGCTAAGATAAAGATAGGCAGACCTTCGTGATCCATGCCTTGATAACCTCCGGTATGCTTCACTGCAATGTATCATACTTGGGGCAGCCATTGAGAATGTTTTGCAAGCTTCTGCGAGTACCCTTGCAGCCACATTCTGTACCAACTGGGACCAGGTGTCATCCACATATTATGCCAGTAATCCATTATCTTCACTGGCTCCTGGTCTGTTTCTGAGCCCAATTTAAAGCACTGGTTTTGACCTCAGCTCCTGCAGGAGCGCCTTTCCTCACATGTACCTACCTATGCAGTACATCATCATCTGAGGCTCTTTCTTAAGTGCCCTGCCAAATGAGGTAGGGCAGGTGGCCATGAAGGAAAGACCTTTCCAGCAGTGCCCCCCCTCCACACACACCCAGCTGTGAAAGACCTCCCCAGAAAAGTCTGCCTGGCAACTACCAGGCAAATCACTTTTTCTTTTTCCCAGGCCTTTCAATTTATGTGGTGATGTAGCACTGCTTCAGCTCTGTGAATTTTTATTCCTCTGCTTTGTGTGTAATGTTGCAAAGTTCTGTTCCTCTACTCTGTTTCTAAAGTTGTTTTGAGCTGATAGTTCAGGGGGAGGGGTTGCTACATTTTATTGTAGTTGCAATCATTTAACTCAAGCAATCAATAACTTGTTCTCATTTTTATGTTGTAAGACTCCCAGAGAATGTTTGTTACTGGGCAGTCCATAACTACTGGGTTGTATCCAACTAAACTGGACTCTGAGTAGATCCATTAAAATCAGCCTAAGTTAAGCATGCCCATTTATCCAATGGGTCTACTCTGAATAGGACTAGCATTGGACAGAACCCACTATAAATAAATGAATATGGAGTATGCTGCACCTATTACCTGTATTATTATTTTTAATAGTACCCCCAATATTATGTAACACTGCAAGTTTAATAAACCATGAGGTAGGACTCTGCCCCAAGGAACTTACAATCTAACTTCAATAGTAGGGATGACAACATAAAGAGAGGGGAGAAACAAGGATAGCAAGGGATAAAGGTGTGCTTATGGTAGCCACACATAGTTGAGTCTGGTTTACAATCTCAAAAGGCCAGTAATTAACCACATGGAAATCCAAAAATGACAACCTAAAGCCCTGTTCTGTTCACATTAGGCCACAACTATTTAACAGCATCTGTTCATATTCTTGCATTTAAGTTTGCCATTCCCCCTAGCCCAACCCTTTACTGATATTTATACTGTAAACATCTCAGGGCAGAGACCTGTACTATGATATTCTATAAATAGCCATTTACACTTCTGCTGTTTTATATAGAATATTAGAATGCACCCCAGATGTCACTTCTGCCAGCCCCCATCCAATTACAGCACTGCAGCCATTTGGGACCCAATAAATAAATAAATAAATAAAATAAACACAGAACTTACTCTTGTGCCACTAAAGCATTATTGATGAAAGTGAGAGACCTGTCCATCTCCACATGGCACCATGCTGGCATTAACGACAGATTTTTTTTAAAAAAATGCATTCCCTATAATCAAAAACCCGAGGAAGAAGGAGAGAGAAAGAGAGAAGGGAACAACTCATATACCCCATACAATAAGACATTCTTATTGAGTGTCCCCCCCTCCCGGTGATAGGTCTCTTGATTGGCTGCCCTCCATGAGAAGAGACCGTGCACCACTCACTGGGCCTTGGTTTGACAAACCCCTTGCGGGAAAAGCCACAGAATCGGGGACAAAAGACCTCTCCCCTAGAGAACAGACGAAGACCCCTCCTTGGTTAATCAGGAAGCCTCTGTATAATGAATGGACGAGGCTTGACCCAATCAGAACACTCCTCTCACCATTTCATCAAAAGGTCTATTTTTATTTTTTTTAAAAGCGACCCTCCAGGTTCTTGAATTAACCCCTATACCAGAGACATAGCTCGGCCAACCAATCACGTGGCTGCTGGCATCATTGCGGGGTCGTCAATAGATATTACAGACCCTCCATTAGCCAACACCTTCCTCCTTGTCTTCTCATATGAAAATCCTTACAGCCAATCCAGTTCAGTTTTTATCGGTTTCACACGGGTTTTTCAGATGAAAGGCAGCCACCGATTGGCTACGGTACAGGAGACGTTCCTTTCAGGCGCAGACTGCCCACATAACCTCCGATCGCTTTCCCTCACTCCCAAGAAAGCGTCCGTAGACACAAATCGTACCTGGACGTCCTCGTTCCGCAGCTCATCGATCAGCACAGCAATAGGGTAAAGCGAGTCATCTCCGTCGGCTGCCGCCATCTTAACTCCCGGCTTTGGGTCTGAAGGGTGTGCGGGGTTCACACAGACGCCTTGCAGGGGTGGTTCACACGCCATTGGTTGCTTAGGTTGTCAGTCTCAACTATTCCTAAATTTCATTGGCTTATTTCTTACAAACCCCACCTCTTCTATAATCCCGTTTGAAATATCTTTCTATCAGTCAATCTCTCTCTTGCTATTCATTGGACAAGAATGTCAGAATTTCACCATACAGGAAAAAGCATTGGGAAGTAGTCCTCTTAGCTCCCACCTCTTTCTTATATCTAATTCGCTGAATGTACTCTATTCCCGCCTCCTTCACCCGTTATTGGCTGAACTTCACAATTGTATTCCCTATCAGTCCAGCTATATGGCTCGCAAACCTTTATGGCATATAGTAGAAATTCGTCCCTCCATTTTAGGGGAGACGATTGGCCATTCATTTTGAGAGACAAAGGATGGTGTCCAATCCCAGGGTAATACCGGCGTTTGCTTTGTTCAAAGAGGCGGGGAAGGACAAGGTGAAGAGGGGGGAAAGCGTATGTATGGGTTGCCAAAACAACCGCGCGTTATTCCTGCAATCAGGGCAACGTCGTTTTCGTGTGACGTCACCTTATACTGTGACGCAATTGTATACAGTGATATTTGACGTCATCGCTACAAGATAGCATGATTAAATACATTTTATTGAAAATAAAATAAAAACGTATCTGAGTATGTGTATAGGGTTGCATCTAACGTTACTCAGAGCAGACCTATAGAAATTAATGGACCTACGTAAATCATGTAAGAACTTACATATATACATATTTGCATTAAAATCATAGATTAATATAAGCACTTTTACCAAGGAACAAGCCCTACTGAATTTGATAGACTTACTTAAGAATAAATTTCCAGAGCGGTGGCCATGTCACTCTCTTGCAGTAAAAAACAGTCTTGTGGCATTTCAAATGAGGTATGAGGTTGCATGAAATCAAGTCTGCTTTGTTAGGTGCATTAGAGCAAATATACTTCTGATGTGGTGTCTGCATACTTTAACATATCAGATACCCAAAGAGCCTTTTCCAATGCAGATTAGTGGTCCAAGGAAGCTGATTATGGAGAGCAAAACTAGCTCTGGATTCAGCACTTTGCCTCTTAGAGTTTAATGAATCCCTCACGTTTCTAGCAAATTATCAAGTGTTCACGGCTCACATGTGAATGTCCTCTCCTCCAAGGAGAAACTGAGGCACAGCAACAAGTAGGCAAAGAGAATTTGGGATCAGTGGTTCTGATGCCAAGTCAGTCAACAAATGGGGCTCGTATTTCACATAGGTACAAGGTGCAAGCAGAAGACAACAGCTGAATTGTGTCCCAAGATTTTTCTCAGGACGATACGTTTATATGGGGAAAACCCACAGAGGACAGAAACAGCTAAATTACCTAATCCAGGGGTTCTCAAATGTTCTACTGCTGAGAGACCACTTTTGAGTGACTCCTGAAAATTACTGCGGCCCATCAGTCACTAAATGGTGGGGCAAGAGCAGAGTCAGTCACAAAATGATGGCAGGTGGAAACAGTTTGGAATAATCAGCTGGCAATTATTGACACCACTTTCTACTGACACCTACTCCATCTCTGCAAATTTCTAAATCTTGACCGCAGCATTTTCCTTGTGGTAAGGGGTTCCATAGCTCAGCTTTTCTCAAGCTAAGTACAGACAATTGCTTTGGAGGTATTGTGACATAGCCTCTCCATTTCAGGCATAATTTGCTAACCCAGAGTCTCTAGCTGAAAAGTCTTTTTCTTTTATATTTTTCCCTTCCCTCCTCCACGTGCCTCTCAAGGTATTTTTTTACTCATCTCCCATAATTTCTCCTCCCATTCTTCTTTCACGCTCAATCTGTCTTTTCCCTACACCCAGGCAACCTGTCAGTTTCTTTCATCCCTCCTCCCTGTCCTTTTACATTCACTTTGGCCTCCTAAAATGTCTTTCCTCTCTTACCATGTACCTTTCTATTCCGTTTGTTTGTTTTCAATAAATATTAACCTTTTATCACACTTTTAACAGTCATTCCCAGTGGAGGCTGATGGCTCCTATGTCTGTGGATCAGTGAATCCACTCTGGACTTTAGTCTGAACTTTCAAGGAGCTGTCCCAGATGGTGCAGCTTGGACAGCCCCTTGAAAGTTCAGACTAAAACCCAGAGCGGATTCACTGCCCCATTGACATTGGAGCCACCAGCCTCCACTGGTCAACCTTCCCAGGGAACTCTAGGAACTGTAACTCTGTGAGGGGAAGAAGAGTTTCCTAACAACTCTCAGAACCTTTAAAAACTGCAGTTCTCAGAATTCTTGGGGGAAGCCATGGCTGTTTAAAGTAGTATGATCCTGCTTTAAATGTATATAGTGCAGATGGGGCCTGTATATATGTATGAAAATGAAAATTGACTGCCTTCAAGTTGATCCTGACTCATGGCGACCCTATGAACAGGGTTTTCATGGTAAGCGGTATTGAGATGGGGTTTACCATTGCCTTCCTCTGAGGCTGAGAGGCAGTGACTGGCCCAGGGTCACCCAGTGATCTTCATGCCTGCGTGGGGATTCAAACCCTGGTCTCCCAGGTCATAGTCCAACACTCTAACCACTATGCTACACTGGTTGTTGTAAATTTCTTATGATATAGCTGTGGCATACAAACATTTTTATAAATAAATAAAATAATATAACTGAACTGGCAAAAACAAAAGGAATGCGAAATGAATCTACTGTAACTAACCCTGTAACCAAGCCTAATAAATGCTTGTATATTATTTCCCTGCTTGCCCTTGCCTTCACTTTCAGCTCCCTCCTCTGCGGTTTTCCACTAGCAGTAGTTACACCAGTGTTGGAGGCAGCGTGCCTCCAAGTACCAATTGCTGGGAGTCACAAGTAGAAATAGTGCTGTTGTGCTCATGTCCTGCTTTTGGACTTTCCACATGCATCTGGTTAGCCACTGTGAAAACAGGATATTGGATGAGATGGGCCACTGGCCTGATCCAGGAGGACTCGTCTTATGTTCCCTGTGCTTAATTTTAGATTGTTCTTCTGGGCAGAAATCTGTCCTCTTATTAGGAATGGGGGAGAAATTTGATTCAGTTTGCATTTAAAGTTGAATTGATCAAATCTGCATTTTCCGAAACAACTTGAGAACCGAAACACAGCTATCTGTCAATATTTGCACTACTCCGAATTTTGCAATGCCGTTCTCCAACTAAGCAATGTTTGCAAAAATGCATATATCAGAAGCAGCGTGCATAAAAATGAATACATTAGTGAAAATAACATGTATGTGAGGTGCTCCCTTTCTCCAGGAAAGCTTTGGAAAGCATGGAATAGTACGGCTCATAGCCGCAGCAGGAGAAGAAAAATGGAAGTGAATCCTTTTCCATATTGGCCAACTGTTGAGATTTCCATACCAGAGAAGGGTAAGAACAGGCGTCCTGCTAGATCAGACTAAAAGGCTGTCTAGTTTAGCATCCCGCATTAGGAGAAACTGATTGCAAAAATGTGTACATTAGTCGACCTGCATATAAAAATGTATTTAGTAGGAGAAATTCTCAGTAAAATTCTGGAGAATTTTCATGAGGATTTTTTAAAAAATCACAAATTGCTGCAGACACGTGGAGAACTGAATTTAACACTGGAAAAATGAGAAACTGAGAGAGCTGAAACTGACAGATCCTTCCATCCCTACTCTGATACACTATAAAGCTTCATTCACATTGTGTGTGTGTGAGTCTGAAGTTTCAAGGAGCTGTTGAATGTGCTTCCAGCTTCCAGCACCTTGGACAGCTCATTAAAAGTTTGGACTAAAACTCAGAGTGGATTCACTGCCCCCTCTGATATTGGAGCCACCAGCCTCTACAAATGTATAGTGTGGATGAGTCCAGAGTCCCAAAGGAGGGCACTATGGAACTATGCATCTAGATGCTATCGAAGCAAAATTGTGAATTATTATTATTGAATTTATTTGTCGCCCATCTGGCTGGTTCACCAGCCACTCTGGGCGACATACAGAATAAACAATACATTAAACATTAAAATTTAAAAACAACAGTAAAAGCCTAGGGCATCCCAAAAGCCTTCCTGAAGAGCCATGTCTTCAGGGTCTGGCAGAAGCTCATCAGAGAAGGGGCATGACGGAGATCATTTGGGAGAGAATTCCAAAGGGTGGGGCCACTATTGAAAAAGCCCTCTCTCTGATCCTCACCAGACTGGCTATTTTAACCGGTGGGATCGAGAGAAGGTCTTCTGAGGCTGATCTTGTTGAGCGGCATCCCTGACGATGTTGGAGGCGCTCCTTCAGATAGATTGGTCCAAAACCGTATAGGGTTTTAAAGGTCAAAGCCAACACCTTGAATTGGGTTCGGTAAGCAACCGGTAGCCAGTGCAACTCCTTCAATACAGGAGTTATGTGATCTTGTCGGCGGCTACCTTTAATCAGACGAGCCGCCGCATTCTGTACCAGCTGCAACTTCCGGACCGTTTTCAAGGGTAACCCCACGTAGAGCGCATTACAGTAGTCTAGGCGAGAGGTGACCAGGGCATGCACTACTGGTGGGAGCAGATGATTGGGGAGGTAGGGGCGCAGCCGCCATATCAGATGGAGTTGATACAGCGCCATCTGGCTTACAGCCGAGATTTGAGGCTCCATGGACAGCTGGGAGTCAAGAATGACCCCCAGGCTGCGGACCTGTTCTTTCAGGGGCAATCGTACCCCATTAAGCACAAGGTCCACATTCCCCAACCTTCCCTTGTCACCCACAAACAGTACCTCGCTCTTGTCCGGGTTCAGCTTCAGCCTATTCCTTCCCATCCAGCCACTCACCGCCTCCAGACATTTGGACATGGTTTCAACAGCCAACCTTGGTGAAGATTTAAATGAGAGATAGAGCTGTGTGTCATCTGCATATTGATGACACTGCAGCCCAAATCTCCTGATGATTGCCCCCAGCTGCTTTATATAGATGTTAAACTGCATCGGGGAGAGGATGGAACCCTGTGGCACCCCACAAGTGAGAGGCCAGGGATCTGAAACCTCCTCCTCCAATGCTATTCTTTGGTACCTACCGGAGAGGAAGGAACGGAACCACTGCCAAACAGTGCCCCCCATACCCAACCTCCTCAGGCGGTCCAAGAGGATAGTGTGGTCAACGGTATCAAAAGCCACTGAGAGGTCGAGGAGGACAAGGAAGGTGCATTCGCCCCTATCCCATGCCCTCCTCATATCATCTACCAAGGCGACCAAGGCTGTTTCAGTCCCATGTCCAGGCCTGAAGCCCGATTGAAATGGATCCAGATAAGCCGCTTCCTCCAAGTGCGCCTGCAACTGTTTAGCCACCACCCGTTCTACCGCCTTGCTTAAAAATGGCAAATTTGAGACTGGGTGGTAGTTGTTCAGATCTTGGGGATCCAAGGAGGACTTCTTTAAGATTGGTTTAATTATTGCCTCCTTGAGAGTTGATGGCATTACTCCCTCTTTGAGTGATGTATTTACCACCATCTTGATCCCCTCACTCAGTCTATCTTTACAGCTCATAATGAGCCATGATGGACACGGGTCAAGTAGGCAGGTGGTTGGCTTTAGAGTTGAAAGCACCTTGTCCACTTCATCGGATGGAAGAGGCTGGAACCTATCCCACAACACCAGAGTACCATTGGTCACCTCTGGCTCACTCACTGTGTCCACAGCGTATGGAATAGCACTCTTAATACGATCAATTTTCTCCACAAAGTGTTTTGCAAACTCGTCACAGGAGACCTTACCATGTTCCATTGGTTTCAGAGCAACTGGACCGACCAGGCTCCGGACCACTTGGAACAGTCTCCTGGGACAGCACTCTGCAGATGCAATGGAGGCAGCAAAAAAATCTTTCTTTGCTGCCTTCATTGCCACATGATAGGCTGTCGCCGCCGCTCTAACATGTGTTCAATCGTCGTCAGAGCGAGATTTCCACCACTGGCATTCTAGCCGTCTCACCTCCCGCTTCAGACTTCGCAACCGAGGATTGAACCACGGTGCTGTCTGAACTCTATTCAGGGGGAGAGGGCGTTTCGGAGCCACCTGATTTAATGCCCTGGCGATTGCAGTATTCCATTCTTCCACCAGGGTTTCAGCCGTGTGGCAGTGTGCCTGCTCCAATGAATCCCCAAGCGCATTCAGGAATCCATCAGGATCCATCAGACGCCTGGGGCAGACCATCTTAATAGGTCCTCCACCCCCACAGAGGGTTTGTGGCACCGACACGTCTATCCTCACCAGATAGTGGTCTGACCATGACAAGGGGGTGATGGATGTACCCTCAATTTTCAGATCACTCCCCTCCTCTCCCAAGACAAACACAAGGTCAAGTGCATGACCGGCTACATGGGTGGGCCCCATTGGAATAAGGTGCAGCTCCCAGGAAGCCATGGTTTCCATGAAGTCCCGAGGTGCTCCAATGAGGCTGGCCTTCGAATGTACATTGAAGTCCCCCAGTACCAAAAGGTTTGGGGACTGTACCCACACATCCGAGACCACCTCAAGCACCTCGGCCAGGGAGTCCGTCATGCAGCGGGGTGGACGGTACACGAGCAGAATCCCTAGACTGCCCTTTGGGCCCAACCTCCAGTACATGCAATCTGCCACCTTGGTCTCACAGAGAGGAGGTCTGGTGAGAACCAAAGACCTTCGGTAGATAACCGCCACTCCTCCTCTCCAACTACTGACCCTCGGTTGGTGTGCATACACCAACGGTTGGTGTGCATGGCAAGATTACCATAGAAACAGAATCTGGAATAAAGTAGCATTCATATTGGCAGTTTAATACAAATCTTTTATTTATTATGAAATGTTTGTGCGCTCCCCCAGCTGCACATTCATGTTCCTTAGGTGGCTGTCAGCATAAAGAAGACACTAAAATATGAAAATACAAAGTAATAATTCAAAGCATCAGCAAAAGCAATAAAATGTAGCAAAGAACTTCCTTTTTTCTTTCTTTCTTTTTTTGTCAGAGAGAAACTAGCAGCTCAATAAAATCCAACTTTGCACAATGAGAGCCCAAATTTGGTTTTAAATGCTAGTTGTTGAAAAGGCCAGGGCGAATAAAAGGCTCTTTACCTTGTGCTGAAAAGACCACGAAGAAGGTACAATGTTAGACTTCCTCGCGAGACACTCCACAGCTGTACCACTAAAAAGAAGGCCTCCCCAACAACCACCCAAATCAGCCTGCTGACATCTTTCTTTCTTTCTTTCTTTCTTTCTTTCTTTCTTTCTTTCTTTCTTTCTTTCTTTCTTTCTTTCTTTCTTTCTTTCTTTCTTTCTTTCTCTTGATTGATTGATTGATTGATTGATATCCTGTCCTTCGTCCCAGTAGGAGCCCAGGGTGGCAAGACCTTCTTGTGTATGGGTGGTGCTGTTCTGGCTATAAAAGGTTTGGCACTCACTCCTAAACATTGCTAATAGAAGGAACCAGGTATGGCACCTTGAGCTCCTTGGAGGAAAGGTGAGATATAAATGTAATAATAAAAAGAATGGTTCCTTGAAAAGAGGGGGGTAGGGGAACCACATATACTGCCCTGGACTCTTTGACCGGAAGGTGGGTGATAAAAATGTCATAAGAATATAAATGGGACTCCATACACACTAGGGATTGTAGCCTAGTAGTCCCGCTGGAATTAATGGACCTCAGTCATGTCCATTCATTTCAGTGGATCTGCTCTGAGTAGGACGAGCATTGGATACGATCCCATACATTTGAAAAGTACATGGCTTCCCCTCAAGAATCATGAGAACTGTAGTTCACTATCACACAAAGCTACAATTCCCAGCATCCTTAACAAACTATAGTTCCCGGGATTCTTTGGGGGAAGCCACATACTTTAACTGCGCTTGTACCTGAAAGATTATCTTACCCTTTATATATCCAGTCGATCCCTGTGCTCTGCAGGTGAGGACCTCATGCAGATACCATCTTATCAGGAGATCCGTTCCACACAACATAGGAAGAGGACCTTTAGTGTAGTGGCACCTACCCTTTGGAATTCCCTCCCCTTAAATATTAGACAGGCACCATCTCTGTTATCTTTTCAGCACCTACTGAAGACTTTCCTCTGTCAACAAGCCTTTTAAGTAGAGACCTTGTCCCAGTCTGTGTCTGTGTTGGAATTGCTTTTAAAGATGTTTTTAAGATGATTTGCTTTAATATGCTTTAAAGTCTTTTGTTTTTAAGATATTTTAAAGTCCTTTTAGTATTTTTGTTTTCCACCCTGGGTTCCTTCTGGGAGGAAGGGTGGGATATAAATTGAATAAATAAATAAATAAATAAATAAATAAATGGTGTTGTGCACACAGCCTACAATTCAGATGCAACACTAAAAAGCCTGAGAGAAATGTACTTGTTACTGCAGTGCTAATGCAAATACACCTTGATAGGTACAATAAGTAACTCTGTGCTGTTTTCCATGAACTGGGGGCTGGATCATACCTTGGGGATCCCGAGACAGGCTTGCTGCATGGAGTGTAGGAAGCTGCAGTGCAGTAATGCCTCACTTTGGTTTTGTCATTCACAGATGGTCCCCGGCTCCCCTTTCTTCCACCAGCCACAGCCAAGTTTAGACTTGCAGACTGCAACTTCCCATCCCTACTTTTCTAGCTTTTGCACAGGAAACACATCAAGAGGACGGTTCCCTGCAGTGTGCAGTTGGCTGCATTTCCATACAGATGTACAGGGCTTTTCATCCTCTGGTGTTCTCCCCCCCCCCGCCCGCCTACTTACAATTCTCTGTGGTTATCTGGTGCAGAATCTGCATTCCAGTGGAACTCAGCATGTTTGACTGTCCTGTTTTTTCCTTTTTTATTCTTATCTGATTGCTGCTGCAGGAATGGAAACCTGCTGTTGACACTGATGTACACTAGGCCTGCTGGGTGGGAAAAAAATAGGGGGCTGTATGATTTTTGAGAGTTCACACACACACACACACACACACACACACTGGACAAGATTTGCAACTTTTTGAATTGGTCTGGGGCAGGGCTGGGGCCAGACGGTAGATCTGAATCTCCTGGTAGGTCCCTGGGTGATATGCAAGTAGATCATCAAGGATTTCTCACTTGGTTAATAATAGTAGCAACAATAACATGACTCTCTCCTGCCCCCATGAATTATACTGCTGAAATGAAAATTGATGGGGAAAGGCTGTAGCAGCTCAGTGGTCAAGCATCTGCTTTGCGTAGTTCCAGGTTCAATCCTTGCATCTCCAGTTAGAACAGGGAAGGGTTCCTGCTTGAAATCCTGGAGAGCTGCTGCCAGTCAGTGTAAACAATACTGAGCTAGATGGACCAACAGTCTGACTCAGTACCAGGCAGCTTCCTTATGTTCCCATGGAGTAACCAGAAGAGAATTTTTGTTTGGAAGGACTGTGAGCTCTGTTCTGTTCTTCTACTCAAAACAAATTCCTTGTATCAGAACCCTTTACGTGTTTGCATCAGGTTCGGAATTCAAGTAAGAAACCCATGTAGATCCCACACGCCTGAAATCTGCCTACCCCTGTAATTAGGTAATTTTAGACTCTGGATTTAATGGTCTTCTCCTCCCTGCTCCTCCTCTTTAGATGGTAAAGTGCAGGGATTTTTTGGTGAGAGTACTCATCGATAAGGATGGCACCTTCTTTTGCTGCCCATGGGAGCCATGTTGTGCTGGAACCCATGACACTTTTATCACAATGAAAATGGAAATGGACTGCCTTCAAGTCGATCCCGACTTATGGCTACCCTACTAATAGGGATTTCATGGTAAGCGGTATTCAGAGGGGGTTTACCATTGCCTCCCTCTGAGGCTAGTCCTCCCCAGCTGGCCAGGGCCTGCTCAGCTTGCCACAGCTGCACAAGCCAGCCCCTTCCTTGTCTGCAATGGCCAGCTGGGGGGCAACTGGGCTCCTTGGGACTATGCTGCTTGCCCACGGCTGCACAGGTGTCAGGGTGCGTAACCCCTGAGCCACTCACTGTGAGGGTGATCTGTAGCTGGCCCTTTGCACCCAGGAGACACGAGCAGGGATTTGAACTCACAGACTCTGGACTCCCAGCCAGAGTCTCCTCCCCACTGTGCTATACCTGTTATGAGTACCAAAAAATGAGAAGCATTTTTTACTAGTAAAACACTGCTAGGAACATAGTAATGCTGGGGATTGAACCTGGGACCTTCTGCTTGATGCTCTACCACTGAGCTATGGCACTTCCCCCTATATAATTTCACGTACTTTAAAATGTGGTCAGCCAATCCTGCTGCGTTTGGGGCCCATCTTGCTCATTTTTCCACGTGGGGCCCTTTATGTCTGCCCAACCCCCTGCCCTGATGGCACCAGTGCAAATGGCATTAACCTTCTCGACACATGCTTAACATTTCATGGAACGATGCATGGTTAGAAGTTACATGGATATCATGTTTGCAAATATGATAACAAAGAGGCTTGTGTGGCATCTTTAAAACCAAGAGATGCATTGCAGTATAAGTGTTTGCAGACCAAAACCTAATTTATCATCCCTATATAGATATATTATTTAGTTATGTACTTAAAGCATTTTTATTCTGCTCTTCAGCAAAAAAAAAAAAAAAAGGATGCCAGAGTGGCTTACACACATCATTGATAAGCCAGTCCCTCTCCTGGGGCTCATAATCTAAAAGACATGACACAAAGGAAAAAGGGACTGGGAAGGACGAGTGGGAAAAGAAA
Organism: Rhineura floridana; assembly: GCF_030035675.1. Taxonomy (NCBI): domain Eukaryota; kingdom Metazoa; phylum Chordata; class Lepidosauria; order Squamata; family Rhineuridae; genus Rhineura; species Rhineura floridana. The sequence continues at coordinate 28,489,504 of NC_084494.1, read as the reverse complement.
ACCCAGACACTTTTTAAAAACTTCTTGTAATGGCCAGATGAAAATGAAAGGTCTGAAGCACAGGAGGAGACAGAAGTTGCTGGCCTTCCAGCACAGCTGCAAGACAGGCCCTGCAGTTCCATCTCTATTGGGATTAGGATTGCCAGGTTCCTGGCCCGAGACTGATCCTGTATCTTTAGGAGAAGAGAAAGTCAGCCAAGTGCAGGTGTTCTTGCAACTCTGTAATGGGAAAAACCACAAGGTGGAATTCTCCCTTCCCCCTACACAACTTTAAATATACAGAAGACCTCTTGGAGCAAACCCTAATTGGGATGTATTGGAGTGGGGATGTAAATATGTCAATCCAACCATCATGAAATTTGTTCTGTGATGATTTGCATAAAGCTTCAAATACAAGATTAACACTGGCCAGTCACCAAAGCAATAACTGGTGATGACTCAAATCTTCCTGGCTTGCCATGCTAATATTACTGTAAGAGTCAAAGTCTCAAGTTCAAATCCCTCTTCAGTTATAAATTCACTATGTGGCTTTAAAAAAACCACAATCCATCAGCCTCAGCCCAACTGTCTCCAGTATAGAGAAAACAATATTGACTTCCCTTATATTATAGAGAAGTCTCTATATATAGTCCCTATGTTGCAAGCAAGGGTTTTTGCTAAGGCAATACTGTACGTAAAACACTTTTAATACATGACTCAGCACTATATTCAGTGGCTAAGGCTGCATGCCTAAACAGTTAATAATAAAATGTAAGTGCCTTACTTTGAGTAAACATGCCTAGGATTGCTTTGTCAGTGTTGTGATTAATTGTCCAAAATTCCAAACTCTGCCCCCCCAAATTGAAATATTTTGCATTAAGACAAAAACACGCAATCTGATTCCTTTCATGAAAAAGAAAAGAGCATTCCCCTTACTTGTTCAGTGTCTTTATTTTATGAGAACAGTCCAGAAATAACAATCATGGTTATTTCCCCCTGCACTTCCCCCTGCACACCCACCTAAAAAAAAAAAAGTCATTCGGTAGTGGTAAAATTGCCCCCAAATGAGGAGTAGAGCTCATTATTGTTCCCGGTTGAGAAGATAATTGACGGGGTGGGTGGGAGCAGGTGTCATCAGTGAGCTCTATCCACAGTGGAGAAAGACCCCTTCAGAAGCAAGCAGAGAGCCTCCTGCTGCCTAATGGATCTTTAGATGGGAGGAAAACAGCCTGTTTAAAAAAGGCTGCTGCATGTGAGAAACACCCTCCTCAAAATAAGTAACTGACTTGCACCACACACACTTCCATCTGAAAATCTAATTAAAGTTCAGTTTTAGATTATTATTATTGTTATGTTTAAATCTGCATTCTGATTTCATGCATTGGAGCCCACATTCTGAAGCTTATCTTGCATATGCTCCCATCTTAGAAAGCTTACAGGGCGCAAGATTCAGGAAGTTAAAGAATTTTAGTGACTAAACCTTATAATGACGTTATCCATACAGATCTAACTCTCTTTATTTACCAAAGACAGTCCCTGTTTATTTCTGGTCCCCGGCTGCCCCTGTTTTGTCCCAAGTGTTTGACTTTTGGAGATACCTTGTTAAACTTAGAGTAGTGTGAGTTGCTAGAGAACTGTTACTCTTTGGGTTCAGCTCTTGAAGTCAAATAAGCCTAAGTAAAGTTATGTCTATTAACTTCAATGGGTCAAATCCCGTGCATGGATTCTTAGGCTTCATTACTAGATGAAGCTGATTTTTTCTCCTGTGGGTTTGGCCCCTTTGATATTAATTGATGTATATCAGCTCGCTGTTTGAGAAACTGCAAAATCTGGGATTTACCCCTTCTGCTCTTCTCGCTCTTGGATATGCTAAAGCAAAAACTACTATCCAACAGCAAAAGAACAAACATTATCTTGGCTTCTAACCCATAAGTGGGAAAAAAATCTTCTAGAGTTAATGAATATAGAAGGGTTGTCAACGTGGCACCCATAGGTACCAGTGTGCCTGCCAGGATCTCATATGGTGCCCACAAAAATCTCCGTATATATCTCCTAAAAATACACAGTACACAAGAGACTGTTGCTCTTCCTACTCAGATCTTGTTTGCACTGGTTTGGCCTCTGCTCCATTGAATACCCACCCTCCTTAAAACCTGTCCACATTTCACTGGATGCAAGGACTGGATGCCCACCCTCCCATTTGTTCTGCCCAGAAGAGACGTGCAGACAGCTTCTCTGAATGAGCACGGCACCAGCTGATGTAGGTACCTTTTCCTTATTGATGAGGCTGCTGACAGAGGGGCTTGCTGACACCATTTTGTGGTCCTGTCTCTTTTCTGCTCTTTTATACATGGCATGGAAGGCATCATGCCACACCCCACAGCAATCATATGTTGTGCCACACCCACACAGCAGCCACTTTGGGACTGGCAACCACAGCACTTTCTCAAAAGCCCAAATGTCCCCACTGGCCCCAAAAGGCAACCCCTGGAATCCAGCATAGAGAGGTGGAACAGAGTCTTCTGCATTGGAAAGTGTGCCTTGGCTTTAGAACCGGGGTTGTAAATATGTTACTATTTCCATCTGTGAAATGCTGGAGGCTGTAGACAACTGACTATCAAATCTGCATTTCGGATGCAAGCCTACACTAAAATGGTCCCCAAACATTGGTTCCCAAGCTTTATATCTCACTTATCAGAGCAACCCTTGCTCAACAAGGCTTCTTGCTGTCCCACCTTACAGAGAAATACTGTCACCCGTCATCACCACCCCGCAAGGTGGAAGAGAAGATCTCATTTGAATAACACAACAGCAGTTACTGAAATCCCTCATATCTATGTTTTTCACACCACAAGCACGTTGCTTCTCAGGGGAATGCCTTCTTTGAGGAACTGAGAGCTCAGAGATCTGCCTTGCCCTTTCGCTCAGACACTTCTGACTAACAGTATTTTTCACATGAAACAGACTGTCATTTATTTCTGGGATACATTACAGGAATTGCCAAAATCTCTATCTTGGTAAACATTATGTATATCCTCTGGTAACGTATTGGCAAGTGCCTCTATGGGAACCACTGGCCATTCCAGAGCTTCTGGCCACATCTGCACCATACATTTAAAGCACCGTCATACCAATTTAAACTGTCATGGCTTCCCCCAAAGAATCTTGAGAAATGTTATTTGTTAAGGACGCAGAGAGTTCTTAGGAGACCCCTTTCCCCCTCACAGAGCTACAATTCTCAGAGTCCCCCAGTGAGAAGAGGAACTGATTGTGAAACCACGCCAGGAATTGTAGCCCTGTGAGGGGAATAGGGGTCTCCTAACAACGCTCTACACCCTTAACAAACAACAGTTCCCAGCATTCTTTGGGGGAAGCCATGATGGTTTCAAGTGGTATAATAGTGCTCTAAATGTTTGATGCGGATGTGGCCTCTCAAAAAAGAGCTGCCTGTCTCCCCTATGGCAGCTGAGTGAGCGTAATATGTTGTGGTTTCCTAGCAACATTACGACTATAAAAACCCAAATATCACAATAAAAACAGCTGGTATAGCACAGTGGGGAGGAGAGCCTGGCTGAGAGTCCAGAGTCTATGATTTCAAATCCCCACTCTGCAAGCTGCATAGTCCCAAGGAGCTCAGTTGCCCCCCAGCTGGCAGCTGCTGACAAGGAAGGGGCTGGCTTGTGCACCTGTGGCAAGCTGAGCAAGCCCTAGCCAACTAGGGAGGACTAGCCTCAGAGGGAGGCAATGGTAACCCCCCTCTGAATACCGCTTTCCATGGACACCCTATTCGTGGGGTTGCCATAAGTTGGGATCAACTTGAAGGCAGTCCAATTCCATTTTCTATCACAATAAGAATACTCTGGTTTTGTTTAAGTCAGGGGTGAGGAAACCTTTTTCAGCACAAGGCTGGCCTTCCCTTCTAGGCAGCCTTCCAGGGTATAGATGCCAGTGCTGAGCAGGGACAGAGGCAAAAATGGGAGGAGCAAAAAATGTGATTTTCTCCTTTGTACGGTAGGCTCGTTTCTGCACACACTCACACGCTCCGTTCAGGCCAGCAACAGGCATTATTATAGTTCCAGGCACAAAATGCTCAATGAGGGTGCAAAGCAGAGCTGGTGAGGGGTGTGAGTCAGATAAAGAGGCTTGGAGGGCCACATTTGGCCCCCGGGCCCCCTGGCTTGTGATAGCTAAAATAATAATAATAAATAACAACAGTAATAATTAATATTAATAATTGCCAATTAGGCATATATGTCTAAAGGCAATATATACCTTTTTAATTAATTAAATTTCTGTCCCGTCCTTCCTGCCAGAAGGAGCCCAGGGCAGCAAACAAGGGACAAAAAAAATCTTTAAAATAAAACATTTTGAAGATGTCTTTTACAAAATTAAACATCATAAAAAGCAATTCCAAAACAGACACAGGCTGGGATAAGGTCTCTACTTAAAAGGCTTGTTGAAAGAGGAACGTCTTCAGTAGGCAGAGAAAAGATAACAGAGATGGCGCCTGTCTAATATTGAAGGGGAGAGCATTCCGAAGGCTGGGTGCCACAACATTAAAGGTCCACTTCCTATGTTGTGCAGAACAGACCTCCTGATAAGCTGGTATATAATAAAAGCAGCTAAAAAAGAGAGAGTTAAAAACAGCACAGAAAATAACAGCAAATGAATTGAGAAACAAAAGGGGGGCATTTAATAAGCAGAGGTGACTAAATTAAATGTTGATTGCTTTGATAGCTGGTGGCTACTAGCAAGAGAACACTCCCACATACTAAGCTAGGGACTGAAGACAAAAGAAGAGAAAAGAAAAGAAAAAAGAAAAGGCTGGATTCTAGCCAGACAGAGTTTTGCAGAAAGTAGGTAGGGCTCAAGATTATGCTGCTTGCTTTTAGTGGAATCCGTGCAGCTTTAAAAAGTAACACTATCTATCAGGAAATCTGCCTAATCCCTTGTGCCCACTTTGCAAATAAAACAGGAACTGAACCAAACTAAAGCAATAACTAACAGAAAAACTTCATCAGTCTCCAGGATCTTTTCTTCACATGGGCATTGCCATTTACCTCACAGCAGCTGCCCCTGGACTGTGCAGCTACTCGGGTAAGTAGGGGAGGAAGACACAGAAGAGAGATGAAAGGTAGAAAGCCTGGCTGTGTTCTACCTCTGTGGTCAAAGGCAGTATGCTTCTGAATACCAGTTGCTGGAAGGGGAGACTGCTCTTGCACTCAGGTCCTTTACATTGGGGCATCGGGTTGGCTCCTGTGAAAATAGGATGCTGGACTAGATGGGCCACTGGCCTGATCCAGCAAGCTCTTACATTCATGGCATATGCCTGGCAATTTGGTTATATTGGAGGATGCATACTATTATGTCTCTGGATGAGTCACATGTCTCCTTTTTAGCTTTGTTACTGTGTAGGAACCCCAAGAACCACCTCACTGCTCTTCTCACAGATGTAAAGCAGGAGGACAACAGGTGAATCCCGTTAGACCAATATTCAGATGTATGACTCTCTAGTGTGCCTGCTGAGCTGGGACTAGTAGTCCAAACCCGTTACGATCTTCATCAGAGATATCTCAAAGCTACGAGAGCTGTAGCATGAAACAAGATTTGAGACACAATTTGCATGTCTGTCTTGCAATTTCCCATCCAGCCCCAGCTTTTCTCGATGATCACACCATCCCTTAGCCAAGAACACTTCAGTCCGTATGCATATATGATGTTGCCCCATTGCGTCATCATCTGAATTTCCCTTTCCTCACTGCCTTTTAACATGTGTTTTAGGCACGTCTGTGCTACCAATTTAAAACTGTTTTAACCACCCCAGCTTCTCCCAAGAAATCAGGTGACTCCAGTTTTTTAAGGGAGGGGGTCTGAGGCACTTGTATCGTCACAACCAAGCAATCATCTGCACAAATCTAGTTCTCAAGAATTGCATGTGTAGTATAGATAGATCTGTGTGGGCTGTTTCGCTTCCACCACCGATGCAAAAAAAGATGAATGATTTTTTTTTGTCTGATTCAAAAGGTGTTTTGGACTGTCTGCCAACTTTCTTCATCCCACCCCCAATCAAATCTCTCTCCCCCTGCAGTAATACTGTGGATTTCTGTGGCTCTAAATTCACTGGGTGGTTGTAGCTAGCAACCCATTGGGCTAATCCATGGGTGTTGGTAAAGGCAGGGCACTTAGATGACCATTTGGGTTGGCTTTCCTTGTGATCTCAGAGGGTGCCAGGGTACAGAGAGGGGGTATGGAGACTCTGAAGGACTCCCCACAGTTATATCACATACCACAGATGCAAGTAGAATTGTTCTCTAACATTAGAACTCGTGGATATCCAATGAAGCAGCTGGCTGAAACATGCGGTAAGAACATAAGAAGAGCCTGCTGGATTAGGCCAATGGCCCATCTAGTCCAGCATCCTGTTCCCACAGTGGCCATGCAGACCCCTGGAGGAAGCCTGGACCTGAGTGCAACTGCACTCTCCTCACTTATGGTTTCCAGAAACTGGCATTCAGAGGCACACAACCTCCAACAGTGGAGGGAGAACGTAGCCACCATGGCTAGTAGCAGCTGATAACCTTATCTTCCATGAATGTGTATAATCCCTTTTTAAATTGTTTTTTTTTTAAGTGTTTTTAAATTTGTATATTTGTTTTTAATGTTTTTAATTGTAAACCGCCCAGAGAGCTTTGGCTATGGGGCGGTATACAAATGTTGTTATTATTATTATTATTATTATTATTATTATTATTATTATTATTATTATTATTATTATTATTATTATTATTATTAACAACAACAACAACAACAACAACAATAATGATAATAATAATAAAAGCCAGCCAGATCATCGTTACCTCCTGTGGGGAGCAAATTCCATAGCTTAACTATGCACTGTGTGAAGACGTACTTTGCCCTGAAGCTTCCGACACGCCACTTCATTGGATGGCCTTGTGTTCTAGTGTTATGAGAGAGGGAGAAACCAGCATCACGAAGCAAAATTGAGGAGGTTTGTCACTGGAAGCAAGTCAGATCGCTGGCCAGTTTACTGTCTTCACTGACTGGTAGCAGCTCTCCAGGATTCCAGACCTCTGTGGAGATGCCAGGGATTGAACCTGTGACCTTCTACATGCCAATCATATGCTCTACCCAGTAGTGTAGTGGTGAATTCAGAAGTCCAGGGTCCCTTCATGATAGTTACAGCCATGCTCCTCCCCCTTTTTTTTGCTGCTAGGCTGAGAATGAGATCCTCGTTGACACCTTCTCTCACAACAACAGATGTCCCCAGGAGTGTTAACTACTGAGAAGAATCTTCTCAGTGGCTGACTCACCTCCATTCATTCTGATTGGCTACATTCAGCAGGAAAGGACAAGGAAATATGCTAGAAGACTCTTCTCAGTGGCTAATACACTCTCCTTTCATGCTGATTGGCCTGTAGGGTGCTGGAGACATAAGTACCCTGCTGAGACCCTGGTCCAAAAAAAGTAAGGGGTCTTAGATGCCCTGAGACCCTGCATGACTATACACCTGGCTCTTTCACTTGAGCTGACACTCTCCCCCCACCTCCGCTGCTGTTCCTTCTGTTGTGGTTGGGGAGGCATCTTCAAAGTGGTGCTAGCATACAGGCGCAGTGGGTTTCTCACAGTTGGTGTCATGTTTAATAATATGGCCTTACAATAGAAAAATTGGCCCTTCTAGGAAGCTGAAACTTCTCCTGTCAGTCTTCAGTTCAGTTATGGGAGAAGGGGATAGTTCACGCAGGGTCCAATCTATTTTATCCATAAGGCAAAAGAGAGCAGAGTTTAATGGCTAGAGGCAGGGATATGGCTAGGCACTTAAAGGACTCAGGTCATAGGCCCATTGGATGAATTTGCATATGCTAATTTATTTTGGTAGATGCTTCTGGGCAATTGAAGGTAGCAGGTAGCTGGCATCTCACAAGCTTTTACGGTATATCCAGGTTTTGTGAGGATTTTTTTTTAAATTAAGTTTTAAAAAAGGGAGGGGAAAGGGCAAAAGAACTTGAGTCTAAGACAAAAGATGAGGAGGTGCAGGGAATGCTTATCAAATTTGCAGATGAAACAAAATTGGGAGGGATAGCTAATACCTTGGAAGACAGAAACAAAATTAAAAGGGATCTTGATAGGCTGGAGCATTGGGCTGAAAACAACAGAATGAAATTTAACAGGGATAAGTGCTAATTTCTACACCTAGGAAAAAGAAACTAAATGCACAGTTATAAAATGGGGGATACTTGGCTCAGCAATACTACTTTCCAGAAGGATCTTGGGATTGTTGCTGATCACAAGCTGAATGTGAGCCACAGTGTGATGTGGCTGCAAAAAAGGCAAATGCTGTTTTAGGCTGCATCAACAGAAGTATAGTTTCCAAATTGCGTGAAGTATTGGTTCCCTTCTATGCGGCACTGGTTAGGCCTCATCTTGAGTACTCTGTCCAGTTCTGGACACCACACTTTAGGAAGGATGCAGACAAACTGGAACAAGTTCAGAGGAGGGCAACAAGGATGATCATGGGATTGGAAGTAAAGCCCTAAGAGGAGAGACTGAAAGAAGTGGGCATGTTTAGCCTTGGGAAGAGAAGACTAACTTAGCACTCTTCAAGTACTTGAATGGTTGCCACACAGAGAAGGGCCAGGATCTCTTCTCAATCATCCCACAGTGCAACACATGGAATAATGGGCTCAAGTTACAGGACGCCAGATTTTGACTAAATATCAGGAAAAACATCCTAACAGTTAGACTGGTACAACAATGGAACCAATTACCTGCTGGGCTTTCCAACCCTGAAGGCATTCAAAAGGCAGCTGGACAGCCACTTGCCAGGCATGCTTTAAGCTGGATTCCTGTACTGGGCAGGGGGTTGGATTCAATGGCTTTATAGGCCACTTCCAACTCTATGATTCTATGACCTGGGGCTTGATAATGCCTCACGTTAGAGGAAAGAACATTACTGAAAGTGGCCAGTTTTACTGGTTTGCATTTTCATTTTCTTCTGTTCACCCCTCCCCCAGTTTATTACATTCATATACCCCCTTTCCTCCAAAGAGCTCAAGGTGGCAAACATGGTTCTCCCCCTCCCCATTTTATCTTCACAACAGCCCTATTAGGTAGATCAGACCGAGAGACTGTGACTAGCCCAAGCGAGTCTTGGCTGAGCGAGGAGATTTGAACTCTGGTCTGCCAGGTCCTAATCCAGCACCCTAACTACTATGCCATAATGGCTTCTATTGTACTTTCTCCACTCAAAGCAAAGCCAATGGCAAGCTACTGCCATTGAGGTGATATGTTGAGATTTCCTATATAGATATAGGGGGAAATGCCTGAGAAAGCCATCGCCCCCTCAGCATGCTTGCACAAGGCATTTTGCTGAGACTTCTGCTTTTCTGGTTCCTGTGTACTAACTCCCCTTCTGCGTCTACCCAAAAGTCTCTCTGAGGCTCAGAGCCACATACGGAAAGTCAGAGGGCAACCTGGAGGCTCCTCTTTTGCTGCTGCGGGATAAGTAAGTAGAACTGGAGTTGTGAGGAGAGAAAAGGGAATTCTGGGTCTGGACAGGGAATTGTACATCTGTGGAGCCAGAACTGAACTTCAGTCTAAAACGACTTTGTTGTCTTGACTCTGAAACTCTCCCAAAATGGTAATGGTTCAAAAGACGTTCAAAAGAAGTTGGTCAGTAAGCAGAAGCGTGGGGGGTTCTTTTGAGGATGGTGAGTGGAGCCGGCCCTACCATCAGGCAGGGTGAGGGGGCTGCCTCAAGCAGGAAGTGGATCTGAGATGTCACAAAAAGGCAGCAAATTGATGGTTATTTTATTCCTTCTACTAATACTAGTATTGCTCTGCTGCTTTTACTACTACTGGTAGGGAAAAGGAAGAGATGGCTGAGTGATTTCCTGTCTTGGGGCCAAATGGCTTGGTTGCCCTTTAGTGCTATGCACCTTGTTGTACGCACGTGCATGTGTGTATGTGTGTGTGTGTGTGTGTGTGTGTTCACCTGTTCCTGCTCCACTTCAGGTAGCAAAATGTGTTGGGCTGCCCTGGTGGTGAGTAGGGATAGAGGAGAAATTTGATTCAGTTCACATTTAAAGGTGAAGCTATCAAATTTGCACTTTCCGAAACAAAGGAGAACCAAAACACAGCCATCTTTTGAAATTTGCACTTATCTGAATTTTGTATTATAGTTCTCCAACCAAACAATATTTCCTAAAATGCACATATTAGGGGAATGTGTGCATAAAAATGAATATATGAATGAAAATAACAGACAAAAATGCATTAGGAGAAATTGCTTGCAAAAAAAGGGTCCATTAGTAATAACTGCATATAAAATGTGTTTATTAGGATAAATTTGCACTAAAATGCTGACACATTTTCATGAGGTTTTTTTTGTAAATCACAGGTTGCTTTAGAAGAAACAACCAAAACTGGCAGATCCTTCTGTCCCTTATGGAAAGCAAGTTTTTTCTCTCTGTCAGAAGTGTTCTTCCAACCTCAGAAAAGCAAGCAAAATATATTATTCTCCCCCCCCCTCGGGTGACTATTGCAAAAGAAGATACAGGAAGAGAAGCAGGATTCTTGGATAGGTACTTCTCCTGTTTCTTGCATTCATTTTTACACAAAGTACAAAGAGCATCTTGCAGGCACAAGTAGACATATCTAACAGGAATAACACATGAAGTGTTGGTCCATCTAGCTCAGTATAGTCTACACTACGGATGGATGAATCTGCCAGTTTTGATTGATCTCAGTTTCTCATCATTTTTCCTTTTTTTTTTTAATAATTTTTATTCAAATTTTTCAAAAGACAAACAAAACAAAGTAAAAAAACATAACAATACAACAAAAAATAAAAATAAAATAGTTGACTTCCGATTTGTCGCAGATCAGCTATAAGTATATAATATACATCAAACCTGTCCCTTAATGTATACATACAGGATCACTTTTCTCCATAGGCTATCTTAGTTAATCGTCAAATCCCAATATCATCATTTTATTTTGATCTTTCAACAAAAAGTCTAAGAGAGGCTTCCATTCCTTAAGAAATGTATCTGTCGATTTTTCTCTAAGTAGACATGTCAATTTATCCATTTCTACTAAGTCCATTAATTTCAATAGCCATTCTTCCGTTGTTGGTGTTGAGTTTCTCATCATTTTTCCAATGTTAAGTTCAGTTCTCCACATTTCCATATCAGCTGGCAATTTTTTTTTTAAAGCTTGCATGAAAATTCAATTCAGTGTTGTAGTGCAAATTTCTTTCAATATACACATATTTGTATGCAATTTTGCCTAATATACACACTTTTGCAAAGCATTTTTCCTATTTAATGCATTGTTACATGTAATCTTACCACCACATGCATTTTTATGCGCACTTTACCCTAGTCTGTGCAGTTTTGTGTCCTTTACTTGGCTGGAGAATTGCACTGCAAAATTCAGAGAAGTGCCAATTTTGAAGGATGGCTGTGTTGGTCTGTGTAGCGTTTCTTAAAGTGAGATTAGGTATTAAATGATTCAGATCTACCACCCCAGTCCCTAGTCTACATTAACTGGAAGCAGCTCTTTAGAGTTTCAGATGGGAGATACTGTATTCCCAGACCCACCTAGAGATGCCAGGCTCCCCTGCCCCCCAGCACACCCCCAGCACTGTATTTATTGGTATCTGAATAATTTTCTATTACCTATGCTTATTTTTATCTAGACTGATCCACAATCAGGATCTTGCACAGTTTTTCTTAAAACATAAACAGCAGCCAAGAGAGAAGGCAATCTATCCATCTAGCACTGATGCACAGGGATTTAATTCTTTTACCCCTGTCCTGACATTATCCTAATTAGAATGCTTCCTCCCCCCAAAAGCTGGTATTTGCTCCACAGGTGAGCCATAGGATTATGAGAGGAGTAATTTCATTTGTGGAAACAGCATGGTGGTGGGAGGATAGAGGGGCAGGTTCAACTGCCCTTCTTTGGCAGTGCTGTGGTCCTCATCTAATCCCCTTCCTGTGGTTCCTATCAACTTCTTAAAATCACCCAGGAAATCTGAACCACTGATCTTCTGCATCCCATGTCATTTGGATAGTGTTTGTAGAGCTGTGAATCTGGTCCAGCCATATCCCAGATCATGAACTTAATTATATGTAGGCTGATTTGGGTCGATCTGGGATTTTTCTGGAGTGGGCCAAGACAGCCCCCGATCTCTCCAGGTTGGGTGCACCCAGAGTAATCCAGAGCTGGGGGGGCAGATAATTGAGCACATCATTGAGGGAGGGAGGCATAAAAAAGAAGACACTTGGCTCCTTAGCTTGGATTTCATACATGTCCTCTCACCAGGGTGTGAGCTGCGTGCATATGCCTGGGGGTGGGGGCTCAAGTGTGTGTCTCCTGCGGTGTCTGGGTGCCTATGCAAAGCAATTGGCTACACTCAAGGTGTGTATGGTTCTCCCCCCCCCCCCTCTCTCTCTGTGTGTCTGTAGCAAAGATGGACAAGAAATTAGATTCAGTTCGCATTTAAAGCCAAATTTATCAAATTTGCACTTTCCGGAAGTGAGAAAAGAAACACAGCCGTCCTTTGAAATTTGCACTTATCCGAATGTTGTGATGCAGTTCCCCAACTGAGCAAAAATGATTACAAAAATGCATACAAGGGGAAAATGTGCACAAAATGAATATATTGATGAAAATCACATGCAAAAATGCATTATATTAGGATAAATTGCTTGTTAAAATGTGTACGTTAGGTAAAACTGCATACAAAAATGTATTTATTAGGTGAAATTCTCACTAAAATGCTGAAGAATTTTCATGAGGATGCTTTTTTTAAAAAATTGCAAATTGCTGCAGAAATGTGGAGAATGGAATTTAAGATTAGAAAAATGAGAAACTGAGAGAACCAAAACTGACAGATCCATCCCTAGTGTGGAGACTCCCTTGGCACTTCTCCTCTCCCCACCCACTCACCTACCTGCCTCTCCTGGCCATCTCCATCCTCCCAAGCTTCTTGAGAGTGGTTCATTCCCTTTTGATGTGTTTGACTCACACTCCAAAAGAGATCTAGTCTGCTATGGAGCATTTCCCAGTTACTGTGTTTTGTTTTGTTGAACAAAGAGTGGAGAAAGGCCTCAACTGGTTTAATAATCAACCTCTCTTCCCAGGGAACTCTAGGAATTGTAGCTCTGTCAGGAGGGTAGGGCTGTCCTACCAACTCTCAGCACCCTAAACAAACTACATTTCCCAGGATTCTTTGGGAGAAACCATGACTGTTTAAAGTGGCATTATACTGATTTAAATGTATAGTGCAGATGTGGCCCAAGATCACCCACAATTCAGTTCCCCACAAATTCAGAAACTCTCAAGGGGCTCAGACAAAACATCTGGGCTTCATGACCCATTGGTCCAGCCTTAGCAACAGCACCCTGGCCAGAGGTAATAAACTAGAACTTTTTGATAAGTTATAATACAGAGATTTCATGCTGGAATCTTCAGTTGAAGTTTCTTTGTTCAAGAATGGCACTTTCAGGTCAAAAACAGTGTGTCCTCCTGGGAGGTTGCAATGTTCTCCTTTGTATTTCTGAATGTTTCCCTTTCACTTGTCAGATTTGTGTCCATTTATTCTGTTGCGTAGAGAGTGACTCACTCATTTGTCCGACGTAGAAAGCAGAAGAGCTTTGCTGGAAGGTAACAGTGCATATTGCATGGAAATATCCCAGAAACTAAATGATCTCAGCAAACCATACAACTCCTCCCTAAGGGCCAAACTAGGGCCCAAGGGTGGTATTCAACTACACCAGGACTGGGGAATCTTTTTCAGTCCAAGGGCCACATTCCCTTCAGAGCAACCTTCCAGGGGCCATATGCCATTGGTGTGCAGGGCCAGAGGCAAAAAGTGGTTGGAACACTGAATATAAATGTTATGTTGTATAGTAAACTAGTTTTGCACACACCCCATCCTCTGTTCAGACCAGAGGTATTATCAGAGATCAAAGGCACGTTCCAGCCAGGGAAAAACATTTGGGGTGTGAAGCAGGGCCAGTGAGAGGTATGGCTGGAGAGAGTTCTGAGGGCCATATACAGAGGCCTGGAGGGCTATATTCAGTCCCTAGGCCTGAGATTCCCCATCCCTGAATTAAACCGTTCTGCTAGCACAAGGACTTTTAGCTGTGCAATGAAACTTCCCCTCTGTCCCCTCTCCCAAGCACGACCCTGTGCAACCCCAAAATCAGTTCTGGGACTCCTCAAATCCTTTGAAGCAGATTTATGGGGTGCATAGCGGTTGCATGGGAAGAGGTGATAGGATGGCTGGGAAAGTTCCATTGCACAGCTAAAAGTCCTTGTGCTAGTGGAACAGTTTTGTTGGATGCCATTCTGTGACATTAATTACATCAATGCAGTTTACTAGCACATTTTTTTTAAAAAAATGAAACCAACAATTGTAAGGAATCCTGGGACATGGGGGTGGGAGGGAGAGGTGAACCCTTTTCCTCGCTCTCACAATGGTTCTATCATTTACATTTTTTTTAAAAAGTGCAGCTTGATTGCATTTTCACATCTAATATTAGGTTGGCCCAAAGATACAGGGCCAGATGTACTTGCGAGCTAAAGCAATGTGGCCGCCTTAGGTTGCACATTTGGAAGGCAACAAATTGTCAGCTATTTAAGTTTGTTTGTTTGTTGTTGTTGTTGGAATGGGGAGGGGGGCGCCATTTGGATTTTCCCATCTTCACTTCCAGAATTCTTGGGCCAGTTCAGCTAATGCAGGGATGGGGAATCTTTTTCAGCCTCATGGCCGCATTCCCTCAAGGGTAACTTTAAGGAGTCACATGCCGATGGTGGGCAGGGCCAGAGACACAGGTGAGCAAACAAGACATATGACTCTTACCTTTGTACAATAGAAGGCAAAGGTCCCTACATGCAGCCACGCCCCACAAGCCCCTCTCTCCCTCCACCCAGGCAAGCAAGCAGCATGATCACAGTTCTAGGACACGTTCGAGCCAAGCAAAAGCCCTCAAGGAGGGGGTGGAACGGAAAGGGGCATGGCCTAGGAAGAATCTCAAAGGCCAGACAGAGAGGCTGGGATGTCTGCTTTTGGCCCCTAGGCTTGAGATCCTGCACCCCTGAGCTAATGTAATCCTTCACTGTAATCTCATTACAAATGGGGAACTGAGGCTAGGGATTGTTGTTGTTATATGCCTTCAAGTTGATTTCGACTTATGGCAGCCCTATGAATCTTTTTTGGATGTATTCATAGGGTTTTCATGGTAAGAGGGATTCAGAGGTGGTTTACCATTGCCTGCCTCTAAGCCTACGGCACCCAGTATTCCCAGGAGGCCTCTCATCCAAGTACGAACCAGGCCTGACCCTGCTTAGCTTCCGAGATCAGATGAGATCAGGCGTGTTCAGGGTAGTATGGCTGTAGGCAAGGCTAGGGATAATGACCCTTATAAGCCCAGCCTGTGAGTTCATGATATATCGTGCAATTTGAGCTGGAGACTTCACCGCTAATTATGCTATCTGTACATTTTTGTTGTTCCAGGATCAGTGATTTCTGAGCATCCTCCCTGCTGTCAGGCGGTGTGCTTTGAACTTTTCTGCTCACTCACTGCCTCACATACTGTCTCTTTTTCCTCCAGAGCTCCTGACTTAGAAAGAGACATCCATGCCAAAAGACAGACGGGCCTGGCAGCTCATGGACCTCCCCTGGGCAATGAAGAATCCAACCTGCTTGATGGCAACCATGACAGTACTGATCCCTGCCATTTTTTGCCAAGGTAGATATGGTGTACAGTACTGAGAACCTGTGGCCTTCCAGATGTTGTTGGATTCCAGCTTCCACCAGCTGCAGACAATATGGTCAACTGTCAGGGATGATGGGAGATGGAGTCCCACAACTTTTGAAGAGCCACCATTTCCCCATCTCTGGTGTACAGAAATGAGAACATCCTCTAGATAAATAAACTGAAATAACTATTATCTCATTCCACATAATGACGTTAATTTGATTTCAATTAAGAGATGCTCTGCAAGGGATTACTTTGATATTGGTCAATGAAGGTTGAACTAGATATTATGGGGCCATGTTACTATCACCAACCCACATCCCCCCCATGTATCTCCCTGGTACCATCCAGCAGCAGAAACATGTGAAGTGACAACATAGCTTATGGATCCTCATTATTTTTACAAGCAATCCCCTCAAAACCATTGTCAGATCATAGGACACCTTTGTGTCCACAGATGTGTTCTGTAATTTTTTTGTTGTCATCCTATGTAAAAAATCCAGCCTGTCTAAGATCTGAGGGGAGGGAATTCCAAAGGGTAGGTGCCACTACACTAAAGGTCCACTTCCTATGTTGTGTGGAACGGAACACTTGATAAGATGGTATCTGCAGGAGACCCTCATCTGCAGAGCACAGTGATCGACTGGGCATATAAGGCGTAAGGTGATCTTTCAGGTATCCTGGTCCCAAGCTATATAGGGCTTTGTACACCAAAACAAAACCCTTGAACTTAGCTTGGTAGCTAATGGGTAGCCAGTGCAATTCTTTCAGCAGCGGGGTGACATGTTGGTGATATTCTGCCCCAGTGAGCAGTCTCGCTGCCGCATTTTGCACCAGCTGCAGCTTCTGGACTAACCTCAAGGGCAGCCCCAAGTAGAGTGCATTATAGCCTAGAGGATACCAGTGCACGGACAACAATTGTCAGGCTATCCTGGTCCAGAAATGGCTGCTGCAGCTGTCTTACTAGCCAAAGCTGGTAAAAGGCACTCTTAGCCACTAAAGTCACCTGAACCTCTAGTGACACAAATGGATCCAGGAGCACCCCAGACTACGGACCTGCTCTTTCGGAGGGAGTACGATCCCATCCAAAGCAGGCCACTGACCAATTATCCGAACTCAGGAAACACTAATCCACAGCACCTCCATCTTGCTAGGATTCAGACCCAGTTTATTGGCCCTCATCCAGCCCACCACTGAGTCCAGGAACAGGTCCAGGGCTTGCACGGCCTCTTCTGATTCAGATGTTACAAAGAAATAGAGCTGGGTATCATCAACGTACTGCTGACACCTTGCTCCAGATCTCCTGATGACCTCTCCCAAGGGCTTCATATAGATGTTAAACAGCATTGAGGACAAGATTACACCCTGTGGCACCCCACAGCACAACTGCCAGGGGACTGAAAGATAATCGCCCAATGCTATTCTCTGAAAACAACCCTGGAAATAGGATCAGGACCACTGTAAAACAGTGCCTCCATCTTACCAAGTCAGCCCAAAAGGTTGCCATGGTCAATAGTATCAAAAGCCCCCGAGAGATCAAGTAAGAATAACAGGGTCGCTCTCCCCCTGTCCTTCTCCCGATAAAGGTCATCCATCAGGGCGACCAAGGCCAATTTAGTCCCATAAGCAGGCCTGAATCCAGAATGGAATGGGTCAACGTAATCTGTTTCATTAAGAGTGCTTGCAATTGCTGCGCAACAACCCTCTCAATCACTTTTCCCAAGAAGGGATATTTACGACTGGGCAGTAGTTGTCACAAACCAATGGATATAGGGTGGGCTTTTTCAGGAGCGGTTGGATCACCTCCTCTTTCAGGACAGCTACAACAACTCCCTCTCGCACCGACATGTTGACCACACCCTGAATCCACTTGGTCAACCCCCCTTGGTAAGCCTTAATAAGCCAAGAAGAGCAAGAGTCAAGAGGACATGTCATTGGCCACATCGTTGCAAGCACTTTGTCCATGTCATCAGGCCATATCACTGGGGACTACAGTAGATGTAGGTGGGGCATCAAGATTGCTATGGAGGTGAGTAACTTTACCGTCAAAGGGCCTTGCAAACTATTCACAGTGGGCCTCTGAAGGGTTCAGTTTCCTGGAGCTGATGTCAACAGACCTCTGACAATATGGAAAAGCTCCACTGGATAGCTGCTTACAATGTGATGGTGGCACAGAAGTGGCCTCCTTCACTGGCCTCACCGCCACAGAGTAGGCATGGTTATGATGTCTTACTCATGCCTGATCACCCTCACAGCACGCCTTTCGCCATTTGTGCTCTAGCCGTCACCCAGTCTGTTTCATTGCCCTTAGTTCACTGGCGTACCAAAGTGAACACCGGGCTCCATAATGCCAGAGAGGGTGCTCAGGGGCAACTATGTTAAGAGCCCAATGTGCCTCATCGTTCCACAGCATGACAAAGGCTTCAACCGGGTCACCTGTTTTATCTACTGGGAACTCCCCCAGAGCATTCAGGAATCCAGTGGATTCCACTAGTCTCTGGGGGCAGATCATTTTAATCTGTCCACCACCCCTGCAGGGGAGGATCAGGGCCGTAAGTATAAACTTCACCAGGAAGTGGTCTGACCAAGACAACGGGATAACATCCCCCTTATCTCCAGACCACCCCTTCCTCCATCTGAAGCAAAAATTAAGTCGAGGGTGTGCCCTGCCCCATGCGTCAGGCTAGTGACAACTTGAGACAGCCCCATGGTCATCATGGAGGCCATGAGATCTTGAGCTGGAACACTAGAGGCAGCTTCAGCATGGACATTGAAATCACCCAGAACTATCGTTCTGGGCTCCTCCAGTACCACAGCTGAGAGGGCCTCCACTAACTTGGTCAGAGAAGCTGCCGGGCAGCAGGGTGGTCGTTACCCCAGCAGCAACCCTAGTTTACTGTCTCCTTGGCCTGACACCAAGCGCAAACCCTCACAGCCAGCTCCAAGACAAAGCGGATTCCTGGTAACAGAGACTGAAGTTCTGTAGACCACAGCAACCCCTCCCCACCATCCCTGCAGCTTGTGCTAGTGTTGCACCGAGTATCCAGGTGGGCAAAGCTGGGTCAGATCAACTCCTCCCAGCTCACCCACCTAGGTCACAGTAATGCACACCAAATTGGCACCCTCATCTATGATCAAATCATGGATGAGTATGGTTTTATTGTGTACCCATCTGGCTTTAAACAACAGCACGCATAGGCCAGTGGGCATAGCAGATGAGCAACAAGGAACCCATACATTGGAGGAGTGGGAGTGAGGAATAAGCTGTAGATAGCCTTGCGTTTGTCTTCTATGGTAGCTCACCTCCTCCCCATGGCTAATCCTCCCTCTGCCCATGATCACTGAGATTGGGGTGGCATCACCCATGTCCCTCCTTACTAAGACTCTTCCTAAACACCTGATATGGGCACAACAAGAGCCCACCAACAAAACCTACCTGAACCAGTTATCCCAGGAGGCCTCTGACAGAATTGGAAACAGTCAGACCTACTCGATATCTTTTACACAGGGCACTTCTACTTCCCCCCTGTCTCACACCCAGGGAGGGCTATCCTTCTGCTAGTTGCAGACTCTCACTTTGAAGGCATCTGTCGTCTTTCTCCTATCACTCAGTTCACTGCACAGGCTCTCACACTGCACAGCAACTAAAGCCCTGTATGCCCTTTCCACTGCCAGTCTCCTCTAGATTGGTTTTTTTTAAAGTAGAAGTGGTAGTGCCCTCGCCCTCAGGACTCCCTAAGGAGCTCCCCAAGGATGATTCCCTTTGGTGTCACCCCTTTGGTGGTGACCCCGCTGGCAGCACATCTGCTGCCCAAGGGCAGCTCAGCTTTTATGCTCCCTGACCCAACCAGGAGCTAATGCAAGAGGTTGCAAGATTGACTGCAGCCTCTCTCTGGATTCAGGGTCAGGCAGAAGGTCCCAGACCTTGCAGCACTTACCAGGGACCTCAGTTGTCTTGAGAGACAGTAACCCAGAGTGAAGAATGAGAAAACCTGGAAGTGATGGGCCCAGGGTGCAAATGGCATTGAGCTCTAGTGTGGGGCCTGAGGAGCATAGGATTGCCCCTCGGTTTCCAGGCTCCAGGATCCTGGGAGCTTCTGCACCTGTTGCTAGACAGCACATCTGTGTCTCCCCCCTCTTCTTGCCATGACCACAGGTAGGACAGTCATCTGAAGTGCTGCTGCTGCTGATGTGGTGGGTGGGAGTGAAGTTCTGGGACTGAAGACCAAGCATAATTCCCAGGCAAGTTGCTCTGGAGTAGAGATGAAAGAGAAATTTGATTCACTTTGCATTTAATGGTGAACCAACCAAAATTCACCCTTTGCAAAATATGTGAACCAAAACACAGCCATCTGTCAAAATTCACCCTTTTCCAGATTTTGCAATGCAGTTTTCCAGCCAAGTAAAGTGTACACAAATGCATATATTATGGGAAAGTTATCATAAAAATGCATATATTCATGAACATTAAATACAAAAATGGATTATAAGGGAAAATAGCTTGCAGAAACGTGTATATTAGTCAAAACTGCACACAAACATGTTTATTAGGAGAAATTTGCACTAAAATGCTCATGAATTTTCCTGAGGGTTTAAAAAAAAATCACAAATTGTTGCAGAAATGTGGAGAACTGAATTTATGCCTGGGAAAATGAGAATAGTTTTGTCCATCCCTACTCTGGCCATCCTTTAATACTGTTGAATGTCTGGGATGCTCCCAAGGGTTGTAGTTCTATGGCAGGAGGGTCACTTGCAAAACTGGTCTTCTCATATAGTCTGTCCACATACCAGTTAATACCTTTCTTCTTTCCTTCGGCAGGTGCGGGGAGCCAGGTCTCAAGTTATACACTGGAAGTGCCAGACTCTGTCACCGTGCAGCGAGGTCTCTGCGTTCACATTCCCTGCAAATTCACTTATGAGGATCAGTTCTCAACCACATCTCAGGAATTATATGTCTACTGGTTTAAAAATGATGGCTCTCATCATGATATGGACCCCTCCTACTATTCCTCCCGCTATGTTGCTGGTAGCCTTGTGGCCACCAATGACCCACAGCAGACAGTGCTAAGATCCGCAGCATATCGTTTCCAGCTAACTGGAGATCCAGCTCAAAGAGATTGCTCCTTTGCCATCAATTATGCTGAACTTCAAGTTGAGGGGATATACTATTTTAGAATTGAGAAAGGAGAGAACTTAAGATTCAGTTATCTCACTAATCGGGATAGATCTTTTATTTCACCTCAAGTTTCTGTGACAGGTATGAGGTCTTCCACTTCTTTGTTTCCATATTCATTCCCTGACTGTTTTGTTCTCTTTCATGCTATAAAGAGGGAAACAACTCTGCCTACAGATGTGGCAACAGCTTTGGAGATTATGCAGAGGTGGAAAGTGCCTCCTGCCTCCCATTCCTCTCCACTGTTGCAATGCCAAAACGTAGATCACTTGTATCTTCTCAGTGTTTGAATACCTTGCACACCTCTCTAGAGGGAGAGACTCTGTTTTGGATGAGATTATGATGATGAACTGGAGAAACAGGAAACATGAGGCTCTTTCACTTTCACTTCTGGTTCCCTTTGCATCATTACAAGGCCTGAAGTGGGCCATTTCTTGAAGGTTCATGTTTCCCTCCTTCTCCATCCCCTGGCATCCCCACCACAGCCTTCTCAGATGTAGTATAAACAGGGAGGGGGATATTCACTTGCCACATTTAAAATTGGTCTCAGTTGAGAAATGAGGGCCTTTCCCTTGTGAGCAACCTTCCAGGGGCCACATGTCAGTGTTGGGCAGGGCTAGAAGCAAAACTGGGCGGAGCCTCTAGTGGGAGGAGCAACAGTTGCACCTCCTATCTCTGTGCAGGCCTTTGTGTTGGGAGTAAAGCACCAACACATGTTACAAATGACCTGAACTAGAGGATGTGTGTGTGTGCGGAACAGACAGAAAGGCAATCTATTCTTCTCTCTGCTGATTCCTTCTCTCAAATATTTGTTTTTTTTTTTGCAGGCTTTGTTCCTCCCCTTCTGCCTTTCTCTTCCTGTCTTTGTTCTCAATTAATTAGTAATGGCTCCCTGAGTGGAAGCTGCAGGGCTGTTCCAGCGTATATGGCTTCACCTCTTTGTAGTAATAAACTTTATGTTTCTTTATTCTTTCAACCACCAGTCTTAACAGACCAGTTATCTCTGCACTCTACTGCAATGTGTATCTACCAAAACTCTTAACAGTTTGCACATCACTTAGCCATAGTCAACAGTGGTTTAAAGGTGAACACACAGTGTGCCAGGTTCATGGGGCTAAAAACATGCTCCTCCCCTGCTCCTGCACTACAAGGAGCTACGCCATAATTTGGCTTAGCGCAGGGATGGGGAACCTTTTCTGCCCCGGTTGGACAGATCTATATCTGCCCTATCCCTCATGGGCCAAATCTGTCATGTGGTCATGGCTGCCTACCTGTCCAGCACCTGACATCATAATGATGGGGTTTTTGGAAGTCCCCCCCCCCTTTTAACTGGTGTTTCACTGCAAACCCCTTCTTGATCCTGGAGCAACATGTGCTCCTACCACCCCTCAGGTACTGGGGTGAGGAGAGTGCACCTTGCACAAGCAAAGGAAGCTTATTTGTTCCTTTGAAGCCATACTTGTACCCACGTCACATATCATGTCAGATGTAGGTCAAACCAGGTCAGGAACGGGCTGGCAGACCAAAATGGATCCCTGGTAGGCCATAGTTGGCCTGGAGGCCGGAGATTTCTCAATCTCTGGTAATGTCCAAACCCAGGCTCATTGCTTGTTTCTGCCGAACAAACCATGAGCAGTAAGCCAAGAACAAAACTCTGTTATAGCTGATGGTTTGTTTGGGAGAAAAACAAATCACGAGCATGGGTTCAGATGTAATGTTAAGCCAGACCATGGCTTAGCTTCCGGCAGCATGGCAAGCAGCCGAGGAGCAAAGCACCTTTGAAGCTAGACCCCTGCGCCAGCATGTTGCGCATTCACCTTTAAACTATAGTTCAGTGTAACTAGGGCTTAAGATGATGTGCAAACCGGGCCACAGTACACTACCTGCTAGCCATGCAAAAGTCAGAGGTTTCTACCCATGCACACCCCCCACACATCTCTACGTCCAGGCAAGCAAGAGGCATTGTCACAGATCAAGGACCCATTCCAGACAATGGGTGTGTGTGTGTGTATGGGGAGGGGTGCATGGCTGGGGGAATGTTCTGGACACAGAGGTCTGATGAGATTCATTTGGCCTCTGAGCCTGAGGACCCCCAACCCTGCTGTAAATGACAGCGTGTGCAATCCATCTTTTAAGTACTTAGGCTGCAGGCTCTGTTTAGGTTCTTAGGGCTGGAGGTGGCAGAAGATTGCCAAATCTGACCTCCCTCTGCCCGAGACAGGAGCCTTTCGATATCAGCCTCTGCCCCAGCACAGAATCCAGATCTCAGTTTGCTTGGAACAGAAAATAGATGGGAACAAGCTGCTTCTTAGCAGAGGTGTCTGCAGTGCTGATGCTTCCAAACAGCTAAGACCACCAAGCCAGGCGCAATTTGCCGTGACTCTCTTCTTTCAGAATAGTACCAACCTGCTCTTAAAGAAGTGGACTGCTTATGTGGTTTAAGGTGAGATGTTTATTTGTTGTTATTATTTTTAGAACAGGAGGCCTAGAACTTCTTTTTTTTTTTAAGAATGAAAGTTCTGACTCACAGTCAGTGTTGCAATAGCTGAGCTCGCTGCCGTCAGGAGCAGAGGAAGCTGCCTTATACTGAGTCAGGCCATTGGTCCATCTAGCTCAATATTGTCTACTCTGACTCGCAGCAGCTCTCCAGGTTTTCAGGCATCTGCAGCTGTACCTGGAGGTGTTGACGATTGAACCTGGGACCTTCTACAGGAAAGGCAGATGCTCTACTGCTGAGCTATGGTTGTTCCCATGACCTCTGTTCTGTTGTGGGAGAAAATGTGATAGACAGTGGGGAAGGAAGGAATCAGTCAGAGGCGAGACCTTGGGCCCCTAGACAGGGTGGGAGCATTTTAACTGCTGCTGTCAATTTACAAGTGGGAACCATGGAATAGCTCAAATTACATTTCATGTGCAAGTTCTCTCTGATTGACTACAGTGATGCATGCCTTAGTTACATCCCGTTTAGATTACTGTAACGCGCTCTACGTGGGGCAGCCTTTGAAGACTGTTCGGAAACTTACACTGGTACAAAGAGCTGCAGCCAGAGTGCTAACTGGAGCTGGTTACAGGGACCAAACAACCCCCTTGTTACGACAGCTCCACTGGCTGCCAGTTTGTTTCCGGTCACAATTCAAAGTGCTGGTTTTGACCTATAAAGCTCTATACGGCCTAGGTCCAGGCTATTTGTCAGACCGTATCTCCCCATATGAGCCTGCCCGGGCATTGAGATCCTCAGGAGAGGGTCTTCTCTCAGTCCCAACACCTTCGCAAGCGTGTTTGGTGAGGACGCGAGATAGGGCCTTCTCGGTGGCTGCCCCCAGGTTCTGGAACTCTCTTCCCAGGGAAGCACGAATGGCCCCTTCCTTGCTATCCTTCCATCGGCAGGCAAAGACTTTTTTATTCCGACAGGCTTTTGGACTAGAAGATGTTTAAGATAGGACCTCATAAGGTCTGTTGTATTGTTCTATGGTCCTATTCTTAATGTTTTAAATTGTCTTAGTATTTTAAGTGTATGTTTCATGGTTTTAATGTTACAAATAGTTTAATTCTATTTTAATTGTATATTTTTGTATGTTTTTTTACCTGTGTGTAGTTTTTATTTGTAAGCTGCCCTGAGTTCCAGTTCTGGAAAAAGGGCGGGGTAAAAATAAAGAGTAATAATAATAATAATAATAATAATAATAATAATAATAATAATAATTCTCCGGTGGGAATGACAGCTCAGGGCCAACCCAGACTTTACACAAGAGAGTCACGGGAAGGGTCACAGACAGTTCTTAAAAGGCTTCAAACCTGGTCAGAGCAGCAGGAAGGGGCTCTTAACCCTTTCCCTATCAGCTAGATATTGCCCTCCCCAAGCTAGGGAAGGTCAAGAATTCTGATTTGGTTTGCATTTTAAGCTGAATCTATCAAATTCACACTTTCTGAAACAATATAACTGAAACACAGCCCTCCTTTGAAATTTGCACTTATTCAAATCTTGTGATGCAGTTCACCAACCCAACATTTTCAAAAATGCATATATTAGGAAATAGTGCACATAAAAGTTATAAATGAGTTAAAATAACATGCAAAAATGCATTACATGACAAGAAACAGCTTGCAAAAATGTGCACATTTGACAAAACTGCCTACAAAAATGTGTTTATTAGGAGAAATTTGCATCAAAATGCTGGAGAAATTTCATGAGGATTTTAAAAAAGAATCTCATATTACTGCAGAAATGTGGAGAACTGAATTTAAGATTGGAAAAATGAGAAACTGAGAGAACTGAAATACAGTCACATTAGAGGCTAAAGGCATAGGGATAGGGTTGCCATATTGCCCGGTTAGCCGGGTTTTACCCGGATTCTTTGCATGCCACCCAGCACCCGTTTAGCCCATTAGGTGGCCCGGATTCTCAGCTTTAATTTAAAAAAAAAGTAAGTTTCTGGGTGGTGCGGTTCTCAACATATGCATAAAAACGTCAGCCGCCCCCCCGACTGTTAAATCTTTCTTTAAACAGTACTTTACAGCACTTTGTAGCTTAACCCCGTCCATTCAGGATTGCAGCCAATCAGCCAACTGGACAATCCAAATATCAATATGCAAATAATTTGCAAATAATTTGCATAATATGCAGATTAGCCTGCCCAGATTTGTGGAACTGGAATATGGCAACCCTACATAGGGAGCACCTATAACATGGTCCCTATTCATTGCAACCAACAGATATCCAAATCTCAATTGCAGTTACTGATGGGAACGCCTGTTGAATCTTGGAATGACTGCAAACTCCAGCAACAGCTTCTAAATGTCTGTGCAAGTGATTCCTATTTCACGATTGGCTGGTCCCTGCCTATGCTTAGAAAAAACGGCAGTGTTCACTGTAGGTCAAGGGATCTTCTTTTGGCTTCTCCCCATTTCCACAAGTACTGCAGTGCAGCTCTAGGCAGGAGCTATTGGAGTCCACCAACACCACCTACGGAGTTGCTACTGCTTCATTCAGACACTGCCTGGCAGTCCTCTGACATCAGTGCATCATAGTGCAGTGGAGTTAATTGAATAACACAGAGGTGTGCAGACATTCCTAATTTTTTCTTTCTTAGTTCTATTATACATAAAGTTCTTGTTATGTTTCCTGCCCCCTCCCCTGCAAAATGTTTTATTTAATTCATGTTATATAAATTCCTGGGTTCTTAGAAAGGTGTTCTGTTTCATGCATTGTATAAGAAAAGAAGAAGAAAAGGCTTAATACTACATTCTTATTTTATAATAATATAATCTATTCCAATTCATTCTATCCCAAGTTTTCTTTTAATATATTGCATCATCAGCTTCCAACTATCCAATCTTTCCTTATAATGACCATGTTTATTTAACACTACTGTCAATTTGGCAATTGCCATTTGCTCCCATAACCTTCTCTTTCTTACTTTCCTGGGTTAGTACAATTTTTTTGCAAACATAGTCCTAGTCAATGTTAAGGTGTATAATACTTGAATACCAATATTCTCTGATATCTTTGTGTCATTCACATTGTTCAGTAAGCATAGCATTAGATCTTTAGTTAATCTTAGCCCAAATATTTAATTTATGACTAATATCACTATGTCCAATAATTTCTACCCTCCCAGCATAAACAGTATGTATGACATCTCACTTCTTATAGCTACCAAACCAGCACGTGCCATTACCTTCCCCTCCTGCCATCCTACTTTTCCAA
The DNA here is from genome assembly GCF_030035675.1 of Rhineura floridana. Lineage (NCBI taxonomy): Eukaryota > Metazoa > Chordata > Lepidosauria > Squamata > Rhineuridae > Rhineura > Rhineura floridana. The sequence goes on along the minus strand of NC_084494.1, from coordinate 28,462,854 downwards.
GATGTGAGCAATGCCACTGCATTGCCATTGTGATGCAATTTTCTTTGTAATTTCTGGCTGTCATGAAATTTGACCCTGGCTAAATTAAAAGACTCCAAATTTCCTCTAGGATTTTGTTTGCAAGTCTCTTTCCCATTTATGTTTTATCTCTTTATGTTTGTGAGTTAAGATCTGATATAGCTCTGAAAACCATTTTATTCTTCCTGGTTAAACTTTTCAGATTCTTTTCTATTCTTTTTTCCTGTCTCTGCTTCAGCATGTTCAGAAAATTTCTTATTTGGATATACTGATAAATGGGAGGAGTCACTAACATTTCCCCTTTAACTTCATAGAATCATAGAAACGTAGAGTTGGAAGGGGCCTATAAGGCCATTGAGTCCAATCCCCTGCTCAGTGCAGGAATCCAAATTAAAGCGTACCCAACAGAGGAGGCTGTCCAGTTGCCTCTTGAATGCCTCCAGTGTTGGAGAGCCCACCACCTCCCTAGGTCATTGGTTCCATTGTTGTACCCCTCTAACAGTTAGGAAGCTTTTCCTGATGTTCTGTTGGAATCTGTCTTCTTGCAATTTGAGCTCTTTATTCCATGTCCTGCACTCTGGGGTGATTGAGAAGAGATCCACCATTTGACTGTTTTTCTCACTGCTTGAATTATTGAAGAGTCAGTGGCTAACCCACCTCCCTTCCCTGTGATTGGCTCCAATCAGTGGGAAGGGACAAGAAAGCAAGTTAAAAGACTCTTTGCAGTGGCTAACACACTCCCCTCTCGTGCTGATTGGCTCTTAGGAAGCTGGAGACGTAAAGACCCCACTGGGACCTGGCTCCCAAAAAAGTAAAGGAGTGTAAAACTCCCTGAGACCCTGGATGCCACGAGAGATACATAAAGTCCCTGTTAATGGAAAAGATAAAGAATGACAGGCTTGTGTGTGTGTGTGTGTGGGTAGAATAGTCCTAGTGACCATGCATAATTCAGGTATCATGTATCCTGTTTCCCAGTTAATATCTGTGACTTTTCTTCTCATTCCTTCATGGGGACTTTTGTTTGCTCAGAGCTGACAGAGAAACCAAAGATCCTGAACTCCTCTGAGCTTGTTTTGGGGAAGAGCATCACTCTCACTTGCCAGGCACCAGGGACCTGCTCATGGACCCACCCAAAAAACTGGCCCAAAATCTCCTGGAATACTAAGTTAATAGGGTCCACAGGGTCTCCACAGAACTATCAACACAGCAACGGGAGCTGGACCTTTGCTTCTGGCTTCACCTTCACACCCCTCCTGGAGCACCAAGGCAAAGCCCTCACTTGCCGTGTCTCTTACCCAGCAATCTATTCGAAAGCAGTTGAGAACACCATCCATCTGGATGTTACCTGTGAGTAGCTCTCTTAATTCTGTTTTGCCTTTCCTCCCCTCATGAACTTTCAGCAATTCTCTCTACCTCATGCAAATTAAATCCCCCCCCCATTTATCTTCTGTTTCCCTCACTGTTTTCTTATGTTTCAGACCCACCTCAGGACATCAAAATCTTTGTGAGCGTAACAAGGCCTGGACACTCTGGTGAGACACAAAGCTCTAAATGCTTTTGCACATCTCCTTCGCCCCACCTCCTAAAACTACTGAGTCCCTGACTTCTTTCAGTGTATTATTGAAAATCTGGAGAATCTTCAACATGTTCCACAGGACAGCAAATAGCTGCTAGGGTCTCAGTGGGGATTATGCACTGGAAAGTGTTTTAGAGTAGGGTGGAAGGTGGGGGGAGGGCACTGGCTGGGATGGGGGGGCAGGCAAGTGGGCTAACTGGGTCCATAGAGAAGCTATTCCATGCACTCTTACACTCTTGCACCCAAACCAAAATTTACTCCCCATTGTGGCAACCTTCAAGTTGTTGACTGGAGTCTGTCCTTGTAATTGCTATGTAGTTTTATATAATGAGATGGTTTCATTGCATGCTTTAATTGTGGAAGTTTATATTTTAATGTTTTAATGAGATTGCTTTATTGTGCATTTTAATTATGGATGCTTATATTTTAATGTTTGTGCAGTTGGTTTCTTTACCATCTGTAAAGTGCTTTGAAGCCTATGCTGGCATTAAGTGGTATATAAATTAATTAACTAGCAGCAGCAGCAATACTACTACTACTAATATGTTAAAGCAACACAGGAGCAGGGAAAGTGGGGACAAACATGCTAAGCTCCCCCTCTCAACATGGTCACACCCTTCATGATCTGGAGGGACAACTTCTGAAGGGGAGATCCTTCTGTATGATTGCAAAATTGGAAGAGAAACTGTTGGTCCCATCCCCAAAGTAACTGCATCTAAAAGCAGAGTGAGGGATTACAGCAGGGATGGAAAAGTTGTGGCCCTCCATATGTTGCTGGGCTACAATTCCCATCATCCCTGACCACCCTGGGTGGGGCTGTTGGGAATTGGTGCCCAACAACATCTGGAGGGCCATAGCTTCCCCATCCCTGGATTGCAGTATAAACCAGACCTGCACAACCTGACCCATCAAGCTTGATCAATAAATCTGTCCCCCCCCCCTCCCCCGGGAAAGCAGATTGTCAGGGACCTCACAAGCCATGATAAATGGCCACTTCTTGTCCGAGGCATTTTGCTGCCTGAACCAGAGCCCAAATGGTGTTCTCCCTCTCTGACTAGGACCACCACTTTAAAAAGCCTTGCTGCTCCATTCTCCTGCCTTCGTCAAGTCCCTCCCCTCATGGTGCTCCCTGGAACAAGGAAGGCCACTCATGTCGCACCCAGAGAGAGGGCAAAAGAATTTACAGATTTGCATGACAATTCCATATGCTGATTTATATGTTTGGATGCAAATGTAGACAATCATTACTGTAATTTAAATGGAAACGCAATACAACTCACCATAACAGGAAGGCTGTGACCAGGTGAGCTGTGTGCCTGTTCAGTCTGCTATCCAGGTGCTCACTGTTGTTGATGGGCAACTTCAAGGCCCCACCGGCTCTCCCTTCTGAATTCTTTTTTCCTTTCTTCAAACCAGTCTTGGACTAGAAAGTCCTTCAAATAGAGGACTGCTCTCTGACAAGTAGGGCACATGGCCACCCCACTTGAAACAGATAGCTGCATTTCAGGGCTGGTCCTCTGCAAGCTATGTTTGGCTTAATGGTCACCACTTCTGCAGGCCTGGTGTGAACCATAATTCCTCAACAGACACTTGGACAGCAGACTGACTAGGTCCTCTCTTCTCCTGTCCTGTTTGCACATCTCAGCAATATGTGAGGCTTCCTTAGCAAAAGGCCTCCCCAGCCTATTGTGATCGAATGGTCTTTTATTGTTTTAATGTGTTTGTATGCGTTTTTGTGTACGTCGCTCAGAGTGACTGGACAACCAGCCAGACGGGCGGCTAATAAATCCAATAAGTAAATAAATAAAATAATTTTCTCTTACAGACTTATCCCGGCAGATAGTAGAGGAGGATTTGGTGGCCCAAGAAGGTGACACCATCAGCCTTCTCTGTCAGGCTCAGGGCAATCCTTATCCCACCTTGATATGGATGAAGAGCAACAAGACCCTTAACAGCTCCACGCAGGACCAGACACTTCTGCTCTCTAACATTCAGTCTGAGGATGCGGGGGAGTATCAATGTCAGGCCAAGAATTTTCATGGCTCGATCTGGAAGATGCTCTTCATGGAAGTGCAATGTGAGAGATGGGGCCTTTCCTTGGGGACCTTCATCATATGCTAAGTGGCTTGACTTGCAATGAATCCCAGCAAGCATTCCTACTCAGTTTTTCCTGCACATGATAAATATATTCTTCCACAGTCATGCCGAAGTCCTCAGCTGGAAATGTGCATGGTTGGGGTTGCCTTGCAGAGTGTGACAACAGAGTAGTGTGTAATGCAGAATTCAACAGCTTGAGCACAACTTCAGGAACCCCATGACAAGCATACACATTTGCAAAGCTTTCTAAAAAGTTAGCTTTAGACTGCAGAAATGCACGCCGGGGTATTAAACCACAAATTTAAGTCACTGAAAATATTCAGTGTCGGAAGTCAGTGGCTGTATCCTTGTTCACTGTAAGAGGGCATATTGATGCAGCCTATAATCAGAACGACAGCTTTTTTAAACACAAAGGCCAAACTAGAAGTTTGCTGTTCAAGTGCCTGTCCTGTTTTCACATAAGCAGGTTGCGTAGGAAGCAGCTGTGATTTTTAGAAGAAAAGGTATGGATGGTTGAGGACAGCTGAACCTCCCTCTTCCATCAAGAGCTTTCCTTCTAATGAGCATCTCCTGAAAGAACAAACCCAAACGGCAACAGAGTTACAATTTTCTAAGCAGAAGGGGCAGAAAATAGTTCTTTTGCTTATCCAGTGAAAAGCCTGAATATTATATAGCACAGTAACACCTCAGTTAACAAAGCAGATACTTTCCTGGACATTACTGTTTAAACAGAAACTTTTGTTCCACAGGTAGGAATTACATGGAAAGAATAGGGACAGGACCACTAGATGGTGGGGGCAGCTTCAACAGGGGCTTTAAAGCATGCCTACCTAGCACCCACCCACTCTTCCTCCTTCCCCCTCCCCTTCTCCTCCTCTTCTGAATATATTGGATCCTTCCTTCCCCAGCTCCTGGGAGAACAAGAGATCTCTTTAAATCAAAGCAAACACACAGGCATATCAGTTTCATCCTAGTAAAGCAAAGGCACAGGCTATCATTGACTGATAGAAAAGCAATGACACAATCTAGTCAGTTTCACCTTAAAGCAAAGGCACAGGCTTGAAAGGTCACCCATAGCAAAGCAAAGCTTGTCAGTTTCACGTTTAAAAAGCCTTCCTTAAGGTTCCTGGAGGATACCTTAACAGAAGTATTACTTTATTCCTTTAGGAAGTGTCCTAAGCCATTTTGCTCAGTAATTTATTCTCTCACTCCTCGATACTGTATTATAGTCCAAGCATCAGCATTGTATGCCTTCCATATAGCTGGAGAACTGTTGAACAAGCACAGAATCTGATATCCACTGGGCTTCTCCACTTTTTTTTTTTTTTTTTTCAAAAGCAAGCTGCTGGTCATCATGGTGGAAAAAAGAAAAGAAAAAAGCAGTTTAGAAATCAATTAATTTCCTTTTCCTTTTCAATTTCCCCTCTGCTGTCCCTTTCCAAAAATGCAGTAAGAGGAGCAGAATAAATTTTGCATATAATAATGGGAGCAGAATAATTATGCTGAGTAAACATGTGCAACATTTCATGCACACAATGTATTCACATTATAGACACTGGAGAGCAGAAGTGGATCCTTTTTGGGAACAAGGGTGTAGAATGCCTAGATCGCAATTAATAACACTGTGTATTTTTGTGTCAAGGTATGGTGCTCTTTAGTCTTGCTGTGTCCAGTCTGTACCCACTGGGCAAGGGGAGACCATTTCTTTGGAGGCTCATTGCTGGCCTTAAGGTCCTAGCAGACAGTGGAGGCTGGTCCATTAGGATGACCTCCACCTGCCCTTAGCCAGCCCCCACCTGCCTGCCTTCTTACTACTAGTCCAGGGGTTGGCCCTGGCTGTCAATTTGCTCCACATTAGTCTCAGCCCTGTTCTTGTAGAAAGCAGGGAGGAGGATAGGGACAAAACTTGCATTAGTTGGCTCTGCCTAGCTCTGGCTCACCTGTCATTGGTCTCTCAGCCTTCCAACCTATCATTCCCAAAAGGCACCAGCCACCATTGCCAGGCCAGCATCAGGAGGCCCTTTCTTGCACACCAGAAGACCTGTAACTCATCAGTGTTCAGGCTCTTCTCTTATTAATTAAATCTTGCTATGTCTGTTCCAGATCCTCCAAGGACAGTGACGTTCAGTGTCTCCCAAGCACGCAGGAGGGACCCAACACTAGCTCGAGGTACCAGAAAGTTTTAGAGTGCAAAAGTCAGCATCAGGAGCTTTCCTCCTCTGGAGGATGATGCTGGCCTCAGGGGGTGATTGCTCTTTCATAGAGGTGACTGCACTTTACTGTGATTGCAGATTGCCCCAGGGAAGTAGCCAATGGCTCCCAGTTGACGGCCCAGGAAGGCGACTCATTGCAGCTGCTCTGCAGGACCAATAGCAACCCTCCAGTCACCGCGAGTTGGGTCAAGGAGGGCAGGACCTTCAAGAATCTCCTAGATAACTGGTTGAATTTGACAAAATTGACAGTTGAGGATGAGGGTGAATACAGGTGCCAGGTCAAGAACTCCATAGCCTCTGCTCAGGGGATCCTCCACCTCTATGTAGCATGTGAGTGAGTCAGGGTCTGGGTCAATCCCTGGGAATCCTTGCTGCAGGGAGAATGTTAGGACTATCGATTTCCCATTCTGCAGTATAACCCTAACCCTATGCTGAATGCACTGTACGTTCAATACTAAAGCACTAAACATCAAGAAAAGTTTCATCCCATCAGAGTAGCTGTCTGGAGTAACATTCATAATTAAAGAGGTTGACTCCCCTTTTCACTAAGAGGCACCTGAACCTCTCAACTAATGCCACTTTTCCCATGTTGCTGCCCCATGCCTGGACAAGCTCGAATCACCTCATTTTCTCCCCATACACAGCTGTTAAAGTCATGTAAATCACGCCTGTAAATTCTACCATTATTTTAACACTAAACCCAAGGGGGGAAAGAAACACCATAGATTCTGATCCAAGCCTATTTGATAAATTAGAATGTATCTTATGCAGTAGTAGAAGCCATGCTAGGGAACTAGGGTCATGGCAGTGTCTTGTCCCAGGTGCCTCTAGTGGTTGAATTGTGGTATTGCAACTAGTGCAGCTATTAGCTGGATCTGAATTAATTCACAGTGGTTGTTCGGTTCTCTTCAGATGCTCCCAAGCTCAGCAGAAACCCCCACGCAAACACTACCTGTTGGCGTGAAGACAATGACCTTCTCTGCAACTGTTCCCTGCACTCCCAGCCTCTACCTCAGATCCACTGGCAAGTAGACGGGAAGATTGTGACTGAGAACAGCAGCAGAACAAACCAGAAGGTCTCTTTCTCCATCCAGGGGAATGAGGTCACCAGCTCCCTATGCTGGACAGGCAGTCCAGAGGGGGACCACAGCATCATCTGCCTTGGGAAGAATTCTTTTGGAGTCTACACAACACATTTCCTGCTTAATTCCTTGAAAACAGGTGAGACTCCACCAGATTATGGATTCCTGACCTGTGCTTTCCTGCTGATATTATAAAATTCCAAAGAGGTAGATTAACAGCCCAATCCTAAAGTATACTTAATTGCAAGAAAATCTCATTTATTTCATTAGTCCAGGGATAGCCAATGTGGTGCCCCACCCCTCCCACCCTTGCTGACAGTAAAGGCTATTAAAACTAGACCGGACATCTTAATTTTTTGCATTCATTCAGACTGTAGTCCCAATGTTATTTTAAAAGCAAAAAGAAAGAAACGTCATACTGTCCTTTATGACAGTTCTGGTCTGTATGAACATTTTCCTTTGAAATCACTAGCCTGTGACATTTTGCCAGACCTTGTGCAGCAACCTTTCTCTTACAAGGAGGTGAAGCCAGCTCCACCTTTGTGGGTGTGCAAATCTTGGGCAAGATGCCCTTACTGAGCCTCCCTTCTGGTGTGGGTGGGCTCACCTCCTCCTTGCTGCCCACTGGCATGTCCCCACCTTCTGGTCCCAATTTACACCACCAGTAAGAGGTGGACGGCAAGACAAGCAGCAGCTGCTGTTTCTTCTCCATGCTCCTCATACTCCTCGCCTGCGTGCTCAGCAAGGGGATCAGGCAGTGACAACAAGGAGGGGGAATGGCTGGGCGAGGGGGCTTCAGGAGAAAACAGTGCCCCCCAAAACAGGGCTGCGGACCTTGGTAGGTGCCCAGTGATGCCCAACGGTGTTGACAGCCCCTCAGGGAGGGCTGGTGGTTTGATCTAGCAGCTCAGCTTCTGACACTTCTCCTTCTGGCATTTCCACCTGGCATCTTTGAGCCATCTAACAGACAGGTGATGAGAGGGAAGAGGAGAGCCATCCAACATTTAGGAAGCCTGAGAGTCATGACATTATAGGATTGTATACCTCAAGGACCACCTGTCTCTGCATCAACCAGACTTATCCGTGTGCATTTATCCAAGGAAGCTGTGGAAGGTGGCTACATGAGAACAGACTTTTTCAGAGCTTCCTCCCCTCCTCACCCTGTTTGTGGAATGCTCCCACCAGGGAAATATGCCCGGCACCATGATTGTGCATTTTTAAGCAACAGGCTAAGACCTTTCTATGTGCAGGGTTTTGGTAGTTAAGTGAGCCTCTAACTGTGCTACTCATCTTTTCGTGGGGTAGAGTAGGGCTTGTCCTTATTTTAATGTTGAATGAGCATTATAGGAATGTTGTATTGTACTTTTTAAAAAATGGCTTTTTAATTGATTTTAACTTTGTATTTTATCTTATTAAGTTGCTTTGAGATTTTTTAAAAATAAAGTAGCCAACAAATGCTAATGACCTTGTCAGCTCAGTTGCAGCAGATTTTGGTAGCCTGTTTCCCAAAGAGGTGGTATTAATGGTCAGATCTGCTTTTGGGAAAGGGAGGACGGGAGCCAGGATTCCTGATTTGCAATTCCTGATTTCCTGATCTTGGTTTATCATTGCAGGAAGCCATTCAGCACTGCTCATTTCCGGGTTGTGTGGGGCTTTGCTGGCAGTTGGTGTCTTCACACTAGGCCTGTGCCTGATCAAGTGAGTTTATCCCTCTCTGATTTCCACATTTTCCTTTGCTTGGATCTCCTCTCTCCACTGGGTTCACAACAGAAGTCCATTATTCCCTTGGTCTGACCAATGAAACCAAGTCTTCTAGCAACTAGCAAGCAACTAGATGTGTTGAAGCCAGGAAACATCAAACCCTTCCCAACACAGATTTTACCTTGCCAGGCCTCACCCTGACTCTGTCCTCTGTCCCTCCAGGTTCATGTGTTTCAACATGAAAAATGGTCACAAATTCTGAAATGCGGCCAAATTTTCAATTTGTGAGAAACTTGGTCTTTCAGCTCCAGCTGATCTGAACAGATGGTTACAAATGCTGGGCTCTGGGCTCTGTTTCATTGTTTGATAACACTGAAGTTGAGTAAGAATTCCATTGTTTGTCACATGGTTCACCACCACTTACCCCCCCCGATATTCTGTGCAACAGAGGAGCACTACTGCAGAACTGGACTAATGTACTAATTATTAATTACATGTATGGTGCCATCAATGTGTGTGCTTCTTTATAGTATACAAGAAGGCAGGTCCCTGCCCTACCAAGCTTACAATCTAGGTGGCAAGTTTCAGGCCAGGGGACCCAACATGGCCCTCCAGGTCTGTTTATCTGGCCCTTGAGTATCTCCTGAGGCCACTTCCCTCCACTGTAGGAAAGGGGGAGAAATTCAATTCATTTCACATTTAAAGATGAATCTACCCAATATGCACATTCGGAGACCCTACACAAACTGAAGCACAGCTATCCTTTGAAATTCACCCATTTCTGAATTGTGCAGTGCCGTTCTCCAGCCAAGTAATATGTATGCCAGTCAAGTAACATGTACACAAATATGTACATGAGGGTGAACGTGCATATAAATGCATATATTAATAGGGAAAACATACAAAAATGCATTGTCTTTGGGAAAATTGCAAAAATGTGTTTATTAGATAACATTCTATACAAACTAGAAGGAACCTGCACTAAAATGCTGATGAATTTTCATGAGGGCTTTATTTTTAAAAAATCTGCAAACTGATGTGGAAATGTGGAGAACTGAATTTAAGCTTTGAAAAATGAAAAACTTGAGAGAATAATAAAATAAGAGAGAGGGAAGGTACGGGTGATGCAAATTCATCACGGGATGAATGAGAGCAATTGGTTGAGAATGAAAGCAAACATATAGCAGGAGAGATTAATTTTGAAGAGGGCTCTAAAGGAAGAGACAGAAGTGGTCCCATATAGGTGTTCTAATCATAGATAAGCTCACAAAAAGCAATGTATGAGAACCTTATAATGTATTGGTCATTTTGCGCTTAGGTTTTATAAGCAGAGGAAAGCAACTTCGAAAGCAAGCACTGTAGAGGCTGTGGATTCTGTGGATTCTGCCAATGGAGGGCACCAGAGAGCCAACAACTTCAGCCTGATCTATAGCAACATTATGCCTTCGGTAATCCTCACATATAGTTTTGCTGTCTTGTATCCTCTTGGCCTCATAGAGTGAAGGCAAATAGTTCTTTGGGTGCTTAAACACAGAGGGCAAGCACACAAGATCAGGTTCGTTAATTTAATTTACCAGCAGTACCTCATTTCTTTATTTAACAAATTATATATCAATGAATTAATAACATTTAGTTATTTACTAGCAGTCTTGTACCTGGCGTTGCTTGAGGATTCTAAGAAGCCAAAAAAATCAGTGCAGTTTTGAAAAGGTCAGTCCACCGTCTTGATTCAAAATGGCATCCAGTTGTATAGACGAAAAGCTGATCCTGGATCTCAGGAATGATAATGCAAAATTTGGTTACAATGTCTTAAGAAGTGTCCAAATGCTCAGCGAACAAGCAACTTTCCAAAATATGTAGTAGATAAAATTATTTATGTACTGCCAACTTATTAAAAAAATTGAGGTACCATACAACAATAGTTATAAATATAAGCATAAAACACCATAAAAACAATACAAAACCATTATTAAAACGACTGCCTAATCAAGAAAGCTTAAGCAGCTTGCATAGGCCTGTCAGCATTAAAAAGGTCTTCAGGACACTCTGATCCTGGCGGCAATACCTTTTGGTGTTCAGTCTCTGGACACAGCCAGATCGAGTGATAGGTGGATCTAGAATGAAAAGTGGGTGGAGTTGGTAGCATTGCGGGATTACATAGCCCTGCATCTTTTTCTTCTTCTCTCCACCATCCAATCTCCCCTCTGTTTTTGTGTGTCGCCTCTAGGGCTTGTGAAGAAATTCAGTTCAGTTTGCATTATAATGCAAACCTACCTGATTTGTACTTTCTGAAGCAATATGTGAAATGAAACACAGCCGTCCTTTAAAGTACACACTTTGCTGAATTTTGTGATGCAGTTCCCCAACCAAATAAGTGCATAAAAATGCATTGATTAGCAAAAATAGCATATAAAATGCATTATATTAGAAGAAATTGCTTGCAAAAATGGTGTATAACAGGAACAATGTGCACTAAAAAGCCTATTAACTTTCATAGGACAATTTTTTTAAAAAAATGCAAATTGATGCAGAAATGTGGGGAACTGAACTTTAGACTGGGAAAATGAGAAACTCAAAATGACTGATCTCTCCATTTGGAGCCACCCATCTCTCTCTTTCTCTCCTTTGCTCCCATCTCTCCATCTGTTTTGGCTTCCCCCCACCTCCATTTACAAAGGGAGTTGCATGATTTTAGGCTGAGGGCTGCATGCAACCCCCCGAAACCTTCAGTTCCCCATCTCTGTGTCAAGAGAAAAGTTCAGTCTTTTCCACAGCTTCTCTCTTCTCTTTCAGGGTCAAAGGGCACCCTATGCTGGCCAGTCTAAAGCAGCTGGAGAGAGGAACCCTAAAGCCAGGCAGATCTCCGGATTTCCCAGTCCGAGCACAGATGAGCCAGATGACCTTCACTATGCAACTGTGGAGTTCAAACGCAAAGGAGGACCAGTCCCAGAGGAGGAATCTGTGGAATATTCACCAATCAAATGGAAATAAACAACCTTGTTCCTCAACAGGCGCAATCCCATTATAATGGAAGAAAGTTATTTGATGGGCAATAGGGGCTGGGTATGGAAGCTGGGAGTGAGTGGAGTGGGCTACAATAGTAAGCAATTTGGGTTTAGCATTGACAAGGTAAATAGAAGGAGAAGCCTTAGATATGGCAGATATGGAAAGAGTTTTCCATTTGAGTAACTCTGGCATTTGCAGTCTAATTTATACTCCGGGAAGGAGGAACTGGAAGAAGGCAATGCTCATGGACCTGGTTAGCCATCTTACTCTCAGCAAAATAGACATTACCTTTCATCTGCCTGTCTACTTGCCTGTGAACCTCTCCTCTCCCCAAAGTGATTAACTGGGCTGTTGTGATGTCACAGAATGTTCCCTGCTGAGTAGGGAACAAAACGAGTGTTCACAAACAGCGCACCATCTTCTTAAAGCAACCTAGTGTCCTCCAGATGTTATGAACTACAACTTCCATCTGCTCCATCATACATGACCGATGGGCAGGGATTATGGGAGTTGTGGTCCAAAACAACTGGAGATTACCAGGATGGGAAAAACCTTAAAGCTTTGGTTTGAAAAGTTTGACTTTTAAAAAAAATTAAAACATATATTGTACAGCTCTATTTTTTTAAATATGTTCAGTAAATGTCACTAATTCTTTCTAGATTTGTGTTATTTATTTATTTGACGTGCCTCTCTCGTGCCTTCATATGGTGAAATAATTTCATGCAATCTGTGGCTCTGTACAATTGCTGTCCTTTCTCCATTTGTGATGGCCATCTCGGTAGCCCTTTCCACACCCCAAAGGATTTTACAGGTTTCTTCTCATTTTTAACAATGCAATATTAGAAACATAGGAAGGTGCCTTTCGCCAAGTCAGACCACTGGTTCATTTAATTCAGCACTGCCTACACTGACTGGCAGTGGCTCTCCAGGGTTTCAGGCAGCGGATTGTCTGAACCCTGCCCAGAGACATCTGGAATTGAACCTGGGATTTTTTGCATGCACTACCACTGAACTCTGGCCTTTTTGAAGTCGGTTAAGAAACAATGGCTATATTCACCCCAAATGCAAAACCATGGTTTAGTACTATGTGCTGGGTTTTCACGAGCCCAAGCAAAACCACTGGCTCGTACACTCCCCTCACCCCGTCTCACACTTTCAGGAGCAGATTTCTGCCAAATTTAGATTGGCTTTGAAAACATCTCAGCTTAGTTAGGATTACATACAAACCAGGGATCCTGGTGGTTTAAAAACAAACTCTGTTTCTAAGTAAGCCAACTTTAAACTGTCTTTCATACATGTAGTGTGTACGTGTGTGTTTATGCCACTGTTGTTCTCTTTCCCAAATTGTTAGGGACAAGGTGGGTTATAAATCTGAATTCGTCACCCTTTAAGATGACGCCTCCTAGATCTACTTCCCCCCTCAACCTTTCATTTCGTGTCTCATCCCATCTCTTTAAGTACTTTGATGACATTTCGTCCTGGACGCACCAACCATAGTCTCAAAGAGAATATGGCAAAGATGAAGCTTCTTAATCTTTTCCCGCCATTACTGTGTCCTCCTTAGAGACACGCTGTTATTTTGAGTCTGTTCTCTGCCATCTCTCAGGCACAAACAGTTTCGAAGTTACCTTTTTTCTAGAAGTAGCTAATGCGAGGAAATGTGTGTAGATTTCCCTGCCCCATCCTCTGCACTATACAAAAGCAGTATCATACTACTTTCAACAGTCATGGCTTCTCTCAAAGACTCCTGGGAACTGTAGTTTGTTAAGAGTGCTGAGATTGTTAGGCGACCCCTCTTCCCCTACAGAGCTTCAATCTCCAGAGTTCCTTGGGATGAGGATTGATTGTTAAACCAATCTGGCAACTGTAGGAGTCTCCTAATAAAATAAAAAAAGTCCTCATTAAAATTCATTTTAGCATGAATTCCTCCCAAATAGACACATTTTAGTTTACAATTTCCCCTTATATATACATTTTTGCAAAGCAATTTCCCCCTAATATAATGCATTTTGTATGTTATTTTTACTACTATAATACATTTATTTGCACACTTTACCCTAGTATATGCAGTTTTATATATATTACTTGGGTAGAGAACTACACTGCAAAATATGGAGAAGTGCAAATTTTGAAGGATGCATGTGTTTCGGGTCATGCATTGTTTTGAGAAAGAGTTAATTAGGTAGGTTCATCTTTAAATGTGAAACGAATACAATTTCTCCCTATCCCCAACTGGGGTCAGAATGATCTGTGAATTTCAGTTCTCTCAGTTTCTCATAATCTTAAATTTGGTTCTCTGCATTTCTGCAGCAATTCACAATTTATTTACTTATTTTTTTAAAAAAATTCTCATGAAAATTCTTCAGCATTTTAGTGTGAATTTCCCCTAATAAATACATTTTTGTACGTGGTTTTAATTAACATACACATGTTTGCAATCAATTTCTCCTGATTTAATGCATTTTTGTGTGTGATTTTCACCAGTATAATCATTTTGTACACACTTTCCCCTAATACAATACAGGCATGTTTGTAAACATTGCTTAGTTGGAGAACTGCACCGCAAAATTCAGATAAATGCTAATTTCGAAGGATGGCTGTGATTCAATTCTCATATTATTTTGGAACATGCAAATTTGATACATTTACCTTTAAATGTGAACTGAATTGAATTTCTCCCCCATCCCTAGCTCCAAACAGGGCCAGCACCAGAGGGCAGCCAAGTCGGGCCCTGGCTGAGGGCCCCTCCTTAGGGTAGGTGAATAGCACTCCCTTCTGTGATCTGCGGCAGTGTCGGCTCCCAAACCTGCTGCGAATCGCAGTGAGGGAGTTCCCAGACTTGGCCACCATCTTGGTTGATGGCAGGCTTGCGCTCTCTGCGCAACCAACATTTACTTCAAGGGAGAGGTAGGTGGAGCATGCAGGTGGCCGTCGTAGGCCTGTGTGGTAGCAGGGGGGTGCCTGGGAGTTCCCTATCTGTGACCCATGGCAGGGTCGGGAGCCAACACTGCCATGGATCACAGAAGGGAGCACTACCCACCCACCCTAAGGAGGGGCCGTTCACAGGCCCCTTGGGCCCCAGAAGCCCTCAGCCAGGGCCCGATCTGGCCGTCCTCTGGTCCCAGCCCTGATTATTCCACTTTGGCTTCCCCCAAAGAATCCTGGGAAGTGTCGTTTGTTAAGGGTGCTGAGAATTGTTAGGAGACCCCTAATCCCCCCACAGAGTACAACTGCAACAGTGGTTTAACAGTCAGTCCCTCTTCCCAGGAAACTCTGGGAATTGTTACTTTTTGAGGGGAATAAGGGTCTACTAAAAACTCTCTTCACAAACTACAGTTCCCAGGATTCTTTGAGGGGACTGATGACTGTTTAAAGTAGAATAATAGTGGAATAAATGTATGCTGTGAATGTGGCTCCAGAGGCATCTGTCTGGCAGTTGCGAGAAACCGGATGCTGGACTAGAAGATAGACCTCTGGTCTGATCCTGCAGCAGGGCTCTTTTCATTGCTTATTCTATATTATTTATTTCAGCAATATATGTACCACAACACTGTAGATGGGTGCATGTACCATGAGGTTACAGAAGAGAAGCCAGAGATAAAATCAGTGACAATGAACCATAAATATCAGAAAAGCTCACCTAACTGCCTTCTGTAATATTTCTAATGGGAAGAGCTTGGGCTGCACTGAGCAGGGCGAGGCCAGCCAGTGTCTTGCTCAACACCATTTCCCCAGGCAGAAAAAAAGCCCTGGATTTCCTGACTGAAAGCCCTGTTTTGAAACCCTGCTGCGTCACTCAGACTGAGGCAGATTGGCCTTTGAAAAATCTCTGCCACAAAAGCTCTCCTGGAAGGACAGACGACAAAGACTTGAGAGAGGAGTGGGCAATTGTTTGCTTGTATGTTGGTTGAGGATCACTTCCCCTCAGGAGACTTAGGGGGTCGTATATTGGGGGTGGGAAGGGCTGAAGTCAAAAGTGGGTGGAATGGGTGTATCCATCTTCCTTCTCCCTCTCTCTTTCTCTGTAATACCCCTTTCCTGCCATCCTGTTCTCTCACTCTTTCTTTGTCTCTTTTTGCCACCCTCTCTCTCTCTCTGTTTCTACCCCCTATCCATGCACCCTCCCTCCCTCCCTCTTTCTGCCACCCCATTTCTTTCTCTTTCTGTCTTTTTTCTGTCATTTACTACCATCTCTCCCTCTGTGGTGTAGTGGTTATGCTGTTGGACTATGAATCCCCACACAGGCATGAAGCTCACTGGGTGACCTTGGCCAGTCACTGCCTCTCAGCCTCAGAGGAAGGCAATGGTAAACCCCCTCTGAATACCGCTGACCATGAAAACCCTATTCATAGGGTTGCCATAAGTCGGAATCGACTTGAAGGCAGTCCATTTCCATTTTTCCTCTCTGACACCCCTTTCTCTTTCTCTCTGACCCCCCCTTTTCTCTCTCTTTCTCTCTGACACCCCTTTTTCTCTCTCTTTCTCTCTGACACCCCTTTTCTCTCTTTCTGCCACTTCCTTTCCCCCTCTCTCTTTCAAAGGCCACAGGTTCCCCTCCCTTGGGGGACGAGGTGATTCATTCTCCTGTTATCGTTTTGTGGCTTCTAGGGTGGGTTTGCGAGGGAGTTTTGTTTGTTTATTTCTTTTTCCATTTCCATTGTAATTGTTTTATTCTTTTTGCAAACCACCCTGGGAATAGAACTGAAGGCTGGCATAAGAATACTTAAAATCAATCAAATAAGAAATAAGCAAGCAAGCTCTCAGAATGCATGCTTGCTTACTAAGGAGGACGTCCCATTGAACTTGGTGTGGTTTACTCTTGAGGGAACATTGTATTTTAGTTTGTTACAATTAATGTCTTAGGGCCACCTTTCAGTTCAAAGGCTCTCAGAGTACATGGTTTAAAATGACCAATAAAACAAAACCATGTCACGTAATTATAAAAATTACAATATATATATATATATAAAACAGGTAGTGAAAATAGTACGGGGCGGAATAATAGATTAAAAACTCGGCCGGAGCCTGAGAGATCCTTGAAAAACAGGGAAAGGTGGGAAGGTTTAGTCGCTTGCCAAGTCTTCTAGACTAGTTGTTTGTGTGGATCTCTCTCGATACGGACCCTGATCCAGAACTGCAGCTATTAAGAGTCTGATAAACTATTGAGCTACTGTCCTGGTTTTGGACTAGGTGGACTTTTGATCTGATTCAGCATGGCTCTTCTTGTGTTTTTATCAAAATACCATGCCAGGAGAGATTATTCTGAAGGATATCCACACATACATATAACAGAGCTTGGCAAAGTTACTTTTTTGAACTACAACTCCCATCAGCCCCAGCTAGCATGGCCACTAGATTGGGCTGATGGGAGTTGTAGTTCAAAAAAGTAACTTTTCCAAGCTCTGCATATATATCATGCATGCCATGACAGCCCCCAAAGCCATGCCCCCAAGGACAATCCAAAAATACAAACAGCTATGTTGATCCTATGGATCCGGTGATGGGAATCTTTGGCCCTCCAAATGTTGCTGAACTGTAATTCCCATCAGCCTCACCTAGCATGACCAATGGCCAGAGATGATGGGAGTTGTAGGTCAGCAAATATCTGGAGGGCCCACACCTGCTATAGATATATAGATATACACATACATACACACACATAAGCAGGGTCAGGTGTGGTCAGTGCCTGGTTGGGAGACTGCCTGGGAACCATATATAAGCCGCCTTGGGTTTCTATCATGAAAAGAAAGGCGGGGTGTAAATGTAATAAATAATAATAATAATACCCAATTTATTAGGATCAGCATGACTACAGTCTTATATGCATAGCAAAAATCTGTTAGCTGAAAAGCAATTTTTAACTTATTATTAGCAATGCAAACAATCTTGCAATGAGCTGTTATCATTTGAACTGCTAATGCATAAACAGGCAATCTTTTTGAGCCCAAGAGTCACATGCAGACGTGGGTGGTGCTCGGGGGCTTTGTCTGACTAGGTGTGACTGCACCAGCCATACATATACCCCCCCAACACTCATTCATAAAGGCACGCGTACACACACATGTACACACAAACTAATGGAGAGATAGACGTACAGTGTGGGTCATCTCAGCACATCAATCTCTCCATTAAAATCAAACACCCCAAGTATGCAAAAAAGCTATATGGCAGATTGGAGATGTACAATTTAAATGGGGAAATAGACATGCAGAGATGACCCTCCCCATGCACCTATTTCTCCATTAAAATCACGCCCGAGATTTGGCGGGCTGGAGGGCACGATTTTAATGGACAGACAGATGTGCAACGAACGTCATTCCTGTGTGTCTGTCTGTCTATTAAAATGCAGAAGATGAATGTCCCCATGCTGCTGTGGATTGACAGTTCTAGAGGGGAGGGCAAAGCCTTCCACTACCATTGCCGCTGAACACTGTATTAGCTGTGCTGGAGCAACATCTTTTCCCCTGGGTAGCTTGGCGGGTCACACACACACAGAGAGAGGCCAGGGGTTGTATGTGGCTCACAGGCCATGGATGCCTAGTCCTCATCTAAATAAACAAACCAATCAAGAGGTCTGCATGTTCAGATACAGATGTTATGAGATGGTGGGGGGAAATGGCAGGGAAGGGGTCTTGCCATGCCCTCTTTCTCCTCTGATGGTCTAACTCTGGGTGTGTATTCACCCACAGTTTCTCTGCACCTCTTTCTGATGGGAAGTCATGAATTGTTTCTTCTCACTTCCCTTTTCAAAAGTCCTGGTAGTTAGGACACCAGAGGAGAAAGAGACAGTAGGGAGGGCCAAGACTGTAGAACATGAAAGTTACCTGTTGCAGAAGGGGATGTGGTCTAGATCAGTAGTGCGGTGGCAAATTCAGAAGTGCAGCGTCCCTTCATGATAGTCACACCACACTCCCTCACAGTCACGCTCTCCCATCCCACTTTCCCTCATCTCTCTTACTCTCCTTGTCATCTCAAGAGTCCACATTCCACAACAACAGACATCGCTAGGAGCCAATCAGCATGAAAGGGGAGGCTGTGTGTTAGCTATTGAGAATCATAGAATAGTGAAGTTGGAAGAAGCCTATAAGGCCATCGAGCCTAACCCCCTGCTCAATGCAGGAATCCAACTGAAAGCATCCCTGACAGGTGGCTGTCCAGCTGCTTCTTGAATGCCTGCAGTGTTGGAGAGCCCACCACCTCCCTAGGTCATTGGTTCCATTGTCGTACCATTCTAACTGTTAGGAAGTTTTTCCTGATGTTCAGTTGAAATCTGGCTTCCTGTAACTTGAGCCCATTATTCCGTGTCCTGCACTCTGGGATGATTGAGAAGAGATCCTGGCTCTTCTCTGTGTGACAACCTTTCATGTACTTGAAGAGTGCTGTCACATCTCCCTCACTCTTCTCTTTTCTTCTCAAGGCTAAACATGCCCACTTATTTCAGTCTTTCCTCATAAGGTTTTGTTTCCAGTCCCCTGATCTTCTTCGTTGCCCTCCTCTGAACCTGTTCCAGTTTGTCTGCATCCTTCTTAAAGTGTGATGTCCAGGACTGGATGCAGTATTCAAGATGAGGCCTAGCCAGTGCCAAATAGAGGGGAACCAATACTTCATGCAATTTGGAAACTATACTTCTGTTAATGCAGCCTAAAATAGCATTTGCCTTTTTTGCAGCCACATCACACTGTTGGCTCACATTCAGCTTGTGATCAACAACAATCCCAAGATCCTTCTTGCATGCAGTATTACTGAGCCAAGTACCCCCAGAGCTTGGAAAAGTTACTTGCTGGGGCTGATGGGAGTTGTAGTTCAAAAAAGTTACTTTTCCAAGCTCTGAGTACCCCCATCTTATAACTGTGCATTTAGTTTGTCTTTCCTAGGTGTAGAAATTTGCACTAATCCCTGTTAAATTTCATTCTGTTGTTTTCAGCCTAATGCTCCAGCCTATCAAGATCATTTTGAATTTTGTTTCTGTCTTCCAAAGTATTAACTATCCCTCCCAATTTTGTGTCATCTGCAAATTTGATAAGCATTCCCTGCACTCCTCATCCAAGTCATTAATAAAAATGTTGAAGAGCACTGGGCCCAGGACCAAGCCCTGCGGTACCCCACTCGTTACCTCCCCTCAGTTTGAGAAGGAACCATTAATAAGCACTCTTTGAGTATGATTCTGTAGCCAACTGTGGATCCATCTGATAGTTGTTCAACCAGCCCAAATTTAGCTAGCCTACTTATCAGAATATCCTGGGGTACTTTGTCAAAAGCTTTGCTGAAGTCAAGATATATTATGTCCACATCATTCCCACAGTCTACCAGGGAGGTTGCCTGATCAAAAAAATGATATAAGAAGATTAGTCTGGCAGGATTTGTTCTTCTCAGTGACTGATTCACCTCCTGTCACTCTGATTGGCTCCAGTCAGTACAAAAGGACAAGAACTCTTCTCAGTGGCCTTTTCATGCTGATTGACTCATACATAGGGACCTGGCTGGAACCCTGTGTCCCAAAAAAGTAACAGGTATTTGACTCCTGCAATCCTGGATGACTGCATCCCTGGTCTAGATTCAGAGACAGACACACAGAGAGAGGGGGTGGTTGTGTGGTGATAGCAGAAGCCTGCAGCCTTCACTCCAATTATAACTGCCTTTGGATTATCAGCCTTCATTTCAGCAAAGACTTTGCAAGCCTCAAGAAGGGTGATGAAATCACCTTAGTCAGTCTACAGAAAAAAGACCTCCATATTCTTCTTAAATATGAATGATTCCACAGCCTCATTATTGTTAGCAGGCTGGTGATTATATGTCTGTTTAGGGAGAAGGCAGTATAAGAGAAAATTATTTCAGCAAGGTCATCTATCTATATAATGATATATTCCTCATTGTCTTGATGATAAAACCCACTGAACTCAACTCATTTTATGAATTAACAAAGAATGAGCTAAGGAGCTAGTTCACATTAACCCCCTCCCCGCAAAAAAAAAAACATTCCTGAGCCTTCAATATATGCAGGTCTTCTCTTTTAAAAATTGAAATGAAATTCTGCATAATTTCAGAACATGCTGCGGGGGCAGATCTCTGTTTTGTTTTGAAAAAGTAAGGCCTCACCTGCACCAGACATTTAAAATAGTATTGTATCTCTTTCAACAGTCATGACTTCCCCAAGAATCCTGGGAACTGTAGTTTGTTAAGGGTGCTGAGAGCTGTTAGGAGATCCTTGCTCTACTCACAGAGCTGCAGTTCTCAGAGCGGTTTAATGGTCTGTCTGTCTTTCCAGGGAACTATGGGAACCGTAGTCCTGTGAGGGGAACATTGATGGGATACATTGCTTATTTTAAATTGACTCTTAACAATATAGAAAGCGATCATTTTCTACTAAGTACAACACTGGCATGCTAAGTGGTGGTCAGTAATGTCCATTTAGAATTCCAGTTCCTGCCTAATAAAGATCTAGGCATGTCTGCTAATAAGAGAATTAAATGGTCATCTGTAGTTGATTCAGCTTTAACTCATTTCTTGCAGACTGAGGATTTTGGGGCTGCCCCCATGCTGCTATTCTCTACTCAGGCAGAGCAGTCCAAACTATAGGAAGCCAGTGTAATTTATGCATCATTTACCTCTTATTCAAACTCTAGTTAGGAGCAGGGCTACTGCTGAGCTGGCCTGAGCCTGCCAGAAAGAAAACAAGCCTTTAAAATAAAGTTTGATTTATACCACCTGTTTTACTAGTGTTTTTCCGCCTAGGTTGCCAGGTAAAGTGACTGAACTGAATGGTGTTTGGGATGGAATAAATCTCCCTCTGCTCTGTTCCACCCCCACCATGCCCCTTGAGCTGGGATACAGGATTTATGCCAGCATATCTCCAGCTGAGCCAGGATGTGTGAGTTCAGCTGGCGTAGTGCTGGCTGGGCGCATGCTCAGCCAGAGATTGCTTATCTGGGCTGCTTTGGGGTTTGGATTGTTCGCTGCAGAGACTACAAATGTAGACATTTGTTTAAAAACAAAGGTAACTCCTGGATTTAGCAGCACGTCTATATCAGCAGATCTAAATGACAAAGACACCCCCCCCCCCGTTTTTGAGTAAACAGCTCACTGGACATGTAAGAGCTTTTAAAAAATATTTGGGCATGCCTTTACAGTTGTCTGAAGTATGGTCAGCTCAACAGGACTATGTAGTAGAAAAAACTATTCGGAGTGCTCGATATTTAATGAGTTTCTTCCAAGCACACGTACCTGCTGCGCTTGATGTTTTTAAGGCTAAGCCATTCGCTCAGTTATTTGATGGGATTCAAGTCTGGGCTGGTGCCAATTTAGCTGGCAGTCGTGCAGTCTAAATTCCTTGGACACATTTTCTCCGTATCAGGATGTGTTTTGAATGGTGCGTTGTGATTCGAAGCAGGTCTCCCCTTCATCCTCACACAGGCCTGGGTCATTCAGGACATTTCAATATTAGCCCTGGGTTGAATTAAACCCCTCCTGGCTTGCATCCCATAATTCTGCCTGAACTGCATGAAAGCAGTTTGACGAAAGCCATTGGCTTAAAGTTATGCTTTTTGGACTTTTGACCACAACAGTTACTAAGATGAGGTCTCAGTGAGGCAGAGGTCCCAATGAGACAATTCCTGTTTGATACTTTACAATGGAACCATCTATCTACAATGAGAAAACTGTGCTCCTGATAGGTTTGTTTCCCACCTCATCCTTGTTATACAGTGACATCTTATCTACAAGATCTAACTGTTCTAAAATATAGAAGAGCTCTTTCAAGCACATGATTTGAATGTGCTACTTTCAGTAGCACTTGAAGGCTATTTTAAGAGAGAACTTCATTCCAAAACTGCATATGTCCATGTAGAGATGTTGGCACTGAAACATTGGTTCATGGACGGCAATTTTGCTGTTTTCACAGAGATTTGTGTTGAGAGTGAATCATCCCATTATTACCACCTTTTCCAGGGTGTTCAGCTGATTATTACGTGACTTTTCTCCTTGCAGATCAAGATGAGCTGGTAGCAGCAAAGACCACATAATTACTGGCAGCCCCTATTAAAATAAGGGCCATGATGACTCTTTCTGAGTTTTAAACTGTATCATTTTTAATTTAATTTGGCAATTTTAGCTGCTTAATGTGTTTGGGGAAGGGCTTAGCTCAGTGGCAGAGCACATGCTTTGCCTGCAAAAGGTTCTAGGTTCAATCTCTGGCATCTCTAGGCAGGGCTGGAAAAAAGAGACCTGCCTAAAACCCTGGAGAGATGCTGCCAGTCAGTGTAGACAATACTGAGCTAGATGGACCAATGGTCTAACTCAGTATAAAGTAGCTTCCTATGTTTTTCCCATGTTCATATAACTTTGTACTTTGTATACAAATTGTAATGGCTTGTGAAAATCTCTCTCTCTCTCTCTCTCTCTCAAAAAGGAGACTGAAATAGGCTGATTTGTCCATCCCTAGTTTGGCAGGGGGCAATTTTCATTATGGTGAA
This sequence comes from Rhineura floridana, assembly GCF_030035675.1. Lineage (NCBI taxonomy): Eukaryota > Metazoa > Chordata > Lepidosauria > Squamata > Rhineuridae > Rhineura > Rhineura floridana. The sequence goes on along the minus strand of NC_084494.1, from coordinate 28,439,693 downwards.
GTGGGAATGGTTCAACCCTCTTTCCCATGTGCTACTATCCCAATAGCCATTATATGGAAGAAGTAAAAATTCGACACATTCAGTGCAATCATTCATTTAACGCCATGCCTCTAGGCTGGCCTTTTCACTGGCCACAATCCAACTCAGAGCAATGTCCTCTTAAACCCATTGGTTAATTTAGTTCAAAGACCTTTTCTGGGCCATTCAAAATATATGCCTGTTGTCAGAATCACCTGGGGATGTACCTTCCATGGAGAAAGGCACCATCAGCCTGCCCAGGACCAAATGGGAGAGACCCTAAATTCCTGCTGCTCAGAGAGCTGTCCCACCAACTCATTGCTTGCCCAACCAGTCCCCACATTTCATATTCATGGTCTTTCAGTGTTACAAAATGTACTGACGACAGTTTGCAAAGCATAACCACTTCTGCTTTTCACAGGTATATCTTTCCGGGGAACTCTTTTTTTCCAGCAAAGCTATTCTGATAAAAGAACAGGACAGGTGCATTGGCCCATAGAGACTCCTGGAGAGGGTCTGGCTGAATGCTATAGCCATCACAAGCCAGGAAAGAATCCTTTTCTTCTTGTTGAGCAGGATTCAGCCCCAAGGTAAGAACGTTTAGAAACTTTTCAGAGGGCAGCCACTAAGACCACAAGACTTTTAAAATACTTAATTTGGGGTGTGTTTCACTCATATTGTCTTGGCTTTATTGTCCGTGCAGTCATTTTTTTTCTGATTTTTTGTAGTTCTTCAGTTTGTTCAGCTGGGATATCTCATGGCTGAAGCTTGTTTGGTTATTTTGGAATTTCCTGGTTATGTGATGTGACTTTACAATGTCATAAAAGAGGCCGGTGTTGTTGTTTTATGATGTTCCTGTTCTTGCATTGGAAGGAATCTTATAGAAAGCTATTTTTGCTATTGTATGCCCTTGGTGTACAGATAGGAAACTTTATGAATCGCACAGGACCTTGTACCATGGAGAACGTTGAAGAGTTCTGTGTAGCTGGAAAAAATACCCTGCATATTTGTACATCGCCAAGTTGGTCCAAAATAGATATTACTCTACCTGTTTTCAGTGCCAGACTTACACACAAGCTATTCAGTGTTAGTCCTACTCAAAGCAGACTCACTGAAGTTAATAAATATGAGGAACTCAGGTTCCCTAATTTTATTGGGTCTACTCTGAGTAGAACTTACTTGAATACAACCCTATGTAAGGTATTTCTTAGGGCAGGTGTGGGGAACCTTTAGTCCTCCAGATGCTGTTGAACTACAACTCCCATCATCCCTGGCCATTGACCATGCTTTCTGGGGCTGATGAGAATTCTAGTTCAGCCACATCTGGAGGGCCGTAAGGCGTCAAATTATGAAGGGCTCTAAATACAAAAAAAAATACTAAACTTCAAGTTGTACATAATTGGGGAAAAAAGAGTCTACTTGGAAAACATATGCATTAGTTAGATTGTTAGTTTTTAGTTGCATGCTTGTCTATTTACTATTATATATGTAAATATAAAACATTATTATTTCTATTTTCATTGTGCTTTCTGTTGAAGTAACACAAATTTTCCTGTTCATGCTATGGGGCCTCTTGGCATAGTTTAGGGCCTCAGCATGTTTTTAATCCAGCCCTGCCCATTATATAAACTTGTCCCAAATACTTTGGCCTAATGCAGCAGTGGGGGACCTTTGGCCCTTCAGATGTTGCTGAATTACAACTTCCATCATCCCTAGCCACTGGCTGAGCTTGCTAGGGATGACGGGAGTTGTAGTCCAGCAACATATGGAGGGCCCAAGGTCCTCCACTGCTGGCTTAATGGGATTGTATCCAGAGTAGTATGTGCTTTGGATGCTTGTGGAAAAGAGACTGTTCTTGATGAAGATACTGGGAGTTGTAGTTCAGCAACATCTGTTTATATATAGATTACAAGAAAGAACTCAAACTTGAAGAAGCATCACATAGAAAACTTGGGTAGGGATAGGGGAGAAAAAGAGACTGGATTGATAGCTATTTTGTTGGGAATGGATTTCCTTCATTGAGCAGGGGGTTGGACTAGGTGGTCTAAGGCCTCCTCCAGCTCTGCAATTCAGGGAGAGGCATGCAGCTCAGTGGTGGAGCATCTGTTTAGCATGCAGAAGGTCCCAGGTTCAATCCCTTGCACCTCCAGGTAGGGCTGGGAGAGATTCCTGACTGAAACCCTGGACAGCTGTGGCCAGTCATTACTGACAGAGCAAGGTGGACCAACGGTCCAACTCAACATAAGGCAGGTTCCTATGATTCTATTTTTTTTTCCAAAAAATAAAATTGGGCAATTCCATCATGAACACCCACCGTCTTGTCTGTTTTGATCCTCATCTTGTCCCTGAGAACGTTTCCTCAAATCCTCCACAACACACAATTGTTCCTTGGTAGACAAGTCAACGTGGAATGGATCCCTGACATTAGAAAGTTTGAAAGTTAAAATATAAAGATAAAAACCGACACCCATATTAACATTTTAGATAGAAAGACTAGCCTTTGGCTTTTTATTTCATTTATTCCCCCCCCAAACCCCCCCACAATGAGTATCTGTAAGATTAGTATATTACAAATATGTGTGCAAATATATATTTTATTTATACTAATAACAGAGGTGTTTGTTTAGAGAGATCTAATTTTGGAAAAATCACAAGTCACTTTTGCAATCTGTATGTATGGATAGGAAGTGGTCAAAGAGAACAAACAAGCTGAAATGCTTTGAGGAACCTTGTGTTCTAGGAAGACGAATGTGTGGCTTGAGCTCTCAGTCTTGCTTTCAAATTACAATCCCAAGCATGCTTATTCAGAGTAGGATCAATGCTAGTCCTATTCAGAATAGACCCATTACAATTAATGGTCATCACTTAGGTTCATGAATTTCAATGGGCCTACTTTGAGCAGAACTTAAATACAACCCTCAGTCAAACCCTTCCAAGTTTAATGAGTCTGCAATGTGTACACATTTACCTAGGAGGAAGCCCTTATGAATTGACTAGAGATACTGTTCTACATCGACATGCACGGGATCGCGCTGTTTGGTACCTGTAGGTTGGATCCAACATTAGTCCTACTCAAAGGAGACCTACTGAAACAAAAGGACTCAAGCTACTTGTGTCCGTTGATTTTGATCAGTCTACTCTGAGTAGGACTAACGTTAGATACAACCCTGTGCTAGAACCAGAGGCTTACAGGGAAGGAAATAGTAACAGCAAGAATTTGCGATGGCAGATCATGTTTCCTTGATGGGAAGGCACTTTGGGGCATTTATCTTGGTAAGCTATTACATTTTGGTTCCTCTCTAATTTCCTGTACATTACAGTGGCCACCAGTGATTCACTTCTATTTAAAAATGGAGAGAGAGAAACTATAGGAGTTTCCAGACTTGCTGTTTATTGTGCACTCACACTTATAATGTTTGCATAAAAGTTGTCCAGAAGTTATACAACATCATCACGTCATCCAGTAGTGTAGTGGCAAATTCAGAAGTGCAGGGTCCCTTCATGGTAATCATAGCCATACCCCTTCTAAGATTATACAACCTAATATTATAGAATAACCTGGCCAGGTTTGAAAACTGCTTTCTGCTTCTCTATTCTTGCTAATGCCTTCTCTCAGAACAGATGTCCCTAGGAGCCAATTGGCATGAAAGGGGAGTGTGTTAACTACTGAGAAGAGTCTTCTCAGTGACTAACTCACCTCCCTTCACTCTGATTGGCCCCAATCAGCAGGAAAGGACAAGGAAGCATGCTAGAAGACTCTTCTCAGTGGCTAACACATTCTCCTTTCATGCTGATTGGCTCATAGGATGCTGGAGACAAAGGGACCCTGCTCCCAAAAATGTAAAGGGCCTAAGACACCCCAGAAACCTGGACAACTACAACCCTGATGTAATTGATTGATTGAGCACTGATCCTGATATGTTTGTGTAGATATTATACAACACTGGCAGCTAGTAGTTATAAAAATATTATCACACATAATTAAAATGCGCAGTAAGAACAATTTCATCAAAACATTAAAATAAACATCCATAATTAATTAAAATGTAAAAATAGACAAGGCCTTCCTTCAAGGTGATCTCCTATTTTTTCTTTGTGACAATTCAGTAAGGACAGTTTAGGCTGAGAGATAATGACTGGTCCAAGGTTATGTAATGAACTTCATGGCTGAGTGGAGATTCGAACCTAGGTTTCAATATTTCTAATCAGAAAAGTGATGGGATCATTGCACTAGAACATGGGGGATAGCAACCAAATTTTGTGCAAATAAACAGCCCTGTGCCTAGGAATTTTGATGCGTCTTCACTTGAACCCAGGGTAAGTAGTAGCAGCCTGTTCTGTAACTATATTGGGATCTTTTTAGTTTTTTTAAAACAAGCAAGCAAGCAAAGGGAAGGATGTGATAATGGTTTATAAAATTATGCATAAATGTGGAGAAAATGGATTGTTGTTGTTATGTGCCTCCAAGTCGACTACGACTTATGGCGACCCTATGAATCAGCGACCTCCAAGAGCATCTATCATGAACCACCCTGTTCAGATCTTGTAAGTTCAGGTCTGTGGCTTCCTTTATGGAATCAATCCACCTCTTCTTTGGCCTTCCTCTTTTTCTACTCCCTTCTGTTTTTCCCAGCATTATTATATTTTCTAGTGAATCATGTCTTCTCATGATGTGTCCAAAGTATGATAACCTCAGTTTCATCATTTTAGCTTCTAGTGATAGTTCTGGTTTAATTTGTTCTAACACCCAATTATTTGTCTTTTTCGCAGTCCATGGTATGTGCAAAGCTCTCCTCCAACACCACATTTCAAATGAGTTGATTTTTCTCTTATCCGCTTTTTTCACTGTCCAACTTTCACATCCATACACAGAGATTAGAAATACCATGGTCTGAATGATCCTGACTTTAGTGTTCAGTAATACATCTTTGCATTTGAGGACCTTTTCTAGTTCTCTCACAGCTGCCGTCCCCAGTCCTAGCCTTCTTCTGATTTCTTGACTATTGTCTCCATTTTGGTTAATGACTGTGCCTAGGTATTGATAATCCTTGATAATCATTGTCAACTGTAAAGTTACATAAATCTTCCGTTGTCATTACTTTAGTCTTTTTGACGTTCAGCTGTAGTCCTGCTTTTGTGCTTTCCTCTTTAACTTTCATCAGCATTTGTTTCAAATCATTACTGGTTTCTGCTAGTAGTATGGTATTGTCTCCATATCTTAAATTATTGATATTTCTCCCTCCAATTTTCACACCTCCTTCATCTTGGTCCAATCCTGCTTTCCGTATGATACATTCTGCGTATAGATTAAATAAATAGGGTGATAAAATATACCCCTGTCTCACACCCTTTCCGATGGGGAACCAATTGGTTTCTCCATATTCTGTCCTTACAGTAGCCTCTTGTGCAGAGTATAGGTTGCACATCAGGACAATCAGATGCTGTAGCACCCCCATTTCGTTTAAAGCATTCCATAGTTTTTCATGATCTACACAGTCAAAGGCTTTGCTGTAATCTATAAAGCACAGGGTGATTTTCTCCTGAAATTCCTTGCTCCGTTCCATAATCCAATGTATGTTTGCGATATGATCTCTGGTGCCTCTTCCCTTTCTAAATCCAGCTTGGACGTCTGGCATTTCTCACTCCATATATGGTATGAGCCTTTGTTGTAGAATCTTGAGCATTACTTTACTTGCATGGGATATTAAGGCAATAGTTCGATAATTACTGCATTCCCTGGGATCCCCTTTCTTTGGAATGGGGATATATATGGAATGCTACCAGTCTGTGGGCCATTGTTTAGTTTTCCCTATTTCTTGACAGATTTTTGTCAAAATTTGGACAGATTCAGTCTCAGTAGCTTGTAGCAACTCTATTGGTATGCCATCTATTCCTGGTGATTTGTTTCTTCCAAGTATTTTAAGAGCAGCTCTTTTTTTAACAAAACAACACAAATTGCTACAGACATGTGGAGAACTGAATTTAAGACTGGAAGGAGAAACCAAGAAAACTGAAACTTATAGATCCTTCCTTCCCTACCTATCAGTCAGGTTGACTATGTGTTATCCTCCCACCCACCCTTGCACCCGGATCAGAGGCAATTTACCTCTGAATACAAGTTGCTAGCGAACAACAGCAGGAGTGGGCTGTGGCGCTCATGGCCTGCTTATAGATTTCTCCCAGAGGTATCTTGTTGGCCACAGTGGGAAACAGGAAGCTGGACTAGGATCCTTTGGTCTGAATTAGAGTATGACTCAATGGAGATGGAGAAACCTTCCCCACAATTTTCAATCTTTCCCTGCAATGCACAGCCACAGAGGAGCGTCGGGTGCATTTTAGGTCACTTTCTCCAGGAGGAACTACTTGTTGTTCATAAGGTGTAACACTTAGCTCTACTCGCAGTTTGAGAGGCTGAATAATGCTCCATGGTGAAGTGTGTATGCATGCCTGAGAATAAGCCCCAGAATCTTTTGTGGCACCCAGAGATTCCATAGCAGACAAAGATGTGAAAAGGATTCCCTGAATGTAGGCATATTGAAACAAAACACTGCTCTGTTCTAAGTCTAGCTCCTTTTCAATTCCCTACCATACTCTCCTAAATCTCAACCTGGCTTCTTTGATCCTATCCCTAATAAACCACTTAGAGGTCTTTACATTCGAGAGGCGCAGACATTTTATTAAAAAAATAATAGGTATAGGTGGACAGAAAAGAATGTAAAATTTCATTTTCTACCTTCAGTGTTATGCAGGTATGCAGTACATCTCCACGTCCCCAAGGGCCCATAGGGGGAGAGAACACTCTCATTTGGTCCTCTTAAACTATGAAAGATTCTCTGGAGGGCTAATTGTTAAACCACTCTTATCAAATTATCCTGCTAGGTCTCCTAGAAGCAATTCTCAGGCCCCATCCGCACTATACATTTAAAGCACTATCATACCACTTTAAACAGTCATGGCTTCCCCCAAAGAATCCTGGGGATTTTCGTTTGTTAAGGGTACCAGGAATGGTAGCTCTTTTAGGGATAAATTATAGGGTTCTTCGGGGAACATAATGTGCTTTAAATATATGGGGTGGGTGCAGCCTTAGACAAAGATACTGTCGTAATTGAAATAATGAATGAAATTGCTCTAATATCTTCTCCACAGTAAAATATTATAGGAACATGGGAAGTTGCCTTATGCTATTTCAGACCATTGGTCCATCTAGGTCACTATTGTCTACGCTGATTGACAGTTCTCTCTAGGTTTTCGTACAGGGGTCTCTCGCAGCCCTACCTGGAGATGCCAGGGATTGAAACTGGAACCTTCCGCATGTAAAGGAGATGCTCTGCCGTGAAGCCATGACAGTATCTCGGTTAACAAAAATCTCTGCTAATCTCCCCATAGTGTTGTACGAACTCACATGATTAGCATGACTATATGAGCTGCCATGGAACTGGGCTCCTTCTGGGAGGAAGGGTGGGATATAAATTTAATAAATAAATAACAAACTTCCAGTAGTTGTGAGAAGGCTATGAGCTAGTTTGAATTACGATGGGGGTACATGTCAGTTCAACTCTTATAACAATCTTTGCATCTAGAAGTGATCCATTAGTACTGTTCATATATGTTACAGGATACATGATAGTGCCAATATGTTGGTTCCCCGTATGCCATGGGAAACTGCATGCCTGATCCATGTCTTCATGCTGTGGCCTTTTCCTGTGATCTGAATACTGCTTGGGGGGAAAAGACTGAATTAAAATAGCCTACCTTCTGGCAGAAGAACCAAACAAATATTTGTGTTTTGATTGTCTTGTTTTTGTAAACCACGCAGAAAGCTCTGCTGAAGGGTGATATCTTTTAAATAAAGAAGTCAATCCTTTAGTTTGGTGGGCCCCTATGCTTTGGAACTCGCTGATTATTAACATTAGGCAGACACCTTCACTATTTTAGATGCTTGCTAAACACTTTTATTTCACCAAGCCTATCCAGACTCATAATTTAGGGAGCAATTCTGACTATGGGAAGCCAGCCGAATTGATGATGGCTTAAATTAAGCCAGTTTAAAGTATGGCAGATCCAAACCCCATTCAGAAGCAAGGCCACTGCCACCTGACTTGGCTCAACCCTGGCAGGGGGAAAACGAGGCTTTAAAATACAATTTGATTTACACCACCCTTTTTTATATATATACGTTACATCAGGCTGAGCAGGGATGAGGGTCTCTGGCTGGGCCATGGTTGGAGGCTTATGCCAGCATAGCCCTGGTTCAGCCAGAGATCTGCCAGTTGCTCGCCTCCATAGCAGTCTTGATGCCCCTTTCACATCTACTGTAGTCCCCAATGAGGTGTCCAGTGCAACATCTGCTGCAACTTCTTGGGAACGGTTTCAGTTGATGAGGCCTGATGACGTAGACAAGGTGCTTTCAATGATGCGGCCAGCAATGTGTCCTCTTGACCTTTGCCCTTCTTGGCTTATTAAAGCTTGCCTCGGGGGGTTGACCGAGTGCATCCAGGGTGTGGTCAATGCATCATTGCGGGAGGGAGTGGTTCTGGGCGCCTTGAAAGAGGCGGTGATCCGACCACTCCTGAAAAAGCCCACCCTGGACCCATTGGTTTATGACAACTACCGACCGGTTGCAAATACCCCCTTTTTAGGAAAGGTGATTGAGAGGGTTGTGGCGCAGCAATTGCAAGTACTCTTGGATGAAACACATTATCTTGACCCATCCCAGTCTGGGTTCAGGCCTGGTTATGGGACTGAATTGGCCTTGGTTGCCCTGATGGATGACCTTTATCGGGAGAAGGACAGGGGGAGTGTGACCCTGTTATTCTTACTTGATCTCTCAGCGGCTTTTGATACTATTAACCATGGTATCCTTCTGGGCCGACTTGGTGAGATGGGTATTGGAGGAACTGTTTTACAGTGGTTCCAATCTTGTCTCCAAGGTCTCTCTCAGAGAATAGCAATGGATGACTATCTTTTGCCCCCCTGGCAGTTGTACTGTGGGGTGCTGCAGGGTACCATCTTGTCCCCCATGCTGTTTAACATCTATATGAAGCCCTTGGGAGCAGTCATCAGGAGCTTTGGGGTGAGGTGTCAGCAGTATGCTGACGATACCCAGCTCTATTTCTCTGTAACATCTGAATCGAGAGAGGCTGTGCAAGCCCTGGACAGCTGCCTGGACTCGGTGGTGGGCTGGATGAGGGCCAATAAACTGAGTCTGAATCCTAGCAAGACGGAGGTGCTGTGGGTTGGTGTTTCCCAAGTTTGGATAATTGGTCAGTTGCCTGCTTTGGATTGGGTTGTACTCCCTCTGAAAGAGCAGTTCCGTAGTCTGGGCATGCTCCTGGATCCATCTTTGTCGCTAGAGGCGCTGGACCGGGATAGCCTGACAATTGTTGTCCATGCACTGGTAAACTCCAGGCTGGATTACTGTAATGCGCTCTATGCGGGACTGCCCTTGAGGTTGGTCCGGAAGCTGCAGCTAGTGCAAAATGCAGCAGCGACACTGCTCACTGGGGCAGGGTATCGCCAACATGTCACCCTGCTGCTGAAAGAACTGCACTGGCTGCACATTTGCTACTGGGCCAAGTTCAAGGTTCTAGTTTTGGTGTACAAAGCCCTACACAGCTCGGGACCAGGATACCTGAAAGACCGTCTTACCCCTTATATACCCAGCCGATCACTGCACTCTGCAGGTGAGGGCCTCCTGCAGATACCATCTTAATCAGGAGGTTCGTTCTGCACAATATAGGAAATGGACATTTAGTGTGGCAGCACCTACCCTGTGGAATCCCCTCCCCTTCAATATTAGGCAGACGCCATCTCTGCTATCTTTTCGGCGCCTTTTGAAGACTTTCCTCTTCCAACAAGCCTTTTAAGTTGAGACCTATCCCAGTCTGCGTCTGTTAGAATTGCTTTTAATATGTCTTTTAATATGTCTTTAACCCTTTTTTTCTTTTACAGATGTTTTTAAAGGTTTTTTTAAAATGTTTTTAACGTTGTTTTGTTTTAATGTATTTTAATGTTGTTTTGTTTTAATGTATTTTAGAGGTTTTTATGATGTTTTAAAGTGTTTTTAGTGTTTCTGTTTGCCGCCCTGGGCTCCTGCTGGAAGGAAGGGTGGGGTATAAATAAAATAAATAAATACATAAATAGATGTTTATTTTTTTTTGATTAAGCGGTTTTTGCATTTTTCTGTCAAAAAATAAAATAAATCAAATAGCAGTCAGAGAGTGGTGATGCTGCAAAATTCTTCAAAGGGAGAGTCATTCTTTCAGTAACTACTTTCTTCACTTCTCATTCTTTCAGTTTCTTGGGATCCTAAAGTGGACAGCAGAGTTACAAAGAGACTGACATTTTTGGAAAAAGAAGCAAGATGAGGTGTCCCCTTGAAGTCTTGATTCTTGGACTGGTCTCAACCTGCCTCCTTTGGGAAGGTAAGGAGAAGGCTGTGAGGGCTGAGCTATGGGAACAGCACAGAGGCTACATCAAGGATGGAAGAGAAATTTGATTCGGTTCACGTTTAAAGCTGAATCTATCAAATTTTCACTTTCCAAAACAATATGAGAACTGAAACACAGACATCCCTCGAAATTTGCAGTTGTCCAAATTTTGTTAGGCAGTTCTCCAGCCAAACGGGGAAAGTGCATAAAAAAATGAATATGTTAGTGTAAATAAGATTACAAAAATGCATTATGTTAGGAGAAATTGCTTGCACTAATGTAGACTTCAGTCAACGCGCATACACAAATGAATTTATTAGGAGAAATTTGCACTAAAATGCTGAAGAATGTTCATGAGGATTTCTCCTTGCAAATAGCTGCAGAAATGTGGAGAACTCAATTTCAGATTGGAAAAATGAGAAACAACCAAAAGTGACAGGTTTTTCCATCCTTAGGCTACACTCAGAATGATCCAAAATTTTTCAGGAATGGGGGACAGGGGGGAAGGGACTGGTCTTCTGATGGTTGAGTTTCTCATCTTCGCCTCCATGCAGGTGTGCAATGCAAAACCAGTGAATTCACTCTGATGGTCCCCAAAGAAGTTGTGTCAGTGCATGAGAGACTCTGTGTCATCATCCCCTGCAGTTTCACTTACCGAAGGTTAATGGACACTGATGAATTGCATGGATATTGGTATCGCAAAGGCAGGAACCCTTCCTGGCATGATCCTGCAGTGGCCACCACCGATGGGAAGAGAGCAATAGAAGACTTCGCTCACAATCGCTTTAGTCTGTTGGGGGACTTGGAAAAAGAGAACTGTTCCCTCATGATCATTGATGCCCAGCAAATAGACCAAGGGGAATATTTTTTCAGAATGGAGAAAGGCTATTTAAAATATAGTTACCCGGAAACAATATCTGTGGAAGTGACAGGTGAGTGCCTGCAAGCCTGCCTGGCTGTCTGCCAAAGCCCCCAGCTGCCCATGACCCTTTTACGTGGGATACAAATAGTAGCAATAAAATACACAAATAAAATCCCCATCAGTTCAGGACCACACAAACACACAATGCAAGATGATCCACAGGGCACCCTGGGCACAGATGCGGAAGCAACAAGGTGCAATGCGATGCGCTTCACAAGCAGAAACAAAAGGGGGCAAATATTAGACTGGATGTTGCAGCCGTGAGGTCAGCTTGTAGCCCCAGTTCCAAGATGGAGACTGAAGGCGGGATAAATCCCTCCCAGGTGCTGCAGATACCAGATTACACACCTGGTGTTCTGGGATAAAGAAGCAATGGCTGATCCCCTTTTTTGAGAAATGAAAGTATGGCTTTTGTGAGTGCATGAAGGAAGTGCTCCCCCCTCCCCCCATACACAGCCCCAAATGACCTTTAGCCATATCTCCATGATGGGGCATCCTTAACCTGAAAGATAACTAGCAGAGCCTGTTCTTGTGTCCATGGAATTAACAAAGGATGTGGCTTCTTTTACCACTGTTTTCTCATCCGTACCCATTTTTCATGCTGCTCAAAATGCCACACTTCTCCATAAAGGTATCCAGAGATCCTGAGCTGCGCAGATAAAGATGCACTTTCCAACATAAAAAATGTAGCAAAGGGATCCTGGCTTTAAACTACAAGAAGTGACCAGAAACCCATTGCCTCTTCTTCTGAAGTGATCCCAGTGTCCACCATGAATACAAGGCTGGCCGGGGTAACTATATACTGATGCCTCTTTTTTCTTCATAGGTAGCAGAAACCCCAAAATACAAATACCGGGAAAGCTTCAGGCAGAACGTCCTGTAAATATCACTTGCACGGCCCCACTGAGTTGTTTCCAGAAGCCAAACATCACTTGGGCAGGCATTTCTGGAAGCATCACCTCAAGGATCCATGTGTTGCCCAGAAATATCAAGCTTCGCAGCACCTTCACACCCTCAGCTGAGGACGATGGCCAGCAGCTCACCTGCATTGCCAAATATGACAGTGGAACTAATCCTGTGCAAATGGAGAAGAGCCTCCAGCTGAACATCAGTTGTGAGTAGGGACGGGGGAGAAATTTGATTCAGTTTGCATTTAAAGGGGAATTTATCAAATTCACACTTTCTGAAACAAGATGAGAATCGAAACAGCCATCCTTTGAAATTTGCAATTATCTGAATGTTGCAATGCAGTTCACCAACCAAGCCATGGTTTTAAAATGCATGTATTAGGGGGAAATGTACATAAAAATGAATGGAATGCATTATATTAGGATAGATTGCTTTAAAAAAATGAGTACGTTAGGCAAAACTCCCTACAAAAAATGTTTGTATTAGGAGAAATTTGTAGAGATAATGGGAAGCACAGTCCAGCAACACCTGGAGGGCATCAGGTTCTCCATCTCTGCACTAGAGGCAGCAGGGAAGCATGGAGTCAATGACGATTAGAGGAGAAAGCTGCAAAGTCTTGGTGGGGGCTGAGTCGGGCAAACAAAGCAGGCCAGATGTGGCCTGCAGGACTACTCACTAAGGAAGATGTGTGTAAGTGTGATATCCTGGGATCAGGCTCTCTCCCAGCCTTTGTTAAATCCTCCTCAGATGGGTTTATTCACCCAAAGGGCTTGTGCTTGTCTTCCAGACCCACCTCAGATGCTACGGTTCAGCGGGGAACTTCGACACTCCAATGGAAGTAAGTTTTCTGTGCATTCGTTATCCACACCATGATATAGTCCCAGAAATAAAGGTGGCAGCTTAACCCACAGTTCCTTGAGGCAAATAGCAATAAATTTGTGTGTGTCCACATGCATGCGCATGCTTCGAAGCATGGGCCCTTCATGGGTAAGGTCATGTGTCTGGAAAGTAAACACTGTCCAGCAGATAAAGCATTGCATGTGAGGCAAGAGAGTCCCAGTGAAGGTGTAGGTCCCGAGCCAATCACTGAGATCATCTGGGGGAGCACTGTTAGTTGTCTCCTGTGGACCAGAAGCCCCACTCATGTCAATGAGGAGTTGCGTCTTCAGTTTAGTGGGCCCAACTCTATGGAACCTCCAGTTGAAATCGGGCAGGTATTATCCCTGCTACATTTCAGGCACTTGGTTAAAACTCTTTTCTTCTAGGAGGCCTTTGCCCCATGAATGCTGTTCTGATGCTTTACTCTCTGGTGTTTAATTTATATTTTAAATTTTTTATACTGTATGTTTTTATTTTGTAAGCCACTTTGGGACCCAGATGTTGAAAAGCAGGATATACGTTTTTAAAATAGATAAACCAATTGAAATCCCATCTCTGCCATGGATCCTCTCTGTGCCCTTGGGCATCACAAATGCCCAGCCTCTGTTTCCTGCCTGTAAAACAGGCACAGCAATGACCTGCACCAGAGGATTTGGTAACCCCAACAGTCTTCTTGGGAACAACTTCCTCCTCACACAAGCAAGATGCATCCACTTTATTTTGTGTGGCACCCGGAAAGGATTGGATAATTACTGTTTTCTTAGCCTGGAGTGGGAGGGCGGCCAGGTCAAAGTTTGAGAACTGCTGTGGCATCCCATTGTCCCTTTGGGAATCTCACAGGTAGGAGGAACTTCACAAATGCTTCCAGGATTGAAGCCCAGGAAGGTGACTGCATCAAACTGCACTGCAAGGCAGACGGCAACCCCTCGGCCAACGTGACCTGGGTGAAGGAATCGCAACACTCAGGGACTCTGCAGCTCACATCAGATAATACTCTGAAGCTTTCCAATGTGAAACTGGAGAACAAGGGGAGATACAGATGCCAGGCACAGAACACAGAGGGCTCTGCCGAGGCCACTTTCCGGATCTATCTAGCATGTAAGTGAAGCAAAACGGGGGTCCACACAGAGGGATGTTGCTGGGAGATAAAAGCTGTCAAGGAGATCCTGAGGCTTGTCCTCAAAGGGGGCATTTGGGAATGTCGGGAATGACTTTAGAATTTCTTCCTGGGCCATTGTTGGGGTTCACAACAGTGGCAAATATGGGAGCTTGGCCTGGTATATTCAGTGGCATAGTGGCAAATTCAGAAATGCAGGATCCCTTCATGATAGTCACACCACAGCCACTCACAGCCATGCTTCCTCACAGCTCTGCCCCCGTCTAAGATTATAGAATACAATGGGCTTTCAGTCTCTTACTTTGTTTGGAGTACTTCCCTTACTGCACCACTCAATGCAGATCTCCATGTGTTGCATTTCAGCTAGATTTACTATTTTGTGTGCATGTACATGGGCTACTGTACTAAGATGTTGTACATCAAAGAACTTCCTTTGCTGAGTTTTCCTTCTTGATTATCATACTAAGGCTCAGATTAACTGCATTTGGACAGAGCTTATGGGTTTTAAGAGGAAAGTTAAACATGCAGATTCCTGATCCTAACCCTCTGGTGTTGGCTGCAACACACGCACGCACACACACTTAGGCACTTTCATTTTCATTTCAACTTACTATGTACAACACATGTTATATAGAACATCATGAAAAGCTGAAACACCATCATACACATTTCTCACCCCCCAAACATATTTTTTCTCTCATTCCCTCCTGTTCCCCTACCACTCTTGGCTTTGGGCTATCTAGCATGTAAGTGAAGCAAAACTGGGGTCCACACAGAGGGATGTTGCTGAGGGATAAAAGCTGTCAAGGAGATCCTGAGACTTGTCCTCAAAGGGGGCATTGTTGGGAATGTCGGGAATGACTTTAGAATTCCTTCTTGCAGTGGGATCAGGGGTCTTGGGTCTTGGGGAGGAGTCTTAGATCCCTAATTTTTGGGGAGCATGGTCCCAGCAGGGTCCCTATGCCTCCAGCATCCTACGAGCCAATCAGCATGAAAGGGGAGTGGGTTAGCCACTGATAAGAGTCTTCTAACATTTTCTTTGTCCTTTCCTGCTGATTGGAGCCAATCAGAGTGAAAGGAGGTGAGTCAGCCACTGAGAAGATTTTTCTCAGTAGCTAATAAACTCCCCTTTCATGCTTATTGGCTCTGAGGAACATCTGTTGTTATTTATTTATTTATTTATTTTATTTTATTTATAGACCGCCCATAGTGAATAGCTCTCTGGGCGGTGAACAGCAGAGTTAAAATACAAAGTTACAATAAAACATACAAGGTCAGAACAAGGTAGAGTAAAAAACATTGAATATAAAACATGAACGTTAAAATGCCTGGGAGTATAACCAGGTCTTAACCTGGCGCCTAAAAGAAAGTACCGTAGGCGCCAGGCGTATCTCCTCAGGTAAGCTGTTCCATAGTTCGGGGGCCACCACAGAAAAGGCCCTGGATCTAATAACAATCCTCCGGGCATCCTGATGGGTTGGGTTGGCAGAAGGCATTAATAAGGTTCTCATTCTCAACCTAGCAGCAGCACACACACACACACACACACACACACACACACACGCTCACGCTCACGCTCACGCTCACGCTCACGCTCTCACGCTCTCACGCTCACGCTCTCACGCTCTCACGCTCTCACGCTCTCACACTCTCACACTCTCACACTCTCACACTCTCACACTCACACACTCACACACTCACACACTCACACTCATACACTCACACTCACACACACACAAAGGGAGGAGGGGGAGTGGCTGTGACTATCATGAAGGGACCCTGCACTTCTGAATTTGCTACTACACTACTTAGTGGGCCATTGTTGGGGTTCACAGGTGTGGTGAATATGGGACTTTGGGGTCGTATATTGCTGCAAAGGAATCAGGTTGCACTATAAAACCCCTTCCTGCATAGGGACTGTTGGGGTTTTGCTCCCATAACTTCCCCAAACCATGCAATCATTCTTTATATTTCCCCACTTCACTTTAGGAACACTTCCTGCAGACATCAGTTACACAGTTAGTGAGGTTCACTACCCCTTAAAAAAAAAACAATTACAGGTTTCGCATATCTGACATTTTTCATGTCCCAAGTTTGAGAATCACTGGTCTAGTAGGATGAATAAGTTGGAGTTGCTCCTTTTTTATTTCAACCTGAAAAATCAGTCACTGAACCTCTAAGACCTCAAATTCTGACACTGTATTCAAAATGGCAGCCCCCAAATCAAACCACATAAAAGTACATTTGCCAGCAAAGTATACAGAGCCCAAAGTAGAAAGAATGTGGTTAGACCTAATGTACTCAATCTGGCCTTTGTAGAAAGTGGAAACCAGGGCAAGGGCTGGCAAAGACCCTGATGCTGACTATTCCATCTGATCCTTTTCCAGACAGCCCTAGGCCATGTGAACAGGATCCTTCCCACTGCTGGAGAGAGGACAACAGCTTCTGGTGCAACTGTTCCATCTGCTCCTATCCTGCCCCCAGGATTCAGTGGCAGGTGGATGGGGAGACCTTGGAGGGAAACACCACCAAAGGGAAGTGGCAGGTCACTTCTTGGAATGAGGAGGAAGTAGCCGCCAGTACTCTGCACTTGACAGGGAACTGGGATGGAGAGCACCCTGTTGTCTGCCAAGGAACCAACCCCAGCGGAGAACTTCCCATGAAGTTCTTCCTGTTTAGTTCAGGTATGTCTCTGGGATGCAGAGCGGTCCAGTACCATTGCCAAGAGCCCTGTTCCAGAGAACAGCCATGCTCGCAGGCCACATAAAGGGTTGCCAACAGATGCAGTGCATAAAGACCAGCCTTAAAACACACGCAGACACAACCCACTAACAATACATTTATATGGGGGTGAAAGGTAAGAATACCATGTTTATGTTGTTCAGACAATCAAAGAGCTCTGCCGAATTGTGTATTAATGTGTGTGTGTTAACATGTATGAAGGGTATGTGAAGGTGAGTATGTTTATATACATATATTGAGGGGGCACACACGCATGCATGCATGCATGCATGCACACACTTTAACACACACATCATACATGTTAACACACTCGAACACAGAGCTCCTCCAGATGAACTGTTTGTTTAGCATTCTTTCCAAATGCAGAAAGCTTATGCAGACTATGCCTGGTCTTCATTGGGCATTAGCTCTGATTCGCTTATGGGGTGGTTATTCAACAACGAGCACGCATCCAGATTTGTTTGAGGGATCTTTACATGGCTTCCCATTAAGTATTCGTTCATCCCACAGTTTTCAATGCATTTCCCTAGCATGTTCCTAGCTGCAAAAAGTCTGTTTTAAAAGTAGATTTAGTGCATTAAGGTGACAGAACACTTGAATCCACTTGAATTGCACAAATCTAAATTTCTGGTATGTGCATGAATCCCTCCCACGAACAGTGACAGGCTGGCGGCCCTTATCTTCCTTGCATGGGACTATAGAGCAATATTGATTGAATTAAGATAAGCTCTTTTTTCCCCAAAGAAACCAGTCAGAGAATGGACAGATGACTCAGCTGTCCCAAATATGAATTAAATATGGGCCAATAGTGGTTTATTTCCATTCTGGATAATAATTAATTCCTGCAAAGAGAGCCATTGGACTTTGGGACTGCTTGGAATCTGCAGAGTCTGGCCTGGATGTTTAGCGCACTGCCCTCTCTGTCCCAGATGCAGTGACTAGAGATGGGGGAGAAATTCAATTCCATTTGCATTTGAAGGCGAACTTACCAAACGTTCACTTTCTGAACCTTTATGAGAACCGAAACACAGCCGTTGTTCAAAAGCTGCACTTCTTCAAATTTTGCAATGCTGTTCTCCAGCCATCTAATACGTATAAAAATGCATGTGTTAGGCAGGGTAAAAGGCATATATTGGTGAAAATAACAAACAAAAATGCATTATATTAGAGAACATTGCTTGCAAAATATGTATATTAGTCCAAACTGAACATAAAAATATGTTTATTAGGAGAAATGTGCATTAAAATGCCAATGAATTTTCATGAGGGTTTTTCAAAAAATAAAAATTTGCAAACTGCTGGAGAGCTGCGTAGAACTGAATTTAAAAATGGAAAAATCAGAAACTTGGAAAACCGAAATGACAGATTTGTCCATTCCTAGTGTTTACTCAGTGGCATGGGAAAGCCACTCTGTACATGTTCAGAGGCACCTATTTCTTTACTCGCATCTTGTGGACTTGTAAATAGCTTCTCCAAGCGAGGGAGGGTGTTTTCCCTGGCTGAAACAAAGCCCCAACTCTACATCTATATGCTCTCTAAAGTTGAGGGTTTTATGATCCATTCCCCAATCTTCTGAAGAGCTTCCAGCATCTGCCCTGGAGGCAAGCCCAACTGAGATTTCATTAAGTGTATCAGCGTTAATAACTTTAATTTTAGAGATAAATGATTGCTATTAGAATAATTTAGTGCTGAACTCTTAAAAGATCATTATTTTCGTTATAACAGCTTAGCAAAAAAGAAAAGAAAAAAGATTAGCACCACTACTTCCATGTATTTGTTTTTAATTGAAGAGATAATGCCTTCGATCTTTTAAAATAATCACAATGATTTTAAGTGCTATTTTAACTGGGGATAATGTTGGCAATTACCGCCCATTTAATGCTAGGCAGACCACTGGCAGATGTGGATGCATGCAGTGGATGCTGTGTTTGTAAAAGATGCTCCGATGGCTCTTTGGGGCAATGTGGTGGTAGTTAAGACTGCAGTCCCACTTTCCTAATACCCACTGCTTCTGAGTGGAGATGTGTAAGATTTCACTGGCACAGTCCGAGGTAAGAGCCTGGAAGCTGGGGTGGCCACTGACACATCTCTCCCCCCCCCAAAGAAATGCATCACCAAAAAAGAGGACAAAAAGAGGACACATTTGCCTGAAATTTGCATATGTATCAATGCAAATTTAGGGGAGGAAACCCTATGATTGCAATGGAAATTCAATACATCTCTCCATAATGGGAAAGACTCTGACCGGGTGACTTGTGTGTTGACCCAGTCTGCTGCTGCTGGGCAATTTCAATGCCCTTCCTGTTCTCCCTTCTTAGAGTCCTTTATGTTCAAAATGAACTTGAATGGGAGAGTCCTTCAATCAGAGGACACCTTCAAGTAGAGGACTGTCCTCTATAAAGTAGGACACATGGCCACCCTCCTTAAAGCCCTTGGTTCAAAATTTCACATCAGCTGTGAACTCACTGATGGCGATGACCAAGGCAGGATCTTTCTGCCTCGGTCTTCCATCTGCAATATGGGAACAACAGGGACAGAGGAAGCAACCTTATATTGCATCGGGCCATTGGCCCATCTGGCCCAGTACTGTCAACAACGTTGACTGGCAGTGGCAGCCGATCTCCTGGGTTTCATACAAGAGTTTCACCACCACACCTCCTCCTCTAGGCCCTCAGCATTTTCCGCCTGAGGCACCTGTCTGCTTATCGATAGCCCTGGTTGCTTTTAGCTCTCTGGGATGAACAGAATGAAGCCCCTTTGACCGTTGGGTTGCGATGGGGAGAAAAGGAAAAGAGGAAGCTGGCTCTGTTCTTCTTCATCGTATCTGTTTTTCTCAAAACCAACAGGGAACATTCTGAAACAGAACATAATCAGTGGAGTGTTTGGCGCCCTTATCATGTTCACTGCCGTCATGTTCATTGTTCTGTTCGTCTTCTTGTGTTCCAAAAAGTAAGTAATGCTGAGCATTTGTTTGTTTCCGGAGCACTTGAGGGACGGCTGAGAGTTGGGTTTTTTGCAACTGGAGGCTGATGGAATGGAAAGCTCCATCTGGAGTGACTCTTGATCCACTTTGGCACTCTGGGGTGGCGGGAAGAGAGGACCCATTGCTGTAGTTAGTGGCTGGTTCACACCTCAAAACCAATGCAGTGATGACTGTGTGGGCTGAGTAGATTTTGAGCCCATCACCCCCTTGTGAAGAATCCTACAGGGATGATTGGGGGGAGGGGGCTTTCTGGCTTGCAAGAACGGCACATTTGTGCTGGCCAGTTGTTCAGATCTTTTCAGGCGCTCATCCTTTCCCAGGGAGACTGAGCAGACATGACACGTCTGCTTGGGCGATGTCATCCCGGCAAGTGCCCCTATTGCGGGCTTTTCCCTAGCAATCAGACCGCTAATTTGGATTGCTTGGGAATTGTCAGGTCCTGGCAAGGGGCAGTGATCCAGGCAATCAGGGTTCATACACGGGAAGGGGAGCAAGTTCGTGGGACAGGTGGGTCAGAAACATGTACATTGTTTGGACTCTAGCCCCAGACATCGAGCCCCAGAGACAGTAGAGGTTGGTCCATTACAGGCAATGGGGCACTGCCCCACCAGCCTCAGTCCATCCTCAGCCAGCCCCCACCTGCCTGCCACCCTGTCAGCTTCCTCCTCCTCAATCACAGGGCACATCCACATCAGACATTTATTCCACTTTGAACACTCACAGCTTTCCCCAAAGAATCCTGGGAACTGAGGTTTGTGAAAGGTGCTGAGAGTTGTTTAGGAGACCATTATTCCTCTCGCAAGCTCCACTTCCCAGAATTCACTGGAAAGAGGAGCTGACTGTTAAACCACTCTGGCCACTGGAGCTCTGTCAGGGGAAGTCTTCTAACACTCAGCACTCTTCACCAACTACATTTCCCAGGATTCTTTGGGGGAAGCCATGACTGTTTAAACTGGAATAAATCTAGTGTGGATGTGGCCTCGGTGTTGCCCTTATAGAACAACCCAGGGCAGAGGATGGGGAAATTAAAATCTAATGGCTTTGCCTGGTTTTGACTTCATCTATCATAAGAGCCTATCACAGGCTCTTATCTATCATAACGGCATCGGACCGCAATATCTGATGGAACGCCTCTCTCACTATGTACCTACCCGTTCACTGCGCTCGACATCTAAGGCCCTTCTCCGGGTCCCAACTTATAGGGAGGCCCGGAGAACAACAATTAGATCTAGGGCCTTTTCAGTGGTGGCCCCCGAATTATGGAATGCCCTCCCAGATGAGATACGCCTGGCGCCTTCTTTGTTATCTTTTCGGCGCCAGGTAAAAACCTACCTCTTCGCCCAGGCATTTTAAACTTTTAAACTTAAATTTAATTTAATTTTAAACTTAACTGTAATTGTATTTTTATTTTATTCGTATTTAATTTTGTTTTTAAATATGTTTTATATTGTATGTTTTAATCCACACTTGTTCGTTTTTTAAATGTGGTTTTATTTTGCTGTACACCGCCCTGAGAGCTTGTTGCTATAGGGCGGTTTAAAAGCGTAATTAAATAAATAAATAAATAAATAAGAGTAGGCTCCACCTACTGTTGGTCTTCCTGCTTTCTGCCCTATCAGTCCCCATGGGCACCAGACTCCATTGCCCAGAGGAGCAATCTCAGAGAGGGCATGTGGCAACCTCATCAGCCAAGAAATAGATTACTCAAGCTGAGGAGCATGTTCTGAGGCCTAGGGATTTTAGAGATTGGCAAGCAGTCTTGTATTCACCCAGAGAAGGACTATAGCTCAAGAGAAGGACCGTAGCTCAGTGGTAGAGCATCTGCCTTGTAGCCTTGTATGCAGAAGGTCTCAGGTTCAATCTCCATATCTCTGTGTAGGGCTGGGAATGTCCTCTGTCTAAAGCCCTGGAGAGCTGCTGCCAGTCAGAGCAGGCAATGCTGAGGTAGATGGACCAATGGTCTGCCTTGGCCCACAAGCAGGACTTGAAAGCAAGAGCCAGGACTGGCACCTGGCATGACTGGGACCTTGGGAACCAGCCTGCCCCGGGCCCATGGCACCCGCCCGCATGTGCCACCTACCTCTTCCACTGTGGTGAATGCTGGCCATACTGTGCATGCATACCTGCCATTGACCAAGGTGGTGGGGGCTTCCCTAAGGGGCTGATGCCTCCACCACCATCTTGGTTGATGGACACATGCATGCTATGCATGTGCACTTCCTGCCATCAGCCAAGATGACAGCCATCTTGGTTGATGGCAGATATGTGCGCATAGCGCGCACAGCATTCACCACAATGGGAGAGGTAGGTGGGGCATGTAGGCAGGCATTGCGGGCCTGCAAGGTTGTATGGGTGGGAGCTCCCTCTCTGCAATCTGCAGCAGGAGGCAACACTGCCACGGATTGCAGAATGGGAGCGCTACCCCTCCCTAAGGAGGGGCCCTTCAGGGGCCGACCTGGGCACCCTTTGGCGCCGGCCCTGGCAAGAGCACTCTTCCCACTTCTGATTCTCAACGAGTGGCATTAAGAGGCATACTGCCTCTGACAGTGAAGGTAGTTTTATGTACTTTTCTGGGGGAAGACAGCTGTTGTGTGTGATATCACTAACAGGTCTATCAGCAGTCCTTTCCCTGTCTCCCTGTGCTTGTAAATCTCTCTATCTCTCTTTGGAAAGATGACCTACAATTGGGATAGAGGAAACTGTCAGTTTCAGTTCCTCACTTTTCCAGTCTTCACAGTTCTGCATCACTTTGCTTTTTTTAAAAAAAAGGTCTTCAAGGAAATTTATCAGTATTGTTCACATTTTTCCTAATATACGCATTTTTGGAGGCACCTTTCCCTAATGTAATGCACTTTGATGTGTTGTTTTCACAAATACAGTGCATTTTTCATGGACATTTCCCCCCAATATAACTTTTTTTGTACACTTTACTTGGTTGGTGGATTGCATCACAAAATTTGGAGATGTGCACAGTTCTAATAATAGCTGTGTTTTGGAAAGTGTAAATTAGCTTGTTTTGCATTAAAAAGAATCTAATTTCTCACCCATCCTTACTTACAACAGAGCTTTCTGTAAGATTTGTTTTAAAAGCTTCCTTTGCATTTCGTACGGAGGCTCATCTCTTCCTCTTTGTTTATGTGCCGTTTGCAACATTTCAGTCTCGTTAATGTATTCTTCTCTTACTCTGCCTGCTTCTTCATTAATTCAAGTATGAAGAAATCTTTATGAATTCCCCCACATATAAGCTTTATTAGTTTCCCATACAGTTAGTTTATCCTTCTCAGGAGTATTATTAAGTCTGAAAAATCCCCTTAGTTCATCAGTACGCAACCTCGTTGTCTGACAATAACAAATTATTTAATTTCCTCAAGCAAAGTTGCTCTTATTTATAATTGATCAAGTTAAATATGTTGTGTTGCAATCAGTTTTTATACTGAAGTATCTATTGGGAAGCCGGCCAAATATATTTCTTAAGCAGGGAAGAGATCAGACCTATGAAACCTGCCTTAATACTGACTTAGTTTGCATGATCAAATCCTGACTTAAGAAGCCATGATATGCACCACCTCTGAGCACCTGCACACAGCTCTTTTGCTGCTGGAGGCAGTATGGCTCTGAATTTCAGATGCTGGGGAACACAAGCGGGGAGAGAGCTGTTGCACTCAGGTCCTTCTTATGGGCTTCCTGCAGGCATCTGGTTGGCCACTGTGAGAACACGATGCTGGACTAGGTGGGCCTTTGACCCGATCCAGCTGGGCTGTTCTTATGCTCTGCACAAGCAGGGAAACAATCTGAGATGCTGCAGTTAACTGCAAGTTTCCGTTATGTCCAAACTGGGAAAATGAAACAAACCAGTTTTCATAAGCCAAAGTTAACCCATAGCTCCATATCCTGGCTTGTTTGGAAGTAGAGTTGCCAGGTTCATGGCCTGAGACTGATCCTGTATCTTTAGGAGAAGAGAAAGTCAGCCAAGTGCAGGTGTTCTTACAACACTGTAATGGGAAAAACCACAAGGTGCAATTCTCCCTTCCCCCTGCACAACTTTTAAAGATACCAAAGACCTCTTGGAGGCTGGGCCTGGCAACCAAGAGGTCTTCTGTATCTTTCAAAGTTGTGCAGCGGAAAGGGAGAATTCCACCTTGTGGTTTTTCCCATTGCAGCATTGCAAGAACACCTGCACTTGGCTAACTTTCTCTTCTCCTAAAGATGCAGGATCAGTCTCAGGCCATGAACCTGGCAACCCTATTTGGAAGCCACTGACCTTAGTTTCCTGGTGAAGATGTAATCTTAACTTTGGTTAATTGATTGTTTCTCCACCTGCGCAAGGAAGGAGCAGAGTAGGAGCAAAGAGACTGAATTCAAGTGCTCAGGGTATCTTGGCTAGGATTTGACTGCCCAACCATAGCCACTGTGTCAGACCATTAGCCTATTTAGCCCAGCATTGCACTCTGATGGGCAGTGACTCTCAACAAAGTGCTTTCCTAGCATTCTTCCTTGGTGCCCCTTTTAAACAGGAGGTGCTCAGGCAGCTTTACCCAACTTGGTAGCCTCCTTGTGGTGTTGGATTTCAACTCCCATCGCCCCTGACAATTGGTCATGCCGGCTGGAGGCTGATTGGTGTTGTTCGAGAAAGGTCGTAGTTCAGCAGTGCAGCACATGCTTTGTGTACCAAAGCTCCCAGGTTCAGTTCCTAGCATCTCCAAGGAAGGCTAGGAGAGACCCTTGCCTGAAACCGCAGACAGCTGCTGCCAGTCATTGTGGACTATACTGAGCTAGATGGACCAATGGTCTGAGTCGTTAGCAGCTTCCTATGTACAACATCTGGAGGGCACCAGGTTGGGGAAAGCTATGCTAGGGACTGAATCAGGAACTTTCTGCATGGGCTTTACTACTGAGCTAGGTGCCTTCCCCAATTTTGGAACGCTTCCTTATGTCTATTGGAGCAGCAAATGTAAGTTGGATTCTTCCAGGCACCGGTAGTTCAGAAACATTGTATCCATTTATTAAACATTTTAGAAGCATGAGGTGTTATAAATATTACTCAGAACATCTGTCAAGATAAGCTATCCATAACACTATTCAAGTATCCCCTTCTTTGAAGTTAATAAAATATCACTCAAGTTTTCCAAATCTCTCTCTTTCTCTCTCTGTGCGCACACACGCTTTGGCGCATGAGCGCACATAAGTATTAGCTTTGCTAAGGAATAGTTCTCCTCCATCATAAGAGCCTCCTTTCCTTTTTAATATATTTGTGAATCAACACAAAATCCAAATTTATTTGGTTTTCCTTGACATTGCAATGCCTGGAATGTAACAAATTCTGATGCCTTAGGCTTAAATCAATATGCATTTCCTGAATTATTAATATATTCTTACTCTCCTTGCATACCTTTTGAAACATTTTCCCCCTCTCCATTACTTATCACCTTATGTAAGCCACAAGAGGGCAGAAGACAAATCAGGACCTTATAGAGGGAAAAAACCTGGGTGATTTCCTGTAGATCCCCCGGGGTTTTCTGACTCCCACTTTTTGTAGCATTTGTACCAACAAAATAGCACCTTCTCCCTACTGCTGCTGTTTAAATTAGACTGATGAGATGAAGAAAGCTTTAGGGAAAAGCCAGGACTGGATCTTTGTGTAAGCTCAGTTCTGGTACCAAATATACGTTCTTGGGCTGGGTACATGCTTAGAGGCATCCTGTTCCTTAATTCTGTGTTGCCTCACCTGAATCCACTATTTGTGGTTCTAGTAAAAACAACAACAAGGTAGATCTTGCCAGCCCAAACTCCTGATTTAACCCATTAGCATTTATTAGCATGCATATAATCACAAGCTGCAACTTATGACTAAAGACAGAAAAACTGCAACAAGAACCAGAGAAAATTATGTATATTGTGCAAGCAAATCATACTATGGTCGTAGCACCTATGGACGGCAAGATACCATAAGACAGTGGTTCCCAAACCTTTTCCTCCCATGGACCACTTGAAAATGGCAGAGGATCTTGGTGGACCACTTAATAATTTTTCTGCCTGCTGTATCAATTGTAATGTGCTCTGCCTTCTGCTGTACAGTTTTTAATTGTACTGTGATTGCTTCTTATAATTCTCATATATTGTATTTTATTGTATTACACTTTGAATTCCATAGAATATGAAAAATAAAAGAAGCAATCACAGTACAATTAAAAATAATTATTAATATATAATGTGATAGATGGGCCATCTCCCATCTTCAACCACAAATCCACAGACATGCCATGTTCCACCTGAATGAAGCTCATGGGCCACTGGTGATCCATGGGCCACAATTTGGGAACCGCTGTGAGTCCTGTGCCCGGACCTTCCAATGGTGCACACGGGTGTGAACACAGGAACATTGCCATGCTGGTATGGGTTATGGACATCCCCATGCCAAGTTCTTACCCAGCCTTCTCCATTTGGACAAGCAACCTATTTTGGCCTTAAGCTATATATACATTAATCATCATCATCACTACCACCACCATAATAATACACGAGAGAGCTTGTGTTCCTTGACTTGAATGGGATGGTTCCATCTATTTCCACTTCATGTCATCTTTGCATGTGCTCATTCACAAGTCCATTCCATCCCATTTTCATATCACTCTGCAAATTTAAAAAATGCATGAAAACTTTATTTTTTTAATGTATTCCTCTCCCGTATGCTCACACACAACATGCATTGATGTGCATGCATTTTAAACTAAAATATGCATTTTGGTACTTTTTTTTAGTTGAGAACTGTATCATAAAATGCAGAGAAGTGTGAAAAGTGAAGGATAACAGAGTTCAAATCTGCTTACTAATCACCTAAAATTGTAGACTGAACAAAATCCTCAAGCATCCCTACCCTTTACAGAGTGGAGGTAGGAGAGGTGGATGGGAATACAGGAAGGGCACACAGGCCTCCTGTTTTTAGTAAGAAATAGATGGCTCTGAAAGTGTGCAGAGTACCTTTCCCACACCACTGAGTGACCACCTCTGGGACAGAGATGGAGGTGGGGTTCATTTCCAGGTCAGAAACTGGAGCTTCCGAGCAATACTGAGACCTGACACCTCTGCTTGCAAGAATTAATCACTGCCCGAAATGGCAATAAATCGCTATCCGTCCATGAATAACAGAAGGTTGGGACTGTTGGGCCTTCTCTCTGTATTCTAGCTGGCTTCTTTGCGAAAAGGAGTTACTCAAACTAAATGAATTAGCAGAGCACATGCTTTGCAATCGTAAGGTCTAACGCCCAGTCCACAGCACTGCCAATTAAAATATCTGACTCAACAGGCTGGAAAAAAGACTGTATGTCTGAGAGCTGCTGCCTGTTAGATGGGACAATACTGTACTGTAGAAGCAGATCACTGGATGGGCTGCTGCACTAGCTTCCCAACAGGTGAGCTGCTGTGGCTTACCGGAAAGAGGGCAGTGCAAGGTGGTGGGCTGGTCAGCATAGTGCAAATGCACCAGCAGGAGTGATTGGCTCCACAAGTGAGTTTGCACCATGCCATCCTCCCCCTTCCCCCTTTACCTACTGGTAACCATCAGCGACACAACTGCTGGGAAGCGAGGGTACCAACTCTGTTCTACCTGGCGAGCCGCTTCTGCTGGATGAAGTGGACCAAAGGACTAAGGGCCAAATTACACAGGGGCATGTCATGGGGCAAAGGTGTAGGGGGAAAGCAGAACTCTGTGATGTCCAAGGGCAACTTTTCTCACCTTGGGCCCCCAGCTGTTGCTGGACTACAATTCCCATTATTCTGACCACTGGCTATGTTTAGGCTGATGGGAGTTGTAGTCCAACAACATCTGGGGACCGAAAAGTTGGGAAAAGCTATTCTAAGGGGTCATCTGAATTCAAGCTCACTGTCTGTGGTAGGAGTAGATCTATCCCCATAGGAGGTGGTAGAATTAACTAGGGATGGATGAGAAATTTGATTCAGTTTGCGTTTCAAGCCAAATCTATCAGATTCACACTTTCCAAAACAATATGAGAACCGAAACACAGCCATCTTTTGAAATTTGCACTTATCCAAATTTTGGGATGCAGTTTGCCAACCGCTGTTTACAAAAATGCATAAGTTTGGGGAAAGTGTGCATAAAAATGAATATATGAGTGAAAATAACATACAAAAATGCATTATGACAAACTGCTTGCAAAAATAATCAAAACTGCCTATAAATGTGTTTATTAGGATAACTCATTAAAATGCTAGAGAATTTTCATGAGTTTTTTTAAAAAATAGGAAATAGCTACAGAAATGTGGAGAACCGAATTTCAGATGGAAAAATGAGAAACAGAGAACTGAAATTAACAGATCTTTCCATCCACAGAAGCAACTAATATCCCATATCAGTAGGAATGATTCTCCTGTATCCATGTATGTATCTGCACCGCTTACCATCAGTTTGGGATTATTCCATTTTGTTCGCATAGCAGCGTCTTTGGGATTGTGGTTCTGCAACAGAACCCAAAATATCTCTAGGCGTTTTATGAAATATACAGTGTTAATTATCAAAGCTGCTTAAAGCAGTGCTGTTCATTGATAAGGCTTCCTATTAAACACGGAAATAATTTTTCCAGGTTTCATGATTAATTTTCTCCTTCAACCAGTTCAGGTAAGCCTCTTCACTTCTCATGTTCCCCCCCCCTTACTCTGTTGTCTAATTCATCATTGTTCTCTTCTGTCTTTTCTTCTCTACCACTTTCAACTTCAACTACTTTTCTAACTGAATCTAGCTGTAAATCTCTCTGCTAATCTCCTTCAGCTCTTTGTTTATGCTGTCAGGATTCACTGTCTGTCTCTCTAAGACTGCAATCCAGTGCACTCTTTCTTTCAACTCGTTTGGGTTTACTACAGAATAACATGCATAGGATCAGATTGCAATGCACGTATCCTTGTTTCCAGCCTTGCCTCATCCCCACCCCACCTTTTTTATTTTGCAATAAACTATCTCATGGTTTTTATTTGTGTTTCCCTCACCCTTGCTAATGCTGAAGCACAGGCCTCCCACCCTTTTTTCTTCTGAAAAAATATTAATCTTGGTTTCCTCATCCCTTCCGTGGGGCAGGAGAG
The DNA here is from genome assembly GCF_030035675.1 of Rhineura floridana. Lineage (NCBI taxonomy): Eukaryota > Metazoa > Chordata > Lepidosauria > Squamata > Rhineuridae > Rhineura > Rhineura floridana. The sequence goes on along the minus strand of NC_084494.1, from coordinate 28,410,603 downwards.
GGGTGTTGTGTCGTGTGTAGGGCTGGTTTAGCACTAAAAGAGAGATGTGATTATCTCCTTGAGGAGTTGGTGAGTGTCTGGAAGGGCCCTTATAACAAGGGAAGAAATAGGAGCAGACCAACAAAGCCAGTTCATCTGTGCACACCACACTTTGGTACTTTGGGTGACTCAATGCAAGTTGTGATATACACCAGTGGTGGCTAGTGCCCCATGTGTCTGGTAGGGCAGGAAGCAGGGAGGCCTACAGTAGGTGGCAGCAGAGCCAATGACAGGTTGTAAGTAATAGCATGCTCAGTTGGGGGCTGGCTGAGAGCAGACTGTGATTGGTGGGGCATTGTCCCATTCTCCCTAGCTGACCAGCCTCCTCTGACTTACACCACTGCTGATAAAGCCGATCTTGAGGTTCAGCACGTTTATCACTGTCACATGTGTGATTTCTAATTGAGGGGAGATATAATGACGAGACTCGAGGTGGCCTGCTGTCAGTTGAATGAAAAGGAAATGAAATCTCTCTGCAGGGGCCGGAGGGAGAGAAAATCTGTGCCTGACTCGGAATCTTACACAAAACCCTCAGCTCATGTCCACAGCAAGCTTCCCCCAGATCTCAAGGTTTGTGCAGCATCTGCTTCTCAATGATCACTTTTAAGCCATCCACATCAGCACTTTGACAGCACGCAGCCAAAAACAGTGTGGTCGTGTATTTGCCTGAACATGCAAGCACCAAACTGTGTAGGGAGGGCAGGGGTATGGATGCAAGCCTCAACGCCCCCCTCTAAATCATCATTGTCGTGCACACTCCCCCCCACTCGGCCCTTGACCTTCCCCCATGTTACACAAGGAAGGTCTGCTTAGGGATTCCACTCACTTGAAAACACAAGGTAGAACCCTTTTGTTTATCAGATTGCATGGAGCAGAGGTGGGAGATCCTCAAGCCTGGGGGCTGAATGTGGCCCTCCAGGCCCCGTGTATCTGGCCCTTGGGACTCTGCTAAGGCTACACCATCCTAGGCCGCACACCATCCCAGGTCCCACCCCTCACTGACCTTACTCTGCAGCCTCCTCTAGTGATTGTACCTGCCTGGAATGTGTCCTTGAAGTGTGATAATACGTCTTGCTTGCCTGGATGGGGATTGGTCCATATCTGGCCACACCCATCACTGATATGTGGTCCTGACATTTTGCCCGCAAGGGAGTGTGGCTCTTGGACTCAAAAAGCTTCCCCACCACTGACATGGAGAGTTCTATGGGGGTGGATGGCACATATGATGACACTGGGAACAGGGCTTGTGTGGTTGCCCATGTGTCCTCCCCCCCACATTCTGGTGCTCCTGTGGGCCAGGGGTAACTGTGTATCCCTTTGTTCATACACATCCATCAAAATTCCAGTTTTTAAAACATTTTAAAACAAAATGATTTGGGGAACTTTCTAGGTTAGAAACCAGACAATAAAGGAAGTACATGATAGAGATTTTGGAGAGAGAGAAGAAAAAGCTACCCTCTCTCATAACGGTTGGAATTCAGGGTACCCCTGTGAAACTGATTGGGAGTAGATCTGGGAGCATGAAAAGGAAGTACTGGGTTGATCTGAATATAGACCACACTTTCCCCCACAAATCTGGCTTGTATAAAACCTGAGTGCAGCTTATGATCGTGCTCATATAGGTAGAGAAGCTGTGATTGAAGATGATCTTAAATTGGGAGAATTTAAGATCATTTCAGGGAAGGGCCATAGCACAGTGCTAGAGGGTCTGCTTCACATGCAGAAGGTCCCAGGTTAAATCTCCGGCATCTGCAGGTAGAACTGGGAATATACCTAGTCTGGAATCTTGGAGAGCTGCTGTCAGTCAATGTAGACAGTACTGAGCTAGATAGACCAATGGTCTGACTCAGTATAAGGCAGCTTTCTCTGTTCCTATGAGAAGCCAGCAGGGCAGGTACCAGAGGGTGGCCTGGTTGGGCCCTGGCTGAGGGCCCCTGCAGCCCAGAGGGGCCCCTGGGTCCCTCCTTAGGGTCAGAGGGTAGCATTCCTCTTCCATGATCCGTGGCAGCATTCCTTTTCCATGTTCCGTGGCAGCGTCATGCATACATGTCATCAACCAAGATGGTGGCAGAGGTATCAGCTCCTTAGGGAAGCCCCCACCACCATCTTGGTTGATGGTAGGCATGCATGTGCAGCACACACATCATTCACTGCAACAGGAGAGGTAGATGGGGCATGTGGGCAGGCACCACAGGCCCGGGGCAGGCTGGAGAACCTTCCCAATGGTTGAGAACTTTTGACATTGAAGCAGATGCTTGTAGGAAGTGGAAGGCTCTCCTTCTGTGGAAGCAGTGGCGGCTAATGGCTCCATGTCAGTGGGGAAGTGCAATCTGCTCTAGGTTTTAGTTCAAACTTTCAAGGAGCTGTCCAACGTGTCAAAACTATTATAGGAGTAGTTTTCAGCACCTTGGGCCGCTCCTTGAAAGTTTGGACTAAAACCTAGAGTGGATTCCACTGCCCCACTCACATGGAGCCATTAGCCGCCAGTGTGTGGAAGCATTTAAGCAGATCTTTAAGATCTTCTTCTGTAGTTGCATCTTGCACTGAGGATTGTGCACTGAGGAGAGGAGAGAGTTCAAATGAGATTACTTAGTTGTTGCTTGCACTGTGAAACAAAGCTAGAGACAGTTGTAAGCTAATAGCAAATGTTTGATTGAGTTTTAATACAAGAGACCTCCATCATTGTGAACCTTCCAAATTGTTCTGTTTCATCCTCTCTCTGAAGCAGGCCCACACCCCATCACTCCTTGTTCTTTCCAGCCCAGCTTTTCAAAAGTTACCTCTCACTATTATCTCCAAGGTCCCTTCCTGATCTATAATTTTATAGCAATATACATCCTCCATATTCAGAGGCAGTACACCTTTGAATAATAGCATTGGACACAAACTTCAGATTCTCCCAGTGGATTTCCTGAAACATCTGGCTAGACATTGTAGGAAACAGGAAGCTGATCTAGACCAGATGAACTGTTAAGAACATAAGAGCCCAGCTGGATGAGGCCAGTTGCCTGTCTAGTCCAGCTTCCTGTTCCACAGTGGCCAACCAGATGCCTATGGGAAGCTGGGAAGCAGAATCTGAGCACAACAGCGCTCTCCTGCAACAACTATTGTTGGTCTGATCCAGCAAGATTCTACTTTATGTTCTTCTATGAAATTTAAAATGTGTAGCTGCAATCTTTCACCGGATGAGCTGTTTAAATCCCAATCAGTGGGTTTTAAGAAGCTGGCCTATCTGCAGGATTAAAGCCTATTTTTTAAGTTCTCAATGACAAATCTCAAAAGTAAGTGAACTTTGGAAATAAATGAATGAATTCTGAAATGTTGGATTCAGGTGGTCAAATTTCATCAGACTTTGCATTTATGTTAAATTCTGTTTCGGTGCTAAATAAGCCGCTGCAAACATACATCATGTATTTGAGTTGCAGAACTGGATTCTTTGGAGTGCAGAAGCTTGTCTGTCTTGGCTATGAATCTTGGATCTGTTTGTTCTTAAGGATCACAGCCCAGTTCAAGGGCAAGCTTTAAGAGTACCACCATCTCAGGTTTTGTATAATGCTGGGTTGTTGTTTTTGACCAATAGAATAACAGCCTCACAGTCCTGAATCAGGAAGAGGAAGGCAACAATGTTCCTGAAGCCCCTGAAGAGATGGAGGAATCCCCTCGAGAAGCCTCCAACAATCCTGAAGACTTGCATTACGCAACTGTTACATTTGGTGTGCTGAAACCTGTATCAGAAGTCACTTTGGAAGACTCCAAAACGGAATATGCCGAAATCAAGCAGTTGTAGTCCACAGAAGTTACAAGAGGAACTGGAATGGCAGATTTAAAGGCCTGTCTTGAGTCTATTTGACACTGTGGATAAAAGAGGTCATCTCCTGGGTCTAATTTGCTGTATGTCCTCAGAAGAAATAATCTCCTTGCTGTGGGAGAGGGCAGTTACCCTTTTTGCTTTTGTCGAGTTTTCTGTACCCTCCTTGGGAGGCAGAGGCTGCCCATTATTTTCTCCACCACTGAAACACCAGACCAATAGATGTTCCCTTTAACAGCAGCCTGATCTGCAGCAAGTAGGGTGTGATGCAGGGCGACAACCCATAGCTCAGGGGCAATGCTTTGCATGCACAAGGTTCGGGGTTCAGTCCTCCAGCTCAAGGGTCTGAGGTTTCAGGAATGAGAAAAGATCCCTGCTTGAAACCATCCCTGTCAGTAGGGCCGGCCCTACCATTAGACAGAGTGAGGGAACCACCTCAGGTGCCAAATGCTAGAAGAATGCAGGGACATTTCCCAGCTGTTTGCCAGTTTTGAAGTAAGATTCAGCTTCCACTCTATGCAGCTTCTGTATGTGGAAAGTGGGGGACGGCTTCTTGTCCGCACCAGGCAGCAAAAAGTCTTGGGATGGCCCTGGCCATCAGATCAAATGGTCACCTCCACATTGTATATTTACAGCACATGGCTTCCCCCAAGAATCCTGGGAACTGTAGTTTGTCCAGGGTGCTGGGAATTGTAGCTCTGTGAGGGGCAAACTTCTTTGGGAAGGTCCATGTGCCTTAAATTAAATGTACAGCATGGATGTGAGCAACAGCATTCAGCTGAAGGCAGTTTCAAAAGCTCAGTCAGCAGATTCATGTTTAGCTCCCTCCCACAAAAAGCTCTGCCCCTGATTTCTATGTCTCAAACTTCTGTTAAAAGCAGAGGAGCAAATCTGGGCAGGGTTTCTTTCTCAGGCTGTTGGCAACCTTCACTCGTGTCTCTGCAGGACATTGTGGGATCTCATCAAACACAGATGAGGTGGCAATCCCAAAATCTGACCCCTTGGTGTGTGTTTTGCTAATTGCCCAAAGATTGACATCTCGTAGCACAATCCTGTGTGCGCAGACTTTGATTTACAGCCTGCTGCAGACTTTGAATGGGATCCTCACAATCCCAGTGTTGTTTTTCATTAAACAAAAGCACACACAAAATATCATTTACTACAAGCTCATAAATAACCGCATAGCCGGTTGCTTGTGGAAAGTCGGAGCCGTCCCTGGTGTAGTCACAACTTTTGCTGGCTAGTGTATATAGTGGAGGCTGATCTATTAGGGCAAGTTGGACACTGCCCCACCAACCTCAGTCTGCCCTCAGCCAGCTCCCACCTCCCTGCCTGCCCTCTTACTTAACAACTAGTCCAGGGAGTCGTGGCACTGCCTGCCAGCTTCCTCCTCCTTAATCTCAGGGTTGATCTTGTAGAACTCAACAGGGAGGAGGATGGGAGACAAATTTAGAATTAGTTGGCTATGCCTGTCATTGGCTGTGGCTCCACCTACTGTTGGGCTCCCTGTCTTCTGCCCCACCAATTCCAATGGGCACCAGCCACCACTGCTAGTACACATGGTCTTCAGCTCATGTATGTAGGGATAACAAGACCGAAGTGGACACATAGATAAAAGGATGCATCACTAGCCTTCATCCCAAGCAAGCCCTGGTATATTGCAGGTAGATGTGCTGTGCCTGGTCTGGAGAGGGGAAAGTTCAAATCTCTATTGCCCCTTGATACTCACCTCTTGGCCATAGGAACATCAGAAGCTGCCTTGTGCTAGTCAGGCCATTGGTCCATCTATCTCAGCATTGTCTACAAAGGCTGGCAGTGGCTCCTTATGGTTTTAGACAAGGGTCTCTCCTAGATCTGCCTGTAGCAGTGGTGGCTGGTGGCTCCATGTCAGCAGGGCAGTGGAATCCACTCTGGGCTTTAGTCCAGACTTTCAAGAACCTTTGCAAGGTGTGGGAACCTGTCATGGAGCCACCAGCCGCGACTGACCTGGAGATGCTAGAGACTTAACCTGGGACCTTCTGCGATCAAAGCATCTGCTCCTTCACTTGTCCCTTGTCTTAAGCTACATAGCAAGTGTAAGGATAAAGTAGAATATTCCCATTAAAATAATGAGGAATCTCTAGCTTGTGGGCCTAAATAGGCCCACCAGGCCTCCCTATTTGGCCCATGAGGCTGTTTTGGCCAAGCCCACCTGTCCTGCACCTGATATTAGATATTATGTCAGGTGTGGGCAGGTAAAGTTGTGGCTAGGATGAAAAGGGCTTTGCAGCTTATATTAACCCCAGGATAACCTCCTATGTGGAGATTGGGCTGACTTCTTCCTTGGTGTCATTTAGATGCCCATTAAAGACTGGGTTGTGCCTATGACGTGATCAGTTTCTGGTTTATTTATTTTTACTTTCCCTTAAACTTTTAAAAATCTGGGGTCCCGTCCCTCTGCATGTGTGTATGCGCACACACAGCATAACAATGGAGCCAATCACCTCAGGAGGTGGTGGGCTCTCCAGCACTAGAGGCATTCAAGAAGCAGCTGGACAGCCACCTGTTGGGTATGCTTTAGTTTGGATTTCTGCATTGAGCAGGAGGTTGGACTCAATGCCCTTATAGACCCCTTCCAACTCTACGATTCTGTGATTCTACACTTTTAACTCTATTGGGATCAGTGGAGACTGCTGGCTCTGATGTCAGTGGGGCAGTGAATCCACTCCAGGTATTAGTCCAAGCTTTCAAGGAGCTGTCCAAGGTGTTTTCAGCATCTTCGACCTAAAACCCAGAGCGGATTCACTGCCCCACTGACATTGGAGCTACCAGTCTCCACTGATTGGCATGGTTTCTTTTGAAAACTATATTCTTAGTTTGTAAATTGTATATTACATTCTTTTTGATTTTTTATGATGATTGTAAATGGTAAAACAAAACAAAAAAATGATGCCAATTACGGGACAGACATTGCAGTACAGAGAGAGTTCAAATAAAGAAATGACAACTATCTTTCCCTGAGCTCTTTGAAAGAAAAATGAGGGACAACAGGGATGGGGAGACAAATATCTTTTGCACACCACCTGTGAGTTCACATTGGAAAGCATTACAATGGTGCACCTTGGATGGCCATTCCCATGACCCATCCATCACCACACTGCAGCCCGGCACAAGCCAGGCTGCAAAATTCTCTGGCTGTATGAACAAGCCCTTTCCCTCCTCTTTAAATAAATAGCCACTCCCATCGATTCAGCTGGTTGGGCTTATTTTGTATGCGTGCAGGCATGCTGTGTGATGTCACAATACCAGTGTGATGCCAAGATCCACAGAGAGGAGCTTTTTTTGGTCGGGGAAGTGTGAGGAGGATGAGTCAGTGTGAGAAATCACATGGCAACAGTGACATCAGCTGGCAGAGAAGGGAGAGAGAGGAAACTGGCCAAGGATAATGGTGATGCAAACGATTCAACCCAAGTGAGCCTGGATTTTATGAAGCTGTCCTTGGTCTGTCGAATTGGACTGGCAGCTACTCTCCAATAAGAGATTTTCCCCTTCACTAGAGATGTCGAGGGATAAAGCTGGGACCCTCTGCATGCATTGCAAAGCATGTGCTCTGGCCTTGAGAAGGGCCCTTTCTCATCCCCTTCATGCACAAGTGGTCATTTTCTCCAGAGGCTCTCTTTCACCTATGCGGCAGAATTAGAGCAGAGGTGTCATGCTCAAATGTTTGTTCACATTTTAAATTTTTTTATTGATTTTTGATAATATAAAGAAACATAACATACTTAACAACAAACCAGTCCATGGATGATACAATAAAATAGCATCATAAGTAAGTGTGGGCAAGCAACAGCGACCCAGTAATAACAGCAGAAAGGCATGTACAATCAGGCACTAAAGAACAACTAAAATAAAGCATACAGTAGGGCCCCGCTTATATGGCGGGTTAGGGACCAGGCCCCGGCTGTAAAGCGGAAATTGCCATAAAGCGGAACCCATTGACTTTAATGGGTTGCATCGCGTGAAAATGATGCCAAAATACCGCAAAATGCCGCAAAACGGCAAAATTGGCTTTAAAATGGGGAATTTCCCCTGATTGAAAGCTGCCGCATCAGCGGAACGCCATAAAGCAGAATGCCGTTAAGCGGGGCTCTACTGTAATACAACAAATAAGGCAGATCCGGATCTGAGGAGACATGATAGAAGTGTATAAAATTATGCATGGCATTGAGAAAGTGGATAGAGAAACGTTCTTCTTCCTCTCTCATAATACTAGAACTCGTGGACATTCCAAGAAGCTGAATGTTGGAAGATTCAGGACAGACAAAAGGAAGTTCTTCTTTACTCAGCGCACAGTTAAACTATGGAATTTGCTCCCACAAGATGCAGTAATGGCCACCAGCTTGATGGCTTTAAAAGAAGATTAGACAAATTCATGGAGGATAGGGCTATCAATGGCTACTAGCCATGATGGCTGTGCTCTGCCACCCTAGTCAGAGTCAGCATGCTTCTGAAAACCAGTTGCCGGAAGCCTCAGGAGGGGAGAGTGTTCTTGCACTCGGGTCCTGCTTGCGGGCTTCCCCCAGGCACCTGGATGGCCACTGTGAGAACAGGATGCTGGACTAGATAGGCCACTGGCCTGATCCAGCAGGCTCTTTTTATGTTCTTATCCTTTAACAACAAATTTGATCAACTCCAATTGCAACAGAGAAATCAGGAACCTTTAAACAAAGTTAGAAAGGGCCACCACATTTCAGCAAATTTAACCCGTGTTTTTTGGAAAATGTGTGGGGTGTCTGATGGGGAAGTTGTGCAGCTAGAAACTCTGCTTTAAAAAACAACCCTGTAGCCTGTTTCTGATCTGTGACGCTTTCATCTGTGTTCACCCACCAGTCTGTTCCATTCCATCTCTGCAAGAATCTGTGAATTTTAGCTTAATCAACATGAACATTTGAATTTGAACACTGATTGACATGATGACCCTGGAGTCAGATTCCCCTTCTTCAGGGAAGGCTGGTCACTCAGAAATCAGAAGGGGAATTGCAGCCAGGGCTAGGAATGCTTCCACAGGATGAGCATATGGTACCTGTGGCCCTCCAGCCCAATGATGTTGCATTGCCATCCTCTGACTCAGAGGGCTCACCACAGAATCTTACCTGTTCTGCTGGAGTAAAAGATTGATGGAGCAGGCTGGGCCCCTTTCAGTGAAGGCAGAGCTTGCAGTTGGGACAGAAGTGCTCAGGGCTCAGTCTAAGGTTGACTGTTGCTGAAGCAACATCAGAGCTCTGCTCATTTCTAGTAGCCCAGTCCAGCCAGGCATTTATTTTCTCTCAAAATACGCATCTTTCATTGGAGTTTTGTATATTCATTCATTCATTCATTTGTATGCTGCCTTTCCACAAAAAAATTGTGCTCAAGGAGGCTTACAACAAGGTGAACAGAAATACGTCTCAAAAACAATTGCAAAAACAATTTCCTGATAACAAAAAATAATAAAACAATAACATAACAACAAATATAACAGCAAGCAAAAACAACGTTTCAATTTTATGAACATAATAAAGCAATCTTTAAATATATAACAATATATAACAGCAGAGTGCAGAAATGTTTAGTCTGGTAAGGCTATTGAAAGGTTGAAAGAACAAAGAAACTTAAGGTCTATTACTCGTGGAAGACAAAGCTATTCTGAGTACAGACATACATGTGACCATTATGGAGTCATGAGGTTAACCCTAACTTTAACTCTAACTAACAAGAAGGAGGAAGGAAGTAAAGCCTGAGAAAAATAATCTATATATCAACAAGTAGTTACTAAAGAAGCAATCTGTAAGGGAAGAATAGGTTGCCTTTCTGTCTATTCCTCCCCTCCCCCCCCCCCGTTCAGGTTGTTACAAGCATTGGCGCTTTACTCCCAACATCTTTAACCACATATTTTCTCAAAATAACATACTTTAAGACAGCTGCCCTGGCACCTTCAAGGTGTGTTGAGCTAGCTCCCCAATCAGCCCCAGCCAGCACAGCGATGTTGTTGTCCTAAAACATCTGGAGGGTGCCAGGTTAACAAAGGTGTTTTCAAAGGTATTTTGATATGTTATTTGAGCCAAGGACCGTGTCAGGACAAGCTGGTGGATTATTAAGTTCCAGTGTGCAGGAGGTGCAAATCTGATCAGTTCATACTGGAATTTACAAAGACGGAATTCCTCAAACATTGTTACTTACAAGTGAAAAGGGCCTTATTAGCGGGTAGAAAGAGGTGTAAGGCAACCTTAATAGAGTTGTGGAAAAAAATTTCACCTCTACTAGTAGGCACTTTATGGGCCATTTCACGCTTTATGCTGCACATCACACAACTGGGAGAAGCTGCTCAAATGAACATATTTGCAAACTCTTATTTTAGGCATACATATAAAATGTTTAACAAATGTAAGGTGTAAAGGCGGCCCTTGATGAGTGTCGGTGAAACATTTATTCCATTTTTATTACCAAGAGTTGCTAATAAAATGATGCCATCTGCCATTGGACCAGCTTTTTAAATAAAATAACGTATATGTTTAAAATAGCTGTACTGCTTTGTTCCTGGAGCTCTGAGTGCTGCAGCCTGAGATCTTTTTGCAATTAAGCATGGCTTGATTCAAAACAAGCTGCCATTCTATACCCACTTCTCGGGGAGTTGGCCTCACTAGGAATGGGGAAGAAATTAGATCCAGTTTGCTTTTAAAGGCAAGCCTATAATAATTCACATTTTCCAAAGTGACATGCGATCCAAAACACAGCCATCCTTGGACATTTGCACTTCTATGAATTTTGCAATGCAGTTCTCCAGCCAAATAATGTGTACCATATACAATGGTGAAGTGCTCATAAAATGCATATATTCAAGAAAATAATGTACAAAAATTCAATAATTAGGTAAAATATAAGTATTAGGGGAAATATTCATCAAAAATGTATATGAGGCAAAATGATATAGAATGAAATGAAATAAATATAGAAAGAAGTGTATATTAGGAGAAAGGTGTCCTGAAAAGCTTTTTTTAAAAAATTGCCAACTGATGTGGAAACGTGGAGAACAGAATTTATGATTAGAAAAATGAGAAATGAAGAGAAGCCAGAATTGTTGGATTGCCCATCCCTGCACCTCACCCACTGAACTCTGTGGGACTGAACAGATTGCAAACTTATATTTGTTAACTCAAAAGTAAGTCTCCCTGTGTTCAGTGGGGCTTACTCTGCCTTAGACTGCAGCCCTAAGTACACTTACTTGTGGGGAAAGGCTGCAGTCCAATACACACTTACCTGGGAGTAAGTCCCATTGAACCCAATGCAGCTTACTTCTGAGACTGTAGATGTGGATTGCAGCCTTAGCCCCGTTGAAGACAGCAGAGCTTCCTTTGGAACAAACATGCATAGAATTGCCCTGTAAGTCTGCACAACACTTCCTCCATTCCATTTCAAGACTATTACAAACTGCAGACTGCCTTCACCCACCCAACTACCCCCTATTATGCTCAGCAACACCCGCTCCCAATTTCCTTTCCTTTTCTGCTTTTGCTTTTACATCCAGCCTGATAGATCTGGTGCACTCAAAAGCTTACTCATTCCTCTGTGAGCTTTTAAGTAGTTCTAAGAAGAGTATTTTGCTAGTGTTATTTTTAACCTCCCTGCCACCTCAGTGGTCCAACGCTGCTACTTGCCAGGTTTGTTAAGCTTTCATCAGATCTTTCACTGGTGCACTGCAAGGAAACCCCAGCAGGTGACACTATGCACAAGCATATGATGCCCCAAACTCCACTGTAGCTGCTGCTGCTGCCAGCAGATTCTCTCTTTCTCTCCTGTAAGCATGTTTGTCAATGCATGAATCTTTCATACAAAGAGTGTGTGGGAAAGCATTCTACAGAGGGGTCAGGAATTGCCTGGGGATCCAGGCAGAGATCATGCCTCAGGGCCTGACTTCTGTTTGAGTATTTATTTATGTGAAGGCCAGGGACACTTAACTGCTTTCCCAAACATCCGTTTTCTGCTAACGTGAGTTCAATTTTCTGAACCTGCTTGGAATGACAGAGCTCAGCCATTTACTGAAATATGGAAGAGAGTGCCTCTGACCATCTGCAGAGTGTGATTCTCTCACCACAAGTGCCATGTCCACCTGAGTTTCTTTCTTAGTGCTCCGCTCCTGTGCCTTGAACCGTGGACTGAGACAGAAACACACCAGCTGAAGCTTCTCCTGGTGTGAGGATAGGGAAAAGCTTTGGCCTATTGATTTCTCTCTGCACATGGTGCTGTGAAAGACACAGGAACAAGACCATTTAAAATGCAGCCCTATGCACAAGCACTCCTGTCACCAAACCTCTAATTTTGACTTAGGCGGGCTGGTACAGCACAGTATAGCACAGTGGGGAGGAGAGCCTGGCTGGGAATCCAGAGTCTGTGAGTTCAAATCCCCACTCGTGTCTCCTGGGTGTTAAGGGCCAGCTAAAGATCATCCGCACAGTGAGTGGCTCAGGGGTTACGTGCCCTGCCACCTGTGCAGCCGTGGGCAAGCTGCAGAGTCCCAAGGAGCCCAGTTGCCTCCCAGCTGGCAGTTGCGGACAAGAAAGTGGCTGGCTTGTGCAGCTGTGGCAAGCTGAGCAGGCCCTAGCCAGCTTGGGGGGACTAGCCTCAGAGGGAGGCAACGGTAAACCCCCTCTGAATACCGCTTACCATGAAATCCCTATTCATAGGATCGCCATAAGTTGGTATGGACTTGAAGGCAGTCCATTTCCATCTTTTCAAGGAACCTTATATAGTTTTACCAGAGTCAGATCCTTGGTCCATCTAGTTCTGTACTGTCTGGGAGGGAATGGAATTCAATACTCAGCCCATCCCTAATGGACAGCCTTGTGCCTCAGGTAGGGATGGATGTGTCTGCCATCCAAATTCCCCCAGATTCTCGTTTCCAAGTTCCTTTCTCCCCATTTATGCATACGTTTGCAAAGTTATTTTTTAAAAAAAGTCTGCATGAAAATTCACACACATTTTCATGTGCATTTCTCTCAATACATGCACTTTTGTTCAGACTTTTGCCAAGTATATGCATTCTTGCTAGCAATGTTTCCCTAGTAGAATGCATTTGAGGATGCCGTTTTTACTGGTATGCATATTGTTGCATGCAGCTTTCACTAACAAACACATATTGATACGCATTCGTTGGTTGAAGAGCTGCATTGTAAAATTGGGAGAAGTGCACATTTGAAAGGTTCCTAACAAATTTCTACCCCATCAATAGTCTCAGATGGCAATCCCAAAACTGCCTCTATGCCATTGACTCCAAACTAGGGATGGAAGCATCTGTCAATTTTGCTTCTCTGAGTTTCTCATTTTTCCAGTTTTAAATTTAGCTCTCCACATTCCTGCAGCAATTTGTTTTTTTTAAAAAAATCCTCATGGAAATGCTTCAACATTTTAGTGCAAATTTCTCCTAATACACACATATTATGCCTTGGTAAGTGCCACCAATAAGTTGTATACAAAAGCGGTAAGGACAGCAAAGAAGCTTTATTTTGCTGCCTCTATTAGATCATCCCTATGCCGCCCAGCGGAGCTTTTTAAAGTCGTGCGTGGGCTCTTACATTCTGGCCCCCACGATACTACGGAAACATCGGAAGCCCGCTGCAACGAAATTGCTGGACACTTTCAAGATAAGATCGCATGTATCCGCAGGGATCTTGACTCCGATGTTGCAACAGATTAATCCATTGAAGTGTCCAGAGCACGGCCTTGTCCTTCATTATTGGATGAGTTTCAGTTGGTGCAGCTCGAGGAAGTGGACAAGGTGCTTGGAATGGTTCGGGCAACCACGTCTGTTCTGGATCCTTGCCCATCTTGGCTAGTGAAAGCTAGCAGGGCTGGGACCACCGGTTGGGCCAAGGAAGTGGTTAATGCCTCCTTGAGGGAGGGAGTAGTCCCTGGTAGCCTCAAGGAGGCAGTAGTGAGACCTCTTTTAAAGAAACCCACCTTGGACCCAGATAACTTGAACAACTATAGACCAGTGGCGAATGTCCCTTTTTTGGGCAAGGTTTTGGAACGGGTGCTTGCCAGCCAGCTCCAGGCGCTCTTGGATGAAATCGATTATCTAGATCCGTTTCAATCCGGTTTTAGGCCTGGTTTTGGCACTGAAACAGCCTTGGTCGCCCTGTATGATGACCTTTGTCGGGAGAGGGACAGGGGGAGTGTGACTCTGTTGATTCTCCTTGATCTCTCAGTGGCGTTTGATACCATCGACCATGGTATCCTTCTGGGGAGACTCGCGGAGTTGGGTGTCGGGGGCACTGCTTGGCAGTGGTTCTGCTCCTGCTTCGCGGACTGTCACCAGAAGGTAGTGCTTGGGGAACATCACTCGACACCATGGATTCTCCATTGTGGAGTCCCTCAGGGGTCGGTCTTGTCCCCCATGCTTTTCAACATCTACATGCAGCCGCTGGGTGTGGTCATCAGGAGTTTTGGAGTGCGTTGCCATCAATATGCTGATGACACGCAGCTCTATTTCTCCTTTTCATCTTCTTCAGGTGAGTCTGTTGATGTGCTGAACCGTTGCCTGACCGCGATAATGGACTGGATGAGAGCTAATAAACTGAGACTCAATCCAGACAAGACCGAGACACTGCTGGTGAACGCCTTCCCTGCTCAGATGGTGGATGTTCACCCTGTTCTGGATGGGGTTACACTCCCCCTGAAAGAACAGGTACGTAGTTTGGGGGTTCTTTTCGATTCTTCCTTGTCTCTCGAGGCCCAAGTGGCCTCGGTGGCACGGAATGCATTTTACCATCTTCGTCTGGTAGCCCAACTACGCCCCTATCTGGACAGGGAGGACCTCGCCTCCGTTGTTCATGCTCTGGTAACTTCAAGATTGGATTACTGTAATGCGCTCTACGTAGGGCTGCCCTTGAAGACAGTTCGGAAGCTTCAGCTGGTGCAGAACGCGGCTTCCAGACTATTGACGAGGACCAGTCGGTCTTCGCATATAACACCTATTCTGGCGCGTCTGCACTGGCTCCCTATTTGCTTCCGGGCGAGATTCAAGGTGCTGGTTTTGACCTATAAAGCCTTACACGGCGTGGGACCTCAATATCTTGTGGAACGCCTCTCTCGCTATGAACCTACCCGTTCACTTCGTTCAGAATCTAAGGCCCTCCTCCGGGTACCAGCTCATCGGGAAGCCTGGAGGGTGGTTACTAGATCTAGGGCCTTTTCTGTGGTGGCCCCTGAGTTGTGGAACAGCCTCCCCGAAGAGGTACGCCTGGCGCCTACACTTCTATCTTTCCGGCGCCAGGTAAAGACCTTTTTATGCTCCCAGGCATTTTAATCTTTTAATTTTCTTAATCTTTCTACTTTTAATATGTATCCTTCTTAATTTGTGTTGTATTTCGTTTTTGTTGTGCTTTCTGTTGTTTGTTTGTACATGTTTTTGTGATTTTTTACTATGATATATTGTATTTTATCTTGTTTGTTCACCGCCCTGAGAGCTATTCTGCTAAGGGCGGTATATAAATTGAAATAATAAATATTACTGTGTAGTCTTGATTAATGTACACATTTCTGCAAACAGTTTCGCTTGATACAATGCATTCCTGCATGCTGTATTCAGTCATATATTCATTTTCAGGTACACTTTCCCCTGATAATATGCATTTTTGTAAACACTGATTGGAGAACTGCATCACAAAACTCTGGTAAAGTGCAGACTTTGAAGGCTGGCTGTGTTTCGGTTCTCATATTGTTTCAGAAAGTGTGAATGTGAGAGATTCAGGGTTCTGGTTTTGGTGTACAAAGCCCTATGCAGCTTGGGACCAGGTTACCTGAAAGATCTTCTTACCCCTTATATACCCAGTCGATCACTGCACTCTGCAGGTGAGGGCCTCCTGCAGATACCATCAGGAGATCTGTTCTGCACAACATAGGAAGCAGACTTTTAGTTTTGTGGCACCGACACTTTGGAATTCCCTCCCCTTAAATATTAGACAGGAACCATCTCTGTTATCTTTTCGGCCCCTTATGAAGACCTTCCTCTTTCAACAAGCCTTTTAAATAGAGACCTTATCACCATTTGTTGGAATTGCATTTTAAGATTTTTTTAAAAATTTTTTTAAAAAGATGTTTTGTTTTAATATGTTTTAAAGTCTTTTGTTTTAAAGATGTTTTAGAGAGCTTGTAGTGTTCTTGTTTGCTGTCCTAGGCTCCTTCTGGGAGGAAGGGCGGGATATAAATTTAATAAACACATAATAAATAAATTCAGGTTTAAATGTGATCTGAATTGAATTTCTCCCTCCTCCCTCCTCCAAACCCGGACTTTGCCTCTGCATGTATTCTGCTCCTCTGCTTCACTGAGCCCCGCAGCTTCCTGCCTAAAGTTTTCCATTCCTGTTCTCCGGTGCCCCAATCTGTCTTCCTTCTAGCTGCTCCGGGGGGAATATCATTCTCGGGGGAGAAGGGGAAACAGTTTTATCCGATGGCCACTAAAGTTCTCTGGGTGTTTTTTCCCTCTCTCTCTTTTTATTTGATCATTTATTCATGAAGGCATTAAAGCTGATGTACGACTCGCTCGGGATCCCCTCCTCCATTCCCCAAACAAAATCAAAATCGGGTCACCAGCAAATTTATTAGTCCTCTGTGAAGTCCCCGAAACTAGCCTCAGGGGAACTGTAGCCACAGCGTGAGTTTTGACTGCATTCTAACACAGTACTGTAGTAAGCTGGAAAATCTGTATTGGCCTGGCTTCCCCCTCAGAGATAGGCAATAGAAAGGGCAAATTTTAGGGGGTAAGATTTGAGCAACGAGATATTGAATAAGCCCGGGCTCCTTTATAATACTCACTGCAGTATTGCAGTGCCCACCCACTGGCTGCGGCTGATTTTAATTAGGGAGTCCTTTGGACTCAAGCCATTTGCAAACGGGGCTGCATTATCCCCCTGGGTGGCCAACAAAATGTGACATGGATGCCACAAGTGGGACTGGCAGTGAGAATCTGCGCCATGTCTGGACTGGGCAATGCAGGAGAGTCTATGGGCCTGGATACAACACAGATCAGGGTAGGGAACCTTTTTCAGCCGGAGGGACTCATTCCCTTCTAGGCAACCTCCCTGGGGCCACATGCTGGTAGTGGGTGGGGCCAGAGGCAAAAGTGGGAGGAGCATTAAGGTCTTATGAGAGTTCAAGGACGTATTCTAGCTTCAGGGAGGAATGTCTCGAGTGGCAGGAGGCAGATTGACTTACTTACTGTAAGTCAAGCTCAGTAGGGTTTACTTTCTGGCAAGGATGCTTTGAATTGCAGTTTGACAGGCACGTCTCCGGGTTGCAAACTGGCATGCCAGCTGTGTACGGTGAGCGGCCACTTATGCATAGCCAACACAGAGAGGAAAAGCATCACCAATAAAGGGCAGCAACAGAGAACGCAGGATGTGCTAATTTTATGTACAGTTGAAAACATAGAAAACAATTACTATGATTGAAATGGAAACTCTCATCCTAGGGACTAGGTAGCCTGTGTTCCTGCTCAGTCTGCTGCCCTGGTGTGAATTATGTCTGGGAAGATTCCAGGCCCTCCCTCCTTGCCGTTTCGTTTGTTGTTAAACTGGACCTGGACCAGACAGCCAGTCAAATAGAGGCCATTTTCAAAGACAGGGTGGGACTTTGTAAAGCAGGCCATGTGGACACCCTATTACTGTGGCCAGGACTAGGAGAGGCAAAGAAGAACAAGGGTTTGCCCCTCTGGGTATCTCTCTGGCAGAAGCACCTTCCTGGCAGGTGGGTCACTGTTATTTACTGGGAGGGAGAGGGGCAAGGCAGCAGGGAGGTCAGAACCTTGGACTGCTCCTTGAAAGTTCCGACTCAAATCCAGAGTGGATTCTACTGCCCCACTGATGTGGAGCCAGGAGCTGCCACTGAGCGCCAGATAGACACCACCAGTGTGTTTGTCCTGTGCCAACCTCCTTGCCACCTCATCCCTCCTCTCCCTCCCGGGAAGCAACAGCACCCGCCTGCCTGGAAGCTAGCATCGCTTCTGCTCTCTGCCTACCCTTGCATGGCAGGCATCGGTCCTGAGTGCTTGTCATTTGGAGAGCAGGTGGGCTTCGGTCCAATGCCAGGAGTCCCTTCCAAAGACAGAGAGGTGCTCTGGACCACCCCACTGCTTTTCCAGCTGGAGAGCATGCCTAGACGGTGACAGTGGGCACCTCCTTTTCCGGTCGCCACTTACTGCAAACCCATCAGCCAGCTTCTCTTTATTTCCCAACCTTCGACACCAATTTCACAGCAAGCTGATTCCATCATTCCAGGCCTTTCTGTGCCTGTTAATCATCCTTCTTCCCCATCTCCCCCCCCCTCCCGCCACTTCTCCATTTCTTGTCTCAGGCCAGGCCACTGGGTTCACCAGGGAGACACCCAAAGCTTGCCTGCTTCTCTTAGCTATCTGCATTCGCAGACTTTATGGGCTTGTGTCTGTTTTCTCCATTGCTGGCAATGACAATCTGCAGAGCTATCAGTTAGTCGGAAAAGATAAAAGGGGGGAAGAGTGCTAGATCAGACATGATTTGATTAGAATAGGTTCATTGGATTGGGAGATTCAGATTGATAGATAGATCGATTGATAGATTGATCGCTAGATCGATCGCTTGATTAATCGCTAGATCGCTAGATCGATCGATCGATAGATAGGCCTAAGAAACTTTGCGGCATAAGGCAGAAAACCAGCCACCCTCACACACAATTATTCATTGGGAGTATGGAATGAACACCAGCTCCTTTTGTACAACTCTCCTGTCCTTTTAGGGTGACTGCATGTCCTACTTTACAGAGGGCAGGCCTCTGCTTGCAGGTGTTGTCTGTTTGGAGGACTACCTGGTCCAAGTTGGCCTGGTTTCAAGACGGGAAAAAAACACATGGTAAACAAGTATAGCTTTGAGTAAAGAAGGTTGCGCTTAGAGTGCAATTCTATATAAGTCTAGTCTTCTATTCTGAAGTAAGTCCTGCTGAATCTAGTGGAGGAGGCATCAGGATGGACAAATCTGTCAGTTTGTGCTTTCCCTCCATGTCTCGTTTTTCCAATCCTAACTTCAGTTTGCAATTTTTTTAAAAAAAAAAGTCCCCATGAAAATTCATCAGCATTTCCATGCGACTGTCCCCTAATGTAAACATTTTTGTATGTAATGTCGCATAGTATACACATTTTGGCAAAGAATATTTTCCCTAATATTCTAAAACAGGGTTTAGGAGTCACCCATCAACCATTAGCAGATTGAAGAGGCACACAGGTCACCTGAACACTGTCTTCCCCACTATGATGAGAGGGATTGGATTTCTATTGAAATTATATGGTAGTAATCCTTTCTAAATTTGCATCTATATATATACATTAGCACAGGGGTACTCAGGGATCTATGCACCAAGTTCTACTCAGAATAGACCCACTGAAATTAATGGACCTAAGTTAGTCATAGACAGCTGGTATAACACAGAGGGGAGGAGAGCCTGGCTAGTCCAGAGTCTGTGAGTTCAAATCCCCGCTCATGTCCCCTGGGTGTCAAGGGCCAGCTAAAGATCACCCCCACAGGGAGTGGCTCAGGGGTTATGTGCCCTGCCACCTGTGCAGCCGTGGGCAAGCTGCATAGTCCCAAGGAGCCCAGTTGCCCCCCAACTGGCAGTTGCGGACAAGGAAGGGGCTGGCTTGTGCAGTTGTGGCAAGCTGAGCAGGCCCTAGCCAGCTGGGGAGGACTAGCCTCAGAGAGAGGCAATGGTAAACCCCCTCTGAATACTGCTTACCATGAAAACCCTATTCACAGGGTCGCTATAAGTCGGGATCGACTTGAAGGCAGTCCATTTCCATTTCAAGTTAGCCATATCCATTAATTTAAGAACATAAGAAGAGCCTGCTGGATCAGGCCAGTGGCCTGTCTTGTCCAGCATCCTGTTCTAATAGCTGCCAACCAGTTGCCCATGGGAAACCTGCAAGCAGGATCTGAGTGCAACAGCGGTCTCCCCTCCTGTGGTTTTCAGCAACTTCCTCCAGCAATGGAGGTAGAACATAGCTAATATGGTGAGTAGCCACCAATATCCTTCTCCTTCATGAATTTGTCTAAACCTCTTTTAAAGCCATCCAAGTTGGCAACCTTCAACGCCTCTTCCACCATTCAGCTTCATTGAGAGATGGGGGAAAAACTTTTCTCCGTCTACTTTCTCCATACACCTCTATCATGTTTCCTCTTACTCACCTTTTCTCTAAACTAAAAAGGCCCAAATGCTGTAACCTTTCCTCACAGAAGAGTTGCTCCATCCACTTCATCCCCTCGCAGAGCTACAATTCCCATAGTGGTTTAACAGTCATTCCCTCTTCCCAGGGAAATCTGGGAACTGTAGCCCTGTGAGGGGAATAGGGATCTCCTAAAAACTCTCAGCACAGAAATGACTGTTTAAAAGTGATATGATACTGCTTTAAATGTCTAGTGCAGATGGGGCCATAGTCTAATCACCAAGTAAGCTTTGTGCAAGGAAATCAGAATGAATGCTGAATAAACAGGTTGTCTGGAGAAACTCAAATCTAAACATCCTCCCCTTGTATCACAGACACCCTTTCCCAATCATTACATCTTTCTTTCCCCATTAACAAGATTCAGCAGCACAAAGACATGCACCTCTCTCTAACCACTGAAACTCACTCTCCCCCTATAGCCAAGATCGAAAGCCAAGAACCCAAACTTCCACCTCTTCCTCCACTGCCCTCCCCCCGACAGGCCTGCACACTCTTAACCACTAGACCTCACTTCTTGCATTGCCAATTAAATTCTCTGACTGCTGTGCACATTATTGGTTCTAAATTTTTATTTTCCTTTGGAAATTGCCCTGTAATCTGCTTTGTAATCGCCATAGTGCTAATTATGCAGATGGAATGCAAATGAGGCACTAATCATAGTGAGGTTATGGGGGAACGGCAAAGCATTTAAAGGTTGGGGAGGGGGCACGAGAAGCGACAGCCTGTGGGGGCTGAAGTCCTCGGGCGTGTGAGGGTTACAGAACACTCAAGACAGCGGAGCAGGCGGCGCAAGGAGAACATGTTATATGGACTCACTCACCCCTCCTGCACTGTAACCAACTGACCCCTAAGAAATATCACAGGCGATAAAATTGACCTTGAAACAGGAATGCTTTCCCTTTTGTGTGGGTACAAAAGACACATCCAGAGCAGGTATAGTCCTAAGTCTTTAGGTAAGCCCATAAACAGAAATGTGGCCATGAGGCCGGAGGGGGCAAGGAATAATTGTAGAGCAGGCAGAACATAAATACTGGTAGCCCAATACATTCAACGTCATTTAATTACTTCTCAGTGAGCGTTTGAACAGAAGGCCGCCTGAACGCTTTCCCTGAGATTTTCCTCCATAGAGTTCCACAAGTTAAAAAAGGACTAAAGGCTTATTTTTAAAAATTAAAGCTGGAAATTCAAGGAGGGGGCCCAGACTGTCCCTGAGGGAGCCAGAAGCTCACAGCCTCCCTTTCTGCATCTTCAGTCCTGTATTTGGGGCCTACTGCTACATTTTTCTTCCTCTCCTTCAAACTGTCTGGAGCTCCCTCACTTCCCAGGGGGCCATGTTGTTTGAAATGGTTTGTTATTTGTCACCTTCAAGCTGAGAAAATGCAGGGCAGAACTATTTTAAATAATTTTTAAAAATGGTAGTAGGAGTGAGGAATTGGATTCAAGCAGCAGACAAGACCCTTATCGCCTCTATCCCCTGCCCTCTGGACCAAGTTTGACAAGTGGATGAGGCCTGCACACTGGAGGTCCCTGGTTCAATCCCTGATGTCTCCAGGTAAAAGAATCAGGCAGGTGATGGGGGCACAACAAATCTACATAAAAAGAGAAACAGACTTTTTGCCGTTAGGAAAGTGTCAGGGAAATGCATTAAAAAGTGTGGAACGAACAAATTATTAACAGGAGTATATATAAACACCCAGCAAGCAAATCAGTATGAATGCTAGTTGTCATAATGCCTCCTTAAAGGTATGGAAGGATCTGTCCGTTTTGGTTCTCTCCGTTTCTTATTTTTCAAATCTTAAATTCAGTTCTCCACATTGCTGCTGCAATTGCAAGATTTTTTAAAAAATGTTTTTCGAAAAATCCTCCTGGAAATTCTTAAGCATTTTAGTGCTAACAAACCCAATTTTATATACAGTTTGACCAATGTACACATTTTTACAAGCAATTTCTCGTAATCTATGTATTTTTGTAAATGTTGGTTGGTCGGTGAATTGCACTGCAAAATTCAGGTAAGTGTGACTTTCAAAGGATGGTTGTTTCAGTTCTCATATTGTTTTGGAAAGGGCAAATTTGATAGATTTGGCTTCAAATGCAAACTGAATTTAATATATTCTTTATCCCTACCTCCAGTTGAACAAATCAGAAAGAAATTCTCAGTAAAGACTGGATATAATCTAACCTCTCACATAAGCTTTGTGCAAGCAAATCAGGATGAATGCTCAATAAATAGATCATCTGGAGGAGACTTCAAATCCCAACTATCAAGTTAACGGAGTGACTTGTGGCTAGTCAGTAGCTCTCAACGTACTCCACCTCAGAGGATTGTTGTGAGGATAAAATTGGAGTAGGAAAAAAAAACTATGTACACTACCTTGAGCTCCTTGGAGGAAAGGCAGGATATGATACAAAATAAAATAAACCCTGGAATAGGGTTGTTGGAGAAATTTGGTTCAGTTTCCATTTAAAGCCAAATTTATCAAATTTGCACTTTCCGAAACAACTTGAGAACCGAAACACAGCCATCTGCCAAAATTTGCATTTCTCCGAATATTGCAGCGCAGTTCTCCAACTAGGCAACGTTTGCAAAAATGCATATATTAGAGGAAAGTGTCTGTAAAAAGGGATATATTAATGAAAATAGCATACAAAAATGCATTAGGAGAAAATGCTTGCAAAATGTGTACATTGGTCAACAGTGCATGCAAAAATATGTTTTGTAAAATAAAGTCTTAAGAGAAGAAAGTCTTAAGAGAAGAAATAAATTTCATGAGGATTTTAAAACAAATTCACAAATTGCTGCAGAAATATGGAGAACTGAATTTAATACTGGAGAAATGACAAGCTGAGAGGACAGAAATTGACAGATCCTTCCATCCCTACCCTGGAAAAGAAAAAAAAGGGGGGGGACAAAGAACATGCACAAAATGCTCTCCCTGCCCCAAACACATGGAACCATAGGCAAGAGAATGCACAGGTCTGGCTGCAGAGCATGTGGTTTACAGGCAAACCGCTGGTGTGCCCCAGCAGCACTCAGCATCTTTAAACCAAAAACCTGGCAGCCAGTCTGAGTCTTCATCTACAGTTTCCAGGAAACGCAACTGACAATGAAAGGTTTCTTTCCCCCTCGCTCATTCATTGCTGGGAAGTCTCCCACTGCTGTCAGTGAGTCTTTCCAGCTGTTACGGTCTAAACAAAAACAAAGGAGGGGTGATGGAAGCTGGAAGGCAACTGCAGAGGAGCCATTAGCACCATCATGCCACCCTCATTAGCTCCACCGTTTCCCTTGTGAGTTCAGAGTTCTTTCCTTCTTTGGGTGCGATCCAGCCAAAGTTAGTTAGAGGTCTAGTTGACAATGAAGCAGTAAAACAGTGGCTGGGCCTTATCATGCTTGACCGCAAGGAGGGGCCCACATGACGGAATGAGCCAGAGCGGTGCATAGAGGTTAGAGCATTGGACCATGACCTGGGAGACCAGGGTTCAAATCCCCACTCATCCATGAAGCTCACTGGGTGACCTTGGGCCAGTCACAATCTCTCAATCTAACCTACCTCACAGGGTTGTTGTGAGGATAAAAGGAAGATGGGGGGGAGAACCATGTACCTCACCCTCAGCTGCTTGGAAGAAAGATGGGATATAAATGTAAGAATATAAATAAATAAATAAATAAGTGCTCCTTCATACCAAATAACCACTCCACATTCCTTCACATAGAAAAGAGTGATAGCACAGCCTCTAGCGATTTTTTCTTAATATGACACCTCTCTCTTTCTCTCTCTCTCACTCTCTTGGGGCTCCTCAGACATCCTTTTGAATATGCATTCATCATCATGATGATGATGAAGGTGATCCCTGAGAAGAGGGTTTGATTATTAAGCCAGTCTGGAAAGTGTAACTCTGTGAGGCGAATAGGGGTGTCTTAACAATTCTGAGCACCCTTAACAAACTACGGTTCCCAGGATTCTTTGGGGGAAGCCATGACTGTTTAAAGGGGCATGATTTTCCTATTGCAGATGGGGCCAAAATCCACCACTAATGCACTGTTATTGCATCACTGCAGAATTTCCTGGCAAACAAACACCAGTCTGGCAGGGCCCCTGTGGTCAGAAGTGGCACATCGAAGACACAGCTTTGCCTCATTAAGAGCTAATCACAAGAGTCAGCTTATAGTAAGGTGGCCGGGTAGCCTACTGTACAGAGGATATTCCTCTACATGAAGTCATCCTCTATTCGAAGGGCTGCCCAGTCCAACCCTCCAAATAGCTGGATATGGCTTAGAAGAGGGTAATTAACATGATCAAAGGAATGGAGAAACTTGTCTATGAAGAACATTTGGGGCTTTTCAGTTTGGGGTGAAAAGGCGACGAAGAGGGGATGTGAAAGAGGTGTCTAAAATTATGCATTGTGTGAAGGGTTTATAGGGCTGTGCGCAGCCCCCTTTACCCACCCCATGGCTCCAATTTGGGGGGGGTCTTCAGGCTAACCTGCCCTAGATTGTCCTTGGGATGACCTCCCTGCTCCGCTTCAGATTTGCTCCCAAATAAGTTTGGGAGTAGGGCTATGTGACGTCCTTCCCCGGTTCTCCCTGTTAGGTTCCCACCTGCTTGTGGCTACTGCCTTTCACTAGGCACCACCAGGGATACCACCAGTCCGGACCGTCCTTTATATGGTTTCTCACTCTGCTCTAGCACAGATCTCACTAGATCCCCCTGCTAGGCAGCACCACCAGTCACGTCCTATAACCAATACTCCCAGAGACTTTGCCTGAGTCTCTCTCTAGCTGGTTACTTTTGTGACTGCGTGCTTATGCTGTTCCCAACCCCGTATCTTTATAGATAACGCATACAACTCTGGGTTGCTCTGGATACTTGAATTGTTATTATTCCTCCCTTCACCGCTGCCACCATTAGATACTGTTTCTGTTCAGCCTTGGTAATTACCTTGCCCTCTCTTCTGGTATGCATATCCCCCAGCCAAGGATCAGGCCTTTGGTAAACCAAATAAGTATTTATTAAATATCAGAAATAACAAGATTAGTTTTAGAATGTTTCACAAGCGTATGGTTTCATCTATTCCTGTTTTGTACTTGACTTATTATTAATCAGAACTCCAACTCCCTCTTTCTCCACACTCCTGACCTCCACCCTCAAACACCTCTTTCTCCACACTCCCAACATCCACCCTCAAACACCTCTTTCTCCACACTCCCAACATCCACCACCAAACACCTTCTTCTCCACCCTACTAACATCCACCCAGATTCAACTGTCATTCTTCCATTTATACTCCCAGCCACTCAAACGCTCAGCCAATCATCCAGCATTCTACTGCTCATGTACTCCCCCCTCCTCTTT
Source organism: Rhineura floridana (assembly GCF_030035675.1). Lineage (NCBI taxonomy): Eukaryota > Metazoa > Chordata > Lepidosauria > Squamata > Rhineuridae > Rhineura > Rhineura floridana. The sequence continues at coordinate 28,385,147 of NC_084494.1, read as the reverse complement.
CACTCCACTTACCATATGTCTTCTATATAAACAACACTTACCATATTTACCCTACAAGCAGGAACATCACAGGCTACTGTTTAATTAGGATTGTGAAACCCTAATTAAACATGTAGCTGGGACAGCGGTGGAAAAAGGAGACCTTGTGTCTCAGCCTCCTCCCTGCAAATGAGACAGGGGTCAATTCTGCGATGCCTCTCCCCACAATCAATGTCCCGGTGGAGGCATTGGGGAGAAGCATTGCAGCACCCTGCAGAATTGACCCCTCCACTGATGAGCAGAGGGGGTGAGCCCATGCTGGTGACGCTCCGCAAATGGCATTCTTAAAGGAAAGCTGTTTGCAGAGCATCAGCCACACCATGCAGAACCCACCCCTTCACTGAACAGCTGATCAGTGGGGAGGCAATTCTGTGCTGGTGATGCTAAGCAAACACTTGCACAGAATTCTGCAATACCGTGCAGAATCGCCGATGGATCGATCTTGCTGAGGGGGGGGAGGAGGCGGCAGGCAGATCAGAAGCTAGGCCTACCTTCTCCAGGGAGACACAGCCAGGGATCGGGGTAGGTCTTGGTCTTGTTTCCCCGCTCTGCCTGCTTCCTCTTCCTGTCTTGCGCCCCGTCCCTTGACAGACACAGATTGCTCCGGGTCATCCCACCTGACCCGTAGCAGTTGGTGGCTGTCTGAACCCAACTTGGCCAAGGCCCAAACGCCTCTGAAGAGGCCTGATTCGCCTCAGGCCTCAGCCGAACACGGAGCACAGCCCTAGCGTTTTTCTCCCTTTGCCATAATACTAGAAGAACCTATGGTCATCCAGTGAAGTTGAATGTTGGAAGATTCAGGGCAGACACACACAGCACACAGTTAAACTGCAGAAGTCACTCCCACAAGAGGCAGTGACGGCCACCAACTTGGACGGCTTTAAAAGAGGATTCAACAAATTCTTGGAGGATGAGGCTGTCAATGGCTACTAACCCAGATGGTTGTGCACTACCTCAGCTGTCAAAGACAGGATGCCTCTGGATTAGGGCTGTGCACTGGATTCGGCCGAGGCCTGAGGCCAGAGCTAAATCTGGACCATTTGGACCTTGTTGGGCCTCGACCGAACCGCATGTAGACAGCTACATATTTGCTATGGGTCTGATTGGATGACCCAGAGCAATCTGGGGCTGCCGGCGGATGGGGCATCAGGCAGGAACAAGAGGCAGCCATGGCTTTCCTTCCTGCTTGAGCACCACCCCATAGGATCACCGGGTCAACCCAGGGCAGGTCAGCCTGATGTGCCCCCCTCTGGATCGGAGCCATGGGGCAGATCGGGTAGCCTGTACACTGCCCTATTCTGGATGCCAGTTGCAAGAGGGGAAAGAGCTTCTGTGCTCATGTCCTCCTTGTAGGGTTTTCCAGAGTTGTTGGCCACTGTGAGAAACAGAATGGTGGACTAGATGCGCCACTGCCCTGATCCAGCTGCAGTTGTTTGTCTGTTCTTGTTGAAAGATAAAGAATCCTAAAAAGGTGGTGGCCTTGAACAGTTAGCAACTAGGCAGCAGACTGAGGAGGAGCACACATCACACAGCTCCCCCACTAAGGTGAGATGTAGTATATTTCAGTCTATCTATTTTTATTTTTTGCATAAGGGGTCCATACTCCACCGAGGCCTAAATCCTGCTGACATCAATGGGATTCAGGTTAGCAAGGAGTGGGGAAAGTTTTTCCGCCCAAGGTCAACAGTCCCTCATGGGCAATCTCTTGAGTCCCCCTTGCCGCTGGTGGATGGGGCCAGAGGCAGAAGTGGGCTTTGTATAGTGGGCTACATTGCAGCTACACAAAAGGCAAGGATCATCGGAAGCTGCCTTATACTGAGTCCAACTGTTGGTTCACCTAATTCAGTATTGTCTACACTGGCTGGCAGCGGCTCTCCAGGGTTTCAGGCAGGAGTCCTTCTCAGCCCTGCCTGGAGACAGGGATGAAAAGGTCTGTCCATTTCGGTTCTCTGTTTCTCATTTTTTTCAATCTTAAATTCAGTTCTCAACAATTCTGCAGCAATTCTCAGGCACATGTTACCAAATTCTTCCAAGGTACACAGGAAGTGGATTGGACTGTGAAAGACCAACCCAAATTGTGTTTGCATTTGGACAAATTTGTAGGCCAGTCCAGTATCTCAGAGAGGAGGTCAGGTCTCCAGCTCCCCTGATGCATTCACTATAGCTGCTCAATTTCCCTGCTTTTAAAAGGTTGAAAGAAATATTTCTTGGCTATAGGTACTTTCTTAAACCACAAGGTTTTTTGCCTATTAGTGAATTTCTCTGCTTTTTAATCCGGGAGGTAAGAAATGGGATCCTGTCCAAGTTTGCTGAGAATGGATTGATTATTTGCTTGCTTATTGAGTCCAGTGGGATTTATTCCCCTGCAATCATGCTTAGGACAGATGAAACTAATCACACAGGATGGAGAGGGGAGGGGGAGGAGAGCAGGAAGGAGGGGGAGGAGGAAGGCAGGTTTGATTATTTGCATGTTTATTGAGTTCAGTGGGATTTACTCTTGTGCAATCATGCTTAGGACAGGTAAAATTGACCATGGGGGGGGAGGAGAAGAGAGAGAGGGATGGACGGAGGGAGGGAGGGCTGGACTTGGCAGGGAGAGGAAAGGTAGGTCTGATCATTTGCATGCATGTTGAGTTCAATGGGATTTACTCCCATGCAGTCATGGTTAGGATAGGTAAAACTGACCATGGGGGAGGAGGAGAGTGAGGGGAGAAGGGAGGGGAAGGAGGAGGGGGAAGGAGGGAATTTAAAGGGATAGGGGAGGGGGAAGGAGGGGCAAATGAAGGGGGAGGGAAGGGGCAAGAGGGAGGGGATAGGAGGGAGGGGGAGGGTAAGTTTGATCAGTTGCATGCTTTTTGAGTTCAGTGGGATTTACTCTCCGTGTCATCTCTGAGTCCACATTCCACTACAACAGACAGTAGCTGTGTGTTAGCTACTGTGAAGAGTCTTCTCAAAGGCTGACTCATCTCCTTTCACTGTGATTGGCTCCAATTAACACGAAAGGACAAGGACTCTTTCTCAGTGGCTAACATGCTCTCCTTTCATGAGGATTGGCTCATGCATAGGGACCTAGCTGGGACCCTGCTTCTGAGAAAGTAAGGGGTCTGCAACCTCCAGCGACCCTGGAAGACTACACTGCCTCCTCTGAGCTACAGTATAGTCATGTCTGAAATATAATGAGCACATTAGTATATGAATTTTTCCCAAGGAGAGAATGCATAGTTATGTTCTCCTTCTCTTTACCAACCCCCCTCCCTGTTTTACACACACACACCATGGGATAACAGCACCATAAGAAGAAGCTCTTGTCTGCATTCATAGCCATCTTTTCAAGTGAAATGGCTCCAGGTATCTCCAAAAGCCAATTAATTAGTTGACAAATGAGTGCCTAATCCAATTAAGATCCATTTTCCAGAGTGTAATGAAAAGGGTTTCAACAGAGGAAAAGGTAGCAGTGGAGTTAATTTTTTAAATGGTCAATTTGGCCTCCGAACAGGAAAAATAATCATAATATCTTAAAAGTGTTTATACAGAAATTGGTCACCAACCACTGAGAAGCATCTGCCTCCGAAGAAGATGAGGCAGGGACCTGGCATTACAGCAGTCCTTCAGATATGGAGAAATATGTGCCTCTGTTGGGGAGAGAATGTGGCAGATGCCTAACAGCACCATTTCAGGGCAGATAAAATCTGTTCCATGCTTTACAGCAACTAGGAAACATGTTCAACTTGGAGAAGAGCAGATAAGGCTGGCTCTGCCGTTAGGCCGAACGCGGAGGCCTCGTCAGGTGGCAGATGTGATGGGGTGATGAGCAAACATTGCTGTGTGACCCATGAGGCCTGCATTGCACCCCCTAATCGAATTTGCTGCTCTTGGGTGGTGTGGAGGTGTCTCTTGCATTGCCAGTATTAAAAGAAAAATTCCCTGCCGGCCTGGTTGACTTTTGTATATGGAATGCAGGAAGCATCTCCTTCATTTCAGGCAGCTAAGGCCCCATCTGCATTATACATTTAAAGCAGAATCATATCACTTTAAACAGTCATGGCTTCCCCCAAAGAACTGTGGGAGCTGTAGTTTGTTAAGGGTACATAGGAACATAGGAAGCTGTCTTATACTGAGTCAGACCATTGGTCCATCTAGCTCAGTATTGTCTACATCAGCCTTTCCCAACTAGTGGGCCACGAAATGTTGATGGACCACAACTCCCATCAGCCTCAGCCAGCATTGCCAATGGTCAGGAAAGATGGGAATTGTGGTCCAGCAACATCTGGTGGCCCACTAGTTGGGAAATGCTGGTCTACACTGACTGGCAGTGGCAGGGTGTTGAGAGTTGTTAGGAGACTTCTGTTTCCTTCACTGAGCTACCATTCCCAGAGTTCCCAGCAAACAGGAATTGTTAGACCACTTGCTCTGCCCCATATCCAGCCTTGGCTCAATTCGGGCTTTTTGAACCCTAATTAAACATATGGTCATATTTGTGTGTGTGTGTGAGGTAGATATGCTTACAGTTGCCAGGCCCGGCCTCCAAGAGGTCTTCTGTATCTTTCAAAGTTGTGCAGGGGGAAGGTAGAATTCCACCTTGTGGTTTTTCCCATTACTGTGTTGCAAGAACACCTGCACTTGATTGACTTACTCTTCTCCTAAAGATACAGGATCAGTCTCAAGCCCTGAACCTGGCAACCCTAGATATGCTGCATTTCCTTCACCCTACCACCTGAGATCAGGAGGGTTTGATCCTGCAGGGTCCTGCATGTTCACGAGGGCTTTCCCTGCAGGGAAGGCGCTCACAGACTATCAGCAACCTGCACCTTTTCTGCCTTTTCCCCTCCCGATGCCTGCCTCTCCTTCCTGCTTGATGCTCTGTCACCTGATTGCACTGGGCCACTTGACTTGACCCACAGCAATCTGTCTCAGCCAGACTGACTGGAGCGGTGCCCAAATCCCCACCTCCTGAATTGGCCCAGTTTGATTTGGGCCTCAGCCAAGTCTGATGCACAGCCCTAATAAAGGAAAGGAAATGGAACCATCATCATTTCCTTTCTTGTCAGGGATATTTGTGGCTTCAGCTCACAATGCATGGTGTAGGGATGGTGGAGAAATTCGATTCAGTTTGCATTTAAAGCCAAATTTACCAAATTTGCACTTTCCGAAACAACCTGAGAACCGAATTGCTTGCAAAAGTGTGTATATTAGTCAAAACATACAGTAGGGTTAGTAGGAGAAATTCTCACAGAAATGCTGCAGAATTTTTTGAAAAATATTCACATATTGCTGCAGAAATATGGAGAAGTGAATGTAAGACTGGATAAAATGAGAAAGGGAGAAAACTGAAATTGACAGATCCATCCCTAGTGTGGTATAATAATGGCAGGCAGTAGCAGCTCAGCCTGCCTGTCGGTTTAAGTAAAGGCTCCTTCAGAAGATCTGATGGCTTAACTTTCATCCTGATTTGTCCAGTCTACTGAGGAATTGTGCTGCTTTGTTTATGGGAGAGCCAGGGTGGTGTAGTGGTTAGAGTGCTGGACCAGGACCTGGAAGTCCAGGGTTCAAAATCCATCTCAGCTATGAGGCTCACTGGGTGATCTTGGGCCAGTCACTGCCCCTCAGCCTAGCCTACCTCACAGGGTTGTTGTGGGGATTAAATGAGAAGGGAGGAACCATGTATGCCACCTTGAGCGCCTTCGAGAAAAGGTGGGATAAAATGCAATTAATAATTCAGTCTATGGTCTGAAGGCACATGAGGCCACCACCTTGCTGAAGCGAAACAGGTCTGAGTATGGTTGATGCTTGGATGAGAGACTTCCTGGTAACGACATATATGCCATCTGGGGTTCTGTGATGAAAGAAAGATGAGGTATAGATGTAAGAAAATAATAAATGACAATGAGCCTTTGTCCTGCATTCAACCTGATTTGCTTGTGGGGTGTTTATACATCTTCCTATTAATAATTCATTCATCTCACGCTTTCCATTGTATTTTCCTGGCTCTTGCCTAATTGCAAAAAGTTTTGTTTTTTAAAGTGGATTTGTTGCGCTAGGGTCCCAGAATGCTGTAATCCAGTTTCATTGTGCATATGACTGGTATGTGCTTAAATCTCTCCCTCAGAATATTGGAGGTCTGGAGGCAATCTAAGGCTACAATCCAATACATGTCTACTCAGAAGTAAGCTCCATTGGGTTCAATGGGACTTACTCCCAGGTAAGTGTGTATTGGATTGCAGCCTAAATTATTTAAAAAGAAAACAGAAAAACACTTCGCTGCCCACCTTGATTTGTAGTAAGAATCCCTCCACCCTCCATCGCCTGAAAGGAATCGTGTTGTGCACCTTATTTATCTTTATTTTTTTTGTGGGGGAGGGTAATGATGTGATGGTTAATGAATGGGGTTACCTGAAGAGAAAATCATCTGGATCATCTGGGTGGGAAATTAATTGGAGGTAATGGGGCAAATTAACTGAGCTCCTTTGAGTGATCAGGGTTGGATGGAAATTAATTGAACAATTTTTAGTGAGGGTGATTTGGCTACGAAATTATTTGGCTTGCCTTCTGTGAAATTCTAGTAATTATTTCTAAACTTGAATGTATGCATATAAATTAGCATATGTAAATATATGCAGATTTGTGTATATGGACCTGGGTCCCACATCTTTTAAGTAACTGGCAAGGCACCTACCTTAGGGTGTACTCCCATGCCATTGGTGTGTGTGTGTGTGTGTGTGTGTGTGTGTGTGTGCGTGCGCGCGCGCGCGCAGCCTCCCTCTAGGTAGGATGCTGATGATGTAGACAGTGGCGGCTGGTGGCTCCATGTTAGTGGGACAGTAGAATCCATTCCAGGCTTTAATCTGAAGTTTCAGGGAGCAAGCACCTTGGAAGTTCAGACTAAAACCTGGAGCTAATTCTACTGCTTCGCTAACATGGAGCTACCAGCCACCACTGCATGTAGGGGGAAAGAGCCACATGATCAGCCCTAATCCACATGGTTGTGATATTCACACATGCTCCTTAGCAGCATTGTTGCATCATGGGAAAGTGGAAGCACATGAGTGTGTAAGAAAAAGGGGGCCTTCTACTTTACAAACATTGCTTCCACACCAGTGCCCTTTAATGCTTCTGAGGTGTGGCTTTTCCACAGCCAGAAATGGAATCTAAACAATAGTTCCACACAGCACTTAATATACCATTATAATCTCTAGTAATGCTCATCGCCCCAGTCAAGAACCTACTAAAATGTTTCCTCAGAAGTCATTTCTGTTTAACAAAAGACCTCATCATATTTAATTATAGCCTTCCTTCTTGCAGCTTCTGCCTTTAATTGTTTCCTGTTCAGCATGGCCAGAGGCTCTTAATTGACCATTAATTACTCATTTCTTATTCCGTTTGTCATAGGGATTTAATTACTGGTTTTCTCTCAATTTTCTTTTCTGGAATTGCAAAATAGCTCCGTTTCACAATTAAAGAATGAAAACTAAAACCATGAATGAGAGGAATAACTTATTAACACTATCCCCGTTGGGGGAGGGGGGAGAACAAGAACTGACTAATTAAGAATTAGTTTGGTTATTTCACCAGGAAGCCCTACCTGTGCTGAACAGGAAGTAAAGGCAGAAGCCACTAGGAGAAAGCTTCTAATTAAATGTACAAAAGCCTTGAGAAGCCTTGGCAGTGATTTGCTAGTCCACACTAGGCAGAAAAACACAAATAACATCTTGAAAAAACATAGGAGAGTAACACAAAAAAGACTGGAATGCAACAGGCCAGCAATGATGCTTGGATTCTCTGTAAAAGGATGGTAAACTCCAGGCTAAGCCACTAGTGTGGCAGTAACCTAAGTGACAAGACTTCCCGCAAAGAATCTGCAGAAATTTGGCGAGGTTTTGAAATTCCCAGCCTGCACACACAGGCTGAACTACAATGTTCAGTATTTAAAACCTACACTCTGGAACTTCCATAATGAAGCAGGTACTGCAGTGTGAAAGGAATGTTAGAAATCGGAACAAAGTGCTACCATGATCATCACTAAAACAAATGCAATAATCCCCATGTCTGAATGTAGCCCCAGCGCTACCTAGGCCACATTCATACCATAGATATGTTATTCCACTTTCAACACCATGGCTTCCCCCAAAGCATCCTGTGAAGGGTAGTTGGTGAAGGGTGCTGGGGAGACCCGTCTTCCCTTCAAAGAGCTACAATTCCCAGAGTGGTTTAATGGTCAGTCCCAAGAGAACTCTGGCAACTGTAGCTCTACAAGGAGAACTGGAGTATTGTAAGAACTCTCAGCACCGTTCACAAACTACCCTTCCCAGGATGCTTTGGGGGGAAGAAGCCATGCCTGATTAAAGTGGAATAATAGTGGACTAAACGTAGGGAGTGAATGTGGTCCTTGTGAAGCTGCTATGATGTCATTTACTACACAGAGGGATTGTGGGGAAGGGGTGAACTGCAACCGAACAGACATTTAGCAGGTGAAACTTTTGCCATTGCTGAGCTCCATGCCAGGAAAAGCCTCACCAGCTAAATATCTGCATGGTACACCTCTGTTAAAGGCATGGAAGAGCAGAACTAATATACAACGTGACAACCTTACCCACAGCATGGATTGTGTGATGGGACCTGTAGACGAGCTGAATGGAAGTAGTGGTCAGCCCAAGACATTTCAGCATCAGAAGCAGAGCCTTAAAGGGCCAGCACTTCAAAATGTCTAGCGGGACCATTCAGACACCAGTTCCTGCCTTCATCTATCCCCCTTGCTGTGGTGCCCACTGTGTTGCTTCACACTTATGCATGGTAGGGCCAACTCTGGGTGGGAGGTATGACATCAGCCTACTTTTCTGCCTCTAGGCAGTAGAGAGCCAGTCTGGCATAGTGGTTAGAGTGCTGGAGTAGAATCTGGGAGAGCAGGGTTCAAACCCCCACTCAGCCATGAAGCTCACTTGGGCCAGCCACAAGTCTCTCAGACTAACCCTAACTCACAGGGCTGTTGTTATGAGAAAATTGTGGTGGGGGGGAGGAGAACCATTTATGCTGCCTTGAGCTCCTTGGAGGAAAGGAGGGTTATAAATGTAGTGATGCATGAGTAAATAATAAAGCAGGGATGGGGAACCTGTGCTCCCCAAGATGTTGCTGGACTACAGCTCCCATCACCCTTGATCATTGGCCGTGCTGGTTGGGGCTGATGGGAGTTGGTGTTCAACAGCATCTGGAGGGCTGCAGGTTTCCCACCCCTGCAGTAAAGGGAAAACTGGAATCTCCATCAGGGATCCTGGCAGCCCTATATCAGGGGCCAGGCCTTGCTAGGGGGTTCCTTCGTGTGCTAAAAGCCATGGCTGAATGGAAGCAAAGTCATCAAAAGGCCTTGCAGCAAGTTCTTTAGTGCGGTCTTCCATTAACTAGGATTCTTTCATTTCGCTCAAGGGCTCAGTCATTCTGGCAAAAAGAGCAGATATTGATCAGAAGGAGAGGAGATGGAGGTGAAGAATTTACAGTCTGGCATCTCATTGCAGCTTTTTGTGTGTTTCCAGCTGGGCAGGGTAGATCTTCCCTCTGCCTGCAAGGATGTCCGTGCACTGTCATGCGGTCCAGAGTCGAGATTCTGGCGCAATATTTGCAGAGCACCATTTACAAGGATGCTTGTTGCCACACTTGTACACCACAGTTTGGTGCTCATATCTCGATAAAAATACCATGGATGCCAGCACAAAATAGCTGCTATAGGCAGCAAAAAAAGGAAGGCGCCGGTACTCTGAACTGGTGAATCCTGTCACACACACAAAAAATGCCATGGGATGTGGAATTTCAGCTTGCATTTCAGTTTTAAGAAAAGGGCGACGTTCTAGCCCTTAGAGCAGCCTTTCCCAACCAGTGTGCCTCCAGATGTTGTTGAACCACAACTCCCATCAGCCTCAGCCAGCATTGCCAATGGTCAGGAAAAATGGGAATTGTGGTCCAACAACATCTGGAGGCACACTAGTTGGGAAAGGCTGCCTTAGAGATGCAAACTGAGGCACAGAGCTCCAGCGGTGTGGATGCCACAGCATTTTTACTTAGCTGAAGTAAACAGAACTGTTTATCTGTTGTGTAATTTTAGTTTGAGATGATATAGAGGGTTTTTAATATTCTAGTAAGTCACTCCCTCTGAACTTACGAGACTATGCTCTCTTAGATATCATGCTAATAGGCAGTGGAAGAGACAATATTTCATGCATTTGCCTCTAACGCTTTTTTAAAAAAAAGTAATCTAAGCTAGTGATCCTCAACATACCTTGTGGCAATGAATGTATGCTATAAATCTGCCTGGTGCTGAATCAGCCCATTGGTCAATCTGACCCAGTATAACCTAATGTGATTGGCAGTGAAAGTCTCAGGCAGAGGTCTTCCGAAGCCTTTTAACCAGATATACCAGGGATTGAACCTGGGGCCTTTTTGTGCATAAAATGTGCACTATCTTGCAGGCATAGTCCTTCCTTCTCCCACTGGTAAAACCAAGGAGGCCTGCATAATCCCTAGCTAGGGATGAATGGATCAGCCTATTTCCATTCTGTGACAGTTTTGCATGTCATTCCATCCTACCTTCTGCATATTTAGAGAAGCCACACACAGAGGGGAAAAAATCACATTTAAATTCTTTGCATTTTTGAACATATTTTTCCCCAAGATCCACATCCCCTTAAAATACACATTTTTGTATGCATTTCTATGCACTTCCTCCCAAAATATGATTTTTTTCGTGAAAACTTTGCATTTTTGTACTCATTTTGTGAACTGAAAGCGCATTGCAAAATTTGGAGAAGAGTCCCTGATTTTTAACTGTGTTCTGAACTTCTGAAGCATGTATTTTTGAACTGTAAATTAGATCAGTGGGCCTTAAAATATGAATTGAACAAAATTCTCTTCAACCCTGTCCCCAGAATCCTTTACAAGAGCACAAGGGGCTACTCCTCCCTGGGGATTCAAGGATTTATCCATTTAAGTTCTCTCAGTTTCTCATTTTCCCAATCTTAAATTCAGTTCTCCACATTTCTGCAGCAATTTGTGGTTGTTGTTCGTTTGTTTTAAAAAAACTCATGAAAATTCTTTAGCATTTAATGTGAATTTCTTCTAACATACATTTTTGCATGCAATTTTGACTAACATACACATTTTTGCGTGCAATTTCTCCCAATATAATGCGTTTTTGTATTTGACTTTCACTCATATATCCATTTTTATGGACACTTTTCCCCAATATATGCATTTTTGTAAACATTGGTTGGAGAACTGCATCGCAAAATTTGGATAAGTGCAAATTTCAGTTCTCATATTGTTTTCGAAAATGCGAATTTGATGGATTTGGCTTTCAATGTGGGCTCAATCAAATTTCTTCCCCTTCCTTACTCCTCCCCTTCCAGGGCTACTGATGGTCCTCAGGAGACCTAACTCAGAGGATCTCCACTATGACCATTAGAGACACTGCCTTTCCATGGACCAGAGAGCCCTTTTCATGTGCTCCAAGATCTTCTAAAGCCCAGAATAACTTATAGTTTAATGGTGCTTCTATTCTGTGCTTTGCTTAACGGCGGGGAAAGGAACATGTCTCTTTGGAGCCATGATGGATCATCCAATTTAGCCCCAACAAAATGAAGTGTGAGTGAAGCCACTGACAAACTAGTGGGGAATTAATTTCCATCAGGGTTAACTAGTGGAGCGCTACAGCAGGGATATTTTTAAGGGAGGCATATGCAAGAAGATCACGTAATGCAGATTAGTTACCTCTTAACACCCTTTAAGCAGCTTGTCACGCTCACAACCATGATAGGTCATATAGGGTGGTTTTCCCTCCCCCCTTTTCAATTTGTGTTCTTATGGTGAATCTTATCTACATTAGTGGTTGTGCAGATTGAAGCAGAGGAGGGTAGTTATTCCAGGTTAATTAACTTAGAATGTTACCAGTATAATCTTACATATGTATGGGTAAGGGTTGTTTATATATTTTAATGGGGATTTGCACAGGAGAGGCTCAATTGCCTTTTCTACTGTTGCTGGTTACTGCAACGTGACTGTACATTGCCACAAAACAATTGGCTTTTATTATCTTCTGTGTTCCCTTCCAACATCTATTAGGGCTGTCAGCAGATAAAAGAAATCTTTGGTCGATTAATCATTTTAGTTGACATAATTAAAATACTGTATGTTGAGTCAATTTGCATTTGTGTAAAAGCAACAGTTCTGAAACAATACTGTCTTTGTTTTTAGATGCACATATATGTCATAGCAGGCAGGGAAAGGTTGTGGCTCAGTGGCAGAGCATATGTTTTGCATGCAGAAGGCCCTAGGTTCAATCTCTGGTATCTCTATGTAGGGTTGGGAATTACTCCTGTCTGAAAGCCTGGGGAGCTGCTGCCAGTTAGTGTTGCCTAATGATTATTTGGTACCCTTCAGTCCATAATATCAGCAGTAGCAGCTGATGACTCCATGTCTGTGGGGCGGTGGAATCCACTCTGGGGTTCAGTCTGAACTTTGAAACCCAGAGCAGATTCCGCCGCCCCACTGACTTGGAGCCACCAGCCAACACTACATAGCAGTCCATTAGTGAGACTGCTCAGAGATCTGTGTTGGCTGCTGATTTGTTACCAGCTCAAGTTCAAGGTGCTACTGTTCCTATATAAAGCCCTTAACAGCTTAGGACCAGTTTACTTATGGGAAAACCTTACCCCATATATGCCCACTTTGATCTGCGGAACTGGCACTGTTGCATAATAGTTGTAAAAAATCGATCTTTTAGTGCGGCAACACCTACACTTTGGAACTCACTGCCTAGTGACGTATGGCAGAAAAGGGAAATCCCCCTTTTAAGATGGTGCTTACTACCTGTATTTCCATTATTTATCTGCTGCCTGAGTAATCAAGGGAACATTTTAGTGGTTGTTTAAAGGCATTTTAATCAATCTAGCTGGTTAAAATGTTAACTCAGGGTTGTAGTCGCCTAAGTCCTACTCAGAATAGACCCATTGAAATGAATGAACCTAAGCTAGTCATGTCTATCAACTTCAGTGGGTCTACTCTGAGTAGGACTAGTGTTGAATACCATCCTCAGAACCCTGGTGAGGTGAGAGGCAGGTCACTGCCACGAGTATATTCACCTGTGATACTCATGTGCAGGATGGTCAACACTCTTTTCAAGTCTGTGAAAAGGCCCTCAGAGGCCATTTTCATGGCCTTTTTCCTGATGTGGCCACCATTACTGTAAGTGGAAGCAGCCGGTATTGCCAACTTTTCAAGCAGCCACAGTTGGCGTGTTTTTAACAACCACTAGGTGCGCAGACATTACTGAAGGTACATGATATGTTTGTACAGGTCCCCTTGGCAGGCCTCATACTTGCTCCATATACACTAAGAACACACATTATTATTATTATTTAATTAAACGGTTTACAACCAATTACAAAAAATTATAAACACATATAATTAAAATCCACAATAAAACAGTTCCATCAAAACATTAAAATGAACAGCCACAATTAAAATGTGCAATAAAACAAGCCCATTAAAACAGTATAATTAAAAGAGTTAAAAGCAGAGGGGATGAACCAGTGGCTCTCTGGATGATGCTCTGGATAAATGTTTGGCCACTAGCCATGCTATCTAGGCCTGATGAGAGCTGGAGTCCAACAACATCTGGAGTGCACCAGGTTGCAGGGGGTTCCTCTGGTGAACCCCCATTCAATTTACCCCATCTGAAATGTGTGTGTGGAGGGGTGGAAGAGAAGAAGTGTTAACCCGATGCCAAATGCTTCACAGAGCACATGTAGCCTTCCTGCTTTCTATTGTGACAGGCTCCTGGACTCTTGACAACTGGGTGAGAGGCAGAAATTTCACCAGGGTTGCATCTCAGCATTTCACCGGGGTTGCCTCGCCCCTTCACAGCAACTCCATGTTAAGAAAGGGGAACCTGATGAATTTCAGCCTGCCATTAAAGGGCAAGAACTCTGCCGTAAAAGGTGGCAAAACTGAGCCCATTTGAAGGAACAGGTGCAGAAATGCAGAACAGGTCAGGTGTGAGAGAGAGAGAGAGAGAGAGAGAGAGAGAGAGAGAGAGAGAGAAGAACATATTTGCTCTGGGCCCACTCAGGCCTCTTGCTGTGCATTTAGAAAAAGATTGCATATCCCCTGGCCTTGTTTGTTGCTATGCCAGGCTAGCACCAAACGGGTTATATATGACTGGCTTTGCTTCTGGCCTCAGTTCCAGTGGCAGCTGAGCAGCATCTCTCCCCACCCCCCTCATCTCCTTATCATCAGAAGCCACAGGCCTTGGATGCTGTCCATATCCCTCCCTTTTGTCCCCCTCCCCATCCTTGTTCTTCCCAGCAGGAGGGGGTAGCTAGCTGGCACAGAAGGCCCAACTTGAAAGCTGGCAGTAGCTAATACTGACCCTGGAATGCCTTGACAACATTGCTTCCAAAGTGTTGTATCTCTCCATCACCTCATTTGCACAGGCACGTGCATAGGCACACATACACATATGAGTACTGCCCCCCATTCCACCATCCTGACTTTTCCTTTGATTCTTCTCAAGCTCAAAACCTACATCGGCATAAGGAGATTCCCCCAAAGTCCCCATTTCCCTAGACAGCTCAGAGAGAGGAGAAGTAGAAACGTAACATGTGAGAACCCAAGCAAACTGTTAAAATCATGGCCTTCGAAGAGGCCACTTGAACGTCCTCTAGATGAATGATAGGCGACTCTGACCATTTTGGTTTCTCACAGTTTGTCATCTTTCCTGCCTTAAATTCAGCTCTCTACATTTTCACATCCGTTTGTGATTTTTTTAAACAAGAGTCCTCATGTAAATTCATCAGCATTTTCGTGAGAGTTTCTCCCATTTTGCACATTGTTGTATGCAAATTTGCCTACTATAATCATTTTTGCAAAGCATTCCCCCCCTAATAGAATGCATTTTGGTATGATCAGACTATCAGTGCCTACTGGTCATCATGAGGGTTATTTATTTATCTCTGTTTATTTAACAGGATTTAGATACCACAATATCATCAAAACCTCTAAGTGATTTCCATAAAAATGTGTATTTATTTATTTTTATTTACTTACATTTATATCCCACCTTTCTTTCATCAAGGAACCCAAGGCGGCATACATTTGGTTCCCAGGTGATCTTCCATCCAGGCACTGATCAGCCCCAGATCTGCTTAGCTTCAGCAGGTGGTAGCTTCATGTGCCTTCAGACCATGCCCTGGTCATACCCAATACCAATTTCCACTATACCTTGAAATTAAGGATAAAATCAGATGTTAAAAAACAACTTATTTTTTCAGATTAAAATCAACAATATAAAATAAAATTGCAGATTATACAGCCACAACAGTAGCCAGCATGGATTTTTTGCATCCCACAATGTTAAATTGAAAATACCCTCCCATGCCATTCTGATGCTTCCCATGAGCTCATTTAAAAACAAAACCTTACAAAACTTACAGTTCTGAGCTCAGAAACGCTTGCTTAACAACCCCCTAAGTTTTCATGGTGATACACAAAACAGTCAGAGAGAATAGAGAGTTCAAAGTCTAAAAAGAGAGAGAGAAAAACCAGACCCCTTTTGGACTTTTTTCTGTGAGTTCTCATAATCTGTTGAAATTAATTAAAAATCAGCCATGTTCAGAGTACCTGTACTGACCTTGCCCCATACTCTGACCTTCATCTTCTGCAGTTTAAAAGTTAAAAAAATGCCAGTTGATTTTTAATTAATTTAAGAAATTTAGCATTGAACTCAATGATAATGTTGGGCATGCTCAGTAAGAATGAACTGTCAGTGTTCTAAAAGCCAGACTCACAGCTGCTTGGCTTGGCTAATCAGGGGGCCACACCCACACCAGACCTTTATTCCACTTGAGACAGTCATGGCTTCCCCCAGAGAATCCTGGGAAGTGGAGTTTGGGAAGGGTGCTGAGAGGAGAAGAGTGAAGAGGAAGGGGAAGAGTGGCCAGAGTGGTTTAGCAGTCAGCCACTCTGACTGAAGCTCTGTGAGGGGAACAGGGCGTCTCCTAGCAACTCTCAGCACCCTTCACCAACTACACTTCCCAGGATTCTTTGGGAGAAGCCATGACTGTCTAAAGTGAAATAAAAGTCTGGTGTGGATGTGACCAGTGACAGCTTTGGTTTAAATTTGGGTGGGAGGCTACATGTCCCTGCTGTAGAATAAAAAGGTGGGGGAAACCCTGAAAAAGAATGATACTGTTCACAATGTTTTCCTTTTGGAAAGGAAAAGAGCTTCCCCTCTGCCCAGTGCCCATCCACCCAACCTCCTCCCCTCCCCCTGCCCTCCTCCTCTGCTCCCTGCCCCTCTCCCAGGGCAGTTTCATCTATCCTAAGCATGATTTTACAGGAGTAAATCCCACTGAACTCAAAAAGCATGCAACTGATCAAACCTCCCCTCCCCCTCCCTCCTATCCCCTCCCTCTTGCCCCTTCCCTCCCCCTTCCTTTGCCCCTTCCCCTTGCCTATCCCTTTAAATCCCCTCCTTCCCCCTCCTTCTCCCCCTCCCCTCTCCCCTCCCCCTCCTCCTGCCCCATGGTCAGTTTTATCTTAACCATGACTGTATGGGAGTAAATCCCACTGAACTCAATATGCATGCAAATGATCAGACCTACCTTTTCTCTCCTTCCCCTTTCCTCTCCCTTCCTCCTCCCTTCTTCCTTCCCTCCCATCTTCCTACTTCTCCTCCCCTGCCTAGTCCAGCCCTCCCTCCGTCCCTCCCTCCCTCTTCCCCCTCCCCCCATGGTCAATTTTACCTGTCCTAAGCATGATTGCACAGGAGTAAATCCCACTGAACTCAATAAACATGCAAATGATCAAACCTGCCCTCCTCCTCCCCTCCCCCTCCTTCATGCTTCCATCCCCCTCCTCACCTCTGCCCTTCCTCTTCCTCCCCTCCCCATCCCCCTGTGGTCAGTTTCTCCTATCCTAAGCATGATTGCAGGGGAGTAAATCTCACTGAACTCAATAAGCTTGCAAATAATCAATCCATTCTCAGCAAACTTGCACAGGATCCCATTTCTTACCTCCCGGATTAAAAAGCAGAGAAATTCACTAACAGGGAAAAAGCCCTTGTGGTTTAAGAACATACGTATACCAACAGATATTTCTATCAAACTTTTAAAAGCAGGGAAATTGGGCAGCTATAGTGAATGCACCAGGGGAGCAGGAGGCCTGACCCCCTCTCTGAGATATTTTATTGCCCTACAAATTTGTCCAAATGCAAACACAATTTGGGTTGGTCTTCCACAGTCCAATCCACTTCCTGTGTAGCTTGGAAGAATTTGATAATATGTGCCTCTGAGCATATGGACAGTGCAATCAGCCCAAATAACAGAAACAAGACATGTGCTGTGCTGATCTTGTTTCAGCAGGGAGGAAACAACAATATTAAGACAGTTGATATAGTTCAGGTAGTCACTTTAAATATGTTTGATTTACTTTGCAATTTTAGTGAAATTTCCTATAGTAAATCATTTTCTTTTGATTCTGTTTCTGTGAATATGTGAAGTACATCAACACTTTGCAACACTAAAAAATCTCCGAAAACAATTGTGGAATAATGGCACTGACTATTCTGCAGAATAGCTTCCAATGGACATGAGGAGTGTCTCAGTTTGCACAAGATAAAATAGTGGGAGGTGAAATATATTCTAGCAAATTTCTAGGTGTGCTCTATGTTTTTAATTGACCATGCTTACCTTTCCTTAAGTGGAGTAGTTTAAGCATAGCAGGCCAAAAACATGCATCTTGGGCAGGCCAAATTTGTTGTTTCCAACAGCTAGAGTCATTGCTTAAGTAGTAGCATATTGCAATCAGTCTGATTTTACATCAAACCACAATTTCAGATTCACCTATTAATGCATCCAAAATAGAAATAGAACATAACCTCCAGTTTGAAACACAAAAGGCTGTCTTCACCTTCATATGACATTGACCAATTAAAAGGCTTTGAAATTAATACAAATAAATTTGACACAGATTTCTAGGATGAATAATGAGAGAAATATAATTTTCTAGGTTAGATTTTCTGTAGAAACAGTGGTAACACAGGAAAGAAGCAAAGTAAGAAGAACAAAGTAAGAAGAACATACAAAATGTAATTATCTTTGGAGATGGCAGGTGTTGCCACCATTCACCTGCCTGCCTGCCAGCTACTTCAGGTGGAAATGTGTTGAGGCAAAAGCATGTTGGACAGTTCCTGGAAAGCTCAGACTAAAACCCGGAGCAGATTTCCTGCCACCATTGACATCGGAGTCACCATTCTCCCCTGCTTCCAGGGAAGCTCATCTGCCATGAAAGCATGTTGGACAGCTCCTTGAAAGTTTGGACTAAAACACAGGGCAGATTCACTGCCCCACTGACATTGGACCCCCCAGTCTCCACTGAGTAGTATAGCAGCTATTTTGCATGCAGACTTTCTTGTTAGAGCTGGACCTGTTTCTTCTCAGAAACACTGGAGAGCCGTTGCAGGTCAGTATTAGCAACACTGATCTAGATGAACCAGTGCTCCGGCTCAGTGTAAGGCAGCTTCCTATGCTCAAGAGTTGCCAAGAAGGCACTTGCAGACTCACATGCCTGAACTCAGTAAATATGCGTACAAAAATGTGTACTTTAGGAGAAATTTGTGTGGGTAGATTGCTTAAAAAGTGTAAATGGGGTGGAAAGGTGGTGAACCAAACTTATACTGGAAACATGAGAAAGTGGGAGAAACTGAAATGGGTCAGGTTCTGTGCACCTGAAAGTGCATAACTTTGAGATGAAGGATCTGTCTCTCTAACACAGAGGTTGCCAGCCTTTGGGAGTCTGTGGATGCACTGCAGACCATACACATACTACAAGCAAGCACATGCTGCACCCTATTCTATCGGCCCCAAGTCTAATTTCAGTGGGGAGAAAGGGCCTTGTGGGGGCCAGGAAAGACCTGTGGGGCACATGTGTGCCTGCGGTCACTATGTGGGCAACCCCTACTGTCTTTATCTCTGAGGTCAGATGACCTCTTTGCCACTACTTTTTCTGTGTATGTACATTTGTAAATGAAGGATGGGGAATCCTTAATTCCAGCCCTGACCAGCCCTTCATTAATGTCTAGCCCTCTGGATGTTGCTGGACTACAATTCCCATCATTCTCGACCATTGTCCATGCTGCCTGGGGCTGGTGGGAGATGGAATCTAACAACATCTGGAAGGCCACAGATTCCCTTTTGTTGCTGTACACAAAGCAGATATTACAAAGACACCATCGATCTCCAGTGTTTCCAACCAAAGGGAATTAACCCACCAGTCACAGGTAGATCGATCGATCGATCGATCGAATCTATCTATCTATCTATCTATCTATCTATCTATCTATCTATCTATCTATCTATCTATCTATCTATCTATCTATCTATCTATCTATCTATCTATCTATCTATCTATCTATCTATCTATCTATATCTATCTATCTATCTATCTGTCTGTCTGTCTGTCTGTCTGTCTGTCTGTCTTAAGGTTAAGCAATGTGGTGTTGTGCACTACAACTCCCATCAGCCACAGTGAGCATGGCTAATGTTCAGAAATGATGGGAGTTGTAGTCCACATCATCTGGAGGGTATCACTTTGGCTTCCCCGATCTATCTATCTATCTGGGAGGTTTGGGGGCAGTGACAGCGATGGACCTGATGAAGGGACAGCCAGGATATTTATTGAGCCCAACATAATACTGCCTAATGGCCCTTAGTGAGGAAAGACCCCCATTTCCCCAATGTTAGGTCCATCCAGTATGGAAAAATTATACTTTTTCTTGCGGCAGGGAGTAGGACGGGGAACTCACCCCAAAGAGGTGAAGCCAACAATTTCCCCTCTTAGCCAGGGGGGACAATGTGGGGGGAACTTGGTAGCAAATGAAGTTAAATACCCTATTGTCACAGGGAAATTAACACCTTATAAATCACCCCGACAGGCGCTGGTTAAGGACAATTTTCTTCCTGTCAGGTCTCCTGGTGCATGATGTATTGGACAATATTTCCCAGGCTGCGCAGAGAGGTTTAGGCCTGAGGTGTTGCCATAACAACATAATTTTGGTCAGAGGTTTTATCTATATTGTTCCCTTCTCAATATGGATATAATAGAAATATTTGGGGTCAGGTTGAACCTTGACGAGACAAAGATTCGGCTGCATGAAAAAAAAACCCTGCCACCCTAATGTGTGCAGGGCATAGGTCACAAGCAACTGTGGGCTTTGAGGTTAATACAGTTGTGATTGTGCGTTACGGTTGTCTCCTCTCTATCATCTCAGCTGGCCCTTTGAGTGAGCCTGCATGTCCCTGAAACTTTTCTCCCTCCTCCTCCTCCTCCTCACAGCATCCCTTGTCAGGTTTACCTTGCTCATCTCCATAGCAACCACTCAAAATGGATCCATGTTGCTGTTCCCATTTTACAGATGGGGGAAACCAAGGATGAGGGATAGCGGAACATTTTTGTGAGAGGTGCGTAATTTCCTTTTGAATGACCTGCCTTTCTGTGGTGGGCCCCCACAAATGTACAATGACTGGATGCAGAGGAGTAGTAGTAGTAGTAGTTCTGTGCTCTAAGGAGTAGTGTAGAAGTTCAGATACGGGCAGCTTCATCACAGAGAGGAGGGGAAAGCTGTTCCTGCCTGAGGAACTCAACGGTAATGCACAGGCTTTGCATCACTGTGTGCAGAAGGTCTCAGGTCCAATCCCTGGCACCTCCCATGGTAAGGATCAGGTTGCAAGTGAGGAGAAAGACCTCTTCCTGAGACCCTGGGGCAGTGGAGACTGGTGGCTCCTATGTCAGTGGCCAGTGAATGTGCTCCAGGTTTTAGTCCAAAGTTTCAAGCAGCTGTCCAAGGTGCTGAAACATATTCCTGTGGGACTCTCCTAAGAAATCTCTGCCTTCTTAACAAGCTACAGTTTCCCAGGATTCCTTGGGGAAAGCCATGACTGTTTAAGAGAGCCAGTGTGGCGTAGTGGTTGGACTATGACCTGGGAGACCAGGGTTCGAATTTGCACACAGCCACAAAGCTCACCGGGTGACCTTGGGCCAGTCACTGCCTCTCAGCCTCAGAGGAAGGCAATGGCAAACCACCTCTGAATACCGCTTACCATGAAAACCCTATTCATAGGGTCGCTGTAAGTCGGGATCGACTTGAAGGCAGTCCATTTCCATTTTCGTAACTGTTTAAAGTGATATCAGAGTGCTTGAAATGTATGGTGCAGATGTGGCCAAGGAATTCTATGCAGGTGAGTGTGCCCAGAATAGAAACCAAGTTGAGTTGCAGGAGGAGGGCTAGTCTTTCCTGATCAGCCTAACCTACCTCAGAAGGTCTTTGGGAAAAGAATGAGGTATAAAATGTAATGGTCTGACCAGGGTATGGTCTGAAGGCACATGAGGACACCACCTTGCTGAAGCTAAGTACATCTTGGTCTTGTTGGTGCCTGGATGGGAGATCACCTGGGAACCACATGTAAGCTGCCTTGGTTTCCTTATTGAAAGAAAGGCAGAGTATAAATGTAAATAAATAAATAATAGCATAAATATTTGTGGTTGATGCAGCAGCCAGGATCAGGTTGTTAAGCATGGTATTTGCTAGATCAAGGATGGGAAAATGCTTTGAACCTGAGGGGTGCTCATTGCCTTATGGGTAATCTTCCAGAGTTGGCATGGCAGTGGTGGGCAGGGCCACAGGCAAAAGTAGGCAGGTCCAGAGGCAAGCATGGGTGGAGCAACAGACATGACTTTTTCCTTTGTACGGTAGACTCGGTTCCAACCATGCAAATCTCAGAGGTTTCTACACACCAGAGATGGGGGAGAAATTTGATTCAGTTCACATTACAGCCACATTTATCAAATCTGTATATTCCGAAACAATATGAGACCCACAAGACAGGCATCCTTCAAAATTTGCACTTATCTGCATTGTGCAGGGCAGTTCTCCAACCAAACAGTATTTACGAAAATGTACATATTAAGCGAAGATGTGCTGGAAAATGAATATATTGGTGAAAGCAACGTATGAAAATTCATTACATTAGGAGAACTGCAAACATCTTTACATTAGTCAAAACTGTGTTTATTTGTAGTCAAAACCACACAATTGTATTTATTAAGAGAAATGCTGAAGAATTTTCACAAGGACTGTTTTTCTTCAAAAACAAATTGCCAATTGCTGCATCAATGTGGAGAACTGAATTTAAAATGGGAAGAATAAGAAACTGAGAGAACAAAAATGGAAAGACTCTCCTATCCCTACTACACATATGCATGCATGTGCACACGCATGTGCGCACCTCCCCACAAGTTCTCCATCCAGGCAAGCAAAAGGCATAATCACAGTTCAAAGACACAGTCCAGCTAGGCAAAAGTGCTCAAGATGGGTGCAGAGCAGGGAAACAGTGCAAAGGGGAAAGCCAGAAGCATGTCTGTTCAAAAGCGACGCTTTGGTCTCCTCTTCCATGCCTGCCAACTGGGCTCTACACCGCAGAGTCCAGCCATGTGTGACAGGAGTTTGTATATCTAAAAGCTGTGTTTATTAACTCCAGATAATTTTTGGCTAATATTAGCTTGCAAGCTCCATAATAACTTCTTCATCCCCACATCATAAACCTCTGACCTTCTCCTCCAGCATCTTTGAAGCAATAAAAAAACACACCCACCCATAAATACTTTGCGCCGGGGACTGACTGACCAGCTATTACAAACAGCAAGCAAGAAGGGGCACCGTGACCATATTTTCCCAGGGTCGTTACAATGGATTATATTCATGTGGTACGTCTGCGGTGACTTCTTTGCTTCTCTTTCGTCCTCAGACTGTCATCCCTCCCTGTCTTATTAGTGAACCTGAAGGATGTGTGTTCTGGTGCTATAAGAAAGGGCTGACATATTTGTCTGCTTTTTGGAGACCACTTTTTCTGCTTTGATGTCTGCCAAAGAAGCCCTGAGCAACCTCTGCTCCTTGGAGAGGATGCCGGGCATATTCTAGGACAGGTGGGGGACATTTTTCAGCCCAAGGGCCACGTTACCGTCTGGGCAATCTTCCAGGAGTCACATGCCAGTGGTGGGCGGGCAAAAGGCTAAAGTGGGCAGAGCAACGAAGATACATGTTACCTTTGTCCAGTAGGCTGGTTTCTATGCACGCTTGCACACACCTCGGCATCCTCCATCCAGACAATCAAGAGGCATTATCGGCATTCAAGGACACATTCCAGCCAGACAAAACCACTCAGGGTGTGAAGCAGGGTCACTGAGGGGTGTGTCCTGGGGAGAGTTCCAAGGTCCTGATGGAAAGACCTGGAGGGACACATTTGGACTGATGGGCTTGAGGTTCCCCACCTCCTGTTCGAGGATATCCACTGGGACTCAAATTGGGGGAGTAATAAAAGGGAGGGTCCCTTATTGAAACCCACCCTTACACTCAGTTTTAGCCAAATCCTGACCTCCACTCTGTAGCCTCTAAACTAAGGAGGCCCTCACCAAAGTTAGTAATCCAAGCACTGATGTGCACAGTTCATGGCCCAGGCCACATCCTCACTTTGTGTGAGCCAGGATTCAACAGGTATACTTGTCGTCCTTGTCATGGCAAGTCTGGCACCACCATCGGGCAAATGTGCTAAGTGACCTGCCTTCCTCCCACCTTTGAAGCAGCAGAGGTGGCCAAGATGGTCCATGCAGTTGCATGGTGATCCTTACCACCTCCTCAGCTCCTGGAGAACCTTGGCCATGCAGGGCCAAGCCAGCAACCTCCACCGGTCTTTCTTGTTCCGGAGCAGGAAAGGACGTCAGGGAGAACATTGGTGGCCATCATCACTGCTTGAAGGTGCCCTGTATACTTTTAGGCAATGCATGCTTCATTCACCTGGCTGTTCTCTTGTAGGTTGGTAGCACATTGGGCACCTCGGGCCAAAGGCAGTCCATGTCTCTTCAGGCAGTGGTGCCCAACAGTGAACACTCTCTTGGGAGATGTGGAGGGTGGGTGGGGGAGGAGAAGAGGAAGTTGATGACTATAATTTTTTTACTTGATCAGCATGGCTGTCTTCCAAATATTGTTGACCCCTGGACTGAGCGCACACTTTACACTTTACAACAACCCTGTGAGGTAGGTTTACACTTTACAACAACCCTGTGAGGTAGGTTAGGCTGAGAGATAGTGAATGGCTCAAGGTCGCTCAGGAAGCTTCACACCTGGAGAGAGATTTTATCCCTGGTATTTCTGGTCCTAGTTTTAACAACATTGCCATGCTAGCTTCTAAGGGTGGTGAGGTTTCCTTTTCACTTTTGGGTCTTGGAAGAGGACTTGGCCTCTTTTGTGTTAGAAGGTGAAGGGGCAGCAGTGTAGAGGTGAATCCAGATGTGCAGGGTCCCTTCATGACAGCCATGCCACACCCCCTCACAGCCACACCTCCTTGCTTGCTTGCTCTCAGTCATCTCAACACTCCTCAGTCCTTCCTGTATGTGCCGTCTTCCAACAACCATAGACATTCCTAGGAGCCAATCAGAATGAATGGGGATTAGCTACTGGGAAGAGTCTTCTCAGTGGCTGACTCACCTCCTTTCACTCTGACTGTCTTCAATCAGCAGGAAAGGACAAGGAAGCATGTTAGAAGATTCTTCACAGTGGTCAACACACTCCTCTTTCATGCTGATTGGCTCGTAGGATGCTGTTGACATAGGGACCCTGCTGGAATCTGCTCCCAAAAAAGTAAGGGGTCTAAGACCCCCCCCAAGATCCTGGACAACTACACTCCTGTGAAGGGGTGATATAATCCTGAGCATGAAAATGGTACCCTTTGATTGTGCATAGAAAGTCTCAGTGTGGGAAGACCTTGGCTTACGTCGATTGGATACAAAGGAGGATGAAATTTGTATCTGCTTGGGAGTTTGAAAAGTTGCATCTGCCTAAATGCCCTTTTAAATGCAATGCATGGGCTATATCTTCCTTTTCATCTAAGTGTCCCATGCCGGAGGCATTGCTGGGGTGAAAAGCAGTTAAAAAAGAAAGAAACAAAGAAAGAAAGAAAGAAAGAAAGAAAGAAAGAAAGAAAGAAAGAAAGAAAGAAAGAAAGAAAGAAAGAAAGAAAGAAAGAAAGAAAGAAAGAAAGAAAATGAATTGTTAGCCTTCAAGTGGCCATTAGGGACACAGATGGAGGGGATGGGAGGGGGAGAATTCTGCAAAGGTGATCGATTTGGGTGGGGTATATCAATTATGGAACCTGTTTGCTAAACGTCTGTTAATTAGAATTGAGGACGTCGATGGGAATTACGGTCTTGAATAAATACCACAACCAAACATATGGCTTTGTTAGACTTAATAGGACAATTACTGCAAGTTCGATACAAATTAATAATTTATCCTTGAAATTATTTTTCTCCAAGGTTTAAGTAATGTTGCAATCAGATCTATGCATTGGTATTGATGGGCCGAAGGAGCATTTGCAGCCGGAGGAAGGGGGAGACAAGTGGGCACTGAATTAGTTATGGTGTGATGGGGAGACCTGACTAGGAATGCCAGGGATCAGTTTGTGGTTCAGCTCTGGACCCACTATGCAAGAAGGAACACTCATCTCTTTGCATTGGATTGCGATCTCTTTTAGGGTATATTAGGTTTATTAGATTGACTGATTTATTAGAGTTTGTACTTGCCCTTTACCATCAGATCCCAGGGCAGATTACAACAATGAAATATACAATTATAAAACAATCACCTGCCCCTCATCCCAATCCTTATCCAGCTGTTGAAAGAATTGCACTGGCTGCCAATTAGCTACTGGGTGCTGGTTTTGGTGGATAAAGCCCTATGCAGCTTGGACCAGGACACCTGAAAGATCGTCTCACCCCTTATATACACAACCAGTCACTGAACTCTGCAGGTGAGGGCCTCCTGCAGATAGCATCTCATCAGGAAGTCCATTCTGCACAACAAAGGAAGCGGAAGTGCCAAAGTGTTAGGGCACTTACCCTTTGGAATTCCCTCCCCTTAAATATTAAACAGGCATTGGCTCTGTTGTCTTTTTGGTGCCACCTGAAGACCTTCCTCTCCCAACAAGCCTTTTAAGTGGATACCTTATTCCAGTCTGCATCTGTATTGTAAGTGTTTCTAAAGATGTTTTAAAAGATTTTTTGCTTTTAAGATTTTAAGTTGTTTGGTTTTTAAGATTTTTTAAAAGATGTTTATCACTTGTTGTTTGCCACCCTGGGCTCCCTTTGGGAGGAAGAGCGGGATATGAACTAAATAAACAAATAAATCAGTTACAACCATATATAAAAAAATTAAAAACAGTTCCATATACAAAAACAATCCCATATATAAAAACAATGCAAACATTTGAAAAACAATTCTAGATGTAAAAACAGTTACAGGTAATTCTGACATAGATGCAGACAGAGATTAAGATCTCCACCTAAAAGGCTTGTTGTAAGAGGAAGGTGTCTTCAGTAGATGCCTAAAAAACCACAGAGATGGTGCCTGTCTACTATATAACTGGAGGGAATTCCAAAAGGTAGTTGCTACAACATTAAAGACCTGATTCTATCTAATATCATGTGGCACAGACCTCCTGATAAGAAGATCGATGGGGTATATAATGGATGAGACAATATTTTATTTATGTATTGCTTCACACAAGAAGAAGTCCCAAAGTGATTTACAATGAGAATAAAATACAGTATAAAATACAGAATAAAATATAGTAGGAAAAATACATAAACCTATTAAAAACATGTTGTCGTTCACAAGTTGAATATGAGCCAACAGTGTAATATGGATACAAGAAAGGCAAATGCTATTTTAGGCTGCATTAACAGAAGTATAGTTTCCAAATCACATGAAGTATTGGTTCCTCTCTATTTGGCACTAGTTAGGTCTCATCTCGAGTACTGTGTCAAGTTCTGGACATCACACTTTAAGAAGGATGCAGACAAACTGGAACGGCTTCAGAGAAGGGCAACAAGGATGATCATGGGACTTGAAACAAAGCCCAATGAAGAGAGGCTGAAAGAACTGGGCATGTTTAGCCTTGAGAAGAGAAGACTGAGGGGAGATATGATAGCATTCTTCAAGTCCTTGAAAGATTGTCGCACAGAAGAGGGCCAGGATCTCTTCTCGATCATCCCAGAGTGCAGGACACGGAATAATAGGCTCAAGTTACAGGAAGCCAGATTTCAAATGAACATCAGGAAACACTTCTTAACTGTTAGAGCAGTATGACAATGGAATCAATGACCTAGGGAGGTGGTGGGCTCTCCAACGCTGGAGGCATTCAGGAGGCAGCTGGATAGCCACCTGTCAGGTATGCTTTAATTTGGATTCCTGAATTGAGCAGGGGGCTGAATTCAATGGCCTTATAGGCTCCTTCCAACTCTACGGTTCTGTGATTCTATGATATCAGAGTAAAAACATCCAATCAGTGAGGCTGCCCAAATGCTTGGAAAAACAAACATGTCTTTGTTTGGTACCAAAACGATGACCAAATGTGCACCAGATGGGCCTCCCAGGGAAGGGCATTCCACGGTAGGAACTATAGTCCAAATTACAGAAAGTTTATTGACAACTTTCTGTACAGGCTTCCATCAAAGATTCCGGGACAGTTTGCAACATTAAAACCAGAATATAATCGGAACAGGTCTCTACTTAAAAACACAATAAAATAGTAATTGGAGTAGCAGGAAGATTAAATTCTGATAGTGCTGGCCCAGCAGTAAGGCAGAGCGAGGTGGCTTCCTCGGGCAGCAGATACTCGGGGGCGGGGGCACAGTGATGAAACCTTGGAGGACAGCAGGTTCAGCTTCACATAGTTTTCCAGGTGCCACTCTTGCCTACTCTTGCCCGCATCTCTGTGGTGCTGATCTCTTGGCCAATCTCAACCTGGAAAAGGGATGTGGTAACAGGATATATGTGGGTGGGGGACACACAGAGGAGACCCCAGAGAGTGACATGCAGCCCTTGAGTCACAGGTTTCCTATATGTGTCTTCAGCTTCTTAGAGCCCTCCAATGCAGACTAGGGGCCCGATACTCTATATGTGTAAAACAATATCAGATCACTTTAAACAGTCATGGCTTCTCCCAAGGAATCCTGGGAACTGTAGTTTGTTAAGCGTTCCAAGATTTGTGAGGAGACCCATATTCCCCTCACAGAGCTACAATTCTCAGCGTGGTTTAACAATCAGTTCCTCTTCACAGACAACTGTAGGAGGGGAACAGTGGTCCCCTAACAGTTCTCAGCACCCTTAGAAAACTATAGTTCCCAGCATTCTTTGGAGGAAGCCATGACTGTTTAAAATGGTATATTACTGCTTTAAACATGTAGCCAGATGGAGCCAGATTGGGGACATGCAACATTGGCCTCTGCAATTGGCCGGGAGTATGAAACCTCTAGCCTGGCAATCACTGGGGATCACATTATGTCCTGCTTGCTGACTTCTCAGAGTCATGTGGCTGGACTCGATGGGCCTTTGACCTCATCCATCAGGGCCTCTTCCTAGGTTCTGCCCATATACTGTGTACACAGATCAACGGAGATCAGATTTGTGATGGTAAGAGGGAGGATAGGAGGTGGGGGAGGAAGAGAGGCGATGAGCTGTGTGCACGACTCTAATACCCAGGATAATCATGCACCATATTTCACCTTGGAAGTCTCTGTTCTGAGTGGGAGCGGTTCTTGTGTTGACGAGGCGGCATGAAGGATTCCTCCTGCTGCCTGTGGGTTGGCAAGTGGGAGGGAAGCATGAAAATCGATGAGAATATCAGCGTCTGTGGTTTGAGAGACACAGAAATAGACCGCAGCAGAGATGCATCATCTTTGACAGTCACCATTTCTGCCTTTGTGTCTTTCACCCACGAGCAGGAAGTGAGTCAAAGGACAGGGCTCCATTGTGTGTTCAATATGGGCCAGGGCCAGCCTGCACTCTTAAAATCTTGGCCTCTTCCTTGTAGCTCTTGTCCTTTTTTTAATATACATCTTACCTCTAGATAGGGATGGGAAGATCTCTCAATGGAAAAATCCTACCATCTTACCTAGGGGAAGAGATAGAAAGATCTGACCATTTTGGTTCTCTCCATTTCCCTTTTCCCCCAAAACTTAAATCCAGTTCTCCACATTTCTGTAGCAATTTGTGATTTTTTTAAAAAAAATCCTCATGAAAATTCTTCAACATTTTAGTGTGAATTTCACATTTTTGTGCAAAGACAGTGTGAAGAAAACAAATTTTGTATGTGGTTTTGACTAGCGTGCACATTTTTGAAAGCACTTCCTCCTAATATAATGCATTTTTGTGTGTTATTTTCACCAATATATTCATTTTTGTGCACTGTCTCCCCTAAAATATGCATTTTTGCAAGCATTGTTTGGTTGGAGAACTGCATCGCTGAATTGGGATAAGTGTGAACTGGGAAGGATGGGCATGTTTCTGTTTTCATAATGTTTTGGAAAGTGCAAACTTGAGGGACTAGGCTTTAAATGTGAATGGAATTGAATTTCTCTTCCATTCCAACCTTGAGGAGATCACATGAGACAGGAATAGAGAGATTCCAGCCTGTAGATCTAACATGCCCCACCAGGCCTTAACCTGGCACTCTCCCCAGACCACAGCTCCTTCCTCAAGGGCATACCCTACCCTATCCCAATGAGCTGCCTACACACCAGGATGGGGATGAAAATTGCATACTCCCCATTCTTCAGTTGACCGGTGTGGATCAGCTGAGGAGTGAGGAGGGCCTGATCTTCATCCCCGTTGCAGTGCGCTGGGTAGAGAGGTTTAAATCTCTACCCTGTGTGCCACTCTTGGGACGAAAACCACCCCTCCTCAGCTGATTGGAGCAGATCAGTTGAGAAGTGATGGGCAGTTAAGATTCCATTCAGAAGATTCACATTGTAAGAGGAACCTTGAAAGTTTTTCTGAGTGTAACTTTGGCAGCTGCACCAAGAAAGCTAGAGCTAAAAAGAAGAATCTGCAAGCAAATCAAAAGTCAGGAAGACTCTCCAGTTTCTCAGGTGCTGTTTTCGATTGTGAAATTTCAAGTTCAGACTTCAAATCTGGATACTGGATGTGAAATATTACCTGACAATTTGGAATCCAAATGCTTTTGGAGTAAGCTTACTTTTGCCTCTTTGTCAATCCCTCACTCCAAGCTGTTGGATGAGCTGCCATGATGTTCACAGAATATTTAAAAACATTCTAAGCTGTCAGGGGGAAACAGTCAGCAGTAGAATGTTGATAAACACTGTAGACTTTATGCGGGCAGTGAAACAACCTGGCTGAGAAACAACTTGCTTGAGGTCAAGAGATTGACAGAATTGCCTGTGTGCTGTAGATGGAGCTTCGAATGTTGGTATACTGTGAAGTTAAAGTTGTAATGAGATTAAAATCACGCAGGGAATGGATTAAATTTCATATTTTTATTTGAATTAACCAGCCAAATCTTTGGCTGCAGGTTTCTCATTAAGATACTAATGCAATATGCAAGTGAAACACACACACACACACACAGATAATAGGCACCATGTCAGTTAAGCAGACAAAGTGTGTGTGTGTGTGTTTGGTCTAGTACCTAGCACAGTAGTGTTAATCCTGATGTCACAGCCTCAGTGCCTATTTCATATGTTTTTGGTCCTGTCATATATTTTTAAAGATACATTGGGAAATCATAAAAAGGTGCACATCGAGTACCTTCATCTATCAACTGAAGTTTGTAGTCTTAATTCCCACAGAGGATTTGGGGATCAGTTACCCTATTTACTTCTTCTACCAGTCCACAATGGGTCAATTATCAGTACTAATAAGCCCTAAGCAGTTATGAGGGTTGGTCACTGTAGATGGGGCTCTCCGACAGCTTTATCTTCCCAGTTTGGCTTGACGAAGATGCTCTGAAATGGGTCTTCCTGGTTCAGAAGTTCTCTGAGCCTGGGCTAGTCAGTTCTTTCAAGGGCATGAAAGCAACATTGATGGTTTCCTATTGATCTGAACGCTGTACTGGCTGCATCGATACAGCCCAAGTAACCTAGAAATCACTTGGGAATCGACCAGACAGTAAACTGGCCAAATGATTTCCTATGGTGAGCGTGCACGCGCGTGCGCGCACACACACACACACACACACACACACACACACACACACGGGTGGAGATGGAGGGAATGAGTGGCACAAGATCTAGTGCAGGTGGGGATATGCACTCTAGAAGCACACATTCCTTGGGGCTGTGCCAAAGAGTGGGGAGAAGAAGGAAACTGCCTTCTCCAGCTCTGCTTTAGAACTGAGGAAAAAGATCCGAGCCTGCGTTCAGCTGACCTCAGCCTCCAACCAGTGCTGTAGTGGAGGCAGAATGCAGGAGAGTGCAGCTCTGGGACTCCCCCCCACCCAGAGTAGGAACAGTGATGTCATCTGTCAGAGCTCCAGAGTAAAGGATGGACTTTCCTGGTTCAAGCATATGAACAAAGTGATGAGGCTTTCAAGTAGGGATGTGAGGAGTTGCCAATTTCTGTTCTGGCCCGTGTTCATTGCATGCAGCGTTGTTTCCACTCTGCTGCAGTTTGGCTTCCGACAAAAATGACATTATTCATCTCTCTGTCTGCTGTGGCAGAATTTTATATAATTAATTATGCCATTAATTATGTTATCCCACACCATTCATTTCAATGGAATGCAAAGTCATCAGTTGTGTATCCTCTGTAGTCTGAAAACAGCAATGGTGAATACTAGTCTTGTTTGCTGGATTGATTTCTTTGCAGACAGGGGACAAATAAGGGAACATTGGCAATTTCTGATCCCATTTATGCTGGAATTCTCTGACATCCGTACTTTCAAGTTTATGACAGATTGGGCACACAAGGAGTTACCATTGGTCCCTCTTCCTCAGTATTATCTACACTGACTGGCAGTGGCTTTCCAGAGTTCCAGGCAGGGGAATCTTTCCTAGCCATACCTAGAGTTGCCAGAGACTGAACCTGTAACTTGCTAAACAGGTGCTGTATCACTGAACCATGCCCCCCCCGATTAGCATAGAGGAAGTCAGAGAATGAGGAAAATAATCAAGCAGAGGCTGGTCACTTCTTTCCTTTTCTTTGATGGGGATCCTACTTCACACTAGCACTTTAAGTGGTCCCAATGGTTTGCAAGATTGTTTGTTTTCCAATGAGAAGCTAAAGGTTGCCTTTCAGCTGGCTGAAGATCTTCTGTTAAAGCTCAAGTTGAACTGATGCAGTCAGAAGTAAGCAAGAAGGGATGGGGAGGGAGGAGGAGGGGAAGCAAGCTTGGCCATCAGTTCTGAAAGCTGCAGTTCTTATAATGATTAGCTGGAATGGAAACTGTTCAGGTAGCCTGATGGAATGGCTGTCACTACGTGAGAATTGAGAGGAGCCAAAGACAGCTGGTCTCACAGCAGAGGCAATGGGATAGCTCTGCTTCCCTTCTGTTCATGGGCTCTGCAGCCTGATGGAATTGCTGCTGCCAGATTACAGCTGTGGAGAGCCAAAAATGATGAAATTCCTTCAAAAAAATTGTCCTCCTGACACCTTGGCTATTACATATTACATGCCAGGAAAAGTCTGCCCTGTTCTCTTGGGCTTGTAATGGCCATTTGATCTGTCAAGAATCAATCACAGAAGGAACTAGCAAAGCCATAAAGGAAAGAGGACTTCTGAACATGGACAAGGTGTATTTCTGTCACTGCATTGCTCACCTCACTAATCTATATTGTTGTTGCTGCTGCTGCTGCTGCTGCTGCTGTTAATAATAATATTAATAATAATAATAATAATATCCTGCCCGTCCTCCCAGGAGGAGCCCAGGGCTGCTGAACTCTTAAGGTAGAACAGAAGGGCTGTGGCTCAGCAACAGAGCACCCGCCTTGCATGCAGAAGGTCCTCGGGTCAATCGTCAGCCTCTCCAGATAGGCTGGGAACGTCCTTTGCCTGAAACCCTACAGAGGGTGGGGAAATAAATAACCATTAGCCTGTGCAGCTATTACATTTATCCTAACTTCATCCCCTTTGATCCCACCTTCTTCTCTGTTACCCTTTAGACAGATCAAGTTAATTGATAATAGTTAATCTTATACATTAATGTGTTTAAAATGATTCTCCTAATCCAACCCCGTTAGTCTCTTCATCTGTTTAATCTAGTTAAAGCATTACATTGTAATCCTTAATCTGCGTACTGGAAGATTTCTCTCCTCTCCCCACCCCACTTACTCTCTCTTTTTACCTTCCAGCACCATTAAGTATGGGATTGATTAGGACAGAAGCTCTGGACCAAGGCCGCTGGGGAGAGGGATAGCAGAGAATTTCCAAGTGGCCAGTGGAGGCTGGTGGCTCCGATGTCAGTGAGGCAGTGAATCCTCTCCGGGTTTTAATCCGAACTTTCAAGGAGCTGTCCAAGGTGCTTTCTGTTTAAAATGGCTGAGGGTCTTGGCAGACCACTTTATTATTTTTCTGCCTGTTGTAGCAATTGTAATGTGTGGTGCTAGATATTGTTATGATTTTAAATTTATTTTTACAGACAGGCTGCGAACCACCTGTATTGAGCAGGGGGTGGGACTCGATGGCCTTAGAGGCCCCTTCCAACTCTATGATTCTATACTATGAAACTTGCGGACCACTGGTGGCCCACAGACCACAGTTTGGGAACCCCTGGTCAACATGGACTGGCAGCGTATCCAGGATTTCAGGGGACACTACCAGGCCTCCCTGAGCTGCTGGGGATTGAACCTGGGACTGTCTGGATGCAAAAAAGATACCCTACCAATGAGCTAAGGCTGTTTTATATTATTCCTAATGCCATGTAGTTTTTCTGTATCCAAAAATGGGGCAAGAATTCACCCCAGGTGCACTTTTAATTGCAGATTTTGCATAGAAGTAGACCTAAAATATGTTCCTTCTTGGACATTGCCACTTGCATGATAGTAAACAATATCCCTAAATTTCAGCTGTAGACCTTTTGTATTTTTTTTCTCACTGTACAAAAATGTTTGGGAGTAAAAATATCTCAAAATTTCTAATTGAACCCTTGTATGTGGGGTTCTTTTTTAAAAAAAATCCCATTCAATGTAACATAAAATTCCAATAAAACTGATCCAGAGAAGGAGACGTAAATACCCATATACAGAGTTTTCTTTCTGAAAACCCCAGAGTGGGTGAGACAGAAACTATCCCAAAGAAATTTCTAGTGATTCCTATTTTCGATCCTTTTAAAACTCCAGTCAGTGGAAAGTATTGGGAATGGAGACTAAATGTCCAGTGGGGTTTTTCAAATAAAAATGTACATAGGGAAGCACAGTTAAGATCCCCCCACTCTCTCTCACACGCACACACACAAGCACGTGGCTTGTTGTGGGGCATTTTACAACCCCGATATAAACTGGAATTTGCCTTGGGGTAGTACACTGTCCCCTAACCCTTCTGTATTACATTTTTGTGTTTCTGTTGAGGGTTTTTGTTTTTATGCTTGTCAATACTTTATTTTGGACTTGAAATTCTGCTAACATCAGTAAAAAAAGAAAGCAATTGGCCTCATGGGATTAAGGGGTGGGGCTTGTGGCATAAGGGATGGGCCTTTGGCATGCCTGCCTTTCTTAGCTCCACCTTCCAAGTTCAACCTTGATCCCCCCCACACACACACACCTTCCCTTTCATTTTCATTGCCTCCTCCTTTTCATCCTCTCTATCTCTGTTCTTCCCATCTGGGCTGACTGAAAGGAGAAGGCTTCTTCGTACCTGTTAACCATCTTGGGCTCACCATCCATGAAGCCACTTAAGACCTTCATTACTATGTGTGGCACGAGTTTAATGAAGTGGTTGAGCTCTTGTACGGCATAATGAGGAGTACTCTGCAAGGCTCATTATATTTGCTTCCCCTTTTCGGCAGATTCTGTTTCTGTATTCCAGAATTCAAAGAAACAATAACTAGAGAGAAGCCCTCCCTCCTTCAAAATATTATTAATAATAATGTTTTTTTAAAAAAAATAGAACACTCCTGCTTCTTTTGAAGTGATAACCCTGATTATGAATCCAGTGAAAGCTTTTGCTCCCATTGCATCTTACTGGAAATGAGGCTTAGAAGATCTCAGTGGCAACTGGTGCCCATTGGGACTGGTGGGTTAGAAGGTGACAAGGCATTTTTAAAGTAATAGCTGTGTGTCCAAATGGACACCTAGTCTTAGCTGTTGGACACCTAGTGGACACGAACAGACATATAAAATTTAACCAAGAACACAAATTCAGATTGGATTCTAAATAGATATTTTTGGGGGAGGGGGAGCGAAAGAAAACCTTTGCGGGAAGGTAAAGCATTGCTCTTTTACTACAAAGTATAAAGATGTATGGGAAGCTCACAATCAGTCCTGTGCACAATAGCCCTCTCTCCCACTTGTGATCCCCATGAACTGATCCCAGAAGTAACACAACAACCTCATCATAACTAATAGCCGTTAATAGCCTCATGCCCCATGAATTTGCCTAATCCTCTTTTAAAGGGTCTAGGTTGGTGGCCATGTGTCTTTTATACCTTTGAGCTTCCTCTCGTGAGCTGTGATCACATGAGCTACACCAAACAGCATTAGGGGTCATTGTGCAGCTCCCATTTATTTTGATGAGCAAGAGATTTTCCCACTGGATTGTTCATTAATGGGACTGAGTGTTTTTAGTACAGCTGCTAGTCCTGATGGCTCCATGCTACCTCCACATTCAGAGGCATTGTGCCTGTGGATACTAATTGCCGGGAAACATGAGCAGGAGAGGGCTATTGTCCTTGCGCCCTGCTTGTACACTTCCCAGAGGAATCTGATTGGTCACTGTGGGAACAGAATGTTGGACAGGTAGGGGCCTTTGGTTTAATCCAGCAGGGCTCTTCTTATGTTCTTATGTTTTTCCACCTCAAGCAGCAACATTCCACGGGCTGACCCCTGACCGTTAAAATTGTTGGCAAAGTATTGCAAATTCTGTATGATTCTGTCCCCAACCCTTCCTCAAACAACTGTCAGCAATCGTAATGCAAACTGTGATTTCTTCAGAGTGTTGTATTGTTGGTCAGGGCATGGAATATATAGCCCTGAATGTTATCTGAACTAACATTTCCATCTGGTTATAATTTCATCATCATCATCATCATCATCATCATTATCTTTATTTATACTCCGCCCTTTTTCCAAAATGGAACTCAAGGTGGCTTCCAGATTTCATTCTCCTTGCCAGATACCAAACAGGAAAACAGTTCATTGGGATGGAGAGAGAGAGAGAGAGAGAGAGAGAGATTGGGTGCTTTTTATTCTTCCTATATTTTCTATTAACCATGCTTTTTATTTAAAAAGAGAGTGAGTACCTTTTCTTTTAGAAATCTGCACATGCTCAAAGATATCCTCTCCTTAAACTGATTTGGTTTATTAGCCACTGAATTTATGTTCTGCCTTTCTCCCAAGGCACTCACATTAGCAAACATTTTGCCCCCAACCTCACAACGACCCTATGAGGCAGGTCAGAGAGAGAGAGAGACTGTGAGCTTCGTGGCTGTGTAGATATTTGAACTGGGCCTCTTTAACCTTAGTCTGCCCCTCTAACCCAGGAGTGGGAATCCTATGGTCCTCCATGTGTTGTTGGATTACACCTTTCCTCATCCATGACCCTTGGCCATGCTGGCTGCATTATAATGAGACCTGGAAGCCCTGTGGAGCTGCTGCCAGTCAGAATAGACAATAATGGGCTAGATAAATGAAGAAACTATATATGTAGGGGGGAGGGAGAAATTCAGTTCAGTTTGCGCTGAAAGGTGAACCTGTCTAATTCACATTTTCTGAAATAGTACACGAACTGAAACACAGCCCTCATCTGAAATTCGCAATTCTCAAAATTTAGCAGCACAGTGCTCCAGCCAAGCAATGCATACAAAAATGCATTTACTCAGGTAAAGTGTGCATGAAAATGCATACATTGGTGAGAAAAGTATTATGTTAGGGGAATTATGTAGGCATTATATTAGGGAAAACTGCTCTGCAAAAAAATGTGCTCATTAGGCAAAACTGCATACAAACCAGTGGCGGCTGGTGGCTCCATGTCAGTGGGGCAGTGGAATCCGCTCTGGGTTTTTATCTGAACTTAGATAGCTCTTTGAAAGTTTGGACTAAAATCCAGAGCA
This sequence comes from Rhineura floridana, assembly GCF_030035675.1. Classification (NCBI taxonomy): domain Eukaryota; kingdom Metazoa; phylum Chordata; class Lepidosauria; order Squamata; family Rhineuridae; genus Rhineura; species Rhineura floridana. The sequence continues at coordinate 28,347,963 of NC_084494.1, read as the reverse complement.
GACATGGAGCCACCGGCCACCACTGAGAGAAACGTGCATATTAGAAGAAGTTCACACTAAAATGCTGATGAATTTACATGAGGACTTTTAAAAATAATATCTCCGATGCGGAAATACGGAGAACTGAAGATTGGAAAAATGAGAGAGGACCTGAAATCGACCGATTTGCTCATCCCTGGGTATACAGCCCCTTCAATGGTCCTCCGATGCTTCAGGCAGAGAGTCTTTCTTAACCGTTGACATGAGGGCCATTAAACCGGAGATGGCTAGGCAGCCCTGTAGCCAGCCTTCCTTGTTGGGTGGGGCAACCATATTTCTAGGTGGAGCATTTTGGGGTTGGAGGCGCATAGTGCCAGCCAATCCCCACCGCCTTCACTAGTGGAGAGGATGTGAGAGCCGGGGCAGGGGAAGGGAAAGGCAGTAACTTTCCCCCCTCATTCCTCCTCCATGCAGAGTGTGTGTTAACTTACGTAATGAACTATGTAAAGGACAAGAATGAAATGACTGGCATATTTTTTGTTTCACAAGAAAAAAGGATATGAAGAATACAGTGAACAAGGAGATGCCAAAAGGTGTTAACTCATTCTTGAGGGTCCATTCTTCTAGTTTTGTTCCTGACCTTTAAATTTGCCTTGCTATTGTACAATCAATTGAAAACTTTTTGACTGGTTGCTATACAATGAAGTGAAAACTAATTGTAGAAAGCAATTGGATTTTTTTTTTTTTACTGGTTGCTGGGTGGATTTTTCTGCCCAGAAAACCTGGAAAAGTCTCATGCTAAGCTGCACACATTGGGAAAATCAGAAATTAGGCCTGAGTTACAGCCTAGGTGACCAGCCAGGTAGCTAGCTAGTTATACTGCGGTATTCCTCTAAGGCTCTTTGGATCCTTTGCCGTAAAGTACTCAAGAAAAAGAAGAAAAAATAGCCACTATGATTGTGAGCATAGTGAGTGCTTTAAAAGAGTAAAGGGTAACTTAGAGTTGATATTTTTTCAGATCACTTTTAAGTTATCTCTTTATTTTACCCTTTAGCTATAAGCACTCAATCCTGCTGTACTCATCACGTTAACTGAAGAATAGACAAACTCTTACTTCTTACTGATGGCACATATTCTTCTTTATTGTTGGCTGGATAGAGAATACAACTGAAGCTGAAACAGAAAAGCAGAGCAAAGTCCAAGCGGTGTAGTCTAACCCTAGCCAATAATACATTCTAATATTTAACTCTACTGGTCATATTACTATAACGGCTTTTTTTCTTTTTCTTTTTAGGATCATTTAAGTAATTAAAGGAGATTGTGATAATGAAAATCCATCCTCAGTAAGAGAAAGTTATGAGTGAGCAGGGTTTGGGGGGTTCTTCCAGATGAAGCTTTTGTTCTGCACTTGCCCCTCCTTATTTAATGAATTCTTCAGGGGGTCCTAATCTTAAATTGCTCCTGTTCTTAAAACAAGCTCATTCTTTAAACGGAGTCTGTTGTCATCTGTCAGGTCACAAATTAAGAAGACAATTTTACCAAAAACTCCAGGGGGGAGAGGAATGAGGCACAGCTCTAGGGTGCTAGGAATCTGCCTCTGGGATATTCTGCTTGCAGGCAGGCAGATAACCAGTGAGGTATGGTCCTTCTGGAACCCTCTTTTTTCTACCACAAAACAATGGAATGGCACTCTGGACATGCTTATAGGCATGTTTCCCTTAAAAAGTCAGACCACCGTATCTCTCTCCTTTTTAAAATGGATTGAGAGAGGAATCTAAGGGAAGAATCAAACAGGGGAAGGCAGAAGGCTGAAAACCAGGATTACACAACTCTCTGTTAAATCATCCCCCCCGGTGCAGTGGCAGCTGGTGGCTTCACGTCAGTGGGGTAGTGAAACCCACTCTACATTTTAATCCATAGGTTCAGCACATTGGACAGCTCCTCAAAAGTTTGGCCTAAAACCTGGTGTGGATTCCACTGCCCCACTGACATGGAGCCACCAGCCACCATTGCTTGGGCTATCTGTGAGTTTCCCTCACTCCACTCCAAGAAATCTCCTAGAGGGGAGGTACAATCAGGAAGACATACCAACAGCAACAATTGTCCCTTTTGTTTGTTGTTACTTTGTGTCTGCTAGTAATAAATACAATCGGTTTGGGTTTGGGTGGTCTCTGCAGGAGGTGGGGGCAAATCCCACAGTCCAGCTAAGGTTGGGGTAGAGGGTGTGGTGGTCCTGTGTATGTGTTGGAGGGGGACTGAATCAGGACTCCAGTGGTCTGTTCCTAGAGCATTGCTATGGGTTTCCTCCTCCAGTACAATGGACATAATGAATCCCTAATTAATTAAATGTCTGTTGCAACCACCATTAGCATTTGCCATTTATTTAGCAAATGAGTGATAGGCACTACACAGGAACAACAAGGCCCCTCCCCAGAGGGCAAGCTGTATGGCAGGAGTGGCTAACCTGTGGCCCTCCAGATGCTGCTGGACTAAAGCTCCCATCACCCCGACCATTGGCCAAGCTGGCTGGGGCTGATGGGTGTTGGAGTCCAAAATGTCTGGAAGGCAGCAGGTCAGGGAAAGCTGGTGCAGACCATCCCAGACTAGATGGACAAAGTATGATCTGGCATTTTGAACGGATAACAAAGTCTGAGAGTTCCTTTCTTCGCTTCCATTGAATCAGGCTGCTGTTCAAAGGACGGGAGCAGAGCTATAAATACGGTGGCAGATCAGATTACTCATCCTAACCCATTCTGTCTAACAATATGCCCGACTAATATGAGCAGCAGCATAGCTAGGGATAGCTGGTGCCCATTGAAACTGGCAGGGCGGAAGGCAGGCAGCCCAACTGTAGGAGCACCCAGAGCCAATGATGGGCAGAACCAATTAATTCTGGTTTTGTCCCAATCCTCCTCCCTGCTGAGTTCTGCAAGGGCAACCCTGAGGCTGAGGAGGGTGAGGAAACTGATAGGCAGTGCCACCCCCTATACTGTGTAAGTAAGGAAGTAGGGGGCTGGCTGAGGGCAGACTGAGTTTGGGGGTGCCCCACTTGTCCTAATGGACTCTACGTATAGTGTAGTGCCTGAGAGTGAGGAACAGGCCAGGATCTCCTTGGTTTAACTTTCACCTGTGCCGTGAACTCATGTCATGGCTTTAGGCCAGGAATGGGGAATCTTAGGCCAAGGGGCTGAAAGCGGCATTCCACATCTCTCAGGGTTCTCCCCAGCCTGCCCCTCTCACTGGCCCTGCTCTGCCCTCTCTTGTCAAGCCTGTCTGAAATGCATCCCTGAACTGGGACGAGGCCTCTTGCTCTCCTGAATGGAGAATGGAGAGACGTGTCTCTGTGCGCATGGACATGGATGTGGTAGAAACCTGTGGCTTTTGTGTGCTTGGAAATGGAGCTTGCTGTCCAAAGGTACGAGTCACATCCATTGCCCCACCCACTTTCACCAGGTCCTCCCTCTGAGGGAGCCTCGGAGGGTGGTTACAAGGGATAGGGCCTTTTCAGATGTGGTTCCGCATCTGTGGAATGTGCTCCTCAGTGAGGCTCTTGCTGACATCTTTTCAGCGCCAGGTAAAGACTTCTTTATTCCAGGCATTTGATAGACTGAGATGATGCTTATATTAGTATGCTGCAAAAAAAGAGAGTCAAGGGGGCCCAAATATCTAAAAGCTATAGTCTATTAGAACAAGACATATGAATAGAAAATTAACAATATCTAAAAACAGAATTTATTATAAAAACAAATAAATGAAATCTATTAGTAGAAGGATAAATGATACAAAAATGCACAGGTTTCACAACACAAAGAATACATTATCGTTATCATCATTATCATCATAATTGAAATGGAAATAAACTGCCTTTAAGTTGATCCCAACTTATGGCAACCCTGTGAATAGGGATTTCATGGTAAGCGGTATTCAGAGGGGGTTTACCATTGCCTCCCTCTGAGGCTAGTCCTCCCCAGCTGGCTAGGGCCTGCTCAGCTTGCCACAGCTGCACAAGCCGGCCCCTTCCTTGTCTGCAGCTGCCAGCTGGGGGGCAACTGGGCTCCTTGGGAATATGCAGCTGGCCCATGGTGGTAGTGATTTTAACTGACCCTTGACACCCAGGAGACCCGAGCAGGGATTTGAACTCACAGACTCTGGACTCCCAGCCAGGCTCTCCTCCCCACTGTGCTATACCAGCTGTTTCATCATTATCATATCATCATCATTATATCCTGCCCTTCCTCTTAGAAGGAGCCCAGGGCGGCAAACAAACACTCTAAAACATCTTAAAAACAACCTTTAAAATATATTAGAAAAATATATACATAAAATGCTCTAAATCTGAATGGGAGAAAAAGCTGAGCAAGAACTATGCACGAATCAAAGTAGGACAGGGCCTGTATATAGCACATAAGAATGTACTATATGTGTGTATAGTTCAATCAATAATCAATATTGTTTGCACAGTTGATTTTATTGCACAGTAGCCTATCTGGATTATGTGCCAAATGCATTTCAGTTTCTTAGACTTCTTCGGCAGCCTGTTCTGTTGTAGTGTCCTTTGGACATGAGTTCACCTGATACAATTATAAATAATTTTATAAAAATATGTATATTGAAAGCAAGCAATAAACAAACTCCCCCCAATGTGCTCAATGGTTTAAAACCATATTTTGTTCACCACTTGCAATCTAGGAATTGCTTTGTAAATATGAAATAAAGCAGTCCTGTTATCCAGTAATTGCTAGTGTATGCCATATTTTTTGATAATCTGTAAAAGAGAGTGCATGGAAAATGAGTAGCCATATCCCAAATATAAAATATATATGTAAGTATATTTTTAAAATCATAAAAAGCATGATATTATATATTTATTTTGGTTTTAACAATGTTGTAAGTCGCTTAGAGACCTTCAGGTAACAAGTGACTAATAAATCTAATTAACAATAATAATAATTTTGCATTTGGCCCCCAGAAGAAAAGATTACCCAACCCTGCTTTAAGTAAACCTCAGTCTCCCATCTGCAACAGGAGGATCATACTGACCTACTTTGCTGAGTTACTGTAAACCAGATCACAAGAGGATAATGAACTGCTTTACCCTCAACAGCACTATTCAGTGATGCTAAGTATTAAAAATAATATTCTCCTTCATTTTGTCAGCACAGCCAATGGGGATTTCCTCTTTAAATTCATATTTCTGGCACTGTCGAGGGTGCAAGACCACTGGGGCACATTGATTCTGGCTTCAAGGTCGTTCTTGCTCCTGCCAAGTGGCCAAGGACCAAGCCACAAGAGTTGTAGGTGGTTCTCCTGCTGCGTAATGCTTGCTGTTTTCTATTTCTATTGCAACGTCTCTTGATCTTGTGTTTTATTGTGTTTTTAACTCGTCAGCCACTTTGAAGGCCCTTGGGTGGCAAAGCAGCCTCAAAACATTAATATAATCAAATAATATATAAACAGCAGACGGCAACGAATTTGGAAAGACAGCGGCTGAGTTATTTCCTAAGAAGTCAACAGTTAAATTGAAATTAGGATATGCGGGGGGGGGGGAACGAAGGTGTGTAAATTCTAGATAGCTCCAGTGGGTAAATTACACAATTTAGCCAAAAGGCATTTATTATAGGAAGGAATGGGGAAAGGTTTGGTGCAAAGCAAGACAACTCAGAAGGGAGGGGGAGGGAACAGGAGAAGGGCAATTCAATCTCACATGGTATAATTCCAAGAAAAACTCCATGTTTTTTTAAAAAAAACATCCAAGGGTTTCTGCCATCTGTACGTATGGGGCACAGATATCTGGAACACATTTTGCCAGTTTCCCCACTTTGAGCAGAAGATGCCTCACTGTAAGGCTGGTCTCCTTCATGGCAAATCCCTGGCTGTGCTCCAGAGAACTTCATCAGTAGACTGCGTTCATTCACTATGCTGGGCACCTGAATCTGTGCATGTGTTTATCTGCCAAACCAACTGTCAAGGGCAGTGCTCTTGTGGAGGTGCAGGAAAAATAAAATGAGGGCATAGAATTCAGCTGGCTGAGAATCTCAGTTCTCTCTCTTCTTAAAAGCAAGTTTCTAGCCCTTATTGTCACAAAGAACGTGCAGGTGGTGTATGCTGAAATCTTAGAAGTTCAGAGAGTTGTCATGTGCCTTTCCTAACTCCTTACCCTGCCTAACTGCAACACAGGAGAAATAGTGCAGTTTTGGAAGGCAAATAATTGTACACATTTTTAAGGCAAGATTTGAATTGTCTGGGTGCAGAGTTTTATCTATCTATTTTTTTGCAGTAAAGAATATACACACTCCTGGCTTGAATGTTATCACTCAGCTGTTTGTGATGTGCGTGTTACACAGTGTGTATGAGCGGTAGGGGATGTTTTCAAACCCAGGATCCCAGCAATCAGTTGACGGATCTGGACCGGGGTCAGGAGTACAGCAGACAAAGGCAAAAACTAGATTCCTAGGGCTATATGTGGGCTGGGCAACTCCCCATTCTGCCAGCCAATTAGAGGGCTGATGTTGTATCCTCCCGTTTTTTTCTATTCCTAAAAAAAAAAGAGTATGGGAAGCCTGCAAACTAGTTCCCAGCTCCAAACCATAAAATTCCTTGTTCAATATGATTGTGGTAATATCCATATGTTACAGAATGCACCTACTGAATCCATCCAGAACGGATCACAGAGGGCAGCCTCTGTTGTTTAAAAACTGTGCAGCACTGTTGTGCAGCCTTGTAAACAAGCCAGCAGACATTACTAGCCTGCTATGATGCTAGTAGTCTGTGATTCCCTGTTATCCATGGGAAAGGAGAAGTCCTTTCGCCTGCAGCCTACATAAAAACATAACTTTTAGCCTCTTGGCATGCTAGGGAAAAAAGCCTTATACTAGACAGGCAGAGGAGGAATTGAGTAATGCTTCCCACCTCTGTCATGAACCTGTAATGGTCATGAGTTATTAAAAATCTAATAGCAATACTTTGGCTCCAGTAAGGGACTCTGGGAGACGGTTACAGTTGGAAAAGACAAGCCTTTGCCAATTTGCAAATCTGAGTTTCACTTCCCAGCTGAAGATGGTTAGAGAAGCTTTAACAAGCTGCACCTGTTTATCTTTGCTGATTAGCAAGTGCCTGGTACCCAAGGTCATCCTTGGCCTGTACAGTTGGAAAACACAGTTGGGAGGGGGGCCTGAAGGCGCGAAAATGTGAGAAACATCGAGAAGAAAGTTACATCAGCCAATTCCTGATTGGTCAATTAATCTTGGACCGTTAGGATCCTTTTCCCTTAAGTATAGGGCTAGAGACCCATAGCCTTTGTTCTCTGTTACACCACATTACAACTGCTGGGCACCATTCCTCGAATGGGTTATGTGAGAGAATGAACGCCACCATTAATCGAATGTTAAGGGCGTATGTGTTAGAACATCCTAAAGATTGGGATGTAGCTTTACCTTTCCTGATGTTCGCCTATAGGGCTACTCCCTCTGCCAGCTTGGGCTATAGCCCCAACCAGCTAGTTTTTGGAAGGGATCTGGTGGGGCCTTTGTCATTGCTCAAGAATGAGTGGGAAGGAAGGTTGGAAGCTATGCCTGTGTCGGTAGTAACTTACCTCCACAATTTACAGAATATTCTAAGAGATGTTTTGGCTGTCGCTCATGAGAATTTGGGGGAGGCTCAACAACAGCAGAAGGCCCATTATGTTGCTCAAGCTAAAGAAAGACAATTTGTTGTGGGGTCAGACATTTTGGTACTAAAGGCCCAAGTGGACAATAAGTTATCGGTGGCCTGGGAAGGCCCTTTGATTGTCAAGGCCCAGTTGACAATCAATTATTTGCTAACTGACCCTAAATCCCATAAGAAACCTAAAGTATACCATGTGGATATGATGAAGCAATATTTTTCTAGGAAATACCTGGTTTTGACTTGCACTCCTGCTTTTGAGGTTGCTGAAGACGCTTTATCTCGTTTACCTGTTCCAGTTGACTGATATTTGACTTCTGCCTATTCCACTGACTGATTTCCCGGCTCTGATGACCTCTGGACTGTTTTTAGACCTTGTTTTATTCTTTTACGCTTTTAACATGTTTTATGGACTTTTATAAGATTTTATGGCTTATGACCTTTTTTGAACTTGGACCAGCTTTTGGATTACCCCATTTTTTATTCTATTTCTTTATTTTTTAATAAAGTCTTCTTTTCTTGGTTGTTTAGGGGTCCCTTAATTTTCTTGCTGTTATTTTGTAACTTTGTTGGATTTTTTGAATATATTTAGAAGGCATAAGTCAAGAAGTAGCTCACCTGCTTAAAATGTATTAATCCTTTCTTTTTTTTTATTGCTGTATATAGTGCAATGTCGATATATTGATGGAATTTTTGATTGTTCCCTTATCCCTGGTTGCTGTGGCGATGACGCAGAACTATCCAGAGTTCTGACATCATCTTCCCGAAAAGGGGCGTGTCATGAACCTGTAATGGTCATGAGTTATTAAAAATCTAATAGCAATACTTTGGCTCCAGTAAGGGACTCTGGGAGACGGTTACAGTTGGAAAAGACAAGCCTTTGCCAATTTGCAAATCTCAGTTTCACTTCCCAGCTGACGATGGTTAGAGAAGCCTTAACAAGCTGCACCTGTTTATCTTTGCTGATTAGCAAGTACCTGGTACCCAAGGTCATCCTTGGCCTGTACAGTTGGAAAACACAGTTGGGAGGGGGGCCTGAAGGCGCGAAAATGTGAGAAACATCGAGAAGAAAGTTACATCAGCCAATTCCTGATTGGTCAATTAATCTTGGACCGTTAGGATCCTTTTCCCTTAAGTATAGGGCTAGAGACCCATAGCCTTTGTTCTCTGTTCTCTGCCTATGCTGACTGGCACCAGAGTTCCAAACCTTTCTGCCTTATGGTTCCAGGGGTTGCTTATGGGAAGGCAACCTATGTCTGGTTCCATTGCTTTATGTTGAACATCCATCTCTCTTAGGAGAGGTGCCACGCAACCAACTACCTCGTGTGTAAGTAGTTAGGTGAGTTAGTTTGTTATTTTCTTGTTGTGTGTATGAATTCTCTTGTAAGAACCTAAACCCCTGTTGGGTGAATGGTCTTAAAGGATTACTTGCTGCTATATGTAATGTGCACTTATATATCTTAATAAAGCTACTTCTATTTAACCTGGTGTGTTCAATTGAGAGAAGGGGTGGTTCTGGATTCAGTACCTTGACCAATCTCAGTCACTAACTACCAAAGAGGGTTAAGAAGTTAAAGGCTTGGATTTTAAGTGTTAAACCAGAGGTGCCTGGCAAGGAGTGTAACTGTGACTCTTGCCTTTTAGGACCTTGGTTTTATATATCTTTTGGGCTCAGAGATCCCCTGGCTCTGAGTGGACCAGTATACAGGGGTGGTGGCAGCCTACCTTCTACCTTGCAGGGTTGTTGTGAGCGTACACAGCCTTGGCAAGGGTGAAGTAATAGCTTTTTTGGTTCCAGTCTCATTTCCCTAAGGGTGGGGGTCTGAGTCTGATGCATGAACCCAGTACCTTGAGGGTCCGGGGGTCATGACAACCTCTGCCAGCCCTCTGCATTTTCATCCTGGCTGCAAAGGGGTTTGCTTTCCCCTGTGGCTACTCCAGAAACTGAGTGGGCTGTTGCAGAAGGGATAGAGCAACCTGTCCTGTCACCTCCAACCCTGTCAGTTGCCTGCATGGAATTTCATGCATTTGCCTTCCATTAATTCCTGGTCACCTTTGATTAAGGTACAAGACTAATCTTGTGGGTAAGCGAGACCTGATCTTGCAAGGAGAGACTAACATAGGGCCTCTGTTAACATGTTAAGCCAGACCCATTTCCTTCCCCCTCAGAAGAATGCAAATGGCAACATGACTTATTTCTAGGGTTGCCAGGTTCAGGGCCTGAGACTGATCCTGTATCTTTAGGAGAAGAGAAAGTCAGCCAAGTGCAGGTGTTCTTGCAACATTGTAATGGGAAAAACCACAAGATGGAATTCTCCCTTCCCCCTGCACAACTTTTAAAGATACAGAAGACCTCTTGGTTGCCAGGCCCGGCCTCTTTAAAAGTTGTGCAGGGGAAAGGGAGAATCGCACCTTGTGGTTTTTCCCATTACAGTATTGCAAGAACACCTGCACTTGGCTGACTTTCTCTTCTCCTAAAGATACAGGATCAGTCTCAGGCCCTGAACCTGGCAACCCTACTTATTTCCCCACTCTAGCAACAAGATTGCCTCCTGTTGGTCATATGGAGTTGGCATAGTGTGCTGATTCAAGGGCAAATTAATAAAGTTCATCTATTTATGGTACAGAAATGCCCTTAATTAATGATGACAAGCTTTACTAAACCTGAGTTGCTGGATTGCTGACACCTGAGTTCTTGCAAGGGCTGCTTAGCTCAGGATTTGAAAACAAAATAGAATAAGAAAAAGAGCAACATCCTATGAATGTTAGTCCAGGCTTTAAGCCCAGCACCAGCCCTTTCTTTCTGCCATTTTGGATAAGAACAAGGAGCCAGCACCACCTTGGAACATGCTTTCTCTCCTGGCTGTCTCAGCAATCCTGCCATCTATTTCCTACCCACTCGGATGCTGCTATCAGACTGATGGGGCCAACCTAACCTGACCCTCCTGCTTTGCCCCTACTAGATCAGCCCAACGGCCCCCATCTAGCCTTGAAGTGTGAAATTTGATTACCACGTCCCTATCATTAGCCTCATTGCTATAGCAACAGATGTTATTAGCAGTCATAAAATTCCCCAACCCCTTTATTAAATCTAACTGCAGAATTTGACTCATTGACCTGCTGTGTCTGCTGCAGCTGTTTGGTAATTAGAGTATGGAGGGTTTGGAAGTGTCATCCCTTGGGCCTTTTTCAGCTCATGGAGAGGATGCCAACTGGAGGCAGGAGTTTTGGGATTCCTGCTAGCTCTAGGAGGGAGCTGGGATGCCATGAAGGTGAGGTAGGATTGTCATCCAGAGTGAATGCCTGTCTCTTTAAAGACCCTGTACAATAGGGGTGGAGACAGACATTCTGAAGGCGGAGCACATTCCACATTGCCCTCTCCTGCTAGCGGGGCTGGGTAGATGGGCTGGATGGAAGAGAGGGGAGTGCCTCCTGGACCTTTCACAATGGTGTTGAACATTGGTCTTCAACTGGTGGGTCACTGCTGGATCACAGCCTGGTCCAAGGTAGGTTGCAATGGCAGCTCTACCGCCAGGGATGTAAGCATTTTCCATTCTGCCTTGTATCTGTCACATGCAGCACTGCTTCTCTTCTGCTGCAATTCATCTGCCAAAGCTGTGTTATTTGTCTCCCTGTCTGCTGCGGTGAAATATGACTTACATAACTGATGTAATTAATCACATCAATTACATTGTTGTTACGTTATTCCACCCCATTCATTTCAATGCAAAAGAAACACAGAGCAAATGGAGGAAAATCTGTAATCAATTACATATCATTTGTGGACTGAAAACAGCAACAGTAAATGTCAATTGTATTTGCTGGCTTAATTTCCATTCCAGACATGGGACAAATAAGCAAACATCAGAAATTTCTGCTCCCATTTCCCATGGAATTCTCCAACATCCTTAATGACCACCATACAAATGTATGGGGAAAAAAGAAAGAAATGACTGCCCGGCAGTTGCTGATGACTTTACCCTAGTATATATATTTTGTACACCTTGCTTTGCTGGATAACTGCAGAGCAAAATTCAGAGAAGTGTGAATTTTGAAGAATGGCTATGTTTTGATTTATGTATTGTTTTGGAAAGTGTGAATTCACGAGGTTCACTTTTAAATGTGAACTGGATTAAGTCTCTCTCCCAACCCTAAGTACAACTCAACTGCAACAGGAATCTGTTTTATACTCTTTCCTACCCAGGAGAATCCAATAGTCTGGGTGGGTGGAGTCTGCCAGGGTGGGTGGAGTCAGTTCAGAGCCTGAGAAGCCAGCACTTGCACTTCACCAGTTCACCACATGGGGCAGCCATATCCAGATCTAACAATTCCTTGGCAGAGGTACCCCTCATTTGGATGAGAGTGGGTGAATGGATCTGGGGAGGAGTGTTGTGGGAGGGACAGCACCCTCTCCTACTGTCTCTGGGCTCTTAAAGAGAGGGGCACCACTTCCTGGGGGATGGTTTGGCAGCCCAAGATGGTGAGGAGTTTTGAGTTTGCATGCCCACAGGTAATGCTTTCATCCAAATTGCTTTTGGATTCCCTCAAATTCAAAGCATTAAAAATATCCATAATTAAAATGTGCAATAAAACAAACTCGTTAAAAGCATACCAATTAAAACAGCGAAAAAGAATTCAATCAGGGGGGTCAGGTTCAAGGGAATGCTTGCCTAAAGAGGTGTGTCTTCAAGAGCTGGCGGAATGCCAGTATGGATGGAGTATCTTGTATTTCAGGAGGGAGGGCATTCCACAACACTGGTGTCACCAGGGAAAAAGCCCACTTCCATGTTTCCACAAGCTGATAATCAGGCTGTGGCAAAACAAACTAAATATGCACAGGATTGCTTTGTAATTACTCATAACAATCAGGCTGCAAATAGAATTAGTGGTTTGGCTAGAAATATAGCCTGAGGAGGGAGATGGAGGGGGATCCCATGTGGTCTGAAACACAGGGGCTGGAGGAATGCTGCCTTTCTGAGATTAATCCCTGGGAGCAACTTAAGTACCAAGTTCAGGTGAAGCGTGGTTGTCAACTGTTTGTTTAAGGTAGCATACATGATTTTCTCCCCATATTATCTTCACAACAACCTTGGGAGGTGGGTTAGGCTAAAAGGCAGTAACCGGTTCAAGGTCACCCAGTGAGCTATGTGGCCAAGAGTAGGGATTTGAACCTGGGACTCCTCAGTCCTCATCTGACAGTGGCATCAGGTCTTTAGCAGATGAAGCATCCCCTAACCCACAGCTGTTAAAAGCACAAGGACCCTGCCCAGGAAGGGTGGGGAGTTGTCAGTGCTGTTGAAAGAGCAGGAATTAGAGCAGGAAGAGCAGGTATAAAATAGACATCACAAACATTGTAGGTAGATGGACTGAATGAAGCAGAAAGATGGGGGGGAGAACTGTGCCCCCCTCCTTCCAATCCAGCTCCCTAGGAATCACTCATATTAATGATCCTTTCCCTATCCCAGAAGCTGAGTGGTTCATCGCTAATGGTGTAAAGAGGAGCAATTAAACCCCTGGTAATTAGCATCCATCGCCAGCTCTCCAACATCAGCGTTTCTGGAACGGTGAAATTGTATTGAGGGTCTCAGGCTCACTAGGGGGCGCCCTCATTACAGTCACTGCTGGCCCCTTATTTCCCACCCCCAATGGCTTGTAGTGCTGAACTGGGAGGGGGGCAAGGTTGCCTCTTTCCTCCTTAAGAAAAGGGCAATTGCAGATGGAGAGATAGCCTCTGGCATTGCCACATGTTTTGGCTCTGGTCTGCCACTTGTGGTTTTTCATAGCATCTAAGTACATGGAAATGTAACAGGGTGAAGCTTTTCCTGGCCATGAGATGGGGAAAAGCTTCACCTGGTAAATTTCTGGATTTCAGATATTTAAAGACAGGGGAGCAGGATTTTTGTTGTTAAATGTAGTGATCTTGTATGTTTGCTGGGCCACTGGGGTTGCGTTCCTCATGTGCCCCTCTCCACTTGGCTTTTCCCAGAGTCCAGAGCTACTCTGACTGTCCAGATCTTGAGCAGGGATCACTTTGGAGTAGGACTGAGGAATCTGCAGCCCTCCCGGTCTTGTTGGACTACAACTCCCATCAGCCCCTGACCATTGACCATACTGGCTGGTATAGCCAGTAAAAGATCCAGTAAAGATCTGGAGGTTATATTAGTTACCCCTGCTCTTGGATCTTGGGCAAATGCAAAGGATCTAGAACAGGGGTAGCCACAGATGTTGATGAAATCCATTCTCATTGTGCCTGTTCACTGGTCATGCTGGCTGGCTGGGGTTGATGGAAGATGCAATCCAATGACAACTGGAAGGCTACAGATTCCTTATCCATACTTGTGAGGCACCAGTGAAGTCCTGCGTGTTGAGGAGTGCAACCCAGAATCCCTTGCAGTGTGGCAGAGGATGTTAGGGCTCAACAGTGTGTGTATATTTACCCAAGGCTTGGAGTTCCAGCCTCTGGTTGCAACATTGCAACTAGGACTCTGTACCATGAGCTGCTAGCCATGATGGCTATATTCTGTCTCCACAGTTGGAGGCAGCATGCGTCTGAATATCAGTTGCTGGGGGCAAACCACAGGAAGGGAGAGTGCCCTTTGTCTCAGATCCTGCTTGTGGGCTTGTCATTGGGGCATCTGGATGACCACTGTGAGAACAGGATGCTGGGTTAAATGGACCATGGGCCTGATCCAGCAGTCAGGCTCTTCTTATGAGATAATGTTGTGGCCAGTGTGGCATAGTGGTTAAGGTGCTGTACTGTGACCTGGGAGACCAGGGTTTGAATCCCCACACAGCCATGAAGCTCACTGGGTGACCTTGGGCCAGTCACTGCCTCAGAGGAAGGCAATGGTAAACCCCCTCTGAATACCGTTTACCATGAAAACCCTATTCATAGGCTTGCCATAAGTCGGGATTGACTTGAAGGCAGTCCATTTCATTTTTCAAGGATCTTTCACAGTATGGGACTGCAGTTATTTATTTACCCTTCTTTGGAAGGAAGGGTGGGAAAATAACAACAACAATAACAATAAAAGTCATGCACATCCTTCAGTGTTGTTATTCCCATTTTAGAGATGGGAGACCTGCTGCAACTGTGTGAGAGAGTGTGGGAAAACAAGAGTTCCTGTCTGCAGGCTTATCGTCTAAAAGACCTGATCCAAAAAGAAAAAAAAGGGGTCCAGTATACATATCATTCAAACATCATTTAAAGCCATAACAAAAATAACATCAGAAATTATTGCACTGCAGAAGCGGGCATGGAAATAACCCGTTCTAAACTTGGCATGTTTAACCCTTCCCTCCTGCACCATTTTCCTGGTTGAAATCGCCCCACCACATGCTGCTCCACTGTGCAATATGTAGGCAGCTGGCAGTCTGACTGTTTCTCCTTCTAGCCTGGGATTACCTACTCTGATTGGTAGCAGCTCTTCAGGGTCTCAGACTGAGAATAATTTCCCCATCATCTGCTACCTTGTAATTGGTGATGTCGGGGACTAAACCTGGGACCTTCTGCATGCAAAGCAGACTCATCTCTCCTCCTCCTGTCTCCCCAAAGAATTGGCACCTGTGTTTGTTTTTTTCTTCATCCCTCCCCTTCCTTTTTTCCTTTTGTATCAGGTCTTTTAAGCCAACCACCAGGAACTCTTGGTTTCCTCCTCCCCTCCTCAGATGAGAAACACACCCACTGTTCTGCAGTTCCACCAGTGCATCTCCAACTCTCTCTTCTGAAAACGGGGGCACACAACGCTAGTCAAGTGCTGCCCCTTTTTACTGTAAAGCCTGGTGAGAGCAGCTTGAGTGCTTTTTTTTTTTTTAAACAGCTTCAAAGAGATTTTGCAACTGATCAGCAGATCAGTCAATTCCCCCTCCAGGTATGGCTAACAGAAATGCTTTGCTCTGGCGACTAGTGTGTTCACAGCCTCAGTCACATCCTGTCCATCTCCAAAATGGGAATAACAACACTGCCTACCGTAGAAGGCTGTTGTAAGAGTTGCATTGAAAGTGTTTTATGCAATTAATCATCCTCATCCAAGGAGCCCAGGGTAGCATGCATGGTTCCCTGCCCTCAACCCCCTTTTATCCATACAACAACCCTTTGAGGAAGGTGCAAGCTGAGAAAAGGTGACCAACTCAAGGTCAACTGGTGAGCTCTTCATGGCTGTGCAGGGATTCAAACCTGGGTCTGGCCTATCCTAGGTCCAACAGTCCAATTTATTTATTTATTTTATTTATTTTATTACATTTTTAGACCGCCCTATAGCAATAAGCTCCCAGGGCGGTGTACAGCATAATAAAACAGGTTAAAATACAAGTAAATATATTAAATACAATGTAAATACAATACACAATAAAACATAATTAAAAATTTTCAATTTTAAATTCAAATTTTAAAATTTTTAAACCATTACACCATGCCGGCTCTCTTAAATGCTAGTTTGTTATTTACATCATTTAATAGCGATGGGCCATAGCTCAGCCGCAGAGCATCTGCCCTGCATGCAGAAGGCCCCAGGTTCAGATCCTGCCATCTCGAGGTAAGGCTGGGAGAGACTCCTGTCTGAAAGACCTAGAGAGTTGCTGCCAGTCAGTGTAGGCAACACCGAGCTAGATGGATCAATGGTCTGACTCATTATAAGGCAGTTTCCTGTGTCCCTATATACCACCCTGTTCACAATGTCCTGTGGGCAGTCATCCTCATTCCAACCCACACATTTTGGGCCAGTGAAGAGCAGCCATGCAGAGTGGCAAAAAGGCAACCACCAGCCCTTCTTCCTGGCTCTTGGCTGGTGGCGCATGTGCTCACTCCCTTACAAATTACACCTGCTGAAATGCCCTTTTCTATGCAGTTACTCCAAGGGCAGGAACCTTGTTCGTTTTTACATTTGGCTACTCTACTCTGACAGAGTTAAAGGGCCCCACAGACTGTGTTGGTGTCCTCTTCACATTTGTGCAACAGTCTTCCTCTAAGGCAGCAGGATGGGGAACTTGTGGCCTTTCAGGTGTCGTCAGGCTCCAAATCCCACCAGCCCCAGCCAGCATGGCCAACGGTCAGAGATGCTGGGACCTGTAATCCAACTAGGTCTGGAGGGCCACAGGTTAGCTACCCTTGCTCTAAGGAGTGGCCTAAATGGATAGGATGACCCCCTTTAATCCGGACAACAACCCTGCAAGGTAGGATAGGATGAGATAGAGTGACTGGCCACCCTGTGACCTTTCTGGTCTCCGATTTGAACCCAGGACTGAATTCCCAGAATATGTCGAAGAAACATGTGCTCTGCTTCCTCCCCCTTTAGCTCTGCCAGCTTTCTCCTGGCAGGGGTGTAGTCGTGAAGGGTCACAGGGTGTCTTAGACCCCCTATTTTGGGGGGAGCAGGGTCCCAGCAGGGTCCCTATGCTTCCAGCATCCAATGAGCCAATCAACATGAAAGGGGAGTGTGTTAGCTATAAGTAGTCTTCTAAGTTGGTTCCTTGCCCTTTCCTGCTGATTGGAGCCAATCAGAGTAAAAGGAGGTGAATCAGCCACTGAGAAGACTCTTCTCAGTAACTAACACTCTCCCCTTTCATGCTGATTGGCTCCTAGAGTCATCTGTTGTTGTGGGAGAAGGCATTTAACAAGAATCTCATTCTCAGCCTAACAACAAAAACAAAACAAAACGGATAAGGAGGTGGCATGGCTATCATGAATGGACCCTGAACTTCTGAATTTGCCATTCCTCTACTGCCTCCCGGATACACCCCCTGCCTAGGGTTGACATGCAAGAAGTCAGTCCAAGTGCCTCTGAGCATGTGCAGAGTGTTTCTCTGCTTCACCTCTCAGCAACTTGCCCAGGGGCCTGCCCACAAGCTTAAGTTAAGAGTGAGGAAAGCTGAGCCCCAACACTTTTTTAGCAAAAGAAATGCGTGCGTGCGTTCGTATTTTGAGGGGAGTGTTTAGCAGGAAGGTCATGGCAGTGGGAGGAGATAGAGATGACCCGTGAAGGGGTAGGGATGGAGGTTATATATGGGTGAGTGGGTGGGGGCGCCTGTCAAAGGAAAAAGCGCTGAGGATTGCTTCGAGAGGAGCCACGGGGAGGGGGTGGGCCGCCTTTGGAGGAGATCAGACAGGAGAAAGTGGTGGTGGTCGACTGAGGCATGAGTGGCAGGACTGAATCCCACTTCCTCTGCTCCATCCCCCCTGGGGCACCCACAGAAGATGCCCTTCTGGGGAGAAAGCTGGAAGATGGGGCTAGGGTGGGGGAGGGGAGAGAAGAGGGGGCTGAGCCTAGCCGGGATCTCTCTGGGTTTCCCCGACTGTGTATGTTTGGGGGGGTGTTCTACTTCCTCTCCCCCTCCTCTTTCCCCAGCATTGCTGCAGTAACAAAGAGCCCCTCATAAATCAGCTCCCCCCTCCCAGGCCCTTCCCACCAGCCTCCTCTCTCTCCCCTCCATTGGTGGTCCCCCGGCTGCCTCATTTGCATGCCCGTCCCCTTTCCTAGCCAGCCCGTCTCCTGATTGGCCCTCTCGGGCGCGTCCTTCATCCCTGCCCGGCTGTCTGTCAGAATTTTCACCCCCTTCAGTAGCTTTTTTAATCTCTCTCCCTCTCTCCCCCTCTCCCTCCTCCCTCTCTCTCTCTTCTTCACAATACACTCCCCCCGCCCTTATGAGATGCAGCAAGGCTGGTGGACTGAATGCGAGAGCCAGCCTGTATCTGCCTCCATCGCGCTCTGCGTCTCCCTGTCCTCCAGCTGCTGCAGATTTTCCCCAGCCGGCACGCAGGACCAGCCAGAGACATGAACTGCTTGCTGTTGGGCGCGCTCCTCTACAGGATGGGGATGCTGTTCCTCTGCCAAGGTACTGCATTCCGTCTCAGCGCTGGCGGTGGTGCTGATGGGGGTTGGGGAGGGACTGGACTGGGAGAGGAGTGCGCGGACGGAATACCCAATGCGCACCTGTGTGCGCACGGCGGGGAGACACAACTGTGCCCCAGAGAGAAGCCAGCTGTAGTGATATGTTTGGATTTGGAGCCTCTCCAGGTGGGTCCGCAGACCACCGAATGCCACAGATGCCCATGGCTGTGTGCACCCCTCTGTGGCACGATGGTGGTTCTGGGACGCCTGTTTCACCAAGGTACCCTGGACTTGGCCCAAGTATAGGCAGGAGTGTTCCTCCTCTCCCCCGCCATCTCTTTCCTGCGCAGGTATTCCTGCCCTGGAGGAATACACCGTTTTTTGTGGTCGTAGATGCCTGCCATGGAAGCCCAGATTTCTCTCCCCCTCCCTCCCAAGGAGGTGTCACAACAACTGCATGCGTGCTGTATGAATGCACAATTTGGGCACCTCCTTACCAATATCAGGCTCACTCTCTTCTGGACCGTTCGGTCTCTTGTCTCGACGCTTTCCTGCCCCGGAGAGCTAACACCTGTGATGCATAAGGACCTCTTGCCCTGGCACGGCTGTGCTTGCCATGGGGTAAGAGTGGGCAGAGGAGGCTAGGAGGAAGCAGTCTAAAGATCTGCAAAGGGTCAGGCAGTGGATGGAGAAGGGACACAGGGCACACTGTGCAGATCTGGAGAGAAACAGAAGAGGGTACATGTAGACAATCCGTATTATGTAGATGGATGGATATAAGAGAGAGAGAGAGACCATGGTCCATGAATGAATGGCTTGTATGGATGCTAATTGCCAGATGGACACATTTGTGTGGGAATAAACAAAGAGCGAAAAGGGTACTTGTGTATGTGTGAAGAGGAGAGAGAAGGGGATGGGTTTGGGGAACAGAGAGGTGATGATAGGTGATGGTGGAGGTGATGATGACCAGAATATTTATAGAGGCATAGATGGACTTAAATGATAGATAGAAGCTACAGTGGATAACATACCCACAGACAGATAGAGAGGGACCATGCCACAGTGCTCACTTTGGGACAGCGAGCCTGCAGCCCTATGCACACTTACCTGGGAGTGGGTCCAGTTGAACTCAGGGGGACCCCTTTCCAAGTAAACATACAGAGGATGGATCTGCTTGGGTTTATATCTCCTGTTCTCATCTGTGGCCCACTCTCTTCCAAAGCCAATTACTCCATCCCTGGCGTTGATCTAATGCCACCAACAGTGGCCTTGTAAGTAGACCTGATGCTGTCACAGGGGGAGGGGCGTCGTCATCAATGTGGGCATCGTGGACATGACTTAACCAATGGTACCAGTAGCAGCGCAGATTCCAACACTGGCACTTTGGTGTGGTTGCTGGCATCAATTGTGAGACTGCTAGGTTAGGGCTATACATGTAGCTGGAGTTGTGACATTGCAGGTCATGCTAACGTGAGGCTGATGTTTTGGAATGCCATGGATGGCTTTATCGATTTTAAGAAGATATAAGAACCCTGATGGATCTGGCCAAAGGTCCACCTCATTCAATGTTCAGTTTCCAGCAATGACAGGACAGCCCTCTCCTGTTATTTCTCCTAGCATCTGGCATGCAAAGGGAGACTGCCATTGAATGTGGAGGTTCTATTTTGCTGTCATGGGTAGCCGCCATCAGTAGATTTATCTTTTATGAATTTGTTTCATCTGTTCTGAAAATCAATCTAAGCTAGCAGACATCATCATATCCTGTGGTACAGAATGCCATCAATTAATTATATGTTGCTTCTCTTTTGTCTTTCCTGAATGTACAGCCAAACAATTTAACTGAGTAGCCCTGAGCCTTCATACTATATGATGAAGGGGGGGGGGAGAGAGAGAGAGAGAGAGAGAGAGAGAGAGGAGAACTTTTTTCTTTCCATCTCTCCAGATTCACAGGTGTTTGTGTGACAGGAATACTACCAGCAAAATTTTCACAAGTCTGGTTTGGGTGATTGTTCCTTTGGTGGCATTGATGCTCTGATATTAGTATTGTTCTGTTGATGGAATTAGCAGGTGTCTAGTCAGCACTGTTAGCATGAGCAACCAAGAGTCCTGTGGCACCTTAAAGACCAACAAATTTACAGTGGCATGAGCTTTTGTGGACTACTGCCTATACATCTGAAAATAAATTTGTTCGTTTTTGGTGGCATAGGCCTCTTGCCTGTTTTTGCTACAGCCAACTAACCCGGCTACCTTTCTGGGAGCTCTGAATAGTTGCATTGGCTTTTTACTAAAAAAGTGCTATCCATCAGTGATAGCATATATCTCTGTTAAACAGAAGTAGCAGTGATCAGACTATGGGTCTGGTCCATGGACAGCAGGTAGTCTGACACTGGCCTATTTTGAGAGCAGCGTTCTCATTGGCTAGCAGTGTATGGCATTGCCAGACAACCACCGTGGGTTGGTACCACACAGTGGTGGTGTCACTGGAATGAACAGTTTCATTGGCAAAGCTGGGCCTGATGAGGACAAGAGCTTCTGATGTCAGTATGATTGGCAGTGTGAGGTTGTTACTCCAGGTAGCACTTGTGCCAGTGTGGCTGGTGAGACTGGCATCCATGTGATGGGAGCAGGATGAGACCAGTCAGACTAGTGGCTCATCCAGCCCACTATGAGTATCTACTCTGATCCCAGATGGCTTTTCTGGTTTCCTGAAGCTGGGTTTTTTTCTAAGCCCATCCACATAAAATCCTTTATAACTTAGGGAAAGGAACCACAGTGTAGGGAACCTCCATGCTTGGAATGGAGAAAATTCCAGGTACAATCCCTGGGCATCTCCACTTAAAACGAGCCAGTAACAGGTGATGTGAAAGCCCACTACTGCAGGAAATCTTGGAAAGCTGCTGCCAGTCAGAGTGGACAATATTGGCCTAGATGGAGAAATCATCTACCCTGGTATGAGGCCTGTGTTCCTATAAGTTCCTATAATTAACAAAGTTGGAGGCTGAATTGGGGGCATCTCATGCAAGCAAAGTGTGGTCTCTGTCATTAAGTCCCTCCTAATGTTCTGGCCCATGCCAATTTCACAATGTGTAGATTCATAAGTCCTTTCTGTCCATTGTCTATCTTACTTTGTGTTGTTGTTGTTTTTAAAAAAGAGCTGCAAGGCAACACATTTTATATACATTTTAACATATATGTATATGTGTACATTTTAGCCTAAAATACTTATGTTTTCACATATCTTACACATTTTGGCACATTTTACCCTAAAATGCACATTTTTGTACAGTTTATCCCAAACTAAGAATCACTGTATGCTTTTAAACTTAAAATAGACATGTTTGTCCATGTATGTGTGTTTGAGCTGAGGACTATATCACAAAATGCAGAGGTGTGAAAGCCAAATGATAACTGCATTCTAATGTATTAGCCTGGGAAGTGCAAATCAGGCTGATTTGCTTCAAAATGTGGTGGCTTGTGGATCTTCCCCAACTTCCCCCCTCCCATCAGAGGAAAATGGTTCAGTTGTTCCCACATTGGAAGCACGTCTGCTGCTGTTCCCCCTTTGGACATTAATAGAAGGCTTGTAATGTCAGGCGTGGGACACAGAAGTACAACTCCCTGAAATTCCTGGTTATTTACATGCATGATTGACATCTACTCCCAGCTGATATGATTGGGATTACTTTGTTCAGCAGCACTGGCAGTGCCCTGGAGGGCTGCAGAGGTATTTCTGTTGCAGGCATTAGTATGTCTGGGAGGAATGTCAGGAAGACTTTGTCTGAGGGTGTATTGCAGAGCTTGGAAAAGTTACTTTTTTGAACTACAGCTCCCATCAGCCTAATCCAGTGGCCATGTTGCCTAGGGCTGATGGGAGTTGTAGTTCAAAAAAGTAACTTTTCCAAGCTCTGATATGTGCAAGAATTGCCATTGGTTGGAACTGACCCCATGTGCCTACTAGCCTTGATGTAGGTCTGGTTGGAACACTCATTTACCATTCCAAAGGACGGCTAGCTAGGAGCAACAGCAATCCTGGCACACAAATGCAGTGGGAGGGGCCGTAGCTCAGGGGTAGAGCCTCTGCTTTGCATGCAGAAGGTCCCAGGTTCCATCCCCATTATCTCCAGATACGACTGAAACTCTGCCAGTCAATGTAGACAATACTAAGCTAGAAGGACCAATGGTTTGATTTGGTAAAAATCAGCTTCCTTGTCCCTCCCATCTCAATGCCTCAACTTCTGCCAGGTACAAGGTCTTTGAGACCTCCTGAACAGACAGCCCCAGTTCAAGGTTCATTCTCAGAGATGTCAGAGGGCTAGTTCACAACACAGAGCAATCATTCTTAACCTTGTTTGGGTCAAGGACCCCACTGAGAATCTGACGAAAGCTATGGATCCCCATTAGCAAACAAATACAATTAATATTATTGCTTTGGAAATTGATTTTTTTTTTTACAGCTGGTTCATGAACCCCCTGTCGCCCATCCATGGACCTCCTGACCACAGGTTAAGAATCCTGACAGAGAGGTAGTGTATTGTACAATTGAGGGGCGCCCACTAAAAAAACTCAATCTTCTTTACATCCTTGTGATCCTAAGTCAATAGTAACAGATTCCAGAAGCACAGAGTTAGAGCAGGGGCTTGTAAGCCACTTAGTCCAAATCCTGGCTCAGTGCAGGGAACCCAGAGCTAGGACATCCCCAACTGATGGCTGCCCAGCTTCTGCTTGAAGACCTCCAGGTGGTTCCATGCCAGTAGGGCAGTGGAATCTGCTCCACGTTTTAGTCTGAACTTTCAAGGACCTGTCCAAGGTGCTGAACCTAAATTTTTCTTGTGGGGATAGATTTCAGCATCTTGGCCAGCTCCTTTAAAGTATGGGCTGAAACCCGGAGTGGATTCCACTGCCCCACTGACTTGGAGCCACCAGCTGCCGCTGCTGCCTGCCTTTGGGGGGCAGCAGCACACAAGACTTGGCCTCCTTTCACATGAGAGCCTTGTTTGAAGGATGCTATTGTGTCCCCGCCCCCAGCCTTCTCTAACCCAGGCTAAACATTCCTAGGAGGTCTATCTTAGGGGATCAAGGAAAGGCAACAGTATAGGAGCACAGGAAGCTGCCTTATACCAAGTCATACCATTGATCCATCTAGCTCAGTACTGTCAACACTGGCTGGGAGCAGCTCTCTAACGATTCAGGCAGGGATCTCTCCCAGCTCTGAGATGCCGGCGGTTGAACCTGCGACCTTCTGCATGTGAAGCAGATGCTCTACCACTGAGCTATGGCCCTTCCCTGCCTCCACAGAATGATCCCAAGTGGCATTTTATTGGCCACATCTCACCACCACACAGCAATCCTGGCCTTGTCTTGGGCCAGCCCTGGCCACAACTAACATGCTTCCTTGTTGCCCCCAAGGTGTATGCTATCCAAGGCCAATCAGGTTCTTTTGGCACCTGAGGCTGAAAATCCCATAAGAATCACACCCTGGCAGTAAAAATACAGTAATTAAAAATTTGCTGCCCTTTCCTGACATTCAAGATCAACTGCCTGAGGCAGGTACCTCATACTGCCTAACGGCAGAGCTGGCCCTCTGGATGCAAAGGAAGAGATGAGCCGAGATGAAACAAAACCTTTCTGATCCCAATGAAACTTAAGAAAAGTAATCACAAGTTTTAAATGTATCTGTTTACTCACTACGTCCTTTTGCTCAAATCACCTTTGCTCAAATCCCAGGGAGACTTTCCCAGAGTTTTACACCACTTAATAGTTAGAAATGTCCTTATGATTTCCAGTCTAAATTTGTTAATGTCCAATTTGTACCTGTCAGTTTTGATGGTAAGGCCTGCCAGTTACTTGCACATTTTCCCCAACACTGATGCCTGTACCAGAGCTTGGAAAAGTTACTTTTTTGAACTACAACTCCCATCAGCCCAATCCAGTGGCCATGCTGGCTGGGGCTGATGGGAGTTGTAGTTTTAAAAAAGTAACTTTTCCAAGCTCTGGCCTGTACTATACGTTTCAAGTGGTCCAGTACTGCAGATTGCTTTGAAGCTGGTTGTTGGACACATAATGATGATTCCAAGCCATTGGTGTTGCTTGTTTTGATGTGGTTGGAGTTCTTAACTTTGACAATGGCAGAATGGTTGGGTGTGATTTAGCTGAATTGGTTTTGGTGGAAATGGCAACTGAAAAACCTGTGCCTATCTATGAGATTGGCAACGCTCATTTGGGTGCATGTGGCATCACTGATGCCCGTAAGAACATATGAAAAGCCCTGTTGGATCAGCCCAAAGGCCCATCTTGTACAGCATCTTTTTCTCACAGTGGCCATCCAGATGTCTCTGGGAAGCCCAGAAGCTGGACTTAAGCACAAGAGCATTCTCTCCACTTGTGATAACCAACAGCTGGTATCCAGAGGCATCCTGCCTCTGACAGTGGAGGTAGCGCATAACCGTCATGGCTAATTGCCGTAAAGAATTATCCTCCATAAATCAGTCTACTTCTCTTTTAAAGCCATCCAAGTTAGTAGCCATCTCTGCATCTTGTGGGAGCGGATTCCATAGTGTAACTATGCGCTGGGCGAAGAAGGACTTTCTTTTGTTTTCCTGAATCTCCCAACAGTCAGCTTCATTGGATGTCCCCAAGTTCTAGTACAATGAGAGAGGGAGAAAAACAGCTGTCTCTCCACCTTCTCCACACCATGTGCAATGCATCAGAGTTGTCAACTTTTGAGTTAAACAATTCTGGGAGCTGAGCAATGTGAGGGAACAGAGCCTAGCTCATTCTGGCAGAAGAAATGCTAACAGTAAAAGCATTTTATTAGCACTCATGGCTGGTGCTGGCAGAGAGCAGGCCAAGCCCAAGCTTTGCTTCCACTGTGGGGTGAAGGAGCTGTACAGTGAAGCAGATGTGAGAATGACTTTTGCAGCTGCCACTGCCAAGTTGCCGCATGGCTCTGCCACAGCCTCACACTGCCTCTTGAGGTGTGATAGATCATGTATGCGCATGTGCGGTGGCTCAGAAGGAAGCACTTCCATGCACCTGTGCTGCCTCATTGAATGAAATAATGAACTGCTGGAGCTGACCCCTTAATTGTGGATGGGTCAGCTGCCCATAAGAACATCAGAAGAGCCCTGCTGGATCAGGCCAGTGGCTCATCTAGTCCAGCATCTTGTTCACACAGTGGCCAACCAGATGCCCATGGAAAGCCTGCAAGCAGGACCTGAGTGCAAGAGTGCTCTCCCCTCTTGCTGCTTCCAGAAACTGGCATTCAGAAGCATACTGCCTCTGGCTATGGAGGCAGAGCATAGCCATCATGACGAGTAGCCACTTATAACCTTCTCCTCCATGAATTTTTCTAGTCCACTTTTAAAGCCATCCAAGCTGGTGGCCACCACTTGTAAGAGCAAATGTCCAGTTCAGGCATGATCATTAATTCAGGGGTGAGGAACCTATAGTCCTTCAGATGCTGTTGGACCAACTCCCATCATCACTAACCATTGGCCATGCTGGTGATGGGAGCTGGAGTCCAACAATGCCTGGAGAATGCCAGGTTCCTCATCCCTACACGGAATGAAAATGGTGCCGCTTACTTCTCTTTAAAAAAAGTGGGCTTGACAACAACAAAGTCTGGCAAGTTGCCCAGAGGTAATGCTAGCTGCGTCTTTTCTTTTGGTTTGTTGGTGAATCTAATATCCATTTGATGCAGATGCTGAACATGTATGTGTTTTGATTTCTGCCCAGGTCCTTCTTGTCTAGTACCGCCTTCTCCAATTTGGTGGCCTCCATATGTTGTTGGACTACAACTCCAATCAACCCTAACCATTGGCTATGCTGACAAGGGCTGTTGGGAGTTGGAGTCCAATAACATCTGGAAGGCAGTAAGTTGAGCAAGTCTGGTCTAGTAGTTTCAAACCTGTTCCAGGGGCCCTCAGAGTTCCTTGGAATCTCATCAGGAGATTCCTTAAAAGATTATCAGTAATGACGGATTAGCTTCCCCAGAACTCTGCTTTCTCTCCAGTCCTGATCTTCATCTGCAATGTACAGCAGGAAGTAGGCCTGCTTGAGTGATATGATTTTATGATCCAGACCTCCTTGACTAAGGTGTTGATCAGAACATGGTTACCCTTTAGCCTTTGCAAAATAAAAATAAAAATGATGCAATTCTTGGTTCAAAAACATTATTAAAATATATTTAAACATTTTGCATTTTGTGAGAGAAATACATTCAAAACATGTACTTTAAAAGTATTTAAATGCAAATTTTTGAGTGGACTTAAAAAAAAATGCATCACCACATCTTAATACAGAAGCAGGAAGAGATGAACACATGCAAAAGTGACTCAGACGGATTCATCCATCCCTGGTTCCAGGAGGGGATAGTGCGCATTCTGTGCTTTTTGTTCAGTGCCACCAGTAAGACCTAACAGCCTTGGCCTGCTGCCTCAGAAAACTGTGGTCACATCCACAGCAAACATTTAAAGCACATGGCTTCCCCTAACGAATCCTAGGAACTTTGTTAAGGATGCTGGGAATGGTAGCGCTCTCTCTCTCTCTCTCTCTCTCTCTCTCTCTCTGTGTGTGTGTGTGTGTGTGTGTGTGTGTGTGTGTAAACTACAGTTCCCAGGATTTTCTGGGGGAAATCATGTGCTTTAGATTGTCCTAGCATCCTCTTCAGTGGGAAGGGCTTCCAAGGCAGATGCTCAGGGTCCTTGACAGGGCTATGTGGTAAGTGCTACAAAAAGGCAGGAGACTTAAAAACTACCAACGTAGTCAGATCAGATATGTATGTATTCCAAAATTCAGAGCTGCAGAAATTAGTACCAGGTGCACTTGGAAAGCAAGTGAGTCTCTTAAGCTCTTTCTTGTATTCAAGGGTGTGAGGCTAGAAAGCTGCCTTACACTGAGTCAGACTGTTGGTCTATCTAGCTTAGCACTGTCTACACTGACTGGCAGCAGCTCTCTGGGGTTTTAGGCAGGGAGTCTTTCCTAGCCCTACCTGGAGATGACGGGGATTGAACCTGGGATCTTCTGCATGCAAAACGGATGCTCTACCACTGAGCGATGGCCTTTCCCCAAAGTTATTGTAGGCTTTACAATCACTGATGAAATCTTAGAGGATGGGGCTGGAGAAGGCAGTGATGGGCAGGGAGGCAGTTCATTAGCTAGAAATGCCAGCCTCTGCTTCAGGGTAGGTGAGCTAGGATGCAAACATGGTGGAGGCAGCCGGTGTCTCAAGCCTGGTCTACGAATGGAGCAGAACAAGGTGGAGGTGGGTTGGTTGGATGCTGACACAGTTGAACAGAATGCACCACCTTAGACTGCAGGTGGGCAGTCACATTTTTGAGCTCCCCCTTCTATGTCCCTGCAAACAGAAAGCTAGCGCAACAGGGCGTGGGACTGGGTGGGAACCTCATGTGCTAGTTGCAAAGATGAAGGGATGTTTGGGACTGAAAGCACTCTTATGCCACTTTAACAGTCATGGCTTCCCCCCAATAATCCTGAGAATTGTGGTTTGTTGAGAGCCAGTGTGGTGTAGTGGTTAAGGTGTTGGACTATGAATCCCTACATAGCCATGAAGCTCACTGGGTGACCTTGGGCCAGTCACTGCCTCTCACCCCCGAGGGAGGCAATGGTAAACCCCCTCTGAATACTGCTTACCATTAAAAGCCTATTCATAGGGTCGCCATAAGTCGGAATTGTCTTGAAGGCAGTCCATTTCCATTTCCATGGGTGCTTTAAACACTGCAGGAAAAAGGATGGATGTCTTTTAAAGACAAGGTCTTCAACTCTGAGTTCTTTTTCCTGGACATTTTTTTCTTAATAGTGTTATTTGTTATTTAGTTTAATTTTTGTAAATTGTATTGCTTTCATTGCTGTATTTTTATACTTGTGTTTATTTTTCTTTGTAAGCCGCCTTGAGGGACTTTGCCCAAAAGGCGGGGCATAAATAAAGTTAATTAGAATTAGAATTAAGGGTGTTGAGAGTTGTTAGGAGACCCGTCACAGAGGTACAATTCCCAGCACCCTTAACAAACTACATTTTCCAGGATACTGTTGGGGGATAGCCATGATTGTTAAAGTGGCATGCTTTAAATAAATATATGGTGTGAATGTGACCTGAGTCAGCACGCCTCCCGCTGCTGCCTCCCAGCGGTTATTTGCCGTGGCTGTGGGTAATTCCTGCCATAGAATGGCCAGCCACTGCTGCTTTGGGTCTGTGGAGACACTGAACAGGAGCTGTAGTGACCTAAGTCTTTGCCTATTCCCAGGTCTGGTTGAAGCCAAATAAACAAGGGGAGGGGCTGTAGCTCAGTGGTAGAACATCTGACTTACATGCAGAAGGTCCCAAGTTCAAACCCTGGAATCTCCAGGTAGGGCTGGAAAAGATGCCTTGTCTGAAACCCTGGAGAGGCACTGCCAGTCAGTGCAGACAATATTGAGCTTGATAAACCAATGGTTTGACTGGGTATAGGGCAGCCTCCTACGTTCTGAAATTAGATACCTCTTAGGATAGAATTTTGAATGCTGTTGTTGCTTAAATCTGTACAGTTGTGCAGGGTGCATAGTTTGTTTCATTTCTGTTTTATGGTCGCCAGCCTTGGGCCATTATCGCAATGTTCTGCTACAAAGAAACATTTTTTTAAAAAAACAAATCTAAGTTTGCAGAGAGACAAACCCCTGGCAGGGATAAAAGGCAGCAGACAGGTTTATACGTCTGTCTGAGCAATTTGGACCATCAAGTGGAACAAATGTTTCTCCTTGCAATTAATTGGATTTACTTGTGCAAATTTTAGACTAATACTGGCTGCACGAACGCCAACACTGGTCATCCTTTGTGTGATGGTTGCATGAAAATCTACCAAATGGTACTTAATTCTGAGAGAGGGATCTTAGACCGGTAACTGATTTAAAATTCAGCTAAGGAACTCATTTCTCAGTTCTTGGGGACAAGGACATGACTGAAGAAAGTGAAGTCCCGCTTCCCCAAGGGTTGTTAGTACTCTATTTAAAAACAAACAAACATCAAATTAATAAAATACCATCTTGCACCCAGAAATACAAACTTTGTACAAAGATAAGCTAGATTCTGGGACTTGTCTGAATTATGCAAACTGAGCAATGCTGCCTAATTCCTCTTATATTGCATTATTAATTTTGCCATTTTTACTTAAACGTTCCATCTGGGCTCATTATGGGAAAGGGCAGGTTGCGATGCAGGAAATGAATGTCCTTTCCATGACCACGGAAGAATCTTATTCATCCACCTCTGTGGCACCTCTGTAGTTCATTGGTAGAACATCGATCTTGGATGCAGAAGGTCCCAGATTCAATCCATGGCATCTCCAGGTAGAGCTGGGAGAGACTCCCTGCCTGGAATCCTGATGAGGTACTGCCAGTCAGTGTAAACAATACTGAGCTAGATGGAGCAATGCTCTGACCTGGTATAAGGCAGCTTCCTATGTCTGTGGGGGGTAGATTTCAGCACCTCGGACAGCTGCTTGAAAGTTCAGACTAAAACTCAGAGCAGATTCCACTGTCCAACGCTGGATAGGCCTTCAGTCTTAAATCCATGGTTGGATTGCTTCTTCTTAGTGAGGTATATCTCCTATCTTCTCACACAGGAGGAAATGTCTTTTCTGTGATGGTGACACATGCATGCATCATTTAAAAACAAAGGAAGAATGTTCCCTTCCTTCAGATCCGTTGTTTTATTCATATGCAAATATGTGCAGATTTAATCAGTTGATCAATCAACTAAAACTCATACAGTTAATTGATTTAAGATTTCTTTAACTGAGTGAGAGAGCCTTAATAGTCTGACTTGGTAAAAACAGCTCTCCGTTACCATCGAAGGCATAGTTTCATACTGAGGGCTGTCAAAGCTGTTAGTGTTGGGAGCGTCCTTTATTAATATGTCAAGTGGGTGGGCACTGGTGGCCTGGACATTGTGGCCAATGCTGATGTTGATTCTCAATGGTCAGGACTGCTAAAGAACAGCCTCGAATCCAAAGAACCCACACAGCTAATACTTTTGTATACCCAAGAGAGTTGGAGATCTGCCACATGGCAAGAAAATTCCAAATCAATTTGCAAAGTGGCATTAGGGGGGAGGAGGGATTGCTTTTCAAAAGGGGAAAGAAATCCCACTGGATGTACCCAAGCCCTGGAGCATGCCTGAAGTATGTCTCTGGATCTTGGCCACAGCAGGCCTTATGAGCATTCTTTCTGGGTTTGTTCTAAGTTAATGGTAGAAATGATTTGGCTGTAAGGATGTTACAAAAGCTGTGTTTTGGATTTTGAAGAAAGTTCACCTACTCTCTGAACTGCTCTGTATTCTAGGACATGCTGACAATGCCAAACATTGAATTTCTTTGTGTGTGTGTGTTTTAATTGAACCATTATTAATATGTATTTGTTCACATGTGAGAGCTGCCTTACTGAATCAAACCATAGCTCTGTCTCTAGTCCAATCCTTTGTTTCCAGCCAAGTGGCCAAACAGATTCCTCCAGGAAGTCTAAAAGCAAAGCAGGAAAGTGATGGTCCTGGACAGAGCTTTGCACATAATTATATGTGCAGAGGTTCTGTATGCACAATGGGGTATCCTAATCTCAGAAAGCTCCTGATTGCTATGCATATAGAACTGCACGTACATAAAGCTCCATTAACGCTTTTTGCTGGATCAGCAAAAGTTGAAATTGGGGCCATTGGGCCAGATCCTGCTGATGGAAAAGCTTCGAAGGAATTTCCTGGACTAGCAGATCCAGAGAGGTTCATGTTTGGGCCTCCTGAATGGGCTTGGGATCACACACATGCATGACATCAGCAACCCAAACAGCTGAACAGTCAATAACCATGGTCTATGTCAGACTTGAATGGCTGTAGATCACCAGCTGATTGCCATGTTGGTCTCGCACGTATGTGCTTCCTAATACACATGTGGGCATCTACAGCATTTGCCCACACTGCCAGGCAGGTTAATACCAAATGCTGCCAATAATTTAGATTTGAGACAGGGAATCTGCGGCTCCCCAGATGTTGTTGGACTCCAACTCCCATCAGCCCCAGCCAGCATGGCCAATGGTCAAGGGATGATGGGAGTTGTAGTCCAATAACATCTGGAGGCTCACAGCCCCCCTATCCCTGATCTAGATAAAAGAAGGGCAACTTTTTAAGCCAAGACTGAACTGCAGCACTCAGGGATCCCCCCCTTCATTTATATATATATATACACATATGAGAGAGAGAGATTGAGAGAGTGAGAGAGAGTGTTTTGAAAGCAACAAACAGGACTTCATCAAAGTTTGCTCTGGATCCTATACGGATTCCATTAATGAAGCCTCTCTGAACATTCCATCCTCAAAGCTCTATAACTGCCACCTTGGTAACAACATTTGTATGCTAGCAGTTGATGAAGGCGGAAATGTTGAAATGTTATATAGTACCACCAGGAGCCATAGTTTATTATGTATTGTTATTTATTAAGCAATTTTACATCCTGCTTTTCAACTACAGTCAAATGGATATGCAAGAACCATGCCCTTAAAATGAACACAGAACAAACGCAACTAGATCTGCTTGAGTAGGACCTAGCACCGGATGTTCTTTCCCCAAAAACAGTTGGTGTCAAATGGCCCTGTGTTGGGAGAAGGGACAGGCTGGCTGGAACAGAAGCAGTGGCCCACTGTTGTCTTTGCCTGCCTTCTCTGGTTCCTTTTCCACTGGGCAGCTGGTGCTGGATGACTGTGTGGCAATAATGGCTGGTATCCATTGGAACTGGTGGGGCGGAAGGCAGGGAGCCCAAACAGTAGGCAGAGCCAAAAGCAAGGACAGGCAGAGCCGACTAATTCCTCCCCGCATCCCATCCTCCCTGCTGAGTTCTACAAAGGCAACACTAAGTCTAAGGAGGAGGAGGAAGCTGGCAGAGCAGGGCTACCTCTGGACTGGTTGTGAGTAAGAAGGCAGGCAGGTGGGGGTTGGCTGAGAGCAGACAAGGTTGGTGGGACAATGCCCGTCCTGTGGCAAGAGAGGGGATAAGGGGAAGGGCCATGGCTTGATGGTAGAGCATATGCACTGCGTGCAAAAGGTCCCAGGTTCAATCCCTGGTATCTCCAGACAGGACTGGGAAAGGCACCTGCCTTAAACTCTGGAGAGCTGATGTCTGATTCAGTACAAGGCAGCTTTCTATGTTCCTCTTGAATCCAGCTGGAACAGAATCATGGGTCTGGTGTTGTCGGTACCAGGTAACGCAAGCAAGGGTGGGAAGGCTTGGCTTTCCCTTTTCCATGAGACCTTCAGAAGCAGCACCTAGTCAGATCACACCAAAGGTACATCTCATTCAGCATCCTGTTTCCCACAGCGGCCAACCAGAAACCCACCAGCAGGGCATGAGGGCAGCAGCCTGTGCTCTTGAGCAACTGGTATCCCGCGGCACGCAGCCACCCCTGAATCTGGAGGGTGCAAATAGTGCATGACAAACACCCGTTGATATGCCTCCCCGTTGAAAGCCATCTAAGCTAGTAGCCATCGCCACATCTTCTGACTGCGTTGTCTTCTGTTCCACTCTGTGTACGAATAAAAGGGAAGGTGCCCTTTGGAAGAGGTCAGAGTAGTGCTGTGTCTAAATCTGAAGTTTCTCAAAAGTTTTCTTCTGTTGCAAAAGAGGCTTCCAATTTTTTTGCCTCATTCTTAAGGCACTGTAGAATGCTGATGGGTGCTGGGTCGGTTACCTTTTCCATCATGAAGTGGGCAACGGTGATGTGTGCAGGGTTTTTTGTTTTTTGTATTTGACATTTTTCCAGCAGTCTGCAGCTTCCCCGGCTGCTCTTGCTTCCTGATCTGAAAAAGCCCCATGGGGGGAATTACCACAAGATAACATTCCCTGGGATTTAACTGAAGCACGGGCAGCCGGAGTGGCTGCAGAGTACAGACGACTGGTGAGACAATTTGCAGAATGAAAGAAAGAACACTCGGAGGCACCCTCCTGCCACCTCAAAAGTAAAGTGCAGAGTAAGGGCAACAGAAACCTTGCACCCAGCCGTGAGAATTTCACTGAAATTTTCTCTCCCCTTTGATAATTTTTGAATGCCAGGTCTTTTTCTCATTCACTGATGGAGAATGTCTTGGGGAGGTAACCCATGGGAGAAACGTTCAGCACAGCACTAGGACAGAGGGCACTTACCCAGATAGGAAGCTGCCTTATACTGCGTCAGATTGGTCCATCTCGCTCAGTAGTGTCCATGCTGACAGGCAGCAGCTGTCCAGGATTTCAGGCAGGAGGTTCTTCCAGCCCTATTGGGAGTTGCTGGGGATCGAACCTGGGACCTTCTGCATGCAAAGCAGATGCTCTAACCCCTGAGCTGCCACCCTTCTGCCCTCATTAGAGCCATTTGGATGGGGCAGCAGAGGCATTTCTGCCCTTGCATCATCCTGCCCTCTTTCTAGAACGCTCTCTGCAGGGTCACGGGAGCCAAAGAAAATCATGTTGTGGGCTGGATGCTGCCTGCGGACTGCCAGTTGGCTGCTCCATACCCAGACCACCTCTGCCAATGACATGGGGAAATGATAAGCGGCATTTCCAGAACAAAGTCATTTTAGCAGCGCCCAGCGCCAGTCCAAATGCTAAACGGGCAATTTGTGGCTCTCAGGTTATCAATTCTGCAGAGTCAAGCGGTAAAGGTTTTCCTGGACTGTGCCACTTCAGGCAGCCAGTGGAGTGTTGTTGTATGTGTGTTTGAGTGCTCCTGTGTGAAAGATGCGGAGGGGGGCTTACAGTGTGTAGAAAAATAGCATGTCAGGAAGATGAGCTGTACACAGTTTTCCACCAAACAGCCAGTTTTCATCATTGGGCAGGTGCTTTATTCATCATTGGGGAACATACAAATAATGCCAGACAAACACATAAAAAATGGACAAGTGACACCAACCCACCTAGAGCCTGAAGTGGCGCAGTCTGGGATAATCTTTACTGCCTGGATCCTGCTGAATGTATAAACTGTTCTTAAACCTGACAGTGGAGCGTAGCAAGATGCCATTGTATATAGCTGAAACAGTTCACAGCTGCATTCTGTAGCAGGAAGCCTTCAAGTAACACGACTAGTCAGAGAAGGGTGGAGAAACTTCTACCGAAAACAGCCCACCTTGTACCAGAAGCTCGTTCCCTTTCCCAGATATGCTCCGCTGGGGGTTTGTGTGACATATGAATTGCGTATGAATTGCAGGGAGACAATAAAGGTCACATCAAGAGGGCCCTACGTGGGCGCCCTTTGTCAGAAATCAAAACCCAGTTTCTGTAACCAAGAAGCCCAGTTTCTGAGATCTAAATAATCCATGCATTCCAGTCTACCCACGCACACTCGCTTAGCTTTGCTTACCTTAGTCTGCTTCTCTGAGTCAAGCTTCATGTGTGTGTGTCGGGGGGGGGCAAAGTGTGGTGGAAGATGGGGAACTGCATTGAGATGTTTCTCAACAACCATCAGATCTGGAACCTTGCTTCTTGATTAAACGAAAGCAGAGAGGCTCTTAAAAGTGCAAACCTGTACAGCACACGATCCTGATCACATCCAGGGCTGTATATGCTTTTCGCTAAGCCTCCCACCCTCCCCAAATCAGCATTCTGCACAAAATAAGTTGGATTCTGTGATCCATGAAAATTATTCAGATTAAGCATATTTGCATGTGTGGGTTCATTGTGCGTAATTTATTCTGCTTGCACTAGTTATGGCAAAGTGTGATATGTTTTACAGAGCCCTAAAGCCCTGACTGATTAGACGAAAACTTGCTCTACCCTATCTCTGGCTTCCAACATTTTATGAGACTAGCCCATGCACTTTCAAGTCTTGAGGGCTAGAAACTTGAGTGCTTAAAATAAAGAGCTCAGACTCGAAGAGTGCTGAGTCCCAATATCTGTGCTTGGAGGGTATGGCTACACCAGGGGTAACCAACATAGTGCCCTCCAGATGTTCTTGGACTCCACCTCTATCTGTCCCCGCCTGTTTGACCCATAGTCAGGGATGATGGGAGTTGTAGTCCAACAATATTCAGAGGGTGTCATGTTGACTGTCCTGGGGCTACATAATACACACAG
The DNA here is from genome assembly GCF_030035675.1 of Rhineura floridana. NCBI lineage: Eukaryota > Metazoa > Chordata > Lepidosauria > Squamata > Rhineuridae > Rhineura > Rhineura floridana. Next base: position 28,312,418 of record NC_084494.1, on the reverse strand, counting down.
GCCTAGGAGTCATATCCATTATTGCACAGTGGTTGGCACTGAGTATACTCAGGTCCAGGCTTTTTGGGCCCAAGGTCAGATGCTAGAGTTGGGGATGTGGGCAACCTCACATGCAGAAGATACTGCTTTATTTGTTAGGCAAGGACAGGCAGCCAGGCTCCTAGTACTTACAATCAGGTCCAGTCAATCCAGAGGTCTTATGCTGCCTTTCATTTATAAGGGCCAATGTTTCATGCCCATCTATGCCCTAAGACAGAGGCAGGGAAACCTGTGGCTCTCTTGATGACACTGGACTGCAGTTCCTTTCATCCCTGGCCGTCGGCCATGCTGGCTGGAACTAGGGATGGAAAGATCTGTCAATTTCAGTTCTCTCAGTTTCTCATTTTTCCAATCTTAAATTCAGTTCTCCACATTTCTACAGCAATTTGCAATTTTGTTTTTTTAAAAAATCCTCATGAAATTTTCCAGCATTTTAGTGCGAATTTCTCCCAATACACACATTTTTGTAGGCAGTTTTGACTAATGTACACATTTTGCAAGCCATTTCTCATCATATAATGCCTTTTGCATGTTGTTTTCACCCATATATTCATTACATATGCATTTTTGTAAATATTGTTTCATTGGTGAACTGCATGACAACTTTCAAAAAAGTGCGAATTTCGGATGGTTGAGTTTTGGTTCTGATATTGTTTTGGAAAGTGCAGATTTGACAGATTTGGCTTGAAATGCAAAATGAATTTCTCACCCATCCCTAGCTGGGGCTGACGAGAACTGGAGTCCAAGAGTGTCTGGGGGCCATAGGTTCCCCTTCCCTGCCCCAGGAAGCCTGAGACCGTAGCACCTGCCTAACTGCTCTGTCCCCCGCTCCCAATTGATGCTCCAGAGACCTGTCAGGAACCCAGATTTAAGGCAAAGCAGCTGCAGGGAAGGGAGTGAAAGGCATCTGTCTTGATCAAATGTGTTATAAAGACTGAACAGGGCTAGCATTCAGCTGGGTGATGCAGTGCTTGCTTTGTCGAAAGGGAAGGTTGCGGCAGGATGTGATTTGTGCCTGTTGTCTTGTACCAGGGGCTGAGGTTTAGAAGCTGATGCTAAACCTCAACTGCACCCACCCACACCCAGGGCAAGGGGGAAACACCCAGAGACAAATGGGAGGACTAAGCAGCACTGGATACCCTTTGCTGAAGGACAAGAGAACCAGCTTCCAGATCTGGCAGCTCGGTAAGATAACCAATGTCATAATCATTTCTGCAAAGGGACGGGAAGGAAGTGACAGTCTAGGTTGCCGGCGGCAGCAGGAAGAGACCAGAGGAAAGGTCGTCCAGAAAGGGTCCTTGAAGGGTGTCTTGCAGACTGTAAATGAAGCGGAGAGCCAGATGGAGAAACGAGCTGACGGGGCAATTGGCAGCTTACCTGTCCAAGAACAGAGCCGGACAAAGGAGCTGCGCTACAGCCTTGGAAGCCTTTGTCCAGCGCCTTCCAAGCTGTGGTCCAGGGAATTCCTTGGAAGCTTTCTGCCTGTCCTCAAAGAGGAGATCAGTCATGGCAGATAAGCTTCCCCGGAAGCAGTGGAGCCTGGTGGCTCTGATGCCAGCACCTTGGACAGCTCCTTGAAAGCTCAGACTAAAACCTGGAGCAGATTCACTGCCCCACTGACATCGGAGCCACCTGTCTCCACTGCCTGGAAGGCATCAGCCCTGTTCACACCTTCAAAACGTGTTTGCTGTAGGCGATGGGGAGGCAGATGGCAATGGGGAAGGAGATGGTGGGTTGTGTCTTCCGAGCCTGCCTCCATCCAGGGCTGGGTCCAGGTTTGCAGGGGCCTGCGTCACGGGGCCCTTTGGGGCCCGCGTCACTAGTGCATCTCTCTGTTTCAATGGCTGCTCTTGCCTCTTTTGTTTCTACCTTACATTTCTCCCATCAAGCAGTAGAGGTGGTCCAGCTGGTCCAGCTTACCAGTGAGAACACAGGGAAATAGGAAGCTTCCTTTACGACAGATCAGGCTATTGGCCTATCTAGCTCACTATCATCTATGCTGATAGGCAGCAGCTCTCCATTGTGCCAGGAAAGATTCCTTTCCAGTTCTACCTGAAGATGCCGGGGATTGAACCTGGGAGCTTCTGCGTGCGAAGCAGATGCTCTGCCCCTGAGCTAGGGCCCTTTCTTAAGGAATGAAGGAATAGCAAGAGTGCAGGGTGACCGCTGTTGTAACTGCCCTCAGTGCTTCAGCACAGCCTTGCTCCAGACTGCTGCGGGCAATAACGATGGCAGTTGGTGCTCATCAAAGAAATGCCAGAGAAGAGGACCCAGGGCAGCAGCAGCAGCAGCAGCGCTAGCCCTTGTCAATGGCAGAGAATGCTGCCTGCCGAGGGCCCCTTTGGACATTGAGTGGAAGGTGTTAATGGAAATCTGTGCACGTGCAACTGTGCTCTGCTTGATGTGCAAAGGTGGGAGGCAGGTCTAGCATCAGAGTCAGCATCCTCTGTGGTTGCCAAGGGGCTGGTGCGGTTGCTGCCGCCCTGGGCAAAGAACCTTGTGCTGCGATCCTGTGCAATTGTGCACAAGAGCCTAATTTTGCACAAGGATTCCCAGTTGTACACACAGAGCCTACATACATACAGTTGTATGTGCATCATGCCTTCTGTTGGACTTGCAGAGCTCAGGGGGGCCCCCTTATGCATACAGTGTGGAGGTGTGAATACTAGGACTATGTTGTCCACCATGACTGATCTTTCAAGGGGAGAGTTGGGTTTGTTCCTGAGTGCACCCTTGCTTCACAGGAGAGAGTGTGAAGCCCTAAGGGTGTGCATCCTGGTTCCAGAACCCTCCGCAACACATGCATGTTCCAAGTCCATTTAGGAAGCGTTCCCCTGAACATAGGGATAGGTGAGAATTTCAATTCAGTTTGCATTTGAAGCTTAACGTATCAAAACTGCGTTTTCCAAAACAATTTGAGAACCACCTTCCTTTGAAATTCACATGTATTCAGTTTTTGCGATGCAGTTCGCCCACCAACCAATGTTTACAAATGTGCATACATTAGGGGAAAGTGTACATAAACATGAAGATATGAGTGAAAGTAACGTGGAAAATGCATTAGATGATGAGAAATGGCTTGCAAAAATGTGTACATTAGTCAAAACTGGCTGCAAAAATGTGTTCATTATGAGCACCTGGTTGGCCACTGTGAGAACAGGATGCTGGACTAGATGGGCCACTGGCCTGATCCAGCAGGCTCTTCTTATGTTCTTAGAATTTGCACTAAAATGCTGGGGAATTTTCATGAGGATTTTTTAAAAAAAACACCTGCAAATTGCTGCAGAAATGTGGAGAACTGCATTTAAGATTGGAAAACTGAGAAAAGGGGAGAGCTGAAATTGGCAGATCTTTCCATCTGTACCTGAAAGCAGGACATTTTGAAAGCTTCTGCTAGGGCTGTGCAGAGCCCTCCTGATCCACCCCATGGCTGTGATCTGTGGGTCCTGAGGAGGGCCAATCCACCCTGCTCCAACTGGGGAACCACCCTTACCACCCTGGATCCATCTCCCTGGATGCACCCTTACTACCCTGGATCCATCCACCATTTGGAGGTGGATCTATGGGGTTTTTAACCCTATTTTAACTCAAAATAGAGTTTCGATATATGGCTGGGAGGGCGGCAGAGGAAGAAGACGACATTGTGCCTCCTTCTCCTCCCCCCCCCCATTGAGAGTAGGCGGGTGACACAGTGCTGGTCACTGCTTCTTTATGAGCGGCTTCTCTGCATGCAGGGAAGCCGCCACTGTGAAAGACTAGTGACCTTCATTGCCAGGATGAATCCTCCTGCTTATCAGCTGATCAGAGGGAGGATTCCATCCTGCCTGCTCCTTTGTGAGCAGCTCTCTGCATGCAGGGAAGGTGCTCGTGAAGGGGACTTGGATACCATGTGAGGCTTGGAGAGGCCTTGCAGGAGGAAGAAGAGGTTGGGCAGGAAAGGTGTACCTACCTTCTCCTGCAAAGAGGTGCTTTACCTGCTTGACCTCCTTCCTGCACATGCCTGCGTCTCCTGTCTGTCTGACACCTTGCCCCCTGAGAGCCCCCAATCACTCTGGGCTGCCCAAGCTGACCCATGGAGATCCTGGGCTATCTCAACCCCACTCCAATGAGACCCACATGTGTCCAAGTAGGCCTGATTTGGCTTGCACCGCGGGCCTCCACCGAATCCGGTGCATAGCCCTAGCTTCTACAGTAAGGGAAGGACAATGTGGAAAGCTGCCCCTGAATGCGGGATGTTTTCTACAGTTTGGGGAAGTAGCAGTGATGGTATTGGGGTGGCCACCTGTGTTGATTTCAAATTGACATTGGATTAATCTATCCCAGCATGCCACCATGTGAAAGAGTTAAAATTCACAAGAGATAGGCAATATGTGGTCTTGTCTGTTATTAGGGTTCAGGAAAATTTGGTGGCAAGACCTTTTTCATTTTTTCATTTCATTTCATTAAACTTATAGACCGCCCCATAGCCGAAGCTCTCTGGGCGGTTTACAAGAACAAGAACAACATCAAAAATACAATACACATATGACAATATAAAATATTAAAATTTAAAAATGTTAAAAATTAAAACAGTTCCAACACATACTAACTTAATTAAAATGCCTGAGTGAATTTGAAATTTGGAATTTGAAATAACACTCTGCATCCTGTGGCCAAGGGCCAATCTACAGCTGAGATTGGTACATAGTTTCTGGGACGACACCAGCTCTGACTGCAGGTTGGGTAGGTGGATTGCATCAGGATCTTCCATCGTGTTAAAGTGGGCATGCCAGTGACAGGGTTCTGTCTTAGCCTAATCATGCCACTTTTGGACAGAGAGGTTTTGTTTTTCATGAGAGTGTTTAACCGTGCAGTTCTCAACCCCCACCTAAAAAATGGTACAGCCCCAGAAAAAGTGCAATGTGATTCTTTTTTTCTGAATGCGTAGACAGACTCTCAGTTTGAGTAATGCCCCAATTTCTGTGCCTGGAAAAGCAGAATTCCGTAACCTGTATAAATTACGCAAATGAAGCAGATTTGCTTTGCATTGCATAACTTATCCTATTTGCTGCTAGAAAAGGCAAAGAGCATTGCAGAGCTCTTAAACTTCACCCGGCTGTGAATCTCAGCTCTTCCTTTTTACACTGTCAAGTTTCTGATCCTCAAGGCTTAAAGTCTCCTGAAAGGAAGCCCGTCTCTGGCTGCTGAGATTTCACCAGGTGTTCTCCACACACTTTCAAGCAGTCCTGTGCAGTCGTTTTGGCTGAATTTGCACCCAGTACCACATTCTCCACTTTCCTGCCATTTGTGCAGGAAAGTGCAATCAAATGCAGATTGCCTTCTCTCATAGGCTAGAGCCAGGAGCAACACTGCTGCATCCATATTAGGAGGCTTCAAAGAAGGACTCGTGCCTTCTCTGCCAGCCTTTTATGTCTCCTTGGAGAGGCTCACCTCCTGCTCTGAGTGCCATGGTGATAAAAGAAACAGCCAATCAGCCCTAGATAACTAGAAGCTCCTGCCAAAACTGGGCTGTCAAACTTTGCACGAGTGTCAGGGTGCTTGCGAGAGTTTACATTTTGGCATGTTTGTTTGCAAAAAAAAAAAATTCTGCCTATTTATATCACACCGGAATCTTGTGGCAGAGGAATATTTTATGCGTTGGAGGAATGGAGACATAATCAGGATAAACATCAGCAGCTGGGCACATTCCCTTTCTGCAATAAGCAATACAAATAAACAAAAGCGGCAGAGAAACTTGCAGCGGAGGTGGGGACAGAGGGTTTTTTTTGGGGGGTGTTGGGCTTTGAGCATGGCACTCCCCCTGATTGGAAGACAAAACTCTCCCACACAACTTCTGACATTTCCAGGTGCTCTGAACAAAGTGGGCACAGCATGATGCTGCTAGGGCTACATGCCTTTTCCTGAACTTGGAGCTGGATCTAGAACCACAGGTTGAAATTGGTGGTGGCTCTGAATTCCCACGATGTCAAAAAGGCCCGGGTTTTTCAACAGTCATCCTCTGCTTCCTTTAGCAAAGCTGTTGTTCGTGTTGCGGATGGTGGCTCTTCCCTTAAACCAGGGTTGGGGGAACCTGCGGCCCTTTGGATGTTGTTGGATGACAACTCCCATCAGCCCCAGTCAGCAAAGCCAATGGTCAGGGTCCAGGGATAATGGGAGCTGGAGTCCAGCAATGTCTGGAGGGCCACAGGCTCTCTGCTCCTGCTTTAAGTGTTTAAAGAAACACGTGAAAGAGCCCTGCTGCATTGAACCAAAGGGCTGTCTAGTCCAAATGTCTAGGTCTGCTCTCACTGTGGCTAATCAAATATCTATGGGAAACCCAAAGCAAGGCAGACATATAACTGCTTCCCCCCTCCCCCAGCAACTGGTGTTCACAGGCAGCGGGGGCTGATGTCTATTGGGACTGGCGGGGCGGAAGGCAGGGAAGCCAACAGCAGGTGGAACCAGAACCAATGACAGGCTGACCCAACTAATTCTAGTTTTGTCCCCATCCTCCTACCTGCTGAGTTCTACAAGGGGCAACAGACTAGGTGCATTAGTCATGCTTGTATCCTCCAAAGCTCTTCTGTGTGGTATAGCCCTCCCAGGGGTGTACCACTGCCCAATGCAGGTAGGGAAATCACAAATATTGTACCAAGCCCAGAAATTACTCTTGTGAGCCCCGCGATTCAGGGATCATCACTTTAGAGCTCTCACATAATAGAAATTTATAGCGTAGAAAACACATGCATGTGAATTTGTGGGTTACTTTTGATGACTCTTCAAGCTACGGACTCATCATCACCTGTTCATCTGCTCCTCCTACTCTCTCTCTTCACTCTCTCACACAACTGGCTTCCCTCTGTTTCCTGTTTTAGTGTTAACCATCATTTGCCATGATGTTTGAACCAAAGCTATGACTCGTGTTTCCCCTCTGAAGCAGGACTGGGAACCCATTCCATCCCATAGTTTCTGATTTCTGCTTTGGAGGGCAAGCACTAACCACAGTTTCACAGTTCAAATGTCACGGGAAACTGTGGTCAATGCTATGCAGGAAACAGAAAAGTGAATGGGAAAGCCATGTACAAGTCTGCAGCTCCTTGACTACAGGCCATGGTTTGGAGGGTGAGCTGAATTGAGCCTCTGTCTCAAATTTGGAGGCGAAACCCTGTGTGTGTGACATTACTTGCAGTGCTGTGTGTGTTTGCCTTCCTCTGCATGCAGAATTCCCTCTGTCTGAATCACTCCCTGATTCATACAAGAGGAGGCATAAAATGGTATTTATTTAATTAGAGCTAAAGATTTCAGGCCTTGTTTCTTCCCCAGCAGCATTAGAACATGTCACAGCTTTGGACATTCTTCCCGGCACCTGATGTTGATAGAGTGGGGGAGATGTCTGGAGGAATCAATGCTGCTCAAATCATTGGGGTTGGCACAGTGTTTCTGCTCCAAGGTTTGGGTGGAGAGGATTGAAGCTGTTCATTCAGGAATCCTGAGTTCAAGTCACGTCTAAGGCCTGCCTTGCTGATCAAGCTATGGCCCATCAACACTGCGGTGGTATAGCGGGGAGCACGGGGAGCAATTGGATTGAGATCTTAGGTTCAAAAGCTCACTCCGCTGCAAAGCTTGTTGAGCAGCCTTGGGCTATGTCCCAACCTCACCTACTTCACAGGACTGTTGTAAAGATGGAAGTGGGGTAGGGATGCATATAGGTTTCCTGAGCTCTTGGGAGGAATGGTGGGATAAAATATTAATAGATGAATAAATAAAAATGATCCAGTATGAGATTTCTAGCCCAGCCAGACGTTGTTGGGTGATGACAAGGAGAACATGAAGAAATGCTTAGTGGACTCTGACTGGGCAGCCCCATGCTCAACCCCCCCCCCACGTGCATGAATCTCACTTAGTGACCTAGGGCTAGTCACACTCTCTCAGCCTAACCTACCTCACAGGGTTTTTGTGGGGATAAAAGAGGAGGAAGGAAAGTGACATGCCCAGAGTGTCCTGGAGGAAGGGCAGGGAAAAAAATGTAATAATAAATAAATGGAAGTGATAACAATCCCCCATTATCAGTTTCCACTGTTCCCTACCCATTCACACAGACGGCAATTTAATAAGAACAGACTAGGCTGTAGGGTCACCTGGACAGTGTTTTGTCTCAGGTGATGGTCTCAGCCAGATGGAATTTCAGTCCAAGCGGTGGTGTTGTAGCCGAATTCAGGTTCCGACAAAGCAAGCAAAGTAAGGCAAAATGCAGTTTCTGGCAAGGCAGCACCATGGCTAACATGCAGAGCCCACATTGGCAATTCATACAAGCAGGCTCAAATGTTGCGTCGGCAGTAGGCAACTCCAGGCTGAGATCTGAAATTAGAGCTTCAGCTCAGTCTGAGCAGTCAGCTGCACCTTTCCTGGGAGAAGCCTCTTCCAGCTCAAGGGGCCTGGTCTGCTTCGGCACCTCCAGTGGTTCAGGAAAGCTTCTGGGCCAGAGTCCTCGGATCAGAGGATGGCAGCATGACCTCTTCAGGTTGGGAAAGGTGATAGTGAGACAGGCTGCTGGTGAAAAGAGGTTCCCAGGAAAGCAGGACTCCTGAGGGTTGGTGTGGAGGGCAATGTCCTCTCCCACTCTGACACATCCTCAGAATCCAGAGCCGCAGCCCTGCAAACCTGGGGAGCCATGAAAGAGGCACAAAATGGGTCATCAGAAAACATGTAATATTTTGAGCAGCTGTTAATATTACATTAAACGATGCAATCTTTTCAATAAGGAATAAATTAAACATGCTTTCATGATGAAAAGCCAGATAGGAGCACGCTTCAGGGCTTAGTGAGGGCAGAGGGCCAGACAGTGCAACACATTGTAGATTCTTCTTGGTCTTCTGCGTGTGCCCTAGCACAGTACAGCACCTTCAGCTTCTGAGTACGGTCTGTGTCAGAGCAGAAGTCGGGAGATGTGATGCTGGATGGCAGCGGACAGCAGCTTGCTGAACACACACTAGCTTTTAGCAGAAGTACTCAAAGTACCGAGTAGAGAGGGATGTCAAATTGAGGTCCTGCTCTGGGCATAAATGACCAGTTGCGGAACTGGGACAGTTCCTATCTGCCAGGGCCTATGCAGCACAGAGAGCTGGTGGGGCTGGGAAAGTGTCTCATTGTTTTCAGAGTCACTTCCCACATTTCTGGCTATGTGCCACAGCCCACGAGAGGGCACAAAAGCAGATGCCGCAGGGACGTAATGTTCATGGATCAGATATGCTCATTTGGCATATACAGATCCAGCACCAGGGCTAAGGGAGCCTGGTATCTCCAGGTAGGGCTGGGAGTGTCCCCTGTCTGAAACCCCAGAGCGCCGCTACCAGTCTGTGTAGACAGTATTGAGTTAGATGGACCAAAGTCTGACTCAGGATAAGGCAGCTCCCTAAGCAAAGTGCAGTTTTTATCTGGGCCCCACCCTGCAGGCCAACACTGATGGATGGGCAGGGCAACCCACCTGCCAATCACGTGACAGCGTGGTGATGTCACAAGACTGACAGATGAGTTGTCCTACCCACCTGTCAAAACCCCTTACGCAGGATTTCCAAGCTTGGGAAGTACAGCACAAGGGATGTTGCAAGTCCTGTGCTTTGAAAGCTGTGGAGACTGTTGGCTCCAATGTCAGTGGGGCAATGAATCTGCTCCGGGTTTTAGTCCGGAGATCCTTGAAAGTTCAGCTCCTTGAAAGTTCAGATTCACTGCCCCCCTGACATCAGAGCCACCAGACTCCACTGTTTGCAAGTGTCCTTGTGCTTCTCCTTGCCAGCCCCAATGTTGGAGGTGAAAAGGAGACATTTGGGGAGTCTCGCAAAGCCCTTTGTGATATATATATCTCACACCAAACAACATGGTCTGTGCAACCAATCCACCCATTTTAAGCCTTCTATGCTCAACTCCCCCAAATCAAATACAAATAACTGATTTGTTGTTTCCCCAACTATTCATTCATGTTTCCAGCATGCTTGCAGTATTTTATACAATGTGCACGTTTACAGCACAATCATTCCATTGTGTCCTGTGTGTCATCATAACTTGTGATCATTCTCTGGTTTGCTCCAAGGAACATGGTGCAAAAATCGCATATCAGAACAAATCAAAGACTCTGCCTGCTCTTGTGTACATCTAAAACGGAAAAGACAGCTTCAGTTGAGGTTGTACCATGGCTTTTCATTATTGTGACTTTCCCTGTATTCCAGCTGTGAGGTTGAGAAATTAGGATGGCAAATTGTCCTATAACAGACGTGGACTTAAGACCTACCAAGCTGAATGCAGCCTGTCGGCAAAAGAAGGTTGCCTGCTCTTAAAACCACACAGTTTGGTACTTGGGTGGGGCCTGGGGGTGGAGCCCAGTAGAGTTTGGCAGCCCTGGAAGGTGGGACTTGGCTCCTGAGCCCAACACAAAAGCTGTCTACTTACCTAAGAGGTACAGCTGTAAATAGTAAAGGCTGCCTAGGGGAGAGAGAAACCAGCCTTGCCCCATTCTTTTCTGGCTACTTGCCTGGGAAAACAAGTAAAATTGACCAGGATGTGTTTTGTTCTTGTTTTCTGCCAGCTCGGAGCAGCAGAAAATGTTTTTTTCCCCAAGCATCTGGCTGGTGGAACATAGGGAGGTGCCTTATAGAGTCAGACCCATTGGTCCACCAGTATTGTCTACACAGACTAGCAGCAGCTCTCTGGGATTGTAGGCAGGCATCTTCTACTCCCCTACCTGGAGATGCCGGGGATTAGGCGTAGGACCTTCTGCATGTAAAGCAGATGCTGCAGCGCTAGAGACAGAGGAGAAATTCAATCAGTTTATACTGAAAGGCGAACCTAGCTAATCTGCCCTTTCCGAAACAACTCACAAACCAAAAAATAGCCATCCTTCATAATTCACACTTCTGCAGATTTTGCAGTGTAATTCTTCAGCTAAGTAATGTGTACAACAAATGCATACATTAGAGGGGGGAAATGGAAATGGATTGCCTTCAAGTCAATTCCGACTTATGGCGACCCTTTGAATAGGGTTTTCATGGTCAGCGGTATTCAGAGGGGGTTTACCATTGCCTCCCTCTAAGGCTGAGAGGCAGTGAGTGTCCCAAGGTCACCCAGTGAGCTTCATGCCTGTGTGGGGATTCGAACCCTGGTCTCCCAGGTCGTAGTCCAACACCTTAACCACTGACCACACTGGCTCTCACATTAGGGGAAAGCATGCATTAAAATGCATATATCAGTGGGCTCCTTTGGGAGGAAGAGCAGGATATAAATTGAATACACAAATAAAAAAACAGAATAGAACAATGCATCATACGGGGGAAAATTGCTTGGAGACTTGCTGATCTGAGGCATCATCTGCACTATATATTTCAAGTAGTGTTATACCACTTTAAACAGTGAATCCTGGGCAGTGTAGTTTGTTAAAGGTGCTGAGAGGAGATCTCTATTCCCCTCCCAGAGCAACAGTTCTCAGAGTGGTTTACTACTCAATCCCTCATCCCAGGGAACTCTGGGAGCTGTCACACTGTGAGGGGAATAGGGGCCAGGCTCATGGAAGGCATCTAGCCCAAGTACTGCCCCAAACCCAAACATGGCACTGCATCAGTGTAACTGTTGTGGCCCTCAGTGCTGAAAATGTCTGGTTTATCAATATGTTCCAACATGTTTTGGAAATGAGAATGTCCTCCGGTCCTCCTTTTTAGAGGGGAGCCATAACTCTGCATATCCCGTAATATTGCATAAGCTGTTTTGCCAGCTACAGCTGTTCTGTGGCTGGAATATCCTCACTGTGATACCATCCCAATTGGATTGCTGCATAGGGGTTTATGTGGGGCTTCCTTTGAAGACAGTTCAGAAGCTGCAGATGGTGCAGAATGTCATTGCCTGTGTGCGGTCTGGGGCACCGAGATGGGGTCATATTATACTGATCCTGAAATCTGTGCTACTTGGCCAAACCCAAGGTGCTAGCTCTAATGTACAAAGCCCTAAATAGCTCATGGCTCAAGTACTTGAAATAATGCCTTCCCAATCACCAGCTAGCCCAGTCTCTCAGTGGGTGAGGCCCTGCTTGTGGTGCCTTTAGTGAGTGTAGCCAGTGGGACTGCCCCACACAGCAGGGCCTTCTTGGTGATGGCACCCTGATTGTAGAGATCTGGTTGTCCCACACACTCATTTCATTCAGATGCTAGATTAAAACTTGTGTATTTCTGCAGGCCTTCAGAATGTGATGGTTTTACCTACATAATTTGTTATATTGCATAGAAATGTGATTTTATGCTGTTATTTCAAGGTTGTTATAAGTGTTGTTGATGGCTGTTGAACTTCCAGGGCTCTCATGAGAAGAAGGGTGATATACAAGAAAAACAAACAAATCATAAGCATATGAGAAAAGCTGAGTAAAATTCTAAGAATACCAGTTAGGCTGTTTTTTAAGTCAAGTTTCTAGCCCTCAGACTTCTGTGTGGGAAGACAGAAGGTATAGATTAAATAAAAGGACAGACAGTTTGCAATCTGATTTACCACTTTTGAATGCTCCAGCAGTGCAGCATGACCCACCATTATTTTGTAATGGTTTTAATGAAAATATGATGAGACCGATGTTTTGTATAATATCAGATATTGCTGATGAACATTGTTTATTAATCTGTTGGTGGTAATTGTTCCTCTGTTTATTCTTAACAGCTCATTATAATTATCCAATATGAGAGTTGAAAATAAGAGAAGGCAATATAACAAGTTTCCAGCCCTCATGACTGACAAATAGGGTTGCCAGGTCTCTGGTTTTTGCCCAGAGACTTCAGTTTTGGGGAGTCCTCTCTGGGTCTCCAAGTGAGGCACCATAATCTCCAGAGTCTTAGCTTTCATTTCTTTCTTTTTTAAAAATTAAGTTTCTAAGTGGTCTGGTTCAAGAGGTATACACCAAAATGTCAGGCACCTCCCCCCCCAGCTTCTGTTAGTACTGGCCTCTCTAATCCCTTCCCTTTCAGGTTTCTAGCCAATAAGTGAAGTCAGGGTTGTGATTGACAAGAGATTTGTTGAACTCCAGGCAATAGCTAAACCCTCTGCAAGTTCTAAAACCAGTTTCCTTTTCCTGCTTGTCTGCATATCAGGAATTCAGTAAATGTATAGCTTTCAGCAGTGCAAAGAGTAGTTTCTCTGTGCAGGAGATCTGGATACATTGGGACTTGCTTTTGAGTAAACATGCATAGGATTGCACTAGAACAGAAGATCACAGCAGAATCTTGGTGGGCAACATGCACGGTAAACAATTTCAGTTATGATTATAATAAAAATGTACATGCAGGGTTTTTTAATTACTTGCAAAAATAGCACATTATACATTTTATCTTCCAAATAATTTTTGAACAGAAATTTTAAAAACTGTATGTGCAGCTTATGATGCCATTATAATGTGCAATGCTATTCTAAGGAGTCAAACAAGTTTAATTTTTTCTGGGCTGTTGAAGAGGGCAGTTTATTTGTCTTGTTTATAACCTGTTTTGACAACTTTCCCAATATATGAACCAATATATGAAGCTTTAACCCTATATTCACTTTTCTGGGAGTAAAGCTGCAATGCTAATTCCACGTACCTAAGAGTAAACCCCACTGAATTCAGTAGGACTTACTTTTCAGTAGATCTAGTTAGGATTGTGCTGTAAATCAATGGGACTTTTGAGTGAACATAGAAAAGGATTGTGTTGTAAATCTTTCTCTTCCCCTCCAATTCTTTTTTTAAGCAATTAGGCAGGGCTTACTTAGGAGTCACTGCTTTTATTAGGTAGGAAACTAATACTGATTTTTTTAAAAAAAAAAAGTTCTGCAATGACCAACTGGTTTCAACAATAAACTATTATATGGGGTGTATGTATTTTTACATCTTCAGTGTGTGTATATATATGGAATATTTCCAACAACCCTGTGAGGTAGGGTTGGAAACCAAGGCAGCTCACAACAAGAAAGAAATCCATTTAAAATTCAATAACCATAAAATAAATGCAAAACAGTTGCAAAACAACATAAAGTGGCATGATTCTGAATTTTGGATTGGGTGAGTGAAGTTCCTTAAATCCTTATCACTGAATTGCAGTCCTGTGCATGTTTCCCTGTTTGAGTAAGCCCCACTGAATACACTGAGACTTCCTTTTGAATAAACATTGGATTGTACTATAATGTTTACAGGCTGTGCAAATAATAAACATTTTTGACGTTCATATATAAATATTTCTTCACACTATGTCTCGATATGTATCTGACTTCACACTATGATTGTATATTATTATTTCCTTTACATTTTAAGTGTGCTCTTCTTCCTTACGGGTGGTCATGGCCCCCTTCAGTTGTTTTCACCCTGAGGGGCAGATTAGGTTGAGAGATTATGGTTTGCAGCTTATTCCCATTTAAAAATTAATTAAAATGATTTATATGCAGGCAAAGTTTATGAAGTAATGTAGCTCCACATAATACATTTAAAGCACACCCAACTCTCATTTAAAGCCCATGACTTCCCCCAAAGAATCCTGGGAAATGTAGTTTCCCCTCTCACAGTTACAGTTCCACCATCCTTAACAAACTACAGTTTCCGTGATTCTGTGGTGGGATTCATGTGCTTCAAATGTATGTTGAATGTGCTTTAAATGCATGGTGTGGATCTGCCCTAGGTATGCTGTGCATTCATTAGTGAATTGAAAAGAACAATTTTGAAAGATTTTTTTTTTAAACAGGGGAAGGGCACATGCTTTGCATAGCAAGGTCCAAAATTCAATCTCTGGATAACACTGCTGCCTGGAAGAGCCAATGCTAGTCCATATCATCAGTACTGAGCTAGATAGTAGCAAATGGCCTGAGATGGTATAAGGCAAATCCTTTGTTCCTAAAAGAGAAAAGAGACCCAAGGGCCCCAGTGACTCTGAAATTTATTTATGTGCTTTACTTATAACATTTATATACTGTTATATTGTAAAAAAAAAAACCCTCAAAGCAGTTAATAGAAGAAATTAAAACAAAATTATTGGCAAAAACAGTTAAAAGCAGGTATTTAAAAATATTCAAAATAATAAAATCAACAATGAGTTAAACACAGGTAAAAGGATAATAGCTTTTACGTTACTGGGTAGCCTTGCCTAAAGAAAAATGTTCTTAGCAGGTGCTAAAAAGAGTAAAATGAAGGCATCTGCCTAATGTCAATAGGCAGGGAGTTCCAAAGTGTAGGTGCTGCCACACTAAAGGATTGATTTCTTAGAAGAGCAGAGCAAGTACTATGTGGCACCCGTAACATGACAAGCACACCATGAACTTGGCCTAGCACCAAATAGATAACCGGTACAGATTTCAGAGGAGAGGTATTACAGTATGTGCTGACAGGGTCTCACTCATGTCAGCAATTGTGCCACGGCATTCTGCACAAACTGCACCTCCCAGGTTAGGTTGTGCTGCATGGGGATTTCTGTGACCTTGGCTGACTGGCTGGCAGGTTTTATTTAGTTTTGGTTTTTGGTTAGCAATCCTGACTGGTTGTAGGATGCTGAGTTTTCTGCCTTATTCATAGGAATCCTGTTGTGGTTAGTATGGTATTGCATTTAGGAAGTCATCACTGTCTTTTTCTTTTTCTGTTTGCATTTCATTTACTTCTGTCCTCACTCCCTTACATCCATAGAAGCAGCAACAGTGGTTTCATGCACTCAGCTCAACCCACTTAAACTCACTGATGATGTACCTTGTTGGTTGCATGACAGTTTGTTTCTTGCCCAACAGGGATAAAAGAGAAATCACATACTGGGAAGTGTGGCTTCAATTGCTGTTGTTCCAAAGCTACTGCCTGTGAAGGTAGACCAAACCATGTGTGTTTTCTCTCTGTCAATTATTACTCACTGGAATTGTGTTGGCTGTCAAAGTGAGTTTATAGCAGCCCACATGGTAGGCGGGAAAGAGTAGAGAATCTTCTTAACTCTTACTTGTTTCTCAAACCTCTCTCTACAGTATACAGTAAAGTCTGTAAAGAAGTTTGGAGGAGCAATATTAAAAGGTAGGGGCAGGGCATTCCAGGCAGGGGGTTGCCAACCCTGCTTTGATATGGGCATCTTTGCAGAGGATCCCTAGTCAAGCCTTACCAACAGCACAACCCTAACCATATCTACTCAGAAGTAAGTCCTGTTGAGTTCTGTGGGGCTTAGTCCCTTAATGTGTTTAGAATTGCAGCCTTCAGGCGCATCCATCTTTACTCCTGAGTGCTCCCACGTAACACCTCCACAACACTAGGCTCCCTTTTCCCTACAGTGGCTTTCTAGTGACTGGCCTGACTTGAGGGCACTTAAACCCTTCTTGCCAGAAGCAAGTAGGCTAGATTAAATGTTCCTTACCCAGGCTGTCTAAGCAGGTGAGCAGGTATGATCCCGTCACTTCATCTGGACCTGGGACCACCCTCATTTAGCTAAGATTTCTATCTTAATTTCCAATCAGAGGATTTTTTGTTTTGTTTTGGGAGTAATCTCCAAGCAACTGTGGTTGATGCTTAATGTATTATGCTTAATGACATCACTGGGACCCGCCCCTGTGACATCACTAGGGTTAGGGCCTGCCCCCATGATAGCGCTAGGGCCCGCCCCTGAAATCTCAGGATTTGGGATGCTTCTGACCTGGCAACCTTACCGACAAGGTAGAGGTAGAGGAGAAAAAGGTCAGACAAGCCCAGTTATGGCAGTCCTTGCTTAAATTTTCCTACTCTTTTGTGTTAAAGAACACTTTTCAGTACCCAGTTAACATGAAGCATTGGGCATGCTGTCATGTGTCTGCCATTATTTTTAATCTGTCATTTGAGCACCTCCATCTGAAATGGGGTGGTGTGTTTTGAAACCTTGCTTCCAATATTTTTGAACATTGGTAGGTATAGAAACATAATATGAGGAGCTGTCTCCGGTGGGAGGAGTGGGGGAGGGAGGACCACACAGCTCTCTTTTGTCTGCCCTGATTGGCAGCACCTTGCCAAAAAGCCAGAGAGGTCTTTTCCTTTCCTGCTATCTGTGAGATCCCTTTTTTAAAACAGACACACACACTGATACTCCTTCTGGGAGGAAGGGTGGGATATAAATCAAATAATAAACAAACAAATAAATAATACTAAGGGATTGAACCTGCCCTATATGTGTAAAACATGAGCCCTCCTTTCTTTAAAAAAAGTTGCCTTGTATACTGAGTCAGACCACACGTGGCCTAAACTAGCCTATATACCTTAGTGCAGTCTGTTCTTCTGACCCGGCAGGTATTCTCCATGGTACCTAAGATGATACCAACAGCCCATGAAAATTGTGTTATAGAATCCTAGAATTGTAGAGTTGGAAGGGGCCTATAAGGCCATCGAGACCAACCTCCTGCTCCTTGACCATGCTGGGATGGTCTTCGTATTAATATCACACCGGAGTGCAGGACACAGAACAATGGGCTCAAGTTGCAGGAAGCCAGATTTCCGCTGAACATCAGAGAAAACTTCCTAACTGTTAGAGTAATACGACAGTGGAACCAATGACCCAGGGAGGTGGTGGGCTCTCCAGCACTGGAGGCATTCAAGAGTCAGCGGGACAGCCACCTGTCGGGGATGGTTTAAGTAGGATTCCTGCAGTGAGCAGGTGGTTGGACTCGATGGCCTTATAGACCGCTTCCAACTTCACTATTTTATGCTTCTATGAAACAGAGGGGTTTGGAGGGCCACATTTGGCCCCTGAGCCTGAGAGTCCCTATCCTGTGTTACATAACTGATTGTTGCATAACCTCAGTTGCCCATTTTGCTCCTGCATTCAGGTTGTGCCCAGAACCAGGGCCACAGGTCGGCATCGCTGGGCAACTGCCAAGGCCCCACACTGCAGGAGGCAGGCCCACTGCTGACCCCCAGAGCCCTCTGGCTCGGCTCTTCCTCCTTGCTGCTCCCCAAGCAGGCAAACAGTGAGAAGGAGGGGCAGCTCTGATTTGTCTTGCTCTGCCCTCTCCTCCTGTGTGGATTGGGACCACAGGGAGAGGACAAGCAGCAAAAGTGCAGTGGTGACAGTGCCAAGGAAGGAGCCCGCTGATGATATCCTATCAAATTCCATCCCACCCACCCCAGTCTGGAGAACCACACTGCCCAGAGCAGATATCCCTATTGCTCTTCCCTTGCGACGCCTACTGCTTCTCCAGTGCAGGATCGCCCAGTTGCAGAAAAGAATGCAAGACAGACCAAAAGAATCTTAACACAAGCTCCAGGGATGCCAGAGCTGGCTTAGTAGGTTAGTGCAGAGTCAGGATTCCTTAACAGACTGCAGGAGAATCAATACAAGGCAGAGGGGAGGAGGCAGAGAGGTGGCGGTGAGATGGTCTACACTTTCCAGAGACAGCAATGCAAGGTGGTTGATTTTTAAGCTGTCCTAGGAAGATGTCAGTCCCTAAAAGCTGAGATGGAAATGTACAGATCTATCTATCTATCTATCTATCTATCTATCTATCTATCTATCTATCTATCTATCTATCTATCTATCTATCTATCTATCTATCTATCTATCTATCTATCTATCTATCTGTCTATCTGTCTGTCTGTCTATCTATCTATCTGTCTATCTATCTATCTATCTATCTATCTATCTATCTATCTATCTATCTATCTATCTATCTATCTATCTATCTATCTGTCTGTCTGTCTGTCTGTCTGTCTGTCTGTCTGTCTGTCTGTCTGTCTGTCTGTCTGTCTGTCTGTCTGTCTGTCTGTCTATCTATCTATCTATCTATCTGATCATAGAATTTCTAAGTCACATCTTAGAAGATAAGAGAATTTGGTGTTGCAGGCCCCTTTCTCTAAGCAAGTGTGAAGGTCATGGCAGCCTTCACAGGATCAGTCTGCTGTGGAGATCACTGGGAATGTTCAGTCTAATCTTATGCCTGCTTACTTAGAGGTGGTGTGTGTGGGGGGAGAAATTAAATTCCGTTTGCGTCTAAAGGTGTGTCTACCTAACTTGCACTTTCTGAAACAAAGACATGAATTGAAACACAGCCATCCTTCGAAACGTGTGCTTTTCTGAATTTTGCAGTGCGGTTCTCCAGGGAAGTAACATGTACAAAAATGAACAGACTGAGATGGCATGGGCATTAGAATGCATATATTAGTGAGAATAACTTGCCAAAATGCATTACATCAGGGAAGAATGCTTTTCCAATGAGTGTGTGTGTGTGTTAGGAGAAACTTGCACTAAAATGCTAATGAATTTTCATGAGGACTGGTGTGGAAATATGGAGAACTGAAGACTGCAAAAATGAGAACCCGAGTGAAACCGAAATTGACAGATGTGCCCATCCCTTCTTGGAAGGAAGCCCAGTGGGGCTTACTCACACGTTACACGTGGGAATGAGTTGTGGTGCCTTTGTAGTATGGTGCCTTATTTTGCATGGCCCAAGTTGAGCACAGAAAGGCTACATGTTTGAGAGGGTAGAGACGCAACTGCAAGGGGAGGAAGGCCACATGTCAATGGCAGAACACATGCTTTGCATACGTGAGGTCCCAGTTTTAATCCCTGGCATCTGAAGGCAGGGCTAGGAAAATCTCCTGTCTCAAACCCTGGAGAGCAACTCCTAGTCAGTGTAGACAGTGCTGAGCTAGATGGGCCAAGGGTCTGACTGGCCGTAAGAGAGCTTTCTATGTTTCTAGTAGGAGATGTGTCTCGCCCATGTACCCAGAAGTGTCCACTGTGGTGTAGTCATCAGATGTTCAGACTGAGGCTGGGGGAACCCAGGTTCAAATCCCCACTCAGCTATGAAGCTCACTGGTGTGACACTGGGACAGTCACCATCTCTAAGCCTAATCTACCTCACAGGGTTGTTGTGAGGCTAATACATAGGGGAGAACTATATACACCACCTTGAGCTCATTGGAGAAAGGTGGACTGTAAATGTAATTGGTAAAATAAAGATAATGGTAAAAATTTGCTCCAAGCCATAAACAAATTACAATGAGGATGGATTAGCATAAGGCTGGCTTAACCCACAGCCTGTGGGATTTTTTCTTTTTTTAGGAACTTGAGAACTTTTAATGAACTTTTAAAAAAGTCAAAGTTTCTAGGACTCATGGTTACAAATATAAATTTGATAACATGAATGCACATATAAATCAGAAACAGTGTAGCAATGAGGAATCCCTGAAGAAGGAAAGAAAAAAACCACCACTCTTTGCTTTTCAGATATTGAGCTTTAAAAGTCCATATTTCAAGACATTTCAAGGGCTGACACCGGTTTTTCACAGTTGAGGGCAACCATTTCCGAATGAGAATCTTGTAGAACAAGTGGAACATGCTCACCCAGCTGTAGTTTGGCATCTGCTCCATACATAAGAAGAATATGCAAAGTATGTTAATGACATGCAACTAAATATGCAAATTAATGGCGACACTCCAGCTCATGAAATATTTCCAACGTGGATCTCAGTATTGAACAATTCACTCAACTCTGGATTAGATAGGCAGCTAATTTGGAGGTGGATTAATAGATCTGTAATGTGTGGATGGATACCAGAGTGGGGTGGGGATAGGGAGAGAGAGAGATAAGGTGTGGGCATATAGATAGTATATAGAGGACAAGAGGAAGTTGATTGGCAGTAAGTTTATGAGAGACACAAGGAAGCTATTCTGCGTGTATCACATAATTAGCATATGGAACACACAGCCACAAGGCATCTCCTAATTTAGATGCCTTTAAAAGAGGATTTGGCAGATTCATGGAGGAGGAGGACAGGTCTACCAGGGGCTATTAGCCATGAAAGCCAAATTGAACCTCCATGTTCAGAGGCAGTATACCTTTAAATGTCAAATGCTAACAGTAAAATATGGGAGACAACCAACAATCCCCTGCCCGGCTTATGGACTTCGTTCAGAGGCATCTGGCTGGCCACTGTTGGCAACCAGAGAATGCTAGATTAGATGGACGTTTGGTCTAATCGAGGTGCCTGTTCTCAGTCTAACTAATTTACTTTGGGCAAGTCAGATGAATCTATCCCACAGGGTTGTTGTTCTGAGATAACATGCCACTCTGGTGTCCACGCAGATAACTAAATTTATGAGATTGGGTGGATGAATAATAAAGTGTGGGGAAATTATATATCTGTTCTGATTTTAGCCTGCTGTGCTTTAGTAACTGGGAGGGAAAGCCATTAAGAAAGCACAACCAAAACCCTTAAATATTTTTAAAATACATTTTTAAACCCAGTCAACAAGGAATTACTTGGTCAGATCTGAAGGCCTTGTATTGCTTTTGGAAGAGATTGGAGAGCTGGATCTGTTTCAAACCTCTAGGTATGGTCTGAATATCAGAGCAGATACGTAATATGAAAGCATGGAGAGTCGATGATATGATACGGTATCAGATGAGAGGTGGATACAGAGACAAACAGAATAATGGCCAGACTTGGAGAGAGATATAGATCCCTACTCTGCAACTAATTTTAAACAGGGTTAGCAATTTTAGCTCGGTCCCTGGATTCATTGCCAATTGGATGGACAGGCAAAATGTCTCTTGCTCAGCAAAATTATCTCTTTAAGAAAAGTTCTTTCCTTATAAGGGGAGGCCATTGCTTGGGCCCCATCTGCACTATACATTTAAAGCAGTATCAGACCACTTTAAACAGTCATGGCTTCCCCCCCCAAAAAAAATCCTGGGAACTGTAGTTTGTTAAGAGTGCAGAGAGTTGTAAGCAGACCCCTAGTCCCCACACAGAGCTACAATTCTCAGACTTTCCGGGGAAGATGGATTGATGGTTAAACCACTTGGGCAACTGTAGCTCTGTGAGAGGAATAGGGGTCTCCTCACAACTCTCAGTGCTTTTAGCAAACTACAGGATCCTTTGGGGGAAGCCATGACTGTTTAAAGTGGTATGATACTATTTTAACTGTAGAGTGCAGATGGGGGCCTCAGTGGTGGAAGATGGGCTTAGCATACTTGAAGAAGGTGCCAAGTTCAATTCCTGGCACCTCTACTTAAAATGGGATTGCAGGTGGCAGGGTTGGGAAAGATTGTAGGTGGCAGTGTTGTGTGCCAGTGACCTTGGAGACAGCTGCTGTCAGTCAGCATAGACAAAACTGGGCTGGATGGAGTAGCGGCATGACTCAGCTTGAAGCAGCTCCACATGTCAGCATCTCAGCTGTTGACTCCCACGTGCAAGAAAATATCCTCTACACTTTTGACCTCTAAAGCCTCAAATGGCTGTCCCTTTTCCATATGAACCTGCCTAGTTTTTTTAAGATCTGTTTTGGAGGCCATTTTTCAGGTGCCCCTGGCCATGTTAGGCAGGTGGTAACTGGAGAGAGATGGTCTTTTAAGTGGTGGCTCCCCATCTAGAGTGGTGCACAAATTCCCCACCCCATTGGTGGGCAGAGAAATTGGGGAAGCCGTGACACCAAATTTCTCCAATAGTTTCTCAGATGTGGAGCTCATCAAGTAACTCTAGGTGGTCACTGTTCTGTGGAAGGGATTCAGATACATATCACAAATTTTGGTTTGTCAAATTAAAGTGGATCAAAGTGCTGTGTCACCCTAGTGCAATAAATCCACTTTAAAAAAGAAACAAGACTTTTTGCAGTTAGGAAAGTGATAGGAAATGTGCTATATGTGTTACATTTATATCCCACCTTTCTTCCAAGGATCTCAAGGTGGCATACAAATATGGTTCTCCGTCTCCCAATTTTATCCTCACAACAACCCTGTGAGGTAGGTTAGGCTGAGAGACAGTGACTGGCCCAAACTCACCCAGTGAGCTTCATGGCCGAGTGGCAGTTTGGTCTCCCAGGTCCCACTCTAACCACTGCAGCATACTGGCTGAATGAATAACAGGAAGATGTGTAAACAGCTCTCAAGCAAATCTGGCTAAACAAAGAATGAGTGAATGCTCATTGTCATGCAACCTTTCTGCAAATAAATCAGAATGAATGCTCAATAAAGACCCGTCATAGTCAGTAGTGCAGAGGCAAATTCAGAAGTACAGGGTCGCTTCAGGATAGTACAGTAGGGCCCCGCTAATATGGCGGGTTAGGGATCAGGCCCCCGCTGTAAAGCGGAAATCGCCGTAAAGTGGGGCCCCATAGACTATAATGGGCCACGTCGTGCGAAAATGATGTCAAAATGGCACGCGATGGAAAAAACCTGCCATATTAGCGGAACAAGCGCTGTAAGAGCGGGGCCTTTCCCTAATTGAAAACCGCCGCATGAACGAAGCGCCGTAAAGCGGAACGCCATAAAGGGGGGCCCTACTGTAATGTCATGCACCCGTCACAGCCTCACCCCCTTTTCCACTTTCCCTCTTCTCCCTTGCTCTCCCTGTCAAGCAGCATGAAGACACTGTGTGTTAGCTATTGAGATCAGTCTTCTGAGTGGGTGGCTCACCTCCTTTCATGCTGATTTTCTCCAATCAGCATGAAAGGACAAGGGCTCTTCTCATTGGCTAACATGCTCCCTTTTCATGCTGATTGGCTTTGGCTTATACATAGGGACCTGGCTGGGACCCTGCTCCCAAAAAAGTAACGGGTCTATGACCCCTTGCATCTCTGGACAGCTACACCCCTGGTCATAGTCTAACTACCACCTATGCTTTGTGCAAGTAAATCAGGATGAATGCTCAATAAACAAGTCATCTGGAGGAGCCCGGTATCTCCTAACTACAGTAGGGTTATCAACAGAGGCTGGTTACCCTCATCTACCTACCTACCTACCTTTCTTGTAAAGGGAGTCTTTGGCATGCATACTTGGTTCATTTAATTGGTTACCAAATCATGATTCTGTATATTGAATCAGTAAGTTGTCAAGAAATATAGGTGATCCTAAGGAATAATCATGAAAAAATGAAATGGACTGCCTTCAAGATGATCCCGACTTATGGTGACCCTATGAATAGGGATTTCATGGTAAGCAGTATTCAGAGAGGGTTGACCATTGCCTGCCTCTGAGGCTACTCCTCCCCAGCTGGCTAGGGCCTGCTCAGCTTACCACGGCTGCACAAGCCAGCCCCTTCCTGTCCTCAACTGCTGGCTGGGGGGCAACTGGGCTCCTTGGGACTATGTAGCTTGCCCACGGATGCACAGGTGGCAGAGCACGTAACCCCTGAGCCATTCAGTGCGGATTTGATTTTTAGCTGGCCCTTGATACCCAGGAGACACAAGCGGGGATTTGAACTCACAGACTCTGGAGTCCCAGCCAGGCTCTCCTCCCCACTGTGCTATCATATGTGGTCTGAAATACCTTCCCTAAATAGCAACTTCCTAAATAGCTACTAGCCATGAAGGCTATGCTGTACCCCTGCTGTCGGAGGCAGTACACCTCTGAAGACGAGTTGCTGGGCATCACAAGTGGGGAGAGTGCTTTGTGGAGGTCTCATAGGGATCTGGTTGGCCATTGCGAGAAGAAGATGCTGGACTAGATGGGTCTTTGTCTTGATTCAGGAAGGCTTTTCTTGTGTTAGCCCCGTTTCATATCTGTCATGCAGTCGACCTGTGTGTGATGAATACAGGACAAGTACTCAGTAATGTTTAATCACTGTGCAAGGTTTGTGCAAGCAGATCTCGATGAATACTGAGTAAACAGGTTGTCTGGAGGAGCCCAGCATTTGCAGCGGCAATAGCACAGCACCGTTCTTTTTTTCCCTAAGGAGTTTTCTTTTTCTTTCCATTGCTACTGCCGGTGGCAACAGCAGCAACTGTGCTGGCAACCTGGCCACCATTTTGCATCACCCGCAATGCCCCAGGCCTAACATCATTCTGTGGCACTGTATGTGTGTGGGGAATGAGACATGCCACACACAAAAAAATGGTGGAGATATTGGGAGAAAATTTTGCATTGCAGACTTCTCTTTCTAGGAGGGCAAGAAAATTGCTCAGGGGAAAAATGTTTTCTGAGAAATTGTGGCTTAGGTAGCGTCATCTGTGAATTTCTGGCTCCATGCTGCTGTAATCCTGGAATCAGGTCAAGACTTTTAAAAAAAATCTCCATGGCTTTACACTGAGCGATCTGTGTCCTCGCTGCCAGTATCTGCTGCTTTGATCTAATCTTAGGTGATCTATTTGATTTAAGTTGGTGTGGTTTTTTTTAACTGTCCCCTGCTGTCATCGTAGTTTTTAATCCGTGCAGGTTCATTGTTTTAAAGTGGACGATTGTTGTTTTTGTAAACTGTGTATGTGTGAAAATAAAGAAAAGGATTGTAATTTATTTATCTGTTAAAAGAATCATTATCCCACCTTTCTATATAAAGTACCCAAGCAAGGCTACCAATTAAATCATAGCAACTCAAACCACGTTGAAGTAAAACATAACAGTAATGCATTTTAAATGGCAGGGTGTTTTTTTAAAATGCAGCTGAGCATATCCAGTGGGGTTTATTCCCAGGAAAGCGTGCATAGGATCCCAGTCTTGGCACAATTCTGGACTCTTACGTGGCTCGGACAAAGCTCCATTGGACACAGTAGGCCTTACGTACATAAGAATGCTCTGTGAATATAAATAAAGAGCAGCAGGAGCAAAATAGACTACTGAGTTGCCACGGCACCACAGACCCTCTGAAAGAAGAGATTCTCTTGACCTTCTGCTAGCTAAAGCCAAAAGGAAGAAAGCCAGAAAAAACACAGTGGGGAAAGAATCCAGAGCTTGGGGGCAAGCCGTGAAAAAGCCCCCTTGCATGTAGCCGCCTGCCCCACTGCAGGGAGCGGGGAGAGCACAGAGAGGGGCCTTTGATGAGGATGACCTAAGCATTCAGGCAGGCTCATATTGGTGGACATCGTCCTTCAGGTACCCTGGGCCCACGCAGTTTCGGCTGGCTTTAAAGGTCAGTAGCAGCACTTTAAGTGGAAACAAAACAAGCAAACGTCAGGGGAAATGGAAAATGAGAAGCTGAGGTGCATGCTAAGGGGAGGCAAGACAGAGTTGAGGCGCCCTATGCCTACATATGAGCTGCATGAAAGAAAGTGGTGGACAGTTCAATCCTATGCATGCTTACCCAGAGTTAAATCCAATGGGTCTTAATCCAAGTTATAGCTGTATAGGATAGCGGTACGACTTGCATAATAAGAGAGGGCGTGGGATTGGGGTTGACAATGGAAGCTTATTGACAGTGGAAGTCTATTATAGGAAGCCGGTGGCCCTCCAGGTGATGTTGGACTCCAACATCCATCAGGCCCAGCCAGCCTGGCCAATGGACAGAGGTGATGGGAGCTGTAGTCCAGCATAAACAAGACATGTAGCATAAGTTGCAATCAGGCCTGGTGCCAGTGGGCAGCCAGGACGGGCACTGGCTGAGGGCCCCTTTGGCTGGCTAAGGGCCCTTGTGGCTGGGAGGGTGGAGAACCGCTCCAGGATCCCCACCAACATTGGGTTATGGGCTGCGATTCTCACTCAGCATCACCCCTGCACATGCTCGCAGCCAGCTCATGCTTAAATACACCCGGTTGTGTCACCTTGCACATTAGTGCACTGTGCTTGCATGCCTGCCATCACCCAAGATGGTGGCGGGAGCGTCAACACGCTGACCTGCTAGGTGGCGTGACCGGGCATATTTAAGTGCGAGTGCGTATGTGCGGGCCCACAGCAAGCTAGTTCTGGCCCTGGTTGCAATAAACCTAGACCTACAGTTTCTGACATAACATTCATGCTGTTTCCTCATGAATTCCATTGGGTGCTACTGTATTTAATCCACCTGACAATTTAAAAAGAAGAAAGTCAGGTGGATCTATACATTAAAGATGATACTACCAAACAGACTTCATGAGGAAATAGGATGGATGTCTCTCATGCCTGGAGTTGTATTCCATGACGTCTGGAGGTCCGCAGCTTCCCTGCCCCTGCTGTCAACCGGCAACTGCCCCATTAAATTTCCTTTTGCTGCTTCTGCTCTCCTATTTGGGTGCTTTGCCTGGCAACTCTCCTTCTCCTTCTGGCTGCCTCCCTAGAGAGACTACAGCCCGGCCATTGACGCCTGCATCAGCTTTCTGGGCGGAGGCTGATGCTCTGGATGGCTTTGCTCAGCAGCCAAGGAATGGGGGTCAAAGGAACTCCTCCTCCCGCGACACACCGCACACAGTCCAATTTGTAATCATACCGACTCTTGGAGCACCAAGAGAGGCTGCGCGCCACAGGGCCTTTCAGGAGCTTTGATTTGTTATTGCAGCCTCTTTTGCCCTGAGTCTGGACAAGGCTGATTGGTTACTGTTCTGTCTCTCAGTATCGCAGCTTTGTGACTTCAGGGTCTTGGCTGGTTATTTCACAGGGTGAGGGTCTTGCTTTTCCTGTTTGCTGTGCCCACAAAGCTGATGCAGGGTCTCTTGGGAGCATTGATTTGTTGTTGTGAGGCATTATTTACACTGGCCGGCATTTGCAGAGTCCCTTGGCTCCGTCTGTCTCTCCACTCTCCATCTATCACTCTGCAACCCCCTCCCCTCCCGTCTCTGTCTGTCAGCCTGTGACTCTTCTAGGTCCATGCTAAGTGATTCCTCTTCCTCGCTATCTTCCAACCCTTCCCACTAGGGATGGGGCAGAAATTCAATTTGGTTCACATTTAAAGGTGAACTTACCTAAATTTGCACTTTCAAAAACAAGATGCCAACAGAAACAGAGCAATCCTTCAACATTTGCAGTTCTCTGAATTTTGCATTGAAGTTCTCAAGCAAAGCAATGTGTGCCCAGATGCTTATGTTAAGGTAAAGTGTGCATATAAATGTATGCTGCTGGAAACAATGCATTGTGTTAGGGGAAAATGCTTTGCAAACATGTGTATATTGGGCAAAATTGCATACAAAAATGCATATACGAGGATAAATTTGCACAAAAATGATGATGAATCTTCCTGATTTATTTGGCTGTGAATGAGAAACTGAACTGAATTTCTCCCCCACCTGAAGTGTGGCCTAGGTAGAAAAAGCAAGAACTCTATCTCCATTGATTCTAGAACAATATGTGTGTGCTCAGTCTGAGACAAACCTACTTTACAGTGTTGTTGTGAGCTTTGCCCAGATGATGGGTGTGTGAGTGCTTTGGAAGCCAGCATGGCATTTAGGACTTTATTTTGCTGTTTCAAAGGTTTGAAAAGCTTCCCTCTCTGAAGCTGAAGGTGGCTTGCAGCAACATTCTCTAACTATAAAAATGGGCAATAACAACAAATAATAAAATCTCCCCAATTTTAAAAACAACAGTACAAGAACCAGCCAATCTCAAGAGCAGTCATATAAAGCCCTATAAAGTCTCAAATTAAAAGCCAGAGGCTTATTCCCCATCGCCCCAAAATGAACGTTTTACATTGTCTCCAAAAATGTCTAGGAAGAATGGTTCTGGACTCTCTTTGGGGTGGTTTTTCCACAGCCTTAGAAAAACAGCTGGAAATACTCTGATCCACTTCACAAGAGTATATCAGTAGGCAGAGGGGCAGAGGCATCCCAGAGATTTCAGACAGTGATGAGTAGGGTGGCCAATTATGCATTGCAAATTAGGTTTGCATCACCAAAACAGGGGGGCATCAACATGCATAATATTTGCATATGGTTGTTTATATGTATAAGTGCAAATTTAGAAATTATTGCAATAATTTAAATAGAACTAGAATACATCTCACTGTAGCAAGGAAGACTTGTGTGCCTGCTCAGTCTGCTGACCAGGAGCTGCTGGAGCTGTTACTCTTGATGAGCTACAAAGCTCCTGGTTTCCCTTTTTATGGTTCCTTACCTTTAAACTGGGTTTGTGCCACATTCACACTATACATTTATTCCACTATTAAACAGTCATGGTTTCCCCCCAGTCTGGCAACTGTAGTTCTGCGAGGTGAATAGGAGTCTCCTAACAACTCTCAGCACCCTTCACAAACTACATTTCCCAGAATTCTTTAGGGGGAAGCTATGACTGTTTAAAGCGGAATAATAGTGGAATAAATGTATTTTATTTATTTATTTATTTATTATTTGATTTATATCCTGCTCTTTCATCAGGAGCCCAAGGCAGCAAACAAAAGCACTAAAAACACTTTTAAAACATCATAAAAACAGACTTTAAAATACTTTAAAACAAAACAACTTTAAAAACATTTTTTTAAAAGCTTTGAAGGCATCTTAAAAAAAGTTTAAAAACATATTTTTTATTTTAAAAAAAGGTTTAAAAACATATTAAAAAGCAATTCCATCACAGAAGCAGACTGGGATAAGGTCTCAACTTAAAAAGCTTGTTGAAAGAGGAAGGTCTTCAATAGGTGCTGAAAAGATAACTGAGATGGTTCCTGTCTAGTATTTAAGGGTAGGGAGTTCCACAGGGTAGGTCCCGCCACACTAAATGTATGGTGTGAATGTGGCCATAGACTGAACAGCCCCTCAAATATAGGATCCTTTCAAACAGAGGTCTGTCCTCTGACAGCCCTTAAAAAGAGAGGGTTGTCTTCTGTAAAGTAGGACTCAAAACCATCCTGGTGACGAGACTTCTATATAAACGCACAAATGTGTATAGATTTTGGACATAGAGATTGATTATACAATGCATGTTCATGTGCATATTCCTGTAGCGCTTTTCGAGTGATGAATGATTATTAAACGAATTTAAGGCCAAAGCAGATGTGCATCATGGGAGATCTGTGATCAGATCTCCACGCATCTTGGTCTTTGCTTAAAAGCAGCCATGAAAGGGAGGGGTGATTTCGAGTGGGACTACAACAGGAATGTGCGGAAGGAGGAATAACACTTTCCTTCCCATATCATTTTCCCTGACTTCAAATCCATCCCCTGAAGCTGCTGTTAGCCATAGAAGGAGATGGGAGGTATTTTAACTGGGGAAACAATGTGAAAACCAAAGCTTGGAAAAGTTACTTTTTTGAACTACAACTCCCATCAGCCCCAGCCAGCATGGCCACTGGAGTTAACAAAGGGTTAACCCCTTCTCCCCCAGTGCTGTGCCTTCAATTGAGTTCAGCCCAGCTCTGGATGCAGTGGTGGCTCGTGGCTCCATGTCAGTGGGGCAATGGAATCCTCTCTGGGCTTGAGGCTGAACTTTCAAGGAGCTCCTTGAAAGTTCAGATTAAAACCTGAGCGGATTCCACTGCCCCACTGACATGGAGCCACCAGCTGCCACTGTCTGGATGTTCATGAACAGCACAACCCAATGCATGTTTACCTGGAAGTAAGCCTTATCATGTTCCATGGGGCTTACTCTTATGTAAGTGTGCACAGAGTTACGGAGTAAGTCCTGGCCGCTTTTTACTTGTGGAGAGATAAGGAAAAGCATGCAACCAGGATTCTGCCCAAAGGCTCCCTGTGAAGTAATGTAATTTTAAAATACCCCAACCAGCATCTTTAAACATATTAGGCTACCTGTATTGATGTTCCGTCTGTTCTACGATTCTTTCCCACCACCTGAGGCCGCTTCTCACCACAAAAAAAAACTGCTTACAGACCTTGGAAATAGCAGCTTTGATTAGGAGATTTCAATCAGGAAAATGCTGGAGGGAGAAAGGGTTAAAAAAGAACAAACCACGACAGCCCTCCCACAGGTGTAGAGTGGCTAGGGATGGAGAAGAAATTCAATTCAGTTCTCATTTAAAGCGGAGCTTATCATATTCGCACTTTCTGAAACAAGATGAGAACTGAAACACGGCCCTCTTTCAAAATTTGCACTTACCAGAATCCTGCAATGCAGTTTGCCAGCCAAACAGTGTTCACAAGAACGCATAGATTCGGGAGAAACCGTGCATAAAAATGAGTATGTACAAAACGGAACGTACAAAAATTATTACATTAGGAGAAATGGCTTGCAAAAATGTGGACTTGTCAAAACTGCATACAAAAATGTGTTTATTAGGAAAAAATTACACTTAAATGCTGAAGAAATTTCATGAGGGTGTTTTTAACCCAACCACCCCTGCAAATTATTGCAGAAATGTTGGGAACTGAATTTAAGATTGGAAAAGTGAGAAACAGAGGGAACTGAAATTGATCGATCCTTCCATCCCTGAGACCACATTCACACCATACATTTACTCCACTTAAACTGTCATGGCTTCCTCCAAAGCATCCTGGGAACGGTAGTTTGTTAGGGGTGCTGAGAGTTGTTAGGAGACCTCTAATTCCCTTCACAGATTCCCAGAGTGGTTTAACAATTAATCCTTCTTTCCAGCGAACTCTGGGGATTGTAGCTCTGTGATAGGAACAAGGGTATCCTAACAACTCAACACCCTTAACACACTACAGTTCCCAGGATGCTTTTGATGAAGCCATGACTATTTAAAGTGGGATGATACTGCTTTGAATATATAGTGCTGATGGGGCCTGTATGTGATACTCTTATTTTGTTTTGAGCTGCCCAGAGAACTCCTCTTACGGGATAGCTGTATGATGTAGAATACAAGGGGGGGGAATCCCCCCTACAATAAGGAGCAAAGCAGTTATCCCTGGAAACTGGCAAAACAGGGAACAGCGAGAAGCCGTTTCCCACCCCAGAGGGGTCTAGTGATGGACATGAATGACCTTGCTTTGCTTTTCTCCCTGTGTGTTAAACATGTAGCCTGTGTACTTGTCTCTTTGAACCTCCATTCTCGTTGTCCCCATCTGTCCCCCTGCTGTCTAAACCCAGACCTCCTTTTCCAAACAGACTCAGAAAAATCTACCCTGAGAAATGACATAATCCCATCTCTGAGATGCTGACCGTGAAGACTCTCTGATCTCTTGCGTTCTGGCCTGGCATAGGGGGAGATTTTCCTTCTGTGTGTGTGTATGTGTGTGTGCATGCATGTGCTTCTGTGAGGGAACGTTTGTTCAACCTTGTGCATGTGTGTGGAGAGAGAGAGAGAGAGAGAGAGAGACTGTGGGCCCAACCTTTTGGTTGGTAGTCTCGAGATCCATACATGTCCTGTTTGTGGTCGGATTATACATAGTTAAATTGTGGTTTAAGGGTGAATGTGTGGCGTGCTGGTTTACACTGTTAAAATTATGGACAGATCACTCCTCCCCTGCTGCTTCTGCCACGCTGCCAGGAAACAAGCCACGGTTTGGCTTTGCATTATGTTCCAACCCAGGCTCATGGTTTGTTTCACCCAAACAAACTGTGAGCAGTAAGCCAAGAACAAACCTTGGTTACAGTGTGTGATTTGCTTGGAAACAAACAAACTGTGAGCCCTGGTTTGGATCTAAGCTAAACCATAGTTCAACTCCCTGTAGTGCGGCAAGAGTGGGGGAGGAGGGAAGTACCTGGATTTCAGCAACATGCTGAACATGCGTTTTCACCTTTAAACCGTAGTTAAGTTTAACTATGGTTTAAAAAGATGTGTGAACAAGGCCATTGTGTGTATCTTTCATATACACATTTCTTCATATTCAGTAGTGTAATGGTGAATTCAGAAGTGCGGGGTCCCTTCATGATATTCACAGCCACGCCATGTCCCCCCCCATTTTTGCTGCTGAGTT
The DNA here is from genome assembly GCF_030035675.1 of Rhineura floridana. NCBI lineage: Eukaryota > Metazoa > Chordata > Lepidosauria > Squamata > Rhineuridae > Rhineura > Rhineura floridana. The sequence continues at coordinate 28,279,989 of NC_084494.1, read as the reverse complement.
GAAAATGAGATCCTTGTTAATGCCTTCTTGCACAGTAACCTATGTCCCTAGGAGCCGATAAGCATGGAAGGGAAGAGTGTTAGCTACTGAAAAGAGTCTTCTCAGTGGCTGACTCACTTCCTGTCACTCTGATTGATTCCAATCAGCAGGAAAGGACAAGAAAGCATGTTAGAAGACACTTTTCAGTGGCTAACACACTCCCCTTTCATGTTGATTGGCTTGTAGGATGCTGGAGATGTAGGGACCCTGCTGGGACCCTGCTCCCAATGTAAGGGGTCTAAGACCCCCTGAGACCCTGGATAAGTACACTCCTGTACATGTTTATATATTCACATTTGTGGGGAATGGATTGAGAAGGGAAAAACAAAAACATTTGTGGCGTTTACATAATTTATTCTGATTGCAGAATTTTGGGGTCCTTTCTGCAAGATTTACTGGGGCAAAAAGCATGCCCTGGCATTGGACTAAAGCCCGTGGGAGTGTTCTGGTTTCTCATTTTAAAGGGTGGTTTGGGCATGGATTTCTGTTGAGATCTGTGATGGAGGAGATTTGCGTATATGTTTGTGAAAGAGAGAGGCTGACTACAAGCGTGTGTGTGTGTACACATTGGGAAATCACCCTCCCTCCTTCCCCCTCCCTTGCTGACATTGCAGACCCGGCAGCTTCCTTATCTCTGGCTCTAATCCACTCCCCCTCTTTGCTTCCATCTCCCTTCTGCTGCTTCTGCATTTTCCACCTGGCTGCTCCCTCCTCCTTTACTGCATCTCAGTTCTCAGCGCTGGGCGAGTCAGCTCGGTGCCATGTCCCTCCCTGCTAGGCAGATGTTCCCCCAGCTGCCCCAGAGCTGACTGTCTTTCTGCACCCACTACAAAAAGGGAGCCACAGCTGGCCCAGGTGCTCCACTGAAAAGAGCAACAAGGTCGAGGCAGGCGGGAATCCCTCGCATGTGAAGTTTGCTCTCCGCCTCTTCTCCAGGGCAAAAAGCAGGCTTGGAAAGTTGATGTGGGGGAGAATGAGGAATAATAATAAACATTATCAGAGCTAATCCCAGGATAGTAGCAAAGACAACCAAATAGACAGCTCAGATGTTATGCCAAGCTTTGGTTTGTTGTGGTGTCCAACCCGTCTGATCAAGCCAAATCAGGCTTTAAAACCATGTTCTGAAGCTGCTTACATATCAAATGACATACCATAGTTTTTGGGCATCTGAACCAACTTACCATAGTGTTGCATCCTCAGAGGCCACTGTTCGAGATGGCATCCAATGATGTTGAGGAAAAGTGGGGAGGGAAAGCATACAAACCATAGTTTGCTTGTATTAACATAGGAGTGGTGCTAGGCGCTTAAAGCACAGACCCATTTCACAAATATTTTATGCTAATTTGTAAGTATAGATACCTCTGAGTTAGGGATGGAAGTATCTCTCAGTTTCTCATTTATCGAATCTTAAATTCAGTTCTCCACATTTTTGCAGCAATTTGTGATTTTTTAAAAAAATTAATGAAAATTCATCAACATTTTAGTTCAAATTTCTCCTAACAAGCACATTTTTGTATGCAATTTTGACTAATGCACACAGTTTTGCAAGCAATTTTCCTCTAATATAATGTAACTTTGAAATGTTATTTTCACTAATATATTCTGTTTGATTGATTGATTGATTGATTGATTGATTGCATTTATATACTGCCCCACAGCCAAAGCTCTCTGAGTGGTTTACAACAATTAAAAACATTAAAAACAAGTATACAAATTTAAACCATACCAAATTAAAACCCATAAAAACTGATAGGCAAGTTAAAACACATGCTATTCAAATGCTGTTAAAAATGCCTGGGAGAAGACTTTCCCTTAATGTATGCATTTTTATGGTAAACATTGGTCGGAGAACAGCATCACAAAATTCGGACAAGTGCAAATTTTGAAGGATGGCTGTGTTTCAGCTCTTGCACCATTTCGGAAAGTGCAAATTTGATATTTAGCTTTAAATGTGAACTGAATCCAATTTCTCCCCCATCCCTACCCTGGGCATGTTAAGATGGTGAGTGGTTGAGGCAGTTTACCTCTGAATACTATGTTCTGAGCAAGTATATCTCAGCAGGGGAGCACTATTGCATTTGCACTTTCCTTGTAGGCTACCAGAGGCTGGATGATGGCCCAGTGGTACAGTAGCAATTTTTTCTGGGACTCATCATGGCTGCCCCCTTTGCCACTTGCCAGGGAAAGTCCACACACTGAGCTTTAACAAAGGACTTTCAGCTAGCTGAAATGCAACCTTTAACTTTGTATCAGAAATGGAAACAATATTGCAAAAAAGTTACTATTTATACTACTTGTGTGAAGTAGGGACCCCATCAAAGAAAAGGGAAGACATATACAGCCTCTGCGTCATCATATTCCTAATTCACAGATTTATATGCTACTCTGTCACAACCAGAATTGAAACCCTCCTTATTACCTCATTCACTTGCCAGAGCAAAGAAATTTTGTTCATTACTGTGGCACTCTGGGAGGTGATGTTGTTACTCCTGCTTTGAAAAAGGCCCCAGCATGCACTCCTCTGCACTTCCCTCTCCACTGCAACATTGTGGTGGACTAAATGGACCTTTCTTTTGACCCAGCAGGGCTCTTCTCATGTACTTTCAGAACCCAAATCATCATTTGGATTCCGAAATATTGCTAAAACAAACCATGGTTTGCTGTTGCATCCAAACCAACCCAGAGTCCTCTGGAATTTTAAAAGTTAACAACAAATGTTTTGGGGGCATGCATATCCATGGACTCAAGCTGGCCTTCACTTTCCTAGAGCGGCATAAAATCACACCACACTTTCCACTTTGCAGTGGGTGAATGCGGATTTCAGTAGGGGGAGTGACTGATTAAGGTGGCCAGGTGAGAAAAAGATCAGGGCACCCTGCATCTTGAATTAGTTGTGTAGAAGGAATTTCAGCAGGTGCACCTTGGATGACAAGCTACCTACTGGTTTTTACTCCAAGCTTTCTTCATCTCAGCAGCCTAATTTAGAAGGATGGCAGGGGTGGGGGGCCTTTTTGTTGTTGCTGTTAAGCAGCTGAGAATCAGAATCCATGTGGATCTGCTGCAAACCACTCTGAGATCTACTAGTAGATCCCAGTATGCTTTGTGTCCACCCCTGTATATCCAGTGGTATGGAAAGCTCTGGCTGTGTGGTGCTCAGTCTGTGAGAGCTCTTTCACCCATGCAAATTGTCTCGTGATGATTCATCACAGCAAATCGTCATTTGATGAATCATCACAGTTGCTGAAGACAGAATTGCCTGGTTGAAACCTGCAGGATCTTGCTTTTCCTTAAAACCCACCACTGCATGGAGAAATTGAGGTAGCTATGTGGTTACCCCTACCCATTTTCTCTCAATCTTTTTTTGCCTGTCTTTTCCCCTGCTTGCTGCAGAAGGAGGGATCAGAAGTGGGGATGGGTGGGAGAAAAGTGGGAGAGTGAAAAAAGAATTAGGAGAAGCCTCAGCAGCTCAGTTCCCTGAATCATCACCATCCAGGAGTCGAAGGTAAAGAGAGAATCAGTGGGTTATAATCTGGCAACCTTAAGTAATTAATATGCTAGAGGGAGTGAAAGATCTGTCAATTTTGGTTCTCTCAGTTGCTCTTGTTTTTAAGTCATAAATGCAGTTCTCCACCTCTGCAGCTATTTGCAATTGAAAAAAAAATCCTCATGAAAATCCTCCAGCATTTTAGTGCAAATTTCTTCTGATACACAAGAGTTTTGTTGGGAGTTTTGACTAATGTGCAGTTTTGCAAGCCATTTCTTGCCATATAATCCCCTAACATACGCATTTTTGCAAACATTGTTTGGTTGGCGAACGGCATCGCAAAATTCAAATAAGCGCAGATTTTGAAGGATGCCTGTGTTTTGGTTCTCAGATTGTTTCGGAAATGGCAAATTTGATGAATTTGGTTTGAAATGCAAACTGAATTGACATTCTTGCCCATCCCAAACGTACTTCTCTGAATTCTCCTCTTAGCCTGTGTCCGTATCAGAGGCTCCTGCTGTTTCTGATGTTACACGTGTGCATTGCTGCCATCAACCAAGATGGTGGCAGAGGCTTCAGCCCCTTAGGGAAACCTTTGCTGCCATCTTGATTGATGGCAAACCTGTGTGAAAAAAAGTGGAAAGGTAGGGAGAAGGGGGCCCTAAACACCAATCAGCCTAGGGGCCCTCCTCAGCTTAATCCGGCCCTGCCTGGGAGTGAGTACTTGGGCATGTAGGTGCTTACTTGCTCTCTCCTCTGGGTTGCTGTCTCTCACGACAGCTGAAATCCCTGGTAAGTACTGCAAGGACTGGGACCCCCTGCCTGACCCCGACTCCAGACAGAGGCTGCAGTCAATCTTGCAGCCTCTTGCATCAGTTCCTGGCTAGGTCAGGGGGCATTAAAGCCCGGCTGCTCTTGGGAAGCCCCTTAGAGAGTCCTGAGGGTTAGGCACTATCCTATTTTTAAAAAACCAGTCTAGAGGAGATTGGTAGTAGGGAGGGAACACTGCACATGTGCAGGGTGAGAGCTGATGATACCCAGCTCAGTTTCTCTGTAACATCTGAATTGGGAGAGGCCGTGCAAGTCCTGGACCAGTATCTGGACTTGGTGGTGGGCTGGATGAGGGCCAATAAACTGAGTCTGAATCTAGCAAGATGGAGGTGCTATGGGTAGGTGGTTCCCGAGTTCGGATAATTGGTCAGTTGCCTGCTTTGGATGGGGTTGTACTCCCTCTGAAAGAGCAAGTTCATAGTCTGGGGGTGCTCCTGGGTCCATCTTTGTCGCCAGAGGCCCTGGTGACCTCAGTGGCTTTTACCAGCTTTGGATGGTAAGACAGCAGTGGCCATTTCTGGACTGGGATAGCCTGATGACTGTTGTCCATGCACTGGTAACCTCCAGGCTGGATTACTGTAATGCATTGTATGTGGGGCTGCCCTCGAGATTACACCAGAAGCTGCAGCTAGTGCAAAATATGGCGGCACGACTGCTCACTGAGGCAGGTTATTGGCAACATGTTTAGTTCTGCACTTTTCCATATCAGATTTCATCAGGCGGTCCCAAACGTACTCCTCAGGGAGAGAGAGATCTGGACAGGATTGCTGGACAGGTGGCAGCTGCCGCAAGCAAGAAATTTGGCAAGAAACAGGCCAAATTTCTCATACATAAGTTGTATGCAATTTTGCCTAATAGGCACATTTTTGCAAAGCAAATTTCAACCACAATGAGAATGATAATTATTTATTTATTATGTTTGCTAGTCATTGAAAAAAGGCTCAAAAGTGACTTAGGAGAATTCCCTTTTGTAAGTTATTTTCACTCATATATGCATTTTTAATGCACACTTTACCCTTGCATGCACATCTTTGTATGCGTCAACTCGGCTGGAGAACTGCACTGCAAAATTCGGACAAGTGTCAGTTTCAAAGGATGGCTGTGTTTTGGTTCACTGTTTCAGAAAGTGCAGATTGGGTAGGTTTTCCTTTAAATACAAACTGAATCGAATCCCCCCTCTCCTCCCCATCCTTAGTTCCTTATTCCAAAGTCTGTTGTGCCTGCTTGTTACTTCAGGGACTCCTGTGTTTTACTGCGGAGGGAAGTAACTGGGGAAGATAGAGATGGATGAATGTGATGTATGGAGTATAGCATATCTTCTGAGCAGAATGTCAGCTTTCTGGCTACATCCTTAAATCCCTTCCATTATTGGTGGGCAGAAAGGGAGGGGTGTGTGTGTGTGTGTGTGTTGGAGGAGCGGAGGGGGGCAATGCTTTTCAACTTCCTACTGCATTGTGTCTAGGCAGAAGCAAGTGCACAGGGATTAACTGCAGCTGCTTTCCGCTGCAATGGCCCCCCACCACAGCATCAGGAGGTGGGCAGGTGAAGTGAACCGGGAAATAGCGCCAAGACGGTTCTGCCGCAGACTCCGTCTTCACGTTTATCAGATCAGCTCCCTCGGAAAATGCCAGCTTGGGGGAGGCGGAGAGGGAGGGGGGGTCGCATTTAGATTCCTGACTCCCTGTACGTCAAACAAAGGAACAGGGAAACAATAGGACAGATGATTGTTATAGGGAGGCCAAATGGTATCGCTTCCAATTCCTATCTATCTATCTAGCCAGCCAACAGCTACCCCCAGTTGTCTCTTCCTGTCCTTGCTCTCCCTCCCCTCGTGCGAAATCTTTGAAAGGAGGGACAATTCATCCATCGGTAATGTTTGCATTTCTTCTTCTTTGTAACCCCAGCTTTATTAAGGAAAGGAACTCTTGGACTAGAAGCAGGCTTGGACTGCAGATGACTGGCTTTAGTCCCGGCGCTAGGAGGGAAGTGCGCTCTAGTGGTTGGAATAAGAGAGTACAGCAGCAGGGAGGGCACTTCTGTCACTTTGGGGGCAGATTAGAGCCAGCAGCTCACCTGTCCAGGGCAAGAACATGCCCTCTTTTTTATCCCAAAGCCCCACCACCATCATGACCCAGTCTCTGTTGTAATCGGTACCTAAAGCTAGCGGGGATTTTTCAACCAGCAGATGTGCCGCCGTTTGGGGTGACCTTCTTCCCTAGGGAATGCAGCAGGCTGTCAAAGCGCTTTTCCTCCCAGTTTCTAATCGCTTGGCGGCTGGGATCAGGAGATGGAAAATCCGTGAGTAATTATGGTAGCAGTAGGTTCGGGCTTTTTCTTTCTTTTTTCTTTTTGCAGCTGTCCATCAGAGCTTCATTGGCTGGATCCCTAGTGGAGAGTGATGGGTCAGCAGTGGCGTTATAAAGCTTCGTAGGAAGCTGTCCCAGGCTTCTTCTGTTGGGGGCTCAAGAAACCTGGGCAGGCCTGGCTTGGGCAGGCTGTACAGTGAACTCCAGATTCCAGCAAGCTTTCATCGCTAAGCATTGCCTGGCCCATCCAAAGCTACACACCTCCACTGCTAGACTGTTAATTACTCATTTTATTATTTCTTAAATTTGTTAGGCACTTTTCTTCACAAAGCGAACTCAAAGTGACTCACAGTCAATAGAAGATTAAAACAAGAAGTTAAGTAAAAAAAACAACCACCACCCTCTGAAAGAGGCAACAGCATCAAAGTCTAGGAGCCAAATGCCTGGTAGAAGAGAAATGTCTTTCCCTGGCAACCTAAAAATAGATAATGATGATGCCAAGCGTGCCTCCCTGGGGACAGCATTCCATAAGCAGGGAGCCAACACTAAGAAGGCCTGTTCTCGTGTCGCCACCCTTCGCACCTCTCTCGGAAACCCGACCATGAGACATGAAATCCCATGAGACTCTCACCATGATGCTCTAGGGCCCTTTCCTAACGTAACAACTTCTGCAGGGAACTATCCAGATCTCTCCAGGCCTCACCCTTGCTTGAACAGCTGACCCTCTTCTGCCCTCGCTCCTTGCCTGGCTTGCTGGAATATGCCAGGGTTCAGGCCCTCCCAGCTCCACCTCTCTGATCCAACCTACGCACCCAGTGTGTTTTTGAAATGAAGAACTGGCAACCTTGGTTAGCAACTAAAATAAACACTGGACAGAACATTCAGGTCTTTGCACTGTTCAAGATGCTGGTAGACATTAACTCCATTCTGTTTAATGCAGGGGTGGGGAATCCTGGGCCCAGGGGTGGAATGCAGACCCCCCCCAGGCCTCTCTATCTGGTCCTCAGGACTCTTCCTAGCCCACACTCCATTCCTGGACACCCCCCTTTTCAGCCTTGCTTTGCCCCCTCCTTGAGTCGCTTTGCCTGGCTAGAATATGTCCTTGAACTCTGATCACGCCTCTTGCTTGATCCGGATGGAGAAGAGAGGAGCGTGTGTGAGTGTGTGTAGAAACGAGTCTGCTGCACAAAGGCAAATTTTACCTTTGTTGTCCTGCCCACTTTTATCCCCACTCCAGCCATCATTGGCATGTGGCCCTCAGAAGGCTACTCTGAGTAAATGTGGCCCTCGGGCTGAAAAAAGATTCCCCGCTCCTGATCTATTATTATTATTATTATTATTATTATTATTATTATAGCCAGTGAAGTTTTCTCTCTCGCTGTCTCTCCATGACAGAAAAAGCTACACCAGCTTTCTCTCTGTGTGTCAAAGGAACAGGAGCAGAAATTAGAGATGCTGCCACTATCTGGCAAGAAAATTAATGAAAATAGGAAACATAATTTGGATTGGAGTCCTGACTGGCCTCATGTCTGCAGCCATTTCTCTCTCTCTCTCTCTCTCTCTCTGTGTGTGTGTGTGTGTTTAAATCCTCATGAAAATTCTCCAGCATTTTAGTGCAAAATTTCTCCTTCCAAAACCCAATTTTTAAAGGCAGTTTTGACTAACGTACACAGAACTTTTGCCTGGCTGGTCAATTGACCGTAATGAATCTAATGAATGAATGAATGAATGAATGAATGAAAACAGAACTTTTGCAAGCAATTTCATGTCATATAACACATTGCACACTTTGTACACATTGGTTGGTTGATGCAACTGCATTGCGAAATTGAAGAAAGAAAGAATTTCAAAGGACAGCGGTGTGTTGGTTCTCATATTATTTCAGAAAGTGTGCAAATGATAGATTCAGCTTGAAACTGAACAAAATGCTGCAGAAGTGTGAAGAACTGAAGACTGGAAAAAATGAGAAATTGACAGAACCAAAATGGACATCTTTCCATCCCTAGTCTGCCCTTGGCCAGCTCCCACTTCTGCTTTCTTCATTGCCACCAGTCCAGGGGGCAGCAGTGATTGTCAGCGTCTTCCTCCTTCATCTCAGCATTGTCTTTATAGAACTGAAGAGGGAGAAGCAGGTTGGGGACGAAACTAGAATTGTCGGCCCTTCCTGCCGCTGGCTCTGGCCTCACCTACTGTTGGGCTCCATATCTTCTGCCCTACCAATTCCAGTGGGCCTCAGCCACCACTGTTGTGGTGTAAATCTTTCCCTCTTGGTGGCTTAATGTGCTTTATTTATTGGAGACTGAGAGGGTGGACAGGAAGTCCAAACTAATGCTGTTAAGGAGCAGGTGCTGCAGAATGTCCAGGGAATGTGGGCTTCATGGGAACAACATCTCCCATGATGCTACTGGGCATGCAAAGAGGCACTGAAGGTCTTCACAGTGGCTGTGACTGGCATGGCATGAACTGGATTCTCCCAGTGGTTCCCGTATTTATCACATTTATATGGCACTTAACCATTGTCTAGATTCATTCTGAGGATGTAATGGGGGGGGGAATAATACAGGCTGTCATGGAAGGCTAAGAGGACCTTACCAGTCTGGAAGCACAACAAGAACTTTCTTCTCTCTCTTAAACAAGAACACAACAGAGACAGAAAATTGCGAACTCCACCCAGGTGCAACTAAGTCCAGTGTCACCTAGTGACTAAGTTTTGCATGACCCTATCCATACATGTATTTGTTCGTTGTTATTTGCAGTATACCAGTTGAATGCTACCAGATAAGTGTACTCTGGACAGCTTTAAATTGCTGCTGTTGAAATGTTTGGTAGTAAAGGTAATAACCAGCCTTTGATCTCTGTATCTCAAAGGCTTCTGAATAATTTGATGGGAGCAAGTGATGCTCTGAGTACATCACTTTCCGGAAACAATGGAAGACTTTTTTGTTTGTTTCATCAAGCTTTTCCAGCTGGCTAAATCACATGAAAAGTCTCCAGAAGCAGAAGAAGCTCCCCGCTTCAGACCTTTGCCCTCAAACTTGTGGGCAGCTCTAAACTGTGTAGTGGTGATGCCCTGGAGGGGCAGAGCTTGACACTGTGCCCCCACATCTCCTCACATGCTTGCTTACACGCAAAGAGGTTGAACACCTGAATAGGGCTCCTGACAGTCTTACACAGTGGTCCTGGCAGTAGATGACAGGTGGGGAACCTGTGGCCCTCCAGATGTTGATGGTCTCTAACTCCCATCAGCCCCAGCCACATATATTATGTTTGTTCTCAACAGAAGATGATCTTGTTGTTTCATTTCTTCGTTGTGCAGTAACTGGAGTCCACCATATATTTTCTCCATCAAGTTATATTCTCTCTCCCTCTCCCTCTCCCTCTCTCTCCCTCCCTCCCTCCCTCCCTCCCTCCCTAACTCTCTCTCCCTCTCCCTCTCCTCCAGTTCCAAGTTCCAAATGTGCTAGTTCTTGCACTGAATTGTACCGGTTATAGAAATGTTCATAACTTCTGTTACCTTAGTAATTAAAGTTTAGGCAACTTTGAGCTATAGCCCTTTCCAAAAAGTTGCCTTATACCAAGTCATACCATCAGGGTCCATCTAGAGCAGCACTGTTGACACTGACTGGCAGTGGCTGTCCAAGGTTTCAGGCAAGGGTTCTTTCCCTGCCCTACCTAGAGATGCCAGGGATTGAATTTGGGATTTTCTGCACACAAAGTGGATACTCAACCATATGTTCCAGGTCAGGCTACTCTGGAGGGAGATTCTTCTCTAGAAGTGGAATGGGTCTACCAATTTTGCTTTTAGCTATTCTGCTGGGCTGTATCCAGTAGCTGTCAGTGGTGTTGACTTGTAGCCTAATAGGGCAATGTGTCAGGCATGCTGTCGCAAGATTTGCAGTCTGTCTTGCTCTCTCTGCCTCACCATTTGCTTTAGGGTAGTGAGGCCTCGTGGTAATATGATTATAAGATGTCCAAAATGATGAATGCTGCTGCCATGAATTGGGTTGCATTGTCGGTCACAAGTTCATCTGGAATGCCTGAACAAAGGTGTCTTCTTCAGTTGTGCAACAATGCTGCAGCAGGTAATGTTGGGCAAGAGGAGTATTTCAATATACCTTGAATATTGTCCATGACAACCGAATAGTGTTAACCTCCTAATTCACACAGGTCAGCTGCTAGTCTTTTCCATGGTCTGTTGAGTAAGGGAATAATGATTAAAGGTTCCTTCTGTTGTGCTGATCTTTTGCAGTAGTCACAGGATCTGTTTTTTATGTCAGTTCAAATACTAGGCCACAACACCGTCTGCTTGGCTTGCTTGCGGCATTAATGTCCTGGGTGGATAAGGTCTAAGATTTATTTCCACATAGACTGTGGTGCAGCAATACGGTTTCCTTTTGTTATTAGGCGTTCCAATTCACTCAGTTACCCACAGTCAGCAAAGACATCTCTGAAGCATTGTGAAGATATTTAGGCATCCTGATCTGATATATATCCAGATACCCATGATTAGCTGTTTATATCTGATGAAGCCTACTTTCAGATGCTGGCAGAGAAGTATGTGCAACATGAACATAAGCTTTAACATTCTCCTTTAACATCTTAGTGTCTACTTGTGTCATGGGGATTTGTGACAAGATGTCTGCTGTGACCAACTCTCCCCTCCCTCCTGAAATTCTTGGTCCAAATCTTTTCTTTTTATCAAGGTCACCAACGGTTTACGGCATCCTTCCCATATCTGGTGCTCTCCAGATATTTTGGACTACATCTTCCATCAGCTCCATCCAGCATGACCAATGGTTAGGAATGATGAGTCTTATAGTCCAAAGCATCTGAAGGGCCTTGGTCTAGAAGGCTGGTTTATGGCATGTGTGGGATCTGAAAGAAAGTAGAACACATAGGTATCTTTAAAAGTTTTCACATGATCAGATGCTAGCAAGGCACTGATGATGACAATGATGACAACTGCATAACATTTTTCTGCTTAGGTAAGAACAGAAAGCAACTGGCATCCATCCTGAGCCATTATGTTGCAGTAGTGCTTCACCTACTCCATAGCTACTCACCTCAGTGCTGACTATTGTGAGCTTGCTGGCATCATAAAATTGTAAGATTGGGCCATTGGAGATTATCCTCTATCTGTGTAAAGACAACGTCCTGATTTGGTCCCCAAAACTGGGATATGGTGGGTTTCAGTAATAGTGGTTGAGCTTCTGTTAAAATGTCTTAGAAATACAGACCTAGATAATTTACAATTCCTAGAAAACATCCAGAGCTTGGAAAAGTTACTTTTTTGAACTACAACTTCCATCAGCCCAATCCAGTGGCCATGCTGGCTGGGGCTGATGGGAGTTGTAGTTCAAAAAAGTAACTTTTCCAAGCTCTGAAAACATCACTAATGTTAGTTGGTGCTTTCAGCTCTCTGATGGCTTTAACCCTTTCTGATCATGACTTTGTCTCATGTCATGTGGTTACTTGCCCCAAAAATTCTGTTTCACTTTGACAGAAAATAGCTCCTCTTTGTTTACCTTAACTCAGGATTCAAAGATCCGATTCAGGATAATGCCCAGCATTTTGTCATGGCCTTGCATTGATATGTCATGTGTTAGGGTGTCATCCATGAAGAAAATAGCTCCTTTTATGTCCCTGAGGAGTTCTGCCATCTTCCTTTGAAATCCCCCGGAAGCACTTGTAATCCCAAATTGGAAACAGGCACTCACAAAAGTTATGATAAATATAGTAAATTTTGCACTCTGGTTCGTCAGTGACATTTTCCTGGGACTCCTTGAGAGACATCCAGTTTGGAAAATACTTTGGCTCTTGTCACTTTCAGGAGAAGGTCCTCTGGTGTTGGATGTGCATATATTTTTTCTGCTTACAGCCTTTTAAAGATCTACACAGATTTGTCTTTCCACATTTTTCTTAATGATATGGGCCACTGGTGAACACCAACTTGAGGTTTGGTGGTTTTCCTTTTGGTTATACCATATTCTTTCAACATTTTGAACTCCATTTCTACCTTGTGGAATAAGGAAATGGGAATTCGGTGGAATGTGTATGCTGTGTGGTTTGGCATCAGGTCTTAAAACAATGTCCACAGGATCTCCTTTGAGTAGATCAATATTTCCAACGCTATATTTTCCCCCACTGGTTACACTCATCCCATTCTGGCAGCTTCTTCGTGACTGAGCAGATAATCCAGGTTATGACCTCTTATCATGTACATAGTGAACACAAACTGCTCTTCTTCTTTGCACCTTGTTTGTGTGGCAAATCATTCAAGACAGTGCAGGATACTCCCTGGGTTGTGTAAAATAGTCTCTGCTTTATGTAGGTTGGGTGGTGGTGGTGGTTCTGGAATCTTGCATCGGTATCCTCCAAAATAACTGTAACATCAGTCTCTGAATGTGTATTTTATATCTATTTTGAAATCTATCTCATAAAGAGTTGCGTGTATTCCCCAGGGAGGGTTGATCATTTTTACAAAATACAGAGCCTAAGAAAAAATGGCCATACAGTGCTGGAATCACATTTTGAACAATCTTCATGGAACGCATGATAGCAAAATGGCCTGCTTTTGAGCACTTCCTGCACTTTGCTCCTCTGGCTGGTCAAACTCTTGGTAATGTTATGACATTTTCCACATCTCCTGCATGCTGTCTGAAAGGGTGAACCTTTTTGCTGCATAGCGCTTTTTAAAATGGCTGGACTGAGGGTTTTGGGGGGGGCGCTTTCTTTGATGCTGCTGTTTCAGAAGCATGAGGAATGAATCTGCCCTTTTCAAAATGGCTGATGCTGTTTCTAGTGTTTTGTGGAACAGAGGTTACCTCCTCCGAGTCATTACAGTGACTGTGTGTCCTATTTTACAGAGGAGAGCCCTCTGTTTGAAAGTCCTCTATTTGAAGGGATGCCTGGTCCAAGTTGGGTTTAAAGATAGAGGGCTGTATTGAACGAAATCCTACTCAGACTTGACACATAGAAATTAATAAACCTAAGTTTGTCATGTCCATTAACTTCAGTGGGCTTATTCTCAGTAGGACTAGCATTACCTGCCACCCAAAGAACCATAAGAAGGGAGACTGAGGGCGCTGAAGCTGCCCATCAATACCCTCTGGAGAGCAGACTGAGCCAGACACCCAGGTAGAGATGGGGGAGGAATCCACCAACCTCTGATTCCAAAGCAGACCCACCTGATTCTATTCAATCCGTTCATGAACTGGTTTAGATCATGAGTCCTCTTCAGCATCTGCCATCCTGTGGATCCCTTTATAAGGTGGTCCAAGGGCTCCAGGGCTGTTCACTCTTTTGTTATTGTCTGTACCTCCTTTCAGCCAAAAGAAGGCCCCTAAGGTAGAACTATCACTAGAAGCTAAAATGATGAAACTGAGGTTATCATACTTTGGACACATCATGAGAAGACATGATTCACTAGAAAAGACAATAATGCTGGGAAAAACAGAAGGGAGTAGAAAAAGAGGAAGGCCAAACAAGAGATGGGCTGATTCCGTAAAGGAAGCCACAGACCTGGACTTACAAGATCTGAACAGGTTGGTTCATGACAGATGCTCTTGGAGGTCACTGATTCATAGGGTCGCCATAAGTTGTGATTGACTTGAAGGCACATAACAACAACAAAGAGATGGCTCACAAAAGGTAATGCATCAATACATTTTTTTAAAAAAAAAAATACAAAGTACAATGATTTTAAACAACAAAATCTTAACATTTCAAGCAAAGACTAACAGCCAAATACATTCACGTGCCTCCCAAAATGCAAAGGGCAGTCTTAAAAAAAAAAAGCCAGAGGGAGCAGAAGTAAATCATTAGGGAACAACTCCTTCTTATAAGGATCCCAGGTAGGGTGGGAGGAGAGCAGGTGGAAAACGTTGGCCCTTGATGGTCTAGCACAGTCTCTTCCCTACAGAAAATCCTCCCAGGCAGCAGGTCCTTCTCCTTATAAGGGTGCCAGGCAGGGTTGTGGGGCAGGGAAGGTGGATAAGCTCACCCCTTGATAGTCCAGCATGAGAAATGGATGAATCTGTCACTTTTGGTTCTCTCCATTTCTCATCTTTCCAGTCTTGAGTTCAGTTCTCCACATTTCCACATCACTTTGCGCTTTTTTTTTTAACAAAAGAAGTCCTCATGAAAATTCATCAGCAACATCTCCAAATTTACATGCTTGTGTGCGGTTTCCCCTAATATACGTATTCCTCCAAAGCAATTTTCCCAAATGTAATGTATTTTTGTACATTATGTTCACGAATAAATGCATTTGTATGCACACTTTACCATAGCGTGTGCATTTTTGTGCATATTACTTGGGTGGAGAAGCGCATGGCAACACCCGGAGAAGAGCGACTTTTTAAGATGGCTTTTGTTCTCTGTGGCGCAGAGTGGTAAGCGGTGGTAACGCAGCAGAAAGTTCTGCTCACGGCCGGAGTTCGATTCCAACGGAAGGAGGAAGTTGAATCTCCGGTAAAAGGGGTTGAGGTCCACTCAGCCTTCCATCCATCCGTGGTCGGTAAAATGCGTACCTGGCATATGCTAGGGGGTAAAGAAAGGCCGGGGAAGGAACTGGCAATCCCACCCCATATATATGGTCTGCCTAGTGAACGTTGCAAGACGTCACCCTAAGAGTCGAAAACGACTCGCACTACAAGTGTGGGGACACCTTTACCTTTTGTTCATGTATAGTTTCGGAAAGTGCAAATCAGGTGAGTTCGCCTTTAAATGCAAACAGAATCAAATCCCCCCCCCCATCCTTATCCAGCATGGTCTCTGCCCTTGATGGCCTAGCACAACCCTGTCCAGTCTCGCCTCTTCCTTTTACATTTTTTTTTAAAAAGACAATTCAGCCACCTGGAGCGGCTCACATGTGGGGTTCCTTGCTGCCGCACTGTTTGTACACTGGAAACGACAGGACTTAATGATGTGCCAGTGCTATCGGAGGCAAATTGTATGAACATTGTACAGGAAAAACACGCTGCTCCGAGGAGGACTTGCAGTATTTCAGTACAAAGCATCCATTGACAGGGAGCCCCATGTCTTAGGCCAGCCTTTCCTAACCAGTGTGTCTCCAGATGTTGTTGGACCACAACTCCCATCTTTCCTGATCATTGGCAACGCTGGCTGAGGCTGATGGGAGTTGTGGTCCAACAACATCTGGAGGCACACTGGTTGGGAAAGGCTGTATTAGGCACTCCAGGTGGCTAGATAATCTTAAAAAAAAAACTATAAGGAAGAGACCAGGTGGTGCTGTAGTCCTTGGATCACCTGTATGTTCTTTTATCTTATTTTCAAAAAAAAAAAAAAACCAAACAAAGTTTGCCTTCATGTTCCCTTGTGGATTTTTAAGGACTTCCCCTAAAAAAATCCACAGGGAAATAAGATGGGGTGGACCTATGCAGAAGAGGCATGGATGGGACATTAATGGACCCACTCATCCCAAGGCTACCTACTCACTGTCTTCCCCCTATGCTGAGATGTATTCCATTTCTATTTAAATGTTAGTAATGATTTCTGAACTTGCATCTCGGGACATGAAGTAGCACGTATACATTGTATGCAAAGCTGTGTCCTCTTTTGGTGATGCCTCTGGCAATGTGTAAGTGGCCATTCTGCAAGTTAGCTGTGCTCCCTGATATGAGTCTTGATCGACTCAGATTGCCTTACCATCTAGCTTTGTGATGAGTTATCTCCTGTATTAGCTGTATTTTTTCCAGAAAGTCTTTTGTCTAGAATTGCAAGCAATGCAGGCTGGTCTATTAGGGCAAGCGGGGCTTTGCCCCACCAGCCTCAGTCTTCCCTTAGCTAGCCCACACCTGCCTGCTTTCTTACTTACAACCAGTCCAGGGGATGGCAATGCCTGTCAGTTTACTACTCCTTAGTCTCACCATTGCCCCTTATATAACTCGGCAGGGAGGAGGACTGGGACAAAACTAGAAGTAACTGGATCTACCTGTCATTGGCTCTGGCTACCCCTAATACTGGCTCTGGCTCCACCTACTTTTGTTCTCTCTCCCTTCCACCCTTCCAGTCCTAATGGGCACCAGCCGCCACTGATTCCAAGCACCAATCCACATCTAGGTGCTCCTCCTTTTTATCAGCAAGGTCACAGTGGTCAGCCCCTGCATGCAAGGCCTTAACAAATGTCTCTTCGGGCTTCTGAACTCTTTGATAGAAGCAGGGCCTTTCACAATGCCTTTTGGAGATGAAATGGTCATCAAGCGTAGCCCAAACAGTCTCGTGTTTATGATCCATTTAAGTGAAAGTAAGGGATTTATATGCAGTGGCGGCCTTAGACAACTCCTTGAAAGTTTGGACTAAAACCCGGAGCGGATTCCACTGCCCCATTGACATGGATCCACCAGCTGCCACTGTTTGTACATGTTGCTGGCTCATTTCCCAATAGCATGAAGGAGTGGATTTGCTTGCATTATTCCTTCTTCTTTGTGAAGCTTTGTGGCCAGATGAAAGCAAGCAAATGTTTCTGTCCAGGTCATGCTCCTGGGTTATTAAAACTCAATGCTGCTAGTGTAGGGAACAGTGCAGTTTTCTGTCTTGTTAGAAATCTTCAGGTTTAAAGCTTGACTTCTGACATCACATCATGGAAGACTTAGAGGACAGATCAGCTGGGAAGCTAGACAAGAATTTTATTGTCTCTTACACAGGAACAGAACTGGAAATTTCTGGTCCAGCCAAATACAACTAAGTCTAGTGGCACCTAGTGGCTAAACTACACAATATCTACATGCTGGCCTACCTCAGAGGGCTGTTGTGAGGTCTCTTATGGTAATGTGTGCTTAGCACCAAAACGGTAGCAGAGAGTGAAGTGGTTGTGGGCCTGCCTGCATCCCAGGGACTTTTGGTGAGCGGGCTCCGTGGGCCCATCTGTGATTGGTAGCAAGGATCCTTGCTCCATACAGAGCCTTGCTCAGTCTCTCTCATCTATCTCGGTGCATTCCTTTGGCCATGCAGAAACTTAGTTGATTTTTATGCAGAAGAGGGTAGACGCCATAGGCTGGGGGGAGCTAGTTAACAAGACACTGCATATGTGGATACATTGCAATTGATATCTGAATGGGTAATTCTTTTCTGTTTGGCCATTAGAAGACAGTCCCTAAAAGCCATTGTACACACAGCAAGTCTCTCATGCTCAAATGCAGGAGTAGGGAACGTGTGGCTTGCAGAACAAATTTGGCCCACCTTGGGTTCCAGTGTGGCCTGCAAGGCTGTTTTCCCCAAACCATGCTTACCTGTTCCACACCTGACAACAGGTGTGGAGCAGCTTGAGATGCAGATGGATGAGCTGTGAAACTTGAGTTCCCCATGCGGGAACTTGATTGCACAGCCGGTCCCTGCGGAAAGCAGGCTTGAAATCACCGCCCATCCGCTGAATCAGCAGCATGGCCGAGTTCCCCACAGGAAACTGGATTGCAATACTGATTCCTACAGATAGCAGACCTGAAGTCGCCGCCCATCCTCTGATGGACAATGGCTTCAAGCCTGCACTTTGAAGCACCATGCAGGTCTCTTTGCAAGCCCTGTGTGGTGCTTTGAAGTCTTGATGGTTGCCACCTGACATCATTGTGCCATCAGGCGACTGGTAGGTGGGCAGCCTCATCAACGCATGTGTTTCCAGTGCCGTTCTCAACTTCTATATTGTTTTTCATTTCACCTTCCAACCCCTGACGCTCCTCAGGAATAGAGCACTCCAAAATTCTGGATGGGATGTTGAAGCAGGCAGTGGTATCTGGTGCCCATTGGAACAGGGAGGGCAGAAAGCAGGGAGCCTGACAGAAGGTGGAGCCAGAGCCAATGGCAACTTATTCTAGTTTCGTCCCCATCCTGCTGCTCCTTGTTGAGTTTTATAAAGACAGTATTGAGACAGGAGGAGGAGGAAGCTGATAGGCAGTGCCACCCCGTGGACTAGTTGTAAGTAAGAAGGCAGGCAAGTACAAGCTGGCTGAGGGCAGACTGAGGTTGGTGGGGCAACGCCCCACTTGCCCTAGTGGACCTGCCTCCACTGGAAGCAGGTGCTGGACTCATGAACATAGATCTAGGAAGTAGTGCTCTCTCTCTCTGGTTTAGCTGCTGCCCCGGAGACAGCATGAGGCTGAACATGGCTGGCAGGCGCATCTTGCTCACTGCTCCCTCCCCAGTGGCCTTTTCACAATCAATAAGCTTGCAAAGACCCACTTTCTTATTAAAATCCAAGCATCTCTCTGATTTTGCATCCCTGTCTCTATTGCCTCTGTGATGATGAAGAGATGTGGTCGCAGCAGATAGAGACAGCTACTGTGAGTCTCTGGCCCAAGGGGAGACAGACTGAATGAGGGTGGTTGAGGTCGACGGAGACAGGTGGATAAAAATTAGAAAGGAAAAGAAAAGAGAGAGCCAGCAAAGATAGGGGCTTAACACGGAACTAGAAGGGGCCCATGAGATACCATTCAAAGCGTACATTCCAAATGTCCGTGATTTATCAGGGACAGACTCTGTGTCCTGGCCTCTGGCAAATCACTGTCCCTACATTTTTGCCTTTTGGAGATGTCTTACTAAAATTGTATTGAAGATCATTGCTAGTGTTGTCATTCTTTTGGGTTCTGTCCCCTTCCCAGTCTGTAGCAGTCTGGATGGGTGATGCATCTTATCTTTGGTATGTGCACATGCATAAATCCATGTGCATGAACATTAAAATGACATGTTATATTAGCTATGTAATTGTGCCCTGAAATTCAGCTTGGCTTGTTTGCTCATTTCTCACATAAACTACCAGTGATGTTTGTGTTTGTGAGCCAGGTTACAACCCTAGCAGGGACGGTAGGGGGCTTAACCATTGTGGTCCTGATCCAAATCAGGAGGGGTGGCTATGTGTGCAATTTGCTTTGGGTGGGAGAAGCTCCCATTCACTTCCATGGAAGTTTTTCTCCTGTGTAAATTTCAGGCACGGGCCCATCTGCATCGGGACCACAGTGGGGACCAATGGGTTAAAGCCTCTTAACCTGGATCTTCTCCCCCCCCCCCCACAATTGGGGGCAGGAGCCCTGTACATAAACGCCAACATATTTGTTGTTGTTGCTGTTTAAAACATTTATATTCATTAAAAAAATTAATTTATATTTACTTGACATCACAAGGTAGTGTATAGTAAAAAGCAAGCAAACGAGATACGTTAAAATTAAAACGCAAAATAAAACAGAAACTCATAGGCCAGGTCAAACATAAAATTAACAAATGCAACTAATGGCCAGCAAGCGTTGAAATGACATCAGTGTTGGTGCTTGCCTTAGTTCAGAAAGGAGGTGATTCCATAGAGTGGGCACCACAACTGAAAAGGCCCTTCCCGTGGTCTCCACCAGACAGAGAAACCCCTACAGATTTCAGCACAGTAGGTCCTCATGAGATGTTCTTAGTGACCTGGCAAATCAATAATGGGCAAGGTGCTCCCCTCAGGTGTCAAGTTGTTTAGGGCTTTATAAGTCAACAACAACCTTCAAGCTGCCCTGGTACCATATAGGCAGTCAGTGCAGCTCTTTTAAGAATGACGTAACATGTGTGGGGGGTGATGTGCCGCTCAGCAACCTGGCTGCTGCATTCAGCACTAGCTGTGGCTTCGGGACCAGCATTAAAGGCAGCCTGATGTATAGCATATTACAGTAGTCCAGTCTCAAGGTTACCAATGCTTGAGTCACAGGGCCAAGGCTAACCCTGTCCAGGAACAGCTAACATAACATGTAGTTTCACCCTAAAGGAGCACGTAACTAACAGCTTGCCATTTCACACACAGCAGCTGCTGAGATATACTTTGGACATTTGCTAACAAGACTAGGATGATCACATCCCCCACCCCCAGAATATCTTCTTGAACCTAGAGAATGAACACCGTCAGTTTTTTAAATCCTTGGAGGACAACCTGTTTCAGAGTAAATGTTATTACGGGGTAGCCCAGCTACATGGAGCTGATAGGAGTTGGAGTCCAACAACATCTGGAGGGCCACAGGTTCCCCATCCCTGAATTACAGTATAAACCAGGCCTGTACAACCTGACCCATCATGCTTGATCAATAAATCTCCTGGGTTTCGCTGCCTGCCTGGGAAAGCAGATTGTCAAGGATCTGGCAGGCCATGATACACGGCCAGTGCTGGTCCAAGGCGTTTTGGTGCCTGAACTGGAGCTCAAATGGTGACCTCTCCCCAACACTAGGACTAATGCTTTTTAAAAGTCTTGCTGCACCATTATTCTGCCTTCATCAATTCCCTCCTCTCTTGGTTCTGCCAAGAACTAGGATGGTTACTCATGAATCAACAGAAAAGAGGACAAACACTGTTAGATTTTCATAATATTTGCATAACCTAATTTATATGTTTTAGACGCAGATGTGAAAATTGTTACTATCATTTAAATGGAAGGGTAATACATCTCCCCATAGCAGGGAAGACGACTGTGGCCAAGTGAGCTGTGGGTCTGCTCAGCCTGCTGTCCAGGTGCTCACTGCTGATGTGACAACTTCCTAGTCAGAGGCAGCATGCTTCTGAAAACCAGTTGCCGGAAGCCTCAGGAGGGGAGAGTGTTCTTGCACTCGGGTCCTGCTTGCGGGCTTCCCCCAGGCACCTGGTAGGCCACTGTGAGAACAGGATGCTGGACTAGATGGGCCACTGGCCTGATCCAGCAGACTCTTCTTATGTTCTTATGTTCTTAAGCTCCTCCTGCTCTCCTTTCTTAGGCTGCTTTGTTTTTAAACAAACAGAGGGCTGCCCTCTGCGTAGTAAGATACGTGGCCACCCTAGCCTATGCGGGTGCATACAATTTGTGGGTGCGCAGGCTCTGTGCACACACAGTCAATCGGTGCATGGAGATCGGGGCAGAGACAGTGAGCCTGGTCCTTCCTCACCCTCTGTCACACACACAAGCATTCACTACGTGGTTCCCAGAGATCTAAATGGCTGGAGTTGACCTGGTTGGAAAAAAATATCAAAAAAGTGCAAGAATACAGCAGGTTAAAAGAATGAAACTCTAAGCCCCAAACATGCATATTATGTTATTCCTGGGCATCACACCTCCAGGATGGCAAGACCTTCCAAACACTGGATGAGACACTGAGCGGGTATACTGTGCTGCTTCTGGACAGGTGGCATCCACGAGAAGATCATTAGAGCAATCTGCCTGCCTATTTGTCTCTTCTCCCAGCTTCCCTTGATTTCTAAGGCACTCTGGCTGGTCTTCCACCAGTGGCCTTGACTCAGTTGCTGAGCCGGATCTGAGGAGGGCAGTGACACACTCTGCCCAGGTGAAGAGTGATTGATGGCATGTCAGAGGGGTCAGGAGTTAATTGAGTAATTGGGGAATGACAGCCATTTATTGACAGAGATTGATTGCGGGGGCAGATGGGGAAAGGACGAGGTGACTGTAGTGGGCTGTGGGGACAGGAGGCAAGGGGAAGACGAGTCAGGAAGGGAGGAAGAGGAGACAAAAGCTTACATACCCAGAGAATATTGTTCCTGGGCATCGCACCTCCAGGATGGCAAAATCTTCCAAACACCAGATGAGACACCAATGCGTCCAATATAAAATTCTCTCTTGGGAGCCAAGTAAGTTGGGACGTGGCTAATACCCAAAGGAGTGGCTGGTTGGGAAGTGGCATTGCCAACTGAGTAGGAAGAAAACCTCCTGTCCTGCTCCTGTGCCTTTTATACAGCTCAGTCTGCAGAAATTGGCAGGGGCAACTTTTCACGGTCCTGAGAGAGGCACCATCACCTGCAAATGGCTTCTATTAAAAGACTGGGAACGGATGAAGAAGTTGGCAAGCCCCATGTGTGCCCCTCTGAGGTCCTTTAAGGAACTGGGGGGGGCAAAATGTAGAGATTTGATAAAATATGGAACAGGGTTAACCCCAAAAGAGCCCTTCTGGATCAGGCCAGTGGGCCATCTGATCCAGCATTCCCTGTTCACAGCAGATGCCTACAGGAAGCCTAGAAAGAGGACCTGAGTGCAAGAGCATTCTTCTGACTTGTAACTCCCAGCAACTGGTATGCAGAGGTGTATGCCTCTGACAGTGGGGGTACAGCAAAGCCTTTGTGCCTAGTAACTATTTAGGAGGTTGCTATTTAAGGAGGGTATTTCAGACCACTTATGATTATTCCATAGGAACACCTGTATGTCTGGCCAACTTACTGATTCAACTTAAGGAATGGTGATCATTATAGCCAATTAAACGTACTAAGTATGCATGCCAAAGGCACCAGTTCCTTTACAAGAAACAATGAAAGATGAGAGTAACTGGCCTCTGTCGATAACATTACTGTAGTTAGGAGATACAGAGCTCCTTCAGATGACCTGTTTATTGAGCATTCATCTTGATTTGTTTGCACAATGCTCATGTGGTAGTCATACTAAGACAACATTCACGCCATACATTTATTCCACTGTTATTCCATTTTAAATAGTCATGGCTTCTCCTAAAAAAATCTGGGAAGCGTAGTTTGTGAAAGGTGCTGAGAGTTGTTGGGAGAGCCCTACAGAGTGAAAATAGCCAGAGTGGTTTAACAGTCAGCCCTTCTTCCCAGAGAATTCTGCGAATTGTAGCTCTTCGAAGGGAATAGGGGTCTCCTTGCAGCCATCATCACCCTTCACAAACTACACTTCCCAGGATTCTTTGGAGGAAGCCATGACTGTTTAAAGTGGAACAAAAGTGAATAAATGTATGGTGTCAATGTGGGCTATATCCAGTCTTTTTTTAACATTCATTCTGATTTGTTTGCAGAGATATTATATGGCAATGAACATTCCTCTTGAATTCATTCTCATTCACTTGTGTGATGTTTACATGTCTTCCTGTTAATCATCCCACACTTTTTCATCTGCTTCCTGCCTCTTTCATAATCACAAAAAAGTCTGCTGTTGTTTTTAAAAGTGGCTGTGTTGTGCCAGAGCAACAGAGTGCTTTAATTCACTGTAATTGTGCAAAATTACATTTCTGGTATATACTTGAATCCCTCCAGCAAAATACTGACAGTCTGGAGACGACCATTAAAAAAAAAAGGAAACCACTACAAATGTTCTTGGGACACCCCCCCCACCTTTTATGTGTGTGTGATTTAGTCTTGAATATACTTAAGAGTGCGCTGTTGAATGAAGATGAGATTCTTGCCTCTGCGCACACAAAAGGGCCTGTCCATAAAAGGACATCATACTTTTAAGAGCCTTTTTAACCCTCTCTCCTTGCCAAACTCACCCCTTCCAGCTTTAACTAGTGGAAACCTGTGTCTTTGGTCACTTCTTTGCTACTCTTCCCCTCCTCTCACATGAGGCGTGCAATAGTTAATTGACAGCCCCAAATCTGAAATGGGGCCCATGATCTGAAACAGAGTGCGTCCTCCTTACGCTGGCGCAGCGCAGCGCATGAAGGATATGAGCTGGTCGTGATAAGACTGTTAAATGCTAATCAACACTTAACAGTGGCACAGAGGAAGTGCAGCTTCTCTCCCACATAGTGCTTTGGGAGAAACTGCACTTGTCAAAATTCTCCTTTCTGGTGCACCAGGTTTTACTGAGCATTCACCCTGATGCACTTTGCAGAAAGCTTATGCAGAAGTTAGCTCACTTCCAGACAACCTGTTTATTCAACGCTCATCCTGATTATTTTGCAGGAAGGTTAGATGAT
This sequence comes from Rhineura floridana, assembly GCF_030035675.1. Classification (NCBI taxonomy): domain Eukaryota; kingdom Metazoa; phylum Chordata; class Lepidosauria; order Squamata; family Rhineuridae; genus Rhineura; species Rhineura floridana. The sequence continues at coordinate 28,255,672 of NC_084494.1, read as the reverse complement.
GATTCTAAGAAAGGGTTACCTCACTTTCTGGGCAAGCAGGTTTCCTGTGTAAGTTCTCCCAGTCAACTATAATTGTGCAACCTGAATTTGCCTATTTGTGACTGAATCTCACCCAAAAATAGCAACCGTCTCCAAATGCCCTTTAGACTACGGCACTGTCTGCACTATGCATTTAAACAGTCACGGCTTCTTCCAAAGGATCTCGGGAACTGTAGTTTGTGGAGAGTGTTGAGAGTTGTTAGGCACCCCCCTGGTCCCCTCACAGAGCTACAGTTCCCAGAGTTCTCTGGGAAGAGGCATTGACTATTAAACTACTCTGAGAATTGTAGCTCAGAAGGGAATAGGGATCTCCTAACAACTCTCAGCACCCTTTACAAACTACTGTTCCCAGGATCCTTTGGAAGAAGTCATAAATGTTTAAAGTGGCATGATACTGCTTTAAATGCATAGCACAGATGGTGCCATAGTCCTAACGGCATTTCAGGATGGTTGCTATTTTCGGGTGAGATTCAGTTTCCAGGATCCTTTGGGAGAAGCCATTACTATTTAAAGTGGTATGATTCTGCTTTAAATGTATAGTGCAGATGGGGCCTATGTCTGCTCTTTACTGAGCATTTGTTTACAGGCAGTTATACGACACTGAACATTCATCCTTATTTGCATGCTGAGTGTTTACATGCATTTCCATTAAAATGTGTTCATTCTCCATTTTGCAATGCACTTCTCCATCCCTTTCCTAACAGCAAAAAGTCTGTTTCTTTTTTAATGTGGATTTGTTGTACTGGAGTGACAAAGAGCCCCTCCTGATTGATGTGTTTTTGGGGAGGAGGGCGTTGCAGGTGTATTCTGCAACATGTCATTGGTGCAGTAATAGTGCATTAGTGGTGGATTTCTGCTGGACCATCCACACCAGTATTAATTGCTCTGTAGTTCTCCCCAGTGTTCCTGCATTATTGCCATCTGGAGGGACACTCTTTCCCCAAGCGCAACAAAAGCGGGACAAAAAAAAAAAAAGAACCAATCCCACACATTTATGGTATGAAAAGTTAAAGGATTTCAGTAGGACATTATAGAATGTGCACAGATTGGAAGCAAAGTAGTGCCCCAAAATTTTTGCAGGTGCAAACAGTATTGCAAATAGGATCGCATATACCCTTCCCCCCCAAAAAAAACCCATGAGGACAAATAATCATGAATGCACAATTTAAAGAACATCTGGAGTGGCCCTCTGAAAATGCAGGCAGTAACAAGAGTGAGTAGCATCTTCCATTTAGGCCCAGAGGTAACCGGGGAGTGAATTGGCAATGGTGATAGTAAGGAAAAGGTAGGCCCCACTCAACACATCTTGCCCAAAGGCCCTCCAAAACCTGGAGCTGCTGCTGCCTTTGGAGAGACCCAACTGGTGGCATTGCCTTGAAAAGGAGGATGCCATAGGAGCAGCAGCAGCAGTGGACATCTCCCTGGGAAGAAAGGCTGCAGAGGTGGAGGGAATTGAACATCTGGATTTGATTCTCGCATCTGAAAGCACGCTCTGTTATTTGAGGCCTAGGCCTGGCCTCCCATCTCAATTTCCCTGGTGATGGGTGGATTGAGGAGGCCCTGAGTGGGGATTTTGGGTGGAATGAGATGAGAAGGGAGAAGCAGCTCCCAAGGTCTAGCCAGGAGATTTCAGTTCCTTTAAGTTTCTTTGTAGGATTATGGAGGTTTTAAGGAGGAGGGATGGGTTTAAAGGAGGGATTAGTCAGGCTTAAGCAATTGGGGGTGTGTGTTAGAGAGAGAGAGTGTATCAATATTTCAAAAATATTGAAATTGGTTCCGCTTTGCTCCCTTAAATGTTGAGTGATGAGTAGCTGTGTGTGCAATAACACTTACTGTTTATTGTTATAATATAACTTTATCAGTGTTCATGGCCATCTACAGCTAGATAGGTTCCTGTCCCAAGGAGCCTACAGTTTAAATTTAGACAATGGGATGCTGCTGCAAAGCAATAGAGAGGGAAAGGCTAAATGAGAGATGAAGACAAGCAAATGCTATACTTATGGGCGGAAAAGGCAGTGTGAGACAATAGAGACACAGTGTTCTGCCAGTTCCAATGCATCTCCATCTCTCTTTTCTGAAAACAGGGGCACACGATGCTAGTCAAACCCTGCCCCTTTTTACTGTAAAACCTGGCGGGAGCAGCTCAAGCGCATTTTTGAAAAAATTCTGCTTCAAACAGATTTCGCAGCTGAATGGCAAACCAACCCATTGCCCCTCCAGGTGCAGCCAATGGAAGTGCTTTGCTGTAGGTGACTAGTTGCTCACAACTCTTGTCCAGGAGAACTTTAGAGGCAAGCAGTACTGGCCCTATCATTTGACAGAATGAGGCGGTAGAGATGGGGGAGAAATCAATTTTGTTTGTATTTTAATGAGCTATTACCTTATTCTCACTTCTAAAACCAATATGTGAACTGAAATGCAGCCAGCCTTCAAAATTTACACCTCTCTAAAATTTGCGGAGACATTCTCCAACCAAAGAATGTGTACAAAATAGCATCTGTTAGAGGAAAGTGGTCCTGAAAATTCATATGTTTGTGAAAATAACATACACAAACACATTACATTAGGGGAATTGCTTGCTAAAATGTGTACATTAGTCAAAACTGCATACAAAAATGTAGTTATTGGAAGAAATTTGCACTATAATGCTGAGGATTGTTCTTGAGGATTTTTTTTTAGAAAATCACAAATTGCTGTGAAAATGTGGAGAAATGAATTTAAGATTGGAAAAATAAGAAACAAGAAACCAAAACTGACAGACTGCTCCTTCCCTGCTCAGTCAGCAGATGCTGGTGGCAAGATACTGGAGGACCAAGTGGCATGTATCATACAGCCTGCCCTCTGCCTAGACTAGCTTGTTGTTCTCAGGTGCAGAGGAGGATGCTGTCCAGTCCCCAGTGCTGAAGTATGATTCAACTGTCTATCCATTTGGCTTTTATACATGGAAGGCAGAGAGGGCACCATCTTCTCATTTGTGTCAAGTAGCACCGTATCTTGAACCAGCCCAAAAATAAGGATAGGATGTCTCTGCTGAATGCAGAAGCGGGATGGATTGGTGGTGGTGAAATCTGAGGTGGTCACATGGTTAACATAAGAAGAATGAAAGTTTTTGGTGGAATTCTGGATTAAGGTGAAGGGATTGAGGAGAGAGAGGATTGCAGTAGTCAAGGTAGCACAGCAGTGATGATGACAGCAATACAACAACATATAAATATAAAAATGATGACAATGTACCTAATATTGCACTGGACAGATGGGCAGAGCTTTAGCTGATGATGGGCTGAAGATCTACATGCCACAGGTGGCTATCTCAAGCAGCAGACGTGGAGCTCTATTAATGGCAGCAAGCAGGACAGAGGATAATCTGATGCAATGAAGCACAATCCCCACCCCGCAACTCAGATGTTCTCCTGCAAAAGCTTCATTGAAATAAACGGGCTGTGGAAGATTAATAGGAGGGAAAGAAAAGTTGCCAGCCTTCAGGCATTCTACCTGTCCATTTGGGATTTTTGCTTTGAGCTCTGTCTCAGGTATTTTTGTTGGTTAAACCACACAAGTGGTCCTTTTGCACCGGAAGGTGGGATAGGACTTCTTAAATAAATTATGAAATTTTTTTAGCTGTGGTTCTCCCCCGGCATTGCATTTTGATCAGTCCTCCTGGTCAGCCAGGCTCTGCCAACAAATTAAACTAGCCCTAGCCCTAGCCAGTCAAACCCTGCCCTGCCTGGCTCCACCAACTGAATTTTTTTTAAAAAAAAAAATCACAGGTAGGCAGTCCTAGTAGAGAGAGCCAACTTGGACTTTCTGCCCCAGGCACCAAAATAGCTTGTGTCATCCCCGCTGTGTAATCCAGCTAACTTAGTTGGGTGCCTCATAGGCTCCGTGGAGGTTTTTTTTTTAGGGGGGGCTAAGGTTCAGCTGCTGCCCCTTTCATAGCGAGTGTGGGAAGACACATCTTGTATAACCAGTTGGGGCCACTTCATACTTCTGGCTTTCCCTTCACACACATAATCTCCATGTAGAAAAAGTATATACACTGTCGTGAGTAAAGATGGTACAGTTGCCCATTTTCCTGCAAGTAAAAGTTGTGATGGGCAGGGAGAAATTAATCTGATGCAGCTTTTCCCAATAAGGAGATGCAGTGAGGAGGCAAGAAGATGCAGCAGTTGAATTTCTGCCTCTTCTGCAGTGGGGAAACTTGGCATAGAATATCTGCCGGGGGGAAAGGCAGCAACTTTTTTTTCATATACAGGCCACATGTGTCTCCCCAGTTGTCTTCTGTGTGTTCTGCGATCATGGTGGAATCCCTTTTTTAAAAAAAAGTATGTTTCCAGTCTTCATTGTTCGATAAAGCGGAAGTCATGATGGACAAACTACTACAAGACTGGGAAAGGGAGGGACAAGTAAGAAAAGCTCATATTAATTGTCTTTCTGCTCCCTCTATCCCAGCCCTACCTCTAGATGGCAGCGATTGTAGAGTGTAGACAATACAGAGCCAGATGGACTAGTGGTCTGACTCATGAGGCAGCTTCCAGTGTACGTGCCATAAGAGCTGCCTCAAAACAGGGGGGAGCCTGTGGCCCTCCAGATGTTGCTTTGGAACAATGCGCTGACCACTAACCATCATAGAATCATAGAATAGTAGAGTTGGAAGGGACCTATAAGGACATCAAGTCCAACCCCCTGCGCAATGCAGGAATCCAAATGCTGGTGGGGCTGATGGGAGTCAAGCAAGATCTGGAGGGCCTCAGGTTCCTCACCCCTGTCCCAAGGCATGAACAACCCTGCCACAAAACTTCACATTGCAGGAAGCGTCCACTAATGGCGGGCAAGCTCTCTCTGCACCATTATTGACATCGTTCTGCTGTTATCCCCAATGAGCTTCAAAGGAAATCCAGGATTTTTTCCCCAGAAGACAGTTGGGGAAAAAAAAAAACCCTTAGCCTGCACTCTTCTTTCCCTCCCCACAACTTGAAGCACAGCCTCCCAGGCCTGACTTCCCTGCACCGCCACATCGCCCTCTTCCCGCTGCCTCTCAACTTCACCTCGCTCCAATTTACATAATTCCCAGGCACCATTAATCATTCTAATTAGCTCCAGCCAGTGAAGTGAACACTAGATAGGAGGATGGCAGAGGAGGAGTGTTGAAAAGGGAGGCTGGGAAGAGGCTTAGATGCTTGAGAGAGTAAAAACGGGCTCCTTACGCTGCCCCATCAATGGGAAGATCCTGAAGTATGGTCACATCCACACCTCATATTGAAAGCAGCGTTGCACCACTTTATATAGTCATGGATCCCCCCCCAACGAAACTCCTGGGAACTGTCGCTTGTGAAAGGTGCTGGGATTTCTTTGCAGAGCCCTATTCCCCTCACAGAGCTACAGTTCCCAGAGTTCCCTGGGAAGAGGGATCGATGGCTTAACCACTCTGGGAATGTTAGCTCTGAGGGGAATAGGGCTCTCCTAACAACTCTCAGCACCATTAACAAACTACACTTCCCAGGATCCTTTGGGGGGGAGCTATGGCTCTTGAAAGTGGTATAAAGCCGCATGTTCAAAACAGTCCTGCAAAAGTCTTGATTGGGGCTAGTCCTTTGGAATACGACATGAGACCATAATTGATCCAGCTGCATGGGCTATCCGTTCCTTTCCGGGTTTCGTACAAGCTGCCAATGCGATATCCTCCAGCTGTTGTTGGACTACAGCTCCCATCAGCCTCAGCCAGCATGGCCAATGGTCAGGGATGGTGGGAGTTGTAATCCAGGGACATCTGGAGGGCCACCGATTCTTTGTGCCCCCTCGCTGGATCGTCACCTTGTAGTGGTGAGTGGGCTTGTGTGTTCCAATGAACCCTGTGAGCGATGCTGTTGGGAGTCATGTACTCCCAGCAGGGTCACTCATGGTGGTAAGGTCAAGGGAGAGGAACCAGACCAAGAACTATCCAAGAATGTCTGCAACGGCAGAACAGGCGGAGGATAACAATGTGTATGTTACAACAGCTGTGAAGGCAGATGAAGGCTGCAGCAGATAAAAGACTTCCAGTCATCATGGTACCCATGCCATTGGATCAAAGCCTTTTTCTGTCAAGATTGTGTGTTGATCGTTGTGCGCCAGTCTCCCCAGATAAAACAAATTCACACACAGGCATCTTCCACCCAACCTTATTTTGGAAGACAATCTTACTCGGTAACGAGTGATCTCCAGTAGTAGTACAGTTTATGCCTGAATTGTGCAGCAACAACTGGAGGTAGAGAAGGGGGAGATATCTGATTTGGGTATGATTCATGCAAAACTACCTGATTCGCCCTTTCCGAAACAATGCATGGACTGAAAGGGAGCTATCCTTTGGAAAATTTGCACTTCTCCCAGTGTTGTGACCCAGTTCTCCAACCCAAGACAAAAATGTGTATATTAGACATTCTGGGCGATGTGAGTGCCTAAAGAATTTGCCATAGAGTAGTCTTCCCCAACCTGGTGCCCTCCACCTGTTGTTGGACTACAGCTCCCATCAGCTCCAGCCAGCATGAGCAATGGCTGGGGATGATGGAAATTATAGGTGAGCCACTTCTGGAGGGCACCAAGTTGGAGAAGCCTGCCGTAGGGCTTCATAGATGGCCCAGGCTTGCCTCCTTTTGGGGGCTGTAGTACTGCATTCTAAATGGGATGCATTTGACATTTTTACTGCAGAGTGCCAGAAACTGCAGCTGTGGGACTTCTGATGGGTTCTCCAGGTTGTAACTTTGGGGATAAAGAAAGCCACTGTGGCGCAGTGGTTAGAACATAGGACCAGGAAGCCCAGGGTTTAAATCTCTACTGTAGCTACAGTCCTGAGCACAGTTACTTGGGAGTAAGTCCCATTGAACTTAGTGGGATTCATCCCTGAATAAACATGCATAAGTCTGTGCTGTCAGTCATGATGCTCAGTGGATAATCTTGGGCCAGTTGTTCATTCTCAACCTAACCTACCTGACTGGATTGTTGTGAGGCTGAATGTTGGGGGACTCTGTACAGAGCCCTGAATGGACTAGAGGAAGGGTAGCCTAAGCATATAATGGAATAGTGGAATAGTACAATGGAAGAGTGGAAAAGGTTATCTGCAATAGGGATGGAGTGATCTGTCAATTTCAGTTCTCATTTTTCCAGTCTTAAATTCCATTGTGCGCATTTATGCAGCAATTTGCTATTTTTTTAAAAAAAAAATCCCCATGAAAATTCTTCATTTTAGTGTGAATGTCTACTTACAAATACATTTTTGTGTTCAGTTTTGACTAATGTATACACTTCTGCAAGCAATTTCTCCTTATGTCATGAATTTTTCAACAAGCCTTTTAAATGGAAATGTTATCCCAGTCTGCGTCTGTTTTTGGAATTGTTTTTCAGATGTTTTTAAATATTTTTGTAAAGGGTCTTTTAAAGATGTTTTGTTTTAAAGAAGTTTTATTTTTAAGATATTTTGTAGATGTTTTTAGTGAGTTGTTGTTTGTTTGCTGCCCTGGGCTCCCTGGGAGGATATACATTTAATTAATAAATAAATTTTTTTGTAAGTTATTCTCTATTTTAAGTGCATTTTCCCTTAATATACACATTTTGTAAATATGTTTTAGTTGGAGAACTAAATTGCAACATTTGCATAAATGTGAGTTTCAAAGGATGGCTTATTTTCTGTTCTCATGTTGGTTTGGGAAATGTGACAAATTTGGCTTTAAATGCCAACAGAATCAAATCCCCCCCTGCCTGCCATCCACAGCATACTTCTCTCCAACTCCTCCAGTGCCTTGCTGCATCTCTTTCATATTGTATCCTGCCCTAACATTTTGAGGGGGAGGCATCGGCGGTGATGGGATTTGTGTGTGTGTGTTATGTGCTTTCAAGTCGATTTTGACTTATGGTGACCCTACGAATCAGCAACCTCCAATAGCATCTGTCATGAACCACCCTGTTCAGATCTTATAAGTTCAGGTCTGTAGCTTCCTTTATGGAATCAGTCCATCTCTTGGTTGGCCTTCCTCTTTTTCTACTCCCTTCTGTTTTTACCAGCATTTTTGTCTTTTCTCATGAATCATGTCTTCTCATTATGTGTCCAAAGTAGGATAACCTCAGTTTCATCATTTTAGCTTCTAGTGACAGTTCTGGTTTAATTTGTTCTAACACCCAATTATTTGTGCTTTTTTGCTGTCCATGGTATGCACAAAGCTCTCCTCCAACACCACATTTCAAATGAGTTGATTTTTCTCTTATCCGCTTTTTTCACTATCCAACTTTCACATCCATACATAGAGATTGGGAATACCATGGTCCGAATAATCCTGACTTTAGTGTTCAGTGATACATCTTTCTATCTGAGGACCTTTTCTAGTTCTCTTATAGCTGCCCTCCCCAGTCCTAGCCTTCTTCTGATTTCTTGACTATTCTCTCCATTTTGGTTAATGACTGTGCCAAGGTACTGATAATCTTGACAAGTTCAATGTCCTCATTGTCAACTTTAAAGTTAGATAAACCTTCTGTTGTCATTACTTTAGTCTTCTTGACGTTCAGCTGTAGTCCTGCTTTTGTGCTTTCCTCTTTAACTTTCATCAGCATTCGTTTCTGATCATTACTGGTTTCTGCTAATAGTATGTTATCATCTGCATACCTTAAATTATTGATATTTCTCCCTCCAGTTTTCACAGCTCCTTCATCTTGGTCCAATCCCACTTTTCATATGATATATTCTGCATATAGATTAAACAAATAAGGTGATAAAATACACCCCTGTCTCACACCCTTTTCTATTGTGAACCAGTCAGTTTCTCCATATTCTGTCCTTACAGTAGCCTCTTGTCCAGATGGAGTGGAATTAATACCCCAAGTTGTTCATTATGTATCCCTTTCTAATTTCCATTCGTGGAAGAATTGGCAAGCTTTCCAGTTAAACACACACACGTCTCTCTCCATCAGACAATACTGAAAAGTCACTTGTTTCCTGGTGTGTAGAGGGTGGTGTACATATTAAATCAGAGAAAAAGGTTAATATGAATGAAGAAAAAATCCTTGGGGAATGAGATTCTGTTTGTTGCCTTCACCCAAGAAATAGACATCACAGTTAATTCTGCTTCCCTTCGTCTTCACGTTGCAAATGCTCCATTTTCAGGTGGCGAGTACTGGTATCTTTCATAGTAATGGGATACAGACAGCTGTTGCTGTGTTGGTCCCAGAGATTAAGGAGTAACAGAATGAGTTAGGCGATGTTTTTATTACAATGTCAGGCAGCACATAAGGGCTCCCTTGTCTGCACTGACTGACTTTCAAGCACGATTCAAGGAGTTGGTTGGGATGAGTGATGCTGCTAGTCTGGACCCGTGTGGCTAGACTCAGGGAGGGGGCTCAGTTTTCTTGGGTCCATTTCTGAGCCTAGGTTAACAGCTTGGATTCCAAAATGGACATGGGTTTTACATAGCTTAAAATAAAGAAGGGGTAAACAAAACATGTAGATAATGCCTAGAGATGTGAAAGCCCAAGCTGAATGGAAGTAGGATATGACGTGAGTCCCCTTCCATTTGGTCTCACCCTGCCACACCCCAGAACACACCTTTTTTGGGACTTACATTGGCTTAACTTACGCCATTCTTGGCTGAGCCCCAGCTGAGCTGGGTTGAGCTGGCTGAGCCCTGTCTGAGCTGGATGAGGAATTTACGCCGGCATAGCCCAATCCCAGCCGGCTGAGCTGGAGATGCGACACATCCTATATCCCCTCGGCCTGGCATAAATATCAGTAAGATTGTGCCCTATGATTCCTCTGCCCATTATTATTTGCAAGCAGGGCCTGCCACAAATTCTTATTTATTTATTTATTTATTTTCTTATTTGATTTATATCCCGCCCTTCCTCCCAGCAGGAGCCCAGTGCAGTGCAGATTGTTCCTATTGAAGCAGCCAGCCAGCCAGCCAGCCATACCCTCTTCTAAGATTTTCCATTTCATTTCCCTTCCTGTGTTTTTTTTTAATTCCTCCCCAACAGTCAATCAATGTTCCATACTCACTGGGCATGCTCAGTTCTCGCCAGGTGGTTTTGCGGGTTTCACCGGTACTGTGAAGTGCTTTGAACGCTTGAAAGCTACAAGGGCTGGAGCTCAGGTGTAGAGCACATGCTTTGCATGTACAGGGTCTCAGGTCCAATTCCTGACATCTCCGGGCAGGGCTGAGAATTTCTCCTGCCTGAAACCTTGTAGAGCCAGTGCCCATCAATGTCGACAGTTGTGAGCCAGAGGTGCCAATGGTCAGACTTGGAAAAGTTACTTTTTTAAACTACAACTCCCATCAGCCCCAGCCAGCATGGCCACTGGATTGGGCTGATGGGAGTTGTAGTTCAAAAAAAGTAACTTTTCCAAGCTCTGGGCCAGACATGGTATAAGACAGCTTCCTGTGTTCCTAAGCTCTGCAGAAATGCAAAGGATTATTATCTGAGTTTGGTAAAGGAGGAACGCTGACCTCATGAGCAGGGATGTGCTCTGCCACTGAGTTACAACCTTTCCTGAAAGGTTAGCAAACCTTTGCCCTGTAGAGTTTACACCGATACCCCACAGGAATGAGAGTCGAACTCGCACTCCCATTACCCTTTTGCAGTCCCTCCAGAGTTTGGAAAAGTTACTTTATTGAACTACAACTCCTATCAGCCCAGTCTAGTGACCATGCTGGCTGGGGCTGATGGGAGTTGTAGTTCAAAAAAGTAACTTTTCCAAGCTCTGGCCCTTTTCCTGCTGAGCTACCATGTTTTATAAAATTATGAATGGCATGAAAAAACTAGGGAGACTTCCCCATCCCTTATGTTAGAACTTGGTGTCATCCTATGAAATGAATATGCAGTAGGATCAGGCCAGACAAAAGAAAGGGCCTCTTCAGACAATGCAAAATTTCCCCTATGGAAGTGTAATGCTGTGATGTATACGCCTGTAGCCAATGCGATGCCCTCCAGATTTATTATTTACTCCATGCATATCCCACGAGGGCAGCAAACCCATCAATAATAATAAAGTGTTTTTAAAAAACTTTTTTTTAAAAAAACAACCATTTATAACATTATAAAAAGTTAAAACTTTCTCTCAACCAGTGATTACAGGGTTGCCCGGAAACAGTATCTTTCAGCTATCAAATGCCTGGATAAACAGGAGTGTTTTTAAATTCCTCCTGAAAGTCAGTAAATGATCTATCCCAAAACTTCCCCTTTCATCCCGCCGCTATATTCCAGGAGAGACACCTACTTAAGGATGGCATGTTATGTGTCTCAGGTAGTCAGTCAATACACTTTAATTTCTCTAGCACACCATCCTGATTAAAGAAAACACTGCTGCTCTTAATTGGAAAGATCTGCTTATTTAGGGGTTCAGAGGAAGAATTAGAGATGGGAGATTACCCTAATTCGTGTGGTTCCAGGAACTGGCAACTATCCTGAAAGTCAATAATGACTCCAACTCAATAGCCAAAAAATCAGGAGAAGGCTAAGACTGGGGAGGGCAGCTATGAGAGAACTAGAAAAGGTCCTGAAATGCAAAGATGTATCACTGAACACTAAGGTCAGTATCGTTCAGACCATGGTATTCCCAATCTCTGTGTGTGGATGTGAAAGTTGGACAGTGAAAAAAGCGGATAATAGAAAAATCCACTCATTTGAAATGTGGTGTTGGAGGAGAGCTTTGTGCATAATAAACTGGGTGTTAGAACAAATTAAACCAGAACTGTCACTAGAAGCTAAAATGATGAAACTGAGGTTATCATACTTTGGACATATCATGAGAAGACATGATTCACTAGAAAAGACAATAATGCTGGGAAAAACAGAATGGAGTATAAAAAGAGGAAGGCCAAACGAAAAATGGAGTGATTCCAGAAAGGAAGCCACAGACCTGAACTTACAAGATCTGAACAGGGTGGTTCATGACAGATGCTCTTGGAGGTCATTGATTCATAGGGTCGCCATAAGTTGTAATCGATTTGAAAGCACATAACAACAACAAATGAGAGTTGTACTCTACATCATATGAAGAGTGCCACACTGGCTACTCCTGAATTAGCCTTTAACGGTGAAAGAAAAGGACTCTGCCCATGCTCAGGGACATCCTCTTCTCCAGACAGCCTGCTGGCATCAGTATGATGCAATCTGAATGTTTCTGGGGTGGGGATGGGCGAGAACTTTGATTCAGTTCACATTTCAAGCTGAATCTATCAAATTTTCACTTTCTGAAACAAGATGAGAACCAAAATACAGCCCTCCTTCAAAATTTGCACTTATTCAAATTTTGCAATGCAGTTCACCAAAATGCATATGTGTGCATAAAATAACATGCAAAAACGCATTATATGACAAGGAGTGGCTTGCAAAAATATGTACATGAGTCAAAATGAGGAAAATGGATTTATTAGGAGAAAATTGCACAAAAATGCTGGAGAATTTTCATGAGGATTTAAAATTGCAAATTGCTCCAGAAATGTGGAGAGCTGCATTTAAGATTGGAAAAATGAGAAATGAAGAGAACGGAAATTGACAGTTCCTCCCATTCCATTCGGTGCCCAGACAATGGTACTAAGTGCATGCATTAGGCAGGCATCCTGGTCCAGGAGGCTGTGTTAGGTAACAGCTGTTGCGACCGTCAAGCTGTCCGAGAGCCACGGTGCCAGTTGCTGAACATTGACAGTCACCACTCGTAGCCAGAGCAAGAACATCAAGTAAACACGGTGTCACATCCAAGTGGGATCCGCCAATTAGATACCTGCCCATTGCAAGCTGTCATGGAGGAAGGCAATCTGTCAGAGGGGCGGGTGTGTGGGTGAGGGAGGGAGGGCCAGAGTGGGGGGCAGAGGGAATACTTGGAATACACTGCCTCTGCCCTCTAGGGAACATTGATAGGGTCGGTGAGGCATTGGTGGGTCAAGCTGAGTATGAATAGAGATGGGGGGTGGAGAGAGAGAGAGGACAGCTAGAGTCTTGTGGGGAGTTGCTGAGGAGAGCTGGCAGGGCTTATGTGGTCTGTGATTGATCTCTGTCCACGTCTCTGTCTTCCCTCATCACCTTCTCCCTGGTTCTGCATGCAAAGTAACTGTCTGCCTCTCCAGCTCATGTCCAGCTCCATTCGTCAGCCAGACAGAATCTTAATCAACCACTTCACTAGCAGAGCCTAGGCAAGCTCACCCCCCCCGCCATCTCTCTCTGTCTCTCACACACAGCACATTGCTGATCTGTAGGCAGATTTAAGAATCAGCAAGGTCAGTTGGTCTGCCTTACTGGGTCTGAGTTCCCCAGCCACACAAACACACAAGCAAAATACATTGCATCTTTTTTCCCTAGTTTAAGCAGCATAGAAATATAGATATACAGTAGATATAGACCTCACCCTTTTTTTCATTGGGTTGTAGCCACTAGCCAGCTAGATTCTCCTCAGAGTAGACCCATTGAAATTAATGAACCTAAATTAGTCTCGCCCACTAAGTTCCATAGGTCTACTTTGAGTTGCACTAGCATGGGATGCAAGCCATACTCGCAACCACTAGAATAGGTTAGGGCTGTACGTAATACACTCCACTTTTGATGTATGGGCCATGACTAGCAATTTTGGTAGGGTGAAGATTTTCCTGGGGGGGGGAAAGACTTGGGCTGCAATCTGATCCTCCCATTTACCTGGAAGTAAGCGCCATTGAATTTAATGGGGGTAGCGACATGGTGAGGACTGTGCTGTTAGATGCGATGGGAGATTGTCTCCCAGTTCTGTTTCTGACTAGCCTGCCTGTCCTCTTTCCCAATCTATTAGAGACATAGTGAACTGGATGATATAGGTTTGGCTGATGTCATGTAGATTTGGATGCATGCAGGATAATATCACTGAGGGCAAGTGAGGGCAACTGAGGGTGGGAACAATTTAAGGAAATATGTGAACATTTTTGGCACAGAAGGAGACTCTCTCATGGATGCCTTTGAGGAAAAATAAAGCACAGAACTTGGGGATGTGATTGCGCTGAGGGGCAAAACCTCCCCTCCACCCCAAACCTGGCCTGTACTTACAGGGATCCCACCATGTGGGTGCATGCAATACATCTCTGTGCTAAACTCCCCAGTATACCCAGTGAGCGCACATCAAACACAGCTCAGGTCTTTGATATATATAAAATATTCCTTTCTTTACTACACCTGTCCATCACTAGTCTTTGATCTATGAGAACAGTGGTAAAAGAGCAAGCAATAAATGTATGTAACAAACAGGTAGCCCATGACAAATTAGGAGCAAGGAAAGAGATTTGGATTTATTTATTTTTTGGCATGCTAATGTAGAACAAGGAGGATTTGCTTGAAAATCACACACAAAGACACACATGTGGCTTTTTTAAAGCTCTAATGCAGATGCATCATTAAGCATTCGTGGAATAGAAAGTGTATAATCTCATGCAAGGGCAGAAACGACAGGTCGGGGGCTGACTCTGTCTGAATCCCTCCATCCCCATCCTTGGCTCCAGTCCCAGCGGCAGATGCCCTCTACAGCCAGTGGCACGATCAAGTGGCCTGCACTGTGCGAGGGAGTGGAAGGAAATCACTTGAAGCTTTTTGCCGACATAAATAAATGAATCCATATTAAACGTGGTGCCGGCCAGGTCCCCTTCTGCATAGTTGCTGACTAAGCTTTGACTCTTAAATCTCTCTTGGATGCTGATACCTGTCAATCACAAACAGGCTCTTAGCCAAGATGGAACAGGGGTGGGGGAAGTGTTGGGTGGCTCAGAGGGGGACACTGTCCCAGTGCTTTAATGTCAGGACACACCATACATTTAAAGCACATGACTTCCCCTAAAGAATCCTGGGGACTGTAATTTACCCCCCGCAGAGCTACAGTTTCCCAGCACCCTTAGCAAACTACAGCTCCCAGGATTCTATAGAGGATGTTGTGTGCTTGAATTAACCTTCATCCTGAGTCAGGAAAATTACACTATCGGTTTTGGGGGCATATTTTGGCCCCAATCAGATTTCCAGTAGTAAGGTGGGGTCAAAATATACCCCAAGAAACCATTTGGGGAGCAGAGGTCAGCACAAGTATGCTTAACAATACCTAAACACCTAGAGCCAGACAACATTTCGAGGAGGTAGAATTTTTCTGAGCAATAAATACTTTTCTGTGCATCACTGTCTCTGGTCCTTTAAAAAGATATGGTTTTTGTTTTCAAGTAGAAACAACAAAAAGTTTTTTAAAAAAAGGTAAACGTCATGAAAACACTGCGAACTGTTTAGAAACAGCTTTAACTTTATTACAACAGAAAACTAATGTTGATGGTTTTGTAGGGTATTTTCTGACCCCATTAATAAATCTGCAAGAAAACTGTTCTTGTTTAGAGAAACGTCCCCAAACAGCACAATATAGCTTGTGCCAGCCTATTAACCTCTCCTCCCAAGACAATGCATTTCTATTGTGCTGTGGTCCTTGCAACAGAACCTCCCACACCTGTTGCACGCTTTGATAGAAAATGCTGTTCCCTAGTGCAAAGGTGGCAGCGTGAATGTGGTCTGAATGCTGCAGGCAGAAGTTGCGATGGGACTGCATGAATAAAGCAGATGGCGTTGCCCGGACGGTTGGGTTTGGAAGAGGAATGAGTATGGTGTGTACACAGCAGTTCTTTGCAATGCCAGAGTTTAGAATGTGCAGAATGTGACAGCAGGGCTGGCTGATTTCCAGTTTTCCACTGCATAGGGGCAGCCACATCTTCTGTAGGGAACCTGGAGCCAACAGAGGGTTTGCTATGCCCCCATTGTCATATAAAATTGCCATTGCCTTTGGAAGACAAGGAAGGAGAAGCCTTCCGAAAGGAGAGGGTCCTTGGCTTAATAACAGAGCAGACAAGTGGCAGGACCTGCAACAAAATGTTGCAGCATGGAGTGTTCCTGTTCTGTGTTCCACCCCAAACAGATGGTATGCCTTCCTGAACCTTTACTTCTTCCATTGTCTCTAGACCAGGGGTTCCTAAAGTGTGGCCTGTGGACTACTGGTATCCAAAAGCTTCATTTAGGTGGTCCATGTCAGAAACTTTTATTATTGTTTTTTTTTAAGTACTTTAGCATATAGCACAGTGCATTACAATTGCTAAACAGCAGGCAAGAACAATCATTAAGTGATCTGCCGAAATCCTCAGCAATTTTCAAGTGGTCCAGGTGGGAAAAAAGTTTAGGGACCACTGCTCTGGGCACTTCCACATGGCCTGTTTATTGAGCATTTGTCTTGATTTGTGTGCAAGGAGATTAGATGACATTTGCTGTTTTTTTTTATTCTGAGTTGTTTGAGGGGAAGTTAGATGGTGTGTCAAAGCAAATGTCATCCCACACTTTTCAGTGCATTTCCCTATTACTTTCCTTATCACCAAAGTCCAGCCTTTTGGGGAACGCCGGTTTGTTGTGCAAAACTTTCCAAACAACTCTAATTGCGCAACCTGCATTTTGCCGGTATGTGATTGAATCCTATCCAAAAATAGCGACAGCCTGGAAGCACCCTCTCTCTTTTAAGGCTGTCTGTGGGTTTTCACCTTAATTATTCATCCTTTCAAGCAATGGTGCAGTGAGGTAATTGTAAACTCCAGAGAAGGGGTGTGTGTGTGTGTGTGTTTCTTTAGATGGGAAAGTGTATTGACTTCGCTTACTCGTGGTAAACCAGTCTTGCACTGTTTGTGGCTCCTTCTGTGAGCTTCTGCCCCAAACTCCTTGCTCCAATGACAGCACTACCTTCGAGACATCACCCGACGCAACAGGCATTATATCAGGTGATGAGCGTCCGTGGGTGAGCTAGCTCTTGCAAACGACAAATTGTGCGGGTGATCTCTGCTACAGAATCTTTGCATGTTTGAAATCATGGGCTTTCTTTCTAATCACAAGTCTGTGATGACAAGTCAGCCGAGCATTGGGCCATTTTATGCCACCTCCAGCCCCACAAACAGATTCAACCTGGGTTTCGAACTCATGCCTTCCCTAAGGAAGAAGTGGAAGTGGACTGCCTTCAAGTCGATCCCGACTTACGGCGACCCTATAAATAGGGCTTTCATGGTAAACGGTATTCAGAGGTGGTTTTATCATTGCCTGCCTCTGAGGCTGAGAGGCAGTGACCGGCCCAAGGTCACCCAGTGAGCTTCATGGCTGTGTGAGGATTCGAACCCTGGTCTCCCAGGTCGTAGTCCAACACTCTAACCACTACACCACACTGGCTTTCACTGGCATTCCCTAAAAGCCACATTAACTCATCATCAGCAAATCAGATCTAGTTATAATGGCCAGGCCACTCATCAGGAGCCCCTACAGAACTGCCTCTCAAACACTTTCCCCAGCTAGCGTCAGCCAAGTGTCTACGCCTCCTGGCCCTGGATCATGGGAATAGGGAGTCAGTGGATTTTTGACAGGGAAAGAAAGATGAGGCATATTAGATGAGGCATCCCTGTTGATGAGCCCTCAGGCAATCTAGGCTGTGAATGCACGTGCACTCGTGCAGACATATGGAAGAGAAGGGAGACTTGTACTGTGAGTCCAGTTCTTTCACAAATTCGTTCTTAACAGCCCTGGTAGGAGCTGGCACTAAAATGACCTTAATGCTGTGCTATACATTCAATCAGTGGCTGGAAACCAGGACACCTGGGTTGTATTTCCAACACAGACAGAATCTCATGAGTCAGAGCAAAGAAAGGCAGCTAGGAGGCCTATGGAAATCTAGTGACCGTGATACCAAAATGGACCCTCCATTTCTAGAGACAGTATACCTCTGAATACCAATTGCTGGGAACAGTTTACAAAGGTGAGGACTTGCCACCATGCCCAGCTTGGGAGTATCCCAGAGGCATCAGACTGGTCACTGTAGGATACAGAACACAGAACTAGATGGACCAGTACTCTGTTCTAGCAAGGCAGTTTTTATGTAATCGTAGGTAAATAGAACCTCCTTGTTCAGAGGCAGTATACCTCTGAGTGCCAGATGCTGAGGAACATGGGCAGAACAATCCAAATGCTGGGGAGCCGAAGGAAGGGGGACTGGCAGGGGAGGAGCCAGCAGGAAGCTCCATGGCATCCTCTTCCAGCTTGAACATCGGCTCCATCAGGAGCTGTGCACACAAGCCGGCCGGAAAGCACCAGCTCCCATGAATCAGCCTCCTGGGGAGTAAGTGCTTCCTGTAGAGGCCCATTCCAATTTTTTACTGCGCAAGCCTTTTCGTTGGTTGAGTTTTCCAGAGGATTAGGACCCAGGGGAGGGCTCTGAACTCGAGGAGGATCTCGTGTAAGTCCTTCCCGCGGCTCCACCTCTGCCACGCCCTGTTTTTGGGGCTTCCGCCTGTTTCCTCCAGCCCTCCGTCCACCAGGCCGGCCATCCGCAATGGTGTCCCGGTGGATCCCGGCAGCACCGGCAGCTTCCTGGCAGAGCCATGGCTGAGCCACAGCAGCTGCTGCCTGCAGAGCCCGGTGGTTATGGAAGCCTTCTGGGGCATCCAGGGGGTTCGCTGCATACAACTCCCCCCAGCCTGGTGGAAAGATAAGTTGGATTGCTCCCTAAGACAACAACTCTTCATTGCTTGCCTTGTGCCACTCCTGGTTGCTTTAATGCCCTGCTTTGTGAGTTTCCCGGAAGCTTATGAGTGATCACTGTTGAAAATAGAAGATGGGCTAGATCCTGGGACCCCAGACACTGCTGGACTACAGCACCTATCATCCCTGACCATTGACTATGCTGTCTTGGGCTGATGGGATTTAGAGTACAAAAAGCACCTGGAGGGCCACAGGTTCTCCACCTCTGGGCTTGATGATCTGATCCAGCAGGGCTCTCATGTCCTATGCATTCAGGCTCCTAAGTTTGATTTTTGCTCTCTCTTCTGCATGTTTTAGAGGTGCATAAAGTTTAGAGGAGAAGATCCATAGAGTCAAGACCAGATTAAAGAGAGCTAGTCTGGTGTAGTGGTTAGAGTGTCAGACTGGGCTCTGGGAGACCAGGGTTCAAATCCTCACTTGGCTATAAAGCTCACTGGGTGACCTTGGGCCAGGGCCAATCACTGTCTCTCGCAGCCTAACCTACCTCACAGGGTTGCTGTGAGGATAAAATTGGGAGGGGGAGAACTATGTCTGTACGCCACCTTGAACTCCTTGGAGGAAAGGTGGGGTATAAACATGATCATTATAAACAATGTTTCCAACTCTTTTCTTCATATTTTTATGTGTTTTGGGTGGGGTGGGGATGAATCGTCAGGGTTGCTGCCCCTTTAACCGTAATGTTTCTTAGAGCAGAGATAAGCAATGCAACACTTGCATCCACTGGCAGGTAAAGAAGAAATCACACTATGCACTTCAATGCACTTAAGTGCTGTTCAGTCAATGATACCTTAAAGAGAATTACAGCAATGTTAATGAGACATTAATACCCTAAGGAGATGTAAATGAATGCGAAAGGAGATTTACAGTTAGTTTACACAAAAAGCAGTCATGTGGTGAAAGCTATTCCTAGCCTACGCCACTTCAAACTGCAGGTGGGAGCTTGCACGAGTGTGTGTGTGTGTGTGTGTGCTTTCATACAGTGTTGCAGTACAGAAGGAAGCATGGAGAGGCGGGAAAGGTTCCTTTAAGCCAGGCATGGGGAACCAGTTTGGCCCGCCAGCTGTTGCCGAACTACAATGACCATCAGCTCCAGTAAGCATGACCCACGGCGAGGGATGATGGGAGTTGTAGTTCAGCAACAGCTAGAGGGCCACAGGTTCCCCACATGTGCTTTAAGTAAAGAAAGCTCTCCTCCGCCTGCCTGTGGACGCTGTGCTGTGGGCAGTGGGTTGGGAAATCAGTAGGATTGTCTGCTCTCTCCTCAATCAGTGGTGACCTCTGCACTGGCACAATGAAACTACTGTGTGAATGCCCATAAAATTTAAAACGCTTTCTCCTATTGCACCACAGGTTAAACTGTTTAACTCAGAGTCGCCCAGTATACCGACAGCCAAGTAATATCTTTTAGCAAGCGTCAACCTCTCCTGATATAGAGCGGTGCCACTTTCAGATTAGACAGAACTCCTCATCAGGCAGAATGATTACAGCATGATAATAAGAAACAGAAAGCTCTGTGTGGCTCAGAAAGCTTCCATGCTTCTGCATCGTCAAGAGACTGGCCTGAGAAGGGTAATCATAAAACAAGCTCTCTCCCTAAAACAGGCATGTGCTTATTTGGCCACCTGTGGATGCTGCTGTGTGGCAATCTCTCAGCGAGGCTCTAATAGCATCTTCTTCTCTCTGTGTGTCTTCCACCGCACAGGGCTGCTGGTTCGGGGTGCAGATTTTAATCAGCCAGCTGACAATTACACAGTTTGTCAGGGGGACAATGCAACATTAAGGTGAGTTTCTCCCTCTGACCGGGGAGTTTGTGTATACAAGTGTCTGGTGTGCGTGTGTCCTTCCCTGCTGTTCGGCATGACAAGCCCTCCCTGTTAATTTATTAGCATGTACTGTAGAGCAGCCTCCCCCAACCTGGTGCCCTCCAGATGTTTTGGACTACAGCTCCCATCAACCCTATCCAGCAGAGCCCTGCTAGCTGGCGCTCATGGGAGTTGTAGTCCAAAACCTCTCTAAGGCGCCAGGTTGGGGAAGGCTTCTGTTGAGTTTCTCAGGCTTTATGAACACATGCCTTCCTCCTTTTCTAAACTTACTAGAACTCGCATACCAGCCCCTCCCCACTATCCAGACATCTCTCTGGCCAGGGATGGGGAGCCTGTGGCCCTCCAGATGTTGTTGGACTTACATCTCCCATCATCCTTATCATTAGCCATGCTGGCTGGGGCCGACAGGAATGTAGGAAGCTGCTTTACACTGAGCCAGACCCATTGGCCCATCTAGCTGCGTAATGACTACACTGACTGGCAGTGGCTCTAAGGTTTCAAGCAGAGGACATTCCCAGCCCTACCTTGGCGATCGAACCTGGGACCTTCTGCATCGAAAACCTGCACTTTGCCACTGAGCCACGGCCCTTTACCCCAGCTGATTGGAGTCAAAGCCCAACAACATTGGGAGGGTCACATGTTCCTTCCCCATCATCATCGCCTTACTAAGCGCTGTACGGAGATTAAAGAGCAAGGCAAGAACAAGACTACATGCAATGGAGAACAGGGCTCCTGTCCTGTTAATCATGGGGCATAGAAAAGGGTATCTCCACACACAACTTTTCTCACCTCAGCACAAGGAGCTGCTTCTTCTCCTCTCCCCTCGTCATATCTGCACTATACATTTCAAGTACTCTTATACCACTTTAAACAGTCATGGCTTCTCCCAAAGAATCCTGGGAGCTGTAGTGTGTTCAGGGTGCTGAGAGCTGTCAGGAGATCCTGATTCTCTTCTCACAGCCACTATTCCCAGAGTTCCCTGGGAAAAAGGATTGATTGTTAAACCACTCTAGGAATGGCAGGTCTGTGAGGGGTCTCCTAACAACTCTCAGCACCGTTTACAAACTACAGTTCCCAGGATTCATTGGGAGGAGCCATGACTGTATAAAGTGGTATGATAGTGCATTAAATGTATAATGCAGATGGGGCCTTAAGAGGAATTCTGGGCTTTGTTTTGTTTGATTAAATAGCCCCGAGGCAAAAGGAAAAATGGGGGCTAGAGAAAGTAAGCACCCAGCAAGCCACCATAGACAGGTGTGCTGTGCATGGTGGCCCAGGGGCCATAGGCTCTGACAGGTTTCCTGTGTAGGGATGGGAGAGAAATTAGATTCAGTTCTAACATTTTTGTACACACTTTTGCCTAATATATACACTTCTCAGTTCAAGGAGAAATTTGCACTAAAATGCTGATGAATTTTCATGAGGACTTTTTTAAAAAAGTTGCAAACTGGTGTAGAAATGTAAAGAACTGAACTTCAGATGGGAAAAATGAGAAACTGAAGAAAACTGAAATGGACAGATTCGTCTGCCCCTACCCCTGTGTAAGGGAACAGTGCCTCATTTAAGAAAAAAAATCCCAAAACTCGCCCTCTAGTGGCAGAAAGATATTTTGTCTACATTCCCTGGCCCATCCAAGTGCCTTGCCTGCTGGAGAGAGTGGGACCTTTCCCTGACCCCATTCTCTCATTCCCCCTTCTGTTGATCTCTGAACCCACAGCAAATTTCATCTGGCGGTTCAATAATTTAGCTCCCCTGCTTATTAAAGTTTCATCGCAACATCTTGACGGTATTTAAATAAAATATGCCCTACCCCATGGCACAACGCACGATTACCTTCTCATAATGCGTTAATAGCAGTCAGCAATGACTTACAGAACGGCTAATAACTCTGTCAAGTGCAGCATAAATTCACCAGCCCCTGATGTTAATACGTCTGCATGTGTTTCAAGACGAGAGCCTTTCCTGCATAAGTGGAGGGACAGTGGTGGCTGGTAGCTCCAAGTCAGTGGGGCAGTGGAATCTGCTCCGCGTTTTAGTCCCGGACATTCAAGGAGCTGTCTAAGGTGCTGATTTATTATCATCAGTATCATTTGTTATTGTTATTGTTGGATTTATATCCTGCCCTTCCTCCTAGCAGGAGCTCAGGGCTGCAAACAAAAGCACTAAAAACACTTTAAAACGTCATAAAAACAGACCTTAAAATACATTAAAACAAAACAACTTTAAAAACATTTTTTTAAAAAGCGTTAAAGACATCTTTTTAAAAAAGGGTTAAAAACATATTGTTTTTTAAAAAACATTAAAAAGCAATTCCAACACAGACGCAGACTGGGATACATCTCAAAAGGCTTGTTGAAAGAGGAAAGTCACCTTGGATAGCTCCTTGAAAGTTCAAGCTAAAACCCAGAGCAGATTCCACAGCCCCACTGACATGAAGCCACCAGCCACCATTGCTGAGGGAATTGTATCCCCGTACCCCACATGGAGATCACTTCTGCATGGGCAATTCAGCACTGGGCAAAGGCCTTTGTCCCTCTATGTGACCTGACTGTGCCCCCCTGCCCATAACTTGCTTCCTGCCAGCCCCCAACACACACACGCTGCACAGTGAGTCCTAGCCTTCTGTCCTTCAACGATATCAATCACAGAAATATGCCAAATACTGCATTACACGAAAATTAAGTGCAGTTATATAAATATACTTAACATGGGTGGAGGTGTTTTATTTTTGTTTTTTTTACTGCCCTTTCTTCTGTAACAACAGCCTCGCACACAAAATACATCCAGTGACTTTTTTTTTTTCTGGCACAAAGAGATGTAGTGATAAAGCTAACTTCATCTATGGGGTGGAGGGGAGAGGAAGAAAGTGGATGGTGGGGACAGTTTCAAGAGGAAACAAGCTGATAGGGAAAGGGGTCCCTCTCCCTCTCTCTCCATCCAAACCAGCCTGGATTAGAAATTATGCAGTCCACCCTGTGAGATCATGTGGAAATGCACTCTGCACATGCTTGGGAAGGGTGATGATTAATTACTGAGCGCTGCAGCTAGCTTGACTGGAACAGGAGCAGGATCCCACAAGAGCTGTAGAGGAGGAAGGACACTCTGCACATGCTCAGGGACAGCCATTAGTGCAGGGTGTTTGGAGCCTGTCTGTCTGACTTTGGAAACAAACCACTAAGCCCCTGAGTGCCTTTCTGGTCAAGCTGGCTGCAACTCTAAGCAACCCCAACTGTTGGAAATTGCCTTCTTTTCAAGAGGGAAGCAGCCACCCGGCCAAGGTCTCACGCGGCAATGTTCTGACGTTCAGTTTGGTCCGATGAAGGTCTGGTGTTCCCAGCATGAAGGGCCTGTGTTTGTTTCCTGATCATTGCTCTTTTTCTTCTTTGGTGGTCCATGCGCTAACAAGTATCAGCGGGGTGGACTCTGTGGCAGTTCCAAACACTTTACATGGCCATCATTATTACATTAATGCTTGTGTGCCTGCATGTGCAGATGATTTTATTATTACTATTGTCTGAGCAATGGATCTTTCTACTTCCGCCTCCTGTTTTGGACTGGATATTTATTGCTTTGTGATCACAGTGTTACCCCCATGGGTCCCATGGGATCTTGCTGACATGGATACGGTTTAGGGATGGAAAGATCTGTCAGTTTTGATCCTCTCAGTTTCTTAATTTCTGTTCTCCACATTTCTATAGCAATTTGCATTTTTTTTAAAAAAAATACCCTCATGAAAATTCTCTTGCATTTTAGTGTGAATTTCTCCTAATCGACTCTTAGCGTGCAGTTTCAAGTCGTGTACATATTTTTGCAAGCAATTTCTCCTAGAGTAATGCATTTTTATGTTATTTTTGCTAATATCTTTATTTTTATACACACTTTCCCTTAATATATTAAATCTTGTAAACACAGGTTGGTTGGAGAACTGCAAAATTCAGATAAGTGCGAATTTCAACGCACAGCAGTGTTTCAGTTCTCATATTGTTGTGAACTGTGCAGATTTGATAGATTTGGCTTTAAATGCTAACTGAATTGAATTTCTCCGCCATCCCTAATAGGGTTACACTTCTTGTTACCACTCCTTGCCACACCTACCACATCTCCACCTATATCTGGCTCAAGCAAGACATTCACAACATATAGCCTAGGATGGCTAGCTTGTGGGCCTCCGTATATCGTCGGGAATCCCAGCTCTCACTAGCCCCAGCCATCGTGCCAAATGCTCAGTGACGATTAGAATTGTAGTCTGATGAATATCGGCTTGTTGTATCATGGAGGTGGCGTTTTTCACTGGTTGTGCCAGTGTTGTGGGATGCCCCTCTCCTTGCTGAAATACTAGAGGCCCTATTGATATTGGCATTCACCGACTCTTGAAGACATAGCTCTTTAGGCAAGCAACTTGAACTTCCTGATCTAATTGTTTTCATTGTTCTTTAACTGGTTTAATTGCGATGCTTTTTAACTGCCTTGTTTTGTTTTTGATTAGTGTTTTTAATGATTTGATGGGATTGTTTTATTGCGCATTATAATTGATTTTACACTTGTAAACAGCTTAGAAGCCATTTTGGCATGCAAGAGGTATAACAGTAGTAGTAATAATAAAGCAACATCTGGAGGGCCACAGGTAAGCCACCCCTGTTATAGACTGTTATGGATGGCTCTTGAGAGGCAAAGCAGGCCCTGAGCTGGTACAGTCTAAAACAGCCTTGTGGTACCCACCAGGTGTTTTGGACTACAATTCCCATCAGCCTCAGCCAACATGGCCATCTGATCTAGAATATAAGAATGAAAACCTCCCTTGCATCAGGTCTGCCCAGCCCACTTTTCCTTAAGTGCAGCCTAAGAAAGCTTGCCTTTCCCTCTTTTGTCAAGCTGCCAAAGTGGGATAGAGCACCTGATTCTGTTTCCCAAAGTTTCCAGCTTGACCATATATAGGCCTTCCTTGAGACAGAATCCTCTCTGCAGTCACTGGCCTGATGGCATCCTCTTCATGATAATACCTGTGCACATCAGTTTCTGTTGTGCTTAGTGATGCTTCTCCTGCACAGTTCTGGAACTCAGTTCCCATGGGAGCCTCGCCAAAGTGTCTTTCTGATGTATCTCAAGGGGTGCTCCTGTTTTTTCTCATTTAGACTGCAAAGGGTCAGGACTGCAGATTTGGTGAGATTTTAATGATGGTGTGCTTTTGCTGCCTTCAGAAATGGGGCAGTCTATAAAACAAACACATCCAATTTATTCATTGCACAAGCTTCCCATTGTTTCTCTTAAAAAAGTATTTAAGAATTACCTTGTTTACATCCAAAAACAACCCTGTGAGATTGAGAGAGAGAGGGATTTCATGGTAAGCGGTATTCGGGGTGCCTCCCTCTGAGGCTAGTCCTCCCCAGCTGGCTAGGGCCTGCTCAGCTTGCCACAGCTGCACAAGCCAGCCCCTTCCTTGGCCACAACTGCCAGCTGGGGGACAACTGGGTTCCTTGGGACTATGCAGCTTGCCCACGGCTGCACAGGTGTCAGGGCACATAACCCCTGAGCCACTCCCTGGGGGGGTGATCTTTAGCTAGCCCTTGACACCCAGGAGACATGAGCGGGGATTTGAACTCACAGACTCTGGACTCCCAGCCAGGCTTTCCTCCCCACTGTGCTATACCAGCTGTCCCATCCACACTTTGGGTAGAAATAAACACCACTAACTTAGGTTCGTTCATTTCAATGAGTCTATTCTGAGTTGGACTTAATTGAATACAACCCTATACATTTAAAGCACTATGATATCATTTTAACACTCATGGCTTCCCCCCAAGAATCCCGAGAACTGTAGTTTCCTAAAGGTGCTGAGAGTTGTTAGGAGACCCCATATCCACCTCCCAGAGCTACAGTTTCCAGAGTTCCCAGTGATTTGATTGTTAATTTAAACCACTCTGACAACTGTAGGTCTGTGACCTTGATTCCCCTCATAGAGCTACACTATTCAGAGTGGTGTAACAATCAATCCCTCTTCCCAGGGAACTCTGGGAATTGTAGCTCTGAAAGGGGAATAGGGGTCTCCTAGCAACTCTCTTCAAAAACTATACTTCCCAGGATTCTTTGGGGGAAGTCATGACTATTAAAATGGTATAATAGTGCTTTAAATGTAAGCTGAGAAAGGAGAGAGAGAGAGAATATAGACAGACAGACTGATTGACTGACTGACTGAGGCTGGACCATCTTAACTCATGGCTAAGGCCAAACAGGCTTGATATCAACACACAGCAGCTTTGAGAAACTGCTGTGGTCTCAACTCTTTAGAAAGGTCCCTCACTAAGCTAATGTCTGCTAGTTTGTGAGCCTCCATTTTTATTTCCCACAATGCCTCAGAGCTGCCTGGCATTCATTTGTAGCTGCCTCACTGCCACTGCCCTCCCTCAGATAAGAGAGAAACCTGCTAGGGATCATACCTTAGAAGGGGCCCATCAAAGGCAATTCTACTGAAGCCCCCCTCAAACGTGGAGCAAGACATGACAGCAGCAATTCCATGTCTTTAAAAACATGTAGAAAGGAAGGGTGTCCAATTTTAAACTCATAAGAGATGTGCAAGTAAGGGGTGCAGAGCCCTCCCCTTGCCTATGCTTATTTCCAAAAATGGAGCTCGATCAGAGCTCAACGCTGATTTATGGTAAGAAAATTGACCTTGACAGGGAGAAACGCACTTGAGGGGGGAACATGATGGAGGTGTATAAAATTATGCAAGGTTTGGAGTAGGGATAAATGAATCTGTCAATTTTGGTTTCTTTCAGTTTCTCATTTTTCAAATCTTAAATTCAGTTCCCCACATTTCCACAGCAATGAGTGGTTTTTTAAAAAGAAATCCTCATGAAAATTTGTCAGCAGTTTAGCACAAATTTCCTCTAATATACACATTTTTCTATGCAGGCTTGACTAATATACACATTTGGCAAGCTGTATTCCTTAACATAATGCTGTTCTGCATGTTATTTTCATAAATGTATGCATTTTATGCTCACTTTCCCCCAATAATATATGCATTTTTGTTCACAATGGGTGGAGAAGCACATTGCAAAATTCAGGGAAGTATGAATTTTGAGGGATGACTGTGTTTCAGTTCACGTATTAATTCGAAAAGGGTGAATTAGGTAGGTTGTCACTGAAATTCAAACAAAATCAAATTTCTCCCCAATTGCTAATGGGGAGAAAATGGATAGAGGGAAGTCAGTCCTTCTCTCTCCACCCCCCCCCCATCTCAATCTGAATTTCAGTCTGAGGGCTGAGACACAGTTACTGTTCTGCTGGTTCCAGTGCATCTCCACCTCCCTTTTCTGAAAATGGGGGCATTCGACTCTGGTCAAACCCTGCCCCTTTTTACTGTAAAACCTGGTGGGATCAGCTCGAGTGCGTTGTTTTTTTAAAAATCAGCTTTAAAAGAATTTTGCAACTGATTGGCAGATCAATCTGATGCCCCTCCAGGTGTGGCCAGTGGAAATGCTTTGCTGTAGGCAACTAGTGTGCTCACAGCCTGAATCACTCATAATTACTAGAACCCAGGGCTAGTGAAGGTGAATACTGGAAGATGCAGAACAGAGACTTGGAAGTACGTCTTCACACCATGCATAGTTAAACCATGGAACTTGCCACTCCGAGGTGCAGTGATGACAGACTGCCTACTGCGATGTCTCTAAAAAGGCATTAGATCGATTTGTGGAGCATAAGACTATCGATGGCTGCTAGTCGTGATGGCTGTGTAGGAACCCCAAGGACAGAGGCAGCATGCCTTTGAATACCAGCTGTGAGGACCAAGAGTGGAAGTGTAGAGACACATTCACTGTTCTGCTGGTTCTAGTGCATCTCTACCTCTCCTTTCTGAAAACAGGCACACACAAACCCTGTCCCTTTTTACTATAAAAGCTGGTTGGATCAGCTCAAGTGCTCAATTCAGATTTTGCAACTGATTGGCAGAGCAACCCATTGATCCTCCAGCTGTGGCCAATGGAAATGCTTTGCTGCATGCGGCTAATGTGCCCACAGCTGTAGAGGGCTATGTGCCATGGGATGAGATCCATTGGCTGGTGCCAGTTCAAATGCATTCTATCGACCTAACAGGCCGTTATTTATTTGAGTTCATTCTTTGTCTGCTAGCTGCTGCTTTTGCCAATCCAGGGTTGTTGTTTTCCCTCGCAAAACAATTGATATTAAGATTGATATTTTTAAAGGAAATATCGAAAATAGCCGCAGAAAATTGCCAATGGAAAAATAGCCATGGAAAAATCCAATCCACAAAGATATGAGAATAAGTGAATTAATGGAAAGTCCAAATTGGGTGGAATTCTAGCACATCCCTAATTGTGCCCATGTCCTGCTTGTGGGCATCTAGTTGGCCACTGTGAGGACATGATGCTAAGCTAGATAAGCCTTTTGTCTGATTCAACTGGACTTTTCTTATGCTCTTAGCAGGCTGCAGGGAAATAAGACCACAGGCAGGGGAAGAGTTTGGCATTCCCTCCATGCACACCCCTTATGTTTTCAAAATCAGAGGATTCCCCCTTCTTTCTTCATAATTGGGATGATTCCTTGTTTATCACACAGAATGGTTAGCATCACATCTTGCTTGGCCCATACCAGGGATTTGAACCCCGATCTCCCCAACACTCTGTTCACCATACCATGCCATCTCTCAAACCAAGGTGAGAGAATGCACTTGAATAAGGGTAGTAGAGACAGATGGCTCCAATAAAAGTGGGACAGTGAATCTGCTCTGGGTTTTAGTCCAAACGTTCAAGGAGCTGTCCAAGGTGCTAAAAGTTCAAACTAAAACCTGGAGTGGATTCACTGCCCCACTGACCTTGGAGTCACCAGTCTCCATTGGATAAGGGCCCACACACCACTTTGGGGCCTGTTCTGCAGACAGCAGCACAGGTTCATTTGACCACAAGATCCTGACCTTTCATAAAGCTCTTTGTTCACGTAACATCCATCAAAGCGATCAGGATACTTCTTCCAGGAACTCAGCCCGCAGCATGGGGTGGAAGTGAGGGGGGGAGGAGAGAGAGAGAGAGAGCCCACAAAGCATAAACATGAGCCCTCTCCGTCCTATGTATCCTCTCTGCCTCTGTGCAGCCATCCGCCTCCCCATGTGCTCAGCTGGAAGTTGTGAGTCAGCATGCCAAGATTGTCTCTCTGCCGTTCTCTCTCTCCCCCATTCCTCCTCCTCCTCCTCCTCCTCCTCCTCCCCCAAGCCAGCCCCCCACTCCAAACAGCCTGCAGTGAGCTGGGTTCCCACCAGCCTGAATCAGCAGAGGCTTTGACCTACTTCCCAAGCCCTATACTCTCTGCAGAACAAAAGGGGAGGGGGAAAAGGAGCCCTTGCCTGCTTTGCAGGAATACTAAGAGAGTGGGGGTGGGATGGGGGTGCTGCTACTGCAGCAGGAAATCTATATCCTCTGTTAACCCCCGGGGACATGTAACTCCCCCACCCGCACGCACGCACACACACATATCTTCCATGGAAGAATTTCAGTCAAAGCAAAGTCAGAGCAGAGACCCATCTACCCAGCGTGCTGGGGGGGTATTCAGTGCTGTCCTACTCAGAGTAGAACCATTGAAGTTACTAGACAACAGGACTAACATAGATTCATTCATTGCACCGAGTCTACTCTGTGTAGGACTTAGTTGAATACAACCCCTTCTTTTCCATAGAGGTCAGGCAGGTGTTTCAGAGACGCTCACAAGCAAGGCGTGGAAATGATGTCAGCTCTGCTGTCTCCTCCCCCACTCCAAAAACTGGAATTTTGAGGTATACTGCACCTCTACACAGAGGTTTCATTTTCCTAATATTTTCCTAATCACCACTGATACACCTGTCATCGTTTAAAACCAACTTGGATGGCTTTAAAAGAGGATGAGACAAGTCCATGGCAGATTAGACTATCAATGGCAACTATTTGTAGTGGTTATACATTCCCTCCAAGATCAGAGGCAGTGCCACTGAATACCAGGTGCTGGAGAAAATGAGCAAAGGAGGGCTTTTGCATTCATGTCCTGCTATGTAGGGTTGTGGCGTACCACTGTGCGAACAGAATGTTGGATTAGATGGTCCTTTGTTCTGATCCGGCAGAGCCCTTCTGATGTTCTTAATCCTCCCTCGTGTAGCAACCATCGCCATCACTTGTTGTGGCAGTGAGTTCCACCAGTAAGTGCTACATTGTGAAAAAGCAATATTTGCTTTATCAGTCTTGAAGCTGTTGCCAGTCAGACTCATTGAGCAATGCCAATTTCTGTTACAATTGTCTGTATATCACATTTTTATCTACCTGTACATCACAATTGTCTGCATAGCACAGGAGGACTGGTAGAGGTGTTGGTGAAAAGGGGCTTCTTAACCCTTTCCCTGCCAGCTCTTTTGTCCTCTCAAAACTGCCAACCCCCCCCCAGCTGCTTTCCTCCCATGAGTGGAAACACAGCTATGGGTGAATAGAAGGGGAGGGGCCATTTCCTCATCCATTTTGAGCAGACTGAAGGCTGGCAGGGGAAAGGGTTAAGTAGACCCTCTCCCCCGTGTTGTCTCTGTCCTTCCTTCAGTGTTTTAAAAAATCAGGAAAAATAATCATGCAACTTCAGATAACATTAGGTTTGGGCCTTGCAGGACCAGGAGCCTGACCTTTGCTTGCCCCTAGCCATCTTTACCAGGGACTGTGTGGCACAATAGCACTAGCCAATGGTGGCTGGTGGCCCCATGTCAGTGTCACCTTGGAGAGCTCCTTGAAAGTCTGGACTAAACCCTGGAGTGGATTCCACTGCCCCACTGACATGGAGCCACCAGCCACCACTGCCAGTAGCAGACAGTTCAGTTCTGGGTTCATGTCAGAATGTGGGAAAGGAGGAGTGGTTCCTTTATAAAATATCAGGGTTAGTTGCACATTCAAGGGGAAAACACAAAGTCCTTCTGTCCCACCTTCCCCCAGTTATCATTGGAAGACTTATCCAGTCTGTGCCTGACAGCTGCCGGGGACCAAGAAATGGGATTACTTAGCACCCAGTCACCTCCAAGGTGACAGTAAAGCTCTCCAATAATTAAATATCACAACTGGGAGCCACGGGGCAAGGAGGGGGGGAGAAATGAGGTGGCAGGACTAGTAGCAAGGGGGGGTCTGGGTCACGGAGGGGTGGCTGCATGGGAAGCAGCCAAGCCCAGTTATGGCAAGGTTGTGTCTGAACGTGCCTATGTAGGAATTAAATCGGCAGCTGAATTCACAGAGTCTGAGATTTTTAAATGTATTTTTTCCCCTCTCCCAAACTGTCATGTTTTTTTTTGTAAATCTGCAGTTTGGAAGGTGTTCAAGTTTTTAGGGCTTGATTTTTTATTTTTATTTTTTTAGAAAAGCTGTAATCACAGGCTTTTGGACTTCAGAGGGCTTGGGGGGACAGCCAAAGCCCTCACCAAGGCTGTGAGGGAATCTCTGGAGTTCTTTCTTTCTCTCGTCTTCCCCCATCACTCTTCTCCCTCACACATAATGGCTGTATAATAAACTGGATGCTGTTCTTTACTTAGAGACAGAAACGGACCCAGCTTTCCATCGGATTCTAAACGGAGCATGGTATCACTCAGGTGCTGATGCCTGCGTTTTTTCAAGGCTCCCAACATGTAGGGTGTTTTTTTTTTTGCATGCACTGGATCGCAGGAGCAAGCAAGGCTCACGTTTGTGGACCCTCCCTCTCAGGGATCTGTGTGCATAAATGCCTATGGAGGTAGGTCTCCCTCATGCCATGTGTCTGCCCATTTTCGAGGCAGATAGATTGTGAGAGCCATGGGGCCTACTCAAGTAGACCTTGTACAGATGAAGAAGAAATTTGATTCAGCTCAGAGTTAAAGGCAGCCCTACCAAATTTGCGCTTTCTGAAACAAACCGAAACACAGCCATCCTTCTGAATTTGCAAAATTTCTCTTGCATATGCTGGGGTAAAGTATGCATAAAAATCTGTGACAATAACATACACAAATAATAATACAAAAAATATTAGGGGACACTGCTTTGCAAAAATGTGTGTATTGGGCAAAACTGCTTACAAACATATATTCACAGTAAACCACGGATGGATTTTCATGAGGACTTTTTTTTTTTAAGAAAAATATCACAAACTGATGTAGGATGTGGAGAACTAGATTTAAGACTGAAAAAATAAAAAACCCAAGAGAAACCTAAATTGACAGATTCACCTCGTCACCCTCCCTCCCTAATGCTAACTGTTCACTGTTCTCTGGTTCAAAATTCATTACAGTGGCCAGCACCTCTCTGGTGCAGCTTCTGGTATCACCCACTTTATTTCATCATTCCACCTCTCACCCTTGCTGCTTAATCCTTCTCCCTTCTCTTGTAGCTGCTACATAGATCAGCAGGTAACACGCGTGGCGTGGTTGAACCGCTCCAACATCCTGTATGCTGGCAATGACAAGTGGTCCATCGACTCACGGGTGCAGCTGCTGACCAACAGTCCCTCCGAGTTCAGCATCATGATCACCCACGTGGATGTGTACGATGAGGGCCTCTATACCTGCTCCTTCCAGACGCAGGACAAGCCTCACACTGCACAGGTGTACCTCATCGTGCACGGTACGGGAGGATGGGATTGTGATCTGCTAGCCTGGTTCCGATTGCTCGGAGCATCCTTATCCTTTCATCTTCAGATGATACTAATGCTGCTGTTATTTGTTTGCTTTCAAAAACATTATAAACAGGGAGGCACACTGAGATCAAGGCCCAGTATCTCCTTCTGGTGATGACTCCCCCGCTTTCATTCTGGCTCTGAAAAAGGGAGACTTTGCCTCTCAGGATGTTCTTGGACTCCAGCTCCAGTCAGTGGAGACTGGTGGCTCCAATGACCGTGGGGCAGTGAATCCGATCCAGGTTTTAGTCTGAACGTTCAAGGAGGTGTCCAAAGTGGACTAAAACCTGGGCCAGATTCACTGCCCCACTGACATCAGAGCCACCAGTCTCAACTGGCTCCCATCATCCCTGAACATTGACCATGTTGGCTAGAGCTAATGAGAGAAGGCCCAGCGACAACTGGAGGGCCACAGAATGCCCTCCTGTGTTCCAGCCACTAATTCAGGAAACTGGAGAAATGGATTGCTTGGAAAGACCGTGGGCTTCCTAGAATGGCTTTAATGCCAGGGGTAGGAAACTGGATCTGACCTGCGGGCTAGATCTTTGTTTTCCCAACACCCCCACAGGACAAGTTTGACAGGTGGGCAATGGCTTCATTTGTACATAATGCTAAGCCATGGTTTGTTTCAACAGGCCACGAGTTATCTCACAAACAAGCCACAGCTTGCTTATCCAAAGCTTGGTTTGTTTTCTAGTTGCTCCTGCCTGTGCTTCTGTAGCTTGGCAAGTGTCCTGCGGTAGGGTGACCCAAACAAGCCATGGCTAAGCAATTAGGTTGGGATGTAATGCCAAGCCGTAGTTAAAATAAGCCACCGTTCAAAAGCCAACAACAAACCATGGATTCATATTGTGGTTTGTTGCTAGAAAACAAACAGTGGTTATTCTTCTGGGCTGGGTTCAGATGGTCAAACAAACCACACTTTGGCTGAACAAACCTTGATTTAGAGTTATGTGTGAAGCAGGCCACTGTATGTTACTTCACTTGTGGTAAAATGCGGTAAGCCATGCTGCATTGGGGGGAGCTCATTCTGCTGAGTGGAGTCCTAGACTGTACCTCCAAAGTCCTCTCCCGACAGCACCACTTGCTGGCATACCCAGCTGAATTTTTCAAAAACACCAAATTAGTGAAGGTCCAGAAGTCCCGTGTTTCTTTGCATGCAGTTATCCTAAGTGACTGGATCGAAGTAGCTCCCTGCAGTTCACCTCCCCATCTCAGAGGGTGGCTGCACTTTACCACTAGACAACGTGGAATCTCTCCCCAGCTGACAACACCAAGCAGAGTCTCCTCTCCTTGTTTTAAGTGCTCAGTTCCTTCACTGATTCTCAGCCGCCTCCAGGATTTCTGCAGCATTGGCAAAAGCCACAACTGCAAGACTATTCACCCCATAATTACACCCAACCCCCCCTTTCCCCACAGTTGCTGGAGCTGGGAAGCTGGGACAATAGCAGCTGATTGGACCCGGTCTGGAACGAGAGCCTGGGCGTCAGGAAACAGCTGTTCCCAGCTTCTCCATCATTCACCATCGCCTACGTCACCCCAACCTACCAGGACAGACAATGGGGATCGTTAGGCCCAGTCAGGAAAAAAAAGCAATTTCTTTTTGGGGGGCTCTTCCGCCGGGGCAGAGAAAACCGCGATTGGAAATTAACCCCCAAAGCACCAATGTGGAGTTTTGTTGAGGATGTGCTCAAAATGCAGCTTGTTTTGGGGGTGGGGCAGCTCTAAGAATAGAAAGGCGAGCAAAGTGCTTGACGTTATGATGGAAAGACCGGTACATATTGCAAAGAGGATAAGGCTATCAATGGCCACTAGCCATGATGGCTGTGCTCTGCCACCATAGTCAGAGGCAGCGTGCTTCTGAAAACCAGTTACCGGAAGCCACAGGAGGGGACAGTTCTCTTGCTCTCAGGCCCTGCTTACAGGCTTCCCATGGGCATCTGGCTGGTCACTGTGAGAACAGGATGCCAGACTACATGGGCCTTTGGCCTGATCTAACAGCCAGACTCTTCTTATGTTCCCATGGACCCTTGGAAGAGGGGGATGTGGTGCGTCCCTGTTGACCCCATGTCTGGAGGGACGTCGCATTTTCTCCAGCGGAATCCCAGTCTGCAGTGGGCTGACCCCTAAATGTCAGGGGTGTGTGCCCCACTGACATGAAGCCACCAGCCACCGCTAGAGGGCTGGTCTCCGCTAGTGCCTGAGGATACTGACCCCTGTCATCACTGTTGAACTTACATGCCGTAAGAAGAGAATTTGACGAGTGCATGGAGGATAGAACTATCAATGACTACAGTAGGGCCCCGCTCATATGGCAGGTTCCGTTCCGGACCGCTGCCGTAAAGCAAAATCTGCCGTAAAGCGGAATGCATTGACTAACATTGTCAAAAATGGCACCCGATGCCCGAAAAATGCTGTAAAAGTCAAACAAATGCCGTAGGAGTGGGGCTTTTCTGCAACTGACAACCGCCTTATCGGTGGAACACTGCAAAGCAGAGCGCCGCAAAGTGGGGCCCTACTGTACTAGCCATGATGGCTATGCAGTATTCTACTTCCACTGTTGGAGGCAGCGTGCCTCAGAATTTCAGTTGCTAGGATTCACAAGTGAGGAGAATGCTGTTGCACTCAGGTCCTGCTTGTGGGCTTCCCGCAGGCATCTGGTTGGCCACTGTGAGAACAGAATGCTGGACTAGATGGGCCTTTGGCCTGACCCAGCAGAGCTCCTCTTCTGTCCTTAAGTAAGGTTGGTAAGTGGCCAGAATATATGTGGGGAATTAACAGAAGCTTTTCAAAGCATACAGACAAACATGATCATTTGCTAATTGCTACAGAGCAACTGGTCGTTAAAGACAAACCTCAGAGGCACTGGTGGTAGGGTTGTCTCAGGGAATGCAGCGCTCCCCAGTGGTGGGAGGCCAGATCTGCCTTGATACTCACGACCTCTCTCTTTCAAACTCCGCAGTCCCAGCTCGGATTGTGAATATTTCATCAGCTGTGACCGTGAATGAGGGAAGCAATGTGAATCTGCTCTGCTTGGCAGTGGGGAAGCCAGAGCCAACGGTAACCTGGCGGCAGCTAAAAGGTAAGGGAGGCTGGAGAGGGGAGGAAAGCTGAGGATATCCCCCTTTGTCCCCTGTTCTGGCAGAAGTTTGCTCACCATTCTGAGGAACTGATTTCCTGTGCGAATGAGAGAAGGCAGGTAGAGGGAAACATATTTGCAGATTAGGACTGGAGTTTGCGTAAACCTCAGGTGTCAACCCAAAGAAATGCAACTCATACCCACCCCTATCTTTTAAGTGGGTGAAATTTGATACTGGGTGCAGAAACTGGCAGTTTTGATCATCTATTTATTTATTTTTTAAATCAAGGTTCTAATCCTTACAAGTGCAAAAACAGCTGGAAAGGGTATGAGTGATGGCCGGTGAAATTGCAGAATTGGGGCTGAGTAGGTATTGTAGTGGCAGAGTGAGGCTCCACTCCACTGCCAAACATAGCCCCCATGCTCCTCCCCATGCCTTGCAGTAGGCAGGGCTTGATTTGCATAATTTATTCCAGCTGCAGGATGCAGTTTTTTCCCCCTTGGTGCAGAATTTTGATTTGTTTATCAATGCTCACAACTTTGGCTTTTAGGCACATCCGTTGCCTTTGGGTTGTATTCAACTCAGCTCTACTCAGAGTAGAGCTATTGAAACTAATGAGTCTAATTTAGCCATGTCTGTTAACTTTAATGGGTTTACTCTGAGTAGGACTAGCGCTGAATATCGCCCTACATATGTGCACTTTATAACAACTTGTGGATTCCAATTGAGGTGTGTGGGATTTTCACATTTCTGATAGCGGAGTTTTCAAGATTTGAATCTGAGCTTTAACATGTTGCATAAAATGTGCTGATTTTTGTGGAGTGGGGAGAATCAAGCAGTGACTAAATCTTGCTGGGAAAACTAAGATACTGACTCACAGGAAGATGAAATAGTCCTAGAGTGCTTCCATCTCCTTGGGCTACTTGGAGATGGACATAATTGAATTATCAACGTCCGTTATTTATGTCAGGAGCAGCCGTTGTGGTGCTCTTCAGATGTACTCGATGTGGGACTTCCCTTGCACTTGATCTGGTAGCTGCAGTTAGTGCAGAATGCTGCAGTGCAGCTGCTGACAGGAGTGAGACCCTGTCAGCATTTTACACCTCTGCTCAGAGATTTGTACTGGTTGCTGATTTGCTACCAGGCCACATTCAAGGTGTTACTATTAGTATATAAAGCCCTTAGCAGCTTGGGACTAGTTTACTTGCGGGATTGCCTTACCCCATATATGCCCACTCAACCACTTCGATCTGCATAACTGGCCCTGTTACATGTGCCACACAGTACTTCCAAAGTTGTAAGGGAACAATCTCTTAGTGTGGCAGTACCTACACTTTGGAAGTGTACCTAGTGTAGCTAGTGTAGGTAGTGCACCTGTACTACCCTGCCTATTGACATCAGACAGCTGCCTTCGCTGTATTCTTTCCAGCATCTGCTTAAAACATTTTTGTTATAGGCAAGTGTAACCACACATGTAGAAGTTATGCATGTTTTAATCTGTTTTCAGCTTGCTGTTGATTTTAATTAGTTTTGGAGTGTTTTTAACGATCTTTTATTGATAATTTTAATGTTTTATTTTAAAACAAAACAAATGTAAACCACTTTGAGGTTTTTTGACAACCAAGCATAAACATTTTGTTAGATAAATAAGATAAAGCAATGTTGTTGGTTACAACTCCTGTCAGCCTCTCCCATCAGGACCAGTGGTCATGGATGACGGAAGTTGAAGTCCTACATCTGAGGGCACCAAATTGGCGACTCCTGACTTATACTAATGATGTAAGGTTGGGGATAGGGATGTGCAAGAATTTTGATTCAGTTCTCATTTCAAGCCGAATATAGCAAATTTGCAATTTCCAAAATAATATGAGAACTGAAACCCAGCCATCCTTTGAAATTTGCACTTTTTAAAAATTTGCAGTGCAGTCTGCCGACCAAACAATGTTTACAAACATTAGGGGAAAGTGTGCATAAACATAAATAAATGAGAGGAACTAACATGCAAAAATGCATTATATGACGAGAAATGGCTTGAAAAATGTGTACATTAGTCAAAACTGCCTACAAAAATGTGTTTATTAGGAGAAATTTGCACTAAAATGCTGGAGAAGTTTCTTGAGGATTTTTTTTAAAAAATCACAAATTACTCTGGAAATGTGGAGAACTGAATTTAAGAAGGGAAAAATTAGAAAATGAGAGAACCGGAATGGACATGTTTTTCCATCTGTAGTAGGGGGTCGCAAACGGTGGCCCACAGATCACCAGTGGTCTGTGTGCTTCATTCAGGGGGTCTGCAGCGTGTCCCTGAAGAACGGTAGGAGCTGCGGCTGTGAATAGCGGGTACAGCAGCTGCTGCCTCGTTCTTAGGACCTGGTGGTCTGCCCGGAAGGCAAGTGGGATGGACCGGAAGTGACGGGGGGAGGGGTGCTTAAAAGGAGTGCAGAGGATTAGCAGTGAGGTTCATACGAGCCTGAAGTTAAGAAGTCTCATCTTGATTCAGTTCAAAACCAAACAGCGTCTAGAATTAAAATTGCTACAACAGGCGGAAAAATAATTTAGTGGCTTGACATGACGCTCAGCAGTACTCAAGTGGGGGGAGGTTTGGGAACCACTTGAAAGGAGCCAGACTTTAAGCTTTCCTCTTCCTTTAATGCACTCCTCCTTCTTACCCCACAGCCTCATTGCAACCATGCTGTCTACCATTCTCTCCCCTCCTCTTCTCTGTGGCTGCGTCTACCACAGCATGGAGGGACTGTGGCTAAGCGACAGAGTGTGTGCTTGGCGTGAAGAATGCCCCAGACTCAGCTCCCAGCATCTTCAGGCAGGGCTGAGAAAGACTTCTCTCTGGAACCCTGGATAGCCACTACCAATCTATGGGTGGGGAACCTGTGGCCCTCCAGATGTTGCTGGGCTCCAGCTTCCATCATCCCTGATGGTTAGCCATCCTGGCTGGGAATGATGGGAGTTGAGAGTCCAGCAACATTTGGAGGGCAAAAGGTTCCCCAGCCCAGTTTTAAGAGGATTGCAACCTTCTCCAGGTTGAATCCCATTCATTTTGAAGGAGGAGTGCTAACGGTTCACCTGTCTTCTCTGGACTGATCCTCGCTTTGTTAGGCCTCAGACAGTCCATTGCTGTGGTGGCCAGACACTGGTCTAGCAAATCCACCACCTCACCTGGTTATGGGGGAAGGGCCATAGCTCAGTGGTCGAGCATCTGCTTTGCATGCAGAAGGTGCCAAGTTCAATCCCCGGCATCTCCAGGTAGGGCTGGGAGAGATTCCTGCCTGAAATCCTGGAAAGCTGCTGCCAGTCAGTGTAGACAATAGAGAGCTAGGTGAACCAACTGTCTGACTCGGTATATGTCCCTGTGATACCAAAGGGAAAGAATATGGCAGGTCATCTGCATAGTGCTGACAGTGGATTCCAAATCACATCTTGTCTTTAGTGTCCTCTCAGGTTTTTTCAACATTTTAAAAAGATTTTTAATACCTTCAAGCTGATATTGATTACTATTTTAGTCTCTGTGTCTATTTTGACAGTGTATTTTATCTTTATCCCTAAGCTCTGAAGCTATTTCATCTGATTTGACATTTGAGTGTATTTAATTTATGCTGTGTGCATCGCCGAGACAACTCAGTTAACAGGTGACTAATAAATGTAAATAATAAATAAATAAAATCAGACATTTTTCAAAGGCATTTCCAAATATCTCTCTAAAGGCGAAAAATAAATAAAATAGGGACCAGACAGGGACAGTGATTCCCAGGGAGTCCTTCCAGGAAAAAGGGGCTGTCCCTGTGAAGGTGAATGGTGGCCACACTAGGGATCGTTGGGCAACTGCAGGGGTCCCAGTAGGGCCCAGTATTGGTGCTGCCTGTCTACCTGCTATGGTTTCACCTTCCTGTTTACATGTCTTCCTGCACTTGGCAGTGACAGGCAGCTGAAAAGCCACCATCTTGATGTCCCCACAATGCCTTGGAACAGAACGGCTTCGGGGCATTTTGATCAGTGGCAGCTGGTGGCTCCATGTCAGTGGGGCAGTGGAATCCGCTCCAGGCTTTAGTCTGAACTTTCTCGGAACTCCTTGAAAGTTTGGACTGAAACCTGGAGTGGATTCCACTGCCCCACTGACATGAAGCCACCAGCCACCATGGATTGTGACAATGTCAAAATGGCAGGTGCCTTGCTACTGCTGCTTGCTGCTGCCTCCTACCACTGGCACTTATCACCAGTAAGCCCAGATGGGGTGGATGGATGCTAACTAGGGCACATTGGAGAGAACTTTGACAAGGCCCCCTCACACCTGGTGCCGGCCTTGCCCTAAAAACCTGTTTGGCTGAAGCACATCAGTCTATCAAGCCTTGAGAGGGCTGCGATGCACGGGTGTTGGGTTGTGTTTAGCTTGGTGGGTCACAAGTTGCACAGGCTTGTTCTAAACTCTCAGCTCCCCCCCCCAATCCACATTAGGGATGAGCAAGAAATTCGATTCAGTTTGCATTGCAAACGAAATGTATCAAATTCATACTTTCCAAAACAATATGAGAACCGAAACACAACCATCCTTTGAATTTCCCACTTATTTGAATTTTGCAGTTCGCCAACCAATGTTTACAAAAATGCATATATTGGGGGAGGTGTGCATAAAAATGAAGGTATGAGTGAAAAGAACATGCAGAAATGCATTATATGATGGGAAACAGCTTGCCAAAATGTGTACATTCATCAAAAGTGACTCCAAAAATGTGTTTATTAGGAGAAATGTGCGCTAAAATGTTGGAGAATTTTCATGAGAGTTTCCTTTTAAAAAAATATTGCAAATTGCTGCAGATATGTGAAGAACTGGGTTTAAGACTGGAAAAACGAGAAACTGAGAGAACTGGGCAGATCTTTCCATTCCTAGCCCATATACACACACACTTCTGT
The DNA here is from genome assembly GCF_030035675.1 of Rhineura floridana. NCBI lineage: Eukaryota > Metazoa > Chordata > Lepidosauria > Squamata > Rhineuridae > Rhineura > Rhineura floridana. The sequence continues at coordinate 28,214,598 of NC_084494.1, read as the reverse complement.
CCCATAATCCCCTGTGCTGTCCTCAAAGCCCTGGCATGAGGCAGCCCTGGCGTGTCGGAGGTGTTGATAACAGTGTTGTTGTTGTTGTTGTATGTGTTTCCTTGTGTGTAAGTCTGTGTTTGTGTCTGTCTCCCTACTGCTGGCCCTGACCCCCTCCCCACCATCCCCCTCCTCCCTCCCCAACAGACGGATTCACCAGCGAAGGGGAGTACCTGGAAATCACAGATATCAACCGGCAGCAGGCGGGGGAGTACGAGTGCATCACAGCGAATGGTGTCTCGACACCTGACAGCAAGCGCGTCCTTATCACTGTCAACTGTGAGTGGCTGCCCATGTTGCCTCCTAGTTCTGGCCTCTTGCTTCCTTTCGATTAGATCAAGGCCTCCAGTGTAGGGATGGGCGAGAAATTTCAATTCAGTTCGCATTTCAAGCTGGATTTATCGTATTTGCACTTTCTAAAACAATACGAGAACTTAAACACAGCCCTCCTTCAAAATGCTCACTGATTTGAATTTTGCAGTGCAGTTTGCCAACCAAGCAATGTTTACAAAAATACACATGTTGGGGGAAAGTGTGCCTAAAAATGAATATACGATCAAAAAATGCCATACAAAAATGCATCATCTCACGAGAAATTGCAATTAGTCAAAACAGCTTCCAAAAATGTATTTATTAGGAGAAAATGGCTCTAAAATGCTGGGAAATTTTCATAAGGATTTTTTTTTAAAGCAAATTGCTGCAGAAATGTGGAGAACTGAATTTAAGATTGGAAATATGAGAGACAGAGAACCAAACAAAACTGACAAATCTTTCTATCCCCACTATGATGTCTGGAGCAGGGGGCTTCAACTAAGAGACCTAACCTTAAATTGGGAATCCAGGCTGCAGGGATGACTCTAGGGCAGCCTTTCCCAACTAGTGGGCCACCAGATGTTGTTGGACCACAACTCCCATCAGCCTCAGCCAGCATTGCCAATGGTCAGGAAAGATGGGAATTGTGGTCCAACAGCATCTGGTGGCCCACTAGTTGGGAAAAGCTGTGCTATACCATTCCCTCCCTCAGGTTTCAGTCACAGTGTATTGCGGCAAGGGTAGCCAATGTGGTGCCCTCCAGATGGTTTTGGGATTCCAACTCCCATCAGCCCTTGCCAACATGACCAATGGTCAGGGATGATAGGAGTTGTAGCCCAACAACCTTTGGAGGGCACCACATTGGCTACTCCTGTATTAAAGTCTTACATAGCATGGAGCCAATCCTTGGCCTCCTAATAACGATCTTTTCTATGCTTTTGCTCCCTCAAACTGTTCTTTTCTTGTGCACCCCTAGCCAGATTTCACATTACCAGATTCTTGACGAAGGGTCCACCTGCACTTTATACGTCGCCTAGAGTGACTGTTAATTCGGCCAGATAGGCGACTCATAAATAAAATTTTATTATTTTATTATTTTATTATTTTATTATTATTACATTTAAAGCAGTATCACTCCACTTTAAACAGCCATGGCTTCTCCCAAAGAATCCTGGGAACTTTAGTTTGTTAAGGGTGCTGAGAATGGTTAGGAGACTCCTCCTCCCCTCTCAGAACTCCAATTCCTGGAGCTCCCTGGGAAGAGGGATTGATTGTTAAACCATTCTGAGAATTGCAGCTCTGTGAGAGGAGTAGGATTCTTTGGGGAAAGCTATGACTGTTTAATGTGGTATGAAACAGCTTTAAATGTATAGTGCAGATGGAATCTAGATCTCTCGTTAGAGATTCTTGACTGAATATTGACTTTCCCCCCCTTTTATTCAGCCACTGGGAGCTCCAAATTTCAGCAGAAAGAAATGGTGCTCAGGGAGGGAGGTTGCTTAATCTTTCTCCACCGTATCACCCCACCCCACCCCTTACTCTAAATCATCTCCAAACTGCTGCCAGCCCCAAACCAGGAGGAGGGAGAATACAAGTATCCCCCTCATCTCTCTGAGGCATTCCTGGCCAATTCACACAACCTGTCCGCAACATACAAGTTGGGGGCTGGTTTACACATTACAGCAGAATGATATGGCAGAACAGACTGTAATACTACAGACTGCAGGTAGGGGGTGCCATTTTTAATGGCAGGGAAAGAGACGGCCTTTAAGATGTGTAAGGCCCAGATTCTTCAACGCTTTCGAAATACTGGCCATACTCTTGAATTGATGGCTTGAAAGGCTAAAGGAAGATGGCGCGGACTCTGGTGCAGTGGAGTCATATGCTTAGCACCATCACTTTTTTTTTTTTTGCTTTCTCTCCCAACAGAGGCCTTTATGATACTGTCAGCACAGGCACACATATGCAGTTAGCTAAGGGGCAGTAATGCAGGGATGAGACTGGCAGACACCACCGCGAATCAGAGAGAGGGAGAAAAAGATACCGGGACAAGGCAATAGCAGAAGAGGCCGAGGCTCAGAGGGTCACTTGGAAAGTCTCAGTAAACTGGAGGTGGGTTAGCTCTCTGAAGCTCACCTCAGTTTAACTCAGAGATTATCCAAGCTCCTCCTCTCCCCCATACCAGAAGATCTCAGGTGATTTTACAAGCCAGTTCAAGGGATCTCCAGTGCCCTCCTTCATTTCTAAATGCATCCTTGCAACCCTCAGATAGTCTCCCACTTTCCCTTCCCTTAAATCATCAATAGTGGGAGCAGTACCAAAGGTACATGGGGAGAACAGAGGGAAGGAGGACTTTTTCTACTTCCTGCTCTCTATCATCCCACCACAATGGCGAACAGTGTGCCGCCACGGCAGAGGTAACTATGGGACACATAGTTCTCCCAAAGACTCCTTCTTTTGGAGGAGGATGCCAGGCACTAGGGAGGGGCTGTAGCTCAATTGTGGAGCATCTGCTTTGCATGCAGCAGATCCAGGTTCAGCAGGTCCTACCTCTAGGTAGGAAACCCTGAAGAGCTGCTGCCCGTCAGTGTAGACAATACTGAGATAGATGGACCAACGGTCTGACAGCTTCCTATGTTCCTATGACAGAGGGAGCTGCAAATTCGTCTCCGGCTCAGATTTTTATGCAATTCTTCTCTGGCTCAGATTTTTATGCAAGCCAGAGAAGAATTTCTGGGGCTTGTAAAGCTTTACTATCCCCTGAATTTTTTCCCCAAGCCTGGCTTGGAAGAAAGTCACCCAGCATCTCTACCAGAGATTGGCAACTGGATACCATCAGCTAAGAAACAGTTAAGATTCCACATCATGACTATGCCTCTCCCTTTAATTGTTGTCTCTTCCCAGACCCTCCAACCATCACGGATGTAAAGGACTCACACCCTCCAATGGGAAAGACAGCCCTGCTGCGCTGTGAGGCCATGGCTGTGCCTCCTGCTGAATTCCAGTGGTTCAAAGATGACAAACAGTAAGTCGTTCTCCTGCCCACTTCTTGGCCATTGCCAGTGAGCAGTAACCAGTAGCACAGTAGCACATTCAGAAGTGCAGGCTCCCTTCATGTTAGCTATAGCCAAGGCCACTCCCCACTTTTTTTGCTGCGGTGTTGAAAATGAGATCCTTGTTAATGCCTAGGAACCGACAAAAATGAAAAAGGAGAGTGTTCGCTATTGCAAAGAGTCTTCTCAGTGGCTGACTTACCTCCTTTCACACTGGTTGGCTCCAATCAGCAGGAAAGGACAAGGAAGCATGTTAGAAGACTCTTCTCGGTGGCTAACACACTCTCCTTTCATGATAATTGGCTTCTAGGATGCTGGAGACATAGGGACCCTGCTGGAACCTGCTCCCAAAAAAGTAAAGGGTCTATGATCCTCTGAGACCCCCCCACAATCACAACCCTGGCAGTAACAATGATGTCCTGCCAATACATTTGGGAGGGGGATCACAGCATAGTAGTAGAGCACCTGCTTTGCAACAAGGAGGTCCTAGGTCCAATCTCTCACATCTCCAAGTTGAAAGGATCAGCCAGCAAGTGACAGGAAAGACCCCTCCTTGCCTAAGTCCTTGGAGAGTTGCTGCCTGAAGGTAGATGTGCAAATAGCCTGACCAGGCATAAGCAGCTAAGAAGCTGTTGACAGCAGCCATTTCTTCTCCCCCAGAAGACTCTGGGACAGAACTGGTGTGGTTATTACTATTATTATTACTGCTGCTGCTACTATCACAACTACTATTTACATTTATCTGTCACTTTAGTGGCGCAGAGTGGTAAGTGGCGGTAACGCAGCCGAAGCTCTGCTCACGGCCGGAGTTCGATTCCAACAGAAGGAGGAAGTCAAATCTCTGGTAAAAGGGGTCGAGGTCCACTCAGCCTTCCATCCATCCATGGTCGGTAAAAGAAAGACCAGGGGGGAACTGGCAATCTCACCCCATATATACGGTCTGCCTAGTAAATGTCGCAAGACGTCACCCTAAGAGTCGGAAACGACTCGCACTACAAGTGCGGGGACACCTTTATCTTTTTTATACCAAAGAAAAACTCTCAAATCAACTTAAAATACAACAAATAAAAGCAATTCAAAACCAGAACAAATGTAAAACAGTGTACAATACAATATACACAAGATGCTCATTCAATTACATATTTATAAGGACAGGTCCTACCCCTGAGCGCTCTAATGTAATTTGTATGTTTTTATGTTGTACGTCGCCCAGAGTGGCTGGATAACCAGCCAGATGGGTGACTAATAAATTTAATAAATAAATAAATAAAAGACTAGCGCCATTGTGGAAAGCCACTTCATTACCAAAAGCCTGAGAGAACAGAAAGGTGCTCACCTGGCACCTAAAGACTGACAATAGCGGTACCAGGTGCATCTCCCTGGAGAGAGCATTCCACAGGCCAGCGAGGGAAAGGGGAGCAGCACTGAGAAGGCCTTTCCTTGTGTAGCCACCCTCCACACCTTCTTCAGGTTGGGCACAGTGAAGGGCTTCTGATAAAGTGGAGGGCCCTGGTTGATTCATATGGGGAGAGATGGTCTGTGAGGTATGGTGGCCCTGAGCTGTGTAGGGATTTAATGATCAAGTCAGCCCTTCCACACATGCAGTAGAACAGGTGATAATGTGGACTGAACTACTGCAAGTGGGGGTGGGGGTGCTGGTGCCACGTTTGAATGTTCTTCCATGTGCAAAACACCAACAATAACAACAACTTTAAAATCCTTGGAAGTAAAAAAACAGAGACCTAGCAGAACCTAAAAGCCTGCTCTCTTCATATTCGTAGGCCAGTTTTCTACTTGTAGATTGCTGTTGTTGTTGCTGCTGCTGCTGCTATTGTTGTTATTGTTGTTGTTGTTATTGTTATTTTGGAAGAGTAGCATTAAAAACATTATGCCTCTCTCCTGCCATGTGAAGTGGTACAGTCCATTCTGTAACTTCAAAAGGCTACCACCGCATCCGCACTTCATTGTGCTGCAGGTGCAGACCACGCCACTCTGTGTGTATGTGTGTGTGTGTGTGTGTGTAGGACAGAGAATCCTCAGCAACCTTCGGCATGCTGCAGTCCCCTGGATTCTCTGTGGAAGCCATTTCTTGGCATGACAACATTGTAGCTGAGACACCCCAATTCTCCAGCTCAGTCTGGCTGCTGGACTTCTTGACCTAGTTTCCATCCAGAAGCTAGTCATTACTATATAGTCTCTTTCTTTGCCCTCCTCCCAAATCTAATATTTAACAAAATAAATTACCAAGGATAGTTTAATAAGACCGTGGAGAGCACTTGCAAGTCAGCGGTGAAACACCGTTGCCTGTGTTCAATCTCTGTGAAAAGGTTTGAGGTGGCAGGGAACGGGAACAACCCTTCTCTGCCTGAGATCTTGGAGAATCGTGGCCCATCAGAATGAGATAGACAGATGAATCATCCAGCCAGTGGTGTAGTCGTCCAGAGTAGCAGGGGTCATAGTCCTATTATTTATTTGTCAGAAGGGTCCCAGCCAGGCCCATATGTATGAGCCAATCAGCATGAAAAGGGAGCATGTGAGCCACTGAGAAGAGTCGGCCTTCATGCTGATTGGAGCCAATCTGACTGAAAGGAGGTGAGTCAGCCACTGAGAAGACTCTTCTCATTAAGTAACACGCTACCCCCCTTTCATGCTGATTGACTCCTAGGGATGTCTGTTGTAGTGGAGTGTGGACTTGCAAGATGACAAAAAGAGCAAGGAAGACAGGGGAAAGTAGAAAAGGGGGTGTGGCTGTGAAGGAGTGTGGTGTGACTATCATGAAGGGTCCCTTCTGCACTTTTGAATTTGCCACTACACTACTGCATCCAACCTAGTAGAAGGCAGCTCTTTCCTGTATAACTTTGCCATGTGTCTCATTAGTTGGGCAGCATCTCATGCTTTAATCTTCCAAACAGCAATCATATTAAACAAATTCACAACACGTACTCATGATCATTTAACACAGATTAATTTGTAACCTACCAAGCAGAACGCAGCCTGTCAGTCATGCATAGCGCTCCATCCCCCAGGGACCTTGATAAACCTTGTGGCTTGATCGCCTACAAAAGACGGGGGCTGTGTCCCTAGCAGGACCTAATGCACAATTAGTGGGTTGTGTTCACTTTGTGTGTGTGTGTGTGTGTGCTCATGCATGTACATGTGCGCAGAAGTGTAGTGACAAATTCAGAAGTGCAGGGTCCCTTCATGATAGTCAAAGCCATGCCTCAATCTAAAATTATACAACCTTCTAAAATTATAGAATAATCTGGCCAGGCTTGAATACTGCTTTCTGCTTCTCTGTCAGTGTCACCATTTGACTGTCCTTTCTCACGGACAGAGATATTGCTTGAATTACTGAATACAGTGTCTACATGTTTATCTCCTGCTGCTACCAAACTGCTTGATGATGTAGATAGGAAGTTATCAACAGGATTCACTGTCTCTTCTACAGTTACAGAATTCTCACCCTCCACATCTTGTCTTGGCTTTTTAAAGTAGGAACTAACAGAGACTTGCTTGCAGTTGACACTTATTGGGGCCTGCATAACTGACTCAGAAATCTCAACAGCAATAAACACAAACATTTAAACTGCTGGGTGCATAGTCTCTCTCTCTCTCTCTCTCTCTCTCTCTCTCTCTCACACACACACACACACACACACACACACACACACACACACCACTTTTAAAAACATATTAAAGCAAAACATCTTTTGATTGGCTCCAATCAGCAGGAAAGGACAAGGAAGCATGTTAGAAGACTCTTCTCAGTAGCCAACACACTCCCCTTTCATGCTGATTGGCTTGTAGGATGCTTGAGACATAGACACATTGCTGGGACTTGGCTCCCCCAAAAGCAAAGAGTAAGAGATGGATTGTTCAACTGCTCTGGGAATTGTAGCTTGCTGCTGCCTTTGTTGAACTCAGCAGGGAGGAGGGTGGGGACAAAACTAGAGTTAGTGGGCTCTGCCTGTCATTGCTCTAGCTCCACCTAGTGCTGGGCTCCTTGCCTTCTGCCCTGCAAGTCCCAATGGGCACCAGCCATGCTGTGCCTGCTATTGTGGGGGAGGGGCAGGAGGAGGCAACTGTGAGAACCCATGTTCATTTCATCATCAGCAATTGCTATAATATTATAAGAGAAATCTCCAAGTTGCAACCTGGTAACACTACTCCTGATGGAGGTACACTGTTATAATTTCTACACTCTTGCTTTTTTTTAATTGTTGTTATATGCCTTGAAGTCAGTTACAATTTATGGCGACGCTTATGAATCTTTTTTTTGATATATTCATAGGGTTTTCATGGTAAGAGGTATTCAGTGGTGGTTTACCATTGCCTTCCTCTAAGCCTATGGCACCCGGTATTCCCAGGCGGTCTCTCATCCAAGTACTAACCAGGCCTGACCCTGCTTAGCTTCCGAGATCAGACGAGATCGGGTGTGTTCAGGGTAGTATGGCTGTATGCACTTTTTTTATATATGTGTTTGCAATAATTTGGCAACTGGGTAGGAAGGAGTAAATATCAGGCAGGACAGAGAGCCCCTGAAGAAAGGAAGCAGGAATGAGTGGAGCGGAGAGATTTCCTAGCCTTCTGTGCTTAGCTGAACAGCTGAGGCCTCTTTTTTGGGGAGGCGAGTTCCAGTTTTGCAGGGATTGATACCTGACAAGATGAGTTGCAGTTATCTCCGGATCAGCCTCCTAGTTGTTTCTGTTCAGTGTTTCCGTGCTAGCTTGGTGATAACAGTTCATGGTTCAAACCTCTTGCGTCTCAGGGGGGTTGTTTATGGTTAGAACTGTTCAGTGCAAAGAAATGTCTACTTTTTATCTTATTTTATTAGGAAACAATGACAGAACTGTGGATGCACTGAACATCAGATGCAAAAAATGTGTGAGGGGGGACGAAGCCACCCAGGAACACAGGGACATAAAAAGCAGTGATTTGATAGCTGTTAGTAAAAGGCAATGTGGAGTGGGGTTTATGCAATCACATAGCTAGAAGTCATAAAATCGTGAAGTTCTGTTTGATTAACAAGCAATCAGGGCTTAATCTGAGCTCTGGTTAAGGACCAAATTGCACACTCCATGACCACATCTCCCAATATTTTTTTCTTTTACTTAAAAAGCAGCCACAGTGGGCTCCAAATTTGATCAAAGCAGTGGCATCGAAGGAGGGGGATGTTTAACCTGAGAGGCCGCCACATGGAAGAAGGAGAACTATTATCTGCTGCCCCAGAGTACAGAACTAGATTTCTACCTCCGCTGTCGGAGGCAGTATGTTTCTGAATGCCACTTGCTGGAAACCACAGGAGGGGAGAGTGCTGTAGCGCTCTGGTCCTACTTGTGGGCTTCCCATTGGGGCTTCTTGTTGGCTTCTGTGAGAACAGGATGCTGAATTAGATGGGTCACTGGCTTAATCCAGCAGGCTCTTCTTGTGTTCTTATATGTTTGGTTGATCGTTAGGAGAAATCTCTTGACTTTAAGAGCAGTTTGATCATGGAACCCGTTTCCTACAGGGGTTGTGGTCTCTTCCTCCCACTCTGTCTTTAAGCAGAGGCTGGGCTCCTGCCCGGAGGAAGGGAGGGATATAAATCAAACAACAACAACAATAATAATGCTCTCGCTGGATTTACCACAAGCAAAGGGGTGGACTAGATAGTGTATAAGGCCTACCCTGCTCTCTGACTTTACAATGTCATTTTTAACCCTTTCCCACATTTTTCCAGATCTAAATTGCCCCCTCCATTACACTGTCTAACCACAGAGACAAACAGCAAAATAATTTAGGAAACTGTCATGCTCTAGGCCAGAATCTTCGTCCACTTATTCATGCTTGGATTTCTTTCCCTGGATTTCTTCTCCTGTGGGACTAATAGCAGATTTGGGGAAGTGATTTGGATATGGAAAATGGTATGGGGTGGGGGTGGGGTGGAGAACACTCCTTCTCCTGACATCTCTGATCCAAGCAAATGAGGTGTTCCCTGTCCTTGGCCACTTTTAAATAATAACAAAACACTGGGAGATCTACCTGCAGAGCTCCTGCATAATGTGTAAGTAAGTGATGGGGGAACTGTGGCCCATGGGGCAGATTAGATTTGGTAGGGGTCTTGATTTGGCCGGCAAGGCCATTTTCTCCCAAACCACGGCCATTTGCCTACATCTGACATCACAGGTGATGCAAGGTGTGGGGCAGTAAAGACGTGGTTGCAAAGAAACAAGCGGGAGCTTTAAAGTGCTCTCCTGATTGTTTCTTGGCAAGCAGAGCTTGCTGTCAACCCCCTCTGGGATATGCTGCACTGTGGTCTTCCCAACTGAGATTGCCAAAAGTGGGGCTTGCTGTAAGTGCAAGGTCAGCTGATCGGCATTTACAGCAAGCCATGCAGGGCAATGCTTCCTTTGCCTGCACGGTTTGCTTTCAAACCACGCAGGCAAAGGAAGTAAGGTTTGCACCAGCTGTTGATCAGCTGATCAGTAGCAGCATATGGACCTCTCTTGTTTGCCATCCCGGTTTACATGCGGCCCAGGTGGACAAAGGAAGTGTAAACGGAAATGCTTCATTTGGCCTCATGTTTGAAATCAAACCAAGCAGCCAAAGAAGAAGAACACGTCACTTCATCATGGTGACAGCTAGTGATTGACAGGTGGGCACTTCTGCCCACCTGTAAGTGGGTTGTGGTGGTTACAGGAGGTCTGGATATGGGCCCACGAGCGGAATCCAGTTCCCTCCCCCCACAGTGTAGTTTGTCCTCAGCCCAGGAATATTTTTCACTCCCAATCTCTTCCTTGAAAAGTCTGAAGTAATATCAGAGACAAAGGTGCCTTTGAGCATGTACAGAAGGCCTCTGTCCTCTGCTGCTGAGTAACCATTGGTAGAGCACATCTAAGTAGGGATAGCTGAGGAATTTGTGACAAAATATATTTTTGGATTCAAATTTCTATACAGATCTTTTTTAAAAAAAAATGCAGATGAAGGCAGAAATGGGATGGAATGGATTTATGAATGAACACAAGTAAAATTAGCAGGGACTGGACTGATCTATCCATCCATCCATCTCTTTATTTAGAATTAGGATGGTAAATATTCCAGACATGGCTTCAGAGTATGCTTGGTCATCCACACATTTTTGTTTAAGAGTCCGTAAAAGTTAACAAGAGCCTCTATGAGATCATTGATCGTGTTTGTTGGTTGGTTTATTGCAGGTAAGTAATATGATTCTACATGGTATTTAACCCTAACCTGAAGCATATCAGGCAGAAGGACATACTTCAACAGGCGCACAGTTGTAGCTGGTAGCATCGATTCATTCCTTGAATTGTAGGGTTGCCACGCTTTTGATGTGCTCCACCTCTTGAAAAGATCTGTAACAGGCAGGAATTAACAGGGGACACTTTTCATGCTAGGGAAAGCTGCACCTGTTAAGTTCTTCTCTGTTCTTAGCAGTTTGAGCCTCTGCCCATTTCTTTAAAAAGTGGCAAAATTACCAGAATGTAAACAGAGTTATGGTGAAAGTGAGTTCAGGCAGCATGTGTTATCTCAGGATAGTATACTAGGTCAATGCACTACTAGAAGAATCCATTTTATTTATTTTTTGCAAGGGACAACAGTATCAAAAGAATAGGATTTTATTTTTTTTTCCACTTGGAAAAAACATTGATATTAATATTGATATCTTTTAAGGAAATATTGATATTTTGAGGGAATATTTCTTCTAAAAATATTATCAATAATTTATCATTCTCAAAATTGATATTTTAGAGGCAGATTTTTTTATTTTTTTTAAAAAAGTCCATTTCCAAAAATACCAGTGGAACTTTGCTACATTAACATCCAATCCTCAGCGATTGAGAATAGGTGAATAATGGAAAATTCAGTACCAAGTCTGAATTGGATGGAATTCTAGCACATCCCTGTCACGCAGTCTCTCTCTCACACACACACTGCAGTGTAAGAGAAGGGGAGGCAGGTGAGATGGGACTCCAGATCTACTGCCGCTGTGGGGATTGTGCTCCAACTAAAGATGGATCGCCTGTCTGACAAGCGTGAGCAGAGATTAACAGCCACTGGGGCTGTGGGAAGGTGGCACTGGGAGGTGTGGAAACGGCAAAGGAGCCCTTTGTCTGCGTCAGCAAATTCAGCCTCCCCACCCACCTCCCTTCCCGGTGGATTTCTGGGGATGCTTGGGAAACCCTCCCCACTCAAATATCTTCCTGGATTTGAGGGTTTTTGAAATACCTGGCCCTGTTTCCAGAGCACCGCCAATGACGCATGAGCAACCTGCCCCTTTCGGTTTCTCAACTTGGTTCAGACTGCTCCGTATGCATGGCTTGCCACTGTTTCCACTTTGTATCTTTTCTTTTCTTCTTTCAAGTTACCAGTGTGAGCTCATCTCTATTTATGCATGAATAAATCATGGTGCAAAAAAAAGGGGGGGGAAATCAAGCAATGCAGTTGTGCAATGGTGTAAGGATTCCCTTTTTTTGTGTGTGTGCCATGTTTTCATCCACGCTTATATCTGCCAGAACACATTGGCAACTTCTGGGTGGGGTGGGGGTGGGAGAGAGAGAAGAAGCAAACTGATTTAACTGTGATGAGCATGCACCATGCCTGATACTACTTTTAGATTAGACACTGGAAAGCAGGTGGAGCACAAAAAGGAGGCAGAACCAACCCAAGGATGGTTGATTTCTCTTCTGTCCCCAGTCTCATTTTACAGCAGGAGTGGGCAATATTTTTCTGTCAGGGATGCATTCCCTTGAAGGCAATCTCTTGAGGGCTGAATTCCAGGGATGAACAGGGCCAAATACAACTAGGGGTGGAGCCAGAGATTATAGGAGGTGAGACCATCCTTCTCTCTCTCTCTCTCTCTCTCTCTCTCTCTCTCTCTCTCTCTCTCCTTCACTAGTGGCCTTTCAGACTTTGTTTCATTTCTGTTCTTGAATTTTTATCACACGTTTCTTTCTAAGAGGAGATGGCATCTGTCAAAATCTACAAAATATCAAAATGCAGTAAAACTGTACACTACAAAGATTAAATGCTGATGTCGACAGAATGCCAGCGTCCTAGTAAAACCATTCATGATGTGCGCAATCCAGCAAAAAGGAGTCATGATTAACAGTGCAGTGTTATACAGGTTTACTTAGAAGTCCCATTGTGTTCAATGAGGCTTATTCCTAGACTGTGGCGTAATGGAGTAGGGCAAGGGTGGGAGGATACAGCTCCAGGGATGTTTTCTGAGTTGGACAGATGATGACATCTTCCAGAGCACTACAGAAATTATGGGACTGTCCTTAAACCAGAACTGTCACTAGAAGCTAAAATGATGAAACTGAGGTTATCCTACTTTGAACACATAATGAGAAGACATGATTCACTAGAAAAAAGCAATCATGCAGGGAAAAACAGAAGGGAGTAGAAAAAGAGGAAGACCAAACAAGAGATGGATTGATTCCATAAAGGAAGCCACAGACCTGAACTTACAAGATCTGAACAGGGTGGTTCGTGACAGATGCTCTTGGAGATCACTGATTCATAGGGTCGCCATAAGTCGAAATCCACTTGAAGGCACATAACAACAAGAAGAACTTGCTCTGGCAAGTGAATGAGGTGAAAACAAAGCTTTCAAGTTTGTGACAGTTAGCACAGAGGAAGTCAGAAAATGTGGAAATTAATCAAGTGAAGGGTAGATACTTCTGTCTTTTGATGGTGCTCCACGCTGCCAGGGTAACTGGAAACACTTCTTTGAAAGACTGTTTGCATTTCTAAGTAAAAGCTGAATGTTGTGTTCCAGCTGGCTGATGATCTTAGTTGCTGAGCTGGCTGAAGTACATTGTGTTGAGCCTATGCAGTCAGAAGTAAGCACTGCTGAGTTCAACGAAGCTTAGTCCCAGGTAACTCTGCACTGGATTTCAGTGATGCCCCATGGCTGGTCAGGGATGTGAACCCAAGACTCCCCACCCGCTCTTTGCCAGCTAACTATTCTGTGGCCTTGTTTGCATGTCACTTTAAACCACAGGTAAACTAAACTGTGGTTTAAAGATGAACACCCAGCATGATGGTGCACACTGCTGGAATCATGGGTGCTTCTCGGGGGTGTGGGGGCTATCAAAATTTTCCACTGCACTACAACTCCCAGGTAAGCGTGTGTTGGATTGCATCGTAAATCCTTTTCAGCAGTGGACTGAGGGGGGTGGGGTGTCAGCAGAGGCAGTGTTTTTTTTCCTGGCTGCAGCAGTGCTGTGTTCATTAGGACAGGGATGGTGCAGGGTGAAGTGGCAGGTTTTGGGGTACTCTGGAGTGCTCTGGAGCAGTGATGGCAGAGTTCCCCCAATGGCCACACTTTGTCCTGCCCACAACCCTGTCCTAGTGAGTGCAGTACTCCCACCATGAGGACGCCTCTGCCTTTGCTTCCCCTCTTGTGCAAATTATTGTGCAAATTAAAAACAAAACAAAACAAAAACTCTCTTTCTGCCTACACAAAAGGAATTACCTGAATAAATGAGTGTGTGTGAATGGGGAATGGGGGATATGTGTAAATTTAGTTTGGGGGAAAAATAAGAGGAAAAAAGGTCAAATAATGAAAAGGAGGAGTGAATAGGTGGATATGTACAAATTCTACTTTTTAAAATAAATGTAAAAAAAATGATTTTGATAGATGGGGGAGGCTGGGGTGACTGAGATTGTGTGCAAACAGAAAGAAAGAAAGAAAGAAAGAAAGAAAGAAAGAAAGAAAGAAAGAAAGAAAGAAAGAAAGAAAGAAAGAAAGAAAGAAAGAAAGAAAGAAAGAAAGATTGTAAGGATGAGTGTCGTCATAAGCTAGTTGTCCAAAGTTAAATCAGGACCATCACTAGAAGGTTCTGTCTCTTTAACAAAGTACTAACTCCCTCCCAAAGAGACCAGGAAGTGGAATGCTGATCAGGGACAATCAGGGACAGGACATGAGATCAGTTGCACACAACTATTTTCCGTTGTTATCATGAGTATACTTAGGGCATGATGCTTTAACAATGTTACCCTTCCGTGGTCTCCCTCCACTCCCTCTTCCTAGCAGACTAATTGGCGGGTTGGACGGATTGCAGATCCAGAACGAGCGCACTCGCTCCATGCTGCTCTTCAGTAATGTTACTGCTCGGCATTATGGGAACTACACCTGCCTGGCTTCCAACAACTTGGGCTCGTTCAATGTCAGCTTACGGCTTATCAGTGAGTCTTCTCTTCCCTTCCCTATCCCACCCGCCATCCCTTGGCAACTGCAGAGATTTGTACCAGTTTGATATGAACACACAAAATAAACAGAACTACTTAGGCAGTATGTAAAATAAAAATGGAGATTGCAAAAGAAACTTTAATATACTATGTAAAGTACGTAAAGATTATGTATTTTAAGTGAGTCGGTTGCCAACAAAAGCCCTGGTGTCGCCAAAAGCAGTGTGCAAGCGAAATCAGTGGCCCTGTCCTTGGGAGCATTTGATCATGCAACACAAGAGAAGTCCAGACCCATTTTTGGCTCGCATGAACTTTTGCTCCATTCCTACTCCTCACAATAGTTGTGTTACATTGACTCTTGCAATATTCGGGCTGTAGCTTCTTACACCCTCAGTTGGCTCTTGTGGCTCCTGAACTGGATGTGTGAGAAGTGTGGGGATGGGGGGGCACTTTGATTAAATGCACATCTAAAGGCAAAGCTACCAGATTCACACTTCCCAAAACAATACGCGAATGAAAATGCAGCCATCCTTTGAAATTCGCACTTCTCTGAATTTTGCAATGCAGTTTTGCAGCCAAGCAATGTGTACAAAAATGTATCTGCTGGGGTAAAGCATGCATTAAAAATGAATATATTAATGAAAATAACATGGAAAATGCATTATGTTATGCAAAATTGCTTTGCAAAAGTATGTATATTAGGCAAAAATGCATACAGAACTGTATATTAGGAGAAATTCATACTAAAATGGTGATGAGTTTTCATGAAGACTTTTTAAAAAAAAAATGCAAACTGGTGTGGAGAATTTAAATAAAGCGTGGAAAAATGAGAAATTGAGTGACCCCAAAATTAGATTCACCAATCCCTAGTAGAGTCCCAACTTGGTTTCTAGCACTCAATTAAACCAAACTATTCTCCTTCTCTCAGGACCAGGTTCTCTGGACAACATGGCAGTGGCCAGCATGGAATCACCCCTCTTCTTGGGCTTGCTGTCTTCTGCCTTTGTGACTCTGCTGTTTAAGATTTAGGGCTGCTGGAAAAATGAAGCAGAAGAACGAAAGGAACAGGTGAAAAGGAACGAATCTGAGAAAGGGGGAGAAAGAGTGAGAAAGAGAGAGAGAAAGAGAGATCTGATTTCTGGAAAAGATGAAGAAAGAGATAAATGAAATTTATCAAGAACCCCATCACTGTGAGGGATAGAAGAAAAAGAAAAGAAAACAAAAATATGCATTTGTTTCTACAGCCATTTATCTTCACACTCCATCTCAGACACTTCCAGTCGAACTTCTTATTTAACACAACTGAAAAGACACAGAGCTCTAAAGGGTTGACTGCAAACATCGCTCCCCGCCACCCCTCACCTCTGCGACTTAAATAGAATGGGAACACCTTCCTCCTTGGGCAATGGGACCTTTCGTCTTTTGAATGCACAGACCGCGGAATGACGATTTCACAAAGGGTTTTGTTGTTCCTGTTATTTTAATTTTTTATTATTACTTTTATTCCTTCTTTTGCTGTTGTTTGGGAGTAAGGGTTTCAGCAGTTGACTACATTTAGAGGCTTCCTTTTTTCTTTTTTTTTTAATTTGCAAAGTTCAAGCTGGGCTGAGAATCTCCAAAGTGAATAGAATTCATGTTTCTCTCCAAAGTCTTTCAGACAGACCTGTGGGGCATTTTCACAGTCTGGGGCTAGGAAAACTATAAGCGATATTGTGAGGTTACTCAGCCCAGCCTAGGCAGGAAGCAGGTCTCCTTTTGGGCATCATGAGAGAGGCTGACGTCGTATAAGCATAGTCCACATAAGTGGCCTGAGGGCCCGTACTGAGAGTCGAACGCACAGCCCTTTGACACGATGGCATGCCAGAGTCTTTGGAAGAACTGTTAAAGTCACTGAGTCAAGTCCGCTGAGTATTTTTGAAGCATGAGATTTCCACCCTTTATTACACAGGGGTAAGAATGACGTCTTCTGAGGGTGTTTATTGCCAGGGGACTTTCTGTTGTCTGCAGACAGAAAGTAAGAAGAGGGAACAGTTGGCTTTAATCTCTTTTTGACCCAGAGGTTTCCCTGGTTTTGACAGTAATTGTTTTTTCATTCATTTGGGGTGGGGTATATATTTCTTCTAGAAAAAATAATTGCTTGGAACATCTGCAGCTCTTTAAATCAATAGCGTTCTTTTTTGTACTTTTCACAAAATCTTTTCCTGGTGATTTCCCTCATGCTAAGGACTCCCATTTTGCCTCTACTCCACCCACCCACCCACACACGTTATCTCTCAACTGTATCTTTGTTGAACGAAAGGACTGTGCACTTGAAATTTTCCTTATTTATGTCTATTTTCTTTTTTCTTTTTTGCTCTTCCTAGTTCTGAAGTTGTTATTGTTGATTGTATCTTGAGACCGCCCTGACTTCAAAGACTCCCTTTCAGATGGAATTATAATCAGGGTTTTATGTATTCAGCACTTCGGCACTCACACCACAAAAAGCCCAACATTTGGGATGGAATTTAGCATTCAGAGATGTCATTTTTTTAAAAAAGTTTCTAGTCCTTACTTTTATAAAGATAAGTTCGAGAATGTGTGGATAATACCAGTGGATATCGTTGCTGACTGGTGAGCCCAAACAGGGCTTCTTGTAGTCATGGATGCAGCATTGCATTTGACAATTTGCCTGGTCATCTATGGTGACCAAGAATTTCATGCAGGTGAGTGAGTGGGCTGATGAAGGAGGAACAGATTCCTCCACCCCTTCTCCACTGTACTTTGTTTCTGTGCTACATATGAAGTTTTTCCCTCAACAACCAGTATGGAAATGCAGCAGTCTGGCAGAGCAGAGATGGAGTGTTCCATCTATCCTCCACCAGCCTGCTTGGTAGAAGTCTTGAAGAGGCAGTGATACAGACAGATAATTTTAGATTGGAGTTGCAGGGGGTCTCTCTTTAGACAGTAATGTGTATTATTTCACTTGCTTCATACTGTGATAAGGCAGCCTTGTTGTAACTGGGGACCCTCCTGCTCATTCCACCAAGTGAGGCCCTGGACTTCTCCCCCAAAGTCCAGAAGCCCTGATGGCACCACTGCTAAGAGGTTAATAGCCCATGTTTCCATGCTGGTGCTGGAGAAGGAGGCTTTCCTCCTCAGCAGCTAGCACAGAAACACAAGGTACCAGCCCCTTAGCAGCACTGACGGCTGGTAGCTTCACTTCAGTGTGGCAGTGAAATACACTCCAGGTTTTAATTCAAACTTTCAAGGTGCCAAAGCAACTTGGATATCTCCTTGAAAGTTCATACTAAAACCTGGAGCTGACTCCATTGCCCCACTGACATGGAGCCACAGCCACCACTGCTTAGCAAGGTAGTAAACATTTTTTGCAGGCTAGTCATTCTTATGGACTTATTTGCAAGGCTGTGTGGGTGATCCTTCCATGCTGATAGGTTGACATTGTCCCCCCTCCCCTGACTTGAAGATGGTTTTATAGAGAAGTTGCTGCTTGTGTCGTGTGCACTCCTCCCACTTTTGCTTCTGGTAAACAGACTTAGCAGGTTTTTGCATTGTTTGAGGGTCATTCTAAGCATCATGGGAGAGATGTCAAAGGCAAGGTCAATAAGATGCAACTATAATTTAATTAAGGAATTCCCAACATCTTTCAGCTGGCATTTATTCGACACACGATTGTATCTCCTTCTAACGTACCATAGATATATATGACAAAAATGTCAGGAGGAAGACAACAGAAACTCAATGGGAGGCACTGATTCAATTAAGACTACATCTTAAGAGCCTTGCCTCTGCCATCTTTCCAGTTACTGGTGGGGATCGCGGTTTATTTTGTAACTGCTGACACCACTGTCTTTAAATATGGGGTCTCTGCCCCAGAGAAGTGGAGTGGAGAAACTTGGGATGCAATCTGATTATGTCGTGTATTCTCTTCTTAGTACAATACCCTACTGAAAGCAGTAGCATAGCACTTTAAACAGTCATGGCTTCCCCCAAAGAATCCTGGGAACTATAGTTTGTTTAAGGGTGCTGAAAGTTGCTAGGAGGCCTTTATTCCCCTCACATAGTTACCATTTCCAGAGTGGTTTAACAATCAGTCCCTCTTCCAAGGAACTTTAGGAATTACAACTCCCAGCATCCTTAACCAATGACAGTTCCCAGGATTCTTTGGGGGAAGCCATGACTGTTTAAAGTGCTATGATATCTCTTTATAGCCCTGAAGGAGATGGATAGCTGTTCTTTACAGCAGCAGCCATGAGTCTCCCATAATATATGTACAGTTCCGCTCTCAAAACTTACAAAAGTGTGTTTTAACCAGGATAAAAGTTACATGTACAGTCAGCAATGGAATTGAAGCCTCAATCCACTTCTGTTTGTAAGATATAATATGAAAATGCATGTGAATGTGTTCACTTTCCACTTTTTTATGCAAGTTGGTAGACCTCAGCATTTCTGAACACAGAATATAGGTTGGCATAATCATTTTTAGTTTATTTTTGAACATGGAGAATCTACAGTCCTATGCAGCAGTGTATATGCCATGGGAGTATAGAAAACTCAGAATATGGTGGGGTACTATTCAGTTTTCTGAGCATCTCAGCTTTCCATTTTGGGGGGGGGGCTGGGGAGAGCACCTTTCTAGCCATTACAGGGTTGTCTGGGAGCTTGCAAACATTTATGTGCTATGTCTGCTGAATCTCTGAAGCCAAAGATCTAAGTGGTCTTAACTTCTTGTCCCTCTCCTTGAACAGCAGCAGAAGGCTTGTGTAAAAAAAAAAGAGGGTTGGTTTGTTTGTTTTAAAAAGCAGGCTAAATGAAGCAGAATAAAATAAATTTTAAAAATTAATTTACATAGTTTATGCAGGCTACAGAATTGGACTTTTCTTGCTGCAGATTACCTTGCCGCAGAATTTCTCATGTTTTGGTGGATGGCACGCAGAGCCCTGGTTATAATTGAGGACCTTGAGTATGCAGACTAGGCCTGGTGAGAAATTCAATTCAGTTTGCATTTCAAGCCAAATCTATCAAATTCACACTTTCCAAAACAACATGAGAACAGAAACACAGCAATCCTTCAAAATTCGCACTTATTCAAATTTTGCAATGCAATTCGCCAACCAAAAGTGTTTCAAAGATGTATATGTTAGGAGAAGGTGTGCATAAAAATGTATATAGGAGTGAAAGTAACATACAAAAATTCATTATAGGATGAGAAATGGCTTGCAAAAATGTGTACGTTACTCAAAACTGCCTGCAAAAAATGTGTTTATTAGGAGAAATTCACACTAAAATGCTGGAGAATTTTCATGAGGATTTTTTTTAAAAAAAATTGCAAATTGCTGCAGAAATGTGGAGAACTGAATTTAAGACTGGAAAAATGAAAGATGGAGAGAACCAAGATGGGCAGGTCTTTCCATCCCTAACTCAGACACACATTGCCACCCAACAAAGGGAAACTTCCACCAGGCACACTGATGGTCCTTTCATCTCCAGAAGAAAGGTGCTCTAGTTCCTACCTTGCTAGATTCTGCTCTGGTACTATGTCAGAGGCATCTGAACACAGGAAGTTGCCTTATACCGAGTCAGACCATTGGTCCATCTAGCTCAGTGCTGTCTACACTGACTGGCAGCGGCTCTCCAGGATTTCAGACAGGGAGTCTCTCCTAGCCCTACCTGGAGATGCGGGGGATTGAACCTGGGACCTTCTGCATGCAAGGCAGATGCTCTACCACTGAGCTACAGCCCTTCCTTCTGAGTAGCTTTTCCTCTCTTTTCCCCACCTTCACAAGGTTATTGCTGTAGTCAGAGCTTGTCCTGACGATCAGCGGAGGTAGGAGAGCACTCAGTAGGACAGGGATGGGGAACCTGTGGCTCTCCAGATGTGCTTGAACATCAGCTGTCATCAACCCCAGCCAGCATGGTCAATGGTCAAGGATAATAGGAGATGTAGTTTAACAAGTGCAGGTCCTCCAGCCCTACAGTAGGAGATTCAGGGGAAATTGATGATGCTAGAAGTTTTGCTTCTGCCAGAAAAAAAAATGCTCAAGGTTAGGCTGGAAGTTATCCACAAGGCTATGTGCATCCTGTTATTGTGTGCGGGGCTCAGATCACTTTGGAGCCTCACTTGTGCTGCTTATGATAGCATCTGATTGTTGTACATATTGCAGGAGAGGAGAGTGGGAGAGAGGCATCTGAAATGCAAACAAGCATTCTGGCCCATGTCTGGTTTTATTTTTTTTCATTCACATTACAAACTTGACTGAAGCAGGAGTCTCTTGAAGCCTTACATGTCCTTCCTGGCAATGGAGGCTGGGGGCTCCAATATCAGTGGGGCACTAAATCCTGAACTTTCAGGAAACTGTCCAAGGACTAAAACGTCGAGCGGATTAGCTCCTTGAAAGTTTGGACTAAGACCCAAAGTGGATTCACTGCCCCACTGACATCAGAGCAATCAGCCTCCAGTGGTTGCTGGGCTTGCAGGACCTGTGGCTGATAACTTCTCAGAGAGCTGGAGGTGATCTTGTGGAGATTTATTGCCTTCAACGCATGTGGTTTTTTGTTCATTTTTATGGCCTGCCATGGTCTCTAAGCAGACTGTTTTTGGGAGATCTTCGTAGTGCTTCAAACAGTAGCAAAGAAAAGCCAAAATGAACTCTAGTCACTGCACCCAGAATTGCTATGATCTATATGTGTATTTTGGTGAGACTTTCCATTGTTCAGTGCCCACGCTCAGCTGCCCCCTTCCTGTCTACACACCAGCGATGCCTAGCACACATTTATAAGGAAATTATATGAAAGGAATGACACTGCTCCACACAAGCATGCATGTAGTCCTTTAAAAAGCAGGAGGGTTGAACAGTTTCCCCTTAGGAGTGAAATTGACTAGACCAGGAAATAACTTAGTTGTTCTAGTCAATTTCACCATGGGATATGATTAAGGTGGCTATCTTAAACAGTTGAACTCAGTGGAATTTCTTCAGAGTAAACATACATATATAGGATTGTGCTCCATGGGAAGGGACGTATAATGAGAACGCAGGAGAACAGAACAAACAGACCTTTCACCCTGTGTAGTAAATCCCCTTCTGTTCCCATTCTGCCACTAACTTTGTATAGTTATGCAGAAACAAAAAAGGAACTTCTATTCTGCCAGAGAATCGACTCTCTGTCCACAGTCCAAATTTTCCATATCACCTTTGTTGTCTCCTGCCAATATTCTGTCCTCAGGACTGAGTCATCATCAAGGGTTAAAGGA
Organism: Rhineura floridana; assembly: GCF_030035675.1. NCBI lineage: Eukaryota > Metazoa > Chordata > Lepidosauria > Squamata > Rhineuridae > Rhineura > Rhineura floridana. The sequence continues at coordinate 28,192,749 of NC_084494.1, read as the reverse complement.
GAAGGCTCCCAGGTGATTTGAACCCTTCCTTTTTTGATAAATTAAACATTGGTGAGGCATGCTGTTGAAAATGACCAGGAGCAATAGGGTAATGACAGGACTCTGCAGGAAGGAAGCAGCCAGGCATCTGGAATGCCCTCCACTGCATGGCCATCCAGAACAGCGGCTGTTTACACCTGAAAGAAGTCAGAATTTGGCCAAGGGAGTAGATGTGTAATACTTCCCACCTGCTGGGCAGTTTTACAGTTCCTGTTCATTTTGATCAAATCAACACAGCAGTGGTCCATTAGGGCATCCAACTCCACCAACCTCAGTCTGCCCTCAGCCACCCCCCCCCCGCATGCCTTCTTATTCAACAGCCACTCCAAGGAGTGGCCTGGCCTGCCAACTTCCCCTCCTGAATCTCAATGTTGCCCTTGCAGAACTCAGCAGAGAGGAGGATGAGCTCTGCCTGACATTGGCTCTGGCTCCACTTCCTGTTGACCTCCCCGCCTTCTGCAACACCAGTCCCAATAAGCACCAGCCGCCACTGCTATATAGAAGACCTTCTCAGTCATTGGGTCCCTATGTTTCCTCTCTTGCACTGCCATTCATGGAACCCAAAATCTGCCTCAGATGCCCCCACCCCACTCACTTTGTCTTGTGGTAGGATGTACCATCATCCCTCCCCCTTCTTTCCATCCTCTCCATGCAGTACTCTTTTGTCTGTCTTCTTAGCTTCTCCACCCATCTGTTTATCCGCCTACATCACCGGTTATTACTATTTAACAGTGCCACACAGCAGGGATGCACAGAGCATAGACACAGCACATTCTTTGACCCTGAGGGTTCACAGGCTACATTAGATGGACAAGACAAGGATGGAGGAGAGGTTGGGGGTGAATGAGAGAGATTGGCAGTGCAGGGCCAGGTAAGGTGAGGCAATCCATACGGCAAGGCTCACAATGCTGTAGCTGAAAAGCCTCTGGGGAATGTGGAGAGGATGGGCAGCCTTTGCTGCGCTGGCTGGGGCTGATGGGTGTTGTAGTCCAAAACATCTGGAGGACACCAGATTGGGGAAAGCCGCTGTAGGGGATTGGGCTGTTGTTACCCTCTAGGGCAGCCTTTCCCAACCAGTGTGCCTTCAGATGTTGTTGGACCACAATCCCCATCTTTCCTGACCATTGGCAATGGTGGCTGAGGCTGATGGGAGTTATGGTCCAACAGCATCTGGAGGCACACTGGTTGAGAAAGGCTGCTCTAGGGGATAACCCACTGCTGAATTAATGCAGTTCCCAGTCTTAAATAGATTTGGGCAAGGTTTTTGCTCTCATTTATGGGGTTGTGATATTTTAAAGTCTTCCTGGCAGGACTTCTGTGACTTTAACAGCTGTGTTGCAGGCAGACGTGGGACAGGTACAGTTTCATTTATTGAACACATGCCTGCCTCGGAGCTTCCTTCTGCTGAGTCAGGGCATCGCTCCACCTAGTACAGCTGTTAACTCTGATCTGGACAGAGAGCGATGCTCCAAGGTCTCAAAAGAGGGGGGCCCTTCAGACAACCTGTTTGTTGAGCCTTCCTCCAGATTTGCTTGCACAAAGCTTACCCAGAGATTATATGATGTCTGCTATTTATTGAGCATTCATCCTGATTTGCTTGTGCAGAGGTTATTCATCTTTGGGTCAATCAGCCATTCATCCCACACTTCTTTAGTGCATTTCCTCATCACGTTCCTCACTGTAAAAAGCTGACTTTTTAAAAAATGGATCTGTTGCACCAGAGTGCTTTAATCTACTTTAATGTAACATAAATCAATGAATAATAATTGTGCAACATTACGTTTTTGGTATGCAATTAAATATCTCCCACTGACAGTCTGGAGGTGAACAGGGTCTTTTCCAGCTCTGCTGCAAGAGATCTTTAACCAGGGGTTAAACTGGGGCATTATGCTGGATGGCCCTCCATGCCATGTCCCATTAAATGCACAGGAGCCCAGTCATAAAACATGTGGCAACCCTATTCATTTCTCCAAGAGACACTGACTGCTCTGGTCTGAGCCAATGACATGCCTAGCCTATATGCCCTTCCTTAATCTGAACAGGGTGGTTCATCACAGATTCTACTGGAGGTCACTGATTCATAGGGTCGCCATAAGTCGTAATCGATTTGAAGGCACATAACAACAACAACAAATAACATCAGGTGTGGGGAACCTGTGGCCTTCCAGTCGTGATTGGACTCCAGCTTGCATCAGACCCAGCCAGAATGGCCAATTGTCAGGAATGATGGGAGTTGTAGTTCAGCTATATTTGGAGGGTCACAGGTTTCCCATCCCTGCTGTACATGTTGACAGCAGGAAGTTCATTTATATTTCAGGCATCTTGGCAGCTATTATCTGAGCCCCATAATCTACAAATGAGTGTACTTGGAAGGTTTTGTGCTAGCTCACTTTCTCTCTTGTAGGTATGTGCTAAATGCAAAGGGTTATATTTGCTAAGTAGAATAGGGATGGAATGATCTGTCCATTTCACTTCTCTCAGTTACTAATGTTTCCAATCTTAAATTCAGATCTCATTTGTGCAGAAATTTGTGATTTTTTTTTTTAAAAAAAATCCCGATGAAATTTCTTTAGCATTTTAGTGTGAATTTCTCCTAATAAACACATTTTTGTAGGCAGTTTTGACTGCTGTACACATTTTGCAAGCAATTTCTCCTAGTATAATTTTTTTGTATGTTGTTTTCAACAATATATTCATTTTTAAGCATATTTTTCCCAACATAAGTGTTTTTATAAACATTGTTTGGATGGAGAACTGCATCACAAAATTCATATAAGAACAAATTCCAAAAGATGGCTGTGTTTCAGTTCTCATGTTGTTTCGGAAAATGAAAATTGGATAAATTCAGCTTGAAATGAGAACTGGAATGACTTTCTCTTCCATCCCAAACTCATCCCTAAAAGAGGAGACCCATTAAAATTCATGAACCTAAGTTAGTAATGTCTATTAACTTCAGTGGGTTTACTTTGACTAAAACTAGAGTTGAATACCACCCAAAGCTTTCATGTGAATTGTAGCCACAGATAGTCAGTGCTGAGACATTTGCTTGCATTTCTCATAGGAGGCAAAATCTGTTTTGCTTTTGTTCTAATGTGTCTGGTAGTAGGAAATATACAACATGGAAAGTAGACCCTTGATGAATCCTCTGCATCCATAATCTTCCCCTGGAATATTCTCATTGCTGTGCACGTGTATAGGAGGATTCTTGGGGTGAGTTTAACTTTACACCATTGGTTTTGCTTGTTTGTTTACAGTGAAATCTCACCACAAGATGAGGCCTCCCTGTAATTTTTGCATGTTCCCTTTATCTCATAAATATGCCCCCTCGCCAGCACACAAGCACACTGCAAAAGAGAGAAACAAGCACAGACTTCCATCGTTGAAAATTTAAACATACTCAAAACAAAGAAACACATTGTGGCAGGGTTACACAAAACATTCAGCATGCTTCTGAATACCAGTTGCTGGAAAGCGCAGGAGGGGAAAGTGCGCTTGCGCTCAAATCCTGCTTGCGGGCTTCCTATGAGCATCTGGTTGGGCACTGTGAGAACAGGATGTTGGGCTAGATGGGCCATTGGCCTGATCCAGAGGTTCTTCTTACGTTCTTAGATATCAGTAGGAATAGATAGATGGAGTAATATAGATAGATAGAGACAAAGATAGATAGATAGATCGCTAGAGAGTCTTTTGCTGAAATTTGTTTGAAAAAGAAAAATGCCATGAAATCACCCATAGGGCTTTTTTTTTTTTTAACACAAGATAGAGATTTTGAGGTTTAATGCTGCTTGTATGCATGAATGGTGTTTGTGCAGGACAGAGAGCACAAGAGAACTGTATTATTGTTGTTTTAACAGAATGTACAGTCTAATTTAAATGTGAGAGCCACAACAAAACGTTGCAGTGCAGAGTACTCCTGCTCAGGACGCTCCATTCCATTCCATCAACTTTTCCAGATTTTCTTCCTCCCCACAGTCAGAATGTGCATTCTAGTTTACAAGTGAGACCTGCAACAAAATGCTGCCATGCAGAGTACTCCTGTTTTGGATGCTCCATTTCATTCCCCCATCCATCCAAATTGTTCTGGGTTTTTTTCCTCCCAACATTCAGTCAACATTCCATGACCACTGAGCACACTCAGCCTTCACTAGGCTTTTATCTTGTGGCACTGATGGTGGTGTCTTTCCCATAGCTCCCCCCCCCAATGTTTTGTTATATATACCTCTGCAGACCCAATGGATTTTAGTCTGAACTTTAAAGGAGCTCTCCATGGTGCTGAACCTATTGTGGGAATAGGATTCAGCCCCTTGGACAGCTTCTTGGAAGTTCAGACTAAAACTCAGAGCAGATTCCACTGACCCACTGACACGGAGCCACCAGTTGCCTCTGTGCAAACCTTGAGGTTCCCCCAAGCCTGCTGCCATCATCCTTTTGTACAAGGGTGGTGCCTCTTTGGCTACAACAACCAATGGCACTCACAGCCTAAACATTATGATGTTTCATGTTTAAAGAAAAGGCAAGTAAGAGGTGACATGATGGAAGTGTATAAAATGTTGCCTGGGGTGGAGAGAGTGGATAGAGAAAAGTTTTTTTCCCCTCCTCTCATAACTGTAGAATTCGGGGGCATCCAATGAAGCTGAATGTTGGAGAACTGAGGACAGACAAAAAAAGTGCTCCTTCATACTGCACATAGTTCACCGCATGTAGCTAAACTATGAAATAGACTCCAACAGGAGGCAGTGGTGGCCACCATCTTGAATGGCTTTAAGAGGGGTTTAGATAAATTCATGGAAGAAAAGGCTATCAGTGACTACTAGTCATGATAGCTATTCTCTGCCTCCATGGTCAGAGGCAGCATGCTTCTGAATACCAGTTGCTGGAAACCACCGGAGGGGAAAGTGCTCTTGTGCTCAAGTCCTGTTTGCGGGCTTCCTATGGGCATTGGGTTGGATACCGTGAGAACAGGATCTTGGGCTAGGTGGGCCATTGGCCTGATCCAGCAGGTTCTTCTTATGTTCTTAGAGATAGACAGAGTAATATAGATAGATACAGACACAGATCGCTAGAGATGTCTAAATATGTCATACTCAAAGTACTCCCATTAAAATCGAGCGAGAAGTCCCTATTGAAATCTCTACTGTTTGTACTTACTTAGTCCCATAAAATGCATCTTCAAGTAGTGGAAAAGAGGTACAAACACAGAGGAGGCACTGCCAAAGACACAGCCAAAGAATGCACACTACTAGCTTTCAATGCTTCTGAATTCCACTTGTGGGAAACTTCAGGAGCAGAGAGTGCTGTTGCACTCAGGCCCCGCTTTCGGGCTTCGTATGGGCATCTGGTTGGCCACTGTGAGAACAGGATGCTGGACTAGATGGGCCACTGGCCTGATCCAGCAGGCTCTTCTTATTTATTTATTGTATTTATTATTTGATTTATATCCTGCCCTTCCTCCTAGCAGGAGCCCAGGGCGGCAAACAGAAATGCTAAAAACACTTTAAAACATCATAAAAACAGACCTTAAAATATATTAAAACAAAAACATTTTTAAAAAAAGCTTTAAAAAGATCTTTAAAAAGGGTTAAAACGTATTAAAAAAAACAAATATTAACAAGCAATTCTAACACAGAATTGTGTTAGATAGGTCTCAACTTAAAAGGCTTGTTGAAAGAGGAAAGTCTTCAAAAGGCACCGAAAAAATAGCAGAGATGGTGCCTGCCTGATATTCAAGGGGAGGGAATTCTTAGGTTCTCATGACAGATGGCTAACCTGTAGCAATGCTATCTCAAGTGGCACAAGCAGGGGAACTTCATGCCTGGACAAAAGGAAGAAGACTCATGGACAAGAAATGAGGCAGAGAGTTCCACCTGCCTCTTGCACAACACACTGTGGCCTGCTCAGTAACTAGAGGCAAACTATCATGAGGTATACATGAAATGCCTTAGCCCAAGTTAGACCGTTGGTTCATATTGCTCAGGATTGACTAGTAGCAGTTCTCCAGGGCTTCAGACAGAGACTTTTCCCAGGCTTGCCTGCTGGAGATATTGGTGGCTGAACTTTCTGCATGCACATAATATGCTCTGCTATTGAGCAATAGGCCAGATATCTCTCTAGCTCAGAGGCGGGGAACTTGTGGCCCTCCAGATATTGCTGGACTACAAATCCCAGTATCTCTGCTCAGTGGCCATGCTGAGTAGATCTGATGAGAATTGGAATCCATCAGAAGGGCCTCAGGTTCTTCACCGCCACTCTAGTCTAGATTCTCATACGGATGAAGAGAGGCCGGGAGGAGGCAGAAATAGGCAGAATGCCATCTGCAAAAATCCTATCATGTTTGCTTTGGTGCCTTAGCCCAGCTAGGTTTGCTGTGCGTAACCTTTGCAGCCAACCTGTTGCCTTTGAAATGATGTGCCGGGTAAGTCTTAGATACATCATTAGGCTTAGGAAGTCGAGACGATGAATTTGCTGCCTAGTCTATGAACCTGTTAAAATCAGAATATTTGGGGTGAAAGACTGCTTCACACTTTGGGGTAAGTTGTTTGTGTTTTCGCAGTCTCTCTTTAGACAGGATGATGCACTCATATTTTCCTACCAAGTGATAATCTGTAAGTGTGTGCGTGGGCGCGCACGCATGCAGGGTGCAGTGTATAAAAGTGCCCACCTAAACCAGTTTCTTCCTACTGAAAAAACTAGTGCTGCTCCTGTTATACAGAGCGCCATACATCTGCATAGCATTTTGCAACATAAGCAAAAAGACAGCTCTCTGCCCCCAAGGAGTTTACAGTCCAAAGTCTACCAGAGCAGATAAGATGGTCAGAGGCACACAGCTTCTGTTGGAATGGCCGCTCCATTCCTGGGAGATGTGCCCTTAGATCACTGTCCCACCATCAGCAGGTGGCTAGACATCTACTCATTTACTCGGTTGGACTGCATATTGCCTAGCAACTATAATGTACAGGTTCAGCCTCAGCACCAGATGCCCTTGGGCAGCTGTCAGGGCCCCAGTACTCTGCCAGGGCCCACTGATACCAATGCTTGCCCTAGGTTGTCATGCTAGACAACTGGGGGCTATAAGCTGCCATTTTAAATGTCCCAGAGCTGTACTACATCAGAGGCACTGAGGAAAAACATAGCCACCTGCCACTACCACCAGGTACACCTCTAGCAGGCTGGGGCATCTATGTAGGAGAGAGTCCCTTCAAACCTGGAATCAGTCTTGATAATATCCTCCATTCTAATCTCTTCCACAATTCAATATAATATTTACCATGTATAGCACAGCACATTTGAGACATTTGCACAGGGATAAAGCCCACATTTTAGAACAGGACAAGGACTACCATATTACATATTTGGAAGCTATTTACAGGTCATTAAAATGACATGTTATGTTTGTACACCGTTCCAACAGGGTGTGCAAAAGCACGACAGGCAATTACTTTGTAAAGGATTCCAAACACGATTTAGGAGGACATTTTAACGCTATCCTGAATTCCATGTTCCACCCCAAGTTTCTCAAAGAGAGGCTGTTCTGGTTTCCTTGGTGAAGACACCTGTGACTTCTATTCAGGTATCTGACATTTGAAAAACACATCCCAGAACCTTGTCACAATCATCTCCATTTTTACATCTTCTTTGGTACTAATTGAATATTAGGGAGCTTTCCAGATGGGAGTTTATTGTGGAATCAGCTCTTGCTTGGACGCTTTTCACATTGTCCGCACAATGTTGTTGCTAGGGTTGGGCAAGAAATTTGATACAGTGAGCATTTCGAGCAAAATCTATCAAATCCATACTTTCTGAAACTATCTATGAACCAAAACACAGCCATCCTTCAAAACTGATTCAAATTTTACGATGCAGTTCATCAAACAATGTTTACAAAAATGCATATGTTAGGGGAAAGTATGTATAAAATGAACATATGAGTTAAAATAACATTGTATTAGGAAAGATTGCTTGCAAAAATATGTATGTTGGTCAAATGCCTACAAAAATGTGTTCATTAGATGAAATTTGCACTAAAATCCTGGAGAATATTCATGAGGATATTTTTTAAAAGATTGCAAATTGTTGCAGAAATTTTATGAACTGAATTTAAGACTGGAAAAATGAGAAACTGAGAGAACCAAAAGTGATAGATCTTTCCATCCCTAGTTGTCACCATCATCAAAATGCCAGCCCTCGCTTTTTCTTCACTCAATCCAGGTTTATCCATTCTGTAAGTCAAAACAACCCATTGTACATCCCCAGTCACTGCTGGCTTGCAAGCTCATTAGCACGTGATTTTTGGTGGGTGGTCATGTGTGCGGTGATGTTTTATTGGGTAGGTGGTGTCCACTGCACACCTCTCCTTTAGTTTGCTCCTCACCTGAGCACAATCTAGCCATTTTGTTGCTGATGGCTCAAATGAGACAAACTTGCCTTACCAATTGCTGTATGCCAAAGGCATGTCCAAATTGCAGCAACGCAGTTCAGAGAAGCTCTTCTCTATGTAGAGAGAGTGTGTGTGTTACTTCAAAATACCAAGTCCAGAACAGAAAAGGATAGAGGAGGAGTGATTGAGGTGAAGGGGAAAACAGCACAGCACAGACACATTCAGACCAGCTCCATTCACTTGTGAGAATGGCAAATGGCTGAATGCTAGAAAATATTCAAGCAGAATGTGCGGGAGCCCTAGCCCGGTGGTACAGCATCTGCTTGGCATGCAGAAGGTCCCAGGTTCAATCCCAGCCTTCTCCAGGTAGTGTTGGGAAAGATGCCCTGGTTGAAAACCTGAAGAGCCGCTGCCAGTCAGTGCAGACAGTACTGAGCCAGAATGAACAACGGTCTGACTCAGGATGAGGCAGCTTCCTAGGTTCCTAATGTGTCAGTCATGCCTGGATTGACATAACGCCTGGATCCAAATTACCCACGTGCAATATAAAGACCCCGTCTGGAAGCACCCTGGAATGCTAGATGAGTGTAGGTAGATTATGTGTCAATGTGAGGTCACGGGCTGTCGCCTGCAGTGTGAAAGGAAAGGGAGGTAAGCAAACAGCCAAACTAACACCTTGTTAACCTTCACCGCTGCCACCAAGTGGATATCTTAATGTTGCTCTGGTTACCTCCACTAAACAGCCTTTTAACCTTATGGGCTTAAAACAGCCTAACCTCCTCCCTGTATTGGGTAAAGTAGTATAGCACTTAGGCATGGAGTGAATAACAAGGCCTCATACCCAGTTTTCCCAAATCTAATGATGTGTTATACTTAAGGCAGTAAAATAAACAGATTTTGATAAAATTATTTTAGAAGAAAACTAATTTTGCAGTTTGAATCGTTACCCATGACAGCAAGAGAGAGACGGAGAGAGATGCACATCCAGCTATACCTATTCTAGATTGTTAACTTAAACAAGCCAATACTTATCAGTTTGCCTCCCTCAGTTCAGCTTTAAATAACATAAGAACAGCCTGCTGGATCAAGTCAATGGCCCATCTAGTCCAGCATGCTGTTTTCATTGTGGCCAATCAGATGCCTGTGGAAAGCCCAAAAGCAGGACATGAGTGCAACCGTGTTGTCTCCACCTGTGATTCCCAGCAACCAGGGCTGGCACTAAAGGGCAGCGAGGTTGGGCCCTGGCCAAGGACCCCGTGGACCAGAGGGGCCCCTCTTTAGGGTGAGGGAGTAGCGCTCCCCTTCTGCGATCAGCAGCAGAATCACTGCCGCAGATAGCACCGCCTGCCCATTCCCTCGCTCTGCATACCTTTTCTGTGTTTTGTGGCTATGCACATAGCGCTGCCCTTAACCAAGATGGCGGCTGAGGTTTCCCTAAGGGGCTGAAGCATCTGCTGCCATCTTGGTTGATGGCAGCCCTGCGCACGCATAGCATGCATGTGTGCCTTCAACCACGATGGCGGTGGAGGCTTCAGACCCTGAGGGAGACCTCAGCCGCCATCTTGGTTAAGGGCAGCGCTGTGCCTGCAGCCGCAAAACACAGGAGAGAAAGATAGGAGGAGCGAGGGAATGGGTGGGCGGTACGATCCGCAGCAGCTCTGCCAGCAACATCTGAGTCTCTTTGTATTCTTTTCTAGGCTCCTTTCTGCTGCATTGTCCAACTGAGTTCTCGAACACTTTCCAAAGTTTCAGCCCTTTCTTGCTTGCAGCTCTTCAGCTCCAGTTCTTCAAGTTTTTTTTTGACTCCCAACCTTCTAACTACCCTACTTTTCAGCTTGAATTACATACACTATATTCAATTCATCTTCCAGGCTACAGAAGGCTGTAGCTCAGTGGTAGAGCATCTGCTTTGGATGCTGAAGGTCCCAGGTTCGATGCCAGGCATCTCCAAATAGGGATGGGATTGCCTCTTGTCTGAAACCCTAAAGAGGTTTCAGCCATTGTTGGGGGTAGTGTGCTGCTGAATACCAGTTGCTGGAAACCACAAGAGGGGAAAGTGCTGTTGTGCTCAGGCCCTGCTTGTGGGCTTCCCATAGGCATCTGGTTGGACACTTTGAGAACAGGATGCTGGACCAGATGGACCACTGGCCTGATCTACTGGGCTTTTCTTACGTTTTTATGGGAGCTACTGCCAATCAGTATAGACGATAGCAACCTAGATGAAACAGAGGTCTGACTTGGTATAAGGCAGCTTCCTATGTTCCTATGAATCTTCTACCAATCAGGAGGAGAGCAAAGTCTTGGTTAAGTTTCTATTTCTCCTTAATTGCCAGACTCCTAGGCTGAACACCTTGTGCAAAATTTCCTGGGCAATATAGCTCCCCCTTTAACTTTTGATCCTCCCATGAACAACTTCCTGTGAGCTTTTGACCCTCATATGCACAAACACTAGTAAAGCAAAAAGCAACCATTTTATAACCCAAATTTTATGACCAAAAATCAAACACAAAATGGTTTTAAGTCCTATTCCTTCACCATGTTTCCCATTGTATAGGAAATATATTTAATCAGTTGCTCCCACAAGAAGACAAATACATTACCATAGCCTTACCTTGTTCCTTACAAATGCGTTTTAGGATCACATATGATCCTTCAGTCCATGAAAGATTATGCTATATTAAATGCAATTGTTAGTCTTTAAAGTGCCACAGGACTCTGCTGCTTTTGCTGCAACAGATTAGCACAGCTACCCTCTGGAAAGTCTATATATGGATTTCTGCCAGGTTTTCATCCAATTATTCTTCTGATTTTTGTAATAACATATGGTGTTCCTTTGACATAACCAGAAAAGTTAGCGCAATTAAATTGCCATGCTAGTTTAATATTAGAATTCTGATCAAAGACTTTTCCTGGAGTACATGGAATGTTTCTGGATTGCTTTGCTTCATTACATGCTTCTAGAGAATCACAAATGGGCAGACTCAGAGCCAGTATTACTTCCTGAGTTGCCTTTTTGGTTCAGTGAAAATTCTAGCGCAGTTTCTCACTTTGGCAAAATCATTAGTCCTGAACTAGCATCCTGGTCACAATACTTGGGCATAAACATGGCCCTAATGTTATTCAGCCATGCAAGAACAGCAGCTGGACAGTAGGAGGCAATGGCTGATTCCACAGGCGCCCAAGTGAGGATGGTGGTGGCCCTCAGAACCACTAAGAAACTATCCCTCAGACACCAGACAGGAGAATGGAAAGGAGAGATGCGAGGATGTGCCATGGATAGGGATGTGGGAGAAATTCAATTCAGTTTGCGTTTAAAGTCAGGTATACCTATTTCACACTTTATGAAACAATGCATGGCTAAAAACACAGCCATCCTTTGACATTCACATTCCTCTGAATTTTTCCATGCAGGTTTCCAGCCAAGTAATGTGTACAAAAATGCATAGGCTAGGGTAGTGCATAAAAATGTATATATTCGTGAAAAGAACATACAAAAATGCATTATATTCAGAATGTGTACATTGGGCAAAATTGCATACAAGAATATGTATACTAGTAGAAACTAACACTAAAATGCTGATGATGACTTTAAAAAAAAACTGTTGGGGAAAAGTGGAAATCTGAACATAAGAGTGGACAAAATGAGAAAGTGAGAGAAACCAAAATGGGCAGATTTGCCCTTCCTTAGTTATGCACCGAACGGAGCTACCTTCTGCAAATCCAAAGTGGCCACCAAGGCGATCTTCCATAGTTCCAAGCAGCAGAACTGGCTGATCAAACTCTTCCCAGCTCTGGACGACTCCAGGGTGCAAATGGGAAAATTGTCGAGGTTGCTGAGGCTGGCCTTGGCTGTACTGCGACAGCAAAAGAAGCTGCCACAGAAGGTAAATGTGTGTGGAGGCCCATAGGATAATACCTCTGGCTCCTTTTGTGGACAAATGCAAAGGAACAAAGTAATGAAGGCAGAGAGAATGGGAGGAAGGTCTAGGCGGTCACAGCAATTCAGCGGAAGGCATGGATGTCCTCTTCTGCACAGAAACGCAGGTCTCTTGGGGACTCTGGGAGAGCTTCCTGGGTCCTTGGAACTCCTGCCCAGAGCATGTTCACCTCTCACAAGTCCCCTTCACGGTAGCTCCATCTGCAAAATACATTACAGAGCTTGGAAAAGTTACTTTTTTGAACTACAGCTCCCATCAGCCCCAGCCAGCATGGCCACTGGATTGGGCTGATGGGAGCTGTAGTTCAAAAAAGTAACTTTTCCAAGCTCTGCATTTACAGCAGTATCATATCACTTTAAACAGCCCTGGCTTCCCCCCTAAAGAATCCTGGGAAGTGGCCGTTTGTAAAGGGTGCTGAGAGTTAGGAGACCACTATTCCCCTCCCAGAGTGACAATTCCCAGAGTTCCCTGGGAAGAGGAATTGATTGTTCGACCACGGTGTGTATGTGCCACATCAAAATAGCTTGCTGTTGCCCTGCATAGAGGAATAGTACTGATGGCAAGAGAGTTCTCAACCAGGGAGTACTGGGAGCCTGCAGAGGGTCGGGGAAAACTGGGCTTGGAGTGGTAAGGCAGGGGAGAAAGGCCAGCATTCACCAATTATATCTTGTCTTTCCTGTAAATACCTTATTGCACCTTAGTCAATACCTTAGTACTAAATACTAAATAAGTTAGTCCTCACAGGAACCCTGTGACGCAGGTCAGGCTGAGAAAGTTTGCCCAATAAGCTTTTAAAGCCAAATGGGCTGTCGTCTCCCCATCCAAGCCTGATGTGCTATCCAGTACACCAGAATGGCTTTTGAGTGAGAGACATTAGCAGTAAAATTGAGAGGATTGGGGATTGAGCAACATCTGCACTAAAAATATTGCATTAATTATCCCAACTCCTCCCTCTCCCGCCTTCACCTCCTGCCAGCACTGAAGAGAACAAGATATCCTACTTACAAGCGAAGTGGAGGCCTACAAAACTATGCCTCGTGTTATGATGGTGGCAGATTCTCTCCCAACCACCTTTCCGTGGCATTTTGCCTCCAACCTCCACTCCTGTCTGTCTTTATCGATATGTTGAGGTTTGCTCTTTGTAGGCAGGAAAATGCACTCAGTGGTTGACTGTTATTCTCTAGGAATGTAAAGGAACATTTGCCAGAGTCTTAACTGTTCTGTAGATCGTTCTGCAACTCAGGGGACTCAGCTGTGTGTTTGTTGCAGTGAGGAGGTGACACAACAGCACAAGGAACAGTGCAGCCATCTCACAGCAACAGTGGGGGCCGACATGGGCCTGGGTAGCTTCATGACAAATAACACTTCCCATCACATTCCCTGAAAGTGACCAAATGCACCCTTGTAGCAATGCCATCAGTACTGCACACTCTGAAGCACAAGCGCACAGAGCAATGATCCGAGAGGCTGTCACACAGCTCTCAAATTCCCTTCCCATGGAGATTTGGGCCCTAGAGATGCATGCCTCCCTGTCGTTTGATAGCCACAGAGTCAAGCAAAGACTTGCCCATGTTCAAATGTCTCATTGCAGATCCAGCGCCACAGAGAGAATGCTCACATCACCTCAAAACACCAACACTTTTCAGTAGAGTCAGCTCACACATGGAGCTGCAAATGAGAAAATCCAGGAGGGATGTGGAGGTGTGAGGAGTCAGCCCTTAGAGACTCTCCAAAGCCTCCGCGTCTTTCAGCATGGGCTGGATTGCAGGGGGATGGGAGGGTGAGATGCATGGTTTGACACAGCAATGGATCAGGCACTTTAAATATATGCAATGTTCACAGCTGTTTAATTGGATGCAAGTTTGAATTTTTAACAGGATTTTATATTGGTTTTTAATCTGTTGCTACCCACTCTGAGCCCTCAGGAGAAGGTTGGCTGAACAGTCAAATACATGTATACCCAAACAAACGTACCCCCCTCTTCTTCTTCTTCTTTTTGTAAAATCGGTGCAATAAATAAATTTGATCCACACAAACCCAGCTTCCAGTGCCAATGGCACTGAGTTCCAAATATTTTTACGTAGAAGTGGTAGCTCATCTACTGCTAGTAAAACTAACAATACATGGTAATCTATCATGCTCAAAATGAATAATAAATCCCCTGTTACCTGTAACATTGGAGGTCACTGCTGGATGGAAGGCAGAGGTCATGGATGGAAAAGATGCACTCTGTGACCTCGCTGACTGTTAAACCTGCCAGTGTTTCTGAAATGACCCTGGTGTGAGTTCCAATGTTACTATTATCTTAGCAAGTAGATGTTAAGTTGACAATGTTTACATGAGTTTATGATCCTGCTTTACACACACACTTCGTGTTCAGCCATAGCAGAGATGACTAAGAAATGCATATTGTAAAAAGTCTGTGTGTCGACCATGTGCAATTAACCTGTAGAAGCCTATAGCCATGTGTGTGAAGTGAGTGTCGGCTTGGATTACGGTCATGTGTACATGTCGGGCTCAGAGCAATCATCTGTAGGGCGGTCCAAGATCAAGCAATGAGCATGCATGTCCCTGTTTGTGCGTAAGCCACATCTGAATAAACAAATGGACAATTTGTAAGCCATTAGTAAGTCACATGTAAAGCATGAGTAGAAAATGTGCCAGTCATGAGGATGCAATGTTCAGTTCATGAGTGCATCTTAAGCAATTAGTGTAAAGCATGAGAAACCAGTGAGTAAAGCAGGTTAAACCATGAGTAAAGCATGTGTTAACTGTGTGACATATAACTTCCTGAACAATGTGCCAATCACAGTCAGTTTTTCCCCAGAAAAGTATCATAGGTACATCATGTGCTAAGCATGTGAATACCAGGTGCAAACTACTCCTAAACATATGTATAACTTATGTGTCAACCCATGTGTACACCATGTGTAAGTCACATGAAAATCCACATGTAGTATGTCTCAGTGCTAATTAAAATGTACACATGCACATGCACACACACACACACATACACACATGAGCCACTACCTGCTCATGGTATAATTGGGACTAAGCTTATTATGATTCGCTATATTTATGCCTTGTTGTACCAGCACAGAATACCTTGGCTAGTATCCTAAATCAATAATACCGTTTTAGTTGACCAGTGTTAATAAATCAAAGCAATGAGACATTCTCAGTCTATCTGTAAAGTGCAAAAACACTTTCTAAAGGTGTGGCGCGTGCAAAGAACATGTAAACTTGTGATGCCCATGTAAGCAAAGGATCGTTTAAACAGTTGCAAACCGTGTATAAACTATATGTAAGCAAAGCATAACTTTGTGTAAAGCACTTGTAAACCGCTGTGTAAAGTGCATGCCGACAAAGTGCAAACTCATTATAAAGCATATGCAAACTCATTATAAAGTGCAGGCAGAGCAAGGTGTGAACTCCATGTAAACCATGTGAAAAAGCGTTTGGGTACTCTGCATAAAGCATGTGTAAGCAGAGGGCTGGTATTTTTCCAAAAGTCACACCTTGTAAAGTATGTGCAAAACAAAAAGGATGTAAATGATTTCTGGAGCACATGTAAGCCAGATGTAAAATAGTTGTTAAGTATGTGTGCTGCGGAGAGTTCAGTCTCTTTGCAAACTGGATATAACCAATTCATCAAGCATGTGGAAACAGAGTGTAAACTCTATGGAAAGCATGTGAAAAGCCATTGTTGGCTGGAGCATAAACACTGGGTGTGGTATGTCTGAGAATATTTAAATGATATTGACTAATATAATGTTAGCAGTGTTGCAAGCTCCATGCCATGTATGTGTGAACAGGGTGTAATCTGTGGACCAACTGTAGGCAAACCATGAGCAAACCAATGTTGCAAATTGAAAAGAGATTATGGAGGAGGTTCTCCAGGTGTTACCTAGACTTTACACCTTGTCTGCATGTGTGTTTACTTGTGCAAGCCACGAATTGATATGCACCATATCCGTATTGTAAAATCCAAGGGATGAGTGCGAGTGATTTCTGATGGAGCAGGTAGCTCTCGGCTGAGTCCATGTTGTAACTGTGCATGATTCAGCAATGCAGCGGAGAGTGTTCAGGGTTGCTTTCCAGATTGCTGTTAGAGAAGAGAGACAAGGTTTTCTGGAGCATGGCTGCTGCTCTCAGCAAAAACAACATTGCAGGGCAGCTGCTACAGACCTAGATGTCTCCTCCTGCCATCTGACACAGTCCCTTGTGCATTTAACAGCTGTGTGATCATGCAGTCCAACAGGTGCCACTTTCCATGGCACAGAGATTCAGAGACAGGAAAAGCCCACTCACTTTCTCTGCCAGAGGCACAACTGTTCAGTGAACAGGAGCCCCAGCACAGAGAAAAGATGGCAGCAACCCAGTGCAGGAGCACATCTGGGCACTGGGGAGCTGATCAGACCCCATGCCAGCCCTTTCAAGTCACATGGCAGACCATTGGAACTGGAAAGTGAGCTAGAGTTATCCACTGATCAGAAAGAAAGAGGGAGAGTGGAGGAAACACCTCTCGCCTCCTCCTGTGCTTAAGCAGCCCAAACTGTAGAAATCTGCAAGTGATGCTATTCACAGCAGGATCCTCTACGGATGTCTGCACATCAGCCCGCCCTTAAAAGCACAGAAGCCTTGCTTCCACCCTGCCGAATAATAAATATACAAATTGGGGGTCCCTAATGGGAACTTCAAAGAAGGGAGAGAGAGGAGTCCTTGTAAGGGAGGATATGGAGAGCAAAGATCTCTGGGAAGCAGCAAAATGAGAGAATGGCAAGGACGGAGAGATGGAGAAGAGGGATGTGGCATTCTTAATGACTTAATACTATGGAGGGGCAGGGGATAGAAGGCACCAGTGGTGGCTGGTGGCTCCATATCAGTGGGGCAGTGGAATCCTGGGTTTTGTCTGAACTTTCAAGTCTGGACAAAAACCCAGAGCAGATTCCACTGCCCCACTGGCATAGAGCCACCAGCCGCCACTGGAAGGCACAACTAGGATGCCTCTCCAGGCGCAAGAGCAGGAATCGGGAACTCTCTGTCTGGTTCTCGGGACTCTTCCCCAGGCCACATCTCCACTACAGAGGTCTCACCTCTCACCAGCCTGGCTTCACGTCCCCCTTGAGCATTTTCACCTGGCTGGACTGTGCCCTTGAACTCTGATTATGCCTCCTGATCGCCTAGATGGAGGACAGAGAAGGGTGTGTGGGTGGGTGTAGAAACGAGCCTACCATCCAAAAGGACACATTCACTTTCATGGCTCCGTCCACTTTTGCCTCTGGCCCTGCCCACCAATAGCATGTGGCCCCCAGAAGGTTGCCCCAAAAGGAATGTGGCCCGTGGGCAGAAAAAGGTTCTCCATCCTTGCACAAGAGCCAGATCAGGCTGTTGTTATTTTGTGGCCACTTCGCTATCCTATCTGGGCCCACAGTTTCCTTTTGTCTGCCATGTCACTAGAGAGGCTGATGGCTTGAAAGGCCCTGGACTGTCTCTCCATACTGGTGCAGGCTCCAGTCATTTGAAGGAGAGCTGAGCAAAGGTAATAAAGGGGAGGGCTGAACGAGAGCCGTCGCAGGAAAGGTGTGTCAGCAGCAGGGTCAAAGGCATGCAAATGGAAGGGACGGAAGAGGAGGCAGGATCAGAAGGGGAGAAAGAGAGGAGGAAGGCCTGAGTGGGGCACAGAGGCAGCTAGCAGCATGGATGGGTTGTTATGGACTCCTGGGGAACTCACAGCCACAAGAAAGATGAGATGCGAGTTGGCCACTAACTTTAGAGGGCTTTAAAGAAGGATTTGACAGATTCACAAAGGACGGGGGCATCAAGGTTGACGGGGCCAAAGTCACCAAGAAGAGAAACTCCCATGTCCAGTAGCAGTATACCTTGGATTACCAGGCGGCTGCAGGCAGTGGAGAAGATCTTGGCCTGATCCAGCAAGGCATTTTGTACTGCAAGTCAAAGATGTAGAAGGAGGAGTGGAGGGTGGGCAAACAGCCCAAGCTGGTGCAGGGCAAGAGCAAAGGTGCAGGAAGGCTGACCAGACGGCTCAGGGCAGGCCAGCTTTGACCACCCACTCCATCAATGATCCCACAACTCCATTAACTGTCACAGAGGTTAGGGGGTGGGGCAGGAGGGCAGCTGGGTAGGGTCGGGGGCATGTTGGTGGATGCTGTACCTCAACGTTCTAAAAAAATGACAAAAATATTGTAAAAAAAACTTTATTGCAAGCAAAACAAACCACCTTGTCTTCCATCTCATGCGGCCCGTTGGGGGCCACACCCATCGCAGGGGCGTCGTAGGCATCCCAAAGAGGTAGGATTTGAACACACCTCGAGCAAAGGGGGCTCGAATCCATCTCCAAGAGGGGTGACTTTGCGGCCAAATTCCTGATTCTTTGGGTTCTTTTTTAATTAATTTATTATTTTTTGCCAAATCCATGAGGAAAAGAAAAAATAAAACAAATTAAAGTACTAAAAAAATCTTTCTTTTTCCAATAAAATCAAATAAAACCATGAAAGAGAGTCATGTATTCCATGTGTCCGGAAATATGAATTATGTTGGGAAGGGGGAGTGAGAAAGCAGGCTGTGCCAAAGGGCTGCTTCAAAGACCCCCAAAGATGCCTCGCGTCTCATACTGGAAGAAAACTAACATTTCTAAAATGCGCATGAATGTTCACTCTCACAAACCCGCTTTTCCCCTTCCCTGGCTGGTCCAGCACTAAAAAATTAACTGGCTGCCATCTCTTTCTTTAAACCAGAGCTGGGAAAACCTCAAGCCTGAGGGCTGAATGTGGCCCTCCCGACCTCTCAGGCTGGCCCTTGGAACTCTGCCCAGCCAACCCCCCACTCACTTCTCCGGCTGCACCCCCCCAAGTGTATTTGCCTGGCTGGAATGAGTCCTGGAACTCTCCTAATGCCCTTTGCTGGTCTGGGTGGAGGATAGAGAGGTATGGATGAGTGTGTAGAAACTAGCCTAGTGGACAAATTCACATGGATTGCTTAGCCCACTTTTCTCTCCCCTTCTAACGAGTGACCCCTGGAAGGGCATTAAGAAAAGAGTGTGGCTGTTGCACCGAAAACAGTTTCCCCACCCCTGTTTTAAATCTCTATGATCTACGGCCCAGAGTAAAAATATATCTTCTGCTGGTGTTTTTTTTTTTTTAAAAAAAACAGTCTATTTTTCCATCAAGAATTCTGCAGCCGCTGTGCATGCTGGCCACATGTGCAGAATTTCTCTCTCTTTCCCACTCTGGCATCAGAGATTTTAACGGGTTTCAGCCCACACGCTTTTCAACAGGGCAAATTCTAATTTCATCCCTCCCATTCCCAAACACTAAAACCAGGCGAGGGGAATTCAGCATTGCGGGGGGGGGGGTTTGGACAAAATGGGGTGAAATGGGAGAGCTCACTAGCGGCAAAGAGAGCCTGTCTTCCCCAAAAGTTGTTTGGAAAATGTTACTGCTTCGTGGCATAATGTCATTCCCAGCGGATTCTGGATGGCGGGGAATAGAAGCTACTACCCATTGCTCAGAGCACAGAGATCTTAGTGGGAGAAATCCCATTCAGTTCCCATTTAAAGGCGAACCTCCCTACACTTTCCAAAACAATCTGCAAACTGAAATGCAGCCATCCTTCAAAATTCGCACTTCTCTGAATTTTGCTGTGCAAGTTTCCAGTCATGTAATGTGTTCAAAAACGCATATATGAGAGGAAAGGGTGCATAGAAAGGAATAGATTAGTGAAAACTACATACAGCAATGTATTATATCGGGGGAAATTGTTTTGCAAAAACATGCATATTAGAAGAAATCCGCACTAAAATGCTGATGAATTTTCGTGAGGAGACTCTAAAGACAACAATGCAAACTGATGTGGAAATGTGGAGAGCTGCACTTCAGCCTGGAACAGTGAGAAACAGAGAGAAAGTGGAATGGATAGATTTGCCCATCCCTGGATGCTAATGCAGCAAACTGATCGTGGCAGAAAAAATATCAAACAAGGGTAAGCAATTTCACCCTCTTATGTCCCCCACCGCAGTTTTTCACACAGAATCATGGCATATACTAGCCTTTTCCAATCAGATGCCCTCCAGATGTTGTTGGACTACAACTCCCATCATCCCTGACCATTGGCCGTGATGGCTGGGCCTCATGGGAGCTGTAGTCCAGCAACATATGGAGAGCACCAGGTGGGCGATGTCTGATCTACCCCCCCAGGAGTCTTCCACCTCTCATTGCATTTTTATTCTGTTTTTTCTTCCAAAGAAATTTGTAGTATTCCCCTACACACACATTCCCCACAACATCCCTGTGAGGCATTTAGGCTGAGAGATGGTTCTTGCCCCAAAGTCAGCCAGTAAACATTGTGCACGTGCAACCAGCCTTCCTCAGTCCAAACCTACCACACTATGCTGGCTCTTCTTATTCCGTACTCTCAGGAATAATGTCTGGTTTAACTCAGGGATGGGGAACCTGCAGCCCTCTGGCTTGCCCAACCAGCATGGCCAATGGTCATGGAGTCCCAGGGTATGGTCTGAAGGCAGATGAGGCCGGCCCCTTTAAATTAAACGGAAGCATGCAGTGCTGCACAAAGAGTGTTCCAAATACACAAATATAAATAACTTGGGACTTCAAATAATGCAATTAAAGATTCACAGCCATTCCTAACTCAGCTGTGTGCCAGGTCTAAGTGCAGGGATGGGGAGCCTGTGCCCCTGTAGACGTTGTTGGACTCCAACTCCCATTAGGCCTAGTGGGAGTTGCAGTCTAACAACATCTGCAGGGCCACAGGTTTCCCATCTTTGGTTTAAATATTACACTGGGAGGACACATGAAACTTTGTGGCACAGCACTGAATGTTCCTGGCATGCTTCTTTTA
Source organism: Rhineura floridana (assembly GCF_030035675.1). Classification (NCBI taxonomy): domain Eukaryota; kingdom Metazoa; phylum Chordata; class Lepidosauria; order Squamata; family Rhineuridae; genus Rhineura; species Rhineura floridana. Next base: position 28,171,521 of record NC_084494.1, on the reverse strand, counting down.
CAGAGGACCACCTCGCCTCCAGTTCCTTCTTAGCACCCCAGGGATCTGTAGTCTGGGTGCAACCTTCACGGCATGCTAACATCGTGCAGAGAGCAAGTAAGCCAATACGGCTAGGGAACCTGCAGCCCTCCAGTGCCCCATCTCCCCTAACCAACTCCTCATCTCCCCAGCCAGCATGACCAATGGTCTGGGATAATGGGAGTTGGAGTTCAAGAACATCTGAAGGGTGCCCTGTTGGCTATTTCTGCCCTAAACTGAATACATAGCTGGTTAAAGATGGATACAATGATCCCAAGATTCCAAACGGGGGCCCCCTGAGAGATTGCAGGGCCTGAGGCAGAAGAATTAAATGGTGCTCCATCACCTCAGTCAGTGCCAGAACCCTTTCCTGCCTTCATTAGTTTCTTTTTATCAGTGCCACCCAAAGAAGTAGCTTCATTCAGCTGTATGGCATAGCCAGCCCTGACCTCAGCTGTAGGACAGTGCTAATTCATAAATTAAATGACTGATCTAGATGACTGACCCAACGTCTGGCTTGGTATAAAGTAATTTCCTCTGCTCTTACACCTCATTTTGAGAACCAACAAAGAAAATGGGGGGGGGTAAAGGAGGGGAGGCGACACAGATGGCACAGAACCTAAGGTTACTGCAGATGTACCCTGTGGCCCTCTGGTTGATGTCGGACTCCAAATACCAATAGTTAGGGATGATGGGGGTTGTAGTCCAACCACATCCCCATTGCTGCAGTATAACTAAGAACATAAGAGCATAAGAAGAGCCTGCTGGATCAGGCCAGTGGCCCATCTAGTCCAGCACCCCGTCCTCACAGTGGCCAACCAGATGACTGTGGGAAACCCACAGGCAAGACCTGAGCATGACAGCACTCTCCCCTCCTGCAGTTTCCAGTAACTGGCATTCAGAAGTATATTGCCTCCATCTGTGGAGGCAAAAACATAGCTGGAGCATGGTTTCCAACATAGCACACATATATCCTGATCTCATTTTTGCAAATAGTTCCCTTATTGTATGTGCTGAAAGAAAACTCTTGCGACTGTAATTGTGAGCACCTCCAACATGCGCTCATTGCAGGTCTGTCCCTCGCAGCGCAAGGTGCCTATCAGTCTCCTTGCAGCCCCTCTCTCAACTCATGACCAACCTAACCAGTTTTTTCTTTCTTTCTGCCCTCCCCTGGGCTGTCTCCAATCAGAACAATTGCCCATCACGGAGCTGCTATTCATTTAGCTTTCATCACGGCTCCCATTTAAAAGCAACAAAAATGATTGACGAGCCAGGAGGGAGTCAGGCATCAGGACAGATTAGCAGGGCTAAATAACAAAAGCTCACCCCTCGGAAGTTGCGATGGAGTGTAGGGGGAAGCAAACCAAACTCTAGGTGAATATCTCAGAAGAACAGGGCATGTTGTGTTGTATGGTTCCAAACTGCCTCTGTGTGTTCTTATGACGGCGGGTCCCCCACGCACCCCTTTGCAACATGGCAAAACCCAAGAAGGATAAAGGAAACTCTTGCAAAAGAGAGAACTTAGGTGTGCAGAGGAAATCAAGGGCACAAAGCTGCCCCCACCCCAGACTGGTGGGTTCTTTTTGTAGGTGTATTCTGCATTATTATTATTATTATTATTATTATTACTACTACTACTACTACTACTACTACCACCCTGTCCTTCCTCCCAAAGGGAGCCCAGGGCAGCAAACAGATTGTAAAGCACTAAAATCTTAAAAACAAAACATCTTAAAAATTTCTTTAAAGACAATTCCACTACAGATGAAGACTGGAATAAGGTGGTGATAACATGTCATTGACGCAATACTAGTGCATTAGCGGTGGATTTATACTGGGCCGTCCATATGTCGTTCCATTTTATTACTTGTTCTGCGATGCTTCCCCAATATTTTGGGGATTATTGCCATCTGGAGAGGCACCCTTGCGCTACAGCACAACAACAGAGGGACCAAAGCAACAACAACAACAAAACCCCAGCTCCTGGAATATTTCTGGTTTGAAAAGTTACCTGATTTCTGCAGGAAGCTACACGACATGAACCAGCTGAAAACAGTATGTCTGCCCTGAAATCTTTGCATGCAGAAATGGTATTGAAAAGAGGTTGTGTGTAACTGTCCCAATGCCATCATGAGCGCAAATAATTTTGAAGGCATGATAAAGAAGATATCTTGAGGAGCCCAAATACAGCAGGGAATGTGGCCCACTGGACAACAGTCACCGAAAGCAGGGATGGGCAGAAGATAGATCCAGATCTAGTGTTAGATCACAGAGTGATTTGCAATAGATCGGCAAGGGAATCTGACTCCCAATTGTTCAACAGCGGCAACAATGAAATGGCTCCCCCTCTACATGCTCTAAATTAGAATCCCTTATCTGTTGCAACTGGTATGGAAATATGTGCTTGCATCAGAGCTGGCTCTCCCATTAGGCACAACGAGACATGCACTTCAGATGGCAGATTCTGGAGGCGTGGGGATCATCTGTGGGGTTTTGGAGGACAGAGGTGTGTGTACCACATGGCTGCCTTGTGCCCCCTATACTCGCCTGCTGCCCTCAGGTGCAGTGGAGGGCGCTGTCCCACTGCCAGTGCTGAAGTACTGTAAGATTCAACTGCCAATCCAGTCAGGATCTCGTAGTGGAAATGAGCAGAGGGTGTTTCACCTCCAGCAACAAAATGCCTTGGGCTGGCCCTGGCCTTCATATGTGGGTCAACCTCAGTGTGTGGCTCATGTGGCACAGCAGACAACTGGTTCCACCACCCACCCCAGCTGCCATTTTGCACCTGGCTCTGCCCCCCTGGGGAAGGGTCATTGCTCAGTGGTGGAGCATCTCCTTTGCATGTCGAACAGGGGCAGGGAACTTTTGGCCCTCCAGATGTTGCTGAACTACAACTCCCATCAGCCCCAGCAAGGATAGTCAATGGCCAGGGATGGTGGGAGTTGTAGTTCAGCAATATCTGAAGGGCCACAGTTTCCCTACCTCTGATATCGAAGGTCCCAGTATCAATCCCTGGCATTTCCAGGTAGGACTTGGAATGTGCCTTGCCCGCAATCCCAGAGAGCCGCTTCCAGTCAATGTAGACAATTCTGAGATAAATGGACCTATGGCTCCAACTCAATATAAAGCAGCTTCCTGAGTTCTGCTAGCCACAATTTTGCAGCTGGCTCTGGTTGATAGATTTCAGAGTTCTAGTAAAGAAAACCCCAGAGTATTAGATTCAGCAAGCCTGATGTCTGCACACACCTGACCAAGAGGAACAGTGTCTCTGAGGTAGAGTGGTGAAGTTGTTGGTCTAGGACTGGAGAGATTCAAATCCTTCTGGCAAAGCCAGATGGGAGCTGGATTCCAATCACATCTACAGGGCCACAGGTCCCCCATCCCTGCGCTAAAACTTGGCATGGGCCCGAGTGAAGAATGACGGTGGTCCTTTAAATAAACTACTAAAGTCCCAGCCATTTTTTACTTGTGTAATTTGAAGACAAGTACTCCGCCCTTTGATTGGATCAATCAGTCTGCTTACTACAGATTGTAGCAATACAAAACAACACACACAGCCCTTAGCCCTCTGGCCAATGCCGGAGTTTCTTCAGTTTTGCAGTCCAAGGCAACTGGCACAGGGTGCCCTTTCTAGCAGGGAGGAGGTACGGATGCTCCTTTTCTATGAGGATGGGTAAATCAGTCTATTTCTGTGCAACTTTCACATATGTCTACCCAGAAATCTGTTCTGTTCTGTGCCATTTCTGACTGATCGGCAATTTTCTTTAAAAAGCCTTTGCAGTTTGGTCCTTTTCTATGAGCCAAGAACTGCACTGAAATATCCAGGGAGCATGAAAACTAGCAGAAAACTCCGTTCCGATGGGCCCATTAGCCTGAGAGGTGCGTTCATGGTGGAATTTGCAGGCGGTGACATCCTCAAGCATCCTGCTCCTCTGGCCACTTGATTGGGACCAGGTTAGCTTCCCCCTTGCTGTGATGTCCTCCTTGAGAGAAGAGGGGGCATGACCTCCTCAGAGGTCTTCTGGGCAATGGGTGGAGCCAGAGGGGGCTTTCCTTCAGTTCTCATTGCAAATGCTCGTTATGCAGAAGTTGATGGCTGCTGCCATCCAGTCATGTCTCTCCCATTTTCTTCTTCCTTACCTGTAAAGGTGCTTCATATGCTCCATTGTTGCCCACAAATATCTTTATTGGCACCCCCAGGAAGGGCCCCCAGACTCTGAGCTTTCTTTTCTGTAAAAAGTAAGTCTCCAACCCTCCTGGGAAAAAAAGGTTATGAATAGGGTTGCCAGGTTCAATCCCTGAGACTGATCCTGTATCTTTAGGAGAAGAGAAAGTCAGCCAAGTGCAGGCGTATTTGCAATCCGGTAATTGGAAAAACCACAAGGTGGAATTCTCCCTCCCCCCTGCACAATTTTTAAAGATACAGAAGTTCTCTTGGTTGCCAGGCCCAGCCTGGGCTCCTGCTGGAAGGAATGGTGGGGTATAAATAAAATAATAAATAAATAAAAGTTGTGCAGGGGAAATGGAGAATTCCACCTTGTGGTTTTTCCCATTACAGGGTTGCAAGAACACCTGCACTTGGCTGACTTTCTTTTCTCCTAAAGATACAGGATCAGTCTCAGGGATTGAACCTGGCAACCCTAGTTATGAAACAAAATGTGCAGGTACCCTTATATGTGATTTCTGTGAAATGAACCAGCCCAGCTACTCCCACCTGCCAGTGTTTTTAGCCAATGAGTGAAGACAGAGCTGTGCTTGATAAGTAAGTTGTTTGGACACCAAGCAATAGGAATCCCTGGGGTCCTAAAGAGCTTGTTTTCCCCTCCCCTTTAGTGTACTTTTCCTGCTTCTGGCTTATTTTCTAGTGGTCCCTCTTGGCAGTTTGCCTTTCTTTTTTACCCAGCAACCGGGATACACCTTACCTGTGGTGGGTTCTAGATACTCCCTATAAGTTATTTTCTGCAAAGAATACTACACAATACGTGCAGGTGGATGTCAGAGAATCTCCTCCCCAAATGACAAATGCAAAATATTAAAACTTTGCAAAGAGACTCCAGCATGACTCCTGATGTGCAGGAGATGATGTCCAAGTACTTATTAAGAATTAATGGTGTAGTTAATTTACAGTACAATGGTATACATGTCTATCTAGGTCTCTTTGTGTTTAATGGGGCTTACTCCCAGGTAAGTGAGTACAGGATAGCATCCTAGGGCTTGGTTTAAAAGTGGGGAATTGTGATTCCCAGCAACTGGTAATCAGAGGCATTGAGGAAAGCAAAGTTCTTTTGCCTTAATAGCTATATCTTTACAATAAGGACCAGCAGGATATAGCTGATTTGCCATGGAAAACATCAGGTTGCCGGAAGGGAGGGGGGGAAAGCATCAATATGTGTATTTTCTCTCATTTTGTGTTAGGCCATGCCCCCACGGCAGCTGCTTTATGACTGGCGCCCTCAGCACTCTCTCAAAATTTGAAATGTGGCCCCTGATCCCAAAAGACTGGCAACCCCTGCACTGAAACCTTGGAATGAAACACACTGATCTGGCTTTCAGTCTACAGTCCTCAAAACAAACTTAATTAGCCCATAATTGGAAAATGTTATTTTAATAACTGCCCTTATTATTACATGTTTTTGGTGCCTGGTTCCTGTCCCTCTCCAGATTGTGTCTCTGTCACCCCATCTAAGTTACCCAACTGCAGAGGAAAACTCATTAAAATTGCTTCGTATTGCAGTTCAGAAACAAATAAGAACTCTCTTTAATGCCTGCACAAAGGGGACTGTATTACTAAGAAAATTAAAACTGTGTTAATATATAATGCAGTTTTAATTTTCTTAGCAATGCAGCCCCCTTCGTGTTGGCCATAAGAGGAACTCTTATTTGTTTCTGGAGAACAACAATATGAGACATCATCAGCAAGCTTATTTGATCCTCCACTTTGGCTCTTCACAATGAGCTGGAGGGTTGTGGGTTTATTTTATGTTATGTTATTTTGTCTGGAGTTTTAACAATGCCAATTTCTTCCTAACAGAATAATTCATATAAATTATTCCATTTAGGAAGAAATTAACATTGTTAACAATTGCGGGGGGGGGGGGAGATCCCAAACCTCGAACTCATTCTGCAAAACCAAAGTGAAGCATATCAAAGAATCCCTTCACACCCTCCACCTCTGCTAAGAATTCCTCACACAGATACAAATGAATGAGCATGCAGATCTATAGTATAACAGGGACAGAAAAGCAGAGGTTTGTTGGACAGAACAAACCAGCGATGAACTAATAAAATGCATCCCCTTGTCCATGCTGGGAGGATGGTGCACTCATAATATTGCAGAGATCAGCACAAACAGCCCCACTGGACACTGCGCTTTACCTCGAAGGCCCTCCTCCGAGTCCCGTCTCATAGGGAGGCTCGGAGGGTGGTGACAAGAACTAGGGCCTTCTCAGTGGTGGCCCCCGAACTCTGGAACAGTCTCCCCGATGAGGTGCGTATGGCACCGACGCTGCTGTCTTTTGGGCGCTAGCTTAAGACTTGCCTCTTTTCTATGGCATTTTAATTTAAATTTTAAAATTTGATTTAGATTGTTTTCCTTCTCACATGTTTTTGGTGTATTTAATATGGGATTTTATGAGATGTATTTGTATTTTCTGTTGTACACCACCCAGAGAGCTATGCTAGTCGGGCGGTATAGAAATCTAATAAATAATAATAAATAATAATAATCAGGCCAAAGTCTCATGTAGTCCAGCATCCTCTCCTCAGAGTGGCCAACCAGTTGAAAGTTTGGACTAAAATCTGGAGCGGATTCACTGCCCCATGTAGGGGAAGCCTGCAAGCAGAATCAGAGCCACTCTCCTCGATTGTGATTCCCAGCAACTTGGTAATCAGAGGCAAACTTCTTCCAGCACTGGAGGGAGAACATAGCCTAGCCATCATGGTTAGTAGCTGAGAAGGCGCTTGAGATCATAAATGATTATTCCTTTAGGATCACCAGTATTTCTGGCCGGCTGACTGATTCTACATACAGAATGGTGATAGGTATAGACAATTAAAAGTACTAAGAATGTATGCAAAGGCACCATTTCCTTCACAAGATGGAAGGAAGGAAGGAAGGAAGGAAGGAAGGAAGGAAGGAAGGAAGGAAGGAAGGAAGGAAGGAAGGAAGGAAGGAAGGATAGAGTTAGCCTGCGTCTGTTGATAACATTACTGTAATTATGAGACACACAAAAAAAGGAACCACAACAAATGTTCTTGGAAAAAATGGTCCTCTGTAAAGTAAAATGCATGGCCACTCTACAAACACTGTTAAAATAAAAGAACGCAAGGAAAGCCCTGCTGGATTAGGCCGAAACCCATCTAGTCCAGCATCCTGTTCTCAGTGGCTAATCAGATGTTGGTGAGAAGCCCACAAGAAGTGCAACAGCGCTCTCTCCACTTGTGACCTCCAGCAACTGGTATTTAGAGACATACTGCTTCCAACAGTGGAGGTAGAACATAGCCGTCATGGCTAGTAGCCAATGAAAGCCAATATCCTCCTTGAATTTGTCTAATCCTCTTTTAAAGCCATCCAGGCTGGTGGCCATCTCTACTTCTTGTGGGAGCAAATTCCAAAGATTAACTTTTCCAAAATAGCTTAGAATCAGAAATCCCTCTCCTAACCACCACCAAAGACCAGGAAATCCCATTATTTCCCACAAATCAACATTGAGAAGGAAGCATCTATTCCAGTTCTTTGTCAGTCCAGACCAAATGTGGAAGTTGTGTCCACCCCTTCACTACCACCTTCTTCAAACCAGCCACAAATAGGACTTTTAAACTCAAGTTTCCAAACATGTCCAAAACAGACAGTCCAGGTAGGATTTCAAGTCACAGGATGGCGTGCGGCCCCAGTCGCATACTTTTGATAACACCAAGGAGAATTTTGGCAGATGCAACACTGCAGACTTTGGATATAAGAAGTTTTCTGTTCTGAAGTCTTGTAAAAAGGCATGTTTTGAGCCAGCAACTCAAAAGACCTTTCTTCCCCAAAGAGGCAGCCCTACCTTTTACCAGTCCAACTCTTCTTATACAGCATCGGTGCTCCATCAAGGGCCACGGCTGAGTGGCAGAGCACATGCTTTGCATGCAAAAGGCCCCAGGCTCAATCCCCAGCATCTCCAGACAGAGCTGAGAGAGACCCCTCCTTGAAACCCTGGAGTGCTGCTGTCAGTCAGTGTGGACAACACTGAGCTAGATGGATCGATGGTCTAAGGCAGCTTCCTCCATTACTCTCCTTTACTCCATCCTCTCCGTGGCGCAGAGTGGTAAGCAGTGGTAACGCAGCCGAAGCTCTGCTCACGGCCAGAGTTCGATTCCAATGGAAGGAGGAAGTCGAATCTCTGGTAAAAGGGGTCAAGGTCCACTCAGCCTTCCATCCGTCCATGGTCGGTAAAATGAGTACCTGGCATATGCTGGGGGATAAAGAGAGGCCGGGGAAGGAACTGGCAATCCCACCCCATATATACGGTCTGCCTTGTAAACGTTGCAAGACATCACCCTAAGAGTCGGAAATGACTCGCACTACAAGTGCGGGGACACCTTTACCTTTACTTTTTTACTCCATCCTCTGCTAAAGGGATGAGCCTAGGGCTCTTCGTCATCCACTCAGCTGCTTGCTCTCTGATGCCCCTTTGTTTCACGCCTACAACTCAATTGTTTGGTAGTGAACTCCACTCCCAAAGATCCCTAAAGCGGCCACAGTGGAAGTCTCAGAATCCCAAGAGTATTTCGTCGTATTCAGTCTACTCACAGTGTATCCTCCTGGATGCCTGGTTCTCCTTAACCAGGCTAGCTAGGCTGCTGCTATCTGCACATTCATATGATTATGCCCGGAAACCAAAGCTCTAATTTCAGAAGCTTGGGTCTCATATCCCCCACACTCAGTCCCTTATTGAAGCAGCAGCCATAGGAAGACAGCATGGCTCAATGTGCAGGTGCCTGGATCCCATATTGAAAGCTGTGCTTGGCTTGTAGCTTTCAGCCCAAGTTCCAAGATGGATCTTCAAAGCGTCAGACTTGAGTAGCGCTGCGCACATTCCTGCTGTGAGGTTGTATAGCTGGGAGAGGAGAGCTGCTGTCTGCGGTGCTAATGGGCTACAGAGAATTGGGAGAGAAGAAATAGATCAGAAAACTGAAGAAAGAGAAGGAAGTAGGACAGGGCTAGCCAACATGGCCTCCTACACATGTTGTGGACTACAACTCCTGTGAGCCCCAGCCATGCAGCCATGGGCTTTCTCTGTGGTGGTGCCATGCACCTGAGGGCAAACCATGTGTTTAACACCACATGTCATTTTGTCCTTGTCCTGCCTGCCAAACTGCTATCTTCTGCCTTTGTCACATCTGTGCAAGTTGTAGCCCACCTAGGTGGAAACACAGCTACCCCTGCAGTGTATTGATAGTACATCTCTATTGGCTTGATAAACCTTCTGTTTCTGCTGCCTGCCAGCCACTACAAGAAAACAGACCACATTGCAGTTCAGGTGAAATTTCACAACTTGTGGTTAAATCCAACCTATGTGACATTTGTCATCAACTGTTCTTTAGCCCTGCAAAGCAGGTGTGAAGAACTTTTGGCCCTCCAGAGTTTGCTGGACTACAACTCCCATTGTCCCAGGCCATTGGCCATGCTTGCTGGGGCTGATGGGAACTGTAGTTCAGCAGCATCTGGAGGGCCAAAGGTTCCCTACACATGCTTTAAAGCTCTGCCAGGTCAGCTCCTCAGAAACCCAGAAATGGGGCTGCTCATCCCATTTAGCGGCACTCCGACAGGGTCAACTAAATTCCCACTCAGCTGCAGCAGCTACTGCTCAGACACAGTAAGTCTTTGGTAGAGAAGGACAGCCTAGAGCTGTAATTCAGTGGTAGAGCATCTATTTCACATGCAGAAGGTCCCAGGGCTCAATTCTCAGCATTTTCAGGTAGGGTTGGGAGAGACCCCAGTCTGAAACCCTGGACAGCTGCTGCCAGTCAGCGCAGATGATACTCAGCTCAATAGGCTAATGGTCTGATTCAGTATTAGGCAACTTCTTGTATTCCTATATACAGAAGTGGAGAACCTGGTGTCCTCCAGATGTCACTGGGTTTGAGCTCCCATCAGCCCCTGCCAGCATGGGCAATGGTCAGAGATGGTGGGAGTCAAAGTCCTTGAACATCTGGAGGGCACCACATTGCCTATCTGTGACCTAGAGTGTAAGGCTCTCACAGAAAAGGTGCACACGCATCACAGGCATTTGAAATTGTCCATCACTTTCTGCCAATCGATCATCGATCTACGCTAAAAGAAGGACATTAGAGGGCAGTTTTGGGAAATGAATGAATAATAAATAAGGGAATGGCACTGGGAATGGGAGGGGAAACCCCTCGTTAATGGTTTGTATCAGTCCAAGCCCCAGCAGGACACCAGGTGGTGCTGTAGAAGCAGAAGAATGGGAATAGCTTGGTTATGGCCCAAACCAGCTGCTGTAGCTTAAGAGACAGAGTGGTTGGCAGAGAACTTACCAGGGTGGCTGGGCCACCATATTTGCGAAGGTGTTCCTCGTAGGTAATAGCATAGATGTCAAAGTCTCCTGATGACCAGCGAGGATTTCCCCAAGAGGGGTCACTTGGCTCCAGCTTGTTACCATTTGGGAACTGGAATGAAGTGGGGAGAGAGAGAATGATTTCACTCACTGCGGGGCTGATTATTTCAGGGTTAACCAACCCAGTCCAGATGTTGTTGGACTACAACTCCCATCATCCCCCACCATTAGCCAAGGTGACTGCAGCCCATAGGAGTTGTAGTCTGGCAGTATCTGGAGGGCACCATATTGGTTACCCCTGATTTATTTATTGGAAAAACTGTATTAGTCACTTGCCTAACATAGGCTTCCACAGTGACACATGCAAGCTATAGTAATCTGGAGGTGATTTTCTATAATAGGCCAGGATGTAGAGCCATTTGATACCATCATCAAAATAAAGCAGCAAAGGTTTTCATGGACTATACCACTTCAGTCTGCAGACAAGGGGTTGCATGTCTGAATACTCCCGCACAGAGGGGAGACGGGAAATAAACTACCTTGCACAGAGAAAACTAGCAGGTCAGGAAGAAAGCCCAGCTGAATCATTATGTCATTTTCTATGGGCAGGGAGTCCCCTTCCCCCTTCACAGAGAAGTACTCATCTTCAGTCCTGGGAGAGCTGCGCCACTGAATTCTGCTTATCAAATTGTTCTTAGCCCCCAAACAACTGGTGCCTCCTCTCTGAGGTCAGCTTCCCAACCAGTCCACACAGGTAGAACACAATGGCCTTCTCAGACACAATTACACTTACATCTCATTTGATCTTACCTGGCGTGACAGGTAGTGTTGTCTCTTCTCAGGAGGTGTTGGGAAGACTTCCTTTTCATTGGCTGCAAGGGATGAAAAGCCAACGTCACTACAGCTTTACATTGACTGACAGACTGACCATCTCCCAGTTCCCAAAGAAATGCCCTGTGAAAAAATGAACCCCTTTCAGCCCTTGCCTCCTGGCCAACTAGGTCTGCAGCTAAGTTCTGATTGGTTGACACCAAGGCAACTGCCTATTCCCTTCAACTATGATTAGCTCACTACAGGGGAAGGGCTATCGCTCCAAAGTAGAGCATCTGCTTTGCATGTAGAATGTCCCAGGTTCAGTTCCCAGCATCTCCAGGTAGGGGTGAGAGACCCTTCTGCCTGAGGTTCTGGAGAGCTGCTGCCAATCTATGTAGACAATATTGAGCTACATGGACCCAGTGGCCTGACTCAGTATAAGGCAACTTTCTGTGTCCAGGACTAAATGATTCGTTTTTGCTCCTGAATTATTATTACTATTATGACAAGGGGGATCTGCAACAAAATGTTGCAGTGTGGAGTGTTCCTCTTTGCTGTTTCAGTCAGTCAGCCACACCTTCCTCCAGGATACTGCCATCCAGGAGAAGCTAAAGTGGCACCCTCCAGATATTGCTGAACTACAACTCTCTTGACAGGAGTCAATTTAAATTTAAAGCCAAATCTATCACGTTCACAGTTTCCAAAACAATATGAGAACTTAAACACAGCCGTCCTTTGACATCCACACTTATCTGAATTCTGCAATGCACTTCTCCAACCAACGTTTACAAAAATGTGTATATATATTTGGAGAAAGTGTGCATAAAATGAATATATTAGCGAAAAGAACATACAAAAATGCATTATATCGGAGACATTGCTTGCAAAAATGTGTGTGTTGGTCAAAACTGCATACAAAAATGTGCTTATTAGGAGAAATTTGCACTAAAATGCTGAAGAATTTCCACGAGAATGTCTTTTAAAAAATCGCAGATTGCTGCAGAAAGGTGGAGAACTGAATTTAAGAATAAATGAGAAAGGGAGAGAACCAAAATTGACAGATCTTTCCATCCCTAGTTTATATCTCCCTCTTGTGCATGGGTGGTCCTGCTTTAGCTGTACAAGCAACAGTACTCGTGCCGAATCACTGGAAATAAAGGAAATTATGAGCCAATGGCAGACCGCTACATCCAAACTGGTCAGCATCAGGGAGGTAATATTAGATACTGATGTATGTGATAGGTCTAAGAAGAGCAAGGCCTTTTATGCCAAATATTATAATTAGAGAACAACATATGTGGTTTGAAAAATCAAAGTGATCAAGTGCAGAAAACCGGCATTAAACACAGCCTTCACCAATTTGGTGCCCTCGAAATGTTTTAGACTCTGATTATTCCCGTCATCCCTGACCACTGGCTGATGGGAGCTGTAGACCTTAAAATCTGGTGGGGAAAGTGGTTTAAAGTATTGTAGTTATTCCCTTCCTTGAACCTGACCTTCCAAGATACTGAGCCTTGGTTAGTCTGAGCTTGAGTAGCATTTTTGTGCTTTGAATCTAATTAGCTGAAAAGGAGGTCAATCAATCCCACCTATATGTTGTGATATGCTTCCTACCCTCTGACTGGCCAAGATCAACCAATCAGTTTTTCGTGTCTGAGTGGTTTATGATTCAGCCCACCTTTGCGAAGGCAGATTGGCCGGATCAGGCAGATCAACAAGATCAAGAGTACAAGGATCAGAAGCATCCCAAAGATGGAGCCGATCACTATTCCAGCAATTGCACCCTCACTCAGTCTTGAATCTGCGAGGAACAGGAAAAAGGAGAAGTGAGGATCAGAAACACAGGAGCCCTGAAGCTTGTTCTACCTCAACCACAGAGGAACTTCTGAACTTCACATATTCATATCCTGACACTGAAACTTTTCCAGTAAATGTTGTCCTAACGTCTGATTTGAGACCCAATTGGCAAGGAATCTAGAGCCAGAAACATTTTGAAGCCAGGAATCTGATTACACCAGCTGCTTTCCTTGAAATTGCAGGCCTGTGGTGGGAACCTGTGGACCATCAGATGTTGCTGGACTCCAAAGCTCTTTATCTGCAGCCATCATGGTCAATGGTTGGGGGTGATGGGAGATGGAATCCAACAATAGCTGGATGGCTGCAGATCCCCCTTTCCTGCTGTAGACCTTCAAAACACTCTGCAGAACATAAAAGGGAGAACTGTCCAAACCAAGTAATATGAATAGGAAAGTGTTGTACAAGGAGCCACATAGGCCACATGACAGGACATTTTCTATTGGCCAAGAGGAAAAACTTTGCTTTCTGGGCCAAAAGTATGGTGGGGTGGCTGGACCCACAAAGGGCACAAGGAAGTGATCCAAGCATTCACATAACAGTTATAATCAGGTCTGTGTGCTGCCACACATGGAATTGAACATTCTGAGAATAGTAGCTTTCTTTTAAAAAAGTTTTCATGATGACATCTTATTAATTTTTACAACTGGCTAGGTTTGGTCATGTGACTATCCCAGGGATGCATTCTTCTCACTTTCATTTGCCTTCATTTGGCCTTATGGATGTCATCAAACAGTCAAATCTATCATGTTCACTGCAAGATCCCCAACTGGCCAGGATCACCCATGTGACTATTCTCATAAAGAAGACCAAGTATTACTAATTTTAAGAAAGCAGAAGCATATTGGAGGAACAACAGCAGCAGCAAACAAAATTCAAAACAAGGCAGATAGCCACAAACTTCATGAATGTTGGGGGAAAAATATTTCTGATTCTCTGCAAGCAGTGTTTTTTTAATCTCAAGATTAAAACAGGAGAACATTTGGAGTAGCTCTTCTTTATCCTACTTTTTGTTAAAGAGCTTCATTTTGAACAATCATGGTCAAGCATATAAAACAGCTGTGAAGTGCTTTTTAAAAAGCAGTAGGTGTGAATGCTTAGTACTGGTGTTAAAATTATGTTAAGCCATTTAAAGCATTTTCATCCTTTTGTGTCAATTCAGTCCCATAAAAACCCAACTCTTCTGATTTTCCCTTAAACCAGGCTCATTAGCCACTGGCCTGGTCACCTGAGGTAAAAAATTTCATCAGACGACCAAACGACGAAGCTTGCACAATTTGGAAGAGAATTTCCCTTTCATTCAGGTTATGATATATTTTAAAAAGCACTTTGGTTGAAGTGAAAAGTTGAGACTTTCCCAGATTAAGTTATGCATCAAAAAGCATGGATATTGTAAGTTAAGGCTCCAGCTTTAATATCCATACCATGGGAGCAGTAGAAATGGTGTGAAGTCTGACATTTCATGTTTGCTTACAACTTTGCTTCTGTGCAGTTATAGTTTCCCTTGCCCTTTTAGCCCCAATTCTGTTCATCTGCAGGTTAGGGCCGCATGGGGGTTAGTGCTATATAAATGTTCAATAAAAATGTGGTTAGTTGTTGAAATGAATGCCAGTGGATTGTCCATTGGGAGGAATGGATGTCGTGCAAATCTGGAAATAAATTTTAGTGTCATTCACAGATCCTATTAAGTCCCTGTGAAATAATACAGTGGAGGTGCATGTAAATATTAGCAGCTTGAAAAGTTTAACTAAACTTATTTACTGCAATTTCTGTTTCTTCAACATGAGCAGACTCTGTGTGTCTGTGCATAAGAACCTAAGAAGAGCCTGCTGGGTCAGGCCAATGGCCCATCTAGTCCAGCATCCTGTTCTCACAGTGGCCAACCAGGTGCCCATGGGAAGCCTTATCTTCCATGTCTAATCCTCTTTTAAAGCCATTCAAGTTGGTGGCCATCCTGTGAACTCCACAGTTTACCTGCACGCTGTGTAGGGTTGCCAGGCTCAGGGCCTGAGAATGATTCTGTATCTTTAAGAGAAGAGAAAATTCAGCCAAGTGCAGGTTTTCTTGCAACATTGCAATGGGAAAAACCACAAGGTGGAATTCTCCCTTCCCCCTGCACAGCTTTTAAAGATACAGAAGACCTCTTGGTTGCCAGCCTGTGTGAAGAGGTACTTTCTTTTGTCTGCCCTGAATCTTCCAACAATGAAAGCTAATGCATTCTTCTAACAATGCAAGTGCAGGCTGGTACATTCTGTTATGACCAGGAACTTTTCTAGACCTATTTGAAATATTGTCCTCACCCCCAAATCCTTATGTCTCGTGTGTCAGGAACACACACCTGGTTGGAGGATTTGAATGCTAGAGGCACGCCCAGCTTGGGATCCCAAACGAGGCACAACCCGGAAGGAATATGGACTTTGGGGTTCCAGACCCATAATAGTAGTGGATCGGTTGGCAGCTCCTAAGACTTCCACCGTCTTCCATTCCTCAGCAGAACGGCGTTGCTTAGGGTCCTGCATCTGGATCCAGAAGCTGGTCACCGCTGATCCATTTGGCACAGTCCAGGCCAGATAGGCAGAACC
Organism: Rhineura floridana; assembly: GCF_030035675.1. Taxonomy (NCBI): domain Eukaryota; kingdom Metazoa; phylum Chordata; class Lepidosauria; order Squamata; family Rhineuridae; genus Rhineura; species Rhineura floridana. The sequence goes on along the minus strand of NC_084494.1, from coordinate 28,155,695 downwards.
AGGATGGGGTCCACGAGACAGGGTCCAGTCAGAAATGGAAGGACCTGCCAAGAGAGGGAAACTCTCAGAGGGTACAGCCCAACATGGGGCTGCCGCTTAGGGCCAAACCAGGTACTGCACAGAAGATTTAATGGGGAAGGGCCATCGCACAGTGGTAGATGGACCATAAGCTTTGGAGTGTCAGCCAAGGATGGGGAACCTTTGGCCCTCCAGATGTTTCTGGACTCCAACTCCCACCACCCCTAGCCAGCATGACCAATGGCTGAGGATGGTGGGAGCCGCAGTCCAGGAACATCTGGAGGGCCAAAGATTTCCCATCCCTGCCATATTCCTCTCAGTGATCGGATCCCCCAACTAATTGGTAATTGGAAAAGCAGCAGTGTGCATATTTGACATGTCACACACAGAGAGAGAGAGTCCATTTCGTGGTTCACCGGTATAATCCTAAACATATCTTCTCAAAAGTAACTCCCACCTACTGCAGTGGGGCTTGCTCCCAGGAAACTGGATATGGGATTGCAGCCTGCATCACTCCCCCTTTTCCCCCCAAGCTGGTAGTAACCCTGTCTGTATCATATCTGCATTTTTTTTTCTCCAGCTTGCAGGTGGGATGATTTAGATCAGGAAAATAATGTTGTTGGGGGAAATTAATTAAAGTAAGCCTGGGGCCCACCAATATGGGGAAGGCCCATCACTTGCAAAATCGCCCTTCAAACCTAGAGCTACCCAGCCACCCAATACAGCAGGGGTGGGGAACCTTTGGCCCACAAGTGAATAGACATAACACAAAAGGAAAAAGGAATGGGGAGGAAAGAGGAAAGCAAGCAACAGAGCAGCTGGTGGATGGTTCTCCCAGTGGCTGGTGGTAGAGGCCAGAGTGTGCTTGTCTTTGGTTCTGCCATCCTCAGGCTATCTATCTAATGCAGGTGTGAGGAATGTAGACGTTGCTGAACTACAACGCCCACTATCCCTGGCCATTGGTTATGCTTGCTGGGGCTGATGGGGGGGGTGTTGTAGGTCAACAACATCTGGAGGGCCAAAGGTCCTCCACACCTGTGGCACAGCCTCTCCCTCAGGCTGGAGGATGATGATTTAAAAGACTTATTGATTGATTCTCTTCCCCATCTCACTTTGTCTAGGAAAGTGAGCATCCATGCCCTCATTCAAAATGGTGCCTGTGACGTCCTTCGCCGGTTCTCCCTGTCAGGTTCCCACCTGCTTGTGGCTACTGCCTTTCACTAGGCACCACCAGGGATACCACCAGTCCAGACCGTCCTTTATATGGTTTCTCACTCCGCTCTAGCACAGATCTCACTAGATTCCCCTGCTAGGCAGCACCACCAGTCACGTCCTATAACCAATACTCCCAGAGACTTTGCCTGAGTCTCTCTCTAGCTGGTTACTTTTGTGACTGCGTGCTTATGCTGTTCCCAACTCCGTATCTTTATAGATAACGCATACAACTCTGGGTTGCTCTGGATACTTGAATTGTTATTATTCCTCCCTTCACCGCTGCCACCATTAGATACTGTTTCTGTTCAGCCTTGGTAATTACCTTGCCCTCTCTTCTGGTATGCATACCCCCCAGCCAAGGATCAGGCCTTTGGTAAACCAAATAAGTATTTATTAAACATCAGAAATAACAAGATTAGTTTTAGAATGTTTCACAAGCGTATGGTTTCATCTATTCCTGTTTTGTACTTGACTTATTATTAATCAGAACTCCAACTCCCTCTTTCTCCACACTCCTGACCTCCACCCTCAAACACCTCTTTCTCCACACTCCCAACATCCACCCTCAAACACCTCTTTCTCCACACTCCCAACATTCACCACCAAACACCTTCTTCTCCACCCTACTAACATCCACCCAGATTCAACTGTCATTCTTCCATTTATACTCCCAGCCACTCAAACGCTCAGCCAATCATCCAGCATTCTCCTGCTCATGTACTCCCCCCTCCTCTTTCACTCCACTTACCATATGTCTTCTATATAAACAGCGCTTACCATATTTACACTATAAGCAGGAACATCACAGTGCCCCCATGTTTATTTTCTAGCTTCTCATTGCCAGAATTCAAAATGGTAGGTACGCATGCTCTTTCTCAAGCCCACCCAACTCCCTGGTTTCTATTTACAGTACAGACCAGGGGGTTGGTGCTGGGAGCCCATGAAAAGGAACAGACATGTTTGGAGAGAGGAAGGACTTGTATGCAAATCAGTGGTGGTGGAAGGATCTCTTACCAAGGATGGTGAGGTTGGAATGTTGGGATCCCAGCGGATTGTAGCAGGTGGCACTGTAATCACCCAGGTCCTGTGGGGAAGTGAAGTTCCAGATGGTGAGTTGCGTTCTGTCGGGGCTCAGCTCATAATGGCCTCCAACAGGGATCGGTGACCCCTTGTCCCGAAACCAGTCAATCTCCACAGGGTTGAAGGTGCCTTGGCAATGCAATTCCATGGTAACTGACTCTTCGGAATCGCTGTGTGTCCGGAATGAGAGCGAGATCCCTGAGGGGGCTTCTGAGGGGTGGGGGGAAGCAAGTTATTTTGGTAAAACATTTCACATCATTCGAAACAAGACAAATTTAGACCTGAATCTCACGTCATTAATTATTGTTATTATTGTTTATTATGACATATAATAAATACATAATATTACATGTATGCCACCCTGGGCTCCTTCTGGGAGGAGGGGCAGGATATAAATATAATCATCGTCATCATTATATCCCACCTTTCCTCCAAGGAGTTCAAGGGGGCATACAAACATGGTTTCCCCCCTCCTGATTTTATCCTCACAAGAACCCTATGAAGTAGGTTTGGCTGAAAGATAGTGACCCAAGGTCCTCAACGAGCTTCATGGCCGAGTAGGAATTTGAACCCTGATCTCCTGCATCCCAGTCTGACACTCTACCACACCGGTTACCACAGGTTGGTTTCATAATGTCCATTTTGCCTGATAAGGTGAGTTATTTTGCCTCAGTGTACCTTTTCAGTATTATTCATCACATTTGTACCTTCTTCCTCCAAAGATTTCAAGGCAACAAATGTGGGGATTATTCCATTTTATCCTCGTAACAGCCCTGTACGGTAGGATAGGATGGAAGATTGTGATTCGGACAAAGATGAACAACTGAGCTTCTGGTAGCACAGCCGTGGCCAGTTTAGTAGCTGCTTGTCTTACCTGGAATCAAGGTGCAGTTGTCCTGCCCTGTTAAATGGTGTCCCATACAGGTGACTCTGTTGCCACTGAGCTCAGCTGGGAGCGGAGGGACCAGCAGCTGCTGCAGCTTGGAGGTGCCAACCTCCTCCTTTTGCCTTGGGAGCCCCCGAAAAGTTAAGCGGGGAGCAGGGAATCCCCCAGGCCAGGAACAGATGAAAAGCAAAGCAGTGCCGTTGTCTGCTGAAGTCACAGAGCAGCGAGGGGATCCAGAAGGTCGTTCTGAGGGAACAGAAAGAAAGAAATGGCTCACGAATTCACACAAATCAGATTGCCCAGATTCAGGGGAGGGGGGGAACAATACTTTTTAATGAGGAAAAGATGTTCAAACAATACAAGCAGAACACCACTCTTGCACACATGCACCTGTCAGAACCAGTGCCTGTTAAGAGGAGGGCAGAGCAGGGAGAAGCAGAAGTGGTTGTGCAGTCAGGCAATTTTAGGCCAGGGTAGCCAACCATTTTGGGCCACAGAAGGCACATTTGGAACGTTGAGGAAGTGCTGCACTTTCCAGTGAGGCTGAGCATGCTCAGTGACTACAGAATACTAACTGTTACGGGGTGTGTGGAAAACTAGAGAGGGGGGAATGGAATGGAGTATCCTAGAACAGGAGGATGAGGAAAGAGAGATACAGATATAAGAATCGTAGAGAGAACTATCTCATTGTCTGGATAGGCCATTTCTTGGTTTACAAGAACAGGAAAAAACAAACAGAAAACTGGGGGTGATGGAACTTGATGAGATTCTGAAGACAGAGCTTGGAAAAGTTGCTTTTTTGAACTACAACTTCCATCAACCCTAGCCAGCATGGCCACTGGACTGGACTGATGGGAGTTGGAGTTCAAAAAAGTAACTTTTCCAAGCTCTGCCTGAAGTACAGGGAACACTCCACACTCATTTGTAAACCTTCCTGGTGTGTGTGTGTGTGAATGCTTATATATATATATATCTGTTTTGTTAATCACAGTTACATATATCTATATCTATCTATCTATCTGCACATGCACACAAACGCACACACACATTCACAGCTGTTCTGTGCCTGACTCCCTGCCTTTGAGACGAAGACCTCCTAGTGGGGCAGGAGGACCAATGTTCAATCCAACTCACGGGCAACAATGAGACTGTGAGTGTTTCGAACCCGCTGTTGGGTGTGCTGATTGATGGCCAAGCAGGAATATGGCCCAGCCTGATTCAGCTGCACCTTGGGGAGCTGCAGGACAGGCAAGGAGGGCACGTAGAGGTCCTGAGTATCTGCCACGTTCCAGTAGATCTTTGCCGGGGGCTCAGATGGCGCCAGGCACGTTAGGTTCACGGTACTGTTCACCAGCACAAAATGCCCTGCGCTGGAGTCTCGGTCCGACGATGAGACTGTAATCATCGGGGTCTCTGGGCCATCTGGGAGGAATCAAAAAGACACAGCCATGTCATACTGCACCAGTGTAGTGTCTCTTTCTGAGATAGAAAACAGACACAGCAAGGAATCCGCCTGTCAGGCCTTAACTGCAGTGTCCCCACCTCCTCCTGACAGCTTTGGTTATCCAGGTTGTGACCTCACAGACGAATGCGGCCATTCAAATTGATGGAGTGGCCGTTTAGCTACAGAAAGGCGGTGTTATGGTCTGCTGTGTTGCCCAGGCACTGGGGAAAATGCAGCAAAGCCAGTTTTGCATGGCTTCTCCTCCGCTTGTGGCTGGGATGCTTGCCTTTCCTCCCTGAGAAGCATGGAGAAACGGCTACCCGAGCCATTGGCCGCAAGCACACCCTGCAATTTTGCAGGGTGCATTCCCAAGGACGGAGAATCAGTGTGCAAAAGTAGGGCTTGCACTCCTATGAATAATTAGGACTGTATATACACCATACATTTAAAGCACATTCCCCTCCCGAAGAATCCTGGGAAGTGCAGTTTACTCCTCACAGAACAACAATTCCCAGAACCCTTAACAAAGTAATTCCCAGGATTCTTTGGGGGAAGCCATGTGCTTTAAATGTATGATGTGTTCACAGCCTCAGACTATCTGATCTTCGGGGACAGGGGCATAGCACAGTGGTAGAACATCTGTTTTGCATGCAGAAGGCCTGTTTTGCATGCAGAAGGCTTCTCCAGGTGGGGCTGGGAAAGACTCCCTGTCTGAAATCCTGGAGAGCTGTTGCCAGTCCGTGTAGGCAATACTGAACTAGAAGGACCAAGAGTCTGACTCAGAATAAGGCAGCTTTCTACATTCCTATGCAGCCTGGAGCAAAAGCTGCCTGGGAACAGGATAGATATGTGAATAGTCCTATGCCACTTCGCCCTTAAAACAACCAATCAACTTCCTCTACTCTGGAGTTTTCAGATCCATTTGCAGCTGCTGGTTCAAATGAGGGCCACAGTACACATTATGCAAAGATGAACATAATCACTTAAGAAAAGACCAGCTGGCTCAGACTAAAGGCACATTTAGTCCAGTATTCCATTCTCACAATGGCCAACCAGATGATTCCGGGAAGCCCATAGGTTGGGCATGACAACCTCCCCTGTTGTTTGTCACCGAACAACTGAAATTCAAGGAAGAATACCCACCTCCTCTTTTTATCATCACAACGACTCTGTGAGTTGGGCTAGGTTGAGACACGGTGACTGGCCCACCCAGTAAGTTTTGTGGCTAAGCAGCAATTTGAACCTGGATCTCTGCTGTTTACATCCAACACTCTAACTACTATGCGACATGGCCTCAGAATAGAAAAACTGTTGTCTCTAGTGTGTACTCACAGTAGACAGTGAGGTTAGCAGTGCCGGTCCCATTGCTGAAAGGGTTGGTGATGGTACAGGTGTAGACACCGGCATCAGTACGTAGCGGGCGTCTGATCTGCAAGGAGCCAGCTGAGCGCAGGTATCGGGGATTTTCATCTAGGTTCTGCCCATCCTTGGTCCAGGAGATAGAGCCTCGGACAGGGGTGCAGTTCAGGGACACTGAGCTGTCTCCTTCTGTCACCTTCGCAGATGGTGGGGTCACAGACACATTGCCTACCTCCTCTGAGAAAACGTACAGGAATGGGATTTGTGAGCTGCCCCAGTAGGATTGCTCTAGCCCAGAAACAGGCAATGTGCAGCCCTCCACATATTGTCAGACTATAACTCCCACCAGCGCCAGCCAGCAATGGTCAGGGATGCTGAGCGTTGTAGTCCAACAACATCTGGAGGGCACCATCCTGGCTACCCCTCTTCTAGCCACTAACTCCCACTTCCTTCCCAGATGGAGCAGTGAACATAGGAGACCTGCCTCCCACCTCCCTTCTACATAGACACGCACACGCTTCTTGAGCCCCATAAACAGCCCCCACCCAATGTCAGGCATGTGCAGAATACAGATTTAAGCAGAATTCTCCCAAACTAGGTTTGGAAAAGAAATACAGGGCCTTGTTGCACCGTGCCGCAAAAGGAGAGTCTGGTTTTATGCTCTCTGTAAGGAGAGCCAAGCTGCACAAGATTCTTCCCAAAGTCTAATGAAAATCTGAGCTGAAGAAGAACTGATGGCTTCCCTGGCTGGCAAAAGTTTTGTGTAGCCAGCAGGGCTGGCGCCAGAGGCCTGGCCCCTGCTGCCATCTTGGTTGATGGCAGGTATGCGTATGTGTAGCACGCGTGCATACCATCAACCAAGATGGCGGCAGAGGTATCAGCCCCTTAGGGAAGTCTCAGCTGCCATCTTGGTTGATGGCAGGCATGTGCACATAGCGCGGGCAGCATTCATTTCAAGGGAAAGGTAAGTAGGTGTGGCGTGCGTGCGGGTGCCAGGGCAGATGCCCAAGGGCATGCATGGCCATGGCCATGGTGGCCAGGAAAGAGGGAAAGGGAGAGACAGATTGGCAGCTGGAGTTCATGTGCCAGAAGATGCATGGCCAGCCATGCCTCATTGCACTGAACACAGAAATTGTAAGAGGCTACAGGGCAAAAACTGAAGTTGGGGGGGGAGCTCAGTGGAGGATGGTCTATTAGGGCAAATGAGGCACTGCCCCACAAATCTCAGTCTGCCCCCAGCCAGCCCCCACTTGTCTACCTAGTAAACAACCAATCCAGAGGGTGGCACTGCCTGTCAGCTTTTTCCAACTTAGTTTCAGTTTTGCCCTTGTAGAACTCATTAGGGGGGAGGAGGAGGAGGAAGGGGGGAAACCTAGAATTAGGCTGCGCACACACCATACATTTAAAGCACATGGCTTCCCTCAAAGAATCCTGGGAAATGTTGTTTGTTAAGGGTGCTAGCGGCTCTGTGAGGGATAAACTACAGTTCCCAAGATTCTTTTGGGGTGGGGGAAACCATACATTTCCAATGTATGGTGTGTACCGCCTTATTTGGCTCTGCCTGTCATTGGCTTTGGCTCCACCTGCTGTTGGCCTCCCTGCCTTCCGCCCTACCAGTCCCAATGAGCACCAGCCACTGTTGGGGGAGCCTAGCCAGCGTGGCAAATCTGCAAGGCTTCCTCACTCTTGGCTTTTGCCTCTGCAGCCCAAGGCTGGACTGGTCTCTTAATTATCCCTCTTGAAAAAGAGAAGAATGCAAAGGCGAATAAGTGGGTCGTTTTTCTGAGTCTTGGACTAGCTCAGGGGGAAAAAAAGATCAGAGCTCCTCTGGTTTTTGTTTTGTGTTTTTTGCTTGACTCAGTTAATCCAAGATGAGCATGGGAAAGCTTGCCTGTCTCTAGGGCAGAGTACATGAAAATAAGTCTGCTGCTGGAAGAGCAGAGCCTTTAGTAATGCATGCATAACAGCATGTGGGCTGCTGATCCTTAGTAAGGGAACTGAGCAAACATGCAAACATGACCCTCTTTTCATACAATGAAATGTTAGAGGACATGTTGGCAAAAAAAAAAAAACCACCCTCAACTGCTATGTGTGCAGCACCAGCACACCAGCACATTGCATACAGGCAAGGCTAGGTGTGCTGACATTGCACAAGGAAACTGGGCAACCTGCTTTCAGTGAAATTGACATTGTCTACAGTGCTGCTGGTGTCTGGTTTTCTGTGGTCACATTTTCATAAGCCTGAAGTGGGGGCAATCTGAAGACCAGAGGAGGCAGGATCCAGGCAGCGCTGCCTTTAGATGATTCGAGTAGGGGCCCAGAAGCAGCCCCCAGCTGTTCCTCCTAAGTACCCCAGTCATTTCCCTTTCTTGCCACACAGTCTGTCCTGACCCCAATAGGGCCACATTCATATCATAAGGGCGGCGAAGAAGTTTCACTTCGCTGCCTCTATCAGGACATCTCTCTGCCGCCCTGCAGAGCTTTTTAGGGTTGTACGAGGACTCTTACATTCTGGTCCTCAAGATACTATTGAAACATCTGAAGCTCGCTGTAACGACATCGCAGGGCACTTCCAAAATAAAATCGCATGCATCCGTAGGGACCTAGACTCCGATGTTATGACAGACGAATCCATTGAAGTGTCCAGAACACGGTCTTGTCTTTCATTATTGGATGAGTTTCAGTTGGTGCAGCTTGAGGAAGTGGACAAGGTACTTGGATTGGTGCGGGCGACCACGTCTGCTCTAGATCCTTGTCCATCTTGGCTAGTGAAGGCTAGCAGGACTACTACCACCGGCTGGGCCAAGGAAGTGATAAATGCCTCCTTGAGTGAGGAAGTAGTCCCTAGTAGCCTCAAGGAGGCAGTAGTAAGACCTCTCTTAAAGAAACCTTCCTTAGACCCAGATGACCTGAACAACTATAGACCGGTGGCGAATGTCCCCTTTTTGGGCAAGGTTCTGGAGCGGGTGGTTGCCGGTCAGCTCCAGGTGCTCTTGGATGAGACCGATTATCTGGATCCGTTTCAATCCGGTTTTAGGCCTGGTTTTGGCACTGAAACAGCCTTGGTCGCCCTGTATGATGACCTTTGTCGGGAGAGGGACAGTGACTCTGTTGATTCTCCTTGATCTCTCAGCGGCGTTTGATACCATCGACCATGGTATCCTTCTGGGGAGACTCGCGGAGTTGGGAGTTGGAGGCACTGCTTGGCAGTGGTTCCGCTCCTACTTGGTGGATCGTCACCAGAAGGTAGTACTTGGGGAACATTGCTCAACTCCTTGGACTCTCCATTGTGGAGTCCCTCAGGGGTCGGTTTTGTCCCCCATGCTTTTTAACATCTACATGCAGCCTCTGGGTGCCGTCATCAGGAGTTTTGGAGTGCGTTGCCACCAGTACGCTGATGACACGCAGCTCTATTTCTCCTTTTCATCTTCTACAGGTGAGTCTGTGGATGTGCTGAATCACTGCATGACCGCGATAATGGACTGGATGAGAGATAATAAACTGAGACTCAATCCAGACAAGACTGAGACACTGTTGGTGAATGCCTTCCCTGCCCAGATGGTGGATGCTTACCCTGTTCTAGATGGGGTTACACTCCCCTTGAAGGAACAGGTTCGTAGTCTTGGGGTTCTTTTCGATCCTTTCTTGTCTCTGGAGGCGCAAGTGGCCACGGTGGCAAGGAATGCATTCTATCACCTTCGGTTGGTAGCCCAGCTACGCCCCTATCTGGACAGGGATGACCTCGCCTCACTTGTTCATGCTCTGGTAACTTCTAGGTTGGATTACTGTAATGCGCTCTACGTAGGGCTGCCCTTGAAGACAGTTCGGAAGCTTCAGCTAGTGCAAAACGCAGCAGCCAGACTGCTGACAAGGACCAGCCGGTCAGCGCATATAACACCTGTTCTGGCCCGTTTGCACTGGCTACCTATTTGCTTCCAAGCCAGATTCAAGGTGCTGGTTTTGACCTATAAAGCCTTACATGGCGTGGGACCGCAGTATCTTGTGGAACGCCTCTCCCGCTATGAACCGACCCGGTCACTTCGCTCAGCGTCTAAGGCCCTCCTCCGGGTACCAACCCATCGGGAAGCCCGGAGGACAGTTACTCGATCTAGGGCCTTTTCTGTAGTGGCCCCCGAATTGTGGAATAGCCTCCCCGAAGAAATACGCCTGGCGCCGACGCTTCTATCTTTTCGGCGCCAGGTTAAGACCTGGCTATGCTCCCAGGCATTTTAAAGCATTTAATGTTACAATTTTAAATCTCTTTGTTTCAGTTTATTTATTGTGATATTTTGTATTTCTGTACTTTTAATCTTTTGTACACCGCCCAGAGAGCTATTCGCTATGGGCGGTTTAAAAATGAAATAAAATAAATAAAATAAATAAAAATAAATTTTCCCGCTTTAAACAGTTATGGCTCCCCCCCAAAGTATCCTGGGAAGTGTAGTTCGTGAAGGGTGCTGAGAGTTGTTAGGAGACTCCTATTCTGGCCCATTATCCCAGGTGCAGTGGAGGATTCTGTCCTCTCGGCAGTGTTGAAGGAAAATTTAACTGCCAGTCCAGTCAGCTTCCGTACATGGAATGGGGAGAGGGGATTGGGCGCCATCTTGTCCTTTGCCTCAGGTGGCAAATTTCCTTCAGCCGACCCTTGACAGAATGCTGGGGGTAGCAAAGTGATGGGGAAGCTCCGGACTGCAGGCCAAATGAGGCTGGCCAGCCCTCCCCCATTTGGCCCACATTGCCATTTGGTGCAAGCCATATCCTATACCTGCACTATGCAAAAAGAGGTCACCTGATGTCATTGTGGTGTCAGGTGACTGACAGGTAGATGGCCCCACTCACCTGTCAAATTTGGCCTGCGGACAACCAGGGAAATAAGGATCTAGTCTGCTGGCCAAATCCAGTTCCCCACCCAGGTGTAGCAAGACAAAAGAGTTCTAAACAGGGGCAGTTGACTAGCCAAGCTAGGAGCCTCTTCCTGCTTCCTTTTTAATATAGGCCACATCTGCACCATACATTTAAAGCGCTATGATACCATTTTAAATGGTTTCCCCCAAAGTATCCTGGGAACTGTAGTGAAGAGCACTGAGAGTTTTCAGGAGACCCCTCTTCCCCTCACAGAGCTACAATTCTCAGAGTGGTGGAACAATCAATCACCCTTCTGAGGAAACTCAACTCTGGGAACTGTATCTCTGTGAGGGGAACGGGGGTCTGCTAAGAAATCCCAGCACCCTTCACAAACGGCACTTCCCAGGATTCTTTGGGAGGAGCCAAGACTATAAAAGTCATAAGTACTTTAAATGCATTATGTGGATGGGGCTGTAGTTTCAGAGGCTGGAGGCAAAGAAAAGGGGCTCAAGAAAGGGACTCGCACGTCAAAAGTGTTAAAACTCAGTACTCACCATACACCCTGACAGCGATGTTGCCCTTCTGTACCACACTCCCTAGCGGGGAGATCTCCACTGTGTAGAACCCAGAATCCGAGGTGGTCACTGCTGTGATATTGAGGTTGCCGAGCACAGGGTTCACCCTGAAGTGAGGCCGGAAGCTGGGAGCCACCACCACAGTGAAATTGGGGCTCAAATACCCCATTGCTAAAGTGGTGGTATTCTTCCTCCAGATAATGGTGGTTTGGATCTGAGCGGGGGGTAAGGAGAATGGGATGGGAAGGGAAAGAGAATCCCCCACTTGTACAACCAGGGGGGATGAAGGGAGAGCAAGGAATAAAGGGACTGAACATGGAGGGAGAAAGAGAGAGAGATGTTTTTGTTTTAGTCAGCGTGGTGCAGCGGCTTGTTGAACCAAGACTCAGGAGACCCAGTTTCAAGTCCCCACTCGGCCATGAAGCTCACTGGGTGACTTTGAGCCAGCCACTTACTCTCAGCCTTACCTACCTCACAGGGGTGTTGTGAGGGTAAAGGACCAAACTACCATTACACAGGGCTAGTATTGGGGTCCATTAAGAACGTAAGAAGAGCCTGCTGGATCAGGGCAAAAGGCCCATCTAGTCCAGCATCCTGTTCTCACAATGGCCAACCAGATGCCCATGGGAAGCCCGCAAGCAGGACCTGAGCGCAAGAGCACTCTCCCCACTTGAGATTCCCGGCAACTGGCATATTGCCCCCTATTGACTAGAGGTTAACATTAAAGGACAATAAATCATAAGAGCATAAGAAGAGCCCGGCTGCTGAATCAGGTCAATCTAGTCCAGCATCCTGTTCTCACAGTGGTCGACCAGATGCCCCAAATGGGAAGTCTGCAAACAGGATCTGAGTGCAACAGATTTCTTCATTTACTGACTGCATTTGTATGACCACACAACAACATGTGCTATTTGGATGGCTCACAAAATTATGCTTAAATTATGTGGTGAAATGGAAGGAGAGGTCCTAAATAAAATCCATGAGCCCCACTGCCAGAGTACAGTGCCCCTTCCCCCATTTTAGCCTTCTAAGAACAGCAGCAAAGAGAGGCAGTCCCCCAAAGTTAGGGAGCTGTGCCTTTTCTTGTGCCACCCCATATAAACAACTGAATAAATATCAAGTTAGTTTTGTTATTTAATGTATTTATTTGCATTTTTTTAATTATTATTATAGGGAGCAGGGCGTTGTTTGTATTTTCAGGCACCAACAAGTCTTAGGTATCTCTTCCTTGCCCCCCCCCACTTTGCAATTTACATTTGTTGTTATCCCAAGTCAACAATAACTTGAAGCAATAACTCAATAACTTCTGTTATTGACACACAGAACAGATCTCCTAGATCAGCCTTCGCCAACCTCCAGATATTTTGGATTACAACTTCCTCTAGCTTCAGGTATGGGAGATACAGACTTTATCCTAGATAAAGACAATAGCCTTTTTGTGAGTTTTCAAAAGATGACAGAGATATCTGATTTATTTATTTAGCAAATGTAAAAGTCTTTTGTTGCCTTTGCGTGCAATGACCCTGCCGCCAAACTCTCTCTTTTTTAAACAGGTCTTGTAGGATTTGTGCTTCGAAAACCTGCTAAACCTGTTTGTTTGGAGAGGATGATGGGACAAAACAAATGGATGCATACATCACAGAAAACAATGCCTGTCATGCAACCTTCAATGCTCTCTCTCTCTCTCTCTCTCTCTCAAAAAAAGAAACCTATAGCCTATGTACAGCTTTAATTCCTAATTAGCTCGAATTAATGTTATGTAGCCATGAACAATAATACTAAAGCTCAGTCCCAAAGTTTTCCAACAGCTGCTTTAAATTTGCATACGTTTACATAATTTAAATTTCAAGTTAATTTAACTTGATAGGGAAGGCCTTTCAAAATGGGCCCCTGACTAGCCAGGGCAGGGGCCAGCAGACTTCTATAGTCTCCTCACCGCCTAATACATGCCGTTCATTTGTACCGTAATAGTGACACGTCGTTTTATTTCTGTATTAAAGGTATTCATACCACACCCTTTAGCCAAAAAAGGCTCCTAGAGAGCTTTCAAATAAATCAGTAGTAAGACAGTTCCTAACCTCAGGCTTACAATTCTAAAAAGACACAGCACATGAGGAAAAGGAAACGAGAAGGGGAAGGAAAAAAATAAGTTCATCTCCCCGCTCTTAAAGGTACATTTCTTATGACATATAGTTCTGTCTGTGCAGATTCCAGCTGACTAGCATAGTAGCAATTTCCTGGAAGCACTCCCCAGAACCACCCCAGATGAGATTTGGGAGCAGAGCAGCTGACACCGTCTGGGCCAAGCAGGCAGGGCTGGTCCTGCCACACAGCTTTCCCCTCAGACAGCAAAATAGGAGGCCAGTGAATCTACACCGGCTCATGAGCTGCAGCCTTCTCACACAGCTGACTTGACAGGCGCTTATCTGCATCCAGACAAAAAGCCCTCGCCTAACATATTTAGCCTATAGACTGTGGCCTGTACTCCATGAAGCCTGCCCCAGCCCTGCAATTTCCCTAACCTGCTCCCACTGCAGCTATCGGAGACCACACAGAAGGAAGCCCAGGGGAGGTGGGAATCCAGAGCAGGATGTTTCTTACCAAGAGCAATTGACATGTTTATTTTATTAAATTATTTAATCAATGTGTATCCCATCCTTTCTACCACAGGGGCCCAGGGCAGCACCAAAGAAGACAACCGGCTCAGAGCACAGGTAAAATCGGAGGACATCTCATGGTCCTCTTTCTGACCTCGCTCCCCAGGTTGGAGTTGCCTGGCTCACAAATACAGGCTTGGCCCTTTCTGCATTCGAGAAGCAACCAGAGGGAGCGTTTCTTGGATAGCAACTTTGCAAAAGGAACGAGGGAGCCATGAGAGAATCACGAAAATAGTCATAGAGGCACTGGAGAATGCATGTACACCTTTACTATCCCGATATGAGCATTCAGTACCGATAGGGATTCAACAAATAAAGTACACATAAGTAGTACATGTACTGGCTGCACACCTCTGCTCAATGCATCATTGGTGTTAAGTATGAAGGGGTCTGTAGGTATGCTAGTAGGGATTCCTCCATGCGGACAGAACGTGGCTTGACCAGGATTCTAGGAAGCTGCCTTATACAGAGTCAGACCATTGGTCCATCTAGCTCAGGATTGTCTGCACCAGAGATTATCTTTGGCCCTCCAGATGTTCCTGGACTGCAACTCTCATCATCCCCAGCCATTGGTCATACTGGTTGGGGCTGATGGGAGTTAAGAGTCCAGAAACATCTGGAGGGCCAAAGGTTCCCCATCCTTGGTTGACACTCCACACCAAGGGTGGGGGAACACCTGTCAGCCTGAAGGCATTATACTTGGCAGGAGAACCACATCTCAAAATCTGGAGAAATGTGAATTTTGAAAGATGGCTGTGTTATGGTTCACGTATTGTTTCGGAAAGTGTGAATGAGGCAGGTTCACCTTGCAATGTGAACCGAACCAGATTTCTCCCCCATCCATACCCAGAAGCCTTCTCTTTCCCTTTGTTTGCCTATAGCTGGGCCAAGAATATAAAACTCACAAGCTTAAGAACCAGTGGGAATGGAAAAATAAGTCAGTTTTGGTTTTCTCATTTTTTCCACTCCTAAATTCTATTCTCCAGGTTTCCGCAGCAATTGGTGTGGATCCTCATGAAAATTCTTCACCAATTTAGTGCTAATTTCTCCTAACAAACACATTTGGGGCTGCAGTTCTGACTGATATACACACCTTTGCAAGCGATTTCTCCCATCATAATGTATTTTTGTATGTTATTTTCTCAAATATATTCATTTTTTATGCACACCTTCCCCTAAAAATATGCATTCTTGTAAACATTGGTTGGCGAACTGCATCTCAAAATTCGGATAGGTGTGAATTTTGAAGGATGACTGTGTTTTAGTTTCTCATATTGCTTTGGAAAGTATGAATTTGACACATTTGGCTTTAAATGCAAACTGAATCAAATTTCTCCCCCATCCCAAAGAGCTGGTCTTCCCTTTTTGAAGCTTGTGACACAAGTCACTGCAATATTCCAGTGTTCCCTTCAGTTTGGGGAGGTTCGTGGTGGCATTGTGACCTTCTCTCCCCCCTTTCTCCCGTTTGGCCGATAATATGGGAGATGATGCAACAAACAACTTCTCTCAATATTCAAGTCCTTCCCCTTCTCATTTCCTTCCACAAGCCCTTTTATTGTCTGTCAACACTACTGAGAGGACAGCAACAACATACTCGGATTTATTTGCCCAGTCTAATCCGGACCCTTCTTTTCCATCTCCAGCTCTTTGAAACCATCCATATAACAAACCCCGGGTCGGCGGGGCCTGCAGGTCTGAGCCCTTGTAAATTAAAAGCTGAACAACAGCATCGGCCACACGCCAGGGGCTGCATTAGCGGGAGTTGAGTGAGGAGAGCTGGGAGGCAGCAGGGGGGGACGACAGGGGAAGATGGATGGAAATTGGCTCAGTGGGAGCCCAGCATCCACCACAGGCTGTAATGGATGGGCCGGCTCCCTGTGGGGAAAGAGAGTGGGGCATGGATGGGAGCAGGCCATAAATCTAACAGGAGGGGGTGGGTAGGTGGGCATCAAGGTTCCTCTGCGCTAGTCTGTTCTCTAAGGTGGCAGCAGGGGGCTGATGTGAAGGTGGCCATCTTTTCTCATTCCTTTTCGCTTAACAAAACTGAAAGGCCCTGGGCCTTTTCGTAGTGATGTGCCAGGCAGAAATCAACAGGGGAAGCGTCACCTGGAATGAAGATGCTGTGATAAGATTTCTGCCTGTCATGTGGTCATTAAAGGCGCTGGCCCTCTCGTCTCCCTTACTGAGGTGGCAACGAAGGGGCTGGAGGTTGGACAGAGTGGAGAGCTGGCAGTTTGGAATATTGTTCTCTCGCACACAAACACTCCATCCAGTACCGCTTAAGGTGTATTTGACCCTGTGCTAGTATTTCATAACCCAGGGTAGCCAATGCAGTAGCCTTCAGATGTTTTTGACTACTGTTCCTATCGGCCCCAGTCAACATGGCCAATAGTAAGAGATGATGGGAGTTGTATTCCATAACATGTGGAAGGCAGCGTGTTAGCTACCCCTGTCATCACCATTTTTAAAACTATGGTTTGTTGCTCCACACTGGGAGGGCATGGGCAGTGAAATCCTGTAGGGTGCGCATGAAGCATCATTTGTATGTTTTATCATGTACACAGGCCTTCCTCATCTTGGCACCCTCCAGATGTTTTGGATCACAACTCCCTTCAGCCCCAGCCAGGACAGCACATCTGAGACCACCAAGTTGGGGAACACTGCTGTATATGCTAATGGCAAACTAAGGTGCCGAGTTATGAGGGCAAAAAGAGAACTACCAAGAAGCCAGAAAGAGACATCAGAATGCTTGGGGGAACCCCAAGGTTTGTAGAAGGAGGGAGCAAAAATCTATAGGGGAAAAAATATTTAAGGGGCAAAATGACACCACCATGAATCCACCCCTCCCTCCAAACAACCCCATGAGAAGAACTGAGCTTGCTCGGGGGCCATTGGATGCTGAGTGTCAACGGGGATGGTGCGGGGGGGGGGAGGGAGAGATGGAATGGAGTATTATGAAAGAAGACATGGCTGGCGAGATGGAAGACGGAGCAGGAATAGACTTTTCAAGTCATTTTACTTACATTACCTCAGTCATCTTAGCTCTGTGAGGATGGTCAGCATAATTATGCCCCACACAACCGACAAGGTTGCTGAGAAGCAAAGACTGAGAATAGCAGCTAGTTGAAGGCCACTTCATGGCTGAGGTAGATGCTGGACCACACACACTTCCCAGCTCACACAGTTTACCCTTTGATCCTCCCTGTTCCTACTCAGAAGCAAATATCAGACTGCAATGCGTCTTACAACCCAAATTAGGAGACGGAAGCCTTTGTCACTTTCCTGCTGTCAACTCTACAGACAGCTTATTCTTACTCCCAAAGTTAACAAAAGGTAGATTACAGATACATCATTGGGATGCAATTCAGGCATTGTTAATCTGCAATTGAGTTAGAGGCGCAGGGCCGCGCATGCCCCCATCGCTTTCCACTCAACTTGGCCGCATTTAGCAACAAGGTCTGAAGGGGTCTTGTAAGTATGATCTAGTGAGCATGCTTACAAAGCCCCCTTCAACCCTGCCACTGAATGCAGCAAGGTTAAGTGTGGAGAGGGCAGGCCCAGTGGCCTCACGCTTCCAGCAAGATTACAGATGAATAATGCTTGCATGAAAAAAAATGAAACCAACCTTGAAGAAACTCTCACAAACATTCTGCAGGAAAATACGGGTCTTGGCGTGGGACTCCAATTCCCATCAACCCCAGGAAGCATAGCCAATTGGCAGATTGATGGGAGTTGCACTCCAGCAACTTCTGGAGGGGCACAGGTTCCCTATGCCTGGCTTGGAGGCCTTCTTGCGACATGCATCCCACCCTCCCAGCACAAATCAGGAGCATCCCCCTTGAGAGGTCCAGAGGGGAAAAAACAGAAATATTTGGGGGGAAACGTGCTGTTGTTTTTCATTTGGGGGGGAGCCTTTGAGGGGAAAAGGGGGGATGGGTTTTCCCGCTAAAATTTGCCAGGTTTTCCCCCCCAGGCCTTCACATTTCAATCCCCCTCAGATGATTCCTCAGGAATGGCAGGGAAGGTGTGTTTCATAGTGGGAGAGTCAGAATGAGCATGACATGACTTCTGGGACAGCATGAGACCATTTCATACATGGTATCACTTTAATTATATGCCTGAACAGGGTTGGCACCAGGCATGACTGGACCCATGGGCACCAGCCTGCCCTGGGCCTGTTGTGCCATAGCCCAGCACACACACCCCACACAGAGGCAGCATGGGGCTAACAATCCTGCCCGCGTGCCCCACCTACCTCTCGTGTCATGAGTATGACAGACACACATAGCGTGCAAGCCTGCCATCAACTAAGATGGTGGCGGGGACGTCTTGGGTGATGGCAGGCATGTGTGCACACCATGCACGGCATTTACATTGATGGGAGAGGTAGATGGGGAATGTGGGTGGGCTTGTTGAAGTCCACACTGTCTCTATTGGGGGAGTGCCTGGGAGGTCCCTCTTCATGATCTGTGGCAAAAGTGGGTTGCAGGACCTGACACTGCCATGGATCACAGAACAGGAACGCCATCCTCCCACCCTCTTGGCTGCAGGGGCTGTTTACCAGGGCCCAGCCTGGCTGCCCTCTGGCGCTAGCCCTGTGCTCAAAATCCAACACCCCCCAAACCTAGTCAAAATGATCTGAGTTTTGCCAACAACTCTGCAGCCTACTTTCCACAAGGGCATTGTTACTGTGGACTAGAAGGTCAAAGCATGGGATGGGAAAAGATCCCAAACGAGTTTTTGGGGGGATGGGATTTGGTGTGTGTTTGTGTGTGGAGGCCAATGGAGGAGAATGTTAGGCTACAGATTACCACCGCTCAGTGCCACACGCTACATCTGCACTATTTAAAGCAATATTATACTGCTTTATGTTTTTATTATTAAATTAATTTTTATTTAAAGGGAGAAAATGTCAAACTCAGAAAGAAAGAAAGAAAGAAAGAAAGAAAGAAAGAAAGAAAGA
This sequence comes from Rhineura floridana, assembly GCF_030035675.1. Taxonomy (NCBI): domain Eukaryota; kingdom Metazoa; phylum Chordata; class Lepidosauria; order Squamata; family Rhineuridae; genus Rhineura; species Rhineura floridana. Next base: position 28,136,653 of record NC_084494.1, on the reverse strand, counting down.
AAGAAAGAAAGAAAGAAAGAAAGAAAGAAAGAACTGAATTATATTATACCATTTTAAACAGTCATGGCTTCCCCCAAAGAATCCTGGCAATAGTAGTTTATTAAGAGTGCTGAGTTGTTAGGAGACCCCCATTCCCCTCAACAGAGTTACAGTTCTGCATTCCCTGGGAAGAGGGATGGATTATTAATCCACTCTGAGAACTAGAGCTCTTCGGAGGGAAACAGGAGGTCTCCTAACAACTCTCAGCACCCCTGACAGACAACAGTTACCAGAATCCTTTGGGGGAAGCCATGACAGTTTAAAATGTTGTAATACTGTTTTAAATATACGGTGCAGATGAGGCCTTAGTTAGTCAGAGCAAGTGTGGTGCAGTGAATAGAACAGTGGTCCAGGCAAGGAGACCTGGGTTCAAACGTCTGTCCAGTGACAATATCTCCTGCGTGGCCACTAGGCAAGTCACTCCTGATCTCAACCCAAAACCCCTCCTTTGGTTGTTGGCAAGCTAATCTCATACAGCAGGTGTGGGGAACCTTTGGCCCTTCAGTTGTTGCCAAACTACAACTCCCATCAGCACCAGTATGCGTGGCTGATAGCCAGGGAGGATGGGAGTTCTAGTTCAGCAACATGCAGAGGGCCAAAGGTTCCCCAGACCTGCCACAGAGGAAGAGGGGGAGACTAACATGATATATACAAATAACTCTTCCCAATTTGGAAAGTGATCAAACTGGAAAAAAACAGCATTAAAATAGGATGGCCATATGTCTGACTTGAAGAGATGTCAGAGGACAGCCCTCTGTTTGAGCGACCTATATTTGAAGGGTTGCCTGTTTATAAAAGATAAAGAACCCTATGAAGGGGGAATCAGTGCGCTTGAAATTGCCCATCAACAGCGCCTGAACACAGCAGGCAGTGCTACAGGCACACAGGTCATCTGATCACAGCTTTTCCCACCATAGCGAGATGTATTTTTATTTAAATTCTAGTGATCATTGCCAAATTGGCATCTCTACATATATATATTCACATATGCAAACTGGTGTCCTGTTTCGGCCTCTCTCTTTTGGGCAACGCATTTCCTCTTTCTTGATATGTTAAGTAGCCACCCTGTTTGAGACAGCAACGAAGGGGTTCAAATCACCACGCAAATAGTTACAACCGGAATCCTTTAAATCCGAGCATTTCCTAATCAGGGAAAACATCAGAGATACAATTATGACTCCTGAAAAAGTCAGCCAGGTTTTTCATTTCTCTCAAACTCAGTTTCTTCCTCTAGGTAGGTTATTATAGGTTGCGTGTTCAAGGGCGCTAGGAAGAGCGCATCGGGGCAGCTATCCCCCTTTCTGATTGCAACTGTTAAAACTGCCCCAGAAGCATCCCCTGAATTGAGGAGGGGCTAAAATGTGGGAGAAGAGGCCTTTTCCTGTGCCATTACTGCAGGCCTCTGTGGCCATCAAGTTCAATGCAACCTGTGGCAGCATGCTAAGGCTCTGGCTTTTGCTGTCTACCGGAGACCGCAAAACAAAGGGGAGGGTGGAGAGTTGTAGCACATAGCAGGTCCAAAGGTGGCACGCACGTGCCCATTGGGACTGGTAGGGCAGAAGGCAAGGAGACCCACAGTAAGCAGAGGCAGTGATTCGTGGGGCCGCCAGAGCCAGTGACAGACAGACCTTACTAACTCTAGTGTTGTCTCCATCCTCTTCCTTGACAAACTCTACAAAGGCAACACAGAGACGAAGGGGGAGGAAACTATCACAGCCAGTGCCACCCCCTGGCCTGGTTGCAAGTAAGAAGGCAGGCAGGCACTGGCCGAGGGGAGAGACTGTGTCTGGTGGGGCAGTGCCCCATTTGCCCTAATGGAGCATCCTCCACAAGACTCCAACAGGATGGGCTCCATTCGGCTCCGCGGGCTGCAAGTTGCACAGGTGGCTTTAACGGGTGTACAGCACGGTGGCTTTTCAAACAAGGGCTCGCTGTGCAATCCTGCCGCAAGAGGAGAAGTGGCACTTGACCATTTTTTCCCCTTGCCCCTCAAATGTTAACAGAAGACAGAGGCTTGTTCTGCATGAAACCTGGCACTCGTAGCAAGATAGGCCCGACACCGGCCAGTATTTCCCTTTATTACCTGGCCCTCCGGGGAAAGGGGGGGGGGAGAGCATCTTAACCATATTAAGATGCCCTGGACAGATCCTCTCTCCGTCCCCAATACAGCTCAAATTCTCTCAGGTATCAACAAGATCAGACTTGATTGTTTGGAGGAGGAGGAAGGGTGGGGAGAAAGGGAAAGGAACCCTAGAGCAAATTTCTCCGACTCACCCAGCAGTGACAGAACCCAGCCGATCAGGGTAGGAGACAGACAGGTGCCGGAATGCCAGTAAGCCATGCCAGGCTGCCCCAACGGGGCAAGGAGGAGGCGTAATATGGGTTGCTGGCTCTAGGAAGGACTCTCTCAACTGAGCGCCACAGGGAAGAACCATTTGGTGTTGCCGGAAGGCAGGTGTCACTAGGTAGCGGAAGAAGTGGCAAGGCCCAGGAGGAGACCTGATCTTCCTCCTCCCCCCACCACCCAGGGGAGGGATGACAATAGCTCAATTATTCGAATCATGCAGCAGGAAAACCTGTTGGACTGTTGCAGGTGGGGAGGAGCGTAAGTGTAAAAGAATCAGTGGCCGAGTTGTCAAGCGTTTCGTAATTGAGGTATGGAATGATTTGGAGCAGGCAGGCACAGGCTGGCGGGGCACAGAGGAGTTATGCAGGGAGCATTCCTGGCAAGGAGTGGCTGCTTAGAAGAATGTTTTCCAATCCTCTGAAGCACGCTATACTCTTGTTGAATTAAAAATGAAGGCACATTCCACAAGCTAAGAAAAAAAAGCCTTGGGGCACAAGAGTACAAACGGCCCCCACACAAGAGGAGCCCACCCTCTGCATCTCTGCAGGCATTGCCAGTGTTTGTGGATGTGCAGCTGTGGCGATCCAATGATCCAATAACATCTGAATGCAGCAGAATTATCCGACCCCAGCAGAAGCTTGGTGGGAATGAGCAAGGGCAACCAGAGACACAGGAGCCAGCTTGTGTGTATTATCATAGATTCATAACTCAAGGAAGGCTACTGGGAGGTCATCTAGTCCACTCTCTGTTCAACCCAGGATGCAACTGCAGCACTGCTGACAGATGACCTGCCAGCCTCTATGTAGATACTTCTAGCGAAAGGAAAGGCCACTACCTTGCAAGACAGTCTGAGAAACAGCTCTTGAAGCTGCTCTTCAAGTTTAGTTAAAATTTGCTTCCCTGCAACTTCCATCCCAAACCTTTTTTTCCCCACGGACCACTCAAAAATTGCTGAGGGTCTTGGCAAACCACCTGATGATTTTTCTGCCTGTTGCAGCAATTGCAATGTGCTGTGTACAACCCTGTAAGATTTTTTAATTGTATTTTTACAGACACGACATGGACCACCTGAATAATGTTCACAGACCACAGTTTGGGAGCCCCTGTTCTAGTTCTATCTTCTGGAGCAAGAAATCATGTCTAGTCCATCTCCTGCATGACAGCCCCTCAGATACCTGAAAGATCGTCTGACCCCTTACATACCCAGTCGATCACCGTGCTCAGCAGGTGAGGGCCTCCTGCAGACACCATCTCATCAGGAGGTCCGTTCTGCACAACATAGGAAGCAGACCTTAAGTGTTTTGGAATTAACTTCCCGTAAATATTAGACAGGCACCATCTCTGTTGTCTTTTTAGCACTTACTGAAGACCTTCTTCTTTCAACGAGCCTTTTAAGTAGAGACCTTTCCCAGTCTGCATCTGTTGGAATGGTTTGAAAAATGATTTTTAAATGTTTTCAAAGATGCTGTGTTTTGAAGATGTTTTTAGTATTTTATCACTTGTTTGCCACCCTGGGCTCCTTTTGGGAGGAAGGGAGGGATATAAAATAAATATTGGAAGCTGGCTATCATGATGTCCCTGCTGAATCTTCGTTTGCTTTGGATCCATTTGAACCCTTCTCTAAAGCACAAGCACACAGGCAGCTTCAAGCTACCAATCTTCGCTCCAATCATGAGCTTGGAACCCACTTCTGACATCATGCATTATGTATGGAACCCTTATTAATGGCGATTAATGGTATCAGAGTTCACCCAGCTATCAGGGACAGGTATACACAACAGGGTTATATACAACTCCCTGGCATAACTCTACAAAACAGGCCTGCAGCAGGGCTTCTCCCTGGCCAAGGAAGGAGTTTGGAGACTGGGTTGCAGTTAAGGGCACAGCACAGAGTTGATTTGACTATGGCTGGACATAATACAGAGGAGAATATATAAGCCTTTTGATTTTAGGAGACACTAGGGATGGGCAAGAATCTTGATTCAGTTCACATTTCAAGCCGCACTTTCTGAAACAATATGAGAACTGAAACTCAGCCATCCTTTGAAATTCGCACTTTGCAGAATTTTGCAGTACAGTTCTCCAGGCAAGTAAAGAGTAAAAAAATGCATGTACTAATCTAATGTGTGCATATAAATGACTGTATTAGTAAAAATAACGCACAAAAGTGCATTATATTTAGGATAATGTGCGTGCATAGAAAACTGTATGTATTAGGAGATATTTGCACTAAAATTTTCATGAGGATTATTTTAACTAAGATTCGCATATTGCTGTAGAAATGTGGAGAAATGGATTTAAGTTTGGAAAAATGAGAAACTGAGAGAACAGAAATGGTCAGGTTTGTGCATCCGTAAGAGGCACCAAGCTTGAATCACCTTTCAAAGCAGACAAGCTGGTTGGGTTAGGTTTGTAGAGTCTCTCTCGTAACCTAGAATTTATGCAAATTGGCAAGTCCGAGGGGAAACGTCGTCACACCAACTGCTGTCGGTCAAATTTTCTTGCAAAATTTCAGAGTAGCTGCTAGGCAACGTTACTAATATTAGGGAACAAACCCTACCCCATTATTTATATATATATACACACACACACATATATATACAGAGAGAGAGAGAGAGAGAGATGGTCTTCTGTTCTGCGCTCTAGATCCTTGAAGCAGAAACTGGTGCTTTCATTACACACATCCTGTTTTCTTATATGACAGGATAGCCAGGACTTAGCTGTTCTTCAGCCACTGGGAAAAAAGATCAGTGTTTGGAGGTCAGTGAGAGAGGTTAGCTGATGGACAGAGACGGAGTAGCGAGGAACAAGATGCTGTGCATATGCTAGGATTCTGTGGGAGCACAGAAAAAGGCCAAAATGTGGTACTGTGCAGAGGTCAGTATCCCAACGATATTACGGGGGGGGGGACTCAACCAAGTTTCTAGCCCTTATGACTGCATGAAAACACATGGGAAATACCTGCTTAAATCACAGAAGGCTAAGGGGCAACGGAGTGAACTTTCCAGGGGTCAGGCACATGCAAAGCTCTCTGTCTGTCCCCCACCCCACCCCCATGCCCAGCAAAACCAAACAGTGCAAAACAGGAAAGATGCTGAACTAGCATTGCTTAAAATTTGCATTATTTATACAGGGCAGACAACTTTAAAAATATGTTTATTTAGCATGGAGTTTATACAGCCCTGGCAGTGACCTGTCTCGTGGGGTTACTGGGAGGGTGAACTGAAAGCTCACATCATAGTTGAACCTTCTGTGTCTTTTGATCCAGGAGGATTCCCAAGGCAGCTTACATTAAATACTATTAAATTGGGGTGCTTTCTTCCCCTACAACTAGGCTTGGTCTGGGGCGCAGCCACTGTGGCTGTTTCTATCCCATCTCACTCACTCACACACACATATCACCCAACTACTGGAAGTTGCCTGGCTGCCTCCTTTGGAATCTCTCCCCATCCTGACTTCAAGAAAGGGAAGGTCAGCATACAGTAAGTGTGCAGCTGGTTCAAATAGGTAGGGCTGCCATTCGTCATCAAGGACCAATTCTCCTAAGCCCCACCCTATTGTGGTCTTTCCAGCACAGGCCAGTTTAGCAAGCAAACAGCCAGAGGTTTGCTACCTCTTAATACTTGCCAAAAATCCTTTGTAGAAGGGGGAAAGAGCGTCAACACTCTGAGGCCTGGAGTGCTTGCAGAGCAAGGGAAAAGATTGCTGGAACGCCAGATGAGAGCAAGAGCTGACCCTTGGAATATAAAACAGAAGGCCCACAACAGAGGGCTTAACAAGAATCCCACATACCTTTGTTGGTTCGTGCCTGCTCTTCATAGAAGCTCTGATTTCAATGTGAATCACTTAAAAGTGAAATCCAAAACTCATCAGGCACCATTTGAAAACATTTTAATCCTCTCTTCTTCATCCTACCAGCTTCCCAACTCTGTAGTGAGATAAATACCAAGAATCCCCACCATAGGCTGTGTCCAACACAAGCATCAATGCAAAGATTCACTTTTGTTGCCTGCAGGTACAATTGGTTACAATGACGGTGATACCAAATGGAAATGGAATGCCTTCAAGTCGATCCTGACTCATGGCGACCCTATGAAGAGGGTTTTCATGGTAAGTGGTGTTCAGAGAGGGTTTACCATTGCCTTCCTCTGAGGCTGAGAGGCAGTGACCGGCCCAAGGTCACCCAGTGAGCTTCATGGCTGTGTGGGGATTCGAACTCTGGTCTCCCAGGTTGTAGTCCAACACCAACTGGGCAGGAATTCAGTTCAGCTACCAAAGAGGCTGATGGGAAATGCAGTTCTTGGTATCAAGAGGACAGAAGTATATTTTTTACCTTGAAATATCCTAGAGATGCTATTTAAATCACAGCAACTCCCCCCCCACCTTGGACTCATATAAATTAGAAAAAAACCCTAAAATAATCATTTTTAGGTAGTGGTATGAGTAATGCTGCAACGGACTAGGCAAACCAAAATCATGGAAGGAGCTATAGACAATGGTGGACTAACTGAGTTATGGAATAAGAGATACCCTAAGTGGACTGAAATATCAAGAGCAGGAGGTAGCTAAAATGTGGTGTGCTCCAGGTGTTCTGGGCAATTCCCATCATCCCCGATCACTGGCAATGTTGGCTGGCACTGAAGGGAACCTTAACCCAAAACATGTGGAGCACACCATGTTGGCTACCCCTGACCGAGAGGATTTGACCACAGGCATCAGCAGAGTCAAACCTGAACACAGCAACTGTCTTTTCAATACTGCTTGTAACAGGGCCTGTGGAACTCTCTGCTCCAAGATGGCTCAAGACTCTACATATTTGCAGCAGAAAATCCAAATTATATCCCTTACCGTAGCGGCAAAACGAACAAAAAGTTTCCTAATTTTTGGCAGGAACCCTAAGCCTGTTGCTGGTGCAGGGTGTGTGTGTATGTTATCTATTACATGTGGCACTCTGAAGCTTAGAATGCATCATTATTCTAGAGTACTGTGCCAGGTTACCAGCTAAGCCAAGACACTTAATAACTGCCAAAGCTTGAATCCTCCTACTTGCTGAAACTGGTGCGATGTTCTTTGATATGGATCAATTTTAAAAACGTTTGGTCACATCTCCCTTGGCTGTAAGTTCCCCCCTCCTTTGGGGTTTATCATTATATGAAGACAGGAGAGGGGGCTACTTGTGCAGGGGCTGCAAGGGGAATGGGTAGAGTGGAGTGCTTAACTTAGTTAAAATAAGGCGCACTGTAACATACTTTAAAACATCGTCTGTCCCTATGGATTGTTCCTGTGCCATCCTGATGTTTTAGAGATCGGACTTGGCAGCATAGCCCGGTAAGAAGCCAGCCAACATACACGAGGCATACAATGTGAATAGACTGTCTGAACACATTGCCTATCTATGCACTTAACAACGCAGAGTTGGGCCTTGCCCGATAATTGCTGCCTGAGATCTCCTGTGAACAAAATTAAAACCTCCAAATGCCCCCTTCAGCCATGTAAGAACATAAAAAGAGTCCTGCTGCATCAGGACAACCACATGCTTATGGGAAGCCCAAGAGCAGGATCACAGTGGCAAAGCACCCTCCCACTTGTGATTCCCAGCAAGTGGCATACTGCCTCTGACAGTGGAGGGAGGACGTAGCCATTGTGCCTAGTAGCCATTGATAGCCTTATCCTTCATGAATTTGTCCAATGCAGTGGTTCTCAAACTTTTTTGGTTCACGGCGCACTGTGAAACATATAAAAATTTTCTGGCGCACTTCGTGTACAAAATTAGAAATATATCAATATATTTTAGACTATGAATAAAAATAAACTATAGAAAACTATTCTTACCCTATACAAATGAGTTTCTTCTCATCTTTAAAATATACTTTCATAATATTTGAGGAACACCTAGCCACCTCTTAGGGCGCACCAGTGTGCCTGGGCACACCGTTTGAGAATCGCTGGTCTAATGCAATCACCAAAAGAGGAGCATTCTGTGTCCAACTTGGGAGAAGGAACCATGAGCCATTCTGGGATAATTTCAAGCAGCAGGAAAATTCCTAGAAAAACTACAAAATGTTTCCTTTCTGGGCCTTAACCGCCTGCTAGATCTAGTTTGCATGAACAGGAGACGTTCTCAGCATTACCATTTTAGACTGACGGTAGGGGGGAAAACCCGTACGACTGAATGTACCTACCATATACCCCACTCTCATCCCCACCATGGAGAAAATTAGTTATCAGGCAGAACAGGTCTAGCCTAGCCTTTTCCAACACACTTGCTATGTATATGCAGGGAATTCCTGCCCCGCTCCATAGGAAACCCATATAATTCCCCCTCTCCAACCTGAAGTGGTACACTCCCGCAACAGTTTTAGCACTTTTTGCTGGTGCTAAGAATCAGGCTTTCATTGTAGCAACAGAAGCAGAAGCGACTCCCAGATACCAAATGCTAGGAGAGCTACGTCACTCTCAGGTAATCATTATTTAACGGTTGAGTCAAGCAGCACCTTTGAGACTCATTTTAAAAGAGCATAAAAGTTTGCACAGGCTGCAACCTCCTTCTTCAGATGCCAGAACTGTTGGCAACAGAAGGCAGTTAACAGAATGTCCTCAGATGCAAGAGGTATCCTCATGGAGGTGCAAGTAGACAGAGAAGAGGGGGCCTATGCGAGTTCTCCCTGTTCGGGGAGAAAGGACCCAACGCTGGGCCTAAACACACCATGCCTGTGAATACGAAGACAATGTAACAAAGGAAAGTTAAGTCAGAAAGTTCGACTAAGATTTGCAAGAGCAGATGAGCTATTCAAACGTCATTTCGACAAAGCACAGGCCATTAGAGACACAATTATACCATTCCAGATGCCCACGGCAGATCACTTCTAGCAGAGCGACCGAAGCAATTAATTGAGAATGCACATACACACACAAAAACCCAATAGCAAGGACATGACACTTGCTCGGAGCACCTCCAAAAAACCACAAGACATTTATTGCAAACTGACCCATCATTAATGCAGAAAATAAAATTAGATTCTCATTCAGCTTTCTTCGGCGGCCAGCTGGGCTGGAAGGCAGCATGGTTACGATCTCCGAGGGACCGGATCCCAGTGAGGTGGAAGACAGATACACTCTTCCCTGAGGACCTCACTCACCTTGACAGTTGCAGCTCCAGGCAGCTGAAAGGTGGAAAGGATGGGTAGTTTACATCTGGCATCCTAACAGCATTTGGCATAACACAAACCAGAAATTTGAGGTCTATTTCAAATGATTCCTAAGAACTTGTGGCTTTACTTTTAATCTTTGCAAAGTATTAAATATCGGCACTTTATAAACAGTATGTAGGCCGACATAGCAGGGCAGTCAAAGCATTCAAAATTTGACCTCTGTTCCAGTTGAGGTTCAACCAGAGCCGACGTTCTCTTTGGTTTGGTTCAGCCTCGTTGTACTAATTATAACCACATGCTTTCAAACTGGTTAAGGTCACAAGCTCTCACAACTGCAATACTAACTCTTTCAAAATATATACAATATCGAAGTAAAAAAGAAGTATTTCTTTGAAACATACTATTTGCTTGCACTAATACTACATCCTCCAGAAGTCTTGTTAGTTATATTTGACCACAGATAAGATCAAATTTCTGTTTTCATGTGTCCTTTCAAGATTGATTTGCACAGCAGAGAAGAATCCAAGTGTTCCCTCTCCCTCTCCCCTCAACACACCACACACACACGCAAAACACACACACGTGTCCCTGCTGGAGTTCAGCTATTATCAAGGGTGCTATGACCTTTGAAGAAGCATGAGTACAAGGTGAAAGGGACAAACGAGCTAAGTGGAAGGCACATCAAGCAAATCCTCATCACGACAGTCTTCCATCTGGAAACCTATGTCCTCACTGTGGGAGGCTGTGTGGATCTCGGATTGGCCTCCATAGTCACTTATAGACCCACCGTTAAAGACCTTATCTTGGAAGACAATCTTACTCAGTCATGAGTGATCGCCAATGATGAATGAATGACATATATGCATGAACACTGTACGCACACACCTGCCTTTCTGGCAAAGAACAGCAATCCTAATGCCATTTATTTAAATCTATGGTACAGTCACATTTGGAGCATTCTTGTTACGCAGTGTGAAAATCGTCTGGAAACCTGTGAAAGCAAGTTCCACTGAATATAGTTGAGAGGTGTCACTATATGCATCAGACTGGGCTCCACAATGACCAAGGGCTTGGAGCATTTTCCTGTGAGGGAAATACAAACTCCTAAAGGAGATCTAAACAATTGTGAACAGCTGGGGAGAGAGCAAGAGGGTGCACACAGGTATTTTGTTCCCTCACATGCAATACCAGCAAGTTGGAGCACTGCTAATTATTGGTAGTAGGTTCAGAACAGACAAAATAAGCTGGGATTCCCCTGCACACCCCTAGGAGATAACTTAAAACTATGGAACCATAAGATGTGATGGCCATTTGCATAGATGGCATTTAAGAAGAAATGGGTCATGGAAGACCAAGCTATCAAAGGCTATGACCTGCAAGGAGTTAAGTGGAACCTCCCTGTTCAGAGGCAGTTTAACTCTGAACACCAGATGCAGGAAGCAGAAAACGAGGGGCAGCTATTGCTGTCATTCCTTGCTTCCAAAGGGCAACTGGATGACTGCTGCTGAAAACAATGCTGGACTTGACAGATGTTGGTCTTTTCCAGCAAAGGCAGCTCTTATGCATTCTATTTTCACCTTTACTTGAGATGAGGCTCACTGGCAAAAAGAATCCAAGGAGGGACCAAGAACAAAGCATGTGGGCTTTGCTTTTGACCATGTGTCTCTTTTTGCTCGAATTCTCAGACGCAAAAAGCCAGCCTCACTCAGTTCAGATACAAGACCTTAGAAATCCCAAAGTCAGCCCACAGTTTTGTAAGATTAGCTTTACTGGTCCTCATCAGGAAGAATCTGCACCTTGCATGACGGTAAGTGCTAGAAAACATAGAACTAACCTTCTTGTTCCTAATCTCTTTCACCTCCCTCTCTGGGACGGAAGAAGAGAGACACTGTTTTCAGCATCCTCAGATAGATTTCCTGAGCTTCTGAGTAGCAGCAAGTTGTTTTGAACATGTTACTTCCTCCCCCCCCCCATTTCTATTTCAGGTTTAAGGCAATAGATTTTAGGTTTGGTTTCAGTTCCATCCTTTACTGTCGGTCATGCTGACTACGGCTGATGTGAGCCAAACTCCATCAACAACTGTAATTAACATGTACATTCTCCTTACCGGAACCATTTCAGGATTCAGATCCGCCCACTCTCTTTGAGCTTAGCAACCAGATCTTCTACTGTCTCTACTTTGAGTCCAGCCTTACGCTGAGGAGGGTCCTCCACGCTCACCGTCTTCACCCGCGGGGTAAGGTCGACACCGAGATCAGATGGCTTCACCACTTCAATCTTCTTCTTTTTAGCTTTCTGGGGAAAGAGAGTGGGGGAGAGAAAACCCCCGACACACTTTAAAAAAGAAAAACAATCAACCCTCCTGTGAAATTCAGGGGAATTTATTCCCTGCCAGTTTTATCATCAACTCTTGATGAAAAGCTGAATGACCAAACTGGTTGGACAGTCAAGGCTTTCGCACAAATTGTGAGCCACTATTTTGTTCCAAGAGTCCTATTCTTGTAGTCCATAGGGATGTAGAGATAGTTCCAAAAGGACTGAATGCAAGATCTAGGAGGCCATTTGGTTCCAAGAGTGCTCTGCCATTACCCAAGACAAGGGCTTCCCATCAGCTTAAGAGCTGCACACTCTGTACTTGAGAGTTTGCTGTACCAAATACACAATACCCTATAAACCATGTCAGGACCATACCATGATGTTTGGCAGGGTGGCATAGCGGGGTTCATTCAGTCGTAGGTCAGTGGTTACCACAGCTGGTAGCTTCAGACGCACTGTCTCTAGACCCCCATCGATTTCACGCTCAACCTTCAGCCAGTCCCCATCCACCGTCACTTCTGAAGCAAACGTCCCCTGCAAAATGGGGAGAGAAGGGCTGCTGGATGAAGAGCAGGATGGGTATTACACTACACCAAATTTTACAAATGCACCCTCAAAAGAGAGTTTTGAAAGTTGACATGCTAATTGCAAACACTTCAAATACTCATCAGCTGTTTAAAAACAACCAAGGTTAACAGAATATTGAAATCATATGGGGATTGGGTTGTTAAGAGGCTTATTATGCTGCCAATCACCTATGTACCCAGGGCGGTATATCAGGGCACCATCAGCAAACCCCAATGCAGAGGGGCAACAAAATACCAGATACACTAACTCATCTCAGGGAAACCTCTGGCACACTGAGGAATAAGCAGAGGCTGCCATGACTGGCTGATGCAGTCACAAGGCAAGCCCTGGGCATCTCTATTCTGAGTTACTGGCACCCGTTGCAGAACAGCCAGGGACGCACAACCCCAGGGCTTAGGCAGGGAGCCATTAAATCGTTTGAAGACTGCATGCTTGATATATTTTTGGAACCCTGGCCCAGCGGCCAGGGATGTGCATGCGTCTCCTGGGAAACGTGGCAACTTTGCGTTCGGAAGATTTCAGGCAGTCATTCCCTTCCTAGCCATGCCAGTGTCCCATCTGCATGTTAGTTAGGCCATTAACTAGGGGTGAATCAAACCAAACAAAAGCAGATTATTGGTGAATGGTTCATGTGGGATTATGACAACTAGACCAAAGGATTCCTTCCTTCAAGAGCAGGGTGGGCAACCTGCAGTCCTCAGCTTAATGTCGTGTGGATGGCAAGAAAGGGGAAAAAATGAGGCAGAGAAAAATGGGAAAGGGGAAGAGAAAAAGCAGCGCCCACCCACTTTGCCTCTGGATCTACCCACCACTGGCCAGCCTCAACCCTGGACCATACCATCACCATGGCCTTCTGGATGAAGGCCCTTCTTCAGGTGACGCTTCCCAGTGTACGGAAATTGATAAGCCACCTCCTCTCTGCCCACCTGCCCTGCTGCTCACTTCCATCTGTTCCTCATAACTCCCCCCAAATAGTACCTGAGGCCAGTCAAGAAACGCTGCAGTCATCTGCCCTGTCTGGTTACAGTCGTCGTCGATGGCCTGGAGAAACAAGCAAAGTGGGGGAGGTGGGACAGGACAGTGTCAGTAGAAGAAAGCTCTGCTAGTTTCCCAATGTTCAGAGAAGAGGGTCTTCCCCGTTCAGGAGACAGGATAGGCTGAACTCAATCTGGGATATTACCCAGGACTCTGCAAAAGTGCCAGCTGGCCCAACCATCACAGCCAACATACAAGTGGAGAACAGCTATATCATGGGACGGACTGGCTGCACTGCAAAAATTCTCGCAGGGAGGCTCACGTCAATGCCGGCTAAGAGGACGCACGGCCACAAGGTGGTGATGTGTGGCCACTTCGGCCTTGCAGCAATGGCAAAACTGTCCCCCGAAGTGGATAAAGTCCTTGCTGCAGCATGAAACCAGAGCAACAATCCTTTTGTCCAGCCCCTTCAAAAGGAGACCTCGCATCCTTCAGGTTGAGGAGACATGGAGGTGGGGAACCTCAAGAGAAATGTCTCTATCATCACTCTCCACAAGCCCTGGAGACATCTCTCACTGCCCCTGTCCTGCACCATCCTCAGCTGCTTTTTCCTGGCTGAAATGCCTTCTTGAACTATGAGAATGCCTCTTGCTTAGAGATGTGAAGCCCCAAGGGAGAAAAAATGGAAAATCTGACAGAAACCCACCCTCCAAAGATCTTTTTTCTTGTGAATTTTTCTATCCCCCCCTCCCCGGCCTTGACATCTCTACTCTTGCTTGCCTAGATGGAGGAGTGTGTGCAAGTGTTCATCTAGAAACCTCAAACCTTTGCATGTGTGGAATGCAGCCAACTGTACTATATGAGTCACAACGTTTGCTCCGTTGACTTTTGCTTTGGGTCCAGCCCACCGCTGACATGCGGCCCCGGAGAGTTGCCCACAAGCGGCCCTCAGGGTGGAAAAGATTTCCCACCTTTTCCTTAGCAGGGGATCCTGAAGCAGCAGCAACTTTTCCACATATAGTTGTTCCGCCTCTCGAGTCTAAACTGTCTCCCAGCCCTGCCTTCCAATTGGCTCAGAGGACGCTTCATAAACTTCCCTGGATCAGCTTTGGTGCAGATATGATGTCGGCAACCTGCCACTGGCAACTCAGACCTTTGCTCCCTTTGGCCTCTGTTAACCCTGGCAATGCTCTTGCCTGTTCCTTTCCCTCTGCCTATGTGCATTGAATTATAAGAGGCCATGCTTCTTCGGCTATGCTAACTTCCTCACCCTGGAGAAGGGCTGCAGCTTAGCGAGAGACCATTTGCCTTGCACAGGTAGGGTCCCAAGTTCAGTATCTGGCATCCAAAGCTAGGGCTAGGAGGTAGGGCTATGGAATTTGCTCCCAGGAGAGGCAGTGATGGGCACCAACTTGGATGGCTTTAAAAGAGGATCAGACAGATTCGTGGAGGAAAAGACTATCAGTGGCTACTAGCCATGATGGCTATGCTCTGCCTCCATAGTCAGAGATGGAAAGCTCCCGAATACCAGTTGCTGGCAACCACAGGAAGAGAGAACACTCTTGCACTCAGGTCCTGCTTGTGGGTTTCCCATGGGCATCTGGCTGGCCACTGTGAGAACAGGATGCTGGACTAGATGGGTCACTTGCCTGATTCAGCAGGCTCTTCTTATGTCCTTGAAGCCCACTCTGAAACCCTGGAGAGCCTCTGCCCGTCAGTGTAGACCATATTGAGCTAGATGGACCAACAGTCTGACTCAGTATAAGGCAGCTTCCTATGAAAACGGTGTGACAGATACAGGACTCATCCAGCTCAGTCACCACCCTTTGTGCTGCACCCATGTAGAAAACTGTGTGCTGTGTGAGTCCCGATGCAAAACGGCACAAGTTGAGACTGGAATCTAATAGATGCCAGCCTGTTTATTCGTCTCTGAAACCTTGATGGCTAAAAACTTGTTGCTGGGGGCAAAGGCCAAGATTCATAAGGACATAAGGATTCATAAGGGTTTGCATGCATTTCTTTCCATACTGCACTGTTCACCTGCGCAAGACCACAACTGTTCCCCCTCCAGTCTCTCTCACCTGCTTGCCCAGCAGCAGAAGGTTTATGCCCTCTTTCTTGGCCAGTGCAGCTAGGATCTTTGAAACCTGAAAGGGCCCAAGATTTTCATAGTCCTTTGCAGGGATCTCCACATGCAGGCCCCGGTCAGCCCCCATTGCGAGGGCCGTGCGGATCGTCTCCTGTGGACAAAAGGAGTGTTGAAGAAGCAAGCCTTGAAACTGACACACACATCTGCATTCCACGGAGTTTTAAGCATAGTTTATTCATTGGTATCCTAGAAAAGCCCCTGAGGAAGGCCCATTTGGGCCAAGATGCATTGGACATTAATAGAAAGTATGTTACTTTCCCTCCCCTTAAATGTTAGACAGGTGCCATATCTTTTCAGCACTTTTTGAAGACCTTCCTCTTTCAACAAGCCTTTTAAGTAGAGACCTTATCCCAGTCTGTGTCTGTGTTGGAATTGCTCTTTAAGGTGTTTTTAAAGATGTTATATTATGTTTTTAAAGAATTTTTGTTTTAGTATGTTTTGAAGTCTTGTTTTTAAGATGTTTTAAGAGTGCTTTTAGTGTTTTAATTTGCTGCCCTGGGCTCCTTCTGGGAGGAAGGGTGGGGTATAAATTACTTAATTAAATAAATAATCAGCATCTTTGATGTTGGCTCTTTTTTGTCACCATCCTCAGAATAAGGGCCAGCCAGGAGAGAACCTTCCTCCTGCTGTACCTACTGAAGCCCAAACATGGGCTTCTCTCTATGCTGATCTCGCAGCAAAAGCAAGAGTCTGACAACAGCTGATGGCATACAGCAGAGAAATTCTGGAACTTGTACTAAGCTGATTTTGGATATATTTTCAGCTTGGCCATCAACCAGACTGAATGACAAGGTGTTTTTATTCCAGCTAACCTCTGGATGGACAAAGACAGGAAAGGGTAAGGCTATCACACTGGATCTACCATGTGCCCTTCAGATGAGGCAAGCTTCAAAAGTCCAGTCTAATACAACAACAAGAAGGATCATTTTATCATATGTGGTGGTTGTGTAAACAGGCAAAATCATTCTGGGCACAGATAGGTACGATGATGCAAAAATTTTTAAAGATAAATATTCAGTCAAAGCCAGAATTTTTTTTATTGGGTTTTATGGATAAACAAACAGAAAAGAAATATGGAAGAATAATATTGTATATGATTACGGCAGCAAGATTATTATATGCACAAAAATGGAAAATGGAATCAACACCAACAATGGAAGAATGGTTATTGAAGTTAATGGACTTAGTAGAGATGGATAAATTGACATGCTTAATTAGAGAAAAATCGACAGATATATTTCTTAAGGAATGGAAGCCTCTCTTAGACTTTTTGTTGAAAGATAAAAATGAAATGATGATAATGGGATTTGACGATTAATTAAGATAGCCTATGGAGAAAAGTGATCTTGTATGTATTAATGGACAGGTTTGATATATATTATATACTTATAGCTGATCTGCGACAAATCGGAAGTCAAGAAGATTTTTTATTGTATTATTATGTTTTTGTTGTTTGATTTTGTTTTGTTTGTCTTCTGAAAATTTGAATAAAAATTATCAAAAGTCCAGTCTAATAAAAGACACACACATATACCATGAGTGCCCTTGGACAGTTGATATCCGGCAGCTCAGAGTCCCTCATTTTTAAAATAGAAGCAGTGGCCTGTTCCACTAGGCTTGATTTAACCCACACTTCTGCTGAGACACTTAAGGCAGCATGCATGGAGCAACTCCCATTTTGTCTTCACAACCACCCCACAATGGAGGTCAGGCTGAGACATAATGACTCCCCCCACACCACCCAGTGAGCCTTGGGGCTAAGAATCTGAATCCTGGTCTCTTTGGTCCAATGGGATCGGACACCACATTGGCTCTCTTGTAGCTGGATGCTTGCAAGCACTTGTTTGGCCATTTGCATAAGGCTTTTAACATACAACCAGCTATGGAAGCATCACCTAGTATCCTTGTGCTTGCAAGTTTTATGCTAGTATCCAGGAACATCCTAAATATCCCCTAGAACAAAGGTGGCTGGCCTTACTGGACCCAAGGACTGCATTCACACTTAGCCAACCCTCCAGAGGCTGCGTGCCCATGGTGGGTGTGAACATCTTGCAAGCACATACATTACATGCACGTATACACGACACATAGCCCCCCACCCCCAACTGATCTGATGACTGGGAAACAGGCAATTTGCATTCCCAGTGTATAGCCTACTTTATATATATATTTTCTTTTGGCCAATGCTGCCAAAATTGCTGGTGTCCTGGGAGGAAAAGCGGAAATCAGGCCACCGGGCTGGGAGTTGGCCACCCCTGCTCTACAGGTCTGGAAGATTCATAGTAAAAGGCAGCTTCCTATATTCCTGAGTCAGACAGACCATTGGTCTATCTAGCTCAGAATCGTCTAAAATGATGGGTAGCAGCTCTCCAGGGTTTCAAGGCAGGGGACATCCCCCGCCCTACCTGGAGATGCAATTGAACCTGGGGTCTTCTGCATGTAAAGCAGGTGCTCTGCCACTGATCTATAGCCCTTCCCTGTATGTCTGCATGTTCTCCTCCTCCTGAATGCTACTCTGGATGGGAGATACACCACCAGAAAGATGAAAGAGGGGAGCAGAAGGGAATCGAAAGCCTTTCACTTGGCAGCAGCGATGGCTGGTGCCCCTTGAGACTGGTGGGGCAGAAGGCAGGGAGCCCAAGAGTAGGTGGAGCCACAGCTAATGACCGGTGGAGCCAACCAATTCTAGTTTTGTCCCCATCCTCTGCTTTGCTGCGTTCTGTAAGGGCAACACTGAAACAGAGGAGGAGGATGAAACTGACAGCCAGTGCCATCTCTTGGACTGGCTGTAAGAAGGCAGGCAAGTAGGGGCTAGCTGACGGCAGACAGAGGTTGGTGGGGCTGTGCTCCACTAGACCAGCTTCCACTGCTTGGGAGAACCCCCCTCCCCAGTACCCTTCTCTCCTAGGAACTGCACACCAGAATATCCCTGCTGGACACATATGTAATATCAGCTGCCACTACACCAGTCTCCAGCCTCATCTCAGACCTATTTGCTTGTCCAGCAACCAAACATACCTTACCCCAGAGGCCATCCAGACATTGCTGGATGACAACCGCCCCCATCCATGACAACTGGCCATGCTGCTCAGGGCTGGTGAGAACTGGAGTCCAACAGCAGCTAGGAGGGCCATAGTTCTGTGGTAGATCATAATGGTAGACTTGCATGTGGAAGGTCCCATGTTCAATGCCCGGCATCTCCAGGTAGGGCTGGGAGACTCCTTCCTGAGACCCTGGAGAGCCACTGCCAGACAGTGCAGCAAATATTGACCTAGATGAGCCAGTACGAGGCAGCTTCCGATGTTCTGAGGAGGCCACAGGTTCCTCACCGCTGCCTTACGCCAAGACTGTGAAGCTCAAGAAGCCCGGCAGCAAAGCTCAAGAGTGAACATGGCCATCAAGAGGTCACAACCAGCGCACCTGCTCCATACACTTCCTTTATTTGTTTGGTGGCAATCCTGGAATATTTATCCTATCCCTGTGCAGGACAGGTAACGGAAAGAACCTCGGATGCCGTGTTTTAATTATACACGATCCGGGCACAAAGGAATCAGAGAGCTCTTTTCCACTGCTGTTAATAACAACGATAATAGCCTCTATAGAGAAGGGCGGGGGGGATGCCTGCCCCACTGGGAACAGAGCCAAGGCACTACACACACCCCATCAGACGCAGCTGCTGAGTTAGCAAGAATAAGCCCATCTCAGCGCCAGCCAGTCTCCTTACACAACCGGAGGCAGAAGCTGGTAGAGGGAGGGCTGAGGGGTGAAGAGAATCTGAGAAGAGAGAGAGAGAGAGAGAGAGAGAGAGAGAGAGAGAGAGAGAGAAATCCCACATTTCCCCCCCAATCTCCGAGATTGAGGAATGTCAGCAGACTGCTGCTGGGGGAGGGGAAGTGCTGGGGAAATAAAAGAGGGGATGTGAGAGCAACACAATGAGTGAAGGTCACCAGGAAGCGGGGGCAGCGGTGCAGAAAATAGCTGGCGAAGGCAGGGCTGTCAGGAAGCCGCAGCTGAGAGAACAGAGAAGAGAGGCAGGACTGGGGTGAGGCAGGAAGAGAGGCATGTCCAAACCGGTTATTTGCCCAGGATGGAGCTGCTTACGGATGCAGTGTGTGGGATCAGGAACAGAGCAGGAAGGGTCCACCTTGTCCTGCCAGCCCCCCATGTACCTTTTGGGAGCCATGCAACAGCAGATCAGAACGCTGGGTTTGGCTGTGGAAGGGCCATGCTCCAATCTGTGCCGAGCCATGAAACTCACCCAGGCGGCCATTATCTGGGAGGAAGCCCCACTTGAACACAACAGGATTTACTTCTGAGCAAAGACGCACAGGGCTGCGCGGTCAGCAGCCTTGAGGGAGTCATGCTTCCCAGCCTTCTCCCTCAGGAAATTCCGAGAGGGAACTCTGGCAGAGGATGCGGATTCTCATTTCTTGTGTACGGCAAACTGCATCCGCTGAAAAGTCTCTCTTCTGCGCAACTATTAATAATGCAGGGGCCTTTTTCTCGCTCTGCCTTTAGGCTACCCCAAGATCAGGAGTGGATGGGAGATACATTAGGATCAAACTGTAGATTGCTCAATGATTTTCAATAGATTGGAAAGTGTTTCCAATTTGCAATTATAGCAACCACAACCCCCCCCCAAAAAACAAAACCTCACACATCTACTATAGACAGTAAGAATTCCTGCTCTGTAGTAACTCAGATGCATACTTGCATATGCAGGTCATCCCACCATATGGCTCCTGGCTGCAGGAGCTAATTGCCTCTGCGCCCAAGCCATCATTGGGTCTGGTCCTACCCACAGGGCACTCTTTTGTGCCTAGCTCCAGTTGGTGGCCCTCAGGGTAAAAAAATAAAAAACAGAAATGAAACTTTGCAAGCTTGAAGTCTATTCTTGCCTAGCCTTGTCTGATAGGCCTTAACACACTTTAAACACAGCCCCTGTGCTTAGCAACCCAGCACAGTGGCCAGATGCGTAGATAATGGGGTTCATGCACCTTTAACAGTGTAACCTGCTGAAATCCCCTCTTCTGCACAACTATTAAAGGTACAGGAGTCTTGTCCTCTTTTGTATCTGGCCACTTGACTACCCAGGCCCTTACTTCTCTCTCAGCTGCCAATAAAACAAGAAAACCACCATTCATGTCCACACTGACCGTGCCCTAATCCAGATGAATACAAACCACATCCTACCCCTAGCAGGCTATGAAAGTCAGATTTCTCTGCTGCTTCAGATGTGAAACGGTTTTAGCTTCAGCGGCTTCAGCACACTGCTCTCAAGTGGTCCACAGAGCTCTCTGGTGGGCTACTGGTGCCGCCTGGTGGCCACTGGCCTCTTTAACAGCGGTTAATCCAACCCTGTCTCGTGTCTCTTCATGCTCAGCCTCCCTGAGCTATATAAAGCCCTTCATTTAGAATTATTTCGATCACAATCCACTCAGTAAGTTGGCAGAGAGGCAGAAAGGAGGCTGAGCACCAATTTCCCCAACAGAAATTGGAGAAAGGAATTTAGGGCAAGCGATTAGGAGGCTGAGCACCAATTTCAAACACAGACTGAAGAAAGGAATTGGGGACAAGTGATTCTAACCACCAGAGGAACTTTTAGTTAGAAAGGTTCAGAAAGCTGTCCTCGGTGTCACAGGTCACACAGGACCTGTGAGGTGTCTGCTTTGCTGTGATTTGTTTTAAACTGTTTTTAATATTGTATTTTAAACTGTTGTAACCTGCCCTGGGACGTGATGGTGAAGGGCGGGTAATAAATTGAAGAAATAATAATAATGATAATAATGATAATGATAATAATAATAATAATGATAATAACGTAAGCCTGTTGCAGCAAAATTATGAAGAGTCTTGCAGCACCTTAAAAGCAAAAAAATATATTATGGCATAAACTTTCCTGAACAACAGTCCACTTCATCAGATGTATCATGCAGTCAGACAACTGCAGTCCATTAAAGCTTATGTTACAATAAATGTGTTAGGTGCCACAGGACTCAAATTTACTCAACCTGATTTTTTTTTTGGGGGGGGGGATTTAGGATTTATTCACCTCACCTCCATCCTCCCAAGAAAAGGACACTTCTAAAAAGACAGCTCAAAGGTGCAGTAGAGGTGCTTCCGAGAAGACCGTATTTAACAACCAGCTTTTCCTCCACTGGCCACATTTGCACAATCGAACCTCGGCTTAATAAGTCGAGATGTCTGCAAGCTTCATGCAACTGCGCACAAACCCTTTGCTTCCGATTTCATCCTCCTTTTCTACAAACAAACCGTGGTTAATCCAAGCTTGCCTTTACATCCAGACTGGGAACTTCCAATGACTTCCTAATTACGTCAGGATCTGGAAGCTAGCTTTAAACCACAGCCTCATATTCCCACTTGTCTGGAAGCTGCTAACCATACTTTCCAGTTTTGACTGAGCAGGAAGCTACGGCCACCTGTGGTTTCCTGGCTTGTTCTGCCACTCACACAAAGGGAAGAGTGAAGTGGCTGCATGTGGATCCCTGAAGTTCAGGTGTCTCTTGGCTTCTTAAGCCAAGATTTGATTGTGCACATGCCACCTATTTGTTGCAGACAAGTTACAAATACAACCACTGCTTGGTTGGCTCAGACCCCAGCATTCTGTTTGGAGTTATAGCCAGCCAGGTGCTCCAAGGAGGGCATGAAGGCATTGGCTGCCCCCTGCACCCAGTATGCACAGGGCTTATACTGGGTGCACTCTAGGCAGGAACTAGGTCATTTGTGCTCTCAGCACAGCCTTTAACACACTGCTGGAACAGGGAGCAGCAACGGAAGAATAAAGAGGCACATGTAACAAAGCATTTGAGTCTCCTTGATTTGCCCAAGTTTTCAGCTCATGCTCCTTATGTGTTTCTACATGTAGCTCAGCTGAAGAACAGGTCTAGTTCTGTACTGGATCTGATGTTGTCCAATAACACCACCATCCAACTGCAAACTATTAAGATCTTCAGTTAATTAAGAGCAGTACAGTAATACATCTTACGAAGCAAGCTGTTGCCAAGGTGGTTAAGAACTATTTAGGAGGTTGCTCGTTACATTTTACAGCCTCTAGAGAGCTCCCAGAGAAAAATTACTGGGTCCTTTTTTTTCTTTTTTGGACAAAATGGTAGGCTGGTCATTGCTGAAGAACTTAATAGATTCTTTCAATGAAACAGATAATGACACAATCATTTTAAAAGTTGCCCAGTTTGCTCTTTTCAGCAGCTAAACTTAGATAAAGTATGATGGACAGGAATATAGAAAACTGCAATTGTTGGGATATCTTTCCTTCACCACTACCACCTCAATTCTTTTTGTTTTTGAGCTAACCTGTCATTATAGAAAACAATGTGTATCGCAAAGGCTTAATTGTTCGCAACAAACTATTGACAGCCAATGCATAGCTCGACAATCATAAAGAGAAGTCATCAGACTTGGGGCTCATCCAGACGACTGCAAAATGTGTGACACGCCCGCTATGTGTGTTCATTATTTTTCAGACATCCAAATGACGTCTCGCGCTGTTGCGCATTTTCGCGAGTTAAATCCACTCCTTGCAATACCGGCAAAAATGCAATTTGCTCTTTAAAATCGGGAATCATCCGCTGTGCCTTCAGGAGTTAGGATGCAATACCGGGAATTTACAGCTGATGGGCGGTTCTTGGGCATTTCCCCTTGCCCCTTCTCCTCATTCCAGCCAATCACGTATCTGCACTTTTGCGCATGTGCGAGAATAAGCCTGGGAAAATTGAACCAATCATCGCAATGGTGGGGTGTTGGGGGGGGGTCTGCAACTACTGCGCAGATGCATTTTATTTTTTGCCAGCCTGCAAACTGGGCGGCCGCTCTGGGTGAGATCTGCAATGCACAGCAAGCGAGAAAGGGGCTGCTGTCAGTTTCACGTCTGCCTCCAGAAAGCTTTGTCAATTTCATTCTCAGTGGGAAGGAAAGGGAGGAGGGGGGGTGACAGTTTCTTGCTTTTTTGGAGAAATAAGTGCAATTGCCAGCGTGTGTATCTCCTTAAATATCAATAAAGGCAGAAAAGCATACATTCATTTAAGCATAATATGGCAAATACAAACAAGGCCGGCGTGAAACCGACCAGCAGCCTTTCCTTCCTAGGCGAGAACTCCTTTACAGCCATATTGTGCTTCCTTGCAAAGGGGGAGAGGAGCATACGTAATTTTTTTGCTGACCAATTGGTTGATAGGGGGAGGTTTTAGAGGCAGAGCTTGGAAAAAGCGAAAAGAATGTAGGGGTCTTACCGCTGCGTGTGCAAAAAAGCATTTTTTTTAAATTGGGAAAGAGTGAACTAAAAGGAAAAGTGAGGACTATCAGATGACAAACCGAATATGGAAACCGTGGATTATCCCGCTCCGTTTGGATAAGCCCTTGGTTAAATACTTCCAGGAATTCAATTCTACATCAGATACCAAATGTCATCCAAACAAAGTTTTGATAAACTGAAATTAATGTAAAAAATGTGGGGGGGGGGAGGTGTAAAAGTGCATCTGGGGAGAAAATCTGGAGTGGGGGAGAACAGCAGCGGTTTGGGATAAAGTAGAAGCGAATGAAACATCTGGGTTTGAGACACCATTGAACTTGGGTTTGAGATACCATTAATGGGATGGGATCCGATGTAGAGGCCAGACCAATAGGACAGTGCCCCACCAACCTCAGGCTGTCCTCATCCATCCCCCACCTGCCTGGCTTCTTACTTACAACCAGTTAGGAGGTGGCTCTGCATCTCATTCGCTCTGGCTCCACTTACTGTTGGGCTCTCTGCCTTCTGCCCTACCAAGTGCAGTGGACACCACCACCACTGGTAGAGCCTACAGCTAGCTCTGGATACTCAAATGAAGGTTCTGGTTACACGTGTCTCTTGTTCAAGATGTCCTCTGTACCTTGTCCTACATCACCTCCTCCTGTAGGGGGAGTCCTCCTCACCTGGCACTGCTGAGGACCACAGCTTACAACAACCACCTCTGAGATAAGCTTCTTTTCCTTGAGGCGCACGGCCTCCTCCACGGCAATCTCGCAGAAGGGGTTCATGGAGTGCTTGACTCCATCGGTCACCACGCCTGACTTGTCTGGTTTCACCCGCACCTGCAAGAGGAATAAAGCGATCAGGGAGGCAGCCCAGGGCAATCCAGATTTCAAATAATTTTCATCAATTTATATCAATTATACTGTCTTCTTAATAACGTAAGAGGAGCCTGGGTGCTGGGTCAAGACTAAAGGCCATCCAGTACAACATCCTGTTTTCACAGGAGCCATCCAGATGCTCGCAAGCACTACCTGAAATCAAACCTCTTAACCAAGACAACACTCTGCATCTTTTGCCATCCACCAATCTTGCCACAAACACAAGGCAACAATACAATACAGTCCTTATGTGCAGTCTTCTCGGGGATTGTTTGTTTATTTTTAGCCCGCCTTTCAATCATGTTAGATTCTCAAAGCAAGATGCAATTAAGAGATTTTGACAATACCAATAAAATGGAAACAAAAATGACATGGAGGGGAGGGCAAGAGATTCATGAGGTCATTTTCAATTATGATTGTCTTCACATGATTATCTTTGGGCATGCATGGGAATGAAATTACACAGAGAAAGCTCTGACATAACCCAACCGTACACGGATATGCTCAGCAGTGATTTCAGCAATCGGGCTGTGTTCCAAAAAGTGTCACTAAGATTGCAGAAGTCCATGCACATCCACAGACTGCCAGGTTCACATGATGCCAATCTCTACACTGTCACTTTCCTGGGAACAGTACATGTGAGGGAAGCAGGGGGTGGGGAAGAAGGGAATGAGAATATAAAAAAATGAACAGTATGTTACTAGCTTTTTGTCTAGGAACCATTCACCCCTCCCTTTATGCCTCGGCCAGATTAACTTTGGGATATTTGCATTGATTCTCCCCTTCTCCCCCTCATCTTCTCCTCACTAAACTTTTATGAAGGAATGAGCTGGTTCGCACATAGTGCTTAAGCCAAACTATGGCTTAACATGAATGCACAAGTATGCAGGCTCCCAGAGAAAGGATTGCAGTCACTGAGCTGCTGTGAGCTAAGCCATGCTTTGTCTTAGCATGTCATTCAAACCTCCACTCATGGTTTGTCTCTTCCAGATAAACCACGAGCCTGCATTCAGCCAACATGCTAAGCCAAACCGTGGCTTTGCTCACAGCAGTGGAGCAGCCCCCAAGCTCCTCTCCAGGAACTCTTATGTTTGTGCATGTGCACTAAGCCATAGTTTGGCTGAGCACGATGTGCAAACCAGCTCAATGCAAAAATATATTGGATTGGGGAAAGAGTTTCTAGTTGCATTCATAAACAAATAATACAACCGTAGCCATATCTACTCCGAAGCAAGTCCTCCTGAATTCAATGGGGCTTATTCCCAGGTAAGCAGGGTGAGGACTGCAGTCAAAGTACAATATAAAAGGACACAAGAAGTGACAGGATGCACACAGCCGATGGGGACTTTAGGATACTCTCAAAAGGCTTCCCTAAACCTACTCTCTGAGAGAAACAAGGCATTAAAAATAGGAACAACAGGAATGCTCAGCTATTAGCACCAAAGTCTCCTCAATGTTTATGAGTTAAAGTGCTTTGGGAAAAGCTTCTGTTTGCATAGGAAAGGCCAAGACCAAATGCTTACTTCTGCACAGCGATCTAATAAACACAGACGAGAGTCAGAAAAAAGGCTATTTGCACACTTTTAAAAAAATAAGAGACCACTGCAGCGATTCAGGGATCATGCTCATACACAGCTGCAGAAGAGATACTGGAAGAAGAAGAAGAGAAGAGAAAGAGCTCCTATCCAAGCCTTCCCACATTCAAAGCCCTCAAGCCTTGTTCTGCATGGTTTCCCTTCACACCAAAAGCATTCCCATATAGAAGAGGTAGATGAAGATTCTCATGTTCAAATATCACATATGCATGATTGCATATATATGCTGGGAAGCAGTTTCCCAGCATATATGCATTCAGTAAAAGACACGCACATCTGAGTGCCTTCACAAATGTCAATCTGCACACAGCTTCCAAATGCTTTCCTACACAGAAGCACTTTCCACATAAGACAATTAGGATGTCTGAAGAAACCCTCAAAGTCTTGATTTTGTGGAGCAGCAGCTAGCACTGGGTTGGGCAACCAGATTCAAATCCTGACTCAGATGAAACTTGCTGAGTGGCCTCAAGCCGGTCACCATCTCTGAGCCAAACCTATGAAGATACAAGTTAATCCTTCATAAGGTATCTTGAACTCCTTGGAAGAAGCACAGAATACAAGTGTGATACCCAAAGTCAAACCTGCAAGGCAGATCGCTGTTATTCCCATTTTACAGAGTGTGTATAAGAGAAAGAAATTGGCCAAAGACACCCACTGAGTTTAGAAATTTAACCCTGATCTTCCAGATCCAAGGCCCAGCTCTGAATTTCTTGAATTAGATAAAAGGTTAACAAATCGACCGAAGAATATAAATATATAAGAAAGCTGATAGTAAGAAAGGCTTTCTCAAGTAACTCTGCCCACATGGAACTGCCACGCTAAACACCTCCATGACGACACCTCACTTACTTCCCTCGAATCCTCCGCAAACCATACTTTTGGTGAAGCCTTTGGCACAACCATTACAATATCTTACTTGTCCAGAGCTTGGAAAAGTTACTTTTTTGAACTACAACTCTCATTAGCCCAATCCAGTGGCCATGCTGGCTGGGGCTGATGGGAGTTGTAGTTCAAAAAAAGTAACTTTTCCAAGCTCTGCTGTAACCAAACTGAAGTGTAAGGTATACTGGATCTAAAAGAGGATTACACAAATTCAAGAAAGAAAAGGCTATTAATGGCTACTTCTAAATACCAGTTGCTGGAAACTGCAGGAGGGGAGAGTGCTCAGTGCACTCAGGTCTTTCTTGCAGGTTTCCCATGGGCAACTGGTTGGCCACTGTGAGAATAGGATGGTGGACTAGATGGGCCATTGGCTTCATCCAGCAGGCTCTTATGGGAGGATCCATATTGCTATTACAGCTAATAAGCCACCGATAGATCCCACTTCCACAAAGTAATAACACGTTTGTATCTTCACTAAGAAGTGCTGCTCGAGGTTCCCCCTTCCCAATCCCCTTTCCTTTCAGGTCATGTCCTTTAGTCAATTTGACAGCAAGGGCTGTCTTACTGTGGATCGTTGTAAGTCACCGTGAGAGCCTTTTTCGGCTGAAGCGTGGGGTAAAAAAGTTTCCAAAAATACATGGTAATAATCAGCCAGGGCCGCGGGCAGAAGCCGGCAAGATCACGGAAATGCCTCTAGGAAGCCTACAAGAGAAAAGCCCCCCGTCCCCACAGGATCTGATGTTCCGAGATAGACTCCTCCTGTTACAGGAGATTCAGATAACTATGACGTGTAAACCCCATGGAAAAGTGTCTCGTTACCACACGCCCCGCGTCACTATAACGTGCTCGTGAGAAAGAGCGAAGGGCGGGTCTGGGCAGTAAGACGGACAGCAAGGAGAGGCCAGATGGTGGGCGGAGGGGAAGCGCTTTCTATCTTGGGGGGTCACCAGGCAGGGAGGGGGGACCCGGGTTTCTGGGCGGCGGCGGCGGCGGCGGCTCCTGCTCCCCTTCCCCGACTCCCCGCGCGCACCTTCACGGCGTAATCAATGACTCGCTTCACTCCCACCATCGCCCTCAGCCCGGCCGCAGCCATCTTGCCCCACTTCAAAGTCACTCTCTCAGCTGTTACGAGCTTCCCTGCCCGCCCACTAGATTATCCCAGCCAATTGGAAGACGCAGGACGGGCCAATGGGGAGTGATGTAGGTGTGTCTATAAGCTCTACAGAAGGCCTGGCGCGTCAGCGACCCCGGAGCCCAATCAGAAGTTTCCACAAGCCAATCGAACAATTCGGGATGAGGGCGTAAGGGGGCGGGGGCAAACCCTAGCCTTGCCTTCCATATGATGAATGATGTATCGTTTTAGCCAATAATAGCATTGGACGCGGGAGAGCGTGTGAGCTCATTCCAATCAATAGTCAGCATTGCTTGATTTATACCCCACCTCCAAGTCAAAAGACAGCCAATAAAAGTTCAGATCCCCCCTCCACTCCCGACTGCAAGGGAGGGCTGATCAAGGGTAAATTCTGAGCCTTCTCTAGGAATGTGGGTGAGAGGGTATGACGCGTGTCATGTTCGAACCAGTTCAAATATTAACGCATCCCGCTGAAACGTGCACATCGTTATTCTCAAGACTGGCTTACTCACCTGAGCAATGTACCGGGCGAGTGCTAATTCAGACTTTATTGCACCCTGCTGTGCCTCGTATTCTATTCGTGACACGAATGTAACGTCTGAAGCAGGAAAACAGAAAATCGCAGTGACACGTCCTGATTAGAAATAACTGTCAAATATACAGTACTGTTTTTTCTTTGTCATGTATGAATGCACTGTTGTATAATGTACTGATATTTGTATACCAAAAATAAATTAAAACATTTTTGAAGAGAAAATAAGAAAGAAAATAAGTAATTGTAAGATGATTTTCCTGCAGTCTCTGCGATCTCCCAGTCTCTGTGTCCTGCTAAACAGGAATGGAACGAAAATGTCAACACCTTGAAATGGCCTCTGCACCTTGGAATTGCAAAAACAATGTTGCTGCTTCCAAGCACATCAGCCAGCAGGAGCAGGGTGGCCAGATCCAGATGCTCACTTGGCTCTGGTACCTTTAAGAGTTGCCTAGAGCATGCATAGTTTAATACAGTGAAAGTTCAAGAGTAAGGCTGCTTCTTTTAACCGATACAGTTCCCTATGATATAGATACCCAATATGTCTAATCTGTGGCCCTTCCAATGTTGGACTCCAACACGTCCATCAGCCCCAGCCAGCATGGCCAATGGTCAGGGATGGTAGTCCAGCAATATTTGGAGAGCCACTTGTTCTCCACCCCTGCTTTAATAGGTATTCCCACAGTGGCTCACAAAAAGGATGCAAAACAACTTTTTGTCAATTATTAAATTAATTGGTCAAATCCCTTTCAGTTAATTAAAGTGGCAACCCCAACTTATGGACAACAGCTTGAATAAAAAGTCAATTATTTTTAATATAAGCACTTACACAAGGTGCAGATAGCAGGTACCAGATCAGAAGAGTCATTGTTTCACCTTCATGTACACAGAAGAGGGAATGAGTCTTCTAATAGGGTTTGCATGCACCATGTAAAACTGAAGGATGCTTTCTTTTTTCAAAACGCTGTTGTATTTGTCTTTTTTCCTGCAGAAATGCATGCAGACTTCCTTGATTAAACTTCACCCAAATAAGTGGCTAAGATTTATTTAATGTCATGGTGGGCAAATCTTGTAGTCTCACACACACAAAAAACATATTGACCAGCGTTTGCCAGGCTAAATGTAAATGTACTGCCTTCAAGTTGATTCTGGCTTATGGAGACCCTATGAATAGGGTTTTCATGAGGCAGAGGCTGTGACTGAGCCAAGGTCACCCAGTGAGCTTCATGATGTGGGGATTCGAAACCTGGTCTCCCAGGTCATAGTCCAATACCTTAACCACTACACTACACTCCAAATGTTTTGGATTACAACTCCTATCAGCCCCTAGCAATCAGAATCCAAAATATCTGGAGGGTCTGTGGTTGTCAAAGGCCAATCAAGGTAAAGCTGTTAAACTACCCTAGACTAATAATAGAGGTATGGGAATAGTTCCAATTTTTGTTAATACCCTGCAGTTTGCTTGTGTTATATAGGTCTGAGTGGCGCAAGACTTCCAGGGGTTACTGTGTTTACCCAGGGCTTGGTTTCCTTGGAATGAAGGTCACTGGAGACGTGTCTTATAGGATGTATGGTAAGTTTACACATATATACAACCTGAGTTTAAGATGGAGGGGTTCTCAGCATTAACAGTCCAACAGATGTTGCTTCCCAAAGCCCATAGCTTTGGGGTTCAGACACAGGTCTCTCTGCGTGTCTTCCCAGTTTCACCTAGAATAACACTAAAACACAGAAACTACTTCCTTGTTGCTGGGTGGGGAATCACTCTCCTCCAAGATTTCTTATGTCAACTGGACTTCTTTGGACCACATTCTTATATATACAGATTTGGTCCATCCAGCAAACAAAGACACTGGCCATCATCATCATCATCATCATCATCATCATCATCATCATCATCATTATTATTATTATTATTATTATTTATTACATTTATTAGTCACCCATCTGGCTGGTTTACTTATGAATGGAGGTAGCCTGACTTAAGTTCCTCTGCTCCAATTCCACCTGTACAGATTCCCAATTCCCGATCAGAGGCTGGAAAGGGATCCAAATAAATCATCCATTACAACCCTCAATCCTATAACAATATTTTTTGTTTGACTGGCGGCTATAACTTCTGTGGTGTAGTATGATTATGTGTAGTGTGTGTGTATTACACACTTTAACAAGCTTAACCAGAGGCATCTGAGGAAAACCCCTTGCTCCTGCTTGTCCATTGTTAACCTTTAAGCAGTAGTAGTGCAGGCCATCTTTGGGGCCACCTCACCCTTAATGTCTCTACAAATGTGGCTGGACTACAATCCCATCATCACTGCTCCTCACAACAATGGCTTAATTCAGGCATTCAAAATGAAGTTGCGGGCTTTTATGCATGGCCTCCCTTTGCAGTTTAGCACTGACTTAAGTTTCCTGTGACGTTTGAATCAGCAAACGATGGTTAGTCCTTGCCCTCCAAACCTAACCCACTTCCTGTAAGGAGAGAGCTAGGGGCTCTTCAGAAGATCCCCCTCTCCCCACATCAGGTCTCTTGTAGGAACATAGGATCTGCCATTTTATACCAAGTCAAACCATTGGCCCATCAGGCTCGGTACTGTCCACCAGGATTTCAGACATAGGACATTTGCAGCTCTACCTGGTGACACAGGTGACTGAACCTGAGCCCTGTATACAAAGCCTGTACTCTGCCACTGAGCTATAACCTTTTCCCCTTGTGAAAGCATTCACGCTTGATTGACCGCCACTTTAGTCTCTGACACGGGTTGAGAACTTGTGGCCTCCGGATGTTGTTGAACTCCAACTTCCATCAGGGATGATGGGAGTTGTAGTCCTGCAACATATGGGAGGCCACTGGTTCCTCATTCCTACTACAGCATCTATCAGAGATAGCTGCAGGTTAATCCAGAAGAGCAGAGACATAGGATGTGCATGTTAAAGGAGTTTATTAAGGAGGAATACAGAACAAAGAAACAGCATATATGTGGCCAGAATGACATCACTGTACCTTGATGTCCTCATCCATCACTTTTTGCCTGGGGGCAACTGAATATGACACCCAACATAGGGACATGAGCATATCTCCAAGCATGGGATGATGATGACATATGATGTTTGCTACACTCTGAGGGAATCTGTTGTAGCAGAGATCATCTTGTTACATGTCTTCTCTCCTAATCCCCACAACTCAGATCCCATTGGGTGTCTGGAGGGCACTTCGGCAACACACACCCTTCCCACCCCAACTTGACACCACTTATATATCTCGCTGAGTGAATTCACAGAGCTATCTCAGATTCCAGTTTCCACCTCCTCTTCTTCCTGAGGGCGTATTGAGAGGCACTGTCTGCCATGCAGTCCTCTTGCAACGTCAATATAGTTGTGGCTGCGAGAAGGTTTTCGGCAATTTCGTCCTCCTCCCACCTCTTTGCCACCAAGTGAAAAACTCCTGCAAGGCAAAAGAAATTTAT
The DNA here is from genome assembly GCF_030035675.1 of Rhineura floridana. Classification (NCBI taxonomy): domain Eukaryota; kingdom Metazoa; phylum Chordata; class Lepidosauria; order Squamata; family Rhineuridae; genus Rhineura; species Rhineura floridana. The sequence continues at coordinate 28,104,333 of NC_084494.1, read as the reverse complement.
TTCAGCGTGTAAGCCCTCCTGTCTATCTGCCTGTCTGTCTGTCTGGTTGCTGTCAATCTGACCATACACTTGTAATGTATAACGGTAACTCCGCCCACTCTCTGGCATTGGCCCCATCCACTTTTGGACTGTGGCTCCACCCACTTTTGGAATGCAGCTCCTGGAAGGTTTCCCATGAGGCAATGTGGCCCTTGGGCTGAAAAAAGTTCCCCTTCCCTGGTTTATATTAAGATCTTCCTCAAAGGTTCTCTTCTAGGTTCCTTACCATCTGAATGACATGAATGGCAAGAGGGGAGAGGAAATTCTTTCCTTACGGTGTTGTCTTTCGGGTGCTTGGCAAAGACCTTTTAATTTCCCCAGGGCTTTTTAAATATTTTTAAAAATATCCTGCCTTCTTATTTAGGGCTGACTTTTACCATTTGAAACGGCTTAATTATGCATTATTGGCTCCTGTAAACCAGCCAGGAAAATGTTTAATTGAAAAAATGAATTGAAAAATTGTAAGAGATACATAGCAAATAATAAGGCTGTCCGCTGCACTTGGCCAAGTTCCGGACCAAATCGGGCTGATTCAGGTGTCACTCGGGTCTAGCTGACACAGCCCTGGTTAGCTGCGCGATGGGATGGTGGCTCAAAGTGATCCAGAGCTGTCAGAGGGCGGGGTGTCAAGCAGGAAGGAGATATAATCATTGGATGGGAAAAAGGAGGAAAACCATGCTGAGAGCAAGGGACCTACCTTGACTGTCTGCTTTTTTATTTATTTATTACTTTTATATACCACCCCATAGCCAAAACTCTCTGGGCAGTTTACAATAACTAAAAACAATAAAAACAAATATACAAATTTCAAAACACAAAAAACAATTTAAAAACACAATTTAAAAAATATCAAAAACAATTTAATTTCTGGGAGAAAGTTTTTTCCTGCTGGGCATGCTTCCGCCAGGCTTGCTTCTTGCCTGGCCTCTTCTTCCTGCATGATGCCCTGCCCTCTGAAGCAGGACTTACAGGCTGGTAAACAGAGGGTCCAGTCCTGTGGAGCGCATGTTGTGTGTTGCTGCTGAGGGGCTTCCTTGCAGGGAAGTCACTCACAAATGAGCAGACAGCACTGAGCTGGATGGACCAATGGATCTGACTCACTTTAAGGCAGTTCCTATGTTCTATATTGGGCTCCTTGGGGTTTATGTCCTGGCTGTTCTAGCTTAACCTCTTACGTGGGCCCAGCATCAGGGTATGGTATTCTTGGGCAATTGCTGAAGTTTGAGAGCCCCAGCTGGGCAGGCCCTACCATTAGGCAAAGTGAAGCAGCTGCCTCAGGCAGCTGGTTTGGAGTATAACCACAGGGCACTGCATTATAATTATGCCATTGACTGTTGGTGTATTTTCACTGCCAGGGAGGCGGAGAGGCCCTTGCGGGATTTCCTGCCTCCAGTGCCTGCCTTAGGCACTCCACACCTTGATTTGGGGAGGGGGGTACCATTTGCTCCACACTGCCCATCACAGATGTGGCCACTGGACAGAGCCCCCTGAGGCTACACATTCTGCATTAGCCCTGCTATATGCGCCTAGTGCTCCCCTTCTACCCAATCAGGAATTCTGATTGGCCAATAAGACTCCCAATCAGCTGAAGAAACTGTGCAGCTGCAGGTCCTTTCTCATTAATTCAGAATGTACAGCCACCAAGGTGGTATGGCCACTGGGTGGGCCAGTAGTGTAGTGGCAAATACAGAAGTGTGGGGTCCCTTCATGATAGTCACAGCTACACCCTTCCCCCTTTTTTTGCTGCTGAGTTGAGAATGAGATCTTTGTTAATGCCTTCTCCCACAACATCAGATGTCCATAGGAACCAATAAGCATGCAAAGGGAGAGTGTTAGCTGCTGAAAAGAGTATTCTCAGCAGCTGACTCACCTCCTTTCACTCTGATTGGCTTCAAACAGCATGAAAGGACAAGGAAAGTTAGAAGACTTTTCTCAACGGCTAACACACTCATGCTGATTGGCTCATAGGATGCTGGAGAAATAGGGACCCTGCTGGGACTCTGGTCTCAAAAACGTAAGGGGTCTAAGACACTCTGAGACCCTGGATGACTACACCCCTGGGGTGGGCTCATCTGTGTTAAGGATGCTTGGCCTGTGGGCACAATCCCCATCCCCACTTATGTGCTTATTGAACTCATCAGTGAGCTCATCCTACTTAATCATGCACACTGGTGTGTTATGCTGCTGCCAAACTTCAAGCAGTGGTGGCTGATGCCCACTGGGACTACCAGGTTGGAAGGCAGAGAGGCCAACAGTAAATGGAGTCAGAGCCAATAACAGGCAGTCAGCTCATTCTAGCTTTGTCCCGACACTCCTCCTTGCTGCATTCTACAAGGGCAACACTGAGGCCAAGGAGGAGGGAGCTGACAGCTAGGGCCAGCCTTAGATGTAACTAAGAAGGCAGGCAGACAGGGAGTGGCTAAGGGCAGAGCAAAGTTGGTGGGGCAGTGCTCCATTCGCCCTCACAGACCAGCCTCCTCTGGCTTCAGGGATGGTTACCTTGCTGTTTTTCAGGATCCTGAATGGAATGTCCCAAGGTACCAGATTTCATAACTGGGGTTGCAATTAATTATCTAGCATACACTGAGCCCTGTCCTTAGCCCTTCCCTGCTGGGATTCAGGAAGCCTCCTTCATCTAAGTCCTGCCATCTTTCGACAGCCCCCAGTGTTTTAAGCATCTCATACCTGCCATGGATACCAGAATGACAGAGAACCACCCTGGTGCCAGGGACCACGAGAGGAAAGTGTTGGGCTCCTCGGTTGCTGATCTCATGAAATTGATCAGGCCCATCCCTCCAGTGAAACCTGAAGGACAATAGGCAACGAGAGAGCAAGAGTCAGGAGATCAAGGAATTGGGTTCATTACCGTCAGTTCCAGAAGAGGTCAGGGAGTTTGCCCTTTGGTTGCTAGGCAACTGCCACCTTCTTTCACCAATTCTTCCCCTGGATTTGGCAAAATGGCCAGCCAGGCCCAAAGGGGAACAACAGTGCAAATCTGCGTCAAAGCGAAAGACTCAGATGTGTGGACACAGAAGGGGCACTTTCATTTTTTTTTTATATACACAAGTTGGATCTGCAATAAAATGTTGTGGCATGGAGTGCTCCTCTTCAGGGAGCCAGTCAGCCATGCTCTTTTCCATTCCGTTCCCCCTCCCTCTGGTTTTCCACTGCCACCACCCCAGTGGTCGGTTAGCATTCAGTCCTGGACTCCTGACTGAGCATGCTGAGTCCTCAACATTGGGCTGAGGATTTTCCCTCTTAAATTTTCTGTACTTCTGCAACTGTTAGGGTTCCCCCAGTCCTCTTGTGTTTGTGGATACTGCCATTTTGGCTACCTAGGGATGCACACTCAGAGAATGAGATAAAAAATAGATCATTATTTTTAATATACGTAGAAAAATGGCAGCTAGCAATGTGAAAAAGAGGTATTGCTTCTTGAGTAAGAGGTAATAGGATTGGCTCTTCTGAAAGTAGCCCCGCTCCTGAACGGAGTTTGGAATAGGGACAACATGTTACGCAGGCTTAACTTAAGCCGGCGTCAATTCTGAAGGCTTCTTATAATTAGGATTGCTCTGTTCATCATACTTAGAGTAGCCCCACTGAAATAGGTGGGGCTTAAATTAGTTGTGACTAACAGCACAGTCCTAACCATGTCCTACCACAGAAGTAAGCTTTATTAAATTCACTGGGGGTAACTGTCAGGATGGCAACCTCAGGCTGAATCCAACCCATAATATCAGAATCTAAGAACTGTCTTGCTAGACAAGAACCTGCCTAGTTCACATTCCCTTTCTAGCACTGACTAGCCATATGCCATTGGGTAAACATGGAGAGCAAGACACACAGGTGACCGCCTTGTTGCTTTTACCCAGAATCAGATACTTGGAAGTTTAGTCTTCCCTTCATCATAGAGGCTGTACCCTCCAAACTGTCATAGATGAAACTAGGGGTGCTCCTTGTGCATAAATGGGTGAGGCAAAGCAGAACCAGTCAGGTTTGAGGGGGCTCTCAGCAAAGTACAAGCAAAAAGGAACCTCTTAAGGTTGGTGGGCCTTGGGCCTAACTAGAGGCACCAGCAAAGCTGCGGTGCCAGGTGGCTTTCAGCCGCCTTTTAAATTTCCCACAGTGCCTCAGGACAGCCCTACGGTAGGAGCGTTGTGGGAAATGAAAATGAACAAGCAGTTCCCCAGATCTGCCTGCCTGAGGGTGCTGCCAGAGTTGAAGTTAATGTAGTTCCTTCCTGAAAATTGGGCTGATGGGAAAGTAGGACTTTCCCTAGGACAGGGCTCTGGGGAAAAAATAAGAAGAATGAGACTAGCCCGGTTGAAACAGAACAGTCGGAGGTCTTTTTGGTTTTACACTTGTTATTTTACCTTTGGTTTAGCTGTTTGTGAATTGTTTGGGTATTGTTTGTCAAAATGAAAGGTTGCATATAAATTGCTATAATAATAATAATAGTAATAATATATCCAATGTAGTAGTATTTATGCTTGCATAATAGAACTTCCCCTCCCTTTTCCTCCTGCTGTGTGCCCTCTAAATCTGCTCTGGGAGTCCCCCAACCTTTTGGCACATATTTGGGGAGGGTGCAAGGTGTGCACAAGGCGAGGAGGGGGGAGTTCCATTGTGCAGTCATAAATCCTTGTGTTAACAGAATGTGTAACTGCCCAATAATTGGTTCCATTAAGCAAACTAACACAATTGTTTAGAAAGGACCGCTATGGAATATTCAAATATTGAATTTCCATAAAACTATTTCACCCTCTCTCTTTTTCGTTTCGTCTAAGCCATTGTTCTTCAACCTTTGGGTCCCTAGATGTTGTTGGACTACAACTCCCATCAACCCCAGCCAGCTTACCAATGGCCAAGGATGATGGGAGTTGTAGTCCAACAACTTCTGGGGACCCAAAGGTTGAAGAACAGTGACCGAAGCAACACTTCCTTGAGAGTGGTCTAAAGCCAGTCAGGTGCTATCCCTACAAGGTGTTTGGGGGCAACAAAAGACCAAGGGGAGGGTGTAGCAGGAAGGTAAAGAGAGTCAGAAGATGGTTCCTCTTACCTGAGGTAAAACACAGGCCAATGGTAAGGATGGGCCACGATGTTATTACCTTCTTTGGTGCTGGGAAGGGTGTGAGGCAAAGAGTCCCAAAAACCACAGACCCATAGCAAGTCACAGCAGAGACCAGCATGAAAAATATGGAGACAGCAATATAGGCTGGGGGCGGAGAGGGAGGGAGGAAGAGAGGAAACAGCCTGTGAAACTTTATTCTGGCAGCCCTCTGTTTGTTGCCCCGTTCCCTCATCTCAAATCTTGGCTCCCCCTCACACACAGACCGTATGTGAATCGCTCCGCAAGATGAAGACTCAGTCACATTTGGGATGGAAGGATCTGTCGATTTCGGTTCTCTCAGTTTCTCATTTTTCCAATCTTAAATTCAGTTCTCCACATTTCTGTAGCTATTTGTGATATTTTTTTTAAAAAAATCCTCATGAAAATTCATTAGTGAAATTCTCCTAATAAACACATTTTTCTGTGCAATTTGAACTAGGGCTGTGCACTGGATAGGCTGACGCCGAGATCCTGACCAAATCAGGCCCATTTGGATGATTTGGGGCCTCAGACAAGTTGGGTTCTGAAAGCCATGGATCACTATGGGTCGGAATGGATGACCCAGAGCGACTCGAAGCTGTCAGGGAGTGAACCATCCTGCCTGAGCATAGACCCACAGGATCGCTGACTCTGCTCATCACCCTCTGGGGGTGCAGGTGTCCTGCAGGAAAGCCCCTTACAAACCAGCATTGTGTAGGATCGCTCCCTCTGCTCATCAGCTGTTGAGGTAAGGGAGCAATCCTGCAGTGTGTGTAGTGGTGTTTTGCATGGGGCTTTTTTCCTGCAGAAAAAAACCCTTGCAGACCAGCATGGTGCAGGATCATTCCCCTGGCTCAATAGCTGATGAGCCCAGGAAGCAGTTGTGTGCCGAACTGACCCCGCTTTTGGTCAGGGGGAGGGAGGGGAAATGTAACACAGAGGAGGGCTGGGATCTCTTCTCCATCATCCAAGAGAGCAGGACACAGAATAATGGGCTCAAGTTGCAGGAAGCCAGATTTCGAATGAACATCAGGAAAAACTTCCTAACTGTTAGAGCCATACGACGATGGACCCAATTACCTAGAGAGATAGTGGGCTCTCCAACACTGGAGGCATTCAAGAGGCAGCTGTACAGCCATCTGTCGGGAATGCTTTGATTTGGATTCCTGCATTGAGCAGAGGGTTGGACTTGATGGCCTTATAGGCCTCTTCCAACTCTACTATTCTGTGATTCCCCTGCCCCCTTCCGGCCATATGTTTAATTAGGGTTTTTAAATATATATATATATATAATCTATCTATCTATCTATCTATCTATCTATCTATCTATCTATCTATCTATCTATCTATCTATCTATCTATCTATCTATCTATCTATCTATCTATCTATCTATCTATCTATCTATCAACGTAATTGTGATTAACAAAACAGGTTTTTATTGTATTAACAAAACGTTTCAGCTTCCGCCTTCATCAGCTGCTAACATACAAATGCTGTTACCAAGGTGGCAGTTATAGAGCTTTGAGGATGGAATGTTCAGAGGGGCTTCATTTGCAGAAGCTAAGTAGTGGTGGTACTGTCCTCCAGGTTCAGGCCATGTGGTGCCAATGTATATATACATTGGCAAGCAATTTCCCCTAATATAATGCATTTCAGTGTGTTAATTTCTCTAATATGTCCATTTTATTCACACCTTCCCCTAATATATGCATTTTTGTAAACATTGTTTGGTTGAAGAAAGCCATTGCAAAATTCAGATGAGTGTGAGTTTTGAAAGACCCACCCTATTCCTGCGATTGTAATTTATTTTAACTTTTTTTCATATAGAATTTTAAACTTTTGTAACCCACCCCGGGACCTGCTAGAGAAGGGTGGGTAATAAATGTAAATATAAATATAATCATCATTATAGTCATCATTATCATTATTTCCCAGTAGAGGCATGGAGTGTCACTACATTGGAAGCATTGTAGGGAATCAAAATTGTATCTCTCTGTCTGGCACTGATTGAACTGCCACCCCTCCTGCTCCCCACCCTTTTCCAGGTGGGCCTTCACCATTGTAGGAGAGGGCTTACAAAAAGGTACTTTGCCAAGGGCTCCATCAAAACTGGAGCTGGCCCTGCTAGCAATGCATGAGAACAGGAGAATGTTAGGCATGTTGAGGGTGCACTCTCAGTCCACACCAGCTCTCTCTGTGCATCCTCAGTCATGCACCAGAATCCTCTGCAAGGCACAGGGGTTCTGTCACTGATGTCCAGGGATTCCCCAACAGAAAGGGGCATGTGGAAAGGAATCCTTCAAGGCGGAATCTTTAAAAAAAACCACTGGCTAAAGTCTGGGAGGGCATCATTGATAGTCCAGTTTCTTTCCTGAAATGTTATGAGATAGTCAGCAGATGGAGCAAAAGGCTAATACAAAATCAGGCCTGATGCAGGGAGTAAAAAAAGAGGAAGGCCAAACAAGAGATGGATTGATTCCATAAAGGAAGCCACAGACCTGAACTTACAAGATCTGAACAGGGTGGTTCATGACAGATGCTCTTGGAGGTCGCTGATTCATAGGGTCGCCATAAGTCGTAATCGACTTGAAGGCACATAAACAACAACAACAACAAGCTGGTTTTAGGATGAATATAGGTTGTAAACACACTAGTCGGCAGATCAAAGCTTTTCCATTAGCCACATCCAGAGGGGAAACGGGTTGACCTGCCTTTCAGCTGCAAAATCTCTTTGAAGCTGAATTTTTGTAAAAATGCACCCAAGCTGCTCCTACCAGGTTCTACAGTAAAAAAAAAAGGGGGGGTGAGTAGTGTTGTGTGCCCTGGTTTTCAGAAGAAAGACACACTGGAACTGGCAGAACAGTGAGTGTGTTGCTACCCGCAGAATTTAACAATCTTAGCGGGTTTTCCACTGCATGATATGAGCCCACTTTGCACTTGAATTACCGACGTACATACCCACCAGCATGTTGAGTGCTGGCTGAACCCTCTGCCATGCCCTACCTTTTGTACACAAAGGAGGGCTGAATTGCCTTGACATTATTAAGCAGCGTATGTACGTCCAGCTTTTTGAACAGTTGGAAAACTGCCCTGGGGATCTGCAGGGAAGGTGTGTTGGTAATACTATGGGCACTAGTTGTTTTTTATCCTCATTCAAGTCAAACTACTTTGAAAACCTGCACAACCAGTCCCCCCACCCTCAAGTTCAGATAATAAGAATTGAATGGTTTGTTTGTTTGTTTACAGAGAAGCAGAGGTGTTATCAAATTTCCTCTTCCGCTTTTTAAATGTTACATCTGTTTTCATTCTCACTGGGAGGATTAACTCCTGGGACTCAGTATTACAGAAGCAATACCAGGACTTCTATAGTGATCTCTTGTTCAAAGTTTGCCCTTACATGGCATTTTTACCAGATAGGTGCACTTCCCAAGAGAGCAGTCCTTCCACAGTCCCCGGAACACAAAGATCCCCCGGACAAATCGCTTGACCCAGTATTCCGTTGAGATCACTACTATCACCAGAACAGTAGCCATGCAAGAGAGGGCGACACCACCCAGGCGAAGCTGCCCAATATCCTTCAGGTTCTTGAGCCATACAAACAGACGCCATTTAGAAATGGCAGCGATACTGTGATCCACAATTGGGGGACAATGGAGGCAGTTAAACCACGTAAACATCTTCTGGCCCTGGGGCTCACTTCCCTTGCGAAAAAACTGGATTGAATGTCTGAGCTCTACCCAAAGGCTCTCTTCATGAAGGATGGAAAACCACTGCTCCCATAGTAACTCTAGCATTCTGGAACCTCTCTAGATTCCTGGTTGGCTCTTCCACTTCCATGTAAAGAAAATGAGGTCCCAGTTTGATCAGTATCACCTTCTGTCATTCTGTTACGTACCCTATATGCAGTCAAGGTCATACCCCAGTGTGTGCATTGGTCTGGATTCCACGAGTTGTGGCCAAGTCTATATTAACTGCTTTTCGCACAGATACTTAAGAATAGAACTTCTACAACTAGAGGCAGTATAAATACACCTTGCTGGGAAGTAAGTCCCATGACCTTAATCCCCAAGTCCTGCCTTGACAGCTAGGTGATGGTGTGATTAGGGATGGATGAATCCGTCAATTTCAGTTTCTCATTTTTGCAATCTTCAATTCAGTTCTCCACATTCATACATCAGTTTGCAATTTTTTTTAAAAAAGTCCTTATGAAATTTCATCCACATTTGGTGTGAATCCCTCCTGATATACACATATCTCTATGGAATTTTCCCTAAAATGCATATTTTTGCAAAGGCATTTCCCCTAAAATAATGCGTTTTTGTATGTCACTTATACATGCATTTTTATGAACATCTTGCTCCAGCAAATGCATTTTTGTATATATTACTTGGCTGGGGAACTACATTGCAAAATTTGGAGAACTGTGAATTACAAAGAATGGCTAAGTTTCAACTCTTGTTTTGGAGCAGGTGGCTTCGTTAAGTTCACCTTTAAATTCGAACTGAATCAAATTTCTCCCCCGTGTCTAGGTGTGATAGATATTCTGTTTTGACTTCAAGGATTAAAAGACAAACTTGTTCATGGATTGCATCTTCACAATTCATTTACTTATTGTGCATCATATTGTGCATTTATTTATTTATTTAATTGTGCAATTATTGTGCATTCTTTGTCCAATACTCCTGTTTTCAAAACATTTGGCATTTATAGGGTGAAAGACGAGAAAGGAGGGCAAGGAAGGCATGAATGAATATGGTGCTTTTGGCCAGTACAGTGAGATGTGAATGGAAGTCATGTAAGATTGCAAGAGCCGCTGAGAGCCTTAGTGGCTCATCTCTTGATTAGTGGAAGTCTTTGTCAAGCAATTACCGATTTAAGAGCCTTTAATCAGAAAATGCCCATTAATTTTAAAGCTCTTCTATCAAACCATAAGGACTTAGAGCATGAGTTGCACTTAGAGCCATTTAATGCTGTGGAGGTATGGCTTTTTCCACAATTAGCAGAATTAAAATGGAGGTTTGGCACACTACTCAATACAATGCTATATTTTCCAGCTATGCATTTCCTAGTGGCCAACCCTTTTAGAATACTTACTTGGAAATATGTCTCAATCACCAACAATCCCTTCCAATGTTAATTAAAACTATTTCAATATATGAAAATGAATTTTAAAAAAGCTTTTAATAATTAATCTGATCTACCACCCATATTGGCAACAGGAACTGACATTAGAGGACATTTACAAGAGGCAATTCAAGGTTATTCAACAACAGTCTTGCTGTTGTGCTCAACAGGAAGAAATGAAAGAGTAGTACTTGCAAGGAATAACCTTTTAATTAACAGTACGGTACCTCCCCTGTAGCACTTTGCCAAACTCCACACCAGATAAGCTAGCATTGCAATGTATTATTAAACAAAAATAACAGCAACAGAGATAATGCGTGGAAAAAAAAGTAGGAGGGCAACACAGAAAGCACTGGGATGCAGTGGCTTGTCAAAATGTCATTCGGACACTGCCTAAGAAGAAAGTGAACAAAGGATGGAAGCTCCAGAGAAAAGCACTATGAGTACAACGTTGTTCTGGAAGCATTAAAGCCAGTTCACAGGATATCAAATTATGTGCCAGATAACAGATTCCGTGTGGTTATCTATGTGCGTATGGTATACCACGCACCCTGGTCTTTTTTTTCTAAGTGGGGGGAACAATGCCTCTGATCCACACTTCTACCAATTCTCCTTCAAGGCAAGGAAATGGTTTGTTACTAGGGGCAGGCAATATTAGCTCTGTCTCCTCATAAGCAGTGGTTTCCAATCTGTGCACTGGGGAAAACCCTGTGGCTCTCCAGAAGCTTATTAGGGGTTATTCCAGGAGAAGATCAGTGGCTGAGAAGATTCCCTGAATGACAGTGTAACTCCTGCTACCACTCTTCCTTCGCCATGCATAGTGGAGTGTTGGGAATTTTCTTCTGGACCACAGAAGTGACAGCAACAGTGGAGAAAATTCAAGGGGCTGCACATAGCCTGTAGGCTGCAGGTTGCCCACTTGCGAGAACATAAGAAGAGCTGTGATGAATCCGACTAAAGGCATATTGAGTCCAGCATGCTGTGGTCAAGCAGTGGTCAAGCAGAAGCCTCTGGGAAACGCACAAGCAGGGCATTCGTAAAGTAGCACCGCCTCTGATCCTGGAGGTAATATAGCCACCATGACAGGAAAGGACCAAGAGCATCTGCTTTGCATGCAGGTCCCAGGTTCAGTCCCCAGCATCTCCAGGTCGGGCTGACAAAGAGTCCTTATCTCAGGGGTGGCGAACCTTTGGCACTCCAGATGTTGCTAAACTACAATTCCCATCATCCCCAGAAAGCATGGCCCATGGGCAGGGATGATGGGAGCTGTGGTTCAGCAACATCTGGAGTGCCAAAGGTTCGCCACCCCTGCCTTATCTGAAACTCTGGAGGGCTGCTGCCCGTCAGTGTAAACAATACTGGGCTAATGGGCCAATGGTCTAACTCAGTATCAGGCAGCTTCCTCTGTTCCTGTGATGAGTGTGTTGTAGGGCATGTGTTCTAGGGCAAGGGGACAGTGCCCTGAACTGAGTGCATCTAGAACATCTCTCTCCCAGCATCCTGCACAAAACATCGTTTGCTCACCACAGGGGTTCCATGGCAGACACTCAGCGGGTTCCTTAGCAGACAAGCCAACCCAGAATGAGCTCCTCGGAGACAGACAGCCTGCAAGCCCTATAGGAGGCACTGTAAACGACTGGGGATGAAAGCACAATTGGGACTGTTGTAGGGTTAGGGTTTCGCTGGCATGGGAGAGGGAGGGGATGGGCTTCCCCCATTTTTTTGTGGTGCAGCTTCACTGCAAGGTCGCCTTCACTTCTTTGGAGCCAGGTCCTCACAGACTGTCATAGGCAGACCTTGAAGAACACAGGTGGGCAACGAGGCTGAAGATACCTGGAATGCGGGTGAGAAAGAGGGTGGAAAATTAAATAAAAGTAGAATGCTCTCATGAAATGAGAGCCTGCCTTACATTGCAGTAACACCTTCTGTTAATGCAAGTGTGACCCCACACTCACCCTGGGACTGAGTGCCTCTCTGCGGTGGTGGAGAGTTTGTTTCTGTCTAATGGAGTTTGTTTTTAAAGGACCTATGGACAAAGGGCCAACCAGCATGTGCAGAGTGCCTTTCTTTTGTGAAGGGAATGCTTCCTTGCTTGTCCAGATTGCCTGCAGGACTGTTGCTGCAGGATGCAGAATCCTGAACCTCAGCTAGCTTGCCAGGGGAGCAGTGTCCCTGGACAGTTTGCTGTCCTGGGAGGGAGGTTGCAGGCAGTAATTTGGATGGTGGAAAGAAGCTCCGGCTCTATTCAGTGCCTGGCAGGCTGTTTCACCTTCACAAGGGCTGAAAGACCACCATACATGTCACACATGTGGAACGCTAACCTGGTGCCACCTGCCTTGCATGATCCTTGTACTAAGAGGTTGGGTTCCATGTGCCAGCACAAAGGCATGTGCATTAGCATTTACAATGCACAGCCTACACAGCACACACATGCACATTGTTACACATGTGATACCTTAGTGCACACAGGTGTGAGCAAGAACAGCTTAAGTGTAATTTTTCCTCTTGCTTTGCAGAACCTCCTGTATGAACTTGCTCAGGTTCTAAAGTGATTCAAGAAGACCTTTTTCAGAGACTTGCTGAGGTTAGTAGGGTGGCAACTGCCTATCAGGCCTTCTCAGTGGTGGCTCCCCATTCCCAAACATGTGGTCAGTGTGGTGTGTGGCCATGCATCAACTGCAAGTGGTGGAACTAGTCCATGTGGCCCTTCTGCCTGTGCTTTGAACATGCCCTATTGGCATAGCCATACATTAGACTTTTATTCAACTTAACCATCCCCTTTTCAGTCCATGGGCTCACCAGTACAGGTGAAGTTTCAACTTCTCCGTTTGTCATGAAAATTCATCCACAAATTTCTGCTAATATACAGATTTGTATACAATTTTGCATAACATACACATTTTTGTAAAGCAATATTCTGTAACGTAATGCATTCTAATGTTATTTTCACAAATATATGCATTCTCTTTGCATGCTTTACCCTACCCTTTATGCATTTTTGTACAGATTACTTGATTTGGAGAAGTGTACATTTCAAAGGATGGCTGCACTTCAGTTTCCTGCATTGTTTTGGAAAGTGCACATTAGATAGGTTTGCCCTTAAATGCAAACTGAATCAGATTTTTCCCACATCCCCACTCACCAGTCAATAAGAGCATGGGAAATGCTGACCAGGCAAGGTAGAAGGACCACTCAAAGGTGAGCTGGATTTGAGGGTCCTTGTTCCTCCCCCAGGATTCAGCAGTGAACACGGCTACAGCAACGAGCGTGAAGATTCCTACAAAAAAGCAGAAAGGTCAGGGCAGCCAGCACAGCACTGATCCACACATGTGCTTTTGTCACCCGATGGCAGCATAAGGGGAGGGGGTTGGATGTATGTTGCAGATCTAATCAGTGATGGCTGGTGCCCACTGGGCATGATGGGGAGGAAGGCACGGAGCCCAACAGAGCCAGAACCAATGATAGGCAGACCCAGAACCAATGGCAGGTGGAGCCGACTAATTCTAGTTTTGTCTTCATCCTCCTCCCTGCTGAGGTCTATGAGGGACAACACTGAGACTACGGAGGAAGCTGTTGTACTGCCCGCTGGACTGATTGTAGGTAAGAAGACAGGGCGGGTGGGGGCTGGGGTAGGCTGATGTTGGTGGGGCAGTGCCCTACTTGCCCTAATAGGCCTTCCTCCACTGGATTGAGCACTGCAGAGAGAACTTTTGTACCACCTCAGTCACAGAACTTCTCAAGGCAGTCAGTTCAAGCATTCAAGGGCAAACAACATGTTATGCTAAAGGTGCATGGGTACAGCTACATCTGACTTTTTTCTTGCTTTAATTATGGGTGCAGGGGTGCCAACTAACATTAGGATTGCAGAGTAAAGGGAGGTTTATCCCTTTGCTGTTGGAAGTGGGGCAAGAACAACTCCTGTTTGGGTTCTTTTGTTTGTATTCCGGAAGGAAGATAGAGTCCGGGTCCTCCAGCTGGCTAGGCTTGCCTACCTTTATCTGTGCTGTTCTTTACCTTCCTTCCTTCCATTGTAAACTGATATGCTCAGGCCAGCGAAGCTGACCTGCCTCTCCTTCCTTTGTCTTCTTCCTCAACTGTCCGAGGAGAGAGGAGACATCTTTGTCTTTGCTCTCTCTCCTGATCCATGAGAGCAATACCAAAGTCTGGGCATTGCACCTCCAGCTTAATTCGAACTAGGTATACCTTTCCCATCTACTATGTATTTCTATGAATAAAGTAGCTTTTCTTATTTTACTCTTAAGTCTCAGTGATCTAAATGCAGGGTAAAAGCCTACTTCTAAGGGAATTACACACACTGGCACACACGCAGCTCATACACTAAAAGGTAAAGGTAAAGGTGTCCCCACACTTATAGTGCGAGTCGTTTCTGACTCTTAGGGTGATGTCTTGCAACATTTTACTAGGCAGACCATATATATGGGGTGGGTTTGCCAGTTCCTTCCCCAGCCTTTCTTTACCCCCCAGTATATGCCGGGTACTCATTTTACCGACCACGGCTGGATGGAAGACTGAGTGGACCTCGACCCCTTTTACTGGAGATTCGACTTCCTCCATCCGTTGGAATCGAACTCCAGCCGTGAGCAGAGCTTCGGCTGTGTTACCGCCGCTTACCACTCTGCGCCACAGAGGATCATACACTATTTCTGGATATTTCCATAACATTCCCAACCATGATCCTCACAAAAAAATCCCACCCCTCCTCACAGCTATGAGACATAGTGGGGGGGGGGACTCCAGTTGACACCAATAGACACTGTGCCCGTCCTGAGGAATGGCACATTGAATGCCCCTTGATCTAAGGAATATGGCCACAGTTGAGTGCCAGTTATCAACAAGATCCACAAAAATGCAGGAACTCTGGCTTTATTGAGGCTTTGACCCTTAGCCCAGCCTCACACTCCCTTCCCCAGGTAATAGAGCTCAAATTCCCCACAAGATAGCAAAATAATAGTAAGCCCTTTTCAGTGACTTCCACCTTGTCTTGTTCTGGACTGAGGTTCTCTCCCAAGACAGCTGCTGTAGACACCCAGTCTGGTCCCAGTGCATATAGCAGATTGGTGATAGAGTCTTCGCCAGCTACTAGCCCTGCAGCACTCCATCAAGCCCTTTCTCTGGGCTATGGGGCTTGGGATATGACAAGTCCAGCAGTCCTCTTGCTGGCCTCTTCTTGGGATCCCCTGGGTCACGCTCAGTGGGTCAGTCCCCAGAGGGTTGGGGTAGCAGGGGAAGCCTGTTCTCAGGACCCCCTGTGCCTCTCCTAGTGGTGTGGGAGTGCCCATAAAGCATCTTGAAATATTTTAATCTTCCAGGTTAGCCTTACAGGATAAAAAAAAAATCTGGGTTGCGTATCCAACGTAGCATTAACTTAAAGTCACTTAGCAGTATACTTGCTCTGCTGATGAAATGTTTTGCACCAGTGGAACGTTGTTGCACATGAGAATGCATAAACAGATTAAGAACTTAAGAACACAGGAAGGGCCTGGTGGCTGGGTCAGGCCAATGGCCCATCTAGTCCAGCATTCTGTTCTCCCAGTGGCCAACCAGATGCCTATGGGAAGCCCACAAGCAGGACCAGACGGCTGGTAACTTTGTTGCATAATCTCACAATCTGTTGTGCAAGGAGTTTCCACTAGCACCACTGTTGCTTTAGATTCCTCTGGTGAGTAACGGTAAATCTCACCCGTCTGCTAGAGCAAGGGCCTTTTCCTTTTACAAGGTCTCTCTCCCAATCCTTGGGCCATATCACGTCCCTCCAGATGGTGATACTCACATCCTATGTAGCACAAACATCCATGACCAGCCTCTTCTCTTTGGCACACCTACCGGCTATGAAGGCAGCGATGGAAGTAACGAAGGGCCCGCTGATGGTGCCGCAATCCCAAGGCATGATGGAGGGAATAAGAAAAAGGACCAATGCCAACGCCACCAGGGAGGCCAAGATCAGGAATGCACGCGTGGCAATAATGTATTCTGCGAATGAAGCCATGAGTGCAAAGGGTTATCTGGGGACTTCATTCCTCATAAAAGTAACCCACCAGAAACCAACAGCCTCCAGAAATAAAGAGATTGGTTATATTCTCAGAGTAGACCCATTGTAATCAATGGCATTAAGTAGCTTGTCCACTGATTTCAGTGGGCCCATACTCGGAGTATGACTAATGCCGGATATCACCCAAGATATGCAACCTTAGCTTGAAGGTTAGTTCGGGGATGGTGAACCCCAGGCCTGGGGACCAAATGTGGCCCTTCTGGCCTCTCTGTGTGACCTGTGGGACTAGGGTTGCCAGGTTCATGGCCTGAGACTGATCCTGTATCTTTAGGAGAAGAGAAAGTCAGCCAAGTACAGGTGTTTTTGCAACCCTGTAATGGGAAAAACCACAAGGTGGAATTCTCCCTTCCCCTGCACAACTTTTAAAGATACAGAAGACCTCTTGGAGGCCAGACCTGGCAACAAGGAGGTCTTCTGTATCTTTAAAAGTTGTGCAGGAGGAAGGGAGAATTCCACCTTGTGCTTTTTCCCATTACAGAGATGCAAGAACACCTGTACTTGGCTGACTTTCTCTTCTTCTAAAGATGCAGGATCAGTCTCAGGCCAGGAACCTGGCAACCCTACGTGGGACTCTCTCTAGGCCACACCCCGTGTCTCCAGATCATGACCCTTTCTGGCCATGCTTCAACCCACCAAGTATTTCTTGATCAAACCAGGCCTACCTTTTGGTCTATATATTGTAATTGTTTATATTAATGTACGTCGCCTAGAGTGGCCATTCGGCCAGATAGGCGACTCACAAATAAAATTTTATTATTTTATTATTATTATTATTATTATTATTATTATTATAGCTTCCATTGCATCTGTCTGTGTAGCATCAACATCTGCTACTACAAGCAGGACTGGTGCAAGGCATGGTAGCACCTAAGGTGAGGATCTGCAAACACTCTCCTCCCCACTGCTCCTCCTCTCCCTTGCTTCTACTCCTACTCCTCTCCCCCTTACTTTTAAAATGCTTTGCCTCTGCTAATGCAGCCACATGATCCCTCCGTTTCCTCTCACCCACCTAAAAGCATTGGAGAAAAGCAAGCACTAGAGAAATGGAGTGAAGACTTTTTTTCTTCCCTTTTCATTTTATCAGTGGATTGGGTTAGTACAGAGTTACAGGGGGGAAACTGTGATAGCTTCTGTTTGTCATGTGAACCATGCAAATTTAAAGGAGATGTGAATAGCACCAAACATACAGTAAACCACTGTGT
Source organism: Rhineura floridana (assembly GCF_030035675.1). Classification (NCBI taxonomy): domain Eukaryota; kingdom Metazoa; phylum Chordata; class Lepidosauria; order Squamata; family Rhineuridae; genus Rhineura; species Rhineura floridana. The sequence goes on along the minus strand of NC_084494.1, from coordinate 28,086,808 downwards.
AGATGAGCCCTCTGTGAGAGGGTTTTCTAACAGCTGCCAGCACCCTTAACAAACTATAGTTCCCAGGATTCTGTGGGGGAAGCCATAACTATTTAAAGTGGTATGATTCTGCTTTAAATGTATAGTGCAGATGGAGCCAGCCTCTTGTGCATTGTGGATTTGTGAGGGGATATTTACTGAGATCTTTTGGGAGCACCACAGGAGGTGCTGTCAGGCATGCAGGGGCTCATGGGCACAACATTGGTCACCCCTGATCTCTAACCCTGGGGACTGATTTACAAAATTCTGCTCCATCATTGACAGTGCCTTGCCGCCATGCTCCTTACCATTAGCCATATCTGGCGCAAAGCAGTGTCCATCTATGCACACTTGCCAGAGGCCACTGTGGACGATGCTGCTTGGCCCGTAGGCCACTAGCCAGTAATTGGTGGTCAGTGCAATCAACAAAAGGACAATGCTGATGGAAGCCACCAGTATGCTGAAGATTCTGCAGGGCACCATCCTTACAATGGTGGTCTTGGGAAATTACCCCTTTTGGCTGGTTTCTTGCCTGGAGGAAATCTGAGGGGAGGAAATCAAGAGAATGGGATTTAACACAATAGCAGAAAACATGGAAATGACATTTGGCTAATAGGTGCAAAATGCAAACAGCCTGCTGCCAAACAGAGAAGCGTCAAACAAATGTTGGGTTGTAACTGGAAATGTGGAGACAGGGAAACATGACTCCACATTAACAAAAGGGGGAGAACAGTTCACAGTGATGTGAGAGAGGCTGGGTGGCTCATTTGCACCAAACTATTATTGGGTTGGTGGGTGGGTGGATGGAAAATACAGTAATACCTCAGTTAACAAATCCTCCGGTTAACAAATTGTTTTTGGGTGCGGGGGGGTGCACACTCTGATATAGTCAGAATGTGGCTCCTTGTCTACTGGATTGTGGCTGTTGCAGGCAGCTCTCTGACACATGGCTAGAATGGCCTCCTTGCCAGGTGGTGCCGATACCTCCATAGTAAACAGTGCTTCGGGTGCCTTGGAAGCACTGTTTGTTGCAGACGCATCTGCTCGAGTGTAGGGGAGGATGGCAGAGAGAGAGAGAGACCAAGCACAGGGTGGTGGTGGTGGTGGTGGTGGTGGCGGTGGCAGACCCTTGCCTACGTGCTCGAGTGTAGCAGGAGAACTGTGGTCAAAGCTGTAGATTCCTATAGCAATATGCTACATGATAAAAGAAATAAGGCAAGGCAGGCATCTCTGGATGCATTTGGGAAGAAGCCCTCAAGTGATCAAGGCTTACATGACCTGGTTGTTTCGTTTCAGACATGCATATTGTTAGATTTGAATAAATAGTTTGCTGAAATATGTTGCTCTTCTTTTTTTGTGGTGTAGGAATCTATCCCTGTTCTTTCCACGTTATTCCTACCTCTAGTACCAAGTTTCTGTTAAAGAAGTAGTGTCCAGTACTTCATTCTGAAGTATTATTGTAGTATCAGTGGCCTTTTTTAATCTGCAACATGCTGTAAGGTAGGGATGGAAAACCAAGGGCCTGAGGGCCAAATGCAGCACTCCAGGCCTCTCTATTTGCCCTCTGGACTTTTCCCAGGCCACACCCCTTCTCCAGAAACACCCCCTCTTCCCAGGCTCATCAGGTCTTACACAAGCTCTGATCTTCCCCTGCAGGGGTAGTGGATAGATTAAGATGGTCCAGCCCCGGAGACTAATAGAATCCACTCGATTCCTGAATGCCCTGAGGGAGTTCTCAGTAGACACAGTAGGTGACCCTGTTGAAGCCCTTGTCACACTGTGGAACAGCAAGGTGCGTCGGGCTCTTAACATGATTGCCCCTGAGTGCCCTTTCCGGCATTGTGGACCCCAGTTTTCACCTTGGTACACCAGTGAGTTAAGGGCAATGAAACAGGCTGGATGACAGCTAGAGCACAAGTGGCAAAAGATGTGATGTGAGGCGGATCAGCCTTGAGTAAAACATCATAACTGTGCCTACTGTGTGGTGGTGAGGGCAGCAAAGAAGGCCCACTTCTCTGCCACCATCACATCGTCAAGTAGCCATCCAGTGGAGCTTTTCTGTATTGTCAGAGGTCTGTTGACATCTGCTCCAGGAAATGGAGTTTTAGACCCTTTGGAAGCCCACTGTGAATTGTTTGCAAGGCACTTTGAGGGTAAAGTTGCTTGCCTCCATAGCAATCTTGATGTCCCATCCACATCTACTGTAGGTCTCCCAGTGAGATGTCCAGTGCAACATGTGGGCTCTCCAACACTGGAGATATTCAAGAGGCAGCTGGACAGCCACCTGTCAGGTGTGCTTTAATTTGGATTCCTGCACTGAGCAGAGGGTTGGGCTCGATGGTCTTATAGGCCCCTTCCAACTCTATGATTCCATGATCCTTTCAGGGATGTTTGTCTGCATCGAAAATCTTCTCATTCAGGAGCTCCCAATGAGATTTCAAGGAACCCCAGTTTTCCCCTTGCATGTGTGGCATCAGCATGTGACATCCTTGGGCAGTTTTCAGAGCCCCAGCTTGGAGCTATGGGAGTAAAGTACCGATGCTTGCAACAAGTAACTTGAACCAGTGGGAGGCTTTACTTCCTCCCTTCTCTTCCTTTCTTTGTTAGTCAGAGATAAGTGACTCTGAGTGCAAGTCTCATGGCTCTAAAATGGCCCCATGTACTGTATATCTGCAGTCAGAATGACTTTAATTCCCAGTAGTAATAAACCTTACGTTTCTTTATTCTGTCAACTACCAGTCTTACCGGACTATTTATTTCTGCACTCTGCTGTAATACATACCAAATTCCAGTAGGAGCCACTGTTTAAATTTCCCACAATGCCTTGGAGCAGTGCTACACAGCTTGCTGCTGTTACACCAGGTAAGATCAGGCTGCAGGCTCCGACGTAGGAGGGAGCCCACCAGATGGTGCTTGGCCGAGGAACCCCTCAGCTTTGGAGTTGCCTTTGCCCAGGGCTCCCCAGGACAACGTTTGAAAGCCACTGGCTGGAGGGGTATGATATAAATGCAATCAACAAAAAAACTGGCTCGTTCTGGAGAGAATGAGGGGGTTTGAGGCTGGTGGTTATGGCAGCTTGCAGAGTCAACTTTGTGCTGAACCTCAAGCCACTTCCTGGAACATTTTCTGTTCACACCTATGATGTCTGGATGACATCAACAGAAACCTGAGCCTGACACCTGATCTCCGCATGCAGCAGAATGTGGTGATGGAATGGACTGCAACACTTCAGACCTCAGGTGAGGTGGCAGGGGTGCAATCACACTTCTGAATACTCCCACTGCAGTCAAAAGTCCCTGCAAGCAGAAAACCAGCATGGGCAGGACTTTTCCTCTTGAAATGCTTTTTATAGAATCATAAAATAGTAGGCCATCGAGTCCAACCCCTTCCTCAATGCAGGAATTCAACTTAAAGTGTACCTGACAGATAGAATAATAGAATAGTAGAGCTGGAAGGGGCCTAAAAGGCCATTGAGTTCAACCCTCTGCTCAGTGCAGGAATCCAATTTAAAGCATATCTGACAGGTGGTGGTCCAGCTTCTTCTTGAATGCCTCCAGTGTTGGAGAGCCCACCACTTCCCCAGGTCATTGGCTCCATTATGGTACCACTCTAACAGTTAGGAAATTTTTCATGATGTTCAGTCAAAATCTGGCTTCCTTGAGCCCATTATTCCGTGTCCTGAACTCTGGGATGATCAAGAAGAGATCCTGGCCTCTGCTCTGTGACAACCTTTCAAGTACTTGAAGAGTACAAATAGCTTTTTAAAAATGTAAATAAAAAAATATGTGCTAGCATTCAAAAGTGATATTTGTCAAGTGAAGTGGTACAGTCCTGCCATGTCTATACACGTAAATTATACACTGCATCCCTAGCCTTGGTTAGAGGCACTTACACATCACCAAAAGAGAAAATATGTAGTAACCAAAGGGCGGGGGGACAAAAGAGGACATCAATCTCCATAAAAGCTGCATATGTGTGTGTGTGTGTGTGTGTGTGTATAGAATTTATTCGTCGCCCATCTGGCTGGCTGTCCAGCCACTCTGGGTGACGTACAGAATAGGCATACAATACCTAGGCATTAAAAATCTAAAAACAATGAGGATAAAATCTAGCCCACCCGAAAAGCCTGCCTGAAGAGCCAGGTCTTCAAGGTCCGGCGGAAACTCATCATAGAAGGGGCATGGTGGAGATCATTTGGGAAGGAGTTCCACAGGGTGGGGGCCACAATTGAAAAAGCCCTCTCTCTAGTCCTCACCAGTTTGGCTGCTTTGACTGATGGGATGGAGAGAAGGTCTTTTGAGGCTGATCTTGTTGGGCGGCATAGCTGATGATGCTGGAGGCGCTCCTTTAGATAGACTGGGCCGAAACCGTATAGGGTTTTAAAGGTCAAAACCAACACCTTGAATTGGGCCCGGTAAGCAACTGGTAATGTATGTGTAATGTGTATGCTAATGTACGTGTATACACCCATATTTAGAAATGATTACAATAATTTCAGTAGAATACAATACATCTCACCAGAGAGGGGGAAGACTGTGAAGAGGTGCCTTCTGTGTCTGCTCAGTCTGTTGTCTAGATGCTGCTGTTGATGGGCAACTTCAAAATGCAGGTGAAGGAGAAATTCAATTTGGTTCGCATTTAAAGCTGCATTTCTCAAATGCACAGTTTCCAAAACAATATGAGAACTGAAACATAGCCATCCTTCAAAATCTGCAGTGACAGATCTGCCATGTCATCTCTGTTTAGGGCCTGGGTAACTTTCAACAAGGCTGAATGGGCTGCGGGAGTGCTGTGCACTCAGCTCGTGTTTTGGCACTTCACTGAATTTTGTGACAGAGTTCTCCAACCAAACAATGTTTTTTAAAAACACCTATATTGGAGGATGGGGATGTACATAAAATTGAAAAGATTAGTGGAAATAGCCTACAAAAATGCATTATATTAGGGAAAACTGATCGCAAAAATATGTACATCAGTCTAAACTGCATGCAAAAATGTGTTTATTAAAAGAAATTCACACTAATATACTGATGAATTTTCACTAGGTTTTTTTTAATTGCTGTAGAAATGGGGAGAACTGAATGTAAGATTAAAAGAATGAGAAATTGAGAGGAACTGAAAATGACAGATCCATCCATCCCTACTGAACATTATTCTCTTCCTCTCCAGCTCAGTTTTAAATGGCTTTAAAGGTGCTGAAAGGAGGCAGGGGGCATTGCAAAGCTTAGGATTGCCAGGTCACAACCCAGAGTCCTTTCCTTATCTTTTTAACAGCTCTGCAGTTTTGGAACAGGCATCCTCACCTTTTTCTACTCCAGTCCTACCCCTCCTTCACTCTATTTGTGGAGCAATTCTCTGCACTCTGGCAGGCAAAGGCAGTAGCGATGAATTGGACATTTGGAAAGGAGGAGAGATCTATTGCATTTCTAACAGTTGTGCCGACAGAGCAATTCTTCTGGCATGGATGGCATCTCTCTGTTCTGCAGTGACAAGATTTTGACACTTGCCAAAATTGCCTCTTCTATACCACTAATAAAAAAATGCAAGAGACTTGTCCCCCAATGTATACAATCAAGTATGGGGCAAAGGATGGATGCTAGGATGCCAGATCACCACCTTTAGGGCTGTGTGGAGCCATTGAAGAGAGATGAGAGTTCTCTGGGTTGCTAGCTAGCAACCCTAGCTGAATTGGGGTTTGGGAACTGGGTAGCAATGCTTCTCTATAAATGCAACGAGGAAGGAATATAAGGACAGCATCCAAGGGGCTCACTTACTGCCCTTGGAATTCTCCCCACTCCCCAAACCTTATTCCAGCACGGCCATGCTGGCTGGGAACCGATACTAATTGCAGCTCCAAAGTATTTGGAGGGGCAACAGCTTGGGGGGAAAGGCTGCCTTATTGTCTACTAAGGGAGGATTAGAGAGGAACAGAGTTGTTGCCATCCTTACCTGGCTCTCCTTGCAGAAAGAATCTCTGTTTGGCCAGATACTGACAGTGATAAGCCCAGAGCAGGAAGTATTCTGTAGGGAGGGAGGTGCTGGTCTGAGGTTGATGGTAGAAAGAAGGGCTCGGGGGTCAGGAGAACAGAGCTGTGGCTGCAAAAGATGAAACGAAAGGAGCTTTTGAAATTGAGGTTAGCTTCCTTCACACCCTTTGTTGGCCTTCTTGTCTAATCTGCCTCAGTTCAAGTGAATATTTTCTTGTGTTCTTTCTCTGTCCCTCCCCTCTTTCTTTTTTTCCTGTGTTTGACTCCCCTGTGTGCCACGTCACCCCCACCCTTTTTTTTTCTTATCACCCATCCTGGGGAAGCAGTGTTCATGGGAAGATTAATGCATATGTGGTTTCTGTGGGAAGAAGCTGCCATCTTCTTAGGGCCAGTCCAAGACATGTTGCTCCGTGAGCCAAAGCGCATAATCAACCTCATCATTTCATTTTTTCCCCCTATCCTTCACCATCAGGTCCCAGGGTGGGTTACCACCGTTTAAAATTTAGTATTAAAAGCAGTTGAAAACAAATGACACTCAGAGGAATAGGGTGGGTCCAGAAAATATATATGTTACTCTCAGTTGTCAAAGATCCAGGTAAAGAGGTGCACCTTCAGCATACAGTGGAAACTATATAATGTAGGTACCAGACACACCTCTGTGGGGAGGGAATTCCACAACTTTGGGGCTACCACAGAGAAAGCCCTCTCCCAGGCCACTACTCCCCACGCTTCTGAAGGCAGTGGAACTACCAAGAACTACCCTGTGCTCATCTTAACATCCCCCGAGTCAGATTCCACATATAAAAGCTGACTGGGTTGGCAGCTGAATCTGATTTCAACCTTGGCACTGGGACACCATTCTCCCACTGTGCCTGAGGGTTGAAGGTTAGCTTAGGGGGTCCATGGCAGGCTGCATGGTACACAGAACTCTATCTTCCAAAATTTTGTCACCCCTCCCAGAATCTCAAGTCAGTTGCCTTACTCTGCCCAATGGTAGGGCCGGCTCTATATCATCTAGCCCATTCTTATTAAGGGCAGCATATTACCCTCATTTCTAGGGATGACAACTATTTTTTTAAATGGCCTTGCACTTTTGCTTTTAGTATCAGCCTGACACACCGGCTGACATGAAGATGGATCAGCATCACCTGTTTATTGCCTGCACATAAGGACAGAAATATCTCTCCATTTCTCATTTTTCTAATGTTGAGTTCTCTGTATTTCTGCAGCAAATTGTGTTGTTGTTTTTTAAAAAAATCCTCATGAAAACTCTTCAGCATTGTAGTGTGAATTTCTCCTAATAATCACATTTTCGTATGCAGTTTTGACCAATGTACACATTTCTGCAAATAATTTATCTTAATATAATGCATTTCTGTATGTTATTTTCACCAATATATTCATTTTTATGTACATTTTCCCCAACACATACATTTTGTATACATTTGTTGGAGAACTGCATCTCAAAATTTGAGTAAGTGCAAATTTGTTTCAGAAAGGGCAATTTTGATAGATTTGGCTTTAAATGTAAACTGAATTGAATTTCTCCCTCTCTGCTCACTAGGGTGCTTTTTCAAGGCAGAGGAGCAGAGACAGTAAAAATGTTGACATTTCTATCCACTATACAATCAACAATGAGATTTGTCGCTTTCTTCCCCTGACAGGGCTCCCGTGCCTTTTAGAAATCTAACAGGCAACAGTATCACAAGTATCGCACATCCATCATGCTGGGAAACACTTAATCTGTCACATTTTTTTGGCTGTTGTGCTGTTGCCATCTGCTTTTTCAGAGCAGGGCAGAATCAGTTGGTGGTGGTGTTGACCATTGAACCGCACTGTGACTGAGTCTGTTTTCCATCAAGTCTGCAAAACTGTAACTAGGGGGAGTTATGTCTTAGCCCAGTCTGGGAACGGACTGCCAAGGCCGTTGCTATGGTAACCATCTGATAGACTGGGAAACTTCTAACAGAGTCTGTAAGTTGTGTTTTCTGTGTATTGCCTCTGAACTGAGAGGTTCTCTTCTGTGTACCTTTGGAGAGAGATGTACCAGAAGGGGGGGTGACTGAAGAAACTCTACATGTATTTACTCTTAAGCCTTAAGCCATAATGTGTTAATAAAGACTCTTAACATGCTCTATTGCTCTGAAGAAGTTTCTTTTTTTTTTGTAATAATTTTTATTATTCAATTTTTTATAAAACAGACACAACAAAATCAAACAAGAAAAACAATACAGCAAAAATAAAAAGAGAAAACTTGACTTCTGATTTGTTATAGATCAGCTATAGGTACATAATATATATCAAACTTGACCCCTAAAACATACAAAGTTCACTTTTTTCCATAGTCTATCTTGATTAATCATCAAATCCCATTATCATCATTTCATTTTTTTCTTTCAACAAAAAGTCCAAAAGAGGCTTCCATTCCTTAAGAAATGTATCTGTCGTTTTTTCTCTGAGAAGGCATGTCAATTTGTCCATCTCGACTAAGTCCATTAGTTTCAATAGCCATTCTTCCATTGTTGGTATTAATTCCATTTTCCACTTTTGTGCATATAATAATCTTGCTGCCGTGATCATATATAATATTATTCTTCCATATTTCTTTTCTTTTTGTTTACCCATAAAGCCCAATAGAAAAAATTCTGGCTTTGACTGAATATTTATCTTCAAGATTTTTTGCATCATCCTACCTATCTGTGCCCAGAATGATTTTGCCTGTGCTCAGAATGATTTTGCCTGTGCCCAGAATGATTTTACCTAGAAGTTTCTTGCTCAACTTAACTCCGTAATGTATGCTGTTTCACGCAACAACGCACACACGTCAACAGGGGTTATGGGCCCAGATCCACAGCGCATTACACGGGAGTAAGTTGCTGGTCCGAACGGCAGACGGAGTTCCAGAGAGGGCAGCTTGATTGATTGTACCAGACGGAGGTGAGCAACATGGCTGTAAACCTGTCTGGGGGAGGCTTGCCAATGGAACGGCTTAATGAAAAGAATTATGGCAGCTGGAAGCCGAGGATGCGGGCTTTGCGGATAAAAGAGGATTTATGGGACACAATAGATGGACCCACTCCGGCGGTACTGACTGCGGCCTGGACGCGTAGAGATCAGAAGGCGCAGGCTTTTATACTTCTGGCTCTATCTGACTCTCAACTGCTACACGTGAGAGATGTTACAAACGACAAACAGATGTGGGACGTGTTGGAGGCTCTTCATGTGCAACAGACTGCGGAATCTAGATTGTGTTTGGCACGGAAGCTTTATCAAATGCGCTTCACGGGTGAGTGCGAAATGAGTGAGCATCTCACGGAATTCAGACGCCTGTTTGCTGAGCTGACGGACTGAGGCGTCGAACACTCTGAACTTCAGAAGACCTATCTGATCCTGGCTTCGCTCGATGGGACTTGGAATAATATGGTCATGGCTTTTGAAGCCATGCCTGACGGAGGTCTGAACGTTGCATTTATTGAGGAAAAGCTGACCCAGGAATGGCAGCGGAGACAAGAGGCGAAAAGTGCTGAGGAAAAGCAAAGAGCCAAGCTGAAAGAAGAAAGCAGCTGCAGACAGGAAAACAAGCGGGAGCAGCAGCGGCTGAAGTCTTGTTTTGCCTGTGGGGCTCGTGGGCATCTCCAGAAAGACTGTGCAATCAAGTGAAACTCCAGGGATGGAGGCTTGAAGCAGGGAAGTGTGAACTTTGTTTGTAAACAGCAGCCACAAACTTTAGCACCTGTTAACTGGCTAGTTGACAGCGGGGCAAGCCATATATTAATCAAAGACAGAAGTTTGTTTTATGCTTCAGAAGAAGTGCAAGATTTTGTGCAACTTGCTGATGGATCACATAAATGGGTGGAAGCCCGTGGACTGGTGAGATTTAATAAACTTGGGATAATGTCAGAATGTTTGTTTGTTCCGGAATTGGCTCATAACATATTGTCAGTCAGAAAACTGGTGAGTTGTGATTTTTCTATATTGTTCCACAAAGACCAATGTTATATAATGAGGGGAGATCAAGTGTGTTTGCAGGGAAGCCTTAATGATTCACAGTTTGTAATAAAGAGCAGTCAAGCAGGGTGTGCTGTGTTAAACGCTGAGACACAGGTACATCAGGGCTGCGTTCATGAATGGCATCAAAGGCTGGGGCATGCAAACCTTGACACGATTAAGAAAACCCCCATGCATAGTGAAAACATGAAATTGAAGGATTGTGGACAGATAATGGATTGTGATTCTTGTCATAAAGCTAAAATGACTATTGCACCAATTAACCGGGAGGCTGAAAGAACCACAACAGCTCCCTACCAGCTAGTTCATGTTGATTTATCAGGGCCAATAAATGCTTCATGAGGAGGTGCGAAATTCTTTATGGTACTGGTTGATGATTTTACGAAATACACTCATGTTTATTTGCTTAAGCAGAAAAGTGAAGCTGAGCAAAAGCTGAAACTGTTCATTAAGAGAATCGAAACTCAACATGACGTCACTGTGAAAGCGATTCATTCAGATCAGGGAGGGGAATTCACAAGCAAAGCGTTAAGTGACTTCCTTGAGAGTAAGGGAATACGCCAGACTTTCACAGCTCCTTTTAGCCCGTTTTCCAATGGATCTGCTGAGAGAAAAAATAGGGTGCTTCAGGAAGCAATGAGAGCCATGCTGATGGATTGCAGTTTAGGGAATTCCTTCTGGGGAGAAGCAATTCTTTATGCGAATTACATTCACAATAGGGTATTACACAGTGCACTTGGAATGTCTCCTTATGAGAAAATCACTGGCAGAAAACCGAAAATACAACACATTCAAAAATTCGGGGCAAGGTGCTGGATCCACATTCCACAGGGAAAAAGGAGGGGCAAGCTTGCGCCCAGAGCACAGCAAGGTTTTGTTTTGGGATTTCAGAATGCATATTTCAGAGTTTGGTGTCCAGAAACACAGCAGTTAATTCTGAGCAGAAGCATTAAAGTCTCAGAAAAACCTTGGGATCAAAGGGAAACAGTTGTTCTTACAGGGTCAGATGACACAGAAAAACAATCATTTAAGCCAGATCTTGACATTAAAGTGGAAGGCACACAAATACCTCTCAGAGATGCTTTGAATGAGCTCATTTGTGCAAAACGCAGATCGAAGAAACGTAAGGCTGAGGAAATGGAAGCTCCTGCGCAGGCTGTGCCAAGCACAAGCACAGATGGGGGGGCCGAGAGAGCAGAGGCTCTGGTACCTTTAAGACATTCTACAAGATCAAATATAGGGAAACCACCTGAAAAATTCACAGTGGGGTTAGTATCCAGTCCTGGAATGCATAAACTGGTGGAAATGGATGCTGACACTTTGTATTTGACATGTGTACAGCCAAAGTTTGATTGAATAAAGTTCTAGCTAAATGTACAGAGATGTTCTGAAATGTACTGTAATGTACTGAGATGTAATTTTGAACTGTACTGAAATGTAAACTGTATTGCAAGATGTATTGGAGAAATGTATTGTTGTAATGAGTTACAGACATGATGGGAAAATGGGGGGATTGTTGACCATTGAACCGCACTGTCACTGAGTCTGTTTTCCATCAAGTCTGCAAAACTGTAACTAGGGGGAGTTATGTCTTAGCCCAGTCTGGGAACGGACTGCCAAGGCCGTTGCTATGGTAACCATCTGATAGACTGGGAAAGTTCTAACAGAGTCTGTAAGTTGTGTTTTCTGTGTATTGCCTCTGAACTGAGAGGTTCTCTTCTGTGTACCTTTGGAGAGAGATGTACCAGAAGGGGGGGTGACTGAAGAAACTACATGTATTTACTCTTAAGCCTTAAGCCATAATGTGTTAATAAAGACTCTTAACATGCTCTATTGCTCTGAAGAAGTTTCTTGCTCAACTTAACTCCAACGTAATGTATGCTGTTTCACGCAACAACGCACACACGTCAACAGGTGGTAGTGGTGGTTAGGAAAAAACCCTTTTTGTTGCATCCTGAAGGTCATCTAAGAGGTAGGAATGGTCACAAACACACCATGCATTTAAAGCATGTTTATGCTACTTTAAACAGTCATGGCTTCTTTCAATGTTTCTTGAGAACTGTAGTTTGTTAAGGCAGACCTCATAAGAACATAAGAACATAATGCCCATCACCCTTAACAAACTACAGTTTCTAGGATTGTCCATGACTGTTAAAGTGGTAAGAGTGCTTTAAATGTATGGTGTGGATGAGATGATTAGGATATTTTTTTTTGCTGCCATTTGGGCAAATAAATACTATTTATATCAGGGAGGTCCAAGATGGCTGCGAGGCAGAGCATAAGAACATAAGAACATAAGAAGAGCCTGCTGGATCAGGCCAGTGGCCCATCTAGTCCAGCATCCTGTTCTCACAGTGGCCAACCAGGTGCCTGGGGGAAGCCCGCAAGCAGGACCCGAGTGCAAGAACACTCTCCCCTCCTGAGGCTTCCAGCAACTGGTTTTCAGAAGCATGCTGCCTCTCACTAGGGTGGCAGAGCACAGCCATCATAGCTAGTAGCCATTGATAGCCCTGTCCTCCATGAATTTGTCTAATCTTCTTTTAAAGCCATCCAAGCTGGTGGCCATTACTGCATCTTGTGGGAGCAAATTCCATAGTTTAACTATGCGCTGAGTAAAGAAGTACTTCCTTTTGTCTGTCCTGAATCTTCCAACATTCAGCTTCTTTGAATGTCCACGAGTTCTAGTATTATGAGAGAGGGAGAAGAACTTTTCTCTATCCACTTTCTCAATGCCATGCATAATTTTATACACTTCTATCATGTCTCCTCTGACCCGCCTTTTCTCTAAACTAAAAAGCCCCAAATGCTGCAACCTTTCCTCGTAAGGGAGTCGCTCCATCCCCTTGATCATTCTGGTTGCCCTCTTCTGAACCTTTTCCAACTCTATAATATCCTTTTTGAGATGAGGCGACCAGAACTGTACACAGTATTCCAAATGCGGCCGCACCATAGATTTATACAACGGCATTATGATATCAGCTGTTTTATTTTCAATACCTTTCCTAATTATCGCTAGCATGGAATTTGCCTTTTTCACAGCTGCCGCACACTGGGTCGACATTCTCATCGTGCTGTCCACTACAACCCCGAGGTCTCTCTCCTGGGCGGTCACCGCCAGTTCAGACCCCATGAGAGTATATGTGAAATTCAGATTTTTTGCTCCAATATGCATAATTTTACACTTGTTTATATTGAATTGCATTTGCCATTTTTCTGCCCATTCACTCAGTTTGGAGAGGTCTTTTTGGAGCTCTTCGCAATCCCTTTTTGTTTTAACAACCCTGAACAATTTAGTGTCATCAGCAAACTTGGCCACTTCACTGCTCACTCCTAATTCTAGGTCATTAATGAACAAGTTGAAAAGTACAGGTCCCAATACCGATCCTTGAGGAACTCCACTTTCTACAGCCCTCCATTGGGAGAACTGTCCGTTTATTCCTACTCTCTGCTTTCTGCTTCTTAACCAATTCCGTATCCACAAGAGGACCTCTCCTCTTATTCCATGACTGCTAAGCTTCCTCAGAAGCCTTTGGTGAGGTACCTTGTCAAACGCTTTTTGAAAGTCTAAGTACACTATGTCCACTGGATCACCTCTGTCTATATGCTTGTTGACACTCTCAAAGAATTCTAATAGGTTACTGAGACAGGACTTTCCCTTGCAGAAGCCATGCTGGCTGTGTTTCAGCAAGGCTTGTTCTTCTATGTGCTTAGTTAATCTAGCTTTAATAATACTTTCTACCAGTTTTCCAGGGACAGAAGTTAAGCTAACTGGCCTGTAATTTCCGGGATCCCCTCTGGATCCCTTTTTGAAGATTGGCGTTACATTTGCCACTTTCCAGTCCTCAGGCACGGAGGAGGACCCAAGGGACAAGTTACATATTTTAGTTAGCAGATCAGCAATTTCACCTTTGAGTTCTTTGAGAACTCTCGGGTGGATGCCATCCGGGCCCGGTGATTTGTCAGTTTTTATATTGTCCATTAAGCTTAGAACTTCCTCTCTCGTTACCACTATTTGTCTCAGTTCCTCAGAATCCCTTCCTGCAAATGTTAGTTCAGGTTCAGGGATCTGCCCTATATCTTACACTGTGAAGACACTGTGAAGAGCAGATGTGAAAGACGCTGCTCCGTAGCTTAAAGAAAATTTACAAAGGAAAGGAGTTAGTATAACTGCATACCGGTACTATTTTTACATTTTTATCTTATTTACATAACTATTCTCTATTGAGAGAAACTTGGCAGAAAGTTGGACGCTTCGTACGTAAAACAAACAAGATAACGAATGCCTTCAACTTTGGAAGCTATGACAAGTAGATAAATAGAAACTGAAAACAAATAGAACTATTTAAATTTCTAATATTGCAAGTATGCCGGAGCTGGAGTAAGTAAAAGTTGATAGACTTTGCAATAGACTGGGTTAAAGATATACCCAACAATATGGTTCTCACCAGACAAAAATGCAAAGATTTAGGCATTACACCGGGTAAAGAAGATTTGCAATTGGCTAATGGAGGAAAGCAAGCAAAAATTACTTACTATTATCAACCAAACGAGAGTGTATCCAAGATAAAAGATAGGCAGAGTTGGAAAAAAAATTGATCCACGAAAGTCCAGCCATAGATTTTGCTGTAAACAACTTACCAACTTGGCTTCTAAACAATGAAGAGAACAACAGCTTTGTGAATTTAGATCAAGAAATTGAGGAAGAGGAGGGACAGGGAGCCTATCAAGATATGCCTTGGTATATGAAAGCGTTTAACTCGACAATAGGAACTGACGAGGGCTCAATGCCACCATTAGAATCCTCTGACTGCTACGAGGAGTTCAAAACCAGGCCGGTATCCATTGCAACGTATATGGAGGACTTAAAAGAACCAGAACAACTTATCCCACAAGTAACAACAATAAAGGATGATTGGTGCCAGATGGTGTCGCAATCACTTACCCAAATTGCTAAATTTGTGGCTGAAGCAAATTCTTTGCTAACGACGTTAACAGAAGTGACTGTAAAAAGGGATTATACCAATACAGAGTTAAAGACTATAAAAACAAGTACCCAGGCGTGTCAGACAACACAAGGGATAGATCTCCACCTAGTGGACAAAAAAGAGAAGAGTTTTAAGTTCCCAATCCAAGCCGTAAAAAAGAGTAAAAATGTCAAATCCATGAGGAGTCATCATAGCTGTCATATGAAATTTGAAAAACTTTTTAAGCTATTAGAAATACCGAAAGAGTCAACCAAAAAGAAGAAGAAAAAAAGGAAAAGAAAGAGAAAGAAAAAGAAATGTATGATAAAAACTAAAGATCTTACTGGAGCGGAAAACTCTCAATTAATCTCAAAAGAGAGCATACAGGGAACATCAAATAAGGAAGATAAGTCAGACAACTTTACTCCTATATTGCAAACTCAAGATGAGACTACACATGAACAGATAACAAGGAATATAGACAATATTAAATCTTCTCACTTAATTCATAACGATGGGTCATGGGATTTAATTTTAAGTGACAAAAAGTTGGCTATAATAAATTTTCCAAAACCGAAAGGATATTTAATGCAGAAAGAAAGAAAGGAACATCTAATAAAGATTGTGAATGAATCATCCCCTGGACTTATTTTGATGAAAGATATCGTAAACATTAGTTATCTCTTTTATAATTATATTAATGCAAGAGCTATTGTAACATTTCTGTCGAAAGACAAAACAAGTTCATTCTATGGTAAGAGAGAACTGCTATCAATGCACAATATACATATTGTAAGAGTTTTTGAAGATTTAGCCCCCCCACAAAGATTAATGGCACCTTCTTCTAATATTAACAAATTTCCACTTCTACCTAAAGAAGAAGTGTGGGATGTAAAGTCGATCATGCCGGATATAAAAGAGGAGACTAACAGTGATTCAAATCAATTCTTACCTGAAGAGCTAACTTTATTAGATACCTTTGCCACCTTACCCCTCGAGGCAAAGACAGAAATTTGGACTAAGCTTGAAAAATTAACGATAGCATTAAAATAAATGGAACATAATGATGAAACCCAGAATGTAGATACCCCTAGAAACAAGAAAAGTATAAATTATGTGATACCTGAGTTCACAGGGACCAAACAGGACACTAAAACTGAGAAAGATATCCCTCAAATTTATTTATTTATTATTTTATTTATTTTATTACATTTTTAGACCGCCCTATAGCAATAAGCTCCCAGGGCAGTGCACAGCATAATAAAACAGGTTAAAATACAAAAACACAATAAAACATAATTAAAAATTTTCAATTTTAAATTCAAATTTTAAAATTTTTAAAATGCCTGGGCGAAGAGATAGGTCTTTACCTGGCGCCGAAAAGATAGCAAAGAAGGCGCCAGGCGTATCTCATCAGGGAGGGCGTTCCATAGTTCGGGGGCCACCACTGAGAAGGCCCTAGCTCTAGTTATCATTCTCCGTGCCTCCCTATGCATTGGGACACGGAGAAGGGCCTTCGACGTCGAGCGCAGCGACCGGGTAGGTACATAGCGGGAGAGGCGTTCCACCAGGTATTGCGGTCCGATGCCATTAAGGGCTTTATAGGTAAGAACCAACACTTTGAATCTGGCCCGGAAACATATTGGTAGCCAGTGCAGCTGGGCCAGGACAGGTGTTATATGATCAATTTTTTTTGTCCCAGTAAGAACTCTGGCCGCAGCATTCTGCACCAGCTGAAGTTTCCGAACCGTCTTCAGAGGTAACCCTATGTAGAGTGCATTACAGTAGTCCAATCTAGAGGTTACCAGAGCATGGATAACTGTGGCAAGGTTCTCCCTATCCAGATAGGGTCGTAGTTGGGCTACCAGCCGAAGCTGGTAGAACGCATTCCGTGCCACCGAGGCTACTTGAGCCTCCAGTGACAGGAGCGGATCTAATAAGACCCCCAAACTACGGACCTGCTCCTTTAGGGGGAGTGTAACCCCATCTAGGGCAAGTCGGGCATCAACCATCTGGGCAGAGAGCCCTCCCACCAACAGCATCTCAGTCTTGTCAGGATTGAGTCTCAGTTTATTAGCTCTCATCCAGTCCATTATCGCGGCCAGGCAGTGGTTTAGTACATTAACAGCCTCACCTGAAGAAGATGAAAAGGAGAAGTAGAGCTGCGTATCATCAGCATATTGCTGGAAACGCACTCCAAATCTCCTAATGACCTCGCCCAGCGGCTTCATATAGATATTAAAGAGCATGGGGGACAGAACTGAACCCTGTGGGACCCCATATTGGAGTATCCAGGGACTCGAGTAATGCTCCCCAAGCACCAGCTTCTGGAGACGATTCTTGAGGTAGGAGCACAGCCACCGCCAAGCAGTGCCTCCAACTCCTAAGTCCGCAAGACGTCCCAGAAGGATACCATGGTCGATGGTATCAAAAGCCGCTGAGAGATCAAGGAGAACCAACAGAGTTACACTCCCTCTGTCTTTCTCCCGACAGAGGTCATCATACAGGGCGACCAAGGCTGTTTCTGTACCAAACCCCGGCCGAAAGCCCGATTGACATGGATCCAGATAAGCAGTTTCATCCAAGAGAGCCTGGAGCTGGTGAGCGACCACACGCTCTAAAACCTTGCCCAGGAACGGAACATTTGCTACCGGTCTATAGTTGTCAAGATTTTCAGGGTCCAAGGAGGTTTTCTTTAGGAGCGGTCTCACCACTGCCTGTTTCAGGCAGGGTGGTACCACTCCCTCTCGTAAAGAGGCATTGATCACCTCCTTGGCCCATCCGGCTGTTCCACTTTTATTAGCCATGAGGGGCAAGGATCCAGAGCAGAAGTGGTCGCCCGCACCTGTCCAAGCAACTTGTCCACGTCCTCGAGCTGAACCAACTGAAATTCATCCAATAAAACAGGACAGGACTGTGCTCCGGACACCTCATTAGGCTCAACTGCTACAATATTGGAGTCAAGGTCCCGGCGGATATTTGCGATCTTATCTTGGAAGTGTCTTGCAAACTCATTACAGCGGGCTATTGATGGTATTATTGCGTTCTGAGGACCAGAGTGTAAAAGTCCCCAAACAACCTTATAAAGTTCCGCTGGGCGGTTAGAAGATGACTGAATGGAGGCAGCAAAGTACTGCTTCTTCGCTGCCCTCACCGCCTTCACATAGAGCTTGGTAGAGATCTTCACAAGTGCAAGACCACAGCCGTCGGGAGTTCGTCTCCATTTGCACTCAAGCCGTCTCCTTTCTTGCTTCATCACTCTTAGCTCCGGGGTAAACCACGGAGCCAATTGAGCTCTGCAGAGGAGAGGGCGCACCGGGGCGATCGTGTCAACTGCCCGGGTCATTTCCGTATTCCACAGATTGACCAGGGTTTCAACAGGAGCGTCAGTTTTATCAGCCGGAAAACTCCCCAGAGCCTTCTGAAAACCTTCAGGATTCATTAGTCTCCGGGGGCAGACCATCTTAATAGGTCCTCCACCCTTGCAGAGGGGAGAAAACATTGTGAGCCTACACCTCAATAGGCGATGATCTGTCCATGACAGAGGAATAGATGTAAAATCCCTCACTCCCAGATCACCATCCCCTGCTCCAGTAGCAAAAATTAAGTCTAGAGTGTGCCCCGAAATATGCGTAGGGCCAGTAACAAATTGAGACAGCCCCATGGCTGTCATGGAGGCCATGAAGTCCTGAGCCGCCCCAGGCAAAGCGGTCTCGGCATGAATGTTGAGATCCCCCAATACCATAAATTTGGGGGATCGCAACACCAAACCCGAGACCACCTCCGTCAGCTCAGTTAGGGAGGCTGTTGGGCAGCAGGGTGGACGGTACACCAACAGTATTCCCAGTCTGTCTCGCTGGCCCAACATAATATGGAGACACTCCAGACCATTAGCTACCTGGATAGGGTGCCTAATGAGAGGGATGGAACTTCTATAGACCACAGCGATTCCCCCTCCCCGACCCTCGGATCTACCCAGATGCTGAACCGAGTACCCAGGTGGGCACAGCTGGGAGAGATTAATGCCTCCCAGATCGCTCACCCATGTCTCAGTAATAAACGCCAGATCGGCCGCCTCATCCACAATTAAATCATGGATGAGGGAAGCTTTATTATTTACCGATCTGGCATTAAGCAGCAGCAACTGGAGATCCGAGAGTTGGCTGATAGAACTACCAGCAATCCTGTGGATGTGGGGAGGACCGGAACAGGGTACAGCCACCAATTGTCTGTGCCGAGTTCCCCTCAACCGGCGTGTCCTCCTCACAACGCCATACCTCCCATTACCCGTCACTACGCTAACAGGGGCCCCCTCTGGTCCCCCCTCCCAATACCCTATCCTCCCGCCCAGGCACATAATAAAATAAAATAAAAATAAAATAAAATAAAAATACACACACACTCACAACATACAGTCATACAAATTCCAACAGGGGCTAGAGAATTAGAACTACAATTGAGTAAGCCAACTATACTGAGACAAAATAATATTCTCAGATTGACAGAGAATGTAAGTGCGGAGTTAACCCTCCTCGATCAAAGTAGCACATGACAAAATGAAAAGCCAAAACTCACCAACCTAAAGATCTTATCATGGAATATTGCTGGATGGGTTAACAAAGCTACTGATACATCGTGTACGAAATTTCTGGAGCAATTTGATGTATTACTCCTACAAGAAACCTGGGTAGTGGGTGAGATGGGGTTTGATGGATACTCGGCATACCAATTAGAAGCTATCCCCAGTCTCAGGGGAGGCCGCCCAAAAGGTGGTTTATGTACGTTTATATCAACTGTAATTAATGTTCCTATTATTAGGTGTGAACCTTTACCAGAACTGGCTATTGCTGTAATTTTAAAACTCCCGTGGCACCCTGTGATATTACTCAATG
Source organism: Rhineura floridana (assembly GCF_030035675.1). Taxonomy (NCBI): domain Eukaryota; kingdom Metazoa; phylum Chordata; class Lepidosauria; order Squamata; family Rhineuridae; genus Rhineura; species Rhineura floridana. Next base: position 28,066,939 of record NC_084494.1, on the reverse strand, counting down.
TGTATCTTCCCCCAAGCAGAGATAAAAAATCAGGCACTAATAAAATTGTCAAGCTGGAGGGATATATAGTCAATCTAACCTTACGATACCCAGATGCATTATTAATAATAGCTGGAGATTTTAATGCCAGAGTGGGTCCTACGGATGAAGCTCTGTTTACTAAATATCAAATGACAGTCCCTTCTCTGGTTGGCCCAACTCTCATACCCACAAGACAAGCAAAAGACAGAGGCATTAACTATATAGGCCTCCGCTTAATGCAGATGATACTTAAACTAAATCTAACCCTTTTCAATGGACGTACATTAGGAGATTTAGAAGGGGAATATACATACTTCTCAACTAGAGGAGCGTCCATAATAGATTTAGGCATTGTTTCTCAAGAACTTTATCAATCAATTAGTAGCTTTGTGATCATAGATTGACCTGAAAGTGACCATTCACCTGTAAATATATTGCTGACCTGTGGAGAAGGTCAAATATGTACTGAACCTCAAACATTTTCTATTGCAGAATGTGAAATTTGCCCGAGTAGGCTTAAGTGGATACCCAAGTTAGAAAAGGAGGCCATAGAAAGATTAAATGCCCCTGATAGCCTTGCTCTAAAGGAACTTATACTTTTAAACAATCAAACAAACGACCCTTATCCACAATTCCAACAGATAATAAAGAAGCTTCAAGTGATCTTGACGTTAAATATAAAAAATAAATCAAAAAATCAGACACAGAATTCTAAACCATGGTTTGACCATGACTGTGTGGAAAAGAAAAAATACCTAATAACTACCTTTAAAACATATAAGCAAAATAGGTCACAAGTTTCAATGCAGGTATATTGCAAAGCAAAGAGACAGTACAAACAGTTAGTTAATAGGAAAAAGAAACTAGGGCCCAAAGAAATATGGCAGCGCCTTACTTATGCATCCAAACTAAAAAATCCAACATTGTTTTGGAAACTAATAGCAAATAATTGGCCAAAAACATATAACAACCTAGACTGTTACATCCCTCCACAAGTATGGGAAAACCATTTTGCAAACTTATATAAGAATGATTTAGAATACCATCCTTGGCCTAATAGAAATAAGATATGCATACCCGAATGGGAACCCGTAACTGTAAATGAAATTTTAGAACTGATAACCAATTTGAAATCAAATAAAGCCCCAGGACCAGATATCATCCCAGCGGAAATTTTTAAAACTAACGCAGTATGGTGGGCTCCAATACTTGCGATTCTATTCTCTTATATTGACCACACTATGCAAATACCTAGTGATTGGGGTATGGCCATAATAGTGCCAATATATAAAAAAGGATCAATGTCTGATCCAGCCAATTTTAGACCTATAAGCCTATTAAATATAATTAGCAAATTATATGCTGCCCACCTACATAGTAAACTAAATACATGGATTGAAACTGAATATACTCTGGCCCATGAACAAGCAGGCTTCCGGGTGAGTCGTTCAACCATTGACCATGCTTTGGTCCTACAACATCTGGTAGAGAAATATACTGGGAAAACCAGGAGTTCTCTATACACTGCCTTTATCGATCTGAAGACAGCCTTCAACTCAATATCCAGAGCTAAACTCTGGGAAAAATTAGACAATACTAATATAGATGCCCGTTTGCTGCTATTAATACGGGGGTTATATGAGAATACTTACCTTCGGGTCAGATGTAATAACAAAGGCCACTTAACAAATCCTATACCCATGCATAAAGGAGTAAAACAAGGTTGTATATTGGCCCCGCTTTTATTTAACATCTATATAAATGAAGTAGTCAATAGCTTAGCATCAATTCTTTCCCACCCTCCAAGGTTATTGGAAACCCCAAGGTATATACTATTATATGCAGATGATCTAGTATTAATCTCGAGAACTCCTATAGGCCTAAAGCTTCTATTATCTGCTTTAGCGGGATTTTGCTCAAAGGAGCACCTTATAATAAACAATGATAAAACAAAAGTTATGATTTTTGGAAAAAATAAAAGAAGCCCGAAACATCTTTGGCGCTTGAATGGATTTCTATTAGAGCAAGTAGTAGCTTTCAAATACTTGGGGATAACTTTTCAATCAACTAATTCCTGGCAATTACACACGAAAATGGCAATCTTAAACGCGAAAAGAACCCTGAAAGCCCCATTAACCTTCTTTTATAACAAAGGGGGTCAGATTATACCTGCAGTCATTAAAGTGTTTGAGGCAAAAGTAATACCACAGCTGATATATGGTACACAAGCCAATACATGTTTGAAATTTACATCTCTTGAGGCAGTATAAAACTCTTTTCTCAGATCTATCTTAGCAGTCCCCCCTTGTGTCCCAAATTTTATTCTAAGATTAGAATCAGGATTGCCATCTATTGAATCCCGTATCTGGTGCTACAGAATTACCTTTTGGTTAAAATTAATATTTAATCCGGTAGGACTGGCTCCTCATACTCTAAGAGATAACTTCCAGTCCACATGGAAAAAGATGCTATTAGATAAAATATCAACCTTAGGTTTTTCTATTTCAACAATTTTAGATATGGGCTACACAAAGGCCAAGGTAAATATCCTACAGAGAGTTAGAGACATTGATTACCAACAACATCTGATGCTAGTTAGGAAGCATAGGTATAACTCTAAACCCTTGGCACTTATGGCATATCTATCGAATCTCACTTTACCCAAATGGCGCAGAGCATTCACACTGGCAAGACTTAATGTCCTACCATCGGCGCTACTAGAGGGCAGATTTTAAAAAGTGCCATATAATGACAGAAAATGCCCATGTGGTAATGACGAAGTGGCAACAGTTATGCATGTGCTATTACATTGCCCCTTTTACTGTGACCTTAGATATAAGCTAATTACTCCCATTTTAGATTCACTACCCGGTAGAAGTGAATCATTCTATGTGGAATTTCTATTGGCCGACCAATTTATTACTGTAACGGAGAAAATTGCTAAATTTTGCGCTATAGCTATTCAATGTAGGAAAACTCTGACTATCTGAATGTGATAATATAACAAAATTCTAATTTTTTAAGATGGTTTAAATTGTTTTAAATTATTTATGTTGAAACTAATATTTGTATGCTGGTATATTTTATGCTTTTGGTCTATGACCGCAATAAATCTTATCTATCTATATATCTATCTATTTATATCAGGGAACTGCAGTTTACCCTCACAGAGCTACAACCCTAACCCTAACCCTTAATATATCACAATTCCCAGAGTCCTATGGGGGAAGCCATGTGCTTTAAATGTATGGTGTGGTATAAGGCAACTGCCTAGATTCCTAGGTGCTTTTTCTCTCTTTCTACTCCCCTTTCTCTCTCTCTTTGTTCTATCTATGAAATTAGGTCTGTGGGCCATATGTGGCCCCCAGGCCACAGGCTGCCTGTGTTGCACCTTCACCTCTCTGTTCACCCACCAGTCCACCTCCTCCTTTTCTGTAGTAGCAAATGAGGGGGGCACATTATTTCTCCCCAAATACACTTTTATATAGCAATGCTGCTTTATTTCCTCAGCCCTTGCCATATCCACCAGGTTGACAGGCAAGCCTCACTCCACTGTGCCTCTGTGTATCCTTTCTTAAGACCACAGCTATGGGTTTGCTTGCCTATGGCCATACTACCCTGACCACGCCTGATCTTGTCTGATCTTGGAAGCTAAGCAGGGTCAGGCCAGGTTAGTACTTGGATGGGAGACCACCAGGCACCGTAGGCTTACAGGGAGGCAATGCTAAACCACCTCTGAATACTTCCTACCATGAAAACACTATAAATATATCCAAAAAAGATTCATAGGGTTGCTATAAGTCGTAATTGACTTAAAGGAGTATAACAACAACAATGGGTTTGCGTCCTTCACCAGCTACAACATACTGAGGTAATTTCACTGCCACCATTTGATACATTTTCACAACTCTTGTTTATATTTATATCAATCCTTATATGAAGCTGGCCAAATAACCAAGCTGTTTTGAACCAAAGTAATTTATTAAATAACAGATTTGAATATGAATAAGAATACTTTGTGCTCAGGTTCTTAAGCGTGTGGTTACAAATAAACGTTCCTTACTTCTGGATGAAGTACACTCATTAAATTGCTCTATCAACACCAATAGTAACATCCTGCCTAACTACCCACACTACAACCATTCTTCCCACCCTCTTCTTTCCAAGTCAAATCCCTATCTCCACTTCAATTGCGAGACATTCAAATACTGTACAAAACTCTCAATCCCCGTTCCCTCAACCAATCACAAACCAGCTTGCACCAACATGCTGTCTCACTCATTCCCCCCTCCCAACACTCACCACTTACCTTAATCATTCTAATAAAACCCACTTGCCATAAATAACTTAATACAAAAGCATACAACATTTTGGATTTACACCGTGCCATGCTTTTCATCAGGCCGGTGTTGAGGCTTATCTTCCCAGATCTAGGGCCCTTTATTTATACCAAAAAGACCCTCTGGGAGGGGGCACAGGTAGCACTTATATCTGTGAGATTTTTATCTTTCCCAGTGGCGTTTACTTGAATCTCACACCTCTGCCCTTTGTTTATGAGTCAGTGTCCTTGGATTTGTGCTAATCAGGGCTGAGAATACTGCTGTGAAGCTCATTCTCAGCCCCTGTCAGCATATGTGATGAGCTCATCCACTGTCTGTTTTAGCTAATTAAACAGCCTTTTCCCAGCTTTTGTTTTCAGCATAGTCAGAGTAAAGGCCTCTTCCCAGCTTTTTGTCAACATATGCAGAGTGGGAAAGCCTGAAAATTGAGCTTGCTGTCCTAAACAGAGCTTTTTAGACTACCGTACCATGCAAGCAGCCTGAGAAAGCGAAAAACAACCCTAAAGATCAGGAAGAACAGGGGTGTGAGACAAGAATATGGGACAGGGGGAATGGGGCATGCCACTTTAAACCTCCTTGGTACATCTGGATGTCTTGCAGGTTCATTTGCCCATACAGCAGTGACTAACCCAGGGTCACCCAGTGAGCTTCATAGCTGAGTGGAGGTTTGAACCCTGGTCTCCCAGGTCATAGCCCAGCACCCTAACCATTACATTACACTGGCTCTCTAGTAGAGAAGATGTGGTATTGAACAAAGAATTCTCTACACCTTCACAAAATGTCAATCCCCACCATCCTTTGGGGAAGCCATGACAGGTTGAACTAGTTTATTTAAACAGATCAGAGTTGAGGGAGTTCTAATCCTCCAGATGTTGTTGGACTCCCAACACCCATCAGCCCCACTGAGCATAGCCAAAGGTCAGAGATGACGGGAGTTGTAGTCCAATAACATCTAGAGAGCTACAGGTTCCCTATCCCAGTTCTCTTGGGTTGACTCCATTAATATTTTTTAGTAACCTAAAAAGAGGGGGGAACTGGTGTGTGTGCGTATGAGGGAGAGGGAGGGAGAGAGAGAGAACCACCACAGACCAGACATTGAAAACATGACACAAATTAATTGCAAGCATTGGGATTTTTATACATATATATACATATCAAACTTCGGAAACCATTTCCTTTAAAATACAGGAGGAGCAGGGGGGGTGGAGAACTTTTAAATTCTACAATATATAATAATAAAAAAATTAAAACAGCTGTGGTAAGGAAATGAGCTTGACCTTAATTTCCTGCACAAAAAACAGGTGGCATCCCACAAGTGGACCTGCCTGGTTGCACAGAAGTGGGTGCCAACCTCCAGTGAGGAATATAGAGCGCTGGCGATCGCATTTAGTAAGGCCGAGTAAAGTGTCAATGTAACGGAAAACAAATCCTGTTGTTAATTACCACGTCCAGCAAGCTATAATTCAGTTGCTTGCAATGAGTTATTTCTAAAATCAAAACCTCCAGAGGGAAGGGTCTATGTTGAATATCAGGTTGTTGGTGGAAAAGCTGTATGTGTACATAGAAAGCCACAGGGCAGTGACCATTGGACAAGATGGGGCATTTGTCCAAGGTTCCATCCTATAAAGGAAGCCTTGTAGTCAAGCTGCTCAATGCAGCAGCCATTCTCCCGGTTATCGGCCAGAGTGGAGAAGAGCAAGCTAGGTAAAGACAAGTCAGATTGGGCTCATCACCTCAGACAATCATGCTTCTTCCTCCAGCTTGATGAGCTGTTGGTCACTAGGCTGTTGCTAAGTGCTCTCCCTCAGCAGCTAAGGGTGACACTGGGCAGGCAAGAGCTGGAGCCAGTTTTTTAAGAGAGTTGAAGGTGGTTTTTATAAAAGCATTATTGCCCATAGTGCATACACCCTTGTTTCCTTGTCCCTCTGTCATTTCTAGTCAGACAGGTCCTGTTGGTTGTTGAAGTTCAATTAAAAGCTTGCAAAACTTGTTTGGCCAGAGATTATTGGAGGACGAATGCGCGCACCGTAGGAAATTGTGCTTCTTCCTTTCTACTTCCAGCTCCTTGAAACACAAAATTATCACCTGTATCCAGCCAGACATGCTGAAGCTCTACTGCAAGGATGGGGAACCTCTGGCCCTCCAGATGATGTTGGACTCCTAATCCCATCAGCGCCAGCAAGCATGGCCAATGGTCAGGGATGATGAGAGTTGTAGTCCAGGAATATCTGGAGGGCTACAGGTTCCCCATCCCTGGAATACACACTAGGAGGGGGGAAAACATAGCTTATTCCAGCAGGAGGTAGAAAAAAAGCCACACACTCAAATTATATGTATATATATATCTCAGCTGTGCTCTTATACCAAGGTGTGTCCATGTGAATATCCAGCTGAAGAGTTCAGATTATGGTTGAGTTCAGACAGATGGATGGGCCTGGGAAGGGATTTCTCACAGGGGTGGCTGCTGCTCCCTGGTCTGGGAGAACTGACAGCCCCATCACAGTGTGGTCTCCAGCTGCAGATTGCTGTGTTCCCCCCTCCAGGAGGATCGGATTGAAGTGCTGTTCGATGCCCAAGGCTGGGATCAGGAAATGGGTCAGCAGGCTAAAGAACCCTGAGGAGGAGAAAGAAAAGGGAACGACCAGATTCTTATTTTTCAAAAGCTGCGTTTGATGGATGGATTGCATTTTCATCCCACCTTTCCTCTTAGGAGCTCAGGGCGACATGCGTGTCCCAAACCTTTGTCCCCGCAACTGCCCTGTGAAGTAGGCAAGGCTGAGATGAGTGAGATGAGGCTGCCAATGGAACTTCATGGGTAAGTGGGGTTGGAAGCCAAGTCTAAATCTAGCACTCCAGCCAGGATGCCGTATTAAAGATGTGCAGTTGAAACTTGGCATGCTGGACTTGGGAGACCCAAGTTCCATAGGACACTTGCCAGGTCAGACTAATTGCTTGTCTAGCCCAGTATTGCAGGGGTGAGGAACCTCAGGCCCAGGGCCAAATACAGCCCTCCGAGCCTCTCTTTCTGGCCTTAGGGACTCTCCCCACGCTCCTTACCAGCCCTGCTTCTCACCCTCCTGAAGTTTCTTTGCTTGACCGGGATGTGTCTTTGAACTCCGATCATATCTCTTGCTTGTCTGGATGGAGGATAGAGAGGGGGGTGTATGTGTAGAAAGTAGCCTCCTGTCTAAATATAAAAATGTACATTTGTTGCTCTGCATATTTTTTCCTTGTCCCTGCCTATCACCGGCATGTGGCCCTCGGAAGGTTACCCAGAAGGAGATGTGGCCCCCATCCTGAAAAAGGTCCTCCATTCCTGCCATGTTGCTGACTTTGATTAGTAGGGTCCAGGGTCTGCAGCACAGCTCCTTGCTGTCACCTTCTATCTAACCTTTTTAAACTGCAGATGCCAAGGATTGAGCCTGTGACCTTCATGCCAAGCGTGGACTCTACCATCAAGTTATGGCCCCTACCCTCTCAAATCCCTGTTCAACCCTAGAGCTCAGTAGGTGGCCTTAGACATGTGCCTATCATGCAGGGTTGTTGTGAGGATGACACAGGATAGCTGCTTGGCTTAGCGGGTCACAAATTGTACAGGTCTAACACCAGCTCTTCTCCCTTCCACAACAGCAATTCCACTTGGATGAAGCAGATGGAGGAATGGGGAGCAGGGTCCTCTCCATCAGTGCTGCAGGGAGACCAGCTCCATTTGGCTCCTCCCTGCCATGAACATTCCAACTGATGATTACAAAAACTACTCTGTAGTTTAAGAATTGGCACCTGAGTCTTCTTCTTTTCTTCTTCCCTCCCCATCCTGTTTTCCTTTTGTGTCTTGTCTTTTAGATGCTAAAGATCAAACCTGGGGCTTTATCCATGCAAAGGATGTAGTCTTCCCCTTAAAAGGTGTGCCCTTATAAAAGAAGCACCTAGACACAAAGTTCTATGAGGAATAGTTGAAAGAGCTGGGTAAGTTTAGCCAGGGAAGAGAAAATTAAGGGGAAACATGCTAGCTGACGTCAAATAACTGAAGAAGATGGAACAGACTTCTGTTCTATTGCTCCAGAAGGTACAACTAGAACCAGTGGGTAGAAACTGTAAATTTTGGATAATAGCAGGAAGTGTTCAACAGGAGAACAGACTACATTGGGAAGCTCTTCTTCACTGGAGGTATTTATGCAGAGGCTAGACAACCACTTGTCAGGAGTGGTGCAGTTGCATCCTACATTGTAGTTCCTGCACTAAGCAATGAGTTCCAACTCTCTGATTATAAGACACATTGGCCCAGTTCAAATATCATGATTCCAATCCAATTGGACTAGGAATGAGCCATGTGCCTACATACGCCCCTCCTGGTTTAATATCCTGGTCCATAAGCAGTGCTTAAACCACAGTTTCCTGGTTTGGATGTCCCAAGAAACTGTGGTTTAACAAGCCAGGACATCAGTGCCAAAGAAAGGTATGTGAGGGGAGGACAGAAGTGTCAAGCAGGAACTGTGATGTCTGATCCAATTATTTGCAGCTTGTAACAGTATACAAGCTCCACTTAAAACATTTTGGTACCCAAGGATGGAAATTGTGTGTGTGTCTGTGTGTGTGTGTCTGTGTGTGCACGCGCACACAGTTATTATACCATGGGGCTCAAGGAAGTTGTCCTGCACAAGGCAAACTGAAATGAATGAAAGCTCTGCAAAACGGCCTGTGTAGTTCCTGCTCTTTCCAGAAGGGCAGACATCAGCAATGTGATGCCCATGGGTGCAATAGCATCCTTGAGGTCTTCCCCTGATGTCCACGAAGCTTCCTTAGTCATGTGGTAGTGAGGGTGATTCACCTTTTTCTCCCTTGAAAAGTACATAGAACAGAGCGAGGAAGTTGAAAGAGTGAGACTCTTTCCCACTTCCTCTTTCACCTCTATGTGTTTTTCAAGGCTCAGATCAATTCTACTGGAGCTGACTTTTACCTGCATCCCTTGCAAACATTAAGCATTTTCACTCTTTCTGTCTGTCAGGAGGGAGGATGATCTGGAGGAGTGGGGAGAAAAGTGACCAGAGGATGTCTGCGTGTGCCACAGCACTCATTCAAAAATCCAAATCTGGCCACAGGCCTAAAAAGATTAGTAACCCCTACAACTGGATTTGTACAAGAGAACATCTTCATGGACTGTGTCCTTCAGCTCTGATCCATCTTCCACTTTGCTGTCCTGAATGATGGCTTCTTCTAACATTCTGGTCTGTAAGCAGTGCTTAAACCACAGTTTCCCGGTTCATATGTCCCGAGAAACTGTGATTTAATGAGCCACATTATTAGTGCCAGCTCAGCTTGCTTCACAGTACAGCAGCCACAGAGGGCCTGAAAACTCACCATTCATGACATAGAGGGTGAACACCAGCCAAGCGAGGCAGAAGCTCCATGTGAAGTGAAGGTGATCAACAGAGCTCATCTCTTTCTGGGTAACGTCCACTGTGTATAAGGCCATGGTGGCAAAGCCGAAGGTGCCTAACACAGGACAAAAGCATCATGAGTGTCCCCTGAGTAGAGCTGGAGGAAAAAATTAGTTCAATTCAGATTTTATTGCAAAGCTCTTGACCAGTGACAAAATAAGCCTCATAGCATCCTGCATGCCATCAAAGCATTTGCAATGTGACTTGGTTGGAGATGGAGTAGAATCAACCATGCCAGTTGCACAAAGGGTGGGAGATAGAAGGATTGACTGCATCCCTTGAGGTTTAACAGCAGGATTGCAGGTGCAGTTCTGAGTAGGGATAGGCATTTTGGTGTAGGACTATCTAATTGGCAGTTCCTGAAACAATCTATGAACTAAAACACAGCTATTCTTCAAAATTTGCCCTTCCTCAGTTTTCTTACACAGTTCTATAACCAAATAAAGTGCACAGAAAAAGTGCACTACATTTGGGTTCACATATTATTTTGCCAATAAGATAGCTACGCATTAAAATTCACTTCACATTCCTGCAACACTTTGTTTTTTTAAAAAAATCCTCATTTCTCACCATAAACATATTTTTATATGCAGTAATGTACACATTTTTGCAAGCTGTTTCCCCAATATGCATTTTTGTATGTTATTTTCACCAATGCAGTCATTTTTATGAACACTTTTCTCTTACGTTTTTGTAAACATTGTTTCATTGGAGAACCGCAGCACAAAATTCAGATAAGTGCGAATTTAAAAAGATTGTTGTGTTTTAGTTCTCCAATTGTTTTGGAAAGTGAGAATTTGATAGATACAAACTTAATTGCAGTTCTGCCCCATCCCTATTCCTAAGGATACTAGTATCATAATTCAGTCCAGAAAACTGAGTTTGAATTAGGGCAGTAACCTTTGACCAAATTAACAGAGGATCATCGATCATCTAAAGCATAGCCATCCCTGTTATGCAGGCAAGCTTTTTTCAAAGTTTGACAATGCAAATTATGAACTTTTAAATTTGCCATTCAGATTTTGCATTTTTGCAAGTATGCAAGGTATGTGCATGGCACAAGAGCTCCCTTGTCGGGTGGCAGAACTACCAAGAAGGTCCCCTCTGCTGATCTTAACGCTCAAGAGGGTCTGTCAGGAAGGGGATCTTCTCTGAGACACTTGGGACCTTAGTCATTTAGGGCTTTGAAGACTAACATGAGCACCTTGAATTGGGCCTGGAAACAAACTGCCAACCAATGCAACTGTTTTAGGACTGCGGTTATATGAGTTCTAAAAGCAATCCCAGCCAGTAATCTGGCCACCGCATTTTGGACCAGTTGATGTTTCCAAATCATCTTCAAGGGCAGCCCCAGATGCTGGAGATTGGACCTAGGACCATCAGCATGCAAACCGTTTGATGTACCACTGAGCTACAACCCTTCCCCTTGGCTGTGCTTCTCAGAAACTAGGGGAAGGCCCCATTACCTGTGACAAAGCTTGCCGCTGAGGACACCAGCATGTTGGATGGCCCTCCACATCGCCGGAAGCACTGGCAGGAGATAAGGAGGGAGAAGGCGGCGATGAAGCCAGCAATCGTAGCGAGTGCCAGGAGGATTCTAGACGTTTTCATCATATCTGCCAGAGAAAAATTAACAATGTGGCTTGTTGGTGCTTTGAGTAAGTGCCCCATTCAAGGTACTTCAATCCACTGGGTGTGTCCCGAGAGGACAGGACAGGTATATTTGAAAATGTATTTTGCTTCAAAGGGGTGGGGGAGACATAGCTCAGTGGCAGAGCACCTGCTTTGCAGGCAGAAGATCCCAGGTTCAATCCTTGGCAGTTCCAGGTAGGGCTTGGAAGAACTCCCCTTCTTGAATCCCTGGAGAGTTGCTGCCACTCAGTATTGAGCTAGGCAGAGCAGTGGCCTGGCTCAGCATAAGGCAGCTTGCTACGTTACTCTCAGCTAGGGTTGCCACATCCATGGCCTGAGACTGTTCCTGTATCTTTAGAAGAAGAGAAAGTCAGCCAAGTGCAGGTGTTCTTGCAACCCTATAATGGGAAAAACCACAAGGTGGGGTTCTCCCTTCCCACTGCACAACTTTTAAAGATACAGAAGACCTCTTGGTTGCCAGGCCCAGCTGCCTTTATAACTTTAAAGTGAAAGAGTGTGAAACCATCAATGTTGAATTGATGTCTGAATACCACTTACCATGAAATCCCTATTCATAGGGTAACCATAAGTCGTGATTGACTTGAAGGCAGTCCATTTCCATTACATATCAGCCATTGTCTTTTTGGCGCCTATTATTATTATTATTATTATTATTATTATTATAATAACAATAATAATAATAATAATTTCAATTTATAGACCGCTTACTGTCTAAAAGGTCTCAAAGCGGTTTACAATAGAATACACAAGGCACAGTAAAAAAAATCAAATTAAATCTTCAAATCATATCAAATATATATCAAATTAAATCTTCAAATTATTAAAGACCTTCCTTTTTCAGCAAGCCTTTTACAGCAGAGAATCCACTTATCCCAGTCTATATCTGCATTGGATTTGAAATTGGTTTTGCATATGATTGTACTGTTGATTATTTTTTTAAAATGTTAATCGTTGTGGGATGTTTCATGGGAAGCGATTCATTAATGAAAGAAGGTTGACATCTCAAAACACATCAATGCAAGTTGGTTTACACATCAGTGCATACTGACATCTCAGTGGAGATGCAGGACATTCAACAACCAATTCAAGCATCTCCTGGGGCAATAGATCCCTCAGGATTGGAGTATTGTAGCTATGGAGCAAGAGAGCATGATGCTTGTGGGGTGTGTGTGGAAAGCTAGGAGCTGTAAGACAAGCCAAACGGGCCCCGTTGGGTCTTCTTACCACTGCTTCCCTTCAGTTGACTGCAGGCCATGTTGTTGCAGAGTTTGTTGACCATGGGGTTAGGAGCTGTGCTCGTTTCTGGGATGATGACTTCCAGCCAGGAGGGGCTAAGCAAGGAGACAGATAGCAGCAAGAAGCTGATGCAAGTGGAGGCAGCAGTGGTGGCTCGATAGGGCAAGCTCACTCGGAGCCAATGGCAGGCATTGGCTGGAGGCATCTTGGCCAAAAGGGAGAAGCAGTCACTGAAGACCTCTGAGGACTGGTGGAGACACACGTACACCACAGCCTTGTCTTTCTACGCATATGGGAGCCAGGAAACCTATTCCCTCCACAGTGTTGTATTTTTCCCAGAGTTTCTGCACAACTATTAAGGTTGCAGTGTCCTGGCTGGTCTCAACTGCCATGGAATCTTGACTTCCTTCACTTGCAGAGTGGGGGTGGTGAAGCTGTTGGGAGTTGAATTGGATTGATTTGTTTAATGGCATGATTGATTTGTGCATGTTGATTGGGCCTCTGGGAGGAAGGGTTGGATATAATTGTAATAAGTACATAAAATTAAAAAAGAGTGAGTTGATTTTCCTTTGCCTAATAGTCAATCATGTTATTTTTTTAAAAAAAGATGGAATTTATACTTTTAAAGTATATTTTCATTTCTAATACTTTACTTCCTGACGTTTAGTTTAGAGGATATTTAGTTTAGTTGTTTACTATGAATTTTTCACAGCTTTTGTTTGTTTATTTTTATAGTAGATTTTTATGTGTAATGTTTCTTTGGATAACTAAAGAAAATGCTTTATTCAGTTGTTAATTGTGTTTTATAGAATGTAGATAGTCTCTGCTATTTTCTTGTATTTGCTCATTATTTAAGATGTTTTAGCCTGTGTTGCAAACTGCTTAGAGTTTTGTTTAAATATAACAGGTATATAAATTGTCCAGACAGACACACATAATTAAGACCAGGCAGGCGTACTATTTATTTAAATATTTATAAACCACATTATCATTATAAAAAAAAAGCATCCAGGCAGTATACAACATAAACCCCTATTCCCCTCATAGAGTGATTTAACAATCAATCTCTCTTTCCAGGGAATTCTGGGGATTGAAGCCCTGTAAAGGGAACAGGGGGCCTCCTAACGCTTTTCATCACCCTTCACAAAACTACAGTTCCCATGATTCTTTGGGGGAAGCCATGTCTCTTTAAAGCAGTATGATACTGCTTTAAATGCATAGTGCAAATGGGGCCTGAAATTTGGTTGGGGAAGGGATGATGGAAATGGCAGGACTGTTGGAGATTGCCCTAATGGCTTTGGCAAAGTGTTCAGCTACTCTGCTTTTGGCAAGGATAGATGCCAAAATGGCTCTCAGTGGATGGAGTCATATGCATGGCAGGCCATGTGCCAGTGGTGGGTGGGGCTAGGCAAAGGTGGGCAGAGCAAAGAATGAAAATATCACCTTTGTGCAGTAGGTTAGCTTCTATACACATTGACACACTCCTCTGTTTATCCTCCATCCAGGCATGCAAGAGTCATTATCAGGCAAAACCACTCGGGGTGTGAAGCAGAGCCACTGAGGGGTGTGATCGGGGAGAGTTTCCAGGGCTAGATAGAGAAGACTGGAGGGCTACCTTTAGCTCTCAGGCTGAGGTTCCCCGCCCCACTTGTATCTGTATCTCATTTCCTCCTCCCTCTCCCAATCCATTTTCCTTTTGGTTTGTATCTTTGTAGATTGTTAACCTTAGAGGCAGGGACTGCCCCTCCACCATCACCCCCGGCTTTTAGTGATCTGTAAGCCTCTCTAGGAACCATTTCAGGCTGAAAAGTGGGCTGAGGTTCAGTTCTTCACATTTCCACATCACTTTGTGATTATTTTTTTAAAGTCCACATGAAAATTTAACAGCGTCTTAGTGCCAATTTCTCCCAATATACACTTTTGTAAATAATTTTGCCCAGTTATTTTGCTTTTTGTTTTGTATGTTGTTTTCACGAATGTGTGCATTTATACACACATGTGATCCTAGAGTATGCATTTGTGTGCACATTACTTGGTTAGAGAACTGCATTGCAAAATTCAGAGAAGGTTTGAGTTTTGAAGGATGGCTGTGTTTTGGTTTGCGTGTTGTTTCAGGAAGTGCAAATTAGGGAAGTCCCCCTTCAAATGTGAACTGAGTTGAATTTCTCCCCCGTCCCTATTCATATATCACAGAAAATCCCACCAGTCTCCAGTGAGCTTCTTGCAAGGAAGCAGAATTTGGGTACATGCCATGCGCCGATGGAGTTCTCAAACCTCCAAGAATTGGAGCAAGCATAGCAATATAAAAGCACCTTGAAACATTGTTTTTTCTAAGGTACATGAAGCGAAATGGCAAGAAGAAATTAGGTGGGTTGCAATTCAGTCTTTAATATGATGAAGGAGAAATGGCTTGCTGGGGGTGCGGGGGGGGTTGAGTTGCTATACTAGCTACCTTCCACTTCGGAAGGTGGGTCACTGTTGCCTATCAGGATGGAGAGAGGGAGTGGTGAGGTGGCAGGAAGGTTGATGTAGTGCAAATGTGTTGACAGGAGTGCCAGATTGATTCCAATGGTGCCTTTGCACTGTGCCAACCTCCACCTGGCAAGGTGCTTCTGTGTCCAAGAGCAGACCTTTGGATCAAGCTGTGAATCTCTCCCCCTAACCAAAAATGTCCCCATCCCCCATCTGAACTAAGGGGAGTCTGTGACTCAGTGACAGAGTACATGTTTTGCATGAAAAAGGGCCGTGGGTTCAACCCCTGGAATCTTGATATGGGGATGGGAAAGACTTTTGTCTGAAACCCTGACAAGCTGTGCTATCGCCGCTCAGTGTAGTTCAGGGATAGCCAACATGGTGTCCTCCAGGTGTTGCTGGACTACAACTCCCACTGTCCCTGATCATGCTGGCTAAGGCTGATAGCAGGTGAGCGTTGCACTGCATTAAGAGGACACCACATTAGCTTTTCCTGATGTAAACAGTCCATAGCTATTTACCTAAGAGAAATATGCACATTAATTGCCTTCAAGCAATTAACTTGCTGCCTAGTTTGACCTTTAGATAATCTTCTTGTAATTAATGTGCCTTTGGGTTTGGCTCATTGGCTGCTGTACAGTTTTTCTGACTACTACCCTTCCCTGTGACAGTTTTAAGACCGTTTCTTTGTGCTTTGGAAATAATTATTATTCTCCATTCCAGAATCATTCTATTATGTGTTGAGCTATACATTTTCCAAATAAAGAAGCACCCCTGTCTCTATCTCTTATCAAATTACCAATGCGCTCAATTGCAGACTGTATTAAACACCTCCAACCTGCTGAATAATGTGTAGTGCAGAAAACTTTATTACATAGCAATTTCATTCAGCATACAGGACAGTTTTCTCCAAACCAATAGGACTGGCCTAGGACCAAGGGGATTGTTTCTGGTTGGGTGCGCAGGATATTTTGTACTTAGAAATAGTGATTTTTGTTTTTATTATCTGTTGCTTATTGTTTATTTTTGCCTGATCTATTTCAGTAGAGTCTATTACTTTGCAGGCAAAATACAACACTCAAAATCAGATTCAGGGGATGTTTTCAAGGGAAAACAAAGGCAGAATTCCAGTATCAGCCAGGAAAAGTCTTAGGATTTCTCGCTTCAGTTCCGCTGGAACATTTACCCACAGAGACACAGGCTCATTCAAACACATGCTCAGAAGACCAAAGGCTGACACAGTCGCCCAGTTCTAAAGAGATGTTGTCAACCCTCATGCCACCTACATACAGCAAAAAAAGATCCATACACAGACACACAAGAGCACACACATGTATGCAAGACAGCATTCATCCCACTAACCAAACTGCGCGTGCCATCACCAAACAGCCATGTTCCTTACACGCCCTGCTCCAGATGAGCATGGATCGATTGGCATGGCTCCTGGACCTTCCACAGCTGTGTAAAGGAGAGAATTTCAACAGCTGCTGTTCCTCACTTCTCGTGCACCTGGCGAAACTCTCTCTGTTCCAACTAGTACGGAAGGGATGGAGAGCCTGTGGCCTTCCAGAAGTTTGTTGGACTCTCCCATTGGTCTCAACAGGTATGGTCAATGGTCAGATATGATGGGAGGGAATGCAGCAAATCTGGAAAGCCACAGGTTCTCTACCTCTGTAAGTAAAGGTACAAGAAACTCCTCCTGATTGCCCTAATCATGTAATGACTCATAACAGGAAATGTTATACCTAGGCTTACAGACAACTCTGCTTACATCCAAGGAAACATTCTCTCTCTCTCTCTCTCTCTCTCTCTCTCTCTCTCTCTCTCTCTCACTCACTCACTCACTCACTCACTCACTCACTCACTCACTCACTCACGCCAAAGGAGTGCTTTGAACCATTCTGCCCTTCACAAAGCATAGCACATTCATGTGCCTCTCTCATGCCAATGAGGGCCTGTGAAGCTTCAGATTATATTGCCCAGACACCTTTTTTTCTACATCTTCATTTTCCAGATAGCTGGAAGACTCAGTTGTCCACTCGGAGGAGCTTGAAGTGATTGTGCTATCCCCATCTGTCAAGCTGGACCCATGCATCAGTAACCGCTGATGTGCCATCAGACTAAACAAACCTAGAGGGAGGGAGAGAGGGAGACAGGTGGTGGTGGCAGAGTGAGATGGTCAAGTGACATGTTAGCATTATTTTTAAGATATTTAATGTAGCATGTATGTGATTATGTCTCGATCCTGCTTTTCAGGCTAATGCTGCCTCTCTACAAAATGCCCGTCGAGCTGAAAAATGTCCCCATCCGTGGTGTAGAACTTTGGTGCAGGACAACTGGGGATCAAACACAGCTGAGGGGGGAAATGCTCCCACCAGAAGGCATGATGGCCACCAACCTGGATGGCTTCAAAAGAGGATTAGACAAATTCTTGGAACACAAGACTCTCAGTGGCTACTAGCCACGATGGCTGTACTCTGCTTCCACGGTCAGAGGCAGCATTCCTCTGGATGCCAAGTGATGGAAACCGCAGGAGGGGAAAGTACTCTTGAGCTCAGTTCCCGCTTTGGGGCTTCCCATGGGCATCTGGCTGGCCACTGTGAGAACAGGATATGGACTAGATAGACCACTGGCCTGATCCAGCAGGGCTCTTCTTATGTCTTTAATAACGTTAATAATAAAAAGACAGCTGCACAGATTGGCAGTTCCTGTCCTAGTCATCAGCTCCGTTGCCCTTAGAGATATGGCAGGAATTTTAGCTAGAAGCACATGTTCCTGTCAAGACAAATGCCGTATTTAGGCATGTGAGCAAAGACAGGAAGGCTGGGGAGGGGGTGGGTGTGAGCCCACATGCAACACCACATCCCAACATCCACCTCTGACCTCCCCGTGTTGTGCAGGGAAAGTCGGAAGAGGGCTTCTAAACGTGTTTGGCTGAATACTTGTAGAAGCATCCTAGTGACCAGGAACCCATGCTCTGGTAACTTCCGGACTGGATTATTGCAATGTGCTGCATGTGGGGCAGCTCTTGAAGATGACTCGGAAACTTTAACTGGTCCAAAATGCAGCAGCCAGATTACTGGCTGGGGTTCCCTTTAGAACTCACATGACCCCTGTTTTAAAACAGCTGCATTGGTTGCCAGTTGGTTTCCGGGCCCAGTTCAAGGTGCTCACATTAGTGTTTAAAGCCCTAAATGACTTAGGTCCCAAATATCTGAAAGACTGCCTCCTTCCCTACAGATCCTCTTGGGGATTGAGATCAGCAGAGGGGGCCACCTTCTTTGTGCAACTCCCTCCCCACCGGGGTGCTTCTGGCAACTTCATTGTACAACTTTTAGTGAGTGCTGAAGCCACACCTCTTTATCCCAGCCTTCAGCACCTAAGATGTATATTTTTAGGACCCACCCTGTTTTCTGTGATGTTTAGGTTGTTTTAATTATGCGTGTTAAAATTATTGTAAGCTGCCCTGGGACCTCTGGGTGAAGGGCGGGTAATACTATTCATCATCATCACCGTTCCTGATGGGAAGGTTCTAAGGACGTTCTAACTGAATGTACTTCATCTTCATGCTGAGCGTTTGAAGTTCTGAAGCAGAGCTGGCATTCCTGGGGATGCAGAGATGAGGGACAGGGCCTGCATGCACACCCCTTCCCAATTTGAGCCCTCAAGTGTTTGCGCAAATACCTGAATAGGTCTCATAGCAGCCCTCTATGGTTTTGACCTATAAAGCCTTATGCGGCTCATGACCCAAATACCTGAGGGATCACCTATCCTCATAGGAACCTACTCAGATCTTGCATTCATAATCTGAGGTCCTTCTTTGTGTGCCCCCTCTGAGGGAGGTTCAGAGGATGGCAACACCAGAACAGACCTTTTCAGTGATGGCTCCCTGACTGTGGAATGCTCTCCCCAGAGAGAGATATCTGGTACCATCACTACCAATTTTCATTTTTAGTATGGCAGAGCAGGATTTGTGCTTTTTATGCTACTGCAAGATGAGCGCTTTAAGTTACTTTTTCCTTTTTAGAATGTACTTTAAACTTTGTGTTATGCATGCTTTTGTAATAGTAAGTCGCTTTGAGATATTTTTGTTGTAAGCAACAAATAAATGTAAATCATCATCATGATCATCGTCATCTTCCCACCAAACTCGTCTCCCAGCCCCACCCCACACGACAAGGAAGCTGTAACATTGTTCTGTCTCACCACTTAAGATGAAGAAAGGGCAGGATGTCCAGGCCACGTAGAAAGTCCACAGGTACTTGACCTTGCCTGTTCTGCTGATTATGTGCGTGGAGATGCGGATGGTGTAAATGCTCAGAGCTAAAAACACCAAGGCAGCTGGGGAAACCATGAGGAAACCATCAGTGTGTGGCCTCCCAAAACATTTTAAGAGAGACAACAGAAATACAAGGGCCTGGCTTCTACATGTTGGCTTTGTGTTTTTCAAACTGTCCAAAGGAACCTGAAGTTTTTCAAGATCTTATTTGGGGTTCCTCAGGCAAAATAAAAAATGGTGGACAAGGGAGACCACTTGAAGGTTTCTGATCTGCCCAAGCCCAGTGCCAGAGGTCATCCAGGCTGGGCACTGACTGAGGGTCTCAGAGCTCAGAAGGAACCCTCATTGGCCTGACAGTACATGATTGGTTAGCTGCATGGCTTGGTGGGACATAATGTTGAACAGAACACACTAAGCTAGGCATGGGCAGACTTCAGGCTTGAAAGATCCACTTGGTGTTTTACTAGAACCCAGAGGGCCATCAGGTGCAAAAGAGTGGCTCAAGGTGGCAGAACCAGATGCAAAAATAATAGCATTACCTATTACATCCCATGAGCCATACCCCTGGGTGAAGTGCATATACACATAAGCATTGGAGACTGGTGGCTCCGATGTCAGTGGGGCAGTGAATCTGGTCCGGGCTTTAGCCTGAACTCTCAAGGAGCTGTGCAAAGTGCTGAAACATCTTCCCAAATATGGACAGCTCCTTGACAGTTCAGCCTAAACTCGGACTGGAATCACTGCCCCACTGACATCAGTGCAAGTAAGTATCTGCATCTGAGTTGCTACTGATCAGTGATTATAACAGCTTTATTTAGAGAAAAAGTGTGTCTGTAGGAGGGAGGGGGGCCTTTGAGTTACTACTGTTAAACAAATGGGAGTCAGAAACTCCTGCCTATCTGCTGTAAATGATCCAGTGATCTACCAGTAGATCCTGATCAGCATTTGGCCCACCCCTTTACTGGGGTAGAGATGGTATAAGGCCATTCTGTATGTGCACAAATCCAAAACAAAAGCAAAAGACCTGTTTTACCTGCAATCAAAGATCCCATTGCAGCAACCAGGTAACGATATATTGTAAAAGAGGAGGAATAGCGGTAGCTGAATGTCATAAATGAGGCACCGACAATCCCACAGAAAAGAGCCATGACCAATAGTGTCCGGGCACCCTGAACGTTGGCTGTAGTGGTGGGGATTAAAACAAAGGAAGACTTGTTAGAGATGGGAGGGGAGGGGATAGCAAGCACACACACGCACACGCATGCACGCACATTTCTTCCCAAATCCAAATTCTGCCTCAAGGTACTGCACCTTTTACAGCAGGGGTGACAAACCTTTTTCAGTCCGAGGGCCACATTTCCTCCTGGGCAGCCTTTTGAGGGCCATATGTCAGTGATGGGTGGAGCCTAGGGATGGGTGAGTATTTAGATTCAGTTCACATTTCTGGCCAAATCTATCAAGTCGACACTTTCTGAAACAATATGAGAACCGAAACACAGCCATCTGTTGGAAATCACACTTATTTGAATTTTGCGATGCAGTTCGCCAACCAAATTATGTTTACAAAAACGCATACGTAAAGGGAAAGTGTGCATAAAAATGAACATATGAGTGAAAAACAACATGTAAAGAGGCATTATATGATGAGAAATTGCTTGCAAAAATGTGTACATTAGTCAAAACCACGTACAGAAATGTGTTTATTAGGAGAAATTCACACTACAATGCTGGCGAGTTTTCATGAGGATATTTCTTTTTAAATGCAAATTGCTGAAGAAGTGTGGAGAACTGAATTGAAGACTGGAAGAATGAGAAACTGAAACTGACAGATCTTTTCATCCCTTCTGGAGCTAGAGACAAAAATGGGTGGAGCAACACATGTAAATACTACTTTTCTACAGTAGGCTAGTTTCTACATATACAATATGAGACACAGACACCCGTTTACACCCCTCTTTATCCTCCATCTAGGCAAGCAAGGGGCATGATCAGAGTTCAAGGACATATTCCAGCCAGGCAACAACACTCAAGGAAAGTTAGAAGCAAGGACAGCGAGGGGTGTGGCCTGGGGAGATTGCCCAGGACCAGATAGAGAGATTAGAGGGCCTCATTCCCCACTACAGAGTTAGAGCTACAGTTTGCAGAGTGATTTAACAGTCTCTCTTCCCAGGGCACTCTAGCAACTGTGAGGGGAATAAAAGGTCTCCTAACAACTCTCAGCAACAGACTACAGTTCCCAGGATTCTTTGGGAGGAGCCATGACTGTTTAAACTGGGATAATAGTGCTTTAACTGTATGGTGTGAATGTGGTCTAAGCAGGGATATAGTCGTGCAGGGGTTTGGGAGGTCTTAGACCCCTTACTTCTATGGGAGCAGGGTCATAAGAACATAAGAAGAGCCTGCTGGATCAGGCCAGTGGCCCATCTAGTCCAGCATCCTGTTCTCACAGTGGCCAACCAGGTGCCTGGGGGAAGCCCGCAAGCAGGACCCGAGTGCAAGCACACTCTCCCCTCCTGAGGCTTCCGGCAACTGGTTTTCAGAAGCATGCTGCCTCTGACTAGGGTGGCAGAGCACAGCCATCACAGCTAGTAGCCATTGATAGCCCTGTCCTCCATGAATTTGTCTAATCTTCTTTTAAAGCCATCCAAGCTGGTGGCCATTACTGCATCTTGTGGGAGCAAATTCCATAGTTTAACTATGCGCTGAGTAAAGAAGTACTTCCTTTTGTCTGTCCTGAATCTTCCAACATTCAGCTTCTTTGAATGTCCACGAGTTCTAGTATTATGAGAGAGGGAGAAGAACTTTTCTCTATCCACTTTCTCAATGCCATGCATAATTTTATACACTTCTATCATGTCTCCTCTGACCCGCCTTTTCTCTAAACTAAAAAGCCCCAAATGCTGCAACCTTTCCTCGTAAGGGAGTCGCTCCATCCCCTTGATCATTCTGGTTGCCCTCTTCTGAACCTTTTCCAACTCTATAATATCCTTTTTGAGATGAGGTGACCAGAACTGTACACAGTATTCCAAATGCGGCCGCACCATAGATTTATACAACAGCATTATGATATCGGCTGTTTTATTTTCAATACCTTTCCTAATTATTGCTAGCATGGAATTTGCCTTTTTCACAGCTGCCGCACACTGGGTCGACATTTTCATCATGCTGTCCACTACAACCCCAAGGTCTCTCTCCTGGTTGGTCACCGCCAGTTCAGACCCCATGAGCGTATATGTGAAATTCAGATTTTTTGCTCCAATATGCATAATTTTACACTTGTTTATATTGAATTGCATTTGCCATTTTTCCGCCCATTCACTCAGTTTGGAGAGGTCTTTTTGGAGCTCTTCGCAATCCCTTTTTGTTTTAACAACCCTGAACAATTTAGTGTCATCAGCAAACTTGGCCACTTCACTGCTCACTCCTAATTCTAGGTCATTAATGAACAAGTTGAAAAGTACAGGTCCCAATACCGATCCTTGAGGGACTCCACTTTCTACAGCCCTCCATTGGGAGAACTGTCCATTTATTCCTACTCTCTGTTTTCTGCTTCTTAACCAATTCCTTATCCACAAGAGGACCTCTCCTCTTATTCCATGACTGCTAAGCTTCCTCAGAAGCCTTTGGTGAGGTACCTTGTCAAACGCTTTTGGAAAGTCTAAGTACACTATGTCCACTGGATCACCTCTATCTATATGCTTGTTGACACTCTCAAAGAATTCTAATAGGTTACTGAGACAGGACTTTCCCTTGCAGAAGCCATGCTGGCTCTGCTTCAGCAAGCCTTGTTCTTCTATGTGCTTAGTTAATCTAGCTTTAATAATACTTTCTACCAGTTTTCCAGGGACAGAAGTTAAGCTAACTGGCCTGTAATTTCCGGGATCCCCTCTGGATCCCTTTTTGAAGATTGGCGTTACATTTCCCACTTTCCAGTCCTCAGGCACGGAGGAGGACCCGAGGGACAAGTTACATATTTTAGTTAGCAGATCAGCAATTTCACCTTTGAGTTCTTTGAGAACTCTCGGGTGGATGCCATCCGGGCCCGGTGATTTGTCAGTTTTTATATTGTCCATTAAGCTTAGAACTTCCTCTCTCGTTACCACTATTTGTCTTAGTTCCTCAGAATCCCTTCCTGCAAATGTTAGTTTAGGTTCAGGGATCTGCCCTATATCTTCCACTGTGAAGACAGATGCAAAGAATTTATTTAGCTTCTCTGCAATCTCCTTATCGTTCTTTAGGACACCTTTGACTCCCTTATCATCCAAGGGTCCAATTGTCTCCCTAGATGGTCTCCTGCTTTGAATGTATTTATAGAATTTTTTGTTGTTGGTTTTTATGTTCTTAGCAATGTGCTCCTCAAATTCTTTTTTAGCATCCCTTATTGTCTTCTTGCATTTCTTTTGCCAGAGTTTGTGTTCTTTTTTATTTCCTTCATTCGGACAAGACTTCCATTTTCTGAAGGAAGACTTTTTGCCTCTAAGAGCTTCCTTGACTTTGCTCGTTAACCATGCTGGCATCTTCTTCGCCCTGGCAGTACCTTTTCTTATCTGCGGTATGCACTCCAGTTGAGCTTCTAATATAGTGTTTTTAAACAACTTCCAAGCATTTTCGAGTGATGTGACCCTCTGGACTTTGTTTTTCAGCTTTCTTTTTACCAATCCCCTCATTTTTGTGAAGTTTCCTCTTTTGAAGTCAAATGTGACCGTGTTGGATTTTCTTGGCAATTGGCCAGTTACATGTATGTTTAATTTAATAGCACTGTGGTCACTGCTCCCAATCGGTTCAACAACACTTACATCTCGCACCAGGTCCCGGTCCCCACTGAGGATTAAGTCCAGGGTTGCCGTCCCTCTGGTCGGTTCCATGACCAACTGGTCTAGGGAATAGTCATTTAGAATATCTAGAAACTTTGCTTCTTTGTCATGACTGGAACACATATGCAGCCAGTCTATGTCCGGGTAGTTGAAGTCACCCATTACTACCACATTTCCTAGTTTGGATGCTTCCTCAATTTCATATCTCATCTCAAGGTCTCCCTGAGCATTTTGATCAGGGGGACGATAGATCGTTCCCAGTATTAAGTCCCTCCTGGGGCACGGTATCACCACCCACAACGATTCTGTGGAGGAGTCTGCCTCTTTTGGGGTTTCGAGCTTGCTGGATTCAATGCCTTCTTTCACGTATAGAGCGACTCCGCCACCAATACGTCCTTCCCTGTCCTTCCGATATAGTTTATATCCAGGGATAACCGTATCCCACTGGTTTTCTCCATTCCACCAGGTCTCCGTTATGCTCACTATATCAATGCTCTTCTCTAAGACCAAGCACTCCAGTTCTCCCATCTTGGTTCGGAGGCTCCTAGCATTAGCGTACAGGCATTTGTAAGCAGTGTCTCTCTTCATGTGTCTTTGGCACTTGTGGTTAGGCCTGAGGTAATTTTGCTCTTCTGAATTTATATCCTGTGCCCCTGCTCTCACAATGCCTACTTCTAGGCCTACCCCTTTTAAAATTTCATCATTTCTTTGGTTTTTATCCCAGGGGGGAGGTTTATTCCGAACCGGACCTTTCTCAGCTCCTGTCGGGTTTCCCCCCTCAGTCAGTTTAAAAGCTGCTCTGCTACCTTTTTAATTTTAAGTGCCAGCAGTCTGGTTCCATTCTGGTTCAAGTGGAGCCCGTCCCTTTTGTACAGGCCCGGCTTGTCCCAAAATGTTCCCCAGTCCCTATGTCTCCAGCATCCTACAAGCCAATCAGCATGAAAAAGAGTGTGTAGCCACTGAGAAGAGTCTTCTAACATGCTTCTTTGTCCTTTCCTGCTCATTAGAACCAATCAGAGTGAAAGGAGGTCAGTCAAACAATGAGAAGACTCTTCTCAGTAGCCAACACATTCCCCTTTCATGCTGATTGTCTCCTAGACATTAACAAGGATCCCATTCTCAATCCCACAGCAAAAAAAAAAAGCCGTGAGGGGGCATGTCTGTGATTAACATGTAGAGACCTTGCACTTCTGAATTTGCCACTACGCTATTGGGTCTAAGTCTGGGATAACCAACGTGGTGCCATCCAGATGATATTGGACTACAACCCTCATCAACGCCAGGCAGAATGAGCAATTGTTAGGAATGATGGGAATTGTAGTCCAGTGACATCTGGAGGGTGCCACATTTGCTCCCCCGATCTGGGGAACATTTTATCAGACTGAAGAGTTTCTTTTATTTATGCCATTACTGTTGATTTTGTCTTCTCATTTATATCCTTTCTTCTTTGTGTCTGTGTATAACGTGCATTAAAACGAATTGATTAATTAATATGTTTTATTAATTAAGAGGGAGTGTAACTCTGTTGATTCTCCTTGATCTCTCAGCGGCTTTTGATACCATCGACCATGGTATCCTTCTGGAGAGGCTCGCGGAGTTGGGAGTTGGAGGTACTGCTTGGCAGTGGTTGCGCTCCTACTTGGCGAGTCGTCTCCAGAAGGTAGTGCTTGGGGAACATTGCTCGACACCGCGGGCTCTCCAATATGGGGTCCCGCAGGGGTCAGTTTTGTCCCCCCTGCTTTTTAATATCTACATGAAGCCGTTGGGAGAGGTCATCAGGAGTTTTGGAGTGCGTTGTCATCAGTATGCTGATGACACGCAGCTCTACTTCTCCTTTTCATCTTCTTCAGGTGAGGCTGTCGATTTGCTGAACCGTTGCCTGGCCTCGACAATGGACTGGATGAGAGTTAACAAACTGAAGCTCAATCCAGACAAGACTGAGATGCTGTTGGTGGACGGGTTCTCTGATCGGATGGTGGATATATACCCTGTCCTGGACGGGGTTACACTCCCCCTAAAGGACCGGGTTCGTAGTCTGGGAGTCTTTTTAGACTCTTCCCTCTCACTTGAGGCTCAAGTAGCCTCGGTGGTTAGGAATGCGTTTTACCAACTTCGGTTGGTAGCCCAGCTACGTCCCTATTTGAGTAAAGAGGACCTTACATCAGTGGTACATGCTCTGGTAACCTCACGTTTGGATTACTGTAATGCGCTTTACGTAGGGCTACCTTTGAAGACAGTTCGGAAGCTACAACTAGTGCAAAATGCGGCGGCCAGATTGCTGACAAGGACCAAGCGGTCCGAGCATATAACACCTGTTCTGGCCAGCTTGCACTGGTTGCCAATATGTTTCCGGGCTAGATTCAAAGTGTTGGTATTAACCTATAAAGCCTTATACGGTGCGGGACCATGATACCTTGCGGAACGCCTCTTCCGATATGAACCGGCCCGTGCACTACATTCTGCTACGAAGGCCCTCCTCTGGGTTCCAACTCACAGGGAGGCCCGGAGGGTGATGACAAGATCTAGGGCCTTCTCAGTGGTGGCCCCCGAACTATGGAACAGTCTCCCTGAGGAAGTACGCCTGGCGCCGACTCTGCTCTCCTTCCGGCGCCAGGTCAAAACCTTCCTATTCTCTGAAGCATTTTAAGTTACACTGATTTAATTTTAAAAATGTTTATTGTGTTGGATTGTTGCTTGTATTTTAGTATTGTTTTGTTATTTATTGTATTTTTATGCTGTTTTATGTTCACCGCCCAGAGAGCTATTGCTAGTCGGGCGGTATATAAATTTAATAAATAATAAATAATAATAAAATAATGGCACATTTTCATGAGAACTTTTTAATATAAAATATTCCAAACTGATGTGGAAATGTGGAGAACTGAATGTGAAGATCAGAACAATGAGAAATGGAGAAAAACCAAAATTGATACATTTATCCATTGCTAGCTATGGGAAGAGGCAGTCACTGAAACTGATATCATGTCACACCATACATTTAAAGCACTCTTCTACCTCCTTAACAGTCATGGCTTCTCCCCAAAGAATTCTGGGAACCATCATTTGTTAAGGGTGCTGCAAACTGCAGCACTGTGAGAGACAAACTACATTCCCAGGATGCTCTGGGGGATGCCATGTCAGTTAAAGTGGTATAAATCTGCTTTAAATGTATGGTGTAGATGTGACCTTGCTTCCACCTTCCCAACTCAGGATTAATTTGTGACTTATTGGTAGGGATAGGGGAATCTCTCAATTTCAGTTTCAGTTCAGTTCTCCACATTTCCACAACAGTTTATTTACTCTTAAAAAAGAAAAAAGTCCTCATGAAAATTCATCAGCATTTTAGTGTCAATTTCTCCTAATATGTATATTGTTGCATGCAATTTTCCCTAATATACTGTATACATTTTAGGAACGCAATTCTCCCTGCTGTTGTTGTTTATTATGATAAATTTATTACTTGCCCTTCACTAGAAGGGCTCAGGATGGGTTACAATAGTTTAAAGGTCAGTATTACAAACAGTTAAAACAAATTACAATCACAGAAATAGGGTGAGTCCTGACAACACACATCTCAGTTGTCAAATGTGTTTTTTGGACTAATATGTCCATTTATATGCACACTTTAGTATATGCATTGTTGTGCACTTTACTTGGCTGGACAACTGAACTGCACAAATTGAAGAACTGTGAATTTCAAGGGTTAACTGAATTTCAATTCATGGATTGTTCTGGAAAGTGAGAATTTGGTACATTTGCCTTTAAATGCAAACTGAATTGAATTTCTCCCCCACACCTACTTTGAATGAAGCTTTGAATGACCAACTTCAGGGAAAAGAGATCTGGGGTTGTCCACAGGTGTGGGAAGTGAGGGAAAGAGTGTCTTACGTGCAATGTCAATAACACCTGAGCACACCAGCTTTATACAGACTTTCCAGATGCCACTGTAGTAAGTCTGCATCCTTGACTCGAATAAGATCCAATGGTGGTCCATGACAGCGACAACAAGCATCAAGATAGTAAAGATGGTGAATCCTGTAGCCAGGAATTCACTCCACGCCATGCCTCAGCCTGTAGGATGGGGGGAGGCTGCCTTTATTTTGGTACTTGCTTTTCCTAAGGGAAATCCATTTCAAACACTTCTTTTCCTGGGAAGATCTCTACACTCAGCCAAAACAAGGAATCCACCCTTGGTTCCCTTTGAATTATGAGGAGTTCACAAGCTGGAATCCTCAGACTTCTCAGACTTCTCACCTCATTCCTAGTTCCATCTCCTGCTTCTCGGTTACTGTGACTACCATTCCACAGCCATCTGTATGGATGTTGTTGACCATGCAGGCCTTACTCAACTAAGAATGGATGGATAGTTCACGTCCGTTTCTGATGGTCCATGCCAGTTTTCATGCAGCAAATTCCTGGCTGCAGGGGTCACAATCTCCTCTCTCTTGATACTTATCTTTGCTATCATTGACCACCAAGGGATCACAGGCCCCATCTGTACTGTACATTTATAGCAGTATCCTATCACTTTAAACAGTCACGGCTTTCCCCAAAGTATCCTGGGAACTGTAGTTTGTTAAGGGTGCTGAGGGTTGTTAGGGGACCCCTCTTCCCCTCACTACTATGCAAAGGGCTAAAAATTGTTTTCAGTGGACACATCACAAGAGCACTTCTATTACAAGGTATAGAGAGAAATGACTGGCTGAAGGTCACTAAGGGTGCAATCCTATCCCACTGACCCAGGAGTAAGCCTCACTGACTTCAGTCGGCGTCACTTCTGAGCAGGACTGCTTTGCTAATGAGTTTCATAAGTAGGGATATGTATCCAGGTTTTCAAAACATCCAAATCTGATGCTGCAACCATTGTAAAGAGCTGGTCTTGGGAATACAGCTCTAGTGAGGGAGAAGCCTACCTTCTCTTCCTGATAGTGAATAGCGCCAACTTCACTGATACAAGGTCCGTTGACACCATCCCATATAGAATCATAGAACAGTAGAGCTGGAAGGGGCCTATAAGGCCATCAAGTGCACCCACAGCTCAATGGAGGAATCCTACTTAAAGGATTCAGGGCTTAAAGGTCCAGCTGCCTCTTGAGTGCCCACCACTTGCCTAGGTAATTAGTTCCATTGTCATACTGCTCTAACAATTAGGAAGTTTTTCCTGATGTTCAGTCGAAATCTGCCTTCCTGTAACTTGAGCCCAATATTCTGTTTCCTGCCCTCTGGGATGATCGAGAAGAGATCCTGGCCCTCCTGTGTGTGACAACCTTTCAAGTACAGTAGGGCCCGGCTTTACGGCGTTCCGCTGATGCGGCGGCGTTCAATCGGGAAATCCCCTGTTTTAAAGCCGATTTTGCCGTTTTGCGACGCTTTCGCATCATTTTCGCACGAAGTGGCCCATTATAGTCTATGGGGTTCCGCTTTACGGTGATTTCCTTTTTACGGCTGAGGCCTGGTCCCTAACCCGCCATATTAGCGGGGCCCTACTGTACTTAGAGAGTGCTATCATATCTCCCTTCAGCCTTTTCAAGGCTACACATGCCCAGTTCTTTCAGTCTCTCCTCATAGGGCTTTGTTTCCAGTCCCCTGGCATGCCCACCCTACCTTCATCTCTCTCCTCCCACCCTTTGTTTTTTCCCTACTGTCTGTTTTAGAATGTAAACTCCTCAGGGCAGAAACCTGTGTAACTTTCAATGGTGCTGTGTATCTTGATAGTGGTGTATGAATTAATAAAACATTACAACAGAAATGCCACATTCCAAACACAAAGAATGATGGAATGGGTCTTCCTTCCAGAGCAGATGGGGGCAGCCAGGGCTAGGTTAAAGGCAGCAGTCAGAGGTGAGTCAGGAGCTGGGAATCTGCACTGTTGGATAAGACAAAACAAAGGATAATTTAGGAGCAGGTGGCAGGATTGGGTTAGCAAGACATAACTGAAGACATGCACAAAGACCTTGTTGCTCAAGCACGGCTCAGTTGCAACAGGAAGCTCCTTATACTCTTTCCTGTCCAGGAGGATCTACTGGTCAGCCTGGGTTAACGAAGCCAGTCTAGGGCCTAAAGGTACTTAGAATCATAGAATAGTAGAGTTGGAAGGGGCGTAAAAGACCATCAAATCCAACCCCCTGCTCAATGCAGGAATCCAAATCAAATCATTCCCGACTCACTGAGAACCTGCTACCTGCAGTTCTGTCCTTCACTACACAGGGAGGCTGCACACAGATCTAGCATCTCTGAACACAGTCTTTTATCAGGCCTGTTGCTCTGGCGTACTTCTCTGGTTAAGAATTATGCACTATTCTGCTCTCATTCACAGCAGAGTTTCAAAATGGCAAAAGTTTCAGAACTGTGTACCTTGAATGACAGCAGTACTTAGGGACGGAAGGATCTGTCAGTTTTGGTTTTTCCCTTTATTACCACCAAGCGTGTAGTTGTCTGAGGTCTGGGGGGGGAATCTTAGTCCCCTTATTTTTTGGGGAGCAGGGTCCCAGTAGGGTCTCTATGTCTCCAGCATCCTACAAACCAATCAGCATGAAAGGGGAGTGTGTTAGCCACTGAGAAGAGTCTTCTAATATGCTTCCTTGTCCTTTCCTGCTGATTGGAGCCAGTCAGAGTGAAAGGAGGTTAGTCGGCCACTGAGAAGACTCTTCTCAGTAGCTAAAACTCTCCTCTTTCATGCTTATTGCCTCCTAGGGATATCCATTGTTTTGTGAGAAGGCATTAACAAGGATCTCATGCTCAACTCCACAGCAACAAGAATGGGGGAGGGACATGGCTATGACTAACATGAAAGAACCCTGAATTTTCCACTGTACTACCGAACCACTAAACCTTATGCTGGTACTCCATACCTGATCCTACCCACATCATTCCCTACCCCCCCCCCCGCACACACTAGGCCATGCTGTGTATCTTTGAAATCCTTTCAACAAGGCTTTTAAGCAAAGATCTTTCCCAATCTGCATCTGTATTAGAATTGTTTTTAGATGCTTTAATTGTTTTATTGCTTGCCTGATTGCCACCCTGGGCTTCTTTGGGAGGAAGGGCAAGATATAAACAAATAAATGGATGAATGAATTTAAAAAAATAAAAGATGAGGCGAGGCTTGGAAAAGCTGAATAAATCAGATTGTTTTTAATAGACAGAGAGCATCCTTTTAACTCTTTAACGGCTGTATATGAAAGTTTGAGGAAAATGTGCAAACTCTGGCAAAAGCGTGTGAGAAGGGTAGCAAATGACTCCTAGGCAAACAGCCACATTTCACCTCTCTGTTGATGGGGAGACCCTTTGGCAGGAGATGAGTCGCAGGACTCTGCTTTTAAAAGACAGTGAACAGGCATCCTCCCTCCCGCCTGCAGAATCACAGATGTTGTGCACCACTTTGGTCATGTTCGTGCTTTCTCCATTCTGTCCCCAATCTTAGTTGTCCTGCTCTCCCTTCCTTTCTCCCAGAGATAACTGTAGCTTGATGTAAGTTTTCCCCTACCTAGAAGAATAGCCACTGGGGGATGGAAGGGGCTAGATGTCGGGATGTAAAAGAAATCCATGCAAACGTTACATTCTACATGACCATCAGCATCCTTACAAATCTGGATTTCATGACTTGGGGTTTGAAGAAGCATGTTGGCCCCTCCTGATGCTTACCTGTTGATGTAAAAGTGGACATTGTCGCTTGGCTTTATATTGGAATACTGTATGTTAGAGCCCTGGTCACACCATTGTGGATCCATGTCGCGTGTGCTGGAAGCGACTTGCAGATTATTGTTATTATGGCTTGGCGATTTTCCATATACATATATATGTGCAACATATTTCTCCAAACCCCAAATCATGATATTCAGATTTGTAAGGATGCTGATTTTTTTTTTTTTTGTATATTCCTTTCAGAGTATTTCCAGACAGGCGTGAGCCTGCGGCACTTCTGCACATTCTCCTATGTGGTCAAGGCTGGACCTTGCTGTTTCGGATTCATACGAGACTTGAGGTGATCCTGTATACTGGCGACTTCCTCGAGTTTTATCAGGATGAACAGGAGCCCTGTAGTGGGGAAATTGAGGAGAACATAAGCTGTTGATAGATATGCAAGGTCATCCCTATCATGAGCAGGGAAGGGCAAATCTCTCCATTTTGGTTTCTCTCGTTTCCTTCCCCCCCCCCAACTTTGTTCAGTTCTGCACATTCCCGCATAAGTTTGCAATTTTTTCTTTACTTTTTTTTAAAGTCCATATGAAAATCCATCAGCACTTTAGTGTGAATTCCTCCTCATAGACACAAATTTGCATTCAATTGTCCTTAATATACACATTTTTGAAAAGCAATTTCCCCAAATATAAATGTATGTTGTTTTCTAATATATGAATTTGGAGGGCTACTGCTTCCCCATCTCTGCCCTAAATCCATTCATTCTCCCTCTATCAGCCATCTTCCCACAAATAATTTATCCACCTACTTGCCCTTAGAATATAGAACCAATAGGTTCATTGGATAGGCTATTCAGCATTGTGACATCAACACATACAGTACATACACGCTGATAGGCTGGGATGGGCTTTATAGCACTGTGGCATCAACACATAAAGTGTGTGATCCCTGATGTGCTGGGATCTTTCAAGGAACAAGAGTAAACCACAGCAGAGTGGGAAATCAATGGCTTGAGTGTGTTACCACTCCACTGAAATCATTACTTTACAGTAGGGATGTGTGTGTGTGTGACTTGATTCAGTTAGCATTTGAAGCTGACTCTCTCAAATTCACATTTTTCGAAACAATATGAGAACCAAAACAAAGACATCC
Source organism: Rhineura floridana (assembly GCF_030035675.1). NCBI lineage: Eukaryota > Metazoa > Chordata > Lepidosauria > Squamata > Rhineuridae > Rhineura > Rhineura floridana. The sequence continues at coordinate 28,033,893 of NC_084494.1, read as the reverse complement.
TTCAGAATTTGCACTTGTCTGAACTTTACGATGCAATTCTCCAACCAATGTTTACAAAAATGCATATATTAGGGGAAAGCGTGCATAGAAATGAAGATATTAATGAAACTATCATACAAAAATGCATTATATGGATACATTGTCTGCAGAAACATGTGCATTACTCAAAACAGCATACAAAATGTGTTTATTAAGAGAAATGCACACTCAAATGCAGAAGAATTTTCACGAGGGTTCCCCCCTCCCCCAAAAAATAATAATGACCAACTGCTGCAGAAATGGGGAGAACTGAATTGAAGATTGGAAAAATGAGAAACTGAGAGAACTGAAACGGACAAATCCTTCCAGTGCCGTAACTAGTTTTTCATGTGCCCTGTGCCAGGTTTTATTTTTGGGCCCCTTAATTTTTTGGGGGGGGGAAATAATAATAAAACAAATATGATATAACAATTGTTTATAAATAATTTTTGTGTACACAAGAAATATACAAGATCATTCACATAAATGAAAATAATTATTTTAATTGCACTTTTCTGGCTTTCATTTCATTTCAATTGTGTAGTGCTTTACTTTCTTAATTCTGCATATGATTTCATTTCTAGTTTTATCGCCAATCAATTTCATTATTTCATTTTGAATAATGGGTGAAAAATATTAAATGGAAACTTTTTTATGTTTTTCAATATGTTCTTTTAAAGTAGTATTATCCTTCCATCCCTACTTCAGAACATTTGGCTCTAGTACATAGGAACATAGAAAGGTGCCTTATAATGAGTCAGAACAATGGTCCATCTAACTCAGTATCGTCTATGCTGACTGGCAGCTATTCTCCAGGTTTTCAGACAAGGAATCTCTCCCAGCTCTACCTGGAGATGCTGGGGATTGAACCTGGGACCTTCTGGATGAAAAGCAAATGCTCTACCACTAAGCTATGTCCCTTCCCCTATCTGTAGCTGAATGCAAAGTGACACACGAGAAGCTGCTGTCACCAAGCCAAACATTCACCCCACGCCAGTAATGACCCATCCCATGCTCTGCCTCTATTTGCACAAACTAAATGCACTCTCAGCAGCCCAGTCTTTCTGTCTTTGTCCACTCGCCCACTTATTTCCCCACCTCCATTCTTGTCCCCTGTCCTCCCTTCTCCCTCTGTCTGCAACCACTGTACACAGTCAGGGAGCACAGTAAACACTCACCAGTCAGCAGGAACAGGAAGCAGGCGATGCAGCCCATCACAAAGGCCCAGGAGACATACTTTGGAGCAGTTGTACTAGGGACAGGGCTGTCAAAGGGGCTGTTAGGCCTTAGTGACAGGCCATACAACAGCATGGTGAGCAAAGATGTGATTCCTATGGGTGCAGAAAAATAACATTCAAGAGCAGAGCCTGCAGAATCCTCTCTCTTGTCTCAGCCCCAAAGAGGCGAGAGCTGCTATACCCTGCAACATGGTAGATCTCATTGCAGGCAAAGGACCTCCATTTGATGCACTGGAGATCCTGGGCCCATTTTTAACATTTGCGTTTAACAGGAGTGGAGGATCTCAGGCCTGGGGGCAATATTTGGCTGTCTAGGACTCTCTGACTGACTTTCAGGACTCTCCCGAGACTACCCCCCTCACTGGCTGGAATGTGTCTTTGACCTCTGATCATGTCTCTTGCTTGCCTGAAGGGAGGACCGAGAAGGGTGTGTAAGTGTGTGTAGAAACAAGCCTGCTGTACAAACGTAAAATTCACATTTGTTGTTCTGTTCACTGTTGCCGCTCGCTATGCCTACCGCTGACGGGTGGCTCCTGGAAGGTTGCCAAGAAAAGAACGTGGTCCTTGCAGTTCCCCACCCCTAAACTCTCATGCAAATCAGGGGAGGGGGCTCATTGTTTCCTCTGCTGCAAGCTCTTGCCCTCTTTTGCATGCAGCACTAAGCCAAACCATGGCTTAGTGCAAATGAGCAAACATGCAGGCTTCTGGAGAGGAGATCATGGTAGCTTTGTTCCTCCCCAGTAATTTCGCTGCTGTGCTGAGCTAAACTGTGGTTTGGCATAGTGTATTGTTAGATCCTGGGCTCGTGGTTTCTCTCTCCCAGACAAACCATGAGCTCAAAGGACAAACCTTGGTTACAACGTGTGGTTTGTCTTGAGAGAGCGAAACCACGAGCCTAGGTTTGGACAATATGCTAAGCCAAACTGTTGCTTAACTCAGCACTGTGCAGCTGCAAAGTGACTGGGCAGGAACAAAGCAGCCACCATCTCCTCTTAAGAAGCCCATGTGGTTTTGCTGAGTTTGCACTTAACTGGGCTGTTGTCACACTGCAGACCAGCTAGATGTGTGAGATGTTATGTTTGCAACCTTTTCCTCCCTCGCCCTTGCCTGATGAAGAAGTTTATGAAACTCCAAAGCCTTACTCATGTGTTAGACAAATTGGGAAACACACATGTGTGGGGATGAGTGCATGAGCTCAACACCCCTCTGTAGCCCAGTGTGCCCAGCTATGGGGAGAGGACAACAATGGGGTGGTGAAACTGGGTCAACACAGCACTAAAAAATACCCTTTTCATACAAGGGCACTGTAAGGCATTACAACAAAGCAATGCATATACAGCACTTTGTGATATTCAGAAGCACCACACAAATGCTAACGAAGACTCATGAGCTTTGCAAAGAGAGCTGTACCTGTCCAGAAATTGGTGATAATTGGCCACTTGGATACCTTAAAGGTGGAACTGGAGAGGAATGTGCAGGCAGCTGCTACCAAACCATTGACAGTGCTGAAGGACATCAAGATTCTGGTGATGATGAGGATTCCTGGGGGGAATCAAAAGTGAATGATGCTGGGAGACAGCATCAGTTCTTAGCATTATGCAAAAACAGGGATCACGGAGAAATTCAATGTTTGCATTTTTATGAAAAAAACTCCCTAATTTGCAATTCTCGAAGGGGAAGGGCTCTGGCTCAGTGTAACTTGGGACCTTGCATGCAGAAGGTAATAGGCTCAATTCCTGGCATCTCCAGGTAGGGCTGAGAGAGACTTCTGCCTGAAACCCTGGAGAGCTGCTGCCACTAAGGGTTCGTCTATACAGTGGTTTACTGTGTGTTTGGTGCTACTCACATCTCCTTTTAATTCTCATGGTTCACACGACATTACCTGCAAACAGGAGTTATCACACAGTTTCCCCCCTGTAAATCCGTACTAACCCAATCCGCTGATAATACTAAAGGAGAAGAAAAACCCTCTTCACTCCGTTTCTCTAGTGCCTGCAGACACTTTGCTCCAATGCTTTTAGATGAATGTGTCAATCATTCCCCTCTCCGTGCCCACAGGGCCAGCCCCAGACATGCTGGGGTCCTTGGGCACAAGCCTGCCCTGGGCCCCGGCGCTCCCCATCTTGGCTCATAGCAGGGATGTGCATGCATAGCACACATGTGTGCCATCAGCCAAGATGGCAGCAGAGGCTTCAGCCCCTTAGGGAAACTCGGCTGCCATCTTGGTTAAGGGCAGTGCTGTGCGCACAACCACACAACAGCCGAGAAAGGTAGGTTGAAGCAAGGGAATGACAGGGGCTCCAGAGTTCTTGCCATGCGATCCATGGCAGCAATCCTGTTGCGAATCATGGAAGGGGAGCAGAGGGCCCCTCAGGGGACCCTGTAGCCCCAGGAGCCCTCAGCCAGGCCCCCACCTGGCTGCCCTTTGGAGCTGGCCCTACATGCCCACTATCTCTTCCTCCCTTTGTTCATTTTATTTCCTGTAAGCTGACAAGCCATGTCCAGCTGCTCTCCTCTGTTCTGCTGGGCTTCTTTATGTTCCTGCAAATGGTGCCTTTATTTTCTTTTCCCCCTAACTTCTGCACAAAAGCATAACAGTGCTCAAACAAAGACCTGTATTTCAGCTGTATCCTACCAGGGAAAACACAGATATTCACACCTCTGAGATTTTTTTTTTTAAAGGAACCCACTGCAGCATGCTCGGTTTCAAGCAACCAGAGGGAGTGGAAATGTTAAATTAGAGGGTGTGGTCATTAGGAAACTGCATGATTGATCCTTCCCTTCAGTGTGAATAGAAAACACAGTGTTTACAGCTGGCATTCAGCCCTTACTGTGGAAGGTACAAATAGAAAACGGAAGTAACAACAGTATCTTTAGTATGAAGTAATGCTCCCATGTGGATAAGCCCCAAGTGTCGACAGTACTGAGCTAGATAGAGCAATAGTCTGACTCGGTATCAGGCAACTTCCTGTGTTCCTAATATACAAACTGAAACACAAGTGGTGTAGAAGACGTGAATATATTCATCAATGCATCTGCCTGTCTATCCATCTAGCTCTCTAGGGCATTAATGTTTAGCCCAGCCTGGTGGCCTCCAAACATTTTGAACTCCATCTCCCATCATCCCCGACAGTTGTCCATGCTGGCTGGGGCTGATGGTGGTTGGAGTGCCAACACATCCAAGGCTATTCAGATGTTAAGCTTCTGCTCCACTTTTTCAGGAGCCAAATGCCATTCATAAATTGTAGGGCACATTTGCAGGGCACAAGGATGGGAAAGGATGGTGTAAGATAATACACAGAGCTGACCCAAGACATTTTGCTACCTGTGGCAAAGGACAAGATGGTGCCCCTACCCCTTCCAGACAAACCAGTTTCCTCCATTATATCTGAGGGCAGCTGGCTATCATAGGGGATACAGGGCAAGCTGTGTGGCACATACAGCTGTCCTCCAACACTTTGCCACTACTGTCCCCCCCCATTCAATGGTAGGGCCGGCCCTGACAATACTTTTGAATACAATATATTTCTTCACTCCGTCACATGGATTGCCAAAGTTCAAAGACCAACCCAAGTGCAGTAATGGAGCTGAGGGAGAGGAGAGGCAAGGAGGAGAGGGGAAGGGACTTACTGGAGTCCAGCGTAATTTTTTTGCAGCTTGTGGCCTTGCACATGTTCCAGAGACCCAAGTTGACAGTATAATCTTTGCTGATGATCACAATCCAGAATGGAGAGACCAGCGTGACAAACAAAAAGACAAGACCCATACAGCTGAAGATCCTGGCGAAGAACTTGTATCGGAAGGTCAAGTAGCCCTCTTCAGAATGGCGGAAGCCTGCAGGGAGGTGGGGAAGGGTTTACTACATTGTTGAGACATTTTTGTTACCCCTTTCCCAAGCTTGAAGCACCTCACAGCAACATCCATAAAACACAATATATGAAGACATCTTGGAAAAAAGCTAAAACACCCACCCACAAACAACCATAAACAGAAGCAAAATCCAAAGTCCTTTTTTATCAACACCCTAAGCTACTAGTCCCCACCACTACCACCAGCACCTTCATTATGGAAAAGAGGAGTCACACATGCATTCTGGAAAGGGCTATTATTATCATCATCATCATCATCATCATCATCATCATCATCATCATCATCCTTCCTCCCACTATTTCCCCTTTCACTACTACTACTAGTATGCTCTGTTATAGATTTAACAGTGTCATTACTGAACTGCTCTGGGATTTTTAATTAAGGGCAGTATGTATATATTATAGGGACTCCTACTTGGAGGAAGGGCAGGATATAAAATAAATAAATAAATATTAATTTGGCAAATAAGAAAGGTGATGATAATGATGACTATTTTGTAAACTGCTTTGCCATTTTTAAATTCAGAATGACATAATAAATGAATCTAATAGATACAGTAAATAGCTCAATCAATCATCATCATCATCATCGTGAGCATCCCCCACTTCAGGATACAAATCCTTCCAAGGTAGCTTAAGGAAAAAAGATAGGTTAAGAAAATCACAATTGTAATATTAAAATATAACAAATCATCCAGATCCTCCCACAAGGGAGCCTGTAGAATGCCCTATAGGGCGGGGTGAGGTCGACATTCGTAAGAGCAGGTTTGGAGGTGATATTTACCTGCTACCCTCAATTATTGTTGTTCTTGGCCAAGGCCATCCTAGCACAACACAACGACGTTGCTGTGGGTGTGGGGAGGCATAAAGCTGATCTACCAAATACAACTTTTGAACAAATGACGGTGCCTTTATACTGAATCAGCTGACTGACTTGCTTCCTGAGACCTTTTGGAGCAGGAATATCAAGGACTGGACCTTAGGAGTTATCGGCAACTTTATACCCTCCTCCCAAAAGGGAGCCTGTGGAGGCTAATGGTATACATCTAGGGTTGCCAGGTTGTTGGGCTGAGACTCATCCTGTATCTTTAGGAGAAGAGAAAGTCAGCCAAGTGCAGGTGTTCTTGCAACTCTGTAATGGGAAAAACCACAAGGTGGAATTCTCCCTTCTCCCTGCACAACTTTGAAAGATACAGAAGACCTCTTGGAGGCTGGGCCTGGCAACCAAGAGGTCTTCTGTATCTTTAAAGGTTGTGCAGGGGGAAGGGAGAATTCCACCTTGTGGTTTTTCCCATTACACAGTTGCAAGAACACCTGCACTTGGCTGACTTTCTGTTCTCCTAAAGATACAGGATCAGTCTCATGCCATGGACCTGGCAACCCTATATACATCATTTTAAAAAAATACTTAAAACACTAGTCAAAAGAGCTTTAAAAGGTAGTTCCAAATCTGAGTTGGAAGGTATTGGGGAAGGTGCTCTTTCAACTGCCTGGGGCTCACATCATTTATTTTTTGTTACTGTGGTGAATGGTGTTGAAAGCTACCGAGGGGTCAATGAGAAACAAGGGGGTAAGTCGGCATGGCTGCCCAACTCTTGTTGGTTCTAGGATGGGCTGGAGAGAGCAATGGGCACCACATGCCTAGCCCATCTTCTCTAATGGTAAAAGCTGCCCCCAGTGTCCTGACTCTCTAGACCTAACACAACCCTGGGGATGGCAGCATCTCTTGCCTTCCCTCAACCCACCATCTCCAATTGCCCAGAGACGTATTATCGCAACCAGCCCAAATGGGCAAAATGTCACAATGCACTGCTTTGATATAGTCCTAGGCAGAAATAGAAATATCATGCAGGGAAATTAGACAGTAAAAAACCACAACAGTCCCCCTCCAGGCGACATATCCAATAGCCCAAGCCATGGCCAGCAATCCCACTCAGAAGCAACCTGCCATATACACCCTTCATTTCCTTTGTGCAAAACACAGTACTTCCATAATATCACTTTTATACATGCCCTGCCTATACACTTAAGCTGCCATTCCTTCTTGCAGATCCCCTCAGCAATCTCTTGGGAACGGGGAATTCACCTTCCCAATCTCATACCCTGAGATCCTCATCGATCCTGACCCACGCTCAGGGACCTTACATAAGAACATAAGAACATAAGAAGAGCCTGCTGGATCAGGCCAGTGGCCCATCTAGTCCAGCATCCTGTTCTCACAGTGGCCAACCAGGTGCCTGGGGGGAGCCCGCAAGCAGGACCCGAGTGCAAGAACACTCTCCCCTCCTGAGGCTTCCGGCAACTGGTTTTCAGAAGCATGCTGCCTCTGACTAGGGTGGCAGAGCACAGCCATCATGGCTAGTAGCCATTGATAGCCCTGTCCTCCATGAATTTGTCTAATCTTCTTTTAAAGCCATCCAAGCTGGTGGCCATTACTGCATCTTGTGGGATCAAATTCCATAGTTTAACTATGCGCTGAGTAAAGAAGTACTTCCTTTTGTCTGTCCTGAATCTTCCAACATTCAGCTTCTTTGAATGTCCACGAGTTCTAGTATTATGAGAGAGGGAGAAGAACTTTTCTCTATCCACTTTCTCAATGCCATGCATAATTTTATACACTTCTATCATGTCTCCTCTGACCCGCCTTTTCTCTAAACTAAAAAGCCCCCAATGCTGCAACCATTCCTCGTAAGGGAGTCGCTCCATCCCCTTGATCATTCTGGTTGCCCTCTTCTGAACCTTTTCCAACTCTATAATATCCTTTCTGAGATGAGGCGACCAGAACTGTACATAGTATTCCAAATGCGGTCGCACCATAGATTTATACAACGGCATTATGATATCGGCTGTTTTATTTTCAATACCTTTCCTAATTATTGCTAGCATGGAATTTGCCTTTTTCACAGCTGCCACACACTGGGTCGACATTTTCATCGTGCTGTCCACCACAACCCCAAGGTCTCTCTCCTGGTTGGTCACCGCCAGTTCAGACCCCATGAGCGTATATGTGAAATTCAGATTTTTTGCTCCAATATGCATAATTTTACACTTGTTTATATTGAATTGCATTTGCCATTTTTCCGCCCATTCACTCAGTTTGGAGAGGTCTTTTTGGAGCTCTTCGCAATCCCTTTTTGTTTTAACAACCCTGAACAATTTAGTGTCGTCAGCAAACTTGGCCACTTCACTGCTCACTCCTAATTCTAGGTCATTAATGAACAAGTTGAAAAGTACAGGTCCCAATACCGATCCTTGAGGGACTCCACTTTCTACAGCCCTCCATTGGGAGAACTGTCTGTTTATTCCTACTCTCTGCTTTCTGCTTCTTAACCAATTCCTTATCCACAAGAGGACCTCTCCTCTTATTCCATGACTGCTAAGCTTCCTCAGAAGCCTTTGGTGAGGTACCTTGTCAAACGCTTTTTGAAAGTCTAAGTACACTATGTCCACTGGAGCAGCTCTATCTATATGCTTGTTGACACTCTCAAAGAATTCTAATAGGTTACTGAGACAGGACTTTCCCTTGCAGAAGCCATGCTGGCTCTGCTTCAGCAAGCCTTGTTCTTCTATGTGCTTAGTTAATCTAGCTTTAATAATACTTTCTACCAGTTTTCCAGGGACAGAAGTTAAGCTAACTGGCCTGTAATTTCTGGGATCCCCTCTGGATCCCTTTTTGAAGATTGGCGTTACATTTGCCACTTTCCAGTCCTCAGGCACGGAGGAGGACCCGAGGGACAAGTTACATATTTTAGTTAGCAGATCAGCAATTTCACCTTTGAGTTCTTTGAGAACTCTCGGGTGGATGCCATCTGGGCCCGGTGATTTGTCAGTTTTTATATTATCCATTAAGCTTAGAACTTCCTCTCTCGTTACCACTATTTGTCTTAGTTCCTCAGAATCCCTTCCTGCAAATGTTAGTTCAGGTTCAGGGATCTGTCCTATATCTTCCACTGTGAAGACAGATGCAAAGAATTCATTTAGCTTCTCTGCAATCTCCTTATCGTTCTTTAGTACACCTTTGACTCCCTTATCATCCAAGGGTCCAATTGTCTCCCTAGATGGTCTCCTGCTTTGAATGTATTTATAGAATTTTTTGTTGTTGGTTTTTATGTTCTTAGCAATGTGCTCCTCAAATTCTTTTTTAGCATCCCTTATTGTCTTCTTGCATTTCTTTTGCCAGAGTTTGTGTTCTTTTTTATTTTCTTCATTTGGACAAGACTTCCATTTTCTGAAGGAAGACTTTTTGCCTCTAAGAGCTTCCTTGACTTTGCTCGTTAACCATGCTGGTATCTTCTTGGCCCTGGCGGTACCTTTTCTGATCTGCGGTATGCAGTTGAGCTTCTAATGTAGTGTTTTTAAACAACTTCCAAGCATTTTCGAGTGATGTGACCCTCTGGACTTTGTTTTTCAGCTTTCTTTTTACCAATCCCCTCATTTTTGTGAAGTTTCCTCTTTTGGAGTCAAATGTGACCGTGTTGGATTTTCTTGGCAATTGGCCAGTTACATGTATGTTTAATTTAATAGCACTGTGGTCACTGCTCCCAATCGGTTCAACAACACTTACATCTCGCACCAGGTCCCGGTCCCCACTGAGGATTAAGTCCAGGGTTGCCGTCCCTCTGGTCGGTTCCATGACCAACTGATCTAGGGAATAGTCATTTAGAATATCTAGAAACTTTGCTTCTTTGTCATGACTGGAACACATATGCAGCCAGTCTATGTCCGGGTAGTTGAAGTCACCCATTACTACCACATTTCCTAGTTTGGATGCTTCCTCAATTTCATATCTCCTCTCAATGTGTCTGTCTGCAGTTACCAGGGGGTATCTCCCCCTCACTCTCACGGTGACCAAAGAGGAAATTCCCTTTAGTTGTGCCTCTTTGGAGTTGACCCTACTGGGGTCAGCTCATCGCCTGCAGCAGAGGTGCCTATTATCACACCACCTTCGAAAACAAGTGCAGGATGAGTCGACTCCAGCTGCCTCACTTTACTGCACCCTCGTCCATTGCTGTTCTTCTCCACTGGCTTCAGACTAGTCCACATTGCTGGAGAGTGACCACAGCTAATGAGAGGGGAGTGGATGAGATGATGGTTAATGTTCCTCCCTACTCTGAGTGTTCTGGCTGTCATCTCCTGCTGTCAGCTTCGGGTGTCCTCAGCCAGGGTGCCTATTATCTCCCTGCCCTGGAAAGCAAGCACAGGGCAGATACACTCCAGCCACCTTGCTTGCTGCTGCCAAGAGCAGCAGGGGGCTGGATGATGATAAATGCCGTTTTCTTCCAAGGAGCTCAAGGTAATAATACATCAGGGGTGGTGAACTTCTTTCAGCCTGAGAGCCACGTTTTCCCATAGGCAACCTTCCAGATGCCACATGCAAGTAGCGGGAAGGGCTAGAGGCAAAAGTGGATAAACCACACAGATGGTTCTTATCTCTGTACAGTAGGCTACGTTCCAGCTACCCAAAAGTCAGAGGTTTCCACATATACAAAGCTCGTACATCATCATCGCCATCATCAACTAACAAACTAATTAGCTAATTAATTAAATTTATATCCCACCCTTCCTCACAGAAGGAGCCCAGGGTGGCAAACAAAACACTAAAAGCACTCTAAAACATCTTAAAACAGATTTTAAAATACATTAAAACAAATCACCTTTAAAGACATCTTTAAAAAAAAAAAAGCTTTAAAACATCTTAAAAAGCAATTCCAACACAGACGCAGACTGGGATAAGGTCTCTACTTAAAAGTCTTGTTGAAAGAGGAAGGTCTTCAGTAGGTGCCAAAAAGATAACTGAGATGGCGCCTGTCTAATATTTAAGGGGAGGGAATTCCAAAGGGTAGGTACCACTACACTGAAGGTCTGCTTCCTATGTTGTGCAGAACGGACCTCCTGATAAGATGGTATCTGCAGGCCCTCACCTGCAGAGGGCAGTGACTGACTGGTTATATAAGGGGTAAGACGATCTTTCAGGTATCCTGGTCAAAAGCTGTATAGGGCTTTGTATATCAAAACCAGGACCTTGAACCTGACCCATTAGCTAATGGGCAGCCAGTGACATGTCAGCGATACCCTGCCCAAGTGAGCAGTCACGCTGCCGTATTTTGCACCAGCTGCAGCTTCTGGACCAACTTCAAAGGCAGCCCCACAAAAAGTGCATTACAGTAATCCAGCCTGGAGGTTACCAGTGCATGGACAACAGTGGTCCGGCTACCCTGGTCCCAAAATGGCTGCAGCTGTCTTACCAGCCAAACCTGGTAAAAGGCACTTCTAGCCATTGAGATCACCTGGGCCTCTAGTGACAAGGATGAATCCAGGAGCACCCCCAGGCTACAAACCTGCTCTCTCAAAGGGAGTACGATCCCATCCAAAGCAGGCAACTGACCAATTATCTGAACTTGGGAACCACCAACCGACAGCATCTCCATCTTGCTAGGATTCAGAGTCAGTTTATTGGCCCTCATCCAGTCCACCACTGAGTTCAGGCACCAATCCAGGGCTTGCACAGCCTCTCCCGATTCAGATGTTACAGACAAATAGAGCTGGGTATCATCAGTGTACTGTTGACACCTCACCCCAAATCTCCTGATGACCGCTCCCCAGGGATTCAAATTGATGTTAAACAGCATGCGGGACAAGATTGTACCCTGCGGCACCCCACAGCACAACTACCAGGAAGCCGAAAGAGAATCACCTAATGCTATTCTCTGAAAATGACTCTGGAACTATGATCAACAATATTAAAAGGTGCCGAGAAATCAAGTAACAGTTGCACTCCCCCTGTCCTTCCAATAAAGGTCATCCATCAGGGTGCCAAAGGACGATTCAGTCCCATAACCAGGCCTGAACCCAGATTGAAATGGGTCAAGATAATCAGTTTCATCCAATTGGTTTCATATCTCCTAACCAGACAAGCAAGAGGTATTATCACAGTTCAAGGACTCTGAAGAGAGGAGAGTTGTGGCGCTCATGTAATGTCCACAACATATGGTGCCTGTTTGCAAATGTACCCATGAGTCCAAAAAGGTTGGTGACTGCTGCCCTAAATATAAGGTAGTAAGGAACAGAACGAGATCCTTCCCTAATAGCAAGAAGACAGAGAGAGACAGAGAGACAGATATTAATAGAGACAGGTAGAGATAGCTAGCTACAGATATCCAGGTAAGTCATACACAAAGCAGTCCCATGAAAATCAAGTGAGAAGTCCCTGTTGAAATCTTCTGTACTGTTTGTACTTACTTGATCCCAGAAAATGCATCTTTAAGCGAAGGAAAAGAGGTACAAGCACAGAAAAGGCACTGTCAAAAGACACAACCAAAGAATGCATTGTTAGTGTCCAATAGAGAGATTTTAGCATTGGATAAAAACAGAGTTGAGCCAAAAGCTCTTACAATAACTTTTTGGGGTCAGATGCATGTTCATTTCAGGGTGGAGAATAAAAGACTTCGGAAAAGCAGACCCACTCCTTACATTTTTTAAAATGGTGCTTCAGTCATGTTGCTCTAGAGGCAGCTGTAGTGATCACACTCCCATTACTGCTGGGCTATCCCCCTCTTCCTAATCAGAAGATGAGAGCAGAGTGAGTATTTCCTGCTCCTGCCCTCACTCTGATGTCACCATCTTAAAGCCAAATCAGAGTAAGGGCAAAGGTGCTCATTCTGCCCCATCTCTGACGTCTTCTGGGTAGGATAGGAAGGGAATAATCGTCGCAGCAACGGGAATGTATGACCTCTTTATCCCTTTTCTTGCATTCCTCTTTCTCCAGTATTAATTGGGTGGCATACCTGGAGGTACATTTTTGCACAAGTCTCCTCAGTGATTAGCATTATGGGATTGGGAAATTGGTTTGGATTATGTCCCCTCCAAGCCTGTGACTTTGTATTTGTAAGACTGGAGTCTGTAGTAGAAGGAACTGCTGAACTGGTCAAACAAGTCTCTTTGTTAATGGGCCTGGCTAAGTCTGTTAGGGAGCCCATTTTACATATCTAAAGAGTTGGCCAAGTACAGATGTATTTCCATAGAACAACTATCAGGTGATGCTTCCAGAAAGATGTGGTAGGCCTTCCCTCTTCACCTGGCTGGAGGCTGTGTCATCCTAGAGCAGCCTTTCCCAACTAGTGGGCCACCAGATGTTGTTGGACCACAATTCCCATCTTTCCTGAACATTGGCAATGCTGGCTGAGGCTGATGGGAGTTGTGGTCCAACAACATTTGGTGGCCCACTAGTTGGGAAAGGCTGTCCTAGAGGTAGAAGAACAATAGGCGAGGGCCTAGCCTTTGTCTTAGTTTTCTCTGGAGCTGGAAAGAAATAGAGGTTGAACCCTAATGTGAGGAGCAAGATCTGTTGGAGTGTTAATGCTGTGAGTCCTACCATCTTATGCTCAGGTTGTATATATGTGTAAATAAAAACCATGTATCCTAAAGACACCACATCTCCAGTGACCTTCATTCCAAGGAAACTGAACCCTGGGTAATTGGTGGAACCCATGAAGTCTCTCACCTCTTGGAGATTGGAATGCACACAGCATGGAACGCCCTCCCTCTCGAGAGCCAGTTGGTGCATACATTCATTGGTTTTCGGGATCAGCTAAAAGCTTACCTATTTATCCAGGCTTTTAATGGCATGAATCCTTGATGTATGAGGAGGAATCGTCATTATACTACTTGATTTTATATTATACTTTTTTACTGGAACTGTCGTATTGTCAGTCTCCTTGTATATTTGAGGTACTGTGCCATGTGATCACTTGTTTGATGAAAGGCAGGTTTAAAATGAAATAAACCTCTTAAACCATTATGTTGTCATCATCTCACTCTTATTCTTTCTGGGCTGGCATATGTAAGGCAGAGGTTAAGCCAGTAAAGCAGGAGTTGCCAATCTTTTGGGGCCGGTGGGTACATTTGTGAACTGGAGAAACTGTCATGGGCACTGTATGTGTGCCACAACTCCTCCCCTCCAGCTGCAACCCCCTCCCCCAATTCCCCTGTGAAAAGAGCCTTCCAATTTTTAATGTTTTTATTTAACTGATTTTATATTCTTTGGGCGATAACCAAAAACCTCTCAGTGGTTTACATGCAACAATAGAAAACATTAATTAAGAAATAGCAATAAAATCAAACTTTAGAAACAGGTTCACCAAAAATATATCAAAATATAATTAAAACCAGCAGTTTTAAAACAGACATACAACATAAAATAAAAGTACTTCATAAAATAAAATTGCATAGGTAAAGAAGGCTTTGTTCAGGTCTAATTTCAGCAGGGGAGGGGCTGCATGGGTGCGGGTACAAAATTCTACATGCAGACTTTTCAGGCCAGTCGGTACATTTGGAATTTTGAGAGAGAGACTGTCACAAAATGGTGGCCATGGGGGGGTGGCACAACAGAAATGGCTGCCACATCTAAAAGAGCAGAAAAATGAGTGCTAATCTTCCACTATAAACTTCCACTAGATTTCTGGAACTAGATTTTGGTGCTGTATGAAAGATCAAATAAAATGCACGAATTACCAAGTAAGAAATCATCAGAATAATGGAATATAATGCAGTGTGAGCGCAGCCTTTCTCTCCTTTTGCTTCCCAGCTACCTGGCTTAGGCTTGTCCATTGGATTCTTGCTTTAAGCCGTTCTCATAAGCAATTCCTCTGGTTGCAGCTACCAGCTCAGTAGAGTATGTGCAATTTCTTTAGGCCTTTTCTTATATCGAACCTTCCCAGTTCAGCTGTTTTCTGGAATCCTGTAGCCAGGTTCCACATGGCTGTAACTGCCATGGAACCTTCTTCACCTGACTCTCCATAGAACAGGGGTGGGGGAACCTCAGGCCTGGGGGAGCACACATGGCCCTTGGGACTCTTTACAGGCAACCCCTCCCCAGCCACACCCTCTCTCTCCAGGCCACACCCCTCCCCAGCCACACCCTCTCTCCTTAGGCCACACCCCCTCTCTCCAGGCCACACCCCCTCCCCAGCCACCTCCTCTCTCCCCAGGTCACACCCCCTCCCCAGACACACCCTCTCTTCCCAGGCCACACCTCCTCCCCAGACACACCTTCTCCCTCCAGGCCACACCCCTCACCAGCCTTACTTCACACCCTCCTTGAGTGTTTTTGTCTGGCTGGAATGTGTCCTTGAACTCTAATCATGCCTCTTTCTTGCCTGTATGGAGGGTAGAGTGCGGCGTGTAGGTTAGAAAGTGGCCTCCTGTACAAATTTGCATCCATTGCTCTGCCCACGTTTGCCTCTGGTCCCTCTGGCATGTGGCCCCTGGAAGGATGTCTGAAAGGAAATGTGGCCCTCAGGCTGAAAAGGGTTCTCCTCCCCACTCTAGTACAAGCAGGCGAGTCTCTGCACCACAAGAATAAATGGACACAAATCGGACAGCAGAAATGGCAATATTCAAAAACCAGTGGGGGGAGATTTCAGCCTCCCAGGACACTCTGCACATGATGACCATCTTGCAATTTCTAAGAGAAAACGCAATGTGAAACTGCTGAATGACAATACATCAAGAGTTTCAGTATGATCACTTGTGGACTGAGCCAAGACAAAGGAATTTTAGCAGATTATATGTGTTAATTGGCTTTCTTCTTCTTCATTCAATTTGTATGCTACTGCTCCATACAAATGCACCCAAAGCGGCTCGCAACACAAAAGGGAACAAAATCCCATAGCAATATAACATTACAATAACAGTCCAATGCCCATTCACACACCATATTACAATCCAAACAAAGACTTTATTTTGATAATATAAATATTATAACATTTAAAATGCAGTAAAAAAAAGTAAGCTATAAGGACATACGAACCAGAGTCAGACATGAAAAACATTTCCAGTACAGTCAGATAAAGTAAAAGTAAGTGTACTGCCTTCAAGTCGATTCTGACTTACGGTGACCCTATGAATAGGGTTTTCATGAGGCTGAGAGGCAGTGACAGGCCCAAGGTCACCCAGTGAACTTCATGGCTGTGTGGGGATTTGAACCCTGGCCTCCCAGGTCGTAGTCCAGCACCTTAACCACTACACCACACTGGCTCTCACAGTCAGATATCAACAACAATATAAACAATATAAGTTCTTCAGAGATGTCCAATGCTGAAAGCAGCAAGCAGATTTCTTCAAGCCTGAATCAAAATGCTTTCTCCCCTCCCTCGGTGTAAAGGCTGGTGTTAACAGGCAGGGAGGCAGGACTTCAGGAGAGCAACTTCATGTGGGCCAGGTGGGCCAACAGCTCATCCAGCAATGCCAAGTTGCCTGTGTCATCGACAAGTGTTTTGAATTGAATTTAAGTTGGAAAAATGAGAAATTGAAGGAAGTGAAACGGGCAGATCTTTCTATCCCTGGTATGGAATGTGTGACATCACTGAAAGTATCACAAAGGCAGACATGGAAACCACTCAGAGTTGTGTTTGCAGGGTCAGCAGAACTAAGAAGAGGAAAGCAGCATGCCACATATTATCTGATGCTTATAAACAGTGGCAACTCCTAGAAGATGATACTGACTAACAAGTCCTCACCAACACCTAGGATCCAAAGATCCATCACCAGATTGCTTTGTATCTTGCTCCTGGTAAGGAGGACACAGTGGGCAAGACCTGAACACAAACAAATTGTTGCTTTATCGTTCATGTACTTTTTCTTACAGCTCATGCCTTCTTCCAATCTTGCTTCCATTTTTCTTCCCTCATTGCCCTCTCTTCCTTCCCAGTAGGGCAGGTGTGGGGAACCTTTGGCCTGCCAGATGCTGCTGCACTACAACCCCTATCATCCCTGGCCATTGGCCATCCTTGCTGGGTATGATGGGAGTTGTAGTTCAGGAATACCTGGAGGACCAAATGTTCCCCACACCTGTACTAGGGTTTTCAAGGGATACATGTCTGAAAAAACAAACAAACGTGGAAGGGACTTCAGTAATAAGGATGTAACAGCAGCAGGTGCAACAGCAAAGACATGCAACAGGAGGGGAGGATACGGCCTTCATGTCCTGCCTAAGGAATTGCATTAAGCATGCAGTTGGCTACTGTATGAAACTCGGCATGGCCAGAGCTTGGAAAAGTTACTTTTTTGAACTACAACTCCCATCAGCCCAATCCAGTGGCCATGCTGGCTGGGGCTGATGGGAGTTTTAGTTCAAAAAAAGTAATTTTTCCAAGCACCGGGCATGGCAGGGATGGGGAATCTGTAGCCCTCTGGGTGGTGTTGAAATCCAAATCCCATCAGCTCCCTGCCAGCATGCGCAATGGTCAGGGATGATGGGAGCTTGAGTCCAGCAGCATCTGGAGGGGGAAACGTTTCCCATCCCTGCTATATGGACTAGATAAGGGGATAGCAATAAGAATGCCCCTGTGGCTGCTTTGATGTTTTTTAAAAAAGGAAATGGCAATAAATATTATTCCATGCTAAAATGCTGCTCTGCATGAGAAATACCAAAGTCTTACTCATCTCTTAGGATGTCTTGATGTGGGCTTTTTTCTTTCTGCAGATCCTCAACAAGATCTGCTCAACAGCCTTCTACAGAAGCACACATTGTATTTTGTGTTTTATCAACTTCATGCTGCTCATGAACATCATCGCAACTCCCTTATGGCTCCGACATGACTTTGGGGATGGTTATTTCCTTTTGGGATTGTGGTTCATTTGTGACAAACAGTTACAGTGTCATGACATTTTTCTTCCTGTTGGTGGTAAGAGACAGGCAACTAGTTACTGTGAACCACGCAGAGAGCTTCGGCTGTGGGGCGGTATATAAATACAATAAATAAAGAAACTAGTTTACATTTTTCTGAGACCCTGGCTAAATGGGTTAGGAATGATCGGGGCTGTATATATTCTGTTCCATGTACAGCTAAATTAAGCAATTTGGGTAGAGGATGAAAGTTAAGTAAATTTATATACTTTACGTGGTATACTTTCTTCTGCAGTTGCTATGCACATTAACCCCTCAGCTTACATTACCCCTAGCACATATACACATACATATATGTGACACAATAGTATAGTGGAAGGAGAATGGAGAGTGCACCTCCAGGACTTTTTTTTTCATAGCAGGAGATGATGTCTCCTGCTGGAGCACCAGGATATCTGATGGTTCTTCTTTCTTTTTACATGTGAATGAGGTGATAATGAGGCTTTCAAGCCTGCCTATGAAAGATTAGCATAGACCAAATCAGAGAATACAAAAACCATAAAACAGAGATTGGGTTCTTTTTTCTTTGATGGAATTCTTACTTCATGCTACCAGTCTGAAGGACAACATTTTTTGGAAAGGTTTTTTTTTTCCTTTGCATTTCTAATTAAAAGCTAAAGGTTGCATTTCAGCTGACTAAGATCTTTTGTTAAAGCTCTATATGTTTTAACAGTTGAACCTATGCTGTCAGACGTTAGGCACACTGAGTTCAATGGAACTTACTACTGGGAAACTATGAATAAGATTGCAGTCATGCTGATCCTAACAAACTGGATACCATGCTATGTAGTACTATGGCTCTTTGGTGTTTGTGTGTGTGGTAATGCTTGATCAACACAGCTACTTCTATTTTTGGACTCCTCTTGGAGGCATGGCTATGAACTCTTGGGTGCATGTCTATGGACTCTCCCTGGGGGCTTGGCTATGGACTCTCTCTAGAGATGTGACTATGGGCCCTCCTTGGAGGTGTGGCCCTTCAAAATTTACCAATACATTACTGGGCATCTCTCTCTCTCTCTCTCTCTCTCTCTCTCTCTCTCTCTCTCTCTCTCTCTCTCTCCCTACCTACCTACCTACCTACCTCTCTCTCTCTCTCTCTCTCTCTCTCTCTCTCTCTCTCTCTCTCTATCTATCTATCTATCCCACCCTTCCTCCCAAAAGAAGCCCAAGCAAACAAAAACACTAAAACTAAAGCACTCTAAAACAGTAGAAACAAAGCCCTCTGAGGAGAGTGAAAGAAGAACTGGGCATGTTTAGCCTTGAGAAGAAAAGACTGAGGGGAGATATGATAACACTTGTCAAGTCCTTGAAAGGTTGTCACACAGAAGAAGGCCAGGATCTCTTCTCAATCATCCCAGAGGGCAGAACATGGAATAATGGGTTCATGTTGCAGGAAGCCAGATTGTGACTGAACATCAGGAAAGCTTCCTAACTGTTAGAGCAGTGCAAAATGGCACCAAAGACCTAGGGAGATGGTGGGCTCTCCAATAGTGGTGGCATTCAAGAGGCAGCTGGACAGCCACCTGTTGCGTTTGCTTTCACTTAGATTCCTGCACTGAGTAGGGGGTTGGATTCAGTGGCCTTACAGACCTCTTCCTACTCTACTATTCTGTGATTCCATGAAAAACAAAAGTTGTTAAAACATTAAAGCAAAGCATCTATAAAACATTTATTTCATTTATATCCCACCCTTTCTCCCAGGAGCCCAGGGCAGCAAACAAAAGCACTAAAACACTTTAAAACATCATAAAAACAGACTTCAAAATATATTAAAACAAAACAACCATTACAAATGTATTAAAACAAAATATCTTTAAAAGCATTTTAAAAAAAGCTTTAAAAACATTAAAAAGAAGGTTTAAAAATATATTAAAAACATATGAAAACAAAACACCTTGAAAACACATTAAAGCAAAATATCCTAAAACATTTATTTTTTTTAAAAAACAGCTTTAAGAACATCTTTAAAAGCTTTGCTCCCCCCCCCTTTATTTTCGTTTCCTCTAGTGTATTTGGATGCTGTCCGCCTTCTTTTGATACTGGCCTTAATGAGTTGCTTAACTGCCTTGACTTTGTCATGGGATCCTCTTAGTCGCCTCATGAAAAGGACGGTATCTGGAGACCTGATTTCTTCTGTGGCTAACTTCACTGCAGGTACTGTGTAAGCCATGCAGCAACAGATGATAGAACAGTACTTTTTTTTGAGGACTAGCTAAAAATCACAAAGCAGGGAGTTTGGGAAGAATATGGATTCAGGCTTGTTGTTAGAGAGGTGGCATGACATACTGCCTGTTCAGGGAAGCTTATGCATGGAGGGAGGGAAGGGACAATGGGAAGAATCATTCAATGCAGGGATAGCCTCTCCAGATGCTGTTGGACTCCAACTCTCATCAGCCACAGCCATCATAGCCAATGGTCAGGGTTGATGTTTGTTGGAGTCCAGCAACCTCTGGAGAGCACCATATTGGCTACCCCTGGTTTAAAGGAATGACTGAGCAAGCCCATAATAATACCATATGGCTATGCATCAAGTCAGTCCATCAAGTCAACCTGAAGATAATGCCAGATCCGATCCCTGACATAACTGAAGTATTTGATTGCACCCTAGGAGACCTTCAGTGAGCTGAGGGTGATGACATGGGACAGCAGTGGAGGTCAGGAGCATCAGGAGATACAAGGGTCTCAAGATGCACCAAGACACCCGCCATCTCTCTAATAATCTCAAGACTTGATTCCCCCAAAATAACTCTTATATTTAGAGCAATATTTATTAGGGCACCACAGCACCCCTGACATACGGCTATGCAAAATCAATTGTTGTATCAGAAAATATTTGGCCTGTTGCCTCAGGTGTGGCAGAAGATACTATTCCATTGTCCGTGTTGAAATAAGATTCAACTGTCAGTCTAGTCAGCTACTAGCCATGATGGCTATGGTCTCCCTCCCATCCGGTTGGCCACTGTGAGAACAGAATGCTGGACTAGATGGGCCATTGCTCTGACTCAGCAGGGCTCTTCCTACGTTCTCGTGTGTTTGGAATGGACAGGGGGGCACCATCTTGTTCTTCGCATCAGGCAGCAAAATATCTGGGGCTGGCCCTATAGGCTGGAGTGCATATAATGAAGTGGATTCTAATCCACAAAAGCTTGTGCCACAATAAAGCGTATTAGATTGTAAGGGACCACCTAACACATTTTGATTGTTCTAACTAATTGAATAAGGTTACAGAGGTTTGACCGATGAAAAATTATCAATGTATTTCTGATAGTAATTTTACATGTTACTGGAAGTGTTGTTAACTGTAAGGACACTTTGAAAGCAGTAAGATTTTTGGAGGGTTATAATTATAGTTTAATTATATAAATGATGTAAAGGGCCAAGCTGTGCGTTATACATATATACATTGGCAGAGCAGTTGGATTCATGTCTACTGAGAATAAGGCCCACTGAGTTCAGTGGGACTTACTCCCAAGGAAGTGTGTATAGCAGGGATGGGGAATTTATGCCCCCCCAGAAGGTGTTGAACTCCAGCTCCCATCAGTCCCAGCCAGCATGGCCAACGGTCAGGAATGATGGGAGTGGTAGTCCAGCACAACTGGAGGGCCAAAGGTTTCCTATCCCTGGTGTGTAAGATTATAGTGCTGCTTGTGTATAACTTGACATTGGGCGATTCAATATGATGTATGAATTATTGATGGATATACATATAAGGCATTTGTACAAGATAATTCTGAAAATAAAATTAAGAAATCCAAGAGAAGACAATGGGATAGATGCACAGCCTTAACTCTCTCTATTCTATAACTTTATAGGAATCTTCATGCTCTGTTCTCTAGGGATCACATACTTCAAGCTTACCATTGAAGTAGATTCAGATGGGAATCGTGCAACACCATACTGGGGTTTCTTCATAGGGTGCTTTGTCTGCTTCCTGTGTTTTGTTTTAGGTAAATACACTCCAAAAGGTGACCGTATACCCTACTCTTCAGAGGACAATCCTCTACTTGAAGGGCTGTCTGGCCCAAGCCCTTGTGAAAGATGTGGGACCATGAGAAGAGACAGCGCAAAGGGCTTGAAGTTGCCCATCAGCGATGAGCACCTGGACAGCTGAGTTAGGGATGGGGAATAAATTTGATTCAGTTCACATTTAAAGACAAACATACCTCATCTGCACTTCCCAAAACAACATGCAAACTGAAACACAGGCACCTTTCAAAATTAGCACTTCTCCAAATTTTGCAATGCAATTATGCAGCCAAGTAATGGGTGATAAAATGCATATACTCCGATAAAGTGTGCATAAAAATGAATATATCGGTGAAAATATACAAAAGTACATTGGGCTAAGTGCATATGAACATGTGTATATTGGAAGACATTTTCACTAAAATGCTGATGAATTTTCATGAAGACTTAAATTGTTCCCCCAACTCCAAAACTGATGTGGAAAACTAAAGATTAAAAAACAAGGAACTGAAAAAAACCGAAGTGGCCAGATTTGCCCATTTCTAGCAGACGCCTGGCTCACCCAGTCTTCCCCACTATAGTGAGATCTATTTCTATTTAAATTATATTAATCATTTCTAAATTTGCATCTATCCATATGTACATTTTATGCAAATCCATGTTCTCTTTTGTCTTCTTTTTTGGTCTTGCATTTCTTTCTTTCTTTCTTTCTTTGGTGATGCATATGTAAGCTACCCTAACACTCATGAGATTGAGACTGAGATTGAGGAGCGAGGCTAAGACTGAACCCAACGCTGATTAGCCAAGAGGAGCTAGTCCAGAAAGTGGTGTCACAATGCGCACTGACAAGGCCCAGACTCTTACTCTTAGGCCACATCCACACCATATATTTTAAGCACTTTTGAACCACTTTAAGCAGTCATGGCTTCCCCCAAAGAATCCTGGAAACTGACCATGGTTAGGAGACTCCTATTCTCCTCACAGAGCTACAATTCTCAGAATGGTTTAACAATCCATCCCTCTTCCCAGGAAACTCTGGGAAATGCAGCTATGCGAGGAGGAATAGAGAGTCTCCCAACAATTCTCAGCTCCTTTAACAACAGTTCCCAGGGTGCTTTGAGGAAAACCGTGACTGCTTAAAGTAGCATGACACTGCTTTAAATGTATAGGGTAGGTGTGGCCTTAGATATACACAGAAGTGGGCCATGTGATGGGGAGGACACCCTGGCATCACTGCAGCTTGGAGGATAGGGCAAAGCAGGGCAGCATCAGCTGAGAGGAACAACATAGGAACATAGGGAAATAACTGCCTTATACTGAGTCAGACCATTGGTCCATCTAGCTCAATATTGTCTGCACTGACTGGTGGTGGCTCTCCAGGATTTCAGACAGGATTCTCTCTTAGCCCTGACTCGAGATGCCAGGGATTGAACCAGGGAACCAAGGCAGATGCTCCACCACTGAGCTACGCCCTTCCCTATCAGAGAGCAGCATGAGCGTACCAGTGGGAAAACTGCATTTGTTTCACTAATGTGTCTGTGCAGCCCCATCCTCATCATTCTTCTGCTCTGGCCCAGCCCCATCCAGGTAATCTGCAGGGGCAGCACCCCACTCGCCACTACTGTGGATATCCGCTACAAAACTGCAAAAAAATGCTTATTTTAAAAGCATTTTTCTGATTTTAAAAGCAAATGCATCCCAACAGCTAGCAGTATGGTCAATATAGGATAGACTGGAACGATGTCCTTTTGGAAGCAAAGGGATTTGTGGCTCTGGCACTACAGATGACATTAAGAGCAAATTAACTTCTCAAGCTGCCTTATGGTGCGTCAGATCACTGAACCATATGGCGCAGTACTGGCTATTACATCTGGCAGTAATTTTACAAATGGGAGCCTTTCTCTGCCCTGCTAGTAGGATACTTTTGTATGGGGTGCTGGATATTCAGCCTGTCTATTGTGTGCTTGGCCACTGGGCTATGATCTTACA
Source organism: Rhineura floridana (assembly GCF_030035675.1). Classification (NCBI taxonomy): domain Eukaryota; kingdom Metazoa; phylum Chordata; class Lepidosauria; order Squamata; family Rhineuridae; genus Rhineura; species Rhineura floridana. Next base: position 28,010,128 of record NC_084494.1, on the reverse strand, counting down.
ACTTCAGAGTGTCAGGAGCTGTCCAAAGTGCTGCACCTTGGACAGCTCCTTGAATGTTTGGACTAAAACTTGGAGCAGATTCCACTGCGTCACTGACACGGAGCCACCAGCCTCCACTGTCTATGATGTATGGATGAAGTCTGCACTGGCTTCCTATTTGTTTCCGGGCTAGATTCAAAGTGCTGGTTTTGACCTATAAAGCCCTACACGGCATGGGACCGCAATACCTGGTGGAACGCCTCTCCCAATATGAACCTACCTGTACACTGCGCTCAACATCTAAGGCCCTCCTCCAAGTACCATCCCATCGAGAAGCTCGGAGGGTGGTGACTAGAGCTAGGGCCTTTTCAGTGGTGGCCCCCGAACTGTGGAACAGTCCTCTCGATGAGGTGCGCCTGGCGCCGACGCTACTATCTTTTCGGCGCCAGGTGAAAACCTTTTTATACTCCCAGGCATTTTAAAGTGTATTCTAACAGCATTTCTGTATTTTGGACGTTGTTTGGTTCTTTTGTTGTTTGTTTGTTTTGTTTCTTGATTTATTGTATTTATTGTATTTATATATTGTGCTGGTTTTTATCTTTTTGTACACCGCCCAGAGAGCCTCCAGGCTTAGGGCGGTATATAAATTAAATTAAATAAAATAAATAAATAAATAGTACACTTGGGTCAATTTAGGCTCTGGACTTAGTAGTCTTATGGCGGGGGCTCTTTAGATGGTAATGCATATTACTTCACTTCTTTCAAAATGGGACAAGCCCCTGCTGAGCTTAGGGCCATCCTCTTCTTCAGCCTGCTGAGTGGTGACTGCTCCCCAGAGTCTTACCCCAATGGCACCACTGCATTCGAAATTCACACTTCTCTGAATTTTACAGAGTGACTCTCCAACCCCCCCCCCTCAATGTGCACAAAATGTGTGTATATATATTAGAGGAAAGTGTGCATAAATGTCATTGTCAAAATCCACATTGCAAAATTTTTACATTTGTCAATTTAAGAAAGAACAACAACCCTGCTCTATTTATGGGACTACGGCTAGCTACAAAATTGAATTATATAGTGAATTCTGTAAAGCAATCTTGCAGAACTAGCTATGGTCTATACTTTTTTCTCTCTCCCCCACCCCCAGGAACTTTCAGTCTGCTGGAGCACAGGAGGTCGATCTTAGCAAAAAAAGATGAGCATCCAAACAATACCAGCACCGGGTTCAAAAGGCGTCACTATTGGATCACATGATAACTCCTGTGTAGTCCATGGGTTGTGCCTACAATCATAAGCATTCTTCCCTATGAGCCATATATGAGGCCCTGAAGCCTGGACAATGAACATTTTGTGTGGTGATGTCACTTTGGGATGTGGAAGGGCCTCTGTGACATATCCATTTGCATCAGCATAATTTATCCCATTTGTCAAGTCATCTTCCAGAAGTGCCCTAATGGAACCATTGAGCTATATAATCTATTAAAAGCATGTTTTCTTTTTAGCAAAACTGAACAACTCATCATTTCTTTCCCAAATGGAATATCACTTCTCATTTCCACTTCCCCCCACTATTCCTTCTACACGGCACCAATGAAAATACACGTTTTGTCGAATGGATGTTTCTCAGTTAAGATATGTGACGCTATACATGATCCTTTAATTATTCAATATATCATGGCTACTTTTGTCTGTGTATTTATTATCTTTATTCCAAAATTCACATATCTCTTCTGGCTAGAGATGGGAGAGAAATTTGGATCAGTTTGTGAATGTTCCTAATTTACACTTCCCAAAACAATACACAGTCATCCTTTGGAATTCACACCTCTGAATTTTGCAAAGTGGCTCTCCAATCCCCCAAAGTGTGTACAAAAATGTGTGTATATTTTAAAAGAAAGTGTGCATAAAATGCCTATATTAGTGAAAATAACCACAAATAATATAGCAGGACATTGCTGGCAAAAATGTAAATGTTATGGCAAAATTGCTTTCAGAAACAGAAGTAATTTTGAAACAAACATATTTGTGCAAGGATTTTCCTTATTTTCATGCTTCATGAAGAAACAAATTTTCATGATGCGGAAATGTGACCACCTGAATTTTTATGTATACACATTTCAGGTTCTCTTCAGTCCTGTTCTTTTGGAGATACATAACTCTAACCAAGGCTGAAAAGCCAACAAGCCTTGGCTCATCCCCATTACTCAGTACTATAGCAGATAAGAGCCTATGCTCAATCACAAGAATAAGTGGCATGTTTTCAACCTCCATATTTTGAATATTTACAAGCGAGCAGTTTTATTTTTTTAACAGGCTGCTTGAAATAATAAGAACAGAGATTACAAGTCTATACATAATATACACAATTAATTGGTATTCCAGAGTCATTCAGTTGTCTTTCATCTTGGACACAGTGGTGGAGCTGGAGAGGTTTGAAATGTTCTGGGTGCCTGTTCAAGGGAGAAAGGGCAGCTGGCCTGGGCCTACCATTAGACAGAGTGAAGTGGCCTCTTTAGATGACAGCTAGGGATGGAAGAGAAGTTTGATTCGATCTGAATTTTAATGTGAACTTACCCGATTTGCAGTTCCTGAACCAAAACACAGCTGTGCTCCAAAATCTCTGTGAATTTTTAAAATTTGGGGGGGGGGCATGCTACGCACCACTCAAATTCTATATTCTTCTTTAGGAGGAGGTCCAAGGGAGTTACCTAGGTAGCACATTATTTTATGAGCTTTGAGTAATACCCACAAATGCCAAGAATGGGTTCACGTTTGTTCATGTTGTCTGGTTCTAGAGGTTCTCAAATGGCTTTCACTAAGTCAGATTTTGAGAAGATAGTGCGACCTTCATCAGCCAAATCCAATCTGGTGCCCTCCAGATTGCTGCCCTGGGCAGTGCTGCCCTGGTGAGTGCTCTCAATTAATTAATTAATTAAAGTTGGTGGACTCCAGCTCCCATCAGTTCCAGCAAGCATGGCCAGTGGTTAAGAGCACCAGAAGGGCATCAGGTTGGCAACGGCTGTTCAGTGCTATTTCAATCCAGAACCATTTCAAACCCTCTTTGATTATTTTCTTCTTAGTAAAGACGTGCCCCCTTTGGGCTCTATTGGACTGTTTATTTGTTTACCTGGGGTGCAATCCAGTTCAAGTTGCTGGTGCTTACCTTGAAAGCCCTAAATAGCTTGGGTTCCAGACAGGAGACCTTTCCCCATATCAGCTTGCCCATGTCTTCAGATCTTCTACAGTGCTGCTCCAAGTATCCTCTTTAGTGAGGCACAATATGCATCCACAAAGGACAGGACTTTTTCTGTGGCAGGACCCCAACTTTGGAATGCCCTCCCCAAGAAGGCACATCTGGCACTGACATTGCAAGCTTTTTGGTGCCAGGGAAGTCCTTCCTCTTTGCCCAAGTTTCTTTGGTTTTATCAGATGTTTGGAATTTTGCCCTATTCTGCTCTGTAGCTTTATGGGTGGGTTTTTATTCTCTCATTTTGTTGTTTGGTGGTTTAAAATTATATTTATATATTGTATGAATTAGTTGTATTCACACTTTTGTATGAATTAGTCATATTCACACTTTTGTACAGCACCGTGGAATCTTTTGGTGAAGGGCAGTAAGAACTATTTTAAACAAACACAAACATCTTTGATCTTCTCATCTGTCAAGTTAGCAACACAAACAATTGCAATCAATTGACACAGGACAACAATTAACTGGCAGTGAGGATAACATTTTAAATGTTCTCATAGAACATTTCACAGTAGATTACAGTGTTTACCCTGGGCCTATATAGCATTATCAGAGATGGTGATATCTAGCAGCAAATCAGAAGTACTGTTGTTTATTGTTTATAGACTCTGAGCCACCTTAGACATTTATGGAAAGGCGGGATACAAATATTTTAAAGGCACAAACAAGTCAGGATTGGGAATCCTTACATCCCCAACACCTTGTGGTCCACTGCCAAACTGCCAATCACCAGATGTTATGGCTTTCAAAGGGGCCCCCTCCCAGTGCTCATCAGCTAATCTGTGCTAAGAGGAGCTCCTTTGAAGGTGGTGATCTCCTCTCAGTGCTGATCAGCTGATAGGCAGTGAGAGGGAGCCTCTTTGAAGGTCAGCTAATTCCAGCCATGTCTTTACCTGTTCCACACTTGATGTCACATATCCCTGTAGGCCGGAGCTTCCCCACTGCTGAAATAAGTAGTGTCTCCTGGCCTTCAAGGTCTCAAGCAAGGTCCCACATAGTGCCCTCCGGATGTTCTTCAACTGCAACTCCCATCAGCCCCAGCCAGCTTGGCCGGTGGTCAGGGATGATGTTGTTATAATTCAACAACATTTGGAGGGGCCCTCTGACCATTCTTATACAATCAGAGGCTTCTTCCACTATGAAGTGAGTGCTAGCACATTGTGGTTAAAAACTGACTTTCATTGTACCCATAGGAGCTGGGGATTGGTAGCAGCAGGCAGAAAGAGAGATGGTGTGTGTAATGTGTGACATCACTGAAACTATCACAAAGGCAGGCATGGAAACCACTCAGGGCTGGGGTTGGTGGATGAGTGGTACAGAGAAAAGGAGCCAGGACACCAGTTATTACCTGTTGCTGAAGGCTGGTACCAACTCCACAGAGAGATGATATCGAGTAAGAAGGTATGTCCCAATCCACTGGCTGCAAGGATTTGTTGCCAGATAGTTTTGTATCTTGCCCCTGGTAAAGGGGACACAGTAGGCAAAATTTGGACACTAACAAGTTGCTTCTTGATTCACAAATTTTCTTCTTACAGTTGTCACCTCTCTAACTTCAAGTCCCTCCTTCCCCTCTCCTTCCTCCTTACCCTTTCCTTCTTACTTCTAGGACCTTATAGGGATAAACGTCTAAAAAACAAACTGCGAAGTGCAGGTGTGGCATCAGCAACTGGCATCCTTGGGCAGATGCTGAGGCTCCATCACTCTGGCAGGGTCCATTGCTGGTGTCTACCCTGTCTCTCTCACACACATACCTCCACCTCAGCCTGGGACTCTGGGCAGCTGGGTCTGGCCACCAGAATACCACTTTAGGGGCTGTATGGAAAATTAAAATGGGAACTTTAGGGCTGGGAGCTGAATGTGGACCTCCAGACCTCTCTATCTAGCCCTCAAGATTCTCCCAGACACACACTCTATTGGTCCTGCTTTGCACTCTTCTTGAACTCTGGTAATGTCTCTCACTTCCTTAGATGGAGGATAGAGTCGGATGTGTGAGTGTGTGTAGACACTAGCCTATGGTCCATTGTCCCACCCACCTTTGCCTCAGGCCCCGCCCATCATTGGCACGTGGCCCCAGAATGCAATGCAGCCCTCTGGCAGGAAAAGGTTCCCCAAGCCCGTCTTCAGCCACAAGGATGGCAGAACAGCATGTTACTGAGCGAGCTGCTGGATGTGGCAACAGATTTTAAAATGAGCAAATTTAGGCCTATCCTAAATTGATCTCCAGAAAGCTGGCTTGTTTATCTATTTATTGCATTTATATGCCACCTTTCCTCCATGGCACACATGGCTCCCCAGTCCATATTATCTTCATAGCAACCCTGTTAGGTTAAACTGAGAGCTGATGACTGGCTGAAGCTCACCCTGTGAGCTTCATGACTGAGAGGGGATTTGAACCCTGGTCTCCCAGGTCCTAGCCCAATACCCTAACCACTGCATCACATTGGTTCATTTCATGCAAACTCATTTTAAATGCAACCTTATGCTACAATCCCATGCACAGCCACCTCAGAGCAAGGCACATAGAAACCAATGGAATCCACAGAAACCAGTGGAATCCATAGAAACCAGTGGGGAAGGGCTGTTGCTCAGTGGCAGAGCATCTGCCTTGCATGCAGAAGGTCTCAGGTTCAATTCCTAGCACCCCCAGGTAGGGCTAGGAGAGACTCTTGCCTGAAACCCTGGAGTGCTGCTGCCAGTCAGTGTAGACAATACTGAGCTAGATGGACCTATGGTCTGTCTCTGTATAAGACAGCTTCCTATGTTCCTATACAGCCTAGAGTAAACATTCATGGGGTTATTGGACTGTTAGGTCATTCATACTTTGTTCATGCATTGCATTGAGCAAGAAAGGGCCGATCACAGAGCTCGTAGTTATGGAAGGAAGCCGTCTCTAACTCCATTGAATAAGAATCTGAGGATTTTGATGAAGGTATCATTTTGCTGTGAATGGATAACTCCACAGAGGTATTTGTAAATCCATAGAGGTATCCATCAGTAATGAATAGCATTTCACAGCAATAATCAACGTCCAGTTAAACAAAGGCATTTTAATTCAATGTGAATGAAGTAACTGACAAGTCGCTCTTGTTAGGCAGCTGTAAATGGAGATAGAGCCAATGACAGATGCTACCACAGCCAATGATAGCCAGAGCCAAGTCATGCTAGTTTTGTCCCCATCCTCCTCCCTGCTGAATTTTACAATGGAGGAGGAAGCTGAGAGATAGTGCCACCCTCCGGGCAAGTTCTAAGAAGACAGGCACATGTGGGTTGGCTGAGGGGAAGCTGAGGTTGGTCAGGCAGCGTTCCATTTGTCTGCAAAGACCAGCCTCCACTGAGATGGACCAATGGTCTCATTCAGTAGAAGGCAGCTTCTTGCTTTCATTTTTGTGTTCAAAGTATCTTGCAAGCCCAATGGCACAGAGAGGAGATGTGACAGTCATCAGGCTGGATAAATAAAAGGGGACGGAGCCTAAAAGGCCCTGGAGGAGATGATCACAAGGCCTCTGCTTCCTTCCAACCCTTATTAGAGCACGTTGCTCTGTAGAAGCTCGCCATGGTACTGAAACAAACAGTCTGCCTTCCTCCTTTGGCTCCTCCATGGGAACAGGACAGTTCTCCCCCCTGTTCCACTGTATGAATATCAAGTCTTACTATTCTATGAGTATCTGATGACCCTGGGCTTTCCCTTTTCTGCAGATCCTCATCAAGATCTGCAAGGTATATTTCCAAAAAAGGACTTACTTTGTGTGGTGCTGTGTCAACCTCGTTTTGCTCGTAATTGTCACAGGAGCTCCCTTACAGCTGTGGTATTATTTTGAGCCAGGCCATTTTTTCATGATGGGATGGTGGACTGTATGTGATCAGTTAGGGTGTGATGAAATTTTTGTCACGGAAGGTAAGTGACATGATGGGTTAATATTTTTTTCAGGTCCTGGGTAATTGATCACCAGGGCAACAAACCATTTAGTATGTTAAGCTGAAGTTGTGTTAACTTGTGTTTAAAAAGAACAAACAAGTGTGCGAGTTAATTAATGCATACTTCAAATGGTATATCTTATTACACAAATTTCTCCTACTTTGCCCAATTTAGGGTGACACTATTGTGCCAAATAGGTATCTAGGAACACACCAGGATTTCCTCCCCTCCCCATTCAACACTTTAGCTGCTAACAAGGTATTTCTTGCCTCCACCATGGACTGAATGAGTTCCAGCTGATTGGCCCCACTCCACTGCTCTGGATTTTCAACTTTCAAGGAGCTGTCCAAGGTTCTGAACCTGTTTTTTTCAGGAATAGGTTTCAGCACCTTTGTTTGGACTAAAACTTGGAACGGATTCACTGCCCCACTGACACCTGAGCCACCAGTCTCCACTGCTTAGGGGTCATCCACGGGGGGGGGGTCTGTTGCTCAGTAGGTGAAAACTGAAGGTCAACAACCAGGGAAAACCAACAAAGAGGACAGGAGATGCCCCCAGAATAACCCTGGCACTACAATGACACCAATTTATTTCTGTTCCCAATACCAGACTTGAATGTGGATTTGACTGTGAGAATAATCTGTAAGTCACTTGAGAATCTCTTTGGGCAACAAAACAGGCTATAAGCATTCTAAATAAATAAATAGAAATAGTTGTGGTGCGGGGGCAGAGGGAGGGAGACTGACTCCCACTGAAACTGCATCATGCAGGCAGGGTAGGCCCCACCCTTTTCACCCAGCCATGATCCCAACAAAAATCACCTCCATGCCCTATTGGGGGAGGGGGGGAGTCTCTCATTGAGATATTGCTCATGTATTTCTTATTGTGATTGAGTGGTTAGCTTTTCCTATGCATTTTCTTGTTTGGTGCTTTCAGTATGTTATACGGAAAGGCAGTATATAAATGTAGCAATTTCAAAGGGGTCTGAGATTTCATCAGTACACAACCCAATTGGCAGAGTATACTGTAAATCCAAGTTTCAGTCCTAGGACTAGACTCTCCCTCCTCATGGAAAAAAAGCCACAATGAATGAAATTCATGATCAGAGCCTCCTCCTTTCCATCAGAAATGCAGAAGGTCCAACCCCCATGGGGACTCAAATTCTACTCGGAGCAGAGGTGCTAGGGGAGGAAGTGCCTTAATCTAGGCCAGCCTGTACTAACCTGGTGCCCTCCAGATGTTTTGGACTACCTGGTGTAACTTGGACTCCTTTGGAAAAAGGCTCAGGACTCTTGGGACTATAGTGTGAGGGTCAAGAAGACTGACAATCTATAATTAGGTGCTGGAAAGGAATACTTTTCAATCTTACAAATGGGCAATATTGCCTGGAACAAATCTTCAAAAAGCTAGGAACAAGGATGATCAAAACCCTGGACAGACAATGCTAGTTGGAGTAGACAAAGGATGGGGAAACCGTGGGCTTCCAGATGTTGCTGGGCTACAACCCCCATCATCCCTGCCCATTGTCCAGGCTGGCTGGGGATGATGGGACTTGAAGTCCAATGCCATCTGAAGGGCCACAGGTGAGCCACCCCAGGAACAGGCAAGTGGACCCATAGTCTGAGCCACTCTAAGGAAGCTTCATATGTAATTGCTCTTTTTTAAAATTTCTTCTAGTATATCTGGATGCTGCTCGGATCCTATCGTTAGTAGCTATTATTGCATGTTTAATTGCTTTGCTGTCATCACGGGATCTATTTTCTCGCCTTACAACCATGGATCTATGTGATACCCTGATTTCTTCTCTGGCTAACTTCAGCACAGGTATGTTTGAACGCACGTAGGCAGTACCTCTGAAACCTCAGAAACGAAAGGGGTGTTGGGGGGCAGAGAGGGGGATGAATGCCTTTTACTGTGTGTAGATGTTCAGTGCTCCAAATAGTATTTTGTTCCTTCATGTGACTAATATAACAAAAACATACTAAATTGGGGGGGGAAATGCAATTCTGCTCAACTGGCATAATCTATAGAAGTCACAGTTCACTTTAGTCCTTGATCTGGATCATCTGGGCACAGAAAATTCTATTTTTAATTAGACATACCCATTGTTGATTTTATTCTGTCAGTGTTCAATATTGCCTGATGTTCATGATAATAATAATGATAATAAAGTACATTATTATAATATGTTTGTGCCACTGGTGTACATGTTGCTCAATGTTCATAACAATAATGATAATAAATCTATCATCATCATCATCATCATTATTGTGTCATCTGTATATATGTACATGACAGGTCTCTACCCGAAGGTGCTTAGGATGTAAAAAAAAATGTCAGGAAACAACAGAGGAAGTGGAGAATGGACTCATAGCTAGACAGGGGAAGAATTAAACATAGGGTTGGGAAGGGGTGGGGGCAGGAGATACAGCATCCACCTCCTGACTGAGAGCAGGAGGCTTCAGTCCTGTGGGGTGCTGCTCTGCAAGAACCTTCTTGTGTAGCAGCAGACTGCAACCTGCAGGGTTTGATCCTGTGGGGTGCTGCTTTCCCAGGACATTCTAGCACAGTAGCAAAGCAGACCCCTGCAGCTTTCCCACCAGACGCAGCATCCTCTGACAGCCCCAGATCACTCCAGGCAGGCTGACCTGACTTGGGCTGATCCAGGACTGTCTTGATCTGACCCAGCCCAAGGCCAGACCCCACCACACACACAAACAGCCCAATTTGGTTTTGGCATCAGCCGAATCTGGTCCACAGCCCTATTAATTACAGTAAGGCAGCAGCAGGGAACTTCCCCATTTGGCTTGTGAGATGTTTTGAGCAAGCCACTCTCATCTGCTCTACACTTGACATCAGGTGTGGAAGGCAGGTAAAGATGCGGTGGCCCCTACCTCCCCAAAAGGATTTGCCAATCACCTGCATCTGCAGGCCCTGGGCACACCACCCTGCATAGTGTTTTGCAAACTCTATCAGCTAATTGTTGGTGCTTGCAGAGAGGCCTGCATGGAGCTTTGAAGCCCCAACAATCATCTGGTTGTCAGGGCTTCATAGTGCGGTGCTGATGTTCTTGTGATGTCCTTGTGATGTCCTGTGATTGACAGGTACACAGGGTCCAGAGGAATAAGGATCTGGCCCACTGATGAAATCCAGTTTCCCACTCCTGCAGTTAGGGCTTGGGGGGAGGAGGAACTGGCAAATCCAGAGAGAATAGGACAAGTGGGGGGGATGGTTAGAAATAGATCACTCCCTGCACCAAGCAGTTTGCAATCTACAACAGACAAAGTGGAAAACAACAGAGTGAGTTGCACATCACTTATGCTTGGTTGTAATTGAAAATGAGACTTGTGGGGTGAAAACCTATCCCTGGCACAATTTACACTCAAGTAAACATACAGAGTAGTCATTGTCACAAATTGTCTCTATAATATCCCTAAATGTCTGTCAGTTACCACTTACCTTTTCCTTCTGGAAACCACAACTCACTGGCGTGTAAAATATCCCAGAACCCCAGCTAGTGTTAGTGGATTGGGGTAGGAAAATGCCCCATTGTTTTTTCATAGAACAATGATCACTGGAGTCAACTCCACAGAAACATTCTACTGCCTCTGAGCATGTGTTTTCTGGCTCTGGGTGTTTAGTTGTTGTCAAGCATGCTTCATCTGATACCGCAGAATTGTTTTTGTCTGGGGTCAAGTTACCAGCCCACCATACATTGGAAAACTCATTGGGTAGAAAATAACCCCCCAAACCTTTCATGTGATTGTTTTCTCAAGATTAGATGGAGGTTTTAGAGGAATAAGTCAAAAGCCTCACAGAAAAGATGAGCTTAGAGGAGGGATTTGAAGGAAAGGAGAGAGGTGACACCATGTACATGTTTAAGGAGGGAGCCTCACAAATAAAGGGCAGCAAGGGAGAATGGGTGGGATTATTTAAGGGAGGAGGAGACCTCAAGTCTGCTGCAGGATGGGAGTGTGTGGGAGGAGTTAAGGTCATGAACAGGGGGGCAGGATGAGAAATAAGGGCCCCAAAGCAGGACAACCATGCATAACCCTCCTGAGTGTCTTCTGTGCCTGCAGGAACCATCTTGGTGTGTTGTCTACTGATTACAAGCTTGCAACTTAGGACTCAAATAGATACATCTGGCAATCGCCTGCAACTGTTTTGTGGTTTCTTTCTCGGCTGCTTTGTCTGTGTTCTGTGCTTTGTCTTGGGTGAGTACACACTATGGGCCCATCTACACACTAGTTTACTGTGTGTCAGGTGCTACTCACATGTCCTTTTAATTTGCATGGTTCACATGACATTACTGGCAAACAGAAGCTATCATGGAGTTTCCCTCCTGTAAATCTGCACTAACCGAATCTTCTGATAATATGAAAAGGGAAGGAAAAAAGTCTTCACTCTGTATCTCTAGTGCTTGCAGATGCTTTGCTCCAATGCTTTTAGATGGGTGTGTCAGTCTTTCCCCTCTCCATGCTTACTCACTCCTCCTCCCTTCGTTCATTTTATTTCCGGTGAGCTGAAGAGCAACTTCCAGCTGCTCTCCTTCGTTCTGCTGTCCTTTTTTATGTTGCTGCAAACAGTGCCTTTATTTTCTTTCCCCCCTAACTTGTGTGCAAAAACATAACACTGCTCAAACAAAGATCTGTATTTTGGCTGTCTCCTACCAGGGAATGCACAGATATTTGCACTTCCATGTATTTTTTAAAAGGAACCCACTGCAGCATGCTCAATTGCCAAGCAACCAGAGGGAGTGGAAATGTTAACTTAGAGGGCATGATCATTAGGAAACTGCATGATTGATCCTTCCCCTTAGTATGAATAGAAAACACCTTGTTTGCAGCTGACACTGAGCCCTTACTGTGGACGGTACAAATAGAAAACAGAGGTAAAAATAGTGCATTTAGTACAAAATAATGCTCCTGTGTGGATAAGCCCTATGGGATGATGGAGCAGGTGGGCAGAGGTGGGAAGATTTTGGATGTAAGCAAAGTTGGAAGCCATGGTGGAGGAGTAATCAAGCAGAGTTGGTCTAGAAAAGGTTCCCCAGTGAGATGCGGCGAGATGCAAATACTTTATCTTGGATTTGGATACCAATGCACAAAAAAAGCTTATTTTAGAAGCACTCCTTCTAATGTTTTATGAATGAATGAATGAATGTATTACATTTCCTCAGTTTGCACTTTAATGCCAGCCTATCTAATTCACATTTCCTGAACCAGGAAGCAAACTGAAAGACAGCTATTCTTGGAAATTCGCACTTCTCTGCATTTTGTAATACAGTGCAGTTATTGAGGCTGTGCAGAGACCTGCCCCCCCATCCTCACTGTGGCCATGATCCAGGGTCCCTGTGTCAGGCAGACCTACCCTGTGCTGTCCTGAGGGGCCGCTCACCCTTCCCTGGTTCTAGCCCTGTATCAATTTGGGGCCAGGGCTAATGTTTTATTAGGGTTTTTAAAACCCTAATTAAACATACAGAAAGGGGAGGAGGAGGAAATGCCCCAGGAGAGGGGCTTCAGGACTGTGTGGGAAAATGCATGTAATTACAAATAATCATTTTGGCTACACTCTGGTGGGCATCTTTACCAGCTATGAAACCACACAGCAAAATTGCTGGGTGCGTCATCATCTGTTATTTCCCCCTTTTCCAGGCACACAGGGCTTGCTGAGGCACATGGGCTTCATCTCAGCAGAGGAAAAACTGAGCACTGAAATAACGCCAGAAGAGAATGCAGAGGTGTCACTATCACACTGCAAGAAGCCTCCAGTCTAGCCCACTGGTCATATGGACAACCACAGGCATCCTCAGTCTGAGTCAGACATGGGGCTCTGGAGCATGATTGGACAATGGTAATTCTAAGTAAGCCTCTTTTTTTTAACCTGGTGCCCTCCAGATGTTTTGGACTACAACTCCCATCAGCCTCAAGCAACTCTGGCTGGGACTGATGGGAGTTGTCATCCAAAACATCTGGATGCCACTAGGTGGGCGAAGCCTGAGTGGTGATGCCACTTATCAGGAGCCATTAGGGATGTGGAAGGGCCTCCCTGAGATATCCATTTGCACTTTTCCAGCTTGCCAGTTGTCAACAGTCATCCTCAGGAAGTCATTCAATGCAACTATCTGCCTTACATTGCCGGAATACTTTCTTTTCAGCCAAATGGAACTCTTTATTTTTTCCTGCCCCAAATGGAATGTATCTGCCTTTACTTCCAAGAGAATTAATACTTCCCCACATTGCTTTTACACAGCAACATGAAAATAAAATCTCTTTTTAAATGAGGCTTCTCAGTCAGAGGTGAAATTACAGATGATCATTTAATTACTCAATAACTCACGGCTAATTGCATCTCTGTATTCACTAGCGCTACTCAGAGTTTACCAGTTTTCTTGGAATATTCGCTTCTGGTCAGCTTTGCTCGCGTTCACGTTCACTCTGGTGAATTTCTTTTGTAGTCCCTCCTCTCTCAGAGAAATAATTTTTACTTCGCAGCGAGGCTGAGAAAAACCTCAGGCCTGGGGGGAAGGGGGAATGCCCAGGTCACACCTCCTCCCACAGGCCACACCCCTTCCTGCAGGCCACACCCTCCTTGAGTGCTTTTGGCTTGCCTGGGAAGCCAGTGATCGTGAAACTCTCATAATGTCTCTCACTTGCCTGGAAGGAGGGAGAAAGTGTGTGTGAATATGTATGTAGAGTACAGCCCTCCAAGCCTCCCTATTTGACTCCCAGAACTCCCCAGGCCTCACTCTTCTTGAATGCTTTTGCCTAGCTGAAATATCTCATTGACCTGTAATAATGCTTCTTGCTTGCCTGGAAGGAGGAGGATGTATGTGTGTACACCTTTTTTTTTTTTTGCAAGGCTGGAATGTAACCTCCTGTACAAAAGTAGATGTCGCGTCCGTTGCTCTCTCTGTTTTCGCATCTGCCCCCCCCACAGTGTTGTGTGGCCTCCAGAAGGTTGCTCATGTCTGAATATAGCCCTGGGCTGAAAGAGGTTCCTCAACCCTGGCTTACAGAAAGAGGGGTGTCAAGCAGCGAAGGACAGGCAAGCTGGTCAGGAGGGGTCTCTTTCACCCTCTGTCTTCACCAACAAAAGGATTCTGTTCTTGTCAAGGAACTGGCAGGCACAGGGGGTGACGAAGCGAAGAGATTTAAAGAAGGGGAAAAGTGAGCCATTGACCTATCTCTAGGCTTGTTTTTCCAAATGCTCATTTTCAGAAGAAAAGGCCCAAGGTATGCTGTACATGCTCAGGAGCATTCTGTCATCATGTCATTGTTTTTTAAAAAATGGGGAAAGGTGCTCTGTATACGCTCAGAGGTACTGTCCTAAATTATAGCCCAGAAAGAGGCAACCTAACAGCCCCAAGTCTACTCAGATTCTGAGAAATGACTTGGTGGACCCACTCCTTTGTCAAGGACTCTTCTCATCATAAGACTCCCATGAGGCTTAATTGTACAGCATTAGTCACCCTCCAAAGTTTGATACTCACTTTCCCTCCCCCTCCCAGTATTCCAGAGCTCAGGACAGTGTTATTGTCCCACTCACAGCTCTCTATTTTAGCCATCCCCACCGTAAGCCTGCCTCTTCTCAGTTTCCTTTGCTGACTTTGAGGTTGTGGTATGTTCTCCCCAAAACCTCTATCATTTGCAGCGGTGGCTGCATTTGCCATTCTTCCCTTGTCCCACCCATTGCCTACATGCAGTTGGGGCCTAAGTCAGCATCTTCAGGCTGTTTCTGCTGCCATGCCACAAACCTTCTGTCCCACCCAAGTTCATACCCAGCTGTGTTGGATCTAGTGAGACATGGCTGCCCCCAGTTACCTCCCAACAGATACTATGCTCTTTGCTGTTGTTATGTGCCTTCAAGTCGATTGCGACTTATGACGACCCTATGGATCAGTGACCTCCAATAGCACCACCCTGTTCAGATCTTGTAAGTTCATCTCTGTGGCTTCCTTTATGTAATACTAAACTCTTAGGCCCATTATTTTCTGAAAACAAAATGTTAGTTCCACTTAGGGATGGGTAAGAATTTTGATTCAGTTTGCATTTGAAGCCGAATCTAACAAAACAATAAGGGAGCTGAAACACAGCCATCCTTCAAAATTCACACTTATTTGAATTTTGTGATGCAGTTTGCCAACCAGTGTTAACAAAAATGCATATATTAGGGGAAAGTGTGCATAGAAAGGAATATATGAGCACAAATAACTTGAAAAATGCATTATGTGATGAGAAATGGCTTGCAAAAATATATACGTTCGTCAAAGCTGCCTTCAAAAATGTGTTTATTAGGAGAAATTCACATTAAAATGCTGGAGAATTTTCATGAGGTTTTTTTTTAAAAAAAAAAAAAACCCACAAATTGCTGCAGATATATGGAGAACTGACTTTAAGACTGGAAGAACCAGAAACTGAGAGAACTGAAAGTCACTGATGTTTCCATCTGTAGTTCCACTGAAGAGATGTGGCTGTGGTAGCACGAAGGCACTCTGCAGAAGATCAGAGAACTCGGCAGGAAGATGCTAGAAAACATGCCTTTTCAATTTCAGAAGACAGTCATTGACAGCTCCCCTCCACACAGTGCCCTGCCCTTTCCACCTCCGCACACAATGGCACCTCCCAGCGCAGTGGTGGTGAACTTGTGCCCCTCTTGGTGGACCCCTTTTTCCATCAGCTTCAGTCATCATGGCCAATGGTGAGGGATGATGGCAGCTGTAGTCCAACAACATCAGGAAATACACACTCCTATGCTGTCCTAGTACTTGGTGGGGAAGACTGTGATTGGCTGAAAAGGATGCAATCACAAAACTGTGGTAGAATCTGGGAAAGATCTAGGGAAGAATACTGGTGGGTGAGAGATCAGGATCAGGAGTGTGACCCAACCCAATGCAAAACCACATGCCTTAATTCATTTTTAGCCAACATCTGGTCAAGCTTCCCCCCTCAGGAACATCATCTGGGCTTGAGCACTTGCCTGTCTCTAATGACATCTATCTAACAGCAAGTGGGCAAACAGGTTCTCTGAAACCTGCTTTGCTTTGGACATTTGCAGGGCAAAATCTCTCTCTTAACCGACCTTTATTTGGCCTGAAGACCAAGAGTACCCTAGGGTCCGGACTGCTGCAGTATGTCTCTCAGCGGGTTCTCAACGGCTGTAAACCACCCAGAGAGCTCTGGCTATGGGACGGTATATAAATGTAATAAATAAATAAATAAAATTCAAGGACGGAAAAGCCAACATAGAGGGATAGAGGGAGATGCTACCCAGTCTTGTTAGGAGGCTTGCTGTATACAGAATTCCCTGATAAAGAATCCCTTTAAAACCCTGGAGGGAAGGAAAGGAAACCTTGCTCATGGAAGGAAACTCTTCCGTATGAAGTTTAAATTAGGGGTAGGTAGGAACATGGAAACGCAGGGGGGTGCTTTATACTGAGGCAGAACACTGGTCCATCCAGCTTAGTATCATCTACACTGACTGGCAGCAACTATCCAGGATTTCAGATAGGTAGCAGATGCTCTACCACCGAGCCTGCTGCTCTCCAGACGTTGCTGGACTCCATCTTCCATCATCCCTGACCATTGGCCATGCTGGCTGGGGCTGATGGAAGCTCAAGTCCCAAAAGCATCTGGAGGTCCACAGGTTCCCTTTCCTTGGTCCAAAACATGCCCAAAAAACTCTTGGGTGTGTTTCAATGTGGACCTCAGTTCCTGAGGAGCAAAGTGCTTTGCTTCTCTGGTGAGTAGCGGGACAGAGGTCCCTTTGCTCAGAAGAAGATGGAAGCTAATATATATTTCTGTCATGGGCTGAGCAAGTGCCAGCTGCTCAGCCCCACTCCCTTGCCTCAGAGAACCTCAGTGGGAGCTGTTGCCTGGCAACCGTCAGCAAGGGAAGATTTGCCTCCATCATTTGCTGAGCAAACTCCACTCAGTGATATTGAGTATGACTAAGGAGAGCCTTGCTGGATCAGAGCAATGGTAGATAAATAATCTAGTCCAGCGTCCTGTAGTCACAGCGGCCAAGCAGTTGCTTCTGAGAAGACAACAAGCAGGACCTGAGCACAAGAGCACTCTCTTCCCTTCTTTCGCCAGCAACTGATACCAAGAGCCATCTGGCTCCCAAGGATGTATCCTAATGAAGGGGAGCTGCTCTGGTCATCCTCCATGAGCCTCTATTCCTGGAGGGTGGGAAAATTCCATGGCAGTTGGATGCCTAGACTGTTGGAAGCTGGGTGGCCATTTTGTTGCTTGGTTAGGGTTGTGACAGAGAGGAGACCAAAGAATAGGCAGATATGGAACATGACCGGAACAGGAGATAGTTGAAGTGTTCATGTTTCAGACTGGATTGTGGATTTTGTAAGACAGGTTTTGTAACCTGATAGCTTGTTGGATTCTTTTATCAAAGCTAGTAGTTCTCCAAATGTATTTTCTGGGTCTTTAAGAATATAAGAACATAAGACCAGTCCAACAGTCCATCTAGTCTAGCATCCTGTTCCCACGGTGGCCAACCAAATGCCCATGGGAAGCCCACAAGCAGGACCTGAGAGCAACAGTGCTCTCCCCTCGTGTGCTTTCCAGCAACTGCTATTCAGAAGTATACTATCTCTGAATATGGAGACAGAGAATAGCCATTAAAGATAGGGGAGAAAGTTGATTCAGTTTGCCTTTCATGCCAAATCTATCAAAATCACACTTTCCACAACCGAAACACAGCCATCCTTCGAAATGCACACTTATCCAAATTTTGCAGTGCAGTTCTTCAAACAAACAATGTTTACAAAAATTGTGTAATTTAGGGGAAAGTGTACATAAAAATGAATATATGGGTGAAGATAACATAGAAGCATGCATCATATTAGGAGAAATTGCTTGCAAAAATGTGTACACTAGTCAAAACTGACTACAAAAATGTGTTTTATTAGAAATTTACAGTGAAACGCTGCTGAATTTTCACGAGGTTTTTAAAAAGAAAAATCTGCAAATTGCTGCAGAAATGTGGAGAGCCAAATTTCAGACTGGAAAAATAAGGAACGGAGATAACCAAAATTGACAGATCTTTCCATCCCTAATAGCCATTAATAGCCTTATCCTCCATGTATCTGTCTAATCCTCTTTCAAAGCCATCCTAGTTGGTGGCCATCACTGCCTCCTTTAAGAAATAGCATCACATCATCTATATAAAGGTTGATCTTAAATTCTGCTCGACCTCTTATAACCCCTTTTATTAGCCTGTTGGATCATATGGCTTCTGTGAGGAATTTAATAGATTCCACAAATAGTAATGGGAATAGAGGACATCCCTGTTGAGTGCTTCTTTTCAACCCAAATATATCTGAATTTATGTCATTCACAGACACAAAAGCAATTGAGTGGTGCAAAGAAGCAATAAAAATACCATTAAAATCAATATGGATATTTAATGTAATGGATGTGACATCTCCTGCCTTCAGCTGCAAATCTACAGATACGTCGCAGATCACCTGAATGAAGCCCATGGGCCACTGGTGGTTCATGAACCAGAGTATGGGATTGTGCATAAGCTTCCCGATACCATCATGAATGCAAATCATCATGAATGTACAATACAAAAGAACATCTGGAGAGACTCTTGGAGGGGGGAAAACAATCGGAACCAATGGGGACTTTTCCCACCAGGCTCCTAGCCATGTATGTTGTTGGTGTTGGTGGTGTGTGTGGATTTGTTCTGTTCACCCTGGGGGCAGAAGAGATAAGCCACCCCTCCCCCTGTACTGCCTCCCATCACGATTACCACCTATGCCTGTAAATAAATAAGAAAAAACCTAGCTGCATGCTTTGTCTTAGAGAAGTGGTTCCCAATCTGTATGAGTACGGGACCCGCTTTATAAGCTCAATTTTTTTTGTGACCCCCCTCCTGCCAGGGAGGCAGGCTGGCTGCCAGGAAGGAAGAGGGAAAGCAGCCTTTCCTTGCAGCCCTGCTCCTTTTTGCTTCACAGAAAGCTCTCTCCTCTCATTCTGAGGAAGGGCATCATCAGCAGTGGCAGTGTGAGGAGACAGGAGTTGGTAATAGTAATCCCCTCTTCTTTTGATATCTCCACCCTCAGTCTCCTTTGGCGTCTGCCATGTATTTTATAGGCAGATGCCTGTCCTCGGTGCACCTGAAAGACGCTCTGGTGCTTCAGCAAAAGTCCTCCCCTCTCTTTTGAAACAAGGGTGAGGTGTCATCTGCAGCGGCAGTGGGGAGCACACAGTGTCCAGGGAGTGAAGACTTTTTAAAAATAATAATAAATAATTCATTTCTTTACTGTTTGCGGACCCCTCTGGATCACTTCACAGCCTCCCTGGGGGTCATTACCCCAGGTTGGGAACCACTGTCTTAGAGGACAAAGAAGTGGCAATGGAGAACATGGAGATTGCAGAGAAGCTAAATAACATGTTTGCATCTCTGTTCACTGCAGAAGAACAGCTATCTGCAACCTGAACCATTTCATTGTTTTCCAGGATGGTGTCTCAAGAACTGTCAACTAGAGATGACAAAAACAAGTGCCCCATTGGAAAAACTCACTCAAAAGTTAAAGCAGCACAAGGTCAAATTGAAAAAGACACTATTGCAACCATACGGCAGGATTTTATTGTGTCCATTAATAATGTTCAACATGGTTGTTCTCCCCCGACAGCATACATACGTGTTTGGGCTCACAGTTGGGTTGTGGCAGAGAATTTGGTTTGTCTTTCCTTGTATAATGTTATGGAATTAGACCGCCTAAATATGTTATAAAATACTGTGTTGTTATGTGAGCACAATTGCTTATCTTGACACTGTTTTGCTCAATAAGTGATGAGTTTTTCTTTGATGTTATGCGATTTGTATTTTCAAATTGCAATTATTATTTTAATTGAAATTAACAAAGAAGCGTGTGGGGAAGAATCTATTCTTGCTTACAGGTGTTTATTGTTGAAGGAGACAACTTCAAGGCTCCCCCCATCTGTGCTTCTGTATATTTTAATCAGACTGCCTTCCAAATAGAGGATGCCTTCAAATAGAGAACTATCCACTTCGTAAAGCAGGACATGTGACCACCCCTTGTGGGGAAAAAAAGGCAAAACATAATCCAGATTCTGCAACTGCATTACTGTGTATGCATCCCAAGGAACAGAAGGGGATGTATCCTAATGAAAGGGAGCTTGCTCAGGTCTCTCTCTCTGAGTCTCTGTTCTTGCAGGGAGGGAAGATTCCATGACAGTTGGAAACCCAGGTGCTTGGAAGCTGGCTAGCCATTCTATTGTGTGGTTTGGACAGAGAGGTGAGCAAACAAAGAGAAGGGTATGGAACATGACTAGAACATGGATTGGTTGGAGTTGTGTTGTTTCAGACTGAATTGTGTTGAAGCCAAAAGCAAGAGGAAGGGGTGGTGGGGTCCGTGTGCCTCTCCTCGTTCACTTAGCATGGCTCTGAGCTGCAGAAAATTTAGATATCTCCAGGTTAGCAACTCCATCTGCTGGGCTGGCTGTCCCTGGTGGACATCTCTGCCAGGGTGGAGGGCTACTGCTGGCGGAGGCCAGCATACCCAGGAGCCTCCTGACGCTGCTGGGAATCAGGGGCATTCAACTCATCCCAGCCCAGCAGAAGGGTGAGTTGGGTTGCTCCCTAAAGCTTGAAGAACGCTTGGTGGGAAATCCATGGCTGATATTGAAAACAGAGCCTCCATGTCTATATCATTAGGCAGGAGCTGCATTGGGCATGCCCATCTTCTCAGTGTTAATCCTGCTGTACTGATAGCTGACCTTGTCAGTGCTGTGATGTACGTTTGGGGAAGAAAGGGGAGGGGATGGTGGCGATGCTGTTCTGAAACTTTCTCCTGTGTTCCCCCACCCCAAAATCTTTCCGAATAAATTTATGACAGAGGAAATTGCTTTTTAAAAATATGAAACAAGGGAGAAAATTTCAGTGAGATTTTCCTTGGTAAGGAAGAAAGTTTTCAGCATGTGCCAGAACTGCATCACTGTTGGGAGATGATTCCAGAGAGCAGGCACCATCACAGAGAAATCCCTCTTTCTGGTTGATGCCAAATGGGTGTCTTCAGGCTGTGGCACAACCATGGGGATCTCTATAGATGAAGTTAGTGCACTGTTATTAAAGCCCATATAGTTGGAGACTACAATGACATTGAGGTAGACCCACTGTTCTTCAACCATTGGTCCCCACAACTCCCTTCATCCCCAGGCAGAATGGGCAATGGTCAGGGATGATGGGAGCTGTAGTCCATCAAAATCTGGGGACTCAAGATTGAAGAACACTGGACTATACAACCAACCTGGTGAATTATCTCCTCTAGCACATCCCTCACACCTTGATTCCAAGCATTGTCCTTTGGATGTCTGAATGTTGGCCTTTGCTTTTTCTGCAGACCCTTGCCAAGGTCTGACCAATGCCTTTCACTAGAAAAATATACACTGTCGTGTGCTGCATCAACATCATCTTACTCATGATCTCCATAGCCTCTCCCTTCTGGCTGGTACATCACTGTGTGGCAAATGATATCCATGTGGGTTTGTGGTTTGTTTGCTCTGAAGGGGTCTGTTCTAAACATCCTACCAGCACAGGTGAGGAGGAGCAATTTGTTTACTTCCTATTTTTTTAAGAGTCTTGGGCAAAATGGATTTCCAAATGGGAGCTTTCCTTCAAGGCCTGGAGAAGGGAAGACTGAGGGGAGATATGATAGCACTCTTCAAGTACATGAAAGGTTGCCATACAGAGGAGGGCCGGGATCTCTTCTCCATTGTCCCAGAGTGCAGGAACACAAAATAATGGGGTCAAGTTACAGGAAGCCAGATTTCGACAAAACATGAGGGAAACTTCCTGTTAGAGCCATAAGACAATGGAACCAATTACCTAGAGAAGTAGTGGGCTCTCTGACCCTGGAGGCATTCAAGAGGCAGCTGGACAGCCATCTGTCAGGAATGCTTTGATTTGGATTCCTGCATTGAGCAGGGGGTTGGACTTGATGACCTTATAGGCCCCTTCCAACTCTACTGTTCCATGATTCTGAGTATGTTACTCACTGGGTGTGTGTGTTTGTGTGTCTCTGAGTGCAGGAGGCTACCTGGGGGTTCTGAGGACTGGGATTAGAGGCAGAGATACAGCTGACAACCAAGCATACTGATTCTTTGAACTACTGACAAGTAGTTATCACTGTTATCTTTTTGGCTTTCCTCTTCTCCCAGGCATTTTAGCATGTGTTTTTTAAATTGTTTTAAATTTTTTAAATTGTGTTTTAAATTGTTTTTAAAAGATCTGTTTTAAATTTGTATATTTGTTTTTAATGTTTTTAGTTACTGTAAACTGCCCAGAGAGCTTCGGCTACGGGGCGGTATACAAATACAATAAATAAATAAATAATACTTGCATAACACAAGGAAGGCACTTACAATGGACTGCCTATACTGGGCTAAGGCAGCTTCACAAGTAACTGTTCTCACCGATTTCTTCTAGCAAGTTTGAAAGCTGTCCAAGGGCTTATGCTAATATCCCTGGCCTGTAGCTTCATTGCCTTGCTGACCTCCCAGGATCTGTTTACTCGCATTTTGAAGAGGAAGATTCCCGAAAATCTGGTTTCTTCTATCGCTCACTACAACGCAGGTATTGTGTAAGCCACATCACGATATAGGATAGCAGTCAGATCCGTTCTCCGAGTGCTGCTCTGCACAGAGCCAAAACAGCATCTGGCATGGACCAGAGGGAGATACAGTATATCAGCATGCTTGGAGGAACTCTGTGGTTTGCAGAGCTGCAAAAAAGTTCAAGCACAGTTCAAGTGCATCCAAATAATCCTCAGCAATTTTTGCCCCAGCATTCAGAATGTTATAAGACTTTCAAAGGCAAAGAAAACGTCTAAACACATACACAGTGGAGTATGAATTGTTTCATTTAATTCCCTCCCAACAATGACGATCTGTTAACCATAAAGGCCCAAAGAGCATAAAGAGTAAAAAAGAAAGAAAGAAAACAAGTAGGAAAATGAACTTGAGGATGAAATCATTCAAAATTCCACCCCCAAATGAATTTAATTCACGTTCCATTCACGTAATATATGGACCTACTTTCTGCTAGCTGCCTGGGTGGAGTGGCTATGTTAGCTTTCCCAGCGTGTTGAGTGCTGTGGCTTGCTGGGAGAGGTGAGACAGCAGGGATAATGGCTCTGCCAGTGCATTTGCACCATGCCTATATGGTGGTCCAGTTGCTGGAAACCGCAGGATGGGAGGGTTCTCTTGCACACAGGTCCGGCTTGTGGGCTTCCCATAGGTATCTGGTTGGTCACCGTGAGAACAGGATGCTACGCTAGAAGGGCCATTGGTCTGATCCATCAGGCTCTTCTTATGTTCTAGATCATTCCAGGCACTAGGACTGATCATGCTCAGTGGGCATGGAATGCTGACTGTTTGTTAAGAAAAATGTGCTGTACTGAAACCTGTCCTCCCATTTCTTGATTTAGTTTTTCTAATAAGACTCTCTTCTTTGCTTGCAGGACTTTACACCATCTCTTCTCTAATGATTATGTACTTAGAGCTTCGTGTTCTCATAGTCACAGACATTTTACAGCAAGCACTAGACTGGGCCTATTTTGTAGGTTGTGCCTCCTTTTTTCTCAGCTTAGTGTTGGGTAAGTACACTCAGCTGAGTGAGGCAGCAACCTTGATGAACTGGGGTCAGCAATCCAAAGGGTAAGATGGAAGCCAAGGCAGTGCGGTGTAGACTGTCACGCTAGGAGTGGGAAGACCCAGGTTTAATCCCCCTCTTCCATGAAAATCACTGGGAGTCCTTGGGCCAAACCCTCTGTCCAAACCCCATAGAGTTGTTGTGAACATCACATGGGATGGGGTGATGACCCAAAGTGGGTTGCCGGGTGGGATGGAGCTGCTATGCTAGCTTTCCCAGCATTCTATGGAATTCAAATGGCCATGCAATAAGATACAACATAAGCAATAAAAGCAATAAAATACAGTTGGAAAAGTATTTCATTTTCATTCATTCATTCATCAGAAAAAAATAATGAAGTGGTCTGTCAAGACCCTAGGCAATTTTCAAGTGGTCCGTGGGGAAAAAAAAGTTTGGGAACCACAGTTTTGAATCATTTCTGTTCTACTCAGAGGCAACTTCTCTGATGGTCTCTCATGGTGAATCCTGGATAGCAAAGTTTCATGATTGTCAAGATGTAATCGCTTCCCAATTTATTTTCCAGGTACACAAAACCTGCTGTGGGAAAAAGACAAAAGGTTGCATGCCCAAACACAACTTTTACCCAAAACAGAGGCATCACCGTCAGATCCCATGGGGTCTCCTCCAGTGTAGTCCATGGGCCCTATCTACTGCCACAGACATTCTCCTTTCTGAGCCAGACATGGCGCCTTGGAGCCTGATTGGACAGTGGACATTCTGTGCAATGATGTCACTTAACCCAAGCACCATTGGGCTGTGGCAGGACTGCGGAAGAGATACCCATTTTCATCTCTGCAGGGTCACCTTGGAGAAGCCATCTTCCAGGACTGCCCTGTTGGAACTACTGAGACAACCTCATTCACTACTGAGACACTTTTTCTTTGGCAATCATTTCTGCCTCAAATAGAATATCCTTCTTGCATTCCAGGTAAATTCCAACCTCCTCATTTAATTCTATGTGCTATTATTTATCTAATTTTTTTTAGTCTTTTGTTGACTGGACGTTTCTCAGTCAGATGCAAGGCTATGGATGAACACTCAATTATTAAATGTCTCATCTCTACTTTTGCCTCTGAGTTAATTAACTTTGCCAGAAATTCATGAATCTCTCAGAATCAGGGCCAGCCCTACCGTTGAGAAGAGTGAAGTGGCTGTCTCAGTCAGCAGATGCTAAGGGATGGGGAGCAGTGGTGAGGTGGTGGAAGGCAGAGTTGTGTGTGAAATGTGGCCTGCTATGTGCCCCCAAAGCTAGACTGCTGCCCTCAAGTGCGGGTGAGGATGCTGTGCTGTCAGTAGGGCTGAAGTAAGATTAAATTGGCTTCCATAGATGGAGAAGTGGTGGTGGGGCGCCATCTTGTCAGCCTCAGACAGCAAAATGTCTTGGGTGGGCACATCAGGGGCTTGCACCATCTGTCTCAGTCACCCCACCTCCAAGAGAGGAGTCAGGGACTGCTTTCCAGCTGGCTTGTGAAAGAAGCCCCACCTTTTAACAATAGTTCTGTCTGGTGCTGCCTAGCAAAGCACTTCCTTTATGTGGGACTATATTTCCTGGGCTCACCGCAGACCCCATAAGACCAGCATCAGGGGCAGCAGGAACACCAGATAGCTTAGAAGGTGCTGTGGCCCTCCAGGTGTTGTTGAACTCCAACTCCCATCAGCCCCATTCGTTATGGCCGATGGTCAGGTTTGATGGGAGGGCACCAGATCTCCCATCCTTGCACTGAACAGCATTCCATGGTAGAACATCTGCTTTGCATGTAGAGGCCTATTTCCATCCTTGGCATCTCTACGTAGGGCTGGGAATGTCCCCTGTCTGAAGCTCAGGAGAGATGCTGCCAGTCAGTGCAGACAATGTTGAGCTAAATGGACCAACAGTCTGACTCAGCATCAGGAAGCTTCCTATGTTCTTGTTTGGTATTTCAAGGATTCCTCCCCCCCCGCACTACTGTATTTTATAGCAGACCCACAGACATGCTGCCAGTCAGTGTGGACAGTATTGAGCTAGATGGACTGCCCAGCATCTCTCTTGATGGCTGCCCCCCCCAAGAAAAGAGCTAATTGCTTTGCATTGTTGTCATCTGCAACATGTTGCTTTGGCAATCATGTGTTCACGAGACAGGGAGTGTGTGATACACAGTCTTTAACATAAATAACCAATTTATTAGTAGGAAAAGGTTCTCAAGGAGGAAGAAAAAGAAATCACTGTCTAAATGCCATTGTGAGCAATATCCATTGAATGGGAGGGAGGAAGCAGAAGACATCAAAAGCGGGGATTCTTTCGCTGGACAACAAAATCGCTCCTGCAACTACCAATAGCAATGTATTCTTCAGTATTGCTGAAATGCATTAAGCTGAAAAAAGATTATTCAAAAAGACCAAATTCACTAAGTCCAGTGGGTAGGTACTTGAAAAGTGTGCTAGTGGAATGATATCCACAGCAAATTGTGAACTTTGTGCCCCTGTCGTGGGCACCGGCCCCATTTTAAATTGTACACAGTCAATGTAGACTCCAAGAACCCAGGGCCCACTTCAAGGTAGTGGGGGAGGGGCTTGCAATGCCTTCGATCCTCTATTATTTGGCCCTCTGTGTCGCCTGCTTACTCTTCTGGAGCCACCTGGGAGCAATAACCCGTTGTTTTCCAGAGCGAGAGCCAGTACAGCACCAGGCTGAATATACCTGGGAGAGAAAGAGAAGATCAGGCTAGGCTATGGATCTCTGGTGTGGTGCCCATGGGCACACATGCACCCTCACAGGCCTTCCTGGTGCCCAGAGGGTCCCTTCCCCTTATCTCTCCCTCTGCCGAAAGAAACCTTTGGCCAATAGATACACGCCTGTTTGCAGCGTGGCTACAATTTCAGGGCGCTTACAGGTGGGGAGGGGAGAGTTGTGGCACACATGTAGTACCCATAACAGTTACTCAGGTTTGCAGATGTTCCCACTGGCCCAGAGAAGTGTGCAAATCCCCTAAGCTATGCTAAACCATAGCCAAAGGTACCCCATCAGCCTTATATGGCAGCCTGCCAAGGGTATGGTGGCCCTTCTGATTTCTCCTGCATGCTGGAAACAGCAAAAAGAAGGACATATTGCAGTGTCTGACAGGTTACACCACATTTGTGCTTGGAGGATCGCAAGCTGTGCAAGGCCCTTGGAGGCCCCGCTATGCACAGAATCATCATGGTATAAATTGGGAAGGACCTGATTTTGTGATCATCCAGGGGGCAGAGGGCAATGAAGGAAGACTTCATTCAAAAGAGTGGAAGCACAAGTTGTATGAAAGAAAACATGGGCAGCATTGCTGCTATGGAATTAATGCTCACATTGGGTCAGGTCCAGATGATGCCTCCCCCACTACAGCCTAGATACAAGATGGTAAACCAGAGCACTGTTCTTCAACCTTGAATTCCCAGAGGTTGTCAGACTACAACTCCCATCAACCCCAGCCAGCTTAGCCAATGGCCAAGGATGATGGGCGTTGTAGTCCAACAGTCTCTGGGGACCCAAGGTTGAAGAACAGTGAACTAGAGCTTGCCTGACATCCTCACCAACAGGCGTACCAGCCTTGTTTCTGACATCACCACAGGCGAGCGGCTTAATATTCAAATGGACTACAAAAAGAAATAGAGTTCTTCCTCTCTACTGTCTTTGAAACCAGTGGCTCACGGCCTGGTCATTTCTCAGCCATTGAAATCATTTCATTTCCTCTCTCTCCCTTGTCTTGCCTTAATTTCCCCAGCACAGTACAGGTGCAGCAGTGGAGCCAATCCAATGCTCCTGATGCTGCGCCTGCATCACAACAAGCTATTCGCTGCCTTGTCCCTCCCCCCTCCCAGTACCGGCAGCAACATGTGACATTGGGAAAACAGGAGAGATCTGACCAAGTAACCCCTGTAAATCACTTCACTGGTTTCCTGTTTGCTCCTGGCTGTCCTAACACAAGCTCTTCATCCCGACCTTCATGGTCCCCATGGTCTTATCCCACCCACTTATCTCTCTGTCCTTATATCCCAATACATTGCAGACATGACTGTTGCTCCTCTAGCTACATGAAAAATAAGAAGCTGCCTTATACCAAGTCAGGCCATTGGTCCATCAAGGTCAGTATTGTTTATGTCGACTGGCAGAAGCTCTCCAGAGTTTCAGGACAGGAGACATTCCCAGCCCTATCTGAGAATGCTGGGGATTGAACCTGTGACCTTCTGCATGCAAAGCATGTCTGCTCTACCACTGAGCCACAGCCTAGGGCAGCCTGCAAAAGCTAGCGTGAATTGTCTGGGTGTGTCTCAGTCATCGGGTCCCCTGTTGACCAACATGGAAGCATGAAGGCCCAAACAGGGCTACAGTTCTTTGGGTTACTATGACTGGGGGAGAGTTTGGCATCTGGACATCCAGGTGAGTCAACAGACAGACCTACCTATGGAAGATCCTCCAGCATGGGCAGGGGAGCCATTCCAGGACACTTTTCTTGGGGTCCTTTGTAAGCTGGAGCCAGCTCTGAATTCACCTGTGGCATGGTTTTAGCACACACTATAGAATATAGAATAGGAATGGAGAACCTGTGGACCTCCAGGTATCATTTTACGACAGCTACCATCATCCATGGCCTTAAGCCATGATGCTTAGGGCTGATGGGAGCAGGAGTCCAATAACGACTGGAGAACCACAGTTTCCCTAGTCCTGCTACAGAAGAAAGGGGTAGTTTAAACGTTAGATTGAAAGCCCAAAAGGAGGACCTGAGCACAATAGCATCTCTCCTCTCTTGCAGTTCCCAGCAACTGGCATTCAGAGGCTTACTGCCTCCAACAGTGGAGGTAGAACATAGCCATGGTGCCTGGTTGCCATTGATGGCCTTCTCCTCCATGAATTTGTCTAATCCTCTTTAAAATCCATCCAAGTGTGGGGCCATCGCTACTTCTAGTAGGAGCAAATTCCATAGTATATGGCAGAGGGAAAATCTTCCCTAGCTGCTGACTCTTCAACCTGACAATCTCCTCCCGACATGCTGAAAGACTGTGTCAAAAGACTTGGTTACTCCGGGAGGAACATACTTCCCCTTAGATACTGTAACCAAGGAGGATCACTCACACTTACCTGTGATGAAGCAGAGGACACAGACAGCATAACTTAGGAAAAAAGCCCATTTATCAGCAAGGTTCTGCAACACCGGCCCCACTGCCTCACTGACTGAAGTGTCAAATAGCTCCACAGCAATCAGCACACAGATTCCTTCAAGACACAACATGTGATATGCTTAAGTGGGTACCCTGCGCATCTGCTCACATAGTTGCACACCTTCCTGTGGACCATGCACCACATCAGATTCCAAGTGAACAGCAGAACAGTAGCTTTATTGAACAGCTAATGAACAGGACTACCTCTGAGGCCAGATAGAGGGCTGAAATGCACACACAACATAAATCTCGCCCAGCCTCCAAGAGGTCTTCTGTATCTTTAAAAGTTGTGCAGGGGGAAGGGATAATTCCACCTTGTGGTTTTTACCATTACAGCATTGCAAGAACACCTGCAAGTGGCTGACTTTCTCTTCTCCTAAAGATACAGGATCAGTCCAAGGCAGCCTTTCCCAACTAGTGGGCCACCAGATGCTGTTGGACCACAATTCCCATCTTTCCTGGCCATTGGCAATGCTGGCTGAGGCTGATGGGAGATGTGGTCCAACAACACCTGGTGGCCCACTAGTTGGGAAAGGCTGGTCTAAGACCATGAACCTGGCAACCCTAGGTGGAACCAAATGGCCAATGGTCCCAGCTGGATGGCTGCCTTGGGTCTTTATCAAGTACAGTATCCCTCCAATGCAGTCAGGTGGAATGCTGATAACATGAGCACTCCTAGCATTGGGTACTGTTATGGCATAAGTGGCAGATCCAGTTCCTTCCCCACAGGCTCTTTTTCTTCTTTTGGCTCAGAATGGGAGAGAAATTAAATGTGCACTTCCGAAACTAGATGTGAACCAAACTAAAAATTTGGGGTGAGGCCGTAGCTCAGTGGCAGCACATCTGCTTAGCATGCAGGATGCCCCAGTTTCAATTCCTGGTATCTCCAGGGTAGGACTGGGAGTGATCCCTGTCGGAAACCTTAGAGAGCTGCTGCCAGTCAGCGTAGACAAAACTGAGCAAGACAGACCAATGGTTTGACTCTGTATAAGGCGGCTTCCTGTGTTCCTATGTTCTCACTTCTCCAAATACAGCGATGCAGTTGTCCACACGCTCCCTCCAAAATGTGTACAAATATGAGCCTATCAGGGGAAAGCATGCATAAAAATGCATGTATTGGTGAAAATAACATATGAAAATGCATATCAGTAGGAATCGCTTGCAAAACTGTATGTGTAAGGCAAAGTTGCATGCAACAACATGCATATTGGGAGAAAATATGCACTGACATGCTGATAAAATTTCATGAGGACTTTTTAAAAGAAAAATCACACACTGACGTGAAAATGCCAAACTGAACTGATGAGAGTATTTTTCGCTATAGGGTGGGGCATAAGCGCTGTTCAGAAACAGAAGGAGAAGGATCTCGAGTATTCTTGTGCTTCTTCAGTTTCCTGCTCTGTCCCCAGAAGCAGAAGCTTCCTAATAAGAAACGAGCGATTGCTGGCTATTTAATCCTCATGAAGAATCCTCTTGAAACGATACCTGAGATAAAGTTCCAGATGGCAGCAACGGGACCTTCTGGGAAAACGTCCTCTAAGTGGGTCTCCAAGTACTCCAGTTCTACTGAGCACAATATGGCCATGAAGCTAGAGAAGGCAGCAACCAACATGAAGCTCCGGACGAAGTCCAGATTCGCTGAACAGAAAAAGAGTCTGTGAAAGTCATCCAAGGGCATCCCAGACTGCTGTTCCCTACCCAAACAACGGTACTCAGGAAACATAGAGCAAATATGGTCTTCTGCCCTTTTGTTGTGTTATGTTAATAAGCCCAAATTCTGCAATTGGGAATTAACTGCATTTGAATTTTACAGGCACCCAGATTGCCAGTATTTTCAAGAAAGAATTCAAGAGCATATCAGAACTTTGGGTTTGGACAGTTAAACAGGGGCTCTGTTGCCATACAGCAGCACATCCATTTTAAAAAGAAGCACTTTTTGAGGTTAAGAAAGTGATGGGGAAATGCATTGAAAAGTGTAGGATTTTATTCATTTGTTTATATTATTCAAAAGCAATTATATACCATTTAATGTTTCAAAAATCTCTAAGCAATGAAACATCTAAGGGTGGGGTGCAGAACCTTTTCTGGCTGGAGGGCCAGATCTTCATTTTCCTAACCCCTGGCAGGGGTTTCCCAACCCCTGATAAGTGGGTGGGGCTGTCCACCTGTCAAATTACCTGGCATCATAGTGACATCAGGTGATGCTTCCCTGTGAAGACCCAGATTTTGGGACTTCAAAGCAAATCTGAAGGTGCTCTCTGATCTGCCCAGGATGGGGGTGCACCTTCAAATGGTTCCTCCTCCATGTGGAGAAGTGGGGGGGGGGCTAGAGACACACTCCAATTGGCCCATCAGCTGAAGGAAGGATGGGAGTGTGTCTTCAAACACACCCCTGTGCTTCTCCTTCAGATCTCTGTGAGACAAACTCTGATTGACCCATCAGCTAATGGGTAGATGGAAGTGCACCTTTCAATGCCCATCCTCACCTGGTGGGCAGGTGGGCTTGGTTTATGCAGCACTCCCCAGCCAGCCAGCTTGTTGTCACGTGCTTCAGAACTGCAGAGCAAGGGGCTTTGCCAACCCTACACTTGCTGTTTGGAAAACATTGTTTCCAAAGCACTTTGCACAATGGCTTCCAAACAACTATCTAGCATTTGGGAAGTTCTTCATGAGGCACTTTGTAAGCTCCATGGAGCCTCATGGCTCCACAATAGCCACATGTATGTCAATGACTTTATTTCCCAGTGGTAACAAACCTTACTTTTCTTTATTCTTTCATCCAACAGTCTTAACTAGACTATTTATTTCTACACTCCATTATAATATATACCAAACTCCAATAAGCACCATATTTTTAGCTGTTCCAAGCTTCTAAAATGTTTTTTTTAAAACAGGAAGAAAGCCATCTCATTTTTTAAAAAAGTAGGAGTTGACCGTGCATTCGTAGACATGCAATCCAATCTAGATGTCTACTTTCCAATCTGAGCCCGATCCATCAGATGTGAATTGTGGAGGTTCGCTTCAAAGAACTGAAATCTCTCCCATCCTTTGATCCAGCTGAAGTTTAGCATTTTAAAGTTTCCTTGATTTCAGTGGAGCAGAGCAGAGTGTGTGCATGCCACTGAAATCTAGTGCAGTTTTATTCTTTTAACCATTGGAGACAGCAACATAGAATCCACCACAGAGTGTGGGGTCCATACTTGTGAATTGCTTATTCATTAAAGAAGGTGCATAGCTTTAGTGGTAGAGCAACTGCTTTGCATGCAGAAGGCCCCTGGTTCATCCCCTGATATCTCCAGGTAAGGCTGGGAAAGACTCCCTTCTTGAAACACTGGAGAGCTGCTGCCAGTCAGTGTGGACAATACTGAGCTTAATGGACCAATGGGTCTGACTCAGTATAAGGCAGCTGCCTATGTTCCTACGTTCTTATCCTGTTGTTGTTGTTTTGTTAAAACTCTACAACGCAATTTATAAATCACAGTAAACCAATTCACAGTAAGAGGTGCTGCAATTTGGACGGATCATCCTACTCAACCCTTGGTGAACATGCATAAATTGGGAATCATGGAATTGTGGAAGAGGAGGCCCACATTGGCACATGACAAGCGATACCTCCCTGTCTAGTTTGCGATCCAAGGAGCTATTTTTCATCAGGAAAACTCTTCAATTTCATACTACATCAAATACAAAGTGTGTGTGTGTGTGTGTGTGTGTGTGCACGTGCATGGGAATGGGGAGGAATCCAAATTTGAATTCAGTTGGAGGAAAACAACAGCAGTGATTTTGTCCCACCTAACCTTGCCCTGCCCCTGAATACTCTACTTTCTCTGATGCTCAAGAAACTGCAGCCTTCTTCTGAGCAGATGGTCCATAAACCAGTGTATATGGGTTGCAAAGGATCTTCATCATACATTGCCCACCCAGAAGACGCTTGGGCAACCAAGAGAAGCACAAAGCTGAGGCAAGAAAGGACGCAACATATGAGCCTGTAGAGAAGCATGATGGGAGGGGATCTCCCTCTATTTCCTTTGACCTGATTTTTTGCACTGGCAGCAGCCTAAAGTGGTTGCTGTGAGGGTGGGGTGGGGGCTTCTGCGGGAATTATTGAGATCTAGCTGCTGCCTGGCAAAGTGCCCCTCAAATGGTTTCTACTGGATTCCTCCACTCCAGGGCTCCAACTGACATAGAACCTTCGATCTTGGTGGAAGAGAACCCTACAGGAGTGGCTACTAGCTAGGGATGCTGGAGAATTCTGATGAAGATGGAAACTGGAGCAGAAACTGCCAATATTTGCTTATGCATCCCATGTTCAGAATGGAACTTAATCCAGGGAATACAGTCAGTATTCACTGCTGTTGTTGCTTTTGGTCCACAAGGCATAAGTAATTTGTTATGCCTCCCCATTTGCATTGAAATGGGGTGGGACAACCTGATGACATTTTATTTATTTATTTTATTTTACTACCACAAATTATGCAGCTGAGTTTCCCACACTGGAGGAAATCGCAGGGGTCAACACACCTGGAGTGCAATGAATGAGCCTCACCCTGGGAAAGCCACCTTCATGATCATGGTATCTCCCCTGCCAGGTAAGTGCAATACCTTAATAAATCTGTTACTCTTGTGCAAGCTTGTGGAACTCTTCAGAGCGAAATTTGTTTTAAACTGTTTTTAATAATTTGTTTTATATTGTTGTGACCCACCCGGGACCTTAGGGTGAAGGGCAGGTAATAAAACAAATTACTACCACCACCACCACCACCACTACCACCACCACCACCACCACTACTACCAGTACTACCAGTACTACTACTACTACTACTACTACTACTACTACTACTACTACTACTTATTATTATTATTATTATTATTTAAATTACTTACTTTACATAATTTTGCCATAGCGGATAGGAACATGAAAAAAGTAGTTTCTGTTGGAAGGTAAACTGTAGAGGAATGGAAACAGCGTTGCAAGTGAGATATATAGGGTGGAACAGAAAACAATGGCTTCTTACATCCCTACTAGTAGCTAAATTGCCACTAGGGATGGAAGAATCTGTCCATTTCAGATTACTCTCCATTTCTCATTTTTCCAGTCTTAAGTTCAGTTCTCCACAATTCCACAACAGTTTGCAATATTACAAAGACAAGCTCTCATGAAAAAATTCATCAGCATTTTAGTGCGAATTTCTCTGGATATACATATCTTTGCAAGCAAATTTCCCAAATGTAATGCATTTTTATTTTCATGAATGCATGCATTTTATGGACACTTGCCCCCAATGTACACTTTTTTTCTTTTTTTCTTAGAGAACAACAGCACAAAATTTGGAAAAGTGAGGATTTTGAAGGGGAGCTGCATTTCAAGTCATGTTTTGTTGTCAGGCATGAAAATTAGGGAGTTTCATGTGAACCAACCCAAATTTCTTCCCCACCCCTAACTGCCACCTTACCCTTTTTCAAGCAGTTGGGCTCTTGCCCCTCACCCCTCCCTAGTTTGTCCATAATGGCATTAGAAAGAAGTCAGGGAAGGGAGAGAGCATGTATTGGTGTTCTGATTACATTGAGAGATTGGGGTAGGAAATTATTTTTTCCAAGGGGTGCAGCTGGGCCACCTTTGCTTCCCACGATGATTTTCCACATTCCACTTGGAGACATCTGGGCAGCCTCATTTGCATTTTGTTTTGTTTTTCTATGATGCAATTGTTGCTCTGCTTTTTGTGGGGGACATGTACTGTTCCCCTTGAGTTAAACCTTTAAAAGCACAATGTATCTGTAGATGGAAATAGACTGCCTTCAAGTTGATCCTGACTTATGGTGACCCTATGAATAGGGATTTCATGGTAAGTGGTATTCAGAGGGGGTTTACCATTGCCTGCCTCTGAGGCTGGCCCTCCTCAGCTGGCTAGTGCCTGCTCAGTTTGCCACAGCTGCGCAAGCCAGCTCCTTCCTTGTCTGCAACTGCCAGCTGGGGGGTAACTGGGCTCCTTGGGACTATGCAACTTGCCCACGGCTGCACAGGTGGCAGGGCACAGTAACCCCTGAGCCACTCACTGTGGGGGTGATCTTTAGCTGGCCCTTGACACCCAGGAGACACGAGCAGGGATTTGAACTCACAGATTCTGAACTCCCAGCCAGGCTCCCCTCACCCTCTGAATACCGCTTACCACGAAATCCCTATTCATAGGGTCGCCATAAGTCTGGATCGACTTGAAGGCAGTCCATCCATACATCCCTGATTTAGGATTTCAGGCAAAGGTTACATTGCAAAGGATCTAGATCTGAATATGATTACATGAGACTGATCTTTTGTGGTGTGTTATAATTTGCATGTTTATTGTGAATTTCAAAATAATGAACCATAAAAAAACAATATTACACATATGGAAACCATGTGATAAATCACATGCATTGAAATTTTATTGATATAATACACGGTAAGCATTAAACATATGTATCTATAGATATACAGCTGATGAAACAGGAAGACAAAGCACCATTCACCACTCTTCCTCTTTCATAAAGGGATATGTAATAACCAGTTGTGCAGAGTGGTGGGATCACATCTGTCCACCTGAGCTCTGCCAAGAGAAATATACTGATTGAATGGACATTTTAATGAAAAGAATTCTGGTCGGAGTGGGGTATTACACTGAACTGGAAAATATGTTCCAAAGGAATGTTCGTTCCAGCTCTATTGAGAACGAAGACAACAAGGGATTATTCAGTAGTGCCAAAAGTGCTGTGAAAATCATAAAACTCCTTCCGATGGCTTGACACTCCAAGATGGATCCCCAGGCAGAGGAGATCCTAAGGAAGTCTGCTGTGACCTGCTCTGCTTGGATGATTTTGCAACTTAGCATGACCATGATACAAATAGATCCCGGAATTTAGAGACCACTCTGTTCAGGGAGCATTGGGGCTTGCAGACCTCAGCTCCTAGCCTTTCACAGCTGAACCTTCCTTTGGACCACCCTCTTCTGAATCTTCAGCACAAGCTGAGCTTGCATACTCCCAGAGTGAGAAATTGTAGATCAAAGCATTGTAAACACCTGGAAGAGAAAGTGACAGAAAGAGATTAGAAATTTGTGAGAGACATGCAGGGTGCTTTCAGATCACCTTTTTATTATGCCTTCATCCTGATGTTCTGCAGGAAGATTAGGTGGCATTGGTTACATTGCTGACCTAGGCTCCTGCTGGGAGGAAAATGGAAATGGGCTGCCTTCAAGTCGATCCCGACTGATGGTGACCCTATGAATAGGGTCTTCATGGTAAGTGGTATTCAGATGGGGTTTACCATTGCCTTCTTCTGAGGCTGAGAGGCAGTGACTGGCTCAGGGTCACCCAGTGAGCTTCATGGCTGTGTGGGGATTTAAACCCTGGTCTCCCATGTCATAGTCCAACACCTTAACCACTACACCACTATACTCAGACATAAAATCCCAAAATAAATCCAGGGTGGCAAAAGGGTGAGATAGCAATAAAAGCATCTGTGGAAATGGACTGCCTTCAAGTTAATACCAACTTATGGAGACTCTAAGAATAGGGTTTTCCTGGTAAGCGGTATTCAGAGGGGGTTTACCACAGCCTTCCTCTGAGGCTGAGAGGCAGTGACTGGCCCAAGGTCACCCAGTGAGCTTCATGGCTGTGTGGGAATTCGAATCCTGGTCTCCCAGGTCGTAGTCGAACACCTTAACCACTACGCCACCTGGGAGGAAGGGTGGGTTATAAATCAAATTATATATATATATATATATTAGGGATGTAGTCTTTTCAGCACTTGCTAAAAACATTTTTATTTAGTCAAGCCTACTCAGGCATGTAGAAGCTATTGAGTTTTTAATCTGTTTTTAACGCATTGTTGGTTTTATTATTTTGAATGTTTTAAATACCTGTCTTTAACTGTTTTGCCAATAATTTTGTTGTTTTAATTCTTTCTGTAAACCGCTTTGAGATTTTTTTTACAATAACTTGGTATATATAAATATAATACATAAATAAATTTTAGAGTCACTGTGGCCCTTGAGTCTCTTCCCACTTTTGGGAACAAAGGAATCTGCCTTATACTGACTGAGGCCGTTTGGTACCATCTAGTTCAGTACTGATGATATGAACTAGCATTGGCTATCCAGGATTCCGGGCAATAGTCTTTTCCAGAAATTGGATTTTGGACCATTGCATGCAAAGCATATGCCCTACCACTGAGCTACAGCCCTTCCCTTGTTTAAAAAAGTATCTTTTAAAAGTGTTCTTTTCATTTCACTAATGAATGCACAGCATATCTAGGGCAGATGCACATCATTCATTTAAAGCACATTCAACACACATTTGAAGGACATGAATCCCACCACAGAATCATGGGAGCTGTAGTTTGTTAAGGGTGACGAGAACTATAACTGTGAGGGGAAAACTATACTTCCCAGGATTCTTTAGGGAAAGGAATGCTCTTTACATGTGAATTGGATGTGCTTTAAGAGTATTGTGTGGATCTACTTAATAAACTTTGCTTGCATGTAAATAATTTTAATTATTTTTTCAAAATGGAAATGAGCTATAAAGTGTATTGGCCTATCTGCCCCTCAGGATGAAAACAACAGAGGGGAACCATGACCACCCCAAGGAAGAACAATACATTTAAAATGTAGAGGAAATAATAATGTACAACCATAATGTGAAATCAGATATCGGGACATAGTATGAAGAAATAGTTATATAAGCATGACTGTCAAAGATGTTTATTATCTACACAACCATTAAAGATATTTATAGTGCAATCCTATGTTTGTTTACGTAGAAGCAAGTCCCAAAGTATTCAATGGGGCTTACTGAAACAGGAAAGTGTGCACAGAACTGCAACCTCGAGTGCAAAAGAACTTCACTCACCCAACCCAAAATTCAGGATCATGCCTCTTTAAGCTGTGTTGCAACTGTTTATACTTGTTTTTATGGTTATTGGATTTTAAAGGGATTTAATTTTTGTTGTGAGCTGTCTTGGTTTCCAATCAGCAATACCTCACAGGGTTGTTGGAAAGACTCCATACACACACACACATACTGGAGAAATAAAAATGCACACACCCCATGTAACAGTTTATTGTCAAAACCATTTGGTCATTGCAGAACATTTTTTAAGAAATAAAATCAATATAAGTTTCCTACATAATATAAGCAGTGATACCTAAGCAAGCCCTGCCTAATTGTATTAAAAATAGGATTGGAGGAGAAGAGAAAGATTTACAATACAAACACAATCCTTTGCTATGTTCATTCAAAAGTCCCATTAATTTACAGCACAGTCTTAACCATGTCTACTCAAAAGTAAGTCCTATTGAATTCAATGGGGTTTACTCGGCATGTAGGATTAGCATTGCAGCTTTACTCCCAGAAAATGGAATATTAGTACTGGGAAGGTTTTCAAAACACTGCCCTCTTCAATAGCCCAGGAAAATTTAAACTTGTTTGACTCCTGCACACAAGAGAAAAAGACTTTTGCTACTGCTAAAAGCTATAAATTTACTTAGAGATTTTCAGACAAACAGGCAAAAACAACAGTTTTCTGGCCTTGCAGTGGGTGCTAGCTACTGCCTGGAGGTCAACAAATCCAGAAGCACAAGGAAGAGATAGCATAGATTAAGTCAACAACCCATTTCTTAGAATGATTACTAGTCCAATAAATATTTATTGCTTATAGCATAGGCCATCACAAAAACAATAAAATGCCTATTAACACAGACACGAAACAGTCTCATCTTAAAATGCAATCAAAATTAAGCTAAACCTTAAAACTTCCTGGGGTTACTCTTACATTTAGCTCAAATTAATGTCACTTTTACAAGGCACTGACATTTGGTTCAAAACTCTCACTTAATTTTTCTTCGCCACAGTCATAATCAGTGCAACTCATATTCACTGGATAGCAAGTAAACTGCAATGTCTTGTATTGGCAACCCACAACATTGAATGATTTTTACAGCCTCTGTAGCTGCATTCACTCTGACATCAAAATACCACCAGAGCAACCAGTGCAGATTTCTACAAGGTGCAATGAAGAGAAGTGGGAAGGGGTTGTCTATGAATTAAGTTCACCCTTGCATACTCACCTGCCAAGAAGGAGAAAACCAAGGTGACCCAGGTTAAGTAAAAACCAAATTTCTGAGAAGGATGTGTGGAGTCTGACTTCTGATAAACTTGGACTTCAAATAGCACCAGAGCAACCAGTAAACAGATTCCTATGAAACACAAAGGTGAGACTTGGGATTCCATCTGGATCAGGGATGGGGAAACCTGCACCCCTCCAGAGGCTGTTGGACTCCATCTCCCATCATCCCTTAACCATCTGCCATGCTGGCCAGTGCTGGTGGGAGTTGGAGTCCAGCAACATCTGGAGGGCTGCAGATCCCCACCACTGGTGTTCAGGTGATAATGGTATAGGCATCAGGTTCAAAACTCTCAGTCTTGAATAATGGTTTCATCAAATTACCTATGTTCTCACAGCACTGTACATATACATGCTATCCTAGCATGATGCACTCCTGTTACTCCCTGGGGGTTAGATACCACAGTATTCCGTCTTGTCCCTTATGAGCAGTGGTGTAGCTGTCCAAGGTCTCAGGGGATCTTAGACCCCTTACTTTCTTGGGACCAGGGTCCCAGCAGGGTCCTTATGTCTCCATCATCCTATGAGCCAGCATGAAAGGGAAGTGTGTTAGCCACAGAAGAATCTTCTAACTTCTTGTCCTTTCTTCCTGAATGGAGCCAATCAGAGTGAAAGGAGGTGAGTCAGCCTCTAAGAAGACTCGTAGTAAGTAACATACCCCATTTTCATGCTGATTGGCTCCTAGAGATGTCTGTTGTTGTGGGAGAAAGTATTAACAAAGAACTCATTCTCAACCCCACAGCAAAAAAAGAGGGAAAGGCATGGTTGTGACAATCATGAAGGGATCCTGCACTTCTGAATTTGCCACTACACCACTGCTCATGAGTTTCATGAAAACCCTGGGAGAAGCCATTTGTAAGGTTGAATGAAGTGGGAGGAGAGGGCTTGAACACCCCAATCAGCCATCAAAACCTCCTGCAGTGAGAGTTTGATATTCAACAGAACACTTGAGGGGGCCCATTCTATCGATCAATCCCTCCATCCCCCCCCTCCCCACCTGCCATCCCATTCTGATCCTTGATTGCCATTCCTTGTCATCCCATCCTGGTCAAGGGGGAAAATATATCTTGGGCATCAGGGTAAGATAGCAAGCTGCAGCTCTGATAGCCAAGTGGAATATGGGAGACGTCCGTTGGCCCTTTCCCCTGCATTTCATCCCCACCCAGGGATTGATTGTTAAACCACTCTAGAAAGTGTAGCTCTGGGAGGGAACCAGGGATCTCTACACAACTCTCAGCACCCTTCACAAACTACAGCTCCCAGGAAGCCATGACTGTTTAAAGTGGTATGACACTGCTTCAAATGGATAGCTCAGATGGGGCCTTTGTTGTTGTTACGTGCCTTCAAGTCGACTACGACTTACGGCGACCCTATGAATCAGTGACCTCCAAGAGCATCTGTCATGAACCACCCTGTTCAGATCTTGTAAGTCCAGGTCTGT
The DNA here is from genome assembly GCF_030035675.1 of Rhineura floridana. Taxonomy (NCBI): domain Eukaryota; kingdom Metazoa; phylum Chordata; class Lepidosauria; order Squamata; family Rhineuridae; genus Rhineura; species Rhineura floridana. Next base: position 27,969,519 of record NC_084494.1, on the reverse strand, counting down.
GGCTTCCTTTATGGAATCAATCCATCTCTTGTTTGGCCTTCCTCTTTTTCTACTCCCTTCTGTTTTTCCTAGCATTATTGTCTTTTCTAGTGAATCATGTCTTCTTGTGATGTGTCCAAAGTATGATAGCCTCAAACTTCAGCTATAGTGATAGTTCTGGTTTGTTCCTTGGTCAATATGAAAGCCATTCTGGGAATGTGGAGTTAGCTGGAAGGCAGTAGCACTCCTGCTGAAACATCCTATTCACAGTCTGCAAGTACTTCTGGCTAAAGCCCTGCTCTGGAAGTGGCAGGTTGCAGCTGAGTCCAGGAGTGTGTGCATATGTGGGGGGAAAGCTACATAAAAATACTTAAATAAATACATCACGATTTTAAAAAAAAATGTGTTTCCTGGCTCCTCCCCAGAAGCAGCTGCGTCCCCAGGGTGATATAAATGATGCCTACGTGGATTTATGAACTTTCCAAGATTTACCTGTAATGAAGCTGAAGGTGGAAATCAGCAGGGCTTTGGGAAGAAAGGGGCAGTCGTCGTAAATGAGCCTCTCCCATGGCAATGAAGATGTCATAGCTAAGAAGGATATAATGAGAGCAAATACCATGAAGATCCGGATGATTTTCAGGGACGCTATAAGAAAAAAGGGAAATATTATGAAACATTAGGATAATGCCCAGTCTCTTCTTCCCCATGCCAAACACACACACAAGCCACAGTATCCACAGCCTCATCAGTTTGTATTCATGGAATCAGATCCATCCTTCTGCCTTTGCATTTGTTTTTGCAGTCCTACACTCTTAAATTAGAAGACGTTCAGCAACTTCACACAGAATCCCCCCTTTTTTCAAGAGGGCTAGAAACGTACATAGCTACAAGTGCACCCTAAGTGCCAGTTATGACAAAATCAAAACTATCTCAGCATTCTTTTCTTCTTTAAAGGCAACGATAGAATAACTCAGTTGTGGTCTCCATGGCTCCAAAGGAAAAGGGAAATGTTGAAGATATGGTCTCTCTCTGCTTAGTGCTATGGAAGAAAAGCTGGGCCAGGAGACAAACCCTGGATCGCTGCCTGGACTAGGTGGTGGGCTGGATGAGGGCCAATAAACTAAGTCTGAATCCTAGCAAGACGGAGGCATCGTGGGTTGGTGGTTCCCGAGTTCAGATAATTGGTCAGTTGCCTGCTTTGGATTTTTTTTTTAAAAAAAATGTTTTTAGGGTTGTTTTGTTTTAATGTATTTTAATGTCTGTTTTTATGATGTTTTAAAGTGTTTTTAGTGCTTTCGTTTGCCGCTCTGGGCTCCTGCTGGGAGGAAGGGCGGGATAGAAACCAAATAATAAATACATAAATAATGTATTGAATGATTGACAAATTACTGTGAGAACATAACAGAATAAAGAAAGCCCTGCTGGATCACGGCAATGGCCCATTCAGTCCAGCACCCTGTTCTTGCAGTGGTCAACCCCACACCTATGAGGAAGCCCAAAAGCAGACACTGAATGCAAGAGCACTCTCCCCTCCTGTGGTGTCCAGCACCTGATGTTCAGAAGCATCCTGCCTCTAACTAGGGTGGCACAGCACAGCCATCATGGGTAGTGGCCATTGATAGCTCATCCTCCATGTATTTGTCTAATCCTGTTTTAAAGCCAACCAAGTTGATAGCCAGCACTGCCTTTTGTGGGACTGAATCCCATAGTTTAACTATGTGCAGCCTGAAGAAGTACTTTCTTTTGTCTGTCCAACTCCTGAATCTTCCAACGTTCGGCTTTGCTGAATGTCTAAGAGTTCTAGTGTTATGAGGGGGGGGGCTTTTCTCTCTCCGCCTTCTCCATGCCCTGCATAATTTTATACATTTCTATCATGCTGCCTCTGACTCACCTTTTCTCTCACCTAAAAAGCCCCAAACGCTGCAACCTTTCCTCGCAGTGGAGTCGCTCCACCCTCTTGAACGTTTTGGTTGCCCTTTTCTGAACCTTTTCCAACCCTACAGTATCTTTGTTGAGGTCAGGGTCAGTTAGATCTTCAGAAGCCCCAGTGGTGGCAGTCAGGCGGAGAGAGGGGCCAACACGGGGAGCTAGAGAGTGGCAGCTCCCTAGGCCATTTCCTTCGTCTCCGTTCCTCTCTGGTCAAGGTTGCATTTGCATTCCATTAAAGTGGGTTAGATAAAGTAACCGCGAATGCCGATTCACTCAACAGGCAAACCATTTGCCTGTTATGAAACACTCTTCATAATTATTACTGAGCTTATCATCGTTAAATCCTGCCTGCTCAACTATATACGTTTATAATTATGATATTCTATGTATGCTGTTATCTATTGACAGCATTTCTTTGCTTGATCTGTGTGAGTGTGTGTGTGTGTGCGTGCGTGCACATACGAGAAGGGCCTCAAGATTACATTTTCTCCAGACCTGTCATCTCTCTGACCCTGGCTGCAGCCCCAAAAAGGAGCCTAAAAATTGTCCAGTTTTCATACCTGTGCTATAATGATCATCTTTCCCCTGCACAGACGCGTATGGTTCAAATGTATGTATGGACAGAAATGACTTGGTCACTGTACTCCATACTCTGGTAACTTCCAGACTGGACTGTTGCAATGCAGTCTATGTGGAACTGCCCTTGAAGATGGTTCTGAGGCTGCAACTGTTGCAGAATGCAGCAGCCAGGATGCTGCCAAGGATGGCTGCAAGGACTCATATTATGCCTGTCCTAAAGCATCTACACTGGTTGCCTCTTCTCTGCTGAGCGCACTTCAAGGTGCTTACATGCATTTGAAGGGGACTACATTGGCTGCCCCTGCATGAATGTATAAAGCCCTAAACAACTTGGCTCCCAAATTGTACCCGAGTTTCAAAAGTTAAGTAGGAATCCTCTGTTAGAGGTTGCTTGGGGTTGCAATATTTTTTAGGTGCATCGACAAAATGAGTCATTTCCTTTGGGACACTGCAGAGGATGCTGGGAGGACAATTTAATTATATATCCTATGCTGTAGCCAAGAGGAGTGGCAAAATATTTGAGGACAGATCTCGAGACCAGGTGTGGAGAACATTTGGCCCTTCAGATGTTGCTGAACTACAACTCCCATAATCCCTGGTCATTGGCCAGGCAGACTGGGGCTGATGGGAGTTGTGTAGTTCAGCAACATCCCTTTTTTTAAAAAATAACTTTTTCAACTGCATACTCAAAGTTCAAAGTCTACTTTTCAAACATTAATAAAACCACAGTGTTGGCTGTCATTTTACCCCATATACCATACCATCAACAGCACTTATGAATTGGCATCCATATTTTTCTGAGCAGAGGATCCAGAGACCCATAACAAAGTTATCTAAATCAGCATTATACCCAGTCCACATGGGAGAGGCATGGGCAATAGCGAGTAGCAGAAAATTAAGGGTGGAAAAGACAACGCTGATGATCCTGTGGAGACGACTTGGGACCATTAATGGGAATGGCATCTCTTCTGTGTCCTTTTAAGCCAATCTGTCCTTTGCCTTAACAGCAGCCTTAATAGAGAGAAGGGAATAGCGAGGAACGTTTCGAGCAGGGAAGACCCAGCAGAACAGCTATGTCCAGGTCTTGCCAAGGGTGGCAGTTTCATATGACTTCCTTCGCTCTGGCCTCCAACTGTCGTAGAATTTCCATTCTGCTACTGAAACAGAATCTTAAGGAATGACTCCTGAGAGGTTATTACCAAACCACATTAAAAGATGCTAGGCCATTGCTTAGGGACAAAGGAATCTGCCTTATACCTATGGATGGAAGCTTCTGAGTTCCAGGTCTCTCCATTTCTTATTTTTTCCCTATCTTAAATTCCATTCTCCACAAATTTCATAGCAATTTGTGATTTATTTTTTTTAAAAAGCATGAAAATTAACCAGCATTTTAGTGTGAATTTCTCCTAACAAAAACATTTTTGTATGCGGTTTTGACTAATGTACACATTTTTGCAGGCAATTTCCTCTAATACAGGGGTTTCCAGCCTTTATGAGTATGGGACCCCTCTGTAACTTCAAAAAATTTCATGACCCCCGACATGCTGATTGTTGTAATTTTAGTCTCTGTTAACTGAAAAAAACCATAATGAAGCCTTAATTAATGTCACTTTTTATTCATCACAAAAACAAATATGGTAATGGTGATATTTATTACCTGCTCTTCACCAGACGTTCCCAGGGCAGGTTATAGCAATATACACAACTTTTAACACATTTTGAAAGAAATAGCATGAAGGAGATAAAAGTAAACTACCCAGAGTGATGAACAGAGCCTGGTTAATGCCAGGACATGTACACTCTGGCTTTAAGTGTTCCACCTGTTCAGCACTCAGCTCAGGAAGCTCTGTATGACAATAATAACAATATGTCTAACAGACAGAATGTCAACAGATGAAGCTTTTCTCATCGTTGTGTTTCCATACTAGAAAAGGCTTAATTTAATTTCTGTTTAATTTCTACCTGTTACACAGCTGTTAAAGTACAAGAGCCCAGCTCTCCCCCAATGCTTAACCATGCAAAGAACTCGAGTTAAGAGTAAAAACAACAAAATTTGGGCAACAACATATTTTAAAATATTTAAATTATGTTTTATTATGCAAGCTGTTTTGCATTCACATCAAGAATATTATTTTTCATGCTTCTGAAAACTGAAGGGTTCCTTCCCCCTTACCCCATGCACGCTTCTGCGCCCAGTGGCAGTGGGTGGCTCCATGTCAGTAGGGCAGTAGAATCCACCCTGAGTTTTAGTCCAAACTTTCCAGGAGCTGTCCAAGGTGCGGAGCTTGGACTGAAACCCGGAGCGGATTCCACTGCTCTACTAACATGGAGCCACCATCTGCTACTGCCAAAACCTTCATCTTATTCCTCGGTGGTCTCTTTTTGTCCACAAACCTATCAGCACTCTTCACCTGAGTCTGATGTTAGGAGAGATCTATTTATCTGTCTAGCTATCTATAAAATGGAAATGGGCTGCCTTCAAGTCGATTCTGACTTATGGCGACCCTATGAAGAGGGTTTGCATGGTAAGCGGTGTTCGGAGGGGGTTTACCATTGCCGTCCTCTGAGGCTGAGAGGCAGTGACTGGCCCAAGGTCACCCAGGGAGCTTCATGGCTGTGTGGGGATTCGAACCCTGGTCTTCCAGGTCGTAGTCCAGCACCTTAACCACTACACCACACTGGCTTTCCTAGCTATCTATAGATACAAATATATACACCCGCATCCAACACAAACATATAGTAAACTGCACAGAGGGTAAATGGAGGAGATCCCCATGGCATAAAAACAGCAAGACCAAAGGATCTTTGTCAGTAAAAGGATATTTAATAGGAATAAATGGAGGAGGGGGAGGCCATGCCTATATATTAAGTGCTGTCAACAGAAATACATTGAGTGAAGGGGAAGAGAATCACAGTAAGAGACAAATATTTATTAACCAGGAAAAGCGCTCCCAAAGTAACATGCTCTCCAATATTGCTGAGTGGCATGAGGCAAAGCAGGGGTTATTCAGTAGTCCCCAAAGTGCTGCAAAACCCCAAAAGTCATCCCAACTGGGTGGTGGAAGCCATCTCAAAGAGGCTGATGCAGATAGTGAATTTGCCCTGCGTGAAGGTGGTCTGCTCCAGTTAGCATGCCCAACAGTTAAAACAGATTCTGGTATTATGAGCCTGGTTTGTTCAGAGCAGAGAAGGTAGCGTATCTTTGGTTGTTTCTGGAAACTTTTCAGTACAGTGGATATCTGGACCTACATGAGTGGTTGACATTCCTGTCCCCCAAAGTGAGAACTTGTAGCTCAAGAAGTTGTAAGTGCCTAGCAGACAAAGCAATGAAAAAAGTTAGAAATTGTGAGGAACATTCAGCAGCTGTTTCATGCCAGCAAGCAGAGGCAGCCCCCATCATGGTGAAGCTCCCTGTCTGTTGGCCAACCTGAGGTGCCTTAAGGGTGGCAGAGTCCAGACAGAGGGGAACCCCAACATAGCTCCCTGCTGCACATTACACCAGGGATGGGGAACGTTGTTCAGAAAGAGAGCCACATTTCCTTCTGGGCCACCTTCCAGGGGCCACATACCAGCGGTGAGTGGGGCCAGAGGCAATAGTGGGTGTGGCAACTAATGTAAATTTTACTTTTGTAAATTAGGCTAGTGTCACACAGATACACACTGCTCCCTGTCATCCATCCAGGCGAGCAAGAGGCATGATCAGAGTTCAAGGACACATGCCAGCTAGGCAAAAACACTCGGGGTGCAAAGCAGCGCCAGTGAAGGGTGTGGCCATGGGAGAGTGGTGTGGCCGAGGAGGAGGTGTGGCCTAAGAAGAGTCCCAAGGGCCAGACAGAGAGACTGGAGAAAGCAGGGCCTGGTGCCCATTTGGTACTGGTGGGGCAGAAGGCAGGGAGGCTAATGGTAAGTGGAGAAAGAGCCAGTGACAGAGCCGGAGCCAACGGCAGGCAGAGAAAACCAATTAACGTTTTGTCCCCATCTTCCTCCCTGCTGTGTTCTACAAGGGCAATGCTAAGACTAAGGAGGAGAAAGTTGACAGCCGGGGCCATCACCTGGAGTGGTCGTCAGTGAGAAGGACGGCAGGCGGGGATTGGCTGAGGGCAGACTGAGGTTGGTGGGGCAGCGCCCCATTTGCTCTCCTGGGCCAGCCTCCACTGCCTGGGGGGAGGGGCTGCATTTGGGCCCTAGGCCTGACATTCCCCACCCCTGTATTAAGCAAACGTCTCGTTAGGTCCTGACTCTGACAAATAGAAGATCAAGAGGTGGGTGTTATCTGCCTAATGAGGAGGTATCTTGCCCCAAATCCTCATTTGACCTCACTCAGTAGTTTCATAGAGAAGTTAAATGCTCTCTCTCACACACACACAAATCCGTTTTGTGAATCTTCTAATTTGTGGGAAATTTCTGAAATTCATTCTTGCTGAGGGAGATCCCTCCTGCCCTTTGCACAGTTCACAGGCTACCACTTCAGTTAATGAGCTGATGTAAGAACAGAAGAAGAGCCTGGCTGGATCAGGCCAGGGGTCCATCTTGTCCAGCATCCTGTTCTTACAGTGTCCAACCAGATGCCCATGGGAAGCCTGCAAGCAGCACTTGAGTGCAAAGGGCGCTCTCTCTTCCTGTGGTTTCCAGCAATTGGTATTCAGAAGCACATTGCCTCTCACTACAGAGACAGAGCATAGCCATCAGGCTAGTAGCCATGGATAGTTTTATCCTCCATGAATTCCTCTAATCCTTTTAAGAGGGGGTAGACAGTTGGCAGCCGACAGAGGAGGCCTGGCCCCAAATGCTTTTCCTTTCCTTTCTTTTTTTGGTCCTCCAGGGACTGACAGGCCAACACTGAAGGTTTCAGCCTCTCATGAATGATGTTCACCACTTCATACCCACCTGACAAGAAGCAAAGGACACAGGTAACGCAGCTTAAGTAAAAAGCCCACTTCTTAGAAGGAGGCACAGATAGTGCTTTCTGGTTAATCCTGATTTCAAACACCAACACAGCAATCAGCACAAAAATTCCTATGGAAACAAAATGTATTTATTTAAGGGTGCATACTACCCTTCATCACACAGGCCACAATACCCTAACATAATGAATAGCGTAATGTGCATGCATAACAAAATACCCTTTAAATGGCCAATTGTTGAGATTCTGGTCAGTTTCAGATGCAGATTTCAGCTTCACCTGAAACTGTCTCCTCTCTCTTTACAATTTGGGTTCCCAGTTCTGCTTCAGCTTCCTGATTTCACACCCATCCCAATACTCTCCTCCTCTTACAGGGATGGATAACATAAGCATATGTGTGCAATCCTGTTTTTCCGCTCTCTGTGAAAGGTTGCAGTGTTCTTTTTAAACATATATATTTTTTAAGAAATGTATCTTAACAATTTATCCTTTGGAGCCAATTTGGAAACCACAAGTTAACTGCCATTTAAAAAAAAAAAAGTAATACAGAAATCATTTGTAGGTGATACTTCTAAGACAATATTCTTTTTAAAAATAATTTAAACAAACGTCATATATAACAATAAAAAATGAACATGAATTCAAGTAAATGACCAAGACAATAACCACAGCAGCAGCATTCTTAACATGACACACATTATTTTCATCATTATTAATATTAATATCATCATTATTATTACAGTAATACCTCAGTTAACAAAGTAGATGCATTCCTGGACATTAATTCTTTAACAGAAACTTTGGTACCAGAGGTAAGAATAACATGGAAAAAGTAGGGATAGGTTCCTACATCCGCTCATAGATGGTGGGGGCCGCTTCAACAGGCTACCTGGCCTTCAACAGGCTAACCAGCACCTCCACTCCCCCCTTCTCACTCCGCTCCTCCTCCTCCTTTGAATTGTCTTGGATTCTTCCCTCCCCAGCCCTGGGAGAAAGCAAGATATCTCCAGAGCTTGGAAAAGTTACTTTTTTGAACTACAACTCCCATCAGCCCCAGCCAGCATGGCCACTGGATTGGGCTGATGGAAGTTGTAGTTCAAAAAAGTAACTTTTCCAAGCTCTCGATATCTCTTTAATGCAAAGTGAACATACAGGCTTGACAGTTTCACCCTAGCAAAGCAAAGGCACAGGCTTTTCAGTCTATTGATAGCAAAGCAAAGGCACAGTCTGGTCAGTTTCACCTTCAAGCAAAGGCACAGACTTGAAAGTTTATCCATAGCAAAGCAAAGCTGGTCAGTTTCACCTTCAAAAAAGTTTCCATAAAAGGAGCTTCCTTCCTGGAGGATTCCTGAACTGAGGTATTACTGTATTAACATTTATTACCTGCCCTTCACCCCGAAGTTCCAGGGCGAGTTACAACAATTTTGAAATATGGCATTAAAAACAACCAAATGATTCCCGCCTATGTTTATTAAATTCCCAGTGGTACCTGCAAAGAAGTTGAACATGGAAGTAGCCAAGGCTTTTGGAACAAAGATGAAGTTGCAATGGATGACGTGATCCCATTCCACTGACCATAGCATAGCTACAATGGATGCAAGGGTAGCTAATACCATGAAGCTTCGAGTGGTGTCCAGATACGCTAAAAGAAAATATATGTATATATAATTTGAAAATTATTGGACATACTTTACAAGTACATTGCCCAGTTATGGCAAAGCAGGAGATCTCCAGCTATGACTGAATGGCCAGAGAAAACGAGGAGTTTCTATTTTGACTAAAATAACCTACCAGAGAAGAGCACTTAGCAATCAACAAAAATGATCAGTGCATTGAGAGATGGGCTCTTTTTATCAACCACCTGAATGAGTAAAACAGCAGATAATATCCCTCCTTATAACATATTCTGCCCCATTTAACTCTCAGGACTGTCCTGTTACCTTCAATTCCTTCACTTCTTTACTCACTCAAGTTAAACTGTATTATGAAATCAAAATAAACCACCATGCTTGAGTAAGCTGAATGCTGTCTATTTCCAACTGTAGTTCGATGAAATTCTGTTTATTACTATAAAAGGGGCTAGCCGTTTAATTGCTTTGCTTTGTTTAATGACATGATGTTTATTGGTTGGGAAGTGAGTTGATTTTCTTTCGTCTAATCATCTATCATGTTGTTTAAAAATGCTGAATTTGTTTTTTTACTTGACTTTTATTAGTAATTTTGTTTTCTGATGTCAGAAGGTATTTTGTTCAGTTGTTTACTATGTTTATTATGAATTTGTCTTGTATTGTTGTAGCTGATTTTTATGTGCAATGATTATTTTGATACTAAAGAGGATGTTCTGTTCAACTTTTATAGACTGTAGAAATTCTTTGGTATTTTTTAATTTGCTGTTAGTTTAAGATGTTTCGTTATAAACCACTTATTTTGTTTAAATGTAAGCAGTATAGAAATTATCCTAATAAAACACCTAAGGATAAGGAATCTAGAATTTCTTCTGTTTCGAATAGCTGTCTGAAATCACTTGGAAAGTCATCAACTATAGGAAAGAAAAAAAGTGATGATGAAATAAAAGTCATCTGACCCTGTTCTGTACAGAACAATGAAGGCTAACTCTAAGCATTTAAAAGGGGGAAAGAGGGGTAAAAATTATCAGATATAGACTCTTCTTTCCCATCTCCCATGAATGGGAAGCAGTGTAAGAGTTGGGAGGCTGAGATGGTCCAGTAAAGATTAGATCCTATTGCTTCCCATCTGGGGGCGTGACTGTCTTGAATTAATTCATAATGGCTCAGATTAAGCCAAGATATTTCCCAATTTGGTGAGGGGCATCACTCAGCTTAACCAAGCCAATATTATTCAACCCTGGGGGGGCTTATATTTTAACTTCCTTTGCTACTGAATTCAGAACTGCAGCACCCAAAATGAGGTTTAAAACATTCCAGTTTTCATGCTGTGGTGTAATCTGCAATCATGTGACATAAGAGAAAACTTGTGCATTACAATTGCTACAAGCCTTTTAAATAGAGACCATATCCCAGTCTGCATCTGTTTTGGCACTGCTTTTTGAGATGTTTTAAAATATTTTAGAAAGATATTTTAAGATGTTTTATTTTTAAGTTTTTGTAGTGTTTTGTCCCTTATTTGTTGACCTGGGCTCCTTCTGGGAGGAAGGAATTTAATTAATAATGATAGCAGAAAAATCATGAAGTGATTCACCAAGACCCAGTAATTTTCAAGTGCTCTATGGAGGAAAAAACATTTGGGAATCACTGATTTAGATGCATGGGTGTCCACAGGTTAGGGTTGTCAAGCTCAGGGCCTGAGAATGATTCTGTATCTTTAAGAGAAGAGAAAATTCAGCCAAGTGCAGGTTTCTTTGCAACACTGTAATGGGAAAAACCACAAGGTAAAATTCTTCCTTCCCCCTGCACAACTTTTAAAGATACGGACATCTCCTTGGAGGCTGGGCCTGGCAACCAAGAGGTCTTCTGTATCTTTAAAAGTTGTGCAGGGGAAGGGAGAATTCCACCTTGTGGTTTTTCCCATTACAGTGTTGCAAGAACACCTGCACTTGGCTGAATTTTTTCTTCTCTTAAAGATACAGAATCATTCTCAGGCCCTGAGCCTGGCAACCCTATCACAGTGGGGTAAGGGGAGCTGTCCTCTTCCCAATGAATCATCATCTCCAGATTGCCAGCTTTCACTTTAAAGAAAAGAATACATTTCTAGCATTTGTAGAACCTAAGATATGAGACAAAATGTACAGGCACATTCTTCTCGTGTGTGTGTGTGTGTGTGAGAGAGAGAGAGAGAGAGAGAGAGAGAAAGAGAGAGAGAGATTAGCCTGGTCTTGTCTTTCAGTGTTTACTTTGCCCTCCCCTCCTGAAAAAAAATCCCCTGGATGCCCATGTTCAAATAATGAACATACATCTCCAAGATCTGTAGTTGCTCAATCATCACAGTGGTTTAACAGTCAATCTCTCTTCCCACTATTATTCCACTTTAAACAGTCATTGCTCCTCCCAAAGGATCGTGGGAACTGTAGTTTGTTAAGGGTTCTGAAAATTGTTACGAGACCTCTATTCCCCTCACAGAGCTACAGATCCTGGAGTTCCCTGGGAAGAGGGATAGATTGTTAAGCCATTCAGGGAACTGTAGCTCTGTGAGGGGAATAGGGGTCCCCCCAAAATACTAAGAACCCATAATAAACTACAGTTCCCATGATCCTTTGTGGGAAGCCATGACTGTGAAAATGGTTTAATTCTGCTCTAAATGTGTGGTACAGATGGGGACTAGAACTCAGGCCCAAAAAGGATTAGCCTATGAATGGCAAATAGCATATTGTGGCACCACCCGTGTGGTGAGTGGTACAGGTAGATTTGGGGTCCCATTTTGAGACAGACGAACTGTCAGATTCGCTTCTCTTCATTTCTCATTTTTCCAATCCTAAATTTGGTTCTCCACATATCTGCAGCAGAGTTATTTTTTTAAAAAAAATAAATCCTCATGAATATTCATCAGCATTTCAATGCAAATGCACATTTTCCTATACAGGTTTGAGTAATGTATACATTTTTGAAAGCAATTTCCCCTAATATAATGCGTGTATATATATATATATATATATATGAGAACTTCATCACGAAATTCAGAGAAGTCTCATCGCCAGTCAGGTTTCCCAGCATTAAACACAGAATTGACGATCAAGAAAGCAGGACTCCCGTCCCCTTTTCCTCTATACATACACGACCCCGGAAAGCAGTTTACAAGCACATTGATTGAATGAATAAATGAATACTGGTTGGTATTCAACCATAATATTAAATCATGCTATTTGAATATGCTGTTCACAATTAGCGTTTGTCACATATATGCTTTGCAGTTAAACATGGGTAATTTTTCTACCTGAGTTTTAAAAATAAAGTAGGAATTGTTGTTAGGGACTGTTTGGGGCAAGAATACTTTTAGGAACGTCAGTGAACTTCCATGGTATCCAATCCAAAGAGTGGTGCCCCACCCTCTTCCACAATATTGCAGTGGATTTCAGGAGACCCGCCTATCGGATCACGCACTGCAGCCAGTTGGAGCAGCAAAATGTTTTCTCCTGGCCCTGTAGGTTCAGGCATTGTTGGACCATCACTCCCAGCCAGCACGGCCAATGGTCAGCGCTGATAGGAGTTGTAGTCCAACAAAACCTGGAGGGTGAAAGCTTCCTCATCCCTGCTGTAGATCATTGCCTACTCTGCAACAGAATGAGTTGCTCTCTTTTAAAAAGAGTATTTCAGACAATACTAAATTCAAATTCTCATTTCATGTGTTAGTAAAATAATAATACCGATTTTCATTTCCCCCCTATATACCATACCATTATCCACTCGCAGGGGCCTGCAGCCATATTTTTGCGAACAGAGAATCCACAGGCCAGCATTAAAAACACCTGAATCAGTAGTAGCTATTGTCCAGCCATAAGATACCTGACATAACATGAGCAGCATGATATTAATGAGGGAAATGAAACAACCTATGGCCCTGTAGAGATTCATTGGGTCCAGTGATGGGATCAGCTTTCCCTTTATTTCCTTTTAACCCAATCCTTGCTTCGCCTTAACGCCACCCTAAAACAACAGAGAGGGGTGGCAGGAAGTTTCGGAGCAGGAAAGACATCAGGTGAATATTCATATCCAGTCGTTGCCAAGTGTCACCGCCTTCATTCTAGAACTCCAACTGCCACGGAACTTGGAACAGAATTAAAGGCAAGGGCGAAGAGGAGGTCATTGCAAAACCATTGGAGCATATTTTTCAAGGGATTTGCTGTTTTCACTCAAAAGTCCCATTAAATTACAGCGCAATCCTAACCATGTCTACTCAAAAGTACCTATACAGCTCTTCCATTCAGAGAGAATGAGTGTGTGAGAGTTTGCTAGTGAACATGCTGTTGACTTAACTGCTTCCTTTATAGCAGGGATGGGGAATCTTTTGTAACCTGAGGGACACGTTCTTCCATGGGCAAACATGGGTGAGTGGGGCAAAGGTAGGCAATACAATGGATGTGACTCTTGCCTTTGTATAACTGGGTACTTTCCAGCTTACACACACACCCCATCCAGGCAAGCTAAAGGCATTATCACAGTTCAATGACACATTCTAGCCAGCGGAATGCTCTAAAGGACAACACAGAACAGGACAGTAAGAGGTGTGGCCTAGGCCACATCCACACCAGACATTTATTCCACTTTAATCAGTCATGGCTTCTGGCTTTCTTCAAAGAATCCTGGGAAGTGTAGTTTGTGAAGGGTGCTGACAGTTGCCAGGAGATGCCCTATTCCCCTCACAGAACTGCAATCCCCAGAATTCTCTGGGAAGAGGGGCTGACTGTTAAACTGTAAGATTGACCAAATCTATTTTTACCCTAGATTTCCTATTTCATCAAACACATCCTTAAATATGAGACTGACACCATCTCTGTTATCTTTTCGGCGCCTATTGAAGACTTTCCTCTTTCAACAAGCCTTTTGAGACCTATCCCAGTCTGCATCTGTGTTGGAATTGCTTTTTAATATTTTCTTAAACTTTCTTTTTTAAAAATGTTTTTAATCTTAGAAGATGTTTTCATAGCTTTTTTTAAGTAACATTTTTGAAGGTGTTTTGTTTTAATGTCTTAAAGTTTGTTTTTATGATGTTTTAATGTTTTTAGTGCTTTTGTTTGACTCCCTGGGCTCCTTGCTGGGAGGAAGGGCAAGATATAAATCAAATAATAATAATAATAATAATAATAATAATAATAATAATAGGCAACATGGAGCACAAATGTTGATATCCAGCTTCTTTTAAAAAGAAAAAACTTAGTGCTTGTTGTTTGTGTCTGTGTGTTTCATAAATATCCTCTGGTTTTAAAACACAGAATGTGGTTTTGTGACTTTGAGTGGATCTCTGCATGCATGACTTCAGGGAAGACTACCAGAAAGGGTTGCCAGGTTCAGGGCCTGAGACTGACTGATCCTGGCAACCATTCATCCTTCCAAATGTGTGCTTCTCTGAATATTGCAATGCAGTTCTGTACAAATAATGAGTACAAAAATGCATATATTAGGGTAAATTGTGCATATAAAGGCTTGTATTGGTAAAAAATAACATCCAAAACACATTATATTAGGGGAAATTGCTTTGCAAAAATCCAGGGCCCCATTCAGTTGGGGAGGGGGCTGTACTCAGCCCTAGTATTTAGACTTCTTTAAAAATGTGAAATGCTTTGAGCAGAGATGTTTTTGTAGAAAATCAACTATGACTATTGTCACCACTGCCTCCTCTTTCCCTGTTATATCCAGAGAGACCCATCCGCTCACCTGCCAGTAATGGGATTGTTTTAGAGGACACTGGTATGTGAGGGTCAATAGAGAGGAGCTGAGGTCACCCATTATAATGGAGAGGCCCATGGACATGAGGGACATGCTAAGGGTTCACACAAAACTGGAGCTGCTGGCAGAATTTAGACATGACCACTAACGTCTAAGCATATCTGCATTTAAAGTAAACCCTGTTGTTCTTAGTGGGTGAGCCCAGAATTGCAGCTTTCAGCTGCTATCTTGAATTCCAGCACACTAGTCACCATTCCAGGGCCAATTCAAGGTGCTCACATGACTGTTTAAAACCCAAAACAACTTAAGCCCCAAATATCTGAAAAACCGTCTCCATCCTTATCAAGGGTTGTAGCCAACCAAGTCAGACTAGACGCATTGAAATCAATACACTAAAGTTAGTCATGTCTAATAACATCTGTGGGTGTACTCTGAGTAGGAGTAGCATTGAATCCCACCTTAAATCTGCAGAGCGGACTCTCTTGGTAGATGTGGCACTCTCCAACATGTGGAGAATGGCAGCCCAGAAGAGGGCTAAATTGTGGAACTCCCTCCTCACAGAGGGGTGTCTACTCACACCATCATTATTCAGCTTCCGCCATCTGCTGAAGACACACCTCTTTACCCTGGCCTTTGACGGTTAAGGTATTTTGCCTTGTGGGACTAGGGATGGGTGAGAAATTTCAGGGGTGGGGTGGGGGAGTTCGAGCTGGCCTGCTGGCCAGAGAAGGTTCCCCACCCCTGTATCAGAGTTTTACGGCAGCATGCGTATTGCCAACATAACTGAGGCTGCATACACACCATATATTTGATAGATCTGAAACACATTTAACGCATATTTCCCACCCCTAAAAGAATCCTGGATACTATACTTTGTTAAGGGTGCTGGAACTGTAGCTCTGTGAAGGGTAAACTACAGTTCCCAGGATTGTTGGAATGAAAAACATGTGCTTTAAATGTATGGTGTGTATACGCAGCCTGAGTTCAAACAGTTTGACTGCAGGGTGTATAGCACCTGGATTTACTAATATACATACAGCTTTCAGGCCGTTGTGATGCCCTGTCCACTTGTTTCGCCACTCCCACACACACAAACATGCATTTGATGGGCACCAGGTGAGCCTGTTGGCCTCACCTCCACCTGCACACCCCTGTCTCTGTTCCTGCCGCCCCTCACATGTTGGAGGTTGAAGTTCTCTGCAGCATGGAACTGGCTCTACTTGGCAAGGCTGCCTACCTGCAATGGCAACTACCTGTGCACTGCTCAGTGTGGCCAACAGTGACAACCTGTCTCAGTCTGGCGTTAATAGCTATCGTTATCTCATTGACCTCATTTATGAAACTGTGTTCCAAGTTGACAAATGCCACTATTCCCTTCGGTCCTGATATTCATCATTAGACAAATAAATGATGTTGGTAAATGCTCAGCACATGGAATTCTCTGCTCTGGTCAGAATGAATCAGGAATCTCTCCAGGTCACCTCTCTCTCCAGCCCTGGTTTGCCCCCTCCTTTTTGCCTGGCTGGAGAGAGAGAGAGAGAGAGAGAGAGAGAGAGAGTAGAAACAGCTCCACTGTACAAAGGTAAAATTAACATTTGTTGCTCCACCCACTTTTGCCTCTAGCCCAGCCCATTGCTGGCATGCATGTGGCTCCCAGAACATTGCCCAGAAAGTAATGAGGCCCTCCAGCCCAAAAAGGTTTCCCATCCCCGATCTAGAAGAAAGTGCTGGGAGATGTCATCTGAGAGTTTTGAGTCGGTTTGCATCCATATCCCAATGACCCCTTGCTCCACCTCTCCTCTTCATCCAATCCAGGCACAGAAACTGACTGCTTGCAGTCATAAATGGACCGGATGATGGTGAAGAAAGTGAAGCTCCATCTAGATAAGACTGAGGTGCCCTTGATTAATGACTTCCCAAAGCAAGGGAATGGTATTCTTCCAACTTCCTCTTGACAGGGCTGTTCCTCTTTAAGGAGCAGTGTTGCAGCTTAGGGGTGCCTTGCGTCAATCGTAGCTCTGGGGTGGTGCATAGTTGCCACCTATAACTTCTCATGCCTTTCCCCAACATCAGTCAGACTACTGCATAGGAACATAAGAAGCTCTCTTATACTGACTCAGATTGCTGGTCCATCTAGCTCAGACGTGTCTACTCTGACTGGCACTGGGTCTCCAGGGTTCCACAGAGAGGACATCTCTGGCCCTACCTAGAGATGCCAGGGATTGAACCTGGTGCCTTCTGCATGCAAACCAGAGGCTCTACCCTGAGCCACAGGCATTCCCCCTAAGCAACTGAATCAATCTCTTCCTGGAGAGAGATGACCTGGCAACAGCTGGTTTCTAGTAACGTTGAGGTGAAACAACTGTAATGTGTGTGTGTGATTGTGTGGTAACCTTTGAAAAGTGTCAAAAACTTCAAGAGGTGTAAAACACAGCAGCCAGTTTATTAACTGACAGGGCTGGTTCCAGGTCTTTGGGGGACCCTCCAGCAGGATGCTCCCAATAAGCCCCGCTCTTTCTTCCTGCAATTTCCTATTTGTTTCCCTCCAGAAAGAGAGAAAAGCAAATGAGCTGGCATGCAATGGTGTCTTCTGTTATTTGTGTTCACTCTCTTTGCTTTCTGGGCCAGAGAGACATGGTGGCAATGGCAAAAGGAGCTGAAACAGGACTAGTCGGGCTGTAGTAAACAAGAGTGGGGCCCAGCTGGGGAATGGGCCTTGGCATGTGCCTGAAAATGCCAGTGCCTGACACCAGCACACTTAACTAGAGGTGTACTGTACAGGGTGGTGGGTAGAAATAATGAATCAACCAATCTATCAAGACTCATTTCATAAGGTTTTATCAATGAAAGCATGTGCATCAATGATATGGGGTGGGAAGATGTGAAGGAACTGAAGGTCAGGTGCCCATGCACTATGTGTTGTGCAAAGTTCAGATATATATATATCTGGGATTTGCAAAGTTCAAAGATATATATATTTGGTACTGGTTGGGTGGAAAGTGTGGGGGCCAATTGTAAGTGGAACCAGAGTCTATAATGGGAAGAGCCAGAGCCAATGACAGGCAGAGCCAACTAATTCTAGTTTTGTCCCCATTCCCTTCCTTGATGAGTTCTCCAAGGGCAAAACGGATACTAAAGAGGAGGAAGCAGACAGCCAGGGCCACCTCCCTGGGCTGGTTGTAAGTAAAGCAGGCAGGGAAGGGCTGAAGGTAGACTAAGCTTGGTGGGGTAGTGCCCCATTCACCCAGATGGACCAGTCTCCAGTGATTCCTAGTCCGTCTGCAAGAGCTCAGGCTCCATCTCATTCCTTCCCATCCATTTCAGAGGAGTTCCTGCTAGGTTTCTGATGAAGTTTGCCAATGATGTCATGAAGCTTCTTCTCTTTTGTGGAATATCTCATTAACCATTGCTATTGTAGCTGTGGACAAGAGAGAACAGGAAAGTGTATCAGCACCTCACAGACCTGTTTGCTGGAGACAACCCTTCAATGCGGCATGCAAATAGTGCCCATGATCCCCAACCTGAATTCAGCAAAGTTCTGGCAGCTGGTTGAAAACTTCACTCAAACGCCTTTCTGTCCTGGTTCAGTGATGGTTCATTAAGGCAATGGTCAGTAGGCTTATCTACCCTAAGGGAGGGCAAAGGAAGACTGGGATCTACTGGTGGACTTCCAAAGGACCTGCACTAGATCAGCAAGTTTTCTTGCAACAACAAGATGACATTAGGCAGCAGAAATGAAGAATGCTAATCAAGAGTGGGACTTCCGTAGGAAAGGACTGAGCTCGGTTCAGTGCTGACACTAAAAACAAATTCCTGGGTTCACAATGTGCTGTGAGATACCCTTCTCTTTGGTTCTAACTCTCTGGCTACAGACCAGGGTTGCCAGGTTCTTGGCCTGAGACTGATCCTGTATCTTTAGGAGAACAGAAAGTCAGCCAAGTGCAGGTGTTCTTGCAACACTGTAATGGGAAAAACCACAAGGTGGAATTCTCCCTTCCCCCTGCACAACTTTTAAAGATACAGAAGACCTCTTGGTTGCCAGGCCCAGAGTTGCAAGAACACCTGCACTTGGCTGACTTTCTCTTCTCCTAAAGATACAGGATCAGTCTCAGGCCGTGAACCTGGCAACCCCACTACAGACACATTAGCTGCTTCAGAAGTAGTCAGACCGTTTTCTCTGCCTTCTGTTTAAAACATGTTTAAAATGCATTTGCCCATGGCTGGACACATCTCCCTTCCCCGCTGCTGATCTCAGATCACTTAGGACCACCCACAGCAAAGTGTTGAGGCAATCATTGTCTCTGCCCAACCTACAGCAAAGCATTTTCATTAGGCACATCACTGAGTGGCAGCGAGTTGATCTACCAAACAGTTTTGATTTCAGCTTCAAGCTGATTTCCTGGAGAAACACACTTGAGGTGCATTTCCCTGCGGCTTGGAGTTACAAGGGGCAGAGTTTGACTAGTATCATGTGTCTCTGACTTCAGAAAACAGAAATGGATATGCCAGCACAACTGCAAGTGTGTCTCTGCCCTATGTCTTTTGCACATCACTCAGGCCCCATCTGCACTATACATTTAAAGCAGTATAATACCATTATAAAAATCATGGCTTTCCCCAAAGACCCTGGGAACTGTATTTTTTTTAGGGTGCTGAGAGTTGTTAGTATAGCCCTATCCCCCTCACAGAGCTACAGTTTCCAGAGTTCCCTGAGAAGAGGCACTGACTGTTAAGCCACTCCAGGAATTGCAGCTCTGTGAGGGGAATGGGGACCTGGCTTCCTTCTCACACTGCAGAGTGTCTCTAGTAACTCCATATTACAACCAACCAAGAGAACCAAGATTGCTTATAGCAGAACTAGCCAATGTGGTGCCCTTCAGATGGTTTGGACTGCAACTCTCATCAGCCCCAGCCAGCATCCCCAGTGGTCAGGGATGATGGGAGTTGTAGCCCACAACATATTGTTGTGTGCATCCCAATCCTCAAGTGTTAAGAGACCTCCAGAGGTTCCAGCATTTACCCAGAGTTCTGTTTCTTTGGAATGATACTGGATACTGTGGTGTCTTTAGGATATATGGTTTTATTTACACATATATGCAACCTAAGCACAAGATGGAAGGGTTCTCAGCATCAACAGTCCAACAGATCTTGCTTCCCCATTACGCTTCCAGGGAGGTGTCCCAAAGGCATGGCCTTGGATTCAGCACAGAGAGCAAGACTGTCTCTCTTTCCCACTCCCACGTCAAATTCACTCACACACAGGCTACCTCCTGGCCCCAGGATGGGTGGGGAGGCCTACCCTTCTTAGAAGAGCATCATTTGCCAGATGTTCCTATGGCAGCACATCTCCTCTTGACCAATCTTTAGACATGTTAAACCAGGTACTTAACAGGTCCATCCAGGGCTGGTTCTAAAGGGCAGCCAGGTTGGGCACTGGCCTGAGGGCCCCAGAGCTACAGGAGCCCCTGAGGGGCCCCTGAGGGGCCCTCCTCTCCCTTTCCACGATCCGTACCCCCCCACGCCCCCACTTACCTGTCAGCTGGCTTTTTAGCATTGCCCTTAATGAAGATGGTGGCCGCTGCTTCCCTAATGTACTGAAGCCGCTGCCACCATCTTAGTTGATGGCAGAGATGTGTGTGCATAGCACGCACGTGTGCCATCAACAAAGATGGCGGCGGAGGCTTCATTCCCCTTAGGAAAACCGCGGCTGCCATCTTCATTAAGGGCAATGGTAAAGATTAGACAGGCAGGGGGGCCATGGAGGGTGAGCGGGGGGGGGGAGCTGCGCGCACACGTGTGTATGCACACACCCACCCACCCACCCACCGGGAGGCCAGGGCAAGCTGAAGCCCAAGGGCCCCTGCATGCCTGGAGCCGGCCCTGGGTCCATCAACTTAACAAAGACACTGTGACCAGTTCAGTGGATTCCTTTACTGCAGACTCCATCTATACAGACACAGAATTTCAGGCTTGGAGGACTGTACCCAAAGTCATCATCCATACCCACCACCACCCCAATCCTATAACTGTATGAAGGATGCCACACTGGTTTATAGTGATCAAACACTCCAGGAAATGCAAGGAGATGCAATCCTGAAAGAAGCTGCTCTTGTTATCAAAATGGATGCAAGCCTAAGGACTGCTTGGAATATTTCTGCCTCTTTTTCACTCACCTGCAGCAAGGGAAAGGGGAAAGCAGCACCAGGCCAAGAAAAAGGACCAGCCATGGAACGCTAGAGGAAAATTGCGAGTGTATCTCCCTGTGTACACGCTCATGCCAATCATTGTACCCATCACTAGAAAGGAGCAAGTGGAAATGTATTAATAGTGACTCCTACCAGAGCTGGCCAGCAGGCACATTCTTACCTACCAGAGCCCCATGGCCCTGTTGAGCCAAAAGTGGCAGAAACGTTGGGTAGAAATATTTATTTTAAATTATTTATTTAACAGGCTTTGTATACAAGTGCCACCTCATGCGTGTTCCACACTTGTAAGGAACCAATGTTTTGGTGTGGCAGCTCCACACCTCTGGAACTCTTCTCCCATTGACATGAGTCAGGCACTTTCCCTGTATGCTTTTCAGCACCTGTTAAAAATGTTGCTGATGGGTATTTTAATTTGCAATATTAGCTTAAAATGGATCTTTTTAACTGCTGATTTTATTCATTTTACTTTTTTGTACACTTATTTTTAACATTGATTTTTACCATTTGAATGTGTATTCTATGTTCTTTGTAAACTGCTTAAAGATTTTATTTACTGTTAAGCAGAATACAAATTCTGTGAAACAAACACACCGTTTCATCGTAGAAACCTTGAAGCGGTCAACATGAAATATAAAATACACACTAAAATTATTGATAAAAGTCAGAAGTTAAAAGCAACTTGACCTAAAAATGTCTATAATGAATGAATGAATGAATGAATGAATGAAAGAAAGAAAGAAAGAAAGAAAGAAAGAAAGAAAGAAAGAAAGAAAGAAAGAAAGAAAGAAAGAAAGGAAGAAAGAAAGAAAGAAAGAAAGAAAGAAAGAAAGAAAGAAAGGAAGAAAGAAAGAAAGAAAGAAAGAAAGGAAGGAAGAAAGAAAGAAAGAAAGAAAGAATATAAAGGTCCAAGAAATCCTATTGCAATGGTTCCTAAACCTTCCTCCCCTCCAGATCACTTGAAAATTGCTGAGGCTCTTGTTGGACCACTTAATGATTTTTCTGCCTGTTGTAGCAATTATAATGCGCTGTGCTAGATGCTTATTATTTTAATTGTATTTGTATTGCTGCTTTTATTTCTTACATGTTGATTTTGTTGTATGGCCATTTGAAGTCCACAGGGCTGGCATTTTTGCTACTTAAAGAACTGTATTGGAGGAACTGGAAGAGGTTGCACCATGCTAGAGTTGGGGAGAGGGGATATTCTGTGTCTGTGATACCTGATAGTAAACCTGCATTGCGCACAAATCTGTGCATCAGCTCCTTCTTTCCGCATATCTGTACGAGCAATGAAAGAATATTGCACGTAAATCCAGCCACTGCCCCCAAACTTAGGAATCCTAAAACAAACACATTATACACTGCAAAAGAGAAAAAAAGCGTTATTTGGTAACACTGAAAAAGGCTTCTTGCCTTCTACCACTGCCTTCTATGTAGGGATGGGGGAGAAATGGTGGGGTTAGGGATGTAAGAAAGCATCCATTTCTGTTCCAGCCCATGTTCGTCACAGGCAGCGCTGTTTACATTCTGCTGCACTTCAGCTGCTGGAAGAAACATGATTCACCTTGTCGACTGTGGAGGAATTTTACATAATTAACTACATAACTAATAGGCACCTGTTTGGCCCTTGTGAGATCGGGATGCTGGGCTAGATAGGCCATTGGCCTGATCCAGCAGGCTCTTCATAGGTTCTTAGGTTCAATGCAACATGAAGGGGGGGGATACACATCATTTGCAGAGTGAAAACAAGAACAAATTCGTATTCAGTGGACTGGTTTTCATTCTGGACATGGAACAAATAAGCAAACATCGGCAATGTCCATCCCCATTTCCATCTGAAATCTCTGACCTCCCTAGTTGGTATCAGGATCCAGGGTCCTGGTAATGAGGGAGATGATGGCAACAGCAGCTGCTGTACCTGTCTCATGCCCAGCCCTTTACAAGGTAGCAGCAACTGGGCTTTTTGTTGTTCTCTGTGGCTGTGGCCCTCTTCCCCTCCATATTCTTCAGGAATGAGGCATTTAAAAAAAGGAAGTCTGTTGTTTGTTTGTTTATTAAATTTATATCCCGCCCTTCCTGCCAGAAGAGATCTAGGGCGGCAAACAAAAACACTAAAAGTACTTTAAAACATCTTAAAAACAGAAGACTTTAAAACATATTAAAACAAAACATCTTAAAAACATATTTTTTAAAAAAACAACTTTAAAAACATCTTTAAAAGCAGTTCCAACACAGACGCAGGCTAGGATAAGGTCTGTACTTAAAAGGCTTGTTGAAAGAGAAAGGTCTTCAGTAGGAGCCAAAAAGATAACAGAGATGGTGCATGTCTAATATTTAAGGGGAGGGAATTCCAAAGGGTAAATGCCATAACACTGAAAATCCACTTAATATGTCCTTCTTTGTGTGTCCCCTCTGAGTGAGGTGCTTGGGTGGTGAGAGGTTCCCCATGCTTCATTTACCTCGATGTTCCCCAATCTGGTGCCCTCCAGACATTGTTGGACTATAACGCCCACCATTTCTCACCACTGACTCTGGTGGCTGGTGGCTGATGGGAGTTGGAGTCCAAAACATACGGAAGGCACTGGGTTGTGAAAGGTTTCTCTAGGTATAACTCTGGATGGGGGCAGTAAGATTAGGCACTACTTTCTATTCAGGCCTGAGAGGAGGGCTAGCAAGTAGAGTTGCCAACTCCCAAGGCAGAAACTGGTTTTGCCTCCTTCTATGGCTTTGAAAGAAGCTTGATGTGCAAGAATTTGTACAGGGATGGGGAACCTGTGGCCCTCCAGGTGTCAATGGACTCCAACTCTCATAATCACTGACCATTGGCCATGCTGGCTGGGGTTGATGGGAATTGGAGTCCAACAACAACTGCAGGGCCACAGGTTCCCCACACCTGAATTATCAAGCAATGTTTTGTCACAGCATGCAGATAAGCATTCATGCCTGCCAGTACCTGTAGATCCAGTTGCTGTCAAAAGCACAGGATCAATGGTCAGTAAAACCTCAGGAGCTTAGCGTACTAATCACCAAAGTCCCACTCACCCCAATCTCGTTGCAAGGATTCACATTTCGACAGTAGACAGAACTTCTGCAGTCCTTCATAGTAATTGCCCCAAACAGTGGGCCGAACGATCCAGTTATTGGTGCACATGGCAGTGAGGAGCAGCGTGGAACTGAGCAGAGAGAGGCCCAGACTGATGACAGTGAGAAGGACCCGCTGCATTGCCAGAAGTCTCTACCTGAATCTTCAGGAAGCTGAGCTGGGATCTTGAGCAAAGCTCTTTGTTATGATCATGCAGGAATGCCCAGGGACAAATAATGTTCAGACAGATGCAAAGGTATTATTAAAGAGTGGCCCTGGGAAGCAAGCCACCATTATCTGGGTGCAAAGTGCAAGGTTTTCATTAACCAGGTTAAGGAGCAATGGCACAGTGGGTGAGCAATGGAAAGTTCTGCATGATGTCAGAATCAGGCCTCTAGTGGGTGGCACCTTACCCTTTGGAATTCCCTCCCATTAAACATCAGACACCTTCTCTATTTTCTTTTCAGTTCCTGCTAAAGATGTTCCTTTTTCAACAAGCCTTCTAAGTGTAGATCTTTAGTCTCATTGGTACCTGTATTGGATTTGAATTGGTTTCATGTATGGGCAGTTGTTGTTTTAAACTGTTTATATATATATATATAAGGTTGTATCCAATGTAGGGATGAGAAATTTGATTCAGTTCACATGTCAAGCCAAATCTATCAAATGAGCACTTTCTGAAACAATATGTGAACTGAAAAACAGCCATCCTTCGAAATTCGCACTTATCCAAATTTTGCAGTGCAGTTGTCCAACCAAAAAATGTTTACAAAAATCTATATGTTAGGGGAAAGGGTGCATAAAAATGAACATGAGTGAAAATAACAGAAAAATGCATTATATGATGAGAAATTGCTTGCAAAAGTGTGTACATGAGTCAAAACTGCCTACTAAATTGTGTTCATAAGGAGAAATTCACATTAAAATGCAGAATTTTCACGAGGATTTTTTTTTAAAAAATGCAAATTGCTGCAGAAATGTGGAGCACTGAATTTAAGACTGGAAAAATGAGAAGCTGAGGGAACGAAAACTGACAGATCTTTCCACCTCTAACCTGGACTCTGAAACATACACGTTGTTTCCAAGCAGTATTAGTTGCTGCGTCATCACCTCAAGGACTCAGGAGCGTGCTAGGCTTGAAAGAAATGCTGAGATGTTGTATATTGTGAGCAACCAGTCTGCTTATTTTTTTTTGCCCTGGATCTTCCAGAGATTCTCTTAACAAATACCTTCTTCTTTGGACGCATCATGAGAAGACATGATTCACTAGAAAAGGCAATAATGGTTTGCAACAAAATGCTATTGGAGGTTGCTGATTCATAGGGTCGCCACAAGTCGTAATCGGCTTGAAGGCACGTAACAATAACAAAAGTAGACACTGTCATGTCTGAAATGGTTTCCTCTCTTTCCAGCTTCACTCTGAATGTTTTGACTTTTTAAATGCAGAACAAAAAAAAGGGTAAGAGACAGACCTCTTGCAAACAACAGAAAATAACCCCAGTGGGAGGGGGAAAAGTCCATTATAAATGTGCAAGAGTAATATATAACTGAAAGAAGTCCCAAGAGTGAGAAACAATAATGGTTGATAACACAGAATTATTCTTTTATTACTGAAAAAAACACAATGTTACAAAATAATTGTATATTCACAGAATGCTGATTATGCATTTGTGAGAAATTGATCTTCTGGTGGGGGATCACCTACGCTCTGAAACTCCTTGCCTGTTGATATCAGGTAGCTGCCTTCCTTGTACTGTTTTCGATGCCTACCAAAAACGTTTTTGTTTATGGAAGCCTACTCAGATGTGCAATTACATTATGTTTATTTCTTGATAAAAATGTTGATTTTATCTATATTTTGATCATTTTATTTTGTCTGCTGTTTTAATTGCTTTTTAATGAATAATTTATACTATTTTCTGTAAACTGCTTAAAGATTTTTTAAAATTGTCGTTCAGGGGCATATAGGCATTGTGCTTAATAAATAAATAATGATAACTGTTGTTCCATTGGTGTGGAAATTGTGATTGTTTCTTCCTACGTGAACTTTGGATGATTATACTCTTCATGTTTGTATTAATAATAGACAAATTATGAAGAGGATTAAGTTGAAAAAGATTTTTGCCAGCTACCTGTCACCATTGTCCACGACTGAAGCAAGGAACAATATTAATTATGTGCATAGTTATTCTGCCGCATTACTGTTTTTTTCAATGAAACATTGCATTTTATGCCTTTGTTGTTGTTCTGTCCTTTTATTTCACTTATATTTTTGAATATTTGTACATGCCTTTTTTAAAAAAGATCAGTTCTTACAAAACTACTGACAGGTGCCCAGTTGGACCAGGGTCTCATCAAGATGCCCTTGTTTACACAGGCATTCCCTTGATTTCTCAGTGTGACTCTCCTATTTTAATTGCTGTGTTGCTTTAATGAAATCATTTTATTGTGTATTTTAATGACGGATGCTTATATGTTAAAGGTTTAATGGGATTGTTTTATTGTGTATTACATATTTATGTTTTAAGGTTTGTGTAATAGGTTCTTTGCAAATCGCTTAGAATCCTATTTTGGCAATCATCGCTATATAAAGAAATAAAATGGAATCAGTTTCTCTTCCAATCTGGGTCACTTTTGCAAATGTTCATTTGTACGTCTGTGCCATCTGGTTTCCGGACTGATCTGTGACTTTGGGCAGGGGGGTTGCCTCTTATCTTACTTAAAAGGAGTGTTTCCTTTTACTGTTGTTGTACCCTTTTAACACAGAAAAAACCAAAAGTATTGCAAGGCTCTCTCAGCATCATCTCACCAGCTATGGCCCTACCTTAGAAGCTGGGCTGTAGCTCAGTGGGAGAACATCTGCTTTGCGTGCAGAAGGTCCGAGGTTCAATCCCTGGCATCTCCAGGTAGGATTGGGAATATCCCTAGTTTGAAACCCTGGAGAGCCTCTGCCAGTCAGTGTAGACAATACTGAGCTCGATAGACCAATGGTTCCTATGTTCCTATGTACGCTCACTGGTGCGGTTTGCGGGAGACACTACAACATGTCACACTGCATCACTCTCGAAGTATTCCAGAAAGGATGAGTGGCAGGAAGCTGTGCAAGGCTGTTTCCACAGCTTCCTGCCAGAAAGATCCAGCAAGGTAAGCAGCAACCCCCTCCCAACATTTTTGGAGAATTTTCCCTCCCCCCCCACCCCCCACCCCACCTCCAGAAAGCTGTGATCAAAAATTGGGAAAGCATTTTTACAGGGGGAAATGTTTGAGGAAGCTTGGAAGGAAAGTTCAGCCCATTGTTTTATTGTTGGTGTTGGAGTTATATTACAAACTATCTTAAGTCGTTTCTATAGAAAGCTGGGATATATCTCCTTGTTTTTGTTGTAAACTGCCCTGTGGTACATGCAAAGAGTGGTATATAAAGTGAATGAATGAATGGATGTTCTGGATTATATCCAATGTCCTTCTAAGAGCAGATCCATTAAAATTAATGGATATTACTAACTTAGGTTCATTAATTTCAATAGGTAGACTCTATGTAGAACTAGCATGGGATACAACCCTACATTTTTTAATGCTTATTACCCTGTAAGCCATCTTGGGCCTCCGTTAGAAAATGTGGAGTAGAAAGATCTTCAATGAAATAAATCCACCATTTATTTTTCAGAGTGTTTCATCAATGCAAACTTGTACAGTGGTAATGCAGAAGCAAGAGAAGACACAAATGATCTAAAGTGGCTGAATATGCATATACATTCTTCTCTGTAACGCTCCCAGCGCCTCAATCTCACTTTGGAAACAATACCAAGTAACTTAGAACTTCAAAATCTGTGGAGAAATTCAGATGTGGAGAATGTGGGAAGCATTTGCAGTCCATGAGATCAGGTTCTCTATCATGTTCCTTCTCATCCATTTCAAAATAGTTCCTGCTAGGTTTCTGATGGAGTTTACCCCAAGGCTCACTCTCCTTCTTCACTTTTGTGTAATACCTGGTATAACGTTGTCACAATTGCTGGGAGGAGAGAAAGAGAGAATGAATGCATGAAATGTAGCAGAATTTCAGGGACCTGCTGGAGATTAGAGCCTATCCCAAAATATAGGAAAGCATTTACACCAGTGGTAGGGGACCTCCAGCCCACAAGCCAAATTTGGCCCAGCGCTGGCCCCAGTTTTATCCACAAGTCTGTTTTCACCAGACTGAAACCTCCCTGCCCTACACTGGATATTTCATGCAACATCAGGAGTGTAGCAGGTACAGACATGGCTGGATCCACTGATGGGAAGTGATTTCAATCTTGCTGGATAGGCTATGTGACTGAGTTCCCCATGGGGAACCTGATTGCACAGCCAATCCCTGCAGGAAGCAGGACTGAAATCACCCCCTATCAGCTGATAGGAAGTCATTTCAAGTCTGGTGATTAGTGGGGCTTCAAAGCACTGTACAGGGCTCCTGACAAGCCATGCATGGTGCTTTGAAGTCCCGACAGTCTTCACCTGATGTCACTGTGATGTCAAGTGATTGACAGGTGGGTGACCCCACCCACCTCTCAAATTTGTACCATGAGGGGTAGGAGAGATAAGGATCTGTGGACAGCAGGGATGAGTGTGCTGGAGATGAAATTAGTCTCACTTGTCTCTTAATTGCTCCTGTCCAAAATATGTACAGAATGCATCTTTTGGGGGTAATTTCTTGAAAAGCATATACAAACACTTATTTTATGAGGAGAATGTGTACAAAATGCACTCAGAATGTGTACAATTGTTTCATGCATTTTAAAAAAATCTGGAAAGAATGCGATAGAACTGCAAAAGTGACGCAGAATGAAAATCTGCAAAACTGACATGGAATGACCCATCCATCCCTGGACTCCAACTCCCACCATCTCCAGCCAGCATGGCCAATGGTCAAGAGTGATGGGTGTTGTAGTCCAAAAACATCAGGAGAGCCACAGGTTCCCCATTCCTGATCTAGCCCAAATATTGACAGGAAGATGTTATCCAGGTTACCAGGAAGAAATCCACTTTCTGTGATTTTAACTCACCAGCACTGAGAAAAAGGGGGAAACTGGACCAGGCAAAGTAGAAGGACCATCCGCGGAATTCTAGAGGAACGTCACTAGTGTATTTCCCTGTATACACAGACATTCCAATCATTGTAGTGAGTGCTAGGAAGAAGCAGGTGAGCAAGAATTAATGCCCCTTATATGCAGTACATGACTGTCCTTCTGTTCCAGCCCAGCCAAGGTATTCATTCATTCATTCATTCATTCATTCATTCATTCATTCAATTTATAACCTTCCTTGCCTCCCAAAGGAGTCCGGGGCAGCAAATATTTCTGTGATTAAAAAATACAATTAAAAGAAAATAAAAAGCATATTTATAAACTATTTAAAAATCTAAACACAATACAACACATCAAAAACAAATGTAAAAACAGATGTAACCAAATCATGTGTCTAGATAGGCCCGTCGAAACAGAACATTTTTCAGCAGGCATCTAAAAGAGTACAGTGATGGTGGTGCCTGCCTAATGTCAATAGTACAGGTGCTCCTTACAAATGTGCCAGAAAATGGTAGCACTTCTGTCCCGATTTTTAAAATTCCTTTCACAGTGAAGTACCTGTTGCATTAAGGAACCATGGCTTTTTTGGCCAATATACCAGCGTTTCATGCAACTGTCTTTCACACTGCTGCAATAAACAGTGCCTTGTTTCTATCCCTCATCCATTATACATATGCGCACTGCAGTTTCCCCATAATTCACTGTGTGAGTTAGTGTCTGAACACGGGGGGGTGGTGAGAAAAGGAGGAAGGGAATGCTACTATTGCATCTGTGCTGGAATACCGATCCAATTTTTGTTAGACAAAAAGAATTGATGTGCAACTAAAGGGTGGGAATTCACTGCATGCCAGGATGCGTGTGAGCAGCTGCAGCTAGGGCAATTCTCCCATGATCTTTCAGGATTCCACGCTTGCAAATAGATTGTTTCTGGTATTATTTATCACAAAAATTAGTGCTAAATTTCCACTATATTCTGCTAGATTTCTGGGACTAGCTTTTGTGTCATGTGAAAGGTCAAAAATAATGTGCAAATTACCAGGTAAGAAATCTTTGAAATAACAGAATAAAGTGTAGTGTGAAAGCAGCCTGGTTGACCACTGCGAGAAAGAGGGTGCTGGACTAAAGCCTTTGTTC
Organism: Rhineura floridana; assembly: GCF_030035675.1. NCBI lineage: Eukaryota > Metazoa > Chordata > Lepidosauria > Squamata > Rhineuridae > Rhineura > Rhineura floridana. The sequence continues at coordinate 27,939,292 of NC_084494.1, read as the reverse complement.
TGATCCAGCAAGGTCTTTCTTATGTGCTTCCGTTATCCAAGAGGCAGAGTTAGATGCCCTCAGAGATCACCTCCCTCTGTTTTTTCATGAGTCATTGTTCTGCACACATCTCCTGATCGGAAGGAGAAAACACATAGCATTGGCTTGCACAGAGAGTCGACAGAAGGTTACCTCTGAATGCCAGTATTTCGGCTGTGTCTCTTTATTGGAAGTGATGGATTCATTGGGTTGTACCCAACTAAGGTTTACTCAGAGAAGACCCACTGAAATTAATGGATCCAAGTTAGTCATGCTCATGAATTTCAATGGGTCTTCTCTGGGTATGACTAAAATTGGATACAACCCATTGGAGCCTGGGTTAGGTATCAACCTTTGGCATGAGATCATGCAGACTAATGGATGTTTTCTACCTAAAATTGTGAAAAATGTCAAGGCATAATAAGAGGTATGGGAACATAGAAAGCTGCCTTATACAGAGTCAGACCATTGGTCCATCCGTCTCAGTGTTGTCTGCACTGACTGGCAGTGGTTCTTCGGGTTTTCAGGCAGGAGTCTCTCCCAACCCTTCCTGCAGATGATGGCGGTTGAACCTGGGACTTTCTGCGTGCAGAGCAGATCCTCTACCACTGAGCTACGACCCTTCCCCATTGACCATGCCATCCATCAAATTGGGTCTGTTGCATCTGCCAGACCATGACAAAATAGGATGTTCTGGGGACTTTTTTTGGCCAAGACTGAGTTTTGCTACCTCTCCTCAAAAAAGAAGTCCAGAGCAAACTGGGAAAATTGGAGAGGAGATAAATTGTGTCTGAGATACCTGGGAGGAGGAATGTCCTGCTAACCCACTTGTGTAACCCTTTGCTTTTCCTGCAGATGAAGAGGAGCATAAAAATAGCAGCACAGGTGAACCCGTACACGGCCCCCACCATTAGGAGTCCTACAACGAAGATGTTGAAGACTGCAGAAGAGAAAGGAGAACCAATTACAGAGGAGCAAAAGCTGGTAAAAACAGTTGGCAATCCTAGCAAAGAGTGGTATTATACTGGGCGTTTGGGGTTAGGGTAACAATGAACCACTTACCCCATCCTCGGGGCAGGAATCTGCATCCCCACGGTGCACAGATTTCCCACAGGCTTTCATTGGAAGGACCCAAAAAAGTCGGTCTTGTGACCCAGTGATTGGTATAGACTGCAGAGATTGTCAGGGAGGAGCCGAGCAGAAAGAGGATCAGGCTGATGAGCTTGAGAGGAAGAGACTGCCACATTGACAGAGGTCTTGGTCTGCAACTGGGGTACTCCTTCACCTAGAAAGGTGGAGGGAGGAAAAAAGAGGAACAGAAGGAAGCAAAACTGTTACTTCTTGGAGTATCCCCGGAAAGCAACCAGTCAATAGCCGGCTACAAAGAACAAGGATTTTCATCAGCCAGACTCACAGGAAGAATAATGTGGAGCTGGGACGCTGTTAGGGATGGAGAAATCTGACAATTTCGGTTCTCTGTTTCTCATTTTTCTAACCTTACATTCCACATTTCTGCAACAATTTTCTTTTTTAAAAAAAATCCTAATGAAAATACTTTAGCATTACAGTGCAAATTTCTCCTGATAAACATATTTTTGTATGCAATGTTGACTAATGTACACATTTTTGCAAGTGTTATTGTTATTGTTATTAAACTTATATTCCATCCTTCCTCCAGGCCCAGGATGGCAAACACATCAACAAAACAAACAACAACCAAAAGAAAAGCAATCCAAAAACAGTTTAAAACATTCTAAAACACAATTACAGTTAACTTTTTTTCATCCAGTGATGCATTTTCCGATGTCATTTTCACTACTATGTATTCATTGTAATGCACGCCTTCCCCTAATATATGCATTTTCAAAACATTAGTTGGAGAACTGCCTTGCAAAATTTGGGTAATTGCGAACTTTGAAGGATGGCTGTCTTTCAGTTCTCATATTGCTTCGGAAAGTGAATATGATAAGATTCGGCTTTAAATGAGAACTGAATTGAATTTCTCCCCCATCCCTATTAGAAATACATAGCATTTGTTTCACACTTCCCAGGGTAATCTCAATTAGCATGTTTAGCATTTTTCCCATAAGTCTATCCACTGTTTCCCTTACCATTTTGTCGGCTGGGTCTAACACACAGGTCTCCTTTTCCACTTTGCTGTTCTTTCGAATTTGTTGCTTAGCCAGTCAAATGTTCTTCTCCAGGAAATTCCTCAACTACTTCAGGATGTCAAACAATCTGTATTATTATTTGATCTTTGTTTAAAGACCAGCCTTGATCGACACCGGCAAACTCTCTCTCAAATGGTGAGCTGTATATATACTGTATATATACTGTAAAAGTTCCCCAACACTGGTCATGGTCATCTGACAGGGGAACTCCCCACTTATATCTGATGTAAAGATTGATATCTCCTCAATACAATTCGGCAGTTTCTAATTTGAATGATTTCCTATCCTTAAAGTTTCAGCATGCAGTTCCTGGAAAATCAGGGTAGGATGCCCTTCACATTTTAGTCTTCAATAACACTGGTATTTGATTTTGGTTTTTGCAAAACAAGTTTGTTGGCTTGGATGAAACTGTCTCAGGCTACCTGTTTACCATGGTTCAGCTACCTTTTCAAGAATTATGGATTATAGGATATAGGACAACCCTCTGTTTGAAGATATCCTCAGTTTTGGGGGTTTGCAAAGTAGAATCTGTGGTGCCCTCAGACACACACCCCTTGCAGTCCATGGAGGTTTGGAAGTTTGGGGGTTGGGTGCTTTTTTCATCTGTGTTTTAGAATGTCAACAGTTGTTCTCAGTTTCCTCCAGCCAAGGCTCAAACCACCAATGGGGGTGGATACAGTTGACCACAGCCCAGAGGAGCTTGGGTTGGCTGCAAGAAGCTCATTAACATAAGGGAAAGCACTGAGGCTTAACTACATATTATGCTTGAGGATGCTTATGCATGTTTTTTTTCCTTATATAGATTAGGCCGTTCCAGATAACTCTAAATTTTGCAGCTTCCTTTGTGGGTGGCAAAATTGCAGGGGTGGGAGAGAGATTTCTCCAATTTCAAGGTTGTGTTGATGCTGAAATTCATCAACATATTGAGAGGTATTATTATTAGTACTACTACTACTACTACTACCAATAATAATAATAATAATAATATACCAAGGGGTTCAAGGAACTGCACATGATTAGGAACACAGGAAGTGGTCTTATACTGAGTCAGACCCTTGTTCCATCTCGTTCAGTGCTGGCTACATTGATTGGTAGTGTCTCTCCAGGGTTTCAGACAGGGGACATTCCCAGCCCTACCTAGTGATGCTGGGGATTAAGCCTGAGAACTCCTACATGCAAACCAGTTCCTCTGTCACTCAGCTACAGTCCTCCCGCAGCCCCATTTTATTTTATTTTATTATTCTCTCCCCTCTATATTTTCTTCTCATAGCAAATCACTGAGGTAGGCTAGGCTGATAGTTGGTGACTGGCGCTGGTCACCCAGTGCGCTTCATGGCTGCATGGGGATTTGAACCCAGATCTCTCAGGTCCTAGTCCAACTCTCTAACCACTACACCACCTTTAACAATGGGGGCAGGATCTTTCATCTCTTTGAAACTTTATTTTGCCACCATCACAAGCAGTGACACCAGCACAGCTTCTTTCTCAGTGACCTGGCTGCCATTTTCTTTCCCCTAGATGGTCTGCATGAAAAAGAGTTGGCTTGGCATTGTGGAGGGAAATGGTCATTGCCACAAAAATGGTCAGATATGATGGGAGTGGTTATGTACCTACATCTGGAGGGCACCCCATTGGCTACCCCTATTGTAGGGGCAAGCCCAAACGTTAACACTTCTCTTCTCTTAGAAATGAGTCATCTAGTAATTCTGGCTGGAGAGAACTCCCCACTCTGAGAGTTTAACCACTGAAATTATTTGCCTATGAAACTTATCAGAATGCACAGCATAGGGACACATGGCATGTACGTCAGACTGAAACAAAGCTTCTGAATCGAGGGAAAAGTCAACAGTTAACTGTGTTACATAAACCTGGGAAAGTCGCTCAGTGGAAATACATTGGCCACTCCCAGCAGCACAGAATTAGGTGTGTTTAGATCCTATTGACTTGATTGGCATTTTGAATACAGAAGCAGGTTTACCTAAGGAAGCTTACAATAGGGAAAGGGGACTGCCTTGATCAGGTACATGCCTATAGTTATGCAACCAATATTAAGTCCATATCCTGTTTCAACTTCTCTCTCTCTCTCTGTGCATACGTGCGTGGGTGTGTGTGTAAATCATGACAGAATGTTTAGTAAGTCCTTTCTGGCTCAAAGAGCTGTGTTAGAAATGTTTGCAAGAAACCATGCTCTACCCTCAAAATCATAACAATCACATTAATGTGTCACTCTCAGATGTAAGCTGGCTACCTTCCATAAGAAAGTCAAGTCTTCCTGAGTACAATTAATCAATCAGAAAACACTTAGAGAATGACAGCTATATTCTCCCTCCATTGTCAGGGACAGTATGCTTCTGAATACCAGTTGGAGGGAATCCCAAGTGGGGAGAATTCTGCTGTGCTCAGGTCCTGCTTGTAGGCTTCCTACGGGCATCTGGTTGGCCACTGTGAGAACAGGATGCTGGGCTAGATGGACAACTGGCCTGATCCAGCAACTGGGCTCTTCCTGTTTGTTCTTATGCTCTTAGAGAAGGGAATTGAACATTGTTTCAAATAGAAGGACCACCCCATAAGATGGCAGGTGAGCTATCCACAAGCATCTTGCTAAATATCATCTTGAGCATGCCACAGGCCACGATTGGTTCCCAGAATCAGAGAACAATGTGGCAGGGTGATTTATCAAATAAGAAATTCCATGCGTAATTTGGGTTTTAAAAAGATTTCAAATTCATTTGTTAACAGTGCTGAGAGCCCCAATTTCCCTCGCAGAACCACAATTCCCAGAGTAATTTAACTATCCATCCCTCTTCCTAGGGAACTCTGGGAATTGTAGCTTTGTGAGGGAAATAGGAGATCTCCTAACAATGCTCAGAGCTTTCAACAAAGTACAGTTCCCAGGATTCTTAGGGGATATCCATGACTGTTTAAAAGGTATAATACTGTTTTAAATATATACTGCAGGTGGGGGCTACACAAAAAGTGTCCCAAAGCAGTTTACAGCATAAAAGACGTTAAAAGCACATATATATATAAAAATACCTAACAATGCTTATCCTAGATGTATGTGCATAGGACTTCCACCACCAGGGGTAGCAACGTTGCTCAGTCAAGGTCCCCATTCCCACTGAAGGAATTCTGCATGTGCGTACTTATAGCCAACTTCAGACTGATTCTAGTCACATCTTGGGTGGGAGAAGGGTATTTGCACATATAACAGGGTCTAATGGCCAGGGTTAGCCCAGTGACAGGCCCTTCACATGTCTGGGACCCACGGGCACTGAACACCAGAATAGGACTTCAGAAATGGTTGGTTCTGAGTCCTGAAAGAGTTTTGAGATGCAGTTGTTATTTATATGGAGATCTTAAGCCCATTTCACAGATGGCAGTTGTAGTGCACATCCATTATGCTTTAAGGGTACACAAGGTGTAAAAGAAGACCAACATGTGACAGCATTGTGCAAAATCGGTTAACCTTTATTGGAGAAAGAAGCTGCACTCATCAGCAGATGTGAGATATGCTTTTAACTTATCCCAAGGTTTATAGGCAATAAGACACCTTTTTATCATCACTCTGATGTTTTAAAAGTGTGAATGTGACAAGCAGTGTGACAAGCAAACACATATATAATGATCGTACAAGGGCACACATCAGGGAGCTTAACCTCTGTGGGGGCATGCAAATCACAAAATGGTTGCTGTGGCTGTGTGTGGCATAACACAACATGGTTGCCCCGTCTAAAAGAACAGAAAAAAGACCATGAAATGGGGTGGGAATGCCCCCCCCAGTCAATGGGGGGAAAGGCACCTACATTAGCCACCACTGTGCTGGGTCACAGACAGAAGTTCGGTGCACCTCTCCTTTGTTCAGAATTGGAGGATAGGTGACCAAACCTGGTGGCATCCAACAATGTATGAGCACATTTAAGGGGCACACACTTAATGTAGGAGCGTGTAAGCTAGTGCAAACAAGAAACTGAGCAGAAAGGGCAAATAGGTTCTCCTGCACTGTGGGTTTTTGAGGTGACATTTACTGAGACCTTTGGTGAGCAAAGTAGAAGGCACTGACAGTTATACTGGTGTCCATGGGCACTACGTCGGCAACCTCTGCCATACAGTTAGAATTCCAGAGGATGTGGAAAACAGTTGTACATCGGCTTTCCCTTAAAGACACCCATTCCCATTGTTGGACTGGGGTCAAGGATTCATGAGACCCTGAGGGCAGGGCTAACAGCATGGACCCATAAATGGAAATGGACTGCCTTCAAGTTGATTCCGACTTATGGTGACCCTATGAATAGGGATTTCATGGTAAGCGGTATTCAGAGGGGGTTTACCATTGCCTCCCACTGAGGCTAGTCCTCCCCAGCTGGCTAGGGCCTGCTCAGCTTGCCACAGCTGCACAAGCCAGCCCCTTCCTTGCCCGCAACTGCCCCTTCTAAATAGAAATCCATTATTGTCCATGTAATCAAACTGCCTTTTCAAGGTAATCAAGTTTGCTCCAGAGTCCAACCTCAGTTGTCCCCAGTGCTTTCGACTGCATAGCAAAAAATGATGACAGTCTTTTCCTTGGGGCTCATATCAGTTTACTAGATTGTACTTTGTAAGCAAGAGCACCTGTCAGGAAGGAAAAGTAATTGAAGAGGGCAATAATGTTAAGGTTAGTGCAGAGCTTGGAAAAGTTACTTTTTTGAACTACAACTCCCATCAGCCCAATCCAGTGCCCATGCTGGCTGGGGCTGATGGGAGTTGTAGTTTTAAAAAGTAACTTTTCCAAGCTCTGAAATGGCCCTTAAGTTGCAAACTTCTTTGCCCAGTAAGTCAAACAGGTTCCTTGTAAAGTGAAGGACAGACAAATAATACAAAATGGACTGGCCGTTATATTTGTTAAACTGGAGACAAATTTAATTTTTAAAAAAGGAAAAAAGAATTGCATTTGGGTCTCATTCAAACGCCAGAAATAAACTCATCAAGAAAGCCTTCCTTCTTCATCAGAGTCACGTGATTTAGAGAGCAAACGGGAGGAAAGGGAGGCGGAAGAGAGATGCACAGATGCTTGTGGAAGCAGAACCAGGGCTCCAAATACCTTCTTCAGCCCTCTTAATCAGGCTGCCTTTAGGTATAGGTATTTGATCCAGATCCAACTTGCCCCAGTTCAGGCTCTATCTGTGTCCCACCCTATCAGTATAGCTCCAGGCGTCTTTTCAAAAGGCAGTGCAATCTTTCGCCCCCCCATGCTCATTGTGATTCCAGTGCAGCAATTTGTATTGCGTAAGCAAGGCCAGCTGTCAGGAGAGAAAAATGATTGATTAGGACAAAAGTGAATCAGAATAAAACACGATCAGAGATATCTGGACCACTGCCCCCCCCCCCCAGTGTTATCTCCTTTGCACGCACTCATTCACAAAGCCCTATCGTTCTGATGGTCAAAATGTAGTAGTTTGGCTGGGGTATTTTCAGACTTCTGCAACAAAGAAAAAAATGCCGAGTGGAGGAGGTTATGGTCCCAGGTCCTCTGAAGCAGGGGTAGTGAGAATTGACATAGGATCTCCATATGGGAACTGCAACAAAATGTTGCAGTGCAGAGTGCTACACTATAGGATTCTGCCATACTATTCTGTTCCCCCTCCTATTTTTTAAAAAAAATTCCTTCTCTCCAAGATAGTCAGTCAACATTCCATGCCCAATAAGCATGCTCAATCCTCCTTAGGTTGTTTTGGCTTCTCCCCACTTTAGGAAGTTCCCCCCTTTTTTTGCATTTCTTTTAAACCGTGGGATTTACATGAGCTGATATCTCCCTTTTGAGCATGAGTGGTACCCTTTTGGCTACAAAAGCAACAGAACTCAGAGCCTGGACACTGGAAACAAACGCCTAAATTGGGGGAAGTTCAGAATATGACCGCTTAGAGCGGGAGTGGGGAGCCTTTGGCCCTCCAGAAGTTCCTGAACTACAACGCCCATAAGCCCTAGCAAGCATGGCCAATGGCCAGGGATGATGGAAGTTGTAGTTCAGCAAACCTGTGGAGGGCCAAAGGTTCCCCACACCTGGCTTAGAGGTTTGGTTACAATCAAGCAGTACATATCATTATTTATTTATTTATTTATTTATATTCCATCTCTCCTCTAAGAACCTCAAGGTAACATACAAACATAGTTCTCTTCCTCCCAATTTTACACTCACAACAACCCTGTGAGGTAGTTTAGGCTGAGAGACAGTGACTGGCCCAAGGTGATAAGCTAGGTCTGTGAGTCACAGAGCTGAGTCGTTGGGCTCTGAGAAGATAAGGGTGTTACCAGCACCCCTAGAGATTCTTCTTAGAGGGAGCAGGGATGCATTTCCACTTTTAGTGCCATCCTAATGTGAACCTCCCGCTGTAGCCTTCCTCTGCACCTGAAAGCAATACAGTGCCAGGAAGCCTCTATAAAATGAGGTGTTCTGTAATGAAATAATACGATTGGCATTCCTATGGGAAGGCAGTCCATTTCAATAAAAGGAGCATGTTCCCAGCATTTCCTATTCTGCAAATACTCACCAGTTACAAGGAACAGAGGGAAGGAGGCCCAGCCCAAGCCAAAAGACCATCCATAAGACATTATTGCCTGAACACCTCCTGTGAAGGTGGCCATTGCAATCATGGCACAAACACCTAGGAGTCAAAAGAGAGGTATATGAACATCGCTTAAGGAACCATCAGTGGCAGCTAACGTCCATTCAGACTGATGGGGCGGAAGGCTGGGAGGCCAACAGTAGGTGGAGCCAGCACCAATGACAGGCAGAGTCAACCAATTATAGTTTTGATGCCATCCTCCTCCCGGATGGGTTCTATAAGGGCAGCACCGAGAAATAAGTCGGATGAAGCTGAGAGGCAGTGCCACCCCCTGGACTGGTTGTAGGTAAGAGGGCAGAGTAGGTGAGAGCTGGATGAGATTGGTGGGGCACTGCCCCATTTGCCCGTATGGGTCAGCCTCCACTGGGAGCCCTGCATTCCTGCAGAGTTCTCCCTGCTTCTTAGCAGGGGGAGGTGAATTGTCAAATATTCCCAGGAAAAATTCTAAGTGTGGATTTACTTGATGTATATACTGCCTTTTAGGTGGCCTTCCATTTCATCATCATCATCATCATCATCATGAAGAAGAAGATGTAATAAAATAACTACATAATTAAGTTCTCATTACACCCTCAAGGATAGACTTTAGCAGCACTGGAGGAGAGAAGAGTTGTGGAGTGTCCAAAGGTCACGCCAAGCCCAAGAGCCGTTCTGCTTAGTTCCAGGTCCAAAGGGTGTTCTGTAGCATACGTCAGTGATTCCCAAAAGTTTTCCCCCTTGGACTACTTGTAAATTGCTGATTGTCTTGGCGGACCACTTAATGGTTTTTCTGCCTGTTACAGCAATTGTAATGTGCTGTGCTAGGTGTTGTATGATTTTTCATTGAATTTTTCATAGCTTCTTTTGTTTCTTGTATTTTATTAGATTACTATGTGCAGTTCATAGAATTCAAACTGTAACACAATAAAATACAATATAAGAAACAAAAGAAGCAATAAAAATACAATTAAAAAATTAACCTTTGGTCTGATCCAGCAGGCCAGTAAGTATATCTGGTTCTCACCCTTTGGTGTAGGAAACCATTCTGATGCAGTTAAACGGCTGTTTTATTCCATGCTAGCGATAATTAGGAAAGGTATTGAAAATAAAACAGCCGATATCATAATGCCGTTGTATAAATCTATGGTGCGACCGCATTTGGAATACTGTGTACAGTTCTGGTCGCCTCATCTCAGAAAGGATATTATAGAGTTGGAAAAGGTTCAGAAGAGGGCAACCAGAATGATCAAGGGGATGGAGCGACTCCCTTACGAGGAAAGGTTGCAGCATTTGGGGCTTTTTAGTTTAGAGAAAAGGCGGGTCAGAGGAGACATGATAGAAGTGTATAAAATTATGCATGGCATTGAGAAAGTGGATAGAGAAAAGTTCTTCTCCCTCTCTCATAATGCTAGAACTCGTGGACAATCAAAGAAGCTGAATGTTGGAAGATTCAGGACAGACAAAAGGAAGTACTTCTTTACTCAGCGCATAGTTAAACTATGGAATTTGCTCCCACAAGATGCAGTAATGGCCACCAGCTTGGATGGCTTTAAAAGAAGATTAGACAAATTCATGGAGGACAGGGCTATCAATGGCTACTAGCCGTGATGGCTGTGCTGTGCCACCCTAGTCAGAGGCAGCATGCTTCTGAAAACCAGTTGCCAGAAGCCTCAGGAGGGGAGAGTGTTCTTGCACTCGGGTCCTGCTTGCGGGCTTCCCCCAGGCACCTGGTTGGCCACTGTGAGAACAGGATGCTGGACTAGATGGGCCACTGGCCTGATCCAGCAGGCTCTTCTTATGTTCTTATGTTCTTAATGTGGGTCAGGGGTTGAATACTTATGCAAGCAACATGTTTCCGTTTTTTATGTTTCTTACATTTCCCAACATAAAACCAATGTCACCTTACAATAACTGATTCTGGGTTTCAGAGTTTAAAAACAAAATATCATACAAAATGAAATTCCAGTGTACCATTTGTAATTCAGTAATATGAGAGTATTGGTCAGGGGTCTGATTACTTTTGCAAGGCATGGTAAATGCATATATTAGTGAAAATAGCACACACAAATGTGTTATATTTAGGAGAAATTGCTTGCAAAAATGTTTACATGAGTCAAAATTGCATACAAAAATGGGTTTCTTAGCACTAAAATACTGAAGAATTTTCATGAGGATTAAAACAAATTCACAAGTTGCTGCAGAATTGAATTTAAGTCTGGAACAATGAGAATCTGAGAGAATCAAAATTGGCAGCTCTTTCCATCCCTAACTGTCATGAACCTGTATATGTTCATGAGTTATTAAAATCCATAAAAGAAACATCTTGGTTCAAACAAAGAACTCTGGGAGTTTAAATGGTAAAAAAGACAGGCCTCTGCTAGAATAACACTTTAGGTTTCGGTTTCCAGCTGAGGACGGTTAAGACAAAGCCTAAACACGAAACACCTGGCTATCTGTGCTGATTAACAAGAGCCTGGCACTCAAGGTCGTTCTTGGCCTGTACAGTGAAACACTATTGGGAGGGGGGCCTGGAAGGCGCGAAAGAGTGAGAACCATCTCGAATGAGGTTACATCAGACATTTTCTGATTGGTTTCTGAATCCTGGACCGTTAGGATTCTTTCCCTTAAGTATAGGGCTAGAGACCCATAGCCGTTGTTCTCTGCTGACTTGGTTCCAGAGTTCCAAAGCTTTCTACCTTTTGTAGTTCCACGGTGTTGCCTATGGGAGGTAACCTATGCCTGGTTCCATTGCTTGTGTTTAACATCCATCTCTCTTAGGAGAGATGCCACTACAACCAACTACCTCATGTGTAAGTAGTTAGGTAAGCTAGTTTGTTATTTTCTTGTTGTGTGTATGAACTCTCTTATATGTACCTAAACCCCTGTTTGGGTGTATGGTCTTAAAGAATTACTTGCTGCTATATTTGATGTGCACTTATATATTTTAATAAAGCTACTTCTATTTAACCTGGTGTGTTCATTGAGAGAGAGGGTGGTTCTGAATTCAGCACCTTAGACCATCTCAGTCACATACTACCAAAGAGGGAAAAAGAAGTTAAAAGCTTAATTCTACTTGTGGGTTTAACCAGAGGTTTCCTGACAAGGAGTGTAAGTTTGGCTCTTGTCTTTTTGGACCTTGGTTTAACTAGTGTCTGTGTTCAGAGATCCCCTGGCTCTGAGTGGAACCAGTAAAAGGGGTGGTGGCAGCCTACCTTTCTACCTTGCAGGGTTGTTGTGAGCGTACACAGCCTTGGTAAGGGGAAATTGGTATTTTTTTGGTTCCAGATCAATTACCCTAAGGGTGGGAATTGGGTGTGACACATGATCCTTGTGCCTTGACGGCAGGGATTCATGACACTAACTGCATTGAAATCAATATGAAAAATCAATCATGACTTCAGTTAGTCATGACCAGAAGTGGCTCACCAGCAGGTGGGTTGTTGTTGCTTCCTGGGAGAGAGAACAGGAAAGGTAAGCCAGTGGCTGGTGTGATGCAAACACACCAACAGAAGCGCCAGATTGGTCCCACCACTGCGTCTACAACACGGCAACTTCCTTGTTACCTCATTCCTCTGGGTAAGCTGCAGGGATCCATCTGCAGGAAACTAGTGCAACCTCTCCACCCTACCCGAGGAGTGTTTCCTGTTCACGACCAAATATTTCAATGCTGCAGAGACTGGTGGCTCCGATGTCAGTGGGACAGTGAATCCACTCCAGCTTTGAGTCCAAACTTTTAAGGAGCTGCCCAAGGTGCTGGAACAGTTTTGGAAGTAGGTTTCAGTGCCTTGGACAGCTCCTCTAAAGTTCGGGCTAAAACCCAGAACAGATTCACTGCCCCAATAACATTGGAGCCACCACCCAATGGGATCAGAGTGCTGCCAACTTACAGCTGGAGATGTTAGTGAATTCTGATGAACAGAGAGGCAGGAATTGTAGATATTCATCCCATGTCCTGAATGGAAATCAATCCAGATAATGCAATCAATATTTGCTGTTTTGTTTTCAGTCCACTAGTGATGCTTAGCGATATGTCATTGAACATCCCCCATTCCTTTAAGTTTCCTTTACATTGAAATGAATGGTGTGGAATAATGTAATGCTAACCTAATTGCATAATTAATTGTGTACTGAATTGCATACAGTTTCAGCATACCAGACAATGAGACTAATAACATATTTGCCAGAAGCTGAACTGCAGCAGAATGGAAACAAGACTGCATGCAACGAATACAGGGCAGAATGCAAATTGATGCCTTCTTACTACCCCACCTACAGCACAAGTCTAACCATGTCTACTCAGAAGTGAGTCCTATTGTATGCAATGGGGCTTACTAACAGGTAAATAGGGATTAGGATTCCAGCTTTAGTCTGGATCTAGCCCATAGTCTTTAAGTATCCATCAGGCTAAAGAAGGGGTGGGTAACCTGAAGCCATGGCTTGAATGTGGACCATATTTCCCTGTCTGGCCCTTGGAACTCTCCCAAGGCCAAGTCCCTCACGGGCTCAGCTCTGCTCCCTCCACAAGTGCTTTGCCTTGCTGGAATATGTCCTTGAACGGTGAGAAAATCTCTTTCTTGCATAGATGGAGAAATGTGGAGAAGAACCTAAGAGCCTATTAGATAAGGCCAGTGGCCCATGTAGTCCAGCATCCTGTTCTCACAGTGGCTAACCAGATGCCTGTAGGAAGCCCGCAAGCAGGACCTGAGCACACGAACATTCTCTCCTCCTGGAGTTGCCAGCAACTGGTATTTAGAAGCATACTGCCTCTGACTATGGAGGCAGAGCATAGCCATCATGGCTAGTAGCCTCTGATAGCCTTGTCCTCCACAAATTCATCTAATTCTCTTTTAAAACCTTCCAAGTTGGTGGCCATCACTGCCTCCTCTGGGAGCGAGTTCCACAACTTAACTATGGGCCCTGTGAAGAAGTACTTTCTTTTATTTGTCCCAAATCTTCCAGCATTCAGCTTCATTGGATGTCCACAAGTTCTAGTGTTGTGAGAGAAGGAGAAAAGGAGAAAAACTTCTCTCTCTCCACCTTCTCCAATCAATGCACAGTTTTATACACTCCTATCAGGCTGCCTCTTACTGTGTGTATATATGGGTCTGGTGGTATAGAAAGGCACCAATTAAAAACATAAAATTTCATCCACAGACCATTCATTTCTGCTTGCTGCATATAAGACGCATGACTTGATTCCTTATCCTTCATCCAGCCACTGAAATAAGAATAATATTGGCCACAATTTTTCATAATTCTTAAAACTGTTTTTTAAAAACCAATGTTTGGGGATGTAACGAGGGAGAAGTCATCCAAAAGCTCTGAAGGGCACCAGGTTGGCTGGTCTTGCTGTACTGCATTGACTACATGGATTCCAGATAGCCATGAAGATAGCTTTTTCACGTTGTTGTTGCTTCCCCCTTTATTCTTAGATAATGTATCATATTTGTCACCAAGGCAAAAGTACAGTCATTTCTTCCAGGTCCAACTTGCTCCAGTGCTGTGGGTCTGTGCTCCACCCTATCAATATTGTTCCAGGTGCCATCCCAAATAACAGCACAGCTCTGCCTCCTGCTCATACTGACTGAGCAGAATGTAATTTGTAAACGAGCAAGCCTACCAGGAGAGAAAAGGGATTGATTAGGGCAATCGGTGGAACAGGATAAAAACAGCACCTGAGGCAGTTATCTAGATGACGGACACCAACATAACCTGAGGATGGGGGACAAATTCAATTCAGTTCTCATTTAAAGCCAAATCTGTCAAATTTGCACTTTCTGAAACAATATGAAAACTTAAACACAGCCATCCTTCAAAATTCACACTTATCTGAATCTTGTGATGCAGTTCTCCAGCCAAAGGATGTTTGCAGCAATGCATAGATTAGGGGAAAGTGTGCATAAACATGAATATATTAGTGAAAACTAAAATGCAAAAATGTTATTTTATATTAGGAGAAATTGCTTCGAAAATGTGTACACTAGTCAAAAATTCATGCCAAAATGTGAATGTTAGGAGAAATCAGCACTAAAACGCTGAAGATTTTTCATGAGGAGTTTAAAAAATGGGAAATTGAGAGAACTGGAATTGACAGATCAATAAGTGGGTACCATCTCAGAAAAAACATTGGGAATACAGATGTTTAGCTCAATGAATTCATTTCTAAATGTGTTTAATCCTAAAATGCATATTTTAATACATTTTGGGAGGTTTTTTGAGCCAAGATCTGTATTATAAAAACCAGGAAATCTAAAAAGAGAAGGATAATTATACTTTGATCTATATATTAGTCTAGGAGGTGTAAATTAGATCAGTTCACTTAAAAATGTGGAACTTCCCCCCCACCCGCATCCCTAGAAGAAACTCTGAACATCTACCAGGAGACCCAGGCCACCTCCAACATTCACACCCACACACTCACAGTCATCCACACACACACATGCACACTCACACAAAATGCCACCCTGAGCTCCTGCTGGGAGGAAGGGCGGGATATAAATAAAATAATAAATAAATAAATAAAATGTATTCATTATTTACAGTATTCTTAGCCTACTCTTCGTCACAGTGATCTGAGGGCAGGGTGCATCCAGGAAAAGAAATCCATGCAGGCTTCCATAAAAAGCAAAACTTAAAAATGCAGTAAAATTCTAATAACATTTAACAAGAACAGTAAGCCCATATGTAAAACCACAGCCTCCAAACCAGTAATGCATGCTGTATTTCCTGCATAAGGCTGACCAATCAATCAAACTACCCAACGAAAGCTTGAGCAAACAAGGCATTTTTTAGTGGATGCTAAAATAGAGTGATGGTGTCAAGCCCACCTCGGAGAGCAGGGCATTCCAAGGATGGAAACTGAACGGAGGAGGTGGTAATTTCTGATTCATTACTTCAGGGGTGGGGAGATTTCAGATTTATGGGATCTTGACTTGTTTGTTTTACTAGTACCCCGAGGTCCATTGAACAGAGCCAGGTGCAAAGTAGTGACTCAGGGGTGGGTAAGAAGAAAGAAATGGGATCCCTCTGAGCTCATGCTTAAGCTGGGATTTTCTTTGCAGTACTAGAACTGTTCTCATGGGCCTTTCACACGAACATCCAGGATGCTGGACTAGATGGGCCATTGGCCTGATCCAGCAGGCTCTTCTTATGTACTTATCTCATAATCGTTTCACACAAATAGCCACTCCTGTTTTTTTCCCCTAAGACAAGGTCGTGCTCTCCAGATGTTGCTTGATTACACTTCCCACCATCCTTGATTGTTGGCCATGTTGGAGGCCAACACTTTGGCTATTTCTGACCTAAGCTTCTTTCATTTCATTTGTATGGGGGATCCTTTCTGTCATTGCTCTTGTTTAGCAACTAGAATCAGAAAACCTTGAAAGAGCCAGGCACATTTAGCCTTGAGAGGAGGAGGTTAAGGAGAACCAGGAGAGCTGTCTTCAGACATCTGAAGGGCTGTCACTCAGAACATGTAGTGAATTCAGCTAAAACATTTAAGAGAATCTTCCTAAGGTCTGGTCGACAGTGGAAAAGGCTGCCTTGATTGGTGGTGAGTGCTCCTTTTAGGGAGGTATTTAAGCAGAGAGTTACTGACCTTCCAGCAGGATGTGACAGTTGCCTCCTACATTGCAGATCCTGCATTTGAACAGGAGTCAGACTAGATTATCTTGAAGGTGCCTTCCAATCCCATGATTCTATATTGCAAATCAACCCAAAGTCTACATGAGATCCCCAATCTATCTTCTGCCTCCCTGTGCTACATTGATAAGACTATCAATGTGCTACCCATGATTGTTATTCTCTGCTTCCAACTGTTGGAAGCAGGATGCTTCTGAATACCAGTTGCTGGAAACCAAAGGAAGGGAGAGTGCTCTTGCACTCAGGTCCTGTTTGTGAGCTTTCCATAATGGGCATCTGGTTGGCCACTGTGAAAACAGAATGCTGCACTAGATGTGCCACTGGCTCTTCTTATGCTCTCAGAAGAAAGTGACGATGAGGCCAATAATAGTTCTCCCTGGGCACAAGAGATCCTTGACATTCCAGGTCAGTGTTGAATTTGATCGGATGACACTGCCTTATACTGAGACTGGTCATTGGTCCACATATGCTATTCTTGTAAATCCTCTGGGATCTCAGGCGGAGACATTTTGTAGCTCTCCTACCTGAAATCCCTTTAACTGAAGATGCTGGAACGTGAAAAACATGCATGCTGCACTCAGTTACTGCCCCTCCTCCTAGCTGCTGCATTTAAGCAAGGTAACAGTGTACATAGTGGCAATTCCATTGCAGACACTGTCAGATAACAATCACTAGCCGGGCCTTGATCAGTCTGGCGTCAGCTCAGTGATGGCGTGGTAACTGCATTGATTGTGATGGTAAATGACTAGGCTTGAGTATAGGGACTGTGACTCTGTTGGTTCTACTAGACATCTCAGTGGCATTTGATAATATTAACCATGATATCCTTCTGACATAGGTGGAAAGAGAGGGAACTTGTTTGCATTGGTTTCTCTCACCCCTGTCAAGGGAGATGCAGGAAGTGGCCCTGGGGAATAAGTGTTCTACCCCATAGGAGCCGACTTCTGGAGTCCTTCAAAGATGTCCATTATCCCAGATGCTGCTTAGCAGCTTCACAAAGTCTCTGGGAGAGTTTGCAAGAAAGAAGGCCAATGAATTCCAAAGTGGGGGAGCTTGAAGCATGAGTTTTCCTACGTCAGAAATCCTGCCTGCAGACTCATGTTATACCTGTTTTAGAAGTCAGTCCTTCAGCTTGAGAACCTGATTCCTTCAGACTGTAGGAAGTGGGTGATCATATTTCTAATTTCTGAATGCTTCTCCATGCAAAACCAACAGAAGCCATTCTTGCAAACGGAAAAGGCACACACCAGGGGGAGTGGTTCACGTCCAGCCCTCTTCTTCTTTTGCTGCCAGTTTTATTTGTGTGCCTGAGATTTTACCCCAGGAAGCAGGTCAAAAATGTAAACCTGCAGCCCAAGCTGTAAGCAGGTAGATCAGCCCCAACTGTTCTATAATAAGAACTGTTCTATAATAAGATCCAGAGCTTAGAAAAGTTACTTTTTTTGAACTACAACTCCCATCAGCCCCAGCCAGCATGGCCACTGGATTGGGCTGATGGGAGTTGTAGTTCAAAAAAGTAACTTTTCCAAGCTCTGATAAGATCTCTGCTGGATCAGACCAAAGGCCCATCAAGCGTAGTATACTGTTCTCAGAATGGCCAACTATGGGAATCCCACAAGCAGTATGTGAGTGCAACAACTCTCTCTACTTGTGGTTCCCAGCAAATGGTATACAGAAGGCCTCATGGAGTGGAGGTAGAACATAGCCATCATGGCTAGCAGGCATTGATAGCCTTTTCCACCACGAATCTCTCTAATTCTCTTTTAAAGCCACCTGCACTGGTGGCCATCACTACGTCTCGTGGAGGTGAATTCCACGGGCTCCCTATGCACTGTGGAAGTAATGAAAGACAGCATCTGGCAACCCAATCGGAAGGCAAAACGTTGAGATGAAAGGAGTACATATAAGCATTTCCCATTGTGCACATAGTCGCCAGTGTCCTGCACATACTTACCAGTTATAAGGAACATAGGAATGGCACACCAGCCCATGTACAAAGACCAGCCATAAGTTACATGTGGCTTCAAACTGCCTGTGAAAGTGGCCATGGAAACCAAAATAAAAACACCTAGGAACAAAAAAAAAAATCAGAACATAATATTTCTTAGAAAATTCCTTAGGACATAAGAATCTTGAAATTCCTTAGAACCTAAAAATATGGCCCTGTTTACATGTTACATTGAATGAGTGTACAAGCTGTGTTCCTGGGTACACAAGTAGTTGAGTTATCCACTCGTACAGTTGTTCTCACGTACATTCAGCAAGTATACATGTACCTGTGTACACAGTTTGTTCTGGGGACAACTCCAGGTGGTGATTTTTAAAATCACCATGTGTAGACTCTTTCTCAAGAACAGCTGAACTCGGGTACAGGTGACTTGTACCCAGGTACAGAACAACATGTGAACACCCCCTATAAGAAGAGCCTTGCTGAGGCACACAAAAGCATCTATACTTCAGCATCCTCTTTCCAACACACAAGCAGGGCATGAGCACAATTGGCCTGTGCTGCTGCTGTTATCCAGCAGCTGGTATTCTGATCCAGGAGGTAGTATAAACATTGTGGGGAGTACACCCCGAGAGCCTTATCCTCCACGAATGTATGTAATTCACCTTTTAAAGCCATTGAAGACTCATGTGCAAACATGCCTGGGTTTACGCCCCTTGTACACAGTGGGAGTTACTTCTGCACAAAAAATGCATTGGTGGAACTGTCTTCAGATATTCTTCGTCAGGGTTAAGTGAACACAGGAGGGAAGGCAGCAGGGTGGAGCTGCCCAGCCTTCTTAGAACCTTGGAAATTCAGTGTTCTAAAATGTGCAGGGAGCCTTCATAACTAACGAAGGTTCCCCACGCTAAACAGTCACCTTTCAATTCATGGAGAGTGATGAGAACAGTGAAAGGGGGACTGAGCTAGCACTTCCACCCTCCCTCATCCATTTACTTACACCTGATCTAGAATGCCTGATGTGGGCTGTGGTAGGAATCACCACCAGCTATGGTAGCAAACTCCAGAGTTTAACTATGTGCTGTGAGAAGAATTATGTGCTGTTGTGCAGTCCTCTTTTAAAGCCATGTAAGGCTTTTCAGGTTGGCTGGTTAAATCAAGCACATAATTCCATGTGAGAATTGGCTTTTTCATTCAGAGCATCCAAGTGGCACTTCAAAAAATGAAATGGGGAGGGGGAGAAATGCCATATTTTGGGTGGTATCAGTCATAATCAGAGTGGACCCCTTGTAATCAATGGTTGGTATTCAATGCTAGTCCTACTCAGGGTAGACCCACTGAAGTTAATAGATGTGACAAACTTAGATTTGTTAAGAAGGGAGTCAAAAAAGAGGAAGACTAAACAAGAGATGGATTGATTCCATAACAGAAGCTGCAGACCTGAACTTACACAATCTCAACAGGGTGGTTTACAACAGATGCTATTGGAGGTCGCTGGTTCATAGGGTCACCATAAGTCGTGATCGACTTGAAGGCACTTAACAACTCTAAATAGGACTTAGATGAATACAACCCAATGAATTTAAGTTAGTCATGTGAATCTATTTCAACTTTTCATTTTAGCTCAAGTCTTCTTGACACAGGACCTGGGATTTTTTTTTCCAAAACATGCTATGGCTTTGAGTTATGGGGCTTGATGGACATGAACTGACTGAGGAAGCAGACGCTTATGCCTCCCCACTAATACCTGCAAGGAGGCTGGCTGTAGCTGAGGTGTTGGCCTTGGAGAAGAAGCCAAGGTTGCACTGAAACAAGTTGGCACAAAGACTAAAGAAAGAGAAAGCTCCAGCCATCGTTCCCACCAGCATGAAGGCCCGGGCAACGTGGAAGTAGGCTATAAAGAGCAAAGAGAGAAGAGGGATGGATAAATCAGTGGGCTGTTACAACAGCACTGCAAAGGTCACACGCAATTACCTTTCCCCTAGGGATCGATATATCAATCTATTTCTGTTCCATGTCAGGTTTGCATGTGTTGTGTCCCATTTCTGAAGCAACCTGCATTTTCATTTGAAAAAACTTTACACAATGTTATATTCAATTAATATTTAAATGTCAATTTAAATATGGAGGTGGTGAGCATTGTTTTATGGTAGTGGTTCTGCTATTGATATCATATTGATCTCTGGGGTTGTTCCAGAGAGTAGCAACGGGGGGGGGCTATTACTTGGCAAGATGGGAATTAACTTGTAGCATTCCACAGGGGTCCATTCTGTTCCCCCTCCATGTTATTTAATATCTCTGTGAAGCTACTGGGATATGCCACTAGGAAAGGCAGCAGGTATAACATGTATTCTACGGAGTCCTGGGTATCTACAGCAGCTTATCAGAGGTTCCTCGGTGTCAAAGCCTGTCATGATGGAAGAAGCTTCTCTGAAAAAAAAAATTGCCCACCACCGCCAATCTTCTGCTCCAAAGCACAGCGTCATGGAATTGGTGGATGTGTCTTGAGACACCCAATTGATTCATATGGAGTGATGGTTGGACACAACAGTTCTGGTGGCCTTGAGAGTACTCAAAGGATTCTTTGCAATGTGATAATGATGTGCAGGGGTTCTTCAGGAGACAAGTTGATGCAGAAATGGATCCTTGAATTTTTATGTAGTGATTTTCCACTGCTATTTTTGGAAATTGATTTTAAAAATCTGCATCTGAAATATTGATATTAATATCGATATTTTTATCAACATTTCCTTCAGTGTTTCAATATTCCCTTTAATTTATCAACACTTCCTTTCAAAATACCAATATTAATATAATTTTTTTTCAGAGGAGGAAAACAGCAATGGCTTGTGGACAAAGAACAAATTTAAATCAATACCAGATTGTTATGTTGATGGAATGCTTTCAAACTGGCACCGGCCCATCCCATATATAGCTTTTTGTGTGTGGGACAGTACTCACTGGTACAGAATACTAGCATCTCATTTTTGTGCCCATCGCAGGCATGTATTGCTGGCACCCATGGCACTTTTATCAAGATGTGAGTACCGGCAACTCAATTTTTACACATATCAACAGTAGAGGTGTTATTCCTAGTAATACTGGACTGCCAGGGGACTGAAAGACCACAAACTATCCCACAAACAGCTGAAAACCTTAGAAGAACATCTCAAACTACTTTTGACTACCACACCTCTACTACTCCTAGCCTAGGACCGAGAAGACCTTACCTGGCAATTTCATCCCAACTGTACCACAAACAGATTCTATGCAACCTGCCCACAGCCCCAGGTGTGCATTCTTGATTATTACCCAGTGGTCTGTGCCCACAGCAATGATGTTGAAGAGGAGACTGAGGAAAGAGCAAACTACAGCGCCCAACTCCATGTTGCCCATCATCAGAAAGGTCAGGTCTGTGACTCCACAGCACAAATGAAATGATGAATCCAAGGAATGGAGGCATTCATGTTATTCAAAATGAGTTGCAGCCTGTGTTTGGGTCTGTGCTGCCCTTCTGAAGTGCCACTGCCCAATCAGCAACCAAGTATAGCTACTCCAAAGTTGCACATGTGGTGAGAGGCCTACAGCAGATTGTGCTGTCACAAACAGATGATGCCATCAGGCTGTGACAGGCATACTGCACATGTACAGCAACTCAGCCTATGTAATTTTTTTTAAAAAAACATTCAGTGTTCAGAGGTGGGAATGGAAGAATCTGTCCATTTTCATTCTCTACATTTCTCATTTGTCCAGTCTTTAATAATAATAATAATAATAATAATAGTAATAGCAATAACAACAACAACAACAACAACAATAATAATAATCATAATAATAATCATAATAAAAAGTCTCTTGATACCTGGAGGTCCCTAAGTGACTTACACAATGTTACAAGAAAAACTAATAAAACACACTATAAAAACATATCAATAAACAATAACAAAACAATAGCATTAGCCTCTCCGTGCAGCCACAGGAGTGTTTTGCAGCATATTAAAACAAAAATCTCCATCTATGAAATGCCTGACAGAAAAGGTATGTCTTTACCTGATACCGAAAAGATGACAATGAAGGTGCCAGGCAGACCTCATTGGGGAGCATATTCCACAGATGGGGAGCCACAACTGAAAAGGCCATCTTCCTTGTCACCATCCTCCGAGCCTCCCTCAGAGGGGGACAAGAAGAAGAGCTCAGAGGAAGATCTAAAGATTTGGGTATGTTCATATTGTCAGTCACTGCCAACCGAGTTGAAATAAGTAATTAGCAGATAACAGCCAGCAGGCGAGCCATAAATCTGTCAGGCTTGAGTTGAGGCTGAGAGAGCAGCAACTATAGCAAGTGTGAAAACCTGATGGGAAGAGCCGAGAGAAAGTAGAACAGATGAGTCCTTGAGGAGTCTAAAATCCAAGTATCGGAGATCCAATCAGGCAGGGCAGAGTCAAAGGCACGGGATCACGAGCAGGGCAGGCTGCAATCTGACACGGCGGCCCGATGTTTCCATCAAGAGCCCCAAGCCACTCACAGCCTTTTAAGCGCAGCATCTGAGGCCAGGTGTTTGCAATCAGCCTCCCCTCTTTCAAGAGCTTGTGGCACTTACAGACAGACAGACATTCTTTATTACGGTCAACGGCCCGTCAAAAGAGATAAAAAGTTTACAGACAATACGGCAAATTAGCTAAAATAAGGACTGAAACTACTAAAATAGTATAAAATCTACAGAGAGGAGTTAGAGGCAAATAACGATAGTTTACACTGAGCTGCATAGAAATACTTAGCAATTGGAATCAAATGGGTACTGTCCTTACCAGATAACAACAGTATCATCAGCTGTTCTGGAGATCTATTAGGAAACTTTGGGATGAGAGGTGTAATATATCGGACCCTTTCCTCCGCATATAATGGGCAGTCAAATAGAACATGGGAAAGGGATTCTACATGTCCTTCCTTGCACAGACATAAGCGTTGCGCTAGAGGTATACCCTTAAATCTGCCCTCCAGCAGCGCCGACTCTAGGCAGTTAAATTGTGCCTTAGAGAAGGCTAATCGATATTTAGGGTTCGTTAGAGCGTCTAGATAGGGAGCGTGCTTTATAAAATTGGAGCACAATTTGTGCTGAAGGGGAGAGCACGTTTTATCTGCAGCTTGCATTGTAGATTGTCTGTCGATGTCCTGTAGCCGGGACCTAATAATCTGCCCAGCCTTGCTGGGGTCTTGGGAGGAGAGAAATTCTATAGACAGGCCAAGGTAAGGCAGCTTATCTAAAAAACATTTCATCCAGGTGGAAAGGTACCCATCATCCCTTAGGAGCGACAAGTAGCCTGACAGGCATCCAAGAATAATTTTGGTCCAAAAGGTAAAGGCGAGGGACCACGTTTGGCATTCAATTGTGCTTGATCCCACCTCTATTCTTAAAGCAGCATTTGGTACCCAGTTCGGGACACCAAAGACTCGACGTAGGAAAATGGACAACACTGACTCAACAGAGGGATTAAAAGCATGTATCCAAAGTTGGACACCATACAGTAGTTGGGATAATATTTTGGCTCTGAACACCAGGATAGCTGCCGGAATATGTTGGCCCCCATTATTGTAGTAATACCTTATGATGCTCTTCATTGATGACCGAGCCGTCGCAACTGCCGCACGTATGTGTGGAATCCAGGAGAGGGAGGAGTGGAATATAATGCCTAAATACTTATAAGATCTAACTTGCTCAATAATGTGACCATTAATTTTCCAATTAGAAATTAAGGGAGATTTTACAAATGCTAAAATTTTGGTTTTTGAGAAATTAATCGTTAGGGAGTTCTCTGAGCAGTAGTTCATAAAGATCTTAGTCAGACGTTTAAGGCCGACTTTTGAGAAGGAGAGCAGAGCCGCATCGTCAGCATAAAGTAGGATTGGGCAGCTGCTTCCTCTAATTTTAGGCGGATGAAGGTCAGGCAAAAGGCATTTAGGGGCCAGATCATTCAAAAAGAGATTAAAAAGGAGAGGGGCCAGAACACAACCTTGTCTGACCCCTCTTGACGTAGTGACTGAATTGGAAAGATCTCCTTTTTGGCCGCAGCGAACACGAAGGGAGGTGTTCAAATGCAGATTATATATCAAAAACAACAGTCTCTTGTCAATGGATGTTTTAGCCAATTTGGCCCACAGAATATCCCTTGGTATAGAGTCAAACGCCAACTTCAGGTCGATAAAAGCAGCGTATAGACCACTCCCTACCTGATTCCGATATTTTTCGGCTAGGTGGTTTAATAGGAGGCAGTGGTCCATGACCGATTTGCCACTCCTGAAGCCTGCTTGTTCCCATCCTAATATGTTTTCCTCCTCTACCCAGTTGGACAGTTTCTTCTTTAAATAGATGGCATAAAGCTTTCCAATCACTGAAAGCAGGCTAATTGGCCTGTAGCTGGAGGGTTCAGTCCTAGGTCCTTTCTTATAGATAGGCACCACTATGGCTTCCTTCCAGGATTGTGGAAAGTGACCTTTGTTATTGACCAATGTGAATAGATTGGCCAGGATAGGTGCCCACCAATCTGGATGTGTTTTTAGAATCTCAGGGGGAAGGTTGTCACCACCTGGAGCTTTAGCCGGTCTTAGGTTTTTAATCATGTCCATTATTTCAGACTGCGTAACCGGGGGCCAATTAGGCAGAGTTTCACAGTCAACTGCTGACAGTGTCATCGGATAGGAATATTGTGCGTCCTTTTGGAAGTCCGCAAAATGTTGCTCCCAGACACTTGGAAGGATATTACAGGGGGCAGAATTAAAAGGTCTGATAGAGCCATTAACTAATGACCAGAATTTGGGGGGGGGTTTGTCCTTGGCTGCCTGTCTCAGGGACTCCCATCCTTTTTGTACTGCTTGCCGTTTTTTGATAACTAAAAGGGCCTTATATTTCCTTTTGGTCTTATAATAGGCCTCAGGCAAGACTTTGGCATTTTGATATCGATAGCGAAGATATATCTTTTTCAGTTGTCTCTTTAGATTTAAGCATTCATGATCATACCACCTATTTCGGCCTGCATATGCATTTGATCGTCTAAACATATTATTTGATACTAATAACGGTTGAAGTGACTCAACCAGGAAATCAAAAATATTTAACGATTTAGAAAGATCAGCGGAGTTTCCAAGAGACTCTTGTATGGTCTTAGCCAAGGGGGATGTCATGAATTCTGCTATTTTAGAGGCTACCAACTGGGTCCACATGGGGCGTTTATGATGGAAGTACAGTTGATTGACAACCGAATTGTATTCTGCCTCTAGCCCACAATTCGTCTTTAATCGCAGTGAAAGGGATAAAGGGAGGTGATTGCTGTCTAATTCTTTGCCGACTGAAAGATTCGTTATTAACTGCGTGAGATGGGGAGAGGTGATCGCATAATCGATCACACTACTTCCCCTGTTTGAAATAAATGTGTATTCCACGCAGGCATCAAGGGGCTTCAAGCCATTAAGAATGGTAAGGTTATGACAACCAACAATACGGGTCAAACATATCCCCGGGTAATTAATGCTATGGTCTTTAGAGGTTCTCTCTAACTCTGGAACTAGATGTATATTGGTTTCACCCCTCCAGAGCTTAGAAGCTAAGAGACTCTCATTGTTCTGCCCAATTCTTGCGTTAAGATCCCCCAAAATAATTAATGGAACTTTGGGGAATTGTGCCTCCAGCTCTGTAATATAATAATCTAAGTCCTCCCACACTGGATCCGTAAGTGCCCTGGAGGTAGCTGGAGGAATATAGACATTGATTAATAAGAGGGATAGCGTATCAAAAATCAGGTGAACAGCCATGGTGAGATTGTGGCATGGTGGAGTTCTAATACAATGAACATTTACTGCTATGGATATTAGGATTGCTAATCCTCCTTTAGGGCGTCACTTGGTTTTAGTTATTTGAGGCGCAGCTGGTTGGGATATAGAATTGAACCCGTCTATATTTAATTCACTGGTATACCAAGTCTCCTGCAGGCAAATTAGATCTTGGTGATTTAAAAAGTTAATAAAGGCTGGCGTATGTTGTTTAGCAGGCCAGCCAGCAGTGTTCCAGGACAGCAGGTGTACTGTACAATCAGTCCTTGGTAAGGTATGGTGATTACATATGGGATGAGTTGCCTCCAGTGAGGCTAGCCTTGGCTGAAGCGGTCAATATAGCACTTCAATGTGGTTCAAAAGGCCCAATTCATCCTTAAAGACTGCTCCAGAGGATGGACGTGAATTCGAGGTTGTAGCGTAGGTCAAGGATAATTCAGATGAGGAAGAGGTCGTATTAGAAGTAGAGGAAACAGACGTTCCCTCACTAGAGCTCTTATGTTGGTTTGTATCCGTGAGGTGCTGAATTAGGCAATAAAGTTTAATAACCGTGTCTCTCTCCAAGTCTGTTAGTTGGGTGCATAGATCTGCAAGTTGGATCTCTTCCGGTTCCAGCTCCCCGAGTAAGATCGAAAGCGATAGAGCTGGGACAGCTGAGGCGTCAGTCGGAGTTCGTTCCTTGTGCTGGGAGTAAACTGAGTTCAGGGTTACCTCTGTCTCCGAGCAGTATGGACTCGCTGGGCTTCCAGAGTAAGGCCATAGTAGTTCTGGGGGAGAGGAGTTGATATAGTATTGCTGTATCAATAAGCCTCTATAATGTAGTTCCTCTCTTACTCGGAAAATCTGGTTGGCTATTGCCGGGGAATGCAATACCACAATTAGATGCCATACTCCAGGTCTTGCAGATACATTAATCATGGATTTGATGTAATTAGTAGGTTGCCCAGGATGTAGAGACTGGGCAAAGCATTTGTCCAGGAAGGTTATACTTGGGAAGTTGGGCCAGCTTCTAGAAGTCCTGGAATTATAAGATAATACTAATTTTCCAGGCTGTAAGACCAGGTTCCAGGGACGAGGCTGCATTTTAGCAGATACTGTCTTTTTGTTCATTTGTGCCGACGCTATAATAGCACTCTCTTCCCCAGATATAAGTTCGCTGGATGAGACTCCTGTGGAATGTGTAGGAGATGCTTTCTGCTGGATGTTTTGTTTGGTTGACAATGTCGGCGCATACACTTCCATGGAGGAATCCGGTCCTTGTGGTCCGAGAAGTTTGAATAATGGTTTAAAGTTCATCTTTCTTTTTTTAGTTGCTAAAGTTTCTGTATTTTTATAGTTCTTGGATTTCTTGCCATTCTTTGTTTGTCTTATCTTTTCCCTCCCACAAGAAGCGACCTTGGGCTGCTGCCGTTTGTTCTTTTTCTTCCTTTTTTATTGTTAGCTGTTTCTCTTACAGGCTCCAGCTGCTCTAGAGAGGCAGGACCCGCCGCTACAGGAGCTGGGTGCTTTGGGGGGCCACATGCAAATTGTGGCCCCCAGGACTTCACCAGGGTGGTTAGAAGGCTGTTAGTTTCATTTATAAAGGATTTAATTAGTCTCAGTTCCTGCAGGATAATATGATGCCCATCTGTCCATTCCTTTATGAACGTCAGTAACATCAGCTACTGGAGAGGATGATTCAAAGGCTCCAAGGGACTTGATGGTGGAGTAGTTTTCACTGAACTGCTCATGAAATGAATCGATGGTGACGGTCTCCGAAGGAGGTATATCGTAAAGTGAGTTGAAGGAGTTAAATGAGCAATTAAAACCAGCATCTCGCAGCTCCTCGGCTAAACTTGGAGCTGTGACTTTGGCAGCATTCTTTGTATGGCTATTAACAGCAAGAGATTTCCCTAGTGACCATTCATGTGCCACTGCTGGTAAAGGGTCCTTAGCCTGAGAATACTGCATGGTTTGAAGGGGATACACTGCATCCTGCATTCGTGGGAAATAATTAGTTATCTTGGGTTGCCATTTGTTTAAGCCTTTTCCGTTCTCCATGACAGGCTCTTCTCCTCTCTCAGTTGCTAAGGTCATTTTACTTATTCGAGCCGTTGCTTAACATATGACACTAAGGCACTTGCACCCTTCGCTCCCGTGTGAGTTACGTTGTTTATCTGTGTCTTTATACAAGCTTGGCCTCAAGGCCGAGACACTTTGAGAGGGAGCAGAGTAATTGCTCTTACATGAGTTGCATATACTGCAGCAGTTCCCCAGATTAATGGCGGCAATTAGCCCAGATGTATGAGGCTTCTGTTTACTCTACTTCCTCTCTTTATTTGCTTTTACTTATAGCCTTCTGGGGCTAGCAAGCAGCTTGCGTATAAAAGGCTCAGAATTCACGGATATGATAGATAAGAGCACGTATTTAATGCAAAGTCCTAGTAACTACAGGAGATTTCAGATAAGCGTCTTACCGGAAGACGATCCTTGCCCCGCCTCCGCTTGTGGCACTTAAACGGGCCAACTGCCTTCGTTGTTCCAACATCCTTTGGTGTCTCCTCTGTGCTGGGGTTAGCGTAGCTTCCTGGTCTCTCTCTGAATCTGACAGGATGGCTCCAGAAGGATCCTACTCCTTGTCTGAGGGCGAAGGGTCTTGAGCTGCTCATCCCTTCTCCTGGGTCTAAAAGTCTCCCATTCCCCTTCATCCTCTGTTGAGTCCTTTGAGGGAGGCATGACACATATTGGGAGATGTGTTCCAGAAGATATTGGGGTCCTGAGCTGTAAAGAGCTTTATAGATCAAAACCAGCACTTTGAATTGGGCTTGGAAGTGTACAGCCAGCCAGTGCAATTGGAACAGGATGGGTGTTATATGCTCTGTTTGCCTTGAACTTGTCAACAATCGGGCCCCTGCATTCTGCACTAATTGAAGCTTCCAAACCATTTTCAAAGGCAGCCCCACGTAAAGTGCATTCCAATAATCCAACCTTGAGGAAACCAGAACACAGATTACTGTAGCCAGGTTATCCCTGTCCAGAGAGGGTCGCAGTTGGGCCACCACCCTAAGGTGATGGAAGACACTCCGCACTACTGAGGTCACCTGTTCCCAAGTGACAGCTGTGGATCCAGGAGAAATAGAGGTCTCCACATGTCTGCAACAATTTGCATTTTTTTTATCCTCATGGAAATTATTCAGCATTTTAGTGCAATTTATCTTAATAAACACGTTTTTGCATGCAGTTTTGGCTAATGTACCCATTTTTACAAGCAATTTCTTCTAATACAATGCATTTCTGTGTGCTGTTTTCACTTAATCATTTTTATGTACATTTGCCCTAATATATGCAGCTGGTTAGTTGGAAAACTGCATTGCAAACTTCAGACAAGTGCAAATTTTGAAGGATGGCTATGTTTCATTGCTCATATTGTTTTGGACACTGCAGATTTGATCATTTGGGCTTTAAACACAAACTGAAATCCATTTCTCCTTCTCTTTTTATCTTGCAAGATAAAAAACTAGGCCCTCCTTCCTTACCCTGCTCTAGGGTTGCCAGGTCTCCGGTTTTCACCCAGAGACTCCTTATCGGGTCTCACTAGGAAGTGCAGCTCATGGAAAGCTGGAGATAGATCCTTTTTCTACTTCCTGCCAGTTACACTTCCCACAACCCCTTGCAAGTGACACGGTGTGGCTTCACTCCCAAGACACTCCAGGAAGCACAGCAGGCAGGATGCTGAGGAGAGAGCCTTGCACTGCTGTGAGTGGTGTAGATGGGCTCTTTATTAAAAAAGCAAGGGGATAAATGGAAAACCCTTGGCCACCTCATAAGGTTAAGTAAACCCCTCCTGAAAACTTTGGAGTAATTTGTAGACTCCCTTAAGAGAGGATGAATCCTGCCATGTTTCAAAAGGATAGCTGCATTATTTTTTCTTGCAATGGCAGCCTTTACCATTTTAAAGTGGTTTAAAAAAGTTCAATTCAATTAAAATATTTTTTGCTGGGGCAAAAGAGCAGTGCGCATGTGGCTGCATGTAGGTCAATGGAGTGTGAGATTTTTGCATGCAGTTATAATAATAATAATAATAAAATTTTATTTTTAGGCCGCCTATCTGGCTGAGTGAACAGCCACTCTAGGCGGCGTACATAATTAATTTTAAAATACAGTTATAAAACACAAATAAATACAATTATCACATATTCAGTTTACCCCCATCTGTACACTATAAAACTAAAATTAACTAGGGGTTCTATATGCCCGCTGAAATAGCCATGTTTTTAGTCCTTTACGGAAACCTACCAAGGAAGGGACATGGCGTAGATCGTATGGCAGTGAGTTCCAGAGGGTGGGGGCCACAACCGAGAATGCCCTCTCTCTGGTCTGCACCAGTCTAGCTGTTTTAACTGGTGGGACCGAGAGGTCTTGGGAGGCTGATCTCGTCAGGCGGCATACTTGGTGATGCTGGAGGCGCTCCTTTAGACCGAAACCGTGTAGTTGAGCATCGGTTTGGGCTGGGGGGGAGGAATTCAAACTGATTGACTTTTGCTATGACCTGTGATTGGTTTCCATGTGGGTATGTTTAGTTGGAAATCCAAACTAGTCATTGACAGAAAATGGGGTGCCATGGTGGCACTAATCACATTGGCTGAAACATTTTAAGGCACTGTTTGCCAACCAAGAGGCTCAACTCCACATAGCTGCTTTTGAATTATTTTCTGTAGGACAGCAATCACGTCTTTCCAAGAGAAGATCTCATCAAAAAAGAGACTTGAAAATGGATCAGGAATTTCCTACTGCAGACAATGGGTGGTCCATTCATGTGGCTAGCACCTGCTTCCTTAAATGTTGATCATAGCTGTCACTCACTCATTGGCTAAAATCACTGAAAGGTGAGAGCAGGCTAGTTTCTCATGAAACGAATGGGCAAAATAGTGACTGCACTTTTGACCTCTTATTCCAGGGTCTACCATGGCTAAAGACGTGGCATTTGTTTGTTTGTTTAACAAAATGTATGTATCACCTGATTGTAAGAAAACCTCTAAGCAGTTTACAAGAAACATTAAAATGATTAATAAAAACAGTTAAAAACAAGTAATTAAAAATATTTAAAAGACAATTAAAACAGCAGGGGTGTAGTGGTTAAGGTGCTCGACTACAATCTGGGAAACCAGGGTTGGAATCCCCACACAGCCATGAAGCTCACTAGGTGACCTTGGGCCAGTCACTGCCGCTAAACCTCAGAGGGAGACACCACCTCTGAATACCGCTTACCATGAAAACCCTATTCATAGGGTCACCATAAGTTGGGATCGACTTGAAGGCAGTCCATTTCCAAACTAAAGCACACCAGCTAAGAGCTGTCCAAGGTGCTGAACCTATTCCAGTATCTTGGACAGCTCCTTGAAAGTTCAGACTAAACCCCAGAGTGGATTCCACTGTCCAACTGACAGCAGCCACCAGCCACCACTGACAGCAACATCTACGTGTCTGGATACCCTTGCTCAAAAGAAATGTTTTTAGCATTGGCTGAAAAGAATATAGGGAAGGCACTTGCCAGATTGCAATTGGCAGGGAATTCCAAAGTGTATGTGCTGGCACACTAAAAATCATTTCCTACAAGTGTGGAACAAGTATTATGTGGCATCTGTAACAGTGCCAGTTCTGTCCTCCAGATGTTGTGGACTACAACTCCCATCAGCCCCCACCAGCATGACCAATGATCAGGGATAATGGGAGTAGCAGTCCACAACATCTGAAGGGTACCACATTGGCTAGTCCTGCTCTACAGTATTCAATAAACGGATTCCAACGAACTATGAAGATATCTTTTTCTTGGTGTTGTTGTTTTCCTCTTTATTCTTATATAAAGCATCAATATTGCCTTTGAGGCAACGGTACAGTCATTTCCTCCAGATCCAACTCGCCCCAATACAGGCTCAGTCTGTGCCCCACCCTATAAATATCACTCCAGATGTCATCCCAAATAGCAGCATGGCTCTTCCTCCTGCTCATGCTGACTCAGCATGTAATTGGTAAGCAAGCCAACCTATCAGGAGAGAAAAGGGATTGCTTAGGGCAATAGATGGGGTAGGGTAAACAACATCTGAGATATCTGAACACTGACTCCTCACCATGTCATTGGGGCAGTGGAATCCACTCTGGGATTTAGTCTGAACTTTCAAGGAGCTGTGCAACATGCTTTTAGCTTTAGGACTACAACCCAGAGTGGATTCCGTTGCCCCACTGACACTGAGCCATCAGCTGCCACACTCTCATTGCTATTGTCCAGCCACTGGAGTCAGAAAACCTTGACAGAGCTGAGCATGTTGTGCCTTGAGGAGAGGAGAGGAAGGAGAACCAGGACACCCATTTTCAAATATTGGCAGGGCTGTTCCTCAGAAGAATGGGCAACTTGTTCTCTGTTTCTTCAGAGGACAGGATTAGAACCCATAAGTGGGAACTGCCTGGAAGCAGATTCAGTTCAAACTGTTGGAGAATCTCCCGAAGATCTGCTTGACAGTGGGAAAGACTGCCTTGAGAAGTGGTGGGCTCTCCTTTATTTGAGGGCACTTAAGCAGAGACTAAATGCTCACCTCTCAGGGATGCTCTAATTGCATCCTGCTAGTTTTATTGTGTGCAGGGAAACTTACACCAGGGAAAACATCAAACAAGTGAGCCTCCACCTGAAGCCTAAGTGGGACAGTCCCAGGCGGGCAACTCCATAATTATGCCAAGCAGGTAGATCAGCACTAACCGTTCTGTAATAACATCCCTGATGGATCAGACCAAAGGCCCATCAAGTCCAACATACTGTTCTCACAATGGGAATCCCATAAGGAGAACTTGATGAGAATCAATAAGGAGAATGGGAAACTCATAAGGAGAACTTGAGCGCAACAGCAGCTCTCCCTGCTTGTGATTCCCAGCAACTGGTATACTTAAGACCTCATCGAGTGGAGGTAAAACATAGCCATAATGGCTAGAAGGCACTGATAGCATTACCCTTCACAGTTTTCTCTAATCCTCTTTTAAGGCCATCTGAGTTGGTGGCCATCACTATAGCATGTGTGTGTGTGTGTGTGTGTGTGTGTGTGTGTGTGTGTGTGTGTGTGTGAGAGAGAGAGAGAGAGAGAGAGAGAGAGAGAGAGAGAGAGAGAGAGAGAGAGAGAGAGAGAGAGAATTCCATAGTTTAGTTATGCACTAGAAGGAAGGAAAGAATCCATCTGGGACTAGGGTTGCCAGGTTCCTGGCCTGAGAATGATCCTGTATCTTTAAGAGAAGAGAAAGTCAGCCAAGTGCAGGTGTTCTTGCAACACTGTAATGAGGAAAACCACAAGGTGGAATTCTCCCTTTCCCCTGCACAACTTTTAAAGACACAGAAGACCTCTTGTAGGCTGGGCCTGGCAACCAAGAGGTCTCCTGTATCCTTAAAAGTTGTGTAGGAGGAAGAAAGAATTCCACCTTGTGGTTTTTCTCATTACAGGGTTGCAAGGACACCTGCACTTGGCTGACTTTCTCTTCTCCTAAAGATACAGGATCAGTCTCAGGCCAGGAACCTGGGAGACCTATGGGAAGGATAAACACGTAAATAAAAGGAGTATATTTCGGCAGGTCCCATTTTGCACATACTCACCAGTTATAAGGAACAGAGGAATGCAGGCCCAGCCCAAAAAAGACGACCATCCATAATTGCTCATTGACCATGCCTTTCCTGAGAAGGTGATAACAAAGAAGACCATCGCAACTGTGGACAAAAGGCCTAGGAACACACAGATAGAGACAAATCCTTAGAACAATAAAATTCCTAAGAAGATTAATTCCTTAGAATGAAAGAATATTGAATTATTTAGAGCCTAAGAATATAAGAGGAGCCCTGCTGGATAAGACCAAAGACCTGTCGAGTCTAGCATCCTGTTTCCTTATAGTGGCCAGCCGCATCCCTCTAGAAAGGCCACAAGCAGGGCATAAGCACAATTGTCCTCTCCTGCTGTTGTATTCCAGCAACTGGCATTCTGATCCTGGGGATAGTATAACCATCATGACTAGTACCCTTCAGTAGACATATCCTCTATGAATTTGTCTAATCGCTTTTTAATGCCATTTTAGGCTGCAATTCTACACAAATGGGAGTAAGCCCCATTGAACACAATGGGAGTTACTTCTGAGCAAAACATTCATAAATTGAGCTGCCTTTGGGCATTCAACATCAGGGTTAAGAAGACACCTCCCAATCCACCCGGGGCCCCAATCCACCCCATAAATCAGGTCAACCTGACCTGAGCCAGATCTGGTCCCAAAGTAGTTCAGGGACAGAGCTCGTGTTTAATTAGTTTTTTAAAAAAAGAAAAAAAAGAATGAACTATTTATACAGCTGGGAAGGGGTGAGGGAAGGAAATATTATGTCTCCTTCACCCCACAATCAAGAGCAATGAGTTCAATCCTTCTGGGTGCTCCTTTGCCAATGGTTTTATGCAGGGAAGGCATGCTTCCAAAAGAACCCCACAGGATCAATGAGACATCAGTCCCATGGGATGGTGCTTAGGAATGAGTTATCAACAGGAATGAGAATCAGGCAGAGTTGAGCTCCTACCTTCTCCCAGGAAGATGCAGCCAATGGTTGCAATGGTTGATTTTTCTGCTCAGTGCCTGCCTCTCCTTTCTGCCTGATGCCCATGACATTCCCAGAGTGGTCTGGGCCACCCAACTTGCAGTGATCTGGGGCTGTCTCAACCAGACTTGACTGATGCCCAGTTCCCCCTGAATCAGCCGATTTGGTTTGGGACTCATCCGAATCTGGTGCATAACCCTAGTAAACACATAAGGGAAGGCAGCAGGGTGGAACTTCTAACATGTTTTAGAACCCTGGGTTCTAAAACACACAGGGACCCTTCATGAGTGCAGGAGGTTCTCCACATCAGAGGTTCATCCTCCCACTCATGAAGGGTGATTAGAACAGCAAGAAAAAGAAAAAGCCAACCTTGAAAGGTAGACTTAGGTAGACTTCAGGGGACCATTTCCATCAGGACTATGGCATGAGAGGATAGGATTAACTTTCCTTCCCTGCAGCTGCTTTTTCCAGGGTTTGTTTGTGTTTCTAAACCAAGATTGTGATCCCATTTGAGAATGCCTCATTTGGCCCTTTCCATTCAGGGAATCAAGCAGAACATCCAAGCAGCATTTCAAAATGGAAACTGGAAAATGTTGAAAAAAGGGTAGTATCCAGTGTTAGTCTTACTCAGAGTAGATTCGTTGAAAGTCATAGACCTGCCTAACTTGGGTCCATTAATTTTAATGGGTCTACTCTGCGTAGAACCTCACATTGCAATGTATTCATTTAGTTTTGTCAAATTTCAGGTGGTACCAGTCAAAATCCGAGTGGGCCCATTGTAGTCCATGGACTTTAGTAAGTCCTGGTCATTGATTTCAATGGGTCTATACAGAGCATGACTTAGATGGATTCAACCCATAGAATATTATATGGACTTTTCATTTCAGCCCAAGTCTTCTTGGCATAGGATCTGGAGAATTTTTTCAAACACAAGCTATGGCTTTGAATTATAGGGCTTGGGGGGGGTTGAACTGACTATGGAAGCAGATGCTTATGACCCCCCATCCCATAATACCTGCTAAGAGATTGGCTATAGCTGAGGCCTTGGCCTTGGAGAAGCTGCCAATTTGGCAGTGAAGCAAGATGGCAGAAAGACAAAGAAAAGACACAACTCCAGCAATCATCGCCAATATCATGAAGGCTCGGGTAACATGGAATAATTCTTTAGGGAGTGAAAAGAGAGACAGGGGAGGACATTAAGAGTAACAATGGGATTATACAATAGCACTGCAGAGGTCTCATGTAATACCTCCCCCCATGGATGGACAGATCAGTCTAGTTCTTCTCCATGTCAGTTTTTCATCTGCTCTCTCATTTCTAACATAATCTGTAATTTTTAAAAAAAGAAATCCTACCTAAATATTTAAATATGGTGGGGCCATTTCATAGTATTGGTTCCTCTCCTACCTTTGGGGTCAGTTACTGAAAGTCGTAATACAGGGGTATTGCCAGTGTCTAGTCATGGTGGAAACAGCATCTCTGACAAACAATTTGCCCACAAATACCAATCTTCTGTCTACAGCCACACTACCTGAACACGCCCAATTTCATCTGATCTCGGAAGCTAAGAAAGGCCAGGCTTGGTTCATACTTGGATGGGAGACCGCCTGGGAACACCAGGTGCCGTAGGCTTAGAGGAAGGCAATGGTAAACCACCTCTGAATACCTCTTACCATGAAAACCCTATGAATATATCCAAGACAGATTCATAGGGCTGCCGTAAGTCATAATCGACTTGAAGGCATATAACAATGACAAACCAATCTTCTGCTGTAATGCACAGCTTCACAGAAGTTATAGGTGTGTTGTGAGACTAGTGATGGGGGAGAAATTGGATTCAGTTTGCATTTCAAGCCAAATCTATCAAATTCACACTTTCTAAAACAATCTGAGAAGTGAAACAGAGCCATCCTTCGAAATCTGCATTTTTTCCTGAATTTTGCAATGCAGTTCTCTAACCAATGTTTGCATTCATAGATTAGGGGAAAGTCTGCATAAAAATGAATATATTAATTGAAAATAACATACAAAAATACATTATAGGAGGGGAAATTTGCACTAAAATGCTGGAGAACTTTCATGAGGATTTAACAAAAATTATCACAAATTGCTGCAGAAATGTGGACAGCATTGAAGGATGCGAAAAAATGAGAAAGTGAGAGAACCAAAATAGACAGACTCTTCCATCCCACTTGATTCACATGGAGTGATGACGGACCATAGCAAGTCTGACAAGAACACAATGTGAATGGAGTGTGCACTCAAAAGCACTCCCAGGATTCTTTGCAACAGGCAGAAGGATGTGGTTGATAATGGCCCAGGCAAACAGGTTGGTGCAAAAAATGGCTCCCTAATGGCAGACTGGTTGCATATATTAAGCAACAGTAGGACTGTTACCCCCGGACTCTTTGGACTTTCGGGGGGTTGAAGAAACATCAGCTGCCTCTTAGAAATGAAGAGCAGCTCAGGGTCCTTTTGAATACCACACCTCTCCTATTCTTACCTGGCACATCCATATTAGATGAAGCACACAGTGAAGCCACACAAGTTCTCCACAGCCCAAAGTGTGCATAGTTGACTATCAGCCAGAAGTCTGAGTTTATGACAATGAGGTGAACAAAGAGGCTGAGGATAGAGGCAAGTATAGTACCCATCAGCAGGGTACTCATTGTGGGAACCGTCGGATCTGTAACTGCACAGCAAACTTGGGATGATGAGCCTGAGGAAGGGAGCCATACATGTTACGAAGCCTGTGTTTGGGCTTGCGCTGCCCTCTGAAGTGCCACTTCCCAGCCAGTGGCCAAGTTTGTGCAAATGCAGCAGATCTGGTGAGAGGCCAACAGCAGATTGTGCTGTCACAAAAGATGTCATTGGGCTGTGAAAACTGTGATAGGCCTATGCACATGTATGGCAATTCACAATAGTGTGTGTGTAATGCCACATGTTATTTTACATTTAATGAGGAGGTTCAGTGGGTGCAGATAAAGGAGAGGGCCTTTTCAGTTGTGGCTCCTCATCAGTGGAATACACTCCCCAGTGAGGTCTGCCTGGCACCTTCATTGATGTCTTCAGCACTAGGTAAAGACTTATATTTCCCCCCCAGGCGTTTGGTAGACCGAGATGATGATGTTTTATTAGTGTGCTGCCAAAGCTTTCTGTGGTTGTTTGGGGGGGGGTGTTTTGTGTTTTTTAATGATATAGTATGTTTACTTTTGTTTTTAACAATGTTGTAAGCTGCTTGGAGTCCTTTTGGTAACAAATGAATAATAAATCTAATAATAATAAACCTAACAACAACAATAATATTCGGAAAAGTCTCCAGGTTCCCTGAATGGTTTGCCAGTTAGAAATTATGTTTTCCTTCCCCATCCTTCTCTCATATGTGGTGTCCTACACAAAAGGGATAGTGTTTAGTGATCCTAATATAATTCCATATGTTGACCCTGTAGCCTTCAACACAGGAATCTATGCATCTCTACAAAGTAAGAAACTAGTTGAAATGCTGTTTTAACATTACTTTTAATATTCACAAACTCATGTAATATTCTTCTGAATACAACTTTCCTTTGTTTTCTTGATCTTGGTTTGCTTGTTGGTGGTTCAAAATAAGGCTGGGGTGAAATCCCCCCTCCCCAGTTTTCTTAAAAATATTCTCCCCCTTTAAAAGGGGGGGTCAGTTTTCTGCTGCTTTCTTTGGAGGTGGGAGAAATTCCTCCAAGAGTTGCTGCTGGCCTTATAGGGTCTCACCAGGAAGTGCAGGTCATGGGAAGGTATGGGGATAGCACCTTTTTTCTGCTTCCTGCCATTTAAATACCACTGAGCTATGGCCTTTCCCCAAATACGTGGAATAATAAAGGTGGCAAATGTGCCCCCTGTGTGTATCTGCAGCAGCGTAGAAACCTCTGTTTTGTGTGCGGCTACATAGTAGGCTACATTGTAGCCACACACAAAACAGAGGATTATCCATTAGCTTAGTAGGCTGAAGCCTAGGGGCCCGGAGCTCTTGGGGGCCCATGGAGCACTGGCCCAATGGCCCCTGGAACTACAGGGGGCCCTCCACGATCCACGGAAGCATCTGCAGACCACCATCCACCCACTATACCCCCACTTTACCTACCTTTCTGTTGTTTTTTGTGGCGTGCCGATTTGCCATCAATAAAGATGGTGGCCGAGGTTTCCTTAAGGGGCTGAAGCCTCTGCCACCATCTTGGCTGATGGCATGCATGCGTGCTATACGTGCACGTTGCTGCCATCAACAAAGATGGCGGCAGAGGCTTCAGCTCCTTAGGGAAACCTCAGCCACCATCTTGATTGATGCGCAAAAAACAACGTAAAGGTAGGTGAAGTGTGGGGATAGGGGGCCTCAAACACCAATCAGCCTAGGGGCCCTCCTCAGCTTAATCCAGCCCTGCTACTATATACTTTTGCCTCTGGTACCATCCACCACAGGCCTGTAACCCCTGAGAGATTGCCCAAGAGAGAATGTGGCCCTGAGACTCCACTCTTGGTCTAGATAGAGACTGATCTCGAACCTGTCTCTCCCCACATGTCTACAATCCAAAGAGTGTAGGCTTTATAGCGACAACTCTGTGTTAAAGGAAGAGAGAATTCTGCCTCTCCAAACAGCCTCCGTCCATATGTTTCCCATGCCCATTCAGTAGTATCTCATGAAACCCTGAAAGTATTAGGATGTTCTTTTTATTGAAGAAAAAAAATCTTTTGCAATTTGCACTGAAAAAAACATGCTTTTTAAAAAAAATAAAATCTCTTTACCCAAAATTGATAATGTCTGTTTGGTAGGGCAGTAGAAATATTTTTTTCCTACAAATAGCTTAATTGGAGGTAGGCTTCTGAATATCAGTTGCTGGGCATTGCAAAGGGGAAAGTGCTCATGTGCTTAGGTCCTGCTTGCAGGCTTCCCATAGTTATCTTGTTGGCCTCTGTGGGAACAGGGTGCTGGAGTAGATGGGCCACTGGCCTGATACAGCAGGCTCTCCTTATATTCTTATGTCTCCAAATGATCACTATTTTGGAGGAGGGATTCAAGTAAAAGCTGTACATTTAGATTTGAGCAAATAAAGTGGATTCAAGCACCCTGCTGCCCCGGCACAACAAAACCACTTTAAAAAAGAAATAGAGTGTTATATGCTAGTCCTATTCAGAGTAATCCCACTGAAATTAATGGGCATGGCTTACTTAAACTATTAATTTTAATGGGTCCATTCTGAGTAGAAATTAGTTGGATACAACACAGCCTTTTGTGCTTAAGAAAACGAAGGGAAAATGCACTGAAAATTGTGGGATGAAGAAATGACAGGATGGCATGTACACATCTCACCAGCAAGGCAGGATGCTCATTGTCCCACAACTACCCCACAGACAAATCAAAATGAATGCTCAAGAAAGACTGGACATAGTTTAACCTTCTGCATAAACATTAAGCAAGCAAATCAGGATAAATGCTGAATACATTCATTGCCTGGAGGAGCCTTCTGTTAAAGAAAAAAGTCAGGTCTGATTCAAATGCCAGAAATACACTCAGTAAGAAGGATTGCTTTCCTCAAAGAGCTTGCATGTTTTATTATTATAATATTATTACATTTATATTCCACCTTTCTTCCAAGGAGCTCAGGGTGGTGTACATGGCTTTTCCTTCTCCATTAGGCTGAGAGAGAGAGAGAGAGAGAGAGAGAGAGAGAGAGAGACTGGCCCAAGGTCACCCAGTGAGCTTCATGGATGAGTGGGGATTCAAACCCTGGTCTGCCAGATCCTAGTCCAACACCCTAGCCATTGCACCACACTGGCAGTGGGTGTGTGCATGTGTGCGTGGGTGTGGGTGTGAGAGAGAGAGAGAGAAAGAGAGAAGAGCTGTAAATCAAGGGATGGAGAAGTTGTTTGCACCAACTTTGCAGTGACTTCTGCTGGGAGCAGAAGTATACCTTCTGATCCTCAATTCAAACTTATTCTTCTGCCCTCATAACCTTTTAGGATTAGGAAATTGTGTGTTTCTAAAAAACAAACATAAAATAAAAATCTTCTTCATCATAGCTACACAATAAGGAAACCCCCACCCCCTAAAAAAAGAATTACAAAACATTTTGGTTCACACAAAATATACAAATTATAAAGGCAAGAAAGAAAAGCATGGAATTTAATCCATAGACCGTTCCTTTCCGATTGTTGCATAAACGATGCCTGATGGGCAGAGCAAGCCTACGTTGAGGAAGCCGATGGAAGTTAAGCCGTCTTAAAGTACACCATGAACTAACTCCGTTCAAGAGCCTCGGCTGAGCTGGCTGAGCTGGGAGGCACGAAAATAGCGGCAACACAACACAGACAGGCAACTCAGCGAGATTCGCTGTATCCTGATTTCCTTTAGCCCAATGTATTGTGCCCTTACTCATTCTTTATCTTTAACCTAGCAACTCAAAGATTAATAATATTGTTCATAACTATTCTTAGGCTGTTAAGGCAATACTTTACCACAGATATTCTTTTATCTTGCATTTTTTAAAAAAAACCTCACACTTTGAGGAAGTAATGACTTCCTTCTCTAGCGGTGGTAGCCAAAATGGCGCCCTCCAGATGTTGCTGGACTCCAACTCACATCAGCCCCAGCCAGCAGTCAGTGGTCGCTCAGGGATGGGAGTAGCACTCCTCAGCATCTGGAGGACACTACTCTGGCTAGTCCTGTTCTACAGTACTGAATAAATAGATTCCCAGTTGCTCTTTCTTAATCCCTTTGTTATTATATCATGTATCAGCTTTGCGGCTATCATCATTTCCTCCAGGTCCGGCTTGCTCCAGCGCAGGCTCTCTCTGCACCCCACCCTATCATTAGGGTGATATGATATGCTCCAGACGTTGCTCTAAAGATAGCACAGTCTTTTCCTCCTGCTCATGCTGAGTATGCAGTAAGAATGCAAGCCCACCTGTCAGGAGAGAAAAGGGATTGATTAGAGCAGTAGATGGAGCTGCATAAAACACCATCTGAGACATCTGGATCACTGAGCCCAGCATTATCTCACTGCCTTTGGCTCAATATGCACTACACTGACTGGCAGCAGCTTTCCAGAATTTTAGACGCAGAGTCTTTACCAGCCCTACCTGGAGATGCCAGGGATTGAACCTGGGACCTTCTGAATTCCAGGTGGGTGCTCTACCACTAAACTACATGTCTGGTCCATGTCAAATTTGCATCTGTTCATTCATTAGCCCGTTCCACCCATTTCTCACCTCAGTTTGTACATTATTATTTTTTAAATGTACAAAAATTGTATTTAGATATATATTCACAACATACATATTTAAATATATATTTTAGCTCGACTTTTGCTTTTTGAAATGCATTTACCCTAAAATAATATTTTAACATATTTTGGTATATTTGAAAGCTAAGATGTTCCTTCCAAATGCAAGGATACTATATACAAATCACCCTGAGGTCCTGGGGATTCTAATATACCTTCTGCCTGCCCACATTACAGAAGAAGGTGATGGTGAGGTTATAGGTAAAGACATCCTTCCGGAGACATGGGATCCTGGAAATTCTAGGAGACTGTTGAATTTGATCATATAAAGCTGCCTTATACTGAGGCCATTGGTCCATCAATGCCATTATTGTCTATCCCAGGAGTTCCCAGACTGTAGTCAGTAGACCACCAGTCATCCACAAGCGTCATTGGTGGTCCACGGCATGTCTGTAAAAATGCAATTAAAAATAATACAACATCTAGCACGCTGCATAACAATTGCTACAACAGGCAGAAAATTAATAAGGGGTCCATCAAGACCCTTAGCACTTGTCAAGTGGTCTGTGGGGGGGAAATGTTTGGGAACCGCTGGTCTGTCCTAAGTGGCAACCACCCAGTGGGTTCTCAGGCAAAGACTTTTTGTAGCTTCCTAGTTTATGTCCTTTTAACTGAAGATGCTGGGGGTGAACTTCAGCCTTTGTGCACAAAAAAACATGCATGCTACACTGAGCTACAGCTCCTGCCCCTACTTACCAAACTTAGGCAAGGAAAGAAGGTGCACAGTGGCCGTTCTGTTGCAGACACTTTTGGATAACATGCATTATCTGGGCCCCAATCAGGCTAGCTTCAGCTTGGTTAAAGGGGGAAACTACATCAGATGTGCTAGTAAATGAACTTTGACTAGGGTTCGGGTCAGTGACTGTGACTCTGTTGATTCTTGTGGACATCTCAGTGGCTATTTTGTTGTTGTTAGTTGCTTGTTACTGAAAGGTGTACAAGCGACTTAACAGCAAATTTAAAAACATAAACATTGTGGTGGTGGTTAGGTGTTGGACTATGACCTGGGAGACCAGGGTTTGAATCCCCACACAGCCATGAAGCTCACTGGGTGACCTTGGGCCAGTCACTGCCTGTCAGCCTCACAGGAAGGCAATGGCAAACCACCTCTGAATACCACTTACCATGAAAACCCTATTCATAGGGTCGCCATAAGTCGGGATCGACTTGAAGGCAGTCCAATTCATTTTTTTTCCCAACGCTAACAAATTCACACAAAACGTTAACAAGCTCATACAAACACCTATCATTCCACAAATACACCCATACAAAAACAACAGACACACACAAACACAACAGCCACAGGACGCTTTGGTAGCATACGAACAGCACACGAACAACGAAGAATCCTGGGAACTGAGGTTCGTTAAGGGTGCTGAGAGTTGTTAGGAGACCCTTCTTTCCCCTCACAGAGCTCCAGTTCCTACAGCAGATTAACAGTCAATCCCTCTTCCCAGGGAACTCTGGGAATGGTAGCTCTGTGAGGGAAATAGAGGTCTCCTAACAACGTTCAGCACCCTTAACAACCTACAGTTCCAGGATTCTTTGGGGGAAGAAGCCATGACTGTTTAAAGTGGTAGCATAGTGCTTTAAATATATAGCGTAAATGGGGGCCTATGTCTCTGGGAGAGTGTGTGAAGAATAAGCCAGTGGATTCCGAATTGGGGGAGTCTGGCACATGCGCTTCCCTCGTTCGGAAATCCTGCCTGCAGCGCAGACTCATGTGAAACTTGTTTTTAGATGTCAGCCCTTCAGCTAGAAAACCTGATTCCTTCAGATTGTAGGTAGATGGGGATCACATTTCTGAATGGTTCTCAATGCAAAACCAACAGAAGCCGCCCATGCATCTAGGAAATGATCACACCGGGGGAGTGGTTCATGTTCAGCCCTCTCTCTTTTTTTTATGCC
This sequence comes from Rhineura floridana, assembly GCF_030035675.1. Lineage (NCBI taxonomy): Eukaryota > Metazoa > Chordata > Lepidosauria > Squamata > Rhineuridae > Rhineura > Rhineura floridana. The sequence continues at coordinate 27,895,307 of NC_084494.1, read as the reverse complement.
AGCTGTATTGTGTGCAGGGAATTTCACCCCAGGAAGCAGATGCAAAATGTGAACCTCCCCACCTGGAGACTTAGTGGCACAGTCCTGGGGGGGGAGGGGGATAGGGCAACCCCATGATTAGACCAAAGCAACTCTAAACTGTTCTGTAATGAAAGGATGTATCTGGCAACCCTATGCAATCCGTTTCGATAAAGAAAGGAACACATTTCCCATTCTGCACATACTCACCAGTTATAAGGTACAGAGGGAAGGAGGCCCAGCCCAACCCAAAGGACCAGAGATAAGTCACTTTTGTTCCCCAGCCTCCTGTGAAACTTCCCATGGCAATCACGACACAAACAGCTAGGAACAATAACAAATATCCTTAGAACATATAATTCCTTAAATTATTTTACAGTTTTATGAGAAAGTGTGGTCTCACTCAAAATGACCTTCCCATTTGTCATTAGTAATTATCAGCGGCTCAAATTATCACCCAATAATAATAACAACAACAACAAGCTGTGCTTTTAAAGAAAAATGAAACGTTTTCTTTGGGTGGTATTCATTGCTAGTCCTACTCAAAGTAAACCCACTAAAGTTAATAGACATGGCTAATGTAGGTTCATTAATTTCAACAGGTTCAAGTAAATATCTATCTATCTATCTATCTATCTATCTATCTATCTATCTATCTATCTATCTATCTATCTATCTATCTATCTATCTATCTATCTATCTATCTATCTATCTATCTATCTATCTATCTATCTATCTATCTATCTATCTAATCTTCAACTGTTAAACCCTGAAAAGAAAAATGAAATTCCTTAGAACAGTGGTGGGGAACCTCAGGTCTGGGGGCCAAGGACACCCTCCCCACCCTCTAAATCCAGCCCCTGGGGCATAGGGTCTAGGTATTGTTTGGTTTGTTTAAACGCAGACTATGGTGTGTTGCGTTACACGGCTCAAGATGCTTGAACTGACTGTGGAACCAGATGCTTATGACCGCCTTCCCCATAATACCTGCAATAAGGCTGGCGATAGCCGAGGTCATGGCCTTGGACAAGATGCGGATGTGGCACTGGAAGAGGATGGCAGAAAGACCAAAGAGAGAGACAACTCCAGGGATCAACCCCATCAGCATGAAAACTCGGGTAGCATAGTAGAAACCTTTAAGAAATGGAGAGAGAGAGAGAGAGAGAGAGAGAGTGAGAGAGAGAGAGAGAGAGAGAAGGGAGTTAAATGGATCCACGGGATTAGACAATAGCAGTTCAGAGGTCCCATTCAACATCTTCCCCCTGGGAATGGATAGATCAGTCTATTTCTGTTCCATGTCAATCTTGCCTGCACTCTGTCCTATTTCTGAAGCAATCTGTATTTTCTTCAGGAAAATCTTTATAAAGTGTATTTAAATTAAAATTTAGATATTGATTTAAATATCGGGTGGGGGCATTGTTTTATGGTGGTGGTTCTGCTCCCATCACTAGAACTCTAACATGGCAGCATGGGACTTGACTTGTGGCATTCCACAGAAGTCCATTCTGTTCTCTCTGCACCCCGCTGTTTAACATCCAGAGATGTGGTCATCCAGGGTCTCAGGGGGACTTAGACCCTTTATTTTTGGGGGAGCGAGGTCCCTATGTCTCCAGCATCCTGCCAGTCAATCAGCATGAAATGGGAGTCTGTTAGCCACTGAAAAGAATCTTCTAATATGCTTCGTTGTCTTTTCTTGCTGATTGGAGCCAATCAGAGTGGAAGGAGGTAAGCCAGCTCTTATGGATATGCAAAGTAATTCAGCGTTCTGAGCTGCGTGTGCCAGTGTGTGTATTTACCAAAGAAGCAGGTAAGAAGTGTATTTACCCTACCTTTAAATCACTGAGACTTAAGACTTCATAAAATAAGAAAAAAACTACTTTATTTATAGAAATACATAGTAGATAGGAAAGGCATACCTAGTTCCAACTAACTAAGTTGGAGGCGCAATGCCCATATTTGGGTATTGCCATCATGGTCCAGGAGAAGAAACAAAGACAGAGATGTCTCCTCTCTTCTCAGACAGTTGAAAAAGAAGACAAAAGAAGGAGGGGCAGGTAATGTTCCCTGAGCATATCAGCTGACAACAGAAGGAAGTTAGATAGAGAAGAGCACAGGTAAAGGTAGGCAAGCCTAGCCAGCTGGAGGACCTGAACTCTTCTGGAATACAAACAAAAGAACCCAAAGAGGAGCTGCTCTTGCCCCACTTCCAACACCAGCCACTGAGAATACTCTTTTCAATAGCTAACCCTCTCCCCTTTTATGCTGATTGGCTGCTAGGGATGTCTGTTGTTGTGAAAGAAAGCATTAACAAGGACCTCCTTCTCAACCCAGCAGCAAAAGAAAAAAAGTGTGGAGGCGGTGTGGCTGTGACTGTCATGAAGAGACCCTTCACTTCTTAATTTACCGCTACACCACTGTTAGCATCTCTACGAAACTCCCGGGAGATGCCATCAGGAGAAGCAACAGGTGCAACATGTATTCTGTGAAGTCCTGGGTATCCTTTAAAACTTATCAGAGGTTCCTCAATGTGAAGACTAGTCATGGTGGGAAAATGTAGCTGGGAAACAATTTGCCCAGTACCACCTAATTTCCCTGCAATGCACAGCTTCACAGAAGTGAGGGGTGTGTCCTGAGAGATATACACACACTCAGTTCACATGGAGTGACAGTGAGACACAGAGATCTTGCCAAGAACCAAGTGAAAATGGAGTGTGCACTCCATAGCACTCCCAGGATCCTTTGCAACATGCAGAAAGGTGGCTGAGATTGATAAATAGGAGTTCCTTGGCAGACCACCTGGTTAAAAAAAAATAGCTCCCTGATGATAGACCTGTTGCTTTTATTATGGAATAATAAAGGTGTTCTCCCCAGTCACGTGGGACTCTCAGAGGGGTTGAAGAACCATTAACAGCTCCACAAACTGTTGCAAACTTTAGAAATGAAGATCAGCTCACAGTACTTTTGAATGCCACACATCTAGTACTCCTGGGCCAAGCTAGAGAAGAGCTTACCCGGCACACCTGTCCCAAATGGATTACAAAAGTGAGAATCACAACTTCTCCAGAGGCCTGCCTTGCCATTCCTGGTGAGCAGCAACCAGCCATCTGAGCCCAGGGCAATGAGGAGGAGGAGGAGGCTGAGGAAAGAGCAAACCACAGCACTAATCTGTAGGGCGTTCATCGTGAGAATGGTCAAATCTGTGACTACGCAGCCCAATTGGGATGACAGACCTGGGGAAGTGAGACAGTTGCATTATTCCAGTTGCATTATATCAGTGAGGCCTGCAGCAGATGGTCCTGTTACCACCATAGGGTGTCATCCAGATATTCTACATTCTTTGGGTGGTTTGCAAGAGGTCGTTTAGTGGCAAATTCAGAAGCACAGGGTCCCTTCATGATAGTCACCCCATGCCCCCATACAGCAAATGCTCATTTTTCACTTTCTCTCTGTGCCATCGCCGAGTCCACACTCCACTACAATAGAATTCACTAGGAGAGTCTTCTCAGAGGCTGACTCACCTCCCTTTACTCTGATTGGCTCCAATCAGCACCAAAGGACAAGGACTCTTCTCAGTGGCTAACACGCTTCCCTTTCATGCTGATTGGCTCATACATAGGGACCTGACTGGGACCCTACTCCCAAAAAAGTAAGGGGTCTATGGCACACACACACCAGTGACTCTGGACAATTACACTCCTGTTTGCAAGTAAAAAGCAGTGCCCTTCTTCCTCACGCTGCTCTCATAAGTGGTATCATACACAGAAAGGATATTGTTTACTGCACTCATTCCCAGATTTCCCTCCCCCAGGGACCGCTTGAAAATCGCTGAAGCTCTCGGTGGACTAGTTAATGGTTTTTCTGCCCACTGCTTAACACTTGCAATGTGCCATGCTAGATGCTAAAGTATGTTTTAAACATCATATGGAATTCAAGTTTTAATACAATAAAATACAGTAAGAAATAAAACAAGCAGTGAAAATATCTTTAAATTCAATATCAATATTTTACTGTGTTTATGTGCCTGTTGTGTTAAACAAAGTTCTTTAATGTCCAGTGCAATATTTGTTGACTTGAAACTTTGGTCAGATTTTATAAACTAACAACTCCCTTTCTTGAGTCTAGGGATGCAAGGATCTATTAATTTTGGTTCTCTCATTTATCCAACCTTAAATTCAGTTGTCCACATTTCTGCAGCAATTTGTGATTTTTTTAAAAAAAAATCCTCATGAAAATTCTCCAGCATTTTAGTGAAAATTTCTCCTACTAAACACCTTTTTGTATGCCATTTTGACTAATGAACATATTTCTGCAAGCAATTTTTCTTAACATAATGCATTTTGTATGTTATTTTCACTAATATATTCACTTTATGCACACTTTCCTCTAGTACATGCATTTCTGCAAACATTGCTTAGTTGGGGAACTGCATTACAAAATTTGGGGAAGTGGAAATATTGACAGATGGCTGTTTTTCGGTTCTCAAGTTGTTTTGGAAGGTGCAAATTTGGCAAATTTGGTGAACTGAATCAAATTTCTCCCCCATCCCTACGTCAGTCCCTCTCTTTTTCTTGTAGAAGACATCATCAAGCTATTGGCTGTGATAGGCATGCAGTATATTGATATGTTTTTTGTAAAATGCCAATTTTTGAGCTGAAACAGCATCATACAATTCAAAGCAGTGTGTATTCCTTTCATGCTGATTGGCAGTGGAGTGTGGACTTGCAAGACAACAGGAAGAACAAAGGAGATGAGGGAAAGTGGGAACAGGGGGTGTAGTCATGACTGTGAGGGGGTCTGGTGTGACTATCATGAAAGGACCTATGAATTTGCTATACTCTGCTGCTTACAGCAAACATTCAAAATACTAATCACTGGGGTAGGGGAGAGAAGGCAGCTTACAAAAGATAATAAATTCAAATAAGACAAAACCCAAGAATTTAACAAACATAAAATCAATATTACCAAAAAAAATAGTAAGTACAAAGCAACAGCAACAAAAACCCTAACGGACAACAGTGCTCCATGTGCTTGTCTTGCTGCTCTCCAAGGAGCCTCAGCAGACTGCCTTAAATATAGTTCAGAGGGGAGGTGTCCTCGGACCAGACTAGATGACCTACAGCTGGTTCCCTTCTCTCTTCTCCAACGGCAGCAGCAAAAAAGGAAAATGGTGGGGAGGGCAATGATGGTAAGGTCTCTTCCCCAGTCCAACTGCTAGCACAGGTTTTACTGCAACAAATTTCTCCTTTATCCCATCTGACTGCGTATCTATGACTGCCTCCTTCCCTACGGACCTCTTGGGTCTTCTTCAGATCAGTAGAGGGGATCTTTTTGGTAGTTCCACCACCCTCAGAAGCTCGGGGTGGTGGTGGCTGAGAGAGGGCATTCTCTGTGGCTGCCCCTAAGCTGTGAAACTCTCTCCCCATGGAGGTGCATCTGGCACTGTTGTCAGCTGAGATGTATATTTTTAGCACCCACACTATTTTTTTTTTGTGATGTTGTGATTTGGGGATTTTTTTTCAAAAAAAACTGTTTTTAATCATGTATTTTAAAATTTTCGTGACCCACCCTACGACTTTTGGGTGATGGGCAGATAATAAATGTAAATAACAATCTATCCATCCATCAGTATTTATAACCTAACTTTTCAACAAATATGCAACATGACTCAGAACAAAACAATACTAAAAAAAAAATGTTGTGCAGCAAAATAGACTTTATAGAAATTAGCACCAAGATATTTTTTTTAAAACTATTCTGCTTCACTGTATGAGTCCGGTGCTTTTAGTCTCTCTCCTCAGTTCCATTTATGCAGTATCAAAATTCACCATCTTGAGCTATTGAACAATATCCTTTTCTCCCACAGAAATCTAGAGATGCATCATCTCACCTGGCTCCGGATCACCCCCTCCTTTCTTCAGGTGAAGCCAGCACTCTGGAACAAGTACCTGGCATGCTCTGAGTCCACCACCCATGGGATTGTGTTTTATTAGAGACGGGCAGGATTGGCACCTCCTATCCAAGAGCACCACCCCTTTGTGGATGGCCCCCATCTCTCTCCATCTAGTTTTCTGTTCTTTTGCTCCCTTCTTCCTTTTTTCTCTGAATGGCGAGATGATTTCGCAGAACCATGTATTTTGCTCAGAGTGCATCTGACCCACAGGCTGCACATTCTCCATCCCTTCTCAACATTCAAATGAATCCCAGTTGCTTATGAACAGAAAAGCTTCCCTACACACACACACACCCTATTGCTGAATATTGGTTATTCTCCAGATAATTAGAGATTTGCAACATCATCAGTACAAGCACTGTGTGCAGCAGCACTATCTCCAAATGCTACCAAAGATGCTCATGCTGGCTTGGCATGGACCGTTAAGACTGGACTGAAAACTGTGAAGAAATCATTTGATGAAAAGACCGTCTCATTTGCCAGGATATCACTGCCAGTTCCACAAATGAGAAAGAGGTGGACATAGCTGCATGCTAGATGAGAAATTAAATGTAGTCCTTTTCAGGCATTCCAAAGAACTTGGTGTGGAGCAATAAAGGAGGAGGGGGATTAACAGGGTGTAAGCCCCACCCTCAACACACACACCCTGTGGGTGTCAGATCCTGTCCCATGCACATGGAAATCCCAGGGACCACCTTTTAACCCAGAGACAACTTCCTTGTGTGGAGAAAGGATATGGAAACTTGATGAACGACCTTGACCCAACAACGTCAATGATTTTTTAAAGCCTGTGAGTAATATTTTCCCAAAAAGGGAATTGGCCTACAGGAGCCATGCCGGAAGAAGAAATGGGTCTGTGAGAAGCAGGTGTTTTGAGTTTGAATGGGGAGAGAGGACCTTGAAGTCCTTTTTTCTTTATTTGCAGTATCACTTGCTTTTTTTATGGGACTGCCTTTTTCAGTTATGTAAACTGCTCAGCTTATGCTTTGCTAGCCTCTTTATAGATTCCTCTCACCTGCTTTTTAATGGTATATTTGCACAGTACTTCCTCCCGCTTCATTTCACATACAAATATTCTGTGAACCGAAGACGTGTTTGGGATTTACTTGAATGTGTAAAAAGGGGGTGGCCAACCTGTCGCTTATGGGTGCAATGGTGCCCACAAAAGCTTCAGTGGCACTGCCAGCAGGTAGCCCAGGATTTGAGCTTTCATTTTTTTAAAAAGAAACAAGTCTCTAGCCTTCTTAGAAAGAAAGTTATGGAGCAAAATGTGCAGGTACCCTTCTAAGTGATTTCTGTGAAATAAGTCAGCCTGGCTGCTTCATTCTGTCAGTTTTATTAGCCCATGAGTGAGGTCAGAACTGTGATTGATAATTGAATTGTTTGGACATCAGGCGATAGCAATCCCTGGGGTCCTAAAGTGCTGCTGTTTTGCTCTCCCCTTTAGTGCACTTTTCCTACTTCTGTCTTCTTTTTTGGTGGAATCTCCAGTTTGCCCTTCCTTTTCCCCTCTAATCCAGGACACACCTTTCCTGTGGCGGGTTCACCTGAGATCAGGTAGTCCCTAGAATTTATTTTCTGCAAATGCTACACAATAAGTGTGGATGAAGGTTATAGAATCCCCTCCCCCAAAAAAGGAACTTTGAAAACTTTGCAAAGAGGCTTAGGCATGTTCTCTTGCTTTGCAGGAGCTAAAGACCAGGGAATCATTAGGAATTCACTCTGTACTTAACTTGCAGTTCAATGGCATATGTGTCTGCTCAGAAGTAAGTCTCTTTGTGCTCAATGGGGCTTACTTCCAGATAAGAGAGTATAAGATGGCAGCTTCAGCTTTGGTTTAGGGTTGGCATTGGGGTACAAACAGGGTTCTTGTGCCTTTAACAAGGTATGCAGAAATTCGACATGCCAGGTCCTTTCTAGTATGGAAATACAATTATGGGGGAAAGCTTCACTATGACTACTCTCTAATTTTGTGATACAGCCATTTTTGTGAATAGTGCCCCCAACACTCTCCAACATAAAAACTCCCCAACATAAAAAAATGAGCCCTCTGGTCCAAAAACATTGGTGACCCCTAATGTGAAGGTTCTGAATGTGTGCAGGACAGGGATGTGCACGCAAGCCCCAGCCTCAATGTTCTTGCATACATTGTAGTATTGGGTTGGGAGAGATTCCTGCCTGAAACCCTGCAGAGCTGCTGCCAGTCAGTGTAGACAGTATTGGACTAAGATGGACCAAGGGTCTGATTCAGTGTAAAGCAGTTTCCTATGTACTCATGGCCACCTGAAGGCAAGGAGGCTCCTTCCCGTGACTGAGGTTCCTTCTTTATCTGGGTCTCTGATCACCCAGAGGGCTCTTCTTCACTGCACAACATGGGGAAGGCTGGGGGCTGGGGTGGGGGTGTACATCACACCTGATAACATTAGGATTGCTTCTCCCCCCACTGACCTTCCCCACATAGCTTTGGATGGTGATACCAAGTCCCAAGAGTAATTTAAAGACTTGTTAAAAACCATAAGCTGTGCAGGGGGGAGCCCTGTTAGGGAATGGGAAGCATATTGCTGAGTGGAGGGAGGGAGGGAGGGAGGGAGGGAATTTCGATTCAGTTCACATTTCAAGATGAATCTATCACATTTGCACCTTCCAAAACAACTGAAACATAGCCATCCTTCAAACGTTGCACTTACTTGAATTTTGTGACACAGTTTGCCAACCAAACTATGTTGGGGGAGAGGAAGAGGAGCTGAAAAAGGAAATAGTTGCTCTGTGAAGGAGGCACACATATTTTGGGGGTTCCCTATTCTTTGGTTCATGTTATAGGGTGTAGGGAGCTGCCATATCAAATCAGACCATTAATCCACCTTGCCCAGTATTTACTGTACTGAGTGGCGGTGGCTCTCCAGGGTTTCAGACCCAGCCCTACCTGGAGAAACCGTGGATTGAACCTGGGACCTTCTGCATGCAAAGCAGATGCTCTACCCGTGAACTACGGCCCTTCCCCCCAAAGCATAAACACGAACAGCATAATAACAGCATCAGATACGTTGAATTACAAAAGTGACAAATGTGCCCCGTGTGTGTCTAGCAGTGTGGAAACCTCTGTTTTTGCCTGACTGGAATATAACCTACTATACAAGGGTAGGAAAGCCATTGGTTGCTCTGTCCACTTTTGCCTCTGGCTACACCTACCATTGGCATGTGGACCCTAAAAGGTTGCCCAAGAGGGAATGTGGCCCTGGGTTGGGACACCAAAAGTTTGCCCACCCCTGATCTAGAGACTGATCACAAACCTGTCCCTCCTCACATATTTACAATCCAAAGACTGTAGACTTTTTAGTGACAACTCTGCATTAAAGGAAGAGAGATTTCTTCCGCTCCGAACAGCCTCCGTCCTGTATGTTCCCCATGCCCATTCAATAGTACGTCATGAAACTCTGAAAGTATTAGGATGTTCTTTTTATTGAAAAAAATATTGTTTTGCACCCAGGAGTCAGTGAAAGAAAAATAAAGCTTTTTTTTATTATTTACAAAATCTCTACACAAAATTGATAATGTCAGTTTGGTAGGGTGGTGGGAATATTTATTTTTACAAAGAGCTTCATTGGAGGTAAATTTACAAAAAAACTTTGTTGCATGGTTGGGGGCACCAGGCTTCCAAATACCAGTTGCTGGGAATTGCAAGGGGGGAAAAGTGCTCTTATGCTCAGGTCCTGCCTGCAGGTTTCCCATGGGTACCTGGCTGGCCCCTGTGAGAACAGGATGCTGGGCTAGATGGGCCATTGGCCTGATCCAGCAGGCTCTTCTGATGTTCTGATGTCTCCAAATGATCACTATTTTACAGGAGGGATTCGAGTATAAGCTGTAAATTTAGCTTTGCACAAATAAAGTGGGTTCATGCGTTGTGCCGCCCTGGTGCAACACATCCATGTTAAAGTTCAAGAAACAGAGGGTTATATGCTAGTCCTACTCAGAGTAGTCCCATTGAAAGTAATGGACATGACTCACTTAAACCCATTAATTTCAATCGGTCTACTCTGGATAGAATTTAGTTAGATAAAATGCAGCCTTTCTGTAATTAAGAAAATGAGAGGGAAATGCATTGAAAAAGGTGGGGCAGAGAAATGATTAATGGGAAGACATATAAACACCCCACCAGCAAAGCAGGATGTTTATTGTCATATAACTGCCCCACAAACAAATCAAAATGAATGCTCAACAAAGACCGGACATAGGCTGTGTGAACACATGAATTGCCTACCACAAAGCGTTTCCAGTGGCCACACCTGGAGGGGCAAAGAGTTGATCTGCCAATCAGTTATGAAATCTCTTTGAAGTAAATTTAAAAATAAAATGCACTCAAACTGAACCCACCAGGTTTTACAGTAAAAAAAAAGAAGAGGGGTGACTAGCGTTGTGTGCCCCCAGTTTCAGAAGAGATAGGTGAGGATACACTGGAACTGGAAGAACAATGAGTGCGTCTCTACCCATCGTCTAACCTCACATAAGCTTTGTGCAAGCAAATCAGGATGAATGCTCAATACATTGGTTGTCTGGAGGAGCCTTTTATTAAAGAAAAAAGCCACAGGTGTGATCGCAATGCCAGAAATAAACTTAGTAAGAAGGATTGCTTTCCTCAAATAATTTGCATGTTTTAGAGAGAGGTGAGAGCCATAAATCAAGGGATGAAGAAGAGAGAGGTTCTGTTGCTTTCACCAGCTTTGCAGAAATATCTGCTGGGAGCAGAACTAGATCTCCTGCTCCTCAATCCAAATTCATTCTTCTACCATCATAATCATAAGATCCCTGACTTGTTCTTTATGTTTAGTCCAGCAACTGAAAGAATAATGATATTGTTCATAATTATCCTTAGTTTTTAAGCCAATTTGTTGTTGTTATGTACCTTCAAGTCAATTTTGACGTTTGGCGACCCTATGAATCAGTGACCTCCAACAGTATCTGTTATCTTCCAGCACTATCTTGTATTTGATTTTGGATACTCTGTTCATAGGGTTTTCATGGTAAAAGGTATTTAGAGGTGGTTTACCATTGCCTTCCTCTGAGTCTGGATGCATCTTAGTCTGGTGTCTCAGCTTTGACCATTCCGCCTTGGGTGATCCTGCTAGGAGTCTAGCCTCTTGGTCTAGACTCTTGACGGCATTGCTCTCAGCTTCTTCGACACTCTCAAACCCCCTTACCACATTAAGGCATGCATCCTAGATTATACTATACCGTATATATTCTTTAATCGTGATTTTTTCAGAATCTCATTATGGTTCCTTCTAAAGCAGAGATAACAAATATGGTGCCCTCCAGATGTTGCTGGACTCCAACTCGCATCAGTCCCAGCCAGGACAGCCAATGGTTACTCAGGGATGGGAGTGGTACACCTCAGCATCTGAAGGACACTACCCTGGCTAGTCTTGTCCTACAGTATTGAATAAATAGATTCCCACCTGCTGCTTCTTAACCCCTTTGTTATTAAATAATGTATCTGTTTTGTCACTATCGTCATTTCCTCCAAGTCTAACTCGCCCCAGTGCAGGCTCTGTGTGCACCCCTCCATCAATATAGCAACAGATGTTAACTGAAATAGTTTCCTCATGCTGATGCACCAGTTTTCAATGCGAAAGCAAGCCCACCTGTCAAGAGAGAAAAGGGATTGATCAGAGCAATAGATGGAGCTGCATAAAACACCATTTGAGACATCTGGATCACTGAGCCCAGCATTATCCCTCTTGCTCATGGATCAGTCTATGCAGAAGCATAGAAAGCTGCATTATACTAAATCAGACCATTGGTCCATCTAGCTCTGTATTGTCTACTAGGAATGGAGGAGAAATTTGATTCAGTTTGCATTTAAACCAGATTGATAAAATCCTCACTTTCCAAAACAATATGAGAACCGGAATGCAGCCATCCTTCAAAATTTGCACTAATCTGAAGTTTGCAATGCAGTTTTCCAACCAAACAAGATTTATGAAAATCAATATATTAGGGGCAAGTGTGCACAAATATGAAAATATTCATGAAAATAACATACAAAATGCATTAGGAGAAATTGCTCTCAAAAATGTGTACAGTAGTCAAAACTGCATACAAAATTTGTATTTTATTAAGAGAAATTCACACTAAAATGCTGAAAATTTTCATGTGATTTTTAAAGAAAGAATTGCAAATTTTTACAGAAATATGGAGAAGCAAATTTAAAATTGGAAAAATGAGAAACTGAGATAACCAAAATTGACAGATGCTTCCATCCCTCTTCTGTACACTAACTGGTAGCAGCTTTCCAGAGTTTTAGTCTTTGCCACCCCCACCTGGAAATGCCAGGTATTGAACCTGGGACCTTCTGCAGGAGGTGCTCTACCACTGACCTACATATCTGGTCCATGTCAGTTTTGCATCTTTTCATTCATAAGCCTGTTCCACCCCACTCTCACCTCAATTTGCAAATTATTTATTTTTTAAATGTACAAAAAATCATATTTAGACACGTATTCACAGGTTAGCTCAACATATTCATTTCTAAATGGATTAATTCTAAAATACATATTTTTATGTATTTTGGTATATTTTAAAGCCTTCCAAAAGCAAGGGTTCTATATACAAATCACCCCAAGATCTACCAGAGGACCCCAATCCACCGTCCTGCCCACACCACAGAAGAAAGTGATGGTGAGGTTGTTAGTAAAGATATCCTCCCGGAGACATGGGATTCTGGAAATTTTAGGGCAGTGTTGAATTTGACTATATGAAGCTGCCTTATACTGAGACAGGTCATTGGTGCATATATGCTATAATTGTCCATCCAATGTGGTAACCGGCCTTTGGGATCTCAGGCAGAGACTTTTTCATAGCCCTTCTACCTGAGACCCTTTTAACTGAAGATGCCAGGGATGAACTTTGGCCTTTGTGCATGAAAAATATGCATGCTGCACTGAGCTACAGTTCATCCCCATTTACCATCTGTAAGCAAGATAACAGTGTGCACAGTGGACATTCGGTTGCAGGTACTTTTGGACAACACCATGTTATCTGGGGCCTGATCAGCCTGGCTTCAGCTTGCTTATGGGGCAAAAACTACATTGGTTGTACTGGGAAATGACCTTTGATCAAGATTCAGTTTGGGGACTGTGACTGTATTTGTTCTTCTGGACATTTCAGTGGCATTTGATATTATTATTAATATTATTACTATATTATTACTATCATTATTATTGACTTGTTAGTCGCTTGTTACTCGGAGGTCTCCAAGAGACTTGCAGCGCATTTAAAAACATAAACATAAATACATTATACCAATCACAAATTCAGGTGAAACATAAACAAATTCATACAAACGCCTACAAGTCCACAAGCGTGCTCATGCAAAAAACAATACACCCCCCCCATAACAGGCATAGGAAGTTTTGGCACTGCACTAACAGCACACCAACCTGGTTTATCAAAAGTCTAGGAAAAAAAGATAAGTCTTAACCTGGTGCCAAAAAGATGTCAGCAATGGCGCCAGGCAGACCTCACTGGTGAGATCAACCATGATGGAATCACCTATGATGGAATCCTTCTGGCAAAGTTGGGAAGATAGGATGCTGCTTTGCAATCAGTGGTGCCTGGTGCTCATTGGGACTGGTGGGCCGGAAGGCAGGGAGATCAGCAGAACCAATGACAAGCAGAGCCTGCTAGAGTGCAGCATGCATGTATTTCATGCACAAAGGCCAACATTCATTCCTAGCATCTTCAGTTAAAAGGATCTCAGGTAGAAGGGCTATGAAAAAGTCTCTGCCTGAGATTCCAGAGGCCGGTTTCCACATTAGATGGACAGTTTAACTATGGTTCTAGGAAGGATGGGATGAAAAGACACATGACAGTGGGAAGGTACATCTTATGTGTGTAAAGGACCACCCCTACATGTGCTATGTTAACCATATAAGGAATAAGATCTGGAATGTTCTGTGTGACGTATGCACAACTATATAAGCATGTGTGTTCATGGCTCGAGACAGACCTGTTCAAGCTTGGACACTCTCTCCTGATGGCCAACAGTATCTTGCTGTTGCTTTCAATAAGCTTTAGTCCTTTTGGCAGTCCTTTGCAGAATTGGCTCTTGAAAGTGTTTTTCCTTCCACACTAGTTTTGACCCCATCCTCCTGCCTGCTGAATTCTACAGGAAGAGCATTCTAAGGAGGAGGAAGCTGACAGGCTGGATATAAGAAAGAAGGCAGGCAGGTGGGAGGCTGCTAAAGGCAGACTGAGAGTGGGACACTGCCCCACTGCCCCTAATGTGCGAGCCACCACTCTTTGCAGTGGCTCCTCTCACTCCTGTCAAGGGAGATGCAGGACATAGTACTGAGGTATAAGCATTCTCCAGTGCTTGGAAAAGTTACTTTTTTAAAACTACAACTCCCATCAGCCCCAGTCAGCATGGCCACTGGATTGGGCTGATGGGAGTTGTAGTCATGGAAGTTGACTTCTAGAGCCCTTCATGGATGTCCATTATCCCCCTTGCTGCTTAGCAGCTACACAGAATCTCTGGGAGAGTTTGTGAGGAATAAGGCCAGTAAATTCCAAACTGGGGGAACTTGGAAAATGAGCTTTCCTGGTTCAGAAATCCTGTGGGCGGACTCCTGTAAAACTTGTTTTAGGCATCAATCCTTCAGCTTGAAAACCTGATTTATTCAGACTATAGTTAGATGGAGTCACATTTCTGAATGCTTCTTGATGCAAACCCAACAGAAGCCACCCATGCATGTAGAAGAGGAGCACACCAGAGAGGGTGGTTCATGTTCAGCCTTTTTCCTCGTTTGCTGCCAGTTTTATTGTGCACAGGGAATTTTACCTCAGGAAAGCAGATCCAAAATGTGAAGACCTATGATTAGGCCAAGCCTGTAGATCAGCCCTAAATTGTCTTGTAGCAAAAGAAAGGATCTGGCAACTATATAGGAAGGAAAATCCTTAAACTAAATATAGAAGTGCATTTCCAACGTTTTCTATTGTGCACATACTCACCAGTTATAAGGTACAGAGGAAATGAGGCCCAGCCCAAGCCAAAGGACCATCCATAATAAGTGATATCTGCCCCA
This sequence comes from Rhineura floridana, assembly GCF_030035675.1. NCBI lineage: Eukaryota > Metazoa > Chordata > Lepidosauria > Squamata > Rhineuridae > Rhineura > Rhineura floridana. Next base: position 27,880,259 of record NC_084494.1, on the reverse strand, counting down.
CTGAATCCTGTGAAGGTGGCCATGGCAATCATGACGCAAAGACCTAGGAACCCCCCCAAAAAAAGCTTTAAACATAAAATTCCTTAGAAATTAAATGAATCCTTTTACAATTTTATGAGAAAGTATGGTTTTACTCAAAATGGCCCTCCTATTTGTCACTACTAATTATCAGTGGCTCAGATTATCACCAGATTTTTACTTCTTGTGGTAGTAGTAGTTAGTCATTATTTAGTATAAAAGGGATTGTCATTAATTTTCAAGAATGTAATCTGTTGTTTTTGTTACAAGTTGTACTTTAAAGGAAAAATGAAATGTTTTGCTGGAGTGGTCTTCAGTGCTCACCCTACTCAGAGTAGACCCACTGATGTTGATATACATGATTAACAGGTTTGTAAATTTTAACCAGTTTTCTTTGAGTAAGATGTATGGTACAACAAGGTACAAGTAAATGTAAATTTATACACAGTGTTAGGAATACTGTGCGTTATTTGCTGATGTTATCTACAGAGGATGCTGGTCCTTTAGGGCAGGTGGGACACTGACCCACCAACCTCAACTAACCTCCACCTCCCCGCCTTCCCAATTACAACCAGTCCAGGGGGTGGAAATACCTGCCAGCTTCCTCTTCCTTAGTCTCAGTGCTACCCTTGTAGACCTCAGCAAGGAAGACGATGGGGACACAACTAGAGTGACTTGGCTCAACCTGTCACTGGCCCAGGCACCACTCACCTCATTGGGCTCACTGCCTTCTGCCCTACCAGTCCTAATGGGCACCAGCCACCACTGGAAATCTGTATACTTTATCTGGTGGTATAAGGATATATTTTATGTATTCATTGATGCACTCTTATTTTTTCTGATACTGTGATTGTTCGTAGTTATGCTTTAGGGGGAAGGGCTGTAGCTCAGTGGTACAGCATCTGGTTTGCATGCAGAATGTCCCAGATTCAATCCCCAATGGCATCTCCAGGTAGGGCTGAGAGAGATTATCTGCCTGAAACCCTGGAGAGTCACTGCCAGTCAGTGCAGACAATACTGAGCTAGACAGACCAATGGTCTGACTCAGTATAAGGCAGCTTGCTATGTTATTCCTATGCTGTGGCCGTATACTATAGCCAGCATGGATTTTTCGCATTCCGCAATGTTAAATTGAAAATACCCCCCATGCCATTCTGATGATTCCCATAAACTCATTTCAAAACAAAACCTTACAAAACCTATAGCCCACAATGCTTGCTTAACAACCCTCTGAATATTCGTCGTGATACACAAAACAGTCAGAGAGAATAGAGAGTTCAAAGTGTAAAAACAGAGACAGAAAAACCAGATCCCTTTTGAACTTTTTTCTGTCAGAATTCTCATAATTTGTTGAAATTAATTAAAAATCAGCCATGTTCACAGAGTGCCTGTAATCCTATTAGGGACCTTGCCCCATACTCTGACCTTCACCTTCTGCAGCTTAAAAGTTACAAAAGTGCCTGGCTGATTTTTAATTAATTTAAGAAATTTAGGGTTGAACTCAATGATAAGGCCGGGCATGCTCAGTAAGAACCAATGGTCAGTGTTCTAAAAGTCAGACTCACAGCTGCTGGGCTTGCTTAATCGGGCCACACCCACACCAGACCTTTATTTCAATTCAGACAATCATGGCTTCCCCCAAAGCATCCTGGGAAGTGTAGTTTGTGGTGCTGAGAGGAGATTCCTATTCCCCTGACAGAGCTCTAGTGGCCAGAGTGGTTTAACAGACAGCCACTCTGACTGAAGGTCTGTGAGGGGAACAGGGCATCTCCTAGCAACTCTCAGCACCCTTCACTAACTACACTTCCCAGGATTGTTTGGGAGAAGCCATGACTGCCTAAAGTGAAATAAAGGTCTGATGTGGATGTGGCCAGGGACAGCTTTGGTTTAAATTTGGATGGGAGACTACATGTGCCTGCTGTAGAATAAAAAGGTGGGGGAAACCCTGAAAAAGAATGATACTGTTCACAATGTTTTCCTTTTGGAAAGGAAAGGGGCTTCCCCTCTGCCCAGTGCCCACCCACCCAATCTCCACCCCTCCTCTCCCATTCCCCTACCTGCCCTCCTCCTCCGCTCCCTGCCCCTACCCCATTTCAGTTTCAACTATCCTAAGCATGATTGCACAGGAGTAAATCTCACTGAACTCAAAAAGCATGCAAATGATCAAACCTACCCTTCCCTCCTCCTCCTTCCTATCCCCTCCCTCTTGCCCTTCCCTCCCCCTTCCTTCACCCCTCTCTTCCCCTCCCCCTCCTCTTCCAATCCCCTCCTTCCCTCTCCTCCTCCTTCACTCTCCCCCTCCTCCTCCATGGCTAGTTTTACCTATCTTAAGCATGATTGCATGGGAATAAATCCCATTGAACTCAATAAGCATGCAAATGATCAAACCTGCCCTCCCCTCCTTCCCCCTCCCATCACCTCCCTTTTGCCCCTTCCCCCTTCCTTCCTTCTCCCCTCCCCTGTCCCCTTGCAATCCCCTCCTTCCCCCTCCCCTCCTTCCACTCGCCTCTCCCCTACTCCTCCCCCATGGTCAGTTTTACCTATTCTAACCATGATTACATGGCAGTAAATCCCATTGAATTCCGTAAGCATGCAAATGATGAGACCTGCCTTTCCCCTGCTTCCCCTCTCCTCTCCCTTCCTCCTCCTTCTTCCTCCCCTCCCCTTTTCCTTGTTCCTCCTCCCCTGCCCACTCCAGCCCTCTGTTCCAACCTCCCTGCCTCCTCCGACCTTTGCCTCCTCCCCCTTCCTGCTCCACCCCAGGTCAGTTTCACCTATCTTAAGCATGATTGCACAGGAAAAAATCCCATTGAACTCAAAAAGCATGCAAATCATCAAACCTGCCCTCCCCGCCTCTTTCATAATAATAATAATAATAATAATAGTAAATTTAATTTATGTGTCACCTATCTGGCCAATGGCCACTCTAGGCGACGTACATACAATAAATATGGGAGAATACAATATAAAAATACAGTGAAATATATAAATTATAAGAGCAAACAATACATAATAGGAGGCATTTAAAACAGAAGAATATTAAGCCTCCCCAGAAGTCCCGAAAGCCTGCTGAAAAAGCCAGGTCTTTAAGGCCTTGCGGAACATATTCAGGGAAGAGATGTGCCGAAGATCTTGTGGGAGGGAGTTCCAGGGGGTGGGGGCCGCCACTGAAAAGGCCTTCTCTCTAGTGCCCGCCAACCTAGCTGCTTTGGTTGGCGGGACTGAGAGAAGGCCTTGTGTGGCCGATCTTGTCAGGCGGCATGACACGATCCTATCCCCTCCCTCCCTCTTACCTATCCCCTTCCAATCCCCTTCGTTCCCCTCCTACTCCTCCTTCCCCTCCCCTCTCTTCTCCCACCTTTCCTTAAGTGGAGTGGTTTAAGCATAGCAGGCTAAAAACATGCATCTTGGGCTTTTCCCCCCAACAGCTAGAGTCATTGCTTAAGTAGCAACATATTGTAATCAGTCACATTTTACATCAAACTGCAGTTTCAGATTCAGCTGTTAATGCACCCAAAATAGAAATAGAGCATAACCTCTTGTTTGAAACACAAAAGACTGTCTTCACCATCATATGACATTGACTAATAAAAAGGCTTTGAAATTAATACAAATAAATATGACACAGATTTGTAGGATGGATAATGAGAAATATAACTTTCTATGTTAAATTCTCTGTAGAAACAGTAGTAACACAGGAAAGAAGCAAAATAAGAACACCAACAAACATCCAAAAAATTTAATACTCCATCTTTGTAGATGCAGTCCTGATTGCCACCACTCACCATATTCTCAGAGGCAAATGTTACCAAATTCTTCCAAGCTACAAAGCAAGTGGATTGGACTGTGAAAGACCAACCCAAATTGAGTTTGCATTTTGACAAATTTGTAGGATAGTACAATATCTCAGGGAGAAGGTCAGGTCTCCTGCTCCCCTGGTGCATTCACTATAGCTGCCCAATTTCCCTGCTTTTTAAAGTTTGATAGAAATGTCTGTTGATTATAGGTACATTCTTAAACCACAAGGGGTTTTTTTGCTTATTAGTAAGTTTATCTTCAAATGAACTGTTAAATCCTAAAAAGAAAGAAATGAGATTCCTTAGAACAGTGGTAGGGGGCCAAATGCATCCCCAGGCCTCTAAATTCAGCCTTTGGGACTTTCCCCAGACCACACCTTCTCCTCCCCCAGTCTGTTCACCAGTCCTCTGCTGCACCCTCCTCAAGCACATTTGCTTGGCTAAAACTGCAACAACATCCCTTGCTGGCCAGGAGGGAGAGGACTGCATGAGAGCAACATGGCATATACATACAAGAAATGCAAGCTGGTGGCACTGTTGGAAATAAAAGTGGGGGGCCTGGAATGGCCGGTGGCCACACTTAAGCGTATAAGAGAAACTATGAAGAAATCACCTCAGACTTTGAAGCTCTGGGAAGGAAATGCAAGGACTTTGAGGCCCAGATAGTTTTCTCATCCATCCTTCTAGTACTTAGAAGAGGAGTAGAAAGGGAAAGAAAAATACTCTGGGTGAATGACTGGCTATGAAGGTGGTGCTGCCAGGAGTGATTTGGATTCTGGGACCATGAGCTATGCTTCCTAGAAGATGGACTGCTGGCAAGTGACGGATTGTACCTCACAAGGACTAGGAAGAATGTGTTTGGCCCCAGCATGGAGAACTTCATCAGGAGAGCTTTGAACTGAATGCTAAGGGAGAAGTAGACATAAAATTGGTGGTAGCGACTAACAAAGGCTTGTGCATGGTAAGAGGAACTGAGGGAACAGCTCTAATGGGATCTAGTAATCATAAAAATGTAGGAAGGAAGCCAGGCCATAAATCACATGGCCTTTGCTGTCTATATACTAATGTCTAGACTATGGAAAACAAACAGGATGAACTTGAACTCTTAATACAGGAAAGTAAATACAACTTGATATGTATAACTTAAACTTGTTGGGATGGCTCCCATGACTGGAATACAGCAATTGAAGGATATGACATGTTTAAAAAGAACAGAAGCAATAGAAAGGGAGGTGGAGTTGCACTATGTGTTAAAAAATATATATCCCTGCACAGAAATACAGGAGGATGAGCTTGGTAGCTCTACTGAGAGCATCTGAATTAAAATTAATGGGACAAGGAATAAAAGGAACATGGTGGTTGGAGTCTACTACCAACAACCCAATCAAGGAGAAGATGAGGATGAAATTTTTGAAAAGCAAATTGCCGATGTTTCAACGAGGTATGATGTAGTAGTAATGGGGAACTTCAATTACCCCAATACCTGTTGGGAGATAAATTATGCCAAACACAGCCCCTCCAATAAATTCCTGGCTTGTGTTGGAGATTTCTCCTACAGAAAGTGGAGGAAGCAACCAGAGGATCAGCTATCCTTGACTTGATGCTATTCAATAGAGATGACTTGGTGGGTGAAGTGGCAGTTATTGGAATTCTGGGGGAAAGTGACCACGCTATACTTGAGTTCTTGATTTTAAAGGAACCAAAAGCAGAGAGTAGCCATACATGTATCCTGGACTTCAGGAAAGCCAATTTAAATAAACTCAGAACAATGGTAAGTAAGGTTCCATGGCAAGCAACCTTAATGAGAAAAGGAGTCCAAGATGTGTGGGAGTTTCTAAAAAAGGAAATTCTAAAGGCACAATGGCAAACAATTCTGTCAAGGAAAAAATGAGGGAAGAGAAAAGAAAAGACAGTGTGGCTTCACAGAAAACTTAGAGATGACCTGAAAACAAAAAAAGGACACATACAGGAAGCGGAAGAGAGGCCAGACTCAAAGGAAGAGTACAGGCAGGTAGCTTGGAATTGTAGGGATGGTGTTAGGAAAGCTATAGCTGAGAATGAGCTGAGGTTAGCAAGAGATGCCAAAAGCAACAAAAAAGCTTTCTTCAGATACATCCATAGTAAAAGACAGATAAAAGAAATGGTGGTACAGCTACTCAGTGAGGATGTCAAAATAACAGATCACAAAGAAAAGGCAGAAGTGATCAATTCCTACTTCGGCTCAGTCTTCTCCCAAAAGAGAGTCTATGGCCCTCCTGGCAAACATGAAGTTAAAGGGGCAGGATTACAGCTTGAGATTGATAGACAAATGGTCAAGGAATACCTAATCACTTTGAATAAGTTTAAATCTGCAGGGCCCAACGAACTGCATCCTAGAGTATTGAAGGAACTGGCTGAAGAACTCTTGGAACTACTGTCTAATATCTTTGCGAAATTGTGGAGGATGGGTGAAGTGCTGGATGACTGGAGGAGGGCTGGAGGAGGAGGATGTTGTCCCTATCTTCAAAAAGGGCAAAAGAAGGAACCTGAGAACTACAGATGAATCAGCCTGACATCAATCCATGGGAAAAGTCTGGAGCAGATTATAAAGTGGTCAGTCTATAAACACCTTGAAAACAATTCAGTGATTACTAGAAGCCAACATGGATTATCAAGAACAAATCCTGTCAGACTAATCTTATCTCACTTTTGATCAGGTAACCTCCCTCGTAGACTCTAGGAATGCTGTGGACATAATATATCTCAACCTCAGCGAAGCTTTTGACAAAGTGCCCCATGATATTCTGATTAGCAAACAAGCTAAATGTGGGCTGGATGGAACAACTATTAGGTGGGTCTACAGTTGGCTACAGAATTGTACTCAAAGAGTGCTTATCAATGGCTCCTTCTCAAACTGGGGGGAGGTAATGAGTGGTGTACTGCAGGGCTCGGTCCTGGGCCCAGTGCTCTTCAACATTTTTATTAATCACTTGGATGATTAACAGTGTAATGTGGCTGCAAAAAAGGCAAAATCTATTTTAGGCTGCATTAACAGAAGTATAGTTTCCAAATAACATGAAGTATTGGTTCCTCTCTATTTGGCACTGGTTAGGCCTCATCTTGAGTACTGTGTCCTGTTCTGGGCACTGCACTTTAAGAAAGATGCAGACAAACTGGAACAGATTGAGAGGAGGGCAACAAGGATAACCAGGGGACTAGAAACAAAGCCCTATGAGGAGCAACTGAAATAACTGGGCATGTTTCGCTTGAGAAGAGAAGACTGAGGGGAGATATGATAGCACTCTTCAAGTACTTGACAGGTTGCCACACAGAGGAGAACTGGGATCTCTTCTCCATCCCAGAGTGCAGGACACGGAATAATGGGCTCACATTACAGGAAGCCAGATTTCAACTGAACATCAGGAAAACCCTCCTAACTGTTAGACCAGTATGACAATGGAACCAATGACCTAGGGAGCAGGTGGGCTCTCCAACACTGGAGGCATTCAAGAGGCAGCTGAACAGCCATCTGTCAGGTATGTTTTAATTTGGATTCCTGCATTCAGCAGGAGGTTGAATTCGATGGCCTTATATGCCCCCTCCAGCTCTAAGATTCTATGACTCTATGAAGCCTCTGGTATTGTGTGACTGGAATGTATGTAGCCCACTGTACAAAGGCAAGAGCCATAGCTGTTGCTCCACCCACGTTTGCCTTTGGCCCCACACACCACTGGCATGCAGCCCCCAGAAGGATACCCATAGGGACTAGTGGCCCTTGGGGAAATGCCTTAGAACACAGGAATATATGAAGAGCCTGCAGCATCAGACAAAAAGCCAATCTAGTCCAGCATTTTGTTTCCTACTGTGGCCAGCCAGATGCCTCTGAAAAGCCCACAAGCAGGACGTAAGCACTATTGCCCTCTCCCAGTGTCGTATCCCAGCAACTGGTATTCTGATCCTGGAGGCAGTATAAACATCACAATTATTACCCTTGACATATCCTCCATGAATCTGGATAATCCCCCTTTAAAGCCACTGAAGATTGTAAATGTATGCAAACATACCTGGGGTTAAGCCCCTTCATCCCAGAAGGAGCCCAGGGCAGCCATGGCACTGGACCTGATAGGGATGTGATTGGTGCACCAGTCTGGAGTTGGCACAGGCATTGTGCCTGATCATACTGCTCTGCCCCTTGTGGCATTCCCACTGTGAACACCTCTCCTCCACTGCTCTTGAAACCCCAGAGGTGGAGAGTGGGTATTCAGATTGTGCCCTTCATCATGTCCATCAATTTCAGTGAGTTCACTCTGAGTGTAACTTAGTTGGATTCCACCCATAGACCTCTATGTGGTCTTTTCATTTCACTTCAAGTCTCCTTGCGACAGGATCTGGGAACATTTTTTCAAACACAGGCTACGGGTGTTGAGTTATGCGGCTTCAGGGGCTTGAACTGAATGTGGAGACAGACCCCCCACAATACCTGCAAGGAGGCTGGCTACAGCTGCAATCTTGGCCTGGGAGATGGAGCCGAGTTGGAAGTGAAAAAACGTGGCACAAAGAGCAAAGAAAGAGACGGCTCCAGCGATCATCCCAATCAGCATGAAGGCTCGGGTAGTGTGGAAGAAATCTTCAAGGAATGAAGAGAATGAATTGTTTTAATATATTTTAAAGTCTGTTTTTATGATGTTTTAAAATGTTTTTAGTGCTTTTGTTTTCCGCCCTGGGCTCCTACTGGGAGGAAGGGCAGGATATAAATAAATAAATAGAGAACAAGGTTAAATGGATCAGTCAGATTGGACAATAGCACCACTGAGGTCTCATTTAATACCTTCCCCCTAGGGAAGAATTGATCAGTCTATGGTCACCTTCACATCACACATTAATTCCATTATTATTCCACTTTAAATAGTCATGACTTCCCCAAAAGAATCCTGGGAAGTATAGTTTTGTGAAAGCTGCCGAGAGTTTTTATGGGACACCTATTCTCCTCATAGAACTACACTTCTCATAGTTCTGTGGGAAGAGAGGCTGACTGTTGAACCACTCATGAAATTGTAGCTCTCTGAGGGCAATAGGAGTCTCCTAACAATTCTCAGCACCCTTCCCAAACTACCCTTCCCAGGATTCTTTCGGGGAAGCCATGACTGTTTAAAGTGGAGTAAAAGTGGAATAAATGTATGTATGAATGTGGCCTATTTCTGTTCCATGTCAGTTTTCTGAAGTAGCCTGTATTTTCTTTAAAAAACTATTTACAAAATTTTATATTCAATATGGGAGTGGGATCATAGTGATGGTCCTGCTATTGATAGCGTATTGACCTCTGGTGTTGTTCCAGAGAGTAGCAACAGGGGGCTATTACTTGGCAGCATAGGAACTGACAAGTGGCATTCCACAGAGATCAATTCTGTTTCCCCTCCATGCTGCTTAATATCTCTGTGAAGCTACTGGGATATGTCACTAGCAGGTGTAAGGTGTATTCTGTGGAGTCCTGGATATCTTTAGGAACTTATCAGAAGTTCCTCACTGTGAAGACTGGTAGGAAAACATCCCTGAAAGACAATTTGTCTAACAACACCCTATCTTCCCCTGCAGTGCACAGCTTCACAGAAGTGATGGGTCTGTCCTGAGTAGGAATGAGCAAGAATTTTGATTCAATTCACATTTCAAGCTGAATCCATTAAATTTGCACTTTCCAAAACAATAAGAGAACCAAAATACAGCCATACTTCAAAATTAGCACTTTGCACAATTTTGCAGTGAAGTTTCCAGACCAGTAAAGTGTACAAAAGTGCATATATCCATCTAAAGTAAGCATATAAATTAATATATTAGTAAAGATAACACCCAAATTGCATTATATTAGGGAGATATGCTGGCATAAGTCAAAACTGCATAGAAAATTCTGTGAATTAGGAGAAAATCACACTAAAATGCTGATGAATTCTCATGAGAATTATTTTAACTAAAATTTGCCCATTGCTGTAGAAATGTGGGGAACTGAATTTAAGATTACAAAATGAGAAACTGAGAGAACCGAAACTGACAGATTTGTCCACCCCTGGTCATGAGACACACTCAATTCATATGGAGTGACAGTGGGGCACGGCAAGCCAGCCAAGAACACAGTGTGAATGGAGTGTGCCCTCGAGAGAACTCCCAGGATCCTTTGTAACATGCAGAAAGGTTGTGGTTGAGAATGATGAATAGGGGCTCCTTGCCAGACAGCCTGGGGCAAAAAAAAAGGCTCCCTGATGATAGACTTGTTCCATATATTATGGAATAATAAAGGTGTTCCCTCCAGTCACACTGGACTCTGGGGAGGATGAAGAACCATTAACTTCCCCACAAATTGCTGCAAACCATAGAAATGAAGATCAGGTCAAAGTACTTTTGAATACCACAATTCTAGTACTCCTAGGCCAAGACCGAGAAGCTCTTACCTGGCAGATTCATCCCAATTTGAACACAACCCATCTGGGAGCATACTCTCCAAAGGCCTGTGTGGACATCGTTAATATTTATCCAGTAATCTGAGCCCAGGGCAATGAGGAGGAGGAGGAGGCTGATAAAAGAGCAAACCGTAGCACTAATCTGTAGGACATGCATTGTGAGAATGGTCAGATCTGTGACTGCGCAGCACAATTCGGATGATGGACCTGGGGGAGGGAGACATTCATATTATTCTAAATCAGTTGCAGCCTGTGATTGGCTAGGTTTCAAAGTTTCACAAGCAATGAGAAACCTATAGCGGTTTGTGCTGTTACAAATGGAAGATGTCCTCAGACTGTGCAGACTGAGACAGACACTCAATATTTATATACACTGGGTTCTCTGGGTGGAAAAAGAGAGAGCCCTACCTACCTACCCTGCTCTCATAAGCAGTATATGACACAGAAAAGATTGTGGTTGGTGCAGTGGTCTCAGACTTGCCCCCACCTCCGCACCAAAAGAAAATTGCTAAGGGTTTTGGTGGACCAATTAATGGTTTATCTGCCTGTTGTTTAGCAGTTGTAATCTGCTGTGCTAGATGCTAAAGTATTCCTTTTAAATATATGGAATTCAAATTTTAATAAAAAATAACAGAAACAATAAGATGCCATTTTAGATGAATATTTTAATGCATTAGATATGCCTGTTGTGTTGAAGAAGTAAAAGAAAACTGCTATGTCCGATGTGGAACAGCCTCCCCAATGAGGTGCGCCTGGCGCCGACGCTACTATCTTTTCGGCGCCAGGTGAAAACCTTTTTATACTCCCAGGCATTTTAAAGTGTGTTTTAATAGCATTTTCATCATTATTTGTATTTTGGATGTTGTTTGGTTCTTTTATTGTTTGTTTTGTTTTCTTGATTTATTGTATTTATTGTATTTATACATTGCTTGTTTTTTTATCTTTTTGTACACTGCCCAGAGAGCCTTCGGGCTTAGGGCGGTATATAAATTAAATTAAATGAATAAATAAAATAAATAATATTTGTCAGCTTAAGTCTTTTGTCAGATTGTCTAAATAAGTAATTTCCATTCTGAGTCACTGTTTTTCTTTTTCCCGTGCTCTCTTAGTGTGTCTACCACTAGTCCTTGCTGCTTCCTTCATTCCATGTATTGTCTCTCCACTCTGTTCAAGTGCCCAGTTAGTCACTTTTGCCCGCTCAGGACCTTCCCCCACTTGGCCACCAGCTGTCCCATTCAGAGTGGGATCCACGAGTCTGAGACGCTGGTGCAATTAAATCTTGTTTTATTAAAGTAATGGATACATCAAAAGCAGTGCGCTTCATAGAAACCCCTAAGCTAGCTCACTAGAATTCCCTAACTGCACTCTAGACATGCTCTGCGATGTATGAAGAAAGTTGACTCAGCAGCTCCACCCAGAGAGCGGTCTGCTTAAGTAGGGAAAGTTTTTGATCATAATCTCTGACTCCTTCGCAAGTCCTGTCTCTGTCCTGTCCATTTCTCACGGCGTTGAGAGCAGGGTGATGGGGGACATGCCTCCAACGACTCGTCCGAAAGTACGGGCTCCTTAGCCACAGCCTTGAGGTCAGGGGGTGGTGACGCGCTTGAAGCATCCCGGGAGCCGCTAGGCACAGGGGGGTTAGCACACCCTCTGAAGCATCTTCCCCCAATCTCCCCTCCTTGGTCTGGGGGCGGCGCGTGCTCCTCTTCGGAGACCGTACCGTCCGTGGGAACTGGCTCGAAGTCAAGCTCACTCCCCCTCCCAAGGTCTTGCTGAGACTCAACAACTCTTGGGTCCTCCGCGCCTTCTGACAGCTGGGAAACCTGAAACTCATGTCTTCCCTCTCCCTGGACCTCGTGGAGAAGCGGAGGCTCAACACCAGCCATGGCTTTATTCATTTAAGGAAGCTAAAGTCTCCTCCCCCTGTCACTTCCAGTCCATCTCACTCACCCTCTGGGCGGACCAACATGTAAGAAAGAGCACTTGTTGTGTCTGCTGCTCCTAACACACACACACACACACACAGACGTAGCTATGCCATTCTGCAGAGTTGCCACTGCAGACCTCCTGAATGAAGTTCATTGACTACTGGTGGTCCATGGGCCACACTTTGGGAAGCCTTATTCTAATTTTTTTTTTTTAAAGGAACCATCTACAACGATTTTATTTTATTATAGATTTGGATGAGATTTGCAGACATGGTGCCTCATTCTAAGGGGATGAATCATGCCAAATTTCAGAAGGATAGCTACTGTAGTTTTCCTGCAGTGGGCAGTCTTTACCATTTTGAAGTGGCTGAAAAAAGATCCACTTAAAATATTTTGCTAGGGCAAAAGTGCAGTGTGATTATGGGTACATGTAGGTTAATCGTGTATGAGATTTTCAGTTCACCCAGCAGTTATGGGAACTAGTTTCAGGTATGATTCAGAGGTTTTTGAACTAATTCTGTGAACTTTTTGAAATCAAACTAGTTCATTCCAACTACTGGTCCTCCGCCCTCTTCGGCACTTTATGTATTTGAAAACTGATCTCATGCCTTCATCTCCCCCTTATTTTTCTCAAGGCTAAATATTCCCAATTACTTCAGCCTTTCTTTCCTTAGAGGCTTAGAAAAGACTGAGGGGAGATATGATAGAACTGTTCAAGTACTTGAAAGGTTGCCAGAGAGAAGGGACAGGATCTCTTCTTGATCATCCCTGAGTACACGTATGGTTGCCAGGTTTCTGGTTTTCACCCAGAGCCTCTGGAGCTTTTGGGATCCTCTCCGAGCCTCTGGGTGAGTCACTTTAATCTCTGGACTCTCAGCTTTCATTTTTTTAAAAAATTAAGTTTCTAGTTTATGAGATATACACCAAAACATCAGCCACACCCCTTCCCGTAACTTCTGTTTAATGAGCTCATAGCTGGCTGCTCTAACCCCACCCTTTCAGGTATGTAGCCAATAAGTGAAGTCAGGGTTATGGTTTGTGACCTCCAGGCAGTGCCTAGACCCCATTGCAATGCCAGGAAATGGTTGTTTTTTCCTGTTTATCTGAAAATCTCATAAATTTACGTAGATAGCTTTCAGCCTTTTTCTCTCTTCTGTGCAGGACTCAAACAAGTTTAAATTCTCTTGGGCTAATGATATGAATATGAAGCTTTAATCCAATACTCACTTTTCTGGGAGTAAAGCTGCAGTGCTAATCCCACATGCCTGGTGTAAACCCCATTGAATTCAATAGGACTTACTTTTGAGTAGAAGTGGTTTAATTGTGCTGTAAATTAATGGGACTTTTGAGTGGACATAGCAAAAAATATGTTTATGTAGTAAATCTTTCTCTCCTCCTCTAATCCTATTTTTAAGGCAATTAGGCAGGGCTTACTTAGCTTTTATTATGTAGGAAACTAATACTGCTTTTATTTTATTTTTTAAAAAAGTTTTGTAATGACCAACTGGTTTTGACAATAAACTATTATATGGGGTGAATGTATTTTTACATCTCTAATATGTGTGTGTATATGGAGTCTTTCCAACAACCCTGTGAGATGGGGCTGCTGACTGGAAACCAAGGCAGCTCACAATAAGAAATAAACCCCTTTCAAATCCAATAACCATAAAAACAAGTATAAACAGTTGCAAAACAGCTTAAACTGGCATGATTCTGAGTTTTGGGTTGGGTGAGTGAAGTGCATGCCTGTTTGAATAAGCCCCATTGAATACATTGGGACTTACATCTGAGTAAACAAACATAGGATTGCACTATAAATACAGGTGTAAATAATAAGCATAATTGACAGTCATGCTTATATAAATATTTCTTCATACTATGTCCCTGATTTCAGAAAGTATCTGATTTCACACTATGGTTGTATGATTATTTCCTCTACATTTTAAGTGTGCCCTTCTTCCTTGGGGTGGTCATGGTTCCCCTCTGTTGTTTTCATCCTGAGGGGCAGATAGGCTGAGAGATGGTGAGTAGCTGTTGGTCACCCAATACACTTTATAGCTCATTTCCATTTTGAAAAAATAATAAATTATTTACATGCAAGTAAAGTTTATTAAGTAGATCCACACAATACGTTTAAAGCACATCCAATTCACATGTAAAGAGCATTCCTTTCCCTAAAGAATCCTGGGGAGTATAGTTTCCCCCTCACAGTTATAGTTCTCGCCACCCTTAACAAACTACAGCTCCCATGATTCTGTGGTGGGATTCATGTCCTTCAAATGTGTGTTGAATGTGCTTTAAATGAATGATGTGCATCTGCCCTAGGTATGCTGTGCATTCATAAGTGAATTGAAAAGAACAATTTTAAAAGATATTTTTAAACAGGGGAAGGGCTGTAGCTCAGTGGCAGGGCATATGCTTTGCATGCAAAGGTCCAACATCCAATCTCTTGAAAAGACTATTGCCTGGAACCCTGGAGAGTCAATACTAGTCCATATCATCAGCACTAAGCTAGATGGTACCAGATGGCCTGAGTCGGCATAAGGCAGATTCCTTTGTTCCTTTGTTCCTAGAAGTGGAAAGAGACTCAAGGGCCACAGTGACTCCAAACTTTACTTACAGTATGTATTTTATTTATATCATTTATATACCACTTTATTAAAAAGTACCTCAAAGCAGTTTACAGAAGGAATTAAAACAATAAAATTATTGGCAAAAACAATAAGACAGGTATTTTAAAACATTCAAAATAATACAACCAACAATGAGTTAAAACAGATTAAAAACTCAATAACTTCTACATGCCTGGGTAGGCTTGCCTAAACAAAAATGTTTTAGCAGGTACTGAAAAGAGTATGATTAGTGTCTGCCTAATGTCACTAGGCTGGGAGTTCCAAAGGGTATGTGTTGCCACAGTAAAGGACTGATTTTCTTTATGAGTCACAGATGGCTGTCAAAGTGAGTCTATAGCAGCCCACAGGGTAGACAGAAAAGGGTAGAGAATCTTCTACTCATTTCTCAAACCTCTTTTGATGTGAATGGTCAAATCTGTAAAGACGTTTGGAGCAGCCATGTTAAAAGGTAGGGGCAGAGCATTCCAGGCAGGGGGTTGCCAGGCCTGCTTGGATATGGATATCTTTGCAGAGGATCCCTAGTCAAGCTTTACCAACAGCACAAACCAAACTATAGCTGCTGAGAAGTAAGTCCTACTGAGTTTTATGGGGCTTAGTCCCTTAGTAAGTGTGTTTAGAATTGCAGCCTTCAGGGATATCCATCTTTATTCCCGAGTGCTCCCATCTAACATCTACACCACGCTAGGCTCCTTTCTTCCTACAATGGCCTTCTGGTGACTGGCCTGGCCTGGGGGCACTTAAACCCTTCTTGCCAAAAGCAAGTAGGCTAGATTAAATGTTCCCTACCCAGGCTCCATCTTTTAGCTTGTAAGTAGTGGAGGCTGGTGCCCATTGGGACTGGCAGGATGGAAGGCAGGGAGCCCAAATAGTGGCTGGAACCAGAGCCAATGATACACAGAACCAGAGCCAATTGCAGCCAAAACCAACTAATTCTAGTTTCCCCCTCCCCATCCTTTTCTGTGCTGAGTTCTACAAGGTGAGACTAAGGAGGAAGAAGTTGATAGGCCCTGCTACCCCCCTGGACTGGTCAAAAGTAGAAGGACAGGCAGGTGAGGGCTGGCTGAGGGCAGAATGGAGTTGGTGGGTCACTGCCCCATTTGCACTAATACAGCAGCCTCCACAGCTTGTAAGGTTCCCAGAAGATACCATATGGCCAACTAGTGGTGTTACAAGAATTTTGGCCTATATAGACCAGAGATGGGGAACTAATGGCCCTCTGGATGTTGCTGGACTCCAACTCCCAAGATAGCATGGCAAATAGTAGGGAACGATTGGTCTGATCCAGATGGCCATGTCTAAGTTTTGTTGGATTGAATCCTTTGGCATATGATCTATCTCTCTATCGATCTATCGATCTATCTCAAGAGAGCCAGTGTGGTGCAGTGGTTAAGGTGTTGGACTACAACCTGGGAGACCTGGGTTCAAATCCCCACATAGCCATGAAGCTCACTGGGTGACCTTGGGCCAGTCATTGCCTCTCAGCCTCATGAGAACCCTATTCATAGGATCGCAATAAGTCAGAATCGACTTGAAGGCAGTACATTTACATCTATCTATCTGTCTGTCTGCCTTTGTCTAAGATAGCTGGTTCAGCCTATTTCCATTCCATGTCAGTTTCTCATTCACTCAGTTATAGGTCTGTTCGGTCCCATTTTGTATAGATAAAAAAGAAAAGCAATTTTTAAAAATCACATTTAAATTGTATGCCCTTTTCCTTAAAGCACACATTTTATACTCAAAGGTAAAGGTGTCCCCGCACTTATAGTATGAGTCGTTTCCGACTCTTAGGGAGCCGTCTTGCGAGATTTACTAAGCAGACCGTATATATGGGGTGGGTTTGCCAGTTCCTTCCCCAGCCTTTCTTTACCCCCTGAAATATACAACTTCCCTGTAAAATGCACACTTTTTGAACTGAAACTGCATAATAACATTGAAAGAAATGTGTGAATCAGTGGATAGCTGGGTTCTAATCTGCACAAAGTCCAAGACTGGCAATTTAGATCTTTTTCACTTTAAAATGTGGATCAAACAAATTTCTCCTCCTTCCTCACTATCTATCTATCTATCTATCTATCTATCTATCTATCTATCTATCTATCTATCTATCTATCTATCTATCTATCTATCTATCTATCTATCTATATGTCTGTCAGTCTGCCTGCCTGCCTGCCTGCCTGCCTGCCTGTATTTTACCCTACCTTTCGAATATTTGTTAGAATATTAGAATGTGACTCAAAACAAAACAACAGTATAAAAAATCAAATTGTGCAGCAAAATAGGCTTCATTCAAATTAGAACAAAGAGTTGTATATATTTTACTTCACAGCATGTCCAGTGCAAAATAACTGCTATTAGTCTCTCTCCTCAGTTCCATTTATGTAGTATCAAAATTCATCAGCCTTGAGCTATGAACAATATCCTTTTCTCCTACAGAAATCTAGAGATGCATCATCTCACCTGGCTCAGGATCACACCCTCCTTTCTTCAGGTGAAGCCAGCACTCTGGAACAAGTACCTGGCATGCTCTGAGTCCACCACCCATGGGATTGTGTTTTATTAGAGGCGGGCAGAATTGGCACCTCCTATCCAAGGGCAGCAACCCTTTGCGGATGGCCCCCATCTCTGTCCACCTAGCTTTCTGTTCTTTTGCTTCCTTCTTCCTTTCTTCTCTGAGTGGCTGAGATGAGTTTGCAGAACCACCTCAAGATATTTTTCTCAGAAGTACAGTTAGATAGTCTTAGACTCTGAACTGAATGGTCCTTTTTTTTGGAGGGGGGGCTCTTTAGATGGTGATTTGTATTGCCCTACTTCAAAATGTGGCAAGTCAGTGCTGCTGTGTTTGGTGGCTTCCCTGCTCATTGTGTGGAGTGGGGCCCTGGGCTTCTGCCTCAAAGGTGTTCCCTGATAGCAGCACTGATTTCACTGCTCTCAGGAGGGGTCATTTTACTGCCCTCATGACCACATGCTTGGGGGGTAGGGTTGTGTTTCCTCCTTGAGAGTCTTCCCAATTGCAGCTGAGGAAATTATATCTCTCTATGTGCATTTGATGGATGGGAGATGTTTTCACTCCAGAAAGTAGGGTTGCCAACTTTTTTATGGGCTTCTCCTCCCATACCTTTAAAAGCAGCAGCTACATCTGCAGAAACGCGTAGGGTAAAAAAAAAAAGTCACCTGCTGGTTTCAGCAGATCAAGATGATGGTGATGATATTTATTTATTTATTGCCTACTCTTCACCATAAGGTCCCAGAGCAGGTCGCAACAATGCAAAATTCAGTATTAATAAGAGTTAAAACAGTCACTGGAATAGGGTGGGTCCTCAGGTGTCATAGTCCAAGGTAAAGTGGTGTGTCTTCAGCACATGGTACAAACTATACAATGAAGGTTCCAGATGCACCTCCATGGGGAGGGAATTCCACAACCTAAGGGATGCCACAGAAAATGCCCTATCCCGGGCCACCACCCCTCAAAGGGCCCCCTCTGCCAATCTTAACATCTGAGAGGGTCTGTAGGGAAGGAGGTGGTCTCTCAGATATTTGGGACCTAAGTTTTTAGTGGCTTAAACACTAGTGAGGCTGGAAACAAACTGGCTATTGTTAAAGAGACAGGAGGAAGCCTTATTATTCTCCCTCCCCGCACAGCCAACTGGCACCCTCCAAGTGAAAGGCTGCTTTAAAATCTAATTGCTGGGGGAGTGGGGCAAGGAGGGAGGGGGCATTGGGCCAGATGTGGAGGTCCCTTGGACCACATCTGGCCCACAGGCTGGAAGTTCCCCATCTCTGCTCAAGTGCTCCCATCATCATAGCCTTATTTCACTACTATAGCTAACTAAATCAATATTAATTCCCATTGCTTATGTGCAGGGAAGCTTCCCCACCCTATTGTTGAATATTATTATTGTCCAAATAATTAGACCCTAATTATTACAGCCTTGCTACATCACCAGCACATATGCAGCAGCATTGCCCCAAAATGCTACCCAAAGATGCTCATGCTGGCTTGGCATTGACCATTAGGCTGAAAACTGTGAGGAGAAAGTTTAGTTAAAGATAAAGTAACCAAAATGTTAAAGATAAAGTAACCAAGGATATAGAAGAACAAGCCTTGCTGAAGCAGACCCAGCATGGCTTCTGCAGGGGTAAGTTTGTCTCACCTACCTATTGGAGTGCTTTGAGAGTGACAACAAGCATATAGATAGAGGTGATCCAGTGGACACAGTATACTTAGACTTTCAAAAAGCTTTCAACAAGGTACCTCACCAAAGACTCCTGAGTAAGCTTAGCAGTCATGGAAGAAGAGGAGAGGTCCTTTTGTGGATCAGGAACTGATTAAGCAGCAGGAATTGTAGGGTAGGAATGAATAGACAGTTCTCCCAATGGAGGGATGTAGAAAGTGGAGTCCCCCCAGGATTGGTACTGGGAGACTTGTGCTTTATAACTTGTTCATAAATGAGTTAGGGGTGAGCAGTGTGGTGGCCAAGTTTGCTGATGATACTAAATTGTTCAGAGTCATTAAAAAAAAAGAGATTGTAAAGAGCTCCAAAAGGACATTTCCAAACTGAGTGAATGAGCGGTAAAATGGCAAATGCAATTTAATGCGAGCAAGTGTAAAGTGATGCATGTTGGGACAAAAAAAATCTTAATTTCACATATAATCTCATGGGGTCTGAATTGGCAGTGACTGAACAGGAATGAGACCTTGGATAGTGTGATGAAGATGTTAACCCAGTGTGGGCAGCAAATTCCATGCAAGGGATCAATAGGAAAGGTATTGAAAATAACGCTGCTAATATCATGATGCTGTTGTACAAATATATGGTGCGTGCAACCGCATTTGGAATACTGTGTACAGTTCTGATCGCCACACCTCAAAAAGGATATTGTAGAGCTGGAAAAGGTTCAAAAAAGAGCAACCAATATGATCAAGGGGATGGAGCAACTCCACTATGAGGAAAGGTTGCAGCATTTGGGGCTTTTTAGTTTAGAGAAAAAGCAAGAGGTGACATGATAGACATTTATAACATTATGCATGGCATGGAAAAAGTGGATAGAGAGAAGTTTTTCTCCCTCTCTCATAACACTAGAACTCATGGGCATCCAATAAATCTGAATGCTGGAAGATTTGGGACAGATAAATGAAAGTACTTCTTCACACAACTCATAGTTAAGCTATGGAACTAGCTGCCAGAAGAGACAGTGATGGTCACCAACTTGGATGGCTTTAAAAGAGGATTTGACAACTTCATGGAGCGTAACAGTATGAAAGGCTACTAGTCACCATGGCTATGCTCTGCCTCCACAGTCAGAGGCAGTATGGGTTTGAATACGAGTTGCTAGAAACCACAGGAGAGGAGAGTGCTCTTGCACTTAGGTCTTGCTTGTGGGCTTTACATTGAGGCATCTGGTTGGCCACTGTGAGAACAGGACGCTGGACTAGATGGGCCACTGGCCTGATCCAGCAGGGCTCTGCTTATGTTCCTATGTCACTCTTTTCAGGCATTCCAAAAAACGTGTGTGTGGACAATGGGCATAAAAGAGGAGGGGTGAACAGGATGCAAGCCCCCCCAACACCCCCCATGTGTGTCAGATCCCATCCCAGGGACCACCTTTGAGTCTGTTTCCTTATGTGGAGAAAGGATATGGAGACTTGATGTATGGCCTTGATGCGAGGACGTCAATGTTCTTTGAAAGTGTGTGAGTCATATTTCCCGAAAAGGGAATTCACATGCAGGAGCTGTGCCAGGAGAAGAAATGGGTGTGTGAGGAACAGGCGTTTGCAATCTGAATGCAAAGAGGGAAGCTTGACGCTCTTTTTTTCTTTATTTACCATATCATTTCCTTCTCTTTATGGGACTGCCTTATTTGGTTATGTAGACTGCTGAGTGTATGCTTTGCTAGGCTTCCTCTCACCTGCTTTTTAACGGTATATTTGCACAGTACTTCCTCCCACGTCATTTCACATATTCTGTGAACCCAAGATGTGTTCAGGGGATTTGCCTGGACATGTAAAGGCTCTGAATGTGTACAGGACTGGAATGCACACACAAGCACAATCCCCAATGCTTTTGCATGTATGACACCCCCTCCCCCCAGCTCCTGATCTTCCTGGTGTTGTATGGTGAAGATCTGCAGATGGTATTCTACACACGTTTGTGTGAAGGCAAGCAGGCTCCTCCACATGATTGGGGTCCCTGCTTTATTGGGATCCCCAATCGCAAAGAGGGTCCTACTTCACTACACAAGATGGGGAAGGCTGGGAGGGTGTACATGACACCTGAGAATGTTGGGGTTTGCATGTCCCTCCACAGACCTTCCCCACGCAGCTTTGGATGGTGATACCAGGTCCCAAGAGTAATTTAATGTGTCATTAAAAAGATAAGCTGTGCAAGGCAGAACCCTGTTAGTGATCTCCACACCTATGAGAAACTTGGGAACATATTGGTGATTTTTTTTTTAGGGAGGTGGAATTCTCCAACAATTTAGAGGAAAATGAAATGGACTGCCTTCAAGTCAATCCCGACTTATGGCTACCCTATGAATAGGGTTTTCAGGGTAAGCGGTATTCAGAGGGGGTTTACCATCGCCTCCCTCTGAGGATAGTCCTCCCCAGCTGGCTAGGGCCTGCTCAGCTTGCCACAGCTGCACAAGCCAGCCCCTTCCTTGTCCGCAACTGCCAGCTGGGGGGCAACTGGGCTCAGGGAGGACAAAAAAGGAAAATTCTCAGAAAAGTTTCACTGAAAGCCCTCTTCTGAGAAACATCAATTCATTTAATGTTGAATGAAAGTCTATTTCATAGTAGATAAGAGAGGAGAGCTGGAAAATGTAATGTTCAAGCCTACGGCTTCCTTCAGCAGCCTGTATCTATATCTTTTATTTGCGGTCAAAGACCCGTCCTGTTGTAGGCACATAGTACAATACAAATCATTTAAACTTAAAAACAAAGCTAAAAGGGTTAGAGCAATATAAATCAGTTAAACTTAAAAACAAGGATAAAAGGGTTAGGTCAATACATTTTGTCCTTCTATTCAGTTATCGTATACAATAAAAACAAAGTAACCAGACTGAACTTCAGATCGTAACAGTTGTGCGGCATATATAAATTTAGCAACTCTAATTGTAATTTCTTTGTTGCATCCTGATATAAGGTAGCGAATCATATTATCAGGGGCCATCAGGGAAATATTTTGCGTTATATTAGATAGAATATTGCAACGGATAGAGTCGTATATTGGGCAATTAAATATAACATGAAAAAGTGTTTCAGTGTTGCCTTTCCCACAAGGGCACAGACGATGGTCGTGAGGAATCTTTTGATATCTCCCTAAAAGTAGTGCAGATTGAAGGGAGTTGAACCTAGCCCTAGTGAAAGCTAAACAGAGATTTGGATCTATGAGAAAGCCCAAATACAGAGCATAGTTGAAGGGGTCGGGCTTTAGTTTAAAATATATGGGAGAGCAGGTTTTTGTAGCCTTTGTGATGGCAGTTTGAAAGTCTATATCTTTAAATCGAGCTCGAATAGCAAATTTGGCCGAGATTAAGGTTCGTGTTGACAGATATTTGGGAGATAGGCCTATAGA
The DNA here is from genome assembly GCF_030035675.1 of Rhineura floridana. NCBI lineage: Eukaryota > Metazoa > Chordata > Lepidosauria > Squamata > Rhineuridae > Rhineura > Rhineura floridana. The sequence continues at coordinate 27,857,881 of NC_084494.1, read as the reverse complement.
GGAGAGTTTACTCCTGATTTTGTTGCTCCAACTTGATGTAAAAGACTCATTCCAGAGATGTGTTAAATATCCCGGATGGTGTTCATAGGATAATTTGGCCCAATAGTTGGAGGTTAGCAGCCACGCTTGGCATTCGATGGAAGGAAGGCCAGCTTCTAATCTAAGGACTGCTGCTGGAACGCATCTCGGTACGCCCAGTAGCCGACGTAAGAAGGTAGAAAGAACTGCTTCCATTGAAGAATTAAATGCATGAATCCAGATGGCCGTTCCAAACAATAACTGTGGGGTGATTTTTGTTTGAAAGACCTGTATAGCTGCAGGCACGTATCTTCCTCCTTTGTAAAAAAAGAATCGGAGGATTTTTTTGGCAGTGATGCGTGCATTTAGAATAGCAGCTCTTATATGTGTAACCCAGTTCAACGACGAGTGAAAGGTAATGCCGAGATATTTATATTGCGGAACCAAAGCAATTTGCTGGGCATTTACTGTCCAGAAGCCAGATGATTTGCGCCTCGAGAACACTAAAATTTTTGTTTTATGATAGTTTACAGTTAACTGATTCTGCTTGCAGTAGGACATAAAAGCACGTAATAGGCGTTTAAGTCCCACCTTGGAAAAAGAAAGGAGGGCCGCATCGTCAGCATACAGAAGGAGGGGGCAGGGTTGCCTCCCAATTTTGGGAGGATGGAAATCCCTGGACATACAGTTAGAATTTAGGTTGTTAAGATATAGGTTAAACAAGAGGGGAGCCAATGTGCAGCCCTGTCTAACCCCCTTACTGGTAGGGATTGGATTCGTTAAACCTCCGTCACGGCCACAGCGAACCCGCAGAGAGGTGTATTGGTGTAAATTGTAAATTAGGAAAAGCAGCCTGTAAGCAAGCAGAGAAGCCGGGAGGGCCATTTTGCAGAATGTTGCTGGGTTGGGGATGGAAACCTCCAACTGTGGGGGGGGGCACAAAAAAGCAGGTTCTCAAAGAATTGCTCAGAATATTATTTTCTAAGGAGTTTTTATTCAGCACTACCCTAAACCTTCGCTTTGTTCACTGCCTTATGACTCAGCTCTTAAGACATCCCTCCTTGAATACTGTTTTTTTAAATTAAAAAAAAAGTCAGGCACAGCTTATCAGTTTCATGCTGCAAAGTGACACAGGTTATTCAAAGGTCATGGCGGCTTAACAAAGTTTATTCATGTTGAAAGGCATCAGCTAGAAGACTAACAGTCTGACCCATGCAGGACTCAGGAGCGTTTTGCTAAGTCAGATTAAGTGGAGCATCAAGAGTGTGAATTTGTGGATTTATGTGATGGCTGATTGGACTATGTTGGGCTTCATCTGCACTGTACATTTCAAGCAATATCATACCACTTTAAACAGCCATGGCTTCCCCCAGAGGATCCTGGGAACTGTGGTTGGTTAAGGAGGCTGAGAGATGTTAGGAGACCCCTATATTGCTCACAGAGCGACAATTCCCAGAGTTCCCTGGGAAGAGGGATTGACTGTTCAGCCACTCTGGGAATTGCAGCTATGTGAAGAGAACAGGGGTCTCCTAACAGCTCTCAGCACCCTTCACAAACTATGGTTCCCAGGATGCTTTGGGAGAAGCCAGAACTGTTTAAAGTGGCATGATAGTGCCTTGCTCCAATTCTTTCATTGCTGAATAAAATCAGCAACAGGGGGAACAGCAACAATGGGGACAACAGCATTGACAGGGACTTCTGTAGCAGTGAGGACAATGCCACAGGATGCATGGTGGGCATGGTGAGCAGACTAGAGATGGCATCCGAGAACGGGAATGAATCATGCCCACTCCTTTTTTGTTATTTTCATCCATCGCATGGACTCCCTGTAGTTCCACCTTCCCGTCAACCTATTATTTATTTGTTTCTTTGTTTGTTTATTATTATTGTTGTTGTTATTTAAAGAACTTATAAACCACCCCACCATTTGAAAATATGTTGTGACAGAGTACAACAAAGAAATACAAACAAAAAACCATACACAAATTAAAACAATGAAAAATATATTAAATCCATTTGTAAAATTGACGGGAACAATATCCAATGAGGCTATCCTGAAAAAGGCTGGATGATTTTTTTTTTTTAAAGGCTTAAGGAGGCTCCTAAAAGAACAAACTGTTGACTCCATCTTACTTGGAATGACAGGCTACTGATCCACAGTTGGAGGCTGCATGCCTCTGAATTCCAGTTGCTGGCAACTGCATGAGGGGGGAGTATTGTTGTACTCAGGTCCCGGTTGCAGGCTTCCCATGGGCATCCGGTTGGAGTTTGTGAGAACAGGATGCTGGGCTAGGGGGCCATTGGCCAGACCCAGCAGGGCTCTTACATTCTTATGTCCTAATGAAAGGAACAGTGATACTGACTCAGCTAAATAATAACCTGATTGGTTAGAGTGCTAGACCTATGCTGGGTGTGCAATCATGAGAGGGTTCAGACATAAGATGACACCATGGTTTGTTGTACCCATGGCTGTGATTTCAAACCAAAGTTTGAGCTTCCAGAAAATTCACAGGAAGCCATGGTCTAGAACTGCTTGCCTGCTCTTGATTCCCATTATCATGATCCCTGAGCCCAGCTTGTTGCACTATTCTGAGGTGGAAGTACAGGCTGCTTCTCAACACCTCCCCCTGGGCTCTCCTGGCCTGAGGACATAGCTCTCATGCTTTTCTCAAATGCAGAAGATGACCCTGCAAAAATATTCCCCATCCCCTCCACAGCGTAGAAGTCAGTGTCAGCAGAATTGGACAGGGGCCCTTGAAACCAGCAAAACCAGCTCATCAAAGAGGTGGAAACTACTGCAATATAGACTTGCCAGCCTACATCAGGCCCCAGACCTCATAGCTTAGCCAGAAGGGCCCATTGGGAGCAGCTCCAGATCCTGAACTGCCTTGATCTTGCCTAACAAGCCTTTGTCTTAACTTTGCCTGGACTTGCCTGATCTCCTTGGTAGAGATTCTGTTTATTGTTTTGACTTCTCTTGCATGTTCCAAACCCCAGCACCTATCTGCTCAGCACATAGCATCATAAGTTCTCTGCTATCTCTGTGGTACAGCAACCTTGGCCAAACTGGTTTGCAAGCCAGCTTCAAGGTGTGTTTTCAGATCCTGGTTTGGCAGCTCCAGTTAAATCAGGCTCAGGTTCAGACATTAAAATAAAGCGTAGTTTCATCTTATATCTGAATGCATGAGTCCCATTCTCAGTTCCCTGAAGGCAGTGGTTTTTTGGGGGTTAAAAAAAATGAGGTGCCAGTACTCATACCTTGAGCAAAGTGCTTTGAGTGCCAGCACAAGATGATTGCCATGGGCAGATTTGATGCCCTTATAAGCCTCTTCCAACTCTACTGTTCTGTGATTCTATGTGTGCAAGCATTTAACTGGAAGATCTTCATTCTTCTGCTGCTGGTGACAGTAAAAGGACACATCTTTTGTCAGTAAAGAGAAAACAGGATAATTACCACCATGAGTGCTAATAACCTGAGGTTTCAGTCCACCTGGATTTTTCTTCACTATGTAGCACTGGGTACATGCGCCTGGCTTTACCGCAGCACCCTTTCCCCAAAGACTTCAAGGCGGCATATATGGTTCCTCTCTCACCTTCTCTCTTTTTATACTCATAATAACTCAACCAAGTGGGTCAGGCGGTGAGATGGTGACTGCCCCAAGGTCACCCACTGAGTTTCCTGGACCCCCCCCCCAACGACCAACACTATATCCACTACAACACAACAGCTCTAGGGATGGAAACAACTTAACACATGTTAAAAAGCATCTTTAATCTCAAAATAATCAGGGAAAGATTAGGAAAGGCCTTGTCTCCAGGCATGGAAAATCTGGGGAAACAGGCAAGCTGGGGGGACTTCCGGTTGAGCAGTCGCCATGGTAAGAAGTGTTCCAGTCTTCTCTTGATTCAGTTTTACTTTTGTCGTCTTCTCCTCTTATTCTCTGCTTCGCCCGAATACTTGTTGCCCTGCTGGATATATTGCTGTCTCGCATGAATATATTATAGACTCCTACATCTTTTGGAGGCTCAATACTAATCTTTAAGATTAGATAAGACGCTGGAGTTTCCTGCCAACTGCCAACTGTCCGCGTCTGAAGTACCTTGAGGATTGGCAGCAACAATGTTTGCTTTCTTGAGTAGCAGAGTGTAATCACGTTAGCACGTTTACTTGCTTTGGCTGAGCCATCTGCTCTTTCCTTACTCCCCCCCACTCGACAACTGAGTTTCGGGGGTCTAAAATGGTTTTCACAAGACAGAAATGCAGAGAAATGGGCTTGCTTGGGGAGGGAGGAGAATTGCCAACAACCCATGATTACACAGTTTTTTTCCCCCAAGTCAAACTCCTTGGGAGGAGAGACGCTTGAGTGGTCCCTAGATCACCAACTTCCAAAACAGCTGGTGAGTGAACTCTCACAATCTAAAAACCTGGCAGAGGAGCTTTTGGATGCAGGCTTCAATTGCTCTCCTATCTTGCCAGGGGGTGATATCGCCACTGATCTGTTAACTCTCGGCAAGCTGGGGGGCAGAAGAGAGCTTGTAGGGAGAAGGGGATTCTGGTGCCAGCTGAAAAGCAAGGTAATATGCATAAAAGCTCTGATTTGCAAATAGTCATTTTCACATAGAAATAGCCACAAAGCACCACAAATACTTGCACACACATACACAGACAGTGAGAGAGAGTCATACCCAAACGGAGGGTTAGTGCACCCAGCTGTCCTCCTTAAGATGGTGAAATGCTTTCTTTCCCCCTTGGGCAATGGAGCAGCTGCTCCATTGGTGAATATCTCATCTGACCCATGAACTAGGAAGAGATCTTGCAATGTGACATGCCGTTTCAGACCTTCTCCATAAGGCTTAGGTGCTTCTGCTTATGGTCAGTAAAGGCAAGGGGGCTGCTGCTGTGGACACAAGGCAAGCAAAGGCAGCTATGAGCAGGGGTGATTCTGTGAGGCAGCCCTCATCCATAGTTACAATCAGACATAATGGCCAAACTGTGGCCTAGCCTTCATCAATGGGCTTCAGACTCGCATGCTCCCTTTTCTTCTGCCTTCTGATTCCCTGCCTTCCTTCCCCATTTGAGCAAGCTACGGTTTGCTGTGATATTCAGATCAGGAAACTATAGTTTCTCCAAGGCGGAATGGGAAACCCAGTTTAAACCTATTGGTTTTGGGGGATTTCAACGTGCACGCTGAGGCCGCTCTCATGGGAGCCCCTCGGGATTTCATTGAAACCATGACTTCTTGGGAACTGCACCTTAGTAATACAGGGCCCACCCATGTAGCCGGTCATGCTATCGACCTTGTGTTTGTCTCTGGAGGGGAAGGGAGTGCTCTGAAAATAGGGGCTGTCAATTCTGTACCCGTGTCATGGTCAGATTGTTACAAAGGGACCTTGAACTTCCTCATGAGCAGAGCTCACTGGAAATCCAAATTCCCCAAAAGAGAGCAGCAGGATCTTTTGCTGGAGTTACCTGCACGTCACCCTCAGAACATGTATAATTTTACCCTTAACCCAATAACGCATACACTGAAAGTAAGATAGAGTGGTTTTATTAAGAGAAGGAACAAGGAAAAACAAATATTGCAGTTTACAATTGTAGTTAACAATGAGTAGTTTTCTAACTATTATTCATTCATTCATTCAGCAACACTGGATAGACTAAAGCAAAGAGACTAGACCTATAAACACTTTCTCATTAAACTCACCCACACAGAAAGAAAGAAAAAAGGAAAGAAAAAAGGCCCAGATAGTTGCATATACCTTTTCCTGGAGAGTTGCTTCAAGTCTAAAATTGAGAGAGACCTTTCGTATACAGTCCAATGAGCCAAAAGCCCTGCCCTTGTGTAACCAGCGCTAGATTTGAAAGATCTCACCCAATCCTTAGCTCTGAAGCCCCGTGAGGTTGTCCCAAAGATGCTAGAGTACGCTGGTAGGTGAGGCAGCAGCGGGAGCCCTCCAGAAGAGCCCACCCCTCCTCACTCCTCCTGTTTTTTATATCCTTTTTTCCTTAATTAAACTGACCCCAAAGTAAACCCAAAGTAAATGTGATCAGGAAGGTGGGAGCCCACTCATTTCCTGATCAGTTCCCAGATAATAGGTGTGATCTCCTGCTGTAGATTCCTGATGATTCCTCAAGGTTAAGATTATCATAATCCTTGTGTAAAACAGTTTCTTTGTTTGACAGGAGTTTATCCTGTCTTCTCCAGAGGCTTAGAAATGCAAAACACCTCCTAGTTTGAAAGGAGCTATTCTGTTTCCTCGTGATGGCCTAGATTATCATAAACATTTCCTTTGTTTGAAAGGAGCACCTATTCTTACTGGGTGACAAATCCCAAATTTCCATGAGTCAGGAAGTCTATACCTTCAGGCATTGCAAGATATGTACTCAGAGGTCACAGAGGGGCTGTTTCCCAGGAATCTTTGCTGTTGCAGGCCTTTTCAAACTCTGGTTCACTGAGATGAATCAAAGATTAAAAATTCCCAATATTTGACACCTCATAACAAGATCACTATCTGGTGAACATGGACCTCTTAATGCCGCACACTCTCTGCAGGGTTCAAGGACCTATTAGGATGGTCCGCCCCAGACACCTGATGGAATCTGAGGGATTCCTGAATGCGCTGGGGGCTTATGAGCTGACTGAAGGTCATCCGGTCGAGACCCTGGTGATGAAGTGGAATAGGGAGATCTCCAGGGCAATAGACCGGGTGGCTCCGAAACGTCCTCTCCCCCTGAACAGAACTCAGACTGCACCCTGGTATACACCACGGTTGCGGGGTCTGAGACAGGAGGTGAGACGACTAGAGCGCCGGTGGCGGAAATCTCTCACTGAAGACGATCGGACACTGGTTAGAGCAGCAATAGCAGCCTACCAGGTGGCAATAAAGGCAACGAAGAGGGATTTCTTTGCTGCCTCTATTGCGTCGGCAGAATGTTGTCCCAGGAGGTTGTTCCAAGTGGTCCGAAGCCTGGTTGGTCTAGTTGCTCAGGAACCCATGGAGCACTCTAAAGCTTCCTGTGACACATTTATTAAACATTTTGCCAATAAAATCGAACGCCTGAAGAGCGGGATCCCGTACGCCGTGGATACAGGAAGTAGGCCAGAGTCGGCCAGTTGCATTCCGGTCCGTTGGGATTGGTTTCAGCCTCTCCTCACTGAGGAAGTGGACAAGGTGCTCGCTACTGTGAAGCCAACCACCTGCCTGCTTGATCCTTGCCCCTCGCAGCTCATTATGAACTGCAAGAGAAACTGGGTGAAGGGATCAAGGCAGTGGTAAATGCATCCTTGAAAGAGGGTGCAATGCCATCAGCCCTCAAGGAGGCAGTGATAAAGCCCATCTTAAAAAAGCCCTCCTTGGATCCCCAAGAGTTGAATAACTTTCGTCCAGTTTCAAATTTACCATTCTTGGGTAAGGTGATAGAGCGAGTGGTGGCCAAACAGCTACAGACACACTTGGATGAAGCGGATTATTTGGATCCATTCCAATCGGGCTTCAGGTCTGGACATGGAACTGAAACAGCCTTGGTCGCTCTGGTGGATGATATGAGGAGGGCGTTGGATAGGGGAGAATATACCTTCCTCCTCCTAGATCTCTCAGCGGCTTTTGATACCGTTGACCACGGTATCCTGTTAAATCGCCTAGAGGGATTGGGAATGGGGGGCACTGTTTTACAGTGGTTCCATTCCTATCTCTCAGGTAGGTACCAACGGGTGGCAGTGGGGGATGAGGTTTCAGACCCTTGGCCTCTTAATTGTGGGGTGCCACAGGGTTCTATCCTCTCCCCCATGCTATTTAACATCTATGTGAAGCCGCTGGGAGCTATCATCAGGAGTTTTGGGCTGCAGTGCCATCAATATGCCGATGACACTCAGCTCTACCTCTCCTTTAAGTCCTCACCAGAGTTGGCTGTGGAAACCATGTCCAAGTGCCTGGAGTCCGTAAGTGGATGGATGGGTGAGAACAGGCTGAAGCTTAACCCCGATAAGACCGAGGTGTTGCTTGTGGGGGACAGGAGAAGGTTGGGAAACATTGACTTGGTCCTTAATGGGGTAAGATTGCCCCTGAAGGACCAGGTCCGCAGCCTAGGGGTCATTCTTGACTCCCAGCTGTCCATGGAGGCTCAGGTTTCAGCAGTGAGCCGGGCAGCTTGGTATCAATTACATCTGATACAGAGGCTGCGACCCTACCTTCCTGTACATCTGCTCCCGCAGGTGATACATGCTCTGGTCTCCTCTCGCTTGGACTACTGTAATGCGCTCTATGTGGGGTTACCCTTGAAAACAGTCCGGAAACTGCAGCTGGTACAGAATGCGGCGGCGTGCTTGATTAAGCATAGCCATCACCGGGATCATATTACCCCAGTGTTAGTAGATCTACACTGGTTACCAGTAGTTTACCGGGCTCAATTCAAGGTGTTGGTGTTGACCTTTAAAACCCTAAACGGTTTCGGCCCAGTTTATCTGAAGGACCGCCTCCAGTATCATCAGCTAGGCCACCTCACAAGATCAGCCACACAGGACCTCCTCTCGGTCCCACCAGTCAAAACAGCTAGGCTGGTGCGGACCAGGGAGAGGGCGTTCTCGGTGGTGGCCCCCACCCTCTGGAACTCTCTCCCTTATGATCTCGGGCATGCTTCATCCCTGACGGGTTTCCGCCGAGCTTTAAAGACCTGGCTCTTCAGGCAGGCCTATAATTTCGGGGTGGATTAGCCTTCCGTTGTACTAATCAGATGTTTTGTTATCAGATGTACTGTATATTGTAATTTGTACTGTATATTGCATATTGTATATTGTATTTTAACTGTTGTTGTAAGTCGCCTAGAGTGTCTGTAAAGTCAGACAGATAGGCGACTAACAAATAAAATTTATTATTATTATTATAAACCATGGTGTTCTATTCTGGTTGGCAAACTATGGGCTATAGCTAATGCTAGTCCTAGACCCATTAAAATTAATTAACATGATTAACATAGTTTCATTCATTTCAGTGGGTCTGATCTGCACAGGCCTAGCATTGGATACAACCCAATGATCTGCAAACTTTAATTTGCCCAAATCAGACATGACAGCAAACTATAGCCTATTCTAACTAGGAAAAGAGGGAGGAAATCAAGAGCATGTGACAGGAAGGAGGAGGGAGCAAGAGAGCTTGCAGCCCATTCACAACAGCCCAAACATTCCAACCATGACAACGCAAAACACGTTCTTTCATTTTTACCCCTTCCTAACACCCAAGATAAGGCTGTGCTTAACCCAGCGAAATCCCCACTGCTGGGAAATCCACAATAGGAAACCAATAGGAAACCAGACTGGTTCCCGTTGGCTCTTTTGCAGGCTCCTGTGGAAGAGTGCAGCCCCAGACTCAAGAGAGAGTAGTTTTGTGAGTCAGCATTAATATTCCACCTAAGGGGAAGGAGAGAAAAAAGACATTTTAGGAATACCAAGGTGAAACAGCCCAACCAGAAATACCTACATCTGCTGGGAAGCCACGTTCTCTGTCTGTATGCCGAGTCTGCTGTCCTCAGAGGCACAGGAACTACCTGTGGCCAAACATGTGCAGAATCCAGGGCCAGCTCAACACATTCTGCTGCCTGAGGCAGAGCAGTAAATCTCACCCCACCCTAAAGTCAAGGTGCATAGTACTCAAGGCCAGCCAAGTTTTTTGTTAGCATCCTGAGGTGATGCAGTCATGGTACCCACTGCTAACTATAGATTGAGAAAGAGGGGAGAGAATCAAATTTCTGATCGCTAATCCACAGCAAATAGAAACCTAACAATACAATCCACTACATATTTGCTCAGGGTAAAGTTCCATTGAGCAAACCAGGGCTTTTTTCTAGGTATGTGGGGATAGGTTTGCAACCAAATGCTGGAGAGTTCTGGGGCTAGAAAGAGAGGAAGGTGCCTTGTACTAAGTCGGACTAGTAGTCCATTCAGTTCAGTATTATCTAGACTGGCATCAGCTCTCCAGGGTTTCAGGCGTTCCCAGCCCTACCTGAAGCCCTACCTGAAGATGGTAGGGATTGCACCTGGAACCATCTCCATGCAAAGCAGATGCTGTACCATTCACCTTCACCTGATGGAAATAGAACCCTGTCTTCTGATAGGCTAGATTTTGGGGTTCGGGGAGCGAATTGTTTTTTCAATATGGGGACACATGTCTACTAAAGATGATGATGATGATGATGTATTAGCCAAAGGCCATGACAAATACATCTACGAAGCTAGGTCCCTTGAGTTAAATGGGATATTCCTTTTCTACAGACTGATGTCTCATAGTTCAGAATTCTACCACCTCATTTGTCTTAGCCTCCCTTCTCCCTTAGTTGGCAAAGAAAGTTTAGGCCAGACCAGTAAGAAGCTGGGGCAGTGCCGACCAAAGACATTTTGCTGACTGAAGCGGAGTCCAAATGTCTCCCTCTCCCAATATCCACTGCTAGGGCTAACACTTGTTGCACTATTCAGACACCAGTTCCTCCCCCGTGACATCACTAGGGCCCACCCCTGAAATCTCAGGGTTTGAGATGCTTCTGACCTGGCAACCCTAATCCTTATCCTCCATCAATTTGTCAAATCTTCTTTTAAATCTAAGTTGGTGGCCACCTCTACCTCTTGCGGGAGCAATTCCCTTAGTTCCACCATGTAATGTGTGAAGAAGTACTTTCTTTTGTCTCTCGTTAATCTTCCAACATTCTGGTTCACTGAATGGCCCCAAGTTCTAATATATGTGAGAGGAAGGAAAACGTATCCTCCACGAATTTGTCTAATCCTCTTTTTGAGCCATCCAAGTTGGTGGCTATCGTTGCCTCTTGTGGAAGTAAATTCCACAGTTTAACTATGTACTGTGAAGAAGTCTTCTCCTTTGTCTGTCCTGGATCTTCCAATATTCAGGCTCATTGGATGCTCCATAATTATAATCTTATGAGAGAGGGAGAAAAAAAATTCCCTACCCACTTTCTCCACACCATGCATTATCTTAACCCCTCTGTCATGTCTTCTGGAAATGTTCCCAGGGAATAAAAACACACAGGGACATGGAAAGCTGTCCTATACTGAATCAGACCATTGGTCCGTCTAGTTCAGTTTTGTCTACATCGACTGGCAACAGCCCTCCAAGGACTCAGCCTGAAGTCTTCCCCAGCTAGGGATGAAGGAGAAATTCGATTCAGTTCAGATTTAAAGCTGAATTTATCAAATTTGCACTTTCTGAAATAACATCCTTCAAAACTCTCACTCCTGAAATTTGCATTGCAGTTCTCCCACCAAAATGCATATATTCTTGGAAAATGTGCATAAATGAATAGATTAGTGAAAATAACATACAGCATGCGTTATATTAGGAGAAATTGCTTATAAGCGTGCAGATTAGTCAAAACTGCATACAAAAATGTGTTTATTAGAAGGAATTCACACTAAAATGCTGAAAAAATTTTGTGTGTGTGTGTGTTTAAAGCACATTGCAGCAGAAATGTGGAGAACTGAATTTAAGACTGGAAAAATGAGGGAGAACAGAAACTGACAGATCTTTATTCCCAGCCCTACCTGAAGATGCTGGGGAATGAACCTGGAACTGTCTCCATGCAAAACAGTTCCTCTACCTCTGAACTGCAGCTCTTCTTCTGAGTGACAAGACCCCACCTTTGGCCACCTCACAACAGTAAGGCAACACCTTGCATCTCCTGTGGAAATTTATTTCACAGCAGAAGAAGATGTTTGAGAAACAGGCAGTGGAGGCTAGTCCGTTAGGGCAAGTAGGACAGCGCCCCACCAGCATCAGTCTGCCTTCAGCCACCCACACCTGCATGCTTATTATTTACAACTGGTCTAGTGGGTTGCACTGGCAGTGCGCCTCTGCCTTGGGTCTCAGTCTTGCTTTCATAGAGCTCAGAAGGAAGGAAGATGGGAACAAATCCAGAATGAGCTGGCTCTGCTGACTGTTGGCCTCCCTGCCTTCCACCCTACAGGTCCCAATGGGCACCACCCTCCACTGCAAAGAGGAGAACAGATTTTGGCATAGCGCTACCCAGAAAAAGCCATTTCATCATCCTACTGCACGGCAGGGCTAGCCCTGGGTTTGGGGTCAGCTGCAAAGCACAACTCACCAGTTACGGTATACATTGGGATGCAGGCCCAGGCCAAGCCATAGGATGAACCAAAGATGACTAAATACAGGGTATATGGCTTGCTCCTCCTGTAGACAGCTGTGAATATTGACATGCCAATCAAGATGAGGAAACCTAAGGCGAAAAGGAGAACATGGGAATATACTTCAAAGGAAAGTTGATTGCATGTCCCCAGGGCTTCCACCAGCCTCGCATTGGCCTCCACTGAAGGAGTTGGCACAGGACCACAGCTCCAGACTCCAAAAGAAAGTGCTGCTGCTGAGAGTCATCACAGCTGCCTTGCACCAAGTCAGGTCATTGGTCCATCTAGCTTAATGTTGTCTACACTGTCTGGCAGCAGATCTCCAGGATTTCAGGCAGGGAATCTCGCCCAGCCCTACCTGGAGATGCTGGAGATTGAACCTGGGACCATCTGCATGCAAAGCAGCTGCTCTACCATTGAGCGATGGCCCTTCTCCCTCTTTCTTTCTTTATGGGGGATGTGATGTTCCTGTATTAGTGTAAATAGGGTAAGTGCTGTTTGTATAGGAGATACATGGTAAGTAGAATGAAAGAGGAAGGGGGAGTGAATGGGCAGTAGAATGCTGGATGATTGGCTGAATGTTTAAAATGGCTGACAGTATAAAAGGAAGAATGACAGGTAAATCTGGGTGGACGTTGGTGGACTTGAGAGGGTTGTTTTGGTGGGTTTTGAGAGGAGATTGTGTGGAGAGTTGGTGGATGTGAGGAGAGGGTGGAGTTCGGATTAATACTAAGACCAGTACCTCAGGAATAGATGTAACCATATGCTTAAGTGCCTTTTAAAGAATTCTTGTTATCTTTGTTATTTAATAAATACTTTTGGTTTACCAAAGGCCTGATCCTTGGCTGGGGGTTCACAGACCAGAAGGGAGGGTAAGGTAAATACCAAGGCTGAAGGATAACAAATGGTGGCAGCGGGGAAGGGTAGAATAACACCACAAGCAGTCTGAGTAAATCAAAGGGATTGGGACAGCTTAAGCACGCAGTCACAGAGGTAACCTAATTGAGGGAGACTCAGGCCGAGTCTCTGGGACTACTGGTTATAGGACGTGACTGGTGGTGCTGCCTAGCAGGGGGATCTGTTGAGATCTGTGCTAGAGCGGGGAGAGAAACCATAAAAAGGACAGTCCGGACTGGTGGAGTCTCTGGTGGTGCCTAGAGACAGGCAGTAACCACGAGCAGGTAGGAACCTGACAGGGAGAGCCAGGGAAGGGCGTCACAGGGGACAATCCCCTATTTGAAGGGTTGACCAATGCAAGGCCAGTTTAAACAGGCAGAAACTGAAGAGGGGAGACTTGTAAGAGTTTTGGAGTTGCCCATCAACAGTTTGCAGCTCCTAAACAGCAGACAGGTCATCTGGCTGCAGTCTTTCCTACTACGGCGAGATGTATGGCATTTTTATTTAAATGCTATGCATTATTTCTAAATGGGTACCCCTAAACCATCACAGGCAAATCTCATCCTCTTTTTTGGGTGAGGGAGATGATGCATTTCCACTTCTTTGGCAAGGTGTCAGACTGTCGTGATGAGAGGACAGAGGGGAGGCTGGACGTGTAAAGATAGAATAGGAGAAACCCCCTCTTCCTGTTCCCCCCCCATAACAGTGTTACCTGTGGCAAAGCTGCAGCTGGCAGAGGCTAAGATCAGGGGCATCGAGCGTATGTGGCTACAACGGAAAGAGAGGCAAATGCAGAAGCAACCTAGAAGACCACAGAGTGTTGTCACAATCAGGGAGACTCGGATAGCATGGACAAAGCCTCCTGGGTGCCAGAAAAGAAAGCATTACATAGTGTAGGGATTATGCATTTATGAATTGCTTCCCATGAGGTATCCTGAAGTGAATTATATTTCAATATAATCAGGACTTTTTTTGTGACAGTGCTCATTGGTATGGAGTACTGGCACCTCTTCTTTTGGTGCCCATGGCAGCCATTTTGTGCTGGTACCCACAGCACTTTTATCAATATATGAGTAAAAGCACCTCATTTTCTCCCAAAAAAGCACTGAATATAATAGAAATATGTAAAACATTTATAAAAACAGTTAAAGCAATTGCACAGTGATGATGATGATGATGATGATGATAATAATAATAATAATAATTTGATTTATTATGTGCCTTCTCCCTAACCTAGGGTGTGAAACCCTATATATATGTGAGTGCTCCCTTTGATTCCCCACTGTGATCCCATGACGTCAAAAGTTGTCCCCTAAGGTCTCCCCTCCATTTTCTTTTAAAAAAAATTAATTTGATTTTAGGGAAAAAATGGATTTTGTTTAAAAAAAATACTCTGATAGTGGCTGCTCCCATAGGTCCACTGCTGTGATATTGTGATGCCAAAAGGTTTTTTCCCCTGTACCCCAAAGATCCCTCCCAATCTGTCACCTTTTTTAAAAAACATTTTTTAATGTTTAATTTTTAAAAAAGATTTTAATTTTTTTAAATTCCTGACTGCTCCCAGTGGTACCCCACTGTGATGCCAAAACGTTTTTTGTGTCCCTGAAATGCATCCATGATATTAACAAAAGATTCCTGACTACTCCCGCAAGTCTCCTGCTATGATTCTGTGCTGCAAAAAAGGATTTGTGACTCCCCCACAACCCCGAATGTTGTCCTTAAAAAAAAACAAAAACTTTGACCATGCTCTTTTAAACATCAGCCATGCCTACTGTGGTATATGGCTTCCAGGCAGCTGACAATGCTTCAATAACAACCCTCAGTGTGAAACATTTGCCACCCAGTCTATACTTAGCATATGTACATTTTATGAAAATCTGGGCTTTTTTTTTTTTAAGCAATGCATAAGTGGGTCATCCTAGACTGGTCCTCTTTTCCTCACTCCTGGCCCCTGTTCTTTTGGCAGTTCTAAGAATGAGAAGTCTTACCTACATGAAACCAATATAGGGTGCATTTGGGATCTAAGCAAATCTTCCAGAGACCACCATGGAGCAGACCTTGAGGGGTGCTTTCCATCACCCAGTAGGAAGTAGACAAGGAGGTGAGCAGCAGCAACAGACTACAAGAGCAGCAGATCATGCTGCTGATCGGCAGCGGCTGTGTCAAGAAATGGAGGTTAAATGAGGTAGAGATAGCCCTGCAATTGGAATGGGGAAGTGAAAGAGAGAGAGATGATCATCATTGCCACTTAAAGGAAAGCTGCAAGACAACAGCTGCCATAAAAGTAGGGATGAGGAAGAAATTTCATTAAGTATGCATTTAAAGCTGAATTGATCAAATTCACACTTTCTGAAACAACGTGAGAACTGAAACACAACCATCGTGCAGGATTTGCACTTATCCAAATATTGCAATGCAGTTCATAGAATGCTGCTCAATACCAGGTTGGAATATTCCTTCACCTAGCCCAATCCCCCCAGTCTCGTCTAGCTGCCAGGGAGCTGTGTGTGGCACCACAGGAGTCTTAAAAGCAAATGTTTGACTTGGGGACATTCAACAATTAGTCAAGCATTTTGCATTGAATTGTCACTATCGTTAATTAATTGGTTACATGCATTGGGGGTTTCCCATTGATTAATGTTGCAGCAAGCGTTCATAATAGGGCTGAGCTCCATATGTGGCCAAGGGCAAGCTAAACTGGACCTGTTTGGAGGCATTTGGGCCTTGGCCATGTTGGGTTGAGATAGCCTTGGATCACTACAGCGGTCAGTTACGGTGCTATCAGGGAGTAGGGTGTAGGGCAGAAAGACGAGGCAGACATGGGCAGGAGAGTTGGACAGGAAAGGCACCTCTTCACAGGAGAAGGTAGATGCCTGCCTTTTCCACCCAATCTCTCCTCCTTCCTACCTCCCCAAGCCCCGCATACCAAATCCCCTTCGCAAAGGAGCAGTATCCCGCAGTAGGGAATTCTGTTGCTTATCAGCTGATAAGCAGGACAATTCATTCTGTGTGGTGCCAGTCACTGCTTCTTTGCAGGTGGATTCCCTGCATGCAGAGAAGCTGCTTCTGAAGCAGCAGTGACTGGCAACGCTCAGGATAGAACTGTCTTGCACACCAGCTGGTAAGAAAAACGATTCCGTCCTGCGCTGGTTGAACCCGCCTGCTCTCAGTCAGCAGGAGAGGGGGAGAGAAAGAGACGTTGTGTCTCCTCCTTCCCTCGACCATATTTTTAATTTTAAAATCCCTTAGCCCTGTCCCTCGAATGACTTCAGTGGTGGATCTGGGGCAGAGTGGGTAGTCCCATCTTTGGGACAGTGCGGATTGGCCCTCCTCAGGTCCCACAGTTCAAGGTCACGAGGTGGATTGGGATGGCTGTGCACAGCCCTAGTTGTTAAGCAGAGGTACCCTCTTCCCTGTTCTACTGTACCCCCTTTCTCCTGCCAAAATAAGATCTCCTTTGGCCACACCTTTCTGGATCCTTCTGTGCCATCTTTGTGTTACGGATGAGAATGGAGGAACATCTACTTCATCTGAAATGAATCTGGTTGCCTAGGCTACTCCAGCTGCTCCAGTGCCAATTCCAACCAAACAGGTTCTTAGAGTCTTCTAACCACAGAGATTCTGACCAATCAGGTTCCTGCTGCTCAATAATAGGAAGAGTTGTCACTCACCATTTTGGGGGGGAAATCTGCATGGCTCCTCCACACATTATTGCATGCTTACGAGTCAGGTTTTGCCGCAGCATATTCTTCTGCTATGATGTGGTAGCTGGATAGTTTTGTCTTAAGTTCAGCTTAAAACTAGCATATATATGTTTTATGCAAATGTGTCTTCTTTTGTCCTCTTTAGTGATGTATTTCCTCTGTAGGAGCATGCATAAAGAGTCACCCTTCCTCTAACACCAAGCTATATCACTGAAATGAGATTAAATCATGAAACTGAGGTCACATCTACACCATCCATTTAAAGTACTCTTATACCACTTTCTGAAACATGGCTTCCCGCCCCAAAGAATCCTGGGAACTGTAGTTTGTTATGGACCTCCTGAAAACAAACTACAGTTCCCCTAAAGAAAAGCCATGACTCTTAAAGTGGTATATGAGTACTTTAAATCGATGTGACCAGCAACATCACAGACACTAGCCAATAGTCACCTTCCATAGCCATGCATTTTTTAGGTTCTTGCAAAAAGAAAAAAAAGGTTCAGATCTTACTCCAAAACAGTTTTCTTACTGAAAACAGAACAGTTGTACTGAATGAGGGGGGAGCATTTTCAAACCATCCTTCCAAATATGTTAATGGTCTTCTCAGACCATCTTTTGCCATGCAGACATGCCAATAAAAAGACAAGCCAAATGAGAGTTCAAGCAAGGTACTTTATTTATTACATTTTTCATCCCACTTTTTCTCCAAGCAGCTCAGGGAGACATGTTTCTCCCCCCCCTCTCTTTTTTTCAAATCCATACAACAACCCTGTGAGGTAGGTCAGGCTGAGACATGGTGAGTGGTCCAAGGTCACCCAGTGGGCAGGTATTTGAACTTGAGTCTCCCCAGGTGAAGTCCAGCTTTCTGTGTACCACATCATACTAGGTTTTGGGGGAAATCATCACGACAAGTTCACACTGAAAATAGCCTTTTTAATCTTAAGAGAATCAGTCAAAGTCTAGAAAAATGTTCAGGCGAGGAAAACGGTGGTGGCGGAGAAACAAACAAGATATGGGGCAGAACATTGGAGAGTAGCTGAGGGTCCTCGAGCCAGCTGACAAAACCAGACTAAATGCATACAAGTTCTTGTTTACAAATAGAGGTTCCCAGCTAAACACATAGATATTGACATGTCACAACCACAAATACTTGCATAAAGCTGTACCCAGACCCAGGATAGTGTACACAACTGTCCTCCTTAGAAAGGCCAAAATTCTATCTTTGTTTTTTCTTGTGCTCATGTCAACTGCTGCTTCAGTGAATGGATTACTAACACATTCACTGTGAAGAGAAACTGAAATTGTGTATTCCATTTCATATATTCTCAGCGTGGCTGGAGTGTTTCTGTTTGCATTCAACAAAGACAGACAAGTGACTGTGGTGGACAGAAGGGCAAACAATGGATGCCGTGAAAGGGGGAGATTGCATGGATTAGTCACCACACATAGTTACATTCAGACATAATGATCAAAGCACGATTTGACCAAACCACGGTTTGGCCATCATGAACAGACTTGCTCTCATATGTTCTCTTCTTGCCCTCTTCTTCCTCTCCACTCCAAAGCATAGTTTGCTGTGGTGGCCAATTCACATCAACTATAGTTTGCACAGACCATGCTTTGCTTCCCAACCAGAACTGGAAGCCCAGGTCAACTCCTAGTTATCAACTGTAGTACGGAGGCAAACCATGTTTTGAGCAAGCCACGTTTTGTTCAGTTGGTATGTCCTGACAAGCCATGGTTTGTTCAAACCAGAAGGTGAGGGAGGGAACTGGAGCAATCCGGAAGCCCTCTCACAATGGTCAGATCATGCTCTGCCATTATATTTGAATTGGGACAAACAAGACCGAATCTTTGCCCCCTCCCCATTCTGATACCCAGAATAAGGCTATACTTAACCTAATGAAATTCCCCTCTGCGGGAAATTCATGACAGGAAACCAGCCAGTCTCTTACTGGCAGCTCTTTCGGCCTCTGTGGCAGAATGAACCCCCAGACTTAGTAGATGGTTGTTTTGTGAGTCAGCATTAGTAGTATGCCTAGGTAGAAGGAGGGGAAAAAAGATATTTTAGAGACTAAAATACTAGATATACTATTTAGGCCCTCGGGCCTGGGGTCCAAAAGTAGCCCTCAACACCTCTGTATCTGGTCCTTGAAACTCACTCAGGTCATACTCCCTGTCTCCAGGACACACCCCTCACTGGCTCTGTTTCACACCCCAAGTGTTTTTGCCTGGCTAGAATGCGTCCTTGAACTCTGATAATGCCTCTTGTTTGTCTGGATGGAGGATACAGAGGGGTGTGTGAATGTGTATAGAACTAGCCTGCTACACAGAGGTTATAATATACATTGGCTGCTCTGCTCATTTTTGTCTCTGGCCCCACCCACCACGAGCACATGGCCAGAGTCGGCTCCAGGCATGCCGGGGCCTTTGGACAACAGCCTGTCCCAGACCCCCCAGCTCCCCTTCCGTGATCCACGGCAGAAGCCGTGCAGCAGGTCGCAGGACAGGAACTTCTGAGCCGCCCGCCATCCCTCCACTTAACCTACCTTTCTCTGCTTTTTTTCCGGCTGCACGCACTGCGCTCTCAGGGTTACCATCAATCAAGATGGCAGCCGAGGTTTCCATATGGGGCTGAAGCCTCTGCCACCATCTTGGTTGATGGCATGCAGCGCGCGCATTGCTGCCATCAACCAAGATGGCGGCAGAAGCTTCAGCCCCTTACGGAAACCTCGGCTGCCATCTTGATTGATGGCAACCATGCGCACACTGCAAAAAACAGCAGAGAGAAAGGTAGGTGAAGCAGGGGGGTGGCGGGCAGCTCGGAAGCTCCCCCTGTCCTGCCATCCACGGATCATGGAAGGGGAGTGGAGGGCCTCTCAGGGGCTCCTGTAGCTCCGGGGCCCTCGGGCCAGTACTCCACCTGGCCACCCTTTAGAACTAGCCCTGCACATGGCTTTCAGAAGGCTGCCCAGAAGGTAAAGTGGCCCTCAGGTTGAAAGAGGTTCTCTCCCTCTACCCTAAGTATTCTACTAAGAAAAGGAGGAAGCGCCACCACTTCCCTAGGCAAATTTTGACTCTCAAGTCCCCGCTGATGTCAGTGGCTGAGTTAAAAAGAAAAAACATGACAGCAAATACACTGCTGGGGGGTAGGCAAACCCAGTGCACTGATGGGGATGCAGTTCCACTTCCTCTCTCCGGTCATGAGATTGATGAGCAGAAGGGGGTGTTGAAACCCTTCTCAGCTGGTCTGCATGGATATGCCAAGGAGGCACCCTTCTGCCAATCACATGACATTATGATGTCTAGGGATGGAAAGATCTGTCAATTTCAGTTCTCTCAGTTTCTCATTTCATCAGTCTTAAATTCAGTTCTCCACATTTCTGCAGCAATTTGCATTTTTTTAAAAATCCTCATGAAACTTTTCCAACATTTTAGTGTGAATTTCTCCTAATAAACGCATTGTTGTGGGGAGTTTTGACTAATGCACACATTTCTGCAAGCAATTTCTTGTCATATAATGCAGCCATTTTTGCATGTTATTTTCACTTGTATATTTATTTTATACACACTTTCCCCTATGCATGTTTGTAAACATTGTTCGATTGATGAACTGCATCACAAAATTCAAATAAGTGTGAATTTCAAAGGATAACTGTGTTTTAGTTCTCCAATTGTTTCGGAAAGTGTGAATTTGATAAATTTGGCTTGAAATGTGAATGAGAATTGAAATTCTCACCTATCCCTAATGGCAATGGAAAGATCTGTCCATTTTGGTTCTCTCTCATTTTTCCAATCTTAAATTCAGTTCCCCACATTTCTGCAGCAATTTGTAGGGGTTTTTTTTAAAAAAAAATATCCTCATGAAAATTCACCAGCATTTTAGTGTGAATTTCTCCTAATAAACGCATTTCTGTAGAGAGTTTTAACTAATGTTCACATTGTTACAAGCAATTTCTCATCATCTAATGGATGTTTATATATTATTTTCACTCATATATTCATTTTTATGCACACTTTCCCCTAACACATGCATGTTTGTAAACATTGCTTGGTGTGTGAACTGCATTGCAAAATTTAAACAAGTGTGAATTTTGAAATATGGCTGTGTTTCAGTTCTGATACTGTTTTGGAAAGTGCACATGTGATAGATTCAGCTTGGAATGAAACCAGAATCTATTTTCTCTCCCATCGCTTGCCTTAGGTGGTGATGAAGCTGAGGCTGGACCTGCAAGATGCTTTGGGCCAGTCTGCAAAGCGCAACTCACCTGTTATGACGTACATAGGGATAGAGGCCCAGCCCAAGCCGTAAGATGACCCGAATATGACCAAATCACGGGTGTAAGACTGGGAACGCTTGTGCACGTATGTGAATATAGACATGCCAATCAAGATGAAAAGACCTAGGGCCAGAGGGAGTAAAAAAAATGAGAATGCACTTTTGCATCCACCGACCACGCATGGCAATCTCTGGCAAAATGTTTAGTTAAGTTGTATATCTGGGACTTGAGATCAGAAGGGCAGGCAATGGGAGTGTTATCTCTGTCTCTGTAATGTTTGTTATTCATTTATCTATAAAACAAAATTAAATATTTATTTTTTTTTAAAAAATGCACATCCCCAAGGCTTCAACACACACACATACCCCATTCTCCCCACTGAAAGAACTTGCACAGGAATCGCTGTTCCACAACCCAAAGGGTTGTCCTTACCAAAGTCGAGAGAAGAGGCTGAGGATGCATAACAGAGCAAGAGAAACACCAGGAAGCAGACTTTATACCTAGGCAGATTGTGAAGAGGAAGCCACAGACAATGAGTCTGGTTCTCACAGCTGGCTGAAGGACAGAAAGTCTAGGGGAGAGGTGCTGCTGGGTCTGGCTGAACCCTAATTGTAGAAAGCACAGCTGTGAAGGGGGCTGTATAGTGGAAGACGATGGGTGACAGAAGGCACCGGCACAAATGCTGATGGGCGGGTGATGTATGTTCAGTGGGCATGAATTCTAATGGGAGGAATGAAAAGCTACAGCTGGAACACAGGGGGTCAGGAGTGTGTGTGTATGTAAGTATGTGAATGCCTGAAAAGGGGAAAAACTATGGGAATAGTCAAACTGCTGTAAAAGGTATGTGAAATTGGGGAGTTGCGGTGGGGAATAAAACTCCCCCCAGAAGGACTGAGTTTCATTTATATGAGACTGAAGGCTTGCTTGCTTGCTTCATTCCTTGCTTGGCTGCTTGCTTGCTTGCTTGCTTGCCCATCCATCCATCCATCCATCCATCCATCCAACTAACTAACTATCTGGCCCTTCCTCTCAGTAGGAGCCCAATGTTGATTTGTTAGCCCTTGAAGCATACATTGACTCTGAGAAAAGGGCTCCATAAAATCAGGTAGTTGCTTTGAGGTATTTTTTGGGAGGGGGGCTTTAGAAAGCCCACCCAAGGAGTTCTATGATGATCCCAGACTCTATGCCCTTTGGGCAGTAGAGATTTCACTAGATAGATCCTGAGCTAAGGATCATGCTGGCTTTCTGAGAACTCCTGTTGTAAACTCTTAACATAGACTGTTGGTCCACCTGGCTCCGTGCTCTTCCTCCTTGGGTCCCCAGATGTTGTTGGACTACAACCAGTGGTGGCTTAGCCATTAGGGCAAGATGGGCACTGCCCCACCAACCTCAGTCTGCCTTCAGCCAGCCTCCATGTGCCTGCCTTCGTACTGACAGCCAGTTCATGGGGTGGTTCTAGCTATCTGCCTCCTCTTCCTCAGTCTCAGTGCTGCCTTTGTAGAACTTAGCAGGGAAGAGGATTGGGGCAGAACTAGAATGAGTTGGCTCTCCCTGCTATTGGCTCTGGCTCCACCTATCATTAGGCTTCCTGCCTTCTGCCTTACCAGTGGGTGCCAGCCATTCCTGACTACAACTCCCATCATCCCCCATCCAGCTTTACCAGTGGTCAGGGATGATGGGAGTTGCGGTCTAACAACATCTAGGGACCAAAGGTTGAAGAACACTGACTTGCTCTTCTTGTCTACAGTCTGGCAGGGATCCAGGCAAGGAAACTTGCTCAGCTCTACCTGGAGATGGTGGGGATTGAACCTGGGACCATTTGTATGCAAAGCCTGTGCACTACCATTGAGCCACGGGCTTTCTAGCATTAAAAAAAAAGCAAAACACCACAGCAGGGTTACCTGAACAGAAGCTGAAGGCAGCAGCGGTTCTGACCAGGGATATGCGGAACAGCAGGTCACGTTCAAAGGAGATGCAGATGCATAATAAAGATATGAGGCCGCAGAAACACGCAATCAACAGGAATGCTCGGGTGAAATGGATCGGCAGGGCTGTAATCCAGAAAGAACGGAAAAAGCATGATCAAGGGCTTGGTTTATGAGTAGATTCATGGAATTGTCACCAACTAAATTCTTCTCAGAGTAGACCCACTGAAATCAATAGAGCCAAGTTAATCATGTCCATTAATTCTAGTGGGTCTATTCTGAGTAGGATTAGCATCAAATACAACCCATTCTCCCCTTCCCCTCCAAATACATGGGATGGGCCGTAGCTCAGTGGCAGAGCATAATAATAGAACACTTGAGACATACACATTTTAGGACCCCCTCTAGTAATTTGTTTGAAACTGTTTTTAATCATGCCTTTTATATTGTTGTGACCATCCCTGGGACCTACTGGTGAAGGATGGGTAATAAATTTAATCATCACCATCATCTGCTTTACACGCAGAAGGTCCCAGTTCAATCCCCAGCATCCCCATTTGGGACTGGGAGAGAACCCAGTCTGAAATCCTGAAGACCTGCTGTCACTCAGTGTGGACAATACTGAGCTAGATGGACCAATGGTCTGACTCAGGATAAGACAGCCTCCCATGTTCCTGTGACTTAAGGGAAGGACCATAGCTCAGTGGTAGAGCGCTAGCCTTGCATGCAAAAGGTCCCAGGTTCAATCGCTGCCTTCTCCAGGTAGGCTGGGAAAGAATCTCTATCTAACTCAGTATAAGGCCACTTCCTATGTTCACATATATCTACAGATATATCATGTTTTTGGTAAAAAATGAGGTGCTGGTACTCATTTCTTGATAAAAGTACCGTGGGTGCCAGAACAAAATGGCTGGCACAGGCAGCCAAAAAAGAGGTGCTGGTTCTCTGTCTAGTCCTGATGGATCAGACCAGAGATACATTAGTCCAGCATCATATTTCCTAAAGTGGCCAACCAGATGCCAACGGGAAGTCCACAATCAGTGCGTGTGAATGCAATAATCCCCCCCCCCAACGGCTGTTTCCCGGTGCCCCCAATCCTGGACAATAGAGCCATCATGACTGGTAGCCTTACCCTCCACAGATTTGTCTAATCTCCTTTTAAAGCTTTCTAAAGTTTTTAAATGTTTTAAAAACTGGATGTTGCTTTTATATCATCATCCGATAGAGACTGAGTGCACTAAGAAACAACCAAACATACAAGACACTAAACAGTTGTTAGCTGCTGGGCATGTTTGTTCCACTACGGACACACCACATATTTAAAGCACATTTTCCCCAAGAAAAAATCCTGGGAACCGTAGTTTATTACTCACAAAGATACAATTCCCAGCACCCTTAACAAACTGCAGTTCCCAGGATTCTTTGAGGGAAGCCATGTGCTCTAAATGTATAGCGTGGACGTCTGTGAACTAAGTGAAAATGCCGCTGTCAGCTCCTAACTTAAATACAGATACAGATCCCTGGAAACCAAGCCTGAAATGCTTGCATTTTGTACCAAGATCACTGACAGCAGTGGGAGACCTTACCTAGTAGACTAAACCAATACAGGGTGCAGTCAGGATCTAAGCAGACCTTCCAGAGTCCACTGTGGAGCAGGCCTTTATTGGTGCTTTCCAATACCCAGTAGGGAGTGCTCAGGGAAGTAAACTCCAATAGCAAACTGCCAGCCGAGCAGATCCCGCTACCGATCCTCAGGGGTTCCGTCAGGAAATCGAGGCGATGTGACACCACACTTAAGGAGATCACAGAAGTTGGGTCGCTGTGTAGAGGACAAGGGTGGAGATGTTGTCATCATGAACAGCGAAAGAAAAGTTGCAAGGCAAAAGGTGCTGTAAGGCAGGGGTGGGCAGAAGGCAGATCAGGATCTACTGGGTGATCTCTGGGAAATTTGTAGATCGGTCAGGACTTCTGATTCTCAGTTGTCTAACAACACGGCAACAACTAAAAAACTCCCACCACTACAGGATGCGGAAAAAGGACTCTGTGGGGAAAGCCAGGAGTGGATTTGAGTGTGGAAGGACTTGAAACCTTGGTTCCAGTACTGATCATAAACAGTAATGAAAGCCATCACATGTGAGCGTGGTACTAGGAGGATCACCTGGCAGAGCCATATATTTTACTCCTGGCTGTGGATGCTGGGTCTCAGGGTTCTAATAAAAAACAAGATAGAACCCAGATGCTGCGAGTCTTCCCATTCCCACCTCTAATGTAGGAGACAACTTGAAGATGCATGGGCAAATCTTTCATCATGTAAGCCCATATCCCCCCCCCCCCGTAATAGAACTGCTTCTATCTAAGAATGACTGCTTTGATCAGTATTAAAACGAACAAGGCCTTTGCTCCCTGAATTGCTGATAAGGGCAAAATACTCAGGGCCCGCAGGCCTCCATTGTGGCAATGAAGAAGAGAAGGTTAATGATGGGTCTTGCATATAAGGAGAAGGATGGATCTCCTGATTAACACCACCACAAGTCACTTCTTAACAGGCGTAGCTGCTATTTCCTGGACCCTGTGCATGGTTAAACTACTGTGCCTATTTTCTCTATGTTCAGGAACACCTTGTTAAAATTTTGTTCCAGCCTAGTGCCAGCATCCTGCATGGTTGGGCAACTGCTGAGGCCCACACATCTGGTGGGGCCCACCAGTGCAGTGGCCACTCCCAGCTTCACACACTTTTGAGACACCTGTTTGGCTTACCTGTTAGCAGTACTGTAATTGGCTGGGAGAGAGTTAAGCAACCAGTAAGTTCCAGTCAGAGTTTAGCAGGTGCCAGTTTTTATGTCCCACAATGCAATGCGGTATGGTGAACACTTAGCCCTCATCCAGCCAATTATAGCATCGTCACAGGCGGGTAAGCCAGCCAACTGTAGGAGGAGGATGCTGGCAGTGGCTTCAGCAGTGCCACCAGAAAGCGGAGGAGAGATGGGGGAGCAGTTAGCATTGGGAGTGGGCATTTGTGGTAGTACACAAAGGACCTACTCAGGCCTGGCATTGGCTCTGATTTAGTTGCATCAAGTTTCTAATGTTGTCTGTCCTCATGGCTGGCTCTATCAGGTGTTGGACTGGTGTCTGGAAGCACTGATATGCTGCACAGGGACCAATAAACTGAGGCCGAATCCTGATAAGATAGATGTTCCATGAGTGGACGATTCCTATACCTTGGAGTTAGGTGTACAAGCTGTTCTGGAAGAGATTGAACTCCCCCTGAAGCAACAGTTTCATAGTCTGGGAGTACTCCTGGATTCCAACCTGTCACTGGAGTCTCAAGAGGCTTCTGTTGCTAGGAGTGTTTATGCCCAGTTTAAGCTGATCACTGCCTATGGCTGTTCCTAGATTGGGATACTCTAGCCTCAGTTGTCTATGCTCTGATGACCTCCCGTCTGGACTACTGTAATGCACTCTACATGGGGCTGATCTTGTAGACTGTCCAGAGGCAGCATCTAGTGCTGTCACTGATCCTGAAAGAGCTGCACTGGCTGTCAATGAGGCACTGGACCCAATTCGAGGAGTTAGTACTAGCGTACAAAGCCCTAAGCACATTGGGTCCCACTTACATAAAAGAGTGCCTTTCCCAATATCAACCATTTCAGGGCCTACAAACAGCTTGGAGAGGGGGCTGTCAATGGTGCCACTGCTTAGTGCTGCCCAGTTGGCATTGACTCATGACAGGGCCTTCTTGGTGACAGTTCCTCACTTGTGAAGTGACTTCCCTGGTGAGGTATGTCTCCCCCCCCCCCACACACACACATTATTAACATTCAAAAGGAATTTAAAAATATTCCTGCTTTTGATGGCTGAAACATACTGTTCCTGGTATTTATTAGCTGTGAGGGTATGTGACTGCTTTACATGCTTTTAAATGTTTGCATTGTTTTTAGATGTTTTAAACATGTTTTGACTTCCGGGAAGGGTGACTTCGCTTGTGCCTGCTTTTGGGACGGGCTCCCGCCTCAAAAGAAGCTTATTCAGATATAAATCAGTCAGAACATTTTTTTTTTTTTTGACTGATGAAATTTCTCCCAGGCAGGGAGAAACGTAGAGATCAACCTCAAAAGCCTGTTTTTGTTGGGAGGACTGGATTTCATTAATTTATGAGATAAGGTCCAGCCAACAATGCCGGATGGACTTCCTAACAAGCTCTATCTGTTTAAGCGATACGTTTATCTTTTCTTTAAAGAGAGAACGGACTAACAGGCAAGCACCCTTCTTTCTATTATTTTTTTTACTTGGTTTAAATTGTTGCAGCAAAAGGAGATTTGTCAGATTGATCGGCTTTGGACAACTTCTGGGTGAGATATAGCTCTTCTCTGTTATTCACGAAATTAACAGCTTATCTCTGTTTCTGTCGCAAAAAGCTGTCCTGGAAGTGCATTCTAAAGATAATAAACAGAAGAGGGATTTCTATTCCTGATTTCTATTCCGAGCAATATTATATTGTCAGGGACTATTCTCTTTTTGGTCTATTTTATTTTGACGAATCTGCTTCTTCACGACGCCACTAACTGTTTTGATGCTGGGAACTAAATTTGTTTTGAATTCTTGAACATAGAGAGATAAGGCAGGTTGCTCTGTTTATACTGTGATGTCATCAAGCCTGGAATATTAACCCAATTGTTGCTGAAATAAGAAGTGGTTCTTCTTTATTTTTGTTTTGCTTTGTTTTCGTGGTTTTAAAAATGGCAATCAAGAAAGTGGCTGAGAATCTGGAAGTAACTATGTTTCAGAAAATAATGGATGAGATTGAGATAACGAAACAAACCCTGCGACAGGGTAGTAAGGAGCTGAAAATTGAACTGAGCAAAATGACGCAGGAGCTTAAAGAAATAGGGGATCCTGTGAGAGAGGAGAATGAGATCAGAGATGAGAAAAGAAAAAATAAAGGGAAGATACAAGCCCTGGAGATTGGAACAAATGTGGCATTGGAAAAAGATCTGGAGTTTATGGATTTTAGAAATAAAATCTACTGTTTGGAATTTAACGTTATCTCTGAAGAAATTAATAAAGATATTAGAGATAAAGTTATCAATGGCTTGGATAATCTTCTGGACTGGAATGATGTGATGGAGCTTGATATAGAGAAAATCTATGGAATTAACTGCAGCCATGTGACAATGGAAAAACTCTTAAGAGATGAGCCAGTGCATTTTGTAAAAAAGAAGAACACAGATATGACTTTACAACAGTATTTCAGCAACTTATTCAGAATGGATGGCAAGAAAATATTTGGGATAGAGGAAATTCCCATCAGACTCTTATTATATGACTATGGCTACAACAGCAAGATTATTATGGAATACTGATAATGGAAGATTGGACACTGAAATTACTGGACTTAACAGGACTATTGAAGATGGAAGATGGAACTAATAGGGATAATGGAATAATGGCTATTGAAATTATTGGACCTAACAGATTCTGATGAGATGGATTAATTGAAATGTTTATTTGGACTATGGTTATGACAATAAGATTATTATAATTATTAACGAGATGGATTAATTGACATGTTTATTTGGAGAAAAATTGATAGATATATTTCTTAAAGAATTGAAACCTCTCTTTGACTTTTTGTGGAAAGAATAAAGTAATGTTTATGAGATTTGATGATTAATTAAGATAACTACTGGAGGAAAGCGATTTTATAATATGATTTAAGAGACAGGATTGTTATATATTGTAGATCTATAACTGATTTGATATGTGACAAATGGGAAGTCAACATTTTATTTTTTTTTTGTTTAATCATTTTTGTTTTGTTTTGTTTTTTGTCTTTGAATGTTTTATGATTTTGTTTTCTATGTTTTATGAAAATTTGAATAAAAATTATTGTAAAAAAAAAAAAAAGATGTTTTAAACATGTTTTTGCTTTCATTTTAATTGTATTGTTTCACCGCTCTGATGTTTGCCATCCAGGGCTCCTTTAGGAGGAAGTGGAAGGAACAGAAATTTGGTAAATACTAAATAAATAAATATCCTGAGGAAGAGTGAAGCGGCTACTTCAGATCCTGATTGGCAGGAAGAGTGGCAAGCTGCTAGGGTACAGAGCTGAGTGTGACACTTGCTGTGGCCAGCATCCACTAAGCTAGGCTACATCCACACTGTACATGTAAAGCACTCTTATTTTACTTTTAACACCCATGGCTTCCCCCGAAGACTCCTGGGAACTGTCGTTTGTTCAGGGTGCTGACCTCGTAGAGCTACAGTTCCTATTACCCTTAACAAACAATAGTTCCCAGGATATTCCATAACAGTTAAAGCGGTATAAGAGTGTTTTAAATGTATGATGCGGATGTGACCATAGACTGCTATGTTCAAGTGCAGTGGAGGATGCTGTCCTGTCACCAGTATTGATTCCATTGCCAGTCTATGAATGCACAAACCAGGCGTGATCCTTGACCGCCTCCCCTGATGGTTCTTTAGTGCCATGACCATTTCCTTCCTCCACCCCCATGGCCTAGATGTGCTTGGTAGATCAAGGGGGAAACAGTTGCACAGGAGGGTGGAGCGAACAGCAAAAGATCTCATCAACCCAAGCAGAAAATAGCCTGTTCACCTCTAATTCCAGCCCTGAATCCTGAGATCTTGCTCCTCCTGCTGGAGACTCTTGGAATGTGGTCAAACCCTGACACCTCAGGTCAAACCTAAGGCCTGGTAGCCTTACCTAGGACCCACATGACCTCTGACCTCATTCTTGTCTTTCAGTTTTCCCAGGCCTGTTAATTGAAACTGGGTTGCTTAGCATCACTGGTACCTGACCACATAATATCGCTCCCGTATGGTTTCCTCCCACAACAGGCAATCCCTCAGCCACACCTTTCTGCCATTTGAGGTGCCCTTTGTGATGAGGGTGAGGATGGAGTAACATCTACCTCTTCTGAAATTCATCTCGTTACCTAGGCTACACCAGGTGCTCCAGACGCTTCTGAGCAGTGTAAATTCTGACCAATCAGATTCATGGGGCTTTCCATCCACCAGGATTCTGACAAATCACATTAATGTTGTCTAACAACAGGAAGAATTGTATCTGCTATTTTGGAAAAATCCTACATTTTCCCATGTATTTTTGCATCCTTGCATGAGACAGAATCTGGCCTAATTTATGGCACTGCCAAGATATGACAGCTCTACAATTTCCCCTGGTTTTCATTTTATCCATAGGTAATCGATTTCCAGATTCCAGTTTGGTATGAGGGGAACCACTTATGCATCGCCAAAAAAGAGAGGACAGATGAGGCCACAGATTTGCATATGCTCATTTATATGGAAAGATGCACATTTAGAAATAATTGCTATTATTTCAACCAGGTGTGGGGAACTTTTGGCCCTCCATAAATTGCTGAACTACTTTTCCCATCATACCTAGCCATGTTTGCTGGGGTTGATGGGAGTTGTAGTTCAGCAACATCTAGAGGGCCAAAGGTTCCTCAAAGATGCTCTACACACACACACACACAATCTTGCCTGTAGTGTGAAGAAAGTCTGCCATTTTCATTCGGAACCCAACACACAAGAGGTCATTGTTGAATCAGTGAATCTTTACAGCTGTTTGCCACCTTCTCACCTGGTCCCTGTAACTGTGCTTTGAAGAACAGTGTGATCTGTAACAATTGCTAGGTGACAGCCTTTATTTCCATGCTGTGATCAAGCCACAGTTGAAAGGCATATCAGCGAGGGATGGCTAAAGAGTTGGCAAGCCTTTCTACAGCAGCAAGAGACAAGGTTCTGTAGTTTGTAAGAGTGGAGAAGCAATAACCAAATTATCCTTGCAGGGAGGATAAGGATATTTAAAGTACACTGCAAGAAAGCCTGTACTGTCCTCTTTGAAAAGAGGCGGCGTCATAGCTTAGCAGCAGAGCATCTGCTTTGCATGCAGAAGGGGGTAGGTTCAGTACCCAGCCCCTCCAGATAGGTCCTGTCTGAAATCCTGGAAAGCCACTGCCAATCAGGGTAGACCATCAGCTTGCTGGGGATGATGGGAGTTGTAGTTAAGCAATATCTGGAGGACCAAAAGTTCCCCACACCTGGTGTAGACCCCAGTCAACATGGCCAGTGGTCAGGAATTATGGGAACTGTAATCCAGCAACATGGGGGGACTCAACGATTGGGAAAGGCTAGAAATGGTACTTTTCTGACACACACACACAGAGTGTATCCAATACTAGTTCTCTTCAGAGCAAACCCACTGAAGTGAATGGGCATGAACACCTAACTTAGGTCCATTAATACCAAGGGATCTACTTTAAGTTGAAGTTAGTTGGCTAATAATAATAATAATAATAATAATAATAATAATTTAGTTGGCTACAACCCATAATCCTTTGCCCAAAAAAACCTGCAGTATTTGGGACAAATTAAGAAACAATTATAGCAAACCCATGTATCAAGAATGGGTCAGGTTGTAGTACAAACCCTAAATCGGGCTGGGAACCTATGGCCCTCCAGATGGCTACATCTCCCATCATCCCTGACAATTGGCTATGCTGATGGGAATTGGAGTCCCAACAACATTTGGTGGATCACAGGTTCCCCACTACGCCTATACAAAACTCACAGGTTATGAGGGAAGAGATATTTGAAGTGAAGCATGGGCAGGCAAACGGAGGGACTGAACCCTCCCTCCATCAGTAGTCTCACCTAAACCATCCCACCTGTGGAATCCTGCCCTTCCCTCTTCCCTCCATGACACTCAGGATGGCAAATGTGGAATTAAACAATCTTAGCCTTATCACATCATTTGAGGTAGGCTAGGTTGAGATATGGCGAGCATCACTTCCATGTCTGCAAGGCAGGAGATTCCACTGTAAGTTCCCTAGACAGTGTTACATTGCAGCCTTTGTAAGGATTTCAAATTTAAACCTAAATCTGTCTCCTTCACTCTGCCACAATAGAAAGGTATTGGCTGATGTCCTACAGTACTAACCCCAATCCCCAAACCACCTCCTAAATGCATCAGAAAATGTGGTGGTAGGTCCTTGTGTTTGCCCCTCATGGCCTGAGGGTGCAAAATGGGCATCGAGAACATCTATAGAATAGAACGACTCTTCCAAATAAACTAAAATACACAATTCCATTCTAGTTATTTCATTTTGACTTTTATTTCAGCAAGCATTTGTAAATGACCCCGTGTATCCTGACCGCTATAGCTTTTTTACTTTTTGCTAAGATTGCCTCTTGGCTTTATTGAATGTTGAAAATCATTTTGTAGTGTCTGATTTTCACTATAAACCACCTTGAATATTTGTTAGGAGACGAAAGAGTATATCAAAAAATCAGCTGAGAATTTTTTTCTTAACTGTTATTTCTTCTATGTTGCATTTTTATATTTCTGTATTTTAACTGTTTTGATGTTTTATTGATTATTTTATATGAGCAGGTTTGTGACCGTGTATCAATGAAGTACAAGGCTGATACACTCCGTCATCAATGCTGAAAGTAAACGAATATTAAGAGCAAAATCTAAATGTTTTAAGATGCAGTGCTGCACTGAAACACAAGGGGGAACCAGCAATTTATATTTCATTGGAACGTTTTGACAATGGACCGCAAACGCAACCCACTAAAAAATCAAGTCTCTCTGCAGTCCATCGCCACTCTAGATTAGAATAGGGGATGAGGAAGAAATTTAATTCCGTTCACATCAATGGGTGGAAATTATAGGGAAGCAGATTTTGGTTGAACATTAAGAGAAGCTTCCTAACACTGAGAGCTGGTTCACAGTAGAACAAACTGCATCAGGACAGGAGCAGCAGTTGGTGGCTCCATGTCAGTGGGGCAGTAGAATCTGCTCCGGGTTTCAGCCCAAACCCGTCTAGGAGCTGTCACGCTGGAGGTGTGGGGTATTTAAGCAAAGGCTTGGTAAGAATGTAAGAAAAGCCCGACTGGATCAGGCCAATGGTCCATCTAGTTCAGCATCCTGTTCTCCTAGTGGCCAACCAGATGCCTATGGGAAGCCCAGTCAGGACCTGAGCGTAACAGCACTCTCCCCTCCTACAGTTTTGATCAACTGGTATTGGGAGGCATATTGCCTCTGACCACAGCTAGCCAGCTGTCAGGGATGCTGTAGCTGCAAGTTTCAGCACTGAATAAGGGTAGGATTACCTCCAGAAAAAAAAAAAAACCTTGAAATGCGCAGCTATGAGTGTATGTGATTGCTTTTAAATGTTTTAGATTGCTCCAGTTGGTTTAATGTTTGTTTTTAATTGTATTGCTTTAACATTTTGACGGTCGTTCCCCTGGGTTCCCTTGAGAGGAAGAGCAGGACACAAATTTAATAAATAAATAAAATCTTAATTTATATCCCACCTTCCATCCAAAGAACTCAGGGTGGTGTATATATTCATCCACCAGTCCATTTATCATCACAAATACTCTGCAAGTTACACTACTAGCCATGATGGCTGTGCTCTGCCAACCTAGTCAGAGGCAGCATGCTTCTGAAAACCAGTTGCCGGAAGCCTCAGGAGGGGAGAGTGTTCTTGCACTTGGGTCCTGCTTGCGGGCTTCCCCCAGGCACCTGGTTGGCCACTGTGAGAACAGGATGCTGGACTAGATGGGCCACTGGCCTGATCCAGCAGGTTCTTATGTTCTTATGAAGGATTGGCCAAGACTGTTACCCAGTGAGCTTCAGCTAACTAGATATCTGAATAAGTGTCTCCAATCCACATCTGACGCTCTAATAGGGATGGCAGAGGTGGCTTGTGGCTCCATGTCAGTGGGGCAATGGAATCTGCTCCGGGTTTTAGTCCAAACTTTCAAGGTGCTCTCAGCAGCTGCTGCCACTGAGCCACCAGCCATCAAGGGATGGAGGAATTGATCTTACTTAGACTCCAAAGCAAACTCACCTGACCAGATCTGGGTGAACCATGACATGGATTGGACCTATCTCCTATTTCACAACCCAGCGGATTCCATTATGAGGGTCTCTGGGTTTAAAACAGTTCAAATTACTACTTAGGAGGTGGCCCAAGGGTTGCACGCTACCTCCACAAACCCTTTTTTTCTTTAGACCTTTTGAAATAACGTTGTCCAGATGCCACCACCAGGTACCATGAATGAACACTGAACAAGCTCCCTTTTGAGCAACAGGGCTTGATGAAATTCTGTCACTGCCAGGGGGAATTGTAGAGGGGCTAGGATGTGGCTGCCCCTACATTGGGCCTTTAAAAGAAGAACTTGGCCCCCATTCCCAAACTTCTTGAATGAGGTATCTTGGATAATCTTCCTGGGTTCCCTAGAACACAGCCTGAGAAAGCACTGGATTAAACAAATAGACACTTTGCTTGATACTCAGCAATTCCTCCGAATTCAGTGGGATCAACTCCCAAGTCAGCATGCATCCATGACATACAGCCTTACTCTGTTGTCTCCACATCTTTTGTTCATGCTCTTGCATCTTTATTCCAACAAAAAAAAATGACCTCTCTGGCCAAGCACACTCAGGAGGGGAAAAATACAGCCGCGGCTGCTTTGCTGAAAACAGCCCACACTGCTACAAAGTGACGCCAACTTTATCTTTATTGCAGTAAGTTTACAGAAAAATGTGATTTTACACATTTGTAATTAAACAAACAACCATCTTGGTCTACATGGCTTGAAGGGGATAAAAGGCTGAGCCCACAGAAAAGGTAAGTTGAAAATGATGTAACATACATTCCAAACTCACCACAGTGGTATTTATCTTGGACCTTTCAAAGCAAGCCAGGTTCACTACATTAGAAGTATAGGGATATTTAAAAAAATCTTTACAGAAATCCCCAACATAAACCCAAGTTTTTTAGATTGCTAGGTTAATGCACCTAGATTTGCCAGCTACACCAAACATCATCATCTTAGAGCTGATATACACGTGCAGACAAATAGTGCAATGTAGTACTCCTGGGATGATACCATTTCAGAGTGTAGGCAACAAATTTCATGTCTGAATGCTTCTTCCACATAAAATAAGCCTCCCTACATAAAGGCCACCACATGAGAGAGTTTCCACAGGAAGGAATTTCCTTTCAGTTTTAACATGGAGAAGCATTCAAACATGATTCCCCCATGTAGAGTCTGAAATGGTACTCTCAGGATCTCTGCATCACGTGGTTTATCTGCATGCAGTCTCACCCTCTGAGCTTTCAGTTCTGGATTTCTTTATCAAAATATTACAATGATAATTAACTTCTGCAAAACACCAAGTTCACTTTAACATAACTGCTACATATATCAACTACTGAATCAACCAACGTTTAGAAGATTTGTGTGTGTGTGCTTCTCCCCTTGCCTTCAAAATGTAACTTGTTCTCATATTAAATACAAACAGAACCAAAAGCTTAACCCTTTATAGTTAAGATCAAATGCACGCCCACACCCGTCAAAAGGAAATACTGCAGTAAAATTCCTGCCATGGATTGCACAGGCATCCATCCAAATTCTTTTGTCTTCAGTGGCTTGCAAACCATGCCATCCATTTGCTGAAACAAACAGTTGTCTTTTTCAAATTGACTACAACAGAACACCATCGACAGAGGAACGGAGCACATATTACAACTGTTTGGCGAATGCCACCAAAAATGGCATCTTTGGCCACTCGCACCTACCCACCCCAACTATTATTGTTTAGAACAACTAAACACATCCATCCTATTCAGGTGTTACTGCAAACTGGAAATCCCATGTGTGCTGGAGTGGGGTGGGGGAAGCACAGGGACAAGCTGCACGTTTCAAGAGCAAGTGTGGCTGCGTACACATCTTGTATTTAAAAGCACCAGACCGCCACCAAAAAATCCCAGGAACTGCAGTTTGTCAAGGGTGCTGGAAAATATAGTTCCGTGAAGGGTAAAAAAATACCAGGATTCTTTGGGGGAAGCCATGTGCTTTAAATGTGTGGTGTGCATGCAGCCTGTGAGAAGCAGGGCCTACTTGCATAGGCTCCCTGTGCAATGTAGAAGTCTGCTACATCATGAAAGAGACTTCGTAAGTACAGGAGACTTTGCTACTGCAGTTGTCCTTGAACTCTGAGGGTGACTGATATCCTTAAGGCACTCATCCCAGCGCTCCAACCTAGGTATGGAATTTCTAGTTTGCAACAACACCTGAATTAGGGCTGTCAGTGGCTGCCATCATACAGAGACTCTCCATGCTGCTGATCTGTATTTCTGGCAATCAATCTCTTCTCTCAACCCCTTCCCACCCAAATCGTGTGGTTTCGCTCTTCTCTCTCAAGATTTAGATTCCGCGACAGCGGCATTCTCTAGGGACTGCTCCTCCTCCTCTGGTTCGGATGGCTTCACTTCGGTGTCAATGGTCAGATCCGTGGAGCCTTCAGAGCTGGACTTCCCCGGCAGGTCAGTATAAAGGTTCTTCAGGTATCTGACAAACCCGCCGTTCTTGCTCCAATCTGCAGCAGTTACTCCCTGGTCTTTGGAAGCCGACTCTGGAAGAGGAGAGGTCAACAGCCTCAGTTTGGGAGGATCAGCAGACGAAGCACATTCCCTTTCCCAATCTTCACTTGCTTCGGAAGTGTTGGAATGGTCATTCTGGTGGGGAGTATAGGGAACACTCCCCGTAGCAGGGACAACCGATTGCCCGCTCTCATAATCCACCTCCCAGTCTTCTCCGCTCTCCTGAGCTGCTGTTTTGGCCAGTCCAGCATCTTTAGCCTTGCCTACAAAGCTAGCAGATTCTCCAGTTCCTTGAGTTTTCTGCCATCCCTTCCCGGCGGCACCATCCAAACTCCTTTTTGCTTCGGGGGCTTCCCTGGAATTCTGCCAATGGCTCCCTTCTGGGTTCCTTTTACCATTGCTGGTGCTTGACCTGAAAGGAGACCCTTCTCTCCTCCAGCCTTGCAAGCCTGACTTCCAAGAGCTCGACTCAACAGTGCCTTGCCTCCGGTCACCCCAGGACCTTCTGAAATTCTGCTGCTTGCCTTGCCAACTACCCCCAGTAGCATGGTCTCCTCCTCCTCCTCTTTGGTTCTCCTTCCAGCCCATTGGGGACTGAGTTCTCTTCCAACCCCCTGCCAAGTGGGGTGGGCTACAGTCAGACCAGCTCTTTCCATCACCTCGTTGGGCCACACTGGTCCAATGGCATCCATCATTTTGACGCTCTCTGACTCCGCTATTCAGCCCTCCACAGCCACCATAACCTCCATAAGGTGCTCCCTGTTGGTGGACTCCGCCCGGCTGTGGCTGGATGCCAGCACTGCTCGGCATGCTGTGGCAACTCGAGTGGCAGCAGCTCACTGTGCTATGAGCAGCCGGACAATGGCACATGGCGAAAGACCCCTGTCCACCATGAATGGGTGTTGGAGGCAGAGCATACTGTGCTCCTTTGGCAGCGCTGTTGAGGAGGAAGTAGAGGACATCCAAGCGCACAGGCACCGTGATGGAGGAGAGATTGCTTGAGGAGGAGGAGGAGGATGACACACGGCCTAGGGAGAAGGGCTGCATATTGGAAGGCCCAGATGTGGAGAGCTCACTGGAGGATGAACCAGATGACACCAGGACTGGTCTCCTCTCAGGAGAGCTGCTATTGGCTTCCTGATTCTGAGCCATGGGGGCCTCCTGTGCGATGCTGGCACTGGTAGCTGGAATGAAGAAACTGCAGAACAAAGAATAAAACAAGTGTCCCATTATTTTCTAGGTATTATTTTCTTCGGCAGCAATACAATGTTCTACCTGAGAAAAGTCCTATCTCAGAAGATCTTTATGACCATTCCCCTCACCCCAATTCTCCTGAGGTAGGAAAGTATAAAACAGAAGTGGCTAACCCCCAAGTTCAGAGCCTAATTTGGAACCTCAATGACATTTTCATGTCCCCACAAGCCCCACCAATTTTGGTGGTGGCCCCCAAATGAAAAAAGTTTAAGCAGAGAGTGCTGGGGTGGGTGGAGATCAGGACCCTGACTGGGAGGAGAAATTGTCCTCCCAACGTTCAGACCGATCTAATAAGCTGGAAGTGGGCAATCACTACTACCCCTGACAGATTTGCATGGATGAGCTGGGGGAGCTGTGTGTGCATGAGAGTGTGCATGTGTGGGGCTCTTTCAGTCTCACCCACCGCTAGCATGCACCCTCACAAAGGTTGGCTCAAAAAAAAAAAAAGATTAGCCACCTGACCTTGGGCCAGTCACTGCCACTCAGCCTCAGAGGAAGGCAATGGTAACCCCGCTCTGAATACCACTTACCATGAAAACCCTATTCATAGGGTCGCCATAAGTCGAGATCGACTTGAAGCCAATCCATTTCCTTTTCCTATAAGGAGAAGCAAGGCTGCCATGACATACCCACTTATTTGCAAGGAACCCCCACTGAGCTTGATGGAACTTGCTCCTGAGGAGACATGCAAAGGATTGCACTGTAAGCATAGCTCTGCACATGAAGATAAATCACCCGGTATGAAGTCATATAATTTCAGTTTGCAACGGAGGAGGGAAATTGTGTTTGACTCCCTGCACACAGAGAAACAGAAAGTAAAAGACTACTAGAACCTTTTACTGTATTTGTGCTCTATGAGCAAAGACATTTTGATCTGGCAAAGATGGAAATGTTACCTTAATTTGGTTCCCAAACTCCCCCCCCCCGCAAGGACCACATGAAAATTGGTGAGGGTCTTGGCAGACCCACTTCATGATTCTTCTGCCTGTTATAGCTATTATAATGTGCTGTGCTAGGTGCTGCATATTTTAATTGTATTTTATTGCTTCTTTTATTTCTGATATATATTGTATTTTACTGTATTACAATTTGAATTCTATGGAATTAAAATTGTGATACTGTACAGTAAAATAAAACATACACAAAATAAAACAGGCAATACAAATGCAATTAAAAATCAATATGAATATGTAATGCAACAGATGTGCCATCTCCCATCTTCAACTACAAATCCACTAACACCCCACTTGAAGGAAGCTGATGAGCCACTGGTGGTCTGCAGACCAGAGTTTGGGAAACGCCACCTTAACTCAATGTGTTTGATACAGGTTCATGGATTCAGTTTGATGGGATCACATGTAAACTCATTATGATGTTTTGGATTACATTCAGATATCACCAAATTATTTTTAGGAGGCACTATAAATAAACACACGCACATACTGTATATATTATATAAACACACATATATAGTAAAAACATCTTTAACCATCCAGAGCTAACAGTATAGAAACCAACAGTAAAGAAAACATCTTTGCATGTGCACAGTGGCTCTTTCTGTTAACATCTGAATTTATAAGCAGCCCCCACAGATGTGGGACTCAGGGGAAGCCTGTCCCAATTCACAGCACATGCTTTGCAAGCAAGTTGGAACCTGACCAACTCCCCCGCTGCCTTACAGCGCAATCCTATGCAGGGACTTATTCCCTGGGGAAGTATATTTAGCCTGCATACAGAAGAGTAATCTATAGAGTTGTTCGTTATAATTTTGCATTCGAGTTCGCAACTGGGGCGCTGGACCAAGGTGCCCCACATCAGATCCGATTTGACCGAGGGGCTTCCTGAGGAAAGAGGAATCCCACCTCGGTTCACACTGGGGTTCACACTGGGGCAAAGGAAGGAGTTCTGCCTATAAAATGAAGGGGTTTTGGAGCGGATTTTCTTTTTTTAAAGAAGGTAGCCTGCTTGGGCACTTAGGGATATAAATCGGTTTAGCGCAGCTTCCTTCGTTAGTCTACAGATGGCGCACACAGTCGTGGGGACAGGAGAGAGAAACATCCGTGTGTTTTACCTGCGATCCGCTTTGCCCTCTCACGCTCTTTTTCCGTTGTTTTCCACGCGGCCAAAGCAGCAACTGTCGCACGAGGAAGGGGCACACAACGCATGCGCATTAGCCCTGAAGATGGCTATAGGCGCGGCTCCAGCCGGAGGGTGGAACCCAGAGGCTTTGTTTACAAACAAGAAAAAGAAGTGGAGTGCTGGGAGGAGCCTAGCGAAGGGAGGGGTCTATAAAGCTCGCAGAAGGGGCGGGGCTTCACCTTACGCTGTGTGATTGGAGGAATAGCAAAAAAAAGATAAGAACGAAGCCTGAAGATCAGGAGGGGAGGAATACTGATGATGATAATCAACTGCTACAGTAATACTGCTAGTAGTAATAGTTCTTATTAACCACAATACTAATAGTGATGACAATTAACTATGGGTGGTATTCAGTGCTAGCCCTATTCAAAGTAGACCCATTTAACTTAATAGCCATAATTAACTTAGGGTCCATCATTTCAGTGGGCCTACACTTGAATACAGTACTGTAACGGCAAATTCAGGGTCCCTTCATGATAGTCACAGCCACGCCCCTACCCCCCTTGTTTTTGCTGCGAGGTTGAGAATGAGATCCTTGTTAATATCTTCTCTCCTAACAACACAGGAGCCAAGCAGCATGAAAAGAGAGTGTTAGCTGCTCACCTCCCTTCACTCTCCAATCAGCAGGAAAAGACAAGGAAGCATGTTAGAAGACTTTTCAGTGGCTAATACACTCCCCTTTTATGCTGATTTGCTCATAGGATGATGGAGATACAAAATTAAGGTGTCTGAAACCCCGGA
Source organism: Rhineura floridana (assembly GCF_030035675.1). Lineage (NCBI taxonomy): Eukaryota > Metazoa > Chordata > Lepidosauria > Squamata > Rhineuridae > Rhineura > Rhineura floridana. The sequence continues at coordinate 27,817,335 of NC_084494.1, read as the reverse complement.
TGACTACACCCCTGGCAACCCAATGCTACTACGATGATGAAGACTAAATAATAATATAGTAACAAAAATGACAATAGGTATGGGGTAAAATGAAGCTCTGTTAATCTTGGATTGGTTTAATCTGGGAGACAATATTAATCATAAAATTAACATACCTTAGAAGAGAAAAAAAAGAGTAAATAGATTTGTAGAACTGTGGTCTTTATTTATTATGTTTTGGAACAAGATCCAAGATAATATTTATCCATATTCTTTATATATATTACTATAAAAGGAAAAAGAAAATAATATGAAAAAGAGAAATATCTTTATATAAAAATGTGATTTCCCCCCTTTCTTTCCTTTAAAATGCACAGAAATCTATATAATTTTTCCCTTCCTCCTATTTACTGATTGTATTTTCAGTTATTACTAAGTTATGGAAAATTAAATTTATTCTGTTAATAAATCCTGTTTGATGATGATGATGATAGGCCAGCCCCCGCACTCCCCCCCCCTGGTAAACAAGGCTCCTGTGTCTTTTAAAGCTGCATAACAAGCTGAAGTTTAGTAGGTTGACTTTGACCTTTTCTCCCATTCCTGCGATTTCATGCTTGGAGGGACTTTTCCCCCAGCATAAAAAAGGCAGGGATTGGGAGTGTGTGTGAGAGAGAGGGAGGGAGAGAGGGAGGGAGGGAGGGAGAGGGAGTGAATGAGTGAGGGAGAGTGGCCGAAAAGCACTGCTACAAAAGGTTTAGGAGCCCCCTTTGGGAGGGTTGGGGAAAACTGACAGTTCTTTTTCTTTTCTTTTTCACCTTGGATTAGAGAGATTTCCTTCATGGCTGCATACACACACCGCATGCCATTCATTTATGTCAAAAGCACATTCCTTCCTTCCCCAACAGAATCTTGGGCAGTGTTGCTTGTTAAGGATTCTGGGAACTAAAACTCTGTGAGGATTAAATTATGGATCCCAGGACTGGTTGGGACAGGGTGGTGGTGGTTATATACTTTCAATCAGAGCTTGGAAAAGTTACTTTTTTGAACTACAACTCCCATCAGCCCAATACAGTGGCCATGCTGGCTGGGGCTGATGGGAGTTTTAGTCAAAAAAGTAACTTTTCCAAGCTCTGCTTTCAATGTTCTTTAAATAAGACATTCCCAAACTGTGATCAGTGGTCGCGAATTTCGTTCAGGTAGTCAGTGACATGCCTGTGGATCTGCAGTTGAAGACAGGAGACAGCACATCCATCACATTAAATATTCATATTGATTTTTAATTTATTTTAATAGCTTCTTTTATTTCTTATATTGTACTGTATTTTATTACAGTTTGAATTGTATGGAATATAATACATAGGAAACGAAAGGATCAAGAAAAATACAACTAAAAATCATACAGCGTCTAGCATAGCACATTACAATTGCTACAAGAGGCAGAGAAATCTTTAAGTGGCCCGCCAAGACCCTCAGCAATTTTAACATGATCCACGGGGAGGGATGAGTTTGGGAACCCCTGCTTTAAATGGATGGTTTGTACACAGTTTTCTTCAGCACGGTAGTGATCGGGGCAGACATAGTGAGTAAAATTTAAATCCTGTGATTTACCCAGACACAGTTTACCATGTGATTTAACAATCAATCCCTCTTCTCAGGGAATTCTGGGAATTGTAACCCTGAGGGGGAAATAAGGGTCTCCTAACAGCTCTCAGCACCCTTAACAAACTACATTTACCACGATTCTTGGGGGGAAGCCACAATTGTTTAAAGCAGTATGATACTGCTTTGAATGCATAGTGCAGATGGGGCCTTAGATCAGTATGTCACGTAATCAAAATTAGAGCAGTTGCTTTAGCATAAACGTTTTTCAGCAGTCCTGATTACAGATCTCCTACATCATGCCTGATGTGCCTCCTGGTAATATATTTGTTTGGTGTGTGTATGTGTGTGTTGTTCAAATGTAATGACTTCAGTCCACATTCTCAGAGTGGTTTAACAGTCAATCCCTCTTCCCAGGGAACTCTAGGAACTGTTGCTCTGTAGAAGGAACAGGGGTCACCTAATGACCCTCAGCACCCTTAGCGAACTATAGTTCCCAGGATTCTTTGGAAGAAGCTCTGATTGTCTAAAGCAGCCTTTCCCAACCAGTGTGCCTCCAGATGTTGTTGGACCACAACTCTCATCAGCCTCAGCCAGCATTGCCAATGGTCAGGACAGATGGGAATTGTGGTCCAACAACATCTGGAGGCACACTGGTTGGGAAAGGCTGGTCTAAAGGGACATGATACTGCTTTAAATGTGTAGTGGAGATGGGCCTCAGTCTGAGGACGCTCTATGCGGAGAAAGTGTGGATCGCCTGAGGGCCCCTCCAGGCATGAACTGTGCATTCGTGATGATTTGTGCTCATGATAGTATCAGGCGGTTATATGTGTTCTCATTATTTGCACCTGCAAATGTTTAGGGGTGGTCAATTTCTCTGTTTCCAATCAGTGCAAGTCCTGTAGCTTCCTGCTGAAATGCTGTAACTTGTCCTACCACAAATGTTCCAGACGTTGTTTTTTTCAGTCCCACCTTTGTCAGGCTGTAGCACAAGAGTGCCCCTCCGGAGGGCAATAATGCAGTAATGCTGAGGAAGCGTCGCCAAACAACAAATAAAGCTGAACATTGTGTTGGCGGTCCAGCATAAACCCACCATTTCTACACTATTATTGTGTCAGTGCCATGTTGCGGAATATACCCACAAAAAGCACACCAGTCTGGAGGGGCCCTCAGACACATTAAGGAATAAACTTCTCCACTGAGGTGGAGCCTTTTGACCTCCAAGTAGGTGCCTCGATTTGCAGGTCAAATTAAGCCAAGTAGACATCATGGGGTCCCATTTTCTCTTCCTTTCTCCTCCCCCAGGAGGGCACTGATCTGCTTCTTCAGTTGCCGGGCTCTTTCTTGAGCTTCCTGGCTGGCTCCCGGATCGTCTGTTTCCACCAAAACTTCCAGGACTGAGCGCAAGGCATCAGCGTTCTTGACCGACTCCATCTGTTCTGGGTCCGCTTTGATCTCTTCCACCCAGTCCAAATATGCCTGTAGCAATCCCATGTCGGAGAGGAAACTGCTTATGATCTTGAGCTCAGGTTTCCTGTGACTCAGCTCAGAGAGTACTTCTCTCCCAGCCTTGCTCAGGCGGTTCCCCACGATGCTGAGAAAAGTAAACAAGGCTTGTAAAGGACACTGGGAAAGGTTGGCTAGACATGGGGTTGGGTCTATACTAAAGTAATCAGGTCCCATTGAAACTTAAGTTAACCATGACTAACTTTCCCCATAGATTTTCAGTGGGGCAGTTAACTTAGCCTGGATTCAACCCATAATATGCAAACAAGCAGATCTTATACGGTAATAGGAAAGCGTTCAGTTGACACGCAAACCTCTGCTCCACAAATTCAAGAAATATGTGAGGAGGGTTTGTTTATTTAATTTCTATCCCACCCTTCCTTCCAGAAGGAGCTCTGGGCGGCCACGTCATGTGGCTACCCCTCTTGTCTACTGAATGTAAAAGGGGGTTTAACAAATTCATTTGTGTGCCTCCTCCGAGGGAGGTACGGAGGATGGTGACACGAGAACAGGCCTTCTCAGTGGTGGCCACCCGCTTATGGCATGCTCTCAACAGAGAGGCACACCTGACACCATCATTATCCATCACTAGGCACCAGGCAAAAACATTCCTCTTCTCCAACGCATTTGTCTATTTGGAGGGTTCTTGGAGGGCTTTTGACGTTTTGGCCTCTTTTAGGAGGTGAGTTGTTCCACCATCTTATCCATGTATTGTGTGTGTGTGTGGGGGGGGGGGTTACTTTCTGTTTGGGTTAGCTTTATATTGGTTTTTTAATAATAATAATAATGATGATGATGATGATGATGATGATGATGATGATGATGATGTTGGCTACTAGTTACGTGTGTATGCTGTCTCAGTGGTAGCTGAGGATGATGACCTCTAGAGGGCATCAGGATAGCAAAGGCTGATTAAGATCCTTATTTTCTTCTGAGGTCAAGATCTGATATTTTTAAATGCTTTTTTTCATGAAACTTTTATTAATAGATAAGATTTGTTTCTTTGATATATGGCTTCATTTGTATAGCAGCAAGTGATTATACTGCAATAAATGGATGGATATGATGATGATGATAAATATTAAACAGAGTTTGGGTCATGGCTAGCCAGCCTACACAACAACGGTTTCAACAGTTTAATTGTTGTAAACTGCCCAGAGAGCTTCGGCTATGGGGCGGTATAAAAATGTAATAAATAAATAAATAAATCATGTCTGATTTTAAAAAGTGTTGGTGTCTGGGAAGGGTCATGGCTGGGCCTTCTTTAAAAGGTCATAGAACAGGTCGGGGAGGCTAACTATTGACCCTCTAGAGAGGTTGCTGAACTCATAAGAACATAAAAACACAAGAAGAGCCCTGCTGGATAAGCCCATGGCCCATTATAATCCAGCATCCTGTTCTCACCTTGGCTGACCAGATGCCCATGAGAAGCCCGCCAGGAAGACCTGAGTGAAAGAGCACTGTCCCTTCCTGTGGTTATTCAGAAACACAGTAGCTATTGATAGCCTTCTCCTCCGTGCCTCCAGTTCCCATGAACCTCAGATGGAATGGCCAAAGATCAGGGATGACGGGAGTTGTAGTCCAGGAGCATCGGGAGGGCACACGTTAGCCATCTCTGGAGTAGATTCTAGTGGGGCGTGGCAGGAAGCTTTCTCTTGGCCTCCCTAGTTGGTGCTGGCAGATACTGTGGGGTGGAGCTTGGGCTTGGGCTTCTAACATGGCATGAAGGTGTTGCCTATGGAAGCGCAGGAAGAAGGGACTCCTATTACCCCCAGGGATGGTCAGTGGTCAGAGGTAGGGGACACAGGGAGCTGCCTTATACTGAATCAGACTGGCAGTGGCTCTCCAGGGTTTCAGCTTGGGTACTCTCCCAGCTCTACCTGGAGATGCCATTGGGGATTGATCCTGAGACCTTCTGCACGCAAGGCAGATGCTCTACCCCTGAGCTACAGGCCATTCAGCCAAACGATGGGAGCTGAAGTCCAACAAAGAGCTGGCAGGCCACAGGCTCCGCATTTCTGCCTTGATGGCCGTCTGTTCCTCCTCACTGCAGCTCAGCTCAAGGAATCTGCCCTCCCCTTTTCAACTATAGTTATTTTATGTACAGTTATAAAGGAGGTGAAAATCAAATACGATATGCATACACAAAATATGTTGTGTGTGCATACGTATGTGTCTGTGTATAAAAGATACACATGTTTCCATATTCTATAATATACACACGTTGAAAACAAATGCTATAGCAATTACAGCACCTGTTAGGTTAACAAGGAATGTGACACAACAAATTTCCTGTATGTAAAAATACTGTAAGTTCCTTTATTTGTTTATTAAATAGATAAACCTCTCACAAAACAACAGGCTGGTATACAGACGGGAAAAAAACCTTTAAAAGCAATACAGAACAATTGTGAAAGCAACTGGCTGCGCAACAACATTTCAAACCAGTGCATAGGTTATTGTAAACCGCCCAGAGAGCTTCGGCTATGGGGTGGTATATAAATACAATAAATAAATAAATAGGCAAGTTAGTATAAAAAAATCTTCAAGAGACACATGAAAGTCAAAAGGGAGGGTGCCTGTCAGATGTGCACTGGAAGAATGTTCCGCAGCATGAAATGGGCAACACTAAATGTCCAACTTCTGGTGCGGCCAGCTGGGGCTCTGTAACACAGCGGACAACTAACTGCACTCCTCTGGGTGATCTTAGTGATCGAGCTCAGGCTGTCTTTCCTGGACTCAAATTGTTCATGAAAGTATTATCTGGGTCATTGATTAATCATTTATTTTTAACATATTGTATCACCAGGTTCTACCTACATAGCATTGCATTATAGTGTGTGAGAGTGTGTGATCTTTGGGGGGGAGGAAGCGGCCATGTCTCATTGATTCCATGTTGCCTGCCCCACTAAAACTCTATCCTGCCAGGCTTTTGGGTTTTTTCCCAGATGCTTGCAAAAATATTATACTGAAATATCAACCAAAGTTACTCACGTCAAGAGCCGAAGAGTTGTGTTGCCCATCAGGGAATCCACAATATTATCCAGGCCACTGTCCGTGATTCCTGTGATATCCAGGTAGAGCTCTTCAAGAGTGTTGTTGATCTGGAGGGCATCCCATAGGCTTCTCACCCCCTCAGAACCCAGGCAGTTTCCACAAAAGCTTAACAATGCGGGGGGGGAGGGAGAGGAGAAACAGAGAGAAGAAAGTTTAACTTAAAACAAGGAAGAACTCCTGATAATAGTGGATTTCAAACTAACACCTTGAGCATTCTTGTACAGGAAAACCCAAATTATCAGAATGAATGAAGCAAAAACAGATCATCTGGGGATTAGGCGTTGCTATCACATTATTTATTTGTTTGTTTGTTTATTCAATTTGCATCCCACTTTTCCACCCAAATGCACCCAAAGAGGCACACAACACCACAGAAAAAAAACATATCAATATAGCATTACAATAACAGTCCAATGTCAATTCAAACGCAATGTAATATAGAGTTGAAAGTGGCCAGAGGGTCACATGATCCAACCTCCCAGCAAAAGGAAGGATCCTTCCGAGATCAACCTATGAAATCTAAGATAGGTTGCCATCCCAAGGAGAAAGCAGGTGCAGTATACAAAAGCAAAGAGCTTCAGATAACTCGAGCAAGTGAGCCAAACAGCGTGCTACAGGTCAGTAGGGGCCAGTGGGGTGGCCTGGCAACTCACAGCAGTCGTTTCACCTGGCACTGCGGGGACTTCAGTATTTCAGCTTCTATTACTGCTGCCTTGCAGTCCAGAGAATTGTATCGCAACCTGGAAAATAAGAGATTCATTTGGATAGGACAATGCTGATTTTCTCAGTCCATTCAAAAAGACACTGCGGATGTCACTCCACTCCTGCTGCCTCCAGGGACCCAGAAGTTTAATCTCCTGCCAGTTGCTAAGCCCTATATCATGTCTAGAATCCAGAAATACCAACCACAGACAGACTGGCCATTGACACAAATTGGCCAGAGCCTGATGAGCTGCAGCCAACATGGCTTGCACTGGCTACCTATCTGGATCATCTGAGCTGGAAAACTGATCCTAACTAGACCTGACCTAAATGCCACCACATTTGCACAGCTGGGAATAGGATGCTGGGGTCCTGCAGCCTCCCCCTCCCACATAAGGCCAAAGCTGAGGCTAGAAAACTGCCAAGAACATACTCACTGCAGAGTCTCACACCGATGGAGAAGGCCCTGCAGCCGCCTCAATCCTCCCACGCCCATGTTGCTGTAACTTAAGTTGAGATTCCGTAGCGTCTTATGCTCTGAGCAGCCTAAGACATAGGCCAGAGCAGCGCAATCAGCTGGGTTCAAGGTCACCTTGAACAGATCCACCTCATCCAGATTGGAAGCTACGTTCTGGGTCACCCCATCCTGGTGCAGTTCTGCCAGGCAGTGCAGCAAGGAGAGCAGCTTCCTGTCACATTCATATTGAACTTTCTTCCCTAGCCATTCTGCCAAAGGCACAAGGGGGTCCCCTGTCAAGCCCCCAACCAAGCCCTCCAGCTTGCCCTTCATCCTGGAGCTCAAGAGGCCCATGAAGAACCTGGAAAACATTTGCAGGTTGTCCCACTGTTGGCCTCCACTCAGGAACTCCTTGGTGTAGCCAAGAAGTCCCTCTACAGCAGATCCATCTGGTAGGGATAGAAGTCTCTTGGTCTCACCATATTCTTGAATGTTTCCATCCCACCAAAGATCCAGGCAAGAAGTTAGCTGTTCAGCACTGGGGTCCAAGATAGCCACAGAGTACAATGCAGCTAAGAACTCCTGTATGGTCAAGTGGAAGAAGCCATAGACCTCATCTTTCTCCTTGAAGAAGATCCGGTTCAAGAAAGTGCCAGGCAGGTTCTCTGGGTCAAAGCCGAAACTGCGTAGCTCATCTGCATAGAACACAATCTGTCCTCTCAGCAGAGCAGCATAGGCAAGCTTGCCAAGCTGCAGTACCAAGTCTTTGGCTTTTTCTAGAGCACAGTTTGGTCCTCCAGCTTGCTGCAGCGAACGCCGGTGCAGCCGAAGGATGGTGCATAAATACTGGCGGTAGACCTCGGTGATGGTGCTGGGTGGGGAGGCCTCCCTCACTCCAACACGTGGGAAGAATTTGTCCAGAGCTGTGCAAATAATGAAGCAATAGAGAGGAATAAAACTGAGGCTGGCTAAACCTTCATGGGCAGAGATGTAGCCAAGCACAGCCGTAGCACGCTCTGGATTCCGGAAGAACCGGAGGAAGTAGTCCTTAATCTGCTGTTCTTGAAAGCCAAGAATAACAACATGGCGATCAAAGAGATCTTCTGGAAGGGTGACAGAAGGCCTGGATGTGACTACAATGGTGGACTCAGGTAGCAATGTCCTATAGAGGAGCCAGTGCACCAGATCTTTGACATGAGCTGGCTGGTTCATTTGGAAACAAGAATTCTTGTTCTCCAGAGAGTGCCTGAACTCATCCAGACCATCTAAAATCACCAGAAGTTCTCCAGGCCGATCCAACAGCTCAGGAAGAACCCTGTTTAGGTGGACGTGCTTTTTGAGGATCAGGTCTTCGAGGCTCTGGGGCGTCCTGATGAGGCTTAGCTCTCGGAAGGAAAAGTCCAGCAGGCAAAGGAAATCCTGGAAGGCTGCACCCAGTGCCCAGTCATGGAGAATCCTCTGGGCTGCTACGCTCTTACCAATGCCAGCAGCCCCACTCAGCATCACACGGCGAGGTGGAGGGCTCTCCTTGGAAACTGAAGAGAAAAGCTGGTGTAGGGCCAGGCGACGGGGGGCATGGAGGGAGTAGAGGCGAGCCCGGCGAGAGGCCAGCTGCAAGTAGTCATGGCTGGTGGAAGCAGATTGGAGGCTGTCGGACAGTAGCAGGTCGGTGTAGCGGATCTCAATGTGCCCGCAGGATTCACTGTCATCCACGTTGGTGCAAAGCTTCTCTGTGCGGGTCAGCAGTGAGCGGCGGTGGTTTTGCAGAGCAGCTGGCAGGAGGATAGCAGTGGGGATGAAGGGGTAGGAAGAGACCCAGAGAAATATGGAGGATAATTCTGATGGAACACAAGCACGAGCAAGGGGATCCCCCCCTTTAGTTTGAAACTCCCATTTGGAAAAATATCTATGTTGGAAGGCTCTGAGGCCACATCTGTTTCCAAGTCCTATTGACCCAGATCCCACCTTTGCTTGCTCATCCAGATCCCACCTTTCCATCTGGGGTTGGCAACTAGGGTGGTCACAAATGGGCCAGATTTGGCCAAGGGCCCCCAGTTGCTTACACAGTTCATGGTTTCCCAAACCTAGGATTATCTTCCTATACCAAGGGATAAGACATCCAGCCTGTGGGCCAAATGTGGCCTGCTAGGCTTTCTGTCCAGCACTCAGGACTCTCCCAGCTCACACCCCTCACCAGACCTCTGCTGCATCATCTCAAGTGGTTGGCTAGAATGTATCCTTCAACTCTGATAATGCTTCTGGCTTGCTGGCTTGCGTGCATGCGTGTGTGTGTGTGAACCTCTGGCCTTTTTGTGGCTGTACTGTAGCCTGCTGTAAAAAGGTAAGAGTCACATCTGTTGCTCTGCTCACTTTTGCCTCTGGCCCTCAGTCAGAAAATGGCTCCCCATCCTTGTTCTGCACCATAGCCCCACTTAGTCCTGACCTCTGTTTGAATACTTGCTTCTTTCATCCCTCCGTTACTATGCCATTATCTTTTCTTTACCTTTGAGTTGTTGGCTCAGGGCTCTTCGGAATGTCAGGTCATTGTTCGTTTCTTCATCTGCTATGACAAGAGAAGGTATTTTCTGTGTGTGGAACAGGCACCCTGCAGAGACCTCCCACCCAAGAGATTTTGTTGCCTGAGATGAAAGATGAGATGGTGCCCTCATGTCTTGTACAGAAGCTGCTTTCATCAGCAGTTGAATCTTATTTTGACACCAGCAATAGGACAGTGTCCTCCTAAGGGAAACAGGCTAGCTTAGGGGGCACAGGCCGGCTTCCAACACCTCGAAACTATGCTCTACTTCCCATCATGTTCCACCTGAGACAACCACCACACTCTGACCAACACGGGCGCGGGGAACCATTGGCCCTCCAGATATTGCTCAACTACCATTCCCATCATTCTCCGCAAGCATAGCCAATGGGCAGGGATGATGGGAGCTGTAGTTAAGAAACATCTGGAGGGCCAAAGGTTCCCCATACCTGGCTTAATGGTAGGACCAGCAGCACCTGCCCACAGACTGGCATACCACTTTTCAGAAGGGTTCTGAAAGGTTTGCCTTGGTATGAAACTGGGACAATTCTTGTCTCAGTTCAGTCAGTTTTCCCATACTGTCCACAGATCTGCGTTATCATTACTTTGACAAGTGCCACATAATGTTTGCTTTGCACATGCAAGGAATTGATCCTACATTGTGGCAAACACACTGGTGGAGCAAATTTGGTGCTCCCGCCAGTGTGTTTGTACAGAGCAAACCTGGCCACCACCTTGCTCATTCCCCAACACTTCCTGGTGAGCAGCAGCAATGCAACTCACAAGAGGTCAGGTAAGCCCCACCACCCCACCACACTATCCTCTACTTGATACAAATATAACCAAACACATACATGCACCCCCCTCTTACAGAGTGATGCAGGAGAATGACTTGCCTGCAGACACCATTGGAATCTTGTATTTCTTTGACTTCCAAAATTTCAGTCGAGATCTTTTGTGGGTTTTAGGAGGAGGATCTAGATTGAAACAGGGAAAAGAGCAATGATGAAGGTGAATCAGTGCAGTGGCAGATGCCTCTCGGCAGGTTACATCTCTGGACCAGAACTTAATCCCCCTCTCACCATCCCAGATATGGGTACGTGGAGTGGGCTTGTGCAGAAAGCATCCTTATGTTTGCAAGGATAGGCTTGAAAGTGTGTGGACAAGACAACAGTGAAATCTCAGGGCCAGACTACATTAGCATGACATGTATCACACACCACTGGGAGCACAGCAACATAGAAAGCTGCCTCATATCAAGTCAGACCATTGGTCCATCCAGCTCAGTATTATCCACACTGACTGGCAGCGGCTCTGCAGGGTTACAGACAGGGAGTCTTTCCTAACCCTACGTGGAGACACCTGGGATTGAACCTGGGACCTTCTGCATGCAAGGCAGATGCTTTACCACTGAGCTATGGCCCTTCCCCACATCAGTTTTAGCATGGCATGCATCACACACCACTAGAAGCTAGCCTACTGTACCAAGGTAACATTTGCATGCATTGCTCTGCCCACCTTTGCCTCTGGCTCCACCCACCACTGGCATGTGGCCCCTGAAGCTTGCCCAGAAGGGAATGTGGCCCTTGGGCTAGGGATGAGGGAGGAATTCAATTCAGTTCACATTTAAAGTCAAATTTATAAAATTCGCACTTTCCGAAACAATGTGAGAACCAAAACAGAGCCATTGTCAAAATTCGCACTGATCCAAATTTTGCGATACAGTTCTCTAACTAGGCACTGTGGGCAAATATGCATATATTAGGGGGAAGTGTGCATAAAAATGAATATATTACTGAAAACAACATACCAAAATGAAGCATGTTAGGAGAAATTGCTTGCAAAAATGTGTACATTAGTCAAAACAGCATACAAAAATATGCTTAGTAGGAGAAATTCTCACTAAAATGCAGGAGAAATTTGTTTTTGTTTTTTTTAAAGGGAATCACAAATTGCTGCAGAAATATGGAGAACTGTATTTAAGATTGGGGGGAAACTGAGAAACTGAGAATTGAATTGACAGATCCTTCCATCCCTACCTTGGGCTGAAAAAGGTTCCCCACCCCTTGCCCTACAAGCTAGTTGTATCACTGCCATACCCAGCTGGGTTGGAGAAGATTCTTCTTTTAATTCCTCAGGATGGCTGATTTGCAGCCAGTTCTGAAGCTCAGGGCAGTAGGCCTGTTGTAGCTCCTTCAGCTCTTCCAGGAATTTCCGACTCTCCTCAGGCTTGCAGCAGACCCTGTCCAGAAGAGCAATGACTTGGTTGGTCTTGGGGTTTGTCTCCAGCAAGCAGAAGTACTCCAGCTGGGTCAGGAGCCCACAGTCATAGAGCCGGCGGAGCAGAGGGGCTGGGTTGGGCTCGACCCAGCGCAGGAGCAGTTCCCGATGCTCTTGGATTTGCCGAGTACAATCCGAGGGAGTTGCCATCTGTGGAGAAGGAAGGAAGAGAGGAAGAGAAGGTGAAGTACGTAGATGGAGGGCTCGTTCCACCAGTTAGTTGGTAGAGTGTTACCAGATCTGCTTGGGTGTCTACACTGGAGGCTAGTCCATTATGGCATTTGAGGCACTGCCCCACAAACTGAATCCTCCAATCCCGCCTGCTGTCTTACTTACAGCCAGTAGCGGCTGGTGGCTTCATATCAGTGGGGCAGTGGAATCTGCTTGGACAGCTCCTTGAAAGCACCTTGGACAGCTCTTGAAAGTTCAGACTAAAACCCAGAGCAGATTCCACTGCCCCACTGACATGGAGTCACCAGCCGCCGCTGCTTACAACCAGAGGGTGGTGGCCCTGGCTGTCAGCTCCCTCCTCCTTCGGCTTGGTGTTGCCCTTGCAGAACTCTACAGGGAGGAGGAGGGGGACAAAACTAGAACAGGTTGGTTCTGCTGGTCTTTGGCTCCGGCTCCTCCTACAGGTGGCCTCCCTGCCTTCCTTCCACTTTCAATGGCCACCAGCCATTAGCGTGTGTCTGTCTTATTTATTCTATTTATTTATTTTATTCAGCTTATATCCCGCCCGACTAGCAAACAGCTCTCTGGGCGGCAAACATAGAAACATATACAATAATAAAATTACAAGATCAGTATAACAAATATAAAAGTACACCATCTAAAATAAAAATTACAACATTTACATAAATAACTTAGATTAAAATGCCTCAGAGAAGAGAAAGGTTTTAATGTCTATGCACATGCACACATCAGATGCATTTTCCTGGATGTATTACTTTGCAGATTGTACTAGAGATACAGAGGTTATTGCAGTGGATACAATACTTTCCCCTTTGCTTTTGCAGCCCCCCCCCCTAAAAAAACACCACCTTGACATGCTGAAATCTGAAAAAGACAATAGGGAGTAAATTTTGGAAAGGGCAAGACCAAAAGCTTTGGCAAAGGATCTGGCGTAGAGGAAGTGGGAAGGCTCAGGAAGGAAGTGAGGAGGCTGCAGCCCATAGACTGTGAACTCATAACACAGGAAAGAGACCCCTAGGGCTAAATGTAAAGACTGAAAGGGTCTTGCAGAAGCCACAAGAGAGATTGGACAAATCCAGTAGTGCAGTGGCAAATTCAGAAGTGCAGGGTCCCTTCATGCCCCCCTTTTGCTGCCAGATTGAGAGTGAGATCTTTGTTAATGCCTTCTCCCACAACAACAGATCTCCCTAGAAGCCAATAAGCATGAAAGGGGAGAGTGTTAGCTACTGAGAAGAGCCTTCTCAGAGGCTGACTCCCTTTCACTCTGGCTCCAATCATCAGGAAAGGACAGGGAAGCATATTAGACTATTCTTAGTGGTAACTCACTCCCCTTTCATGCTGATTGGCTTGTAGAATGCTGGAGACATATGGACCCTGATGGAACCCTGCTCCTAAAAAACTAAGGGGTCTAAGACACCTCCCCCTCAAGACCCCAGATGACTACCCTTCTAGGTAATTTACATTCCAGTGTAAAATATCTCTCTACACACACACACACACACACCTTTCTCTCTTCTCTTTTGAAAAGAATTTTATTACTTTGTGCTCTTTTGGATTACAATGCAGGGGAGTTAGCAGGGGCTGCACAAAATTGTTTTGGGCTGAATCTGAGCCAATTAACCCTCCGCGACTCTAGTTAGGGAAAGGGCCATAACTAGCTAGCAGGCAAAAACTTATTCTCTCTTATCATGATCTTTCTCCAGGGAGACAGAAGGAAAAAGCTGATAACGGAAGCTAGGAAGCTGACCTTTCGGACTAGCAACCCCAGTGACAAGAGGAATTAGTTGCTGATTAAAGCCAAGGGTTCCGCTAGCTCCGGAGTGAAGAATGTGATATGGACACTGTGCCTTTGGAGCTGTCTCATATGGCCTGCTTTCACACTGCAGTTATTCAGTTATTCTGATGATTTCTGACCTGGTCATTTGTGCATTATATTTTATCTTTCACACGATGTACAAGCTACTTCCAGAAATCTTGTGGAATATAGTGCAAGTTTAGCACTAATTTTCGTGATAAATAATACCAGAAACAATCTGCTTGCAAGCCTGGGAACCAGGATAATTGGGGGGGGGAGGGTTACTAGCTTCAGCTGCTCATGTGACAGGCACCCCAGCATTCAGTGCACTCCTGTCCTCTAGAAGAGCAGAGACTTTTTGCCTGACTAAAATTGTACCGGTATTCCGGCGTAAGCACAGGTAGCAGCAGCATTTCACACACACACACTTGTGTCTATACAACTAAAAAAAATAAAAGTCAGATGCTAAAGGGAAAGGGCTGCATGGCGACTTAGATCTCCTACACAGTGGGGAACTACAGTGTACATGTGTATGATTGGAGAGGGACGAAAACAAGATGTTGTTCATTGCAGCCATGTGAAAGACATTTGTGCGAAATGCCGGCGTATCGGCTGAAAAAGCTACTGTTCCTTAATGCAACAGGTATTGCAGTGTGAAAGGAATATTAGAAATCGGGACAGAAGTGCTGCCATTTTAATCTGTTAAACTAATGCAATAAGCTCCATGTCTGAAAGCAGTTCTAGTCCTGCTCAAGTTCAGGAAAGTAAAAACACAACAGGACATATGAATATAAGAGCCTGCTGGATCAGGTCCAAAGCCCGTCTAGTCGAGCATACTCTTCTCATAGTGTTCATTAGGGTTGCCAGGTTCAATCCCTGAGACTGATCCTGTATCTTTAGGAAAAAAGAAAGTCAGCCAAGTGCAGGTGTTCTTGCAACACTGTAATGGAAAAAACCACAAGGGGAATTCTCCCTCCTCCCTGCACAACTTTTAAAGATACAAAAGACCTCTTGGAGGCTGGGCCTGGCAACCAAAAGGTCTTCTATATCTTTAAAAGTTGTGCAGGGGGAAGGGAGAATTCCACCTTGTGGTTTTTCCTATTACAGGGTTGCAAGGACACCTGCACCTGGCTGACTCTCTGTTCTCCTAAAGATGCAGGATCAGTCTCAGGGATGGAAACTGGCAACCCTAGTGTCCATCCAGGTGCTTATGGGAAGCCTGCAAGCAGGACCTGAGTGCAGGAGCACTCTCCCCACCTGCGATTCCTAGCAACTGATATACAGAGACATACTGCCTCTGACAGTGGAGGCAGAACATAGCCTTTGTGGCTAGTAGCCACCGATAGCACTGTCCTCCATGAATATGTATAATCCCCTTTCAAAGCCATTCAAGTTGGTGGCCGTCACTACATCGCTTGTGGGAGCAGATGCAAGGGCTTTCTTGTGTCTGTCCTAGACCTTCCCGCATTCAGCTTCACTTGCTTCTGAGTACAAGGGCATGCATACGATGCCGCATGGCATTTTGCCTCCATGGTGTCCATTTTGTAAAGGAAAACATGTATGTCTGTATGTATGAAAATAGCGTAGACGCCTATTTTGTGACAAATTGTGCATGGCTAGAATCAGCTGCAGCTGATCCCTTTCCTAAATGCCACTTCAAATAGGAGTGGGTCGTGTCCCACTAAATCAACCTTTCCAAACCTTTGGGCCCCCAGATGTTGTTGGACTACATCTCCCATCAGCCCCAGGCAGCATGGCCAATGGTCAGGAATGATGGGAATAGCAGTCCAGCAACATCTGGGGACACCAAGGCTGGGAAAGGCTGCACTAAGTTATACTTAGAGCAGATCCATTGAAATTAATAGGCCTAGGTTAGTCATCTCCATGAATGTCAATGGCTTTGCTGCTCTAAGTAGGGCTATCATGGGAAACTCCAGAGGTGTAGTGGCAAATTCAGAAGTGCAGGGTCCTTTTATGATGGTCACAGCCATGCCCCCTCATAGCCACACCTTCTAAGATTATACAACCTTCTATGAGCATGAAAGGCGAGTATGTTAGCTACTGGAAAAAGCTTTCTCAGTGGCTGACTCACCTCCTTTCACTCTGATTGGCTCCAATGAGCAGAAAAGGACAAGGAAGCATGTTAGAAGACTCTTCTCAGTGACCAACACACTCCTTTTTCCCGCTTATTGGCTTATTATAGGATGCTGGAGACAAAGGGACCCTGCTGGGACCCTGCTCTCAAAAAAGTAAAAGGTCTCAGACCCACCAAAACTCTGGATGACTACACCCCTGGGAAGCCCACAAACATGTTTCGGTCAAACCTTCACCGTATTCAGGCTCTTACACGGAAGCTGGTGACTAAAACATGTTTAATAAGTAGGTTGATAAACAGCTCCCTGGCGGTGCTCTTCAGCATGATTCTTTCTAATCAGAGATGGAGGGGGAGAATCTGGAGGCTGAGTTGCACGACTGGCCAAGGCTCTACAGAGTTTTGGATAGGGATAAAATTCAATTTAGTTTCAATTTAAAGGCAAAGCTATCAAATTACCACTTTCCAAACCAACCTGAGAACTGAAACACAGCCATCCTTCAAAATTTGCAGGTATCCAAATTTTGCAATGCAGTTCTCTGACCAAACAATGTTTACAAAAAAAATCCATAGATTAGGGGAAAATGTGTATAATTATGAATATATTTGTGAAACTAACATACAAAACTGTATTATATTAGGAGAAACTGCTTGCAAAAATGGGTACATTAGTCCCCCCACCCCCAAATCGCTGCATCTTCATCCCAGGTTAAGAGGCACCTCTTGAACCACAGGCAGCAGTTAAAGGGGCACAAAGAGATTATCAACAGAAGAAGTGGCGACCCTGTTTTAGCACCACAACAACAACGGGGTGTGTGTGAGAGAGAAAATTGCTGCCATCTGGGCTCCAGGTGCCTCTGGCTCAAATCCCTTCTCATTCAGGGAGCTCATTGATGACCTTGACTGGCCCGTATCTCTTCATCTTAACTACCTGGGGGGGGGGGTTTCTTGGAAGGATAAACAAGATAAGAAGTACAAAGCACTTGGGGACACGAAAAGTGCCAGAGGGATGATTAATAATAACCATAAAGTGATAAAAGTTGCATCAAAAAGTATAACTGTTAGCAGACTCTGAATTCCTCAGTAGCTGACACCACAGTTTGTGTGTGCATGAGCCAGCCGGCCAGACAAAACACTCCCACTAAAATGAGGATGTAGACTTCAGACTTGAGTCAGAAGGCAAGGCAAAGTTGAGCAAGGCCTCAAAGCCCTTATACTTTTCTTATGGGCCAGCAGATTGCATCGTTCACTCCATCAGAAGGACTAATGTCAGATACTTCCCCTCAGGAGGGATGGACAAATCTGCCAGATTTGGTTCTCTCTGTTTCTCATGTTCCTATCTTAAATTCAGTTCTCTACATTTCTGATGCAATTTGTGAGGTAAAACCCTTCCTGAAAATTTGTCAACATTTTAGTGTGAATTTCTCACAAGAAACAAATTTTGGTATGCAGTTTTGACAAATACACATATTTTTGCAAAGCAGTTTCTCCAATGTCATGCATTTGTGTATGTTATTTCCATTAATATTTGCAGTTATGTGTACACTTTACCATAATATATGTATTCAATTTGTGTACACATTACTTTGCTGGACAACTGTATTGCAAAATTCAGTGAAATGCAAATTTCAAAGGATGACCATGCTTTGGTCAATGTATTTTTTTGAAAAGTGTGGATTAGGTAAGTTTACCTTTAAAAGTGAATTGAATCAAATCCCCACCCCACCTCATTCCTACCCCTCAGAGATGGGAATCAGCTACTCCATACCTTTCAGTATTTTACATATAAGATAGGGAGACTGTTTACACTTTTCTTCTCACAGTGCAGATCATTGCTTGACTCTCTCTTCTGTTCACCCTGTCCAACATTACACATCACAAAAGTCTCTTTTCCACTTGTTGTTGTTATGTGCTTTCAAGTCGATTACGACTTAAGGTGACCCTATGAATCAGCAACCTCCCATAGCATCTATCGTGAACCACCCTGTTCGGATCTTGTAAGTTCAGGTCTGTGGCTTCCTTTATGGAATCAGTCCATCTCTTGTTTGGTCTTCCTCTTTTTCTACTCCCTTCTGTTTTTCCTAGCATTATTGTCTTTTCTACTGAATCATGTCTTCTCATTATGTCTCCAAAGTATGATAACCTCAGTTTCATCGTTTAAGCTTCTAGTGATACTTCTGGTTTAATTTGTTCTAACACCCAATTATTTGTCTTTTTCACAGTCCATGGTATCTGCAAAGCTCTCCTCCAACACCACATTTCAAATGACTTGATTTTTCTCTTATCCACTTTTTTCACTGTCCAACTTTCACATCCATACATAGAGATTGGGAATACCATGGTCTGAATGATCCTGACTTTAGTGTTCAGTGATACAGCTTTGCATTTGAGGACCTTTTCTAGTTCTCTCATGGCTGTCCTCCCCAGTCCTAGCCTTCTTCTGATTTCTTGACTGTTGTCTCCATCTTGGTTAATGACTGTTCAAAGGTAATGATAATCCTTGACAAGTTCAATGTCCTCATTGTCAACTTTGAAGTTACATAAATCTTCTGTTGTCATTACTTTTGTCTTCTTGACGTTCAGCTGTAGTCCTGCTTTTGTGCTTTCCTCTTTAACTTTCATCAGCATTCATTGCAAATCATTACTAGTTTCTGTAAGAGTATGGTGTCGTCTGCATATCTTAAATTACTGATATTTCTCCCTACAATTTTCACACCTCCTTTATCTTGGTCCAATCCCGCTTTCCGTATGGTATGTTCTGCATATAGATTAAACAAGTAGGGCAGCCTTTCCCAACTAGTGGGCCACCAGATTTTGTCGAACCACAACTCCCATCAGCCTCAGCCAGCATTGCCAATGGTCAGGAAAGATGGGAATTGTGGTCCAACAACATCTGGTGGCCCACTAGTTGGGAAAGGCTGAAGTAGGGTGATGAAATACACCTCTGTCTCACACCCTTTCTGATGGAAATTCTGAAATTCCTTGGTCTGTTCCATTATCCAACGTATGTTTGCAATATGATCTCTGGTACCTTTTCCCTTTCTAAATCCCACTTGGATGTCTGGCATTTCTTGCTCCATATATGGTAAGAGCTGAAGGTATGTGAAACTGAGCTTAAAGGTTTACTTTAAAAAAACAACACACCAATTTTCCCAGAATCTCTAATGCAATAATGTGGTCCTCCTTACCTGCTAGGAAACATCAGACAACCAAATGTTTGGAACCTCAAACACCAGGGGAAGCTCTGTGCAAGTTTCTTTCTGCGTGGCAGAAGTCTTAGCCAGTTGGGAGATCTACAGTTACCAAGGAGTGGCTTCAGTTAAATATTTACCACAGGTAACTTGGAGCAAGTTACCATGGGTAATGTACACATTCTAGGGAAGAGAACTGTTTGGAGGACCTGGGATGTGACAGAGTTTGTGCTACAGAGGATCTTGAGGGTCCCTAAGCATTTGGCAAAGCACTGTTTAAGCCAAAGGAGGGGCAGCACAGAATTTGAAATGATGGGGGAGGATTCAGTGTTGTGCATCACTCTTTGACCTACCCCACAAAAGCAGAAACAGGTGAAATTTTGCAAAGTGTGTGTGTGCATGAATCTAAATGATGGAGGAGAAATTTGATTTTGTTTGCATTTGAATGAGAAACTACCAATTCCTACTTCTCAAGCCTATAAGCCAACTAAAACACAGCTATCCGCTGAAAGTCACACTTCTCCGAATGTTTCAATGCAGTGCTCCAACCAACGTGTACAGAAGTGCATATATTATGGAAAAGTGTGCAAAATGCTTATAACTGGTGAAAATAATATATAAAAATGCATTATATTAGGGTAAATTGCTTGCAGAAATTTCCATTATTATCTATTTGTTGAAATTGCAAACAAAAATGTGGTTATTAGGAGAAATTTACACTAAATTGCTGCTGATTTTTCAGGAGGATTTTAGGAGAGGAAATCACAAATTGCTGCATAGATCTTGAGAAATGAATTTAAGATTGGAGAAATGAAACACTCAGAGGAAGCAAAATTGACAGATTCAGCCAGGTACCAGGTGCCTCTAACACCTGAGGTGAGGTGGAGAGTGGATGGCCTTCTCAGTAATAATATTACACACACACACACACACACACAGAGAGAGAGAGAGAGAGAGAGAGAGAGAGAGAGAGAGAGAGAGAGAGAGAGATTGTGGAATACTCTTCCCAGGGATGTTCACCTAGCCCAATTCTGAAGTCTGTTATTCATTTTATTTGTTTATTCTGAGAAGGTATGAACCACACTGTTCATCCAAATAATGGATTGTGGGGCAGTGTATATAAACATCAAAAATCCACAATACAATATTTTTAAAATGGAGGCATTCAGAGGCAGCTGGACAGCCACCTGTCGGGAATGCTTAGATTTGGAGTCCTGCATTGAGCAGGGGGTTGGACTGGATGGCCTTATAGGCCCCTTCCAACCCTACAATTCTATGATTCTGTGATAAACAACATTAATCATTAGGTAAAAATATAATCAAAATTGAAAAGAATAAAAACTATCCAACCAGGTAAAAATAAAGAGAGCAAAGAACTTTTATTTTCTCAGGCCCTGTAACTCTGTTTCGCCTGTGCTTTTTTGTTCTGTTTAATGCTGTTTTTATTTGCTAGCTGGATTTTGTTGTAGCATCACCATCACCATTATCATTACATGATCATACACACTATTATTGTTGTTGTTGTTGTTGTTGTTGCTGTTATTTATTATCATTATTATCATTATTACATTTATATCCCACTTTTTCTCCAAGGAGCTCAAGGTGGAATACAAACATGGTTCCCCCCTTCCCAATTTTATCCTCACAACAGCCCTGTGAGGTAGGTGATGCTGAGAGACTGTGACTGGCTTAAGGTCACTCAGTGAGGTTCATTGCCGCGTGGGGATTTTTGTTAAATTGAAGAGTGGCTTCTAGATTCTTAAAAATAAATAAAAATATAATACACCCATCCATTCTTCCATAAATCTGTTTAGTGAGTAGAATTTATCCATGTTGCAGAATCCAGCTTTTCTTTGCACAGAATCTTGATTTTTGTAAAAAAAAAAGAAAAAAGGACAACACACAAACACACACACACACACACACACACAGAGAGAGAGAGAGAGAGAGAGACCATTCTTCACCCTTGCTGAAAACTTTGCAAGTGTAAATAACAGTAAATGGCAGCCATATGGTTCAGCCTTCCCCAACCTGGTGCCCTCCAATGTTGTCAGACTCCAGCTCCCATGATCCCTAACCATTGGTCATGCTGTCTGGGGCTGATGTCATTTGCAATCCAACAACATCTGGAGAGTGCCAGGTTGGAGACAGCTACTCTGGCTAGCCATCTGCAACCCTTTCCACACCTGGATTCCTTCTTAGGGCTTCTGTGTTATTTCTGCTTAACTTAAGCAGGATAACAGGAAACAGCTGACATCCAACTGTGTACATTTGACTGAGTAGGCAGCATGTGAAGAATGTGAAACGAAAGAGAAATGGCCAGTGAAAAGCTCTTTCTATTTTTGCAAGTCTCGTTTCCGTTCTCAGCTAGAGACGCTCCCTCCATAAAAGACACACCACGGCCCTACCAAGCATCATCATCACTTCCATATGATGGCATGATCACTCATTAAGCAGGCTTCTCTGCCTGTTAGGCTGCAGAGAGGCTCATCAACTCAATCTGAAACACAGGGAAGGGGAATTATTTTCAGTCCAAGGGCCGCACGCCATCCTGGGCAACCACCGGTCATCTGTTGGGTATGCTTTGATCTGAATTCCTGCACTGAGCAGGAGGTTGGACTCAATGGCCTTTTAGGCCCCTTCCAACTCTACTATGATTCTGTATCAAGCAAGGCAGGTGCAGGATGTGGCCTGGGAAAGGACAGTGTGGCCTGAGGAGGGGGTAAGGCCAAGGGAGAAGCCCAAGAGGAGGTCTGGAAGGCTGCATTTGGCCGTGGGCCTGAGCTTTCCCGCCTCTGCAGTCTACTCCTTCAGAAGTAACCCCGGTCCAGGTCAATGGGATATACTCCCAGGGAAACATATAAAGGAGCCTCTTTCAACCTAGTGCCCTCCAGATGTTGTTGGACTACAACTCCCATCATCTCTGAGCATCGGCCATGCTGGTTGCAGCTGGTGGGAGTTGCAGCTCCAAACATCTGAAGCAAAAAAAAAGGAAAGGTAACTTCCCACCTCTCCACATGTAACCAACTTGCTGTGCTGAAAGTATGTTAACTCCCGCAGGGTGGGTGAGGCGGTGTGCTTTTGAATTGTTTTTCTTCTGATGGTTTGTGGAGAATCCATTTTATGTGCTGTAAAATGTTTGCTGCTGTTGCTTTTCTTTCTGAAACGGGACCTTGGAAGCCCATTGCAGTGTTCTGATATTTTGTATGTTTTAAACCTTCTTGGAAGAGCAATGTGGTCTGAAAGGTGAGATAAAAATACATTCAAGAAATGGAAGAAGCAACAACTGAAACCTTTGCTCTTGGCCTGGCCTGTGGTCAAAAGCAGCATGGCAAAGGGAGCCTGAAGAGAAAGAACGAATCATTTCTGAATAACCAGAATACAAATACAGGGAGGAGCCTGATATGTTTTAAAAGTGGCACACGGTGCACATCTATACATATCCATGCAGAAGTAAGCCCCACTGACACTCAACTCACTGGTAAGTGTGTATAGGATTTTTGCAGCCTTAATTGTATTGCTTCTATCAGTGGTGTAATGGAGCCGGCGTGGAATGTCACCACCGCAGGGGAGATGCCATTTCCTGGCACCCTTTTTGCCAATCCTCTGCATGCTGAATAGATACTTTTCTCCCGCCTTAGGAGAAACCTACCAGCTAAGCTAAGTAGAGAAAGAAGTAGGTTAGATTGATGGCCTTCATGGCTTAAGGATTAAGCTGCCACGTTTGTTTTGGTGAGGAGAAAGTCCAAAAGCTCTTTATTACGTCCAATCGAAATGTCACAAAATTCTGAGCAAGCTTTTGAATCCACCAGAACTCTTCATCAGGCTGAATGTTAAGCAAAGCAGTGTGTGTATGTGTGAAAAAAAAATGTTGGCTTGGTATTGTTGGCCATAATGGCTCCATTGGTCAGGTTAATTTTTGTTGTATAGTCTTAGAAGGGGCATGGCTATGGGTCATAAAGAGCACCTGTGCTTCAGAATTATAGCAGTAATATTGGTAGTAATACATTTATATACCACTTAATATTATTATTATTGTTGCTGTTATTAGAAGTAATACATTTATATGCCACTTAATGCCAAAATAGGCTTCTAAGCATAAAAATCAATTACACAAACATTAAAATATAAACCTTAATTAAAATACACAATAAAACTTTACAACGTAAACATCCATACTTAAAAATGTGCAATAAAACAATCCCATTAAAACAACACAGCACTGAACACAGGAGAGTCACATGGAGAGATCAAGGGAACGCATGTCTAAACAGGTGTGTCTTCAAAAGCTGGCTCACCACTGTTAGTGAGCAATTGGTAGCATTACTGCTACCTGCGCACACTTTCCATTACAAGCAACAACAACAACAAAAACGGCTAGAGCAGTGGTCCCCAACCCTTTTCCCCCACATACCATGTGAAAATTGGTGAGGGTCTTGGCGGACCACTTAATGATTTTATCTGCCTGTTGTCGGATGGAGGGAGGGAGGGAGGGAGTTTTGAAAGCAACAAACAGAACTTCACCCAAGCTTGCTCTGGATCCCTATAAGGATATATATGGATTGCAGTACACTTTGAACTCCATAGAACTCCAATAAAATACAATATAAGTAATAAAATAAGCAGCCAAAGAAATAAGAATGAAAAATTAGTATGAATATTTAATAAGACGGATGTGCTATCTCCCGTCTTCAACTACAAATCCGCACACACACCACATATTACCTGAATGATGCTGATGGACCACTGGTGGTCCACAGACCACAGTTTGAGAACCCCTAGGATAACGACTTCTGTAAAAAATGAAAATTGAACATTCACAGAAGGGCTTTCTGGCATGTCCCTAAGGGCCCGAGGCATTTACGAGCCCCCTGAACCCACCAACCAGCCTCACCACCATGCTCCTGAGCCTGCAGCTGATTGGCTGGATGAGATGCAGTGGGGGCAGCCAAGCAGACACCCCTTATGCCCTTGATCTCCTAGTATCATGTAACTAGGATTCCCAGGTGTCCGGATTTTGCATGGAGACTCTGGTTTTTGGGGGTGCTCTCCAGGTCTCCGGGTGACTCACCTTAATCTCTGGATTCTTAGCTTTCATTTAAAAATAAAAATTAAGTTTCTAGGTGGTCTGGTTCAAAAGGTATAAACCAAAATGTCAGGCCCCCCCCTGCAATTTTCGTTACTACTGGCTGCTCTAATCTCTGCCCTTTCAGGTTGTTAGCCAATCAGTAAAGTTAGGGTTGTGACTGACAATTTTGTTGATCCCAGGCAATAGCTAAACTCACAGTTTCCTTTTCCTGCTTATCTCACATCAGGAATTCAATAAATATATACCTTTCAGCAGCGTAAAGAGTACTTTCTCTGTACAGGATTGGGACTTGTTTCTGAGTAAACATGCATAGGATTGCAGCCCCGGGGTCAGGTTGTGCCACATGGGGATTTCTGTGACCTTGGCTGACTGGCTGGCAGGATTTTTTTAGTTTTGGTTAGGAACCCCGACTGGTGGTGGGATGCTGAGTTTTCTGTCTTACTCATAGGAATCTTGTTGTGGTTGGTATGGTATTACATACAGAACCCCTGACAGATAGTTGTACAGCCTCTGCTTAAACCCCTCCAGCAAAGGAGAGTCCACCACCCACCCTGCCCAGGTAGTCTATTCTGCCGTCAGGCTACTCTCACTGTTCAGAACTTTCTCCTAATGTCAGTCAAAATCTGCTTCCCACCAATTTCTACCCATCTGTTCCAGCCCTGCTCTCCAGAGAGCAAGCCTGTTCCATCTTCTGTGTGACAGATATCTGAAGGCAGCTCTCTGTCTCCTCTTAATCTTTTTATGCTCCACTTTGGGGATTGAGATTTTCCAGTGGGATGCTTTTGGTGCCTCACCATGTCCCTGAGGTTCAAAATACCTTTAGTGTGGCAGGCTCTACCCTGTGGAACTCCTTGCCAACAGATGTCCATCCCTGCTTGCTTTTAGATGTCTTTTAGTGACCGTATTGTTACAGGCCTCTGAAACTTAACTAACCAGTGTATTTATTGACTTGCTATTGATGTTTTTATAGATGACATTATTGTAGTATTGTGGTTTTTTAATGTTGTCCATTGCCTTGTAACATTTCCTATGAAAGTGTATTATTATTATTATTATTATTATTATTATTATTATTACTATTATTATTATTATTTCTCCAGGCTAAAAATACACAGTGATAGACAGATAGATGTCCACAAATGTCCAAAAATTAAAAGAGGCCAAGAGGCAGGGTCCTGTGTTTCAGGCTGGTGTTGGATCCTAGATTCAGAAAGGCTGAAAGCCAGTCCCCCTGGTCATGTTTCAGAAACATCTGGCGAATACTAGGGATGGGCAAATCTGTCAAATTTTAGTTTCTCTGTTTCCCATTTTCCCAGTCCAAAGTTCATTTCTCCACATTTCTACATTAGTCTGTGATTTTTTTTAAAGTCCTCATGAAAATTAATATGCATTTCTCCTAACATCCACCTTTCTCTATACAATTTGCCTAATATACACATCTGTTTGCAATAATTTTTCCCTGATGTATTCACATTTGTACATTACTGCCACTAATACATGCATTTTTATGCTCACACTTTAGTATATGCATTTCTGTACACATCACATGACTGAGAAATGCATGGCAAAATTAAGGGAAGTGTGAATTTCAAAGGATGCTTGTGTTTCGGATCGCGAATTGCTTCGGGAAGTGCAAATTTGATAGGTTCGTCTTTAAATGCAAACTGCATCCAATTTCTCCGCCATACCTCAACTGGATACCCAGGAAACGCCTGGCATAAAATTCAGTTTTGCCAGCGACAACTCTGGGCCAGCAGGTAGTGGGGGCAGGTTAATTAGCGAGGCCAATTGGTGCTGAGGGCTGGAAAGCAGCAGAGCACAGAAACTTCGCAAGGCCTGGGGCCAGAGCGAGTGAGCGAGAAGCGATTATTTATAGTTGACAGGAGCGGAGAGAAGACACGAGAGGGAGGGAGAGAGGGAGGGATGCAATGATAGAGAGAGAATGACAGAGAGAGGAAACACTAGAGCGTGCGGAGGAGGAAACTGCCCCGCTTGCAGGTGCAGGGGGGAAGGAACAGCTGGGGTCCCCCTGGTCTAGGACAGGTGAGCCCCTTGGAGACATGTGGGTTGGAGGGTGGGAAGGGGCAGGGGGGTTTGGTTGCGGGGGATTGGGAGGGAGCAGTTGGTGTACAGGTTGTGAGAAGGAGAAATGTTTGGTTGTTACTAGGGTAGTCCTACGTTGCACAGCTGGCAAGAGCAGAGAACCCAGGAGTCCTGGGATGGGGGCTGCGTTAGGATAGCCCCCCTTCCTTTCCCCCCCACCACTGTTCCTCTTCTGCAGCTGAAGGCAGAATCCAAGATTTCCACATGACCCCTTCGCCAGCAAATCTGCCGAGATTTGGATGGCGTTAGCCAGAGTTAGGGATGCAGAACTGCTGATTCCCTCAGCTGCCCTGCTGAAGACTGAGAGACCTCTCCCATCCGCTGGAGGGACACTAATGCTCCAGGACACTCTTGCAGAATCCTGGACTGGATCTCTCTGTCTCTCTGTCTCTCTCTCTCTCTCTCTCACACACACACACACACGCACGCACACACACACACGTTACAAGAAAAAGGGAAATCGGCATAGACCCCAGTTCCCTCCCTTAGATGAGGACACAAATGAAGAGAAGCCGCTAAAACTCCACCGCCCTCTCAGACATAGGGATAAAAAAAACAAAGACAAGAACGCTGAGCTTTTGGCTGGCCTTTGCTCTAACTGCTAGGCACTGCTTCCCTTAGATTCCCACTCTTCCCCTTAATGTAATGCTGAAAAGCAGGAAGATTCTAGGTCTGCAACACTGGGTCAGTTAATTGGTTGGATGAATCTATTAGACATTGTGGCTGGACTGAAAGATGCCCTCCCTCCCCATTTATTTATTTTTTAAAAAATGCAGATGGCAAGCGCTGTCTTAGAAGATGCAGCTCTCCTTCCTGTGCGAGAGATATGTGGGGAAATTCCTCTTCTAAGAGGATGCCTGCTGTGTGACACGCGTGTGCATGAACTTAAAAGACAAGAACGTATCTGGGACATAGTTATTGCTTTAGAATGCCATCCCCCACTATATAAAGGTATGCATATTTCATTGATTAATCCAGGGATGAGAATCACAGACCTGGCCTCTGCATGTGACCCTCAAAGTTTTTCCACATGGCCCTTGGGACTCTCAATAGGCCACGCTTATTCCCAGGCTACACCCCGCCTTGCTGGCCCTGCTCTGTGCCCTCTCTCGAGTGCTTTTGCTCTGCTAGAATGTGTTCCTGAAGTGTAATGATGCCTCTTATTTGAACGGATGGAGAGATGCATGTATGTAGATGTATGTAGTAGAAAGTCTGACTTTTGCATGGCTGGAATGTAGCCTGTTGAGTAAGGGTAAGATTCACATTTATTGCTCCACCCACTTTTGCCAATGGCCCCGCCTGGCCACCATTGGCATGCAGCTTCTAGAAGGTGGTCCATGAGGTTGATCATCTCTTGGGCTGAAAAAGGTTTGGTCCCCCAGTTGAAAACTCATATGGGTAATCAGCTAACAGCACAATCCCTTTTTTGGGGGGATGGCGGAGGGCATGAGTGAAATGTCATCTGATCTGATGGTCTTCCCTCCTTTGTCAGTGGGCCCTGGCAAAGGATGTGAGAAGATGTAAGCGATTTCCAATTTGACATGGGACAAATAAGCAAACATCAGCAATTTCCACTTCTGTTCCCATTTTTGTCAGAATTCTCTGCCTCTAACAGCAGCTTCATCTGCAGGCAATGGCAGGAAATAACAAAGAAGCCCAGAGTTTGACTGATCGAGTTGCTGGAAAAAGCACAGAGGTAGCCCTGGCCGGTCAGTCAGCAACACACAGCGGATGTGCTTTGGGAAGCCACAGCTAATGTTAGCTTCCAAGCACATATGTAGATGGGGTCAAAAAATATTTGTGTCACATGCAATGGACTATGCTCAGGAGGAAAACAACCCAACAACTTCACATGTGCAGCCTCCCTATGAGTCACTGCTAGTCTCCACATATCTGGGCAGGCTTTTCAGATTGGAGAGCGTGACTCTGAGACAACCTTCCCCCCCTTCTCTCTTTTGCTTTAGAAATTAAGCATCATTTAGCCAGCGGGGTGCAAGTGATGAGACACAGTGGCTTTGAATCAGTGTGGACAGCAGCTTGATTGCCCTGAGGTTATGTCTCTGTACATAGTAGGACGTTATGCGCTCTCGCTGGTGGTGGTGATGCTGATGCTACTGACACAACTACAGCCTCTTTCAAAGGCAGGAGTGAGAGAAGGGTGCAAATGTATGTTGCTTGAGAATGAGGATGCTGGGAGATGGGGTGCTGCTTTTGTCTGGACACAAGCAGAGGGGGAGACGGTTGCAAACTAGAAAAAGTTGGGATTGACTGCGGGAGCGACAATTTTACTGAACCGTATTAGAGATAACCAGCTGGCATTTGAGGTTCTAGTGCTCACCATGGAGGCTGGGAGCTCTGCTCTTGAGCCAGGCCTTGCCTGCCTGGCAGCACCTTAGGGGGCCAAGAGCTTGCTGGTTCACAGGGCTTTTTATTTTCTGGCAAAGCCTGTCAATGAACTCCAGAGCAAACCTAGTCTAACCAGAGCTGGCTTCAGGTTTGAGGGGGCCCTCAACAAAGGGCTCTTCCAGACATCCCTTTAGGGTGCATTCACAAAGTTCTATGCTCATGATGGGATCGGGCGCAGTTATACACAACCCTTCTCTCAATACTGTTTGCACCTGCAAAGGTTTGGGATGGACATTCCTTTCCAATCAGTGCATACCTCGTAACTTCCTGCTGAAAACCTGTAACTTTTCATACCACAAATGTTCTCATTGTAGGGATTTCTTTTGTTCTACTTCTGTTGCATGAGAGTGCAAGAGTGCCCCTCCAGACAGCAATAACACAGTAACTTTAGGGAAGCATCGCAGAACTTATAAAGCGGAGTGATGTGTCGACGGTTCAGGATAAATCCACCATTAATGCACTATTATTACATCAATGACATGTTGCAGAATACACCCACAAAAAGCTACAAGGCCAAAAGAACCTACTTGTGGACCAATAGTGACCCCCTCCCCCAGTAAGCTCACCTGGTGGTGCCAAACATAGGGAACGCTCCGCTTAATACTGGGGAGGTGTATCTGAGCACTGGCATTGAAATTTCCTACAATTCTGCAAAGTGATGCTACATCAGGGGCATTTTGGGAAATTTTAATGGTGGCTACCAAGACCCAGCTACCCAGTGCTGATTGGAGGGGCATTGATGTCCTGGATGGGGAAAACAAAGGGGAATAGAGTTCCAAGACCTTTTTTTCAGGGCAGGAGCAATGGCATAATCTGCCTGGGGCCCAGAGTAATTGATGGGCTCTGTGCAAATGAGGCGATGATGAGGATTTCAAGTTTGTTTGGGACTGATTAACACAGGGGAACTCCAAGCACAGAGAAAGTTTTGCGCATTAAATGCAAAGGGGCAGTTAACCACACATGTCATTTGGTCCTGAATGTAAAATTGCAGGCATTTCTTCTCCATACACCCAAAAAAGAAGCATTGATTTTAAAGGGTGTGAGAAAAAGAAAGATCAGCTCAGAGGCAGAATGGCATTTTGGATTGGCATTGTCAGGAACTTGCCAAAGCCCACATCACAGCAGGGGGCCCATCACAGTGTCCCCTGTCCCTGCCCTTCATCCTCCTTGGTCTTTGTTACCTGTATCTTTTCTCTCTGAAAAGTGCAAACAGGGAAGGAGTAACAGCCTTTATTTGCCTTGTCCTCTCCTGGCAAGCAATGCCAATTGGATCCATAGGCATAGAACAACTGAACGGGCAGTGATGAAAATGGCAAAGGAGGCGAGCCCACTCAGTGTTAATCATCACGCAGTAATAAACAGGGGGGAAATGATAAGCCCTGCCCCATCTGTTGTTGTTGTTGTTGTTTAAGCCATTTCTATACCGCTTAATATATATAAAAATCTCTAAGCGGTGTACAGAAGATAAAACAGCAAATATAAAAATATACAATAACACCACAATACAAATGCATACAAAATACAAATTAACAAATAAATATTAAAACAATTGCCTTGCACTTATCCACTCAACATCTCTCAACCTCCTGGCTCTCATCCAGGACTCCACACATCCACCCTGGCTCTCACCCAGGGTCCAACACACAGAAATTGCCCCCTAAAGTCTCACAAGCTTCCCAGGGGACCCCAAAAATGGCAAACAGAAGGATGTGGGGGCAGCTGGAGGCCCGGGCCGCCCCTGCGCTGGAAGGTGCCGCTGACAAGGACATTGTTCTTGCCAAGGTAGCATAGGTAGAATCTGTTAACTCTTAGAAGTGGGCAAGTATTTGGGGGGGGCAAAGAGGGGAGGATGGTCAGTGGGATGATGGGGGCAGAGCACAAGAAGAGCCCTGCTGGATCAGACCAGTGGCCCAACTAGTCCAACATCCTGTTCTCACCGATGCCCACATGAAGCGCTCAAGCAAGACCTGCGTGCAACAGCGTTCTCCCCACTTGTGATTCTTAGCAACTGGGATTCAGAGGCATACAATCTGTGACAGTGGAGGTAGAATATCATGGCTAGTAGCCACTGACAACCATATCCTCCATGAATTTGTCTAATCCCAAGTTGATGGCCATTACTATCTCTTATGGCAGCAAATTCCACATGTTACCGTATTCTTCCAAGCTACACAGGAAATGGATTGGACTGTGAAAGACCAACCCAAATTGTGTTTACATTTTTACAAATTAGTAGGGCAGTGCAATATCTCAGAGAGGAGGTCAGGTCTCCTGCTCCCCTGGTGCATTCACTGTGCTGCCCAATTTCCCTACTTTTTAATGTTTGAGAAATATCTGTTGGCTATAGGTACATTCTTAAACCATAAGGTTTTTTGCCTATTAGTGAATCCTTTTTGAGGTGAGGTGACCAGGACTGACACAGTATTGCAAGTGCAGCATCCCAACTTTTTCATTTCGCATTGTAGTTGTCACTGTCTGCTTTCTCTTTCCATCGAAGGGTTTGCAATTCCTGGTTAGGGAACAGGTCCATTGGGGAATGCTATTTTAATCTCTTGCAGGAGCCCTTTCTCCCAGTTTCATCAGGCTACAGAGACTTTTGCCAGGAGCCTGTCTCTTGCATTTCAACATCTTCATGCTGAAGCAACAAAGTTAAAGGGGGCCCTGTTGTTTTTGGACGGCAGGGATCCTGGCCATTCAACAAACTTGAGAAAGGCAGAAATCCAACAAAATGAAGCTTTATCCCTTGTGGCAAGGGCCATCCCAAAATATTTTGCTGCCTGAGGCAAAGGACAAGGTGGTGGCCCCTTCCCTATTCCGTATGCAAATATTGACTGGACTGGTGGTAAAATCTTACTTTGGAAGGGCCATAGGTCGGTGGTCAAACTTCTGTTTTGCATGAAGAACATCCCAGATCCAACCCCCAGCATCTCCAGGTAGGCTGTAGGAGTTCCTTGTCAAAGTCCTGAAGACCCTCTGCTAGTCCGTGTGGACCAGAGGTAGGAAATCTTTTTCAGCACAAGGTCCAGGGGTGGTCAGTGGTCTCAGGGGGCCCTTTGCTGCACCTTTTCCAGCTCTACAACATCCAGTTAAGGCTGCAATCCTAACCCCACTTACCTGGGAAGAAGCTCCATTGAATTCAATAGGACTTATTTTTGATCAGACATGAGGCTGAATGCCACTACGTTATACTCAAAGGAAACCCATTGAAATGAATAGATCTATGTTAGGCAATCCATTAATTTCAATGGGACTACTCTAAGATAAACATTAGCTATAGCTAATAACTGTAAGGCAGCTGAGATGAGTGTTCGGCATGGGATGATATGTGTCAAGAGAGGGGACAACGAAAGGCTATCTAAATTTGGCCAAAGAAACAGGGCAAAGTTTGAATCCAAACTGTATTTCAAAGGTTTCTGAAATCCTGGGGATCTACTAAACACAGGCTACAACTTTATGCTTGCTCACACACACACTTCGATCTGAACATCCTGGCAGCTGTTCAGAAATCCAGAACACTTTCAACAAATCCGTCAACCAGACATGCTTTGTAAATAGGCCACAAAGTTACTAGCCTAGAGGGGGGAAAAAACCTGCTGGAGGCGTAGGACAGAGAGGTCTGCTTTTCTTCCTCTAGTAGCTGGCTGCATTTCTGTGCCAAGCATGGAGGAAGGTACTTCCATCCTCTGGCAGCCCACTTGGTTTCTGTTGGGGATCGGGCAAGAGTTGATTTTATTTGCATTTTAACGAGAAACAACCTAATTTGCACTTCCCAAACCAATATGCAAATCGAAACAAAGCTATCCTTCAAAATTTGCACTTCTTTGAATTTTGTGTTGTAGTTCCCCAACTGTACAATGTGAAGAAAAATGTTTTTGGTAAGGGAAAGTATGCATAACCGTGTATATATTTGTGAAAATTTGTGCATTATATTAGGTAATGTTGCTTGCAAAAATGTGTATATTAGTCAAAACTGACTACAAAAATGTACTTATTAGGAGAAATTCACATTACAATACTGATGAATTTTCATGAGGAATTTTAACATTCAGATTGCTGCATAAATATGCAGAACTGAATTTAAAACTGGCAAAATGAGAAACTGAGAGAAAGCAAAATGAACATATTTGTCTATGCCTAGTTTCTATGCAGGGCAAGAGTAGGGATGGAGTGTTCCATCCCTCCTCTGCCAGCCCACTTGGTTGACTGCATGGAATTCCTGGTCGCCTGTGGCTAGCAGGCTGGTGCTTAACACAAGGCTGCATTAGATGTTCTCATAACCTTTCATCAGGAGTTCATTCCGCTGGTCATCTTCCAATGTGATCCATGCCATCGTTTGACAGCAATGCCTTTCTGCATTCTATAGAGGAGAAACAGGCTAATTTTTATGCAAAAAGGATAAATGGGCATAAATCTGTCTTCAGAAATGGCAATATCTAAAAGCAAGTGGGGGGACATTGCAGCCGTTCTGTTGTTGTTGTTATGTGCCTTCAAGTCGATTACAACTTATGGCGACCCTATGAATAAGTGACCTCCAACAGCATCTGTCGTGAACCACCCTGTTCAGATCTTGTTAGTTCAGGTTTGTGGCCAGGGCTGGGGCCAGGCATGATGGGGCCCTTGGGCATCAGCCTGCCCTGGGCCCCAGCACACGCACATCTGCCTGTACATCTGTCCCACTTACCTCTACCTCCTTAGGGTGGGTGGGTAGCAGTAGCTTCCGTGATCCGCAGTGCAGATCGCGGGAGCGAGTTCCGAAGTACCCACCCACTGCCATGATGGCTGCTGGCAACATGCTCCACTTACCTCTCGAAGTAAAAGTTGATCGCCAGGGCAGTGCCAGGGCTTCTACATGTGCAAATCCCTGCCATCAATCAAGATGGTGACGCAGGCATCAGGCCCTTAGGGAAACCTCAGCTGCCATCTTGGTTGGCCGTTGTGGGTCTGCACAGCAGTGGGGGGATGCCTCAGAACTCCCTCTCATGATCCGCACCACAGATTGCAGAAGCTACCGCTACCCACCCACCCTAAGGAAGGGCCCCTTGGGACCCAGGGGCCCTCGGCCAGGGCCTGACCTGGCCACCCTCTGGCTCCCGCCCTGTCTGTGGCTTCCTTTATGGAATCAATCAATTCCTTGTTTGGCCTTCCTCTTTTTCTACTCCCTTCTGTTTTTCCCAGCATTATAGTCTTTTCTACTGAATCATGTCTTCTCATGATGTGTCCAAAGTATGATAACCTCAGTTTCATCATTTTAACTTCTAGTGATAGTTCTGGTTTAATTTGTTCTAACATGCAATTATTTGTCTTTCCATCTCACCTGTGAGGTTGGCTGTACATGACGGAGAAGGTTTTTCCATCCCCCCAGCCCTGAGCCTCTCTCAGGGCTGTGATCCCAGCACTACTTCACAATATGAGATTCTCCAGCAAAGATCTCCAGTTGGCATTTATCTTGGGTGAGTTCCTTGTTACTTGCAGATCTGATACTCACCCAAATCTACTTCTGAGGCAACAGGCCCCCTTACAGTGTTATAATGAAGATGTTCCACAGCTGCTGCCTCTCAGAGACAGTTGCACTTGAATCCTGGCTGTTCTTAGGACTACAGTGACACATAATCCACAGCTGAAATTTGTAAAAAAAAAAGCAGGAAAAGAAACTCTCACATCCAAAGGTTTCCCCCTCCCCTTGTGAACACGGATTATATTTATAACTCAAAATTGAATTTTAGTTGAGAAATTTGGTAGGGATCGGAACAGAAGCTCAGTTTGGTGCCCAGAACTAACTCAGTGATGGGCAACTTCAAACCCACTGCTCTCTCTTCTGTAGGACTTCAGTGCCCAGGACGCTGACACAAAAAAAGCTTAAGGGTGGTATTCAGTGCTAGTTCTATTCAGAGTAGACCTATTGAAGTTAATAGACATGACTAACTTAGGTTCATTCATTTTACGGTTTACTCTGAGTAGTTGAATATAAGCCTAAGATTCTATCATGGAAAGTTCTCTAACATATCAATCAGGAATCTGTATAGCTATTTAAATTTTTATTTTTATTTGCACTTCTAGCATGCCCTTCACCAAACAGTCCCAGGGAAGGTTGCAAAAAAAGACAATAACTTTATTGTCACCCTCAAACAAGAACAGAACAAACACAAGAAACATCTGATTCCATCCAGATGCAACTTAGGGCTTATCCAAACGGAGCGGGATAATCCACGGTTTCCATATTCGGTTTGTCATCCAATAGTCCTCACTTTGCCTTTTAGTTCACTCTTTCCCAATGAAAAAAAACGCTTTTTTGCACCCGCACACGCAGCGGTAAGACCCCTACATTCTTTTCGCTTTTTCCAAGTTCCGCCTCTAAAACCTCCCCCTATCAACCAATTGGTCAGCAAAAAAATGACGTATGCTCCTCTCCCCCTTTGCAACGAAGCACAATATGGCTGTAAAGGAGTTCTTGCCGGAAGGAAAGGCTGCTGGTCGGTTTCACACCTGCCTTCCCATGGAGAATGAAATTGACAAAGCTTTGGAGCAGGCTTGAAAGGGACCAGAAGCACTTTTCTTGTTTGCATTTGAGATATTACACTTAAACAAATGTATGCTTTTCTGCCTTTATTGATATTTAAGGAGATACACATGCTGGCAATTGCACTTATTTCTCCAAAAAAGCAAGAAACTGTGTCCCCCCCTCCTTCTCCCTTTCCTTCCCACTGAGAATGAAATTGACAAAGCTTTCCTGAGCAGGCTTGAAACCGACCAGAAGCCCTTTTCTTGTTTGCATTTGCGATATTACACTTAAACCAATGTATGCTTTTCTGATTTGAAGCAAAAACCCCAGCAAGTAGAATGAAATTGACAAAGGTTTCAGAGGCAGGCTGAAACTGACCACCACCACCCCTTTCTCGCTTGCTGTACATTGCAGATTTCACTCAGAGCGGCCGCCCAGTTTGCAGGCTGGCAAAAAATAAAATGCATCTGCGCAGTAGTTGCAGACCCCCCCCCAACACCCCACCATTGCGATGATTGGTTTAATTTTCCTGGGCTTATTCTCGCACATGCGCAAAAGTGCAGATATGTGATTGGCTGGAATGAGGAGAAGGGGCAAGGGGAAACGCCCAAGAACCGCCCATCAGCTGTAAAGTCCGCGGTATTTCATCCTAACTCCTGAAGGCACAGCGGATGATTCCCGATTTTCAACAGCAAATCACATTTTTGCCGGTATTGCAAGGAGCGGATTTAACCCATGAAAATGTGTAACAGCGCGAGATGTCATTTGGACGACCGAAAAATAATGAACACACATAGCGGGCGTGTCACACATTTTGCAGTCGTCTGGATGAGCCCTAAGTCCAGTACCATCTAGTGACCAAACTGTATAATGAGCAACTATTCACAGAGGATGGCTCTGTGTGTATTTATATATTTATTTATTCCACCTTTTTTCCTGAGGAGCTCATGGTGGTGTACAAGCATAGTTGTCCCTCTCCTGCTTTTATCGTCACAACAACCCTGTGAGGTAGGTTAGGCTAAGAGACAGTCCAAGGTCATCCAGTGAGCTTCATGGCCAAGTGGGGATTTGGACCTTGGTGTCCCAAGTCCTAGTCCTAAACTCTACCCATTATACCACACCGACTCAGTTAAGGGAATATAAAACTGCAGTCAGTCTGTATTGCAGACATAACCTTCAAAACTGTGTGCCCTGTGACTTAATTTTTTCTCCATCTGTTAGATTGGGTGCCATAACCTTCCTCTTTCAACAAGCCTTTTAAGTTGAGACCTTATCCCAGTCTACATCTGTGTTGGAAATGCTTTTTAATATGTTTGTAAAGCTTTTTTTAAAAATGTTTTTAACTTTTTTTTTTTAAGATGTTTGGAAAGTTTTTTAAAAAAATGTTTTTAAAGTTGTTTTGTTTTAAAGTATTTTAAAGTCTGGTTTTATGATGTTTTAAAGTGTTTTTAGTACTTTTGTTTGCCACCCTGGGTTCCTGCTGGGAAGAAGGGTGGGATATAGATCAAATACTAAATAAATAAACTGTGGTTGCCACTTCTTTATATATTTAGAATATTTGTTTGTTTATGTTGAACATTTGTTGGCCCCCCAATCAATAAAGCCGCTAGCGTGGTTCACACATCTTTACCTTTAACAATACTTCTACAGTGGAAAAGATGGTCTGTGCTGCTTTTATTGCCCAGTTCTTTCCAGGGTCCTGTCTCAGGTCCCCTTCCCCATGTTTTATGAAGATGCTTGCTTTGCATGCAGAAGGACCAGAGCTTGGAAAAATTACTTTTTTGAACTACAACTCCCATCAACCCAATCCAGTGGCCATGCTGGCTGGGGCTGATGGGAGTTGTAGTTTAAAAAAGTAACTTTTCCAAGCTCTGAGAAGGACCCAAGTTCAATCCCTGGCACCTCCTGGTTAAGTGTGTAGCGAAAAGCTGTGCCTGAAACCCTGGAGAGCCACTGCCAGTCAGTGTTGACATTACTGAGCTAAATGTACCAGGGATGTTCTTATAGCTATGTAGTCCAACGGCAAAGGACATGCTTTATACAGAGGAGATCCCAGGTTACTTCTTTAAAGAGCTTGGAAAAGTTACTTTTTTGAACTACAACTCCCATCAGCTCCAGCCAGCATGGCACTGGCTGGGGCTGATGGGAGTTGTAGTTCAAAAAAGTAACTTTTCCAAGCTCTGCAGTTCTTTTTAGGAAGAGCTGTAACTCAATGGCAGGGCACTTGCTTTGCATGCAGAAGAATTCAGGTTCAATTCCTGGCAGGTAAAGATGGGGAGAAAAGCTGTGCCTGAAACCCCAGAGAGCCGCTGCCAATCTTGTTGACAGTGCTGAGCTAGATGCCCCAATGGTCTGACATGGTATAAAGCAGCTTCCTAAATACCTGTAAGTGGGAAAGAGAAACTTCAAGGTCTGAAGAAGCACTTTTAGAGCAATATGTCCAGTTTCCAGGAGGGGGGGGGGAGCCTGGCAATCCAACCTATATCCCAAAACCTTAGCTCAACTTTAAGATTCTCTCTCTTGCTCCCCCCCCCCCATCCCTTTCTCCAGTTCTGTTCTACAGCCCTGTTTCTGTGGCCTGGAGCTCCGTGCTGCCCAGCTCAATCCGAGCCCTGAAGGGCTCCTGCGTGGTCATTCCATGCTCGTTCACTTTCCCGGGTTCCCGGGCTTCCTGGGGTGGCAAATTCAGCATGGCTTGGTACCAGTACCAATCGCGAGGCTACCCTGAGATCTACAACAGCAAAAGCCTAGGCAGTGTCCTGCCAGTGTACAAAGGACGGACGGAGATGCTGGGGGACCTGGAGATGGGCAACTGCACTCTTAGCATCAATCCCGTGCGCAGTGGGGACGCTATGAGCTACTATGTCTGGATCAACCCCGATTCAGTCAAGCACCGTTTCTATGACGTCACAGTCCGGGTGGACATAGCAGGTGAGGCGGATGCTTTCAGTTAGGACAGAGGTAGGGAACCTCATATCCAGACCTATCTTTATTTTATATAATATATTTTTCTTGTTTTCTAAAATTGGACAGAAAAAAATTCATGGATGGTAAGCATACAATGCAGTTTAAAAGAGGGGAGAAATTGATGATGATATATAAAACGGGGAAAGGTTTAACAGTGCCAGCAACACCAATTACAGTTATACATTACCAATGCTTACATAACTCTATAAAAATGCATTAAGAACTTCAATTAGTGACTAGTTTGACCAGGCCAGAAACGTAACTGAGAGGGTGGCGGTTTCAGGGTGCAAACATCCTTACTAAGGAAAGTTAGGAATGGCCGCCACATTTCATCAAATTTGTCAACTTTAATTATTCTTCGACTAAGTTTACTTTGTTGAGTAAGCCTCTGTAATAGAGCCAGCTCCCAAACCTTATGCCGCCACCCATCCATAGTAAATGAAGAGTTATGTTTCCAGTGGTGAGCAATTTCAATTTTTGCTTCAAGTGGCCCTCGGAAGGATGTCCAGAAGGGAATGCGGCCCTTGTCCCTGATTTATAGCCTTTTGCTTGCAGACACTCCGAGCCAACTGGAGCTGAGTGACCCAGGATTACTGACAGAAGGGAATCGCACCCTGATTACATGTTCAGTCATGCACACCTGTCCCTTGGCTCCACCTACCCTCACCTGGAACCTTGTAGGAGGCAAGACTGTCACAGTCCAGAAACGTCTAGCTGGGGGTGCCTGGCGGACAGAATCAGAGTTTAACTATATCCCTTCTCACAAGGATCACAGCAAATACCTGCAGTGCACAGCCACCTTTCCAAACCAGCAACAGTGTCGCAATGGGATCTACCTGCAAGTTAAATGTGAGTGTCTGAACACAATACTCGGGGGGGGGGGAGGTTGGAGACTTCAGCAGAAGGCACCTTTTCTTCATAGCTACGGCTATAGATGCACCCATTTTAAATTGTAAAGACGTTTTCCTCTAACTAATATGAGGACTGGTTACTTGTTTGTTTTTAAAAATAAAACTGGATGTTTCCTCCATTGTATTTAAAGTGTACGAATAAATATATGTGAAGAAGGGATGTTCCAGAAGGCATAGTTAATCACAGTTAAAATGTGTGGCTTCGTCCCTGGGGGAAATGTTGGCACTGGGTTGTGATAGTGAAGCCACGATTAAGGTGCTGATAGTAACTCCTCCTTCAGCATCCTGTGGGTATATTCATTCAAATACATCTGGTAAGATTTTCTGATTAGTTCTAAACATCTTTACTCCTTTCCCCATACCCTAGAAGAAAGTCTTGTAAAGTGTGGTGGTGATTTGAATGATCAATTTCTGAACCTGCTTGGAGCATGGAAACATATATCACAATTGGCCGTTATGCCTCTTTGTATATAGGGTTGCCACCCTCTTTTTCTTTTTTCCTTGTTTTTTCTAGCAGGGCCTTGAGCAGCTGAGTCCAAAACCAAAATTCAACAGATGAAGACCCCATCATTGCAGGCTGCACCTGCTGAATTTCTGCCTGTTCATTAACCATTAAAGATGCAGGGTCACAGTCACATCCACACCATCCATTTAAAGCACATGGCTTCCCCCAAAGAATCCTGGGAATTGTAGTTTACCCTTCACAGAGCTACAATTCCCAGCACATTTTACAAAATACAGTTCCCAGGATTCTTTGGGGGAAGTCATGTGCTTTAAATGGATAATGTGGATGTGCCCATTTATTTATTGTATTGTCACAGGTTGTAAATATATGAGGTTGTTGCCTCGTTGGGGGACAGCTGACCCTGCATTTTAAATTAGTAACAAACAGGCAGAAATTCAACAGGTACAGTTTGAGGAATTGATAGGTGAGGAATAGAATCAGGACTGCAGGTAGAATCCAGAAGAGCTTCCACAGGCCTCCACCCTAATCTAATTGTCTATTCCAGATTCTCCCAAAAATACGGTCGTCTCTGTAGTAGGGAATCCAAACCCAAAAGAAGGAGACAACGTCACCCTGCGATGTAGCAGCCAGAGTAACCCGCCTGCTGTCAATTACCTCTGGTTCTTTGGACATCAGAAGGCACCACTGCAGGCAGCAGGTACTGGGTCAGAGGTGACCCTGGTGGATGTACGGAGGGGCTCGGGTCCGTACCACTGCGTTGCAGAGAATGATGTTGGAATGGGAGAGGATTCGCCACCCACCTACCTCAATGTGGAGTGTAAGAACACTTCCCCCCCCCTTTTACTATTGCTATATTTAGTTATGGCCTGCTTAGGCCTCAGAAAACTGTCACACTGAGAGCAGGTTTACTGAGTCAAGATGCCACCCTTTTATTCATCCATGGCTCCCAAGCCTTTATGAAACTTAACAAATCAAACCTGCTCTCACTGCATCTCCAGGCCCTGGAAAGTTTCACCTGCTCCATTTCTGTCCATCAGGCACGGCCCGGTAATGCACGTTATGGCACTAATGGCATTTACAGCTCAGAATAGGGATGCCAGCTTTTTAAAGGGCTCCAGTTCCTGTGCCTTTCATAGCAACTTACTCCTCAGGTTTGGGCTGGTTATAATACAGTGTTCTGTGGTATGAAAAGCCTCTCGTGTATCGTCTCCAATGCGGGGTGCATAGGGCCCTTTCTTTAGAGGTCTTCAGGCGGGCCATAAAGACTTATTTATTTCAGCTTCCATTTCTTAAATAAGTCTTGTGATCTTGTTGATTTTTACTCGTATTTAAATGGTCTAATGAAGACTTTCTGAATGGTGTTCTGCTGTTTTCCTGGCTTAGTTAGTTTTAAATGATATGCTGCTTGATTGCGTATATTGTTTTTACGATAATTATTGTAACTGATTTGTGGTTGTATTTAACTGTTATGAAACTGCTTTGTGAGGTCATTTGTTCTAAAAAGTGGCTTATAAATATTTTAAATAATAATAATGATAATAAAGGCATTATAGCATTTTCTTTTTCTTTTTGCTAGTCAGTGGGCAACCCTAGTTCAGCACTGCCATTGGACTGTGGAATTCCCTCCCCTTAAATATTAGACAGGCGCCATCTCTGTAATATTTTCGCCGGCTATTGAAAACTTTCCTCTTTCAACAAGCCTTTTAAGTTGAGACCTTATCCCAGTCTGCGTCTGTGTCAGAATTGATTTTTAATAAGTTCTTAAACCTTTTTTAAAAAACGTTTTTATTCTTAGATGTTTTGAAAGCTTTTTTTTGAAGATGTTTTGTTTTAATGTGTTTTAAAGTTTGTTTTTATGATGTTTTAATGTTTGGTGCTTTGTTTGCTGCCCTTGGCTCCTGCTGGGAGGAAGGGCGGGATATAAATCTAATAATAATAATAATAATAATAATAATAATAATAATAATAATTGGACGTACAGGGCATAAACTGGGCTCATTTCTTTTCTTGACTGCTCTCCTTTTTCACTTGATTTCTGCTTCCTGATAGCAGAAGGAAAGGGGTGTGTTACTTCTGCAGCAGTGGCAGAGATGACCCTGAAAAGTCCCTTTCCCCAGTAAAGAACTTGCAGCTCTTGTGACATAGGACTGTGTTGGGAAAGTCATGTGCA
The DNA here is from genome assembly GCF_030035675.1 of Rhineura floridana. Lineage (NCBI taxonomy): Eukaryota > Metazoa > Chordata > Lepidosauria > Squamata > Rhineuridae > Rhineura > Rhineura floridana. The sequence continues at coordinate 27,775,338 of NC_084494.1, read as the reverse complement.
AAGTCAGAGCCTTGTACAGATTTATCTTTTTTGCCTCGGGCCTGAGTTTCCTGATCCTGACCCCTAAGACTAGAGTTGCAAGACTGCATCAGGGTTTATTCTAACGTGCAGCTCAACACATTTTGTGCAATTTCTGGGGGTGGGGAGTGCATTGTGAAATAAGACTTTTTGTGCAGTTGAGCATACGGGATTTAGTAAGGAGCTAGGTAGTTTCTAAAAAAGAAACGGATGAGAAAAGATAAGAAGAAATAGAAGATGAAGATAAATACTGTTATGAGCATGGGGGGGAGCTGGAATGGATGATTTCTGTGGGTCACCTTTCCAGCCTCTGATTTGGAATCCTATGCCTGGGAGGCTGGCTCTGCTAGCCAGATGAATCTCGTTTGTTAATCAAATAGAGTGGCTAGGTAGTTAATGGTCCTATTTAGTTGCCCCAGCAACTGGTGAAAGGGGCTAGGAAGATCCTTTTTGTCATTTTAAACTCTACTGGAGGAGAGTCTCCCCCCCCCCACTCCTGGGCGGGGAGAAGTGTGTTTGGAGTTGGCAGTGTGTGTTCTAGGGAACTAGGGCTGCAGGCGATAGGATGCCCCTGCACCTAGATGGAAAAGCTGGATATTAGACTGCTGATGCCTTGAACCCCTCCATCCTAAGCTCAGGTTGGAATGTGTGTACATAAATAAACCATATTTCATAAAGACACCGCAGTCTCCACTGGCCTTCTTCCCAAAGGAAACCAAACCCTGGATGGGCGCAGGGACCCCCTGAAATCTCACCGCTCGGAGATTGGGGGAGGCGCGCAACACTACTTTCAAATCTTCATAACCTTATACTATTAGCCAGTGCTTTTTTGGTTAAAAAAATGAGGTGCTGGTACTCATATCTTGATAAAAGTACTGTGGGTGCCAGCACAAAATGGCTGGTATGGGCAGCAAAAAAAGAGGTACTGGTAATCTGTACTGGTGAGGACTGTCACCCCCCCCCCCAAAAAAAGCCCTGCTAATAGTATATTATGGGACTAATTACTTGACTAGTTTGGAGGTGGGCAGTGAGCTGGCTGCTTGGCAGCGGGAAAGAAAAGCTTAGAATTTATTTATTTATTTATTTAATTTAATTTATAAACCGCCCTTAGCCAAAGGCTCCCTGGGCGGTGTACAACATAAAATAATACAATAAATCAGCAATCACAAAATATGAAATACAAATACATAACAACAATAAAATAAATTAGAATAACCAGAACATTAAAACGTATTTAAAATACATTAAAATGCCTGGGAGAATAGGAAGGTTTTAACCTGGCGCCGAAAAGATATCAACGTAGGCTCCAGGCGTACCTCCTCAGGGAGAATATTCCACAATTCAGGGGCCACCACCGAAAAGGCCCTGGATCTTGTCACCACCCTCCGAGCTTGTCGATGGGTTGGTACTCGGAGGAGGGCCTTAGGTGACGAACGAAGTGCACGGGTAGGTTCATTGCGGGAGAGGCGTTCCGTCAGGTATTGCGGGCCCACACCGTGTAAGGCTTTATAGGTCAATACCAGCACCTTGAATCTGGCCCGGAAACAGATCGGCAACCAGTGCAAACGGGCCAGAACAGGTGTAATATGTGTGGACCGATTGGTCCTCGGCAACAGTCTGGCTGCTGCATTTTGCACTAGTTGCAGCTTCCGAACCGTCTTCAAGGGCAGCCCCACGTAGAGTGCATTACAGTAGTCCAATCTAGAGGTCACCAGAGCATGAACAACTGAAGCGAGGTCGTCACCGTCCAGATAGGGGCGTAGTTGGGCTACCAGCCGAAGGTGGTAGAACGCATTCTGAGCCACCGAGGCTACCTGAGCCTCAAGTGACAAGGAAGGATCGAAAAGAACCCCCAAACTACGAACCTGTTCCTTCAGGGGGAGTGTAACCCCATCCAGAACAGGATGAACATCCACCATCTGTGCGGAAAAGGCACTCACTAACAGTGTCTCAGTCTTGTCTGGATTGAGTTTCAGTTTATTAGCTCCCATCCAGTCCATTATCGCGGCCAGGCAACGGTTCAGCACATCAACAGCCTCACCTGAAGAAGATGAGAAGGAGAAATAGAGCTGCGTGTCATCAGCGTACTGATGACAACGCACTCCAAAACTCCGGATGACCGCACCCAGAGGCTTCATGTAGATGTTAAAAAGCATGGGGGACAGTACTGATCCCTGAGGGACTCCACAATGGAGAGTCCAGGGTATCGAGCAATGCTCCCCAAGCACTACCTTCTGGAGACGATCTGTCAAGTAGGAGCGGAATAAGCCCTGGGCTGCATTAAGTGCACATTTAAGCATTTGAAAGTGTCTGGGGGGCACTGGAGGAAACAACTTGGATCGTAGCAAAAATACATTGCCAAATTTGATTGCTGTTGTTTGTAAACATCTAATTGCCCTCCTTGCAGATAAGCCAGTGATCCTGCCCCAAAGGAACTGCACCATGTCAAGGACTGGAGAGACGGTCACATGTTACTGCATGGCTGAGGGAAACCCTCTCCCTGACATTGAGTGGCGTTTACCAAACCGTACTGTTCCCGGGGATTTCAACAGTTCCGAGTTGCAGGCAGCCTTGGCTTCTTGGGGTCAGGCCATCGTTGGGGTACTGAGCGGCCCTGCTTCCAGCCTGGCCAATGTCTCCTGCGCAGCTACCAACCACCACGGGCCCAGCCAAAGCACCGTGCCCACCATCCAGGCAGGTAAGGCTGAACGCAAGAAGGAGGTAACTCTGAACATAGGAAGTTGCCTTATACCCAGTCAGCCCATTGATCCATCCAGCTGAATATTATCAACATTGGTAGCAGCTCTCCAGAGCTTCAGACAGGAGTGTCTCCCAGCCCCATCTGGAGATGCTGAGGATTGGACCTGGGACTTTCTGCATGGAAAGCAGATTCGCAAACCTGTCCATTTTGGTTTCTCTCAGTTTCTCATCTTTCCAATCTTAAGTTCAGTTCTCTGCATTTCTACATCAGCGTGCAAATTCTTTTTTTTTTGTAAGTTCTCATGAAAATTTGTTAGCAGTTTAGTGTGAATTCCTCCTAATATTTATTTATTTATTAAACTTGTATACCGCCCCATAGCCGAAGCTCTCTGGGTGGTTTACAACAACTAAAAACAAATACAATTTAAAATACATCTTTTTAAAAAACAATTTAAAACACAATCTAAAAATTTAAAACAATATATAACACATTTTTGTATGTAAATTTGCCTAAAATACACAATTTTGCAAGAAATTTTCTTTAATGCATTTTTTGTGTTATTTTCACTTAATATGGTATGGCCTGCCTTCAAGTCGATCCCGACTTATGGCGACCCTATGAACAGGGTTTTCATGGTAAGCAGTATTCAGAGGGGGTTTACCATTGCCTTCCTCTGAGGCTGAGAGGCAGTGACCGGCCCAAGGTCACCCGGTGAGCTTCATGGCTATGTGAGGATTCGAACCCTGGTCTCCCAGATCGTAGTCCAACACCTTAACCACTACACCACACTTATATATCCATTTTTATAACACTTTACCTTAATATATGCAGTTTTGTACACATTATTTGGTTGAAGAAATGCGCTGAAGAATTTGGAGATTTAAAGGATTAATGCATCTTGTTTCCGGGAATGCAAATTATGTGTGAACTGGCTTGAAATGGTGTTGGAGACTCTTTGTTGACTCTTGTCTGCTGCTTTATCTCTTTTTTGGGGTTTTAATAACTTTGATTGCCCAAGTGGGCAAAGTGTCCTCTCATAGGCTCCTTCCCCTGTCAGTGTGCCCTGGCAGCCTTACGTGGCTGCAATGGCAGTGCATTGAGCAGTTAAGTCTAGACACCCGTTTAATTTCCCGCAATGCGTCAAGCGACATTAAGTGAGGGCAATTGTGGGAAATTAAAAGGATGGCTAGATCCAGCCATCTGACACTGCTTGGAGTACTGGGTCAGAAAATGGTGGGGGACCCAGGGCAGGCATCAGCAGTGGACCTTGCCAGGACTTAGGGGGCCCTGGGAGCTGCCCAAGGATTCAAGGGGCTGATGCCGGCTCTTCTGGCAGACTTAAAACCCAGCAAGTGAAACAAGTGGGGATGGAGTCATGGAGAAGCTTTACAACCTAATTTCTGCTTGTCAGCTACCTGTTAAAAGGATGTTGTGTCCAGTCTGTATGTCTCCAATCTGCCTCTTTACAAATGACAGCTTCTAGGTTTCACTGTTTCTTTTTTGCAGCAGACATCTCCCTCCTGCTCATGGCATCTGGGGGTGCCGTTGGGGGCCTTCTCTTCTTCGTCCTGATGGGAACTGTGGTCTACAAGGTAGCAAAGAGCAGGTGAGGAAGCCAATGGAGCAACTGAATCTATCCAATGCCAGCAAGTAGATGCTAGTTTTCATTTATATAGCAAAAAAACCCAGCTTCTATTGTCCTTTGTCCCCTCTCCCTCCCCCCTCTATCCTAGAGATGGTCTCCTTTTTTATGGAGGGTTGCCAAATTTTTTACTGGCTGCCACTCCGCCTTTACAAGAAGCATGATCTGCAGACGTTAGCAGTTGATCATGTTTATCTCCATGCCTGGGGAAAGTTTCACCAGCTGATTTCTGCACATCGAGCCACTGTTAATTGTGCTGGGTCCCCCCCCCCCAAAGTAAGTTGGCAACCTTATCTCTACACCCCATCTCAAGGATGTACTTTTAGGAACACTTCTTTCTTTCTTTTCTGCTGCTAGGAAGAAGGGGCAGAGGCAAGAGGACAATGAGGAGCAGGAGGACCCTACACTTTCTGTCACCGATGAAAATAGAGAGCAGAAGACATCTCTGAAAGTAGAGAAGCCATCCCGGTTCCAGAAGGAGGAACCATTCAACATGTACACCAAGTCCAAGGCAGGAAGGAGCCTAGCTGCTGGCAATGTGAGGGCAGCCTCAGGGCAATACAAAACTCCACAGCTTCTCTAAAAGCAGTTGTCTTTCACTTTCATCAGGATTCTTGCAACCTTTAATTCCTTAATCAGTTGGGCTGTTTAAAGCACACGACTTCCTCCAAAGTATCCCAGGGGCTTAGGTTTACCCTTCTCAGAGCTGCAATTCCCTGCTCTCTTAACAAACTATAGTTCCCAGGATTCTTTGGGGTTGGTGGGTGGGAAATGTGCTGTAAATGTATGGTGTACACACTCAGACAACGGAGACCTGCAACAAGATGTGGCACGGTAGTGCTTCTGTAGAGGGTCCCAGCCATGCCCTTTCCCAGGGAACGCCATTCCATTCCCCCTTTCCAGCTGGTTTTCTATCGTCTCAGTCCCCACCACAACAGACATGCCTCATTGAGCTAATTTGAGAGTTTTTAGATTCCCCCCCAATACTTTTCTGTGCTTCTGCAAATGCTGGTGTTCCCCCAACCCTGCAGGCCTGCCAATACCTCTTGGGTACAGATGGTGCCATTTGGCTACATTTGGATCAGTACTTGGAGAGTGAGGTGCTATTAGTATATATAAGGTTCTCCATAGGAAAGTGCCTTACATGGAGTCAGATCTTTGGTCCGTCTGTCTCAGTATTGTCTCCTTCACAAACTGGCAGCAACTCTCCTGGGTTTCAGGTAGGGATCTTTTCCAGCCCTTCCTAAAGGTTCTGGGGATTGAACCTAAGATCTTCTGCAGGCAAAGCGGGTGCTCTAACCACTGAGCCACAGCCCATTCCCTAAAGGGATGAAACTCTTTTTAATCGACTGGGTTTCTTCAGGAGGAAGGGGGGATATAAACTGACTAAATAATAATAATAGTGCTCTTTTTTTTTGTAAAAAAAAAAAAGAAGAGGTGCTGGTACTCATATTTTGATAAAAGTGCCCTAGGTGCAGTACAAAATAGGTGCCTTGAGCAGAGAGAGAGAAAAAAGAGGTACTGGTATTCTGTACCCATGAGTACCATCACAAGAAAGAGCACTGATAATAACAATAATAATAATAATAATAATAAAAAGGCACCTCCAATTAATTAGGCAACACATTTTAAGATGTGTTAACCATGCCCTCCTCTAAAGGAGTCCTACAAATGAAAGGTTGCTCATCTCTAGCTTGTTGTTTTTGTTGTTATGTGCCTTCAAGTCGATTACGACTTATGGTGACCCTATGAATCAGCGACCTCCAAGAGCATCTGTCATGAACCACCCCGTTCAGATCCTGCAAGTTCAGGTCTGAATCAATCCATCTCTTGTTTGGCCTTCCGCTTTTTCTACTCCCTGCTGTTTTTCCCAGCATTATTGTCTTTTCTAGTGAATCAGGACTTCTCATGATGTGTCCAAAGTATGATAACCTCAGTTTTAGAGCCACCTAACTCAGGCTGTGTGCAAACCATATATTTAAAACACATGACTTGCCCCAGAGAATCCTGGGAAGTGTTTGTTAAGGGTCGTGGGAACTGTAGCTCTGTGAGGGGATAACTACAGTTACCTTCTCACAAGTCTTTAGGGGAAGTCATGCGTTTTAAATGTGCTTTCAGTGTATGTGTGTGTGTAGTTTTAGTTTCTTGAACTAAAACCTTTCTTTTTTTCTTTCTTTTTTAAGGATCTAAGCGCTGAGGCCTACGAATCCATGGGGATAGTTGAGGATTATGAAAATGTACCAGCAGGTGGGCCAACTGGACTTTATGGGAACCTGGGCAACTGGCACTCTACTTCCGGCACTGACCAAATCTACTCCAATGTCTGATGTGAGAAAGGAGAGAACTTGTCCAAATTATTTTCTTTTATTTTCTATTTAACAAGTGCTTGTATAACTAGAAGTAATGCTAGCTAGACCAAAGGGGATGATTGGGCAGGAGACCTGCGGAGAGCATGGAGCCAAAGTGCGACACCTAAATAAATCTTCTGGGGCTCCCTGCTTGCAACAGTTACCTCCCACATTCCCTGGGGAGTATTGTTAGTATAAGTCTTTGGAACTCCTTGCTGCAGGGAAACATTATTATACAGGGGAGTGGCTGTATACTATAGCCAGCATGGATTTTTTGCATTCCACAATGTTAAATTGAAAATACCCCCCATGCCATTCTGATGCTTCCCATAAGCTCATTTCAAAACAAAACCTTACAAAATGTACAGTTCTGACCTCAGAAACGCTTGCTTAACAACCTTCTAAATATTCATGGTGATACACAAAACAGGGGGAATAGAGAGTTCAAAGTGTAAAAGGAGAGAGAGAGAAACCACACCCCTTCTGGACTTTTTTGTTACCAAATTCTTCCAAGCGACACAGGAAGTGGATTGGACTGTGAAAGACCAACTGAAATTGTGTTTGCATTTTGACAAATTTGTAGGGCAATACAGTATCTCAGAGAGGAGGTCAGGTCTCCTGCTCCCCTGGTGCATTCACTATAGCTGCCCAATTTCCCTGCTTTTTAAAGCTTGATAGAAATATCTGTGGGCTATAGGTATGTTCTTAAACTGCAAGGTTTTTTGCCTATTAGTGAATTAATGCTAACTCCCAGGACTTCCTGCTCTTTCTGTGTCTGGGGATATGCTATGGGTGTGGAACCCCAGTTTCCAGTACATGGGGGGAATATTTATGACTTTACTTCATAGGGCTCCTTTCTGTGGAGAAGTATTATTAATCCTCATCCCTGGGATATCTTGCTGCAAGAGGGATAGCTAATGGCACCAAGCCCCCCAAGACAGCCTGCCAAAGGGTGTGGAGGCAGATCTGTAGCTGGGGGCACTAGCCGGGAGTCCACCCACCCCCCAATTTTCTCCCCACACAATTTTTTCACAAAAAATAAATCATTAAATTTATTACAGACAAAATCTCCCCCTACTTTTTTGGGTGCCCCCCTTGACATTTTAGGCTGGCTGCAACCATGCCTGGAGTTGTGCTGTTCTCATCCTGTCTTTCCTAAGGCTGCAAGGTCTTTCCTGCTGTGCTGAGCCCATTGGGTCTGCGGATTTTACAGTCAAGACTTTCAAAGTATATGTCTCTATTTTTGTAGTTTCAGCATGTCCCTGTCGCTTTTATTACTGTGATTAATTTGGAAATGGGGTGGCAGGGAGGATGCCATAGAGATCTCTCTGCAGGGGACTGCGTCAACACTGAAGACTTTTTCAAGGACGCAGTATATAGGGCTGTCACGGTTTCTTTCCCAGTCGGGGCTCCTGCTTTTCTTTGGTCACTGTGAAGGTGCAGCTTTTCTTTGGTCACTGTGAAGCAGGGGTGTGAGACCTTTGGCCCGTGGGCCAAATGTGGACCTCCAGGCCTCTCTATACTCAGCCATCAGGATTCTCCCCAGACCACCCCATCACCGCTCCTACTCTGTGCCCTCCTCAAGCACTTTTGCCTGTCTAGAAAGTGTCCTTGAACTGTAGTAACGCCTCTTGCTTGCCCGGATGGAAGATGAAGAGGGGTGTGTATATGTGTATAAAGCTCTGGCATCTGTGTGGCTGGAACGCACACAAAGGTCAAATTCACATCTGTTGCTTTGCCAGATGATGCTTCTGGTCCCACCCACTGCTGGCATGTGGAACACAAAAGGTGGTGGATGAAGGACTGCAGGCCTTGGGTTCAAAAAGGTTAAGAACATAACAAGAGTCTGCTGGATCAGGCCAATGGCCCACCTGGTCTAGCATCCTGTTGTCCCAGTGGCCAGAAGATGTTGAATTGTGTGCGTTGTTGCGTGAAACAGCATACGTTACGTTGGAGTTAAGTTGAGCAAGAAGCTTCACAGATGCATTAGATCAGGTTAAGAGTCTTTTATTAAGACATTATGGCTTAAGGCTTTAAGATCCCCCCCTAGGAGAGAAGTTCTCAGTTCAAAGACATTACACAGAAGACTCAGCTCAACACAGATAACTGCTAGAACTCTCCCAGTCTATCTTGATGTTGCCATGACAACGGCCTTGACTCTCCGTTCCCAGACTGGGCAAAGACATAACTTCTCTTAGCTATAGATTTCCACACTTTCAGACTTGATGGAAAAAAACACTCAGTGACAGTATAGTTCTATAATCAACAGAAGATGCCCATGGGAAGCCCGCAAACAGGATCTGAGCATAAAGAGCACTCTCCCCTCCTGCGGTTTCCAGCAACTGGTATTTGGAAGCATCCAGCCTCCAACTACGGATGCAGATCATAGCCGTCATGGCTAGTAGCCATTGATAGCCTTATCCTCCATGAATCTGTCTAATCCTCTTTTAAAGCCATTCACTGCCTCTTGTGGGAGTGAATTCCATAGTTTAACCATGTGCTGTGTGAAGAAGTACTTCCTTTTGTCTGTACTGAAGCAAGACTGTACCAGTTAAATTTCTGCCTGTCATGCAGATGTTCAAGGCACAGACGTCTGGCCAGAACACACACAGATGCCTGGCCAGTGATATCAATAATAGCTGCTGCTATCCTGCTGCTGTGGATGGGGACCACCCTTTTTAGAATAGATGAAGGTGGGCTGAAATGCAGGCAGATCAGTTTGGCATAGCAGGGGTCTCTTTGCCCCATGGTGCGGGCAGCACAAATGCAATGCATGAGGGAGAGTTCCTAACTGGTCTCTGAGCAGTGCTATTCTGAAGCTGATGGCGTCCATGGTGGTGAGATCCAGGAGTCCAGTGGAATTACCTCTGAATTTTGCTTAAACTCAAAGCAAATTTGGCAGGTGCTGATCAGTCTAAAAGGGATGCAGAAATTTCAAGGGGGGTTAAGGGGATTTTGACATGAGTCAGCAGGGAAATTCATCCTTTGCATACATAAAACCCCGGATTCAATCCTTAACACTTCCAGCTAAAAAGATAGTTCATTCATTACCTGTTGGTACCAATGCTGGACTAGCCTTGAACCTCACTGGTCTGAAAACACCCCACCCTGGCCTCCTGTGCCTGAATTTTTTACTTTTTCTACTGTTCTGTTTCATACTAGACATTTGCTTGTATGTGTGCGCTTATGAAGCATTTTAAGGTGTTAAAAGTCTCTCAGACTTTATTTAGTAAACCTTGCAACAACTCTGTAAGATAAGCCAGGACTATTACCTACAGAAAGGCAGCACCACACCAACAAAGAAAATGGGGAACGTGGCTCAAGCTACTTGTCCACTGCAATTGTGGTGGATGAGTGGGTAGATCAAATGGTAGAATTATCTTTATCCAAGTTTCAGTTTACTTTGAGGCTGACCTTCACCGTGCGTATACTGAGCTGAAATACATGAGGCCTATGAGGAGACCCAAGCCTGAAGGAGTTGGGTATGTTTAGGCTAACAAATGATGATTAAGAAGCAATATGATGGCCGTCTTCAAATATCTGAAGGGCTATTACATGGATGATGTAGCAAATATATATTCTATTGTCCTGGACGGCAGGACCTGAGCCAGTGAGTTCAAATTACAAGAGGATTTTGATTAAACATTAGGAAGCACCAGCTGTTCAATGGTGGGATGGACATCCTTGGAAGAAGGTGGATTCTCCTTTGTTAGAGGTTTGTAAGCAGAATCTGTGTGGCTATCAGGAATGTGTAGTACACACCATACATTTAAAGCTCATGACTTCCCCAAAGAATCCTGGGAAATGTAGATTACCCCTCACAGAACTACAATTCCCAGCGCCCTTAACAAACTATGGTTCCCAGAGTTTTTTGGATGAAGTCTTGTGCTTTAAATGCATGGTGTGTATATAGCCCTGAATTTCCTACATCAGTTGGGGTAGATGAGAAGACTTTTTAAGGCCCTTCCATCTGTATGGTTCTATCTGCATCTGAAGCTCTGGAGAATTGCTATCAGAGGAAACAATGTGAGGTTACGACAACCTTTGACAGCCTGGTGTCTTCCAGATGTTTTGGAATGTAACTCCCATCTGCCCAAACCAGCACAGCTGTTTTGTAGTCCAAAACATCTGAGGGATACCAGGTTGGCAACAGCTGGGCTACGCAGACCAAATGGTCTGATTTCATACACAGTAAAGCAGCTATCTATCACACACTCTGTAGCTACTACCAAGTGTTGAGCTGCATCTGGAGGACCAAAAATAAACACACTTTGGGATTGTCAAGGGCAGTTAAAAAAACACACACACCATAGGATTAATAGCATTTCTTGAAAGGTGAAGTCAGGGTGCAGTACTTCTGGAGCAATCACACGCAATGCTTGTGAGGTAAAAAGTAACCACAAACTCTCAATGACACTGGTGCGGTAAAAATTACTGACAAGCATATGATGACACTCGTGACGTAAAAAAGTACACAATGACACTTGTGAGATAAAAAGGAATTACAAACTTTCAATGATACTCGTGAGGTAAAAAGGATTACAAACTCTCAGCGACACTTGTGAGGTAAAAATGCTTTAATTCCCAACAAGAACAAACAAGAACATACAAAGCAAACAAAAAACAAAATAGTGCCAAGCTAATAAATAAGGAGAATGTATTGGGGGTAGTATGGGCCAAAGTGGGGGGCCTGGTGTGTGCGTGGTGCTAAGTCAGGGAGGGGCCCAGCAGCACTGTGGTCATCCATCAAGGCCCTCTTCCTTCATGTCCGACAGCACATGCCACACCCCTTGTTGCGACAGCAGTTGCAACAGTAGGTGCAGATGGGGAAGTGGCTGTTGAAGCGCTTGGATCTCCGTAGCAACGTCTGTGGTGGGAAGAGAAAGACTATTATTAACATTTTTGTATCCTGCTTTCTCCAGCTATACATAAAAGTTGGCTTATAATGAGCCCTGAATACAAAATACAAATAATATAAACCATTACAAAATAAATCAGTCAGACATATTGTGCAACTGAGGGAAACGAAATTGGCAGTCATTAATATTTCCTTGAGAAGGTCATTTTTCAGGCCGAAGTTTGTCAGTGGGGCTTGGCCTGGGTTTATCTGTTTTTAAGACTTACAGATTGTATCCTCCTTTCCCCAGAAGTGATTCAAAAGGGGCTTACAAGGAGGCTTGCATACAAAATAGAAATAATATGCAAATTAAAACATAAATAAAGCATAAATCAGTAAGCCTGGCAAATAGTGTAATTGAAATGAAATTAGGAGTCGCTAATGTCTTCCCTCAGAAGAGAGCCACTGACACTTTTCAGGCACATGACTGTGATTTGTATTTATTTAGAAAGATTTATAGACCATTCAGAAACAAAACTCTCTGATCGGTATACCTAATAAAACTGATAACGGACAGCTAAAATTTGCAAAGTTCTTTATATGTATAGATATGATAATTATCAATAAAACACAGAATTGGTAAAACTTTTACAAGACACAGATAATTATATTATATGTCTGGGTAGTCTTGCTGAAAGAAAGGTTTCAGCAGGTGTCTAAAATAATATAGTGAGGGTGCCTGCCTAATGGTTGAGGTCAGGACCTGCTAATGGCAATGTGTAGCTTAATCTTTTCATAGGGGCCAGGATCATGTTTTGCCAGGGTTAGGACAGAAGGAGAGGTTGATAACTGAGGCTTCTAGATTCTTCCAGCTCCCATTCTGCAACTGATATAGGTCTCATCCACACCATACATTTAAAGCACATTTAATGTGTACTTAAAGCACATGGCTTTCCCCAAAGAATCCTGGGAAATGTAGTTTCTTAAGGGTATTAGGGTTCTTTGGGGAAAACCCATGTGCTTTAAATGTATAGTGTGGATGTGACCCAAGTTGGCCTATTTCCTCTCAACCAAGAGAGTGGCTACAGCTTAGCGGCAGAGGACCTGTTTTGCATGCAGAAGTTATCAGTTTCAATCCTTGGCATCTCTAGTTAACAAGGTCATGAGAATGTGATGAGAAAATGACCATCCTGAGACCATGCAGAGCCACTGCCAATTAGAGTAGACTAGATGGGTGGGGCAGATGGACAAATACTCTGATCTGTTATAAGACAGTTTTCTATGTTCCAGAGCAAACTGGACTTACAAGGAGCCTCATAAACTATCATGAGGTAGAACTACCCCCTTTTTGTTTGTAAAACTCCTGGTACCTCAAGCTGACTGCCTCTAAGCATACACAGAGGGACTATCCTCTGAATGGAACACGTTATTAAAAAAAGGTTTCTAAGGGTGAAAACAAAAGGAAGGGCAGGACTGGAGAAGCATTCTCCTTTGAGGCTGCAGGGTTCAAAAAAGAGAGGATTCGGGTTCCCTTTTCAGCCTGGCACAGATCTTACAGCTATGTCTCCCTGCACTACAGTGCCCCCTTGCTTTCACAATGGAGCAGGACAAGCAGCACTGGGTTATAGGTCTCACCTGCAAGCCAAAGATATTTGTCATGGGTTCTGCCTTATACGTATCCAGGCTGGTAAGATCTTTCTCAACCTCTGTCTGTAAAAAGAAAGAAGAAAGGATATTTGCTTTGGCCCGTTTTGAATGGGGTAGGGAGAAGTGTTTTCAAAAGTTCACAGGAAAAAAAGTTGAGACAGTGTAGTTTAAGCTTTCAGCTCTGGTTCCCTCTCTGCACCTCCTTGTACAGTGGTGCAACTCCAGAGCTTGGAAAAGTTACTTTTTTGAACTACAACTCCCACCAGCCCAATCCAGTGGCCATGCTGGCTGGGGCTGATGGGAGTTGTAGTTCAAAAAAGTAACTTTTCCAAGCTATAAACACACCCATTTTTATGCATATAAAATGACACAGTCAATTAGGCAGATCTCTATCTTCTTTTGTTCACTTTTTTAGTAGGGATGAAAATATCTATCAATTTCAGTTCTCTGTTTCTCATTTTTTCAATCATAAATTCAGTTCTCCATATTTCTGCAGCAATTTGCAATTTTATTTTTTAAAAGAATCCTCATGAAATTCCATCAGCATTTTAGTGTGAATTTCTCCTAATAAACACATTTTTGTATGCAGTTTTGACTAATGTACACATTTTTTCAAGCAATTTCTCCTAATATAATGGAGTTTTGCATGTTAGTTTCAAAGATATTCATTTTATGCACACTTTCCCGTAATATATGCATTTCTGCAAACATTTTTTGCTTGAAAGAACTGTATCACAAAATTCAGATAAATGCAAATTTTGAAAGATGGCTGTGTTTCAGTTTTCACATTGTTTCGGAAAGTGTGAATTTGTTAGATTTGGCTTTAACTGCAAAGAAAGTTGAATTTCTCCCCCATCCCTAGCAGCTATACATATAAAGAAACACATGCCAATTTTAGGCAGATCTGTGTCCTTTTGTTCTCCTTTTCGTGACACTTTTCCTCTTCTCTCTCTCTCGCACACACAGTTTTTGGTGATGTGTTATCTGCCCCCCCCTTGTTGGCTTGCTACGTGTTGAAGTGAGTGAAGAAATACACATTTCTATCCAAAGCAGGGTTTCCCACACTTCTGAGTACATTGACCCCTTGAGGAGCTTATACAGTCCCCATGCCAAATTCTAAGGAATATAAATGAAATCAACATTTATTATTAATCAATCACCATTATTAGGAATCATAAAAAGTGAAAAATAAGAAGTAAAATAAGTGAAAATAATGATCCCTACATACAATTTGTTTAAGCAATAAAGCAGCATGTTCTGAGAATATTGTTGCACTCTGGGATCGTCTTATCAAATACAGAGGCTCCTCATTGGCAAGGGAGGTGCACTCTGTACATGCCCATGCTTTTTATTTCTGAGGGTCATAGTTCCTAATTAATTGGGGTTTTTTTTGCAGGATGAACTTCTTTTCCACCCCTAGGCCCTTTTTCACCTCTAGGCCTTTATTCACCCCCTTCACAGTCCCATCGACCCCAGGGGGTCTATCAACCATTTTGGGAAACCTTAATCTAAAGAGAAGAGCCATTAAGTACACAGTTTGAAACTACCTTTCTCCATCTCTCTTTAGAGATCTGGAGCAGATCTACAACCTTGAAATAACACGCTAATACTACTGACACTTTCCTCAAACACACACAGAAAAGGGGAACACAGTGATTTCTCAGGGACAAGTCCTACAAGCAAGGATTTACTGTGCTGAGGTGCAACTAATGTCTTTGCCACAACCCTATACAGCCAGTTTATCCCTCTGTATTGCAGAAGAGTGGGGCTGAAGCTGAGAAAAGTGAGGCCACTTTCAAGCAAAGCCAGACCAAGACATTTTGTTGCCTAGACTGAGCAGCAAATGCCCCCCAATATCAAGGTACTGACTGAGTACCCTAGACTAGACCTCAGGCAGAAAATCCCATAAGCACATCTTCCCTTCTCTGAGGCTAATACTAATAATGGTAATAAAGTAACAATTTGCTGCCCTTTCATGATACCCCAAATCTACTGCATGAGGAAGTGGCTACCACTCTCTGCCAAAGAGTGGCAGCTTTGTCTGTCAGCTTGTGAGTTCACAGTGTTCATCCTAGCTCACACATTTAATTGCAAAGATACACCAACAATCCACACCTCTCAGACAAATGTGCAGATCAGGATGTAGCTGTCCATCAGATCTCATAATTCTTGGTTCAAAAACTGTATCAACATGTGTGCTTTCAGATAAACTACATTAAGAACTGTTTACTTGAAAATACATTTATAATGCAATCCTATACATGTTTGCTCAGAAGCAAGTTTCGCTGAGTTTAGCAGGGCTTACTCGAAGTGGATATAGGATTGCAGCATCAGAAATGCATATTTTAAGAGAAAATACATCCAAAAGTGCATTTTCAAAAGGATTTTTTAAAAATATTAGATTTTTTAAATTAATTGATATATTTTTAAATACAGATTAATTATTTTAATCTATTTTTAAATTATTTTTAATCACATATTTTTTAAAAACAAACACTAACTGCATTTTAAAACTACTACTACTACTACTACTAATAATAATAATAATAATAATAATATGGAAACAGGACGGAGCAGAACACATATGAAATCAACATTGTTCACAGACAAAACTAATCCATCTATCCTTAATTAAGTGGTTGTAGTTTAGTGATACGGCACATGTTTTGCATGCAGATAGCCCCTGTTTCAGTCCTTGGCATCTCCAAGGACACCTGGAATGTCCCCTAAAGCCCTGGAGAGGCACTTCTAGCCTGTGTAGGTGATAATCCTGAGTGAAACGGAGCAATGGTCTCACTTAGTACAAAGTAGCTTCCTATGTTCCTATAACTAATCTAGATTACAGTGTGGTGTAGCGGTTAGAGTGTTGGAGTGTGACCTGGGAGACCAGGGTTCGACTCCTCACTCAACCCTTAAGCTTACTGGTTGACCTTGTGCCAGTCACTGCCTCTCAGCCTAACCTACCTCACAGGGTTGTTGTGGGAATTAAATGAGGAGGAGAACCATGTGCACCACCTTGAGCTCCTTGGAGAAAAGGTGGGACATTAATAACAACAACAACAACAACATTATCTTGACAAAGAAGATTCTCAAATTCTACCTCATAATTTATCATGTCATTCTCACCTGAAGTTTGACAGCGCAAACGTTTCTGGTGGCAGCACTGAGAAGTATGAAGATTATGCAGACTAGTTGCAATTTCATCTTCGTTTCTTATGATGAGTTCAGTCCCTTTTCTTTCAATCTGTTTTCTTTCTTCTTTTTTGCCCCCTCAGACTGTCACGATCCCTTTCTCTCTCTCTCTCTCTCTCTGGGATAGGCCTAGAAGGTGTTATTCTCAAGCAGAGAAGAGAGCTGCTTTTATAGGCCAGGGAGTCCCTCCCCAGACTGGAATCAGCCAATCATCTGTGTTCCAAGAAAGAACACATTTGGAAGAGATAACGCCTGAGCAAACAGGTCAATAAGCTTATCACATTGGATCAGAAACGCATATTCTTCATACACACAGGAAAGGGGGCCAAATTTCCCAAATGATGTAACTCGAGGTTGCTCTACGACACTTCACATCTTTATTTACGCCAGCGTGTGCACAATTTAACGGATAAAGTCTGATATGTAGAACATCGGGGCAACACACCTCAGTGCAGAACATATTCTTTCATACCTTTCCCCAGCCATTGCAGCTGATTTACTGTAATTTTCTGACCTAAGGGGTTTTTGCTGTTTTTTTTTTTTTAAGTAACTAGAAATCAAAAATAGGAAAATACAGTTTATGGGCTAGAACTGCCCCAGATTTTGCAACATTTCTTCCGATCTGTGAGCAGAGGAAGTGTCACAACCCTGGAGAATTGTTTAACAAGCAAATCTGGGAATACTATCACCAAGATGAGGTGGGAACATAGTTCCTGAGGAATGTTCAGACATGGCTGATCATCACTAAATACTGATCAGATTTTGTTCCTCTGTGGAGCTGACAAGAGATGTATGAAAAACATGATCCAGATTTCAATTTTTGAAGTGTGCACCTTGACAGATTTTAATGCAAACTGATTTCCATATGAGTCGCTCAGTGAGGCTAAAACTGGCACAGTCCATTATAGTAAGATCCAATGAGCCAACAAAGTGATTGTTAAGTTGGATCCAATAACTAAGTTAAATACAATTATTTATTGGGCTGTGAATTCTCAGAGATTAAAGAAAAAAAGTGAATTATTACAATATTACAAGCTTTAATTCTGGGTTACTGCTGGATAATTTTCTTATCCATCCAAGGGCGTAATGTCTTTTTTATTTTGAATGACAAGGGTTTTTAATTAATTAATTAATTAATTCTCTCTCCATTTTTTCTGAATGAAAATGATCAGTAAGTTACCAGAGGAAGGAAGCAACAGTGGAAGATCAAGACATGAGTGTAAAGTCTGTTAAAGTTCCCCAATCCCAGCACATTTTGAACCGATATGGGAAAATCAGAGGAAATCTTCAAAAAGAATAATCCACAACAGTAAAGATAAAAATGGGATATATTAAAAACTTAAAACTATAGTTTGTTCATGTAACATTTCAGAGATATTCTTAGTTGTGCCCTGGAAAGTTCCAAGGTTACAGAGGTTCCTCCTACATAAGTAGACTAGAAATCAAACTATTTATTTATTTATTTATTTTATTATTTGATTTATATCCTGCCCTTCCTCCCAGCAGGAGCTCAGGGCGGCCAACAGAAGCACTAAAAACTTTAAAACATCATGAAAACAAACTTTAAAACACATCTTCAAAAACGTTACTTAAAAAAAGCTTTCAAAACATCTTTTAAGATTAAAAACATTTTTAAAAAGAAGGTTTAAGAACTTATTAAAAAGCAATTCCAACACAGACACAGGCTGGTAACAGAAATCATCTGTTTCAAGTCCAGATGAATTAAGAATGAAGGATGAGAATGCATAGGTTTTATTTTGTATATCAAGGATCTCCCCAAGATATAATTTACAGGAAGAATTCTCAAGTAAATTATTTCAGCTTGTATTTGATTACATCAAATGGTTTTACTCCTATGTTTCTAACAATCAATTATTAATATTTATTTTATTATAAATATTTTATCCTGCCCCTCAGTCATATTCCCAGTACAATCTACAAAAAATAAAAATAAAAAATAAAACAAACTGTTAATGATAATTATAATGGAAATGATAATGACACTGGCGGTAACAGAAATAACTGCAAGAGATTCTCAGTTATGGCGGCTGTTTTTAAATGTAAATATTGGATTTAGCAAACTGATACTTTATTAGAATTCACTCTTGCGAGGTTTTTTTAGGTATTTCTTAAAGCTGGATTTCAAAAGTAAAATTTGTAAATGCTCAAAATTTTGTAAGTCAGATATGAATCCTAGAACTTTGCAAATTTTAAATGGATGGAAAATTTCCCCTTCAGCTCTTCTTATTCAGACAGCCTCTGCATGGGTGTCCTGCTCAGTCTATTTGCTAAATTAAACATATGTGCATAATACCAAAACCTCAATGTCTATGTCTTTTTGAGGTAGAAAATATGACACAGTTCACAATTAAATAAAAAAGAGCTACAGCTCATAGTTAAAAGTAAAGGGCATCTTTAATATTTATTTTGTCATTCTCTTTTTACAGTATTACACTAACAAATCATCAAAATATAGAGAAGCATGCCGTTAACTTGCAGCTCCAAATAATTAACAGCTTCAGCTACCTAATATGTTGATTTGTAATATTCTATATAATCATCAACAGCATAACCCATTCTGATATCCTGCCTAGCTTCCATAAATTCTAAGCTGTTCATAGCGTCATTAGTAACCCTGTGGTTGCCTTTAGAACAGATCTGGCTTTAGCCACAGATTTTGTTGGATTCTAGACATAATTATTTTCATTCTTAAAATGCAGTTTCTGAATAATACTCTAAATAACAAATAATCATGTTGTGTCCAGCACAGACAACCATTTTATGGATTCAAAAAATATGTTAATGGTGTTTAAATCTATGAGACCAGCAACAAAATGTTGCAGTATATCGCCAACCCAGATCAAGAATTGTCTTCTTTAGCCAGCCACACCCTCCTCCATTATAGGCTGCAAAGAGCTCAAGCAGGCTACACCACTCCCCTAATTTTCCATTTTTCTTTTCCAAATGACATCTGACATTCCATGGATACTGAGCATGCGCAGTCCTCACCGGGCTGTTGTGTGAGGAGGGGGTTCCCCCTTAGGCGTATGTATATATTCTGTTTTTTTAATTATGCAGACCTCAGGGTTTCCTTGAACATATTGATAATGCCTCCCTCTTGCTTCTCTGTGCCCACAGTTTGCCTCCAATTGTGTTGGCACTCACTCAAGTTCGTTGTTAAATAGAATGGTATCATGGCTGAGACAGTAAGAGCTGAGTATGAACTTGCACTGGAGTTTTTCAATCTCCCTTGCAGTCCCCTGAAAAGCTGCTCTGGAAGGTTGGGGTGGCACCTCCAGAATGGCATTGAAAAAAGCATAAGAGCTACAACAGGAAGAACTGACAGGATCCCTGTGTGCAGAGAAATACTTTAGGCATTAGTGCTGGGCTTGGGGGATCCTGGTTTTTATTTATAAGCGCCACATCCTTTGTTCTATTGCATGAGCACCAAACATGCCTGTCATTTATGCCTTGGCAAGTTCTAGGTTAGATTACTACAATGCATTATGCCATGAATCTCCCCAAAGGATGGGATAACCACATGAAGCTCCAAGCACCTTTTTATGGGAGGGGGGAGGAGGGACAGCAGGGAGGGACACATTATACGGTCATACACTGTTGGTACATTTTTCCAGTAGACTTGCCTTCTATCATTATCAGATTGTTCAGTGTGTTGGTTGTTGTTAATTGTATTAACTGTGTTATTTATTGATCAAGGTTGCACCCATTTCTCTCATCTGGGAGTAAACCCCACTGAATTCAGTGGGACATTTTTGAAAAGACGTGCATAGGATTGAACTGTTAGATTTTTTTAAAAATACCCATTATGAAATTAGTGTTTATTTTTTAAAAATCTTGAAAGATGGAACCAGTGTGTGTAGAATTTATTTGCAGCTGCATTAATCTGTACTGCTAAACATCATAAATCCCGTCAATTTCCAAACAGTTTGTTTTAAAAGTAATGTAGCATTCTTAATTAATTTATTTTGCAAGAAGTCAAATTAATAGGCTTATTGAAAGACTATGTTTATAAGCTATTAAAACATTATGTAGATAAGATACAACTATATGCTTAAAATAGTACTGGTGTTTCCTAATTTACCCCTTTTTCATGTTAAAATATGCTGATCATGGTTAAGTTTCAGTTTTTGTATATTCATTCTCCGTAGTTTTTATATGTAATATTTTCAGGACTTTTTTTCAAAATCCCTCATATTTCTGAATGAGATCTGCTACAGTATTTTTTTATAATCATTATTCTGACAAATACTCTAAGCTTATGGCACTGAGGTCAAAGGAAAAAATCATTAAAGGCAAGCTTACTTCTATTAAAATCTTTGTAGGAGATGAAATATATACAGCCCATGAAGTCAGCCAACAATTCAAACATTTTAAACTGGACAGTGAAAAAAGCGGATAAGAGAAAAATCAACTCATTTGAAATGTGATGTTGGAGGAGTGCTTTGCGCATACCATGGACTGCGAAAAGGACAGATAATTGGGTGTTGGAACAAATTAAACCAAAAATATCACTAGAAGCTAAAATGATGAAACTGAGGTTATCATACTTTGGACACATAATGAGAAGACATGATTCTATAGAAAAGGCAATAATGCTGGGGAAAACAGAAGGGAGTAGAAAAAGAGGAAGGCCAAAAGAGATGGATTGATTCTATAAAGGAAACCACAGACCTGAATTTACAAGATCTGAACAGGCTGGTTTATAACAGATGCTATTGGAGGTTGCTGATTCATAGGGTCTCCATAAGTTGTAATCGACTTGAAGGCACATAGCAACAACAAAGCTTGGGATAGTTACTTGAGATCAAAAATTATTTCTAAAGCAACTAGGTAGTGTGAAAGAATTTAAAGGTACAATTAAATAATTATTATTCCTTAATCTGTTGGGATTGTTGAAATGCAGATAACATGATTCCTAATCTCCATAACTCCATGCCTGCCTGACTCATAGCTACTTCTTGGTCAAATGTTTTGGATAATGAACAAAGTTATAGGGTTCATTGACTTTCTCTTCCATGTCCAAAAGAGCTATCAGGATTTGACTGCCAAGGACAAGTGCCTTGTTTTTGAACCTTCATTCCACAGCACAACGTTGCTTATATTACACTTGTATGTTCTTGGTAAATCACATCATATGCACACAATTGCCTCTCTGGAGAAAACAAGTTGGGAAAAAAACAGTTTCAGGAGATGTGTCCCTAGTTCTTCTAATTACAAAAAACACACAACACCCTATTTTATTTTATTTTGGAGGGCAGGGGAAGGAACAGGTATTGTATACAATGTGTTTTCCCCAAATGATCTCAGTTTTTTTAAAAAGAAAAGAAAAAGTTGATCCTTTAGACAAACTTTTCACCTTTTAGGTTCCAAACATTCCTGTGTTAAAGGACTGATACGTCTTGTTCTTGGTTTTGTTTTGAATGAATACAATTGTAGGCATCCTTGTATTCCTGGCACATTCTACAGTTTTTGCTCACCTAATTGACACATATTTTTGTCTGCAGGAAATGTTCAATTTCATGGACATTTATCAAAGTTTCTGTGGTTCAAGTTAGCTACAATATGAGACAATTCATTCCAAAAATAAAACTGGTTGATTTATGTGGACACACACACAGGTTTTAAGGTTTCACGTTTAGACTATTAGCATATTGTAGGATTTTTTTCTTTGTTTTACTTGTTATTTTTTTAGAATCTGTCATGTCATGATTTAAATGGATGTTATATCAATGTGCAAACTGCTATTAAATATTTTCTATTATCTTGGATTGTACTTGGATTGCTTCTGCTGGGAGGAAAGGCAGAGGAAGGGTGGGTTATAAATCTAATAATAAATAAATAAATAAATATTTGAATTCTATTTTTATAAATATGTAAACGTACTGCCTTCAAGTCGGCTCCAACTTATTGCGATCCTATCAACAGGGTTTTCATGAGGCAGTGACTGGCCCAAGGTCACCTAGTGAGTTTCATGGCTATGTGGGGATTTGAACCCTGGTCTCCCAGGTCATAGTCCCACACCTTAACCACTACACCACTAACAACATTCTCTTTTTTTTAAAAAAGCAGACATCTTTGAGCAATTAGTTAAATTGTACAGAAAGATGAACCGGTAACTGATCTCATCCTATGGTAGGCTCCTTTTCAAATGTACCTCATTTGTATATTTGTGTGTGCGTGTGTTTAAAGCTGGAATGAAGCTCCCTGCGGCTAACTTATCAATATCAACACAAGAAATGTAACTGAAAACACACCAATCTAGCATTTCAGAAAATCAGCTAGTCCATCTTTCAGTGGAGCTTAATTGAGGCTACATTGTTAACAATGCATTTTATTCTTCAGAGACAGATTGAGAAGTTTATTTTTATTTTAAGTTAGACTTTAATATTTGATCTGGATTTTTGATCTGTACTTAAACTGCCTTTTTGATTCGTCATTTGACTGAAAGATAGGATGCAAAACTCTGAAATCCACCCAAAATTAAATAAGCAATTAAGTCCAACTGATTTCAATAGGAGAGTTAAAGGCATTTAAGACTGCAATCCTAAACCCAGTGACCTGGGAGTAAGCCCCTTTGAACTTAAATTAGACACACTTCTCAGTAGACATATTAGGACTGTACTGTTAATCTCTGTTGCTGAATCCAATGAGACTATTAACTACACTGTTCTATTCATGTCTTCTCAGAAGGAAGTTCAATTGAGTTCAATGGGACTCACTCTCCAGGTAATTGAGCCTAAATTGCAAACTGATGTAGGAATTTGGAGAACTGAACTTAAGAGGAGAGAAACGAGCATCAGAGAGAAACCAACATGATTGGATTCACCCATACCTAATAAAGATGTATATTTGGAGAATGAGTTTGCTATTAGTATATACCACAGGATAACAATGGCCACTCAATATGCGCTGACTGGTGTGTGTTAAGGGGAATATCTCCCCATGGCCTCAGTGCTTGGGTTCAGTGACAGGTAGTCACCTTCCAGGCAGTGGGGCTGCCTTGCACAGAGATGCCACCCTCTCAGGTGAAATGTATTTGCTCAGAGCCCAGAGGAGACAGTTTGTTTGCAGTTTGCTTGCATCTCTAGTGGGATTTGGCTGGGGTCCAGCCGACCTGGCTCCTCTCCGTCGGCCAAGTGCAGACCCAAAGGCGCCAGGCTGCACACCTTCCCTTCCACGCAATCTGCCCAGGACCAGTGGCCTTGGAAGCATCGCTTCCAGGCAGCCCTCTCTGAGCAGAGGACATTGAATAAAGAAAAAGGGCCATGGCGAATCAGAGCCCAGGAGATGCATGACAGGAGAGAACATGGTGCAATTACTATAAGAATAAGCCCCACTTACGCTGCCCTTGAGCTCCTGAGAGGAATGGGGGGTGCAAATGTCATCTTTATACTATATAATAAATCGTGCTGATCCTTACGTAGCCAAAATGGCACTATCTATGCACAGCAGGTGACAGCAGGGTTGGGGGAACCTCAAAGTTTTGCAGAAATACAAAACAAAAATTAGGTCACCCCCCCCCCATGTTGGTGGTGGGATCCTAAAACATCTCAGTGAGGATTGAGCATGCTCAGTGACCACAGAATGTTGATCATTGCGGAAGGAAGAGAATAGAGCAAATTATCCTGGAAAAAGGGCATTGCTGTCTGGAATCCATAACAGGAAGACTCCACGCTGCATGATTTTGTTGCAAGTCTGACTTGTTTTTATTTGTATCCCTTCATTTTTCCAAGAAGCGTAAGGCAATGCATGTGGGGAATTATCCATGATGATGATGATGATGTCTACTATTATGTGCAAATATAAAATTAATAAGGGTCCTGCTATTAGGTTTACAATCTAACTCTATCCTTACAACAAGCCTGTGATAGTTGTCCTGTTAATAACCTAATTAATTGCCCATGGAAACCTATCCATGCCTAAGAACTAAGCCCCACTGAGTCCAATGGGGCTTACTGCCAGGTAGGGATGGGCAGACATGTCAATTTTCAGTTTCTCAGTTTCTCATTTTCCCCCAACTTTGGTTCTCCAAATTTCTACATCAGTTTGCGTTGTTTTGTTTTTTTTAAAAAAAAGTCTTAATTTATCAGCATTTTCGTGTGAATTTCTGCTTACACAAATTTTGTTAAGCAATTATGCCTAATAAACATGTTTTTTGCAAAGCAGTTTTCATAACATGATGTGTTTTATTTTCACTAATATATGCATTTATATGCACATTTTACCCTAAAATATATGCATTTTGATACACATTACTTGGCTGGAGAACTGCATTGCAAAATTTGGAGAAGTGCAAATATCAAAGGATTGCTGTGTTCTGGTTCATGTATTATTTCGGAAAGTGCAAAGTATGTAAATTCACCTTTAAATGCCCAGAACTGAATCAAGTTTTCCCCCATCCATACTACTAGCTAAGTGTGTTCAAGCATTTCAACTTAACCAAGCACTCCTATGGCCCTGGCAGTGATTTCTAAACAACAGGAAAGACGGTGATGAGTAGCAAGTGGCTTGTTCATTACTGAAGAAAGCAGCACAAGGAACAAAGGGAAACGTTCATTTTCAGGTCAGGCAATGGACTCAAGCTGAGCTCAGGCCAGGGGTCCCACCCCAAAATTAAATTCCATCGGCTGGGCAAGTTAGTTACTAATCTGCGGTAGAAGCTACTCTTCCAAATTCACATGGTAAGAGGACGTTCTGTCTTCTCCAAGGAGGTGCAGGCAAATAGTTAAGTGTGGCTCATGCAGAGATAAAGGTGGTGTGTGTGTGTGTAAAAGAGAGACAGAGATGCTGTGTGTGTGTATGGGAAAACATGGGGGAGAGTGAAAAGAAGATAAGAGGAAGAATGCATCAAAAAGAAACAATCAGTGTGCATATTTACCTGAGAATAAGCCCCACTGAACTCTCTGGAACATACTGTACATCTGAACAGACATGCATAGGGTTGTGCTGTACTGTTAATCCCACGGGAGAGCTCCATTTAAGACTTTAGATGTGGGGTTCCCAAGCTGTGGTCCACAGTGTCTGTGGATTTTTTGAGATTGACAACAGGAGATGGAACTTCCATCACGTTAGACATTTGTGTTGATTTTAATTGTATTTGTATTGCTTTTATTTTTTATATTGTTTTATTGTATTACAGTTTGAATTCTAAGGAACACTTTGGCTATGTAAGGATTGGAGAGAGGGTCCACTATTATGCAGAACAAAACAGGCTCTGGAAGAAGGAAGGATTCATGTTCCTGACATGCCCACTTTCCACACACAGGGAGTTTGAAGTATCCTGTTTTCCGAAGGCTGCCAGCTGACCAGGAATAAATGGCTTTGCCTACTCCTGTGCCTTTAAAAGCAGCATGTTCAGCAGCTGAGGCTTTTGAAAGAATGAAGATGAGCACGACCATCATCTGTGGCAGCAGTTGGAAGGGCCATAGCTCAATGAGAGAGCACTTGCCTTGCTGGGTTCAGTCCCCATCACCTCCAGGGCTGGAAAAGAGTCTTGCCTCAAACCCTGGGAAGCTGCTGCCAGTCAGAGTAGACAATCCTGAGCAAGATGGACCAATGGTCTGACTCCACACACCAAACATTTAAAGCATATCGAAAGCACCCCGCCAAATAGTCTTGAGAACTATAGCTTATCTTTCGCAAAGCTACAATCCCCAACATCCTTAACAAACTACAGTTCCCAGGATTCTCCAAGGGGAAAGTGTTTTTGATGCTTTAAATCTAGGGGTGTGTGTACACAGCCTCTGTATAAGGCAGCTTCCTCTGTTCCTAAGACAAAACAGCCTCTTGGCTCAAAACCCTGCTGGCTAACAGGCTTCCTTTGCCCTGTCCCTTACTCTTTGGCCATGTTGGGGAGCCTCTGCCTAGGCACGCCATTGGGTCCCTTGGAGAATCTCTCTGGGGACCCGGCTCTAATGCTGTTTGCCAAAATGCAGGTCAGAGGACACCGCTGCATGATGCTCCATCTGCAAACAAGCCAGAGAGGGTTGCGACATAACCCTGTTTGCCCTCTTGGTGTCTCTCTCCCCCGCCTTCCAAATCTGGGGCATGGACAGTAACAGCCAAGATCAGAGATTACGGGTGGCGCCGGGCACAGAAACAGATAGGCGACAGGCAGGCTGGCCAAGCTGCTTGCAGGGTCCACCAATTTCCCTGGGCAACCTGTCCTGCTGCGCCCTTCATGGGGTGGGGGTGTCCACAAACTTGTTGTCAAAGCAGCTCAAGGACAGTGTTACTACAGGCAGAGGCTAGCATCCAGGAAGGAGGTGGTGTATGGGTGTGGGGGAGGTAGGAGGCAACTGTAGGAGGGATTGGAGGAAACCGCAAGTTCACATCCACCTCTAGTAGTCCAGGAATTCTTGAGGGTGCAGCTTCCGCACAGAATGTTGTTTTTAAATAAAGTGCGTCTAGGAAGTTCTGACAGTTTTTCTGAGCCGAACACTCAAGGCCACAGAATGAACTTTCAAGGGTCCCCACCTCAACCCATAATCCCCGAGCCCCATTGTGGATCTGCCCCTCAGCAAACACTGGGATGGCTGCTTTTTCAGGACCCTGAAGTGTTTTTAACATGCCGTCATCAGAGTGTATTTGGGTCCATGGATTGTTGGGGAATATGCCTCCATCTTCACTACTTGTGCACAGATGTAGGTTTTTAATGCCCACCATATGCGGGGGTATAGTTAGGTAATTTTAGATTAGATATGGGCAACCAATGGCCCTGCAGATGTTGGACTACACCTCCCATTATTCTTGACTATTGCCCATGCTGGCTGGGGCCGATAGGAATGAGAGTCCAACAGCATCTGGAGGAAGCCATGTTCGCCATTCCCATTTGAAACTCTGGACATCCCTTCTTTAGCTGGCCATGTGGCTTACTTCAGTTATGTCTTGCTGTGTTTGAGGGCCCTCCTACTCATTCTACAGAATGAGGCCCTGAACATGCGTCCCCCCCCTTCGAATCCTGCTCTGATCACATCTACATTAACATCAGTGTAGTGGTTAATGTTGGAAGTGGGGTGTTGGAAGTGAGGCAATAGCAACTCCTGTTATGGTTGTTTGTATTCCAGAAGGAAGATAGAGTTAGGGTCCTCCAGCTGGCTAGGCTTGCCTACCTTTACCTGTGCTGTTCTCTACCTTACTTCCATTGTAAACTGATATGCTCAGGGAAGCTGACCTGCCCCTCCTTCCTGTCTTCTTCTTTGACTGTCTGAGGAGAGAGGAGACATCTCTGCTCTCTCTCCTGAGCCATGAGGGCAATACCCAGGTCTGGGCATTGCGCCTCCAACTTTAGTTAGAACTAGGTATGCCTTTCCTATGTACTATGTATTTCTATAAATAAAGTAGCTTTTCTTATTTTACAAAGTCTTAAGTGATCTAAATGCAGGGTAAAAGCCTGCTACTTAGGTAAATACACACACTGGCACACACGCAGCTCAGATGCTGAGATTCTCTGCATATTTCCATAACATGGGAGAACTCAAGATCAAACCCTCACTCCACCATAAAACTCACAGGGTGACTTTGGACTAATTACACTCCCTAGGTTGACAACCCAGCCGGCTGGCCAGCCTACTTCACAAGATCACTGCGAAGATGAAATGAGGGGGGGGGGAGAGAGAACCATACATACCCCATTAAGCTCATTGGAAGAAAGGTGGGATAGACTTGCAATAATAAAAAAATAGGAGTCTTGGGTATGGTCCACAGTCCTGCCATCTGGAATGAAAAGTGAAGAAGCTCCTATCACACTGGAAGAAATTATTTTGGAAGGCCAACCAGACGTATGTGGGAAATTTTCAGGGGTGTGTGTGAGGTCAGAGCCTGTGAGGTGCCTTCTCTGCCCAAACACCCTGCCATGCTGCAGTTTGGCTTGAAGAGAGGGAGAGTGAAATGGTATGTCTAGCAGGCAATGGACAACGAAGGGCACACCCTCAGGGCAGTGCAAGAGCAGCATCTCCTCTGATTTGAGACTGGAAACTCCTAGTTGAATTGGCATAATGAAGAATACCATGCAGACACACCTGAACACTTGGAGTGGTACAGTCAGGGCAAGTTGAGAACGTAGCCTATATTATGGCTGTGCAATTTTGGCTCTGCTTTTTTAAGGCTAGGTTTGCATTTTATTTACAGGGGTCCATTTTCTATCTGCTTTTATTAGTACTTTGTCATGTGTGTATCAGTAAGTCTTTGTAATTACAGGGTACACAGTCAGTGCACCAGCAGCACACATATAGTGACTACCTATGCTATAAAGCTTAGCACTAGGAATGAGGTATACCCGTCATGTCTGCTTTAAGTTAGATTCCAGCACTGAGCAGGAGGTTGGACTCGATGGCCTTATAAGCCCCTTCCAACCCTGCTATTCTATATGATTTGCAGCAGCCATAGAGGTGCCACCAGAGGCAGAGGTGCTGGAAAGTAGCAGCACTGCAGGCCAGACTAGTTCACCCCCAGTGTGGCTAGTCTGTCCTAGTACTTGCTCATGGTAGTGGGCAGCAGCCCAGATTCCTCCTTGTCCCGAATCAAGAAATAATCTGGCCATTTTACTTAAAAAACAAAACTTTTAATTTTTTGAAAAAACCTAAAAACCTGGACCTAAACTGTCTGAATTTTGGCAGTTAACCCCCTGGGTGAAGGGCTAGCATGTCGCCAAATTTGATGCACATGTGAAAAATCAAAAAAGTGATGGCTGCTTTGGTGTCCCAATGCAGGTCAACGGGAAGACTGAGGATTTGGATCCCCAAATTTTGATTCTGATTAAGGACCCGTATCGATCTGAATCCGGCCCCGAACCAAACGAGGGAGGGAACTGCAGCCCTAGCCTTTATGCCAGCATATGAGAACCTGTGGCCTACCAGATACTAACTCCTGTCAGCCCCAGCCATCATGGCTAGTAGTCCTGTGAGTTGCAGAAATGTGACGTGCTAAGGATGCCGGTTCTTTCCTCTGCCGTTAGGTCACGCTCAAGAGGAGAGGCTAGCAGGGCACAACCCAAGTGCCTTTTATCCTGCATGCTTTGTGAGTAAACAGCAAGCCACTGCAGGGGCTGATGCAGAGGTTTTGCTTTGATCACAGCTGTGCAAATCTCTCAAAACGCCTGAATTCACCTGTTAGGTTGATCAACATGCTGGAAATCGAGGTCTGGAGATTCGATATGGTGGGCCTGCAAGCTGGAAGAGGCTCAAATGGAGCAACACTAGACCCATAGTTAGTCCCAAGGTGGTGGTGGGGCTGGCAGGCTGGGGGGTGGCTTACCTCCTTCATCCACTGCTCCCTGTGATTGCATGGTGTGGTGGGACTAGGACAGTGAGAAGCCAGGTTGAAATCCACGTCTGACCACAAAGGTTCAGCAGGCGACCTGGGCCAGTTGCCAGCTCTCACTCTTATCTCCCTCACAGGGCTGTTGTGAGGACAGCCAGCACGGCAAAGGGATTAGAGGGTCAGACTAGGACCTGGGAGACCAGGGTTCAAATCCCCACTCCGTCATGAAGCTCACTGGGTGACCTTGGTCAGTCACTGCCTCTCCGCCCGACCTACCTCACAAGGTTGTTGTGAGGATACAATGGAGAGGAGGATAACTACATATGCCACCTTGAGCTTCTTGTAGGAAAGATGGGATATAAATGCATCAAATGCAATAAATAAAAGGGAGGAGGTGCAGCAGGTGTGGGGAATCTGTGGCCCTCTAGTTGTTTCTGAACATCAACTCCCATCAGCCCCAGCAAGCATTGCCAATGGCCAGGGATAATGGGAGTTGTAGTCCAGCAACATCTGGAGGGCCACAGGTTCCCCATACTTGTCTTATGCTGTCAAACTAGGGCTCTAGGCCCTCAGTGCACTCTGCAGGGAGAGAAAGGGAACTGTGAAACAATTTTTTTCAACCCCCACATGCAACCACAAACACACATTACTGAACCACAAAATGATTTGAAACAATATTATTTCTGTGCAGGTTTTTCTTTCCTTTTATATATAAACAGAATTTCTTTCTACTTTCCAACAATCAAACCCTGCAAGCCAACTCATTTCTTTCTTTTTTCTTGTTTGATATATCATTTGCGTTTTCCCTTGATTTAACCTCTCCCCTCCTCACATTTATTGGGGGGGGGAGGGTTCAGAGCAAGACTGATATTTGGGTACAAAGATTTCCACAAATTCAATTGTGATTAATCTAGAGCATTATTTTTTTTTTCAACAGGGCTGGTATATATAGATATAAAAACAAAAATCAAACCTAGGGAACTTGCTATTACAATAATATTATTTTATAATTTTAGGAACCATTTATCTTCTTTTCTTAACAAAAAATCTGTATAGAAGCAGGGAATGGGGGGGCGAACCCAAAATATAGGAGATTACTTCTTTTTTAAAAAAAATTCATCTCCTGATTATCTTTTTAACCTGAAATCCTAAAACACTGCTGAAGTTTAATTAAAAAATTATATAATATCAAAAACACACACAAAAGCAACCCTGTTGTCAATTCGATCCACCACTAAAAAAAACCTTTTCCTAACTGCCTGGGTTACAGCTATCATACAAACACCGTACCTCTATACAAACGCGCTTGGAAACTAATAAAATAAAAGATTACTTACAAGAAAGACAACAAAAGAAAGGGAGGGAGGGAAGGAGACAGTAGTAAGAATTAGGGCTGTCAGCCACTCTGCCTTAATTATTGTCATTTTTTTTTTTTAGTGGTATGAGAGTTAAGAGGACAGATGTGGTTAAGAGGCAACACTGAACTGCAATCTCCCCATTCTTGACACAAGGCACAATCCAACCAATGTTCTGTTGCTCTGACTGCAAGTTGAATCCCAGCTAACCACTGCTGAACTTTGCCCACGGTAAAATGAAGGTGCATGAGCACGCAGGTAAGCGCAATGCGTGCTTTTGCACAAGTAGCATTCGTTTCAGGATGTCTCCAAAAGCAGGGGCCACCTAACCTGCAGACTGTGTCCAAACCGTGGGGGCCAAACCTGAGAAACCAAATCCCTCCTCCTCCTTCCCGCTTTTCAGGGCCAAACCAAAACGACTGGCTCATCAACATGGTTCATCGTGAGATTCAGAGATGCACAACTGTCAAAAGAAAAAGCAGACTGAATCCAATAGCTTTTGAACAACCACGCTCAGGGGAGGGGAATGCCCCCACCCCAGAGATCTAGCAGAGGAGGAAAAGGGGGCTGAGGGAAGAGGAAAAGAAGGGGAAGTCAGCTAACTTGTGTTAAAAATCTACTATAAAAAATCCAGGTTTCGCCTGTTTCATCTTCATATAGCCTAAGGAAAGGAAAGGAAGTGGGGAGGGGAACTGTGGGGAGGCTGAGGGGCCCTTTTGTAGCAGTAGCAAAGGCTGGCATGGCTAACCGGCCACCTGATCAGGCTCTTTCACCTCGTCCCCGCTCCCAATTTATCCCTCCCCTCTATTATTCCCCACAGGAGGGGAAACGAGGCAAGGTTCATTCAGGGGAGGGTGGTTCTATACAAAAGGACGAGAAGAACTGGAGGTTGAGATCCCGTGTAAAGAGGCAGTGGCAAAACGTGTGTGGGGTTTTTTTTTACTGCCCTGGGGTGTCCCCCACAATCTCAATCCCGTGTTGCTGCAGCTGTGCTCTGAGAAGGGCGTTTTCATTCTTCAGCTCCTCAATCTGTTGTGGGGTAGGGCGAGGAGGGGGGGGGGAGAGAGAGAGAGAAGAGGTTTTTTTTAAAAAAAAAATGTGTTAATGACAGATGCCTGCTCTGAAAGGCAACCCCCATCTCCAAGCTTATCATCCTCAGTGAGAACCATGTCAACGTTCTCTAGAGCGATAAATGAGATATCTTAAAGTGTGGAGCACAGATTTGCAGAGGGTTGTTTTGTGTGTGTGTGGAGGGGGTTGCCCATTTATATCACATAGACCCCAAATCGGATAAAACAACCCCGCTGAGGTAAAACACAGACTGCACTTCTTTTGGAAACTGGTCGCCACAGCTCTGGCTTCAGCCAACTGAAGCGAGTTCTGCTTGGCCAGGTAGTTTGGCTGGTGCTTGGCTGGTGAGGCGCTCTGGAAAGGTTTGCGAACTGTGAAAAGAAAAACTTATCACCCTCAACACGCAAGGCCTAGGCGTGGGTAGAGGAGTCTGTCAGTTGGGAAGGAACAAAGCAGAGAGAGGAGGAGCAATACTATGGCAATGGGGGGTCAGCTGACAGACAGACGACAGACAAGACAGACAGAGGAGAGAGACAGAGAGAGAGAGAGACCCTCTTCAGGTTCCATGTATTATGCGAAGGAGAGAGGAGACAGGGGGGCTACCTCCGCCCCCTCAATCACATGCTGGCCCCCAATGTACTCTATGGATTGGAGGGCAAACGGTTGCAGTGGAGACCTGTGTATGGAGAGACGGGTGCGGTGACATAACGGGGGGGGGAACTAGTGTGTTCATCCCCACTCGTCCTCAGAAGAGTCTAACTGTATGAAGGGAAACTAGCAACTGAATAGGACATGTGTGTGTGCATGTATATATAATAATATTATTATTATTAATAATAATAATAATAATATCCTGCCCTTCCACCCAGAAGCAGCTCAAGGTGGCAAACAAAAGCACTAAAAACATCTTTAAAAACATCTTAAAAACAATAGATCTTTAAAAACATCTGTAAAAATAAATCTTTAAAACATTTAAAAAAAGATCTAAAAACAATTCCAACACAGATGCAGACTTGGATAAGGTCTCTACTTAAAAGGCTTGTTGAAAGAGGAAGGTCTTCAGCAAGCGCTGAAAAGACAATAAAGATGGTGCCTGTCTAATATTTATAAGGGGAGGGAATTCCAAAGGGTTGGCGCCTCTAAACTAAAGCTCCGTTTCCAATATTGTGTGGAACGGACTTTCTGATGAGATGGTATCTGCAGGAGGCCCTCACCTGCACAGTGCAGTGATCGACTGGGTATATAAGGGGTAAGATGGTCTTTCAAGTATCTTGGTCTCAGGCTGCATAGGATTTCATATACCAAAATCAGCACCTTGAACTTATATATGTGATCTCTCTCTCTCTCTCTCAACACACACACTTGTGTGATTTATGTGTGTATGTATGAATGAATGGTATGTATGAAGAGCATGTGCATAGGTTTAGATCGTGTAAACGGAAGGGAACAGGACCAAAGTGGTGAAAGGGATGGACCCTAGAAACTCAAAGTACACTGAAGGGGCCAGGGACCTAGCAAAGCAGCATCCACACAAACAAAACTGGGGAAAGGCCACAGGTCATTGGTAGAGCATCTGCTTTGCATGCAGAAGGTCCCAGGTTCAATCTCTAACAACTCCAGGTAGGGCTTCGAATGTCCCCTGCCTGAAACCCTGGACAGCCACTACCAGTCAGAGTAGAGAACACTGAACTAGATAGACCAATGGTCTGACTCGGTTTAATAAGGCAGCTTCCTATGTTCTTAAAACTACAGTTCCCAGAGTTCTTTGGAGGAAGGCACAACCACCCTATTTCAAAAGTCAGGCTAAAGCTGTAGCAGATATGTGCCTTTCAATCTAACCCACAAGGATGAGGGTAACCCTGTGGATTAACAGCAGATGTCAGTGTATCGTCACTACTTTTCAACTCTGTGTGGGATTTCACCAGCGCTTCTGGTTGATGCAATTCTGCAAATACTGTCCACATCCTGCATTAACCCCGACTTCTCCATAGCCATGTTTTAAGCCAGTTTGGGAGCAGGGTGGCATGAGAACAACGAAGCAGGTTTGCTGTTGATGACCTGAGCTGAAGAATTCACACCAGCCATGGTAACTGTTGTCTGTCACAACCATATCCATTTTGTGTGCTCTCAGGCTAGCCATAAAAGAACAGGATTAAAGATCTCTTGGTGGACTGACCCACAGCTACTGAGCTATGCTTTGCAGAACTCAAATTGCACAGTTCTGGAAACACGTCCATGTGTGCTCTATGCTAAAAAAAAGGCTGAGGTTTTGTCCCCACAGCAATGTAAGACAGGTTGGACAATTTTTCACTATTCTGCAGTACCTTTTACTCTGGTCTTTTTTGCTAGTCATTTGCTATAAAAGGGAGGGAAGGGCTGAGGTACCTGCTGCCGTAACAAGTCATTATCCATCTGTAGCCTCTCAGCTTCTTTGAAGGTCTCTTGCATGCGCTGGTTTGTCTGCCGCAGTTCACGGATATAGTCACAGGCCTTGGAGAGGATGCCCCCTTTGCTCTGCGGGATGTGCAGAAAACGTTTTCTAAATTCAGTGCCACCCCCGAACCAAATCAAAGCCAGGACCTCCCTGCGCTGCCTCTCTTTGGGTGGGAATGTTCAAATTTGTGTTTTAAATATGTTGCAAGTCGCCAGCAGACCGTTTGGTATTAGGCGACTAACAAATGGGGAAACAAATTAATAAAGAACCTGCCATCCCTGCACCCATCCAAAGACACACACGTGCAAGCAGGTCAGACTTTCTATGTCCTCTCTTGAGTCCAAATCAACCTTACATAACTCCAGCTACCAAGAAGAAGCAGGTTTTAACTGGATTTTTTCCTGCTACAATCGAATTTGCCAGTAGAGGGAGATAAAGGGCATTATGTTGCTCAAGCAGCTACAGCCGTAAGATCATCAATGGGGCATTTTCTAACAGGGCTTGATGAAGAAAGTCAGCCTGGTTCACAAGACATTTCTGGAAACCAGGACATCTAAAATAAAATTATACAGGCGAAAATAAATAAATAAATAAAACCATCCCCCAAACAGTGATTACTTTGTGTATCTCATTCTTTTCACGACAACTGAGGTTTTCTCCTGTCAAATGTGAATGCCATCCTTCTCCCTGGCACAGGAACAGATAAGAAGGGTTGAGGAATACATGCTGGGCACCAGCACAAGGTATCACTGGGTAAGGGCCAGGGTTCTACAGCCTGGGCAGGGTCAACTGCTGCTGCTGCCTCTGCTGCAACCAACTGGCTGGCCAAATGTCTGCCCGTGGCAGCCAGCAGAGCCGGAGGAAACTCCCCAGCCCCACCGTACTGATGATGTTGACGAGTCAGTAGCCTGGAGCCCTGTTCAGCACCACTGCTTAGTCACCTGCAGCCGTGACTGTGGCCCCAGAGCTGTTGCTTGAGAAAAAGACATGAGGAGAAACAAGGATCCACATAATAGTGTGTGTTTGGGGGTGGGGAGCATGGAAGGGCATCTGGCCTAGCCCACAATTTAATGTTAATTAAACACTTCCCTTTACAACAGGGTTGCGGAACCATTGGCCTTCCAACTGTTCTGGGACTACAACTCCCACCGTCCCTGATCTTTAGCCATGGTTGCTGGGGATAATGGGAGTTGTAGTCTAACAACACCTGGAAGGCCATAGGTCTCCCATCCTTGCTTTGTAGCAACCAGCCAGGGAAAAGCAAAGCAGAGAACTCTCTGCTGCCTTGGATCCTAGGGGAGAATGAGCCAAGGAGTCCACCCCCAACAGATAACCAACACCTCCTCCCAAACAAACAGCTCTCCCTGCATTCCTCCTGTGCCGGGCAATTGCCCTCACCGCCCCCGTCTTGCTGTTGTCTGTATTGCAGTCTGGAATGATTTTTGATAGCTGGACGATCCAGTTATTGATCTTGTCTCGCCTCCTCCGTTCAACTAGAGGGGGAGACAAAGAGACAAGAAGGAACCAATTAGACAAAAGGATGGGGAACATTTTTCCCCCCTAATGGGGTCAGTGATTCCACCACCACCCCCCGGAGAAAAAAATAAATCAGGGGCCACATCAGGCGAGCTGACCAAATCAGCACCTTGAACCAGCTGATATCCAACCAGGCACACACTTTAGAAGGTATCTGGCAGGGCAAGCTTGAAATTAAGCAACAGGATACCTCAGGCCTGTGGGACACAGGTTCCTTCACCCCTGGATTAGAGACATCAGAGCAACCTTCCTCAACCTGATGCCATCTAGCTTTTGTTGGGCTACAGCCTTCATCATCCCTGTTCGCCATGCTGGCTGGGGTTGATGGAAGGTGGGAGTCCAATAACATCTGGACAGCACCAAGTTGGGGGAAAGCTGTGTCACAGGTTGCCCAGCAATGACATTGCAGTGATCTTGCCTATGGGAACAGGACAGAACTAAGCTTCTCAAAATCAGCAACAGTGATTGGTACATGGATCTGAACTGCATCGTCCTGTTAGTTAAGAGTGTGTTGTGGTGGGGTGGGGGTAGGGATGAACAGTTCTGATGGATAGGAAAGCAGCAGCACCACGCCCCCTTCTTGAATGAGCATTTGGTCACGTGGACCAAGAATGTGGATTTAAAACGTTCCCGGAATTGCTTGGGAAGCTTTGCACATGGTGCGGGCATCCCGATCAGCATGAAACGACAAGACATCCAGGAGGCTTGATGGGCACGGAAGTGACAAGAGCAGCTTGTTTTATGTTGGGAGGGCACCTGCCATGTTATTCAGCCTGAAGGGATGGACCACGCCCTTCCCTCGAGTTGGTATGAGGGCTGTGGTGACATCACAGCTGAAGGGGGGGGCAAGGAGAGGAAAAAAGCAGTCCTTTCCACCATCTTCTCTAGGGCACTGTGGGCCCACAGCATGATCAATCCCTGTTGTAACTTAACGGAATGCAATGTGAAAAACCAGGGAGGGTCCTGTTGCTTTGCTCTTCCACCCACCTTCATTGTGCTGGGCTCTCCTCCTCTCGTCCCGCGGCGTCCGTG
Source organism: Rhineura floridana (assembly GCF_030035675.1). Lineage (NCBI taxonomy): Eukaryota > Metazoa > Chordata > Lepidosauria > Squamata > Rhineuridae > Rhineura > Rhineura floridana. The sequence goes on along the minus strand of NC_084494.1, from coordinate 27,738,244 downwards.
TCCCGTCCATTTTCCTAGATTTTTAAGGCAAAGATATGGGGAAATCAGAAGGGGTCGGGGTGAGGCTTCACAGACTCTGCTTACATCTCTGAAGCAGGAAGGAAGCAAGGGTACCATTAAAAAAAAAAAAAAGGTAAGGGAAAGGCAAAGATTCCAAATCTCTCTTTCCCTGCCCCCCTCCCTGCAATATAGGGGAATTGGGCTATGGGGAGAGCATGTCTCCCTCTGCCTTAGCATCTGAGTGCTAACTTTCTTTCTCAGTAAGAGAGGCCTGCAAGGCTAGCTGCATAGGGTCAAGGTCCTCACCAAGACACATTTAACAAATTTAGTGGAATTGCCTTGAACATTCGAAACCTGGCCACAGTGGCCTGCGCGTTGGTAACCTCAAGACTGGATTGCTGTAATGAGCTTTCTGTGGACCTGCCCTTCAGGTTGCTCTGGAAGGCTGCAGCGGGCGTAGAGTGCAGAGGCTAGGATGCTCAGCGGGGCTACCTAACCATGCCCAGGTGACACCACCTCTGAAAGAACCACACCAGCTGCCATTCTGCTACTGGGCCAAGTTTAAGGTTGCTGTTGTTGAGGGCGACTCACAAAGCCCTAGAACAACTTAGGACCAAGTAGCCAAAGGGAACGTCTCCTGCAAAATCTTCGCGGCTGTCAAATCTCGCATGGGTGTGTGACGGACTCTCTGTCTGCCTACTGGGAAGCCAAAGTGAATCTAGGCTTCTCACAACATGCAAGAAGGCAACAGGACGTGACTGTCCAGATCAGGCCCTGCAGATGCTGCTGGATTCCAAGGCACATCCATAAACATGGGACAAGCTGGCTGGGACTGACTCCCATTCCTGGTCTACATGCATGTTTCATGCTCAACCTCACACAGGAGCTGCTTCTTTCGCCCTGCCTCCCATTCCAGCTGCTTCCATCTGCTTAAGTGCGCTCACGGTGCCTCGAGTTCTGGCCTCTTCCAGCTTGCATCCATACTACACTCGCTTCTCAGCGGTGGCCCCCAAATTATGGAATGATCTTTCTGACGAGGTGCGCCTGGCGCAAACACTTATCTTTTCAGTGCCAGGTCAAGACTTTCCTCTTCTCCCAGGCGTTTTAGCATGTGCTTTTCAATTTTTTAAAATTGTTTTTTGTGTTTTAAAATGTGTATATTTGTCTTTATTGTTTTTAATTGCTGTAAACCGCCCAGAGAGCTTCGGCTATGGGGGCGGCATATAAATGTAATAAATAAATAAATAAATAAATCTCCAAGGCCGTCACTCAGTGGTAGAGCACCTCCTTTGCATGCAGAAGGTCCCAGGCTCAGGTCCTGGCATCTTCAGGTATAGCTGGGAAAGACCTCTGCCTGAAACCCTGGAGTGTTGCTGCCACTCAAGAGTCGACCACGCCGGACTAGATGGGCCAATGATCTGACTTGGTAGACGGCAGCTTCCAATGTTTCTTCCCATTTCCAAACCCGAAGGGAGGTGTGGGGAGCCTGTGGCCTTTCAGATGCTGCTGAACTACAGCTGACTCCTGACTGTTGGCCATGCTCACGAGGGCTGATGGGAGTTGCCATTCAGTGGCATCTGAAGGGCCAAGGTTCCCTGCTCCTGCTGTGCGGGAGGGCCTGGGTTAACTACTGTAGCTGGCTGAGCTCTTGACCCATCAACCTTCAATTCACTCCCGGAGCCATACGTACGGGGAATAAGGGTGGGTGCGAGGGGCGATGGTGCGTTGAGTTCCTGTCTGCAACACGTCTTGCGGGGTCATCATCACATAGAACTGGCCTGGGGGAGAAACACAGAAAAGAATTGCTATTTAAAAAGAAGCAAGCACATGCACACACACATGCACAGAGAGAGAGCACTATGGAGAAATCCTACCCTTTCACAATCCAACCAGGGACCTCCTGTTTTAGGACTGGGGCGACCGAAGTTCAACTCTTCACTCATATATACATGAATCACACTGGGTGTCCTTGGGACAGTTGCTCTCTCGTAACCTGACCTACCTTCCAGGGTCGTTGTGGGGATAAAATAGAGGCAAGAGAAGAGTAGCATGCATGTTGCCTTGAGATCACTAGAAGAAAGGTGGGATACAAACGAGAGCCAGCATTGGTGTAGCAGTTAGAATGTCGGACAAGGGCCTGGAAGACCAGGGTTCAAATCCCCAGTCAGCCAGTTCAGTCTGTCGTCTCGTCTCCTGCCTTACAGGATTGTTGTGAGGATCAAATGGAAAGGGGGAGAACCATGTACAACTACCTTGAGCTCCTTGGAGGAAAGGCAGGAAATGGATGTAAAAATAAATAAATAGACAAATGGATTGAATACCTGCCAAATGCACTCACAAGCTGAGCTGCGTGCATGACATATGATTCCACAGGAGTGCAACAACAAAAATGGTTCCAGGCGGAGGGAGGTATCCAATGCATTCACTCCATTAAGTTTGAATCCAATGTAGCCCTAAGTAACTTGCTCCGTTAGTGCAAAAACTTATGCTTCTGCAACAGAACTCCTCCCTTCTCCCGCGTGCCCTCCTGCTCTGGAGGGTTGGGGGAACCCCCAGAACAGATTCAGGGGGGAGCACAGGGGGAAAGAGAAGGTGGGAAAGTTCTATTGAGCAAGCCTAAATTTTTGTGCTACTGTGATGAGATACATAGTGCTGCACTGGAGTCAAACCAGAGAATCCAGCTTTCTGAGAATCTACACTTTCAGTTTTAGCTGAAGAGCAAGGTTTCTAGGCCTTATTGACTGCAAAGCTATGTTGAGCAATGGCTTCCCAGATTTTAGTGAGCAAAGGGGTGTCTGAAGCTCCAGCACCCTGCTGCATGGCTAACAAAATCAGAATTAGGCAAGAATGTTGTCCATTTACTGACTTTTAGGAAAAAAGTATGAAACGAAATTTAATATTTATTATTGCTTTATCATATTACAAGAACAATTGCCCCCCTTTTTTGTATTATATATGCATATGAATTGCATATGAATTATATGCAATATATTTTTATATTTTTCTATTGCCATATTTGTATGGCAAATAAGAAAAAACATGCAAATATATGTAGGCAGTAGAAGTCAGGTTTTATTATTATTATTATTATTATTATTATTATTATTATTATTATCATTATCATCATCATCATCATCATCATCCACCCTTCACCATGAGGTCCCAGGGCGGGTGACAAAATTATGAAAACACAATACAAAAATCAGCTCCAACATTTCCAAATTATGTGTCTCAGCTGCCAATGGGGAGGGAAAAGAGGCGCATCTTCAGCACATGACAAATGCCATACAAGGAAGGAGCCAGGAACACCTCTGTGGGGAAGGAATTTCTGTTTCTCTATCTAGCATAGGGTATCTAACACAGCTCTGTACTGTTCAGGTATTGTGATGGCAGGAACCACTACACAGAAGCCAGCTCCATGGAGAGCCCAGCAGGCAGGAGACATCCTCTGTGCAAACTACCCCTATGAACCGGTTGTCCGGCTCCTGCTCTAGTGGGAAAAGGTGGGGCCACTCTCTCATTTACCTACCTCCAGCTTGTGTCAGCGACTGATCTGTTGTCTGCACTGACACCGCTGTGGCATCCCCCACTGTGGAGGCAGGGAAGTACGCAAACCGGGCCTCCCCGCTGACGGCATCCGTGGCTGGGCTTCCGCCATTGCTGAAGGGGTTCTGGATCACAGCCTGGAAAAAAAAATTAAAAAGGGAAATGGCATTGATTAGCAAGGGGAGACAATTCTGCATTAAGGCGCTGTTCCCAGGGCTAGGTTCAGAATGGAGCCTGCAGGGGTGGTTACAAGTAGAGGCAGCAGGAGATTCTGAAGGGAGCTAAAGTGGAAAACGGCATCATATTCAAATGCAAGCAGGTGATTACAGATTTCAACATAAAAACACAGGTTTGGGGCAGGAGATTCAGCTTTGGGCACTGGAAAAATTCTAGCAGTTGCATACTGCCAGCAGGTTGCCAATCCCTGTTCTAATGCAACGGGGGCATCTAAAAACACCGGTGTAGAGTGCATAGTAAATCAATGCATCTCTCTCTCTTTGGAGCAGGATTTGCAGACGTTCAAAAGCACAGAATGAGGATTTGGTAGGATGTTAGGAGCCAGTACGGCGTGGTGGTTAAAGTGTTGGACTACGACCTGGGAGACCAGGGTTCGAATCCCCACACAGCCATGAAGCTCACTGGGTGACCTTGGGCCAGTCATTGCCTCTCAGCCTCTGAGGAAGGCAATGGTAAACCACCTCTGAATACCGCTTACCATTAAAACCCTATTCGTAGGGTCGCCATAAGTCGGGATCGACTTGAAGGCAGTCCACTTCCATTTACACATTTTCAGTGCCCTCTTGTGGTTAAAGAGTAGTAATGCTGGCCATTCCTAAGTTCAAGCCACAGCTCAGAAGCAACATGCATACTTTTCTTTGGGATACATCCAGACTTTGCCATGAGCCAGGTTCAGTGGTGGCTGGTGCCCACTGGGACTGGTAGTGCAGAAGGCAAGGAGACCAGCAGTAGGCACAGCCAGAGCCAGCTAAACGTAGCTGTGTCTCCATCTTCCTCTGTATGAGCGCTACGAGGGCAGCACTAAGCCTGTGGTGCAGGAAGTTGGCAGGCAATGCCACCCTGGTTGCAAGGGGGAAGGCAGGAAGGTGGGGGCCAGCCAGAGGCAGACTGAGGTTTCACTGTAAGAAGGATGATGACAAACTAGAACAGGCTCAGATGGCCACAAGGATGATCAGGGGACTGGAAACAAGGCCCTGTGAGGAGAGACTGAAAGAACTGGGCATGTTTAGCCTTGAGAAGAGAAGCTGAGGGGGAGATACGATAGCACTCTTCAAGTCCTTGAAAGGTAGCCACACAGAGGAGGGCCGGGATCTCTTCTTAGTCATCCCAGAGTGCAGGACACAAAATCATGGGCTCAAGTTGCAGGAAGTCAGATTTCGACTGAAATCAGGAAAAGTTCCTAACAGTTAGAGCGGTGCGACAATGGCACCAATGACCTAGGGAGGTGGTGGACTCTCCAATGCTGGAGGAATTCAAGAGGCAGCTGGACAGCCACCTGTCGGGGATGCTTTAAATTGGATCCCTGCATTGAGCAGGAGGTTGGACTCGATGACCTTATAGACCCCTTCCAACTCTACGATGGGGCACCGCCCTGTGTGCCCTAATGGGACCAGCTGCCGCTGGACAGGTTACTCATGTGGCCCTGAGTCTGAGGAGGAGGGTGACAAAGTCAAAAAGAGAGCAATGGAAGGGAAACGGGGGTGGGTGGGCAGGAGAAACCATCTGCAAGAGAACAGCTCAGAGCCCTGGCAGGAGAGATCCGTCCCTCCCCCGGCCACCCACCAGGGATGGAGGGAGGGAGGGAGGGAGCGAGAGCACAGACCTGCCCATGTTTTACTCTTCTCTACCCTGGTTTCAGCCTAACCCTCAACAGATTATCCCTAAACAAATGTGGTCCTCCGGGGGAAAAATAAAAGGTTTCTCATCTTGTTATCTTTATGTAGCGAAAAACAGCAGCATCCAGTCACAACACAGAAGTTATCAGCTTGCTTGGGGGAAAACTCCAAGGCTTGCTGAAGTAGAAAATAAGACTTAGGGCAGCCTTTCCCAACCTTTGGGTCCCCAGATGTTGTTGGACTACAACTCCCATCAGCCCCAGCCAGCAAGGCCATGGTCAGGAGTGATGAGAACAGTAGTCCAACAACATCTGGGGACCCAAAGATTGGAAAAGGCTGATTTAAGGGGGCAAAATCTGTGAGTGAGTGAGTGAGAGAGAGAGAGAGAGAGAGAGAGAGAGAGAGAGAGAGAGAGAGAGAGAGAGAGAGAGAGAGTTTTGCTCCAAGTCTCGCTTGTTAATCCTAACTACCACCATGCAATGTTGATCACGGTATTATCATCATCTCATTTTCTCCAGATGAGCTTCCTAGAAGAAAAAAGTCTGACAAGACCTTTCAGGGCACAGCAAGTGGGTCCTGGTCTATGTACAAGGGTAGGTGGGGGTGGAGGAAGAGAGGACAGGGACGGAGTTTCTCACAGGGAGCATGGGCTGACTGCTTGGAAATGCAGCCACGCGCAGGTTTAGCAAGCCGGTAAACCACATCCTAGCACGCAATGTCTCTGAAGAGATATGCACTCGATTCACAACCTGACCGCTAAAAATAAACACACGCTGCAGGAGGCTGAGCAGGGGCTGGGCTGCTTTGGGGGAGGAGACAGGGAGACAAGGGCAGCAAAAATACCATCGTCCCCATAGGCGACTCTTTAGTGCTTCTGCTCTGCATCACGCAGCAGACTGAAAGCCACAATCTTCACACTCTGTGTAGGCCCCTAGTTCAGCTTCACCAGAGCTTCTAACAGCCAAAGTGCAATCTCCACTCTACCCATCGCCACCCCAAGCTAAACCGCGGAGGTGCGCTTGCAACTCCCGCACGTTGCGTGTGCGTGCTTTATTTAAGTAAATGCTTTCTGGGATGAGATCAATGCTTTGTCTTCAAAGAACGCCCAACTCCTAGATGGTCTGCATAGTCACTCTCTCCTGCCGTGCCTCTTCAGCGCATGCCCCTTCCGACCAGAGGCTAAACTAGATGGAATGCGAGATATCTATCGTGGGAAGGACACTGCAAGCTTCCTTATGTGAGTCAGTGTTGTCTACAATGACTGGCAGGGGCTCTCCAGGGTTTCAGCCAGGAAGCCTCTCCCACTCTTGCCTGGAGATGGGGTGGGATTGAACCTGGGACGTTCTGCACGCAAAGCAGATGCTCTGCCACTGAACTACGGCCAACGTCGGACCTCCGGCTGCAGGACTGTGTGCTTGTGTGGGATCTGGGATGTGTGTGCATGCGCGCGCATGCCACAGTGCTAGATTAATCCTTTCGCACCCCCCAGGTTCCCTAATGTTCACCCCCACCCCTTACCAAGCTGCTGTTTCTTACAATGGCGGGGGACATGTTTAACAGCTTCATTGGGAATGGAAGAGGAGAGGAACAACACCGAGTGACGGGTTACGTTCCTCTTCCTGTGGCCCAGAACTGTATCACACACCCCGCCGCCACCACGAAAGTGATACTGGAAAAGCAAATCACAGATATTCTACACCAGCCCTTCCCAACCTTTGGGTCCTCAGATGTTGCTGGACTCCAATTCTAAATAAATTTCTTTCCAACTAAAAACAAGCAGAGAATTAAATTCTAAAGGCCTGGGTGAATAAATGTGTTTTTAACATGGTGCCTAATAGACAGTGACGGTGCCAGAAGTGCCTCCCGGGGGAGAGCATGCAGATTATTTGATAATCCGTATCTTATTTCTATGTGTCACCTGATATCTACAAGTTTTATTGCGAGGTCTGCTGACTGGATCAATCCCTTGATTTATTGATTGAACTGGAAAGGAGGGGTATACAATTCTAACACAAACGAAGAAATCTGACGCCACATTTTGGGGCTGACAATCCACCTCTCACCTGAGCAACAGCTTGCTGGCCGCCGGTAAAAGCCGCTGTTGAGACCACACTGACTGCCCCCGTCGCATCTGTCTGTCCATCCAGCTGACTGTCCGTCACCTGAACGACTCTATATGTCACCTGAGGGGGAGGGGAGGCAAAAGAACAACCACTCTTGAGATAGAAGCCCATCAGGAGGAAAAGTGGTGGTCAGGCCACAGAGAGAAGTCAAAGCAAAGTAAACCCTACAGAGACCATTTGGGGCAGGGGGCTGTAATGAGGGTCCTCGGCTGGCCAAACAGAACCATAGCATGGAATATAACATCCCAAAGCGTTTCAGATGTTTTAAACAAACTAAACGAAAGCAAAAAATCAAAACAAAAAAACAGCACAAGTTTCTAGTTCTTGGGGTAATGGACAACTCCTAAAATCTCAAAAAAAAAACAGAGCAGATCTACTTGGTGGGAAGAAATGCATTGGTACACCCTTCAAAGGGTTCTGCCATGCAAGAATAAAACCAGATCATCAACTGCTCCCTCGCGTGAAATCAATCAAAAAATTCTACATGCAGAAAGCTAGGGTCTCAGGGAGGGTACAACTAGTGCTTGAGTTATGGGGAGGGAAAGGAAGAAAGGGTTGTTTCCTCCCCGCTTTTTGTGATGGTCCTCTTTGCTACTGTTTTGGAATGCTAAAGAGGGATACAATTTGGCTAGAAATGGAGGGGAGTTAAGGATTGCGGTTTGGGGATTTCATTAAAAAAACCCTCCCCACAAAATTGAGCAGTGGCTAGAACTGTTTTCACCAACAGGCTGTTTTTCCTGATGCTGGGAATTTGGGGCACACCTTCAATCATGCGACAACACCCCCAACCACTGACAATCCAGCTTGCAAATGCACAGTGTGATTTTTTTGAATGTGTATATAGGAACATAGCAAGTTGCCTGCACTGAGTCAGACCTCTATTGCATCTAGCTCAGTATTGTCTACACTGACTAGCAGCAGCTCTCTAGGGTTTCAGGGACTGCTCGCTCCCAGCCCTACCTGGAGATGCCAGGAACTGAACCTGGGACCTTCTGCATGCAAAGCAGATGCTCTACCACTGAGCTATACGGCTCTTCCTTTACGCTACGGCCATTTCCCGTGCAGACTGGCCAGTCTCGAGTGGGAAGCCGGCCGTGGGGGGGGGGGTCCCTTGTGCCTTAAACTCTTGCCCCTACCTCTGTGCCCCAAACCGCAGGGGCAAGTGACCTTGAAACTTCTGCAAACAAACAATCAAGTTGTGGAGTAAAAGCCAAGCTACCCAACAAGCAGTCTGCTACCTGTCCTCCATTGTTCTCTGTGCGGAACTGGTACTGTATATTATGGTCTGTAAATGCTGCTTGCTGGACACTGGCGATCGCCACTGCAGTCTGCTCGTCCGCATTTGTGCCGTCTCCTGGGGAAGGAAGGAAGGAAGGAAATGAATGACTGCCAATGAGGGACGTTCCCAATGGCACATCAGCCTCAACGACACAGACTCTGTTGCAGGGAACGCCAACCTTCTGGGGCCTGTTGGCGCATTTGCAAGCTGGAGAAATTGTGGCGAGCACCGACACTCACCCTGCAAGCAAGCGCACACCACAACCTGTCAGACTGGTTACTACAGAATGCTTCTTTCAAGCCTAATTTTGGTGTGTGTGTGTGGATTCTGCAAGGGCCAGAGAAGACCTCTATGGGCACACGTGCGCCCATGGATGCCACATTGGCAACTGCTGCTCTACTGGGTTACAGGGTGCTCCCTCCAGAGGAGAAACCACAGGATTTGGGGAGGAGGTGTGTGGCTGCTCAGACCACACAAGACGCTCTTCAACTCTGTGGCACGGAGGGTTCATTTTGACAACCTGTTGTTCCGGGATTTAAAATCCTGAACTTGCTTCAACCCCTCATTCATTTACATTGTAGGAGGCCATTATAAAAATCTCCAGCATGTGTGCAAGATGTGTCTTAATGCTGATTGATTACACCTTAGCGTACATCCTTAGCGTACCTTGGTGCACTTCACCATCAGGAGCGCGAGAAGGACAGACAGTAATACACTTTGCAACATACTAGCAAGGACTGTGGGGTCTAATCTGTGGCAGCAACCGGCAAGTACAGCAGAGGAAAGAGGGTAATGTAGTAGTTACAGGGTTACATTTAGAGTGCAGGGAGTTGGGCTCACAATACTTTTATGGGAGGATCTCGGGCCCATCACCATTCCTCAGCCTAACCTACCTTGCAGGGTTGTTGTGATAACAGAGAGCGAGAGAGAAATAGAGTGAGTGAGTGCGCATGAGAACAATACCTGTGTATGCTGCCCTGAAAATCTTGAAAGAAAGGCAGGAGAGATATAGATAAAAAAACAAAATAGAAAACCAGGGGATGATAGATTGGAACCTCATTGGGGCATGAACCTCTCTTTCTCGCTAGCAAAACTCTGTAAAGTACAACACATGCTGGCGCTGCTGTATAAATTACAGATAAGGGTTTTCTTCCCCTCTCTCTAAAACAAATCCTGCTGAACCTTGTGCATGATGTGTCCGAGTGAAAAGCACAATGCTAAATGGGCATTTGGGGAGTCTGGGGGTGAGAGATCTGGGATTCCAGCTGCAAACAAATTGGCCCAGTGGGTCTGGACAGGGGAAGGCTAAAGACTCAGCTTTGTTCACAGACAGACATTTTGTACGCCTTACTTATCGGGCGGTGCCCTGGCGGTAGAAATCCCTCCCCGTGCGGGGGCTACAACTTGCTCACGCAGGGTGGCTGGGCATTTTCTGGGCCAGCCCAGGACCCCTCCTCACCTTCCTGCAGCTCGACTCCCTCTTCACCTTCTTGACCTTTCTCGTGGCTGGAACACAGACGAAGAAAAAGAAAAGGAAATAATTGTCACTCGGGAGGGAATCTTATGGGTGCAAAGGGGTGCCCTTGCCTGCGGGATTCTTGCAAAAACAGGCTCAGCCTTCACCAGCCTGGTGCCCTCCAGATGCATTGGACTACAATTCTGCTTTTTAGTCCAAAGCATCTGGAGGCACCAGAAGGCTAAGCTAGAAGGCCGGTCCCACAGAAACGGTGCAATTTCCCAGGGTGACTGCTGCTCCTTCGCGAGACAGATGGGCTGCTCTAAACTATGGTTCTAAGTTGCAGAAAAGCTCACTGTAGACCCCCTTTCACAGGTTAATGGCACAAAGGGACTGTGGTATTCCCTGCCACAAAAGATCTAGGCATCGAGAATGGATGCCTGCATGGGCAAGGCCTATGCACACAGGCTCCCACAAAACCTGAAACTCTGGTCAAGGCAGGCTTCCACTCGTGTGAACGCCTGCTTGCAGAGCAGTCTACGCATATAGGCGTCACCAGACAGAGGAATACTGCAACCTGCCTTATACTGAGTCAGAGCATGGATTGGCCCATCTGGGCTCAGTATTGTCAACACTGACTGGTAGCGGCTCTCCAGAGTTTCAGGCAAGGGATCTCTCCCAAGTCTACAGGGAAACAATGGGGATTGAACCTGGGGACCCGCTGCATCCAATGCAGCTGCACGACCACTGAGCTATGATCGTTCCCCGACCTCTACGGGGACATTGGGGACGGGGCTGAAGAGCCGCATATCCTCGAGGGCAAGGCCAGCAATACAGTCGCACCGCACTCTTGCACATCTGAAGCCCCCTTCACACAATCAAAGCATGAAGGGGGGGAGGGTAATCGCAAACTTTCTTTGTTTTATTACTGTTAGGTTTTTTATTATTATTATTATTATTATGTTATCTGTAATGCTAGCTAGCTCTTATTTCATTGTATAGTTTTGTAAAATGTGTTGATGTTTTTGTATTATTTTATATGATACATTGGAGAATGTTGTAGATATTGTTATAACTGCTCTGTTTGTTTTGTTTCATTTATTCTGTTATGTTATGAGATTTATTGTTTACTTATGTTTACTTAAAATGTGGTATTGTTTTTCCTTTTAACTGTATCAAAGCTGAATTGTATATTTTATATTGTAATTGATTTTTTTTATGTTGTAAACCGCCCAGAGAGCTTCGGCTATGGGGCAGTATAGAAATTTAATAAATAAATAAATTAAATAAATAAACTAGCATGTTTTCATTGCTAGAGCACCCGGTTGGCATATAATGGGAAGGAACAACATGGATCGCAAAACAGAAAACTTGATTTCAAACTAAGCAATTCGGGGGTCTGCAGATTTCAACTAAGGTCCCCTTCCTGCCGCATTGTTTATTTATTAAATTTATATCCCGCCCTTCCTCCTAGTAGGAGCCCAGGGCGGCAAAGCAAAAACGCTAAGAACACTATAAAACATCATAAAACCAGACTTTAAAATATATTAAAACAAAACCTTTTAAAAAAACATATTAAACATCTTTAAAAACATCATTAAAAAAAAGCGTTAAAAACATCTTAAAAAGCAATTCCAACACAGACACAGACTGGGATAAGGTCTCTACTTAAAAGGCTTGTTGAAAGAGCAAGGTCCTCACAACCACCCTGTGAGGTAGGTTATGCCTAAGATCATCCAGAAAATTCATGGCTGAGTGGAGATCTGAAATTGGGTCTCCACTCTCAGCCACTGCACCACGCAGGCTCTCAGGCTGGTCTACCTACCCCAGAAACTGTCTATTTAAGACTCACTTTGGCTCTCCAGAATTCCAAAAACAGAAGTCTTTTCCCCAACACCTTTTTTAACTGGAGATGCCAGGCACCGAACCTGGAATCTTCTGCATTCAAGGACCCTCTCAACAGTGCCTTTGAAACCTGCTACATACAGGGAAGTCTTCCCACATTCACCTGTATGACACATGAACAGAGTGTGCGCATGACACTCTCGCATGGCTGCACATGACACAAGAAATTTGGTAGCGGCCAGCAAACCGTCTCTCAGGAAAGTCTGTCACTGGGATCCCTGATAAGCTTCTCAGAAAGCCCAGCGTCTCCTTCCATTTGAACACCCAACTGTACTGTAACCTGCAATTTGTGCCAGGCAAAATGGTGCTACACAGATCTATTAAAATTACCCTTCAATCTGCTCTTCATTCATTTCCTGCTCAGCGTGGAGAAGAGCTAAAAAAACTTTTTTAAAAAAACAAACCCATAAATTCTTAGCATGCTGAATTGCACACCCAGGACTAAATTTCATGGATTGACACATGGGTTTGCGGAATAATACACGTTGAAAAGATATTGTGAGGCATAGTGGCTAGAGTGTCTGACTACTGGGGAAAAGTGGGTTCTTAGCCAAGAAATTTACTGAGTAGCCTCAGGCCGGTTGCACTCTCAGCGCAATCAACCTCACAGGGTTGTGAAGGTGACTCGGAGTGGGAAGATCACATATGCCATCATCACTTTATCAGAGAGGAAGGACAGGATAAAACTGTAAAATAAAAAATACAGTAATTTGTTTTTGCAAATTGACACACACCCCTGAATCTCAAGAAACCAGGACACAGGTGCAAATGACTTAGATGCATTGTTAAACCACGTGCGTTCATACTGGTAAGGGTGGGCCAAATGGGTTTCTCTTCAATATATTACACGGATAGATATCATTCCACACTACACTTTATTTTGCATTTTGTATTTGCGATGCAAAACCTGGAGCTGGCCTGATTTGTAATACAACCCTATGCATGACTACCCAGAAGCAAGCCCCACTGAGTTCAATGGGACTTACTCCCAGGTTAAGTGTGTATACACAGCAGAGCAGGAATGGGGACCCAGGGGTCACCTCACCTCATGGGAAACGTTCTGGGCCCTGCATTCCTGTAGTGGGCAGGGCCAGAGAGAAAAGAGGGTGGAGCAATGGAGAGAAAAGAGGGTGGAGCAATGGAGAGAAAAGAGGGTGGAGCTATCCTTCAACCACCCAGGAGTGAGAAGGTTCTGTTCATATCCACAGTCCCTTCCATCTAGGTAAGCAAGAATTCAAGGACGCATTCTAGCCAGGCGAAAGCACTTGAGGGTGTGGGGAGGGGTCTGTGAGGGGTGTGGCCTGAGGCAAGCACGGAGGGCCAGACACAGGAGCTCTGTGTGTGTGTCACATCTGGCCCCCAGGCTTGAGATTCCCCACTCCCTATATATAGGATTGCAGGGAATTCATTACCAGAGAATAAGTGCCATCGAATTTAATGGAGCTCGCTTTCTGAGTACACATGCAGAGGCTTGTGCTGTCAGTCTAAGGGCCCCAACTAGACAGAATACAATTCACACAATTCACACAATTAGCGAGTATGTGAATGGCTTTGAAAAGTAAACTGCCGGTGGAGGGAGGGGTGGGCGCCGAGGCAGACTGGGGCCCTGTCCAACTGCTGTTTGCATTGGGAGAAAATCTCTTAATGAAACTATGGGATCTTTTTGCCCCAAGGCAAACAGGATGTGCAGGAGGCAATCCAGATGAGGACTAACAGTGGGAAGCAAAGGGTTAAACCCTCCCCCCCCTCACCACACACATATGAGCTTTCTAGCCCAGATCGGGAAGGGGCTCTGCACCTGTGATTTGAAATTTAAGGAGCCATTCACGCAATTGCTAATTATATGAACAGCATCCTGTCCAACTGAGCCCCAGCAGACGTGCCATGCACCCTTGCTCATTCGAAATCTGAATTCTCACCTGCGTGCATTTTGTGGTTCCATGGGAGGACAGCAAAAACAACACAGGGAAGGTATGGATGCAGAACTCAGCTTCCCAAGAAATCCTAGCCTTTATTTATTTAATTAATTTGCTTACAGAAGGATTTGGGAACCTGAAGCCGGGAACCGAATGTGTCGCTCCATATCTCTCCATTGGGCCCTTAGGATTCTCCCCAGGTCACACCCCCTCTCCTCAGGCCACATCCTCACTGGCCTTGCTTTGCATCACAAGTGTTTTTGCCTGGCTGCAATGTGTCCTTGAACTCTGATAATGCTTGTCGCTTGCCTGGATGAGAGGGGTGCGTGAGTGTAGGTAGAAACTAGCCTACGGTACAAATCTGCATTTATTGCTCCACCCACTTTTGCATCTGGCCCTGCCCACCACCAACATGTCCCCCTTGGAAGGTCACCCAGAAGGGAACGCAGCCTCAGGCTGATAAAAAGTTCCCTACCCCTGGCTTGCAGAAATTATGGGGTGCCCTGCCACAATTTAAGTTCTTGTGTGGTGGCTTTGCAATGCATAAACAAAGCAAGTTAAAAATTCAGTGGGTCATACCCAACATTCGTGACACTCAAGAGTAGATCCATTGAAATCTATGGACTTGGAAGGCTGTTGTTTTCAGGGAATTTATGCTGAGTGTGACTAGTGCTGAATATCACCCTGCATGCACACCACACGTCAAAAGCACATTCCCTCCCCCAAAGAATCCTGGGAATCTTTGTTTGCCCCTCAGACTACAGTTCCCAGCACCCTTAAAAACCACAGTTCCCAAGATTCTTTGGGGGAAGTCATGTGCTTTAAATGTATGGTGTGTATGCAGCCATGGATTTCCCACATAGGCTAGGGGTGGATGAGAAGACCTTTTAAGGCCCTTTCTATCTATATGATGTGCTCTAAATGTATGCCTAAGCAGCCTATACCAATAAGAAAACAATAACAAATTATGATGCAGCATAAAAGTCGAGCAGTGAAAAATAAAAAAGTGGACTGAAGGCAGATTTATAAACAGGCTAAAACAGATATCAGGACCTGGGAAAATAAAGAGGTCTTTGCCTGAGGCTGATAACAAAAATGGGAGACAGGTGATCACTCTATTCTAGCATTCTACAGCTGAGGTGCCAACACTGAAAAGGCCCTGCTGTCCCTCACCTCAAAGGGCCTTAAAAGAAGACCTCAAGGTCCAGGTGGGTACATGTGGAGAGAGGCAGTCCTTCAGTTTGCCTTGCCCAAAGCTACTTGAGATGAGAACCAGCACTTCGAACTGGGCCCAGAAACAGACCAGCAGCAGGTGTTGATGAAGATACAGTGGCCTAAGTGCGTTCATATTGCCCAGAGACCAATGTGAACACTGTGGCAGAGTGGATAGAGTACTGGGACAATGACCTGGGTTTAAATCCTTAGCCAGGAAGCTGACTGGTTGACCTTGCACTAGTCACTGACTCTCAGCCTAACCTACTTCACATGGTTGTTGTGAAGATATAATAGAGAAGGGGGACTTTGTACACCACCATGAGTTCCTTGGAGGAAAGGTGGGATATGAATGTCATAATAAAGACATAAAATTTTGCACCTCTTGGAATAATGGGTGTTTCTGGACAGTTTTCAAGGGTAGCACCAAATACAGCACACTTCAGTAGTCTAAATCGGAGATCTGTTAGGGCACGGTTGACTGCAGCAAGGCTCTTTCTGTCCAAGTAGGGTCCGAGTTGCTGTGTTATCAACTTAAGCTGATAAAAAGTTTCATAACCTAGAAGGCACTTGTGCTTCTGCATGACAAAGGTAGAGCAATGAGCACTCCCAGATTATGAATCTGATCTGTTTATTCATGTTAAATAAGTTTCTAGCCCTTACAGCAGAAGTGGGGAACCTGTGGCCCTTCAGATATTGTTCGACTCTGACTCCCATCAGCACCAGCCATCACGGCCAATAGTCAGAGACGACTGGAGCTGAAGTCCAGCAGCATCTGGAGGGCCACAGGTTCCCCTGCCTTAGAGCTAAAAAGCAGATATGCTTGAAAGCAAGTGGGCAACGACAGCTGGAATCTGAAAATTGGGAAAAGGTTGAACAGATTTTTTTAGTGACTGCGGGATGCGAGGCTTTCATGCTCACAATGAGCAAAACCAGGAGAGTATATGCAAAAAAGGAAAAGGCAGCAGCAATATCTGAGGAATTATGCAAAATAAGAGAAACTATGCAAATTAATCCAACTGTCAATTGCTCACCTGATACAGGTTACAGAATTCCATACTCCCCTGTGCAGAAGTTAGAAAGCCTGGGCACAGAACGTACCTAAAACATTTCCCCTCCAGTTCATCTCCCACTGATGTAACAGTTCCTCCTTTGCCCAATATAAATCTCTCACCGTGCAGTACTCAGAAAGTGAGCCCCATTCCCTAAAGTGGGCATCAATAGAGCCTCATCTTACTATTAACGGCGAGGGACCTTGACATTCAGCCTGAGCGCTCCTTAAAGCAGACGATCTCTACGCTGATGTTTGCAACAAGGGTTCAGTGTTAATATCCTCTTTTTTTGCTCTGAGGGAGACAGGATAAAGGAAGGCACGCAGCTGCTTTGCAGCAAGCAGGCTGCAGAGGCGCTGGAAAGCATTCTACTATCTTCATCTTTGGCGCTGGTAGAGGGAGACAAGGCTCCTATCTCAACAGGAAGTTGGCACAGAGCAGAAACAGCAGGGGCGAAGGTGCCCAACACAGAGAAGTGAGGCTGGGTGAAAGAGCTCAGAAAAAAGGGCTGATCCTTACATCCTCAGGCTGCCTCCGAGGACGCCTGTGTGATTACACCTCAGATCCTTCCTCAAAAGCCACCTCTTCCACATCTGGCGCAACACCGTCCCCCACCCACATCCCAAACACAGTCCGCTTCCACTGGGGAAGGGGCGTCACTCAGTGGCAGAGCATCTGCTTTGCATGCAGAAGGTCCTGGGTTGCATCTCCAGGTAGGGCTGGGAATGTCTGCGTCTGAAACCTTGTAGAGCTGCTGCCAGCCAGTGCAGACCACTGCTCTTCAACCTTGAGTCCCCAAATGTTGTTGGGACTACAACTCCCATCATCCTTGGCCACATCGATGAGAGCTGTAGTCTATCAACATCTGGGGACTCAAGGTAGAAGAACAGCGGTGTAGAGACAATGTGCAGCTAGACTGACCAATGGTCCAACTGAGCAGAAGGTCGCTTGCCACATTCCATCTGCCTGGCACCCTCAATATCCATGTGTTAATATGACACACCCAGAAGGGAAAACTCTTTGAAAGCAGATAAATGCATTTTTCCTGAACGCTCGCTGAAAAAAAGCTTCTGTTCTGGTTTCAAATAGAACTGAAGGGGGGAGCGGACTCACGCATCACTCATTCACCCCCTGCCACATCTGTTTCCCTATACCACCCATTTACAGCCACCCAAGCACCTTTGTTTGTACAGTCCCTTTCTACCCCCACCCCACAGCCTCCCTGTGTAATGTCACTCTCTCTGGGTCAACATCTTCATTGAGCTGTCCGCTACAACCCCAAGGTCTTGTTCCTGGTCAGTCACCATCAGTTCAGGCCCCATGAAAGCAGAGGTGAAATTAAGACATTTTTTTTGCTCCCAACGCGTATTACTTTACACTTGTTTACACTGTATTGCATTCAATGCATGTAATGGTTGAGGTGTTCTACACGCAAGAAGTCCTAGGTTCAGTCCTGGCATCTCCAGGTAGCGTGGGGCAAAGCAGCTAGCCTAACACTGCCTGTCAGCCAAGACCAGGGATGAAGAAACTTTTTCAGACCTTGGGCCATATTCCCACCTGCACAACCTCCTGAGGGCCACTTACCAGGGATGCGCAGGGCCAGAAGGAAAACTGGGTGCAGCAATCAATCATTTTACCTTTGTCCAGGAGGCTAGTTTCTCCACAAACCCCTCTCCAGCCTCCACCCAGACAGTCAAGAGGCATGATCAGATTTCAAGGACACTTTCCAGGCAGACAAAAACACTCAAGGAGGGTATGAGGTGCAAGTGTTGAAGGGTTTGGCTGAGCTGGAGGGGTGGTGGAGTCCTGGAGAGAGTCCCGAGGGCCAGACAGAGAGGCTTGGAGGGCTGCATTTGGCCTCCAGGCCAGAGGTTCCCCACCCAACAATACTGACCTCGACAGCTTGCAAGGCTTCTTCCTATGGTCCTCCTGGCATCATCAGTCCTCTCTCAACAAGCCTTTTAAGTAGAGACCTTATCCCAGTCTTCATCTGCATTGGAATTGCTTCTTAAGATGTTTTTAAAGTTGTTTTTTTTTTCTAGAAAGATCTTTTAAAGATGTTTTGTTTCAATGTTTTTAAAGATATTTTATTTTAATATGTTTAAAAGTCTTTGGATTTGAAAAAGACGTTTTCGAGTGCTTTTTGTTTCCCGCCCCGAGCTTCTCCTGGGCGGAAGGGTGGGATATTATTATCATTATTAATAATTATTATTATTTATTTATTGCATTTGTATATCGCCCCATAGCTGAAGCTCTAACAATGTCATCACATGAGATAACTCTGGCTTCTCTTGTTCCTATCGTGTCACATGCCTTTTTTGTTTTCAGCAGTGCCCATCCCTGTTTGGATGCCCCTTTCTTTTCATTGAAACCCCAGCAAATGTCCTAATTCAATTCCGGGAGGGCCGGACGAGCTTAAGAAATGATAAGCAAGGGTAGGAGGGGGAGAAGGCAGGCAAGTAACCCTTTACATTTTCTCTCATCTGCCATCAACAGAGGTAAACGTCAGGCCTATGAGAGAGAGCTTGCCTGCCCATCGACCTTCCTCCTTCAGCCTGCAAGAGTTGGCGAAGCACAGGGGTGACCGAACCTTGGGGCCCTCCAGGTGCCATTGGGCTCTCAGATCCCATCAGCCCCAGCCAGCACGGGCTATGGTCAAGGATGATGGGAGCTGGAGTTCAACGACATCTGGAGGATCACAAGTTCGCCATCCCTGCTGTAGCGTATTGGCAAAACAGTGTAATTTTTTTAGCCTGAAGGTCATTTTTTTTAAAAAAAGCCTCGTAAAGTTCATAAAAGTTTTGTAAATTCACAAAAACTGCTAGCCTTAAAAA
This sequence comes from Rhineura floridana, assembly GCF_030035675.1. Lineage (NCBI taxonomy): Eukaryota > Metazoa > Chordata > Lepidosauria > Squamata > Rhineuridae > Rhineura > Rhineura floridana. The sequence continues at coordinate 27,719,068 of NC_084494.1, read as the reverse complement.
GAAAAAGCTAGCTTGCTGGGGGTGTCACAGGAGGGACAGAGAGCTGTAGCTAGCTGTAGCTAGCTGTAGCTTTGCTAGCCCCCCCTCTATATTTGCCTGCATGGAATTCTATGTACTCGTCTATATGCAATCCCTGGTTGCCTATGGCTACCAGGCTAGTGCTGGGCTGAATTATTCCAAGTTATTGCATTTTTAATCCCACTCTTCCTCCGGAGAGTTTACATAGTCTTCCCCCTGGTCCCCTTTATCTTCACTACAGCATCCTGGGGTAGATTGGGTAGGGTGAGAGTGACAGGCCCAAGGTCACCCAGCAGGCTTCAGGACTGCGAGGATTTGAACCTAGATCTCTCCAGTCTAACTCTCTTAACGACAAACCCAGATCAGTCACGTGGCCTTAAAGAAGCTGCTATATCCTGTCAGCCTCTGCGTCCCTCACCCCCAAAGGAACGTGATGCAGCAAATCTTGCTGAAGCGAAACAGGTCTGGGTCAGGCCAGTGCTTGGATGGGAGAGAGTCCAGGAAACCCTGTGCTTACACAGAGTTCTGCTGAAGACCAGCACTCTGGGAAGAGGTGCTGGCTGTTATCAGGGGAATAAACACTTAGGACATTAATCTGAGATAGGGAGGTAAGGAAAACAAATAAACACACGTCAACTGTAAGGTAGAGGTGGGCAGATGGTAGATCTCAGGGTGATTTGCAGGGTGATTCCCAATGATTTACCAATAGAAACAAGAAAAGGCCTCTTCCCCCCTCCTAAATTAGGCTGCAGAAATCCAGACAGCTTGGATTCCTAGGCTGAGCATGAGCTCAGCAATTCTGTGTCTGCTTTCCTCAACCACTGTTTTGCCGATGGCACCAGTTGGTGATCACTTATTTTCTATATGAATCCTTCTCCCCCACTCAAAAAAAAAACCATCTAGGGATCATAGCCTTTTACCCTCCTATGAGTGTTTTCCTTGGGGAAAAAAATGCCAGGAAGTTAATATGACAATGGCCCTGAAACAACTCAGTCTTGCATATCAATCCATAAATGTTTCTGCCCACAGCAGCTCTAACTAGGCTAATACAAAATTATGTTACTCACTTATGGCATATTCGTGGCTAAAAGGGAAATAAAAGACCCTTCTCTTCCGGATTACAAAATGTTCACTGTCTGGTCACCCAGAGCCCAGTTTCACTCACCATTGGCAAACAACTGAGCAGCTCTTTACAGGCCCAGACTAAGTACCAAAGCATGGCACAATTTTCCACTGGCTGATCTGCCAAACTGCATAGAGTAGATGGGTTTGCCTGAAGTAACATTGCAACCCACAAGCCATCTCTAGGCCAGCCTCCTCCAACCTGGCGCTCTCCAGATGTTTTTCACCAGAACTCCCATCAGCACCAGCCAGCATGGTCAAAGTTGAGGGATGATGGGAACTGTAGTCCAAAATATCTGGAGGGCACCAGGTTGGAGAAGGCTGTCCTAAAGACTCGTTCTCTCACTCATACACACAGATTTCACACATTACACTGCAGCATAATTGGATTTGTACACTTCACAGGGCAACACAGATAATCCCAGGTCTCCAATAATGTACATATCACACCCACACTTTACATTTGTAGATGTGCACTTAAGATGTGCATTAGGTGTTCACCCACCACCCCATAACCAGAGACGTGTGAAGAGACTTTTGGCCTCTTGCAAGAAGGACCCATGTCATTCAGACTCCCAGGCATTTTGGTCTCACATGAAAAGCCCCTAGCCTTTCCCAACTAGTGGGCCACCAGCTGATGTTGGACCACAACTCCCATCAGCCAGCATCGCCAATGCTCAGGAAAGATGGGAATTGTGGTCCAACAACATCTGGAGGCACACTGGTTGGGAAAGGCTGCTAGCCTCAACCGGCAGCTTTGCCTGGCTCAATTTCCTATCTGTTCAGTGCAATTCACCTACTTGTTTAATTATTACAATGTATTCCACCCTTTACCTAAAGCAGAGGCTGGGAATATCTGGCCCTTCAGGTGCGGTATTGGACCACAACTCTCATCATCCCTCATTAGTGGCCATAGTCCTATTATCCCTGTCAAGTGGCTATGCTGTCTGCGAATGAAAGGAGTTGTGGGCCACAACATCTGGAGGGCCACACATTCCTCATCCCTGTGCTAAGAAAGGAGAACTCTATATACACCCTACTCTTTAAAAAAAATCCTCTCAACAACCCTGTGAGGTATGGTTAGGCTGAGAGATCAGGACCCAGGAAACTTCATGGCCAGGTGGGGATTTCAACCTGGATCTCCCGCTTCTAGTCAGGCACTCTAATCACTACACCACACTGGCCTCTCAACCCTACACCTCCCTCTCCTTACTTTTTCTCCTCACCCCAGTCTGGTCCCCTTTCACTGCTGCTCCACAATCGTACCCACTCTTTCCCCATCAGGTCGGCCAGCCTCTTCTCTCCAGGGCCTTCACTTACCCCACCCCGGGCTTTTCTCACTCCTCCCTCCCTGCCCTCCAACCAGTCAATCCCAGGTTTTCCCCTTCGCCTGTAGCACCAAAACAATGACCCCACTTCATTTCTCTCCCCCCAACACCCCCAAATACACACAAAGCAGGCCTTTTCCGGCTTATCCAGCTCCCCCCGCCGCCGCCCACCATCTCTTTTCACAATGCGTTTCAGATCCTGGACAGTGCGGGGGTGTCCCGTTCCTTCTCACCCTACAATGACCCAGAGAGTCCTCCTGATCGCAGCCTCTCCTCTCCCCCTCCCAGCTTCCTTTTATTCCACACCGAATTCCGACCCCCATCCAGGTCAGCCCCCTAGAATTGCCCCCCCCGTTCCCTGTCCCGGAGAGCTTCAGCTCTGCCTTGTCCTCCATTTTGTTCTCCCCCTCTCTCTCCGTGCCGCTACGGCTGCCACCGCAGGAGGAGGAGGATCATGGCTCGTTCCCTCTCCCCTCCCTCGCGAGGCCTGAGAAGAGGGAGAAGGACTGGATGTCCCCCACCCCCACAGAAGAGACGGGGTGGGGGTGGGGGTTATGGAATCTTTCCCCTTACCTGGATGCAGCGGAGGCGGTGGCTGTGTCCAGGCCGGGATCCAGCATGTCCATGGGGGGAGAGGGGAAGGGGGGGAGAGGGAGGGGGGAAGGGAGAGGGGGGGAGAGGCCCCCGCAGCACCAGGGGGAAAGGGGTGGGAGAGGAGGAAGGGATGAAGTTTAAATCTCACGCCGGATGGAGGTAGAGGGGACGCGGAGGAGACACGGGAGCCGAGGCGCTGATCACGGGGACAAACACTCGGGTCATGTGAGGAGGAAAGCGAGCGAGCGATTCTCTCTCCCTCCCCTCCTTCCCCAGCTGGGAGCCCGGGACACGTGAGGGGGAAGAGACGGGAGAGCGTGGGAGCCGGAGGATGCGGACTGAAACCCGAGAAAGCCCCGCTGTTGCCGATCGAACGCCCGCGGCCTGCTTTGGAACGTCGGCGAGCAAGCAGCGGATGGAACGTTGCAACAATCCAGAGAGAGTGGAGGGGGAGGGGATAGAACGTTGCGACGATGCGGGGCGGGGGAAGAGGGAGGAGGTGGCGGCGGAGGAGGGGAGGAATGGAACGTTGCAAACAAGCGGCCGCGGCGGACGGAACGTTGCGGGCTTTGCTCGAACGCTGCGGCAGCCTGGGCGGGCGGGGGAGCGTTCTTTGTTGTTTTAGAACCTTGCAACAAGGGGAGGTGGGAGAGCGAGGGAATCTTGCAAGGACGGGGCTGCTGCGAGTCCCGACGAAGCGGGGGAAGAGATCTATCCGCGATCGAGTACTCAAGATTTCCCCCCCCCCGCGCCTCTTGTGGTCCCCATGGCGCATGCGTGTGTGCTAAAGGATATAGGCAGTAGGGGTGGGTGGGAAGAGATGACAGCTCAAACAGAAGAGGGAGCCCTCTGAATGCTCCTTGACAGGGTGGGGGGAGGATGGGAGGCTTGACCTAGCCTGTGAACCGTTTAGTCTGGTGCAATAAATTGAAGCTGCTCTTTTAAGACTGCAACCCTGAGCGCGCTTTGCTAGGAAGCAAGTGCCTTGGACGTCGGCGGAAGTTGAGAGTAAACAAGCAAAGGCCCCAGTTGTACGTTTCTGGCCTTTTTAGTTCCTTACCATGCTCAGCGGAGAATATTGGCCCCAGTCCTTCGGACCTTAACCTGGAAGCAAGGTTCATAGGGTCGCCATAAGTCGTAATCGACTTGAAGGCAGATAACAACAACATTGTGGATGCACTGGGCTGGATGGGACTGGCTCCTACCGTGAGAGACTCCCGACGCTAGATCCCAGGATCTGGGAATCAGCCGCGTTTAGGCTCAGAAAGCTGGCTTATCAGGGCTAAAGCTGTATCTTGACCTACTTTCCACACGATAATTCCATGTTACGTCGTGCACCGTCAACAAAACTGTTCTAAACGGGATGGGTGAGGGGAGGCTATCTATGGCCCTCTCCAGCTCCCACCATCCCTGCCCATTGGCCATGCTGGCTGGGGGTGATAGGAGTTGGGAGCCCCGCAGTATTTGGTGGGCCGTAGGTTCTCCATCCCTAACTTGCGGCCAGAAAGCTGCAGGCAGCTGATCCCCTTTCAGCGCACGTGTTTATGCCTGAGTTGGGTGAAGTGGCGCGCCACTTGCTCCTTGGCATGTTTAGGAGGTTGTCGGCCCCATGGCTTACAAGGAGCCGCCTTCTCAAGGAAACCTCTGGCGTGCGTAGGATTGCAGCCTTCATTGCAATAAGGCTCAGATAGGGGATCATTTAGTTTGACATCCAGTAAGCTTGATTTTGTTTTTCATTGGGTGAGTGGGACATAGTTTTCAAGGACTGCAAAACAACCAGCTAGAAAGGCTGTCTTGGGAGGTGATAGGCCAGAAGAGATCGCGTGATTAACGCTCATTCACCTATCGTGGCTTCTGGGGGCGGGTTTGTTCTCCGTTTGAGTATTAAGGAGGAGGGATTCAGTTTGCATGTTTTCAGATATGACGAGAGCAGATTTGTGACCTGGGTGGAGAGAGACTTTCTCAGTCCAAAAGTGAGTATCGCACCTGGGGAAAAAACTTATGAGACTGACCCTTCCTAACAGGAAGTTGACTGAGGGCTCTGCCCACCCCCATAATATTCTGTTTAGTTGTGGCAATCCCTGGTGTGAAAGCAAAACTTCATCCGTACTCTGGTGAGGCGTAACTCATAACGGAGGTTTCAGGGACTTGTTCTCTTTGATGTGGCATCTTATTTACTACATTTATATCCCGTCTATCCTCCAAGGAGCTCAAGGTGGCATACATGGGCCACCCCTTCAACTTATCCTCCCAACAACCCTGTGAGGTAGGGTAGGCTGAGAGGTACTGACTGGTTCAATGTCATGCAGTGAGCATCATGACTGAGCTGGGATTTGAACCAGGCTGTCTCCAGTCTAGTCAGATAACCACAGCACTGCACTGGCTGCAAGCTTAATTATCTACATCTGAGTTTTCTGAATACCAAACCAGTTGGGTGGAGATTCAGTAAAACTCACTTAGGCTGCAGTCCAATACATGTGTATTCAGAAGTAAGCTCCATTAGGTTCAGTGAGACATACTCCCAGGTAAGTGTGTATTGGATTGTAGCCCTAGGGTGTAACAGTCTTTACATTTCTGACTGCTGGATCTTTTATCATTAACAACAATGCAGTATAATAGTGTGCAAATTGTAACTGTTTGTATTTTATTTTATTGTGTGCTGTTTTGGCAACTTGGTTTATAAATATATCAATGAATAATGCAGGGGAACAGAAAGCTGCCTTATGTCTGGAGACACACTAGTTGCTTCAAAAACAGCCAGACCATTTCCTCTGTCTGCTCTTTGAAACAACTCTGCCCACGGCTGGACACATCTCCCTTGTCAGCTGCTCATTAGGACCTCCCACAGCAAAGTGTTGGGCCAATCCCTGTGTCTGCCTGAGCCTACAGCAAAGCCTTTTCATTGGATGCACCTGGTGTGGCAATGGGGTTGATGGCCAATTGGTTGGGAAGCCTGTGTGAAGCTGATTTCCAGGTAAAACACGCTGGAGCTGCAACTTCTGAGGTTTTGGAGTGAAAGGGGTGGAGTTTTACTAGCAGTGCATGTCCAGAAAATGGAGGTGGAGATGCACTGAAGCCAGCACAACCTCAAGTGTGTCTCTAAGATGAGCCATTGGTCCATCTGTCTCAGTACTGTTGACACCGGCTGGCTGCAGCTCTCTAGAACTTGGTTGTTCAACCTTGGGTCCCTAGATGTTCTTGGACTACAACTCCCATAATCCCCAGCCAGTTTAGCCACTGGTCAAGGGATCATGGGAGCTGTAGTTCAACAACTTACAGGGATCCACATTTGAAGAACACTGCTATAGGGTTTGTATGCCCTGGCCAACGGGCTTTCAGGTTTCAGAGATACCAAGGAGATGAATAAGCCAGATCCAGCAGGTTTACTCACAAGGAGAGTTTATTGAGTAACTTACAACACACAGGTGTATCCGATAAGGTAGAACAAACTGCATGGTCTTGCATGAACCTTTGTCAGACTGAACACCACCAAACTGAGCACCAAGCATGGGTTATATAGGATAATTGTTTACAAGCAGAGTGGTGAATGACTAATAGCTGCAAAGAACGAGGTCATGGCTTTCCCAGCCTAGCACTCCAGTGATGGAGGCTCTTTCCCAGGGTCATACAGCATAACAATAGCTGATAAGCACAGCCTCTAATTTCCTGGTGGGGAGTTAATTGCTCCAAGGTCTACACTATCTGGTTAACAAGGCACCTTCCCAGCATCCTTGGCAGGGCCTCAAACTGCTAGCTGCCTCAGATTAAGCACCAGGTGACTCTGAGCTCACATTGGTTGTCCCTTGACCCATCTTCAGCTAAATCCTAAACTCTAGAACTAAGGTGGGGGGGGAATGCAAGCCCCCTTTGCCTAAAGGCAGCTATGCTGCTGGTGAAGAGGCTGAGCATCTGCCCACGGGCCGCTACAGGGTTTCAGGCACTAGTTTTTTCCAGCCCTACCAACAGATGTCCATGATTGAACTTGCAACTTTCTGCATGCAAAACATGTATTTTATTGAGCTACTGCAGCCAATCCAAGACATTTGCAGCCCTGCTGGAGACAGGAATGTGGCAATCAATACTTCCTAGTGTTCATAGATGATATCTGTCCACTTGCATCCACCCTTGGCTATCCCTGCCATTCTTAATGTGTGGGATACCCTTTCTATTGAAACAGTCTGGCCAAAGCCACATGACATGTCTAAACCTGATAAACTAACCTTGCTAAAAAGATAAGGGTCTTAATAAGGAATCTGAATGAGTAACCAGTTTTCACAATTGTTTTGGAGAGGGGGGAAGCCACAGATTGGCCTGGTTCATCGTGGAGCAAGCATGCAGGCTCCAGGAGAGGAGATTGGAGCTGTTTGGCTCCTCCCCAGTCATTCTGCTGCTGTGCTAAGCCTAGTGACAGTTTACTGTGTCATCTGAAACTGGGCATGCGATCTAGCTCTTACAGATGAACTACAAGCTGTAAACCATAGGACAAACCTTGGTTACAGCTTGTGGCTAGTGGGGAGAGAGCTAAATCATGAACCCAAATTCAGATGACATGCAAAACCAATCCATGATGTAGTGGAGTGGAGCCACAGATTGACGGGAGAAGAGAAAAGCAGCTGCAGTCTTGCGTGGAGCGTGCATGCTAGTGCATTTGTGTTGAGCCATGGTTTGGCTTAGCCTGATGTGCAAACCAGGCCATTATCTAGTTTATATACACACACACATATATAGGCCCTGTTCACACATTACATTCAATGAGTGTACAGTCTGTATACCTGGGTACACAAGCAGTTGAGCTGTACACTCGTAGTTATTCACATGTAACTTTCAATGAGTATACAGTCTCCGTTATATACACATTTGCAGCCAGGAAAAGAAAATGGCTATTATTCATTACATGTCAAAAGGGTTTGGAGCAAGTTTAAAGCAGACTTGGAGGAATCTGTTTGTGGCACAATCCTGAAGAATAGCTGTGCTGCTCCATAGCAAGCAATAACAAGAGTCACATGATGACACACTGAACACTTAACAGACTTATTATAAATATTCTAATTATTGATAAATCACCTAGTATTTAAAGGAAATAATTGAATTTAGATGTTAAAGGTTGCAATCCTATATTCACTTTCACTTCAGGAGTAAGCCCCATTAAACTCAGTGGGACTTTATTTCTGAGTAGACATGGTTAGGATCACACCGTGACTTCAGATTCCTTCTCCCCACCCCCTTTAGTAGATTACTGGTACATCCTTCCACCTTCTCTCAAGATAGCAATTTTCACTTGTCTGAGCCCACAGGGGCCACACAAGCTCTGCTTCAGAGTCTTAGGGTCTCCCCCTCCGGATTTTCCCTCTTCATTACCTCTCCTCTGCTGCCCTTTCACCTCTTCCTACATTTCCCTGAAAGTGATGCTGCAATCCTGTCCCAACCCTATCTACCTGGGAGTAAGTCCCATTGAGCTTTGTGGGACTTACTTCTGAGTAAACATGGCTAGGATTGTACTGTGCCTGTGACCAGACATATAGACAAGCTCTCTCCCCTCCCTTTCTCTGCCCCCCCTAACTGTTTCTTCTATGAGGCTGGAATCCTAACCTTACCTGGGAGTAAGCCCCAATGAACTGAATGGGATTTACTTTAGAGTAGGCATGGTTAGGATTGCACTGTGAATGTAAGCCAAACTTTTTTTTTTTTTTTAATTTTAGACAGCCCATGCCTAACTCTAGCTTCTCTGACAGGGATCACTTTTTTAATGCAAACCTAACTCCACTAACTGAATAAGCCCCATTGAAGGAAGTGGTACTTGTAAATAGACATTTTTAAAATTACAGTGTGAGCCCTCAGAGCTATCCTCTCACTGGGATAGGTTTCTGCTTCCCTGCCTCCTTTTCCCTTCTCTCATGACAACAATTTTCACTTGCCTGAAACCACGAGAGGCTTGACCTCCATTCCTTGCTCTAGCTCAGCCTTTCCCAACCGGTGTGCCTCCAGATGTTGCTCGACCACAACTCCCATCAGCCTCAGCCATTGGCAATGTTGGCTGAGGCAGATGGGAGTTGTGGTCCAACAACATCTAGAGGCACACTGGTTGGGAAAGGCTGCTCTAGCTTCCCTGACAGTCTCTCACATTTTTAGGCACTCCTAACACCTTAAGAACATAAGAAGAGCCTGCTGGATCAGGCCAGTGGCCCATCTAGTCCAGCATCCTGTTCTCACAGTGGCCAACCAGGTGCCTGGGGGAAGCCCTGGGACTAGGCCCCACTGAACTCAATGGGACTTACTTCTGAGGAGACTTTTACAAAAATTGCAGTGTGAGTCCTCCAAAGCTTCCCCCCACCCATTTTTTGCCTCCTTCCTTCCCTCAAGCTCATTCATTGCCAGTACACGGAAGCTCTGCTTCAGGCTGGCCTTCTCTCTTTTTTGCCTTTTCCTCCATTTAAGCCTTATTCCTCTTTCCCACTCCACGGCTCCAGCAACTCAGATTTTCCTGAACTCATTTCTGATTGGTGGCAGCTACTGCTGCTAGAGGAACGCCTCAGGCTCTCCCCAGGGAGGAAAATGAATTGTTCATGATCAGCTCCACCTGGTCAGCATGCAGGGAGAATCAACACATGAACAAAATACCTCTTACTTCCGGGGACCGGTACACATGGTTATTTTTCAAAACACCATGTGTAGACTCTTTCTCAAGAGCAGCTGAACCCAGGTACAGGGGGCTTGTACCTGGGTACTGCGAATGCCCCTGTGGGTAATTTAAGGTGAGTGGTTAATCTGCATAACAACTGGCTATTGTGCTCATTCATCTGACTTCAAGGAGAATGTGCACATAATCTATGCATGAAGAGGGAAATGTGCACATGTCCAGGTCAATATACATCATCTCAGTCTTGGAAAATGTGCCTCTATCAACTGAATTTTGTGCATCCTCAGGTCATTATCCATAATCTTCAACAGGCAGGAGAGATGTGCATATCTCAATTGCATTTCGTATATTCTTCAGCCATCGTGTGTAATCCTCAACAGGGTTGGGAAAGTGCGTATCTTGGCTGAAGTTTGTACATTCTAGGGCAGTATGCATAATCTCCCCACAGACTTTAGGGAACCGCCTTATGCTCCATCTAGCTCAGTATTATCTATATCAGGGATTGGGAACTTCAGATCTGGGAGCCAAATGGAGCCCTCCGGGCCTCTCTACCCAGCCCTTGGCACTTTCCCCAGGCCGCTGGTTTGCATGCTCCTTGAGGGTGTTTTTCACCTGCGGCACGTGCAGGAAGGAAAAGGCATAGCTAGCCTAATTGAGTGGAGGGGTTTCAAACTCATGAAAGGTAAACCCACCCATCCTTGTGGACAGCAGGATCGTCTCAATCTAGATTGCAACCATGTTTAGGATGAGCATGAATGATTCTACATGAAGGGGAAAAAAACTACTATGAGCTACAAATGAGCCTAAGTAAATATGAGTAGAGTTGCACAGTGTAGATTTAAACAGCTGCAGATATATGCAGTAAGCTAGGCCAAGGTGCTTAACATTGGAACGTAGGAAGCTTTCTTCCAACAAAGTCAGACCACTAGTGCATCTATACACTTAGTGGCAGCTCACCAGGGTGATGCCTCCCAGTTCTGGCTGGAATGTGTCCTGGAACTCTGAAGGGCGGTAGCTCAGTGGTAGAGCATCTGCTTTGCATGCCGAAGGTCCCAGGTTTGATCCCCAGCATGTCCAGGTAATGTGAAATCTAGATTGGTTGCTCCACCCACTTTGGCCTCTGCCCCTGCCCACTGCTGGCATATGTCCTTCAGAAGGTTGTCCAGCAGGGAACAAACTTGGCTCATGGACTGAAAGAGATTCCCCTCCCAACCTATAGCTCATATTGTTAAAAGTGCCTTGCTCTGGCCGTTCAGTGTGGACCTACAGCTCGTCCCCAAGTGCAATTCATGACTGACAGTCTCACCACGCCACCTGCTCATTCTGGACTACTAAATTTTATTTCCCCTAATCTGCCTAAATCTGCTCATGTGACCACATTTTCTTGGTTTTGTAGTATGTGACGTTCAGGTTCACTATGAAAACGGCTGCAAAGTGATTTTTTTAAAAAAACAAATGTTTACATCAGGGATGGGGAACCTATTGGACTACAGCTCCCATCATCCCTGACTATTGGCCGTGCTGGTGTGGTTGATGGGAGTTGTCCAAAATGTCTGGGAGAGTATTAGGTTGGGGAAAGCTGCCCTATGTAGTGGCAACAATTGCGTCAAAAAAACATCCTTCCACCATTGTGTGCGGTCAGTGTTATCCAGTGGAGCTTGTCTTGGGTTGTAAAAGGGCTGTAACTTGCTTATTCCAAAGGGGCAAGCATCCTCGGAGGCCCACCGTGACCACTTTGCAAAACATTAGGAGGGACCAGATCAGTCACATCTGCTGTAACTTGATATCCACAGTACAAATCTAGAAGGGACGTCTGAACTCTTGGCTTCTCCAGTTTTGGTGCAGACATTTTAAGAGTGGTTGTTGCAGGACCAAAAATGATCCACTTCCCGCCCCCCCCCCCTGACACTTTGGATGTTTTTGTTTGTTTTAAACATATGTTAGTTGCCTTTCTACAAAGCCCTCAAGATGACATGTGACAACACACTAAAAATACTATAGAAATAAAACATAATTTTTTTTTACAAAAATGCACGAATGCGAGCTAGCACAACAATGAAATTATTAATAAGAGTCGGAGCTAATGAACAAACATAAATCAGCAGACACTTTAGTCTGTGAAAGGTTTGGAAAACAGGTTTGCCTTCACCCTCTGGTCAAACACAAATGGTGAAGTGAACCAGTGATCTTCTCTGGGAAGATTGTTCCATAATGTAGGTACCACCACTGAGAAGGTCCTGCACCGTTCATTGATGCAATGCACCTTCCTAAATGATGGCACACGGGCTAAGGTTTCATTCCCTAGGTCTGAGAACAGGGGAAGGAAGATGTGGGAGGGAATGCTCCCTAAAGCATGCTAGACCCAGGCTGCTTAGGGTTTCAAGGTCGTATAATAATGACTTTCTTGAATTGGGCCCAGAAGCTCAGTCGTAGCCTATGAAGCTGTGATAAAACAAGAATTAGACGTGCTTTTTGTGGCCCATCCTGGTTAACAACCTGGCCACCAAATTCTGGGATGGATCTGACAATTTCGGTTCTTTCAGTTTCTCATTTTTCCAATCTTAAATTCAGTTCTCCATGTTTCTGTTGCAATTTACTTTTTAAAAAAATCCTCATGAAAATGCTTCAGTATTTTAGTGCGACTTTCTCCTAACCCGTTTTTGTATGCAGTTTTGACTAATAAACACATTTTGCAAGCAATTTCTCTTACTAGAATTCATTCTTGCTTGCTATTTCCACTAATCTATGGATTTATGTGCAAACCCTTTCCCTAATACATGAATTTTTGTAAACACAGTTTGACTGGAGAACTGCACTGCAAAATTCAGATAAGTATGAATTTTAAAGGATGGCTGTCTTTCGGTTCTCATGTTGTGTGTATTTGATAGATTCAACTTTAAATGTGAACTGAAACAAATTTCTCCCTCATCCCTATCAGCTGCCCATCTTCAAGGGCAATCCCAACATAGAACACACTGCAGTAGTCCAACCTGCAGCTTCGTGTATAAGTTTGTTTGTTTGTTTGTTTACTTAGAAAGCAATAGTGGCCATTGGGCCATGTTTGCCCCATCCTAATGTAGCAATTAACCTAATACATAGATTGACTGATTGATTGATATCCTGCCCTTCCAGAAGGAGCCCAGGGAGGTATTGCTACAACAACAGAGCTCGTAGGAATGGAAAGACAGACTGGCTTTTATTAACTTCCTGGATATTGGGAGTCAGACTTAGACTGCAAGAGGGACATCTGTAGTGATGTGAAGAATTTAGCAGTGCAGTCTCTAGCCTTCATTAAATGTCGAGGGTACTAGTGTTCAGAAGAGTTGAGGTGGAGGTTCATTGCTATGGCTGTAATGGAAGAGTCACATAGGGCACTATTCACAGTCTTTTAAAAATATGTCCCACTTGTGGAGCACTGCTAATATCTAGAACAGGTGTGGGAAACCATTGGCCCTCTAGATGTTGATGAATTACAACTCCCATCATCCTTAGCCATTGGCCATGCTTGCTGGGGCTGATGTCAGTTGTAGGTCAGCAACATCTGGAGAGCATCACTTTGGCTGCCCCTGATCTGGAGCATCCAAGAGGACTAAAATGGCCCATGGTGGGTGGGGCTCATAAACTGAAGGTTGATTGGCTGCATCGGTGCTGAGCTTGGAATAGCCATAGGGGCAGGTTGGATGTTCCGGTGGCCTTTGCCGTCCTGCAGAATGAAGGGCAGCTCACCCGGAGCTGCAGTAGTGGCCACGCATGGCATGCTGGTGATGACCATGATGTCTGGCCGCAAGGGGGGACTAGTTTCTGGTGGTGTTGGCAGCCCAGGAGCACTGGTGAGAGATCCTTTGCTGGCATAGCTGAGAGCCAGCTGCTCCAGACATCTCTTCTTAAAGAAAGCCTGAGTGGTGGCATGCAGCGGTTGGAGAAGGTGAGGGACAGGCTGCCCTGGGTGCAAGAAGAAATCAAAGCCAGAGCAGTCAGTGGGATCGTAGGCCAGCTGCCGGGACGCTTCGCCCTCGCTGGGCCAGGCAAAAGGGAAGGGGAGGGTGAAATCCTCGGTGAGCACCCGGATTGCAAAGTCATCCTCTTTGCCAAACTCTTTGTAGGCCCTCTGGATGCTGTGAAAGTGGTCCTCCCATTTTTTCATGTCTCCGTCGTAGATGTCTGGAAAGGAGCCCGACAGGGTTTGGACCAGCCTTGGGGGTGAAGAGGCAGTTGCCATGGAGCCTGACAGGCTGTAGATGACTCCAGTAGGGGTGTTAGGGGAAGCTGTCTGGTTAAAGAGTGGGGGTGGCAGTGGTAGTGACGGCAGCGGTGGCAGAAGCAGGAAGTCTGGTGAGTTGTTCCCTCCCCCAGACTTGGCTCCACTTCCTGGAACAGAGAGGGATTTGCCCTGTTGCAGTGGGGCAGGAAGAGCCAGGCTCCCTTCGTCATCTGTGAGTGTACAAGCCAAAGATTAGGTTAGGACTGAGAAGCAACAAATCCACTCTCCAGCTCTCCAGGGACAAATTGTTCTGAGCCTCTAGCAAGCAGGATGCCTGCAAGACCACAGACACCCACCCCAGAGATCGCATGTGTGCTGTGATTTGGAAGAAGTAAGAAAGGGTATGAGAGATAGTTCTGTTTTTGCTGACTTCGTCCATACCTTCACCACAAATGAGAGAATACTCACACACACACACACACACACACACTCACACCCCTCTCCCCCAAGCCCTCTCCATGTACCACAACACTTGGTCAAGGGGAACACCATGATGACAAAAAAGAAAAGAAAAATATGTTTGGCTAGTAATCTAAGCCAACATTTGTGGACCTACGGGCAGATTTGCAATAGAGGAAAAGATCTGGGTGGATGTAAGAGACATCACTGCGAAGAACAGAACCTTTCCAGTAGTGGCACCTTATTCTACCCAAAAGTTCTTGCTCTCCCTCTCTTCCATTGAAATCCACTGACAGGCCACGTTTAAAGGTGAAGTAGATGAATGACAGGCTTTTTCTTCCTTTTTGGCTCCAGGTTAGCAAAGACTGGTCTACATCATCCCTCTATACTCCACATCAGCAACTAGTTCTACATAAAGATCACAGAGTGCTCAGCCAGGCTACCCTCTTCTTCAAAGTGCATCACCAAGAACTTCCATTTTGACTGCCACCACACCCTCCTCTGGGTCGTCAGCTAGGGTCAGCCGGCGCACTTCAGGGGTCTGGATTGGGTTGTGGGGGCCCCAGTTCCAAATCACGTCTCTGCGCCTTCTGTTTTGTCCTTCCTAGAGCCAGTTAGCCCCGTTCTTTTTCCTTTAGTCCCTGCAATATTCTACTAAGACCCATCACCTGGGGACTGAGCTGGGTTCTCCAAAGTCTCTGGTGCTAAAGAAGCCATTGTAACTCACGAGAAGTGTGTGCGGAAGGGGTGTGGTGGTGGGGAAACAATTGTTGACTATAGTCGCCTAGGAAGCGACAATGGCTCTGTGATGACATCACAACTGATTAATGGGGAGAAAGGGGGCAGCATAGTGATGCAAACAATCGGGGCTGAATGGAGGAAATGGCTCTTTGTTTTATTCCAGCAATGGGAAATCTTTTTTTTAAAAAAGAATAATAACCAAGCCCCGCAGATGCATGGAGGGTGGGTGAATAAATCAGGGGCCACACACAAGCATTAATTTTATTACATTATTTATAAAACATATTTGTAAACCACCAGCCCGTTCACAATGTCATGGTAGTGAACCACAGAAATCATAAGAGCATCATAAAATGATAGCATCATAAAATACAGAAGAAATGAGCAAAACTGCATCAAATTCATTATCTTACTTATTTAAAAGAATAGTGATGAATTGCATGATTGCAGCCTTCCCCAACCTGGAGTATGGGATTATAACTCCCATCATCCCTGTGGAAGTTGTAGTCCAAACCATCTGGAGGGCATCAGGTTGGGGGAAAGTTGTATTATAGGTTCTTAACCGTCTTACAAATACCATAAATAAATGTAAATAACGTAACATAATTACTAGGAGAATAAAAACCTAAGAAGAGCCTGCTGGATCAGGCCAGTGGTCCATCTAGTCCAGTATCCTGTTCTCACAGTGGCTGACCAGATGCCCATTATGGGAAGCCTGCAAGCAGGACCTGAGCGCAAGAGCATTTTCCCCTCCAGCGGTTTCCAGCAACGAGTATTCAGTAGCATACTTCCTCTGAAGATGGAGGCAGAGCATAGCCATCATGGCTAGTAGCCACTGACAGCCCTATCCTCCATGTATTTGACTAATCCTCTTTTAAAGCCATCCAAATGCTGGGATGTTGCTATCTCTGGTTACTCTGGCTGGGATCCACTAACTAAGGGGAATAATACACAGGGCTAATGCAATTAAAGATTTCCAACATTCTTTCCTGGAACAGGTAAAGAAGAGTCCCTAAAAATGCCACAGCCTGGATGAAATTAAGCAGGTGGTCTGCACCCAACCCCTGAGTTGAGGTTCCTCTTGTTGTAAGTCGCCTAGAGTGTCCCTAACCCGGACAGATAGGTGACTGAAAAATAAAATTTATTATTATTATTATTATTATTATTATTATTCCTCATTTCTGTTTCATTCCATCTAGGGCTTTGTTGTTGTTATATGCCTTCAAGTCGATTCCGACTTATGGCGACCCTATGAATCGGCAACCTCCAGTAGCATTTGTTATAAACCACCCTGTTCAGATCTTGTAAATTCAGGTCTGTGGCTTCCTGTATGGAATCAATCCAACTCTTGTTTGGCCTTCCTCTTTTTCTACTCCCTTCTTTCCTTTTCCCAGCATTATTGTCTTTTTTAATGAATCATGTCTTCTAATTATGTTTCCAAAGTATGATAACCTCAGTTTCATCATTTTAACTTTTAGTAATAGTTCTGGTTTAATTTGTTCTGACACCAAATTATTTGTCTTTTTTGCAGTCCATGGTATCTGCAAAGCTCTCCTCCAACACCACATTTCAAATGTGTTGGTTTTTCTCTTATCTGCTTTTTTCACTGTTCAACTTTCACATCCATACATAGAGATTGGGAATACTATGGTCTGAATGATCCTGACTTTAGTGTTCTTTGCATTTGAGGACCTTTTCTAGTTCTCTCATAGCTGCCCTTCCAAGTCCTAGCCTTCTTCTAGTTTCTTAACTATTGTCTCCATTTTGGTTAATGACTGTGCCAAGGTATTGATAATTCCTGACAAGTTCAATGTCCTCATTGTCAACTTTAACGTTACGTAAATCTTTTGTTGTCATTACTTTAGTCTTCTTGACGTTCAGCTGTAGTCCTGCTTTTGTGCTTTCCTCTTTAACTTTCAACAGCATTCGTTTCAAATCACTACTGGTTTCTGTATGGTATCGTCTGCATATCTTAAATTATTGATATTTCTCCCTCCAATTTTCACACCTCCTTCATCTTGGTCCAATCCTGCTTTCCGTAGGATATGTTCTGCATATAGATTAAATAAATAGGGTGATAAAATACACCCCTATCTCACACCCTTTCTGATGGGGAACCAGTCGGTTTCTCCATATTCTGTCTTTACAGTAGCCTCTTGTGCAGAGTATAAGTTGTACATCAGGACAATCAGATGCTGTGGCACCCCCATTTCTTTTAAAGCATTCCATAGTTTTTCACGATCTACACAATCAAAGGCTTTCCTTTAATCTATAAAGCACAGGATGATTTCCTTCTGAAATTCCTTGGTCCGTTCCATCATCCAACGTATGTTTGTGATATGATCTCTGATGCCTCTTCCCTTTCTAAATTTGGCTTGGACAATGGGCATTTCTTGCTCCATATATGGTAAGAGCCTTTGTTGTAGAATCTTGAGCATTACTTTACTTGCATGGAATATTAAGGCAATAGTTCAATAATTACTGCATTCCCTGGGATCCCCTTTCTTTGGAATTGGGATGTATATGGAGTGCTTCCATTGTTTTCTTTTCCATATTTGTTGACAATTTTTTGTCAAAATTTGGACAGATTCAGTCTTAGTAACTTGTAGCAACGCTGTTGGTATGCCATCTGTTCCTGGTGATTTGTTTCTTGGCTGGGGCTGATGGGACTTTAAGTCCAGCAACATCTAGAGGGTAGGGAACAGGATCCAGATGGTGGGCTGGATCTTGAGCCCTCCCCCATGGGTCACTTTGACAGGTGGGCAAGGCCGACCTCCCATCCACTGATGTTGCCATGATCTACACCTGAATAACAACTATTTTTGATGGACGTTGAGTAAATCTTTGACTGCCACCTTCTTCAGCCCCAAACATTTCACATGGGATCCAGCTTTAATTTATCGTATGCCATTTCTCTCACCTATTTTTTCTTCCTCTAAGAAAGAGGCCATAGCTCAGAGGCTGAGCATCTCCTTTGCATGCCAAAGATCCCAAGTTCAGTCTCTGGCATCTCCAGGCAGAGTTGGAAAAGACTCCTGCCTGAAACCCCAGGGAGTTGCTGCCAGTCAGAGTAGACAGTATTGAGCTAGATGGACCAATGGTCTGACTCAGGATCAGGTAGCTTCCTACGTTTCCTTCCTCATCATACAGCTGACTTTGGACACTGCACAAGCACGTAGCATGGCTGTTTTGGATCCCTTTACCATAAATGTTCATGGCTCTCTTTTTCTTGTTTGCATCCCGGGCACCCATCAGATTTTTATTTTTTTTTAATTGGGCAGACCAATGTTTTAGAAGAAGAGCTGGCAATTTCCCAATGTGTCCACTAGATGTCAGTCACAGACCTATATTTTGCCTCTGCTTCAAGGGTCATGAAACTTGGAAATGGACTGCCTTCAAGTGAATAGGGTTTTCATGGTAAGCGGTATTCAGAGGGGGTTTGACATTGCCTCCCTCTGAGGCTAGCCCTCCCCAGCTGGCTAGGGCTTGCTCAGCTTGCTACAGCTGCACAAGCCAGCCCCTTCCTTGTCTGCAACTGCCAGCTGAGGGGCAACTGGGCTCCTTGGGACTATGCAGCTGGCCCACGGCTGCACAGGTGGCAGGGCACGTAACCCCTGAGCCACTCACTGTGGGGGTGATCTTTAGCTGGCCCTTGGCACCCAGCAACATGAGTGGGGATCTGAACTCACAGACTCTTAGATTTATAAAAATGAACTGACTGTTCCATTGTCCAGATAGACTGCTTGATTCCTGTGGACATTTTCCCCCTGGTTTGTGTTGGATTAGGAAAGATAGCTTACCACAGGAAACAATGGAAAGTAGGAAGTTTGTTGTGTTTCCCAAACAAAAAGAAACTCTAAAGACAGGAGTGCCTTCCTACACAAGGGTGATATGGAAGTCTTGCACAAGTGCTCTGGTCTTATTATTTTTTAAAGAATGTACTGTGATTACAGTCTCCAAGGGAATCCCTCACATGTGGCAATCTTGAGAGAACAGCTCATCTACTAATCAGGTTGTTGAAATACAAAATGTGGCAACTGGTGAAAATAGGTATACTCGCATCATTTAGACCACCAGAAACAAAACAACTAGGCTGTGCTCAGATGAGGAGCAAACAAAAGTAGATGGGTAGGATTAGAGGCCACCCAGTGAAACATCATCACACCTGAGACAAAGTGGTCACTAAAAAAAGAAAAACACTAGTGGGAGGAAGGGCGGGATATTGCACCAGATTTTAGTAGGTGCATAATGGGGTTCTAGTAAAAAAACAAAGATCCTGCAAGCCTTAAATCCCCCCACCCCTGGATTAGACTAGGCTTGGTTTATTAATTATTTTGTTAGTCATTATCTAATAAATGAGCAGGGGTTGCTCATATCAGCTCATTTCAATGGGTCTGCTCAGAGTAAGACTAACATGGACACAACCCAAAATCATCTGGCTGCAACTGTTGTTCTCTTGAATGGATCCTGTACTAGAGTTTTCAGTTAAGGAACCAGCTGCTGTAGTTGCCCTTCTAAAACAAGTTTGGTTTGCAGCATTTAAAGGTGTTCCTACCTAACCTTCCCACTCCAAAACAATATGAAAACCAATACACAGCCATCCTTCGAAAAGCGCACTTCTCTGAATTTTGTCATGGAGTTCTCCAGTCAAGTTATTGGTGCAGAACTGAATTTAAGATTGGAAAAATAAGAAACAGAGAGAAACTGAACCGGAAAGATTTGCCCATCCCTAGCTCTGTCGGAATCACATCAGATGTGGGGTTGGGCATTTTTGTAAGGATCACTGAGCATGGGGAGCTTTTAAGTATTTCCTCCCCCCTCCATGGTCCAGATAGCAATTGTGCTCCCCCCAAAAGCTACTCATTGTTCCAAAAGGAACGCACCCAGGGAGAAGGAATGCTTGTTAAATCCACATGCTGGTGGTGTAGATCTATTCGCAAATTTTTATTAAAATTATCTTGGTCTTACGTTGCTGATTTGGTTTAAATGTTCTCCAGCAGAGCAGCCATTCCATGCATCACAAAAAGAGAGGGGAAAAGTAAAGGTATGTGTATGTATATGAACATTTAAAAATGATTACTTATCATTTCAGTAGAAATAAAACCCATCTCACCATAGTGGGGAAGACTGTCCCCACTTGATCTGTTTCTTTGGGTACCTGACCTGTCCACTGTGAGGGTGCTCATTGTTGATGGGCAACTTTAGAAAAATGAGAAACTGAGACAACCGAAATTGACAGATCATTCCATCCCTAATGTGCAAGCATTAATTGTGCTAGAGCTAAGATATAGAAAAGAGGATCTTGAAAACTGACAAAAGATAACTTTTCCATTTAAGTCAAAATAGCAAAGGATCTAAATTTGGCTGATGAAGAGATGGGAAATAGGGAGAACTATGAGTCCACGTTGCAGTTGGCTCTGGAAGCAGAGGGCCATTTTCTGCAAGAGTGACCCTGTGATGAATTAATCCTTCTAACCTTTCCTTACTGATAAGGTAATTTGCCAACACTCTCAATGGAGGCTTTCAGTTTGAGCAATGTGGCTTGTGATGACAGATCCATAAATACCAGTTTCTGAACGGCCAGCTCACACTTTTGCATGATTTCACGCCTGGGGCAGAAGCCTGAACCCAGGCTAAAATGAAGCTCCCAGTTGTGACTGCTGTTCTTCTGATCTTTGTGCTTTGCACAAAGGGAACCAACGCACAGGTGAGATGGAAACATATTTCTAGGAGAAGTGAAGCATCAGCTTTTGGTGGTGGGGGGGGAGGGGAGAACCCAACCCAATGTAATCAAACGTCTTATTTCTTTACTAGCATATCTAGGGTTGTTTGGGAATTCTAAGAAAGCAAAGAAAAAAATCAGGGCAATTTTGAAATCTAGCTAAAATCAGGGCAGCTTTAAAAGTTTCAGTCTGCCATCTTGATCCCAAAATAGCACATAATTGTATCTAACTAAAGACAAAAACCTGCTTGGCAGATTCACTAGCCCTTGGTCTCCTTTTCTTCCATGAATTTGTCATCTTCTTTTTAAGCTATCTGCTTTGGTGGCCACGACTGCTTCTTGTGGGAGCGAATTCCATAGCTTAACTATGCGCTGAGTAAAGAAGTACTTCCTTTTGTCTGTTCTGAATCTTCCAACATCCAGCTTCACTGGATGTCCACGAGTTCTTGTGTTATGAGAGGCCATTTTTGCTCAATCCACTTTCTCCATACCGTGCATAATTTTACACAGTAATACAGCAGTTAACAAAGTACATGCATTCCTGGACATTACTTTTTTAACAGAAATGTTGGTACCAGAGGTAGGAACGTGGAAAGAACAGGGACAGGTTTCTACCCCACAAAAAAGAAGAGCAGTTCATATTTCAGCAAACTTTTTATTCAAACCTAACAATACGCATGTCTGAAATGAAACAACCAGGTCAGATAAGCTTTGCATACAGGCCATTTGGAGGCTTCTTCCAAAATGCATTCAGGGATGCTTGTCTTGCCTTTTTTTTTCTTTTATCATGTAGCATCTTGCTATAGCAATCTAAAGCTTTGAGCACAGTTCTCCTCTCTGTACACTTAAGCAGGCAAGGAGCAGCCACCACCCAGTGCTTGGTCTCTCTCTCTCTCTCTCTCTCTGCCATCCTCCCCTACACTCGAGCAGACGTGTCTGCGGCAAACAGTGCTTCCAGGGCACCCACAGCACTGTTTACTGCAGAGGTGCCTGTGCTACCTGGTAAGGAGCACCATTCAAGCCACGTGTGAGAGAACTGCCTGCAGCAGCCGCAATCCACTAGTCAGCAGACACATTCTGACTATGTCAGAGTGTGTGGCCCCCTCCACACCCCACACATGCAAAAAAGACTTTGTTAAAAGGAGCTGCTTTCCTGGAGGATTTGTTAACTGAGGTATTACTGCAAACGTCAATCATGTCTCCTCTTACTTGTTTTACTCTAAACTTAAAAACCTCAAACGCTACAACCTTTCCTCATGGGGGAATTGCTCCATCTCTTTAATTATGTTGCTTGCCCTTTTCTGAACCTTTTCCAACTCTACAATATCTTTTTTTTTAAAGTGGGGCAACCAGAACTGTACACGGTATGCAAATCGCATCATAAATTTGTATAACAGCATTATGGTATCAGCAGTTTTATTTTCCACTTAGTTGAACACAACTCCGTATGTATATATTTCCCTATTGGCAATACCTTCATAAGGCTCTAATTTATATACAGTGCTTTGAAAAAGGAAGCTAAGTCTTTCGTACTTGCACATAAGAGTAGCTAAGGGTGAGATCCTATGCACACCGACCTGGGAGCAAGCCCAATTGAACTCAGTGGAGTTTACTTCTGGACACTGAGTAGGAATGAATAGGATTGCAGTATGAATTCTGCCCACAAATCGCTGCTCTTGAAATAAGGTGTAAACAAGAGCCACAAGGCTTTATTTTAAATTAGGTTTGTAGAAACTAACAGCATCATTTTATTATTCCAGTGGGATCCCAACTATGGCGCTCCTGTCGCAGTAAGTATGCCATGTTTGTCTGTTGCTTATGCTGCAATCCCTTTTAAATAGACATTGTAATGTTCTTTCAGATGCATCGGTGAAGGCACCTCTCATTTCCCCTTCTTGACATGTGGCAGCAGCATCCACCAGTAGAAAGCCAGGCATGCAACACCCCACAACTGCTGCTGGTAGTTTTATTGATCTTGCAGCCATAGGGTTGGTTTAGTATTTACTTTATGATGTTTCTGTTCGTGCTAGCTGGCTCATGCACAACTCTGACCTGTGGTCTGTCTCAGTCTGAGGCCTCCACCCTTCCCCATAAGCTTCCCAGATGGTTTTCCTCTGAAACATCATGTCTGTTAAAGAGATTTTGCAACAGATATTAACAAATTGCTCAACCTCTAACAGGAGTGGACCTTTTTAAGGCTCCAGCCAGGACTGGCACCAGTGGGCAGCCAGGGTGGGCATGGGCCAAAGACCCCTGCGGCTCAGAAGGGCTCCTCCTAAATCTATAGGATGGGGCATTAATTGTAGGTAAATTCAGATGGCGGGAGGCGAGGTGCATCGTTGGTTGCCCACTGCTAAAATGCAGCCCAGCTAGGAGGGCGGTAAGTGGTGTTGGCGGCCCCCACAAGGGCAGCAGTGGCAGAAGTAAAATATGTGGCTGGAGACGAAGGAGGAAAAAGGAGTTGTCCTGGCAGCACGGGCTTAAATAGGCTTGCTGCCACCACCTCTGTGCGCAGCCATGCATAGATGTCACATCCGCACGTTGTGCTGGCACGCTTGCCCCGCTTCAAAATGGCAGCCATAGCCTCAGCCCAGAGCTGCAAATGCACCTCGTGTTGCGGTATTGCTGTACCAGCACGGAACAGGGACTGCAGCTGAGGGCTGAAAATCAGGCTGCAACGGAGGGGGGGTTGGGGAGCATTAATGACCCTGTGCCAAAGGGCCCCCTGAAGTTTGGTGCCGGCTGTGGCCAAGGACCCACTCATGTCTGGTGCTGGCCCTGACTCCAACTAGCCAGCCTCATCTGGGGCCCTGTTGGATCAGTCCAAAAGCCCATCTAGTCCAGCTTCTTGTTCTCACAGTGGCCAATCAGATACCTCTGGAAATCCCACAAGCAGGCCATGAGCACAACAAGAAGTCTCCCCACTTACAATTCCCAGCAACTGGGATTCAGAGGCATACTGCGTCCAGCATTGTGGCCAGTAGCCATGGATAGCCTTCTCCATGAATTGGTCTATCCTCCTTTCAAAGCCATCCAAATTGCTTGCCATCGCTACACCCTACAGTAGCAAATTCCATTTTTTAACCAAGTGCTGTGTGAAGCACCCCTGTGCTGGGGAGAACACTGGGCAGTCAAGGGCTATTGGGCTCATGTCCTGCCAGTGGGCTTTTCATAGGCATTCAGTCAGCCACGGTGGGAGACAGGAAGCTGGACTAGATGGGCCTGTGGCCTCATCCAGAGGGGCTCTTCTAATGTTAATCGCCAGGCTGATAATCCCTTTATTCCCTCCCTGGGCAAGGATTATTAGTGCAGAGAGAATATCTCAGTTTGGAAATCAGAACAACAAGTTCCTTTTGAAAGCACTGGTAGTGGTGAATAACGCAAAGGTCCATAGACCAGTCTGTCCCGTTCGAGGCCGAGGAAGGCAGGCGCACTTGGTTCAGTAAGATTTTCTCTTTTTATTAGAGTTACATCAATCTTAAAAGCCTTTCAACTCATTCATCTAACTAGGCTTTCTAGGAATTATTTCCCCTGACTGTCACTGACTATCCTACCTTCCTGTTACAGACGTTGACTCAGCACCCCCTCCTTGTCCCCACCCCCTTAAATAGCTTTCACTTTCGGGAGCAAACGTTTGCTCCTTCAAACTGTTGCTCTTCGCGCCTCTGCATTCTGCAAAGGCAGGGGGGAGAGCGGCCAGGCTTCGACTTCCCCCTCTGACTGAGGGGGGCTGGCAGTCTAGGCAGGCGTGGGAAACGGATGGACTCCCAGCTGAGAACGTGCAAGCTGGTCAGGTGGCTTCTCTGCCGCTGGAGAAGGGGGCGTGCTCTCGGCAGCATCCTCTGACAGCTCTCTCTCCGCTTCCCCAGGGAAAGTGGGAGGTTGGGGATGCTGCGAGCCCTCCTCCTTCAATTCCTCGCTCATATTCTCCAAGTCAGAGTCCTCCTCCCGCAAGCCCTCCCCCCTGACCTGGGTCACAACACAGTCAGAGCTTTCATTTTCTTCCAGAAAAGGGTTATCTTTTCCTTCCTGGAATGATCAGCTTATGTTTAAATAAATTTCCATGGGGTGGCAGCAAAGGGCTGTACATAGGGATAGCATTTTTTTTGTAAATCTCATTCCTGTCTTGCTCCTTGATCTTGATGAGTTATTTTTTTTACCAGTTCTACTAAAAATAAGAGCAAATCTCACAGATTATATGCATGATTATACATATAATATTATAAACATATTATATACATATATACTCCGAGCTTCCTGAGGTAACTAGCATATAAACACATACAAAAAATAATGTAGTACAACATGGGGCTTGGCTGTTTTATACATATTAACCCACACAGGCTGGCAGTGACTTTCCAGGACTTCACAGACAGGCATCATTCCCAGTCCTACCTGGTTTAACTTTAACCATACCCAGCCCTAATGCAGATGAAATGAATTACAGCTATTTATGGTTTCCAGGCCATTACATGGACATGTGAGTATTGACATTGGATGGCCACAAATTTTTACAGTCCTTGACTTCACCCATCAGTAAACTCTGTAGTTCTGCTTGATTGTGGTTTTCTTGTGATGATGTGTGTCAGGGAAGAAACAGGGTGGAGTAAAGTGTGTATCGTTATCTTTTCCAGAATTATTACGGTGCCCCCAACCCATCTCCACAGTTCCCACCACCTGTAAGTATGAGAAACTCTTCTTTGGATGATTCTTGTTCTTTGATATGGGGTATCAGGCTATATGGTTTGATTTCAGCATCAGCAGTAGATAGTTCATGGTATTTGTGTGTCAGGGAGTGACAGTCCAGCTAGAGTAGATTCTGCGGTGGTCATCACCTTCATTCCTCTCTTGGTTTTCTTTGTTCTTAAAAGCTTTTGCCTGTCACCTAAACTATAGCAATGAGGGTGCCAGGTGGGCCTCCCTTTGGAGGCCATTCCAAAGGTGGGGAGCCACCACTGAAAAGGTTTGTTCTCTGATCTTCACCCACCACACTGTTGATAGAGACCTCCAGAGAAAGGCCTCAGATGATCTCAGATGATGCAGGAGAATGCAGCCCAACAGGTATTTGGTTCCAAACCATGTAGTGCATTAAAGGTGAGGACCAGCACTTTGAATTGAGTTTGAAAAAGAATTATGTAAGAATGTTTAAAGCAGAGTTGGGAAACTTTTTATATTTTTGCACCGAGGCTGCATTCTCTGTTGATCAACTCTTTGAGCCCTCTTTGGTTTAACTTTAGCCATAGACAGCACCAATTAGGGATGGGGTTTGCTGCCTAGTTCCGATCCGCTTGTGTTCTGATCAATCCCGATCCGCCCTTTCTTGTTCCCACTTGCTTTGGTGCTCACTGATTTGATTCACTGGGTTTTTTTGTTGCAACAAAAATTGTGTAATTTTTAACATAAATGCCTATGTAAATGATCACAGTGTTCCACTTGGTTTATTTTTTCCTATTTATCACACCTACATGCTGTTATGAATGCATCGATTTAGAGGAAATTATGAAGATAATTATGTAAAATGGGGGGGAAATTCAGAAAAGAAATCCATGCCGATTACAGCCGCATTGCATCGCAAGAAATCAGTGCTGGTCTGAAAAGATAGCGGACTGTCGAATTCAGTCGGAATCCGGTACTAAGTCCAATTTAGTGGATATTCTCTCCCATCCCTAGCACCAGTGCAGATATAATGCTGAATTACAGCTATTCCTGGTTTCCTGACATTGCAGCAACACGTCAGTACTGACAGTGGGTGGGTGCAAATTTTTACAGACTTCACCCATCGCCATCAGTAAACTCTGTGGTTCTGCTTGGTTTCGTTGTGGTTTTCCTGTGATGATGTCTGTCAGGCAAGAAACAGGACAGAGTAACGTGTATCTTTATCTTTTCCAGGATTATAACAATGCCCCAAAACCACCTCCACAGGTTCCACAACCTCAGCCACCCCTAGTAAGTATGAAAAACTCTTCTTTGGATGGTTCTACGTTCCTTGGTATGGGGTATCAGGCTATGTGGTTCGATTTAGATTTCACGGAATAGTCGTAAAAGTGATTCAGGTTCCCTTGCCTGCTTGTTTGTTTTGTTCATGGCATTTATACCTTGCCCTTTGGCCCAAAAGGGCTCTCAGGGTGGCTTATAAAGTTAGTACTCAAGAGGACCCCTGTCCTGAGGCTCATAATGACACAAGGTGGCGGGGAAGAATAGGAGAGAGGACAGAAAAGTAGGCTGCCTGGAGCATGGGATCTTCCAGTTACAGTTCCAAACAACATTTTGATAACTGTGAAGTTCTCTCAGGGTAAAGACACACTTACTGTTCTGCCTGTTCCAGTCTATCTCCACCACTCTTTTCTGAAAAAGGGGCACACAACACTAGTCAAATCCCGCCCCTTTTTACTGTAAACCCTGATGGGCTCAGCTCAAGTGCATTTAAAAAAAAAAATCAGCTTCAGACAGATTTCACAACTGATTGGCAGATCATCCCGCTCCAGCTGTGCTGTAGGCAACTCGTGTGCTCACAGCCTCAGATGCAGCAGTAAAGACAGCCGTCCAACGTCTTCAACAGAATGCTTCATTTCTTTTACAATCCGAGAGTAGTTTTATGCAGTCTGCCCCTGACTGAGGCTGCACTCTCCTACATGAACCTCCCAGAGGCTTTTCCTCCAAAACACAACAAAGACCTTATCATGCTATCTGTGCAGATTCTAGCCGTCTAGAAGAGCATCAACTGCTCTCCAATATCATGGGCAGTTCTGATAAAGGGCATCCCCTCCCTTGAAGCCCTTTTCCCTGCCCCTCCCCAATCAGATCCAGGATCTGAGCTGGTGACTAAGGACAGGGCAGATCCTGCCACACAGCTCTTCCCTCAGACAGCCTGTTGACAGGTGGAATGTTGTCATATTTATAGTGTTGAAAAGGCATTTGTGCTTGCCGTGATGTTTGTTGTTGTGTTACTGTTTTATTGCTGCTGTTTTGTTCTTTTTGCTATTATGCAATTTATTTGTTTATTTATTATTTCACTTCTATCCCGCCCTTCCTCCCAGCAGGAGCCCAGGGCGGCAAACAAAAATGCTAAAAACCCTTTAAAACATCATAAAAACAGACCATAAAATACGTTAAAACAAAACAACGTTAAAAACATTTTAAAAAGCTTTAAAAACATCTTTGAAAAAGGGTTAATAACATATTGTTAAAAAAAATATCAAAAGCATTTCTAACACAGACTGGTCAACAAATTGTAAGGCGCTTTGAGCACAATGGCGGCATACAAATACAGAGGATGATGGTGTTATTCTGTGTTCTCAGCTTCCCCGTTCTTGCTCCTTTTGCACATGTTGTATCGGAATTGGCTTTATCCCAGCTCAGACTACTGGCCTACCTAGCTCAGTATTGTCTATGCAAATGGGCAGCGACCTTCCACGGTTTCAGGCAGAGATCATTCCCAGCCCTCTCTGGTTTGACTTTAACCCTAGCCAGCCCCAATGCAGATATAATGCTGAATTATAGCAGTTTCCAGGCATTGCAATGGGTGTGTCAGTACTCACAATGCCAGGCCCCAAAGTTTTGACTTTGCCCATCAGTGAACGCTGTTGCTCCACTTAATTTCTTTGTGTTTTTATTTGTGAAAATGGGCAACAAACAAGAGTGAACAACCTGTGTATCTTGATCTCTTCCAGAATTATAACGGTCTCCCAAACTCACTTTGGCAGGCTCCGCCACCCCAAGTAAGTATGAGAAACTGCGTTCCTTGATATGGGGCATCAGACTGTGTGGCTCGATTTAGATCTCATTTAGTAATAAGTGGTTCTGGGACTGCTGGTAGTGCTGGGGAGTGCGAGTCCAGCTGGCATAGGCTCCAGGGTGGTCTTCACCTCTCTTGAAGACCGATTAGTTCTGAAAAGATTTTGCCTGGCAGCTAATGTCAGGTGGCCCTCCCGGGGGGTGGAGGGAAAGGTATTCCAAAGGTGAGGAACCATCACTGAAAAGGCAGCCTAATCAAGGGGAGGGTTTTCAAGTGCAGATCAAGTAACCATGCCCAGCCTTTGGATGGCAGGATCTGCAATCAATCTAGATTGAAAGCAGCATGTCGAGGATGAGCGTGAATGGTTGCGGATTGAGAAAAACTACATGTTTGTGCTATAAACGGGTTGGTGTATCCCCAGCCTAGAAGAGCAGCAACTCCTCTCCAATGTCATTGGTGGTTTTGGCTGTCTTGCCCTCGATAAAGAGCAGCCCCTTCCCAGAAGCATTCTTTCCCCAAGATAGGCACATAGGAAGCTGCCTTATACTAACTCAGGCCTTTGGTCCATCTAGCTCAGTATTGTCTACACTGACTGGCAGCGGCTCTCCAGAATTTCAGGCAGGGATTCTCTCCCAGTCCTATCTGGAGATGCCAGGGACCAAAGCTGGGGCATTCTGCATGCAAAGAGGCTCTACCACTGAGCTATGGCCCTTCCCCACATGAGACCCCCAAAGCAGAGCTGGGGTCTGAGGACAGGGCAGGTCCTGCCACAGAGGTCTTCCTATCTTCCTCTTTTTGTTCCTCTTGCATAGGTTACATCAGACGCTGCTTTAGCCCAAGCCAGACTGCTGATCCATCTCAACTCAGTATTGTTCACACAGATCGGCAGCTGATCGCCAGGGCTTCAGACCTGACTCTTTCCCAGCCCTGCCTGGTTTAACTTTAACCATATCCAACTCCAGTGCAGATGTAATGCTGAATTATTGCTACTTCTGGTTTCCTGGCATTGCACTGACATGTCAGTACTGATATTGACTGGCCCCAATTTTTTTACAGCCCTTGACTTCGCTCGTTAGTAAACGGTGTGATTCTGCTTGGTTTTCTTGTGATGCTGTGCGTCAGGGAAGAAAGAGGGTTGAGTAATGTGTGTATCTTTATCTTTTCCAGGGTTATAACGGTGCTCCAAACTCACCATGGCAGTTTCCACCACCCCCAGTAAGTATGAGAAACTCTTCTTTGACTGATTCAAAGTTCGTGGATATGGGTCACCTGATTATGTGGCTTGATTTAGATTTCCATTAGTAGAGCATGGTTCAGGGTGGTGATGGTCAGGGAGTACAGCAGGAGCAAGCCTCGAGATATTTTTCATTAGGGATGGGTAAGAATTTCCATCCAGTTCGCATTTCAAGGCAACTTTATCAAATTCATACTTTTGGAAACAATATGAGGACTGAAGCACAGCCATCCTTCAAAATGCTTACTTATTCAAATTTTGCGATGAAGTTCACCAACCAATGTTTACAAAAATGCATGTATTAGCAGAACGTGTGCATAAAAATGAAAATGTGAGTGAAAATAACATGCAAAAATGCATTATTTGATGAAAAATTACTTGGAAAAATGTGTGTATTAGTCAAAACCCCATAGACAAATGTGTTTATTAGGAGAAATTCCCACTAAAACACTGGAGAATTTTCTTGAGGATTTTTTTTAAAAAAAATGCAAATTGCTGCAGAAATATGGAGAACTGAATTTAAGACGGGGAAAATGAGAAACTGAGAGAACCAAAATGACATCCATAGTTTCCCCCTCACTTTGCTCTAGGGATGGGTGAGAATTTTAATTCAGTTCTCATTTCAAGCCAAATCTATCAAATTCACACTTTTCAAAACAATATAAGGACCAAAATGCAGGTACATTTTGAAATTTACACTTATTTGAATTTTGCGATGCAGTTCACCAACCAGTGTTTACAAATATGCATATATTAGGGGAAAGAGTGCATAAAAACGAATGTATGACTGAAAATAACACGCAAACATGCATTATATGATAAGAAATGGCTTGCAAAAATATGTACATCAGTCAAAACTGCCTACAAAAATGTGTTTATTTGGAGAAATACGCACTGAAGAATTTTCAAGAGGATTTTTTAAAGAAAAATTTGCAAATTTGCTGCAAAAATGTGTTTAGAGACTGCATTTCAGATTGGAAAAATAAGAAACCAAGAGAACTGGAATTGACACATCTTTCCATCCTTACTTTGCTTTCGTAATTCTTAAAAGCTTTTGGCTGACATCTAAATGATACTAATGAGGTTGCCCAGCAGGCTTCCACAGGGAGGAAATTCCAAAGGCAAGAAGCCACCACTGAGGTGGCAGAGCTAGATCCAGGAGTAACCCCAGACTAAGAGACTGCAGTTTCAAGGGAGTGCCACCCCATCTAGAACAGGCAACTGACCTATATTATGAACCACTACCCCCAAGACCTCCATCTTATCAGGATTCAGCTTTAGCCCATTGACGGTCATCCAGCCCATCACTGTGCCCAGGCAGCAATCCAGGCTTGCACAGCCACACCTGATTCAGATGTTGGGTGGGGATGGGGGCTTCGGGGAAGGATCAGGTTGCAGTTGTTGGCACACCTGTGTAGTTGCCTCAAGCCCAGAAATCACCCAGTCTTGCTGCCCTGTCGTGCCTCACCCCACCCCAACAGGCACAATGCTGCCACATCCTCCACCCACCCATCCTCATGAGCCATTTCTGCATGCTGTGTTGGACTGACATGAATGAGGGTCCAAAAACATCTGCGAGGCCACAGGTTCCCTAGCTCCGGCACAGATGAAAGCCATGCACACATTATTCCAAAGCAACAGGATACATGCAATGTTTTGTTATATTTGACAAGTAAGAAAGAATGAGTTGCAATCACAGAAAACAATAATAAACACATGTATTTCTCATCCATCAAGATATGCTTTTAATAATAATAATAATACCACCACCACCTATGGCATTGTATGTATTGATTTTAATAACATGACTGATAGCTAGAAATAATAGTTTTCGGATAGGGGCGGGTACCAATTACCTGGCACATGGATGGGCAGGGCAACAAATGTGGAAGGTGACTACCCAAAAGGGTATAAAATATAGGTTAAAAATATGTTTGTGGAAGCAAACAAGATCAATGACTGTATGTTTGTTTTTCTTTCTGTGGCAGCCTCCTCCTCGTCCCTATCCTCCTGGTCCCTATCCTCCTGCTGGCTTCCCTGGCTCTGTGAGTGTGATCTGTCTTTGTGTGTCTTCTCTCTTGTGATAGAAACGAGGTGAACTGTCTGATCCTAGTCCCACGGATTTCCATGTGACCTCTCTTCCCAAACGAGGGTTGCCTGGGTCCATCATCTAAAGAAGTGAGCAAAGGAAAATGACAGAAGCTCTTTGCAAGTGGTCCACCTAAGGACAGAGTTGCAACAAAAACATCTGGGTAATAGACTAGCAAGCAGAAGTTAATTTCAACAGTATAGCCCAGTCTTTGGCAACCTGATGTTCTCCAAATATTTTGGACTGCAATTTCGATCAGCTCTGATGGCTGGCTGTGATGGAAGTTGTGGTCCAAAACATCTACAAGGCACTAGGTTGACAAAAGCCAATGTAGCCTATTTCTATTTACTGATGAAAGCAGTTCAGTCTTCAGGTCCAGTATCTGAGGCCCGGTCCAGGCCCGGCCTCCAAGAGGTCTTCTGTATCTTTAAAAGTTGTGCAGGGGGAAGGGAGAATTCCACCTTGTGGTTTTTCCCATTACAGTGTTGCAAGAACACCTGCACTTGGCTGCCTTTCTCTCCTCCTAAAGATACAGGATCAGTCTCAGGCCCTGAACCTGGCAACCCTACTCAGCACTGACACATCTTGACCCCATTAGCACCAACACCTGAGTTGGCCCTGTTTTCCCTCCCAGATATGGGCTTAGGTGGTGGCAGTGGCTAGGTTGGTAAAGCCACCTGCTATTTTAAGTTTCCCATAATGCTCCAGAGTGTGATGCTGCAGGAGGTGCCCTCAGAGGGTAGGGTCCCAGTTACAGGATATATAAGCCTTTCACTGTAGTACTCCCTGACAAGGGGAGGGTTCAAAATACAGCAAAATCCAAACAAACCAAGGCCAAGCACAGAGAAGCAGTGTTGTTCCAAACATGCTCCAGAGACAGAGTCAGGCAACAGTCCAAGGTCAATATCACAGGGAGTTCAGGCAAAATACAACACAGCAAATTAGGGCAACTACCACCAGGATAAGGGACCAGAAACCTTTGTTAGTTCTAACAACTGCAAGGTTGCAAAGAGAGGTCTTATATACTCTGGCCTCCTAAACCACACCCTAGCCACAGCTGCTAGCAGTGGAGTGTAAGATTGTTTACTCACAAGTAGATGAACAAATCTGGGCCTATTGGTGCATACTATGTTGTGGCTCTTCAGCCTGGACCCAAAGCTTTTCACACTGGTGCTCTGAAGGACTGGGGCAGCAGCTCCGCCACCTCCTCTGACAGTTCCAGAAGTTCTTCATCAGGTGCCAACCTGAAGATCCCCTCAAGAGTAGGGTTGCCAGGTCCATGGCCTGAGACTGATCCTGTATCTTTAGAAGAAAAGAAAGTCAGCCAAGTGCAGGTGTTCTTGCAACCCTGTAATAGGAAAAACCACAAGGTGGAATTTTCCCTTCCCCCTGCACAACTGTTAAAGATACAGAAGACCTCTTGGAGGCTGGGCCTGGCAACCAATAGGTCTTCTGTATCTTTAAAAGTTGTGCAGGAGGAAGGGAAAATTCCATCTTGTGGTTTTTCCCATTACAGAGTTGCAAGAACACCTCCACTTGGCTGACTTTCTCTTCTCCTAAAGACACAGGATCAGTCGCAGGCCCTGAACCTGGCAACCCTACTCAAGAGGAACCTCAGCATTGGATTCAGGGGCCCCTGCCTGCTCCTCAAGGTCCTTGGCCTGGTGGATGTCTGTTTTGCCCTCTGAGGACTCAGTACCTGGTACAAGGCCAGGGCTAGGCATGGCGTCAATTGCCCAACAAACGTTGCTGTGGGACATTGCAATGGGAACATTAAAAGGCCAACCTAGAGCCATCCCTGGTAACTGGAATGCAGGCTGGAGTTCTGGGTTTTGATTGGAGCAGTCCCTTTTTATGGAATGGGAAATATGGGAGGTGGGAATAACCCAATCCAGGACGTCCCCAGGCCACACTATGCCTACAGTAGGAGTGGGGAACCTTTCTCTGTCCAAGGGTTGTGTTCTCTCATTGGGAACCTTCTGGAGACTACATGCTAGGGGTCGGTCAGTCTGGGGCAAATGTAGGTAGATCAATGGATGTGACTCATACTTTTCTGCATTCTAGTGTACATTCCAGTCACTCACAACTCAGAGGTTTCTACACCCACCCTTACACTCCCACACATATTTTTTCCTTTCTCCATCCAGGCAAAAATTTAAATGTACTGCCTTCAAGTCGATTCCGACTTATGGCGACCCTGTGAATAGGGTTTTCATGAGGCTGAGAGGCAGTGACTGGCCCAAGGCCACCCAGTGAACTTCATGGCTATGTGGGGATGCGAACCCTGGTCTCCCAGGTCATAGTCCAGCACCTTAACCACTACACCACTGTGGCTCTCTCCATCCAGGCAACCAAGAGGCATTACCATTGTTCAACGGCATGTTTCAGCCAGGCAAAAGCATTTGAGGAAGTCATGGAGAAGGGCTGGTGAACAGCGGGGCTTGCTGAGGGGGAATGCCTGGGGAGATTAGCACACTGCTTCCAAACTGGAGCTATGTGCAAAAAGCCTCTTGATGGAGAGCATTCAGAGAAAAGTCTGCAAAGTGGCCTTTCCAGGGGGTGGGTGGGGATGAGAAAATGCTAAATGGCAGACATTTACTTGGTAAAACTTTCTTCTGAGGAATTCCCTCCTGGGTCTATGATGTAAACAGATTTTCTTGAAACTAGTAAGCTTATTTAAACCCACTGGGAATTGCTTCCAGGAGTATATATGTGCTTAACAGTTTGGGGGGAAGATGAGAAAATGATGAATCGCAGACATTTCCTTGGAAAAACGTACCTCTGAGGAATTCCGTCACGGCTCTGTGATGTAAACAGATTTTCTTGAAAACTAGTAAGCTCATTTAAATCCACTGGGAATTGCTTTCAAGAATATGTGTGTGCTTAACAGTTAGGGCACTTGAGCCGTTTCATTTCTGATGTGGAAACAAACAAGATCAAATAACTTTTTTTTTTGTAGGGTTCTTCTAATAACGGCAACACAGGATGGGTAAATACATTTTGTTTAC
Organism: Rhineura floridana; assembly: GCF_030035675.1. NCBI lineage: Eukaryota > Metazoa > Chordata > Lepidosauria > Squamata > Rhineuridae > Rhineura > Rhineura floridana. The sequence continues at coordinate 27,684,180 of NC_084494.1, read as the reverse complement.
CTGAGGTTGTGCTTTCTCCTTGGGCTGGGCATCAAACTGGCCCTTAGATCCTAGTCCCCTTGATTCCAGTGCAGCTCCCAAGTTACATGTGTGCAGCCCTGGATCCTTCTGTCCACTTGTGTGCAGCTGAAATGGGGCCACAGACAGAGCCAGGGACATTTTTCTGGTTGAGGCAGAGCAGCAAATGCCTGCCCTCCCCAACAATTTGCTGCCTTTCCATGACACCCCAGATCTTCCACCTGTAGTGGCTGCCTCACTTTGCTTAATGGCAGGGGGGCTCCTGGCCACAGAAGTTGAAGTGGGAAAGCTGCACAGAATGGGGTGGGGTGGGGCTCCATGCTGTATTTTAGGATATCTGTGTTCAGTAGAATTGCTAGGCTCAACGCCTGAGAATGATTCTGTATCTTTAAGAGAAGAGAAGATTCAGCCAAGTGCAGGTGTTCTTGCAACACTGTAATGGGAAAAACCACAAGGTGGAATTCTTCCTTCCTTCTGCACAACTGTTAAAGATACAGAAGACTTCTTGGAGGCTGGGCCTGGCAACCAAGAGACCTTCTGTATCTTTAAAAGTTGTGCAGGGGGAAGGGAGAATTTCACCTTGTGGTTTTTCCCATTGCAATGTTGCAAGAAAACCTGCACTTGGCTGAATTTTCTCTTCTCTTAAAGATACAGAATCATTCTCAGGCCCTGAGCCTGGCAACCCTAGTCAGGTGGTTTGGATGTGTGTTTACCATATCAGACCCATGTCTGGAATTCCAAGAGGGGGGGGAGATATATTAGTGGGGGGGATTGCAATGGAAAAGTGCGGGCAAGGAAAAAATGCAAATGACTCCCCCCTTTTCCTTGTAAGCAGCCATCATTGAGATTCCATATGCACATTTGCATGTGCCCTTCCTCCTAAAAATTCTTTCTTTCTTTCTTTCTTTCTTTCTTTCTTTCTTTCTTTCTTTCTTTCTTTCTTTCTTTCTTTCTTTCTTTCTTTCTTTCTTTCAGTAAATATATATTTATACCACCTACCATCATAACAAATCCTGAAATACAAATGGGGTGGGGATGGGGGTCCATGCTGTATTTTAGGATATCTATGCTGATGTGGTTCTGGATTTGTCATACCCGTGTCTGGAATCCCAAGGCGGGAGAAGGCATGAGTGGGGGAAGTTTCAGTTGGAAAGATGGGGGCAGAGAAAGGGTGAAAATCTCATCTCCTTTTCCTTGGAAGCAGCTGTTACTGAGGTTCCAATATGCACGTTTGTGTGTGTCATTACCTGCTAAAAGGTTTATTTCTTTTAAAAATATATATATATTATATCACCTACCATTACAGCAAATCTTGAAGTGGTTTACAAAGATAAAAACAACAACCCCACTTCGCTCAACAGTATTACAGATATCAACAATAGGGCAAAATGTTGCTTCCCGGCAAAGAAGATGGAGTTGGACAAGGAAGTTCAAGCCTGCTTGACTAATATATGTCCTTTTCCCTCCTAGTTGGATAATTTCTTCAAGAAGCTGCAAGTAGGTATACAGAAGGGCTTTTCTTTTCTGTCTGTTTACTATAACCTCACTATCGAATACTGAAATGGGGATTGAAAAATGAAATGGACTGCCTTCAAGTCGATCCCGACTTATGGCGACCCTATGAATAGGGTTTTCATGGTAAGCGGTATTCAGAGGGGGTTAACCATTGCCTCCCTCTGAGGCTAGTCCTCCCCAGCTGGCTAGGGCCTGCTCAGCTTGCCACAGCTGCACAAGCCAGCCCCTTCCTTGTCCGCAACTGCCAGCTGGGGGGCAACTGGGCTCCTTGGGACTATGCAGCTTGCCCATGGCTGCACAGGTGGCAGGGCACGTAACCCCTGAGCCACTCACTGTGGGGTGATCTTTAGCTGGCCCTTGACACCCAGGAGACATGAGCAGGGATTTGAACTCACAGACTCTGGACTCTGGACTCCCACCCAGGCTCTCCTCTCCTCTGTGCTATACCAGCTGTCTGAAATGGGGATTAGCTGAATGAAAATATGTAAAGATTTTTTTAATACACTCTGGTATTCCAGCTAGCCTTTTACAATTTGAAGCATGAAAACCTGGATCCAAATTTCAGCCATGAAACTCCCTGCATGACCTCTCTTTCAGCCTGGTCTGCCTTACAGGGTTGATGTGATAATTAAATGGGGAGGGACGATGGGACTCCTTGAAGAAAGACAGGATAAAAATAGAAATTTAAGTGTCCATCAACCATATCATTTTACTTAGGACCAGTTTGTACATTCAGCAGAATCAAATAGGATTGTACCACTTCAGGCTGCAAGATGTGTGTGTGTGTTCCAAGTTTGATCCAATGGAACCAGGTGCAAAGGACATGCCCTTAGAATTAAATAATTCGGAACCCAGGAATTTGTTCTGAGCTGGACTGGCTGGCAGTGGTGGTTATCAGACCTCTTGTCTGCAATGTCTCTGTACTTTACTGGGATGGGCAAGGTGGCAGGGAGTTTGGTGTGATTCAAATGCACCTTCTGAGCCAATCTGGTGCTCCTGCCAGTGTGTTTGTATCATGCCAGCGTCACTGCCACTTTGTCATCTTCTTCCTGGTAAGGCACAGCAATGTTGTTGATGGGAGGTCAGGTAAGCAACAAACAGAAAGACTTAGGTCAGGAATAACAAACTTGTGACCCCCTTAAAGATGTCGCTGGACAACAGCTTCCATTTATCCCTATCATTGGCTATGCTGGCTATGGCTGATAGGAGTTGTAGTCCAACAGCATCTGGAGAGCCACAGGTTACCTGTCATAAGTGATCTGCTGAAAGAGTGACAGACTAGCAACCAGACACTAATTTCAACAACGTAGTCCAGTTATTGGCAACCAGGTACTCTCCAAATCTTTTGGACTACAACTCCAATTGGCACTGCTGGCTAGGCCTGATGAGGGTTGTAGTCCAAAATATATGGAGGACACTAGGTTGGCAAAAGCCTGTTTTTATAAACCAATGAAGGGGGGGGTCTGTCTTCAGGTTGGTGTCTACTTCCAGTGCCCTTTTGCAGCTGCTGGGGTCTAATGGCCTGTCAGAATCCATCAGCACTGACTCATGAATTGGCCTTCTGGCTCCCTTCCAGACATGAGCTTATCTAGTGGCAGTGGCTAGGTCTGGGAAGCCATCTGCCATTTTAAATTCCCCATAATGCTCCAAAGTGCCCAACTAATGTTGCTCTGGGGCATTGTGGGAAATTTAAATGGCAGGCATTAAAATGCTGCCCCCCTCCAACCTGGAGCCAGCCCCGTTAACAAGAATGCAGCTCAACATATGGGTTTTAATTGGAGCAAATCCCTTTATAGAATGGACTAGATTAGACATTACATGGGAGGAGGAAATAACAAAATCCAGGATGTCCCCAGGCCTTGAGCATGAGTGGGGAAACTTTCCCAGCTTGGAGAGCTGTATTCCCTCATGGGGAATTTTCTTGGGGCCATATACCAATAGTGTGTGGGGCCAAGGCAAATATGGGCAGATCGACAGGAGGGAGCAGGCTAACTTGTAGCCACACAAAAGTCAGAGGTGTCTACACCCACCTTTACACACGCATCTCTTCTTTCGCCATCCATCCAGGTAGGCAAGATGTATTACCACAGTTCAGAGACATATTCTAGCTAGGCAAAAGCATTTGAGGAGGGCATGGAGCAGGGCCTGGGGAGGGGGCATGGCCTGGACAGGGCCCCAAGAGCTGCACAGAGAAGCCTAGAGCAGCCTTTCCCAACTTTTGGGTCCCCAGATGTTGTTGGACTACAGCTCCCATCAGCCCTAGGCAGCATGGCCAACAGTCAGTAATGATGGGTATTGTAGTCCAGTAACATCTGGGGTCCCAAAGGTTGGGAAAGGCTGCCCTAGAGGGCCACTTAAGTCCCCTGGGCTGCATATGTCACAGTTACAAGATGGAGCCAGCACCTCCAAAAAAACTTACAGATTAACTCGAAACTAAGAAAACCCATTTATTTTCATGGGAAATTGCTTCTAAAAATCAGTATAAGGATCTGGGTACCTAAGTAGTTTCTTTTCTGGTGTGGAAACAAACAAGATCAAATAACATTTGCATTTTTTAAATTGCTGTAGGGTGGTAATGGTGGCTTATCATGGGTAAGATCAATTTTTTAACATTCTTTTTTGAGGTTGTGATTTCTCCTTCTGTTGGGTGTTCGACTGGCACAGATCTTAGTCCCCTTAATTTCAGTGCAGCTCCCAAGTTATGTGTGCTTAGAATCACACTAACAATGCAATCCTATGAATATATTCTTGGAAGTCCCATTGGATTCATTGGGGCTTACTTCCATGTACGTGCCTATAGAACTGCAGCCTTAATATATGAATTGCAGCACAGTCCTATGCCTGCCTGTCTCTTCAGACAGAAGTAAGGCTATGTGCATGCACGCCATACATTTAAAGCACATTTTCCCCTCCCCAAAGAATCCTGGGAACTGTAGTTTATTAAGGGTGCTTAATTGTAGCTCTGCGAGGGTTTAACTGCACTTTCCAGGATTCTTTGGGGAGGGAAAATGTGCTTTAAATGTATGGTGTGTACGCAGCTTAAGTCCCATTGAGTTCAGTAATAATTGAGTTCAATGGAAATTATTACCAGGAAATTGGGGATAGGATTTTAGCCTCCATTCATCAATGGAAAGCTGCAAGAGAGAAGTGTCAGGGCTAGTGGTCTTTAATTGTTGTAAACTGCCCAGAGAGCTTCGGCTATGGGGCAGTATACATATGTAATAAATAATAATAAAATAATAATTTAGAGGATGGGCATAGGCATAAAAGACCCAGCGTGCACATTCAGTATAAGAAATAAAGGATGCAACTCAACAATAATGATTTGTGATGAATTTCCATTGAAAAAGCAACAAAATTCCTAAAATTCTGTTGATTTGAATGGGACTTAGTTTTGACTTTTTTTCCCCCAGATTGCGGCCTTATTTGTTTTAATTTAGTCCCAATTTTAAGTGTGTTGTTATGTTTACAAGCCACTTTGGGGCTCTTCGGGGAGGGCTATTGGGACAAATATGGGATTAGTAAAGAAATGCATTTACAGATAGGATATACCTGACCCCAAAACCCTTTTGCGGAAGGTTCCAATAAGTACATTTGCACGTGCCATTCTTCCTTAAAACATTTATTTATTTTTATTTAAATATATATATTTTATAACACTTATCATTACAAGTAAATATTGAAGCCGTTTCACTCAAAACAGCATTACAGATATAAGCAACAGCATAGGGCAAAATGTTGCTTTCCAAAAATGGCAGGGAAGATGGTATTGGACAAAAAGGATCCAGCCTCTTTGAATAACCTATGTCTTTTCCTCTCCTAGTGGAAAAGTTCATTTGGGAGCTGGCCAGTAAGTACATGGAACGGGATGACTTCTTTGGGGGTTCAATATAATCTCAGTACCTAATACTGAAGCTGGAGTTAGCTGAATGAATAGATGTAAGGGCGGCAATTGGGCTAAGATTTTTAAACTACTTTGGTTATAGCAGCTACTAACATTTCACAATTTGAAGCATGAAAACCTGGGTTCAAATTTCAGCAATGAAACTCCCTGTGAGACCTCTCTCTCAGCCTGGTCTACCTGGCAGGTTTGATGTGATGATTAGACGGGGAAGGGCAGATGGCCTGCTGTGAGCTTCCTTAAAAAAGGTGGGATAAGAATGGAATACTGTATAAGTGTCCATAAACCATCCTTTTTTACTCAGGGCCACTTTATGCATTCAGCGGAATCAAGTGGGACTGTACCACTTCAGGCTATAAGTGGTGGGTGGGGGAATTTACATATTTGAGTTACCCCTGTAATTCAGGAGTGGGCAGACTTTAGGCTTGTGAGGACTGCTTTATTTTTCACTAGAATCCTGAGATCCACCCAACAAAACCAGGTGCAAAAGGCACGAACTTACAATTAAATAATTCTGAACCAGGGATTTGTTCTGAGCAGTAGCAGTCAATGCGGAGAGGGTGGCGCTTACCTGACTTCTTGTCACCACACCAGTGTCCCTCTGCTTTCCTGGCAGGGGTGAGGTGGCGAGGAGATTGGCAGAGTGCAAACACACCAGCTGAGTGAATTTGACGATCCTGCTGCTGTGTTTGTACCCTGCCAACCTCCCCAGCACTTCGACCCTCCCTCTCTCCCTCCTGTTAAGGCACAGTGTCATGTCCTGGCAGAGCTTGGAAAAGTTACTTTTTTTGAACTACAACTCCCATCAGCCCAATCCAGCGGCTGTGCTGGCTGGGGCTGATGGGAGTTGTAGTTTAAAAAAGTAACTTTTCCAAGCTTTGTGTCCCGGGTCCCGGTCCTACAATCCTTCCTGCTCCTTCATGCCTGAAATTTGTTTCTTTCCCTTTTTAAACCCTTCATTCACTCACTCCCCCTTCTCCTTGCAAACACTCCAGCCAATCACACTCAACATTCTGTTAACCCTAACGTACAGTACCTGAACATAATAGGAATCAAACATTGTGCTTTTGTCACATGCAGTTGACGGGAGGTCAGGTAAGCCCTGTTGCCCCTCCAGCCGCTACTGATTCTGAGTATAATTGAGCTCACAGCCTTTCGACACAAAAACCCTCCACGCACATGTTTCTTCCTTTCAGCAGTATACGTGAACTGAGTATATTAAAGTCTCATTTCTATAATTGTGAAGGCTGTGCTTTTTGGAGGAGAAAGTGCACCTGTAAAGAGAATGTGCAAATATTATTTCAGTTTAATTTCTCGTGTGAAAAGCCAACAGGAAAAAATGTCTCCACTTTTTTCCCCGTAGTTTATTTTTGGCGGTAAAAAACAAGTGAGTATAATAAGTTTCATTTCTCTGATTGTAATCTTTTCTCCCTGTTCTTTTTTTTGGACTAGCACCTTGTATATCATATCATATCATATATCATAGAATAGAATAGTAGAGTTGGAAGGGGCCTATAAGGCCATCGAGTCCAACCCCCTGCAGGCTTATGATCCATCTCATCCCATCCATATACATACGCACGGACATAAGCACACACACATGGTCTTACTGTGTCCTTTCTATCCCTCCCCAATTCCTGGACCTTAGCAAACATATTCCTGAGTACACTCTGACATGCTAGGGTGCTTACTAATACATCACCAAAAAACCAGAAACAGAAAGTGAAACAGATTTGCATATGCTAATTTATTTGTAGAAGTAGAAATTTGGATATAATTTCTAGAATTGAAATAGAAATATAATACATCTCACCCTAGTGGGGGAAGATTGTGACCAGGTGGCCTGTCTGTGTGTTCAGTCTGATGTCTGTGAACTATCGGTGGACAATTTCCAAATCACTGCTTTCCCTTTAAACAATTATTTTCCTTTAAACTGGGCTTGGACCAGATAATCCCTCAAACAGAAGACTGCCCCCTGTAAAATAGGGCACATGACCATCCTACAGCATCATGTTCAGCCATTGCTTACTATGGAAGGTCTGTGCATGCCTCCCGCAGGCTGATCCAGCAGCCTCTCCAAGGCTGTGTATGCAGGTAACTTTGGCTCAGCAACCTATGTGGGAGAGAGCAGGGATGCTAGATCCCAACCTAGAAGTACTGGCAGGCTTTGCATTACAGGTAATGGCCAGGTGTGTCTCAGAGTGCTGGCGCTGGGAGCAGGGATGGCAGGAAATGGGAGTCCTATGGGGAATTTGCAGTGGTGGTCCCATAAGTGTGGAATTCCCCTCCCTCAAGCACTTCACATGGCCCCTTCACCTGTGGCCTCTAAGCAGTCTCTCAGCTGCTTAAAACAGTTGATTCATCTTATTGCTAGACCCCTGTATAGTTTGATGTTGTTTTACAATATGTTTGTTCAGTTGTTTTGTTTGTAACATTTCTGTTGTAAGCCCCTTTACGAGGGCTTGCTCTAATTGGTGAGGTTGCAATAAATAAAATAATAGTTTCAGAATCTGTTTACTCTACACCAGGCATGGCTTCCCTCTTTTAGTCCAAGAACTGCATTTCTCTCTCTCACACACACACATGCACACACAGAGAGAGGGCCACCCCCTTTCTCAGTTCATCTGTGCAGATCACCCTCTCTCTGCTCATCAAATTATAGGGATGGTTGAGAAATTCAATTCAGTTCGCATTTCAGGGCGAATCTATCAAATTTGCACTTTCCGAAACAATATGAAAACACAGCAATCTTTCAAAATTCGCACTTACTTGAATTTTGCAATGCAAATTTTGCCAAATTAACCATGCTTACAAAAATGCATATTTTAGGGGAAAGTGTGCGTAACAATAAATACGGGAGTGGAAATGACAAACAGAAATGCAATACATGACAAGAAATTGCTTGCAAAAATGTACACATTAGTCAAAACTCCGTACAAAAATTTATTAGGAGAAATTCACACTAAAATGCTGAAGAATTTTCATGAGGATTTTTTTTAAAAAAATGCAAATTGCTGCAGAAAGGTGGAGAACTGAATTTAAGATTGAAAAAGACGAGAGAGAGAGAAACGGAGAGAACTGACATTAACAGATCTTTCCATCCCTATCAAATGATTCATCTGATGTTCAGAGGTTATTTGTATCCCCACCAGGGTACTGAGCTTTGCCCACCTCAGCAAATGTGTCTATTTTTTATATATATATAAAAAATTGGCTGCTGCCACCAAAATTGGTTTGGTATTACAAAAGGTTTTCAGGGAGGGGGAGGAGGAGATCAGGCCATTGAACTTGGGGTTAGCCACCCCTGCCCTGCAGTCCTGTAAATTGGCTACATCATGCTCTAGTCTCAAAGGCAGCCACACAGACAGATAAACAAATGTGTGCTTCCCCCCCTTTTTTTGAACATTCTATACAACATATCAAAAGTTGTCTATGTGAAAGTGTGTGAGTTCAGGGTTTATTACACCCCTGAATCTTATTTGAATTTTGCAATGCAAATTTTGCCAACCTAACAATGATGTATATGTGAAAGGAGAAATGGGACATGTAGAGGGAATGTGCAAAGATTATATCAGTCTATTAAGAGACTAAACGTTAAATCAAACATAATGGGGTAAGACTATTGGGATGGACAGACTATTTGTAGCAGATGAGCAGGCTAAACTAGGCCTCTTGATGGAGAGTAAATTCCTTTCTTTTTCTGGAGGTGGGTGAATAGAGGGGTGGATGAGAAAAGGATAAAGCTCAGAAATTTTATTGAAAAAGATATCTTATGATAACTTCTAGCTCAGCTCTATGAAAGATACAGATCTATTTGATAATAATAAACCCATTTAATTTCAGTGGAAATTGCTACCAAGAATAAATGTGTGGTTAAGGATTTGGGCACGTTAGCAATTTCATATCTGATGTGGAAAGAAACAAGATCAAATAACATTTGTATTTGTATTTTTATAGGGTTCTTCTAGCAACCAACCCTCAGATTGGGTAAAATAATCTCTTTTTGTTATCTGAAATTGTGATTTCTGCATCAAGCCGGCACTTAGATCCTAGTCCCTTTGATTTCAGTGCATCTCTAAGTTGTGGGTGCTTAGAATCGCACTCTAACAGTGCAATCCTATGCATATCTTTTTGGAAGTAAGGCCCATTGTGTTCAGGGCAGCTTACTTCCAGGTAAGTGTCCATAAGATCTTAGCCTAAAATAATTGCACAATCCCATGCATGCCTCCTGAGATGTAAATCCCATTGAGTTCATGGGCCTTATTCCCAGGAAATAAGGGGGATAGGACTACACCCTCAGATCATCAAAGGAAAGCCACAAGAGAGAGGTGTCAGGGCTAGTGAGTGGTCTGAAGGGGGAAAGAGATGGGATAGGCACAGACATAAAAGATCCAGAGTGCACATTCACTATAAGAAATAATGGGCACAATTCAACAATAGTGATCTGTAGTGAATTCCCATTAAAAGAGCAACAAACTGGCCTCTAAATGTGAATTCCTAAAATCCTGTTGATTTCAATAGGATTCAGATGTGACTTTCTGCCCCTTGGTTGTAGCCTTGACTGCTTTAATGATTATCCCAGTTTTAGGTGTGTTGTTATTTTTGTAAGCCAGTTTGGGTGCTCTTTTGAGAAGGTTGTTGGGGCAAACATGGAATTAATGAAGAAATGCATTCATAGTTGGAATCTACCTGACCCCAAAACCCAATTGCTAAATGGGAAAACTGACCCTTACCCTCCTCCAGGTATGTCTAAGGTGGGGCATCTGCATTCATCTTGCTAGTTTTATGTGGAAATGGGTGGTGTGCATGTTGTACCTGGCTGAATTCAAGCGTTGGGCCTGCATGCGTAAGAGCATTCAGGAGATATTTGTCCATAAAGCCAACTGGCTGCTTTGCAGAAGGAGGAGGCTGAATTGAAGTTCTCCTCCTTCATATTGTTGAAGATTCTACCTGGGTTACATGTGTGCAGCCCTGGATCCTGCCCTTCTGTACAGCTGGAACAGTGCCATAGACAGAGCTAGAGACACTTTGTTGTTTGAAGCAGACCAACAAATGTCCACTCTCTCCAGCACCCCACAATTTGCTGCCTTTTCATGACACCCTAAAGCGTCCACCTGAAGTGGCTGTCTCCCTTTGTCTAATGGTAGGGTTGGCCCTGGCCATAGAATACAAAGGCTGCTTTCACACATGGGGCTAACAGTGCTAGTTTAAAGGATTAAAAAGGTAGCATTTCGTTCCGGATTTCAAAACTCCCTTTCACACTGCAGTACCTGTTATACCGGCATTTTGCGCAACAGTCTTTCACACTGGTGTATTTCCTCCGCAACTTCCCCCGAGGCGCTATTAGCCCCATGTGTGAAAGCATCCACACTACAATGAACAGAGAGCAGAGTTTTTCTCCCACCCCCCCTTCATTCAGCCTCAGGCGACACCGGATGAGCAGGTGGTCTTCACCTACCTTTGGTTTGAGGCCTGTTCTTTCGATGCGTGGGGGGTTTTGAAAGAGGCACGATCTTGATCGCGATCAGCTGAAAGGCACGGCAGCGCACCAGCAGAGGCGGTGGTAAGGGCGGGAACGCACTGCATGCTGGGATGGCTATTTGTAAGGGCGGGAACACACTGCATGCTGGCATGCCTGTCACGTGAGCAGCGACAGCTAGCACAAAACTCCCGCGATCTTCCGTGTCACCGGCCTTGCTATCAGATTATTTCAGGTATCATTTATTTTGGCATTTAGCGCTATACTTGCACTACATGCCACCAGAATTCCGGAGCTACCTGTAATGTGTGAAAGCTCAAATTTTATGCGCAAATTAACAGGAAATAAATCGTCAGAATGATGGAATAAAGTGCAGTGTGAAAGCACCCAAAGTAGGAGAGCTGCACAGAATGGGGGTGGGGATGGGGGTCCATGCTGTATTTTAGGATATCTGTGCTGATGTGGTTCTGGATTTGTCACACCCATGTCTGGAATCACAAGGTGGGAGAAGGCATGATTGGGGGGAGTTGCAGTGGAAAAGCGGGGCAAAGAAAGGGTGAAAATCCCTCATCCCCTTTTCCTTGGAAGCAGCCATAACGGAGGTTTCCGTATGCACATCTGTGTGTGCCTTTCCCTGCTAAAATATTTATTTATTTATTGACACACACACGCACGTGTGTGTGCATGTGTGTATCACATGCCATTACAGCAAATCTTGGTGTTTTTTTTAAAATCTTCACACACCATTTCACTCAAAACAGTATTACAGATATCAACAATAGACTAGGGCAAAATGTTGCTTCTCCAAAGTGGCAAGGAAGATAGAGTTGGACAAGGAAGATCAAGTCTCTTTGAATAATCTGTGTCCTTTCTCCTCCTAGTTGGACCTTCTGAAGAAGTTGCCAGTAAGTAAATGGTTCTCTGGTTGTTTCATACAATCTCAGCATCTAATACTGAAGCAGGATTAGCTGAATGAAAAGATGCAAAGATATATATATATTTAAAGACAGTCTGTTATACCAGTAGCTACTAGCATTTGACAACTTGAATGATGAAAGCCTGTTTCTAAATCTTGCCCATGAAGCTGCCTGTACGACCTCTCTCCCTCTCTCTCAGCCTGGTGTACCTTACAGTAGATAAGAACATTAGAAGAGACAGCTGGATCAGGCCAGTGGCCCATCTAGTCCAGCACCCTGTTCTCACAGCGGCCAACCAGATGCCCATGGGAAGCCCATAAGCAGAACATGAGTGCAAGAGCATTCTCCCCTCCTGCGGCTTCCGGCAACTGGTTTTCAGAAACATACTGCCTCTGACTATGGTGGCAGAGTATAACCATCATGGCTAATAGCTATTGATAGCCTTAACATCCACAAACTTCTAATCCTCTTTTAAAGCCATTCAAATTGGTGGCCATCACTGCCTCTTGTGGGAGCGAATTCCGTAGTTTAACTGTGCTCTGTGTGAAGAAGTACTTTCTTTTGTCTGTCCTGAATCTTCCAACATTCAGCTTCATTGGATATCCACAAGTTCTAGTGTTATAAGGAAGGGAGAAGAACTTTTCTGTGTCTACTTTCTCCGTGCCATGATAATGGTATACACTTCTATTGTGTCACCTCTGATTCACTTTTTCTCTAAACTAAACACCCCCAAATGCTGCAACCTTTCCTCATAGGGGAATCGCTCCATCCCCCTGATAATTCTGGTTGCCCTTTTCTGAACTTTGTCCAACTCTACAAAATCCATTTTGAAGTGAGGTGACTGGAACTGCACACTGTATTCCAAATGCGGCTGCACCATAGATTTACACAAGGGCGTTATGATATTGGCAGTTTTATTTTCAATACCTTTCCTAATGATCCCTAGCATGGAAATTGCCAATTTCACAGCTGCTGAACATCTTCATTGAGCTATGCACTATGACCCCAAGGTCTCATTCCTGGTCAACCACCATCAGTTCAGACCCCATGAGAGTATAGGTGAAATTAAGTTTTGCTCTACTATGCATAATTTCACACTTGTTTACATTGAATTGCATTTGCCATTTTCCCACCCTTTCACCCAGTTTGGAGAGGTCCTTTTGGAGCTCTTCGCAATCCCTTTTTGTTTTAACAACCCTTAACAATTCAGTATCATCAGCAAATGTGGCCACCTCACTGCTCAGTTCTAGGTTGTTTATGAACAAGTTAAAAAACACAGGTCCCAATACTGAACCTTGGGGGACTCCACTTTCTACAACCCTCCATTGAGAGAACTGTCTATTTATTCCTACTCTCTGCATCCTGCTACTTAACCACTTCCTAATCCACAAGAGGACCTTTCCTCTTATTCCACATGACAGGGTTGATGTGATGATTAAATGGGGAGGGTCAATGGGCTGACCTGAGGTTCTTTGAAGAAAGGTGGGATAAAAATGGAATATAAGTGTACATAAATAATTCATTTTTACTTAGAGCCAGTTGATATATTCAGCAGAATCAAGTAGGACTATACCACTTCAGGCTTACTTATCTGAATGCATGCCTAACTCAGGAGTGGGCAGACTTTAGGTCTGCAGGATCTACTTTGTTTTTACTGGAATCCTGACATCCAGCAAACAGAGGCAGATGCAAAAGACATGATATCAAAAGCTGCCAAGAGATCAAGAATAATGTATTGTTTGCTCCTAAGAAGCTGAGATACTCTGAATCATCTATCCCTTTTCTCTTGTAGGCTGACTCTTACAACTGGATACAAGTAAGTATATGAAAAGGGTTTTCTACTTTGACTGTTTCATATCATCAGTGTCTGATACTGAGTCAAGGTTTTGACGACTGAAAAGCAAAATGTACAGATTGCTGTTGGACTGGATTTGAGCCACTGTGGTGTAGCAGTAGAGTGACAGACTTGGAGCAGGGAAATCCCAGTTCAAATATCTGATTAGCCATGTGTGTACTAGAACGCATTTCTTTTTCTCTCGAAAATAAAATACCAGAAATAGCATATGTTACTTAGTGTGTTTCTAAATCACATCATAATTCAGCATGTTGAACTGTACATCACAGGCTAATGAAGTCATATAACACAGATGATCAAATACAAAATAATTTCTCGATAAGAAAATAATAGCAACCTATACCCATCCACAAAATGTACATTATGTATTTAACAGTTATTGGCACTATGCATGTTTATTCAGAGTAAGATCCACTGAGTTCAATGGGATTTACTCCCAGGAAGAGGTGGACCTGTCAATCTCGGTTCTCTTTTTTCCAATCTTAATTTCAGTTGCCTAGGGAGAAGGATTGATTGTTAAACCATACTGAGAATTGTAGCTGTGTGAGGAGAATGTGAGTCTTCTAACAACTCTCAGCACTCTTAACAAATTATAGTCCCCAGGATTCTTTAGGGAAAGCCATGAGCGTTACAGTGGTATAATACTGTTTTAAATGTATGGTGCAGATGTGGCCTCACCTGATTTCTGGCAGTCATAAGCCATAAGAACACAAAAGCCCTGTTGAATCAGGCCAAAGGTCCATCTAGACCAGCATCCTGTTCTCACAGTGGCCAACCACATACCTATGGGAAGCCATCAAGGTGGGCATGAGCAGTGCTGTTCCCACTTGTTTTCCCCAAACTGGTATTTGGAGGACTAGCACCTCTTACAGTGTAGGTAACCATGGTGGCTTGTAGCCTTATCCATGAGAGGACACCACTGGTCACCAGTAGGGCCAAGAAGGAATGTTTGTTCCCATCTTAAATTAGCTGCAAGAGGGGAGAGTTTCCCTCCACTCTGCACTGACATATCAGTAAGTCATGATTCAGTTTTAGTTAGTCTAAGGACTATAGAAATTGGTCACAACTGTCTAGTTCAGTGTGTGTTTGAGACCTGGAGTAGGAAGGCCCCCCTTAGGCCCTGACAATCTCATTGAGCTCTAGGGATGGGGGAGAAATTTGATTCAGTTTGCATTCAAAGCCAAATTTATCAGATTGGCACTTTCCAAAATGATAGAACTGTAATACAGCAATCCTTCAAAATTCACACATCCAAATTTTGCGATGAAGTTCTCCAACCAAGCAATTTTTACAAAAATGCATACTGTATATTAGGGGAAAGTGTGCACAAAATGAATATATTGGTGAAAATAGCATATTATATTAGGATAAAATGCTTGCAAAAATGTGTACATTAGCCAAAACTGCATGCAAAAATGTATTTATTGGGAGAAAATCACACTAAAATGCTGACAAATGTTCATGAGAATTTTTTTCAAACCAATTTGCAAATTGCTGCAGAAATGTGGAGAACCAAATTTAAGACTAGAAAAGTGAGAAACTGAGAGAACCGAAATTGGCAGATGATTCCATCCCTATTGAGCATTAACACTTCCTAGCTCAGGGGCAGATGATGTTGACAGGACCTTATAACACTGATCAGATGGCTGGGGCAAGGGCGGTGTCATCTATAAGAGATGACTGACAAGAATGGAAGGTCCTCCTTGCTCTTACTTTAGTAGAATGCATTGCCACACTGAGTTTGGAGAGCTTGGCTTACTAATCAAGTGTTTATGCTCAGACATGCAAATAATATTCAATGCATTTGCTTTCCTGTGTCTTCATTCCCAGAGCATGCAGGCAGGTGTGTATAAAACTGTTCACCTTAACTCTTTGGCTGATGTAAGCAGTAGAATATTTCTTACCCTGCCATTCTGAATGGTGGGGTTCTGGTATATTGACCTGAAAAGAACCCCCACATCTGGCCAGAAGACTTGGCTGCCCTTTTAAAAAGTCCTTTAGAGATGGAACTTTAGAACGATTTCTAACATGCCTTACAGATATTTTGCATGGGTGCAGTAATATGTAACATCAGTTCAGTACCTGTGCATCTGTTTGTTGCAAAGTAAGCCGGTTTCAAAGATATGCCCAAGGCATCTAGGTAAAGTCTGAATCTGGAGAAAATTGCCCTGGATTGATATCTTGAGTTGAACCCAGACTTCAAGATGAATGTAGTCCTGTTAAGTCCATGTTGGGGAGCGTGGCATTGCTCATTTCAGCTCTGGCCCTAACATCAGAGCATTTTTTAAGGAAGTGTTGGTGGGTGTCTGTTTTTTCATTCAGATGGCTTACATGTGGAAGTCTCTACCATGTGCAAGCCCTGACATTTGGACTGAGGCGCAAGTGGTTCAAACTGGAACAAAGAGGAACAAAAGGGAGTGAATACAGCCTTGTAAATGAATTTACACAAGTCACTAGCCTAGCAAAAATCTTAGTAGCCTGCTCACCCCCCAGCAAGTATAACCATTAAAAAGTAAATTAAAATAAAAAACTGCTGCTTATGATCCATGTCCTGCTGTCGCAGAATTCTTACAAAAAAAAAAAAAAGAATGAAGATACAGAAAACCAGACATCACAAGTATACAGGGAGAGAGATTTTGTTAAGAAGCATATCAGACACACCTTGGTGTTTTGTAATAACCCTAAGGATTATTGTGCAATGTGTCCCTATGTTCTACTGTTTCTATTCACTTTCACTAAAATTTCATACCTCTAGTCAGTGTTTAAGTGGCTTCCAGTCTGAATTTGTGTTCTTGGTTCATTGATTAAATTGTATGTGTCCCTGGGTGTTCAAAAGCTAGGACTGGGTATCCATTTAGACACATAACTATTACTTACAAGATGCCTTGCCTAACATTTCTTGCCCCAAACTTCTTCTGTGGAAAGATCTGAAGGGGGCTTCTACCTGTGTTCACTACAATGTAAACAGAAGCCTCCATGCAGTTGGGAGCCCTGCTTTATCAAGGTAATGTCGTTAAAATGTCAGTAGAAGACCCCTTCGTAACTTTCCTGCTCAACACAGGATGATCTGGAACAGAGAGGAAGTGCTCAGTGCATGCACAGGGTGGAATACATAACCCCATTCCCCCAACACAGGCAGTTATTTCCTGTTCAAGCATAAGGCCTAAATGGGATTATTGAGTCATGGGTGGTGTTCCTGCACAAAAAGCATGACAGGAATCTCTCCTGTCATAGAAATAATGGCCACATCTCTGTTGCCTTAGGGGACATTATAATGAAATGCTAATTAAAATAACTCCTCTCTCTCCCCCCCCCCTTTTTTAAAGCAAATATTCAATCGAAAGAAACCAAGTCCGGTGAGTACTCCTGGGGGGAAAAACCTTTCACATGATTTTTGCTATTCTAATGACAAGCAAGGTTGAACCTAAACATGAAGGGTTCTGCACCAAAGGTAGAAGCTCTCCATATTTTAGCATCTACAACAGTTCTACAGCTCCCCCCCCCCCGAGAATGAAGAGGTCACATACCTCAAGGTAGACGAAGGCTGCATTCACACTGTACATTTATTTCACTATTATTCCACTTTAAACAGTCATTACTTCCCCCAAAGAATCCTGGGAAGTGTAGTTTGTGAAGGATGCTGAGCGTTGTTAGGAGACTCCTAATCCCCTCACAGAGCTACAATTTCCAGAGTCGCCTGGGAAGAGGGATTGACTGTGAAACCACTCAGGGAGTTGTAGCTCTCTGAGGAAAATAGGAGCCCCCTAACAACTCTGAGCCCTCTTCACAAACCACACTTCCCAGGATTCTTTGAGGAAAACCATGGGCATTTAAAGTGGAATAATAGTGGAATAAATGTCTGGTGTGAATGTGGCCTAGGTGTTTGTTACTCTTTACATCTTTGAGAGAAGGTGTCTGGATCTCATCTCACAACCAGGCAAAAGCTACACATTTTTTGCAGTATAAAGGGATCTTCTGGAAAGGCCACTATGCTGGTGTAAACAGACTGATGTGAACAGGACACCATCACTAGCCACCTCCCAAGTAGACAAGGCAGTACTCTAGTCTATGTTGCAAAGACTGTACTTCAACAATACTATTTGAAGCCAAATAAATCACCACCCGTGAGTGCTTAAAAATATGGGAGGGCAACATGGGAATGTAATGGTTTGAGACCAGCATTGTTTTGATCTTCTAGAATATCTGAGAGACCCAATGATGCCAGTTCAGGAGAAAATGGCTGGCATGGGAAGCAGCTTAGTAAACACTGGGTTCCCACTGCCCAATGAGTGAGGCAGATCTCTTAAAGGAATGAAATGATTAACTCTTGACTTGTCTCTTATTTTTTCCCTCAAGAATGGAGAATATCAATGGCCACCTCTTGTGAGTAGTGTAGATTTTCTTTCCTGTTGAAGTATATGCATTAAAGTACCCGCTTGTGCATAAAGTGTTTCATGAATGCCAGAGATTGGAGTAACTTTTATTGTCTAAAAGTGGCTATATAACATTCCTCACAAACGTGCTAATGGGGACTTTACTTGTGCTTCAGTCTTAGTCCTAGTTTCACTTTCCATAATTATACCGTGTCAGGATGATATTTCACCACACGAGTAAATCATGCCTTTTACTTTATTGTTGTTGTTATGGCCAATTCACTTGAGCATTTTTAGGAGGTAAAAGGAAGGTCTATGATACAAAGATTATACTGCAACAATACTGTTTGAGGCCAAATAAATCACCACCAATAATTGTGTTTAAAATATGGGGAATTTTAGAGCAGCATGGAAATGCAATGGTATAAGACTGACATTGTTTGGATTTTCCAGAATATCTGAAAGAACAAATGGTACCAATTCAGGTGGAAATGGCTGGTAGGGAAGTAGCTTGGTTGCGAACCCAGGTTTGCCACTGCACAATGGGTGAAACAGCCCTGTTAAAAGAACTGAAGTATTAACTCATGACTTGTCTCTCTTTACAAGGACTCTGGATATCAGTGGCCACCTGTGAGTAGCACTGTCTTTCCTGTTGACGCATATACATTAAAGTACACACTTGTGCTTAAAGCTTTTCTTTTCTTTATGGCTAATTCACATGAGCATTTTTAAGAGGTAAACTGTAGGCGTATTTTTTTATTTCTCCTATGAATGAGATCACTTGTGAGGTCACAACTCACCTACTTTACAGCCACTTGCCTTATACTGAGTCAGACCATTGGTGCATCTAGTTCAAAAGTGAACTAACCCCGCCCTGGGCTCCTGTTGGGAGGAAGGGCGGGATATAAATCAAATAATAAATGAAATTGTCTACACTGACTGGCAGCATCTGTCCAGGATTTCAGAGAGGGGACATTCTCAACCCTTCCTGGAGGGAGGGTCCAGCACATGCACAATGTTAGTGGCAGGGGCAGCATGCATGGTCCAGTGTCCTCAACACAAGTGAATGTGTCCTGTTTGGCCATAATGCCTGAACAGGATTATCGAGCCACTGATGCTGTTTGTGCACAGAAATCATGAGACAACTATCTCCTGTCCTAAAGATAATGGGCACATCTCTGCTGCTTTCTGGAACATTTTAATTAGATGCTACTTAAAATAACTCTGATATTTTTTCAGGAAATATTCAGTGGAAATAATCTTCAACCAAATGTGAGTACTGCTGGAGAAAAATATTCACATAATTTTTGCTATTCTAATGGCAAGCAAACGTAGACAAAACATGGAGGGTTCTATACCAAAGGTGGTTGTTCTCCTTAATTTAGCAGCTACAGTAATTCCATATCTTTTACTCGTGGAGAGTGAAAAGGTCACATACCTCCAGAGTCACTAGATGTGCTAGACTTCTTAAATAGACTTGGATATTGGTTACGTTTTACTCCTGAGTGTGACCAATGAGTTGACTGTGGGCAAAGTGACTGTGCACTTACATCTTTCTAAAAGAACATTAAGAGAGAATCAGCTTATTCAAGATGCAGTAGCGGAAACATGCAAACACACCGTAGGGATTAAAAGACTGTATGATTCCAGTTCACGGTAATTGGAAACGAGCATATAGATCCCTAATCAAATGAATTTTGAACAAGAAGCAGATGGGCTTTTTTGAGAGAAGGTACCTGGATCCCACATAACAAATTTGCTTTGAGAAGGGATCTTCTAGAAAACCCCTCCTCCCTGTGCTGGCCTAGATGGATTGATGTGAAAAAGACACCATCACTAGCCACCTTACAACAGAAGGCAAGGCAGTACACCAGTCTATGATGCAACATTTGTACTGCACAATACTGTTTGAAGCCAAATCAATCACAACCATGAGCACTTAAAAAATATGGGAGGGCAACATAAGGATATAATGGTTTGAGGTTGGCATTGTTTGGATTTTCCAGAATAACAGAACAAATGGTACCGATTGAGTAGAAAATGGCTAGTATGGAAAGAGCCTTGGTGGCAGACTCCAGTTTGCCACTGCACAGTGAGTGAAGCAGGTCTGTTAAAGAGCTGAAATAAATAACTCTTGACTTGTTTCTTATTTTGTTCCCAAGAATGGAGAATTTCAATGGCCACCCTTCGTGAGTAGTGTTGATTTTCTTTCCTGTTGAAGTACATATATTAAAGTACACACTTGTGCATAAAGCACAAGTAACTCCTGTTTGTTTGTTGTTTGCTTTTCGTGTGGCCAGTTCACATGAACACTTAAAGGAAGCAAAATGTAGGTGCATTTTTCTTTCTCCTGTGAGTGTGGAGATCATTCATGAGACTGCCGCTCGCCTACTTTAACAGGAACCTCACCTTATTCTTAGACTATTGATCCTTCTAGCTCAGTATTGTCTACACTGATTGGCAGCATCTCTATAGGGGTTCAGAGACAGGCCGTTCTCAGCCCTATGTGAAGATGCTAGGGACTGGACCTTTTGATGCAAGGCATGTTCTCTACCACTGCAAAGCTATCCTTCTTCTGAAAGCTTTGCAGTGGTACAAAGGTCTTCACCGTTTAGATTTTGTGCCCAAGCCTATTTATTTATTGCTTTGTTATTGTTGTTGTTGATGATGATGATAATCCCTTCATAGGCTTGGCTGGGTCCACACCAGGGTGTTAATGTTCATATATATTTCTATGCATGCATTTGTGTGGCATCTTCCACATATCAGTGGGTGGTATTCAAGGCTAGTCTGCTCAGAGTAGACCCATTGAAGGGAATAGGCATGACTAACTTAGGTTCAGTGGGTCAACTCTGAGTAGGGCTTAGTTGGATACAATCCGTTGTGTTGCCACACATGTAAAAAAAACCCCACCCAACCACCCAATGAACTTCAGTGTGGCCACAGTTGGGTGATTTTATATTGGAATTACTTCCCTTAGCAGATTATCTCCGGATCGGGAAAATTCAAATTTAATGGAGGGGGGAATGCAGGAGGACACCATGTGGACAATGCCATTAATACTGAGGCACAAGCAGCTTCATTAAACTCTCCCATAGGTGAGCCCCTTGTCTCTTATAATCTCCTCTTACTTCAGGAGTTGGGGACCTCTAGCCTGCAGGCCTAATTTGACCCCTCCAGGCCTAACCGTTTGGTCTGCGAGACCATTTCTGCCAAGCCACACCCGCTTGCCCTACCCTTAATGTCATATATGATATCAGGTGTGGGGCAAGTAATGACCTGAGTCAGCCAAAATAGGATTTGGAGGCACCAGTGATCAGGTGATTGACAACGCCTGCAAAGCCCTGTACAAAGACCTGACTGGGGGATTTGTAAGGGGCTTCCCAAGACCTGACAATCCTCTGCAGAGCTCCTTGCAAAGTGCTCCACAGGACCCATGAAGGGGGGGGAGATCACCTGACTCGTGATGTCAGATGATTGACAGATGGGCAACTCACCCACCTGTTAATCGTGGCTCATAAGGGGTGGGGAAGATAACGATCTGGCCCACCAGCCACATCCACTTCTCCACCCCCTGCCTTATTTATTCTCCCTTTGTTTTCTTCCCTGCGAACAACATTTAGACAGTGAATTGACCATATCACTTGCAATTTACTGCCTTGGGGACTGGGATCTGTTTTTTTTGTTGGTAAGGTTAGTTGTACAATACCATGTACATAAGGAGTAGCTAATGTGGTGCTCTCTAGCTGCTACAAGTCTAATCCCATCAAACTTCAGATGGGAAGATTTTATTTTTATGTCGGCAGGCCTGTATTAAAGGCGAGCCAGTCATTTTTATGATTGCTTGTACTGTTTTTAATGGTATTTTATATCTTTTGTAAATGTTGTACATCACCCTGGTATTGTAGGGGGGGCGATCTATAAATATTTTAATAAATAAGCAAATCATCCCTGACCATTAGCTGTGTTGGCTGGGCCTGGTGGGAGCAATCTGGACAGCACTCTCTCATTCATATATATTTGGGATGTGCATCAGTTTTGTATATTTCACAAATTACAAAGTGAAAGAGGGTGATTTAATATTCTGCTTAACACATTGTATAATCTCCCAGAAAACAAATCAGAATGAAAGCTCAATAAATAGTTCACATGATTTAACCTCAGTGTCAACTTGGTGCAAACAGATAAGGATGAGTGCTAAATAAACACGTTGGTTTGAAGCAGCTTTAATTTCCTACAGTCCAATGTACATCTTTTGCATTGTTTCAGCCTCCCCCACCACCTGGACCATATGGACAGCCTGTGAGTATTACCTTCCTACAAGTCAAAGTCAGATTTGTATTGTTTTGAAATGTAAGCATTAATGTTCTAAGCCAGATTTGCATCTTTTTCATTGTTCTCAAATGCAATCATTCATGCTCCTTTTCCTTTCAGGGTCCTCAGCTTTATCCAGCATATGAACAGCCTGTTAGGGTGCATCCAAGCTGTTGCTATTGAGGTGTCATCAGGAGATTTGGGGTGAGGTATCACCAATATGCAGATGACACCCAGCTCTACCTCTCTATTCCATATGAATTAGGAGAGGCAGTTGAAGCGTTGGAAATGGTGATGGGCTGGATGTGGGCCAATAAACTGAGGCTGAATCCTGAAAAGACAGAGTGTTATGTGTCCCAAGTTCTAGATTCTGGGAACTGGGGAGAAGGTCTGTCCTGGATGGGGTTGCACTCCCTGGAATGATCAGGTCCATAACTGGGGGTGGCCCTGGATTCAACCTTGCTACTAGAGGTTCAGGTGGCCTCGGTGATTAGGAGTGCCTTTTTCCAGCTCCAGCTGGTTCGGCAGCTTTAGACCATTTTGGATAGAGATGACACTGTACTCTGTGCTCTGGTAACTTCCAGACTGGATTATTGCAATGTGATCTATGTGGGGCTGCCCTTGAAGACAATTCAGAAACTTCAACTGGTCCAAAATGCAACAGCCAGATTACTGGGGTTCAATTTATATCTCCCTTATATAACCCTTATTTTAAACCCTTATTGGTAGCCAGTTCGTTTCTGGATCCAGTTCAAGGTGCTCACACTTGGGTTTAAAGCCCTAAATGACTTAGGATCCAAATATCCAAAGACCCTACAGACCCTCTTGGACATTGAGATTGGTGGAAGGGGACTTCTTGATAGCTTCACTGCCCTCAGAGGATCAGAGGATGGTGGCCCTAAGCGGTGGAATTGCCTCTCCACAGAGGTATATCTGGCCCCTTCACTGTACATGCTTCATTCTATGCTGAAGACGCACCTCTTCACTCTGGCTTTTGACTGAATATATATTAGGACCCTCTCTAGTTGTGAACATGACATCTCCTATTCAGATGTTATGAAGAGACAGAGCTGAGTGTCATCAGTATATTGATGGCACCGTGCCCCAGATCTCCTGATGATCCCTCCCAGTGGCTTCAGATAAATATTAAATAGCATTGTGAATAAAATAGTGCCCTGTGGCACCCCATACATAACTGCCAGGGGGGCAACAAGCACTCCCCCAATGCTACTGTCTGAAGTCAGAACCACTATAACACAATGCCCTGAATTCCCATTGCACAGAACCAATCTGGGAACATACTGCGGTCAATGGTAGCAAAAGCCACAGAGAGGTTGAGAAGCAGGAGCAAGATCATACTCCCCTTGTCCCATTCTTGATAAAGGCCATCCATGAGGGTGGCTAAAGCCAATTCAGTCCCATGGCCAGGCCTGAAAACAGATTGGAATGAGTCATGATAGTTTGTGTCATCCAAGAATGCTTGCAGCTGCCCCACCATAACTCTCTCCACCACCTTTCCTGGGAAGGGGATATATGAAACTGGTCAGTAATTATTTGAAAGCAAGGGATCAAGGGCAGTGTGACCATACCACTTCCTCCTTCAAGGCAACAGGGACTACCCCTTCATGCAATGAAGCATTAACCATATGCTGGAACTAACCAGTCAACTATCTTCTGCTAGATTTAATGAGCTAGGAGCCACATGGGTCAAGCTGGAGTGTGTTTGGGTGTATAGCCGCAATCACATATTGGCGAATTCGGGTTGTGCAGTTAAAGTTGATCTGGTGCTCTTCTACAAGAAACCCATTGCCTCTCTAAACTGGACTTTTTGCGATAAAAAAGTGACAGCAAAAGCTACTGGAAAGTGTGGAATAATAATTGATTGGCACAATATTGTATAACCTCCCAACAAACAACACAGAATGAATGCTAAGTAAGTAGCTGACATTGTCTAACCTCAGTACAAACTTTGTGCAAACACATCAGGATGAATGCTAAATAAACGGGTTGGCTTGAAGCAATCTTGGTTTTCTACAGGCCAGATTTGCATCTTTTGCTGTGTTTTGAAATGCAAACATTTCCTTCCTTTTCTCATTCAGCCTCCCCCACCACCTGTAGCATATGGACCACCTGTGAGTATTAATTTCCAATAATCTAGATTTGCATCTCTTGCATTGTTCTGAAATGCAAACATTTCCTACCTTGTGTCTTTCAGCCTCCCCCACAACCTGGAGTATATGGACCACCTGTGAGTATTAATTTCCAATAATCTAGATTTGCATCTCTTGCATTGTTCTCAAATGGAAACATTTCCTACCTTGTCTGTTTCAGCCTCCCTCACCACTTGGCACATATGGACAGCCTGTGAGTATTAACTTCCGTCAAACTAGTTTTGCATCTTGTGCATTGTTCTGAAATGCAAACATTTCCTACCTTGTCTCTTTCAGCCTCCCCCACCACCTGGAGTATATGGACCACCTGTGAGTATTAATTTCCTACAAGCCAGATTTGCATCTTTTGCATTGTTCTAAAATGCAAACATTTCCTTCCTTTTCTCTTTCAGCCTCCCCCACCACCTGGAGCATATGGAGAACCTGTGAGTATTCATTTCCTACAAACCAGTTTCATATTGTTTTGTTTCTTTCTCTTTCTGGGACCTTCCAGACTGTTTCTATTTTTGGGTGGGATTCAATCACATAGTAGCAAATTCAGATCGCATTATTAAAATAAGAACATAAGAAGAGCCTGCCGGATCAGGTCAGTGGCCCATCTAGTCCTGCATCATGTTCTCACAGCAGCCAACCAGATGCCTGTGAGAAGCCTGCAGGCAGGACATCTGTGCAACAGCACTGTCCCCTCCTGTAATTTCCAGCAACCGATATTCAGAAGCATAACAGTGGAGTCAGAGCATAGCCATCATGATTAGCAGCCACTCATAGCATTATCCTCCATGGATATTTCTAATCCCCTTTTAAAGCCGTTGTAGGTAAAAATATCCAATTGGTGGCCATCACTGCCTCATGTGGGTGTGAATTCCACAGTTTAACTGCATTGTGTGAAGACGTATTATCTTTTGTCTGACTTGAATGTTAAATCAATTAAAGTTAATTTGACGCTCTTGTGCAACAAACCCATTCCGCCCTCCATTAGATCTTTTTTGCTATAAGGAGAGTGACAGGAAAATGCACTGGAAAGTGTGGAATAATAACAGATTGACACAATGTCGTGTAACCACCCAACAAACAAAACAGAGTGAATGTTCAACAAGTAGCTGACATTGTCTAACCTCATTGCAAACTTTGTGCAAACACATCAGGATGAATGCTAAATAATCAAGTCGGCTTGAAGGAACCTTAATTTT
The DNA here is from genome assembly GCF_030035675.1 of Rhineura floridana. NCBI lineage: Eukaryota > Metazoa > Chordata > Lepidosauria > Squamata > Rhineuridae > Rhineura > Rhineura floridana. The sequence continues at coordinate 27,658,447 of NC_084494.1, read as the reverse complement.
CTACAGGCCAGATTTGTGACTTTTGCATTGTTTTGAAATGCAAACATTTCCTGCCTTTTCTGTTTAAGCTTCCCTCACCACCTGGAACATATGGGCAGCCTGTGAGTATTAATTTCTGATAAATTAGATCTGCATCTTCTGCACTATTTTGAAATGAAAACATTTCCTTTCTTTTCTCTTTCAGCCTCCCCCTCCATCTGAAACATATGGATTGCCTGTGAGTGTTAACTTCCTATAAGCCAGATTTACATCTCTTGCATTGTTGTGAATTTGACACTCTTGACCCAATTCCACCCCCAATTGGATTTTTTTTGCTTTAAGGAAAGTGACAGGAAAATGGACTGGAAAGTGTGGAATAATAATTGATTGACACAATGTGGTATAACCTCCCAACAAACAGAATGAATGCGCAATAAGTACAGTAGGGCCCTGCTAATATGGCGGGTTAGGGACCAGGCCCCCGCCGTAAAGCAGAAATCGCCGTAAAGCGGGGCCCCATAGACTATAATGGGCCGCGTCATGCAAAAATGATGTCAAAATGACATCAAAATGGTGCACGATAGAAAAAACCCGCCGTATTAGCGGAACAAGCGCTGTAAGAGCGGGGCCTTTCCCTAATTGAAAACTGCCGCATGAACGAAGCGCCGTAAAGCGGAACACCGTAAAGCGGCGCCCTACTGTAGCTGACATTGTCTAAACTCAGTGCAAACACATCAGGATGAATGCTAAATAAAGAGTCGGCTTGAAGCAACCTTAATTTTCTACAGGCCAGATTTGCATCTTTTGAATTGTTCTAAAATGCAAACGTTTTCCTTCAGCTTTCCCTGCCACCTGGAGGATATGGACAGCCTGTGAGTATTTATTTCCTGCAAGACAGATTTGCATCTTTTGCATTGCTTTTCATTGTTTCCTTCCCTTTCTCTTTCTGGGTCCTCATATTCAGTACATGAAGAGTCTGAAGATGCTTCCACAGTGTTGCTATTTTCGGCTGGGATTTGATCACAGATTAGCAAATTCAAATTGCATAATAAAGTTGATTTGATGCTCTCAAATCAAATCAAATGTTTATTGCGGTCATAGACCCATAACGACTTGATACTCTTCTGCAAAAAACCCATCCCCTCACTGGACTTTTGTTGTTTTGCTATAAAGAAAATGACAGAAAAATGCATTGGAAAGTGTGGAATAACATTTGTTTCATGCAACGTCATATAACCTCTGTGCAAACAAATCAAAATGAATGCTCAATAAATACTGTAGCTGACATTGTCTAATCTCAGAGCAAACTTCATACAAAAAATCAGGATGAATACTAAATAAACAGGTCAGCTTGAAGCAACCTTAATTACCTACCAACCAGATTTGCATCTCTTGCATTGTTTTGAAATGCAAGCATTTCCTTGTCTTCTCTTTCGGCTTTCCCCACCACACGGAGAATATGAACAGCCTGCCAGAATTAATTTTCTACAAACTGGCAGACCAATCCAATAAGGGTGGGGAAGGAGGAATTTGTGGTGGTAGAACTGCCAGATCCTGAGCCCTGCCAGTTTTGCACCAGCCAGGGTAGAATGTGGAGAGCCAGCTGGAGGGAAAAGAAGTATGCCAGCTTCAGTGCTGGTGTAATTTTCACCCCATCATGGAGGTATCTCAAGGAAACAGGAGATCTGCCTCTGACATTCCCCCCCCCCGTTGCCCTCTCTGCCTTTGGTACCCTTCCTTGAAGGAACAGGTTCGAAGCTTGGGGGTCCTTTTTGACCCTTCCTTGTCGCTCGAGGCTCAAGTGGCCTCGGTGGCACGGAATGCGTTTTACCACCTGCGCTTAGTAGCCCAACTACGCCCCTATCTGGACAGTGATGATCTCGCCTCGGTTGTTCACGCTCTGGTAACTTCTAGACTGGATTACTGTAACGCGCTGTACGTAGGGCTGCCCTTGAAGACTGTTCGGAAACTTCAGCTAGTGCAAAATGCAGCAGCCAGGCTGTTGACGAGGACCAATCGGTCTGCGCATATAACACCTGTCCTGGCTCGCTTGCACTGGCTACCTATTTGTTTCCGAGCTAGATTCAAGGTGCTGGTGTTGACCTGTAAAGCCTTACACGGTGTGGGACCGCAATACCTTGTGGAACGCCTCTCCCGCTATGAACCTACCCGTTCACTTCGTTCAGTATCTAAGGCCCTCCTCCGGGTACCAACTCACCAGGATGCCCGGAGGACTGTTACTAGATCTAGGGCCTTTTCTGTGGTGGCCCCCGAATTATGGAACAGCTTACTGGAGGAAATACGCCTGGCGCCTACGGTTCTTTCTTTTAGGCGCCAGGTTAAGACCTGGCTATACTCCCAGGCATTTTAATGTTTAATGCTTTATGTTTAATGTTTTTAGTTTAATGTGTTCCTTTGTTACTGATTTTATTCTATATTGTATTTTAATCTCGTTTTGTACACTGCCCAGAGAGCTATTAGCTATGGGCGGTCTAGAAATGAAAATAAATAAATAAAATAAATAAATAATTCTGACAGAGAGGCGACAGCAATAGTCCTTGATGCCATGGCTAGGAGGGGACTTCTGAGGGTGGATCTTCCTCTCTCCACCTACTGAGATTGAGATCTGTAAAATCCTATGGCCCTTTGGATACCCACCCTGGGAACACAGAATTGTGCCTTGATTAATCAGTTATATTTAGAGGCTACCCTATGAGAAACTGTTCTCACGCAGCTATACTTTACAAACAGGATTTGCATATTTTGCATTATTTTGAAACTCAGGCATTTCCTGCTGTTTCTTTTTAACTTCCCAGGAATATTCAGCATATGTAAGTACTCATCTTCCTGTCAGCAGAATATGCATCTTTTTGTATTGTCTTGAATAATTCCCAACATGTCTTTTTCGATAGCCCCTGGTATTACCAGGATATGAAAAAGTGAGTATTTATTTCCTACAAACTGGATTTTACACTTCCATTTAATTATTAGCTATAGAGAAATTTACATTTACAGGCCACTCTATAACAAAACTTCCTAGAGTGGCTACATTCTACAAATAGGATTTTGCACCTTTTCTGTTACTTTGAAATACAGCCATTTCCTGCCAATTCTCCTTTAGCTTCATGTAGACTATTCAGGATATGAAACACATATAACATTCCTATATTATATGCCTACCCTAGCTTGATATTGGCATCTTTTTATCATCTTGAAATATTAGGAATTCCTACTTCTTTTTGTTTAGTGCCCTCCGAAAGATCAAATACATGAAACTATTTTGACACAGATTTGCATGTTTTGTGTTATCCTGAAGTATAAGTAATTCTTAATTTTTCTCTTGCAGCCCCCTGAGACAGGATCTGAACCCGAATCTCAGAAAGTAAGTATTCCTTCCAAGAGGATTTGCATGTTTTAATTGTAAAAATGGAAGTAATTACTAGTTTCTCTCTCTTTCTTTTTCTTTTAGCCCACCCAGGCACCTTATGAGGTGAGTATTAGGCCTTCCTATCTCCCTCGTGGCTCTGATCCGTGGGCCCCAAGGAAGGCCAATCTGCCCTATCCTGAAAATGGGACCACCCATTATACCCCAAAGTTATTTGGGGGGCAGGGCTACGGATTTTTTAAATTAAAATATTGAAGGAGACATGACATCTTCTCTCTCCCCCCTCCCTGACTTAGAGCAGGTGAGTACAGCCAGCGCAGGATGGAATTGTTTTGCTTACCCACCTGGTAAGCAGGTCAATTCCATCCTGACCATTGCTGGTCGCTGCTGCTTTGCAAGCAGATTATCTACATGCAGGGAAGGTACCCGCGAACAAGCAGTGACTGGCATCACCGCAAAATGAATCCTCCCACTTATCAGCTGATAAGCAAGAAGATTCCCTACTGTGGGGTGCTGCTTCTTTGCGAAGGGGATTTGGTGCGCGGGGCTTGGGGAGGCCTGGCAGGAAGGAGTGATTGGGTGGAAAGGCAGGCACCTACCTTCTCCCACGAAGATGTGCCTTTCCTGTCCAACCTTCTCCTTCCTGCCCATGCCTGCCTCTTCTTCCTGCCCTATGTCCAACCCCCTGATAGTCCCGGATTACTCTGGGCCACGCTACCCGACCTGTAGCAATCTGGGTCTATCTCATGCCAACTTGGACAAGGCCCAAAGGCTTCCAAAGATTTGGCTTGGACCTCAACCAAATATGGAGCACAGCACTAGTGAGTATTACAAATACTAACATATACATATGCAAATGCATATGTATATTGTTGATATACAAGTAACTCTTGGCTTTCTCATATAGCCTCCTGAAGATGAATCAAACAAGGTATCATGCTTTCTCTTCACAAGAAGAGCCTTTTGCATTAGCCTGGCTGTGCAAATGGCAACAGATGTTAATATAAACAAGATCAAGTATAATGAAGGATGAGTTCTTTTCTCCTCACATTTCATCCAGGCCCTTTGTAGGAATGACCAGCAGGCTAGGCTCTGGTTCTCTACAGCCGTTCAAAACAGAATGGAGGTCCAGCTTTCTTTTATCAGCAATTTCAATTAGGGCCCGACGAGACTTGATACCAATCATACAATTAGTGGTTTTGACTCTACGGTTTGTTTCAAAATGATCTTACTATCTTTCAAAAGGCTTTACTGACCTTTTTAGCAAACCTCCCAGTCTGCTGAACCCTTCACTACAAGATTCCTAATATCTACTCAAAAAAGGGAAATCCTTGTGGATTACAGTAGATTCTTCTCAGATCCAGAGTTGTTTCATATTAATAGAATCCCTTTCCTATTTTACAACATGCTTACATGCAGTTAGCAATGACCTTTATTGCCCTAGACACTCTTCTTTAGAAGCCTGATTTGCATATTTTCCTGTATCTTTTTGTGATACAATCATATTTTGGATCCACTCTGTGTCCTTCTCAGTTGCCTCTTATTTACTCTCTCCAAGTACTTTCTAAAATAGTGACTTAATGATCCACCCTCACCCCACCCTTTCTAGCAATTACATGATGAATTTTCTCCTGTGAGTTCAAGAGCATCAGCCTTCATGTTGTTTTGCTATTGGTCTGAGTTGGTTGCCTGCATTTTGTTTTTTCAGGCACCATAAACCTGGCCATTGTACCTGGGAAATACACTCAGGTGAGTACATAGGATGCTACCTTTGCACTAAGAGATTTTGCACCATGCTAGTTTGTCCAAAGACATTAGTATATGGGTAACCTTGTATGCAGATATCTAGGACTATTGGTTTTGAGGATGGGAGATGGAAGGCAAAATTTGAAATATCTGCTGTTTGAAATACAGTTGGTAAAATATGCATTATTTTAACATATGTATTGAAGAATTATCTTTTTGTTCAGAGCATCAGTGATCTATGCCATATAAGGTAGCTCCAAAGAACACATAGGAACTACCTATGTTTTCTCCTTTTCCCATTTTCTCCTTTAAAAAAGAAAAAGCAAAAAGAAAAGAAAAACCAATACCACAAGTACAAAAACCATAATAGGTACATCAGAAAAGCAGGAAAGGGACAGCTCAGACCAGAGCTAGCAATTCCTGAAAGAATCAGAAATTCTCTCTGAAAGTAAGCCGTTTCAGATAACTGACTGGAAACAAGGAATGAGGGAGCAGAATGATCTTTCCCTGGAAGGGAATTCCATAGCGTTTGTGCTACTACTGTGAAGATCTTGTCCAACTCTTAAGACGCTGACCACTGTAGTTCAGATGGCGGAGAAACCCAGAGAAGGAACTCTGGGCAAGCTCTTAAAGTAGAAGCAGGTTCACAGAACAATGGTATACATGTTTACTTGGAAGACATTCTGAATTCCTACTGAGTTCAGTGCCATATATTCCTTAGTAATCATGTTTAGGATTGCAGCCCCACTCATGTGATACCTTACCCACATTCTTAAGTTGTACAGTCCCAGAAGGGTTGTGTGCCATTTAATTCTTCTAAGTATTTAGCTCAGCAATATCAAGATGCCCCTGAACTAGGGATGGAAGGACCTGTTAACTTTGGTTCTCTCAATCTCTCATTTTTCCAATCAGTTTTCCAAATGTCTGCAGCAATTTGCTTTTAAAAAACAAAACAAAAAATTGGGAAAATGTTTTTCAGCATTTTTGTGTGGATTTCTCCTGATAAACACATTTTAGTGTGTAGTTTTCACTAATGTTCACATTCTTGCAAGCAATTTCTCCTACTATAATGCATTTAACATTATATTTCATGAATATGTTTATTTTTATGCAGACTTTCCTCTAATATATGCATTTTTGTAAACATTACTGGGTTGGAGAACTGCATTTGGTTGCAAAATTTGGATAGGTGTGAATTTTGAAGGATTTTATTTATTTAATTCAATTTATTTAATTCAATTTTTATACCGCCCATAGCAAGGCTCTCTGGGCGGTGTACATCAAATAGGTGTACAGGATGGCTGTGTTTCAGTTCTCATGTTATTTTGGAAAGTGCAGATTTGATAGATCCTGACCTAAACATGAGGAGTATGCCAAGTATTGTCTTCAGGTCCAGCCCTAACATTAAGTAGAGCAGGAGTGAATAATCTATGGCCCTCCAGATGTTGCTGGACTCCAACTCCCATCAGCCCCAACCAACATGGCCAGTGGTCAGGGGTAATGGGAGTTCCAAAACAGCAACATCTAGAGAGTCACAGGTTAGTCACTTCTGAAGTAGAGATGACTAGGCAGCTGATTTTGTGTGCCATGAAAGGACAGCAAATTGTAAATTAAGTTTTTTATCAGCATTCCATTTTTACTGCTGGGGGAGGGATAGGCTCTTGTATGATTTTTCTACCTTAGGTGACAAAATCTTGGCTGGCCTGGGTTCTATGCCCCTTGAATGGGGGAGGGGATGCCATTTGCTGCTCTACCTGAGACAACAAAATGTATTGGGTCAGCCCTAGTGGCCTTTAGAAGACAAGCAGAGCACTCATTTCTTGCACAACTTTATCCAGTCTGCTTTCCCTGAAAAGAGACATCCATGCCCTAATATTAATATTTGTGAGCGTCTTAAGACCCAAATACCTGTCTTCAGGTATATGAAAATATAACTTGGAAAGGTAGGAAAGTGTCTGTTTTTGAGAGATAAATGCATAGTAGGTAATGCTCCAGAAGTGTTTTCTCAGAAGGAAGTCCTGCTGTGTTCACTGAGGCTGTTCAGGACTGAAGCTAGGCAGAGCAATCCGTCTTGTTGGAGGCTGGCAGGAGTGGAGACAGAGCTGGCAGAAGGGGCCACCACATCCAGCTGTCATTTGGAGGCCTCTGGGAGGGAAGGATGCTGGCTGCCCCGGCAGGCACGGCAGAAGGAAACAAAATACATGTTTCCTTCCGCCGCCACTTTCCCCGGCATACTGGCTGTCAGCATGGAGGGCCTTGGGAGGGAGCCAAACGGAAACTGGATGTAGTGTAAGGTCCCCCCCTTGGCTTCTCCACACCCCCAGAGCACCCCTTTTGGGGGCCTTGCACTGGCTTCTGCTGGCATCCCAACACTGGTCTGGGCTTTTTCGGTGGAGCCCTGGCTGAGCCAGGTTGGGCTGGATGTCCTGTGGCTGCACCGGGAGTTGGGGTTTCTGCCAGAGTAGCCTGGCTGAGCTGGGACCCAGCCAGGGACCCGCAGTATCCCCCTCCCCTCGGCCAGGCATATATATGACTTGGATTGCTCCCTAAGTCACTGTGAAATAGGCAAGCGTGTTCTTTGTCCCTGAAGAGCCAAATATGTCATCCAGCTGCCTCTCCTGAATAATTCAGAGCTTGGAAAAGTTACTTTTTTGAACTACAACTCCCATTAGCCCAATCCAGTGGCCATGCTGGCTGGGGCTGATGGGAGTTGTAGTTCAAAAAAGTAACTTTTCCAAGCTCTGCTCCTGATACATAGGATACAATACCACCTGATGTGGCATTCTTGTGCTGCAGTGAATGAGGTGAAATGTGTTTGTGTGTAGGAAATTCTCACCCTTATTTTTTCACTTCTCTTTTTTCTAGATCTGCAAGTTGGATGTGCTGAGAAGAAGCCACAATGCCCACTGCTACGCTTTCTGTCTACAAATTACAGAACTTTCTTTCCAATCAAGTTCCACAATGCGAGCTGCAACTGCTTTCAGACGGGGGGAGGTCTGGGGACTGTATTTCTTCCTGTTGATTTTGGGTGCCTTTACTGCAACCCAAGGCAGGGGAGAACTTGTGGATGCTGGTTGCTTTGCAAAAAATAAAATATAGTGTTACATCACAGAACTTTGTCCTTTTATTGTACTGATGTATTAATTCCTTTGCAAGCTAATACCCCATTCTAATACTGTGGCCTTTCTGTAAGGTAAAAAGTTGGCCATACTGACATGTGACATATATTTTGGGGCACTTAAGCATACTCCCATCAACAATTCCCCACCACCACCAAGTTTCTTGTTATCATTCTTTTTTGGGGGGAAATTATGACACAAGACCATTAGCTTAATAAAGTAACAACTAATCATAAAAAATCACATTCTATGTGGTTTTCCCTAAGTGAGATGTTACATCAAATTGTCAGAATGTCCATGAATACTATATCACTTAGGACTGTATCCTACTACCCAGTGAAGCTGATTGAAATTAATGGGCCTAATCAAAGCTTGGAAAAGTTACTTTTTTGAACTACAACTCCCATCAGCCCCAGCCAGCATGCCCACTGGATTTGGGCTGATGGGAGTTGTAGTTCAAAAAAGTAACTTTTCCAATCTCTGGACCTAATGGATACAACTTATGATGGCCTGTATATGTTCCAGAACTGCATATATAAAAAAGAAGCCTGTTCTTATGGAAAATCTCTTATGTGTGGTTTCCCCCCAGTTATTTGAACACAGCAGTCTTATTCATTACCAATGAATTCATCCAAACAGAGAGGATCATAACATAAGAACATTATCTGCCACATGCTGCAAAAAACAACTAAGATTTTTAAAAGTCTTCCATATAGGGTTGCCAGGTCAGAAGCATCTCAAACACTGAAGTTTCAGGAGTGGGCCCTAATGATGCCACAGGGGTGGGCCCTAGTGATGTCATTAAGCATGATACATCAAGCATCAACCACAGCTGCTTGGAGCATACCACTCAAAACAAAAAAAATCTGATTGGAAATTAAGATAGAAATCTTAGCTAAATGAGGGTGTATCCAGGTCCAGCTGAAGTGATGGGATCATTCCTTCTCACCTGCTTAGGGGGCCTGGATAGGAACATTTAATCTAGCCTACTTGCTTCTGGCAAGAAGGGTTTAAGTGCCCTCAGGCCAGGGCAGTCAACAGAAACCCATTGTAGGAAGAAGGGAGGCTAGTGCTGTGGAGATGTTAGATGGGAACACTCAGAATAAACATGGATGCCCCTGAAGGCTGCGATTCTAAACACACTAAGGGACTAAGCCTCATAGAACTCAACAGGACTTGTTTCTGAGTAAATATGATTAGGATTGTGCTGTTGGTGAGGCTTGACCAAGGATCCTCTGCAAAGATATCGATATCGAAGCAGGGTTGGCAACTTTCTGCCTAGAATGCCTTGTCTGCCTTTTAACATGGCTGCTCCAAACTTCTTTACAGACTTGGTCGTTCACTGCAGAGAGAGGTTTGGGAAATGAGTAAGAGTTAAAAAGATTCTCTACCCTTTCCTGCCTATCCTGTGGGCTACTATAAACTCACTTTTACAGCCATCCCAATTCCAGTGAGTAATAATTGACAGACAGAAATACATGGTTTGGTCTACCTTCACAGACAACAGCTTGGGAACAACAGCTGAAGCTACACTTCCCAGTATGTGAATTCTCTTTTATCACTAATGAGCAAGAAACAAACCATCATGCAAACAACAAGGTGTAATCAGTGGGTTTAAGGGGGTTGAGCTGAGCACATGGAACCACTGTTGTTGCTTCTATGGATGTAAGGGAGAGAGGTCAGAGAGAAATGAAAGGCAAATAGAAAAACAAAATATAGTGATGATTTACTAAATGCAATACCATACCAACCACAATAAGATTCCTATGAGTAAGGCAGAAAACTCAGAATGCTGCAACCAGTCAGGGTTCCTAACCAAAACCCAAAACTAAAAAAATCTGGTAGCGAGTCAGCCAAGGTCACAGAAATCCCCATGTAGCACAACCTGACCCAGGGGCTGCAGTTAGTGCAGAATGCTGCAGCACATAATATCTCTGCTCTGAAATCTGCACTGGTTGTCGATTCTGGGAGTAATGCTGCAATGCAAATCCCACCTGGGAGTAAACCCCATTGAATTCAGTAGGACTTACTTTTGAGTAGACATGGTTAGGATTGTGCTGTAAATCAATGGAACTTTTGAGTGAACATAACCAAGGATTATGTTGTACATCTTTCTCTCCCCCTCCAATCCCTTTTTTTAAGTAACTAGGCGGGGCTTACTTAGGTGTCCCTGCTGTTAGTTAGTAGGAAATTAATACTAAAGTATAGTCAACATTTAAACAACAGGCTTTAAAATAGGCTTTACATTCAGAAAGTGAGGACAAAGGCCTGTCCCAAGGAACATATAATCTAAAATCTGACACATGGGCAACAACAGAGGGAGGGCAGAGTTGCAGAGGGAAGCAATATGTGGTTGCTTCAATTGCACATCTTTAAGGTTTGGTTAGGAATGAGCATACAGCTGGTATAGCACAGTGGGGAGGACAGCCTGGCTGGGAGTCCAGAGTCTGTGAGTTCAAATCCCCGCTCGTGTCTCCTGGGTGTCAAAGGCCAGCAACAGATCACCCTCACAGTGAGTGGCTCAGGGGTTACGTGCCCTGCCACCTGTGCAGCCGTGGGCAAGCTGCATAGTCCCAAGGAGCCCAGTTGCCCCCCAGCTGGCAGTTGCGGACAAGGAAGGGGCTGGCTTGTGCAGCTGTGGCAAGCTGAGCAGGCCCTAGCCAGCTGGGGAGGACTAGCCTCAGAGGGAGGCAACGGTAAACCCCCTTTGAACACCGCTTACCATGAAAATCCTATTCACAGGGTTGCCATAAGTCAGAATCGACTTGAAGGCAGTCCATTTCCATTTTTTTTCAGGAATGAGCATAGGTGGGTGCAAACTAGGAATGGAATGATCTGCCATTTCTGGATCTCTCAGTTTTTAATTTTTCTAATCTTAAATTTGGTTCCCTGCATTTCTGCAGCAACTACCAGGTTGCTTCCCCCCCCCCCCCGAAAACAAAATCCTCATGAAAATTCTTCAGGATTTTAATGAGAATTTCTCCTAATAAATACATTTTGGTATGTCATTTTGACTAACGGACACACTTTTGCAAGCAATTTATACCAATATAATGCATTTTTTATATTATTTTCACCAATATATTCATTTTGTGCTCACTCTCCCCTAATGTATTCATTTTTGTAAGCTTTCCTCTGTTGGAGAACTGCATCGCAAAATTCAGAGAAGTGCAAAGTTTGAACAATGGCTGTGTTTAGGTTCTCAAAAGTTGTGAATTTAATAACTTTGGCTTTAAATGCAAACTGAATCAAATTTCTCCCCCATCTCTACTGTAAACACGACCTCACATTAGAGCTTTACCCAGCCCTTGTTGCACCCGCTCTCCTTCACAATGCGAGTAGCTACCTGAATAGGTCCTACTGCACATTTCAAAACAAAAACTAATAAGAAATATGCAGAGGTGATGTCAGGAAGGGGAGAAGGGGGGCTATTTCAGGACAGAGTGGGATGAAGGAAGTGAATGTATAAGTTCATTGGCAGATGGGGTACGCAGGCAGCTGGGACTTCTGGCAACTATTCAACTCATGTCTGTCCACACATGAAACTTTGCTTTGTATTTCATTTTCAAATTCTGAATTTATTCCTTCTCCTTCACCCAAAGGTCCCAGGGTAGGTTACAAGAGTTTTAAAACACATAATTAAAAACAGTTAAAAGCAACCTTAACAACAATAAACTTTTATGAAAAAAGGGAGGCATGGAAGAGCAGGGACTTCTTTGCCACAGCCTGGTAAGGAAAAGGGAGAAGAGCCCAGTGACCAGGGCAGTGTGGAATGGAGCAGACAGTAGGGGGGAGATGAAAGCTCAGTAGGGAAGCACTTCCAGATTTCATTTTTTTACTAGCATTATATTTCCTCATATGTAGGGCCCCTCCTCTTATGAGTAAAAGGCAGCCCTCTGGGAGCTTAGTTAGAAGGCTCAATCAAATCAATGAGTAAAAGGCAGGGGTCTTTTAATTTGGGGGGCTTAGTAACAAGGCTCAATTAAATTAAGCTCCGTTAAAATGAACTTCCTTTTATTTTTCTTCTCTTGTCATTTTACTGTTCATACTTCCTCAGTTAACATTTGGCAAGAATGTTCACCATGGATACACAAACACGTACAGCAGCAGCGCACCCTAAAAACTGAAAGCGAAGGCATGCATTTGTAAATGACCCATATCTATAGGTCATTTTCAGAGTCGCATATACCTAAACATAAACCTACTTGGGCTAATTAGGAAAATGGTCACCACTCTGAAAATAATGGTCCAAGATGTGCTACAAAATATATTCTAACAGTGCCGCTCTGTCTTCAATGGTTAAACTGGAACAAAAACACCAGAGATAAAGCAAAAGCACAGCTTTGGCCTGCGGTACCATATTGAACAACTCATACAGTTATCTGAAGCCTATTACTTATTTGGCAGCCAAGTCATTTTTAATAATATGAATGCATGAAAGAACCAAATTAGATCAGCCATGACATATAGCATCCTTTTGTTAGTATGTTTGGTAGCACATCTCCCTATCTTCATTTTGTCCAAATCAGTTCATTACTTTCAGAGCTGCAACAATTACTCAGAAAGTAGACCTAGCTCTTGCCATGAAAAGATATGTGGTCTTGAAAATGACCATTAAGATCATTTTTGAGGGTGGCATCCCTTGCCACCTGATGTACAATTCATCTGGCATGGGTGCCTACTTTTAACACACCAATGCCAGTTCAAATAAAAATAACATTGTGGCTCGACACTATAGCTTATTTTCCTTTCTGCTATCTTTCTGCTTTGGGTACAGCTATTCATTTATTTAAGATAACGTCTCACTTTTACACAGGTGATTTACACCTCTCTGCCTCTCAGTTTCAGATCTTTCTTCCATTCAATTCTCCTTTCTTAAATCATGCCTCACTGCTGTTTCGTCTTGGCTTTCTTTTCATTTTCTTATGTTTAGCATATCTAAACCTGATCAGCTGTCTCAACAAGGTGTTAAAGCTGTTCCGCCCTCTTCTTTCTTTATCTTATGAGACTTCTTGGAGCATTCATTCAGTCCAGTGAATGCAAAGAGGAAGCAACCTCTGCCTCTTCCAATACACGTGTTCCTTAAGTCTATAGAAAGCCTGACATGTTCATGGCTGTTCATGGGGCTCAACACCAGAAAGGGGCCGTTAGGGATGGGAGAGAAATTATATTCAGTTCACTTTTAAAGGTGAACTTACCAAATCTGTGCTTTCCAAAACAATAAATGAACCAAAACACACCGCACTTGAAGAAGGATGCAGACAAACTGGAACAGGTTCTGAAGAAGGCAACAAGGATGATCAGAGGACTGGAAACAAAGCCCTATGAGGAGGGACTGAAAGAACTGGGCATGTTTAGCCCGGAGAAGAGAAGACTGAGGGGAGATATGATAGCACTCTTCAAGCATTTGAAAGGTTGCCACACAGAGGAGGACCGGGATCTCTTCTCGATCGTCCCAGAGTGCAGGACACGGAATAATGGGCTCAAGTTGCAGGAAACCAGATTTCAGCTGAACATCAGGAAAAACCTCCTGTTAGAGCAGTATGACAATGAAACCAATTACCTAGGGAGGCGCTGGGCTCTCCAACATGGGAGCCATTCAAGAGACAGATGGACAGTTATCTGTCGAGTATGCTTTAAGATGGATTCTTGCATTAAGCAGGGGGTTGGATTTGATAGCCTTATAGGCCCCTTCCAGCTCTACTGAGCTAGATGAACTAATGGCCTGGGATATACTGCAGTAAATCATTCCTTCCTCAATTCTGGGACAAAGGCATTCTTTTCAGCTGAGAAAATGATAATAAAACACCAATGAGAGATTATTGACTAGAGAGCACAAGAAACAGTGATGGCTGAAAATTCTCTTTTCTCATATATTAATATATATTGATAACATGACATTTTAAGGAGAGGTGTAAGAAATAGGAAGCTGCCTTGGTCCACCTAGCTAAGTGTTGGGTACTCTGGCTGATGGTTGCTCTCCAGAGTTTCAAATAGTCTTTTCTGGTCCTACCTGGAGATGCTGGGGATTGAATTGGGGACCTTTTGCATGCAAAGCATATGCTGTACCACTGAGCTATAGTCCTTCTGCAGCCTATGCTCGTGGGAAGTGTCTGCCCATGCACATGAACTGCTAAAAAACAAACAACCCTGTCCTTGGCACATAACCTTCTTTGATAATGATAAAAGATGTTCTCAGGTGATATCTGGTCAATTTGTTCTGACATTTAGAAACCAATATGTGATGTTCATCGGTTGGACAGGTGATTTGTTTTTGTTTAAAGAAAAAGGAACATACATATATTTGTCAGGAGCAGAAAGCTGGATCAAAGGCCCGTTATCAGTTGTAATCAATGCAGTTGCCAAGACAGAACAAGGGAATCCACTGATGCACCAGGTTCCTGGAAAGATTGTTCCATCAGGGGCAACAGCAGAGAGCCAAAAATGATCCCGGCAATTAATAAAGACAGATAATAAAGACAGATACCTTTACATGCCCTTTGCTATGCTGGCAAGTCATGTTCTGATTGGTACACACAAACGGATGTAGATAGGTGAGTTGCAGATAGGTCAGGCAAAGGACAAGCATGACATGGCCAATGTGTGCAGGTGATGAGTTGAAGGTGTTCACTGACGAAAAATGATAGAAACGTTGCAACAACCTGAGCTGATGGTGACTCTAGCACAGACCTAGAAAAAAGAGTAGAATCTATCCCATGCTATGTGCAAAACATGAGTTACCAGCTGTTTTGCTTCCCTAGTATGGCAAGCTCCCTGTGTACCACCAGCAGGCTGCGTGTTTTTTACTGGTGGTTTGCAGTGCATCTTTAAAGTATAGCAGCAGCAGCAGCAGTCATAACCTAAGCCAGGGCGTGGCATGCAGCTAGTAAGACAATCAGCATTCCTCTTTTCTCTTTCCCCAACTTTGACTCAGCCCTAGCTGCAATAGTCAGGATTGACATTACTTCTGGTGGCCCTTGCTGCACTTTCTCTTCTGCTACTTGTGCACATTTTATTTATTTATTTATTTTATATCCCACCCTTCCTTCCAGTAGGAGCCCAGGGTGGCAGTGCCAAGGGTCAGTCAGAAAAGTGAGGATTTGCCAGAGTTCTTAATTTCTTCGCCTTTTTCTTACCTGACGTTGTTTCTCTTTTACACCCTCCACACTCCTCCCCCATTTTGTAGCTTCCTTTAATGCTCCTTTCTTTGAAGCAGAAGTCTTTTTTCCTGCTCAATAGCCTCGATGTAACAGTAAGGATCTCCCGGCTGTGAATGATGCTTGAAAATGGAAATGGACTGCCTTCAAGTCGATCCCGACTTATGGCGACCCTATGAGTAGGGTTTTCAGAGGGGGTTTACCATTGCCTGCCTCTGAGGCTAGTCCTCCCCAGCTAGCTAGGGCCTGCTCAGCTTGCCACAGCTGCACAAGCCAGCCCCTGCCTTGTCCACAACTGCCAGCTGGGGGGTAACTGCGCTCCTTGGGACTATGCAGCTTGCCTATGGCTGCACAGGTGGCAGAGCACGTAACCCCTGAGCCACTCCCTGTGGGGGTGATCTTTAGCTGGCCCTTGACACCCAGGAGACACGAGCGGGGATTTGAACTCACAGACTCTGGACTCCCAGCCAGGTTCTCCTCCCTACTGTGCTATACTTGCAAGTAATCGCCATATAGAACACTGATCCTGATATGAGGAAGCTAATCTGATTATCAGTCGACTGGCTTCCTTTTGAGTAAGACGCATGGGATAATAATAATAATAATAATAATAATAATATAATAATAATTTTATTAGTCGCCCATCTGGCTGGATGACTAATAAAGCTTCTAAGGCTGCAGTCTTATGCACATCTACCATTGATCTTGCTGGGGCATATTTCTGAGTAAATATGCATGGGATCATCTGCATGGTACTGTTTGGGGGGGAGAGACAAAACAGTGGTTATGTTCGGGAGGGGAGGGGCAGAAAAATAATTAATTGGTCTGCCAAGACCCTTTTCAGTTTTCAGAAGTGATTCTTGGGGGGGGGACTTAGGAACCATTGCCTTAAGCCAAATAAAACCAATCCTTGACCCACTGATATGACAGTGTAGGGTCATCATTTGTCCAGAATGCCTCCCTTCCTTCAGCCAGTGTAAAATAGGAACCAAAAATTGACTGCAATGGTTACCAGCTAATCTTGCACTCTCAGAAATCTGGTGGGTGGGCAGGGTGCTGCTTGCTAGTGAGAACTGCAGCTCCTGGAAGATGTGGCCTCCTCAAACATGCACAGCCATGCCTGCACCTGATTAGCTGAGCTGTCAAAGTCTGCCAGCTGGTTGAGCACCCACTTCATAATTCATAATTCCAATATTAAGAGAAGACTAGGAATATTTTGGAAGCATCCCTACTCTCAGCTGTCCTCTTTGCTTCACACACTCTGCAAAGGTCTGGGGACATCCACAGTAGTTCCTGTCTTCTAGATTTCCATTTCCCAGGGACTGATCTGACAGTTGGAAGCCCCTGCACTCCCTGCTGATCTGCTTGGCAGCAGAGGTGACCATGCTCCTTGTAAAGGACAACCCAGCTCTTCTTAACGCTTTTTCCTTCTCAAAATATCTCTTCACACATTACATCAGTGGTTCTCAAACTTTTTTGGTTCGCGGCGCACTGTAAAACTTATAAAAAGTTTCTGGTGCACTTCGTGTACAAAATTAAAAACATATTAATATATTTTAAACTATGAATAAAAATAAACTATAGAAAACTATTACTTACCCTATACAAATGGGTTTCTTCTAATTTTTAAAATATACTTTTATAATATTTGAGGCACACCTAGCCACCTCATGGGGCGCACCAGTGTGCCTGGGCGCACCATTTGAGAATCACTGCATTACATTTTCAGGTGTAGAGCTACGACACTTCATGTGCACACCTAGAGATAAAGTGCAAATGTGGTCAACCTGACTACAAATGCATATGTACTGTAGGAACATCCAACAACACTGGTGCTGGCTGTGACTCCCTATCTAGTGTGCACTTGGTGGCAAGCCCCCATATAATGTGTTACTTGGTCCTAATACTTCATATGCCAGATACAATGCGTAGCATATTAGTTGAAACCAAGATCATAACATTTTATTACAGTTTAACATTTAGCAACTCATTTGGACTTGCAATTTCACTTTGTGAATTTCATACATTTGCATATTTTGTATATTTAATTAAACTGAGGTACCTATATTAAGTTCACACACACACACACACACACACACACACACACACACACACATCTCTCTCTCTGTCTCTCTCTCTGTTAAAGCAATAATATCTCAGCATTGGCTTACTAAACTCTACTTTTGGACCATCATTCTCTGAATTACTTTGAGAATTGTCTCCTCAAAAATTTCATTCCTGCTCCGTAAGATTCTCCTAAATTATATCTTGAAATGGAAACATTAGCCATGCCACATAGCAACTCTCACACATACTTCATTGCACATAGGTCAAGACTGGGCGCTTTAACACCCCAGTTAGAAAGAATAATGCAGCCTATTCTTTGGCACCAAGTCGCCCCCAGACTTCTGGAATCAACCATTACTTTCCACACTATGATGATTATGATAAGTTGACCTTTCCTTATTGATAAAATGTGATTGATCCCCTCAGTAAGGAAGGTATTATATTTGGTCAACGAGGCTTGAAAGTAGAAGAAAGCTGTAGAGTATAAATACAGCAGGTAAAAGTGTTCAGTCCTAACATCAGTGACTTCACTCCTAGAAGACATTAACGCAAAGCCAAGATGCATCTCCAGGTTGTGGCCACTGCTCTTCTCGTCTTTCTCCTTTGTCCAAATGGGAACGTAGCGGTAAGTCTGTTTTTGCACTTAAGGTAGCCATGTGAAATCTTTCATCACCACTTAGCCAGATATTCAGTGAGCTACAGGAATAGGACTGCATGTTTTTTGTGGGACAGAAAGCTCTTCTTCAGGCAAGATAAGAAAAATCTCTGTTTTGGGGTTTTTTTTCTGTACATAGCTTCTAAAATCCTATGATTATATCTAGGGGATCATCGTAATTGTAAATGTTTTCCATTTTTCTGCGTTACATTATGGAAAAATACATGGCACTGTCAGAGAAACCATAGCTGCTGAAATCCAGATGATCCTAATGGCAGCCCAGTCTTGTTCATTTTTGCTGGGAAGAAAATCCCATTGTTCAAGTTTACTTATTTCCATGTAGTGAGCATCGGATGCGGCCATAGTGATTGAATGTTGTTTTTCACACATAAAGAACTTTGTTCAGATACTTTTGGTCTCCCAGTCTATCCTTCTTTGCACTAGCAAAACAAATATTTTGAATTCAGATAGCAAAATGTTTCAAGCTTCCTATAGGTGGAAGCTGAAATGTTTGCTGTATGAATTCTGTATCTGTTTTGTTAGTTACATTCATTCTCTCTCTCACACACACATGAGCTAGGAAATACTCCTGTTTGAAATCCTGGAGAGCTGCTGGCAATACTGAGCTGGACAGACCAATTATTTGATTCGATATAAGGCAGCTTCCTATGATCATATGACCTTAAGATTGGTCTCAGAGGCCTTTCTCACTAGCTGAGTTTAAGAATGATACATTTGACTGGTACTAGGAACACAGCTTTCACGGTGATGGCTTCACATCTTTGGAGCTTCTTCCCCTGAGAACCTTTTTTGGCTTCCTCAGTTTTAAGTGAGCACTAAAGACCTTTTCATTTTGCGAGGCCTTTGAGTGAACTGTTGCTGGCTGTTATCTGCTTTATTTTTGTGCTGTTTTGAAAAATTGGTTACATGTTTTTAATCAATAGTTTTTCATATTTTGTTCTTTATCTTGATGAGATACCATTCCCTTCCACCCCTCTTGACAAGGGCATTTTGTCCAACAAACATGGCCAGACCAGCTAAGCCACTACTTGAATCAACTTCAGAGCATTTTTGTTGTTGGGGTGGGGGGACAATCGTAACTGGTTTGTCTTAACAGATTTGACGATCAACAATAGGATCTTGTATATAATTCTTGTTTTGTTTTTAAACTTAGGCTCCTGCGCTACCGGTGAGTATTACAAATATTCTGGGCATTGAGAAAACTAGCTGACCAAAAATAGTTTAAAATGGGATACTTTTCAAGTAAAAAATACTCTTTTAGACCCTTTGGGGGACCTTGGGGGTATGTAAAAAGGCCTTGCTTTGTATTTACAATGAAGGCAAATTCAAGTAATTTTCAGCCATGATATACCATTCTCTTTCTCTCCCCCCCCCCAGCATATATGTTTGTGTATAGACAGTTGAAGGTTGCTTCCACATTAGGAGTTTAGTGCACAATGCTATGCTTCATTCATTCCCATTTTGCCTCTATATAATGTTATCATCCAGTTGTTGCTCTTCTGTGTTTTCTCCATAATTTTCCCATCCTTTCTCAGACCTCAGAAAATAAACTAGTAGATGTCTGGAAGGGCTATAGCACAAGAAAGAAAGAGAAATATCTTTGAGTAGGTGCTGGGAGGAACCTAAGATTATTTTCTAGTTATTTTCTGGAAAAGGTTGACTGTTCAAATGCAACATTTTCAGTGTCACATCCCTCCAATATATATCTTTGTCATTGTTTGGAAAGAAGAGTTACAGAATGTTAGGTTTTGAATTTTTGTTAATATTCAGTGGGATGTGGATTGATTCTGCATAACGTCTTCTGAGATCAAGTCACATAGTCCTGCATGGACAGAATCGATATTGGCCTCTGGTTTGGGGAGATGATCTCTTTGATGCCCTCTCTTGTCTCCTGAAAACTGTCATACTAGGACTGAAAATCCACAAGGATTTTTTTTTTAATCTGGGAGTAGGAGTCCCCCCATACTATACATTTGTAATTGAAAGTTGGTCTGCTGCATATCCTCTTATTCATCTGCACTCCTTACCCTGTTGGGAACTGATGAAGGGCTTCGATCTAAATGCATTAGCCTAGAAATTAGAGAGGGACCTTTCAGAAAGGAATGGAAAAATCCAGAAGAAATGGGAGGGATAAAATAATAATCAATTATACTATAAAACCTTTTTTTAAAAAAACCAGCAGTAAGAAACACACCAGGCGTGAAGTCATCCAAGAGGAGCCTGCTGAAATGTGCACCAAAACGAAGTTGATTTTAACCCAAGATTGTACAGCTTTATTGGTCCTCCACTAACATAAGAACATAAGAAGAGCCTTTGATTGCCCACGGCTTTTACTGAAAACTAGAACTAGAATTAAGCTGGAACTGATAGTTCACAAAGATGTTTCTGGAAAATTTTGTGAGGTTCAGAGAGATTTGAATTCCAAAGTGGCTATTATAAATAATAGCTTCTTCTCAAGATTATACAGCTTTATTGTTTTGTTTTAATTTATAAACTGCCCCAACAGACTGTTGATCAATACAATCCCTGTGGAATGTCCATGGCTTTATTGCAAAAAGGATTAGAGTAAACATAAAACAGATAGTCCACAAAGATTTTTTTTTCTTTTTGGAAAACTTTTATGAGTAGGAGCTCCTAGTTCTTTCTTGAGCAATGCATCAAGATGATGAATTTCAATGAAGCAATTTTGGAGTTATGGCTCATCACTGAAAGAACTACACAACCATGCTTGAGAAGGAAATGTACAAGGAGTATACACTGGTACCAGAAATCTGCATTGTAGATCTTCAGGAGCTTGGGAAAACATGAACATTGTACAAATTGTGAAAGTAAATGATTCCAACCAACTGCAGAAATGGCTTGGAACAATATCGTCAGAGCAAAACAAATATACTCCAATAAATTTATCTGCCTGAATTAACTCCCAATTAAAACAAAGAAAATACAATCACAAGCCCAATAGCCAAACAAAAGAGGACAGTGTGGAGTAGAAAGAAAAGAAAAAGTGCACCAAAGACCAATTGAGGAACACCCAAAAAATTCCTAAACACTCCTTTGTGAAGGTGACTGGCTAGTCCTCCACTATCCAAAGGGTGGGAGAGTAGACTCTGCAAAGAAGAAGAATAGAAGATGCCCCCTTTAAATGTAGGGCACTCACCATGATTGATTGATCCCTCTGTGGCCAAGGGAAGGATGAAGTCTCTTGAGACATCCTCCCAAGGGGAGGGATGGAGCAAATTTGCCCCTTGTCCTAGAAAACAACACTCTTTCCTCACCAGTTTATATTGATGATTTATTCCAATCCAAGCATTTTCTTTGTTTTGGCCTTTTACGAGAAAAACTACAAAAGCACCCCAGTAGAGGAGGCCTTTATGTCAGAACCATGTCTGCCATTTTACATTTCTGTGAGGTTACTCAGGATTGTTAGCTAAAGAAACACTCTTTAAAAAGATACTGATTATGAGCTAATAATTTTGTGCTTTCTATTTTAGCTTGGCGGTTTACTCGGCGGAAGTGTAAGTATTGCACATTACATTTATATGGAGAGTCATTAACTTTAGAAATAATGGGAAGTAGGAGTCTGAATGATTTCCTTGGGCATCTTGCTATTGAAAATCACTTTCATCATACTTAAGGTTAACAGAATATCAAATTTGAAATGAAGACATAGTGGTGGTGTTTAGTGATCTGAGGTGCAATGGAGACTTGACCACAATCAGTAGTGTAGTAGCAAATTCAAAAGTGCAGGGTCCCTTCATTATTGTCACAGCCACATCCCCCCCCTTTTGCTGCTGGCTTGAAAATGAGATCCTTGTTAATGACTCCTTTCACAACAGCAGACGTCCCTAGGAGCCAATAAGCATGAAAGGGAAGTGTTAGCTACTGAAAAGGGTCTTCTCAGTAGATGACTCACCTCCTTTCACTCTGATTGGCTCCAATCATCAGGAACGGACAAGAAAACATGTTAGAAGACACTTTTCAGTGGCTAACACCCTCCCCTTTCATGCTGATTGGCTCATAATATGCTGGAGACACAGGGACCTTCATTATTCAGCTTTTATCATATGCTGAAGATATACCTCTTCACCCTGGCCTTTGAGACTTGAGAGAGACATTTTAGGACCCTCTTTAGCTGTTGTTGTTAACATTTGTTCTCCCCCTTCACTCAGAGGTCCCAGGGAACCCTTGATTTTCATTTCTTCAGCTCTACCACCACACTTAGGTGCCTAAAAGTCTCTTAGAAGACTTTGCTCTTTCTCCCTGGTTCTTATGTCTGGAACTGCTCCCCTAGACACAAACCTGATAGGGTCTCTATCTCTTCCTCCAGATCTCTCCTATTCTACTATATAGCCTCTGACACAAACCCATAAACCCTATTCCCAGCTGAAACGAAGTATATATTATACCCCTGTTTCAGTTCACCTCCATGTCCCACTCCTCTCTCTGCTGCCTCCTCTTTCGAGAATGTTAGACTGGAAGCTCCTAGGGGGAGGGACCTGTCTTCTTATTGTTCTACTGTACACCGCGGGTGGAGAACCTGTGGTCCTCTAGATGTTGCTGGATTCCAACACCCATCGGCCAGTAATCAGAGATAATAGGAACTGTAGTCCAGCAACATCCCCAAACAAGCAATTATATACATTAGGGATGGACGGACCTGTCAGTTTTGATTCTCTCAGTTTCTCATTTTTCTAATCTTAAATTTGGTTCTCCACATTTCTGTATCATTTTGCTTTTTTAAAAAAAAAATATCCTCATGAACATTTTCCAGCATTTTAGTGAGAATTTCTCCAAATAACACATTTTTGTCTGCAGTTTTGACTAATGTATACATTTTGGCAAGCAATTTCTCCTAAAGTTTTGGAGACATTTTTGTATGTTGTTTTCACAAATATTTTCAACTTCATCCGCACTTTCCGCCAAGATATGCAGTTTTGCAAACAATGCTTAGTTGGGGAACTGCATTCTGGTGGCTCTTGCTACACTTTCTCTTCTGCTATTTGTGCATATTTTATTTATTTATTTATTTATTTGAGTTATATCCCACCCTTCCTCCCAGTTAGAGCCCAGGGCGGCAGCCCCAAGGGTCAGTCAGACAAGGGAGGGTTTGACAAACAGCGCTCTTAATGTCTTATCCTATTTCTTA
Organism: Rhineura floridana; assembly: GCF_030035675.1. Taxonomy (NCBI): domain Eukaryota; kingdom Metazoa; phylum Chordata; class Lepidosauria; order Squamata; family Rhineuridae; genus Rhineura; species Rhineura floridana. The sequence goes on along the minus strand of NC_084494.1, from coordinate 27,635,172 downwards.
CCTGCCGTTGTTTCCCTCTTACACCCTCCCCCCTTCTCCCCCCCCATTTTGTAGCCTCCTTTAATTCCCCCCTGTTTGAAGCAGAAGTCTCTTTCCCTTCTCAACAGCCTGGATGCAACAATAAGGATCTCCAGGCTGTGAATGATGCTTACTTGCAAGTAATATGTTTGGAAGGGCAGAAAAATAATTAATTGGTTTGCCAAGACCCTTTTCAGTTTTCAGAAGTGATTCTTGGGGGGGGGACGACTTAGGAACCATTGCCTTAAGCCAAATAAAACCAATCCTTGACCCACTGATATGACAGTGTAGGGTCATCATTTGTCCAGAATGCCTCCCTTCCTTCAGCCAGTGTAAAATAGGAACCAAAAATTGACTGCAATGGTTACCAGCTAATCTTGCACTCTCAGAAATCTGGTGGGTGGGCAGGGTGCTGCTTGCAAGTGAGAACTGCAGCTCCTGGAAGAAGTGGCCTCCTCAAACATGCACAGCCATGCCTGCACCTGATTGGCTGAGCTGTCAAAGTCTGCCAGCTGGTTGAGCACCCACTTCATAATTCCAATATTAAGAGAGAAGACTAGGCATATTTTGGAAGCATCCCTACTCTGAGCTGTCCTCTTTGCTTCACACACTCTGCAAAGGTCTGGGGACATCCACAGTAGTTCCTGTCTTCTAGATTTCCATTTCCCAGGGACTGATCTGACAGTCGGAAACCCCTGCACTCCTTGCTGATCTGCTTGGCAGCAGAGGTGACCATGCTCCTTGTAAAGGAAAATCCAGCTCTTCTTAACACTTTTTCCTGCTTATTCCTGTGCAGTGTGCGTAGGATGCGGCCATAGTGATTGAATGTTGTTTTTCACACATAAAGAACTGCTGGGACCGTGCTCCCCAAAATGTAAGGTTCTAAGACCCTAGGAGACCCGAGACAATTGCACCCCTGACCAAAATTATTTGAATGCTGCAATGGACTCTCTTCCTCTCATTTTCAAGTTCATTAGAGGAATTAGCAGTATGAAATTATTCACCTCTCCCTTAATGGTGTTCCATGGAACATTCATTCAGCTTTCTCCCATAAATGTGAACCGTTGTCATTCACTCCTGTATTGTAAAGTAAAGCCATTTGCTGGCTCAAGGTGATGCTCCAGCCATAAACATTCACATAGGCACCACTTCAGAATTTCACAGGCAGTAAATGGACAGGGTAGCTGCATTGCAAGACAGGCTTGTGGGGACTATTATTTATTGCTTACATTTGTATCCTACCTTTAAAAAAGAAATCTTCTCACAAGTCAGTACCCAAGGTAAAGAAATATATAAAAACAGTAAAGTGCATAATTTAAATCTAAAACAATAAAAAACCTAAACATAGTAAGTATACCAAATAGCCTATGAATATCTTGAAGCTGCAGTCAACTGCAATAAAAACTTAAAATTATCTTAAAGACACAGTAAAACAGCTTCACGTATTTCAGTAGTCAAATTAAAATAATTACAAAAAAGCTTCAGTGGTTTTCGGGGCCCACTTAGAAGCACAGAGCCCCAAACTAACCCCCCTGGTAAATAGAGGAAGATGGCTTTGGGGCAAAAGTATGCACACTGAATTCAGCTGTAGAACAGGCGATAAGTCTAGATCTGCCATTGTGAGATAATCATAAGAAAACATGATGTAATAATGATATTTTCCTTTTTTTTTCAATTTAGGGTCTTACTGGCACCTTAGTGAGTATTGCAAATCCATTCTGTATTGGCTAAATGGTCTGTAATATCCTTCGCCACTGGGTCCTAGCCATCTCTGGCCTGGTTTTGCATTATGGTTTCTAGAAATGTCCCGCAGAAGTGGCTGATAAAATCAACGGAACAATAGTAGGGCTCTATTCAAGTCAAGGGTGGTAATTGCGAGTGAAAGTGTGAGCAGAGATGCAGACATCATTAGTTGACTCTGATGTGTCCGAATATTCATAAATGCTGCTGCCTGGTGCCCATTTCCCTTAATTCTGGAGAGCTGCAGATAAAAGAAAGCCCAGATCTGCACCAGTACGTCCTTGGAGATATTTTCATAAAGCTGTGCGAGCAGGAGCTTGCAAGTGTCCTAGTATGGTGTTCCTAGCTGTAGCAGAGGCACTGGGTGGGTGGTACATGGAAGAGGAGTGGTGCAGCAGCAGCCCACAAGGAATTTATGTACCTTTTTGAGGATAAACTATCTGTGAGTTTTGCAAATGTCTGTAATGACAGAATGGTCCATAATTTCTACACCAAGGGGCTGTAGGCATTTCATATAAGTTTATAGACATGCCCCTCAGAAGTGGCTGATTGGATCCACAAAGCACTACTAGGCTTCTGTTCAAATTAAGGAGGGTTAATTGCAGTGTGGGCAGAGACTCAGTCACCCCTAGTTGGCTTTAATGTATTTAGCTATTCGTGGGCTCTTTGCCCTTCGGATGAAATAGCATTGGGAAATATGTCCAGATCTGCTCTCCTTCCTGCACATATGAATAGGACATTGTCTCTGTTGAATGCCAAAGACTGGAGTGAAGGCTGTGTCAGCTCTGCACTGAGTCTGCAGTGGGGGTTGGAAATTCCTGGGTCGTTAGCAGGGAAGGGAAGTCTTTAGCCGGCAGACTGGTTGTAAATCTGCCAGGCCAACGAGGAGGGAACCTGATAAGGGCCAGGCCTGCCTGAAGCTTACTTGCCAAGTCACAAGTCCAGAAACGAGGTCAGTAGAGGTCCGGGATCAATTGCCAAGGGGTCAGTCCAAGAGATGCTGCAGGGAAACTCGGTGTACATGAGCCACACCTGACATTGCAGTCCGCAACAAGCTGCAGCCAAGGTGTGCCTTATAAAGAGCAGGGTTGACAGCAGGTGTGAGCTCTCAGCATTTGGGCCTTAAGGAGACAGGCCTGCCTCTTTTCTGCCTGACCTTCTGCTGTCTACATTCTGCAGGTGAGGGGGCAGTATCCTGTTCACTGTCTGTGTCTGACTGCAGGGCCTCTGCTGTATCTGGGGTGGTCTGCAGCTGAGGGGGAGAAGGAGCTGGGTTCTCAGGAGGCTCCTCCGTGTCTCCTTCTGGGTCTGCTGCTCCTGGGTCTGCTGCTGTTGCTCCTGAGTTGTCCTCATCTGAGGAGTCCTCTGACGGGGCCATGACAGGCTGGACCACTCACTCTATATTCCCTTGATCCTACATTGCATCCAGCCCTATGCATTTCTCCTAAAAGAGGTTGACATTTTCATATGCCATATCTAAGAAGGGTCAGAAGAAACCTTTGTGATTTCCTTTAGGCCACATGGTAAAAAAAAGAACACTGAGTGTCTGGAATTTTAATTTCTCTTTCTGTTGGGTCAGTGGCTTCATATTAAGGATTGTGATAAGACAGTTTTCCATAGAATTCCTGAGAGGAAATAAAGGAGAAAATGCTTAAACTGGACCTCATAGCCCAGAAAGGTATTTTTGAAAAATGTTGTGAGCAGGAGCTGGCAGCAGACCTTTATGTCAAAAACAACGTTTGCCTGTTTTCATTTCCATGAGGTTATTGGGGATTTTTAAGTGAGAAAATACATCGCTGTGTGCCAGTTAACAAATGAGGAACTGAGCTTGGAGGCTACGTATTAGAAACTGGTTGCCCTTTGTACTTGTACTTTAATTGGTTATTATATAATTGTGATTAACAAAACAGAAGTTTTTGTTTTACTAGCATAAGTTTCGAATGACAGGATTTCCAGTTTAGATGACTGTGGGCATCAGTGGGTTTGCTGTAGAGATTCTCGCCATTTTTGTTGTTTTCAGTGGTGTGAAGGACATCAAGAAAAGGGATGTGTGAAGTATCATTTCTACTATTAAATGTAAACTTAATAGATAGGGTTGATGTACATAATTCTTAAATTGTTCTAAGGTCTCTTTACCATTTGCACAGACTATAAAGATGTCATCAGTGTATTACCCCCATATAAGTGGTTTGTTAATGGCCTTTTCAGGATCTTTGTTCCATTTTACCCATAAATATGTTCGCATATGATGGAGCCATGCGAGTCCCCATATATATATATATATATATATATATATATATATAAAACAACACTGTACTGTATGCCTTTCTGGGTTCTTTTAGTACAAGAGTTTATAACAAAATAAAACCATTTTTATACCATTACTATTATTATTTTAAAAAATTGATTATTTGAAAATGAATTCTTGCTTTTTATTTCAGGAAACTCTGACAAATGTGAGTATTGTATATTACTTATCTTTGGACAGTTATTAACTTTAGTGATATTTTCAAAGTTAAAAATACAACATTAGGAGACCACTTCCTGGCCTATTAGACCTATGAAAGAGTGGTTGAAGGTCAAATGGTCGAAGTGAGAAAACTGGGACCTTACTTGGCCATTAAATGAACTGCAGAAAAGGTTCCAGGTTCAGTCTCTTCTGTCTGGACCTCGGTGCCCCATTCCCCTGAATTCTGAAGAGTTGCAGATAAAATAGTGTTGCGAACCCTGTCCAGATTTGCTCCAGTATGTCCTCAGAGATTTTTTCCTAAGGCTTGGTGAGAAGGAGCTTGCAGAAATCAAGTATGGAGCTTCTAGCTCCAGCAGAGGCACTTTGTAGGTGATGGGTAGGAGAGGAATTAAGCAGCAGTGGCCCACAGAGAATTTATGTTCCTCTTGAAAATAATGACTGTAATGACTAAATGGTCCATAATCTCTTCACCAAGGGGCCTTAGACATTTCATATCAATTTGTGTAAGTTGGCTTTGATATATTTAGCTATTCATGGGTTTTTTCACCTTTAGATGAAGTACCATTTAAGAAAGATGTCCAGATCTGCATGTATGGATAGGACATTGTTCCCATTAGATTTATATTGTTTACCAGAGAAATATGGCTGAACCTGAAAGACTGAAGTGAAGGCTAGGCCATTCCCTCGGTCCTACATTGAGGAAGTGATAAAAGTGGACGTAATAGTCCAATTTATTTTGTTTTTGGAAAATGTCTGAATCTCCAGAAGCAGGACTCTTTCTCAAACTTTGGAGGACTTAATGAGGCTTAGATTGATCAGCACTCTGATCTTAGAGTGACGGATTCACATGTAGCACTGAGGAGGGATTTCTGCAAAAGAATAGAAGGAGCCTTTGTTTGGCAGAGTTGTCTATGACAACTTTCAGAACATCTGCAAAAACTCATGCTTGTATTTAAGGCTCTTGTAAGAGAAGTTCCTTTTAGTAGCTTGCTAGTCACTAGCACTGCGAAGTCACTATTTCTTTATTCAGAAGAATATTTAAGCTGAAACATCTACTTCAAAATTTGGTTGAAAAATATGTTCAGAAAGACTCAGATTCCACAGTTACACATACTGTATGTAGCTGAGGTTTCTGTTGTGATCTCAGAATGGACATGGATGAGCAAATGTGGCTGCAATATAAGATTGAGTCACACCATGGCAACTAAAAGAGGTATTTCAAAAATGTTTTGCTTGCATTTTTTAAAAAATAAAATAAAATAATGTATTGGCTCTTAGTTTGCTGGTTATAAAAGGGTGCCTGAAATAAAGTGAGGGTATAGGTATTTTCCATTTGTGGGAATGGAGGGAGAGCAAATGCAAGGGGGTCCCAGAGTCCCTGGGAGGAAGTTACAGTCAATTCATAGACTTCCACTGCCACCCAGAATCCCCCAATGTTACTAACACCTCACTTTACCCCATCCCTGTTTTGGCAAACATAGTGCTACTTGAACTGGAAGGGTGCCACTTTTGCTCCGCCATCCCTTCATGCACTGCTGCTAAGTTTGCAAAGTTTAAGATGGGAATGAGGCCACAAACACTGGAGGCCAGAAGCACTGGAGGTCCTTCCTCCATAAATACCATGATCTCAAATGTTGATGCTATTTAAACACAAACAAAAATAGAGTAAATGTGGTCGTGCTTTTATCCGAAGGAGTAGTTTGGCCTGGAGTTGCAGCCTAACAAGTGAAGAGTTGGTTGCAATGGCTGCAAAATGCAAACTAGTCCCAACTGTGTAAGTTGCAAAGTTACTTTGAGAAAGTAAAAGAGAAGCTGCACTGCTCACTGTGGTTTGGGTCCATTGGATGGTCTCTTCACTGGAAGTCACTCTCAGAAGAGTCTGAAGTCCATGTAATGATGCTTTATATTGTTAAGGAGTTAAGTAATGAAGGAATATGGCTTTGGGGCAAAAGTATACACACTGAATTCAGGTGTAGAACAGGTGGCAAGTCTATATCTGCCATGATGAGATAATCATAAGAAAGCACGATGTAATAATGGTATTTCCCTTTTTTCCTATTTAGGATCTTACTGGCACCGTAGTGAGTATTGCAAATCCATTCTGTATTGGCTAAATGGTCTGTAATATCCTTCATCAATGGGTCCTAGGCATCTCTGGCTTGGTTTTGCATTATGGTTTCTAGGAATGTTCCACAGAAGTGGCTGATGAAATCGACAGAACAATAACAGGGCTGTATTCAAGTCAAGGGTGGCCACCATTAGCTTACTCTGATGTGTCTAACTATTCATAAGTGCTGCTGCCTGGTGCCCCATTTTCCTAAATTCTGGAGAGCTGCAGATAAAATAGTAGTGAGAAGAAAGCCCAGATCTGCTCCAGTATGTCCTTGGACATATTTTCATAAAGCTTTGTGATCAGGAGTGTCTAGTATGGAGCTCCTAGCTATAGCAGAGTCACGGGGTGGGTGGTAGGTGGAAGAGGAGTGGTGCAGCAGCGGCCCACAAGGAATTTATGTTCCTTATTGAGGATCTATGAGTTTTGCATATCATCTCTGTAATGGCAGATTGGTCCATAATTTCTACATCAAGGGGCTGTAGGCATTTCATATCAGTTTGTAGACATGTCCCTCAGAAGTAGCTGATTGGGTTCACAAAGCACTACTAGTCTTCTGTCCAAATTAAGAGGATTTTATTGCAGTGTGGACAGAGACTCAGTCACCCCTATTTGGCTTTGATGTATTTAGCCATTCATAGGTTCTTTGCCCTACAGATGAAGCAGCTTTGGGAAATACGTCCAGATCTGCTCTCTCTCCTGCACATATGACTAGGACACTGTCTCCATTGGATTCATATTGTTTACCACAGAAAGATGATTGAACCGCAAAGACTGAAGTGAATGCTGTACCGTTCACTCTATATTCCCTTGATCCTACATTGCATCCAGTCCTACGTATCTCTCCTAAAATAGGTTGACATTTTCATATACGATATCTAAGAAGGGTCAGAAGAAACCTTTGTGATTTCCTCTAGGCCTCATAGTAAAAAAAAAACACTGGAATTTTAAATTCTCTTTGGATCAGTGGCTTCATATTAAGGATTGTGATAAGACAGTTTTCCATAGAATTCCTGAGAGGAAATAAAGGAGAAAATGCTTAAACTGGACTTCATAGCCCAGAAAGGTATTTTTGAAAAATGTTGTGAGCAGGAGCTGGCAGCAGACCTTTATGTCAAAAACAACGTTTGCCTGTTTGCATTTCCATAATGTTATTGGGGATTCTTCAGTGAGAAAATACATCGCTTTGTGGAATGCAACCCTGCTATTCCCATTTAACAGATGAGGAACTGAGCTTGGAGGCTATGTATTGGAAACTGGTTGCCCTTTGTACTTGTATTTTAATTGGTTATTATATAATTGTGATTAACAAAACAGAGATTTTTTATTTTACTAGCTAAAAGTTTCAAATGACAGGATTTCCAGTTTAGATGACTGTGGGCATCAGTGGGTTTGCTGTAGAGATTCTTGCCATTTTTGTTGTTTTCAGTGGTGTGAAGGACATCAAGAAAAGGGATGGGTGGAGTACCATTTGTACAGTAGGGCCCCGCTTTGCAGTGCTTCGCTTTACAGCGTTCCGCTAATGCAGCGGTTGTCAATTGCAGAAAGGCTCCACTCTTACAGCGCTTGTTCCACTTTTACGGCGTTTTTTTGCCGTCGAGCGCCATTTTGGTCAATGTTAGTCAGTGGGTTCTGCTTTACAGCGGTTTCAGTTTTACAGCCGGGGTCTGGAACATAACCCGCTGTATGAGTGGGGCCCCACTGTACTATTAAATGTAAACTTTATAGATAGGTCGATGTACAGTAATTCTTAAATTGTTGTAAACTCTCTTTACCATTTGTCCAGACCATAAAGATGTCATCAGTGTATCACCACCATATAAGTGGTTGGTTCATTGCCTTTTTGAGGATCTGTTCCATTTTACCCATAAATAGTTTCACATATGATGGAGCCACACACACACACTCTGTATACTTTTAGTGAAAGAATTCATAGCAAAATAAAACATTACTATTATTATTAAAAATATTGATTATTTCAAAATGAATTCTTGCTTTCTCTTTCAGGATGGTACGCTAAAAGTGAGTATTGTATATTACTTATCTTTGGATAGTTATTAACTTTAGTGATATTTGAAAAGTTAAACAAGAATGGAAAAAGGCCACTTCCTGGCCCTCAATATTAAACCAATGAAAGATTGCTTGAAGGGCAAATGGTTGAAGTGAGAAAACTGGGACCTCACTTGGCCATTGAGTGAACTACAGAAAGGGTTCCAGGCTCAGTCCTTTCTGTCTGCATCTCGAGCAGCAGGACTCTTTTTCAAACTTTGGAGGGCTTACTCTGACCTTACAATGACTGATTCATATATAGCACTGAGGAGGGGTTTCTGCAAAAGAATGGAAGGAGCCTTTTTTTTGGCAAAGTTATCCATGATAACTTTTCAGAGCAACATCTGCAAAAACTCATGTCTATACTTAAGGCTGTGGACCAGAAGTTCCTGTTACTGGCTTGCCAGTCATTAGCACTGCGAAGTCAGTATGTCTTTATTCATATGAATATTTAAGCTGAAACATCTTCTTCAAAGTTATGCTGAAAAATGTGTTCAGAAAGACTCAGATTATACAAATGTATCTGAGTTTTCTGTTCTGATCTTAGAATGGACACAGATGAGCAAACGCGGTTGCATTGCAATGTCGAGTCATATGGCAACTGCAAGAGATTTTTAGTTTCTTTTCTTTTTTAAAAAAATCTTAAAAACTATTATGGCTTTCAGTTTGCTGATTATAAAAAGGTGCCCCAAGTAGAGTGAGAGAATAGGTATTCTCCTGAGAATGGGGGGGGGTGGAGGAAGGGGAGTCCCAGATTACCTGGGAGGAAGTTACAGAGAATTCAGACTTCCCAGCTTTAAGAAGTGGAATAACTGCTTGTTCAGATCTTGACCTCCATATTGCTGAATGCAAATGGAGTGTGCCAGGGTCAGAGCTATCACAGAGCATGTTTCAGTTATTGCACATGATATGAGGTTCTCCTAAATACAAAATACAGCACAACTGGGAGATAAAGCAGTATCCAAAATTGATTCAGAACTGATTTGGTCATCATACATTGTGGATTTCATATTAGCTAGGATTTCTACCATGACATTAGCATGAAACATGGGTGGACACTGAGAGAATGATTTGGCACTCCAAGCTGGTGATACAATTTAAAATGAACCATAAGCCTGAAGCAAAGCAAAGCAGAAAAAACTGTAACGTGCAATTTTTGCACCAGGACACATAACAGACATCTGGAGAGATGATAGCTCAGTGATAAAATGCAGACTTTGAATGTACAGATTCCCACATTCTTCTCTGAAGAGAATCTCCTCTGAAGAATGAGCTGTCAGACATCAGAACTCATCTTGGAGAGATTCAGTCAGTGTAGGCTGTACTAGGAGAACACAGGTGCAGCTCTGCAGCTCCCTCATACCTGCAGCTGATCCCTTGCTCTAGATGCATGTTTTTTACCAGAAACAAGTGGCTGAATCTAAAAGATAGAGCTACGGCTTCCCCATTCATTATATATATTCCATAAGTCCTAAATAAGATTTTTAGCAGGTGCAAAGAAGCGCAAAGAAACAGCTCCTTCTTAAAAAAAAAACCCAAAAACTCAGTGCTCTGAAATCCCTGTCTATGGGCTCATCCAAACGGAGCAGGATAATCCACGTTTTCCATATCTGGTTCGTCATCTGACAGTCCTCACTTTGCCTGTTTGTTCGCTCTTTCCCGATTAAAAAAAACTCTTTTTTTGTGCCCGCACGCGCAGTGGGAGGACCCATACTTCTTCTCGCTTTTTCCCAGCTCCGCCCATAACACTCCCCCCATCAGCCAATTGGTCTGTAAAATATGATGTATGCTCCTCTCCCCTTTGCAATGAAGCTGAATGTTTATGTAAAGCCTGACTGATCCACTCCAGCACCTGGTATTCATCATTTTATACTTAGTGGAAAATGGCTTATGAAAAGAGCTTTAATCAAACTGATATAATGGTCTAATCACAGTATAATGAGATTCCATGCCTGAGAAAAGCCCACCCAAGTTCAACATCTGAGAACTTCTCCTCCCTGGAGAGGTCTTCAGGGGGTACTTCCTCGGAATCTGCCTCAGGTACTTTGGAAGCTCTGGGGATTCTTGGGTTGATCTCCGTAGCTCCAGGTGTCTGTAGAAAAGCAGTTTTCAGGAGGCCACTTTCACTGGCACTGCAGTGTGAGGAAAAGGGTACCTCCCCTCCTTGAATGCCATCATTTTAATCCTTATGGCTACCCTAAAAAACAAGTAGGGGAAAAGTGAGGAAATTCCTGTGCTTAATGGTACAAGAAATCTTTATTGTAGTTTAACGTTTTTCGGAGTACAAAGACTCCTCTTTCAGGAGCCTGAAAAACATGCCAATTTTGAAAACAAATGATTCTTCAAAGCTTACCAAGTGCAGCAAAGGCTTGGAACCATATCATCAGAACAAAGCAAATTCTCCTCTCTATCTAAGTTGAGCCTCAGCAAACTTAGATGGGGTGGGGAGAGTTGTGTTCACACCTGTGGGATGCTGACACTGCAACCCAGACTCCTGCAATGCTGCTGACACCTCATCTTACCCCATCCCTGTTTTGGCAAACACAGTGCTGCCAACGCTGGAAGGGTGCCACTTTTGCTCTGCGACCCTCTCATGCACTACTCCTGAGTTTGCAAAGTTAAAGATGGGAAATAAGCACTGGAGGCCAATATGGTGCCAGAAAAAGAGCAGCCCTTCTTTCAGGAATACCATGGTCGCAATCCTTGATGCTATTTAAAAACACACACATAGACACAGAGTAAATGTGATAATGCCTTTAACTTGCAAAGTAGTTTGGCCTGGAGTCCTCGCATAACAGGTGAGTGATGATAGAAACAGAGCCAAAATGTGGACACTGAGAAATGAGTTATAAGTCAGCATGTTCAGGAGAACTCTGTGGTTTGCAGAAGTTCAAACATTCAGAGGGGCAGAGCAATGAAAACTGAGCATGTTGGGTTTAACTCTGTTGCCATTCTAGGCATGCATTAATTTTGCATCTTGTTATATGCAGGGTGGTGGTATGGAACGTGTTCCCTCCTTAAGGGTCTCCCTTACTGAGGTACCCTTTCCCCTGCAATGTGTGTTCAGGTGAACTACATGGTCACACATTAATGTGTAACACAAGAGTTACAGCAGTGAATGAATGACAAGTTTAATCTGCTTTTCAGTGTAGGGACTTGGCTTGAATGTGTGTATCTGTGAGATAATGACCATGTTTGTGATGTTTATCATGTCCACAATCAGAAAACATGATACAATAACTACTTTCTTTTACTTTCTTTAGAATGTTGTGAAAACAGTGGTGAGTATTGCACATTCTCTTTGTAATGGCTTAATGATCTTTAACATCCTTCGGTGTGGGTGGGTCCCTCTTCTTTCTTGTCTGAGTTTTCATATCAGTTTCTAGAAGTGTCACTCAGCAATAGCCAGTGAGTTCCACAGAACAACACTGCCAGGGGCCTTATTGCCCCTTAATTCTGGGGCGGTGCAGATAAAATAGTATTGTGAAAAGCATGCCCAGATGTGCTCCAATAGGGTCACAAATATATTTTCATACAACGTACTAAGGAGTTGAAAGGCATCTAGTTTGGTTCTCTCAGTGTCAGCGCTGGGAGGTAAGGGAGAAATGGAGCAGCAATGTAGCTTAATATAGCCTGACGCACAATTTCAGAGTACACAAGGGATCTTGCAAAACACAAATATTCTACAAATTTTGGAAGTAAATTATTCTTTGCACCTTACCAACTGCAGAAACGGCTTGGAACAATATTATAGGAGTGAAGCAAATTCTTATCTCTCTCTCCATCCAAGTGGAGCCTCAATAAACTCAGATGGGGTGTCGAGAGATGTGTGCACTCCTGAGGGATGCTGACACTGCCAACCCAGAGTTCTCCCATTGTTGCTGCTCCCTCACCCCACCCCATCCCTGACCTGGCTCCTGGCAAGCACAGGGATTCTGCCACTGGGAAGGGGGGCACTTTCATTCTGCTGGCCCTCATGCACTGAGAAAACCAATGGAGAGATAAAATCTTTAATTCAGTAGCAATGCTGGATATGAAGAGGTCTGGGCCTTCTGGAGTGGGTCCCTGGGAGGTCCCTTCAGCTAAAGGTCAGAGGGTTAGAGGAAGTCAGAGTTGACGGAGGTTGACAGAGTTAAAGAAATGAGGCCACTATAGTGTGGGGAAAAGAGCAACCATTCCTCCATGAATATTGTGGTCTCAATCTTTGATGCTATTTAAAAAAAAACATGTAGATACATTAAATGTGATCATGCCTTTAACCTAAGGAGTAGTTTGGCCTGGAGCTGCAGTATAACAGGCGAAGAATTGATAGCAATGGCTGCAAAATGCAAAAGTTTCTAACTTCTCAACTGCGGAAGTTGCAGAGTTACTTTGAGTAAGTTAAAGACTAGAAACTTTAGGAAACTGCACAGCTGACTGGGGCTTGGGCCTATTAGGTCATTCTACTGAAAGTGAGAAGAGTCTGAAGTCCATGTAGTAATGCTTTATATCGTCAATGTGTTAAATAATGATGGAAGATGGGTTTGGGTCAAAAGTATACACACTGAATTCAGCTGTAGAACAGGTGGCAAGTCTAGATCTGCCACTGAGACAGTCATGATGTAATAACTATGCTCTCTTTTTTTGGCTAAATGGTCTGTAATTTCCTTCACCAATAGCTCGAAGGCATGGCTGGCTTGGTTTTGCATTATGGTTTCTAGAAATGTTCCACAGAAGTGACTCATGAGGTCCACAGAGCAATACTAGACATCTATTCAAGTCAAGAGTAGTTGATTGCAGTGTGAGGAGAGACTTGGCCATCCTTAGTTGTCTTTGATGGGTTCAACTATTCATAAGTGCTGCCTGGTGCCCCATTCCTCTGAATTCTGAAGAGTTGCAGATAAAACAGTGTTGAGAATCCTGTCTAGATTTGCTCCAGTATGTCCTCAGAGATGTTTTCATAAAGCTTGGTGAGGAGAAGCTTGCAGGCATTGAGTATGGGGCTTCTAGATCCAGCAGATGCACTTTGTGGGTGATGGGAGAGGAGAGGAGAGGGTGATGCTGGATGGAAATGGAACCCATTGTTCTTTGAAACCTCATTATGATGGAGGAGGTTTTCTCTGGATAGAATGGAGGCTCGGTGAATGTTGCAATCGGTAATATGCGGAGGATATCTTCTCCAAGGATGTGTTCTTTAAATTCTCTGATCCTTCTCTGGTATTTATCTTCATTGTTGCAAATACATTTGATTCTCAGCTAAGCTATGCACAGAGTTTTTCTTTATATGCATAGGCTGGCAGCATTCCCAGTTTAGATAGTGTGGGCATCAGTGGGTTTGCTGTGGAGATCAGTGGCTATTGTTGTTTTCAGTGGTGAGAAGGACACCAAGAAAAGGGATGTGTGGATTATCATTTGTATGATTAAATGTAAACTTAATAGATGGATAGAGTTGATATAATTTTTAAATTGTTCTAAGCTCTTGTTATGGTTTGTTCAGACCATAGAGATGTCATCAATGTATCGCCACCATATAAGTGGTTTGTTAATGGCCTTTTTGAGGATCTCTTGTTCCATTTTACCCATAAGTAGATTTGCATATGATGGAGGCATGCGGGTACATATAGCTGTACCTTGTAGCTACAGGTAGTCTTCTCTCTCTCTCTCTCTCTCTCTGTATATATATATATATATAGTATATAAATATAAATATATCTAATTGTAGTGTATTAGTCCTCCAGGCTTGTCATACCAGGAACTGCTGAGTCAGCCCAGCTGTGGCAGTTTCAGTCTTAGGCTTGCCGTATAAGCAGCACCATGCTGTGGGCCTTGTTCTCTGTATATAGTTATAGTAAAGTTCTTGTTATTGTTTAGATCCTCTGTGTGGCTTCTTCCTTCATGATACTTTTCAATAACAACACTGTATGCTACTCTGGCTACTTTTAGTACAAGAGTTCATAACGAAATAAACCATTATTATGCCATTACTGTTATTATTGATTATTTGAAAATGTATTCTTGCTTTCTATTTCAGGATGATCTGACAACTGTGAGTATTGTATATTACCTATCTTTGGACAGGTATTAACTTTAGTGATATTTGAAAAGTTAAAAAAAGAACAGAAGGAGACCACTTCCTGGCCCTTAATATTAGACCTCTGAAAGAGTGGTTGAAAGTCAAATGGTCCAAGTGAGAACACTGGGACCTTACTTGGCCATTGAATAACCTGCAGAAAAGGTTCTAGCTCTGGGGATTCTTGGGTTGATCTCCCTAGCTCCAGGTATCTGTAGAAAAGAAGGTTTCCGGAGGCCACTTTCACTGGCACTGCAGTGTGAGGAAAAGGGTACCTCCCCTCCTTGAATGCCATCATTTTAATCCTCCTGGCTACCTTAAAAACAAGTAGGGAAAAATCAAGGAAATTGCTGTGCTTAATGGTACAAGATAGCTTTAATGTAGTTGATGTTTTTCGGAGTCCAAAGTCTCCTCCTTCAGGAGCCTGAAAAACATGCCAATTTTGAAAGCCAATGATTCTTCAAAGCTTACCAAGTGCAGCAAAGGCTTGGAACCGTATTATCAGAACAAAGCAAATTCTCCTCTCTCTCCATCTAAGCTGAGCCTCAGCAAACTTAGATGGGGTGGGGAGAGCTGTGTTCACACCTGAGGGGTGCTGACACTGCAACCCATAATTCTCCAGTGCTGCTGACACCTCACCTCAACCTATCCCTGTTTTGGCAAACAAAGTACTGCCAACGCTGGAAGGGTGCCACTTTTGCTCCACCACTCCCTCATGCACTGCTGCTGAGTTTGCAAAGTTAAAGATGGGAAATAGGGCCACAAGCACTGGAGGCCGATATGGTGCCAGAAAAAGAGCAGCCCTTCTTTCAGGAATACCACGGTCTCAATACTTGATGTTATTTAAAAACACACACATAGAGATAGAGTAAAGGTGATACTGTCTTTAACTTACAAAGTAGTTTGGCCTCGAGTCCTCCCATAACAGGTGAAGAGTTGATCACAATGGCTGCAACGTGCAAAGAACTCCCAGGTGTAGAAGTTACAAAGTTACTTTGAGGCAGGAAACTTTAGGAAGCTGCATAGCTCCCTGGGGTTTGGATCTATTGGGCAGGGTGGGAGTGTAGGGGTTCGGTTCCCTCCGCAAAGGGAGTCACAATTGTCCCCAGCTTTTTATAACAGATATGTTGCCTTTATTCTATCAACCACAGTTTGCATTTCAAGATCCAGCACCCGTGTAGAGGCAGTAGGCAGGAGTGACAAGCTTTCAGTAGGGATCTGCTGGAATGATGCATGAAACCTGAGACAAGCCAGAAAGGATAAGGTATCAGAGTCGCAGTGGCAAGGACTGCAACAACAAGGGAAGTTCCAAATGCTATGGCACCAATTCTGTTTTGGCAAATCTGGAGATAACAGATGACACCTACTTAACTTGGATAGGGTGGCCTGAGCCCCAGTCTGAGCTGACATAGGAACATATTTCAAGAGGCAGCAGTGCAGCATTCAGTTGTGTGCTGTAACATCCTTTGATGGTTGCAAGATGTGCCATGCCATGCGTGTTTCTTCCCCAAGTGGCAACCTCTAGGGGAGTGGACAGGCTAAGGCCATTGGCATGCTCATGTAATAGGGCTTCAAGAGTGCTTTGTCTGATCCTGCTGTACAGCAGCCAAAAGCTTCTTTTCCTCCCTGGAGAGGATGTAAGGTGCTTAGGGTCATTTGCTATAAATGCAGACCAGTTCCCATTGCAGCAGGAGCAATAACTTTGACAATGTTACAGATAGGAAATGAAGCGGTACTTTTAGGAATTGCCATAGTTTACCGGAGTTTGGGTAGTCATAGCTATAGATATGGCTCCTTCGAAGAGCAAACTACGGTGGCGAGTGATGACAGAAACAGAGCCAAAATGTGGACACTGAGGAATGAGTTATAAGTCAGCATGTTCAGGAGAACTCTGTGGTTTGCAGAAGGTCAAACATTCAGAGGGGCAGAGCAAAGAAGACTGAGCATGTTGGGTTTAACTCTGTTGCCATTCTAGGCATGCATTAATTTTGCATCTTGTTATATGCAGGGTTGTGGTATGGAATGTGTTCCCTCCTTAAAGGTCTCCCTTACTGAGGTACCCTTTCCCCTGCAATGTGTGTTCAGGTGAACTACATGGTCACACATTAATGTGTAACACAAGAGTTACAGCAGTGAATGAATGACAAGTTTAATCTGCTTTTCAGTGTAGGGACTTGGCTTGAATGTGTGTATCTGTGAAATAATCAGAGCTTGGAAAAGTTACTTTTAAAAACTACAACTCCGATCAGCCCCAGCCAGCATGGCCACTGGATTGGGCTGATGGGAGTTGTAGTTCAAAAAAGTAACTTTTCCCAGCTCTGGAAATAATAACCATGTTCGTGATGTTTATCATGTCCACGATCAGAGAACATGACACAATAACTACTTTCTTTAATTTATTTAGAATCTGCTTGGAGCAACGGTGAGTATTGCTTATCCTCTTTGCAGTGGCTTAATGATCCTTAACTTCCTTCAGTGTGGGCCGGTCCCTTTTCCTTCTTGTCTGATTTTCCATATCAGTTTATAGGAGAGTTTGGAAAAGTTACTTTTTTGAACTACAACTCCCATCAGCCCAATCCAGTGGCCATGCTGGCTGGGGCTAATGGGAGTTGTAGTTCAAAAAAAGTAACTTTTCCAAGGTCTGGTTTATAGAAGTGTCACTCAGCAGTAGCCAGTGAGTTCCACACAGCGACACTGCCAGGGGCCTCATTGCCCCCTAATTCTGGGGAGCTGCAGATAAAATAGTATTGTGAGCAGCATGCCCAGATGTGCTCCAATAGGGTCACAAATATATTTTCAAACAACAAAGGATCTGAAAGGCATCTAGTTTGGTACTCTCAGTTCCAGCACTGGGAGGTAAGGGAGAAATGGAGCAGTAACGTACCTGAATGTAGCCTGACACACAATTTCAGAGTACACACAGGAACTTACAAAACACAAATATCCTACAAATTTTGGAATTATTCTTTGTACCTTACCAGCTGCAGAAACGGCTTGGAACAATATTATAGGAGTGAAGCAAATTCTTACTTCTCTCTCCATCCAAGTGGAGCTTCAGGAAACTCAGATGGGGTGTTGAGAGATGTGTGCACTCCCGAGGGATGCTGACACTGCCAACCCAAAGTTCTCCCAGTGTTGCTGCTCCGTCTCCCCACCCTACCCCTGACCTGGCTCCTGGCAAACACAGGGATTCTGCCACTGGAAAGGGGGCCACTTTCATTCTGCTGGTCCCTCCTGCACTCACAAAACTAATGGAGAGATGAAATCTTTAATTCAGTAGCAATGCTGGATATGAAGAGGTCTGGGTCTTCTGGAGTGGGTCCCTGGGAGGTCCCTTCAGCTAAAGGTCAGAGGGTTAGAGGAAGTCAGAGTTGACGGAGGTTGACAGAGTTAAAGAAATGAGGCCATTATAGTGTGGGGAAAAGAGCGACCATTCCTCCATGAATACTGTGGTCTCAATCTTTGATGCTATTTGAAAAAAACACACATGTAGATACATTAAATGCGATCATGCCTTTAATCTAAGGAGTAGCTTGGCCTGGAGTTGCAGCATAACAGGCGAAGAACTGATAGCAATGGCTGCAAAATGCAAAAGTTTCTAACTTCTCAATTGCGGAAGTTGCAAAATTACTTTGAGTAAGTTAAAGACTGGAAAATTTAGGAAACTACACATCTGACTGGGGTTTGGGCCTATTGGGTCATTCTGCTGAAAGTCACTCTGTATAATGAGAGACTCATATGCAGTAAGGGTTGTGATGCATAGCTTTAATGTAGAAGCATTACATTCTGAATCACATGCTGTATATCCATATGCCTTTGGGTGAGATTAGCTGTAGAACAGGCTAGAAGCTTTTGCATACTACCGTTTAACAAGAATTTTGGTCGGTACAAAAAACATGAAAAAGCAGCTCCTTGTCAAAAGCAAAAATTAAACTCAGAGGGCTGTTCAATCCCTGCTTACTGAATGCTGTCTTGTAATGCCTGAATGATCTTCCCCAACATCTGGTGGAATGTGTCCCATTTAACAGAGGAAGAACTGAGCTTGGAGGCTATGTATTAGAAACTGGTTGCTAATTGTACTTGTACTTTTAATTAGTTATTTATTATATTTATTTATTTATCTATTTACTGTGACTCACTCTGGATTATTTTTGCAAAAGAGTGGATGATAAATAAAGCATTGCTATACCATTACTGTTCTTATTAAAAATATTGACCATGTGAAAATGAATTCTTGCTTTCTCTTCCAGGGTAGTCTGCCAGTCGTGAGTATTGCATTTACTTATCTATGGACATTTATTAACATTAGTGATATTTGAAAGGTTAAACATTCTGAATCACATGCTGTATGTCCGAATGTCTTTGGGTGAGATTAACTGCAGAATAGGCTAGAAGCTTTTGCATACTACCATTTAACAAGATTTTTGGTAGATACAAAAAACACGATAAAACAGCTCCTTGTCAAAAGCAAAAATAAAACTCAGAGGGTTCTTAAATCCCTGCTTACTGAATGTTGTGTTGTAATGGCTGACTGATCTTCCCCATCATCTGGTGTTCAACATCTTATATCTAGTGGAACCTGGCTTATAAAAAGAGGTTTAATCAAACTAATAAAATGGTCTAATCACAATAGGAAGAGATTCCATGCCTGAAAAAAGTCCAGCCAAGTTCACATACTACGTATGCCTGATAGTCCACTTTATTTTATGCTTTTGGAAAATGTCATGAGTAGGATCTGGCAGCAGACCTTTATGTCAGACTGACCATTAGTTCATCTTTATTAGGGATCCTTCAGTGAGAAAACATATCACTTTCGAGTGAATTTCTCCTATTTCCTATTAAATACACATGAGGAACTGAGTTTGGAGGATATTTATTTAGAAATCGGTGGTTTTAGTTTCATTGCTATTGATTATTGATGATGTATCTTTATTATAACATTGTAGGCCACTCTAGATTCTTTTAGCAAAAGAGTGGATAATAAATAAAGCATTGTTATACCATTACTATTATTATGAACAATATTGCCAGTTGTGAGTATTGCATTTACTTATCTTTGGATGTTTATTAACATTAGTGATAACTGAAAAGTTAAAAAGGAATGGAAAGAGACCACTTCCTGGCCCTGGTTACTGGGGATTCTTCAGTAGAAAATGCATCACTTTGTGGAATGTTTCTCCGCTATTCCCATTTAACAGAGGAAGAACTGAGCTTGGAGGCTATGTATTAGAAACTGGTTGCTAATTGTACTTGTACTTTTAATTAGTTTCTTATAATATTTATTTATTGCAACCCTGTAGGGCACTCTGGATTATTTTAGCAAAAGAGTGGATAATAAATAAAGCATTGTTATGAGTTATTTAAATGACAGAGTTAGAATCAGGAAATGAGATCGCTATTGCTGGAGGCCACTATAGTGTGGGGAAAAGAGCAACCATTCCCCCATGAATACCACGATCTCAAACTTTGAAGCTATTTAAACACACATACGCACAATGTGATCCTGCCTTTAAGCTAAAGAGTAGCTTTCCCTGCAGGGTGACAGGTGAGGAGTCAATTGCAAGGGCTGCGAAATGCAAACCAATCCCAACTGTAGAAGGTGGAAAGCTACTTTGACAAAGTTAAAGATAAGAAACTTTAGGAAGCTGCAGAGCTTACTGGGGTTTGGGTGTTTTGGGTCTTCTGGAATAGATCCCTTCACTGAAAGTCACAATCAGAAGAGTCTGAAGTCAAGGTCATGATGCCTTCTAATATTGATGAGTTAAATAATGAGAGGTAATGGTACACAAAAGTATAGAGATTGAATTAAGTTGCAGAACAGGTGGGAAATCTACCTTTGTCATTGTGAAATAATCATAAGAAAGAATTATGTTATAACTAAAGCTTCCTTTTTTACATTTAGCCCGCAGGAGGTAGCTTGCCTTCTCTGCCTGGTGTGCCTGTGAGTATTAGCATTAGCTAAATCATCTGTAATATCCTTCACTCAGGGGCTGTCGCCTTTTCCTGCTTGATTTTGTATATGTTTCTACAAATATCCCACAGAAGTGGCTGGTGAGACCCACAGAGCTATATTGGAGCTCTATTCAAGTAAAAATAGTTAATTGCAGTGTGAGCAGAGACTTGGCCATCTTTAGTTGGCTTTGATGTGTTCAACTATTCATGAGTGCTGCCAAGTGCCCCGTTCCCCTCAGTTTTGGAGAGCTGTAGATGAAATAGTATTGGCAATCTTGTCCAGATTTGCTGCAGTAAGGCCCATCAGAAAAAGCAGCGGTAGGAAATGGGGTGGTTTGGAGCCTCCGATATTGTACACTTGTTTAATTTTGAATAATTAATAGATGAAACCTTTAATTCAGAAGCAGTGGTGGATTTTGAGAGGTCTGGGTGCTGTGGAGTGGGTGCCTGGGAGGTCACTTCAGCTAAAGGTCATAGAGTGAAAGTCAGAAATCCAGGTGGTGGTGCCTTCAAATATTGATGAGTTAAACTTTGAACAAAATGGGGTTCTGTCAAAAGTATATGGGCTGAACTCAGGTATACAAGTATATCTTCCATTGTGAAATAATCAACATATTTGCGATGTATCAGAAAGCATGCAGTAACTCTATTTTTATTTTGTTAATTTTTTTAGAGTGTTCCCGGAGTCTCTGTGAGTAATGTACATCTTCTCTATATTGGCTAAACATTCCATATTATCTGTCAGAGAAGGGCTGTCAGATGCTCCATTCACTTCATCTCTGAAGAGTTGCAAATAAAATAGTATTGGGAAGCATGGCCATATTTACTCCAGAGATGTTTCCATAAAAGCTTGTGAGCAGGAACTTGCGGGCATCTAGAATGGAGCTCCTAATACTAGTGTAGCAGGGAGTGGAGAACTTGTGAGGGAGGAGTGGAGCAGCTATGGCCCACAGGGCTGCCAGGACCAACCTGGAGCTCCCCCACACACCTTGCTACCACCTTGCTGCCATTCCATCCCCATTCTGGTGAGTGACACTGCTGGAGTGAGAACCAGAGCTTGGAAACGTTACTTTTTTGAAGTACAACTCCCATCAGCCCCAGCCAGCATGGCCAATGGATTGGGCTGATGGGAGTTGTAGTTCAAATAAGTAACTTTTCCAGGCTCTGGTGAGAACATAGCTGCTGTAGTGAGAACACTTCTTGCGTGTTTGCATTTCCTTAATGTTATTGGGGATTCTTCAGTGAGAAAATGCATCATTTGGGGAATGTGTCTCTGCTATTCCCATTTAACAGAGGAAAAACTGAGCTTGGAGGCTATGTATTAGAAATTGGTTGCTAATTGTACTTGTACTTTCAATTAGTTTCTTATAATATTTATTTATTGTAACACTGTAGGCCACTCTGGATTATTTTAGCAAAAGAATGGATAATAAATAAAGCATTGTTATGACATTTAAATGACAGAGTTACAGACAGGAAATGAGACCACTATTACTGGAGGCCACTATAATGTGGGGAACAGAGCGACCATTCCTCCATGAATACCACGGTCCCAAACTTTGAAGCTGTTTAAACACACACACACACACACACACACACAATGTGATCATGCCTTCAAACTAAAGAGTAGCTTTTCCTTCAGAGTGACAGGTGAGGAGTCAATAGCAAGAGCTGCAAAATGCAAAGCAATCCCAGCTGTGTGTTTTTGGTCTTCTGGGGTAGGTCCCTTCACTGAAAGTCACACTCAGAAGAGTCTGAAGTCAAGGTCATGATGCCTTCTAATATTGATGAGTTCAATAATGAAAGAAAATGGTATACAAAAGTGTAGAGATTGAATTAAGCTGCAGAACAAGTGGGAAATCTACCTTTGTCATTGTGAAATAATCATAAGAAAGAGTTATGTTATAACTAAAGCTTCCTTTTTTTAATATAGTCCTTAGCAGGTAGCTTGCCTTCTCTGCCTGGTGTGCCTGTGAGTATTGCAAATCCTCTCTGTATTAGTTAAATCCTCCCTAATATCCTTCACTTGGGGCCTCTAGCCTTTTGTAGCCTGCTGTAGTGAGAACGTAGCTGCTGTCCTAAGCCAACATAGATGGGGTGGGGAGCGATGTGTTCACGCCTGAGGGATGCTGACACTGATGGGATCTACTAGGCTTCTCTTCAACTAAAGGAGAAACTTAAATTGGACGCCATATTTTTGAAAAATGTTGTGAGCAGCAGCTGGCAGCATACGTTTATGTCAGAACGATGATAGCCTCTCTGCATTTCCATTAGTTCATCCTTGTTAGGGATCTTTCAGTGAGAAAACATCACTTTTGAGTACTTTAGTATACTGATGGTGTATGCCCTGCTGGTGGTATCCTTTAAAAGACTTATCAGCCCAAAGCAAGGGAAAAGATCTCTGGAGAGTTTTTAGTTCAAGGCAGGACACAGGCTTTGTTTGTAAAAGATCTCTGTGGGACAGATCTCTGGCAGCAGGATTCTGTCTCAAACTCTGGAGGGCTTCAGCCAGTGTAGATTGACCAGAACTCTGATTTTATAATGACAGACTCATATGCGGCATATGAATAGCATATGAATAGAAAAAGCCTTTGTTTGGCAGAGTTATCTCATACTTCCCGATGATACCTTTTCAGATCAGCCTCTGCAAACAGCATGTGCCTTTACCTAAGGCTCCTGCACCAGAAGTTCCTGTTACTGGCTTGCTAGTCATTAGCATTGTGAAATCACTATTTCTTTATTCCTATGAATATTTAAGCTGAAACATCTACTTCATGGTTATTTGGGCAAGTTGCTGATAACAATTTTCCCCTGACTTCAGTTTAATAAAATATCTGAAAAAATATGAATAAACCCCTAAAAATGTTGTTTTGTCTTCTCTGCAAAAACCCCCAGACCTTGCGAAAGAAGAGATCTCCAGTAAGTATCCAGTCCTCTTTATGGCTTTTCAATTTTTTAAAAAAATATTCAGTAGTATCCCATTGATTCTGGATAATGTCTTCTAGGACATTGAAATTAAGTGTCAGACCAAGAGTGGATAGAATTCATGCTAGGCTCTGTCACTCTGGTTTGTGGAGTTGTTGGTTTTTGGGGGTGAGGGATATTCTGTCATCTTTGGAAAATTGTTATCCTGGAACTGAAACTCATAATTAAAAAGAAAGAAAGAAAAAAGAATACCTTTAAGTAGGAGCTGGAAGAAACCTAGTTCTGAAAGAGACTGTCCCAAGACAACATTTTCACTGTTACCTCTGCTATATCTTTGACATTGTGAGCTGGTCTGTGAACTGGTAACTTCCAGAATGGATTACTGCAATGTGCTCTACGTGGGGCAGCCCTTGAAAACAGCAGAAACTGCAACTGATCCAAAATGCAGTGGTCAAATTATTGGCTGGGGTTCCATTTAGATATCGTATGACCCCTGTTTTAAAACAGCTGCATTGGTTCATTTCTAGGCTCAATTCAAGGTACTCACACAAGTGTTTAAAGCCCTACATGATTTAGGTCCCAAATATTTGAAATACCACCTCCTTCCCTACAGACCCTTTCAGATGTGAAGATCACTGGGGGGGGGCTCTTGGTAGGCCACTTCCCTCAGAAGGTTTTTTTGGGCAGGGTGTTGTGGCTTGGGAGTGGGTGTTCTCTGTGGCAGCCTCGAAGTGGCACCTTCATTATTCAGCTTTTATCATATGCTGAAGATATACCTCTTCACTCTGGCCTTTGACACTTGAGAGAGACATTTTAGGACCCTCTTTAGCTGTTGTTGTTGTTAACATTTGTTCTCCCCCTTCACTCAGAGGTCCCAGGGCACCCTTGGTTTTCATTCCTTCAGCTCTACCACCACACTTAGGTGCCTAAAAGTCTCTTAGAAGACTTCGCTCTTTCCAACCAATTGCAGAAATGGCTTGGAACAATATTGTCAGCAAAACAAATTTACTCCAATAAATTTATCTGCCTGAACTAACTGCCAATTAAAACAAAGAAAAAAAATCACAAGTCCAATAGCCAAACAAAAGAGGACAGTGTGGAGTAGAAAGAAAAGAAAAAGTGCACCGAAGACCAATTAAGGAACACCCAAAAATTTCCTACACAGTCCTTTGTGAAGGTGACTGGCTAGTCCTCCACTAACATAAGAACATAAGAAGAGCCTTCTGGATCAGGCCAGTGGCCCATCTACTCCAGCATCCTGTTCTCACAGTGGCCAGCCAGGTGCCTGGGGGAAGCCCACAAGCAGGACCTGAGTGCAGAACACTCTCCCCTCCTGCGGCTTCCGGCAACTGGTTTTCAGAAACATACTGCCTCTGACTAGGGTGGCAGAGCACAGCCATCATGGCTAGTAGCCATTGATAGCCCTGTCCTCCATCAATTTGTCTAATCTTATTTTAAAGCCACCCAGGCTGGTGGCCACCACTGCGTCTTGTGGGAGCCAAAGGGTGGGAAAGTGGACTCTGCAAAGAAGAAGAATAGAAGATACCCCCTTTAAATGTAGGGCACTCACCATGATTGATTGATCCCTCTGTGGCCAAGGGAAGGATGAAGTCTCTTGAGACATCCTCCCAAGGGGAGGGATGGAGCAAATTTGCCCCTTGTCCTAGAAAACAACACTCTTTCCTCACCAGTTTATATTGATGATTTATTCCAATCCAAGCATTTTCTTTGTTTTGGCCTTTTACGAGAAAAACTACAAAAGCACCCCAGTAGAGGAGGCCTTTATGTCAGAACCATGTCTGCCATTTTACATTTCTGTGAGGTTACTCAGGATTGTTAGCTAAAGAAACACTCTTTAAAAAGATATTATGAGTTAATAATTTTATGCTTTCTATTTTAGCTTTTGGGTTCACTCTCAAATGTAAGTATTGCACATTACATTTATATGGAGAGTCATTAACTTTAGAAATAATGGGAATAATTGGACATCTTGCTAATGAAAATCACTTTCATCATACTTAAGGTTAACAGAATATCAAATTTGAAATGAAGACGTAGATTGTGGTGGTGTTTAGTGATCTGAGGTGCAATGGAGACTTGACCACAATCAGTAGTGTAGTAGCAAATTCAAAAGTGCAGGGTCCCTTCATTATTGTCACAGCCACGCACCCCCCCCCATCTTTACTGCTGGCTTGAGAATGAGATCCTTGTTAATGCCTCCTTCCACAACAGCAGATGTCCCTAAGCATGAGCCAATAAGCATGAAAGGGAAGAGTGTTAGCTACTGAAAATAGTCTTCTCAGTGGATGACTCACCTCCTTTCACTCTGATTGGCTCCAAAATCATCAGGAAAAGACAAGAAAACGTGTGGCCAGAAGCAATATGTTTTGGCCTTTTACGAGAAAAACTACAAAAGCACCCCAGTAGAGGAGGCCTTTATGTCAGAACCATGTCTGCCATTTTACATTTCTGTGAGGTTACTCAGGATTGTTAGCTAAAGAAACACTCTTTAAAAAGATACTGATTATGAGCTAATAATTTTGTGCTTTCTATTTTAGCTTGGCGGTTTACTCGGCGGAAGTGTAAGTATTGCACATTACATTTATATGGAGAGTCATTAACTTTAGAAATAATGGGAAGTAGGAGTCTGAATGATTTCCTTGGGCATCTTGCTATTGAAAATCACTTTCATCATACTTAAGGTTAACAGAATATCAAATTTGAAATGAAGACATAGTGGTGGTGTTTAGTGATCTGAGGTGCAATGGAGACTTGACCACAATCAGTAGTGTAGTAGCAAATTCAAAAGTGCAGGGTCCCTTCATTATTGTCACAGCCACATCCCCCCCCTTTTGCTGCTGGCTTGAAAATGAGATCCTTGTTAATGACTCCTTCCACAACAGCAGACGTCCCTAGGAGCCAATAAGCATGAAAGGGAAGTGTTAGCTACTGAAAAGGGTCTTCTCAGTAGATGACTCACCTCCTTTCACTCTGATTGGCTCCAATCATCAGGAACGGACAAGAAAACATGTTAGAAGACACTTTTCAGTGGCTAACACCCTCCCCTTTCATGCTGATTGGCTCATAATATGCTGGAGACACAGGGACCTTCATTATTCAGCTTTTATCATATGCTGAAGATATACCTCTTCACCCTGGCCTTTGAGACTTGAGAGAGACATTTTAGGACCCTCTTTAGCTGTTGTTGTTAACATTTGTTCTCCCCCTTCACTCAGAGGTCCCAGGGCACCCTTGATTTTCATTTCTTCAGCTCTACCACCACACTTAGGTGCCTAAAAGTCTCTTAGAAGACTTTGCTCTTTCTCCCTGGTTCTTATGTCTGGAACTGCTCCCCTAGACACAAACCTGATAGGGTCTCTATCTCTTCCTCCAGATCTCTCCTATTCTACTATATAGCCTCTGACACAAACCCATAGACCCTATTCCCAGCTGAAACGAAGTATATATTATACCCCTGTTTCAGTTCACCTCCATGTCCCACTCCTCTCTCTGCTGCCTCCTCTTTCGAGAATGTTAGACTGGAAGCTCCTAGGGGGAGGGACCTGTCTTCTTATTGTTCTACTGTACACCGCGGGTGGAGAACCTGTGGTCCTCTAGATGTTGCTGGATTCCAACACCCATCGGCCAGTAATCAGAGATAATAGGAACTGTAGTCCAGCAACATCTGAAGGGCCACAGGTGCCCATTCCTGCTCAAAGCCATATTGATGATGCTGTGTCTTTTATAAGGCTGTAGTCATACTGTGGCCATGACGACAGCCTTCTATGTGCTGTGCAGTCATGGTGGCAAGCGAAGCTGACAAGTGAGCAAGGAGACAGGCGGGCAGGTGAGGTGGTGCAAGACCAGCCAGAGTGCAGCTGGACAGCAGGCGGGTGAGAGTGGGTGCTGGTGGGCAGTCTGGGCAAGATACAGAGCAAAGGACCAGGGCAGCTACCCAGCAAGCATTCTGCTTTGCTGCCACTGCCACCCCCAGCCCCAACGGAGAGTGAGGAGGAGGGAAGTGGCAGGAGAGCAAGACAGTTGCTGAGGAACTGCCCAGGCCTTTTTGTGCAACCTGCCTCCATTGCTTGCCTCCTTCCTTCCTCTACTTTCGTCTGGGGACAGAAGGTGCCTTGAGAACCTCAGGGAGGAGGAAGGGTGCCTTGGCAACCTGAGGGAGGGGGCTGGCATCATGCAAGTGAGAAGAGTGAGCTGGCAGTGTCACCTCTGGATGGCAATCCATGACCATAAGTGCAGGAATAATTGAAACTAAGGAACCGTTAAAAAAAGTCCCCAAACAAGCAATTATATACATTAGGGATGGACGGACCTGTCAGTTTTGATTCTCTCAGTTTCTCATTTTTCTAATCTTAAATTTGGTTCTCCACATTTCTGTATCATTTTGCTTTTTTTTAAAAAAAATATCCTCATGAACATTTTCCAGCATTTTAGTGAGAATTTCTCCAAATAACACATTTTTGTCTGCAGTTTTGACTAATGTATACATTTTGGCAAGCAATTTCTCCTAAAGTTTTGGAGACATTTTTGTATGTTGTTTTCACAAATATTTTCAACTTCATCCACACTTTCCGCCAAGATATGCAGTTTTGCAAACAATGCTTAGTTGGGGAACTGCATTCTGGTGGCTCTTGCTACACTTTCTCTTCTGCTATTTGTGCATATTTTATCTATTTATTTATTTATTTGAGTTATATCCCACCCTTCCTCCCAGTTAGAGCCCAGGGCGGCAGCCCCAAGGGTCAGTCAGACAAGGGAGGGTTTGACAAACAGCGCTCTTAATGTCTTATCCTATTTCTTACCTGCCGTTGTTTCCCTCTTACACCCTCCCCCCTTCTCCCCCCCCATTTTGTAGCCTCCTTTAATTCCCCCCTGTTTGAAGCAGAAGTCTCTTTCCCTTCTCAACAGCCTGGATGCAACAATAAGGATCTCCAGGCTGTGAATGATGCTTACTTGCAAGTAATATGTTTGGAAGGGCAGAAAAATAATTAATTGGTCTGCCAAGACCCTTTTCAGTTTTCAGAAGTGATTCTTGGGGGGGGGACTTAGGAACCATTGCCTTAAGCCAAATAAAACCAATCCTTGACCCACTGATATGACAGTGTAGGGTCATCATTTGTCCAGAATGCCTGCCTTCCTTCAGCCAGTGTAAAATAGGAACCAAAAATTGACTGCAATGGTTACCAGCTAATCTTGCACTCTCAGAAATCTGGTGGGTGGGCAGGGTGCTGCTTGCAAGTGAGAACTGCAGCTCCTGGAAGATGTGGCCTCCTCAAACATGCACAGCCATGCCTGCACCTGATTGGTTGAGCTGTCAAAGTCTGCCAGCTGGTTGAGCACCCACTTCATAATTCATAATTCCAATATTAAGAGAGAAGATTAGGCATATTTTGGAAGCATCCCTACTCTGAGCTGTCCTCTTTGCTTCACACACTCTGCAAAGGTCTGGGGACATCCACAGTAGTTCCTGTCTTCTAGATTTCCATTTCCCAGGGACTGATCTGACAGTCGGAAGCCCCTGCACTCCTTGCTGATCTGCTTGGCAGCAGAGGTGACCATGCTCCTTGTAAAGGAAAATCCAGCTCTTCTTAACACTTTTTCCTGCTTATTCCTGTGCAGTGTGCGTAGGATGCGGCCATAGTGATTGAATGTTGTTTTTCACACATAAAGAACTTTGTTCAGATACTTTTGGTCTCCCAGTCTATCCTTCTTTGCACTAGCAAAACAAATATTTTGAATTCAGATAGCAAAATGTTTCAAGCTTCCTATAGGTGGAAGCTGAAATGTTTGCTGTATGAATTCTGTATCTGTTTTGTTAGTTACATTCATTCTCTCTCTCACACACACATGAGCTAGGAAATACTCCTGTTTGAAATCCTGGAGAGCTGCTGGCAATACTGAGCTGGACAGACCAATTATTTGATTCGATATAAGGCAGCTTCCTATGATCATATGACCTTAAGATTGGTCTCAGAGGCCTTTCTCACTAGCTGAGTTTAAGAATGATACATTTGACTGGTACTAGGAACACAGCTTTCACGGTGATGGCTTCACATCTTTGGAGCTTCTTCCCCTGAGAACCTTTTTTGGCTTCCTCAGTTTTAAGTGAGCACTAAAGACCTTTTCATTTTGCGAGGCCTTTGAGTGAACTGTTGCTGGCTGTTATCTGCTTTATTTTTGTGCTGTTTTGAAAAATTGGTTACATGTTTTTAATCAATAGTTTTTCATATTTTGTTCTTTATCTTGATGAGATACCATTCCCTTCCACCCCTCTTGACAAGGGCATTTTGTCCAACAAACATGGCCAGACCAGCTAAGCCACTACTTGAATCAACTTCAGAGCATTTTTGTTGTTGGGGTGGGGGGACAATCGTAACTGGTTTGTCTTAACAGATTTGACGATCAAAAATAGGATCTTGTATATAATTCTTGTTTTGTTTTTAAACTTAGGCTCCTGCGCTACCGGTGAGTATTACAAATATTCTGGGCATTGAGAAAACTAGCTGACCAAAAATAGTTTAAAATGGGATACTTTTCAAGTAAAAAATACTCTTTTAGACCCTTTGGGGGACCTTGGGGGTATGTAAAAAGGCCTTGCTTTGTATTTACAATGAAGGCAAATTCAAGTAATTTTCAGCCATGATATACCATTCTCTTTCTCTCCCCCCCCCAGCATATATGTTTGTGTATAGACAGTTGAAGGTTGCTTCCACATTAGGAGTTTAGTGCACAATGCTATGCTTCATTCATTCCCATTTTGCCTCTATATAATGTTATCATCCAGTTGTTGCTCTTCTGTGTTTTCTCCATAATTTTCCCATCCTTTCTCAGACCTCAGAAAATAAACTAGTAGATGTCTGGAAGGGCTATAGCACAAGAAAGAAAGAGAAATATCTTTGAGTAGGTGCTGGGAGGAACCTAAGATTATTTTCTAGTTATTTTCTGGAAAAGGTTGACTGTTCAAATGCAACATTTTCAGTGTCACATCCCTCCAATATATATCTTTGTCATTGTTTGGAAAGAAGAGTTACAGAATGTTAGGTTTTGAATTTTTGTTAATATTCAGTGGGATGTGGATTGATTCTGCATAACGTCTTCTGAGATCAAGTCACATAGTCCTGCATGGACAGAATCGATATTGGCCTCTGGTTTGGGGAGATGATCTCTTTGATGCCCTCTCTTGTCTCCTGAAAACTGTCATACTAGGACTGAAAATCCACAAGGATTTTTTTTTTAATCTGGGAGTAGGAGTCCCCCCATACTATACATTTGTAATTGAAAGTTGGTCTGCTGCATATCCTCTTATTCATCTGCACTCCTTACCCTGTTGGGAACTGATGAAGGGCTTCGATCTAAATGCATTAGCCTAGAAATTAGAGAGGGACCTTTCAGAAAGGAATGGAAAAATCCAGAAGAAATGGGAGGGATAAAATAATAATCAATTATACTATAAAACCTTTTTTTTAAAAAACCAGCAGTAAGAAACACACCAGGCGTGAAGTCATCCAAGAGGAGCCTGCTGAAATGTGCACCAAAACGAAGTTGATTTTAACCCAAGATTGTACAGCTTTATTGGTCCTCCACTAACATAAGAACATAAGAAGAGCCTTTGATTGCCCACGGCTTTTACTGAAAACTAGAACTAGAATTAAGCTGGAACTGATAGTTCACAAAGATGTTTCTGGAAAATTTTGTGAGGTTCAGAGAGATTTGAATTCCAAAGTGGCTATTATAAATAATAGCTTCTTCTCAAGATTATACAGCTTTATTGTTTTGTTTTAATTTATAAACTGCCCCAACAGACTGTTGATCAATACAATCCCTGTGGAATGTCCATGGCTTTATTGCAAAAAAGATTAGAGTAAACATAAAACAGATAGTCCACAAAGATTTTTTTTTCTTTTTGGAAAACTTTTATGAGTAGGAGCTCCTAGTTCTTTCTTGAGCAATGCATCAAGATGATGAATTTCAATGAAGCAATTTTGGAGTTATGGCTCATCACTGAAAGAACTACACAACCATGCTTGAGAAGGAAATGTACAAGGAGTATACACTGGTACCAGAAATCTGCATTGTAGATCTTCAGGAGCTTGGGAAAACATGAACATTGTACAAATTGTGAAAGTAAATGATTCCAACCAACTGCAGAAATGGCTTGGAACAATATCGTCAGAGCAAAACAAATATACTCCAATAAATTTATCTGCCTGAATTAACTCCCAATTAAAACAAAGAAAATACAATCACAAGCCCAATAGCCAAACAAAAGAGGACAGTGTGGAGTAGAAAGAAAAGAAAAAGTGCACCAAAGACCAATTGAGGAACACCCAAAAAATTCCTAAACACTCCTTTGTGAAGGTGACTGGCTAGTCCTCCACTATCCAAAGGGTGGGAGAGTAGACTCTGCAAAGAAGAAGAATAGAAGATGCCCCCTTTAAATGTAGGGCACTCACCATGATTGATTGATCCCTCTGTGGCCAAGGGAAGGATGAAGTCTCTTGAGACATCCTCCCAAGGGGAGGGATGGAGCAAATTTGCCCCTTGTCCTAGAAAACAACACTCTTTCCTCACCAGTTTATATTGATGATTTATTCCAATCCAAGCATTTTCTTTGTTTTGGCCTTTTACGAGAAAAACTACAAAAGCACCCCAGTAGAGGAGGCCTTTATGTCAGAACCATGTCTGCCATTTTACATTTCTGTGAGGTTACTCAGGATTGTTAGCTAAAGAAACACTCTTTAAAAAGATACTGATTATGAGCTAATAATTTTGTGCTTTCTATTTTAGCTTGGCGGTTTACTCGGCGGAAGTGTAAGTATTGCACATTACATTTATATGGAGAGTCATTAACTTTAGAAATAATGGGAAGTAGGAGTCTGAATGATTTCCTTGGGCATCTTGCTATTGAAAATCACTTTCATCATACTTAAGGTTAACAGAATATCAAATTTGAAATGAAGACATAGTGGTGGTGTTTAGTGATCTGAGGTGCAATGGAGACTTGACCACAATCAGTAGTGTAGTAGCAAATTCAAAAGTGCAGGGTCCCTTCATTATTGTCACAGCCACATCCCCCCCCTTTTGCTGCTGGCTTGAAAATGAGATCCTTGTTAATGACTCCTTCCACAACAGCAGACGTCCCTAGGAGCCAATAAGCATGAAAGGGAAGTGTTAGCTACTGAAAAGGGTCTTCTCAGTAGATGACTCACCTCCTTTCACTCTGATTGGCTCCAATCATCAGGAACAGACAAGAAAACATGTTAGAAGACACTTTTCAGTGGCTAACACCCTCCCCTTTCATGCTGATTGGCTCATAATATGCTGGAGACACAGGGACCTTCATTATTCAGCTTTTATCATATGCTGAAGATATACCTCTTCACCCTGGCCTTTGAGACTTGAGAGAGACATTTTAGGACCCTCTTTAGCTGTTGTTGTTAACATTTGTTCTCCCCCTTCACTCAGAGGTCCCAGGGCACCCTTGATTTTCATTTCTTCAGCTCTACCACCACACTTAGGTGCCTAAAAGTCTCTTAGAAGACTTTGCTCTTTCTCCCTGGTTCTTATGTCTGGAACTGCTCCCCTAGACACAAACCTGATAGGGTCTCTATCTCTTCCTCCAGATCTCTCCTATTCTACTATATAGCCTCTGACACAAACCCATAGACCCTATTCCCAGCTGAAATGAAGTATATATTATACCCCTGTTTCAGTTCACCTCCATGTCCTCTCTCTGCTGCCTCCTCTTTCGAGAATGTTAGACTGGAAGCTCCTAGGGGGAGGGACCTGTCTTCTTATTGTTCTACTGTACACCGCGGGTGGGGAACCTGTGGTCCTCTAGATGTTGCTGGATTCCAACACCCATCGGCCAGTAATCAGAGATAATAGGAACTGTAGTCCAGCAACATCCCCAAACAAGCAATTATATACATTAGGGATGGACGGACCTGTCAGTTTTGATTCTCTCAGTTTCTCATTTTTCTAATCTTAAATTTGGTTCTCCACATTTCTGTATCATTTTGCTTTTTTTAAAAAAAAATATCCTCATGAACATTTTCCAGCATTTTAGTGAGAATTTCTCCAAATAACACATTTTTGTCTGCAGTTTTGACTAATGTATACATTTTGGCAAGCAATTTCTCCTAAAGTTTTGGAGACATTTTTGTATGTTGTTTTCACAAATATTTTCAACTTCATCCGCACTTTCCGCCAAGATATGCAGTTTTGCAAACAATGCTTAGTTGGGGAACTGCATTCTGGTGGCTCTTGCTACACTTTCTCTTCTGCTATTTGTGCATATTTTATTTATTTATTTATTTATTTGAGTTATATCCCACCCTTCCTCCCAGTTAGAGCCCAGGGCGGCAGCCCCAAGGGTCAGTCAGACAAGGGAGGGTTTGACAAACAGCGCTCTTAATGTCTTATCCTATTTCTTACCTGCCGTTGTTTCCCTCTTACACCCTCCCCCCTTCTCCCCCCCCATTTTGTAGCCTCCTTTAATTCCCCCCTGTTTGAAGCAGAAGTCTCTTTCCCTTCTCAACAGCCTGGATGCAACAATAAGGATCTCCAGGCTGTGAATGATGCTTACTTGCAAGTAATATGTTTGGAAGGG
Source organism: Rhineura floridana (assembly GCF_030035675.1). Lineage (NCBI taxonomy): Eukaryota > Metazoa > Chordata > Lepidosauria > Squamata > Rhineuridae > Rhineura > Rhineura floridana. The sequence goes on along the minus strand of NC_084494.1, from coordinate 27,601,229 downwards.
CAGAAAAATAATTAATTGGTTTGCCAAGACCCTTTTCAGTTTTCAGAAGTGATTCTTGGGGGGGGGACGACTTAGGAACCATTGCCTTAAGCCAAATAAAACCAATCCTTGACCCACTGATATGACAGTGTAGGGTCATCATTTGTCCAGAATGCCTCCCTTCCTTCAGCCAGTGTAAAATAGGAACCAAAAATTGACTGCAATGGTTACCAGCTAATCTTGCACTCTCAGAAATCTGGTGGGTGGGCAGGGTGCTGCTTGCAAGTGAGAACTGCAGCTCCTGGAAGAAGTGGCCTCCTCAAACATGCACAGCCATGCCTGCACCTGATTGGCTGAGCTGTCAAAGTCTGCCAGCTGGTTGAGCACCCACTTCATAATTCCAATATTAAGAGAGAAGACTAGGCATATTTTGGAAGCATCCCTACTCTGAGCTGTCCTCTTTGCTTCACACACTCTGCAAAGGTCTGGGGACATCCACAGTAGTTCCTGTCTTCTAGATTTCCATTTCCCAGGGACTGATCTGACAGTCGGAAACCCCTGCACTCCTTGCTGATCTGCTTGGCAGCAGAGGTGACCATGCTCCTTGTAAAGGAAAATCCAGCTCTTCTTAACACTTTTTCCTGCTTATTCCTGTGCAGTGTGCGTAGGATGCGGCCATAGTGATTGAATGTTGTTTTTCACACATAAAGAACTGCTGGGACCGTGCTCCCCAAAATGTAAGGTTCTAAGACCCTAGGAGACCCGAGACAATTGCACCCCTGACCAAAATTATTTGAATGCTGCAATGGACTCTCTTCCTCTCATTTTCAAGTTCATTAGAGGAATTAGCAGTATGAAATTATTCACCTCTCCCTTAATGGTGTTCCATGGAACATTCATTCAGCTTTCTCCCATAAATGTGAACCGTTGTCATTCACTCCTGTATTGTAAAGTAAAGCCATTTGCTGGCTCAAGGTGATGCTCCAGCCATAAACATTCACATAGGCACCACTTCAGAATTTCACAGGCAGTAAATGGACAGGGTAGCTGCATTGCAAGACAGGCTTGTGGGGACTATTATTTATTGCTTACATTTGTATCCTACCTTTAAAAAAGAAATCTTCTCACAAGTCAGTACCCAAGGTAAAGAAATATATAAAAACAGTAAAGTGCATAATTTAAATCTAAAACAATAAAAAACCTAAACATAGTAAGTATACCAAATAGCCTATGAATATCTTGAAGCTGCAGTCAACTGCAATAAAAACTTAAAATTATCTTAAAGACACAGTAAAACAGCTTCACGTATTTCAGTAGTCAAATTAAAATAATTACAAAAAAGCTTCAGTGGTTTTCGGGGCCCACTTAGAAGCACAGAGCCCCAAACTAACCCCCCTGGTAAATAGAGGAAGATGGCTTTGGGGCAAAAGTATGCACACTGAATTCAGCTGTAGAACAGGCGATAAGTCTAGATCTGCCATTGTGAGATAATCATAAGAAAACATGATGTAATAATGATATTTTCCTTTTTTTTTCAATTTAGGGTCTTACTGGCACCTTAGTGAGTATTGCAAATCCATTCTGTATTGGCTAAATGGTCTGTAATATCCTTCGCCACTGGGTCCTAGCCATCTCTGGCCTGGTTTTGCATTATGGTTTCTAGAAATGTCCCGCAGAAGTGGCTGATAAAATCAACGGAACAATAGTAGGGCTCTATTCAAGTCAAGGGTGGTAATTGCGAGTGAAAGTGTGAGCAGAGATGCAGACATCATTAGTTGACTCTGATGTGTCCGAATATTCATAAATGCTGCTGCCTGGTGCCCATTTCCCTTAATTCTGGAGAGCTGCAGATAAAAGAAAGCCCAGATCTGCACCAGTACGTCCTTGGAGATATTTTCATAAAGCTGTGCGAGCAGGAGCTTGCAAGTGTCCTAGTATGGTGTTCCTAGCTGTAGCAGAGGCACTGGGTGGGTGGTACATGGAAGAGGAGTGGTGCAGCAGCAGCCCACAAGGAATTTATGTACCTTTTTGAGGATAAACTATCTGTGAGTTTTGCAAATGTCTGTAATGACAGAATGGTCCATAATTTCTACACCAAAGGGCTGTAGGCATTTCATATAAGTTTATAGACATGCCCCTCAGAAGTGGCTGATTGGATCCACAAAGCACTACTAGGCTTCTGTTCAAATTAAGGAGGGTTAATTGCAGTGTGGGCAGAGACTCAGTCACCCCTAGTTGGCTTTAATGTATTTAGCTATTCGTGGGCTCTTTGCCCTTCAGATGAAATAGCATTGGGAAATATGTCCAGATCTGCTCTCCTTCCTGCACATATGAATAGGACATTGTCTCTGTTGAATGCCAAAGACTGGAGTGAAGGCTGTGTCAGCTCTGCACTGAGTCTGCAGTGGGGGTTGGAAATTCCTGGGTCGTTAGCAGGGAAGGGAAGTCTTTAGCCGGCAGACTGGTTGTAAATCTGCCAGGCCAACGAGGAGGGAACCTGATAAGGGCCAGGCCTGCCTGAAGCTTACTTGCCAAGTCACAAGTCCAGAAACGAGGTCAGTAGAGGTCCGGGATCAATTGCCAAGGGGTCAGTCCAAGAGATGCTGCAGGGAAACTCGGTGTACATGAGCCACGCCTGACATTGCAGTCAGCAACAAGCTGCAGCCAAGGTGTGCCTTATAAAGAGCAGGGTTGACAGCAGGTGTGAGCTCTCAGCATTTGGGCCTTAAGGAGACAGGCCTGCCTCTTTTCTGCCTGACCTTCTGCTGTCTACATTCTGCAGGTGAGGGGGCAGTATCCTGTTCACTGTCTGTGTCTGGCTGCAGGGCCTCTGCTGTATCTGGGGTGGTCTGCAGCTGAGGGGGAGAAGGAGCTGGGTTCTCAGGAGGCTCCTCCGTGTCTCCTTCTGGGTCTGCTGCTCCTGGGTCTGCTGCTGTTACTCCTGAGTTGTCCTCATCTGAGGAGTCCTCTGACGGGGCCATGACAGGCTGGACCACTCACTCTATATTCCCTTGATCCTACATTGCATCCAGCCCTATGCATTTCTCCTAAAAGAGGTTGACATTTTCATATGCCATATCTAAGAAGGGTCAGAAGAAACCTTTGTGATTTCCTTTAGGCCACATGGTAAAAAAAAGAACACTGAGTGTCTGGAATTTTAATTTCTCTTTCTGTTGGGTCAGTGGCTTCATATTAAGGATTGTGATAAGACAGTTTTCCATAGAATTCCTGAGAGGAAATAAAGGAGAAAATGCTTAAACTGGACCTCATAGCCCAGAAAGGTATTTTTGAAAAATGTTGTGAGCAGGAGCTGGCAGCAGACCTTTATGTCAAAAACAACGTTTGCCTGTTTTCATTTCCATGAGGTTATTGGGGATTTTTAAGTGAGAAAATACATCGCTGTGTGCCAGTTAACAAATGAGGAACTGAGCTTGGAGGCTACGTATTAGAAACTGGTTGCCCTTTGTACTTGTACTTTAATTGGTTATTATATAATTGTGATTAACAAAACAGAAGTTTTTGTTTTACTAGCATAAGTTTCGAATGACAGGATTTCCAGTTTAGATGACTGTGGGCATCAGTGGGTTTGCTGTAGAGATTCTCGCCATTTTTGTTGTTTTCAGTGGTGTGAAGGACATCAAGAAAAGGGATGTGTGAAGTATCATTTCTACTATTAAATGTAAACTTAATAGATAGGGTTGATGTACATAATTCTTAAATTGTTCTAAGCTCTCTTTACCATTTGCACAGACTATAAAGATGTCATCAGTGTATTACCCCCATATAAGTGGTTTGTTAATGGCCTTTTCAGGATCTTTGTTCCATTTTACCCATAAATATGTTCGCATATGATGGAGCCATGCGAGTCCCCATATATATATATATATATATATATATAAAACAACACTGTACTGTATGCCTTTCTGGGTTCTTTTAGTACAAGAGTTTATAACAAAATAAAACCATTTTTATACCATTACTATTATTATTTTAAAAAATTGATTATTTGAAAATGAATTCTTGCTTTTTATTTCAGGAAACTCTGACAAATGTGAGTATTGTATATTACTTATCTTTGGACAGTTATTAACTTTAGTGATATTTTCAAAGTTAAAAATACAACATTAGGAGACCACTTCCTGGCCTATTAGACCTATGAAAGAGTGGTTGAAGGTCAAATGGTCGAAGTGAGAAAACTGGGACCTTACTTGGCCATTAAATGAACTGCAGAAAAGGTTCCAGGTTCAGTCTCTTCTGTCTGGACCTCGGTGCCCCATTCCCCTGAATTCTGAAGAGTTGCAGATAAAATAGTGTTGCGAACCCTGTCCAGATTTGCTCCAGTATGTCCTCAGAGATTTTTTCCTAAGGCTTGGTGAGAAGGAGCTTGCAGAAATCAAGTATGGAGCTTCTAGCTCCAGCAGAGGCACTTTGTAGGTGATGGGTAGGAGAGGAATTAAGCAGCAGTGGCCCACAGAGAATTTATGTTCCTCTTGAAAATCATGACTGTAATGGCTAAATGGTCCATAATCTCTTCACCAAGGGGCCTTAGACATTTCATATCAATTTGTGTAAGTTGGCTTTGATATATTTAGCTATTCATGGGTTTTTTCACCTTTAGATGAAGTACCATTTAAGAAAGATGTCCAGATCTGCATGTATGGATAGGACATTGTTCCCATTAGATTTATATTGTTTACCAGAGAAATATGGCTGAACCTGAAAGACTGAAGTGAAGGCTAGGCCATTCCCTCGGTCCTACATTGAGGAAGTGATAAAAGTGGACGTAATAGTCCAATTTATTTTGTTTTTGGAAAATGTCTGAATCTCCAGAAGCAGGACTCTTTCTCAAACTTTGGAGGACTTAATGAGGCTTAGATTGATCAGCACTCTGATCTTAGAGTGACGGATTCACATGTAGCACTGAGGAGGGATTTCTGCAAAAGAATAGAAGGAGCCTTTGTTTGGCAGAGTTGTCTATGACAACTTTCAGAACATCTGCAAAAACTCATGCTTGTATTTAAGGCTCTTGTAAGAGAAGTTCCTTTTAGTAGCTTGCTAGTCACTAGCACTGCGAAGTCACTATTTCTTTATTCAGAAGAATATTTAAGCTGAAACATCTACTTCAAAATTTGGTTGAAAAATATGTTCAGAAAGACTCAGATTCCACAGTTACACATACTGTATGTAGCTGAGGTTTCTGTTGTGATCTCAGAATGGACATGGATGAGCAAATGTGGCTGCAATATAAGATTGAGTCACACCATGGCAACTAAAAGAGGTATTTCAAAAATGTTTTGCTTGCATTTTTTAAAAAATAAAATAAAATAATGTATTGGCTCTTAGTTTGCTGGTTATAAAAGGGTGCCTGAAATAAAGTGAGGGTATAGGTATTTTCCATTTGTGGGAATGGAGGGAGAGCAAATGCAAGGGGGTCCCAGAGTCCCTGGGAGGAAGTTACAGTCAATTCATAGACTTCCACTGCCACCCAGAATCCCCCAATGTTACTAACACCTCACTTTACCCCATCCCTGTTTTGGCAAACATAGTGCTACTTGAACTGGAAGGGTGCCACTTTTGCTCCGCCATCCCTTCATGCACTGCTGCTAAGTTTGCAAAGTTTAAGATGGGAATGAGGCCACAAACACTGGAGGCCAGAAGCACTGGAGGTCCTTCCTCCATAAATACCATGATCTCAAATGTTGATGCTATTTAAACACAAACAAAAATAGAGTAAATGTGGTCGTGCTTTTATCCGAAGGAGTAGTTTGGCCTGGAGTTGCAGCCTAACAAGTGAAGAGTTGGTTGCAATGGCTGCAAAATGCAAACTAGTCCCAACTGTGTAAGTTGCAAAGTTACTTTGAGAAAGTAAAAGAGAAGCTGCACTGCTCACTGTGGTTTGGGTCCATTGGATGGTCTCTTCACTGGAAGTCACTCTCAGAAGAGTCTGAAGTCCATGTAATGATGCTTTATATTGTTAAGGAGTTAAGTAATGAAGGAATATGGCTTTGGGGCAAAAGTATACACACTGAATTCAGGTGTAGAACAGGTGGCAAGTCTATATCTGCCATGATGAGATAATCATAAGAAAGCACGATGTAATAATGGTATTTCCCTTTTTTCCTATTTAGGATCTTACTGGCACCGTAGTGAGTATTGCAAATCCATTCTGTATTGGCTAAATGGTCTGTAATATCCTTCATCAATGGGTCCTAGGCATCTCTGGCTTGGTTTTGCATTATGGTTTCTAGGAATGTTCCACAGAAGTGGCTGATGAAATCGACAGAACAATAACAGGGCTGTATTCAAGTCAAGGGTGGCCACCATTAGCTTACTCTGATGTGTCTAACTATTCATAAGTGCTGCTGCCTGGTGCCCCATTTTCCTAAATTCTGGAGAGCTGCAGATAAAATAGTAGTGAGAAGAAAGCCCAGATCTGCTCCAGTATGTCCTTGGACATATTTTCATAAAGCTTTGTGATCAGGAGTGTCTAGTATGGAGCTCCTAGCTATAGCAGAGTCACAGGGTGGGTGGTAGGTGGAAGAGGAGTGGTGCAGCAGCGGCCCACAAGGAATTTATGTTCCTTATTGAGGATCTATGAGTTTTGCATATCATCTCTGTAATGGCAGATTGGTCCATAATTTCTACATCAAGGGGCTGTAGGCATTTCATATCAGTTTGTAGACATGTCCCTCAGAAGTAGCTGATTGGGTTCACAAAGCACTACTAGTCTTCTGTCCAAATTAAGAGGATTTTATTGCAGTGTGGACAGAGACTCAGTCACCCCTATTTGGCTTTGATGTATTTAGCCATTCATAGGTTCTTTGCCCTACAGATGAAGCAGCTTTGGGAAATACGTCCAGATCTGCTCTCTCTCCTGCACATATGACTAGGACACTGTCTCCATTGGATTCATATTGTTTACCACAGAAAGATGATTGAACCGCAAAGACTGAAGTGAATGCTGTACCGTTCACTCTATATTCCCTTGATCCTACATTGCATCCAGTCCTACGTATCTCTCCTAAAATAGGTTGACATTTTCATATACGATATCTAAGAAGGGTCAGAAGAAACCTTTGTGATTTCCTCTAGGCCTCATAGTAAAAAAAAAACACTGGAATTTTAAATTCTCTTTGGATCAGTGGCTTCATATTAAGGATTGTGATAAGACAGTTTTCCATAGAATTCCTGAGAGGAAATAAAGGAGAAAATGCTTAAACTGGACTTCATAGCCCAGAAAGGTATTTTTGAAAAATGTTGTGAGCAGGAGCTGGCAGCAGACCTTTATGTCAAAAACAACGTTTGCCTGTTTGCATTTCCATAATGTTATTGGGGATTCTTCAGTGAGAAAATACATCGCTTTGTGGAATGCAACCCTGCTATTCCCATTTAACAGATGAGGAACTGAGCTTGGAGGCTATGTATTGGAAACTGGTTGCCCTTTGTACTTGTATTTTAATTGGTTATTATATAATTGTGATTAACAAAACAGAGATTTTTTATTTTACTAGCTAAAAGTTTCAAATGACAGGATTTCCAGTTTAGATGACTGTGGGCATCAGTGGGTTTGCTGTAGAGATTCTTGCCATTTTTGTTGTTTTCAGTGGTGTGAAGGACATCAAGAAAAGGGATGGGTGGAGTACCATTTGTACAGTAGGGCCCCGCTTTGCAGTGCTTCGCTTTACAGCGTTCCGCTAATGCAGCGGTTGTCAATTGCAGAAAGGCTCCACTCTTACAGCGCTTGTTCCACTTTTACGGCGTTTTTTTGCCGTCGAGCGCCATTTTGGTCAATGTTAGTCAGTGGGTTCTGCTTTACAGCGGTTTCAGTTTTACAGCCGGGGTCTGGAACATAACCCGCTGTATGAGTGGGGCCCCACTGTACTATTAAATGTAAACTTTATAGATAGGTCGATGTACAGTAATTCTTAAATTGTTGTAAACTCTCTTTACCATTTGTCCAGACCATAAAGATGTCATCAGTGTATCACCACCATATAAGTGGTTGGTTCATTGCCTTTTTGAGGATCTGTTCCATTTTACCCATAAATAGTTTCACATATGATGGAGCCACACACACACACTCTGTATACTTTTAGTGAAAGAATTCATAGCAAAATAAAACATTACTATTATTATTAAAAATATTGATTATTTCAAAATGAATTCTTGCTTTCTCTTTCAGGATGGTACGCTAAAAGTGAGTATTGTATATTACTTATCTTTGGATAGTTATTAACTTTAGTGATATTTGAAAAGTTAAACAAGAATGGAAAAAGGCCACTTCCTGGCCCTCAATATTAAACCAATGAAAGATTGCTTGAAGGGCAAATGGTTGAAGTGAGAAAACTGGGACCTCACTTGGCCATTGAGTGAACTACAGAAAGGGTTCCAGGCTCAGTCCTTTCTGTCTGCATCTCGAGCAGCAGGACTCTTTTTCAAACTTTGGAGGGCTTACTCTGACCTTACAATGACTGATTCATATATAGCACTGAGGAGGGGTTTCTGCAAAAGAATGGAAGGAGCCTTTTTTTGGCAAAGTTATCCATGATAACTTTTCAGAGCAACATCTGCAAAAACTCATGTCTATACTTAAGGCTGTGGACCAGAAGTTCCTGTTACTGGCTTGCCAGTCATTAGCACTGCGAAGTCAGTATGTCTTTATTCATATGAATATTTAAGCTGAAACATCTTCTTCAAAGTTATGCTGAAAAATGTGTTCAGAAAGACTCAGATTATACAAATGTATCTGAGTTTTCTGTTCTGATCTTAGAATGGACACAGATGAGCAAACGCGGTTGCATTGCAATGTCGAGTCATATGGCAACTGCAAGAGATTTTTAGTTTCTTTTCTTTTTTAAAAAAATCTTAAAAACTATTATGGCTTTCAGTTTGCTGATTATAAAAAGGTGCCCCAAGTAGAGTGAGAGAATAGGTATTCTCCTGAGAATGGGGGGGGGTGGAGGAAGGGGAGTCCCAGATTACCTGGGAGGAAGTTACAGAGAATTCAGACTTCCCAGCTTTAAGAAGTGGAATAACTGCTTGTTCAGATCTTGACCTCCATATTGCTGAATGCAAATGGAGTGTGCCAGGGTCAGAGCTATCACAGAGCATGTTTCAGTTATTGCACATGATATGAGGTTCTCCTAAATACAAAATACAGCACAACTGGGAGATAAAGCAGTATCCAAAATTGATTCAGAACTGATTTGGCCATCATACATTGTGGATTTCATATTAGCTAGGATTTCTACCATGACATTAGCATGAAACATGGGTGGACACTGAGAGAATGATTTGGCACTCCAAGCTGGTGATACAATTTAAAATGAACCATAAGCCTGAAGCAAAGCAAAGCAGAAAAAACTGTAACGTGCAATTTTTGCACCAGGACACATAACAGACATCTGGAGAGATGATAGCTCAGTGATAAAATGCAGACTTTGAATGTACAGATTCCCACATTCTTCTCTGAAGAGAATCTCCTCTGAAGAATGAGCTGTCAGACATCAGAACTCATCTTGGAGAGATTCAGTCAGTGTAGGCTGTACTAGGAGAACACAGGTGCAGCTCTGCAGCTCCCTCATACCTGCAGCTGATCCCTTGCTCTAGATGCATGTTTTTTACCAGAAACAAGTGGCTGAATCTAAAAGATAGAGCTACGGCTTCCCCATTCATTATATATATTCCATAAGTCCTAAATAAGATTTTTAGCAGGTGCAAAGAAGCGCAAAGAAACAGCTCCTTCTTAAAAAAAAAACCCAAAAACTCAGTGCTCTGAAATCCCTGTCTATGGGCTCATCCAAACGGAGCAGGATAATCCACGTTTTCCATATCTGGTTCGTCATCTGACAGTCCTCACTTTGCCTGTTTGTTCGCTCTTTCCCGATTAAAAAAAACTCTTTTTTTGTGCCCGCACGCGCAGTGGGAGGACCCATACTTCTTCTCGCTTTTTCCCAGCTCCGCCCATAACACTCCCCCCATCAGCCAATTGGTCTGTAAAATATGATGTATGCTCCTCTCCCCTTTGCAATGAAGCTGAATGTTTATGTAAAGCCTGACTGATCCACTCCAGCACCTGGTATTCATCATTTTATACTTAGTGGAAAATGGCTTATGAAAAGAGCTTTAATCAAACTGATATAATGGTCTAATCACAGTATAATGAGATTCCATGCCTGAGAAAAGCCCACCCAAGTTCAACATCTGAGAACTTCTCCTCCCTGGAGAGGTCTTCAGGGGGTACTTCCTCGGAATCTGCCTCAGGTACTTTGGAAGCTCTGGGGATTCTTGGGTTGATCTCCGTAGCTCCAGGTGTCTGTAGAAAAGCAGTTTTCAGGAGGCCACTTTCACTGGCACTGCAGTGTGAGGAAAAGGGTACCTCCCCTCCTTGAATGCCATCATTTTAATCCTTATGGCTACCCTAAAAAACAAGTAGGGGAAAAGTGAGGAAATTCCTGTGCTTAATGGTACAAGAAATCTTTATTGTAGTTTAACGTTTTTCGGAGTACAAAGACTCCTCTTTCAGGAGCCTGAAAAACATGCCAATTTTGAAAACAAATGATTCTTCAAAGCTTACCAAGTGCAGCAAAGGCTTGGAACCATATCATCAGAACAAAGCAAATTCTCCTCTCTATCTAAGTTGAGCCTCAGCAAACTTAGATGGGGTGGGGAGAGTTGTGTTCACACCTGTGGGATGCTGACACTGCAACCCAGACTCCTGCAATGCTGCTGACACCTCATCTTACCCCATCCCTGTTTTGGCAAACACAGTGCTGCCAACGCTGGAAGGGTGCCACTTTTGCTCTGCGACCCTCTCATGCACTACTCCTGAGTTTGCAAAGTTAAAGATGGGAAATAAGCACTGGAGGCCAATATGGTGCCAGAAAAAGAGCAGCCCTTCTTTCAGGAATACCATGGTCGCAATCCTTGATGCTATTTAAAAACACACACATAGACACAGAGTAAATGTGATAATGCCTTTAACTTGCAAAGTAGTTTGGCCTGGAGTCCTCGCATAACAGGTGAGTGATGATAGAAACAGAGCCAAAATGTGGACACTGAGAAATGAGTTATAAGTCAGCATGTTCAGGAGAACTCTGTGGTTTGCAGAAGTTCAAACATTCAGAGGGGCAGAGCAATGAAAACTGAGCATGTTGGGTTTAACTCTGTTGCCATTCTAGGCATGCATTAATTTTGCATCTTGTTATATGCAGGGTGGTGGTATGGAACGTGTTCCCTCCTTAAGGGTCTCCCTTACTGAGGTACCCTTTCCCCTGCAATGTGTGTTCAGGTGAACTACATGGTCACACATTAATGTGTAACACAAGAGTTACAGCAGTGAATGAATGACAAGTTTAATCTGCTTTTCAGTGTAGGGACTTGGCTTGAATGTGTGTATCTGTGAGATAATGACCATGTTTGTGATGTTTATCATGTCCACAATCAGAAAACATGATACAATAACTACTTTCTTTTACTTTCTTTAGAATGTTGTGAAAACAGTGGTGAGTATTGCACATTCTCTTTGTAATGGCTTAATGATCTTTAACATCCTTCGGTGTGGGTGGGTCCCTCTTCTTTCTTGTCTGAGTTTTCATATCAGTTTCTAGAAGTGTCACTCAGCAATAGCCAGTGAGTTCCACAGAACAACACTGCCAGGGGCCTTATTGCCCCTTAATTCTGGGGCGGTGCAGATAAAATAGTATTGTGAAAAGCATGCCCAGATGTGCTCCAATAGGGTCACAAATATATTTTCATACAACGTACTAAGGAGTTGAAAGGCATCTAGTTTGGTTCTCTCAGTGTCAGCGCTGGGAGGTAAGGGAGAAATGGAGCAGCAATGTAGCTTAATATAGCCTGACGCACAATTTCAGAGTACACAAGGGATCTTGCAAAACACAAATATTCTACAAATTTTGGAAGTAAATTATTCTTTGCACCTTACCAACTGCAGAAACGGCTTGGAACAATATTATAGGAGTGAAGCAAATTCTTATCTCTCTCTCCATCCAAGTGGAGCCTCAATAAACTCAGATGGGGTGTCGAGAGATGTGTGCACTCCTGAGGGATGCTGACACTGCCAACCCAGAGTTCTCCCATTGTTGCTGCTCCCTCACCCCACCCCATCCCTGACCTGGCTCCTGGCAAGCACAGGGATTCTGCCACTGGGAAGGGGGGCACTTTCATTCTGCTGGCCCTCATGCACTGAGAAAACCAATGGAGAGATAAAATCTTTAATTCAGTAGCAATGCTGGATATGAAGAGGTCTGGGCCTTCTGGAGTGGGTCCCTGGGAGGTCCCTTCAGCTAAAGGTCAGAGGGTTAGAGGAAGTCAGAGTTGACGGAGGTTGACAGAGTTAAAGAAATGAGGCCACTATAGTGTGGGGAAAAGAGCAACCATTCCTCCATGAATATTGTGGTCTCAATCTTTGATGCTATTTAAAAAAAAACATGTAGATACATTAAATGTGATCATGCCTTTAACCTAAGGAGTAGTTTGGCCTGGAGCTGCAGTATAACAGGCGAAGAATTGATAGCAATGGCTGCAAAATGCAAAAGTTTCTAACTTCTCAACTGCGGAAGTTGCAGAGTTACTTTGAGTAAGTTAAAGACTAGAAACTTTAGGAAACTGCACAGCTGACTGGGGCTTGGGCCTATTAGGTCATTCTACTGAAAGTGAGAAGAGTCTGAAGTCCATGTAGTAATGCTTTATATCGTCAATGTGTTAAATAATGATGGAAGATGGGTTTGGGTCAAAAGTATACACACTGAATTCAGCTGTAGAACAGGTGGCAAGTCTAGATCTGCCACTGAGACAGTCATGATGTAATAACTATGCTCTCTTTTTTTGGCTAAATGGTCTGTAATTTCCTTCACCAATAGCTCGAAGGCATGGCTGGCTTGGTTTTGCATTATGGTTTCTAGAAATGTTCCACAGAAGTGACTCATGAGGTCCACAGAGCAATACTAGACATCTATTCAAGTCAAGAGTAGTTGATTGCAGTGTGAGGAGAGACTTGGCCATCCTTAGTTGTCTTTGATGGGTTCAACTATTCATAAGTGCTGCCTGGTGCCCCATTCCTCTGAATTCTGAAGAGTTGCAGATAAAACAGTGTTGAGAATCCTGTCTAGATTTGCTCCAGTATGTCCTCAGAGATGTTTTCATAAAGCTTGGTGAGGAGAAGCTTGCAGGCATTGAGTATGGGGCTTCTAGATCCAGCAGATGCACTTTGTGGGTGATGGGAGAGGAGAGGAGAGGGTGATGCTGGATGGAAATGGAACCCATTGTTCTTTGAAACCTCATTATGATGGAGGAGGTTTTCTCTGGATAGAATGGAGGCTCGGTGAATGTTGCAATCGGTAATATGCGGAGGATATCTTCTCCAAGGATGTGTTCTTTAAATTCTCTGATCCTTCTCTGGTATTTATCTTCATTGTTGCAAATACATTTGATTCTCAGCTAAGCTATGCACAGAGTTTTTCTTTATATGCATAGGCTGGCAGCATTCCCAGTTTAGATAGTGTGGGCATCAGTGGGTTTGCTGTGGAGATCAGTGGCTATTGTTGTTTTCAGTGGTGAGAAGGACACCAAGAAAAGGGATGTGTGGATTATCATTTGTATGATTAAATGTAAACTTAATAGATGGATAGAGTTGATATAATTTTTAAATTGTTCTAAGCTCTTGTTATGGTTTGTTCAGACCATAGAGATGTCATCAATGTATCGCCACCATATAAGTGGTTTGTTAATGGCCTTTTTGAGGATCTCTTGTTCCATTTTACCCATAAGTAGATTTGCATATGATGGAGGCATGCGGGTACATATAGCTGTACCTTGTAGCTACAGGTAGTCTTCTCTCTCTCTCTCTCTCTCTCTGTATATATATATATATAGTATATAAATATAAATATATCTAATTGTAGTGTATTAGTCCTCCAGGCTTGTCATACCAGGAACTGCTGAGTCAGCCCAGCTGTGGCAGTTTCAGTCTTAGGCTTGCCGTATAAGCAGCACCATGCTGTGGGCCTTGTTCTCTGTATATAGTTATAGTAAAGTTCTTGTTATTGTTTAGATCCTCTGTGTGGCTTCTTCCTTCATGATACTTTTCAATAACAACACTGTATGCTACTCTGGCTACTTTTAGTACAAGAGTTCATAACGAAATAAACCATTATTATGCCATTACTGTTATTATTGATTATTTGAAAATGTATTCTTGCTTTCTATTTCAGGATGATCTGACAACTGTGAGTATTGTATATTACCTATCTTTGGACAGGTATTAACTTTAGTGATATTTGAAAAGTTAAAAAAAGAACAGAAGGAGACCACTTCCTGGCCCTTAATATTAGACCTCTGAAAGAGTGGTTGAAAGTCAAATGGTCCAAGTGAGAACACTGGGACCTTACTTGGCCATTGAATAACCTGCAGAAAAGGTTCTAGCTCTGGGGATTCTTGGGTTGATCTCCCTAGCTCCAGGTATCTGTAGAAAAGAAGGTTTCCGGAGGCCACTTTCACTGGCACTGCAGTGTGAGGAAAAGGGTACCTCCCCTCCTTGAATGCCATCATTTTAATCCTCCTGGCTACCTTAAAAACAAGTAGGGAAAAATCAAGGAAATTGCTGTGCTTAATGGTACAAGATAGCTTTAATGTAGTTGATGTTTTTCGGAGTCCAAAGTCTCCTCCTTCAGGAGCCTGAAAAACATGCCAATTTTGAAAGCCAATGATTCTTCAAAGCTTACCAAGTGCAGCAAAGGCTTGGAACCGTATTATCAGAACAAAGCAAATTCTCCTCTCTCTCCATCTAAGCTGAGCCTCAGCAAACTTAGATGGGGTGGGGAGAGCTGTGTTCACACCTGAGGGGTGCTGACACTGCAACCCATAATTCTCCAGTGCTGCTGACACCTCACCTCAACCTATCCCTGTTTTGGCAAACAAAGTACTGCCAACGCTGGAAGGGTGCCACTTTTGCTCCACCACTCCCTCATGCACTGCTGCTGAGTTTGCAAAGTTAAAGATGGGAAATAGGGCCACAAGCACTGGAGGCCGATATGGTGCCAGAAAAAGAGCAGCCCTTCTTTCAGGAATACCACGGTCTCAATACTTGATGTTATTTAAAAACACACACATAGAGATAGAGTAAAGGTGATACTGTCTTTAACTTACAAAGTAGTTTGGCCTCGAGTCCTCCCATAACAGGTGAAGAGTTGATCACAATGGCTGCAACGTGCAAAGAACTCCCAGGTGTAGAAGTTACAAAGTTACTTTGAGGCAGGAAACTTTAGGAAGCTGCATAGCTCCCTGGGGTTTGGATCTATTGGGCAGGGTGGGAGTGTAGGGGTTCGGTTCCCTCCGCAAAGGGAGTCACAATTGTCCCCAGCTTTTTATAACAGATATGTTGCCTTTATTCTATCAACCACAGTTTGCATTTCAAGATCCAGCACCCGTGTAGAGGCAGTAGGCAGGAGTGACAAGCTTTCAGTAGGGATCTGCTGGAATGATGCATGAAACCTGAGACAAGCCAGAAAGGATAAGGTATCAGAGTCGCAGTGGCAAGGACTGCAACAACAAGGGAAGTTCCAAATGCTATGGCACCAATTCTGTTTTGGCAAATCTGGAGATAACAGATGACACCTACTTAACTTGGATAGGGTGGCCTGAGCCCCAGTCTGAGCTGACATAGGAACATATTTCAAGAGGCAGCAGTGCAGCATTCAGTTGTGTGCTGTAACATCCTTTGATGGTTGCAAGATGTGCCATGCCATGCGTGTTTCTTCCCCAAGTGGCAACCTCTAGGGGAGTGGACAGGCTAAGGCCATTGGCATGCTCATGTAATAGGGCTTCAAGAGTGCTTTGTCTGATCCTGCTGTACAGCAGCCAAAAGCTTCTTTTCCTCCCTGGAGAGGATGTAAGGTGCTTAGGGTCATTTGCTATAAATGCAGACCAGTTCCCATTGCAGCAGGAGCAATAACTTTGACAATGTTACAGATAGGAAATGAAGCGGTACTTTTAGGAATTGCCATAGTTTACCGGAGTTTGGGTAGTCATAGCTATAGATATGGCTCCTTCGAAGAGCAAACTACGGTGGCGAGTGATGACAGAAACAGAGCCAAAATGTGGACACTGAGGAATGAGTTATAAGTCAGCATGTTCAGGAGAACTCTGTGGTTTGCAGAAGGTCAAACATTCAGAGGGGCAGAGCAAAGAAGACTGAGCATGTTGGGTTTAACTCTGTTGCCATTCTAGGCATGCATTAATTTTGCATCTTGTTATATGCAGGGTTGTGGTATGGAATGTGTTCCCTCCTTAAAGGTCTCCCTTACTGAGGTACCCTTTCCCCTGCAATGTGTGTTCAGGTGAACTACATGGTCACACATTAATGTGTAACACAAGAGTTACAGCAGTGAATGAATGACAAGTTTAATCTGCTTTTCAGTGTAGGGACTTGGCTTGAATGTGTGTATCTGTGAAATAATCAGAGCTTGGAAAAGTTACTTTTAAAAACTACAACTCCGATCAGCCCCAGCCAGCATGGCCACTGGATTGGGCTGATGGGAGTTGTAGTTCAAAAAAGTAACTTTTCCCAGCTCTGGAAATAATAACCATGTTCGTGATGTTTATCATGTCCACGATCAGAGAACATGACACAATAACTACTTTCTTTAATTTATTTAGAATCTGCTTGGAGCAACGGTGAGTATTGCTTATCCTCTTTGCAGTGGCTTAATGATCCTTAACTTCCTTCAGTGTGGGCCGGTCCCTTTTCCTTCTTGTCTGATTTTCCATATCAGTTTATAGGAGAGTTTGGAAAAGTTACTTTTTTGAACTACAACTCCCATCAGCCCAATCCAGTGGCCATGCTGGCTGGGGCTAATGGGAGTTGTAGTTCAAAAAAAGTAACTTTTCCAAGGTCTGGTTTATAGAAGTGTCACTCAGCAGTAGCCAGTGAGTTCCACACAGCGACACTGCCAGGGGCCTCATTGCCCCCTAATTCTGGGGAGCTGCAGATAAAATAGTATTGTGAGCAGCATGCCCAGATGTGCTCCAATAGGGTCACAAATATATTTTCAAACAACAAAGGATCTGAAAGGCATCTAGTTTGGTACTCTCAGTTCCAGCACTGGGAGGTAAGGGAGAAATGGAGCAGTAACGTACCTGAATGTAGCCTGACACACAATTTCAGAGTACACACAGGAACTTACAAAACACAAATATCCTACAAATTTTGGAATTATTCTTTGTACCTTACCAGCTGCAGAAACGGCTTGGAACAATATTATAGGAGTGAAGCAAATTCTTACTTCTCTCTCCATCCAAGTGGAGCTTCAGGAAACTCAGATGGGGTGTTGAGAGATGTGTGCACTCCCGAGGGATGCTGACACTGCCAACCCAAAGTTCTCCCAGTGTTGCTGCTCCGTCTCCCCACCCTACCCCTGACCTGGCTCCTGGCAAACACAGGGATTCTGCCACTGGAAAGGGGGCCACTTTCATTCTGCTGGTCCCTCCTGCACTCACAAAACTAATGGAGAGATGAAATCTTTAATTCAGTAGCAATGCTGGATATGAAGAGGTCTGGGTCTTCTGGAGTGGGTCCCTGGGAGGTCCCTTCAGCTAAAGGTCAGAGGGTTAGAGGAAGTCAGAGTTGACGGAGGTTGACAGAGTTAAAGAAATGAGGCCATTATAGTGTGGGGAAAAGAGCGACCATTCCTCCATGAATACTGTGGTCTCAATCTTTGATGCTATTTGAAAAAAACACACATGTAGATACATTAAATGCGATCATGCCTTTAATCTAAGGAGTAGCTTGGCCTGGAGTTGCAGCATAACAGGCGAAGAACTGATAGCAATGGCTGCAAAATGCAAAAGTTTCTAACTTCTCAACTGCGGAAGTTGCAAAATTACTTTGAGTAAGTTAAAGACTGGAAAATTTAGGAAACTACACATCTGACTGGGGTTTGGGCCTATTGGGTCATTCTGCTGAAAGTCACTCTGTATAATGAGAGACTCATATGCAGTAAGGGTTGTGATGCATAGCTTTAATGTAGAAGCATTACATTCTGAATCACATGCTGTATATCCATATGCCTTTGGGTGAGATTAGCTGTAGAACAGGCTAGAAGCTTTTGCATACTGCCGTTTAACAAGAATTTTCGTCGGTACAAAAAACATGAAAAAGCAGCTCCTTGTCAAAAGCAAAAATTAAACTCAGAGGGCTGTTCAATCCCTGCTTACTGAATGCTGTCTTGTAATGCCTGACTGATCTTCCCCATCATCTGGTGTTCAACATCTTATATCTAGTGGAACGTGGCTTATGAAAAGAGGTTTAATCAAACTAATAAAATGGTCTAATCACAATAGGAAGAGATTCCATGCCTGAAACAAGTCCAGCCAAGTTCACATACTACGTATGCCTGATAGTCCACTTTATTTTATGCTTTTGGAAAATGTCGTGAGTAGGATCTGGCAGCAGACCTTTATGACAGAATGACCATTAGTTCATCTTTATTAGGGATCCTTCAGTGAGAAAATATATCACTTTTGAGTGAATTTCTCCTATTTCCTATTAAATACACATGAGGAACTGAGTTTGGAGGATATTTACTTAGAAATGGTGGTTTTTGTTTCATTGCTATTGATTATCGATGATGTATCTTTATTATAACATTATAGGCCACTCTAGATTCTTTTAGCTAAAGAGTGGATAATAAATAAAGCATTGTTATACCATTACTATTATTATGAACAATACTGACTATGTGAAACTGAATTCTTGCTTTCTCTTTCAGGGTGGTCTGGAAGTTGTGAGTATTGCATTTACTTATCTTTGGATGTTTATTAACATTATTGATAATTGAAAAGTTAAACAAGAATGGAAAGAGACCCTGGCCCTGGTTATTGGGGATTCTTCAGTAGAAAATACATCACTTCGTGGAATGTGTCTCTGCTATTCCCATTTAACAGAGGAAGAACTGAGCTTGGAGCCTATGTATTAGAAATTGGTTGCTAATTGTACTTGTACTTTTAATTAGTTATTTATTATATTTATTTATTGTAACACTGTAGGCCACTCTGGATTATTTTAGCAAAAGAATGGATAATAAATAAAGCATTGCTATGACTTATCTAAATGACAGAGTTACAGTCAGGAAATGAGACCACTATTACTGGAGGCCACTATAATGTGCGGAAAAGAGCAACCATTCCTCCATGAATACCACGGTCTCAAACTTTGAAGCACTTTAAACACACACACACACACACACACACACACACAATGCCTTTAAGCCAAAGAGTAGCTTTTCCTGCAGGGTGACAGTTGAGGAGTCAATAGCAAGAGCTGCGAAATGCAAACCAATCCCAGCTGTGTGTTTTTGGTCTTCTGGGGTAGGTCCCTTCACTGAAAGTCACAATCAGAAGAGTCTGAAGTCAAGGTCATGATGCCTTCTAATACTGATGAGTTAAATAATGAAAGAAAACGGTATACAAAAGTATAGAGATTGAATTCAGCTGCAGAACAAGTGGGACATCTACCTTTGTCATGAAATAATCATAAGAAAGAGTTACGTTATAACTATAGCTTCCTTTTTTAAATCTAGTCTGCTGGAGCTGACTTGCCTTCTTTGCCTAGTGTGCCTGTGAGTATTGCAAATCTTCTCCGCATTAGCTAAATCATCTGTAATATCTTTCACTTAGGGGCTCTCGCCTTTTCCTGCTTGATTTTGTATATCTCTTTCTATAAATGTGCCACAGAAATGGCTGATGAGATCCACAGGGCTATACTGGGGCTCTATTCAAGTCACAAATAGTTAATTGCAGTGTCAGCAGAGACTTGGCCTTCCTTAGTTGGCTTTGATGTGTTCAACTATTCATAAGTGCTGTCAAGCGCCCCTTTCCCCTCAGTTTGGCAGAGCTGCAGATGAAATAGTACTAGGAATCTTGTCCAGATTTGCTGCAGTAAGGCCCATCAGAAAAAGCAGCGGTAGGAAATGGGGTGGTTTGGAGCCTCCAATATTGTACACTTGTTTAATTTTGAATAATCTTTTTAATAGAAAGATGAAACCTTTAATTCAGAAGCAGTGGTGGATTTTGAGAGGTCTGGGTCCTGTGGAGTGGGTGCCTGGGAGGTCCCTTCAGCTAAAGGTCAGAGAGTGAAAGTCAGAAATCCAGATGGTGGTGCCTTCAAATATTGATGAGTTAAACTTTGAACAAAATGGGGTTCTGTCAAAAGTATATGGGCTGAACTCAGGTATACAAGTATATCTTCCATTGTGAAATAATCAACATATTTGTAATGTATCAGAAAGCATGCAGTAACTCTATTTTTATTTTGTTAATTTTTTTAGAGTGTTCCCGGAGTCTCTGTGAGTAATGTACATCTTCTCTATATTGGCTAAACATTCCATATTATCTGTCAGAGAAGGGCTGTCAGATGCTCCATTCACTTCATCTCTGAAGAGTTGCAAATAAAATAGTATTGGGAAGCATGGCCATATTTACTCCAGAGATGTTTCCATAAAAGCTTGTGAGGAGGAACTTGCGGGCATCTAGAATGGAGCTCCTAATACTAGTGTAGCAGGGAGTGGAGAACTTGTGAGGGAGGAGTGGAGCAGCTATGGCCCACAGGGCTGCCAGGACCAACCTGGAGCTCCCCCACACACCTTGCTACCACCTTGCTGCCATTCCATCCCCATTCTGGTGAGTGACACTGCTGGAGTGAGAACCAGAGCTTGGAAACGTTACTTTTTTGAAGTACAACTCCCATCAGCCCCAGCCAGCATGGCCAATGGATTGGGCTGATGGGAGTTGTAGTTCAAATAAGTAACTTTTCCAGGCTCTGGTGAGAACATAGCTGCTGTAGTGAGAACACTTCTTGCGTGTTTGCATTTCCTTAATGTTATTGGGGATTCTTCAGTGAGAAAATGCATCATTTGGGGAATGTGTCTCTGCTATTCCCATTTAACAGAGGAAAAACTGAGCTTGGAGGCTATGTATTAGAAATTGGTTGCTAATTGTACTTGTACTTTCAATTAGTTTCTTATATTTATTTATTGTAACACTGTAGGCCACTCTGGATTATTTTAGCAAAAGAATGGATAATAAATAAAGCATTGTTATGACATTTAAATGACAGAGTTACAGACAGGAAATGAGACCACTATTACTGGAGGCCACTATAATGTGGGGAAAAGAGCGACCATTCCTCCATGAATACCACGGTCCCAAACTTTGAAGCTGTTTAAACACACACACACACACACACAATGTGATCATGCCTTCAAACTAAAGAGTAGCTTTTCCTTCAGAGTGACAGGTGAGGAGTCAATAGCAAGAGCTGCAAAATGCAAAGCAATCCCAGCTGTGTGTTTTTGGTCTTCTGGGGTAGGTCCCTTCACTGAAAGTCACACTCAGAAGAGTCTGAAGTCAAGGTCATGATGCCTTCTAATATTGATGAGTTCAATAATGAAAGAAAATGGTATACAAAAGTGTAGAGATTGAATTAAGCTGCAGAACAAGTGGGAAATCTACCTTTGTCA
Source organism: Rhineura floridana (assembly GCF_030035675.1). Lineage (NCBI taxonomy): Eukaryota > Metazoa > Chordata > Lepidosauria > Squamata > Rhineuridae > Rhineura > Rhineura floridana. The sequence continues at coordinate 27,579,717 of NC_084494.1, read as the reverse complement.
TTGTGAAATAATCATAAGAAAGAGTTATGTTATAACTAAAGCTTCCTTTTTTTAATATAGTCCTTAGCAGGTAGCTTGCCTTCTCTGCCTGGTGTGCCTGTGAGTATTGCAAATCCTCTCTAATATCCTTCACTTGGGGCCTCTAGCCTTTTGTAGCCTGCTGTAGTGAGAACGTAGCCGCTGTCCTAAGCCAACATAGATGGGGTGGGGAGCGATGTGTTCACGCCTGAGGGATGCTGACACTGATGGGATCTACTAGGCTTCTCTTCAACTAAAGGAGAAACTTAAATTGGACGCCATATTTTTGAAAAATGTTGTGAGCAGCAGCTGGCAGCATACGTTTATGTCAGAACGATGATAGCCTCTCTGCATTTCCATTAGGTCATCCTTGTTAGGGATCCTTCAGTGAGAAAACATCACTTTTGAGTACTTTAGTATACTGATGGTGTATGCCCTGCTGGTGGTACCCTTTAAAAGACTTATCAGCCCAAAGCAAGGGAAAAGATCTCTGGAGAGTTTTTAGTTCAAGGCAGGACACAGGCTTTGTTTGTAAAAGATCTCTGTGGGACAGATCTCTGGCAGCAGGATTCTGTCTCAAACTCTGGAGGGCTTCAGCCAGTGTAGATTGACCAGAACTCTGATTTTATAATGACAGACTCATATGCGGCATATGAATAGCATATGAATAGAAAAAGCCTTTGTTTGGCAGAGTTATCTCATACTTCCCAATGATACCTTTTCAGATCAGCCTCTGCAAACAGCATGTGCCTTTACCTAAGGCTCCTGCACCAGAAGTTCCTGTTACTGGCTTGCTAGTCATTAGCATTGTGAAATCACTATTTCTTTATTCCTATGAATATTTAAGCTGAAACATCTACTTCATGGTTATTTGGGCAAGTTGCTGATGACAATTTTCCCCTGACTTCAGTTTAATAAAATATCTGAAAAAATATGAATAAACCCCTAAAAATGTTGTTTTGTCTTCTCTGCAAAAACCCCCAGACCTTGCGAAAGAAGAGATCTCCAGTAAGTATCCAGTCCTCTTTATGGCTTTTCAATTTTTTAAAAAAATATTCAGTAGTATCCCATTGATTCTGGATAATGTCTTCTAGGACACTGAAATTAAGTGTCAGACCAAGAGTGGATAGAATTCATGCTAGGCTCTGTCACTCTGGTTTGTGGAGTTGTTGGTTTTTGGGGGTGAGGGATATTCTGTCATCTTTGGAAAATTGTTATCCTGGAACTGAAACTCATAATTAAAAAGAAAGAAAGAAAAAAGAATACCTTTAAGTAGGAGCTGGAAGAAACCTAGTTCTGAAAGAGACTGTCCCAAGACAACATTTTCACTGTTACCTCTGCTATATCTTTGACATTGTGAGCTGGTCTGTGAACTGGTAACTTCCAGAATGGATTACTGCAATGTGCTCTACGTGGGGCAGCCCTTGAAAACAGCAGAAACTGCAACTGATCCAAAATGCAGTGGTCAAATTATTGGCTGGGGTTCCATTTAGATATCGTATGACCCCTGTTTTAAAACAGCTGCATTGGTTCATTTCTAGGCTCAATTCAAGGTACTCACACAAGTGTTTAAAGCCCTACATGATTTAGGTCCCAAATATTTGAAATACCACCTCCTTCCCTACAGACCCTTTCAGATGTGAAGATCACTGGGGGGGGGGGGGCTCTTGGTAGGCCACTTCCCTCAGAAGGTTTTTTGGGGCAGGGTGTTGTGGCTTGGGAGTGGGTGTTCTCTGTGGCAGCCTCGAAGTGGCACCTTCATTATTCAGCTTTTATCATATGCTGAAGATATACCTCTTCACTCTGGCCTTTGACACTTGAGAGAGACATTTTAGGACCCTCTTTAGCTGTTGTTGTTGTTAACATTTGTTCTCCCCCTTCACTCAGAGGTCCCAGAGCACCCTTGGTTTTCATTCCTTCAGCTCTACCACCACACTTAGGTGCCTAAAAGTCTCTTAGAAGACTTCGCTCTTTCCAACCAATTGCAGAAATGGCTTGGAACAATATTGTCAGCAAAACAAATTTACTCCAATAAATTTATCTGCCTGAACTAACTGCCAATTAAAACAAAGAAAAAAAATCACAAGTCCAATAGCCAAACAAAAGAGGACAGTGTGGAGTAGAAAGAAAAGAAAAAGTGCACCGAAGACCAATTAAGGAACACCCAAAAAATTCCTACACAGTCCTTTGTGAAGGTGACTGGCTAGTCCTCCACTAACATAAGAACATAAGAAGAGCCTTCTGGATCAGTCCAGTGGCCCATCTACTCCAGCATCCTGTTCTCACAGTGGCCAGCCAGGTGCCTGGGGGAAGCCCACAAGCAGGACCTGAGTGCAGAACACTCTCCCCTCCTGCGGCTTCCGGCAACTGGTTTTCAGAAACATACTGCCTCTGACTAGGGTGGCAGAGCACAGCCATCATGGCTAGTAGCCATTGATAGCCCTGTCCTCCATCAATTTGTCTAATCTTATTTTAAAGCCACCCAGGCTGGTGGCCACCACTGCGTCTTGTGGGAGCCAAAGGGTGGGAAAGTGGACTCTGCAAAGAAGAAGAATAGAAGATACCCCCTTTAAATGTAGGGCACTCACCATGATTGATTGATCCCTCTGTGGCCAAGGGAAGGATGAAGTCTCTTGAGACATCCTCCCAAGGGGAGGGATGGAGCAAATTTGCCCCTTGTCCTAGAAAACAACACTCTTTCCTCACCAGTTTATATTGATGATTTATTCCAATCCAAGCATTTTCTTTGTTTTGGCCTTTTACGAGAAAAACTACAAAAGCACCCCAGTAGAGGAGGCCTTTATGTCAGAACCATGTCTGCCATTTTACATTTCTGTGAGGTTACTCAGGATTGTTAGCTAAAGAAACACTCTTTAAAAAGATACTGATTATGAGCTAATAATTTTGTGCTTTCTATTTTAGCTTGGCGGTTTACTCGGCGGAAGTGTAAGTATTGCACATTACATTTACATGGAGAGTCATTAACTTTAGAAATAATGGGAAGTAGGAGTCTGAATGATTTCCTTGGGCATCTTGCTATTGAAAATCACTTTCATCATACTTAAGGTTAACAGAATATCAAATTTGAAATGAAGACATAGTGGTGGTGTTTAGTGATCTGAGGTGCAATGGAGACTTGACCACAATCAGTAGTGTAGTAGCAAATTCAAAAGTGCAGGGTCCCTTCATTATTGTCACAGCCACATCCCCCCCCTTTTGCTGCTGGCTTGAAAATGAGATCCTTGTTAATGACTCCTTCCACAACAGCAGACGTCCCTAGGAGCCAATAAGCATGAAAGGGAAGTGTTAGCTACTGAAAAGGGTCTTCTCAGTAGATGACTCACCTCCTTTCACTCTGATTGGCTCCAATCATCAGGAACGGACAAGAAAACATGTTAGAAGACACTTTTCAGTGGCTAACACCCTCCCCTTTCATGCTGATTGGCTCATAATATGCTGGAGACACAGGGACCTTCATTATTCAGCTTTTATCATATGCTGAAGATATACCTCTTCACCCTGGCCTTTGAGACTTGAGAGAGACATTTTAGGACCCTCTTTAGCTGTTGTTGTTAACATTTGTTCTCCCCCTTCACTCAGAGGTCCCAGAGCACCCTTGATTTTCATTTCTTCAGCTCTACCACCACACTTAGGTGCCTAAAAGTCTCTTAGAAGACTTTGCTCTTTCTCCCTGGTTCTTATGTCTGGAACTGCTCCCCTAGACACAAACCTGATAGGGTCTCTATCTCTTCCTCCAGATCTCTCCTATTCTACTATATAGCCTCTGACACAAACCCATAGACCCTATTCCCAGCTGAAACGAAGTATATATTATACCCCTGTTTCAGTTCACCTCCATGTCCCACTCCTCTCTCTGCTGCCTCCTCTTTTGAGAATGTTAGACTGGAAGCTCCTAGGGGGAGGGACCTGTCTTCTTATTGTTCTACTGTACACCGCGGGTGGGGAACCTGTGGTCCTCTAGATGTTGCTGGATTCCAACACCCATCGGCCAGTAATCAGAGATAATAGGAACTGTAGTCCAGCAACATCCCCAAACAAGCAATTATATACATTAGGGATGGACGGACCTTTCAGTTTTGATTCTCTCAGTTTCTCATTTTTCTAATCTTAAATTTGGTTCTCCACATTTCTGTATCATTTTGCTTTTTTAAAAAAAAAATATCCTCATGAACATTTTCCAGCATTTTAGTGAGAATTTCTCCAAATAACACATTTTTGTCTGCAGTTTTGACTAATGTATACATTTTGGCAAGCAATTTCTCCTAAAGTTTTGGAGACATTTTTGTATGTTGTTTTCACAAATATTTTCAACTTCATCCGCACTTTCCGCCAAGATATGCAGTTTTGCAAACAATGCTTAGTTGGGGAACTGCATTCTGGTGGCTCTTGCTACACTTTCTCTTCTGCTATTTGTGCATATTTTATCTATTTATTTATTTATTTGAGTTATATCCCACCCTTCCTCCCAGTTAGAGCCCAGGGCGGCAGCCCCAAGGGTCAGTCAGACAAGGGAGGGTTTGACAAACAGCGCTCTTAATGTCTTATCCTATTTCTTACCTGCCGTTGTTTCCCTCTTACACCCTCCCCCCTTCTCCCCCCCCATTTTGTAGCCGCCTTTAATGCCCCCCTGTTTGAAGCAGAAGTCTCTTTCCCTTCTCAACAGCCTGGATGCAACAATAAGGATCTCCAGGCTGTGAATGATGCTTACTTGCAAGTAATATGTTTGGAAGGGCAGAAAAATAATTAATTGGTTTGCCAAGACCCTTTTCAGTTTTCAGAAGTGATTCTTGGGGGGGGGACTTAGGAACCATTGCCTTAAGCCAAATAAAACCAATCCTTGACCCACTGATATGACAGTGTAGGGTCATCATTTGTCCAGAATGCCTGCCTTCCTTCAGCCAGTGTAAAATAGGAACCAAAAATTGACTGCAATGGTTACCAGCTAATCTTGCACTCTCAGAAATCTGGTGGGTGGGCAGGGTGCTGCTTGCAAGTGAGAACTGCAGCTCCTGGAAGATGTGGCCTCCTCAAACATGCACAGCCATGCCTGCACCTGATTGGTTGAGCTGTCAAAGTCTGCCAGCTGGTTGAGCACCCACTTCATAATTCATAATTCCAATATTAAGAGAGAAGATTAGGCATATTTTGGAAGCATCCCTACTCTGAGCTGTCCTCTTTGCTTCACACACTCTGCAAAGGTCTGGGGACATCCACAGTAGTTCCTGTCTTCTAGATTTCCATTTCCCAGGGACTGATCTGACAGTCGGAAGCCCCTGCACTCCTTGCTGATCTGCTTGGCAGCAGAGGTGACCATGCTCCTTGTAAAGGAAAATCCAGCTCTTCTTAACACTTTTTCCTGCTTATTCCTGTGCAGTGTGCGTAGGATGCGGCCATAGTGATTGAATGTTGTTTTTCACACATAAAGAACTTTGTTCAGATACTTTTGGTCTCCCAGTCTATCCTTCTTTGCACTAGCAAAACAAATATTTTGAATTCAGATAGCAAAATGTTTCAAGCTTCCTATAGGTGGAAGCTGAAATGTTCGCTGTATGAATTCTGTATCTGTTTTGTTAGTTACATTCATTCTCTCTCTCACACACACATGAGCTAGGAAATACTCCTGTTTGAAATCCTGGAGAGCTGCTGGCAATACTGAGCTGGACAGACCAATTATTTGATTCGATATAAGGCAGCTTCCTATGATCATATGACCTTAAGATTGGTCTCAGAGGCCTTTCTCACTAGCTGAGTTTAAGAATGATACATTTGACTGGTACTAGGAACACAGCTTTCACGGTGATGGCTTCACATCTTTAGAGCTTCTTCCCCTGAGAACCTTTTTTGGCTTCCTCAGTTTTAAGTGAGCACTAAAGACCTTTTCATTTTGCGAGGCCTTTGAGTGAACTGTTGCTGGCTGTTATCTGCTTTATTTTTGTGCTGTTTTGAAAAATTGGTTACATGTTTTTAATCAATAGTTTTTCATATTTTGTTCTTTATCTTGATGAGATACCATTCCCTTCCACCCCTCTTGACAAGGGCATTTTGTCCAACAAACATGGCCAGACCAGCTAAGCCACTACTTGAATCAACTTCAGAGCATTTTTGTTGTTGGGGTGGGGGGACAATCGTAACTGGTTTGTCTTAACAGATTTGACGATCAACAATAGGATCTTGTATATAATTCTTGTTTTGTTTTTAAACTTAGGCTCCTGCGCTACCGGTGAGTATTACAAATATTCTGGGCATTGAGAAAACTAGCTGACCAAAAATAGTTTAAAATGGGATACTTTTCCAGTAAAAAATACTCTTTTAGACCCTTTGGGGGACCTTGGGGGTATGTAAAAAGGCCTTGCTTTGTATTTACAATGAAGGCAAATTCAAGTAATTTTCAGCCATGATATACCATTCTCTTTCTCTCCCCCCCCCAGCATATATGTTTGTGTATAGACAGTTGAAGGTTGCTTCCACATTAGGAGTTTAGTGCACAATGCTATGCTTCATTCATTCCCATTTTGCCTCTATATAATGTTATCATCCAGTTGTTGCTCTTCTGTGTTTTCTCCATAATTTTCCCATCCTTTCTCAGACCTCAGAAAATAAACTAGTAGATGTCTGGAAGGGCTATAGCACAAGAAAGAAAGAGAAATATCTTTGAGTAGGTGCTGGGAGGAACCTAAGATTATTTTCTAGTTATTTTCTGGAAAAGGTTGACTGTTCAAATGCAACATTTTCAGTGTCACATCCCTCCAATATATATCTTTGTCATTGTTTGGAAAGAAGAGTTACAGAATGTTAGGTTTTGAATTTTTGTTAATATTCAGTGGGATGTGGATTGATTCTGCATAACGTCTTCTGAGATCAAGTCACATAGTCCTGCATGGACAGAATCGATATTGGCCTCTGGTTTGGGGAGATGATCTCTTTGATGTCCTCTCTTGTCTCCTGAAAACTGTCATACTAGGACTGAAAATCCACAAGGATTTTTTTTTTAATCTGGGAGTAGGAGTCCCCCCATACTATACATTTGTAATTGAAAGTTGGTCTGCTGCATATCCTCTTATTCATCTGCACTCCTTACCCTGTTGGGAACTGATGAAGGGCTTCGATCTAAATGCATTAGCCTAGAAATTAGAGGGGGACCTTTCAGAAAGGAATGGAAAAATCCAGAAGAAATGGGAGGGATAAAATAATAATACTGTAAAACCTTTTTTTAAAAAAACCAGCAGTAAGAAACACACCAGGCGTGAAGTCATCCAAGAGGAGCCTGCTGAAATGTGCACCAAAACTAAGTTGATTTTAACCCAAGATTGTACAGCTTTATTGGTCCTCCACTAACATAAGAACATAAGAAGAGCCTTTGACTGCCCACGGCTTTTACTGAAAACTAGAACTAGAATTAAACTGGAACTGATAGTTCACAAAGATGTTTCTGGAAAATTTTGTGAGGTTCAGAGAGATTTGAATTCCAAAGTGGCTATTATAAATAATAGCTTCTTCTCAAAATTATACAGCTTTATTGTTTTGTTTTAATTTATAAACTGCCCCAACAGACTGTTGATCAATACAATCCCTGTGGAATGTCCATGGCTTTATTGCAAAAAGGATTAGAGTAAACATAAAACAGATAGTCCACAAAGATTTTTTTTTCTTTTTGGAAAACTTTTATGAGTAGGAGCTCCTAGTTCTTTCTTGAGCAATGCATCAAGATGATGAATTTCAATGAAGCAATTTTGGAGTTATGGCTCATCACTGAAAGAACTACACAACCATGCTTGAGAAGGAAATGTACAAGGAGTATACACTGGTACCAGAAATCTGCATTGTAGCTCTTCAGGAGCTTGGGAAAACATGAACATTGTACAAATTGTGAAAGTAAATGATTCCAACCAACTGCAGAAATGGCTTGGAACAATATCGTCAGAGCAAAACAAATATACTCCAATAAATTTATCTGCCTGAATTAACTCCCAATTAAAACAAAGAAAATACAATCACAAGCCCAATAGCCAAACAAAAGAGGACAGTGTGGAGTAGAAAGAAAAGAAAAAGTGCACCAAAGACCAATTGAGGAACACCCAAAAAATTCCTAAACACTCCTTTGTGAAGGTGACTGGCTAGTCCTCCACTATCCAAAGGGTGGGAGAGTAGACTCTGCAAAGAAGAAGAATAGAAGATGCCCCCTTTAAATGTAGGGGACTCACCATGATTGATTGATCCCTCTGTGGCCAAGGGAAGGATGAAGTCTCTTGAGACATCCTCCCAAGGGGAGGGATGGAGCAAATTTGCCCCTTGTCCTAGAAAACAACACTCTTTCCTCACCAGTTTATATTGATGATTTATTCCAATCCAAGCATTTTCTTTGTTTTGGCCTTTTACGAGAAAAACTACAAAAGCACCCCAGTAGAGGAGGCCTTTATGTCAGAACCATGTCTGCCATTTTACATTTCTGTGAGGGTACTGAGGATTGTTAGCTAAAGAAACACTCTTTAAAAAGATATTATGAGTTAATAATTTTATGCTTTCTATTTTAGCTTTTGGGTTCACTCTCAAATGTAAGTATTGCACATTACATTTATATGGAGAGTCATTAACTTTAGAAATAATGGGAATAATTGGACATCTTGCTAATGAAAATCACTTTCATCATACTTAAGGTTAACAGAATATCAAATTTGAAATGAAGACGTAGATTGTGGTGGTGTTTAGTGATCTGAGGTGCAATGGAGACTTGACCACAATCAGTAGTGTAGTAGCAAATTCAAAAGTGCAGGGTCCCTTCATTATTGTCACAGCCACGCACCCCCCCCCCATCTTTACTGCTGGCTTGAGAATGAGATCCTTGTTAATGCCTCCTTCCACAACAGCAGATGTCCCTAAGCATGAGCCAATAAGCATGAAAGGGAAGAGTGTTAGCTACTGAAAATAGTCTTCTCAGTGGATGACTCACCTCCTTTCACTCTGATTGGCTCCAAAATCATCAGGAAAAGACAAGAAAACGTGTGGCCAGAAGCAATGGAGGCCAATATGGTGTCAGGAAAAGAGGAATCCTTTCATGAATACCACGGTCTCAATCGTTGATGCTATTTTAAAAAATATGCACAGAGATAGAGTAAATGTGATCATGCCTTTAGTATGGGTTGGGGTTATAGCATAACCAGAGCTTAGAAAAGTTACTTTTTTGAACTACAACTCCCATCAGCCCCAGCCAGCACAGCCACTGAATTGGGCTGATGGGAGTTATAGTTTAAAAAAGTAACTTTTCCAAGCTCTGAACAGGTGAAGAGTTGATTGCAATGGCTGCAAAATGCAAACCAGTCCCAACTATAGAAGTTGCAAAATTACTTTCAGAAAGTTAAAGACAGAAACCTGGAAGCTGCAAAGTTCACTGAGGTTTGGGTCTATTCAGTGGGCCCCTCCACCAAAGGTCCCTATCAGAAAAGTCTGAAGTCCATGTAGTTATGCTTTATATCATTAACGAGTTCAGAAATGAAGGAAGATGGGTTTGGATTAACAGTATAAAGGCTGAAATCAGCTATACAACAGGTGGCAAGTTACATCCGCCATTATGAAATAATCATGAGGAAGTATGATGTAATTATTATATTTTCCTCTTTTTTCCCATTTAGGTTCTTGATGGCTTGACTGTGAGTATTGCAATCTTCTCTGAATTGGCTGAATGCTCTGTAATGATGGCTCCTAGCTATCTCTGGCCTGGTTTTGCGTTATGGTTTCTAGAAGTGCCCCACAGAAGTGGCTGATGAAATCCTTAGAACAATACTAGGGCTGTATTCAAGCCAAAGATAGCTAATTGCAGTGTGAGCAGAGACTTGGCCATCCTTAGCTGACTCTAATGTGCTCATCTATTCATAAGTGCTGCCCAGTGTCCCATTCCCCCAATTCTGGAGAGCTGCAGATGAACTAGTTTTGAGAATCCTGTCCAGATTTGCTCCAGGATGTCCTAGAGCCATTTTCATAAAGCTTTGTGAGCAGGAGCTTGTAGGCATCTAGTATAGAGCTCCCACTTCCAGCAGAGGCACCGGGTGGGTGACAGGTGGGGAAGGAGTTGAGCAGTAGTAGCACACAGGGAATTTATGTTCCTCTTGGAGGGGAAAGTGTGAGTTTTGCAGATCATCTCTCCAATAGGGAAATTGGTACACAAAAGTATAGAGATTGAATTAAGCTGCAGGGGGGAAATCTACCTTTGTCATTGTGAAATAATCATAAGAAAGAGTAATAACTTTAGCTTCCTTTTTTTAAATTTAGCCTGCAGCAGGTAGCGTGCCTGTGAGTATTCCAAATCTTCTCCGCATTAGCTAAATCATCTGTAATATCCTTCACTTAGGGGCTCTCGCCTTTTCCTGCCTGATTTTGTATATCTGTTTCTATAAATGTGCCACAGAAGTGGCTGATGAGATCCACAGGGCTATACTGGGGCTCTATTCAAGTCAAAAATAGTTAATTGCAGTGTCAGCAGAGACTTGGCCTTCCTTAGTTGGCTTTGATGTGTTCAACTATTCATAAGTGCTGTCAAGTGCCCCGTTCCCCTCAGTTTTGGAGAGCTGCAGATGAAATAGTATTAGGAATCTTGCCCAGATTTGCTGCAGTAAGGCCTATCAGAAAAAGCAGCAGTAGGAAATGGGGTGGTTTGGAGCCTCCAATATTGGACACTTGTTTAATTTTGAATAATCTAATAGAACGATGAATGATGGATTAGAAGCAGTGGTGGATTTTGAGAGGTCTGGGTCCTGTGGAGTGGGTGCCTGGGAGGTCCCTTCAGCTAAAGGTCAGAGTCAAAGTCAGAAATCCAGATGGTGGTGCCTTCCAATATTGATGAGTTAAACTTGGAACAAAATGGGGTTCTATCAAAAGTACTATGGGGAAAAGAGCAACCATTCCTCCATGAATGCCACGGTCTCAAGCTGTGAAGCTATTTAACCCCCCCCACACACACACACACATACATACGCACAATGTGATCATGCCTTTAAACTAAAGAGTAGCTTTTGCTGCAGGGTGACAGGTGAGGAGTCAATTGCAAGGGCTGCGAAATGCAAACCAATCCCCACTGTAGAAGGTAGAAAGCTACTTTGACAAAGTTGAAGAAAAGACACTTTAGGAAGCTGCAGAGCTTACTGGAGTTTGGGTGTTTTGGGTCTTCTGCAGTAGGTCCCTTCACTGAAAGTCACAATCAGAAGAGTTTGAAGTCAAGGTCATGATGCCTTCTTATACTGATGAGTTCAATAATTTATTTTTATTTTATTTTATTTGTTTCATTTATAGACCACCCATAGCGAGTGGCTCTCTGGGCGGTGTACAAAAAGGTTAAAATACAAAATATCAACAATAAAATCAGACAACAAACAATAAACACAAGCAGCAACAAGAGAAAAAAATAAAAAATAAAAAATTTAAATTATAACATAAATGCTTAAAATGCCTGGGAGCATAGCCATAATGAAAGAAAATGGTATACAAGAGTATAGAGATTGAATTAAGCTGCAGAACAAGTGGGAAATCTACCTTTGTCATTGTGAAATAATCATAAGAAAGAATTCTGTGGTTCCCAGGTTCCCCCTTTTGGCCCTTTTTGAAGATAGGGACATTACTTACTTTACTTACTTTGGTAATGTATAACCTGCTCTTCATTAACAACAATCTCAGAGTGGGGTACAACATAAAAATACATAAGACAATCTGAAAAAGATATCAAACAACAACAATATATCAAGTTTATCCCAGCACCAAAAGAGTGACAGAATATCTCAAGTCGACACTGCAACAATAACAAGACACAGAACTGATCTCCCAAGGTTAGCGACATACAACATTAGGTCATTTCCACTTTTTTGACCATATGAAGCTGATTTGCAACCAAGACAAATTGCTGGTCCATCTGGCTCCGCACTGTCTAGGCTGACTGATGGTGGCTCTCCAGAGTCTTTCCAAGCCTTCATAGCCAAGAGCGTTTAAACTGGAAATGCTGGAGACTCAGCTTGGACCCTTCTGCATACAAAGCATGTTGTGCACCACTGGAATTATGAGTCCTCCCTTCTTTGAGTAGTGAGAGGTTCTGGAGCAGACATTTACCATCACAGCATGAGTGAGGAGCTGAATACAGGTTGCCTACATCCAAACCCAACACTCTAAGCCACTGCATTAGAAGAGCTCCCAAAATGAGACCACTAGCTCTGGAGGCCACTATGGTGTGGGGCAAAGAGCAGCTCTTCCTTCATGAATACCATGGCCTCAGTCTTTGACGCTATTTTTAAAAACTCCACACAGATAGATTAAATGTGATCATGCCTGTAACCTGAGGGGTAGTCTGGCCTGGAGTTGCAGCATAACAGGCATAGAGTTGATTACAATGGCTGCAAAATGCAAACTAGTCCCAACTGTAGAAGTTGCAAAGTTACTTTGAGAAGGTTAAAGACAGGAAACCTTAGGAAGCTGCACTGCTCACTGGGGTTTGGTTCTATTGGGTGGGTTTCTCCCCAGGAAGTCACTCTCAGAAGAGTCTGAAGTCCATGTAGTGATGCTTTATATTGTTAAGGAGTTAACTAATGAAGGAAGATGGCTTTGGGGGAAAAATATACAGATTGAATTCAGCTGTGGGTGGCAGGTCTAGATCTGCCATTGTGAGATAATCATAAGAAAGCATGATGTCATAACAGTATTTTCCTTTTTTTTCAATTTAGGGTGTGGTTCCTAAAGTGGTAGTAAGTATTGCAAATCCATTCTGTATTGGCTAAATGGTCTGTAATAGCCTTCACCAATGGGACCTAGCCATCTCTGGCCTAGTTTTGCATTGTGATTTCTAGAAATGTCCCACAGAAGTGGCTGATGAAATGCGACAGAACAATACTAGGGCTCTATTCAAGTCAAGGCTAGTTAGCTGCAGCGTGAAGACAGACACTGCCATCCTTAGTTGACTCTGATGTATCCATCTATTCATAAGTGCTGCCTGATGTGCCATTCTCCTATATTCTGCAGAGCCGCAGAAAAAATAGTAGTGAGAAGAATATCCAGATCCGCTCCAATATGTCCTCAGAGATATTTTCATAAAGCTGTGTGAGCAGGAGCTTGCAGGCATCTAGTATAGAGTTCCTAGCTGCAGCAGAGGCACCAGGTGGATGGTAGGTGGGAGAGGTGTGGCAATGGCCCACAGGGAATTTATGTTCCTTTTTGAAGATAAACTATCTGTGAGTTTTGCAAATCTCTGTAATGGCAGAATGGTCCATAATTTCTACACCAAGGGGCTGTAGGCATTTCATACCAGTTTGTAGACATATCCGTCAGAAGTGGCTGATTGGATCTACAAAGCACTACTAGTCTTCTGTTCAAATTAAGGGGATTTAATTGCAGTGTAGGCAAAGACTCAGTCACCTCTAGTTGGCTTTGATGTATTCAGCTATTCATGGGCTCTTTGCCCTTCAGGTGAAGTAGCACTGAGATATATCACCAGATCTGCTCTCCTTCCTGCACATATGAATTGGACACTGTCTCCATTAGATTCATATTGTTTTCCAGAGAAGGATGGTTGAACCCACAAGTCTGAAATGAAGGCTGGACCATTCACTCTATATTCCCTTGATCCGACATTGCATCCAGCCCTATGCATTTCTCCTAAAATAGGTTGACATTTCATACACCATATCTAAGAAGGGTCAGAAGAAACCTTTGTGATTTCCACTAGGCCTCATAGTAAAAAAAAAAAAAGAACACTAAGTGTCTGTAATTTTAATTTCTCTTCTGTTTCTGTTTCATACTAAGGATTGTGATAAGACAGTTTTCAATATAATTCCTGAGAGGAAATAAAGGAGACTATGGTTAAACTAGTTGCACAGTGAAAAAAGCGGATAAGAGAAAAATCAACTCATTTGAAATGTGGTGTTGGAGGAGAGCTTTGTGCATGCCATGGACTGCGACAAAGACAAATAATTGGGTGTTAGAACAAATTAAACCAGAACTGTCACTAGAAGCTAAAATGATGAAACTGAGGTTATCATTCTTTGGACACATAATGGGAAGACCTGATTCACTAGGAAAGACAATGCTGCTGGGAAAAACAGAAGGGAGTAGAAAAAGAGAATGGCATTCCAGCCTCAAGCGGGGGCGTTTGCCACCACCCCATTGCCAGGAAGACTCGGGAGGGTTCAAAGGTTCTCAAGTTCATCAGGAGGGGCTTGATGCCCTATCAGGGGAAGGGATGGAGCAGCTATAAATAGTGTGCTCCTCCCTAATATCGCGCCTTTTTTTGCCTTGCGGCACCCACCCTCCCTCTCTTGTCAGTATGGGCTCTGCTAGTCGCCATATAGGGGCTGAGTAGGATTTTTTTTTTGGAGCTTCTGATTCCAGAATCTCTTTGGTTTTGCCTACTCCATACTGCTTGGGTTTGATTCATTTGGCTTGTCAGGGGGAGTTGTGGTGATTCCGGATCGGCTGGTGTGGAATTCAGGCAGGTGAGGTAATGGGGGTTAAAAGTAAGGAGGATGAGGCATTTTGGTAAAGGGCACTCCCTAGGGAAACATTAGGGTGTAATGTCTGTGTGGATCTAGGGAGTGTCCACGTGGGACCAACTTGCGCATCAGGGTGAACACTTGTACGGCGGGGCCAGGATGCGGGGGTTGGAACCACATACCTGACTCCAATAGCAAGGAGGGATAACTTTTCCCAAATCCTTGACTGGGGAGTTACAGTCCGATGTGACTGAGTTGCCTCTGTATTGGAGGGTCTAGACCCTCCCAGATAGGTGGAGCCTCACCTGCCCGAACTATTTGATATATAATGATTGGCTGGTTTGGATTCAATTGATTATGTGTTATATTTTAATAAATATAACATTACTCCATATATGTGTCACGAGTCTTCATTGGTGTGGTGGCAAAGGCCAAACAAGAGATGGATTGATTCCATAAAGGAAGCCACAGACCTGAACTTACAAGATCTGAATAGGGTGGTTCATGACAGATTCTCTTGGAGGTCGCTGATTCATAGGGTCGCCATAAGTTGTAATCGACTTGAAGGCACATAGCAACAACAACAATGGTTAAACTGGACCTCATAGCCCAGAAATATATTTCTGAAAAACGTTGTGGGCAGGAGCTGACAGCAGACCTTTATGACAAAACAATGCTTGAGTGTTTGCATTTCCATAAGGTTGTGGGGAATTCTTCAGTGAGAAAATATATTGCTTTGTGGAATGCGACACTTCTATTCCCAGTTAACAAATGAGGACCTGAGCTTGGAGGCTATGTTTTAGAAACTGGTTGCTAATTGTACTTTTAATATATATATATATATATATATATATATATATATATATATATATATATATATATATATATATATATATATATATAATTTTATTAATTTTGTTATTGCATTTATATCCTACTTATTCTCCAAGGAGCTCAAAGTGGCGTACATTGTTCTCTTCCTCCAATTTTAATCCCCACAACACCTCTGTGAGGTAGGTTAGGCTGAGAGCAGTGACTGGCCTAAGGTCACCCAGTGTGCTTCATGGCTGTTACCAGGGTGGCACCCATAGAGCTTTGAGGATGGAATGCTCAGAGGGGCTTCATTTGCAGAAGCTAAGTAATGTTTGTACTGTCCTCCAGGTTAAGGCCATGTGGTGCCAATGTGTCCAGAGAGTATATCCAAAAGCTCTCCTCCTTACTCAGTGCTCCTGGATCTGTTGGCATCTCTATAGCTGTTATAGAAAAGTCCAACAGGCTGTGGCCCTCAGTGTTAAAATGTTTCGCAACTGGTTGCTCCACTTTTTTTGTCAAGGTTGCCGATTTGTGGTTTCCGAAGCGTGCACTTAGGTCAGTTGTAGTTTTTCCTACGTATTGGGTATGACATTCTGTTTTTTTTGCATTCGATGACATAAATTATATTGCAGGGTATGCAGGTGATGTTCTGTTTGATGTAATATGTTATACCTGTCCCGGTGCTTTTGAAAATAGTTGTCTGCATGGGGAACACACAGGTGATTCAGTGTTTGGAGTGACAAGGGTGAGATCCAGGATTACTGATAATTGGCTTAAGCACAGCTCTCACAGTCTATGTAAATTAGGAGGCTGGCAAAATGCTACAACAGAAGGCTTGTTGATTGCTGTAGTAAGATGTTCAGAGTTTGTTAGTAATGGGTAGCTCTCCCTGATTGCTAGGTGATTGTTAGGAGGTGCTGGATGGAAATCTACCACAAATTGAACCCATTGTTCTTTGAAACCTCATTATGATGGTGGAGGTTTTCTCTGGACAGAATGGAGACTCGGTGGATGTTGTAAATGATATGTGGAGGATATCCTCTCAGAGGAAGGTGTTTTTGAAGTTCACTGATTCTTCTCCCATTATTATACTATTATTATTAAAAATATTGATTATTTGAAAATAAATTCTTGCTTTCTATTTCAGAATGATCTGAAAAATGTGAGTATTGTATATTATCTTTGGACAGTAATTAACTTTAGTGATATTGGAAAGTTAAAAAAAGAACATTAGGAGACCACTTCCTGGCCCTTAATATTAGACCTCTGAAAGAGGGCTTGAAGGTCAAATGGTCGAAGTGAGAAAACTGGGACCTTATCTGGCCATTGAATGAACTGCAGGAAAGGTTCCAGGTTCAGTCCCTTATGTCTGGATCTCCAGCAGCAGGACTCTTTCTCCAAGTTTGGAGGGCTTCATACAGTGTATTGACCAGGACTGTGATCTTACAGGGATGGATTCATATATAGCACTGAGGAAGGGTTTCTGCCAAAGAACAGAAGGAGCCTTTGTTTGGCAGAGTTATCCATGAAAACTTTTCAGAGCAACCTCTGCAACAACTCATGTCTGTACTTAAGGCTCCTGCACCGGACATTCCTGTAACTGGCTTGCCAGTCATTAGCATTGAAAAGTCACTATTTCATTATTCATATGAATATTTAACCTGAAACATCTTCAAAATTATGTTGAAAACTATGTTCAAAGAGATGCAGATTACACAAATGTAGCTGAGTTTTCTGTTGTAATCTCAGAATGGACATGGATGAGAAAATGTGGTTGCAATGCAAGATTGAGTCACACCCTGGCAATTGCAAGAGATAATTTAAAAGTTTTTTCTTTTCTTTTAAAAACAGTTCTTAAAGAAATAATTACATGGCTGTCAGTTTGCTGATTATAAAAAGAAGCCTCAAATAAAGTGAGATAATTGGTATTCTCCTGAGAATGGAGGGGGGGATGCATGGGAGTCCCAGATTCTCCCAGAGGAAGTTACAGAGAATTCATAGACTTGTCATCTGTTAAGAAGTGGAATAACTGTTGTTCAGATCCTGACCTCCATATTGCTGAATGCAAATGGAGTGTGCCAGGGTCACAGCCATCACAGATCATGTTTCAGTTATTTCACATGATACGAGTTGCTCCTAAATACAAAACAGAGCACAGCTGGGAGAGAAAGAAGTATCCAAAATTGATTCAGAACTGATTTGACCATCATACATTGTGGATTTCATGCTAACTGGGATTTCTACCATGACGTTAGAATCAAACATGGGTGGACACTGCAAGAATGATTTGGCACTCCCAGCTGGCAATACAGTTTAAAAAGAAATATAAACCTGAAGCAAAGCAACACAGGAAAAACTGTAACATGCAATCTTTGCAGTGGGACACGTAGTAAACATCTGGAGAGATGATAGTTTATTGATAAAATGCAGTCTTTGAATGTATGGATTCCCACATTCTTCTCTGAAGAGAATCTCTTCTGAAGGATGAGCTGTCAGACAAATCTTGGAGAGATTCAGTCTGCAGACTGTACTAGAAGAATACAGCTGCATCTCTGCAGCTCCCTCATGCTTGCAGCTGATCCCTAGATCTAGATTCATGTTGTTTACCAGAAATAAGTGGCTGATCTAAAAGACTGAACTATGGTTTTTCCATTCGTTATATATATTCCATAAACCCTAAATATGATTTTTAGCAGATACAAAAAAGCATGAAGAAACAGCTCCTTGTTAAAAAGCAAGACAAAACTTAGTGCTCTGACATCAATGTCTATGAGTACTGAATGTTGTTTATGTAATGCCTCACTGATCCACTCCAACATCTGGTATTCATCATCTTATATCCAGTGGAAAATGGTTTATGAAAAGAGCTTTAATCAAACTGATAAAATGGTCTAATCATAGTAGAAAGAGATTGCATGCCTGAGAAAATCGCAGCCAGGTTCAGCAGCTGAGAACGTCTCCTTCTCCCTGGAGACGTCTTCAGGAGGTACTTCCCCAGAATCTGCCTCAGGTGTTTTTGGAAGCACTGGGGATTCTTGGGTTGCTCTCCATAGATAGCTCCAGGTGTCTATAGAAAAGCAATTTTCAGGAGGCCGCTTTCACTGGCACTACGGTGTGAGGAAAAGGGTACCTCCCCTTCTTGAATGTCTTCATCTTAATCCTTATGGCTACCTGAAAAAGAAGTAGGGAAAAATTGAGGAAATTGCTGTGCTGAATGGTACAAGATATATTTAATGTAGTTGACGTTTTTTCAGAGTACAAAGACTCCTCCTTCAGCAGCCTGAAAAACATGGCAATTTTGAAAATAAATGATTCTTCAAAGCTTGCCAAGTGCAGCAAAGGCTTGGAACAATATCATCAGAACAAAATGAAACTTTTTCTCTCTCCATCTAAGTGGAACTTCAGCAAACGTAGATGGGGTAGGGCGAGCTGTGTTCACACCTGAGGGATGCTGCCACTGCCACCCAGAATCCCCCAATGCTGCTCACCCCATCCCTGTTTTGGCAAACACAGTGCCGCCAACATTGGAAGGGTGCCACTTTTGCTCCGCCATCCCCTCATGCACTGCTGCTGAGTTTGCAAAGTTAAAGACGGGAAATAAGACCACTAGCACTGGAGGCCAATATGGTGTCAGGAAAAGAGCAATCCTTCTTTCATGAATACCACGGTCTCAATCCTTGAGGCTATTTTAGAAATATACACAGAGATAGAGTAAATGTGATCATGTCTTCAACCTACTTTAGTTCGGCTTGGGGTTGTAGCATAACAGGTGAAGAGTTGATTGCAATGGCTGCAAAACGCAAACCAGTCCCAACTATAGAAGTTGCAAAATTACTTTCAGAAAGTTAAAGACAGAAACCTGGAAGCTGCAAAGTTCACTGAGGTTTGGGTCTATTCAGTGGGCCCCTCCACCAAAGGTCCCTATCAGAAAAGTCTGAAGTCCATGTAGTTATGCTTTATATCATTAATGAGTTCAGAAATGAAGGAAGATGGGTTTGGATTAACAGTATAAAGGCTGAAATCAGCTATACAACAGGTGGCAAGTTACATCCGCCATTATGAAATAATCATGAGGAAGTATGATGTAATAATTATATTTTCCTCTTTGTCCCCATTTAGGTTCTTGGTGGCTTGACTGTGAGTATTGCAATCTTCTCTGAATTGGCTGAATGCTCTGTAATGATGGCTCCTAGCTATCTCTGGCCTGGTTTTGCGTTATGGTTTCTAGAAGTGCCCCACAGAAATGGCTGATGAAATCCTTAGAACAATACTAGGGCTGTATTCAAGTCAAGTATAGTTAATTGCAGTGTGAGCAGAGACTTGGCCATCCTTAGCTGACTCTAATGTGCCCATCTATCCATAAGTGCTGCCCGGTGTCCCATTCCCCTCAATTCTGGAGAGCTGCAGATGAACTAGTTTTGAGAATCCTGTCCAGATTTGCTCCAGGATGTCCTAGAGCCATTTTCATAAAGCTTTGTGAGCAGGAGCTTGTAGGCATCTAGTATAGAGCTCCCACTTCCAGCAGAGGCACCGGGTGGGTGACAGGTGGGGAAGGAGTTGAGCAGTAGTAGCACACAGGGAATTTATGTTCCTCTTGGAGGGGAAAGTGTGAGTTTTGCAGATCATCTATGTAATTGGGAATGGTCCTAGGGGCTGTAGGCATCTCATTTCAGTTATTAGATGTGTCCCTCAGAAGCAGCTGATGGGATTTACTAGGCTTCTGTTCAAATTAAGGGGGTTTAATTGCAGTGTGGGCAGAGACTCAGTCGCCTCTAGTTGGCTTTGATGTATTTAGCTATTCATGGGCTCTTTGCCCTACAGATGAAGTAGCTTTGGGAGATCTGTCCAGATCTGCTCTCCTTCCTGCACATATGAATAGGACGCTGTCTCCATTAGGTTCATATTGTTTACCAGAGAAAGATGGTTGAACCCCAAAGACCAAAGTGAAGGCTTGACCATTCACTCTATATTCCTTTGATCCTATATTGTATCTCTCCTTTTTTTTAAATAATTTTTATTCAAATTTTTCAAAAGACAAACAAAACAAAGTCAAAAAACATAACAATACAACAAAAAAATAATAAAAATAAAATAGTTGACTTCCGATTTGTCGCAGATCAGCTATAAGTATATGATATACATCAAACCTGTCCCTTAATGTATACATACAGGATCACTTTTCTCCATAGGCTGTCTTAGTTAATCGTCAAATCCCAATATCATCATTTTATTTTGATCTTTCAACAAAAAGTGTAAGAGAGGCTTCCATTCCTTAAGAAATGTATCTGTCGATTTTTCTCTAAGTAGACATGTCAATTTATCCATCTCGACTAAGTCCATTAGTTTCAATAGCCATTCTTCCATTGTTGGTATTAATTCCATTTTCCACTTTTGTGCATATAATAATCTTGCTGCCGTAATCATATATAATATTATTCTTCCATATTTCTTTTCTATTTGTTTATCCATAAAACCCAATAAAAAAAATTCTGGTTTTGACTGAATATTTATCTTTAGAATTTTTTGCATCATCCTACCTATCTGTGCCCAAAATGATTTTGCCTTTTTACACAACCACCACATATGATAAAATGATCCTTCTTGTTGTTTACATTTCCAACAAACATTAGAAACATTGCTATACATTTTTGACAACTTTTCTGGAGTCATGTACCAACGGTACATCATTTTATAGAAATTTTCTTTAAGATTATAGCATAGTGTAAATCTCAAGCCTTTTTTCCACATATTTTCCCATTGATCCATTTGTATGTTATAACCAAAATTTTTTGCCCACTTTACCATACACTCTTTTACTTGTTCTTCCTCCATATCCATTTTCAGTAAGAGTTTATACATTTTCGCAATTATATTTTCCTCATTTGTACACAAACCTATTTCAAAATCAGATTTACTTATTTCAAACCCATACATTTTCTTGTCCATTTTATATCTTTCTAACAATTGTAAATAGGCAAACCATTGAGAACTATATCCTTCCTTTGTCAGTTGTTCTCTCTCTTTCATTATATATTCTCCATGTACATTTTCTAATAGTTCTTGATAAGTTAACCATTTCTCTTTTCCAGCCATTTCTCTTCTGTAAAACGCTTCTTGACTTGAGACACATAGTGGTATTTTTGAATAAAACCTTGGTTTATATCTATTCCATATTTTCAACAGAGGACGTCTTATAAAATGATTATTAAAGTCTACATTTACTTTTACTTTGTCATACCATAGATATCCATGCCATCCCCACTTCAGATTATGGCCCTCCAAATCCAATAGTCTTTTATTCCTCAATAAAATCCATTCCTTTATCCAGACTAGACAGCAGGCAGCAAAATAAAGTCTCAGATTTGGTAATCCCAGTCCTCCTCTTTCTTTGGCGTCTTGTAGTAGTTTAAATTTAACTCTTGGTTTTTTTCCTTGCCATACAAATTTAGAGATATCTTTTTGCCATTGTTTAAAAGGTAAATCAGAGGATATTACAGGTATTGTTTGAAACAAAAACATCATTCTCGGTAATACATTCATTTTTATCACAGATATTCTACCCATTAATGACAATTGTAGTTTATCCCATCTTAGCAGATCTTTCTTAATCTCTGTCCATAATTTTTCATAATTATTATGAAACAACTTTGAATTTTTATTTGTCATAATGATACCTAAATATTTCAACTTTTTCTCTATTGTAAAATCTGTCTTGTCCATTAACTCTTTCTGTTCCCTTAAAGTTAAATTTTTCACCAACATCTTTGTTTTTTGATTGTTGATCTTAAATCCTGCTAACGGTCCAAATTCTTTTAATTTGTCCATTAATTCCTTTCAAAGGGTTTTCTAATACAATTATCAAATCATCAGCAAATGCTCTCAATTTATATTCTTTTTTTTTTATCTTTAATCCCGAAATCCTTTTATCTTGCCTTATATCTCTAAGCAGCACTTCTAAGACCAGAATAAATAAAAGGGGAGATAATGGACATCCCTGTCTTGTACCCTTTTGTATTTCACATGAATCCGTTAAATCTCCATTAACAATTATCTGAGCCTTCTGAAATGTATAAATCGATCTAATCCATTTTATAAAATTGTCTCCAAAATCCATTTGCTCCAAAACCTGAAACATAAATTTCCAATTCAAATTATCAAATGCTTTTTCAGCATCTAAAAAAATCAAAGCTGCTTGTTTATCATTTCGTTGTTCTAAATATTCCAACACATTCAAGACATTCCTGACGTTGTCACGTAATTGTCTTTTAGGTAAAAACCCTGATTGATCTTCCTGGATAAATTGTTGCAATATTATTTTCATTCTTTCTGCCAAGATCATTGTAAAAATTTTATAGTCATTATTCAATAGAGATATTGGCTGATAATTTTTTGTTTTAGTTAAATCTTGCTCCTCTTTAGGTATTAATATTATGTTAGCATTTTTCCAACTATCCGGTATCTTTCCCTCTTGCAGAATAAAATTCATTGTAGACTGTAAAGGTAGCAAGAGTTCTTCCTCCAAACATTTATAGTACATTGCAGATAACCCATCTGGTCCTGGCGCCTTTCCTAATTTAATTTTGTTTATAGCTTCAGATATCTCTCTTGACGTGATAGGGCCATTAATAGCTTGTCTCTGAAAGTCTGTAGTTTTAGGCAAATTCTGTTTAGATATATACTCTTCTATTTTTTCAGATGGGATTTCCTGACACTTGTACAATGTTGAATAATATTGATGAAAAATCTTTTTGATTTTTACATTATCTGTCAGCATCTCATCTCCTTGTATCTTTAAAATAATATTTTTTGACGTTCTTTTCTTAATTTATATGCTAACCATTTCCCTGGTTTATTTGCAAATTCAAAAGTCCTTTGTTTAGCAAAATTTAGTTTCCTTTCAATTTCTCTGTCAGCATTGATACTTGATTCTGTAACATTTTAATTTGATTTACAATAGAAACTTTAGCTGGATTCTTTTTCAATTCTTCCTCTTTTTGTTTTATTTCTTCCAAAATTAATTGCATTTTCTGTTGTTTCTTTTTTTTTAATTCAGAGTTACATTTAATAAAATATCCCCTCATAAATGCCTTACTTGTATCCCAAACAATATTTTCATTTGTTCCTTTATGTAAATTATGTTCAAAAAACTCTTTTAATTTCTTCTTACATTCTTGTACTACTTTGTCATTCTGTAATAAAGATTCATTTAGTCTCCATCTAAATCCAAGATTTTTTTTAAAAAAAGTTAATATCACAGGATTCTGGTCCGAAAAAGTTTTTGGTAATATATCCATTTTAAAAATATCCTTCGCTAGAATTTTAGACATCCAAATCATATCAATCCTCGAGAATGTTTTATGTCTTTCTGAAAAATAAGTAAATTCCTTTGCGTTATCATTTATATATCTCCAGGTATCCACCAATTCTAAATTTTCCATCAGTTCAAAGCAAATCTTCGGTAATTTACCCTGTGTCTCTTTAATATTTTTTTCAGAAAGTCTATTAATTTTTGGTGAGATTACCCCATTCCAATCACCCATGACGCACCAATGATCATATGAAAACTCTGACAATTTTTCCATAAGTCCTGTGTAAAACCTTGTTTTATCTTCATTGGGGGCATAAATACCCACTATCAAAATGTTTGTGCCCTGTAAAGTAATTTCAACCCCCACAAATCTACCACTATCATCCAGTAATACCAATTTAGGAAGCAATTGTGGGTTAATGTAAAGAACAACTCCATTTTTTTTTTTTGGTCCAGCCGAAATAAATTCTTCACCCAAATTTTTACAAATCAAATATTTGGAATCTTTCTTCTTAATATGAGTTTCTTGTAAACAAATTATATCCAATTTTAATTTTTTCAAATAATGAAACACTTTCTTTCTCTTCTGCGCCGTGTTGGCTCCATTTATATTCCAAGTTAGATATTTGTAATCCATCTTTAAGCGTGTATTTTAAAATGTGCCTGATGCTCCCTTTAATCCATCATCTTCTTTCCCCTCCTCTGCATGTTCTTGTTGACTTTGTTTCCCAGGAATTATATCCATATATTTGAGTTTATCTTCTTCCATGTCTTTTGAAGCTTTTCTCAAGAAGTCCCTTGCTTTTTGAACAGTATTCAATCGATATTTCTGTTGTCTGAATGTAAAAATCACTCCTTCTGGAACATCCCATCTAAACTGAATTTTGCATTGCTTAAGTTTTTCTGTAAGGAAAGCATATTCTTTTCTCTTACGTAAAAGTCTAATAGGATTTTCTTTCATCACCAGTATTTCCTTACCATCAATTTTAAAGGTATTGTTAAAGTGTTGTTGTAATACCATATCTCTGGTCGTCTTCTTTATAAAGTGAACAAGCACATCTCTTGGAATTTTTTTCATTGTTGCATATCTGGAATTAATTCTATAAACTTTGTCTATTTCAAATTTCATCCGATCTTCATTCAAATCCAGAAATTTTACTAAAGCATTAACAATTTTATCTCTGATGTCTTCACCTATTTCCTCAGGGATTGCACGGAATCTCAAACAATGTTCTTTATTTCTCAGTTCAATCACAGCCATGTAGTCCAAATTTTTTTCTAATTCCAGATTTAATATATCTATTCTATTCTCCAGGATTTGTACCTTTTCTTTAGTATTTTTTGCATCCTCCTTTATTTGCCCAATTGTCCCTTTAATCTCATCCACTTGTGTTTTAATATAGTCTTTTATATCTATCAATTCAGTTTTCATTTCCTGTTTTAGATCACTAATCCCTTCCATTATTTTTTGAAACATATTTGGGGGTATAGCCCCTTCCTGTGGATCAATTGAACCTCTTCGCTCCTGAGCCTTAGCTGCTTTTTTAGTTGTCATTCTCAAGAGAAGCCTTTAATTTCTGATATTAACCACTGTTCCAAAACCTAGAGGCAGTCTATTTCTTTTTTTTTTCCTCCACCAACAAAAGAGTTAATATTCCAGGCCTGTTATTATAGTCCGGCCAGCACAGTTCTTATCTACGTCCAGGAATGCAAAACAATTCTGGTTCACAACACCAAGCAATTAGTAACATGTACGAACAGCAGATTCGTCCAAAAAGAAATAGTCCAAGGAGAAAAATAGTCCAAAATATATTTCCATCAAATAATAGTTACCTCTCATCCGTTTTTAAACTTTAAAACTCCAAATTCAGGCCAGCTTTTTGTCGTAAAAAAAAATATAAATTGTTTACATTTTCTTTCTTCCTTAATTATATTTAAAAGAGAAAAAGTATGACTCACCCAGATTTCACAGTTGCTGATTCGTAAACAAATCCCTTTTATTGTAATAATTTAAGCCAAATGATAAGATTTAGACAGAAGTAGGCTCGCTGGTTATTGTATCTCTCCTAAAACAGTTTGACATTTTCAGTTTTCTATATAATTCCTGAGAGGAAATAAAAGAGAAAATGATTACATTGGACATCATAGCCCACAAATATATTTTTGAAAAATGTTGTGAGCAAATGCTGGTAGCATACCTTTATGTCAAAACAATTCTTGTGTGTTTGCATTTCCATAAGGTTATTGGGGACTCTTCAGTAGAAAATACATCACTTTGTGGAATGTGTCCCATTTAACAGAGGAAGAACTGAGCTTGGAGGCCATGTATTAGAAACTGGTTGCTAATTGTACTTGTACTTTTAATTAGTTATTTATTATATTTATTTATTTATCTATTTACTGTGACTCACTCTGGATTATTTTTGCAAAAGAGTGGATGATAAATAAAGCATTGCTATACCATTACTGTTCTTATTAAAAATATTGACCATGTGAAAATGAATTCTTGCTTTCTCTTCCAGGGTAGTCTGCCAGTCGTGAGTATTGCATTTACTTATCTATGGACATTTATTAACATTAGTGATATTTGAAAGGTTAAACATTCTGAATCACATGCTGTATGTCCGAATGTCTTTGGGTGAGATTAACTGCAGAATAGGCTAGAAGCTTTTGCATACTACCATTTAACAAGATTTTTGGTAGATACAAAAAACACGATAAAACAGCTCCTTGTCAAAAGCAAAAATAAAACTCAGAGGGTTCTTAAATCCCTGCTTACTGAATGTTGTGTTGTAATGGCTGACTGATCTTCCCCATCATCTGGTGTTCAACATCTTATATCTAGTGGAACCTGGCTTATAAAAAGAGGTTTAATCAAACTAATAAAATGGTCTAATCACAATAGGAAGAGATTCCATGCCTGAAAAAAGTCCAGCCAAGTTCACATACTACGTATGCCTGATAGTCCACTTTATTTTATGCTTTTGGAAAATGTCATGAGTAGGATCTGGCAGCAGACCTTTATGTCAGACTGACCATTAGTTCATCTTTATTAGGGATCCTTCAGTGAGAAAACATATCACTTTCGAGTGAATTTCTCCTATTTCCTATTAAATACACATGAGGAACTGAGTTTGGAGGATATTTATTTAGAAATGGTGGTTTTAGTTTCATTGCTATTGATTATTGATGATGTATCTTTATTATAACATTGTAGGCCACTCTAGATTCTTTTAGCAAAAGAGTGGATAATAAATAAAGCATTGTTATACCATTACTATTATTATGAACAATATTGCCAGTTGTGAGTATTGCATTTACTTATCTTTGGATGTTTATTAACATTAGTGATAACTGAAAAGTTAAAAAGGAATGGAAAGAGACCACTTCCTGGCCCTGGTTATTGGGGATTCTTCAGTAGAAAATGCATCACTTTGTGGAATGTTTCTCTGCTATTCCCATTTAACAGAGGAAGAACTGAGCTTGGAGGCTATGTATTAGAAACTGGTTGCTAATTGTACTTGTACTTTTAATTAGTTTCTTATAATATTTATTTATTGCAACCCTGTAGGGCACTCTGGATTATTTTAGCAAAAGAGTGGATAATAAATAAAGCATTGTTATGAGTTATTTAAATGACAGAGTTAGAATCAGGAAATGAGATCGCTATTGCTGGAGGCCACTATAGTGTGGGGAAAAGAGCAACCATTCCTCCATGAATACCACGATCTCAAACTTTGAAGCTATTTAAACACACATACGCACAATGTGATCCTGCCTTTAAGCTAAAGAGTAGCTTTTCCTGCAGGGTGACAGGTGAGGAGTCAATTGCAAGGGCTGCGAAATGCAAACCAATCCCAACTGTAGAAGGTGGAAAGCTACTTTGACAAAGTTAAAGATAAGAAACTTTAGGAAGCTGCAGAGCTTACTGGGGTTTGGGTGTTTTGGGTCTTCTGGAATAGATCCCTTCACTGAAAGTCACAATCAGAAGAGTCTGAAGTCAAGGTCATGATGCCTTCTAATATTGATGAGTTAAATAATGAGAGGTAATGGTACACAAAAGTATAGAGATTGAATTAAGTTGCAGAACAGGTGGGAAATCTACCTTTGTCATTGTGAAATAATCATAAGAAAGAATTATGTTATAACTAAAGCTTCCTTTTTTACATTTAGCCCGCAGGAGGTAGCTTGCCTTCTCTGCCTGGTGTGCCTGTGAGTATTAGCATTAGCTAAATCATCTGTAATATCCTTCACTCAGGGGCTGTCGCCTTTTCCTGCTTGATTTTGTATATCTGTTTCTACAAATATCCCACAGAAGTGGCTGGTGAGACCCACAGAGCTATATTGGAGCTCTATTCAAGTAAAAATAGTTAATTGCGGTGTGAGCAGAGACTTGGCCGTCTTTAGTTGGCTTTGATGTGTTCAACTATTCATGAGTGCTGCCAAGTGCCCCGTTCCCCTCAGTTTTGGAGAGCTGTAGATGAAATAGTATTGGCAATCTTGTCCAGATTTGCTGCAGGAAGGCCCATCAGAAAAAGCAGCGGTAGGAAATGGGGTGGTTTGGAGCCTCCGATATTGTACACTTGTTTAATTTTGAATAATTAATAGATGAAACCTTTAATTCAGAAGCAGTGGTGGATTTTGAGAGGTCTGGGTGCTGTGGAGTGGGTGCCTGGGAGGTCACTTCAGCTAAAGGTCATAGAGTGAAAGTCAGAAATCCAGGTGGTGGTGCCTTCAAATATTGATGAGTTAAACTTTGAACAAAATGGGGTTCTGTCAAAAGTATATGGGCTGAACTCAGGTATAGAAGTATATCTTCCATTGTGAAATAATCAACATATTTGCGATGTATCAGAAAGCATGCAGTAACTCTATTTTTATTTTGTTAATTTTTTTAGAGTGTTCCCGGAGTCTCTGTGAGTAATGTACATCTTCTCTATATTGGCTAAACATTCCATATTATCTGTCAGAGAAGGTCTGCTAGATGCTCCATTCACTTCATTTCTGAAGAGTTGCAAATAAAATAGTATTGGGAAGCATGGCCATATTTACTCCAGAGATGTTTCCATAAAAGCTTGTGAGCAGGAACTTGTAGACATCTAGAATGGAGCTCCTAATACTAGTGTAGCAGGGAGTGGAGATCTTATGAGGGAGGAGTGGAGCGGCTATGGCCCACAGGGCTGCCAGGACCAACCTGGAGCTCCCACACACACCTTGCTACCACCTTACTGCCGTTCCATCCCCATTCTGGTGAGTGACACCGCTGGAGTGAGAACCAGAGCTTGGAAACGTTACTTTTTTGAAGTACAACTCCCATCAGCCCCAGTCAGCATGGCCAATGGATTGGGCTGATGGGAGTTGTAGTTCAAATAAGTAACTTTTCCAGGCTCTGGTGAGAACATAGCTGCTGTAGTGAGAACACTTCTTGCGTGTTTGCATTTCCTTAAGGTTATTGGGGATTGTTCAGTGAGAAAATGCATCACTTGGGGAATGTGTCTCTGCTATTCCCATTTAACAGAGGAAAAACTGAGCTTGGAGGCTATGTATTAGAAATTGGTTGCTAATTGTACTTGTACTTTTAATTAGTTTCTTATAATATTTATTTATTGTACCATTGTAGGGCACTCTGGATTATTTTAGCAAAAGAGTGGATAATAAATAAAGCATTGTTATGACATTTAAATGACAGAGTTACAGACAGGAAATGAGACCACTATTACTGGAGGCCACTATAATGTGGGGAAAAGAGCGACCATTCCTCCATGAATACCACGGTCCCAAACTTTGAAGCTGTTTAAACACACACATACACAATGTGATCATGCCTTCAAACTAAAAAGTAGCTTTTCCTTCAGAGTGACAGGTGAGGAGTCAATAGCAAGAGCTGCAAAATGCAAAGCAATCCCAGCTGTGTGTTTTTGGTCTTCTGGGGTAGGTCCCTTCACTGAAAGTCACACTCAGAAGAGTCTGAAGTCAAGGTCATGATGCCTTCTAATATTGATGAGTTCAATAATGAAAGAAAATGGTATACAAAAGTGTAGAGATTGAATTAAGCTGCAGAACAAGTGGGAAATCTACCTTTGTCATTGTGAAATAATCATAAGAAAGAGTTATGTTATAACTAAAGCTTCCTTTTTTTAATATAGTCCTTAGCAGGTAGCTTGCCTTCTCTGCCTGGTGTGCCTGTGAGTATTGCAAATCCTCTCTAATATCCTTCACTTGGGGCCTCTAGCCTTTTGTAGCCTGCTGTAGTGAGAACGTAGCCGCTGTCCTAAGCCAACATAGATGGGGTGGGGAGCGATGTGTTCACGCCTGAGGGATGCTGACACTGATGGGATCTACTAGGCTTCTCTTCAACTAAAGGAGAAACTTAAATTGGACACCATATTTTTGAAAAATGTTGTGAGCAGCAGCTGGCAGCATACGTTTATGTCAGAACGATGATAGCCTCTCTGCATTTCCATTAGTTCATCCTTGTTAGGGATCTTTCAGTGAGAAAACATCACTTTTGAGTACTTTAGTATACTGATGGTGTATGCCCTGCTGGTGGTATCCTTTAAAAGACTTATCAGCCCAAAGCAAGGGAAAAGATCTCTGGAGAGTTTTTAGTTCAAGGCAGGACACAGGCTTTGTTTGTAAAAGATCTCTGTGGGACAGATCTCTGGCAGCAGGATTCTGTCTCAAACTCTGGAGGGCTTCAGCCAGTGTAGATTGACCAGAACTCTGATTTTATAATGACAGACTCATATGCGGCATATGAATAGCATATGAATAGAAAAAGCCTTTGTTTGGCAGAGTTATCCCATACTTCCTGATGATACCTTTTCAGATCAGCCTCTGCAAACAGCTTGTGCCTTTACCTAAGGCTCCTGCACCAGAAGTTCCTGTTACTGGCTTGCTAGTCATTAGCATTGTGAAATCACTATTTCTTTATTCCTATGAATATTTAAGCTGAAACATCTACTTCATGGTTATTTGGGCAAGTTGCTGATGACAATTTTCCCCTGACTTCAGTTTAATAAAATATCTGAAAAATATGAATAAACCCCTAAAAATGTTGTTTTGTCTTCTCTGCAAAAAACCCCAGACCTTGCGAAAGAAGAGATCTCCAGTAAGTATCCAG
Source organism: Rhineura floridana (assembly GCF_030035675.1). Taxonomy (NCBI): domain Eukaryota; kingdom Metazoa; phylum Chordata; class Lepidosauria; order Squamata; family Rhineuridae; genus Rhineura; species Rhineura floridana. The sequence continues at coordinate 27,548,978 of NC_084494.1, read as the reverse complement.
TCCTCTTTATGGCTTTTCAATTTTTTAAAAAAATATTCAGTAGTATCCCATTGATTCTGGATAATGTCTTCTAGGACATTGAAATTAAGTGTCAGACCAAGAGTGGATAGAATTCATGCTAGGCTCTGTCACTCTGGTTTGTGGAGTTGTTGGTTTTTGGGGGTGAGGGATATTCTGTCATCTTTGGAAAATTGTTATCCTGGAACTGAAACTCATAATTAAAAAGAAAGAAAGAAAAAAGAATACCTTTAAGTAGGAGCTGGAAGAAACCTAGTTCTGAAAGAGACTGTCCCAAGACAACATTTTCACTGTTACCTCTGCTATATCTTTGACATTGTGAGCTGGTCTGTGAACTGGTAACTTCCAGAATGGATTACTGCAATGTGCTCTATGTGGGGCTGCCCTTGAAAACAGCAGAAACTGCAACTGATCCAAAATGCAGTGGTCAAATTACTGGCTGGGGTTCCATTTAGATATCGTATGACCCCTGTTTTAAAACAGCTGCATTGGTTCATTTCTAGGCTCAATTCAAGGTACTCGCACAAGTGTTTAAAGCCCTACATGATTTAGGTCCCAAATATTTGAAATACCACCTCCTTCCCTACAGACCCTTTCAGATGTGAAGATCACTGGGGGGGGGGCTCTTGGTAGTCCAATTCCCTCAGAAGGTTTTTTTGGGCAGGGTGTTGCGGCTTGGGAGTGGGTGTTCTCTGTGGCAGCCTCGAAGTGGCACCTTCATTATTCAGCTTTTATCATATGCTGAAGATATACCTCTTCACCCTGGCCTTTGACACTTGAGAGAGACATTTTAGGACCCTCTTTAGCTGTTGTTGTTAACATTTGTTCTCCCCCTTCACTCAGAGGTCCCAGGGCACCCTTGATTTTCATTCCTTCAGCTCTACCACCACACTTAGGTGCCTAAAAGTCTCTTAGAAGACTTCGCTCTTTCTCCCTGGTTCTTATGTCTGGAACTGCTCCCCTAGACACAAACCTGATAGGGTCTCTATCTCTTCCTCCAGATCTCTCCTATTCTACTATATAGCCTCTGACACAAACCCATAGACCCTATTCCCAGCTGAAACGAAGTATATATTATACCCCTGTTTCAGTTCACTTCCATGTTCCACTCCTCTCTCTGCTGCCTCTTCTTTCGAGAATGTTAGACTGGAAGCTCCTAGGGGGAGGGACTTGTCTTCTTATTGTTCTACTGTAAGCAGGGAAAGTGTGGATTTGATCAATTCGGCTTTAAATGCGAACTGGATTTAATTTCTCCCCCATCCAAGATAATATATATTCAGTTATCCAGCAGTGACTTACTGAAATGTGCTCTGAACAATGTTGTGTTTCGCTGTTGCACAAGGTAATGGAACTGAATCTTTCATGACAGAGAGTCTCATATCTTAGGCACAACTACTCCCAGTTCCTTTTGCTTGTGTGCCTTAATGATGAATGATTCAGACACTAAATGAGAAATAACTGCACACTTCTGTATTTCAGGGTGCTGCTAAGGGTGTGCTTCTGAGCATTGTTCAGCATTGTGTTTCTGAGCAAAGCATTTCAATGGGCAATAATTTAGTTTATTATGATAGGAACATTTTTTGCTTGTGAATCTTTGCTAGTCTTACCATTGCAGTTTGAGTAAGTAGAGTTGTATAATTCTCCCAGTGACCTACTTCTTTAACCCCATGCATCTGTAGTTAGAGTTTTATTTAAATATTTATATCTCTCAGGATGTGCATATTAGGAGAAATGTGCACCAAAATGTTGATTTCTCCTTTCCATCCTAACAAGACTCTCTTGGGGTGGCTAACAGCCACCATAAGTGTAGGAATCACTAAAACTTAGGAACTATACAAAATAACTCCCCCCCAACAACATAATCAATCACAAATATATATATATATTTCTGAAATATGCTCTGTAATAATTTTATGTTTAGCTGTTGCCCAAGACAATAGAACTGAATCTTGTATGACAGAGAGTCCCATAATCTGCCCGTAATCTGGGCACAATTACTCATAGGTTCCCCTTATTAGCCTCAGCGAATAATTCAGACACGGAATGAGAAATAACTGCACACTTCTACATTTCAGGCTGCTCTGGATGTACTTGTGAGTATTGCTACTAATTTTATATGGGCAACAGTTTAGTTTATTATGAGAAGGTTATTTTTTATTATTGGATGATCCCCAGTGGCTTCCCTTGTGGTGTGTAATCGTTACCTGTGAATCTTTGCTATTGTCACCACAGCAGTATGAGTAAGAAGAGATGCACAATTCTCCCAGTGGCCTACCTCTTTAACCATCTGTAAATTGAGCTTTATTAAAATATTTTTATCTCACCTTTCCATCTTAAGATAGGTCTCCCAGAAGAGCTAATAATGACAATAAAAGCAGGAATCATTAAAAGAAAGGAAGTAGACAAAACATCCCAACAGCAAGAAACAAAGAAACCATACAAAACAAAAAACCCACACTATGACAACAATAACAAACATGGCGGATATATTAAATTATCCAGTGATGTCTTACTGCAATGTGCAGTTAAACAGTGGTGTACCGACCTGATGCCCAAGAGATGGAATGGGATCTTCTAGGACAGAGAGTTCTATACCCTAGTCATGACCACTGAAAAAGCACTATCTTGAGTGCTCACCAACCACACCACAGTTGGTGGTGATAGAACCCAGAGCATGGCCCATGCTGAAGACCAAAGAGGGTTTCCTCCTGGAATTCAGATGTTTTTCTAGGCTCTTGCAAGTAAATGCAGAGGCAATGCCTCCTATGGGAATCCTAGGTTCCTTGCCCTATATACTTTCATGATAATTCAGTCTCATGTCTGTGAATAATTTGTGAAGTAATAATAAAACAAGAAGTAACTGTGAACTTCTACATTGCAGAGTAAAGTTGGTGACAAGTTGCCTGTAAGTAAATAATTTTGCAAGAACAATATTTTAGTGTATAAACTTAAGGTCTGTTTGTTTGTATTGTTGATTCCCAGGGGCTTTTGTGGTGATATGATTTTGCTTGTGCCACCTTCTGCAACCAAAGTTCTAAGCGGCATCACACTCTCTTTGTACACCCCCCCAAAAATGTAAAGAAAAACAAAGAAATCAATTGCTGTCTCTTAACTAGAGATGGAGGAGAAAATTCCTTTGGTTCATAGTTTAATGAAAAAATACCTAATTTGTATGTCAAAACAATACATGAACAAAAACAGCTTTTTTCTTTAAAAAAAATGCAGTACTCTGAATTGTGTGAAATATTTCTTCACCCCCCCATAATGTGTCCCAAAATGCTTATATTAGGGGAATGTGTTCATACAAATGTACAGATTAGTAAGAATAGCAAAGAAATGCACTATATTATGGAAACTGCTTGTAAAAATGTGTGTGGTGGATGAAATTGCATCACAATGTGCACATTAGGAGAAACGTGCCCTAAAATATTTAGATTTCACCTTTCAATCCTAACTTAGGTCCCTTGGGATGCTTAACGATGATCATAAGTTCAGCAATCATTAAAACTAAGGAACCATGTAAAATAAAACCCTAAACAACAGAAGCAATCACAAATATATGGGGTGTATGTGTGTGTGTATATGTATATAAAGACATACATGAAAATTCTCTAGCATTTTAGTGAGAATTCCTCTTACTAAACACAGTTTTGTATGCAGTTTTAATTAATGTAATTAATTAATGTCCACATTTTTGCAAGCACTTTCTCCTAATGTTTTGGAGACAATTTTGTGTGTTGTTTTCACTAATATATTCAGCTTTATTCACACTTTCCTTTAATATATGCATCTTTGCAAATAATGCTTAGTTGGGGAAATAAATCACAAAATTCAGATAAGTGCAAATTTCAAAGGATGACTGTGACTTACTGAAATGTGCCCTGAACAACTTTATGTTTAGCTGTTGCACAAGGTAATGGAACTGAATCTTTCATGACAGAGAGTCCTGAATCCTAGGCACTACTCCCAAGTCCCCTTTCCTTATATGCCTTAATGATAAATGATTCAGACACTGAATGAGAAATAACTGTACACTTCTGTATTTCAGGAAGTTGCAAAGAGTAAGCTGGTGAGTATTACTAATGATTTTCCATGGGCAATGATTTTATTTATTATGATAGGGACATTTTTTTGACTGGATGATCCCCAGTGGTTTCTGTTGTGGTGTGTATACTTTGCTTGTGCATCTTTGCTGGTATGCTGCATGGGTAAGAAGAGTTGCATAATTCTCCCAGTGACCTACCTCTTTAGCCCCATGCATCCGTAATTTGAGTTTTATTGAAATATTTTTATCTCACCTTTCCATCTTAAGATAGGTCTCCCAGAAGAGCTAATAATGACAATAAAAGCAGGAATCATTAAAAGAAAGGAAGTAGACAAAACATCCCAACAGCAAGAAACAAAGAAACCATACAAAACAAAAAACCCACACTATGACAACAATAACAAACATGGCGGATATATTAAATTATCCAGTGATGTCTTACTGCAATGTGCAGTTAAACAGTGGTGTACCGACCTGATGCCCAAGAGATGGAATGGGATCTTCTAGGACAGAGAGTTCTATACCCTAGTCATGACCACTGAAAAAGCACTATCTTGAGTGCTCACCAACCACACCACAGTTGGTGGTGATAGAACCCAGAGCATGGCCCATGCTGAAGACCAAAGAGGGTTTCCTCCTGGAATTCAGATGTTTTTCTAGGCTCTTGCAAGTAAATGCAGAGGCAATGCCTCCTATGGGAATCCTAGGTTCCTTGCCCTATATACTTTCATGATAATTCAGTCTCATGTCTGTGAATAATTTGTGAAGTAATAATAAAACAAGAAGTAACTGTGAACTTCTACATTGCAGAGTAAAGTTGGTGACAAGTTGCCTGTAAGTAAATAATTTTGCAAGAACAATATTTTAGTGTATAAACTTAAGGTCTGTTTGTTTGTATTGTTGATTCCCAGGGGCTTTTGTGGTGATATGATTTTGCTTGTGCCACCTTCTGCAACCAAAGTTCTAAGCGGCATCACACTCTCTTTGTACACCCCCCCAAAAATGTAAAGAAAAACAAAGAAATCAATTGCTGTCTCTTAACTAGAGATGGAGGAGAAAATTCCTTTGGTTCATAGTTTAATGAAAAAATACCTAATTTGTATGTCAAAACAATACATGAACAAAAACAGCTTTTTTCTTTAAAAAAATGCAGTACTCTGAATTGTGTGAAATATTTCTTCACCCCCCCATAATGTGTCCCAAAATGCTTATATTAGGGGAATGTGTTCATACAAATGTACAGATTAGTAAGAATAGCAAAGAAATGCACTATATTATGGAAACTGCTTGTAAAAATGTGTGTGGTGGATGAAATTGCATCACAATGTGCACATTAGGAGAAACGTGCCCTAAAATATTTAGATTTCACCTTTCAATCCTAACTTAGGTCCCTTGGGATGCTTAACGATGATCATAAGTTCAGCAATCATTAAAACTAAGGAACCATGTAAAATAAAACCCTAAACAACAGAAGCAATCACAAATATATGGGGTGTATGTGTGTGTGTATATGTATATAAAGACATACATGAAAATTCTCCAGCATTTTAATGAGAATTCCTCTTACTAAACACAGTTTTGTATGCAGTTTTAATTAATGTAATTAATTAATGTCCACATTTTTGCAAGCACTTTCTCCTAATGTTTTGGAGACAATTTTGTGTGTTGTTTTCACAAATATATTCAGCTTTATTCACACTTTCCTTTAATATATGCATCTTTGCAAATAATGCTTAGTTGGGGAAATAAATCACAAAATTCAGATAAGTGCAAATTTCAAAGGATGACTGTGACTTACTGAAATGTGCCCTGAACAACTTTATGTTTAGCTGTTGCACAAGGTAATGGAACTGAATCTTTCATGACAGAGAGTCCTGAATCCTAGGCACTACTCCCAAGTCCCCTTTCCTTATATGCCTTAATGATAAATGATTCAGACACTGAATGAGAAATAACTGTACACTTCTGTATTTCAGGAAGTTGCAAAGAGTAAGCTGGTGAGTATTACTAATGATTTTCCATGGGCAATAATTTTATTTATTATGATAGGGACATTTTTTTGACTGGATGATCCCCAGTGGTTTCTGTTGTGGTGTGTATACTTCGCTTGTGCATCTTTGCTGGTATGCTGCACGGGTAAGAAGAGTTGCATAATTCTCCCAGTGACCTACCTCTTTAGACCCATGCATCCGTAATTTGAGTTTTATTGAAATATTTATATCTCACTTTTCCATCCTAAGATAGGTTTCTCAGAATGGCTAATAATGACAATAAAAGCAGGAATCAGACAGTGTTTTACTGAAATGTGTAGTTAAACAATGTTGTAGTGACCTGATGCTCAATAATATTTCAAGAATGATATCTTAGTGAACACATGTAAAGAGTATTTGTTTTGATTCCCAGGGGCTTTTGTGGTGATTCATGATTTCTGCAGTATGAGGAAGTAGTGTGGACACTACCACCACTGGTTTCACTCCTCCTTTAAGCCCATGCACATATAAATTGACTTTTGACTCCTACTGCTGAGTGTAAATTGAATGTACCAGCAATGTCTTATTTGTCCAGTGCCATCTTTGGCAACTAAAGCTTTAAGGGGCATCACACCCTCTTTGCCCTCCCCAACCATTAGAATGAAAAAAAATGAAATAGGCAGGTCCTCTTTTGAAGACCAAATGAGTTTATTCATGAAACTCAGATGTCTTCCTGGGTTTGTGCCAGTAGAAGGGCAGGAAATGTTACGTACTTTGTCAGATCCTTGGCCTATGTGCTTTCATGATAATTGAGTCTCATTGCACTCCTCTATCTGTCAATAATGTGTGAAAAAACAAAAACAAGAAGTAACTGTGAATTTCTGCATTGCAGAGTAAAGTTGGTAAAAACCTGCCTGTGAGTATTGCTAACAATTTTGCAAGAATGATATTTTAGTGTATAACTTAAGGAGTGTTTATTTTGATTGTTGATTGATTGTTGTGGTGATGTATGATTTTGCTCAGTGCTCAGAGTATATATCTCAATTGTCTCAGTTTCTCATTTTCCCAATCTTAATTTGCAAGGTTTTTTTTTAATCCTCGTGAAAATTCTCCAGCATTTTATTGAGAATCTTTCCTACTAAACACACTTTTGTATGCAGTTTTGACTAATGTACACATTTTTGCAAGCAATTTCTCCTTACATAAAGCATGTTTGTATATTATTTCCATGAATATATTCAGATTTACACACACTTTCTGCTCTTATATGCATTTTGCAAACATTGCTTAGTTGCAGATTTCGGCAGATGACTGTGTTTTTGGTTTTCATCTTGTTTCAGAAAATGTGGATTTGATAAATTCAGCTTTACATGTGGACTGAACCAAATTTCTTCCCCATCCCTAGTTATTGCCCCACCAACCACAGTCTGCCCTCAGCCAGCCCATACCTGCCTGCCTTTTTACTTACTTACTTACTTACAACCACTACATGGGATCACCCTGGCTATCAGCTTCCTCCTTCTAAGTCTCAGCTTTGTCCTTGTAGAACTGAGCAGGGAGGGGAATAGAGACAAAACTAGAATCAGCTGGCGCTGCCCACTGTTGGCCTCTTTGCTTTCTGCCCTACCAGTTCCAATGGATGCCAGCCGCCACTGACAAATGGCCATGCAAAGTGAGAGAGACCCCCACTAAAAAACTGCAGCTCTAGTGACTAGAAAAAGTACTGGATAAGCTGGAGGGTTAATGTTGGCCCTCTTGTCATAACACTTAGTTGAGAAAACATGCCGTTGCATAGGAGATACAAATGAGGAAATGTCCTGATTTGTTTTCCTTGTAATATGTGCATAGACTATTAAAGCAGGCCTGTGGACCTCCAGATGTTGTTGGACCACAGTTCCCATCATCCCTGACCGTTAACAGTGTTGGCTGAGTCTGATGGGAACTGGAGTGCAGCAACCTCTGGAGGGCCACTGGTTCCCAATCCCTGTATTAGAGGATGTTGGCAATGGGTTGCCTAACTGTGAAATCCTGTGCATGTTACTTGGGAGTAAGTCCCACTGTGCGCAATAGGGCTTACTCTCAGGTAAGTGTGAATAGGAGTGCGACTGAAATTAGTTGCATGATATTTTTCAGTGAAGTCAATTCACACTTTCAGCTTGTAACGTGTTGAGCTGTCACGCGATTGTTTTCAATGTTTTTCAATGTTTTAAATATACCTTTTATTTTATGTTTAATTGTATTGTTTTGCCATGTTGGTGTTTGCCACTTAGGATTCCTTTGGGAGGAAGGTCAGGAGAGAAATATAATAAATAATAACAATAAATAATAATTTGAGAAATCAAATGATAAGAATGGGACCCGCAACAAAATAATGCAGTGTGGATTGCTCCTTTTCAGTGTTTCAGTTAATTGTGCCCTTCTCCAGGACACTCCATTCCATTCCTCGTTTCTCATTTTTTCTGCTTTCTTAACCTTCATGCAACCCTCCCCCCCCACACATACTAACAGATTTTGGGGTGTATTTTCTACCTCAATGAGATGTCCATTGTATGGTGGGCTGATAACTTGACTCCAGATAAAATTTGTGCCTGTAGTGTCAGATGAAGTGTGCTTGACAACACTCAAACACGCAGAGCTAGAAAGAGCATATTCAGAGGCGGCAGAATGTTTCTGTGCATTTGATTCCAATGTTCTTTGTTCTATGAAAAAATTATGGGGTGCTTTTCCACCCCAATCTGCTAACATTGGCTGGGGTAGCAAATACACCCCATTTCAATTCTGCACTGAGGGTTAGTTTTTGCCCCACAAAAATTTGATGAAGGGTCACTCAGCATTCTGTGACTACTGACATGCACAGTCCTTATTGGACTGTTTAGGGGTCCATTCCCCTCTTACGTTATTTTCCTAAGTATTTTCATACTTCTGTAACCTTGGAGTTCTCTCTAGACTGCTGACACCTCCCTCTTGTGCAAGGGTGGTACCCTTTTGGCTACAGAACTTATAACCTGAGCATTGTAAACTTCCACAATGAGACCTAAATGTGCTTAGTTTTAGCTGAATCCTACATAGAATCTGCAGAAAACAAACTAATCACAATGGCAGGGATGGGGAACCCGTTACCCTACAGATACTGTTGGATGGTAACTCCCATCATGCTTGATCATTGGCCATGGTAGCTGGGATTGATGGGAACTGGGGTTCAACAGCATTGGGAAGGCCCCAGGTTTCACATCCATGAACTATAGAGTAAGGTTTTCATTCTCAGTTCTTTGAGAATGTTTGGATTAATTTATATTATTCCTTCTTTCCAGCTGCTTTAAGGATTGGACATAACGACACTTCTGGACCATGTTGATGAAGACTTCTTGCTCTTGCGCATTCCACACTGCCACCCCAAATCCAATCAAATGAAAACGGAGAATCACTAATCCTACTAATTTAATTTAGATAAATTCTGTAACACCAGCTGATTTTGTTTCTGTTGTAATGGAGGTCTGAAAGCAATAAGAACTGGCCCATTACTGACCTGGAGGATGGCAAAAGCTTTGCAAAAATAAAATAAAATTGTAATTGCACTAACATTGTTTGCTTGCTTTCTTGAAAATTAAAGTCCAATTAAGTTATAAAAATCATTATTGCTAAAACAAAATCTGCTCACTGGTCACATATGTAACCACATATGCTTTCTTTTGTGATATATGAATTTAGTAAATACAGGGCAGATGGCAATTTGGTAGTGGGTAGTTAATGAATGCTGTTCTTAAAATGGGCTGAAGGCAGCTAGTTCACATACATCTTCTTGGAGGTGATTAAGATCACAGAGGTTTACCTGCTCAGGGTAGGCAATAGCATTAACCCCCAATTTAATACTGGGTGGAATGATGACATGCCAAGTTCACCTAGTCATTGGCTGTGGTGATCAGTTGTACCACTGATTTTCATCACAGTGGTCATAGGATAATTGTACTGGAGCAGTGAAAAAGTGGGAAAAATCTGGGATGATTAAAAGGTACCTTTTATTCACTGACAAAAGAACATTCAATACCATCCTGCCCATTAGACAAACTACCCAGAGCAGAGTACTATATTAGAAATGACATAGAGTTATAATGAAGATATAAAAACAAATCAAAATTGACAAGGAAATGTTACAGGAAAGGTGACATTTGACATTGTGTTCATTGCAACTTCAGAGTGTACAGATTTGTATCACCCCAGAGTCAACATGGCCACACATGTTCAACAAATAGCTATGTCCCCCAGTTCAATCACTGGTGCTCACAGAGTATAAGATCCAAGGGTGCAACAACAGGAGGGAACTGGCAGAGTTATGCCCCTCTTTAATTTGGGATGGAGGCAATGCAAGCTGGCCCCAGCAGTACATAGAGTAATTCTGGGAATTTAGGGAAGAGGCAAATGGACAGAAGGAGAACCAGGAAAGAGGAGATGGGTGGTGCTGTTGGAAGGGGCTAGACCACCCTTACTTTGGACTGGGATTAACCTTCTTTGGTATGAAACCATCATCCTTTCCTTACTCTGAAATAACAATGAAAAGTTTTGTGCATGCCCACTCAACCAAAGTTGCATATCACACACCAGAAAAAGCAACTCAAAAGAGTCGCATATGTTTCTTAGCAATTGTTGGAGTGAGCAGGGAAAGCTAAATGGTCTATAAAATATAAAACCAGATGCCAGAAGTCCACTATGCAGTTGCTTGGTGCCCGCACTGACCTGAAACATGCAGAGAGGCATTATCAAAGCCACCACATCCCTAATTCTACCCTGGCTCTTTATATAGTGGGAAACTGAGTCAGAAACCCTACATACACACCTTTTATAGCAATTTCCCTATTACCTTTTGCTTACCTCATCCCCACAATGACCTTATAAAATTAGAAAAATCTCGCTTTAAATATGAACTGAACTGAATTTCTCCCCCATCTCTACCTCCACCCAAATTCTTATATGGGTTAGAACATAAGAGCCTTCTGGATCAGGCCGGTGGCCCATCTGATTCAGCATCCAGTTTTCACAGGTTCTATTTCCCTGGTTGTCTGGTCTACGCACCTTTGTAGGTAATTTTCATAAAGAAAGGGAAAAGTAAGACACACTGTATACGATAATATATAAATCATTTTATTTTAATACAAGGAAAAGAACCAGACTATTCTCACTTTCCAAAACAACATGTGAACTGAACCACAGCCATCCTTTGAAATTTACACTTATCCGAATTTCATGATGTAGTTCTCCAACTAAGCCATGTTTGCAAAAATGCATATAATAGGAGAATGTGTGCATAAAAATGAATATATTAATGAAGACATACAAAGGTGCATTATATTGAGAGAATTGCTTGCAAAATATGAACATTAGTCAAAACTACATACAAAAATGTATGTAGCAGGAGAAATTCTCACTAAAATACTGAAGAATTTTCATGAGATTTTTTTCTAAAAATTGCAAATTGCTGCTGAAATGTGGAGAACTGAATTTAAGATTGGAAAAATGAGCAATGGAAAGAATCAAAATTGACAGATCCATCCCTATTGGGCGGTGGCCATCTGATTGCCCAGGTTGAGATTTTCATAGGACCAAATGGCCATTGTATCTGCCTTAAGCCACTTCTTAAATATGTATTATTGATGGTCATATCATATACATCTGTGCATTGGAATCCATGCCCCCTCAATGGAGCCAATAGCAATTTGGAGGGGGGGGGAACCTGACATCGTGAAAATGACATGGATGAAGGTGCTGAACACTTTCCAGAATACCAATCTTTAGAACAGAGACTTATAGGGCTGCTAATTAGGGTGGCTCTAAGCACAGGTGCCCCATTCAGGTCAGATGCCTACAGAAAGAATATAAGATACAAGTTGGATACATGCTGCAATGTGCAGTGTTCCTGTTCAGGACTCCAGCCATTCCATTCTCTCTCCCCTTCCCATCCCCAGGTTTCCTCCCCCCCCCAAGTCAATCAACATTTCATGGCCACTGAGCATGTTAAACCCTCATTGGAATGTTTTTGGGTCACCCCCCTGAGTTTCCCCATCTTAAAGATTTGTTATATTTTGACAATCTTCTGAGTTCTCCCAAGCCTTCTGATGTCTACCACTTGTATCTAGGTGGTGCTATTTTCAGTACATAAGCAACATCACTCACCATCTGAACACTGGAAATAAAGGGAATGATGCCCATTTGTTGCCAGAAGTGATTGTCCTTTTGTGTTTATTGAGGTCTTCGGATATTAATGAAGTAGTTGATATAAAAGAACCCACTGGAGTGGAGAAGGGATGCAATGTGACACATGAAACAACGAAAGACTAGCCCTGCAATTAGACAGAATTAGGTTGCTGTCTCAGGTGGCAGATGCTGGGTGCCTCTAGAAGGCAGCAAATTGTTGACTATTTAATGCAGGTGTGACTGACCTCATTTTTCTGTGGTCGATTTAATTAAAACAAACTATCACAAGATTCTCAAGGGTCTCCATGATGTGTCAATTGTACATAAAAACATAAGAAGAGCCCTGCTGGATCAGACCGTAGACCCATCAAGTCCAGCATTGTGTTCCCATAGTGGCCAACCAGATGCCTAAGGGAAACCCATAAGCAGGACACGAGTGCCACAGCGGTCTCCCCATTTGTGATTCCCCACAATTGATATTCAGAGGAACAATGACTCTAACAACAGAGATAGAACATAGCCAAATAGCCATTGATAGCCTTATCCTCCAAGTTAGTGTTGGTGTGTGTGCGTTGTTGCGTGAAACAGCATACATTACGTTGGAGTTAAGTTGAGCAAGAAACTTCTTCAGAGCATTAGAGCATGTTAAGAGTCTTTATTAAGACATTAAGGCTTTTCAGCAGTTTCCCCCCCCCTAGCTCTACAGCACATTTCTCTCCGAAAGCAAAAGTAAGACAGCCTCTCAGGTCAGAGGCATGATGCAGAAGGACACAACTCACAGACTCTGTTAGAACTTTCCCAGTCTATATCTTGATGGTTACCATAACAACGGCCTTCACTGTCCGTTCCCAGACTGGGCAAAGACATAACTCCTCTTAACTTTCAAAACTTTCAGACTTGATGGAAAATTACTAGGCCTCATGCCAACAAGCCCCCCTTTTTCTCATCATGTCTGTCAATTACAAAGAAATCTCAACAATACATAGTCATACAGTAATACATTTCTACAATACTTCTTGCAATACATTTCAGTACATTGCATCATACATTTTCAGTTCAGTACAGTTCAAAATTACATCTCAGTACAGTTCAAAACTTTATTCACTCAAACTTTGGTTGAACACATGTCAAATAAAGTGTCTCAGCATCCATATCTACAACTTTATTCATTCCAGGACTTGTTATTAATCCCACGGTAAATCTTTCAGGCGGTTTGCCTAAATTTGCTCTTGTAGAGCGTCTTAAAGCTGGAACTTCTGCCCTCTCAGCTCCTCCATCTGAGCTGCTTGTACTTGGTACAGCCTGATCAGCCAATTCCATTTCCTCAGCCTTGCGTTTCTTATTTCTACTGCGTTTCCCACAAATGAGCTCATTCAAAGCATCTCTGAGAGGTATTTGTGTGCCTTCCACTTTAATGTCAAGGTTTGGCTTAAATGTCTGTGATTGTGTTCGTGTTTGTGTGTCATCTGTTCCTGTAAAAATAACTGTCTGCCTTTGATCCCAAGGCTTTTCTGAGACTTTAATGCTTCTGCTCAGAATTAACTGCTGTGTTTCTGGACACCAAACTCTGAAATATGCATTCTGAAATCCCAAAACAAAACCTTGCTGTGCTCTGGGCACAAGCTTGCCCCTCCTTTTTCCCTGTGGAATGTGGATCCAGCACCTTGCCCTGAATTTTTGAATGTGTTCTATTTTAGGCTTTCTGCCAGTAAGTTTCTCATAAGGAGACATTCTAATAGCACTGTGTAATTCGCATAAAGAATTGCTTCTGCCCAGAAAGAATTCCCTAAACTGCAATCCATCAGCATGGCTCTCATTGCTTCCCCAAGCACCCTATTTTTTCTCTCAGCAGTTCCATTGGAAAATGGGCTAAATGGAGCAGTGAAATTCTGGTTTATTCCCTTACTCTCCAGGAAGTCACTTAACGCTTTGCTCGTGAATTCTCCCCCTTGATCTGAGCATATAGCCCCCACCGTGACGCCGTGTTGAGTTTCGATTCTCTTAATGAACAGTTTCAGCTTCTGCTCAGCTTCACTTTTATGCTTTAACAGAAAAACACGACAAAATCTTGAAAAATCATCTACCAGTACCATGAAGAATTTTGCTCCTCCTCGTGAAGCATTTATTGGCCCTGATAAATCAACATGAACTAGCTGGTAGGGAGCTGTTGTGGTTCTCTCAGCCTCCCGGTTTATTGGTGCAATAGTCATTTTAGCTTTATTACATGCATCACAATCCATTAACTGTCCACAATCTCTTAAACGCATATCTTCACTATGCATTGGGGTTTTCTTAATCGTGTCAAGGTTTGCATGCCCCAGCCTTTGATGCCATTCATGAACGCAGCCCTGATGTACCTGTGCCTCAGCATTTAACACAGCACACCCTGCTTGACTGCTCTTTATTACAAACTGTGAATCATTCAGGCTTCCCTGCATGCACACTTGATCTCCCCTCATTACAAAACATTGGTCTTTGTGGAACAAAATTGAATAATTACAACTCATCAGTTTGCTCACTGATAAAATATTATGAGCCAATTCCGGAACAAACAAACATTCTGACATTATTCCAAGCTTGTCAAACTTCACCAGACCTCGGGCTTCCACGTTCTTACGCGATCCATCAGCAAGTAAAACAAAGTCTTTCACTTCTTCTGAAACGTAAAACAAACGTCTGTCTTTAATTAATATATGGCTTGCCCCACTGTCGAGAAGCCATTCAATAGGTGCTAAAGTTTGTGGCTTCTGTTTACAAACAAAGTTCACACTGCCTTGCTTCAAGCCTCCGTCCCTGGAGTTGCGCTTGACTGGACATTCCCGCTGTAGATGCCGTCGATCTCCGCAAATAAAACAAGCCTTCAGCCTCTGTTGCTGCTCCTGTTTATTATCCTTCGGCACGGCATTTTTCACCTCTTGCCTCCTGACAGCTTCCATCAGCTCGGCTCTCTGCGCCTCCTGCCTCCGCTGCCATTCCTGGGACAAATCCTGCAACGCGTCCCACATCTGTTTAGCCAATGGCTCATCTCTCACACACATCAGTTGAGAATCTGATAGAGCCAAGATTATAAATGCCTGCGCCCTCTGATCTTTGCGCTTCCAGGCCGCGGTCAATACCGCCGGGGGTGGTTCATCTATAATGTCCCATAAATCCTCTGTTATCAGCAAAGCCCGCATCCTCGGCTTCCAGCTGCCATAATTCTTTTCATTAAGTCGTTCCATCGGCAAGCCTCCCCCAGACAGGTTTACAGCCATGTTGCTCACCTCCGTCTGGTTCAATCAATCAAGCTGCCCTCTCTGGAACTCCGTCTGCCGTTCAGACCAGCAACTTACTCCCGTGTAATGCGCTGTGGATCTGGGCCCATAACCCCTGTTGGCGTGTGTGCGTTGTTGCGTGAAACAGCATTCATTACGTTGGAGTTAAGTTGAGCAAGAAACTTCTTCAGAGCATTAGAGCATGTTAAGAGTCTTTATTAACACATTAAGGCTTTTCAGCAGTTTCCCCCCCCCCAGCTCTACAGCACATTTCTCTCCGAAAGCAAAAGTAAGACAGCCTCTCAGGTCAGAGGTATGATGCAGAAGGACACAACTCACAGACTCTGTTAGAACTTTCCCAGTCTATATCTTGATGGTTACCATAACAACGGCCTTCACTGTCCGTTCCCAGAATGGGCAAAGACATAACTCCTCTTAACTTTCAAAACTTTCAGACTTGATGGAAAACTACTAGGCCTCATGCCAACAGTTAGGAGACTCTTATTCTCCTCGCAGGGTTACAGTTATCAGAATGGTTTACCAGTCAGTCTTTCTTCCCAGAGAACTCTGAGAACTGAAGCTCTGTGAGGGGAAGACGGGTCTCCTCTCAGCACCCTTCACAAACTACACTTCCCAGGATTCTTTGGGGGAAGCCATGACGGTTTAAAGTGGAATAATAGTGGAATAAACATATGGTGTGAATGTGGTCCAAGCCAATCAGAGGGTGCCCCCAAAAGCTCCCACCTACCCCCAAATAGCTCAGGTGCCCCCAAATTGCAAAGGGAATGGGTAAGCAGGATGCTTTGCCAGAGGACAGACTGAGTTTTATAGGTCCTACTATGTCAGCATCTCACAAAGGTTCATTTACAAGAAGGTGGGGCAAATGAACACCCGTTTTAAACTATATTTTAAACATGATGCAATTTTGTGTTTTTTCCCTAATATATGCATTTTATGCACATTTAACCCTAATGTATGTGTTTTTATACACATGACTTGGGCACTTGGCTGCAGCACCACCTTGCAAAAATTGGAGAAAAGTGAATTTCAGAGTGAATTTCTCTAAAAATTGGAGAAAAGTGAATGTGCTTCGGTTCACATATCATTTCAGAAAGTGTGAATTAGGTAGATTTGTCTTTAAATGGGAACCAGAAAAAATCCCTCCCGCAACCCTCTACTCATATCTAAATTTTCTAACAATTCCTAAGTACAGAAAAGCAGTTTTGTTGGCATATTTTCACATTTTACCCCCTAGGATCCAAGCAGCAGATCTGTCAAAGTTTCTGCAAGGATAAGTGCTGTACTGCAATCAACAGAGCTTGAAACAGTCATTCATATGTTTTTCTACTGCAGATTTTGTCAAGAGGTTGAAGAATGCCTAATGTATCCCGTCTGAGGCAGTTTCCTGGCTGATCCTTACTGAGACCCTTTTGAGCATTTTCCTTGAGGGGTCTAATAAATCCATTATCACACAGGTGGCCATATACCTGAATATTATAACAGACGTTCTATGATGGTTAGTTCCTAACTTGCTAGCCTTCAGTCATTAATAACTGGTTATGCGGAGACTGTGATTTTGCATTACTTTATATTTTGTACTTTAAAGGTCAGTGAACTGTAATAAACATTTGAATGATTGTCTTTTATGGGTGTGGGGATTCAAGCCAGGATGATGCCACCCAAGCGAGAAGCAGGAGGGAATTAAGTTTCTGCCCACAGGTAAGGATTACGTTGCTCTACATTGCTACAGATCCTGTAAGGATTCTGGTTAATAAAGCTATGGCCTTTATTTACATCATAGCTTTGTGTTCATTCTGTGTGTGGACATCCTTTCAGATAGAGTGTCCTCTGCAAAGTAGAACACATTTGGGGAAGTGCCATAGTTCAGTGGCAGAGCAGCTACTTTGCATGCAGAAGACCCCAGGTTCAGTCCTTGGCATCTCCAGGTAGGTGCCTGTCTGAAATGCTGGAGAGGCACTGCCAGTCAGCATCAACAATACTGAGCTAGATGGACCAATGGTCTGATTCAGTATAAAGCACCTTCCTATATCAATGACAGTTCCCATTGTTCCTGACCATTGGCCATGCTGGCTGGGGCTGATGGGGTCCAACAACATCTGGGAGCCCAAAGGTTGGGATAGGCTGTGCTACATGACTACCCGATCCAGAGGAGAATAAAATTCAGGCTTGCCTACATCAGGAGACATGTTCTTGAAATGATAACATTACATCTCCATTATTCTATGCACTATGTTGCAAACCCCGTGTAAAAAATGCTATGGGCTGGGCGGCATATGGTAACTTGTCTTTAAACAAACCTATAATGAATCACCCAAATCAATTTGCAAAAGGTTACAGCAGTGATTATTTCTCAAGGAGGTGAAATACTATGCCCAGTCGCACTATACCCCCCTCTGGGGGGTATTCTTTTGACTCTTGGAACTTGCTTTGACGAATGCACATTCCAAGCACAACCCTTTTAATTTTTACACTATTTGGGTACATCAATTGATTAATTACTGCACAATGGCCTAGATTGTTTCAACGCTTCACAGCAGTGGCTTTCACAAAGTGTAAGCCAAAAGAAAGGGTTCACTATATTTTTGAAATGTTTTAGGTGGGGCATTATGTACCAGTCCTTTCCTTATCTTAACTCCCTTGCCCTTGTCATCAAGCACATGCCTTTCACCAAACAGCTGAAGCAAGTTACATGCTGCTTGCACTGATACAGAGAATAGATTTGACTGATTCTTTGCTACAGCCGAGCTTGTCATAGACTAGTTCAGAGATGGGGAACCTTTGGCCCTCCAGATGTTGCTGAACTGCAACTCCCATCAGCCCCAGCAAGCATGGCCAATGGATGATGGGAGTTGTCAGTAACATTTGGAGCAGCCTTTCCCAACCGATGTGCCTCCAGATGTTGTTGGACCACAACTCCTATCAGCCTCAGCCAGCATTGCCAATGGTCAGGAAAGATGGGAATTGTGGTCCAACAACATCTGGAGGCACACCGGTTGGGAAAGGCTGATTTGGAGGGCCAAAAGTTCCTCACTCCTGGACTAGGCTAAGACATATAACTTAATGGCTAGTGATGGGAGATAAATTGGATTCAGTTCACATTTAAAGGCAAATGTATGAAATTTTCACTTTCTGAAACTATATGAGAACTGAAGCGTAGCTAT
Organism: Rhineura floridana; assembly: GCF_030035675.1. NCBI lineage: Eukaryota > Metazoa > Chordata > Lepidosauria > Squamata > Rhineuridae > Rhineura > Rhineura floridana. Next base: position 27,530,323 of record NC_084494.1, on the reverse strand, counting down.
CCTTTGAAATTTGCACTTATCTGAATTTTGCAATCCTGTTCTCCAATTAATCAATTTTTATAAAACTGCATTTTAGGGGAGAAAGTGTGCATAAAATGAATAATTAGTGACAATAACATGCAAAAATACATTCTAAGGAGAAATTGCTTGCAAAAATGTGTGCATTAGTCAAAACTGTGTTTATTAGGAGAAAGTCACACTAAAATGCTGAAGAAGGTTCAAGAGGATTTTTTTAAAAAAGTGAATTTGTGCAGAAGTGTGGAAACCTGAATTTATGATTGGAAAAATCTGAGAGCACCGAAACTGACAGATCCTCCCATCCCTACTCAGGGACAAACTAGATAAGATGGGACTACCCCCTGCAGTATCAGTCAGTGGGGTAGTAAAGGCCGAGAAACACTGGTGAAGGTGGAGCGGTGTTGTGTACCTGGTTTCTGGACACTAAGCATCACTGCCGCTTACTGAGAGGGAAATTGTCTGATTGGTTCCACCACCATGCCTGCATCATGATCCCTGTGCCAAATAATGTATTTTTTTCAAAGGAAGCAAGAAAAAGAGGCATAGAGTGATAGAAAGACAGAGCACTTTTAAATAAGGATGAGCAATACAATAGCAATGGAAAGCCAGCGTGCCAGAAGATACCTTGGTTGCCCTATGCCATATTCTAAAATAATTCCATTGTGCATATTTTAGCTACTGTATTCTGTAAGTGAGAGGTTATTGATTGCAATACAGTATTTAAAATGGCATTCTCAAGAGTTGATTACAATCTTTTTCTAGTTTGCTTTGAGTAATTCTTTCAGAAGTACGTTTTCTAAAAATTTGTATACAATCCAGTTTTCAGTAACTGCTTAAATGATCTTTAAGTAGTTTTTTTTTATGAATCTTGTACTGTAGCTTACTAAGTCTATCATAAGGGTTATGAAGGGTTGTTTTAAATTGAATGTGTGACTTACTGTGTACATGAAGTGTATAAACATTTTACACAAGTGATTAAATTTTTTATTCATTTACAAGTGCTGTACAGATTTTTATATGCTGTACCTGGACAGAGTACTTTCAGATTAAGGCTGTGTTTCTTTACTTATTAACATGGGGAAAGACTTGAGTATGAACATCAGTAAAATGGTAAAAGTATGTTTGTCTATACTTACTTGTTTGAATGTGAATAAACAGCCAACTTCCTGATAGCTAAAATGCATTCCTCCAATTAAAACTCTTGTATTTTCATTATTGAATGTTTATTTGCTAGCAGACCATCATAAAGCTCCTATCATTTTTTAAACAAGGATGGGTATAATAAAATGAACTAACTAGTAAAAAGAAAAGAAATAAAAGAAAAGAACATGCTGGATCAGGCCAAAGGCCTATAGAAAGCCTGCAAGCAGGACGTGAGCACAGGAGAACTCTCCTCACGTGTGATTCCCAGCAACTGACATTCAGATGCATGCTGCCTCTGACAGTGGAGGCAGAACATAGCCATTGTAGACTCAAAGGAGGGGATGTTAAGGCCTTTGCTTCCTTTGATAATACTAATGCAATACAAAACAATATTAAAGCCAGATCCAACCAACAGAATACTGATATGAAAACTAGATCCAGCCTCTCTGTGGGCTGTAAAATTGGAATAGAGCATTGTGCCAAGTATTCTCCAGGGGTGAAGCTGAAATTCCCCAACAGGTTTCAAAGGGAATCTGAAAAAGAAAATTTCAGAAGTTTGTGAGATGTGTTTGTTTGTTTTGCTGAGAAATGTTGGTCCAGCTGTAACTGAAAAATACATTGGCCAGACAGATGCAATGACTCTCCTGGAGGATATTCTTTCAACTCTGGGAGACTGGAATGACGAATACCAATTCCAAGCACAATACCCTATGCGTCGAAAGCCCCTGTCTATGTGAAATGATTGATTTCTGCATACGTGTCTTAGGTTTGTTCAGCCCTTGGCAGCAAAGCATTTAATTAAGTATAAATCAAAAGAAAGGTTTCACCAAATTCTTGGGATGCTTTAAGTGCAGTAATACGCATTGACCCTTTCTTGACCTTAACTCCCTGTCCTTGGCTTAAATGACATTCCTTTTACCAGAAAGCCAAAACATGTTACATACTTCTCATGCATGCTCATAATAATCTCTTCCACTTAAATGTTTTAAAACAGGGACAGAGAACCTTTTTTAGTCCAGGGTCTGCATTTCCTCATGAGCAACGTTCAGAGGATGCATGCCAAGGCAGACAGGGGCAGAAGCAAAAGGAGTGGCAAGAGTGGATGGTGCAGTGGGTATGAATGCAGTTAAAACCAGATTACACCACTTTAAACAGTCATGAAGGGACCTTACACTGAGGCTGCTTTCAGACATGGGGCTTATTGCATTAGTTCAACAGATTGAAATGGTAGTGCTTCTGTCCTGATTTCTAAAATTCCTTTCACACTGCAGTTAAGGAACAGTAGCTTTTTCAGCTGATATACTGGCATTTTGTGCAAATGTCTTTCACACGGCTGCAACAAACAACATCTCATTTAAATCCTCACCAGAGTTGGCTGTGGAAACCTTGTCCAATTGCCTGGAGTCCGTAAGTGGATGGATGGGAGAGAACAGGCTGAAGCTGAACCCCGACAAGACCGAGGTGTTACTGGTGGGGGATAAGGGAAGGTTGGGAAACTTTGACCTGGTGCTTAATGGGGTGAGATTGCCCCTAAAGGACCAGGTCCGCAGCCTGGGGGTCATTTTGGACTCTCAACTGTCCATGGAGCCCCAGGTAGCTGCAGTAAGTCGGGCAGCCTGGTACCAACTTCATCTGGTACAGAGGCTGCGACCCTACCTTCCTATACATCTGCTTCCATGAGTGATACATGCCCTGGTCTCCTCTCGATTAGACTACTGTAATGCGCTCTATGTGGGGTTACCCTTGAAGACGGTCTGGAAATTGCAGCTGGTACAGAATGCGGCGGCACGCTTAATAAAGCAAAGCCGTCGCCGGGATCATGTCACCCCAGTGTTGATGGAGCTACACTGGTTGCCAGTTATATACCGGGCCCAATTCAAGGTGTTGGTATTAACCTTTAAATCCCTAAACGGTTTCGGCCCAGTTTATCTGAAGGAACACCTCCAGTATCACCAAATATGCCACCAAACAAGATCGGCCTCACAAGACCTTCTCTCGGTCCCACCAGTGAAAACAGCTAGGCTGGTGCGGACCAGAGAGAGGGCCTTCTCGGTTGTGGCCCCCACCCTCTGGAACTTGCTTCCTTTTGACCTTCGACATGCGTCCTCCCTGGTGGCTTTTCGTCGAGCCTTAAAGACCTTGTTATTCAGGCAGGCCTATGGGATTTCTGGGGTGGGTTAGGCTATTACTAACAGGTGGTTTACTGTTTATGAATATGTTTTAAATTGTGTTTTATATTGTGTAAGTCGCCCAGAGTGTCTGTTAAGTCAGACAGATGGGCGACTAACAAATAAAATTTTATTATTATTATTATTATTATTATTATTGTACCTCACCCTTTATGCATGTGTGCACTGTAGCTCTCTACTGTGTAGGACAGCGTTTCCCAACCGGTGTGCCTCCAGATGTTGTTGGACCACAACTCCCATCAGCCTCAGCCATTGGCAATGCTGGCTGAGGCTGATGGGAGTTGTGGTCCAACAACATCTGGAGGCACACTGGTTGGGAAAGGCTGGTGTAGGAGGTCTATGATCTCATCCCATCACCATACAACCCCTCTCCCCGCAACTAACGTGGAGTCCTGGTACAATTTTCATCAGGAAAGAAAACCTTGCACTCCTAAAAGATGGGAGCGCACTGCATGCTGGGATGCCTGTCACATCAGTGGCTGCAGCTAGTGAAAAACTCCTGTGATTTTCTGGGTTCCCAGCCTTGCAAACAGATTCTTTCTGGTATTATTGATCATGAAGATTAGCACAAAACTTGCACTATATTTCACAGATTTCCAGAGCAAGCTTGTACATTGGATGAAAGATCATATATAACGTGCAAATTACCAGGTAAGAAATCATCAGAATAATGGAATAAAATGCAGTGTGAAAGCAGCCTGAGTTAGACTATGGCCACATTTATTTACATACATTTATTTCACTATTATTTCACTTTAAACAGTCATGGCTTCCCCCAAAGAATCCTGAGAACTTTTGTTTTTTTTTAAGTGTGCTGAGCGTCGTTAAAAGACCCCTATTCCCCTCACAGAGCTATAATTCTCAGATTGGTTGAATAATCATTCCCTCTTCCCAGGGGATTCTGGAAACTGCAGCTCTGTGAAAGGAATAGGTGTCTTTTAACAACTCTTGTTAACCAATGACAGCTCCTGGATTCTTTGGGGGAAGCTATGACTGTTTAAAGTGCTATGATACTGCTTTAAATGCATAGTGCAGATGGAGCCTTATTTTGTACAGCAGGCAATATTCTAGCCACACAAAAGTCAGAGACACCTCCTCCAATGCACATGTCTCTCCATCCAGGCAAGCAAGAGGAATTTTCTCAGTTGAAGGACGCAGTCCAGTTAGCATTCAAGAAGGATGCAGAGGAGGGCCAGTGTTGGGATATGGTCTGGAGAGAGTCTTAAGGGACAAACAGATACTTTCAATCAAAGAGAATAGTCAACAGGAAGCAATCTGTTTTTCTCCTTTCTGGCTGCCCTCTCCAGACAAAGTGTTCAACTTCCCCTGCAGTAGTGTCTGAATTGGTCCTAATACCGTATATTCCGGCGTATAAGACGACTTTTTAACCCAGGAAAATCTTCTCAAAAGTCGGGGGTCGTCTTATACGCCGGGTAAAAAAAAAACTCCACCTTTTAAAACAGCAAGCGCGGCCGCCTTGGATTCCTGCCTGGCTTTCTAAGGGTTAAATTATAGGGATTGATTCCTAGAGAGGCAGGAAATCTGGGAAGGAGCGTCTGGGTCCTCCAGCGCATGATCTCCTCGCCGTCTTGCCTTCTGCACGATCCTTGGAGGCTGATGCATGGAGGGAGCAAAGCGATCTTACCGCGAGGTTCCTCCTTCAACACGGAGCAGCCTGAAATAGGAGGCAAAGTTTCACCTCCGCCTCTGTCCAGCCCGCCCCATCCGCGCGGGGAAGCTGGCCTTTCTCCTCCGCGCCAAGGAGGACCTGGTGAGCCCCCAGCCATGCTTGTCCACTTGGGTGAAGGGACAGAAAGAGAGAGAGAGAGGTGAGGCGGGTTGGAGAGAAGGGGACGGGGAAGTCCCAAGTGGGGTTTCCAGCCAGAATCTGGAGGGAAAAGACTTGGGGAGGGGGGCGCTGAGAAGATCAATCGAAATCTCCCCTCCTCAGTGGGGCGATGTTCTGGGCCACGTGATAATCCCTGGATTTAGGAGCATAGTAAACTACCTTATATAATAGTCTTATACGGCGAGTATATCCCAAACTCTATATTTTAACTGGAAAAGTTGGGGGTCGTCTTATACGCCCAGTCTTATATGCCGGAATATACAGTACTTTGTCAAGTATAATGCAGAGCAGATAGCTTATTAAAGCATCGGTCATAAAATTTCCCATTTGAAACTCAGCAACTTTTTGGAATTTGAAATAGTCCTTGGATTTCAAATATTTTATTTTTTAATTTTTGTTGTTGTTGATGATGCTGAGGTATACTTTTAGAATGCATTGAAAGATTCTTGCTTCTGACTTTTAAGGCAATGTAATGTATGTGTCAACCAGGAATGGAAGGATCTGTCAATTTCAGTTCTCTCAGTTACTAATGATTTTTAATCTTAAATTCAGTTCTCCACATTTCTGCAGGAATTTGAATTTTTTTTTAAAAAAAATCCTCATGAAAATTCTCCAGCATTTTTGTATGAATTTCTCTTAATAAACACATTTTTGTAAGGAGTTTTGACTAATGTACACATTTTTGCAAGCCATTTCTCATCATATAATGCATTTTGTTATTTGTATGAGTGATGTTATTTTCACTCATTTATTTTTATGCACGCTTTCCTCTAATAGATGCATTTTTGAAAGCACTGGTTGGCTGGTAAGATTCAAATAATTGCAAATTTTGAAGGGTGGCTGTATTCCAGTTCTCATATTGTTTCGGAAAGTGTACATTTGATAAATTTGGTTTGAAATGCAAACTGAATTGAAATTCTTGCCCATCCCAAGTGTCAACTTGCCACAGTCAAGATTATTAGGTCTATTTTTTTTCATTGACTGTGTTTCCATATTTCTAAGGACATAAGAAGATCCCTGCTGGATCAGGCCAAAGGTCCATCTAAAGCAACATCCTGTGCTCACACTCCTCATCATGGCCAGCCAGATGCCTATGGGAAGTTTGCAAGCAGGAGGACCTAGCACAACAGCACTCTCCCCCTTGTGATTCCCAACAAATGGTAATCAGAAGCATACTGCCTACGACAGTGGAGGTAGAACATGGTCATCTACAGTTTCTCCTCTATAGTTCTTTCCATCTCTGTAAGATAGCCCTTAATTGTGTCATGAAGGGGAAATGTTATCTGTAGGGGAGACACCCAGACTGTAGCACATACCTCACTGCACATACCTGGAAAAGGTCAAGTTGAGCCACTTGGTTTCATTGATGATTAATAATTGGTTGATGATTAATAATGCAGTATTGTTTGGCACCCAGTTGGTCCCTGTCCTTTAGATCTGCCATTGCTTTTTTATGTTGATTATGATAAGTTAAACTTTCCTCATTGACCAAAGGGATAGGGGCTTTTGACAATGGAGCTATGACAACCTGGACTGCAATTTCTGGAAAGAACCATAAATATAGCAGCTAAAGGTTCCTGAGCTGCACACCACAGACTACCAAGGAACAGCCAAGATGACTCTCCAGCTTGTGGTTACTGTTCTTTTCATCTTTCTCCTTTGCCCCAAGGAAAGCATTACGGTAAGGGTACTTTTGCTTTTGAAAGAATCATGAAATATCTTTCTTTAGTGTTTATCAAAGTATTCTGTGAACTGTGGAAGTAGGAATTAAGGCATAAAACTCAAACAAGATCAAGCAAGAGATTTTGAGCTTGACCTGTGCTTATGTTTGATTCCCAGGCAGTATATGACATCAAAAGAACCCTTAGATTTTACTTCGGACAGTGGTAGCCAAGGCGACACCCTCCAGATGTTGTTGGAATACAACTCCCATCAGGGCCAGAGAGCATGACCAATAGTCAGGGGAGGATAGGAGGTATAGTATAGTCAACATCTGGAGAGCATCCTGTTGGCTATCTCTGATGTAGGGCATTGCTTTTATTTTAAATTCAGAGCAAAGTGAGGTGCATATGTGGTAAAATGAATGGAAGAGGGGGGAAATCAATGCATTGCAACACATGTTTACCCTACTCAGAAGAAAATCCCATGAAGTTTAATGGAGATTACACCCAGGGAAGTATGAATAGGATTGTAGCCTATAGCTGCTAAAATCCAAATGGTCAAAATGACAGTCCAGTCTTCTTTATATTTGCTGGGAAGTAAATCCCACTAAGGCTGCAGTCCATACCCACATTCCTGATACTATTTCTCATGGAACTAGTCTAGGGTAGTCTAGTGTAGTGGTTAGACTGACGGACTAGGGCCTGGGAGACCAGGTTTTGAATTCCCACTCATCCATGAAGCTCACTGGGTGACCTTGGCTTTGGGCCAGTCACTGTCTCTCAGCCTAGCATGCCTCACAGGGTTGTTGTAAGGATAAAATGGTGGTGGTGGGAGAACCATTACGTCACTTTGAGCTCCTTGGAGAAAGGTGGGATATAAATCTAATAATACGTAAATAGATAAAAATGGATTTAAATGGGAATTCTGAGTAGACAGGAGTGTGTGGTAAGTCCAAAGTGTGTTATTCCCAAATAAGAAGGCATGTCATTGCAGCCTTAAATGATATATATAGTTATTAATTCAACATTAAGAACTTTCTTCAGGTATATTTTCCTTCCTTTTTGGATATATTTGTGATCTACACAGTTTTCCACTGAAATATACACTTGTCATACCTGTGTTATTCTTGTCACTGATCAGCAGGATGTTTCATAGTCTTTCTGCCCTTCTAACAGATGAATCCTTTGGATGAGGTCTGCTGCACTTCACAAACATAAGACTGCAGATTATATGACACTGTGATGGTGTTTGAGAGAAACTGCACAATGAGATGCAGACCGTTGAACTTGTGCAAATATTTTATGACTGGAGTCAGTCAGATTAACAGATGTCAAACTTGAGAGACATTATGAAATGGACTGACTTCAAGTCGATACCGACTTATGGCGTCCCTATGAATAGGGTTTTCATGGTAAGCGGTATTCAGAGGGGGTTTACCATTGCCTCCCTCTGAGGCTGAGAGGCAGTGACTGACCCAAGTCACCCAGTGAGCTTCGTGGCTATGTGGGGATTCAAACCCTGGTCTCCCAGGTCGTAGTCCAGCACCTTAGCCACTACACCACACTGGCTCTCAAGAGACATTATAGACCTTCAAAAATAAGATAAATGATAAGACTCATGAAATCATAGAATCACACGATAGTAGAGTTGGAAGGGGCCTATAAGGTCATTGAGTCCAACCCCCTGCTCAGTGCAGGAATCCAACTGAAAACTACTTGACAGTGGCTGTCCAGCTGCTTCTTGAATGCCTCCAAGATTGGAGAGCCCACCACCTCCCTAGGTAATTGGTTCCATTGTTGTACTGCTATAACAATTAGGAAGTTTTTCCTGATATTTAGCCGATATCCGGCTTCCTGTAACTTCAGCCCATTAGTCCATGTCCTGCACTCTGAGATTATCAAGAAGAGATCCTGGCCCTCTGTTGTGTGACCTTTCATGTACCTGACAAATGCTATCATATCTCCCCTCAGTCTTCTCCACTCAAGGAAAAACATGCCTAGTTCTTTTAGTCTTTCCTCATAGGGCTTTGGTTCCAGTCCTCTGATCATCCTTGTTGCCCTTCTCTAAACCTCTTCCAGTGTTTGTCTGCATCCTTCTTAAAGTGCTGCATGCAGAACGTGACACAGTACTCAAGATGAGGCCTAGCCAGTGCTGAATAGAGGTGAATTAGTACTTCATGCGATTTGGGAACGTATTAAGATCACTTTGAATTTTGTTTCTGTCCTGCAAGGTATTATCTATCACTTCCAATTTTGTATCATCTGCAAACTTGATAACAATTCCCTGCACCTCCTCATCCAAGTCATTAATAAAATAAAATTAAGATAACATAAACATAAAAATCAAAATCAGGGAGATTTATATCTTTGTGCTGAATAAGAAGAAATAAAAAAACTTTTTTGGCTTAACAAGGTTCCAGATCAATATTGAAAACTCAAATAAAACTGTGAAAAGCATAATGGAGTTTAAAAGCATAAAATAATTCTCTCTCTCTCGTTTAGGTAACTAAGCAACAGCCAGTGGTGAGTATTATAAACTTTCTGTGTATTGAGAAAATCATCCCAGTTCCCCAAAGCACATTCAGAATGCTGTGAAGATTCTTGTTTTTCCAGTCTCAAAGTGAAAACTCTACATTCTCACCTTTGCAGATATGTGTTCTAAAAAAGCTGTTGATACTTATTTGACCTGCAAAAACCAATAATGCCTGCATTGTGCAAACTGCAGTAGAGTTCAACCAAATGAGCCTGAGATGTGCAACATTCAGTCAGATCCACGTTCTACTACTTCCTGTGCTTTTGAATGGAGAACACGATATGTAATCAAGGCTCTTGTGAATTCTACATGAACATTCACGAACAATGCAGATATAACCCTGGGCTATCTGGACCACAGTTTTTTCAAATATCAGTGGCAAAAATATAGCAGTTTAATTGTGAAGGAGTGTATATAATGCTAGGCCTACTCAGGGTAGACCTACTGAAATAAATGAACCTAAGTCAGTCATGCCCATTAATTTCAATGGGTCTATGAGTAGGGATTTTAGTGCAAATTTCTCCTTATAAACAAAACTTTTGTAGGGAGTTGTACACATTGTTGCAAGCAATTTCTCCTAACGTAATGCATTTTTTTTTGCTATTTTCAGCAACATATCCATTCTTATGCACACTTTCCCCTAATACATGCAGCTTTGTCAACACTGGTTGGAGAAATGCAACACAAAATTTGGATAAATGTGAATTTTGAAGGATGGCTATGCATGGTTCTCATAGTGTGCCTTTGATAGATTCTGCTTTAAATGTGAACTGAATCAAATGCCTGTGGCTGTGCCACCCTAGGCAGAGGCAGCATGCTTCTGAAAACCAGTTGCCGGAAGTCTCAGGAGGGGAGAGTGTTCTTGCACACGGGTCCTGCTTGCAGGCTTCCCCCAGGCACCTGGTTGGCCACTGTGAGAACAGGATGCTGGACTAGATGGGCCACTGGCCTGATCCAGCAGGCTCTTCTTATGTTCTTACGTTCTTAAATTTCTCCCCCATCCCTATCACAGACTGTCTACAGAGAAGAGCAGAAGCTCTGGGGTAGCTTTATATACTGAACACCCTAGGTTCAGTCCCTATTACCTTGAATTATTAAAGTGATTTTAGGCATCAAGGCCTTGGCTTAAACCTTCGATATCTGCCAATGCAGGCATGATGGATCAAAGGTCTGACTCAGATGTTCAGCATACGACAGGCACTGGGAAGGCAATTCCACAAGCATATACAGAATTATCTCATAAATCTAGTGGTAATTTGTCAGAGTACATCATCACTGTCTGTACTCCTTTGTATTTTAGGCTCCTCTTCCAGGGGCTCTTGGTATCCCTTTGCCACTGGTGAGTATTGCCAACTTGTGTGTATTTATGTACGTAGGGGTGTATGTGTGTGTGCGCGCGTGCATATTCTGTTGGAAATATAACTTTCACATTTGTGACCCATGAAATAAACTTTCAAACCAGAGCAATGTAATTTCAAATTCTACCATGAAAAAAAGAGGCACTTTGAGTTGGCATGGGCCTGACTCCTGGGTTGAAGAATGTATACATTATATTTCTGAGTTATAAATGTAATGTCTACATTTATAAGTATGAAATAAACATCCAGACTCATGCAGTAAAATTCCAGATTCGCCCTGTGAAGAGAGGAGCTAACTCAGCTGGCATGGTCGTGACATCTAGACTGGGTTAAAGCATTCCCTGGGTTGTGGGATCTCCTCATAGATCTCATTTGTCTTCCAGCTATGCCAAGGAGTGTTTCAAAAGAGCTCCATCCAGAAAGGGCCCCCTCAAAAGTAGACAGATTATTAATTGTTATTTATTATTGTTTATTATTTAGGGGCAGACAGAATGGCCTGTTCTGTGTTAGTTTCACATGCATTCAGTCATAAGTCAAATCATAATAAGGCTGTGTCGAAACTCCTCCTCCAATATTGTTTTGGTGTTCCCTTATCAGTGAATAGGAGATCATTATCATCATCATCTACTGGTATGCCACCTTTCCATAGTTAAACCATACTCAAGGTGGTTTACAACATCAAGAAAGAAAGAAAGAAAGAAAGAAAGAAAGAAAGAAAGAAAGAAAGAAAGAAAGAAAGAAAGAAAGAAAGAAAGAAAGAAACCACAATTCACTCAAATGATTTTAACTTTTTTTTAAAAAAAAAAAATAAACATATGGCCGGGAGGGGGTGGAGGAAGGAGGTGTTATGTCTCTTCCCCCCGCAACTGAAAGCAGGGGAGTTCAATTCTGTGGGGTGATCCTTTGGAAGCAGCTTCTCTGCAGGTATCCTGCCCCCCCCCCAGGATTCATGCCTTCGCTCAACAGCTGTTGCAGTGAGGCATCAATCCTGGGGGGTGCTTTGCAAGCAACTTCCTTGCAGCGAAGCGTCTTGCGAAGCAGTGTCCCAGCACCCTGCAGGACTGATGCCTCTGCTCAACAGACAGAAAGGCGAGTCAAGCAGTGGGCTCCTGCCTTTTTCCAGGAATGCACAGCCAGTGGTCCGGTAGGTCTGGACCTTTTTTCAGGTTTCCTGCCTGTCCTTCTTGCCTGATGCCCTGTGCCCTGACAGCTGTGCATCACTCTGGCCCACCCAGCCCAACCCGTAGTGACCTAGGTATATCTCTGCCCTGACTTGATCAATGCCCTGAACCCACCAAATCGGCTCGATTCAGTGGGCTTGGGGCTTGGCTGAATCCAGTGCACAGCCTTATCCTTCACCTGTAGTTTTTGAGAGAGGAGGGAGTAAATGCACATTTGCCAGGATGTGTTATTGGTACACTTCCAAGTGGCAATCCTAACCCCACTTACCTGGGAGTAAGCCCTAATGAATTCAGTAGGACTTACTCCTGGGTAGACATGGTTAGGATTGTGCTGTTCTACATGGAATAAGAACAAGAGGTAACTACATGCTTTTATATTTCAGGATGATGGAACCCTTCTTTATCGCTTGCCAGTGAGTGTTGATCAAAACTTTGAATGGGCCATTTTTTATTTATATTGAGAGTCCTTTCATTTATTTGGAGAGAAGAATTAGTTTGATTGGGCAATTCCACTAGTGGCTTCCACTGTGGCAATGGGATATTTGCTCATCATCCATGCAATACAATGTGAGGAAGTAGATTCCTATGCTTCTGTTAGTGACTTAGTTCTGACCTTTAAGACTTAAGCTGCCAACCTGGAGCTCCCCAGACTCTGCCAGTGACTTGTCCTGCCCCATCCTCATCCGATGTGCAACAGGTCCAATCCTCCTGCTGCCCAGGGCAATCTGGCAAAAAGAAAATGGCAGCCAGATTACCAAAGAATGAACTTGCTGTTGCTGCTACCTTGCTGCTAAAGGTGAGCTGGCCTGCATCTGTGAATGTCACCATCACTATCCTGTTTAGCAGCTAGAATTCCGTAGCGTTCAACATTTTCTAACCTGGGATCTACTTTTAACCCAAACATGCATGTGTGGACCAAAGTTTATACCTTTTTTTTAACCACATAGTTGTGTGATGGTGGTGCTGCTGCTGCGACCCATTTTAGATCAGGCCATGACCCCATTGGGAGTTCCAACCCATCAATTGAAGACCAATGCATTACCATCCCAATTACAATGGGGTCAGTTCTGTACCCCATATTGTTCAACAACTACATGAAACCATTGGGTGCGGTCATCCAGAGTTTGGGAGTGCATTGCCATCAGTACACTGATGACGCACAGCTCTATTTCTCCTTCTCATCCTCTACAGGTGAGGCTGTCAATATGCTGGCTGCAACTATGGACTGGATGAGGGCTAATAAACTGAGGCTCAATCCAGACAAGACTGAGATGCTGTTAGTGGGTGGTTCTTCTGATGGATGGTGGATGTCCAACCTGTCCTGGATGGGGTTGCACTCTCCTTGAAGGAGCAGGTTCGTAGCTTGGGGGTTCTTCTAGAACCATCTCTGTCATTTGAGGCTCAGGTAGCCTCGGTGGCACGGAGTGTCTTCTACCAACTCTGGTTGGTGGCCCAGCTACGCCCCTATCTGGACAGGGATAACCTGGATTCAGTTGTCCATGCTCTGGTAACCTCCAAATTAGATTACTGCAATGCCCTCTATGTGGGGCTGCCTTTGAAGATGATTCAGAAACTGCAGCTTGTGCAAAATGCAGCAGCCAGATTGGTAACAGGGACCAGATGGTTCGAACATATAAAACCGATTCTGGCCCGCTTGCATTGGCTGCCTGTATGTTTCCGAGCCCGGTTCAGGATGCTGGTTTTAACCTATAAAGCCTTACATGGCTTGGGACCACAATACCTGATGGAACGCCTCTCCCAACACAAACCCAGGTGTACACTACGCTCAACATCAAAAGTCCTCCTCTGGGTGCCTACTCTGAGGGAAGCTCGGAGGATGGCAACAAGAAGGGAGAGGACACCAGGTCAAGACTTTCCTTTTCTCCCAGGCATTTTAACAGCACTTGAATTGCATGTGTTTTAACTTGCCTATCGGTTTTTATGGATTTTAATTTGGTATGGTTTAAATTTGTATGCTTGTTTTTAATGTTCTTCATTGTTGTAAACCGCCCAGAGAGCTTCAGCTATGGGGCAGTATATAAATGCAATAAATAAATAAATCCCAACCCCAGAAATAATAATTTTGTTGATCTTCCTCTCAGTTGTATTTGAGTATTTAGTGTATTTCTAGATTTTTGCCCATAACTCTAGCTGTTGAAAAGTAAGCTTTCAAGGGTACCTGAAATATACAATCGAGGGTGCAACTGGGAAAGGAAGTGGTAGCTAGGATATGTTTGGCCACCTGAAATATTCCTGATGTATAGCTGAGATCATGCTTGTAGCCTTAGACTGCAGTGTGGACAGTTGCATGTGGAGGACATGCAATCATGATTCAATCTTCAAGGTACTCTCTTGCAGAAAAGGAGTGCCCTGGCAATATTGTAACACTAGCATCCATGGCCTTGAAAAGCCGTTATTCAGGGTAACAACAAAAAGCAAGGTACAACAAAATATAAATTTAAACTTGTTGGCCTAAACCCTACACTTCCTTAAGCCTGTTGGTTTCAATGAGCTTCTCTCTGTTGGAGTTATGCCATTCAATAATAATAAAAGAAGAACATTGTGGAGTGCCAAGACTGTTAGACACACCTGGATTTTCAGGGGATTTCTGTTCTATTGACCAAAATGCATGGATGGTGCTGGTGATTTCCAGGGGACACTGAGGAATCTGTCCTTGTTCCTTAATTTATTTGGTAGTCAACTGTAATGTCAGTTTCAATAATAGAGAGATGATATCATCATCAAACATAATGCCACTTCTCAGACAAAAATAATCCCCAACTGATCTTCCTTCAGTTACAATTCATTGCACATTGTTAGTGGCGGGCTCTGTAATTAAGGCATGGGTTTTATAAGCTATCAGTCAAGGTACACAAGAGATGGGAAGTGGAGTGCTGCCTGAGAACCTGAGTCCGACCTGGAAATTGGTTTCCAGTCATTGTAGATAGTCCTGAGCCAGATAAACCATAGAATCATAGAATAGTAGAGTTGGAAAGGGCCTATAAGGCCATCAAGTCGAACCCCCTGCTCAATGCAGGAATCCAAATCAAAGCATTTTTGACAGATGGCTGTCCAGCTGCCTCTTGAATGCCTCCAGTGTCGGAGAGCCCACTACCTCTCTAGGCAACCAATAGTCTTGCTCAGCATAAGGCAGCTTCCTCTGTCAGCTAGTCGTTGTATCTGGGATAGGTCATGCTTCCCTTATTGATGTCCTCCAACTAGTGCCATAATGGCCAAAATGATCTTCCGTAATCACAGAGCAACTAGAACAGGGAGCAAAGGTGTTTTGGCAAGGAGAGGGGAAAATAGTCTCCTTGCAGCTAACTGTTCTCCCCCGATGGCTGATGCTAGGCTGGGGTTCCCCTCACCATGGTGATCTTCCTATGGGAAACAACAGGTGAAACATCTGGATGACCAGTGACCCTCTGCTGGTGGCAGAAACCAGACTGACTTTCCCCTTGCTGTTGCATTAACTATGTTGGTTTGATCTTTCCCAAAAGGCAGTTCGAAGCAAGAGATCTCTCGTAAGTAGATTATGTTTTTTGTGGCTTTTCAAGTCTATTTTTCATGGAACATAGTCTTTTCTGGAGAGCTGATAATCTTTATTTAAAAGACAGGTAGGACAGGAATAGATAAAATGTGTCCCTCCAGATGTTGTTGGATTCCAGCTCCCATGAATTTCAACCAGCACAAGCAATGATGAGGGACTGACACACATGTGTAAGATTCATCTTCAAGTCCCATATTTTACACTCTTCTCCCTCCCCTCCCCCTGCCTATGCTGGGGGATACCTGGTCACTATCTCACTCAAGCCTCTCATCAAGGCCAGGCTGAGCTGGTGGTTTTTCACATCAAGTGCCATGAGAACACATAGACTTGGCATTCTTCAAACATGTCCATGAGATTCACCCTGGTCATTAGTTCATAAAGGGGCATTAAATCAGTGTTTCTCTGGGTCTCCTTCTTAAAATGGCTAAATATGGCATGGGAAGTCATCCAGGCCTTTTGGAATCTGGCAGAATGGGCATGGTAGTCCAAGAGTTTCTGGAGAACCACAGGTTCTCCATTCCTGCAGTGGTGGACCTTCACTCGCCAGTCAAAGACCAATGTTTTAAAGTCACATAGCCCTTCCCACTTGGATATGTTCTGTCAGAACAGTGGATAGAATCTACAGGGGACGATTCCTTTTTATTTGTCAGCTGATCTGTTTGGTAGCTGCTAATTCTATTTCTTGTAACCCAGTTAGAATGTAGTAATATTATCTTCTGATTACTATAGCCCCCACTGAACAGTGTCAGATTAATTTTGAGGTTTCTTTTTTTTAAAACATGAAGAGGGTTGTACGTATTTGATCATTTGCAATGCCACCGTACAGATTTGTTTACTACTTCTCCTCCCTAATTCTCAGGATCCTTGAGCACTGTTTCCTTCGGTAAGCAGGGGAAGATGTTTTAAGTGAAACATCTAGATAAATAAGAAAGAATGTCTAAGCAATAAGCTGCTGATAGGCTGCATGTCTATTTATTTATTTGTTTGTTTGTTTATTCATTTATTATATTCTGAACAGCATGCTCAAATTAAGTGGTCTTCACTCCTCAAAGTTTCCAGTCCTGCTTTTTGGCTGGCCCTTCTACCCTCACTCTTGAGATCGTAGCTACTGGCTTGTGCCATGGATTCTAGTTCCCAGATCCTGGTTCACTTCAGTCTGTCACCCACAGCCTAGCCCTGACACCTGTCTGCTTAAGTGACTCTGCCTTGCTCCTTTGCTTCCCTGATGGATGGACTGGTGTTGCAGTTCTCTCTCATTATTTCAAGTCTCTCTTTTTCTCTGAAGCCTTTCACAAAGCTCCATGGCCCTTACCCCCTGTTGTAAGTAATCCTAAGAACATGTCACTGAACAGAATATACATATTCTCCCCGCATTTGCCCTCCCCTCCCTCCCTCTCCCATCTCTCTCTTGCCCCTCTGTGAAAATTTTGTACGGTAAACTCCTCACATCAGAGACTTCTTTCTGTTGTTACTTTGTAATGTGCAATCAAAACTGATGATGATTCACATAATAATTATGTGTTAAGTATTACTGTTTTGTTTTTCATTCTCTGCCCATGTTGGTGAATATTATGTGATGTAAAAATAAGGGCAAAAATTAATTGCACAATTCTACCATTTAGCTGCTGGGTCTTCCTAAATTAACAGTGAGTACCGCTAATCTTTTTGCATGATCCATTTTTGTTGTTTACATGCTAAGAAATCTAATTCAGAAGGGAATTAACCTGATTCCCAGGCCAAGCATACTCCTAAGGCAGTTGATTTTGGATGTTATGAAAAGGCAGTAAATGGTTTCCTATTTACATTACCATTAATGTATTTTCACTGCAGGGAAAATACTTGTAGGATTTGTGAACCAGGTGCCAAAATACCTTGATTTGCTTTGGATGCTATGCATCTTGACTTGTGATGTGTGTGTTATTTGCTGTTGCTTCTTTGGCAGCAAAGCGTCTTAAGCTGGCCCTGGTTATCCTCATGGATAGTAGATCTACACTGGCAACTATTACCGGGCCCAATTCAAGGTGTTGGTGTTGACCTTTAAAGCCCTATACGGTTTCGGCCCAGTTTATCTGAAGGAGCGCCTCCAGCATCACCAATTATGCCACCTGACGAGATCAGCCACACAAGACCTTCTCTCGGTTCCACCAGTTAAAACAGCGAGACTGGTGCGGACCAGAGAGAGGGCATTTTCGATTGTGGCCCCCACCCTCTGGAATTCCCTTCCTTTCGATCTTCGCTATGCCCCCTCCCTAATAGGTTTCCACCGGGCCTTGAAAACCTGGCTATTCAGGCAGGCCTATGGGATCTCTGGGGCGGGTTAGTTATTAATGTTGTTATTAATTGGTAGAGTGGTGCTTAGATGAATGATGGTCTTATTGATTGTATATTGTATTTTATTGTATTAATGTACATCGCCTAGAGTGGCCGTTAATTCGGCCAGATAGGCGACTCATAAATAAAATTTTATTATTATTATTATTATGGCATGTAGAGATGAGATTCGCATTTCAGTGCCAGTTTGATTTTCGCTCCATCAAACTTCCTCATGGTACCACTTCATAGGGGATCAATGTTTGCTCTTTGTGATAAATACCAATTTGGATTTTTTCTTCACATATATTTTGTTTTTCATAGATTTTTTTAAAATATCAATATTTTGCACAAAATATCAATATTAATATCAACATTTTGAGGAAAATATTAATATTGATACTTTTGAAGTGATTTTTTTTAATTGCTTCAGCTACAGAAAGCCACTAGGAAAAAAGCCATCCCCGAGGACAAAAAAAGTGAATAAATAGGAAATCCGGTGTCAAATTTGAATTTTGCAAAATTCGAGCACATCCCTAATGGCTTGTCAGAGGCTCAGCCTGCTATGTGGGCAAAAATCCTTTATGCTGGAACCTGAGAGGTACTCAATCAAGCAAAAGTGGCTCAGATTTTCTCACAGCTATAAATGTTCTACTCACAGTGACTCTTGCAAGAACAGTTGTGTAGTGGCAAATTCAGAAGTGCAGGGTCCCTTCAACACAGTCACAGTCACAGCCACTCCCCCTCCCCTGTTTTTTGCTACTGGGTTGAGAAGGAGATCCTTGTTAATGCCATCTCCCACAACAGTCGAGGTCTCTAGGAGTCAATAAGCATGAAAGGGGAGAGTGTTAGCTACTGAGAAGAGTCTTCTCAGTGGCTGACTCAGCTCCTTTCACTCTGATTGGCTCCAATCAGCAGGAAAGGACAAGGAAGTGTGTTAGAAGACCCTTCTCAGTGGCCAACACACTCCCCTTTCATGCTGATTGGCTCAGAGGATGCTCAAGACATAGACACATTGCTGGGACTCTGATCCCTAAAAAGTAAGGAGTCTAAGACACACACACACACCCGATACCCTGGATGTCTACTCTCTTGTTGAGGAGTACATCTGAACAAAATACAACAGGAGCAGATCTTCCTATTTTCTTGCATATTAATAAAGCAGGATGAATCAAAAAGTAAGTAAGGATAGAAAAGTGCCTCTGAGACAGCTAGTTTCTCCCCTGGTCTTTGAGCAGACAGCAGATGGGCTAATGTGGAGAAGTACCACAATTCTGGGTGTGTGTGTGTCTTCATGATAAAAACAACCCTTGCCTACCTTTCTGAATTTTTTTTTAAGCACAAGAAATAACAATTCACTTCTGCATTTTTAGGGCGTGATTGGCGGTTTGGTGCCTTTAGTAAGTATTTCTAAGTAATTGATATGAGAAAGCCTATTATTTTATACTGTAAAAAATCAGAAACAGTGTGACAGTGCAGGCTGTAACTTGTCTGGTGAGAGGGAGAGGAGGCATGCAAACTACCTATGTTTGGTTGATGTTGGAGGGGGGGGTTGTTATTTTTGGTAGTACAAAAAAAGGATGGATGGACAGATCAAAATGCAGCTGTAGTTGATATAGTTTGCACAACAGCAAACTTTGCTTGTCCAACATCACCTGATACTCATCAGGGCTGATATTTACCTTTCATTGAAATGGGTTTAAACAAGGAACTTCCTCTAGCAGAGTAACATTTTTCTCTATTTGTAAGCATGATCTCATGGGTCCTGCTTTAAGGGAGAGTGTAGCAAATGTCTTAACCCTTCTCCACCCACCTGATAGTTAAGTGGCCTCTCTCATCATTCAAGAAATACTTGTTTTCTATTTACTCACTGGTAAAGAGAGACACTGTATATATTTATTTATTTAAAATATTTCTATTCCGCCCTTCTACCCTATACTATGGCACTCAAGGCAGCTTACAAAAATAAAATCAAACATGTACATAATAAAATTGTAAACAGTAAAATCACAAAAACATTAAAATAAATTAAAATACATAAAATACAATACACACACACACACATAGGGATTGGTACTAAAGGGACTATAAAGGCAAAATTTAACATAGAAGGCATAAAATCAGTGTCAGGCTCTACCTTCGATCCCTCCCAAAGGCTCTCCGGAACAAGATCGTCTTCAGAAGACTCCGGAAAACCAACAGAGAGGGAGCAGAGCAAACTTCTTGGGTATATAAATATTTATGTGCTAATGCTAGAAGCCTCTGAGCCAAGATGGAAGAACTGGAGTGCTTCGTCTTATAGTGAGCACAACAGAAACCTGGTGAAACAGAGAAAACTCATGGGGCACAGCTATTCCTGGATATATACTACAGCAGAAGGACATATTGGAAGTGGTGACTCTCTACATGTGAAAGAGGGCATTGAATCCAGCAAGCTAGAAACCCCCAAAGAGACAGGATTCTTCAGAGAATCTTTGTGGATGGCAATACTGGGCCCCACAAATAATTTAGTACTGGGAATATTCTATCATCCCCTGATCCAAATGCTCAGGAAGATGAAAAATGAAAACAAGGAAGCATCCAAAATAGGAAATGTTGTAGTAATGGGTGACTTCAACTACCCTGACATAGACTGGCCACATATGTGTTCCAACCATGACAAAGAGGTAAAATTTCTCGATACCCTAAATGACTATGCCCTAGAAGAGTTGGTCCAGAGGGATGGCAACCAGAAGGATGGCAACCCTGGAGTTAATCTTAAGTGGAGCTCAGGACACGGTGCGAGAGATGTTGTTGAACTGATTGAGAGCAATGACCATACTGCTGTCAAATTAAACACACGTATAAATGGCCAATTTCCAAGCAAATCCAACACAGTCACATTTGACTTGAAAAAAGGAGACTTCCACAAAATTAGGAGCTTGGTAAAAAGAAAGTTGAAAAGCAAAGTCAAGAGGGTCAAACTGCTCCAAAATGCTTCGGGGTCATTTAAAAACACAATATTAGAACCTCAACTAGAGTGTATACTGCAAATCAGGAATGTGCCACCAGGGCCAAGAGGATGCTGGTGTGGGTAACGAGCAGAGTCAAAGACACTATTAGAGGCAAGAAGTCTTCTAAAAATAGAAGTCTCATCCGAATGAGGAGAATAAAAAGGAACACAAATGCTGGCAAAAGAAATGCAAGAAAACAGTAAGAGCAGATGCGTGTGCCAGGGCTAACTTTTTCAGGAAGGGAGTCTGAGGCACTGAGGAAAATAGGGGTGATGAGAGATGAAGTTCTAGGCTTAGCAGACAAAATAAACTGACAAATCGCCAGGTCCAGATGGCATCCACCCAGGAATTCTCAAAGAACTCAAATGTAAGATTGCTGATCTTCTAACAAGAATATGTAACTTGTCCCTCAGATTCACCTCCATAACTGAGGACTAAAAAGTGCCCAATGTAACACCAATCTTTAAAAAAGGATCGAGAAGGGATCTTGGAAATACCAGGCTGGTTAGCTTAATGTCTGTCCTGGGAAAACTGGTAGAAAGTCTTGTTAAAGATAAAATAACCAAGCATATAGAAGAACAAGCCTTGCTGAAGCAGAACAGTATGACTTCTGCAAGGGTTAGCCCTGTCCCACTAATGTATTAGAGTTCTTTGAGAGTATCAATAAGCATATTGATAGTGGTGATCCAGTGGACATACTGTTCTTGGACTTTCAAAAGCTTTCAACAAATTACTTCACCAAAGATCCCTCTGTAAGCTTAGCAGTCTCAGAATAAGAGGAGAGGTCCTCTTGTGGATCAGGAACTGGCTAGGAAACAGAAAGCAGAGAGCAGAAATAAATGAACAGTTCTCCCAATGGAGGAATGTAGAAAGTGGAGTCCCCAGAGGATTGGTACTGGGACCTGTGCTTTTAAACTTGTTCATGAGCAGTGAAGTGGCCAAGTTTGCTGTTTATACTAAATTGTTCAGGTTGTTAAAACAAAGGTTTGTTAAAAGGGATTGTGAAGAGCTCCAAAAGGACCTCTCCAAACTGAATGAACAGGCAGTAAAATGGCAAAATCAATTCAATGTAAACAAGTATAAAGTTATGCATTTTGGAGCAAAACAAATCTTAATTTCACCTATATGCTCATGGGGTCTGAACTGGTGGTGACTGACCAGGAACAAGACCTTTGGGCTGTAGTGGATAATTCAGTGAAAATGTTGACCCAGTGTGCAGCAGCTGTGAAAAAGGCAAATTCCATGCTAGGGACCATTAGGAAAAGTATTCAAAATAAAACTGCCAATATCATAATGCTGTTATATAAATCTATGGTGCGGCCTCATTTGGAATACTGTGTACAGTTCTGGTTGCCCCACTTCAAAAGGGATTTTGTAGAGCTGGAAAAGGTTCAGAAGAGGGCAACCAAAATGTTCAAGGGGATGGAGCGACTCCCCTATGTGGAAAGGTTGCAGTGTTTGGGGCTTTCTTGTTTTGTATTCTGTTCTACCCAAAACCAATACAAACATTATTTAAAAAAAAAACAGAAAAGGTGAGTCAGAGGTGACATGATAGAAGTGTATACAATTATCATGGCACGGAGAAAGTGGACAGACAAAAGTTCTTCTCCCTTCCTTATAACACTAGAACTTGTGGATATCCAATGAAGCTGAATGTTGGAAGATTCAGGACAGACAACAGGAAGTACTTCTTCACACAGCACATAGTTAAGCTATGGAATTCGCTCCCACAAGAGGCAGTGATGGCCACCAACCTGGATGCCTTTAAAAGAGGATTAGACAAGTTCATGGAGGATAAGATTATCAGTGGATACTAGTCATGATGGCTATGCTCTACCTCCATGGTTCTAAGTAGTGTGCTTTTGAATACCAGTTGCTAGAAATCACAGGAGGAGAGCATGCTCTTGTACTCAGGTCCTGCTTACAGGCTTCTCGCAGGCATGTGGTTGGCTACTGTGAGAACAGGATGCTGGACGAGATGGGCCACTGTTCTGATCCAGCGGGTTCTTCTTATGTTCTTATGAAGCAGTATCATGCCACTTTAAACTTCCTATAGGCATCTGGTTGGCCACTGTGAGCAGGCTGCTGGACTAGATGGGCCATTGCCCTGATCCAGCAAACTTTTCTTATGTTCTTAAACAGACATGGCTTCTCCCATAGAATCCTGGGAACTGTAGTTTGTTAAGGATCATAATAGTT
Organism: Rhineura floridana; assembly: GCF_030035675.1. NCBI lineage: Eukaryota > Metazoa > Chordata > Lepidosauria > Squamata > Rhineuridae > Rhineura > Rhineura floridana. The sequence goes on along the minus strand of NC_084494.1, from coordinate 27,507,339 downwards.
GTTAGGAGACCCCTATACCCCACACAGAATTACAACTCCCAGAGTGATTTAACAATCAAACCCTGTTCCCAGGGAACTCTGGGGGATAGGGGACTTCTAACAACTCTCAGCACCCTTCACAAACTACAGTTCCTAGGATTCCTTGGGGAAGCCATGACTGTTTAAAGTGGCATGATACAGCTTTAAATGTATAGTACAGATGGGGCCAGCATTGCAGCAAGCAATTGTTATGTCATTTTCCCTGTGCATTTTCTCCATCACTTTCCTTCCAGCAAAAAGTATGGATTTCTTTGGGAGTAGGTTTGTTGCACAAGAGCTCAGATCCATTTTAACTGTGCAACCTGAATTTGACTATGCACAACTAAACTGCACCCACAAAACTGTAATAATCGAGAAGTGCCCTAAAGAAAAAACAACATATGGAGACATAACTTGTGCTTTCTCTTTTTTCATCAACAAGCCAGTGAGTGGAGGTGGAGGTGGAGGTGTACTAGGGAAGAGAAGAAGATCTGTAAGTATGGGAGATTCCTAGCTTAAGCATGATCTATGCCTTCCGCAAAAAAAAAAAAGGTAGTACTTAGGGATGGAGGAGAAATTTGTTCTGCCGGCATTTTAAAGCAAACTGACTTAATTAGCCAGTCCTCGATTCATATGTGGATCACAGCGCAGTTGCCAATTGGACTGCACACTTTTCTTGTGCTACAGTTTTGGTTAAAAAATTGTGAACAAAAATGCATATTTTAGAGGGAAATACATTGCAAAGCATACAAAGATATTTATTTAGGGGAACGATACATATAAAATGCATAGAAATGTGTACAATTGAAATGTGATTTGCGTGTGTGTCTTTCAACCCCCCCCCGAAAAAAAATGGGACAGAATTGACTTAATGATAGAGTGGATGCAAAACAGACCTGGAACCTCAGTGGGCTTGTCCATCCATCATTGGCAGAATTTTGGCAGGACTGTGCAACTGCGGGCAAGGTGATTGCATTTTTGGAAATATTCCCTCATGTAAAATTTTCCCTTGCCTTTAGAAGAACCTAACACCTCAGTAGAGGGATTGTGTCCTTATATTTTTGCTGAAAGTCTGCCTTAACTTAAACCACTATATAGCAAAGCACCTGCAAGAACAAATCAACACATAAAGAGGGAACTCCCAATGTAGAACAAGAAGTTTCATTAGTTAGGTGATTGCAGTATAATTGCAAAGACTGAGATGATTGGCATTGTAATCCAGCAACTTCTGGAGAGCAAAAGGCTCCCCAGCTAAGCTTTAGTTGGACCTTGCTCTCAATCTGCAGTGAATGAATCTTGGGAATGTTTATTGCACTAATTAATTTAATTATTTTCTTTCTTACTTACTTCTAGGTCCTTTAATAATATGGCACGTTGACGCTCTTGCTTGGTGAAGGCTTTTTACTCTCCTGTAATCTATACTTCCAGCCCCGAGCCAATCAAATGGAAACAGATAATCATAAAATATGTTTGCACAATCTAGATAAAATCTAAAACACAAATTGATTTTGTTGCCTCTGTAATGGGGGGGGCAAGGAGGCCAAGGAGAACTGCCCCACTGCTAATTCTGATGGGTGGCAAAAGCTTTTCAAAACTAACTAAATAAATTTCAAATAGACTAAAATTGCTTTTTTAAATTATTATTACGAGTCTGTGACAGTTTTTCCCCCCATCACTGCTGGTGTGAGATCAGCAGTACCCACAATGCTGAGGAAACCTGAATTTCACCGAATTAGTCCAGTATCACAATAAATGAGCCTTCCTCAAGAGTTTTCAGCGTGAAGGCTACCAGTTGTTAAAGAATACAACTCCCATCACCCTTAACCCTTAGCCATGCTGCCAGAGACTGATGGGAGATGCTGTTGTCCAAAACACTTGAGGAGCACCACATTGGCTACCATTAATGTACATGATGGATTGTGTGATATATGAATTTAGTAAAGACAATTCAAGCCAGATGGTAATTAATGATTACTGAGTGTTACTTTCTGGGGAGGAGTGAACTGAACTGAACCAAGCTGACCCCTGATTCTCACAAGCAGTTGGGAAGGGTGTGGCCCATCGTTCTGAGGATGGACGGGCCCATTAAAGCCAGACCATCCCAGGTCTGCATGGGGATGGGAATAGGTTTGTCCTGTTTGAGTTTTAAGGGGAAATCCTTAACAATCTGCCCAGAATCACCAAGGGAAAAATATGTATGAGAGTTGCAGAACTGCCTCTGATCTTGGAAAAGCTATTTATTGCCTTAAAAAAAAAAAAAAAAGTTCAGAACCAGGAAATCCAACCACTTGTGAGTAGCTAGCAGGCAGGACTCCTTGCCACTGCATGCTTTGGATACAGTGCTGCAAGTCTCCCTGGGAGTGACAGGAGTTGATGGCATTCGGCCCCTCTCAGGTGGAAAGTGTGGAGGAAAGAGGCTCAGGTAGCCACTACTTTTTACATTGGGGCAACCATGTTTTTACCGCCATACATTCTCCCCTGGGAGCTTCAAAGCCTTTGAATCTGGGCTCCTGCTGGGAGGAAGAGCAGGATATAAATCAAATAATAAATAAATAAATAAAATATAACACTGGTGGACATTGATGCAAATGGCTCCCAAAACATCCATCAGCGTTCAATGGACCAGTGGCAGCCTATGCTGTGGGGTCGCCCTTCTGACACTGGCATTGCGGCAACTTACCTTACTAACTGCAGTTAGCACAGAATGCTGCAGTAAAGTTGCTGACAGGGATGAGACCCTGTCAGGATGTCACACCTCTGCTCAGAAATCTGCAGTGGTTGCCGATTTGTTACAGGGCCAAAATCAAGGTGTTTTTATTGGTATATAAAACCTTTAACAGCTTGGGGCCAGCTTGCAGTGGGATGACCTTACCCCATCATGCCCACTCAACCACTTCGATCTGTAGAACTGCCACTGTTACAGGTGCCACATCATACTCGTCCCACTCTTGTGGAACTCCCTGCCTATTGCTATCAGGCAGGCAGGCACTTTCCCTGTACTTTTTCTGGCACCTGCTTCAACCATTTTTGTTCAGGGAAGCCGATCGAGACCCATAGACGTTGATGTGTTTTCATCTCTTTGCAATCTATGTCGGTTTTAATTGTTTTTTAAATTACTTGTTTTTAACTGTTTTTATTGATACTTTTAATGGTGTCTTGTAAACTGATTAGAGGTTTTGTGTGGCTTTTTTTGACGAACAAGCAGTATATAACGTTTGTCAATAAAACAATTAAATAAATAAATGACCTAGATGGGTCTGGAGCAGGGCAGAGTGGTGGTGAGGTCTAGGTTCGGCTATGCTGTAGCAGAGTGCATCCGCACAGCCCCACCCTTGCCACTCCTTTCCTCCACCCTATTCCCAACCAGGTAAACAGCAGCAATGGCAGTGTCTAGAGGATGGCTCCATGGCTCTGCTCCACAGAGTATAAAATCCAGGAGTGTTTTCGCTGGAGGGAATGAGGGGGATAGAGCCCTCTTTAATTTAATATGGGCAAGGCAGGTTGACCAAGTGGAAGATGTACATGATGAAGCTGGGGAACAAGCAAGCAGGAGAAAGCAGAGTCTGGAAAGAGCAGGTGGGTAACTCCAGGGGAAGGGGTTGGGCCACCTTTGGAGTGTCTTTTGGTTCATCTCCTTGCTATGGAATCAGCTTCCGTCACCAAAATAATCATGAGAACTGTCGCCCTGCAGATGTAGCTGGACTCCATCATTTCTGACCATTGGCCATGCTGGCTGAGGCTGATGGGAGTTGAAGTCATTGCCAAGGGCTCATGGAGAATAACCATCCAAATGAGATGGTACAAGTGGAACCTTCATAAGAATGTAGGAGCAGACCAAAGGTCCAGCTGCTCCCTATAGAGAGCTAGCATGATATGGTGGTTAGAGTGATCAACTAGGACCTTGGAGACAAGAGTTCAAATCCCCATGCCACTGTGAAGCTCACTTGGTGACTTTGAGCCAGTCACTGAGCGTAACCTACCACACAAGGTTGTTGTGAGGATCAAAGGGGGGCAGGTGGAGAACCACGTGTGCCACCTTGAGCTCCTTGGAGGAAAGGTGGGGTATAAATGAAATGGTCATCCCCTAGCAATCCGGTTCTCACAGTAAGCAACCAGTTGCTTAGGAGAAGCCCACAGGCAGGAGATGAGCAAAACAGCAGTGTGCAGTGCAGCCCCGCCCTTTCAAAGGAATGAGTCTATTCTGCGCCAGGAATGCCAGTTCTTGTTCAGGCTTTGGGGCAGGGAAATGGGGAGACAGAATTTGAGGCTGGGGAAGAGGAGAAAAACTTGTCTTCTGGGATGAAGCTGTTAGCGGCTTCAGGAGGCTAATTACCTCCCCCCCCCAAAAAAAATCTCCTCCAGTTTCCTCCACTGCCCCATTTGCCATCCCAGCGTTCCATATGACCTGGAAGCTCACAGGTCCAGAGAGAATGTTTCTGGAGGTTTTTTTCCTTTAAAAAATTGTTTAATTTACAAATGCATATATTTTTTCATACCTAGGGAATTCCTGCGTACAGTACCACCTTATTTTTGATTCACCCCATTACCACCACCCCCAAATGATAGGCACTCAACCAGCCAAGTTTGCTATTAGAGGGAATGACCCCAGGTAAAGCAGCATGAGACTATACTTTTACAACACAAAGAGAGAGATCTAAAATACTTCTTAGGGCCTCTCTCAGAGGGCAGAGAAGTCATCAGGGTATATGAAGTATCAGGACTGGTGGTCTAGACCATGGATCACCAACCTTGAGGAGTCCATCAACACATTTGGAAACTGGAGAAACTATTGTGGGCACCACACACACACCATAACCTATAATACTGGCTACAGTAGAACAATTCTTTCAAGGTTAATTTCAGTGGGGGAACCTTCTTAACTAAAATGTTCCCAAACAATACATGAACTGAAACACAGGCAGCCTTTGAAATCTGCACTTCTCTGAATTTTGCTATGCTCCAGGAAAGTAATGTGTATATAGTAGGACATATAGCATACAGTATATATACTATATAGTATAGTATGCATATAGTAGGACAAAGTGTGCAATAAGTTGCATATATTAGTGAAGACAACATACAAACATGCATTCAGTTATGGGGAATTGCTTTGCAAAAAATGGGTATAAGGCAAAATTGCTTACAAAATGTGCATATTAGGAGAAGTTCTCACTAAAATGTTGATGAATTTCCACGAGGGTATATAAAAAGAAAGAAAACGGATGTGGAAATGTGGGGAACTAAATGCATAGGTGGAAAAATGAGAAACAGAGGAACCAAAATGGACAGATTCTCCCAAGATGTTGCTTGCATTGAGCAGGCCTACCAAGAGAACACTGTTGGTCCCTCGTGTCACCTGACATTGTCTGTGCTGATAGCTGCAATACTGCCCTTTGCCTGTCTGTGGTGGTGGTGCTAGAGCTCAGCGGAAATGAAGTGAGCAGCTCTCTTCTCAAGCAGGATTCCTCAGTGGCAGAGAATTAAGGTGGCCTTCACCAACCTGGTATCCTCCATATGTTTTGGACTACAACTCCCATCATGCTCAGCCCTTGCTGGCTGGGGCTGATGGGAGTCATAGTGTCAAACATCTAGAAGGCACCAGATTGGCAAATGCAAGAATAATGCAACCAGAGTCATCGGTTCAAGACCCATGCCACTTTCCAACATCCTGTGGCAGTAGCATTTACATTTATGGGGGCAATCCTATCAACATTATCTATTCCTCATAAATACAAATCAGCCAGTATGTTTATGCATTTAGGATTTCATTTTATTCTCATGAAGCTTTTTCCAAGGCCAAAAGGCAACATAACAGCTTATTAAAGAAACCAAAGCAAAACCAAGCCATCCACCCACCACCACCACCACGCTTTGTTTAGATTGCATGATCTGTTCTCCTCAATTAGAACAGACTCTGTTAATTTTGCAGACATGTAGATGGGTCTAGGGCCTTTCTGGATGAAAGGTGTAGTGGTTGGTGGCCTGATCAGCTGCTTCAGCTTCTAGGTCTCTTAGATCTTGCTTCAGGCTGTTTCACACATTCTGGAAAAAAGGAAAAAATGGTAAGAAAATAACTGCAAAAAGATGTATGCTTCGGGTGAGCAACTAGAGACCATGGTGTAAAATCTCATCCTCCAAGAGGAGTATCCTGGGCCCTTCAGTTGCCATCTCATGGGTAAATGAGTATGGAGAAGTGGTACTGGCATCTCCACTCCAGTCTCTTCAGGACCATAGCTTAGTGGTAGAGCAACTACTTTGCATGTAGAAGGTCCCAGTTTCAATCCCTGGCATTTCCAGGCAGAGCGGCCTGCCTGAAACCTTGCCAGTAAGTGTGCACAGTGTTGAGCTAGACTGGAAGCTATCTTCTGCTGAGTCCGACCGCTGGCCTATGCTCCACTGCTGTCACAGATCTTGCTGACAGAAGGTTTAGAAGGCTGTGGAACAAAAGACTGCCATACCACATCTCCCATCCATCTTAACTCCATGACAACTAGTTACTGACTAGGGATGTATAAACTAAAGCTGAAATCTAGGCACACTTGCCTGAAGTCAGCGAGGCTGACTTCTGAGGGAGCATGCACATGAGTGCAGTGTTAGTCAATTAAAACCTTGACTGTTAGCTTCACTCTTTTTGATAGCCGTGTGCATGTTTAGGGTGGTGTAGGCTTTAGATGTGGCACCTTCACAGTGATATAGCAGGGTCCCATTCTTTACATCATGGGTAGAAGATCTGTGGCTCTCCAAGTGCTTTTGGACTGTAACTCCCATCAGCCCCAGCCAGCATGGTCAGTGGTCAGGGAAGATGGAAGCTGTAGTCCAACAATATCTGGTGTAGTCCAACTATGTGTAGAGATCATCCCTGGGCTAGGGCTCTCCCAGAAAGAAATCTCAGTGTCCCCATGCCCAGGATTATACAGTACCCAGAGGTAATTATGGTTAAGCTGTTTAGAAATTGTTTTACATTTATAGTGTAGATATGCTTACCAAGGACTAATCATTTGTATGCTCCTTATGCTTCATCCTGTGAGAAACAACACAAAAATTAGCTGTTTCTGATTCTTATAAAACGAATTAGCTTCCGGGCAAAGTTCAGGTGGTGGTTCTGGTGTACAAAGCTTTATAAAATGTGGGACCAGGATAACTAAACAATCATCTTATCCCCTACGTACCCAATCTACAACTGCACTTAGCAGGAGAGAGTCTTCTGCAGATACCAGCTTGTCAGGAGGTGCATTCTGTATGTCACAGGAATCAGGCCTTTAATTTATTTATTTATTTATTTTATTTCATTTTTAAACCGCCCATAGCAAATAGCTCTCTGGGCGGTGTACAAAAGATTAAAAGTACAGAAATACAAAATATCACAATAAATAAACTGAAACAAAGAGATTTAAAATTGTAACATTAAACGCTTTAAAATGCCTGGGAGCATAGCCAGGTCTTAACCTGGCGCCGAAAAGATAGAAGCATCAGCGCCAGGCGTATTTCTTCGGGGAGGCTATTCCACAATTCGGGGGCCACTACAGAAAAGGCCCTAGATCGAGTAACTGTCCTCCGGGCTTCCCGATGGGTTGGTACCCGGAGGAGGGCCTTAGACGCTGAGCGAAGTGACCGGGTCGGTTCATAGCGGGAGAGGTGTTCCACAAGATACTGCGGTCCCACGCCGTGTAAGGCTGGTGGTGGCACCTACTCTTTGGAATTCCTTACTGTTAATGCAGATGTGAAAGTTGGACAGTGAAAAAAGTGGATAAGAGAAAAAGCAACATTTGAAATATGGTGTTGTAGGAGAGCTTTGCTGATACCATGGACCACGAAAAAGACAAATAATTGGGTACCATGGACCGCGAAAAAGACAAATAATTGGGTACTAGAATAAATTAAACCAGAACTGTCACTAGAAGTTAAAATTATGAAACTGAGGTTATCATGCTTTGGGCACATAAGAAGACATGATTCACTAGAAAAGACAATAATGCTGGGAAAAACAGAAGGGAGTAGAAAAAGAGGAAAGCCAAGCAAGAGTTGGATTGATTCCATAAAGGAAGTTGCAGACCTAAACTTACAAGATCTGAACATAGTGGTTTATAACAGAGGCTCTTGGAGGTCACTGATTCATAGGGTTGCCATAAGTTGAAATCGACTTGAAGGCATATAACAACAACTGTTAACATAATAAATGTGCCACCTCTGTTGTCTTTTTGGCACCTTCTGAACACCATCCTCTATCACTGATATGTTTGCTGTCCTGGGCTCACATGTTTCCTTGTGATTTGATGGTGGTCCATACAAAGTATGTACAAAGCAGTTTAAGCAAATGTAGCCCAAGGATCTTTGTGGTGGTGGTGGTGATGATGATGATGAACTTGCTATTTTCCACTTGGCTTTCTAACAGTGTCATTGAAGCGGCTTGTGACAACTATCTGATAACTATTTAATTAACAAGACATATATACCCCTTAATCAAGAAAGAGTCTCTGAGCAACTTACATGAAACACTATAAAATGTTCATGAGAAAACACCAATGAAATCAACATTTAAAAACAAGTAACCATATAATTTATCAAAATATAGATAAAATCAGCGGTTTCAAAAAAATACACCTAATAAGACAACTAGTTGCTCAGTTCTCATTACAGGGAGAAGAGAAGAGGCAATGCCATTATAGGGACATTTGATACTCACTTCAGGTGCCGGCTCTGGGTTCTTTTTCTTGCCTCCCTGCAATGAAATGCCAGAAATTAAAAAAGACACCAATGCACCATGATCCATGGTGAGCATGGTGGCTAGATGTGAGCAATCACTCACATATAGATGCAAAGCACAATGCCCAGCCCATTCCACAAGGGTCCCAATTGCATGGATCAGGCGTGCTGTAGACATCAAAGGGATGGGACCAGTGGAGAAGCATGACATTGAGGGAGGGGCCACTTTTGCTTCCCTTTATTGTACATGATAGCCCTGCATGCATATACATGTGAAAAGGTCTAAGCATGCTTTCTGCAGCAGTTCTGGAAGAACCAGTGCTGTTCCCCGTGACTTCTCACCTTTCTCTTTTTAGCTGGTCTTTTCCCAGCCTACAAAAGAAGACAAGCAAAAATTATTTATTGGCTTGTGAAAAGAATGGAAACATTGGCCTTGGTCTCATCAACTAGGACAAAGGTGGCTTACCTCATTCCTGGGGTCCAGATTATTATTTTATTTATTTATTCATTTGATTTATATCCCGCCCTTCCTCCCAGTAGCCTCTCTATCTGACAGGGATGGAATGATCTGTCAATTTCGGTTCTCTTAGTTTCTAATATTTCCAATCTTAAATTCAGTTCTCCACATTTTTGCAGCAATTTGTGACTTTTTAAAAAAAAAAAATCCTCACGAAAATTCTCCAGCATTTAAGTGCAAATTTCTCCTAATAAGCACTTTTTGTAGGCAGTTTTGACTACACATTTTTGCAAGCCATCGCTTGTCATATAATACGTTGTTTTCACTCATATATTCATTTTTATACACACTGTCCCGTTATATGTGCATTTTTGTAGGTATTGTTTGGTTGCCGAACTGCATCACAAAATTCAAATAAGTGCAAATTTCAAAGGATGGCTGTGTTTCAGTTCTCATGTTGATTCAGAAATTGTGAATTTGATAGATTCAACTTGAAATGTGAACTGAATCAAAATTCTTGCCTATTCCTACTATCTGGCGCTGCTCATGATATTCCCCCTCTCCCTAGGCAACACCCCTCACTGACCATGCTTTGTGCCCCAATTATTTTTGCCTGGTTGGACTGTATCCTTGAACTCTGATAATGCCTTTGGCTTGCGTTGATGGAAAATAGAGAAGGGTTTGTACAGAAACTAGCCTCCTATACAAAGGCTCTCAGAACATTACCCTGAAGGGTGTGTGGCCCTTGGACTGAAAACATTTCCCTGTCCCTGAACTAGGAAAAGCAAAGTTGCCCAGGCCTGTTCTATACTTTTGTGCTCTCTTCTGGATGCCTACATGATCTGCAATGACCTGGATACATCCCTCAACGGCCTTGGATGTGAAGGGGAGAGGGGAAGGGGAGAAATGCATTCTAATTCATTTATCTTTCACACACTGAAATGTAACTAGCCTTCAAAATTTACACCTCTTCCAATTTTGCATTGCAGTTCTTCAACCAAGAAATGGCTATTTTTTTAAAAAAGGGTCTATTATGTGAAGGTGCACACAAAAATGTGAATATTCATGAAAGTAATGAAGAAAAATGCATCCTATTAAGGGAAGCTGCTTGCCAAAAAAAATGTGTACACTGCAGACAAAAATGTGCACATTTGAAGAAATGCACATGAAAGGGCATATGAATTTTTGTGCAGACTTTTTTTAAAAAAAAATGACAAAGTGATGCAGAAATTGATCCAGCTGCACTGAAAACTGGGGGGAAATGAGAAAGCAAGAGAAAACAAAAGAAAATAAGGAAGTAAGGGAAATCTGTCTGTCTCTAGGAGAGAAGAGGACCGGGCTCCCACAGAGCAGCAGAGAAGTCTTTTTCGGCCCTAGCTTTCCCAGCAGGCTCTCTACAGTCCCTCCAACCTTATGGGACGTTTAGGTCTTGAGACAGTAGGGATCATGTTCCCACTGCTGTGCCAGTGGGACAGTGTTTCTCCTTCTCCAATGCCAGCTGTGTTGCTGAGGTGACCCAGGCTGAAACCATACACTGCGAGAGCTGCAGCACATGCGGTGGGGTGGAGATGTAGAGCCACTCTTCCTGGCACCAGCATCACTGCAAATTACCTGGACAGGACTGGAATGGAGCAGGGGTAGGGTCAGAACCATGCAGGTGCACTGGGTGGGACCGCTGCCACCTGTCTGGGGCTTCCACCAGTGCCACTGCGCCTCCTGGCCTTTCCATCACACAGGTAAGCAGTAGAACCCCAGTGGCATTTGGAGGGCAGCTGTGCCCTACCATGCATGCTGCTACCACTATTTTCATTTCCAGGTTTAGCTATTAAAAGTATTTATACCCTGCCAATGCATAAAATGTCGAGGTGATGTACCACAATATATATACAAGAAAACATTGGCCATTAGAAACGGTGCAACATATTTGTTAAAATGACTGATTAATATCAAAGCTGTGCACACACCACACAGTTAAAACACATAGAATCCTGGAAAGGGAGGTTTGCTAAGAGTGTTGGGAATGGTAGCTCCATTAAGGGGTAAACTACAGTTCCCAGGAATTCTTTGGAGGAACATAAGAAGAGCCTACTGGATCAGACCAAAGGCTCATCTAGTCCAGCATCCAATTCCCACAGTGGCAAACCAGATGCCCCAATGGGAAGCCCGCAAGCAAGACCTGAGTGCAAGGGAATCATGTGCTTTAAATGTATGGAGTGTACACAGCCCAATAAAGTTTTAAACACTGCATAGGCTGTTTGGCATGAAGATATCTTCAACGGCAAGTCACTAGCAAAGGTGCCTGCTAAATTTGTCCTGGAAGAGTGTTCCACAGCATGGGACCAGTGACACTAAATGGCCAACTTCTAGCTGAAGCCAGTTGGGCTTCTGTAACATGAGGGACAACTAATAAGATTGTATGGCAGTGATAGAGCACTCCTGCAAGGAACATGCTAGCATAACGGAAGCTAGATATGAGCTGAGCAACACATTCAGATGCATGACAACATGGCACAGCTTCCTGGGACTGTCACACTTCAGACTGTAAGTGGACAATTGCATGTTTGAATGTTGTTCCTGTATGGCGGTGGAATACAGTCTCCCCCTTCCTGCACTGCAATCATTTATTGTGTCGTGTGCCTCTGTTTTGAGGAAAGAAGTGGAGATGCACTGGAACCAGCACACCAGTACGTGCATGTCTACCCTAACTCTAATCCTGAGAAGTCTGGCTTCACCTCCTCACTCCTGAAAACTAGATCAGAGATCACACCTGAAATTCAGTGGAGAAGGGTGATCAACATGCACCAATATCCATGGGGGTCACCCCAAAAGGGGTTGAGGCACTGTGCATTTTTCAAGTCACTATGCACCAAGCCCTCTTGGATGCTTGGGAAACACTTGATCTGCTGCAACTGCCATCTCCCTCACGCCCTCTGTCCCAAGGCTGAAAAGTATATCTTGCCCCAAGCATCTTTTCCTGCCAGCGAATTGGACTACCAGTCCCAGAATCCTCAGAGGAAAAATGAGGTTGCTCATCCATTCCCATCAAGAAGAATAATCCCAGAGGCTTCCTCCTCTGGGCTCACCCAGGATCATTCTCCAGCCTCGGATTCTGGGACTGGATCTCTCAGCCCCCAGCAGGGAAAGATAGTCTGCTTGAGGGTTGGGATAGCTTTACCTTCTAGATGACCCAAGGTAAATTTCTTCACCTTAGGATGGAGAAGGGGGAGGTGGTAGCAGTTTTCAGGTTTGGGCTGTGATCATTCTTGGCTAGGGATGGTGAAGAATTCTGTCAGAAATGGAAATAGGAGCAGAAATGGCCACATTGTGAATGTTCACCCAAGGTCAGGAATGGAAATCTCACAAGCAAATATGATCAGTAGTCCCTACTGTTGTTTTTTTCATTCATGAAGATTACGTAATTACATTATTTTCTGCATTGTTTCTGACATTTCCCTTCTATTGAAATGCACTGATGTTAATTACCTAATTAACACGGAAACAATGCTGATTGCCACAAACACTGGGTGGAAATCACTGCCTCCTAACATCCCTACCCTTGGACTGCTTGCAAGTATTTGAGGAGGGGTGTTTGCCCATGGAAAGAACTCTCTTTAAGTGATTGTGACATCCCAAATCTGTGGCGATGGTTTGAAAGTAAAGGAGAGGATTATTGGAAGTGCCTTACCTTTCCCTTCCTTTTTCCACCCTATGAAGAAAAGAAGGGGGGGAAACACATTAGTCATTCTTCTACTGGAGGTCAAGTTAATAGAACAGAGGCAGGTGGGACATAAATGGAATATAAGATGTGGCCCTTTGCAGCCAGGTCCCTCTTCTTCTGCAGATGGTCCACAGTAATTGAAGGGCTAGTAATGGAAGGGCCGGCCTCAGAACTGGAATGGAGAGTCAGGGTAGATTAGGGCTAGGAATGCAACGTAACACATGAAGTAACAACAAAGGACCAGAGCTGACCACGCCACCAGGCAGAATGAGGTGTTTGACTCGGACAGCAAATTCTGGGTGCCTCTAGAGGGCAGCTCATTCGGGGGTGCTGACTTTAGTCTTCCTGGTCTATTCCAGTTTGAACTCCTCGACGGAAAGGTGGGATATAAACAGAGGTGTGTGCCAGCCACAACATTCAACTTTTTAAAAATTATTTTCTGCCCAGATTGGATGCAATTTGCAGGCATGGTCCCCATCTTCTGGGGTTTGAAGCCTGCAAAATTCCAGAATGACAACTGTAGTTGCTCTCCCACAAGGACAGGATTTACCATTTTGGGATGGGCATAACAGGAACCATAGAAGAAGGGGTGCTGATGGAAAAAAGAGCATGGATCCCCAGGAAATACTGGGGTGGGATAATGTCACTCCCCAGAAAGGACCCCAATACTCCAAGGATTGTTGGGAGTTTCTGCCCTCATGGAGTTTTAGGTCTGTTTCTGTCCCCATGGAGTTTTAGGTATATTTTAGGTCTTTTCTCTAGAAGAGAGATCTCTCCCCACTGACTTGCATAAGAAAAGGGAGTGGTAGAAAAATAGCATATATTACACAAAATACAGGTGAGCAAAATGTCACACACACCCAGCAAATACCTTGTAATTCAAATGGTCACTGGTGTGGGGTGGGCTTCTTCCCCCTCCCCCCATACACAGAGATTTGGGGGATACAATGGAGATCTCTCCATAGACTTGCATAGGGGTAGGCAATGCGTGGGGATGAGACGGCCCTGGATAATCCTGGGTAGGGTCAGGGCCCCTAGAGTGATCTGTGGCTGTCAGTGGGTAGGACGTTGAGCAGGAAGGCTGGAGGGTCAGTCAGACCCCAGTGGGATGCTCCTTCACAATTGCCTACCCCACAGGACTGAAACATCTACATACCAGCTGGTGAGCCAAAGATTCAAACTTGCAGGGAAGTAGCTTCCTGCAGGATTCAACCGTCCTCCTCTTTGAGGGAGGAGAGGCCGCGTGTCTTTCTCCTGCCTCCCTTCAAATGTTTAATTAGGGTTTTAAATTAAACATGCAATTGGGGGCGGGAGAAGGAGACGGACACAACCCGGACAGTGTGAGGAGCAAGTGCTTCAGATCTGTCTGTCTGCTTTAAACGTTTTTTCCTCCTCTGCTGCAGGGGCAATATCCTCAAGTCCTAGGTGGGATGGGCTTAGGCTGAAGGACGTCTGAGCAAGAGGAGGAGCTACCAGTTTGCCTTTCATAAGGATCACAAGCAGTCGAGGTAGGTGCCTAGGCGGCACACAAAGTGCAACCATTGGGATCACCTTGCTTGTGACGTTTATGAAAAGGGAGCTGGCAGCGCCTCCTCCCACTCAGCCTCACTTCACCCCAAGCGTATCCCTCCTGGGAGTTTGGGGTACCCCTCCTGCAGGAGGGGAGAGTGCCTTAAGGATTTCTTGCTAAGGAAAGATGGTTGTTTTGGCAAGGGAAAGGAAAGGTCACCCTTGTCGATATCCTAACAGCAATCGCAGTTCGCCGAGTGATGGACCTTATGCTGCCAAAACAGCCCCATCCATGCCCAAGAGGGAGATGTTAGACTTGGTCAGTGGTGGCTGGGGCCCACTGGGACAGGTAGGGCAGGAGGCAGGGAGCCCCACAGTAGGTGGGGCCAGAGCCAATGAGAGGTGGAGCCAACTCATGCTCGTTTTGCCCCCATCCTCCTCCCTTCTGGGGAGGGAGCAACACTGAGAGTGAGGAAGAGGAAGATGATAAGCAGTGCCCACCCCCTGGATTGGATATAAGCAAGAGGGCAGGCAGGTGGGGACTAGTTGCTTCATACTCCTACTTTTCTTATGTTCCATTACTCTCTTATTATTTACTTGCCACTGGGACTTTTTATCCTAGACCCTGACTCCAACGTCAATATTTTTGTTCCTTTATTGTTTGCTCTATGTGTGGGGGCTCCCTCTTCCAAATGCCCCTTCTCCTTTCACCTTTCTTTGGATGCTGCTGCAGAGGACACCGCCCCCTTATCCCTGTTCCCCTAAACAGTTCACTCATCCTGACAATGCATCCTGACAATTCCTCTCCTCATCTTTCTCTTCACTCTCCTCCTCCTCTCAGCTTTCCTCTTTCTGATTCCTCATCAAGCCCATGTCTCCCCCTCGACATTTCTGATTTATCTTTGCACATTGAGAGGAGAGGTGTGCCTCTTCACCTGTGCTGCTTTATTGCCAGTGGGAACTCCTGCAAGGACTTACAGAGGCACGACACCATCTCTGTTTCCTCCTCACACCATGCTACTCGCATGTAAAGCTAACACGTGGAGAAAGGGGAGTGGGATCCACACTGATGTCTCTGTTCCCAACAGTGCACACCCCACGGACTGGTCCAACGTATTCATGTGCATGGGCATTTCTACAACTCACCCTTTTGAAGACATTCTCAATGAATGAGAATATGTCAATGGGGAGGAGCCAGTGGAATATGTATCATTATAGGTGGGGCCAGCTGTGCAGTCTTGCAATAGCTCCACACATTAGTCCATATAGATTCTAGTTTCTTATTAATAGGCTGACATAATGCCACCACTTCCAAACAAATCTACAAGAACTTCACAACAATAAGAGTACAGAGACTATTCCCCCCTCCATGCAGTAGCTGTATATATGAGTAGCATAATGATGATGATAACAATAACAACAACAAATGAACGAGTAACACACAAATAAGGCTTATATAAGATGATTTCTTACAGATCCACAGTTACCAGTCTCAAGCAGACCTCCTGAAGGCCTACAAGAACTTTGCAACAATCATTTTTAGGATGAATTCTGACATCTCAAAAATGCTAACACAGAAGAAGATGAGAGAAGGTAATTGAGACATTCTTACCAATGAGCCGCCACCACTCTTATTTCCAAACATAGATGCTAAATTCTATAAAAGAAAGGAAAGTTACTTATATTTCTCTGGCTGATAGGCACATGATATCCTCTTCCTCCACCCTCACATCTCCACTACTCCAGCTTAGACATGGCATACACTTAGTGTGACATCGAGTGGTGGGGTCCAACCAGGCGTCTTTTTGCCGATGCTTTTCTGTAATTTCATTATCAGAAAATATATCTGACATTCCACTTCAGATTTTTTTCCAAAAGAAAATTGGCCTATTGCCTTGCAGATCTGTTTTAGTGGAAAGGTGTACCGCCCCAGGCTCCTACTGGGAGGAAAGGCGGGATATAAATCTAATAAATAAATAATAAAATAAAATTTAAAAATATTCATTTATCTGTTACATTTCTGACACACCCTCCCTATAAGGAGCTCAAGGGGGTATGCGTTGTTATTACCTTTTCCTTTTTCCTCATAAAAACCTTCTGAGATGAGTTAGGTTCAGAGATTGGCTCATGGCTGAATGGGGATTTGAACCTTGGTCTCCAAAGTCCTAGACCATCACTCTAACTACTATACTACATTGGCTCTTAAATGGATAGATAATATTAAATGGAGCTCATAGATGCTTTGCATGCAGAACATCCCTGGCATCTCCAGGTGGGGCTGGGAATGGACCTAGTCTGAAACCCAGGAGAACCACTGCCAGTCAGAGTGGACAGTACTGAGCCTGAGGGACCAATGCTCTGAGTCAGTATAAAGCAGGTTCCTATGTTCCTCCATTCTCATGGAAAGAGAGCAGACCTACATGCACGCCATTTGCAAAAGGCATCCGTGCATCATCAGAGGTGTGGCCAGCTGTACAGTTCCACTTCCTGTTCTTCATGCAATAGTTCTACATATGAGTAGTACTTTTGTTTGCTGCCCTGGGCTCCTACTGGGAGGAACGGTGGGATATACATCAAATAAATAAATAAATAAAATATGAGTAGCATATGAACAGGGTGTTCAGCAACAATATATGAATGAGTAAGACACAAACAGGGCTTATATTGGATAGTTTCTATGTGATCTACTGTTGCCAATCCCAAGTAAACCTGGCAAAGGCCTACAAAAATTTTGCAACACTGCAGGGACTATAATAGATGCTTTCTTACCGATAACTGCCCAAGACCTCCCTACAAGGGAAAGAAAAAGTGTTTATTCTTCTTGTTCATCAGTCAATCAATCTATCTTTGTTACAGTCAATGACCAGCATGGAGAGCATAAAGGAAACTACATAAAACGTATTCCTTCTTGTTCATGAGGGACAGAAAACGACATTTTGCTGAACTTGGACAGCCACTGCAGAATTTGAATCTTATAGAATTTTCAGATGTTGTGTTTACAATTCAGCTTTAACGGAATACTTCAGGTCTCTTCGCAGCTTACTTTGATGTAGGTAGCAAATACGGTGAATGCGGCCACATGTTTAACCCTGGTCACATCTCCTGCCTAACGAGAAGACGTGATTCGCTAGAAAAGACAATAATGCTGGGGAAAACAGAAGGGCGTAGATAAAGAGGAAGACCAAACAAGAGATGGATTGACTCCATAAAGGAAGCCACAGACCTGAACTTACAAGATCTGTACAGGGTGGTTTATAACAGATGCTATTGGAGGTCACTGATTCATAGGGTCGCCATAAGCCGTAATCGACTTGAAGGCACATAACAACAATAACATCTCCAGCCATTACTTTGTGTTGAGCATAATATCTGCAGCAGAGAGCCTTATCTGTGGATGGATGCTGGTTGCAGAATGTAGAAGCCAGGGCAATCAGGCTTCTAGATCACGTGGGAGTACCCATACATACAGAAAGGTCCCCAGCTGCAGAAAATAGGCTCCTTATAGGGATAGCAAGATGTACACCTGCAACTTCTTTCACCACACTTGTCCCCCAATGTGAGTAATGTGTGATGATTTTTTTTAAAAAAAAAATCTTACATCTTAATTTCTATTTTTTTAGGCACGATGATGAAGGTGTTTCAGGATGACTTCTGACTTCATGAACAAGAAGTGCCCTGGAAATTAGAAGGGATAGTTCCTTACCATACCACCGCCACCTTCCTCACCACCACCTCCGGAAAGCATAGATAACATGTCCTACAAAGGAGAGGGAAAACATGATCCTCTTTAATGCATGCATTCATGTCTCCATCTTGGGTGTGACACATTTGTGTGGGTTACATATCAAGTAAAGAAAGTTTTCATTGCCCTTGATTGTGCACAGTAGCAGATGGCATGATGGGCAAGGACAGCTGAGCTGTTTTGGCTGGCCAAGAGTGAGAGGGGGAGAGGTGAGGTGATGGGGAGATTGGTGTGGTACAAACACAGCGGCAGGACCACCGGATTGGCTCAAAAGGTGCATTTGCTCCTCACTGACTTCCCCGCCATCTCACCCCTTCCCCTCTCCCCTGGTAAGCAGCAGTGACCAGACCTTGGAAAAGTTACTTTTTTGAACTACAACTCCCATCAGCCCACTCCAGTGGCCATGCTGACTGGGGCTGATGGGAGTTGTAGTTTAAAAAAGTAACTTTTCCAAGCTCTGGCAGTGACACAGATGCAGAGCGGCCAAATAAGTACTGGCCCCCACCAACACTATGCCTTCAGCTGCTGGCTGTGCTTCCATTTGGTGATACTTTCTGTGGGGCTTTCAAATGCAAGATGGCAATAGTTCTAGTTGACACAACATTTTCCTTTGCCTTTGTTTTTACAAGTTAGAAGTCAATGGGTTGATTGAGCGCAGCGCTGCTCAAATTATGTTTGGAACCCTGGAAATCCTGAGAGGTCCATGAGAAAATCGATAATATGAAGCAAGATTCCTTGCTGGACCACTGTGCAAGAACACTTCCTAGAAACATCTGGAATACACATAAGTCCAAAGGGAGATTGATAGGAAACCTTTGCCTGTATGGTCTGGGAAGGACTATTGCACATGATAGGAATTGTCCTGAAATGAAAAGGGATAGTTCCTTACCATCATCCCGCCACCACCACCACCTTCCTTATCATCACCGCCGCCGCCACCACCTCCAGTCAACATAGGTAACAAGCTCTACAAGGAGGAGAAAAGAATCATCCTTGGTAATGCACATATTCATGCCGCCATCCTGGATGTGCCCTACATGACTTTGTTAACAGGAAAAGAAACTGCCTTCTGCACTCATTAAACCAGCCTTTCCCAACTAGTGGGCCACCAGGTGTTGTTGGACCACAACTCCAATCAGCCTCAGCCAGCATTGCCAATGGTCAGGAAAGATGGGAATTGTGGTCCAACAACATCTGGGGGCCCACTAGTTGGGAAAGGCTGCATTAAACCTTTCTCTTGCATATACTGCAGAAGTCCCTATACCTCTATTTGGGGCATGCCCTACGTGATTGGATTTGCCACTGGGTGAAGAAGCCTTCAGCACCCCTTGTTTGTTTCTCTAGGCAGTGCTAGCAGGTTACTACACCCTCCTTGGTTCTTTGCATGGGAAGATGGCAGCATTTCTGTTTGAAGGAACTTCCCTTTGTTTCTGCAAGAGAAAAGTCCTCAGCATGAACCAGCAGAGGAGAGTTCATTTTGTATTTGGGAAATTCTGGGATTCCTTGAGAAGATCAGTACTGAGAGACAAATTTCCCCAGAACCAAGGAATGGGCCTGCTGGATCAGACGAAAGGCCTGTCCGATGCCTATGGGCAGCCCACAGCACTCTCTGACTCACATTCCTCAGCAGCATCATTCACAGGCATCTTGCCTCTATTACAGGAGGTAATATAGACCCATTATAACCATTGAAAGGCTTATCCTCCCTGCATTTCTCTTACCCCCTTTTAAGCCATCTAACTTGACGGTCATCACTACATCATCTGCTTACAAATTCTTTGGTTTACAGGCAGTCGCCCATCCAGGCACTGACCAGACTCATATCTGCTTAACTTCAGCAAGGTGGAGGCTTCACACGCCTTCAGACCATACCCAAGCCATTTATGCTTGTGTTCCATGGAATATGCGTCTAATGCTTATGGAGGTCTTAGGTTGTTGAGATCTCAGATTGCATTTGGGATCTCTTGGGGCAATATTACAGGGCTTCCAGTAAACTTTCAGGATGACTCCTGACTTCACAACAATGAGACCATAGGGAGTAGATTCCTATTACCAGGGTTAACGCATGGAGAATCGCTGTGGGATAACATCATTTTTCCTCTCTCCAACAACAACAATATCCCACTGACATTCCTTCATTCAGTGTGGACATCTACAAAGGACAGCCTATCCACATTTAGCTATTCATGTATAAGTGGCATTTTGCAAACATCCTCAATGAAGATGGAAATGTGGAGGGGCGAAGCAGTACGGGGTGTGGGCAACTCCCCCTTGTGCATGCAATAGCCTTACATGTGAATACAACAGGAGAACAAGTAACCCATGAGAAGTGCTTATATTAGATAGTTTCTTACCGTCTCAGTGACATAACTGCCACCACTCCCAAAACCAGTCTCCTTAATCACCTAAAAGAGCTTCACAATGACAACAGTAGAAGGACTGTAATGGATAATGTCTTACCATCATTCCCTAGAAAAGAAAGAAAAAATATCCATGCTCATTACTCTAGTTTGTGGTTGTTGAATTCATTCATTCACTCATTTAATTCTAGTAATTATATGTTGGTTTCCCTTAAGAAGAAAAAAAGATATGCAAGTGGTTTATAAAGGAAATTGAACAACAATTAAGTACAAAATTAAATAATACAGTATGTAATATATAGTTATAGGATTGTGGTGTTGAGATGGATGATTTCTATGGATGCCCTCCAGCTTTTGAATTCTGTAATCTACTAGGCTGAAGTTTTCAGTAGAATAAACCTCTGAGCTAGTCCAGTTATTTACTTTCATAAGGTAATCATTCTAGCCAAGCCAGTCTCTTTGTTTGCTAGATGGGCCAATCTGCATATCAAGGGACGTGGTCCAGAGTACAGTAGTCCTGTTTCTATGGGAACTCTCTGAGGAGAGAGACCCTCCTGGAGCCAAAAAGTGTCCTGTGTTAGAGTCAGTCTGAGGTAAGGCTGGGAACTGGAAGGATGCAGAGAGAGGCCTGCTCTTTGTGCCCAGTCCCAAAGATATGGATTTGTGGGGCTCCCTTAGAAACCTGGTGGGGAACCAAGATCTGTTGGACTGTTCATGCTGTAATGCCCTCCATCTTGGGCTCAGATTGTATATGTGTAAATAAAATCATATATCCTAAAGACACCACAGTCTCTGATGATCTTCATTCCAAGAAAACCAAACTCCGGGTAAGCACAGGAACCCTTGGAAATCTCATGCCACTTTGAGATTGGGTGCACTAACAGGCAAAACACCTTGCAGTTTAAGAACGTACCTATAGCCCACAGATATTTCTATCAAACTTTAAAAAGCAGGGAAATTGGGCAGCTATAGTGAATGCACAAGGGGAGCAGGAAACCTGACCTTCTCTCTGAGATATTATACTGCCCTATTTATTTATTTATTTATTTATTTATTATTTGATTTATATCCCACCTGTCCTCCCAGCAGGAGCCCAGGGCAGCAAACACAAGCTAAAAGCACTCTAAAACATCATAAAAACAGACCTCAAAATACACCAAGACAAAACAACATTAAAAACATTTAAGAAAAAAGGTTTAAAAACATCTTTTAAAAAGGGTTAAAAACATATTGTTTTTTAAAAAGACATATTAAAAGCAATTCCAACACAGATGCAGACTGGGATAGGTCTCAAAAGGCTTGTTGAGAGGGAAGTCCTACACATTTGCCCTACACATTTGTCAAAACGCAAACACAATTTGGGTTGGTCTTTCACAGTGCAATTCACTTCCAGTGTAGCTTGGAAGAATTTGGTAACATGTGCCTCTGAGTATATGGTGAGTGATGTAAACACCTGCCATTTCCAAAGATGGAGAATTGCTTTTTTGTATGTTTGTTGGTGTTCTTCTTACTTTGCTTCTTTCCTGTGTTACTACTGTTTCTACAGAGAATCTAATCTAGAAAATTATATTTTCCTCATTATTCAGAAAAACCTGTGTCAAATTTAGTTTTATTAATTTCAAAGCCTTTTTATTGGTCAGTGGCATATGATGGTGAGGACAGAATTTTGTGTTTCAAACTGGAGGTTATGTTCTGTTTCTATTTTGGGTGCACTAACAGCTGAATCTGAAACTGCAGTCTGATGTAAAATCAGACTGATTCCAATATGTTGCTACTTAAGCAATGACTCTAGCTGTTGCAAAAAACAAACTTGGCCTGCCCAAGATGCATATTTTCAGCGTGCTATGCTTAAACCGCTCCACTAAAGAAAAAGTGGGCATGGTCAATTAAAAACATAGAGCAAAACTAGAATTTTGCTAGAATATATTTCACCTCCCACTGTTTTACTTTGTGCAAACTGAGACATTCCTCATGTCTATTGGAAACTACTCTGCAGAATAATCAGGGCCATTATTTCACAATTGTTTTTTGAGGTTTTTAGTGTTTCAAACTGTTGCTGTACTTCACATATTCACAGAAACAAAAGCAAAAGAAAATAATTTACTATAGGAAACTTCATTAAAATTGCAAAGTAAATCAAACATTTAAAGCGACTATCTGAACTATATTAACTGTTTTAATATTGCTGCTTCCTCCCTGCTAAAACAAGATCAGCACATGTTGTTTGGTCTGAAGATTTCTAAATAAATATGTATAAATAGTGGTCTGCTATGTGACCAGAAGTTTGTTTGCAGAGTTCCCACTGTTTCTTTGTCCATCTTTTTATAAAAACATGACCAACCCATTTGTTTAAAGCGGTTTCAAAAAATAATGATGCCCTTCAATCATATTCCTCAGCATGATTTACAAAAAAAAATTAAATTGTAAATACAAAGAGCAACCTAAGCAACAACCTTAAAAAGAGTCAGCGGGATTAAAAATGTGCAAAAAAGAGCACAGGAAATCCCACTCCCTCCTCTCTATGCAATAGTTCTACGTATCAGTAGCATATGAATTGGGCATGTAATAATAATATATGAATGAGTAACACACAAATAGGGATTATATTTAATACTTTCTTACTGATCTGCTATCCCCATCCCAAGCAATCCCCCTACACCTACAGGAACGTTGCAACAGTGCAGGGACTATTATGGATGGCTTCTTACCTTCATTTTTCCAAACATTCCCTACAAAGGAAAGAAAAAGTGTTCATCCTTCTTGTTCATGGGAGACAGGAAATACATATTTTGCCCAATTTCACTGCAGAATTTAGATTTGCATTTAGAATTTTGAGCTCCTTTCAGTTTTTTTGTTTGTAATCCATTTTCAATGAAATACTTTCACTCCATTCACACATTATTTTTATGTATAGGACAAATTGCTGGATCACACCTTTAGCCCTGTTTGTTGCCAAATCTTGCAGCTCCTCCTGCCGTTGTCATGCTGAGCATAACTTCTGCAGCAGAGAACCTTCTCCATGGGTGGATGCCAAGTGTGAACTTTAGGATCCAGGGGGATCATAGAAAAGTAGAGTTGGAAGCGGCCTATAAGGTCATCGAGTCCAACCCCTTGCTAAATGCAGGAATCCAACTTAAAACATACCAGAGAAGTGACTGTCCAGCAGCCTCTTGAATGCCTCCTCTCTAGATAATTGGTTCCATTGTTATACTGCTTTAACAGGAAGTTTTTCCTGATGTTCAGCTGAAATCTGGCTTCCTGTAACTTAAACCCATTATTCCATGTCTTGCACTCTGGGATGATAGAGAAGAGATTCTGACCCTCCTCTGTGTGACAATCTGTCAAGTACTGGAAGAGTGCTCTCACATCTCCCTTCAGTCTTTTCTTCCCAAAACTAAGCATGTCCAGTTCTTACAGTCTTTTCTCACAGGCCTTTGTTTCCAGTCTCCTGATCATCCCCTCCTCTGAACCTGTTCCAGTTTGTCTACATCCTCTTTAGAGTCTGGTGTGCAAAACCAGACAAAGTACACAAGATGAGGCCTTACCAGTGCCAAATAGAGGGGAACCAGTACTTCACGCAATTTGGAAACTATACTTCTCTTAATGCTGTCTAAAATAGCATTTGCCTTTTTTGCAGCCACATCACGCTGTGGGCTCATATTTAGCTTGTGATCATCAACAATTCCAAGATCCTTCTCACATTCAGTATTGCTGAGCCAAGTAACTGCTGTCTTCTAATTGTGCATTTGGTTTCTTTTCCCTAGGTGTAGAACTTTGCATTTATCCCTGTTCAATTTCATTCCATTGTTACTAGTATATCAAGATCACTTTGAATTTTGTTTCTGTCCTTCAGGGTATCCCTCCCAATTTTGTGTCATCTGCAGATTTGATAAGCTTTCCCTGCACCTCCTCATCCAAGTGATTAACAAAAATGTTGAAGAGCACTGGGCACAGGACTGAGCTCTGAGATACTCCACTCGTTATCTTCCCCTACTTCAAGAAGGATACATTGATCTGTAGCCAACTGTACACCTACCAGATAGTTGTACCCAATCAAAAAAAAAGATTAGTCTGACAGGATTTGTTCTGTGTTGACTTCTAGCATTCACTGCATTGTTTACAAGGTGCTTACAGACTGACTGCCTTATAATCTGCCACAATTTTTCCAAGGATTGATGTCAGCCTGACTGGTCTGTAGTTCCCAGGTTCCTCAAATTAGAATCTAGGATCAAGGTTCTAAACTGCACATGGAACATTCACATGTAGAGAAGATTTACCACTGTGGAAGTTATGCACAAAACTGAGAGTGGATAACCCTTTTCCCCCTAAGGATCACACAGAATTGGTTTGGCAGTGAGGGAACTGCTTGCCAGTGTTCATGGCTAGACCTAGCCATGGGGCCCATGCCATCGGCTGCTGGCTGTGCTTCCATGTGGTGATACTTTCTATGATGCCTTCAAATGCAAGATGGCAATATTTTAATAGAGACAACATTGTCTCAACTTTGTTTTTACAAGTTAGAAGTCAATGGATTGATTGAGCTCAGCACTGCTCAAATTAAGTTTGAAACTCTGGAAACCCTGAGAGGTCCATGATAAAATCAAAAATACGAAGCAAGATTCCTTGATGAACCATTATGCAAGAACACTTCCTAGAAACATCTGGAATACGCATAAGTCCAGAGGGAGATGGATAGGAAACCTTTGCCTGAATTGTCTGGGAAGGACTATTGCACATGATAAGAATTGTCCTGGAATGAAAAGGGATAGTTCCTTACCTTCTTCCCGCCGCCGCCACCACCTTCCTCATCGTCGCCACCACCTCCCATCAACATAGGTAACATTTTCTACAAGGGGGAGAAAAGCATCATCCTTGGTAATGCACATATTCATGCCGCCGTCTTGGATATGCCCTACATGACTTTGTTTGTCAACGGGAGAAGAAACTGGCCTTCTGCACTCCTTAAACCTTTCTCTTGCATATACCGTAGGAGTCCCTATGCCTCCACTTGGGGAATGCCCTACGTGCTTTGATTTGCCACTGGGTGAAGAAGCCTTCAGCACCCCTTGTTTGTTTCTCCAGGCAGTGCTAGCAGGTTACTACACCCTCCTTGGTTCTTTGGATGGGAAGATGGCAACATTTCTGTTTGAAGGAACTTCCCTTTGTTTCTGCAAGAGAAAAGTCCCCAGCATGAACCAGCAGAGGAGAGTTCATTCTGTATTTGAGAAATTCTGGGATTCCTTGAGAAGATCAGTACTGAGAGACAAATTTCCCCAGAACCAAGGAATGGGCCTGCTGGATCAGACCAATGGTCTGTCCGATGCCTATGGGCAGCCCACAGCACTCTCTGACTCACATTCCTCAGCAGCATCATTCACAGGCATATTGCCTCTATTACAGGAGGTAATAAGTGGTAAGTGGCGGTAACGCAGCCGAAAGCTCTGCTTAAGATGGAGTTCGATTCCAACAGAAGGAGGAAGTCGAATCTCCGGTAAAAGGGGTCGAGGTCCACTCAGCCTTCCATCCATCCGTGGTCGGTAAAATGCGTACCTGGCATATGCTGGGGGGTAAAGAAAGGCCGGGGAAGGAACTGGGAATCCCACCCCATATATACGGTCTGCTTAGTAAACGTCACAAGACGTCATCCTAAGAGTCAGAAACGACTCGCCCTACAAGTGCGGGGACACCTTTACCTTTTTTATAACCATTGAAAGGCTTATCTTCCCTGCATTTCTCTTATCCCCTTTTAAGCCATCTAACTTGACGGTCATCACTACATCATCTGCTTACAAATTCTTTGGTTTACAGGCAGTCACCCATCCAGGCACTGACCAGACTCATACTCATTCATTCAGTGTGGACATCTACAAAGGACAGCCTATCCACATTTAGCTATTCATGTATAAGTGGCATTTTGCAAACACCCTCAATGAAGATGGAAATGTGGAGGGGCGACAGCCTTACATGCAACAGCCTTACATGCGAATAAAACAGGAGAACAAGTAACCCACGAGAAGTGCTTATATTAGATAGTTTCTTACCGACTCAGTGACATAACTGCCACCACTCCCAAAACAAGTCTCCTTAATCACCTAAAAGAGCTTCACAATGACAACAGTAGAAGGACTGTAATGGATAATGTCTTACCATCATTCCCTAGAAAAGAAAGAAAAAATATCCATGCTCATTACTCTAGTTTGTCGCTGTTGAATTCATTTATTCACTCATTTAATTCTAGTAGTTATATGTTGGTTTCCTTTAAGGAAAAAAAAGATATGCAAGTGGTTTATAAAGGAAATTGAACAACAATTAAGTACAAAATTAAATAATACAATGTGTAATTATATTGTTATAGGATTCTGGGGTTGGGACAGATGATTTCTATGGGTACCCTTCAGCTTTTGAATTCTGTCATCTACTAGGCTGAAGTTTTCAGTAGAATAAACTTCTGAGGTAGTCCAATTAGTTCCTTTCATAATTTAATCATTCTAGTCACGTAAGTCTCTTTGTTTGCTGGATGGGCCAATCTGCACATCAAGGGATGTGGTCCAGAGTAGTCCTGTTTCAGTAGTCCTGAGGAGAGAGACCCTCCTCCCCCTCATCCTGGAGCCAAGAAGTGCCCTGTGTTGGGAGTGAGTCTGAGGTAAAGCTGGGAACTGGAAAGACACACAGAGAGACCTGCTCTTTGTGCTCAAATCCAAAGTTATGGTTTGGGGGACTCCCTTAGAAACCTGATGGGGAACCACGATCTGTTGGACTGTTCATGCTGTAAAGCCCTCCATCTTAGGCTCAGACTGTATATATGCATAAATAAAACCATATATCCTAAAGACATCACAATCTCTGATGACCTTCATTCCAAGGAAATCAAACCCTGGGTAAGCACAGAGATTAGGTGGACCAGGGCCGGCCCCAGACATGCCAGGGCCCTTGGGCACAAGCCTGCCACAGGCCCCAGCACTCCCCTTCTGTGCTTCGTGGCAGGATTGCTGCCGTGGATCGCATGCCCCACAATTCCCTTGCTTAAACTACGTTTCTCAGCTGTTCTGAGGTTGCACACACAGCACTGCCCTTAACAAAGATGGCGGCTGAGGTTTCCCTAAGGGGCTGAAGCCTCTGCCGCCATCTTGGCTCATGGCAGGGATGCGCGCACACAGCACACATGCGTGCCATCAGCCAAGATGGCGGCAGAGGCTTCAGCCCCTTAGGGAAACCTCAGCCGCCATCTTTGCTAAGGGCAGTGCTGTGTGTGCAACTGCAGAACAAGGTAGGTTAAGCAATTCTGACGCGAATCGCAGAAGGGGAGTAGCCCCAGGGCACGTCCCAGTGCCCCATCTGGCCGCTATTTGGAACCAGCCCTGGAAGCAACAATATATACATTAGGGATGGGCAAGAATTTTGCCACAAACAATCAAGGCACCAGATTTCCTGATAATTGGCATGTTTGCTCTCTTGCAGAGCCTACCTGAATGCTGCCAGATTCCATGGCTTCTCAGGACACCAGATGTTTGCTAACATGTAACAGAATAGTCTGTTCCTTGCTTTGCTAACATGAAACAGACTAGCCTATATCTTCGCTTTGCTAACATGAAACTGAGTTAATCAAAATGGTAAAAGCAGAAGACAGTGGAAAACACACACACATGCACACACAAAATGGCACCACCTGCCAGGAAGACAGAATGTGATTGAACTGGCAGAAATATGTGGATCGTATATGACTACTACGTGTATATAGTATACACCTGCTAGGGTTGTGCACCAGATTCAGCCAAGGCCCAAGCCCAGGGCTGAATCTGGCCTATTTGGGGGTATTTGGGCGTCAGACAAGTTAGGATGAGATAGTCCCAGATCTCTCTGGGTCAGGCTGGGCAGCCCAGAGTGATCCAGGCCTATCTGGCAGTGTGGCAGCTGGATTTTGCAGGAGAAAAATCTCCAGCCTGATTGAGCATAGTAATGTTCAAATTATATTTGTGAATTCCTTGAGAGGTCCTTGAGAAGAGCAATAATGGGAGGCTAGCTTCCCTGAAGGGAACCTTTCACCTTGCTACCCTAGAATAATCCCCATACTCCCATCTGGTATGGGCAAGTTGATATGGAAGGAGTTCCCTCACACCACAAACTGTGAGTACCACTGGGGTAATATGCTGCCATTAACATGATGTGACTGACAGCTTTTTCTAGGGAGGATTCTGCCCATCACAAATGTTTAAAAAATTCCTAGGCAGGGCACCTGTTTACATTGCATTAGATGCCTGCTGAAGACTTTGTTTTATTTCAGCAAGCCTACCCAGGTGTATAATCTAGGTACCTCCACTTGTTTTTCAGAGTTGTACAGATATTACATGTGTATTATTGTTCATTTAAAATCACTTTGTGGATTTTAGTTGTGTTTTACCTCCAATTATATTCTGTAAACTGCTGAGAGAACTTTGAGATTAAGCACTTTCTACAGATTTCTAAATAAATCGTATAAATAGTGGTCTGCTATGTGGCCAGAAGTTTGTTTGCAAAGAGCCCACTGTTTCTTTGTCCATCTTTTTATAAAAAACATGACCAACCCATTTGTTTAAAGTGGTTTAAAAAATAATGATGCCCTTCAATCATATTTCCCAGGATGGTTCTTTAAAAAAAATTAAATGGTAACTACAAAGAGCAACCTAAACAACAGATTTAAAAAGAGTCAGTGGGATTAAATATGTACAATAAAGAGCACAGGAAATCCCAAAATGAGGCCTGACCACTGCCGAATAGAGGGGAACAAGTACTTCATACGACTGGGAAACTATACTTTTGTTAATGCTGCTTAAAATAGCATTTGCCTTTTTTGCAGCCACATCACATTGTTAGCTTATATTCAGCTTGTGATCAACAATTCCAAGATCCTTCTCGCACGTAGCATTGCTGAGCCAAGTAAACCCTATCGTATAACTGTGGATTTGGTTTCTTTTTCCTAGGTGTAGAACTTTGCACTTTTCCCTGCTAAATTTCTTTCTTTTGTTTCCAGCATCTAAAGATCACTTTGAATTTTGTTTCTGCCATCAGGGTATTAGCTATCCCTTCCAATTTTGTATTATCCGCAAATCTGATAACCATTCCCTGCACTTCTTCATCCAAGTTATTAATAAAAATGTTGAAGAGCAGTGGGCCCAGGACTGAACCCTGTGATACTCCGCTTGTTACTTCCCCCCAGTTTGAGAAGGAGCCATTGATGGACACGCTTTGAGTATGATTCTGGAGCCAACTGTGGACCCACCTGACAATTGTTCTATCCAGCCCACATTTAGCTAGCCTTGCCAATCAGAATATCATGGGGCGCTTTGTCAAAAGCTTTGCTGAAGCTGAAATGTATTATGTCCACAGCATGCCCACAGCACATCAGGCAGGTTCCCCAATCAAAAAATAAGATAAGATTAGTCTGACAGGATTTGTTCTGTGTTGACTTCTAGCATTCACTGCATTGTTTTCAAGGTGCTTACAGACTGACTGCTTTATAATCTGCTCCAGAATTTTCCCCAGGGACTGATGTCAGGCTGACTGGTTTATAGTTCCCAGGTCCCTCAAATTAGAATCCAGGATCAGGGTCCTAAACTGCACATGGAGCATTCACATGTAGGGAAAGTTTACCACTGTGCAAGTTATGAACAAACCTGACAGTGGACAACCCTTTTGCCCCTCGGGATCACATACAGTTGGATGGACGATGAGGGAGGTACTTGCCAGTTGGCATGGCTGGACCTAACAGTGGGGACCATGCTGTCTGCTGCTGTCTGTGCTTCCATATGGTGATACTTTCCAGGGTGCTTTCAAATTCAAGATGGCAATATTTCTAGTTGACACAACATTACAAGTTAGAAGTCAATGGATTGATCAAGGGGAATGCTATGCTAGAACACTTTCTAGAAACATCTGGAATATGAGTCCAAAGGGAGATGGGTAGGAAACATTTGAATGAATGGTTTGGGAAGGAATTCTGCACATGATAAGAACTGTCCTGAAATGAAAAAGTATAGTTCCTTACCATCATCCCACCGCCGCCGCCATCTTCCTCATCGTCGCCACCACCTCCCATCAACATAGGTAACATTTTCTACAAGGGGGAGAAAAGCATCATCCTTGGTAATACACATATTGATGCCGCCATCTTGGATGTGCCCTACATGACTTTGTTTGTTAACAGGAGAAGAAACTGGCCTTCTGCACTCCTTAAACCTTTCTCTTGCATATACTGTAGGAGTCCCTGTGCCTCCATTTGGGGCATGCCCTACGTGCTTTGATTTGCCACTGGGTGAAGAAGCCTTCAGCACCCCTTGTTTGTTTCTCCAGGCAGTGCTTCCAGGTTACTACACCCTCCTTGGTTCTTTGGATGGGAAGATGGCAACATTTCTGTTTGAAGGAACTTCCCTTTGTTTCTGTAAGAGATAAGTCCTCAGCATGAACCAGCAGAGGAGTGTTCATACTGTGTTTGGGGAATTCAGGAATTCCTTGAGAAGACTAGGACTGAGAGACAAATTTCGCCGAGAAACAAGGAAGGAGCCTCCTGGATCAGACCAAAGACCTGTCCAACCCAGCATCCTGTTCTCACAGTGGCCAATCAGGTGCGTATGGGCAGCCCATAGCACTCTCTCACTCATGTTCCTCAGCAACATCATTCACGGGCATATTGCCTCTGATACGAGGTAACATAGAGCCATTACAATCACTGATAACCTTATCCTCCACGAGTTTGTCTTTCCCCCTTTTGGGCCACCTAACTCGATGGTCATCACTACATCATCTGCTTGCAAATTCTTTGGTTTAACTCCCAGGCAGTCACCCATCCACTCACAGACCAGACTCATACCTGCTTAGCTTCAGCAAGGTGTGGGCTTCAAGTGCCTTCTGTCCACACCCAAGCCATCCGTGTTGGTGTTCCATGGGAGATGTATAGTAAACCTTCACCTAAACTGTCTGGGAAGGACTTCTCTCTAATGCTTATGTAATTCCTAGGCTGTTGATATCTCAGAATGCACTTGAGATCTCTTGGAGCAATATTATACAGCTTCCTGTAATTTCTCAGGATGTCTCCTGACTTCACAACAAAAAGAGCACAGATACTAGATTCCTATTATCAGGCTTTAGAGAAATAGGGTTCCTTCTCCAACAATACATTCCTTTGCCTCCCCCCATCCTCACTGACATCTCTGTGTTCTGTGTGGACATCTGCAAAGGGGAGCCTATCTGCATTTAGCTATTCTTTTACAGTATAAGTGCCCTTTTGCTAAAATCCTCAATGAAAATGGAAATGTGGAGGGGTGGAGCCAGTAGAGGGTGTATCCTCAGGGCTGTGAACAACTAATCAGTCTCACTCCCTCTTGTCCTTTCAATAGCCTTTCATGGGGATACAAGAGGGGAAAACATAACCCATGAGAAGTGCTTATATTAGATATTATCTTACCGACCTAGTGACTTAACTGCCACCACTCCCAAAGGAGTGTCTCCTAAGTTTCCCTCAAGAGCTTCACAATGACAACAGTAGAAGGACTGTAACTGATCGTTTCTTACCATCAATCCCTACAAAGGAAAGGAAAGAAATTTTCATGCTCATTACTCTTTGTCATGGCAGGCAAGAAATGACATTTTGCCCAATTTTTTAAAGAATTTTGAACCTCTTTCCAAGTTTGCTTTTTCAGATTTTGGAAATGAAATTTTTAGAAATTTTGAAGCAACGTTTGGAATTTGGAACCCCTCTGCTTTTGAAATGATGTTTTTATTTCTTCATTTCAAGTATTTATATTCTGTTTTTCAGGGGGGAAACGTTTGCCCTGGAAATCAAACAGCAACTTTAAATAATGCATAATTATCACTGTGTATATATAACACAATAAGACAGATGCAGCATAAAACTCCACAAGATTGGATCCCACTCATTCAGTTCACTTCCCCTCATTAATACCCACACAAATCCCACACCCATTATTCAATCAACCTGCACACAAACACTCAAGAAGAGTTCTGCTGGATCAGGCCAACAGCCCAACTAGGCTAGCATCCTGCTCTGAAAGTGGTCAATCAGATGTCAATGGGAAGCCCACAAACAGAACATCATGCAGGGTTCCAGCTCCTGGGATAGCCTATGCATGTGTTTTTATTGTAGACGATTGGGACTTTAAATATTTGTAAGCCACCCTGTGTAGTACATCGGTGCTAGAAAGGTAACACAGAAATGTCTATGTCAATATGAAGGACAAGATGGCACATACACCCTCATCCCTTGTGCAAAACCAGAAGTGGCTGGTGCCCCTTGGGAGCAGTAGGGAGGAAGACCGGGCGGCCAGTGGTAGGTGGAGTCGGAGCCACTGATAGGTGGAGGTAGAGACAAGCAGAGCCAACCTATTCCTCCTTCCTCCCTGCTGAGTTCTACAAGGGCAACGTTGAGACTAAGGAGGCGGGGGAAGCTGACAGGCAGTGCCACCCCCAGGGCTGGTTGTAAATAAGAAGGCAGGCAGGTGGGTGACTGATGGCAGCCTTCTTTACTCAGCGCATAGTTAAACTATGGAATTTGCTCCCACAAGACGCAGTGATGGCCACCAGCTTGGATGGCTTTAAAAGAAGATTGGACAAATTCATGGAGGACAGGGCTGTCAGTGGCTACTGGCCATGGTGGCTGTGCTCTGCCACCCTAGTCAGAGGCAGTACGTTTCTGAAAACCAGTTGCCGGAAGCCTCATGAGGGGAGAGTGTTCTTGCACTCAGGTTCTGCTTGCGGGCTTCCCCCAGGCACCTGGTTGGCCACTGTGAGAACAGGATGCTGGACTAGACAGGCCACTGGCCTGATCCAGCTGGCTCTTCTTATGTTCTTATGCCTGTTTGAGGCTGGTGGGTCAGTGCCCCATTCACCCTAATGGACCACCCTCCACTGTACAAAACACAACCTGGGTGATGGTTGAATCTCCCTTCAGCACTTCCTTTGCTGCACCTGAACCTAGCTTAGAGGACACAGGCCATGTGTCGCGTACAGGTCTGTCTACTCCCCACCCCATAGCATTTGCCACCTGCCACAGTCTATCACATGGTAGGGCCAGCCCTGATTTTAACTTGTGCTTTTGGCCTTCAAGAGCCAGCCTTTTTATTTTTGCAAAGCACGGTGTTTTCCCCACTGATTTTCTTGGTTCATTTTTTAAAAAAAAAAAGGCCACTGTGCTTCTTTAATATTTAGGTTATTTGTTTTTTTAAAAGAAATAATGCCCTTCAATCATATTTCCCAGGATGGATAACAAAAGAATAAAACAATTAAATGGTAAATATGAACAGTGGCATAAACAAAAAGCCACACACTCATAAAAGTGACTTTAAAAAGAGTCAGTTGAATTTAAGATTATGTAAAAAGAAAAAAGCATAGGAAAATAAAAGAAAGGAGTTTGCCTGGTTCCAAAGGGACAATAATGATTTTTACATTTATTCTACATGTAAAAAACGTTATTTCATTTAATTCCTGTCTTTCTTCCAGCAGGAATGCCAAGACAGTGCACAGAGGGGGTGCCAAGTGGTCTCCCATCCAGACACTGAGGAGACCTAGATCTCCTTAGCTACAGCGCACACCTTCAGACTATATCCTGGGCACCAGGCAAACCTCTTTTGGGAGAGCATTCCACAAGGTGCAACCACTGAGAAGCCTCTCTCTCTGCAAGCCACCTGCCTTACCTCAGATGGCAGCAGCACCTGCAGGAGTGCTGAAAATCTTAATGCATTGATGGGTAGGTATGTACAGAGATAGGTACTATACCTTTAAGAACTACAGATTGATGCAGAAATGAGACAGAACAGACTGATGGATAAATATGTGCCAGAGTAATACATAAGAACATAAGAACATAAGAAGAGCCTGCTGGATCAGGCCAGTGGCCCATCTAGTCCAGCATCCTGTTCTCACAGTGGCCAACCAGGTGCCTGGGGGAAGCCCACAAGCAGGACCCGAGTGCAAGAACACTCTCCCCTCCTGAGGCTTCCGGCAACTGGTTTTCAGAAGCATGCTGCCTCTGACTAGGGTGGCAGAGCACAGCCATCATGGCTAGTAGCCATTGATAGCCCTGTCCTCCATGAATTTGTCTAATCTTCTTTTAAAGCCATCCAAGCTGGTGGCCATTACTGCATCTTGTGGGAGCAAATTCCATAGTTTAACTATGCGCTGAGTAAAGAAGTACTTCCTTTTGTCTGTCCTGAATCTTCCAACATTCAGCTTCTTTGAATGTCCACGAGTTCTAGTATTATGAGAGAGGGAGAAGAACTTTTCTCTATCCACTTTCTCAATGCCATGCATAATTTTATACACTTCTATCATGTCTCCTCTGACCCGCCTTTTCTCTAAACTAAAAAGCCCCAAATGCTGCAACCTTTCCTCGTAAGGGAGTCGCTCCATCCCCTTGATCATTCTGGTTGCCCTCTTCTGAACCTTTTCCAACTCTAGAATATCCTTTTTGAGATGAGGCGACCAGAACTGTACACAGTATTCCAAATGCGGCCGCACCATAGATTTATACAACGGCATTATGATAGCGGCTGTTTTATTTTCAATACCTTTCCTAATTATTGCTAGCATGGAATTTGCCTTTTTCACAGCTGCCGCACACTGGGTCGACATTTTCATTGTGCTGTCCACTACAACCCCGAGGTCTCTCTCCTGGTCGGTCACCGCCAGTTCAGACCCCATGAGCGTATATGTGAAATTCAGATTTTTTGCTCCAATATGCATAATTTTACACTTGTTTATATTGAATTGCATTTGCCATTTTTCCGCCCATTGTCAGGTCCAGGATGCGACTCAGGAACCAGACCAGAGGTTGTAGTTAATTCGTGTTTTAATAGAGTAATGTCCAACAAAGACTGCGCTTTCTCATGAAGCAATACAAGGATACAGGTCCTGCGACATTGGGAGAAAGTTGACAGAGCAAGGGGCTGCTTCCCGCCTGTTCTTTAAGAAGGGGCTAAATGGGCGCGCAACCTTTCGCTCCTCCTTAACTCCCCCTCAGGTACTGCCCGCCTTCCCCCCCTTCTCTCCTGTCTTTTCAACCGTCTGCGTGTGCGTGGTGAGGGGGGAGGCATTACCTCCTCCTCTTCTGAAGTGTCTGATTCCTATGGGTGATAAAGGAGGAGCTGAGGGTAAACCATCTCTCCGCCTTTCTGCTGTGATCAGCCCTCCCTCTTGCTCTGAGCTGCGGAGAAGGGAGGGCCTGGGAATGTCTGGGGGGGATTCTAAAACTTCAAGGCTCTCAGGCTCCCCGTTGCTAGGCGACCCTATCTCTGGCATGTCCTCTGTTTCGGCTTCGCTCCACAGAGGGTAAGTTCCTCCCTCCTCCCTCTGCCAGCCATTTGAATCCTCTTCTGACAACCCCCCAGGAGCCCCGCTCATCCTCCCGACACCCATTCACTCAGTTTGGAGAGGTCTTTTTGGAGCTCTTCGCAATCCCTTTTTGTTTTAACAACCCTGAACAATTTAGTGTCGTCAGCAAACTTGGCCACTTCACTGCTCACTCCTAATTCTTGGTCATTAATGAACAAGTTGAAAAGTACAGGTCCCAATACCGATCCTTGAGGGACTCCACTTTCTACAGCCCTCCATTGGGAGAACTGTCCGTTTATTCCTACTCTCTGCTTTCTGCTTCTTAACCAATTCCTTATCCACAAGAGGACCTCTCCTCTTATTCCATGACTGCTAAGCTTCCTCAGAAGCCTTTGGTGAGGTACCTTGTCAAACGCTTTTTGAAAGTCTAAGTACACTATGTCCACTGGATCACCTCTATCTATATGCTTGTTGACACTCTCAAAGAATTCTAATAGGTTACTGAGACAGGACTTTCCCTTGCAGAAGCCATGTCTAGAATACAGTCTAGAAATAGACTGATTTGCCCATTCTTAACAGTGATTGGGCCATATGGGTCTTTCTATGGAGGGCATTCCAGAGTTTTGGCACCATGATAGAAAGTGCTCTCTTCATGCCTATCCATCGATCCTTGTTTGGTGGTGGAACCTCAGATGTGTACTGGAGGAGAGGTGCACATGGATGTAAGCAGCTCTTAGGCTATCCAGGTCCCAAACCACCATTAGGGCTTTGGAAGAGTTCAGCTTTTATTGAAGGAAGTCTCTGCTTGCCTCCTAATAAAGACTTCAGTCATCTTTTAGGATAATTTGGACTTCCCAAAATAATAAAAATGGAAATGGACTGCCTTCAAGGAGATCCCAACTTTTGGCGACCCTATGAATAGGGTTTTCATGGTAAGCGGTATTCAGAGGGGGGTTACCATTGCCTCCCTCCGAGGCTAGTCCTCCCCAGCCGGCTAGGGCCTGCTCAGCTTGCCACAGCTGCACAAGCCAGCCCCTTCCTTGTCTGTAGCTGCTGGCTGGGGGGCAACTGGGCTCCTTGGGACTATGCAGCTTGCCCACAGCCACACAGGTGGCAGAGCACATAACTCCTGAGCCATTCAGTGCGGAGGCGATCTTTAGCTGGCCCTTGACACCCAGGAGACATGAGCGGGGATTTGAACACAGAGACTGTGGACTCCCAGCCAGGCTCTCCTCTCCACTGTGCTATACCAGCTATCCAAAGTAATAACATAGAAGAACATGGGAAAATAGGAAAAGGTAATGAAGAACATCTTACCATACCACCTCCGCCACCTCCAAGCATACCCTACAAAGGAAAAAAAAAGGCATTGAGCCTTTGGCTGATGCACACATCACATTCCTACCCACCCAACACCCCATCTCCTGTATTCCAGTTTGGACATGCCATGCCTGCATTGCTGCATTCTCTGGACTAGAAACAATGTGTATATTGGCATGAGGTCTTTAGTTTGAGTAAGTGGTAAATATGTGTTGTTAAATAATACATTTTAGAAGTTAAAAATGATGTTGAGTGGGAGAGCTCAAATGGGCTTCCTTTTCTTGCTATTTTTTTCCTGATCTTTCATTATAGATTGTTTTAATTTTTGGCCTGTAACCTTGAGAGTCTGTTTTGGTGGGAAGACATGTATAAAGGTTTTCATTTATGACATTTATTTATTATTTCATTTATAGCCTGACTACCTTCCAAGGAGTTCAAGGTGACATTATTTCCTCTTCCCATATTATCCTCACAACAACCCTGTGAGGTAGGTTAGACCCAGAGATTAACCCAAGGTCACCCAGTGAACTTCATAACTGAATGGGGATTTCAACTCTAATCTGCCAGGTCTCAGCACATCACTATAACCACTACATCATACAGGCTCTTGAATGGATAGATGGTATAAAATGGATATTAGATCATAGATATTTTGCATGCAGAAGGTCCCAGATTCAGAACAGACTGATGGGTAAACTCATACAAAAGTGGCATGGACTAGAAACAGGCTGATTTGCCCATTCTTAATAGTGATTGGGCTATATGGGTATTTCATTTAAGAGTTTTGGTGCCATGACTGAAAATGTTCTCTTCGAGCTCATCCGTCGAATCTCAGTTGGTGGTGGGACCACGGATGTTGCAGAGAGTGTACTGGAGGAGAGGTGCACATGGATGTAAGCAGCTCTTAGGCTATCCAGGTCCCAAACCACCATTAGGGCTTTGGAAGAGTTCAGCTTTTATTGAAGGAAGTCTCTGCTTGCCTCCTAATAAAGACTTCAGTCTTTTTTTAGGATAAATTTGGACTTCCCAAAATAATAAAAATGGAAATGGACTGCCTTCAAGGAGATCCCAACTTTTGGCAACCCTATGAATAGGGTTTTCATGGTAAGCGGTATTCAGAGGGGGGTTACCATTGCCTCCCTCCGAGGCTAGTCCTCCCCAGTTGGCTAGGGCCTTCTCAAGCCAGCCCCTTAGTGATTGGGGCTATATGGGTATTTCATTTAAGAGTTTTGGTGCCATGACTGAAAATGCTCTCTTCGTGCTCATCCGTCGAATCTCAGTTGGTGGTGGGACCGCGGATGTTGCAGAGAGTGTACTGAAGGAGAGATGCACATGGACGTAAGCAGCTCCTAGGTTACCTAGGTCCCAGACTACCATTAGGGCTCTGTGTAAGGGTTCGGCTTGTATTGGAGGGAGTCTCTTGGTGATGCTATTTGCCTCCCAATAAAGACTTCAGTCATGTTTTAGGAAAAATTCTGATTACCCAGAAAGGAAAATGCAGAAAGGGGGAACGTAATGGAAAACTTCTTACCATTAAGCCACCACCCTCGTCATCTCCTCCAAGCAGAGACGATAGATCCTAGAAAAGAAAGAAAAGGCATTATTCTTTCTCTGGCTGATAGGCACATAACATCCAACCCTGCATCTCCACCACTCTGGCTTGGACATGCCGCATGTGAGTTGCTGCATTCTCAAAGCCAGGGACTTTGGATCTCTTATCATGATGCTGAGCAATTGGGTCCAGTCAGGCTTTTTTTAGTTGTGGTTTTTCTGATATTTCATTGTAGTTAGTATTAATTTTAGGCAAGTCACCTTGAGAGTCTGCTTGGGTGGAAAGACATCTCTCTCTCTCTCTCTTTTTTAATGTTATTATTACATTTTTATCCCTCCTTTCTTCCAAGGAGCTTGGGATGGTGTATGTGATTCTCCCATCCCCATTTATCCTCACAGTAACCCTGCGAAGTAGGTTAGGGTGAGAGACAATGACGGGCCCATGGTCACCCAGTGAGCTTCACGGCTAAGTGGGGATTTGAACCCTGAACTCCCAGGTCCAGGTCCAACATTCTAACCACTATACCACACTGTCTGTTAGTAGGGGTCCATGCATTGTGCTACCTTCCAAGAAGCAAGGTTCGGGGATTAACAGACCCCAAGACAGATTTGGGTTGAAACAGCCCACAAACTTTACTGATTACAGCCAGTAGTTGGGGTTAGCATGGCAGTGGAGGCAAGATCAACGTCCCCTTGACAACTGCCTCAGAACGACTACTGAGGAAACCCAGGAAGTGGGTCAGCATAAAATGGACCCGCTGTGCTGC
This sequence comes from Rhineura floridana, assembly GCF_030035675.1. Taxonomy (NCBI): domain Eukaryota; kingdom Metazoa; phylum Chordata; class Lepidosauria; order Squamata; family Rhineuridae; genus Rhineura; species Rhineura floridana. Next base: position 27,467,876 of record NC_084494.1, on the reverse strand, counting down.
TCGACAGGCATCTGGAGTCCCACTGGCAACAGGAGTTCTGCAGCTTCCGATCCAGCCCTCTGAGCTGAGGCCATGCTTTGGAAGCCATCCCCGGACCACTTAAGGGTGGGTGTGTCTTCCTTATGTTAATTATCCTGCCCAGTGCCATTACCACCTATTAAAAAAAGTTGTGACAAATTATAAGTAATGCCTAAACATTCCGGTTGTTCAACGAGATAAAGGAAAAACAACCCCCATTTGGGGAGGGGGAATCCTTTCTAGCCCCGTCAACCAGCGGCTGTGTAAATCCTTAGTAGGAGCTCTATCCCAAGGGATGCTGGGTGAATGCCACAAAGGAGGGGATCAGAAGAGGTCAGTATGGTGCTATACCAGGCCTTTTATAGGACACAGTGCCACTCATCTATGACATCCCACAGGATCTCACAAGAGCCTGGCACTCTCATGAGATTCAGTGGGGTTCTTCCCCTCCCTTGCCAGGGCCAGCTGCCCAACCCCACAACTGGGTCCCCACACACAGCTGCGTCTGGAATCCTGCTAGAGAATATTAAATGGATAGATGAGAGAGTGGGGAGGGGGGAGAGATCAGCCTGGAATATTTCTTATGTGAGAGCCTTAGGTGCCAGCCTGCCCTGGGCCCCCTGCTAGCTCCTCCCCCAGACCATGCAGGATCGCTTCACCTATCTCTTCTCTCTTTCTCTGAATGCCTGCATGCCATCACTGCCATCAACCCCTCTCTGCGGGGCTGATACCCCCACCTCCATCTTCATTGATGGCATGCATGCGCACTACACTGCATGCATGCACATACCTGCCATCAATCAAAATGGCGGTAGGGGCATTAACCCATTAGGGAAGCTCTGCTGCCATCTTGGCTGATGGCAACTGTGTGCACAGTATGCAGGGCATTCACAAAAAGGGCAGAGATGTAGTTGGAGCGGGTGGGCACCGCTGGCCCGCACAGTCTGTATGGGGGGGGCTGGGAGCTCCATCTCTGCAACCTGTGGCAGGGTCGGGAGTTGACCCTGCCAAGGATCCCAGAAAGGAAGTGCTACCCCAACACCCTAAGGAGGGGCCCTTCAGGGCCCCCTCTGGGCCGCAGGGTCCCTCGGCCAGGGCCCAACCTGGCCACCCTCTGGCCCTGGCCCTGGTGGGAGCAAAGGTGGTTACTTTATTAACTGAATCATCAGATAATGTTTCATAGTGTTTGCCTTTTTTTTTGTCTGATGTCAGCCCCATTGGGCTGCTGCTGCTTCTTTTTTAAATTTATAAGCTGTTTTTCCAGCATATGCTCACAACAGAAAAACAAACATGCAAATCAATACATCATGACAATAACAATCAAATGCTAAATCATTTCAAATAGGGATGGACAAATCTGTCCGTTACACTTGGGCTGCTGGTTGTTGTTGTTGTTGTTTTATTTGTTAGTCACCTCGTTCCCGGTAGTCTGTAGGCAACTTACAACACAATATAAAACAAATTTAAAAACATACAATATACAGAATTTAAAACCCAAACAAAAAAGACTAAAATAGCATACCAAAGGCCTGAGTGAAAAGGAAGGTCTTTGCCTGGTGCCAGGCGTGCTTCTCTGGGGAGAGTATTTTACAGCTAAGGGGCCACCGCTGAAAAGGCCTGTTCTCATATTGTCACCCTCCAAGCCTCCTGTGGAGGGGCACATGAAGAAGGGCCTCAGATGACATTCATGCTATTTTGATAGATTTGGCTTTAAATGAAAACTGAATTTAATATTTCCTCCATCCCTATCTTTAAAACATAACATAGCAATCCAAAGAAACAACCATTGATTATCTTTTATTGATGGATATAGTTTGTTTGATGATGATTTTACAATGTTACAATGTTCATGTAATCAAGCAAACTATCATTAAAACATAACAATAAATGACAAATATAATAAATATTATAGTTCCCTGGGAAAGGGGTAGATTATTAGATCACTTTGAGAACTGTGAGGGAAATAGGGGTCTCCTAACCACTCTTGACAAACTACAGTTCCCAGGATTTTGGGGGGAAGCCATAACTGTTAAAGTGGTATAACAAGGCTGTAAATGGATGCTGTGGATGTGGCCATAGTCTGACTGGGTATGAAGAAGCTTCCTATGTCGCAGTGTAAGGATAGAGAATCAGGAATCTGGGCTCACATCTTTGCTCAAGCATGAAATTTCCTGGGTGACTCTGGGCCAATTAATCACTTTCTCTGTCTTACCTCCCTCATCAGGTTGTTGAAGAATAAAAGAAGAATCAAAATGCTTTAATTTGGATTCCTGCATTGTGCAGGGGGTTGGACTCTACTATTCTATGATTCTATGAAATGGAGGAAAATCCAATGCAGGTTAATTGGGCTCCGTAATTGAAGGGTGGGATACATATGTGAGAAACATTTCTATGGGGAGCAGGAGAAGTGGCTATGGAATAGCTGCTGCCACTCCAAACCAATCCCCAAGTTATGAGCCTCAAGAATTTTGAAGGGATTTGATTGGGTTGTAGCTAAGTTAGAGTAGACCCATTTAAATTAATGGACCTCAGTTAGTCATGCACATTGGTTTCAATGAGCCTACCCTGATTAGGATTAGCATTGGATTAGGGATGGGAGAGAAATTTGATTTGATTGGCATTTACAGCTGAATTTATCAAATTTGCATTTTCCAAAACAGCATGAGAACCGAAACCCAGCCATCCTCTGACATTCGCACTTATCCAAATTTTGCGATGCAGTTCGCCAACCGAACAATGTTTTTAAAAATGCATATATTAGGGGAAATGTGCTTAAAAATGAATATATTACTGGAACGAAACAGATCAATTGCTTGCAAAAATGTCTACATTTGTCAGAACTGCATACAATATATATATATATATATATATATATATATATATATATATTAGGAGAAATTGGCACTAAAATGCTGAAGAATTTTCAATAGGATTTTTTGTTTACAAAATGCAAATTTGTGCAGAAATGTGGAGAACCGAATTTAAGATTGGAACAATGAGGAACTGAGAGAACCGAAACTGACAGATCTTTCCATCCCTACATTGGATGCTACCCATTGTGACTGAAATCCACATAAACTTTGCTTAACTTACCGGTATCCCTCCCTCATCTCCACCTCCACCTTCAGCATCCTGTAAAACAAAAATGTTTGTTACTAGGCTTCATAATTTTCACTTCTAAGATAGTTGGTTTAGTTAAAGAATGCCACCTCCAGGTTTTGGGGGACCCTTGGATGAGATAATCTCCATGCCCCTCCTTCCTCAGAGCATCCACCTCCTCACTGCCATTATTACCAGCTACTGCTGCTTTAAGAGAAGGAGCAGCACCAGGGGCCTTTGTTAGTAGCCCCTGATAGGGCATGGCCCTTGGTCGAGGCCCAACTGTGCCAACCCTTGACACTGTCCCTGACTCTATGCATCTGGTCCACCATGCTGGTCAGCTGCTTTGCACTGCTCTGGGTTGGTGAATCTGCCATTTGGGACAGCATAATCTAAAGATGTATGTGTGTTATTCTTCTGCCTGCAATCTCCCCCTGCTGACATCATAGAAATGTCATTTGGCCTTTCACTTCAGAAGCAAAACGGCAGCACTGTAATCATAAATGCACGCAGATTTCAAAACTATCACTGTTTTTTTTTTTAAAAAAAATCCAATTGAAAATGAAATTGCTAACACCCTAATTCAAAACCTGTATGTTTACCAGTAAACCACATTCACTCAGTGGGGTTATTCCAAAGAACTAAGCTTGGAATTGCAATAACCTTGTTCCATAGTTATCAATGAGAGCTCATTCCAAATAAATGTATTTAGAATTGGAGAATGCCAATCATTTGAAATCACTGATGTGTACTTATGGGCATGCCTGTAAAGCAGCTTTTGGAGTAATGTGGTGGGCATTTTCTCACAACAATTGGCAACTTCCCTAAGATGCATGATGCAACCATTATGCAGTCTATTTCCTCTGTCGTGTCCCACTGCAGAGGCATTTTGAGTGTGAAGTCAACAGAGCATTTTGATGTTGGTTCTTTTCTCTTTCTGCTGTTTTGGGGGAAAAGGGTCAACCTCCAGATACAGCCTAACCCCTCTGTTCTAAATTTTTCTTTTAGCAGGACTAGCTTCTAAGTCTGGCCTGGGCAACGTTTGGTCCTTCAGATGTTGTAGGACTGCAACTCCCATCATCCCTAGCCATTGACCATGCTGAGTGGAGCTGATGGAAGTTGGAGTCTGATCCCATCTGGGGGGAGGCACAGCCCAATCCATTCTAAGTACATAGCATGCTTTGAAGCCAACCCCCTGCCCCCAGACACATCCAGCAGGAAAACAGTGTCCACACATATATGGATTTGCTGTTATCACAATCAACGCATGCATACACACCATACATTTAAGGCACATTGCTTCCCCCAAAGAATCTGGGAGGAAAGGTGGGATATACATTCAATCAATAAATAAAATGAATCATAACTAAATCCCAGGAATTGTAGCTTACCCCCACAGAGCCACAATTCACAGCACCCTTAACAAACAATAGTTCCCAGGATTCTTTGGGGGAAGCCATGTGCTTTCAGTGTGCTTTAAAAGTATTGTGTGCAGTGTACACAGCCCATGTGGTCATGTGCATTGAGATGTGCATCTGTCTGAAAATGCTTATTTCAGATTTGAAGCATCCAATGTACTCCTCATTTCACTTGGCACCGTGTAGATGGAGGCAGACATCTTCATTTGCATCGCAATGCAGATGAGCTGGGATGCAAAGATTGGCTCTGTTTGCCTGACAGTGAGTCAGAGGCAGGGCTAACATCAGCAGTTAGCATGGTCAGGCACCTGTTAAGGCCCATGCCCCAGATGGGGGGCTACAGCCAAGATCCCCCTGGTTCCACTGCTCCTCCTCCTTGTGGTTGCCCCCCTTTTTTACCCACTCTCTAGCTCAGAGAGGATTTGCTGGTGGGCAGCAGCTGCAACAGTGAGGAGCAGCTGCTGCGCTGACCCACTCTTCTGGGCTTGGCAAGGGATCAGGCAGCAGCAATAAAGGTGAAGTGGAGGAGGAGGGCTCACACTGTATGATGCCGCACAAACTGACCCCCTTCAGTGGAGTCCAGTTCTATCATCAAACTGATCCCACTTAGCAACGTTTGCTTCCCAGCAGTGGCTGCCTTCCCAGACGCCTTATCTCTGTCACTAAACTCACTGTTACATACAGGGGGACGGGTAGAGAAATCCTTTTCAAATAGAACTTTTTTGCCCTTTTGCAACGTACACATTAGAAAATAAGCAAACTACATAGCAATACCAGCAACAGTAAGTACTTTTTAAACCTATATGGGCTCAAGCCCCTTACATAAGGCTCGTGTGTGGGCACAAAAAGCATGCATTTTTTTGCATATTGAGAATTGCATGCATGTCAAATGCAAATCAAAATGGAGATTGTATCTCCCTTAAAGGGACAGATATATGTACTTCTGACAACTTGAAAACATCTCCTTTTCCCTGACAAATCAAACTTTGGGGCAAATCTTCGAGCCTGTGTATGTCAAAATTGGAGAAGGTCAACAGGCATCAGAGAAATTGACTTGGGTTTGTGCTGATTGGGTTTGTGCTGCCCCCCCCCGCCCCCCGAACATGGTAGCTAGGCCCAGCTGCCTGGCACTGCTCAGAACACTGTTGTGGCCCACAACCACCACTTTGCTGACGGCCCCCTGAAATGTGGAGCCAGCCCAATCAATATACATACCTTGATGTGCCCACCTAAATTTGGATTGGAAACTGTATCCATCCACTGACTCAGAAGCTTAAAGTGAAGGTGGTTAAACACTCAAGCGCTGCATGGAACACCATATAACACCAGAGCCTTTAAGCACCCCAAAGGGCCCATCTGCACCATACATTTGAAGCACTATGATACCACTTTAAACAGTCATAGCTTCCCCCAAAGAATCTTGGGAATTGTAGTTGTGAAGGGTGCTGAGATTTGTTAAGAGACCCTTATTCCCCTCCAGAGCTACCATTCCTAGAGTGGTTTAACAATCAAGCCCTTTCCCCAGGGATCTCTGGACTGTGAGGGAAATAGGGGTCTCCTAACATCTCTCAGCACCCTTTACAAACTTCCTTGGGGCAAGCCATGACTGTTTAAAGTGGTATCATAATACTTCAAATGTATGGTAAAGAGGTGGCCCATCTGAAAAGTTACCCCAACCCAATGGGTGCATTCCCTCTTACCCAAGACTGTGCGGAGGCCACAGAAAGAAAAACAGTCACTAAAAGGAACTGCATCTTTGTCGCTCCTGGACTCTTCCACACCTTGATGTTCTTGCAGTGACATTATCTAGCTCCACGACTACATTTAATACATCAGTCAGCAGGCCTGATTGCCCAAATCCAATGCCTCTATTGTTAAAGACTATCCCTTCCCTTCACCTTAAGGAAACGTTGGGGGTTACATTGTGTCATGTAAAACGCTTTCATTGACCACAGCTAAGGAGAAACAACAAGAGGCAAATTGTGCTGCTGCCTATTAACGTATGGAGGCAGTCAAACTATTTAAAAAAATAAGTAAGTAAGCAACATCACCCATAAAACATTTTAATGGGTCGTCATTAAGGACAGAGGCATACTGTCAAATTTCAGATTCTCATTTTCCCAATCGCAAATTCAGTTATCCACATTTCTGCAGCAATCTGCAGTTTGTTTGTTTGATAATTAAAATGATGAACATTTGCCAACATTTGAATGTGAATTTCTCCCAGTATATATAATTTTGTATGCAGTGTTGACTAACAGACACATTTTTGCAAGTGACTGATTTAGTTACCAGAATCTATATACCGCTTGACTGCAGATAACCTCTAAGCAGCTTATAAAAAGCATTACAATTATCAATAAAAGAGATTTTAAAAAGTAATTAAAACATTTTTAAGACAGTTAAAACAGCAACAGACTAAAAAAGATTAAAACACATCAACATCTATGTGTTTGGATAGGCTTGCAGACATCAATAAATATATTGTCCCTTTATATAACACATTTCTGCTAATGTGTATATTTTTATCCTCACCTTCCTCTAATATATACATTTCTGTGAAGATGGAATTGTGTTCAACGTTACTCATACTACATCCATTAGATGTCAATCCAGTGTGTGACAGCTGTGAAAAAGGCAAATTCTATGCTGGGATCATTAGGAAAGGGATTGAAAATAAAAGTGCCAGTATCATAATGCTGTTATACAAATCTATGGTGCAACCAAACTTGGAATACTATGTACAGTTCTGGTCACTTTGCCTGAAAAAGAATATTGTAACATTGGAAAAGGTTCATAAAAGGACAATCAAAATGATCAAGGGAATGGAGCAACTCCCCACTGAAAAAAGGTTATCCTTGGGCCTAGAGAAAAAGCAAGTAAGAGGTGACACGATAAGAGATGTATAAAATTATGCATGGTGTGGAGAAAGTGGATAGGGAGTTTTTCTCCCTCTCCCATAATATTAGAACTTGAGGACATCCAACAAAACTGAATGTTGGAAAATTCAGAACAGACATAGCACATAAACTACGGAATTTGCTCCCACAAGAGGTTGCGATGGTCACCAACTTGGATGGCTTTAAAAGAGGGCTAGACAAATCCATGGAGATAAGGCTGTTAGTGGCAATGTTCTACCTCCCTGGTAAGAAACAGTGTGGCTCTGAGTACCAGTTGCTGGGAACCACATGTGGGAGAGTGCTGCGGTGCTCAGATCCTCCTTGTGGGCTTCCCATGAGCATTGGCCACTGTGAGAACAGAGTGCTGGACTAGACAGGCCCTTGACAGGACTCTTCTTACGTTCTTACGGAGGGCCTCAAGATCCCTACCACTTTTCTGGTTTTTCATGTTATGATGGAAAGCCTAAAGCACTTGGAGCTTTTTAGTATAGAAGAAATGCAATGAAGGGAGGGGAAACATGATAGGGGTCTATACAATGATGCACGGTGTGGAGAAAATCTATAGGGCTCCTTCTGGGAGGAAGGGTGGGATATATATTTAATGAATAATAAATAGAGAGAATGTTTTCCCTTTCTTCCATAATAGGGGAACTTGGGTTCATCCAATGAGAATGATTGTCCATAGACTCAGGATAGGCCAAAGAAAGTATATTTCACAGTAATTTATTGGATTCCCAGCCACTATTTGGCCACTGTTTTAGATGTCTTTAAAAGAGAATTACAGAAATAGGTGGAGGATGCTAGCTCTGTCAGTGGAATTCAGTGGATTTGAGTGGCTAGATGGAACCTCCATGTTCAGAGATGGTATACCACTGAATACCACTTCCTTGGTGATAACAGCGGGGAAGAGATATTGCTTTCAAGCCCAGCTTAAGGGTTTTCTAGAGCCATCTGGCTGAGCCACTGAAAAACAGGATGCTTAACTAGATAGAATATTGTCTGATCCAGCACAGCTCTTCTTATGTACTTGCATGGACTTTTTTCCCCAATAGGAAGGTAGGATTTAGCAGTGAGTCCCCTATCTGCAGTTGCTGAAGTGGTCCAGTCCAGTCTACCACATTAGGACTCTACCACCTCATTTCCACCTCATTCTGTTACATCTGTGGACAAGGCCGAATTTGAGCTTCCTTTCATGGGATCATTCTGGGATTGCAGGATTTCCTCCTGAGTATTCTTCCACTTTGCGCATGCCAAGAACCTGATGATTTTGGCTGATTCACTGGGTCCTCTAAAGGTCTGCCAAGTGCCTGTAACTATGTATCTACGTCTTTCAATCATATGCCCTTCTGCTGATAAGATTCATTTGCTTTGGTCTCTGTTATCAGTGTTTATCTCCCTTTTGCAAACAAACAGATGAATGATTCTGAGGCTGGTCCAAGAGCAGCAGAGTTACTTTTGATTCAGAACAGTGCTGTGGACTTATTAACTGGCTGAGTGACTGAAACAAGCCAATTCAAAGGAGCAACTAATGACAATGAATCGCAATAAGTCTTGGCTTAATAAACTGTAATGTGCATGATTTACATGCTCGTCCATGCAGCTTGAACACTGGGGGCCTAGTTAGGAGTGTCCTAAAGGGTCTGAGCGCCAGGTGTTTTGCAGGGGGCCTCTGATCTCCTGCTCCTTCCTCCTTTACTTTTTTTTTTTTTTTTACTTTGCTTATATGGCAGTTGTGGAAACTACGTCTTTACTTCTCATTATATTACGTCCCCAGAAGCCTATATTAGCACATGCGAACTTTCCTGTCATGATAATCTTAGTTATGCTTCCAACATTTTACCATCTCCAATTCATTTGAAACACCCTAAACTTATTTAACACCAGATTATGGGTGATATTCAGTGTTAGTCATGCATGTGCTAAATGGACCTGTTCCCAACGTCCTTTAACTACCTAGGAATACCTTTGATGATGACTCTCACTTTGCTCCTTCTTTCACGTAAGTGGATAAACAAACAGGAAGGGGACAGTTCAGAACCCAGGATCAAGGTTTATGGCCAGCTTTGAACCAAGGTTTGATGTTGACTTAAAAACCCTGGATTGTTAGGGAGAAACAGATCGTGATCTCACTTTTAGATGCAGCATTAATCTATTCCCTTCCTGGTTAGTTGTCCTGCTCATGCAAAGGGTGAGGGAAGGAGGAGCAATTGGGCTGTATTACACTAGCATGAAGCTTGTGTATAGCATGGTTTGTTCACCCAAGGTTCATGGTTTGTTATGTGTGATTGCAGCCAATGCGTGACTGTGTAGCTTCCTCTCCATCTTTTGTCTGTATCAGGCTCCCTACTCTGCACATTCTGCCTCTCAGTTTGCCCTTCTGGCCTCCTCTCCTCTCCATTTCTTGTGGATCACTCTTCTCCCATCGCATATTACCTAGTTCTCGCTCTGCTGTTTTTTCAGTCCCTTTATCTCTTTTCCTAGATCCTAAATATATTGCCCCATTATTTATTTTCTGATGTTTTAAGTGTGATTGATACACACACAGAAACACATGCATTAAGAGTATTTTAGTACAGAATACATGAAATATAAGATATCGGGGTTCCTGACTCAGTCAGAGCAGGCCCATTGATTTCAATGAATATACTTGAAGTACCATTATGCATTCAACCATTGTATATAATCATAGATAACTGCTAGCTAAATGTTCAGGATTAATGTACCCAAGTAAAACTTTCCTGTCATGATAATCTTAGTTATGCTTCCAACATTTTACCATCTCCAATTCATTTGAAACACCCTAAACTTATTTAACACCAGATTATGGGTGATATTCAGTGTTAGTCATGCTCGGAGTACAACCATTAAAATCTATTAAGAACATAAGAACATAAGAAGAGCCTGCTGGATCAGGCCAGTGGCCCATCTAGTCCAGCATCCTGTTCTCACAGTGGCCAACCAGGTGCCTGGGGGAAGCCTGCAAGCAGGACCTGAGCGCAAGAGTACTCTCCCCTCCTGTGGCTTCCAGCAACTGGTTTTCAGAAGCATGCTGCCTCTGACTAGGGTGGCAGAGCACAGCCATCATGGTTGGTTTCAATAGGTCTCCTCTACGTAACACTGAGCATCACCCTACTTTTCTCTTTCATGAACGTTCACCAAGATCCAGAAAGAACTGTCTCTTGTCTACTTTCTCTCATGAGGATACATTCCTGTTAGCTTTATTGCTTCTGCCATTTTCCATATCATTCCTTTAGGACCTCACTTTCATCTTTAAGGAGAGCAGTTTAGAACCTCTTCATCTCCTTGCAATCTTCACCTCAGCTGCTTTTAACAGTTGCACACCACTTCATTCCCCTTCAGTTGTCTATGGGAAAGGGCTATAGCTTGGGGCAGAGCATCTGCTTTGCATGCAGAAGGTCCCAGGTTCAGTCTCTGGCACCTACAGGTAGGGCAGGGAGAGACCCCTGCCTGAAACCAAGGAGAGCCGCTGCCAGTCAGTGTAGACAATACTGAGCTCAATGGAGCCAATAGTTTGATTGAGTATAAGGCAGCTTCCCATGTTCCTAATCACTGCGCTCTGCAGGTGAGGGCCTCCTGCAGATACCATCTTATCAGGAGGTTCGTTCTGCACAATATAGGAAACGGACCTTTAGTGTGACCTTTAGTATTGTCTACACTGACTGGCAGCGGCTTTCCATGGTTTCAGGCAGGGGTCTCTCCCTGCCCTACCTGTAGGTGCCAGAGACTGAACCTGGGACCTTCTGCATGCAAAGCAGATGCTCTGCCCCGAGCTATAGCCAATGTGGCTACACGGAAGACTGGTGGAGGAGGTAAAAGTAAAAAAGAGCATGTATAAAGAATGGAAGGGAGGACGCATCACCAAGGAAGAGTACTGACGAGCGGCTTGGGCTTGCAGGAATAGCGTAAGGAAAGCTAAAACTCAGAATGAGCTGAGGCTGGCGAGGGAAGCGAGGAACAACAAAAAGGGGTTTTTCAGATATGTTCGAAGCAAGAGAAAGACCAAGGAAATGGTGGGACTGCTGCTCAATGAGGATGGCAAAATGTTGACAGATAATGAGGAAAAGCAGAACTGCTCAACACCTATTTTGCCTCCGTTTTCTCCCAAAAAGGAAACAGTGTGCAACCTTGCATCGGTAGCAATCTCAGTAAGGGGTCGGGACTGCAGTTCGAGATTGATAAGGAGATAGTCAGGAAATACCTAGTTAACCTAAATGAGTTCAAATCGCCAGGGCCTGATGAACTGCATCCCAGAGTATTGAAGGAACTTGCGGATGTACTCTCGGAACCTCTTGCCATCATCTTTGAGAAATCCTGGAGAACGGGAGAGGTGCCGGAGGATTGGAGACGGGCAAACGTCGTCCCGCTCTTTAAAAAGGGTAAAAAAGAAGATCCGGGGAATTACAGGCTGGTCAGTCTGACTTCAATACCGGGAAAGATATTAGAACGGATAATAAAAGAGTCCATTGGCAACTATCTAGATGACAATGCTGTGATTAGAAAGAGCCAGCATGGGTTTGTCAAGAAAAAATCCTGTCAAACTAATCTCATCTCTTTTTTAGATCGGGTCACTAGCTTAGTAGATGGTGGAAATGCTGTAGATGTCATCTATCTAGATTTCAGCAAGGCGTTTGACAAAGTCCCCCATGACCTTTTGATTAGCAAACTAGTCAAATACAGACTACATGGAAATACTGTCAGGTGGATTCACAACTGGTTGGAAAACCGTACTCAAAGAGTGGTCATCGGTGGCTCTGCTTCGAACTGGAAGGAGGTCTCGAGTGGAGTGCCACAGGGTTCTGTCCTGGGGCCGATACTCTTCAACATTTTTATCAATGACTTAGATGATGGGGTGGAGAGAAGCCTTATGAAGTTTGCGGATGATACGAAACTGGGAGGGATAGCTAACACAATGGAAGACAGGAATAAAATCCAAAGGGACCTGGATAGACTAGAAAATTGGGCTGAAATTAATAAAATGACATTCAATAAAGACAAATGCAGGATTCTGTATTTAGGCCACAAAAACAAAATGCACGGGTACAGGATGGGAAATACCCGGCTTAGCAGTAGTGCGTGTGAGAAGGACCTTGGAATTGTAGTGGATCGCAAGTTGAACTTGACCCAGCAGTGTGATGCTGCGGCAAAAAAGGCAAACATGGTTTTGGGCTGCATAAACAGAGCTATAGTTTCCAGGTCGAGGAAGTAATAGTCCCACTATATTCTGCATTGGTCAGGCCTCATCTGGAATACTGCGTTCAGTTCTGGGCGCCTCATTTTAAGAAAGATATAGACAAGTTAGAGTGGGTTCAGAAGAGGGCGACAAGGATGATAGCCGGTATGGAGAACAAGTCTTATGAGGAAAGGTTGAAGGAACTTGGCATGTTCAGTCTGGTGAAGAGAAGGCTGAGGAGTGATATGATTGCACTCTTTAAGTACCTGAAGGGCTGTCACATAGAGGAGGGTACATATTTGTTCTCTGCTGCCCCAGAGGGTAGGACTAGGTCTAATGGTTTTAAGTTGCAGGAGCGTAGATTCAGATTGGATATTAGAAGGAACTTCTTGACAGTAAGGGCAGTTCGGCAATGGAACCGACTGTGGTGGGATCCCCTTCGCTGGATGTCTTCAAGCAGAGGCTGGACAGCTATCTGCGGGAGATGCTCTAGCTGTGGATTTCCTGCTGTGAGCAGTGGGTTGGACTGGATGGCCTACAAGGCCCCTTCCAACTCTATGATTCTATGATTCTAGCACCTACCCTGTGGAATTTCCTCCCTTGGAATATTAGGCAGGGTCCATCTCTGCTATCTTTTCGGCGCCTTTTGAAGACTTTCCTCTTTCAACAAGCCTTTTAGGTTGAGACCTATCCCAGTCTCCGTCCGTGTTAGAATTGCTTAATATGTTTTTTAATAATGTTTTTAACCCTTTTGAAAGTTGTTTTTTTAAAATGTTTTTAACGCTATTTTGTTTTAATGTATTTTAAGATCTGTTTTTATGATGTTTTAAAGTGTTTTTAGCACTTTGTTTGCCACCCTGGGCTCCTGCTGGGAGGAAGGGCGGGATACACATTTATTATTATTATTATTATTGTTGTTGTTGTTGTTGTTGTTGTTGTTGTTGTTATTTGACTCTCTCTCTCTCTCTCTCTCTCTCTCTCTCTCTCTCTCTCTCTCTCTCGATCCAAACAGAACAACCAAGCTGAGGTGAAAGGGAAGAGCATACTTTAGGGATGGAGAACCTTTTTCAGACTGAGGGCCACCTTCCCTTGTAGGGAACCTTTTAGGAGCCACATGCCAGTGGTGAGTGGGGCCGGAGACAAAAGCAGGTGGAGAAATGGATGGGACTCTTGCCTGTATGCAGTCAGTTACATTCTAGTCACAGTCACACACAGTCACAGTTTCTATACACGCACATGCACCTCCATCCAGACGAGTAAGAGGCATTATCACAGTGCAAGGACACATTCCAGCCAGGCAAAACTACAGAGCAGGATCAATGAGGTGTGTGCCTCTGAGTGAAGCAGTGTGGCCTAGGGAGAGTGCCCAGGGCCTCATTTGGAAGCCCAACTGGCCTGAAGTCCCTCCCTGCAGTATGCATAATCATCTAGGAGTTGTATTCATTTGAACTTTATTAATATTGTATGCAACTTTCAAGCATCAGTTAAGATCAGGATCTGACTCCAGTAAACTAATATAACATTCCCTCTGTCCATCAATCTAGCTCTGAGCCAAATCAAAGGCCTGGGATTCTTGTATTTGTACTACTACAATTTTCAATAATTGTTCTTGGGTCTCTGTCTCTCTCTCTCACACACACACACACACACAGAGAGAGAGAGAGAATATCAGTGCACAGTAATGGTTCTGAACAAATGAGTGAGGCCAATGCAGCTTTGTTTACATTCCCTGACAACAACACCTAGCCAAATCTCTTTGGCTATGTGGGTTCAGAAAGTTCTCAGAACCATTACATGATCCCTGATTGGCTGGGATAGGATGACATGATGAAGAAACCCTTTCAAGCAGTGGCAGCTCAGGGGTGAACAAATTGGAAAAGTGGATGGTGGGGAGCTTGCAAACCTTTTTTGAACTCTGAAATGGCAACTTGTGCGATGAAAATCAAACACCACAGAAATTCACCACAGTACTACTTTATACTGCCTTGGTCTCTCTACCATCATTCATAGCTGCAGAGCCACTGGCAGACAGGAGTCATTCTGCCTGCTCCATCTCCCTGTGACATCACAGAAATTGAATCAATCATTGTCCGAAGCACCTACCACCATCATAAACACCACCAGCACCGGGACTAGATTTCTTTTTGAATATAGATAAGGGCAATATTCAAATTACAGGCAGCTAGGAGGGGTGAGGTTCCTGACTTTTAATGATGCCCCACTTAGCTACCATTTTAGAAAACCACAGGAGGCAAGATTTGGCTAATAATGGGGGGGATGTAGTGGTTTGTGGATTTCATTACCCCTATTTATCCTTCATCATTGGAGAACTGGATAAGGAATATCTGAGGATGAGGTTCATAACACTCCAAGGGTGTGTTGTGTGTTGTGAACCCTAATTAACAACAAGGCAACCATTTTGCCTTTGGTTGTTTGCATAGCCTAGGAAAGGACAACTGACTTGGTACTTCTGCTAAAGACTTCAGGTGAGTTACACACGATTTTGTTTAGCAAGGGATCGGGATGGGGGAGAATTCAATTCAGTTCACATTTTTGATGATCCTACCTAGTTCATACTTTCAGGAACCATCTGTGAACTGAAACACAACCATCTTTCGAGATTCACACTTCCCTGAGTTTTGTAGTGCAGTTCTCCGGCAAACTAATGTGTACAAAAAGGCATATGCTAGGATGAAGTGTGCATAAAAGGAATATATTAGTGAAAATAACATACTGATTTCATTATGAAAAACTGCTGCACAAAAGTGAGTATATTGAGCAAAACTGCATAAAATGTGTATTTTAGGATAAATTCACACTAAAATGCTGATGAATTTTCAATTTTGTTTTTTAAAAAAACACATTCTTATGTGGGAATGTGGGGAACTGAACTCAAGAGTGAAAAAAATTGAGAAACTGGGACTGATAGATTCGCCTATCCCCGATCAAGAAAGAAAGGAAGTCGATTAAAGGACCTTGTTAGTTATGCTATTTGGCTTCAAAAAGATAAAACAAAAGATCAAAGCAGACATGGCTGTGTCCAGCCTTCAGTAGTAGTCTTTATTACGGTCACAAGACCAGCCTTAAACAAACACATTTTAATTACATAGAAGAGGATATAAATAAGTAAATTTAAAATTACAGACATCATAGTATGAGTCCTATGATCAAACAGCATAAATCTTAAATGTTAAAAACTACATGGGTGTCAATTATATGAGTCGATTAGAAACAAATTAATATGATAATTAAAATTAAAATTAATAGTGAAGTTTTAGTTCACTTCAAAAGTCAGATGAAATTTAAAAGAAATCAGTTCAGTTATTTTTCTTAAAATTTATAACTATCAGACTAAACTTAGCAACTGCTAAAGTTATCTCTGGGTAGTGGTCTGATAATAAATAATCCATCCAAAAGGATTCCGTTTGATGGCTATATGGGTCTAAAATTGGGAGAATTAAATGAGATCTATAAGAATGATAATATCGGCATCGTAATAAGACGTGAGCATTGGTCTCTATTTCCCCCAATCCACATTGGCATATGCGATCTTTATATGGAAATTTATTGTATCTTCCTTCAAGTACCGCTGAGGGTAGAACATTTAGCCTCATCTTAGTGAATGCCTTGCGATATTTAGGAATGATTAGATTAGGTATATACGGCAATGGTCTTAAAAAGCTTAAGTTACAGCGATGATTTTTTATAAGCATTTGTTGATGTTGCACGTCAATATCTCTTAGACGTTGATTAATATTGCACCGGGCAGCATCAAAACCCATGGCTATAAGTGATGGTAAAGAGAAACCTATTTTTTGGACTTTATTTTGGATCGTGTTAGCCCAGATTGATTTATGATTATCGTAAAGGATAGAAGGAGTTAGGCCAGTCGGGTCCAATATTAATTTTAGCCATGTGGAGATTCTATAGAACCAAACCTTGGATTCTATAGACTGAACACCCAGCTCCAGCCTTAAAACACAATTAGGAACGCAAGGGGAAACTGCCATAATCGATCTTAAAAAACCATTCTGGACCGTTTCCAGTTCAGATAGGTTATCATTTTTACCCAACTGCGACCCAAAGGTTAACTGCGGGATAACTTTAGCATTAAAGATTTTTAACGCCGGGAGAATGGACTGTCCACCTTTAGCATAGAAAAAAGTTGTCAATGCTTTCGTGGTCTTTTTTGCATTGAGCACCACCAATTTGGTATGTTGTCGGTAGCTACCAGATGATTGGAAAATTATTCCTAGATATTTGAAGGAATTCACTTGTTCTATCTCTTGGTCTTGAATTACCCAGCGATGTTTGGATCTTGGTTTATTAAAGATCATTACTTTCGTCTTTTGATAGTTGATATTCAATAGTTCGGAGGAGCAATAGAAGGCTAATTTAGAAAGTAAGCGTTTCAGACCTATCGGGGTTTTTGAAATTAATATTATGTGGTCTGCATATAAGAGAATGTTTCTAGATTTACCTGCTAAAATAGGAGAGTGAGAGGATGTAGTAGCCATAGTTGTAACAACATCATTAATATAAATATTAAACAACAGGGGTGCAAGAATGCAACCCTGCTTTACGCCCTTGAATGTCGGAATAGGGTTAGTCAAATGTCCCTTGTTGTTACATCTAACTTGTAAAGAGGTATTTTGATGTAATCCTTGTATTAATATGAGCAGGCGCTTGTCAATCCCTAGGTTAATTAATTTAGACCATAATCTGGCTCTATCAACCGAATCAAAGGCCGCTTTCAGATCAATAAACGCTGTGTATAAAGCACCACCTTTTTTATTTGCGTATTTTTCAACTAGATGTTGTAATATAAGTGCTTGATCTAGTATGGAACATTTAGAACGAAAGCCCGCCTGTTCTGGCGCAAGAATATCGTTTTGTTCCGACCATAAGACCAATTTAGAGTAAAGATGGGCTGTGTATAGTTTACTTATAATATTAAGTAAGCTTATTGGCCTATAGTCGGCCGGATTGGTTTGAGAGCCTTTCTTAAAGATTGGGATAACAATTGCCTTACCCCAATCTGGTGGAATTTTCATTGAGGAGTCAATATAGGTGAAAAGTGCCGCAAGGTGTTCTTCAGAGCATTAAAGTAGTGGCAGATGAAGCACAGACCATCTGGGCCTGGGGCAGAAGTACCAACAGCCACGTCATGCCACGTCCAGTTGACCTTTGCATCCATCTTTTGCTTGGATGCAGTGATGTTGATCCATACAATGGTTAGTCTGATGCAATCCATCTCATGGCCTTTCTTTACTGATAAACCTATTATGCACACCGCCTTTGACAATAGAGGCATTGAGGTTTGGACCACTGAGGCTTGCAAGATGAAGTATAAATGCTGGGGTTTGGAAGAGAGAGTTCACATTAAAGAGATAGGTCAGTGTCTCGAAGAGTGAAGAGAGGACAACAGGCAAGATGTTCTTCCCATTGGTGGCTGTTCTTTTCTTGGTGGCGTCAACACAGAGCTTGGGAAGAGGGGACTAATTCAGAGTGCTGGGTTTCATGCCGACAAATTAGAAGCTTCCAGCTAAAGGCTTGGTATATACCTCTACTGCTGGAGGCACTGTGCTTCTGAACACCGGCTGCTGGGAACTGCAGGGTGGGAGAGTGCTGTTGCCCTCAGGTCCTGCTTGTGGGCTTCTCCTGGGCATCTGACTGGCCACTGTGAGAACAGGATGCTGGACTAGAAAGGCCACTGGCCTGATCCAGCAGGCTCTTCTTATGTTCTTATACGAAACGAGTGTATGGCCTTCAGATTTCCATGCCTCTTTAGCTTCTGGCCATGTGCAGCTCTCCTCTCCATCTATACCAGATGTTGCTCAACTACCATCACCCCAGCACGCATGGTCAATGGCCAGGGGTGATGCAAGTTATAGTTCAGCAACATATGTGTGGCCAAAGGTTCCCCACATCTGATCTATCCCCTTAACCCGGTTTTCCTTTCTCTCTCTTTCTGGCTTCACCCTCTGGCCTTCCTCTTATTCCCCCACCCCCAAATCCCCTGGATCACTCCTTCATATTATTCTTGTAGCATTTCAACTGTCCTAGCTTTTCACTGTATCTGTGTATCCTGTGAAGACTGCCAGTATTGCACAGTTCCAGGAAGCTGGGGAATGGTTTTAAGGTGGGGGGGGTAGGCTCAATGCAGTCCAATATTAAATTAAAATTCAAGGGTGATATCCATGTTAGAGTAGATTGACTGAAATAAATGGACTTAATTTTGTTCAATGAGCCAGTTCACTCAAATTGTTTGAACATAATTGTTGGTTTTCTAAGAAATGAAGACACACCGTTTAAGACCGCTATTCTATATTCACTTACCTGGGACTAAATTCCCACTGAAGTCAGTGGATTTTATGTCTGAGTATAGTGGTGTAGTGGTTAAGGTGCTGGACTATGACCTGGGAGACCAGGGTTCGAATCTCCACACAGCCATGAAGCTCACTGGGTGACCTTGGGCCAGCCACTGCCTCTCAGCCTCAGAGGGAGGCAATGGTAAACCCACTCTCAATACCCCTTACCATGAAAACCCTATTCATAGTATGACACTGAATACTACTTGTTTGAATTAATAACATATTTTGTTTAATTAGCTTTCTTTGCATGGTTAAACTAAAAAGGAATATGAGGCCTGTTTTAAATGCATAGTAGAAATGAACTGAGAATCACCTTGCTTGTGTTAAAATGCTGACAGTTAATTTACTTGTGTGTGTGTAAAGAGAAATGCTAATTTGCTGAATTGTAGAACCATTGTTTGTTTAAAGCTGTGTCTGCAGAATAGACAGTTATGTTCTCACAGGCTTATAGTTGCAAATGCACCTGTGCCTAGACTATGTTGCAAACTATGTTGCACATGGACAAGGTCAATATGAACATAACAAGTGTGAAAAACAATCTCCTAATATGGTTACCAGGAGGAAATGGGCATGGATTAATGATGCAGTTATGATGTAGTTATTATGATATTGATGCATGCATAATTAGTTAAACGAAGCTTATAAAAAGGCCAGCACAGCATTGTTTAGCCAGAATTGGCTTGGCCCTTCTCCACGTGCACGTGTTAGAAATAAATATACTCTATCCTCCATCTTGTTTCGTTCGTTCTTGAGCTCTATTGGGTGAGTATTTGCGAGCGAATCCTCAGCCACTAGACCCTAAAAAGGACTAGGGCGTATTGTTTATAACAATTTGGCGACTCCGCCGGGACCTCATTTTATTGGCATTCCTCTTTGCCTTGGACGTGGTCTCTGCAGGGGGTTGGGAAGAGCGCTCCAGGCTACGTTCAGCCTGCCCAAGCCTGTGAGAGCGGACTGGGGCAACGAGGCATCGCCATGATGACTCCCTTTTAAATCGAAACAAGGTTGGAGAGGATTGGAGAAGAGCAGGGGGTTTCAACGTTCCAACGTCTCTTCGAAAGGGGTAAGGACCCAATGGGCCTAAGTGTGAAGGGAGTGGTGTGTGAAAGTGTGTGCATGAGACAGGGCTTATCCTCAGAGGTTTACCCTGAAGCGAGTGAGGACCGTGAGTAGCGCGTTTCCCTACCTCCGCGAGGAGAAGGGCCGCGAAAACCGGGAAGCGTGTGTTGTACATTATTTGTCTATTGTTCCATCTCAGGCATCTCCCCAGGGTAGACAGAGAGGCTACCTAGACAGAGAGGCTACCCGGGTGTCATCTGGACACGGGAGGGGAAGGGTGCATCGGAACGTTATCTGTCTGTTGTTTTGTCTCAGACATTCCCCCAGGTAGACGGAGAGGCTACCCCCAAAAAGTCATACGTCATCTGCAAGGGGCAGATAGGACTGGACAGGGAAAATGGGGCAGAGTGCTTCAAAGCAGGGAAAGACAGAGAAGATAGGACAGAGAGAAGTTAAGAAGGGGTTTGGAAAGAGTCAAAAGAAAAAGGGCGATTGGAAAATGACCCCCCTTGAATGTATTTTGCAAAATTTCTCTGAGTTTAAGAAAAATGTTGTTTCTTCTGGAGGGCCGGTCCCAAATGAAGAGCAGTTGTCAATGTTTTGTAATGAAGCATAGGTGGAGCTGGGTATTGATTGGCCATTGGGAGGAACGTTTAACATTACAAGGGCTTGGCAGTTGGAAGCCACCCTTTTTGACATGCTGCCAGACGAGTTAACATCGTGGTGGTATGCTAGGGGGTGGAGAATCATCTGCCTAGACCCACCGTCAGAGTGTGCGCTGGAAATGGCTTTGGCTCAATGCCAAATTAATAAGGGAAAGAAATTGGAAATAAAGCCCCCAATTCTTCAGGCAGAAGAAGAAGAATGGCTGGTTTCACCTCCGGCCCCACCTCCGGCCATTCCTTTGCCAGCACCACCAGTCTTACCAGTGCCACCACAGCAGCTAGCACAGGCGGTCCAATTGCCACCAGCCCAAATTGTGCCACCTACCCAAGCTCAGGCTGAATCATCAGTTCAGACTGTGCCATCAGCTCAAGTACAGCCCCCAATGTATCAACAGTCTATTGTCCTGCAGACCCAGTCCACTAGTTTTGGAACCCCTTCTTCTGGAAGTACAGCAATGACACAAGATTTAAGTCAATTACCTATTGCTGGAACTTCATCCGGAACTCCAGTGACGTTCCAGGATATGAGTCAATCTTTAAGGCGGATAAGACAAGAATATGATATTTTGGATCGTTATGCATATTCTGTCCGACAAAGCCAGAATTTAGGAGCCTCGCCTCAAATGATTGACCCACGTCTCCAGATGATTGCGGAAGTTAGGAGAGATAATCAAGGAATGGATGGACATACTTTGCGGAGTGGGCGCACATATAGTTCCACTCCCATAAGTAGAGAAGGAGGCAGAAGTAACCCATCACCAGAGGATATTTTAGCTGATGCCTCTCACTTTATGGCACCAATGCGAGAGATGTTGGATGGTCAGGGGCAAGTTGCTTATGTACATGTGCCCTTTACTACTTCTGATTTATATAATTGGAAAAATCAGACGCCAGGCCTGAGAGAAGATCAAGATAAACATTGCCAATTATGGGAGACTATTTTTGCTAGCCACCACCCTACTTGGGCTGATATTCAGGCATTGATGAATACCCTTCTCAGTTCAGAAGAAAAGTCATTAGTACTTTCCCAGGCTACGGCTCTTGCATTGGAAGAGCAGAGGCAAGGTGGCAATGCACCTGGTTTAGCCCCAGTACATGTTTTACCGACACAAGAACCTCGTAGATGGATTCAAACTCCAGGAATAGGAGCCCCTGAGATTACTAGATATAAAAGATTGATTTTACATGGACTTAAGCATGACATTCCCAAGCCAATGAATGTGGCAAAGATATATGAAATTCATCAAGAAAAAGAGGAAACTCCCTCTTCTTTTCTTAATCGCCTTACCACAGCCATGCGAAGATTTACCACTCTTAATCCAGAGGCTGATGAAAATCAACGGCTTCTAATTTCTTTGTTTATTGGCCAAAGTTCTTCAGATATTCGGAAGAAATTGCAGAAGGTGGAAGGAGTGATGGGTATGAGGCTGGGACAAATTATGGACATTGCATTTAAGGTTTATGTGAATAGGGATGAACTAGGTAAGAAAGAAGGAGAAAAGTTGATGAAGAAGCAATGTAGCATGCTTGAAAAGCAATGTGATTTGATTGCGGCAGTGGTTAGTGTGAATCAAACGGATAAGGCAAGAGGGCCACGGAGGAGATTGGAGAAGGACCAGTGTGCAAAGTGCTTGAAAAAAGGCCATTGGGCAAAAGACTGCAGAAATAAGGAGGTACCTAGACCTCGCCAAGATGGACGGGGAGGCCCATATGGCCCTGGTTCTAGGGACAACAATAGGGAACCCAGAACGGTTTCAAGTCTTGATCCGAATCCACCCCATGAGCGGATGATGGCTGCCAGAGGGGAACAGGAGGAATCAGAATGAAGATGGACGGGATATGAGGGCGGCTCGCGGAAAGAACCATATGTGTCCCTTACCCTGAATAATTCGGTGGTCCAAGGATTAGTGGATACAGAAGCGGCCTTCTCTATGATTCCACGAGCAATGTCCCGTCTACCCTTGACCCTCACTAAAGAAACTAAAGATGTAATGGGAATAGAAGGACATCGTCGTCGAGTCCCTTTGTCCCAACCCATCCAGGTACACCTTCCAGGAAGAGAAGATAAGCAACAATATTTTACACATCAGTTTTTGGTTTCGGATGATTGCCCTATTGCAATATTTGGAAGGGACCTTCTAGCAAAGCTCCAAGCCCAAATCATATTTAAAGGAAAAACTTTGGAAGTGATGATACCAAAGCAACAAGAATGCACTTTTCAAATGATCCTAAGGGGGGAGCTAGAAGTTAAAGAAGAACAATGGGAGCCTCTGGAAGGGATACATTCTGATGTTTGGGCCAGAAAGAATAATCCTGCTCGTGCAATCAATGCTGAACCAGTGAAGGTCAGATTGAAGCCTGGGGTAGGCCCAACCCCAGTACGCCAATTTCCTTTGAAGCTAGAAGTATGTTTAAGTTTAAAGGAACTAGTAACGGACTTCATCCAGTATCAATGGTTACATCAAACTACTAGTCCTCATAATACCCCCATATTTGGAGTTCCCAAGGAAGGCCGCCCAGGACAATATAGGATGGTGCAAGACTTGAGGACTATCAATGAAACAGTTCTAGAAGATGTTCCAGTAGTGCCAAACCCACATACTCTGCTGGCTCATGTACCTGGCGATACTACTCGATTTACTGTCATCGATCTAAAGGATGCATTCTTTTCAATACCCCTTCATGAGGACAGTCAAGACCTTTTTGCATTCCAATGGGAAGATCCAGTTGATCATCGACAGTGTCAACTAACCTGGTCTGTGTTACCTCAAGGGTTTATCAGTTCCCCATCAGAATTTACAAAGGCTTTACAGAAGGATTTAGGACCATGGTATCAACAACAACCAAAGTCAGCATTGCTGGTCTATGTGGATGACCTTTTAATCTGTAGCCCAGATAAGAGGAGCAATGAACAAGATGCTGTGAGTCTATTGAATCATTTGCACACCTGTGGATATCGAGTGTCCAAAGATAAGGTACAATGGAACCAGAAGCAAGTAACATACCTAGGATATCAGTTATCACAGAAAGGACGAATGTTATCAACTGAAAGGCGAACAGCGATCTGTGGTTTACCACCAACAACAAATGTCAGAGAGCTACGATCATTTTTGGGGTTGGCTGGCTTTTGTCGACAGTGGATACCAACCTACAGCAGCTATGCCACTTCTTTATATGAGTTATTGAAGAAGTAAACAGATTGGAAATGGACTAGAGAATGTCATCAAGCTTTTGAAAATATCAAACAAGCTTTGCAAGAAGCACCAGCTTTAGCCTTACCAGATGGGCTCAAACCATATAGACTTTATGTTTCAGAAAATAAAGGAACTGCGAGTGGAGTTTTGACACAGCAGTGGGGCCCTGACCATCTACCTGTGGGCTACTATTCGTCTCAATTGGATTCTGTAGCAAGAGGATGGCCAGCGTGCCTGCAAATTGTGGCAGCCACAGGAATTCTTTTGAAGAAAGCTGAAAAGATCATAATGGGAGCCCCGGTAGAAGTACTAGGACCTCATGATTTGAAAAGGATTCTGGGAGAAAAGGCTGCAAAAGTTCTTAGTCCAAGTAGGCTTACCCAGTATGAACAACAGCTGCTAGGACGACAAGACTTACATCTGAAAGCTTGTAATACCTTGAATCCAGCAACACTACTGCCTCAACCAGGAGAGTTAGTACATGATTGTATCCAGACACTGGAATTCACATTGAAACCTCGAGTAGATTTGACTGATCAGCCGATAGCAGGACGACATTTGTATGTGGATGGAAGCTCGAAGATAATAAATGGACAGCGATATGCAGGCTGCGCTGTGTGTGAAGACCTGAAGCCTATAAAGAGTGTTAAATTACCACCTACTTATTCAGCCCAGATGGTGGAATTGGCCGCAGCCATAGAGGCCTTGAAAGAATTGGATCAACAAGAAGGGAATATATACACTGATTCTAAGTATGTATTCCAAACTGCACATGCTTTTGCTATGTTGTGGAAGGAAAGAGGCTTTATTAAAAGTGATGGACACAGGATTGAGCACCAACAAATGATAAAGGAATTCTTAGAATGTGTCCAGTTACCAAAGAAAGTAGCTATTGTACATGTAAAGGCCCATGGAAAAGAAATGGATCCAGTTCGACGAAAAGGAAATCATCAAGCGGATGAGGCAGCAAAGGAAGCAGCATTGAGTGGACAGCCGTTGGAGAAGAATTTGATGAGCATCATGATCCCATGGAGAGAGTTGATCCCTCAATATTCTAAAAAGGAAGAAGATGCTGCAATACTATATGGGGCTCAGAAGTTATCCAATGGTTGGTGGCAGTTACCTACAGGATTAATTTTTGTCCCAAAGACAGTGCTTCGAGCTCTTGTACTAGAAACTCATAAACAGACTCATCTTGGAGGCAACGCTTTAGGGGATCTTTTGATTAGACAAATAGTTGCACCAGGATTGTATGAAGAAACAAAGCGAGCAGTATATGGATGTACTATCTGCGCAGCAACGAATCCTGCTCCAAAGCCACCACCAGCAATGGGAGGAAGACCATGGGCCTACTATCCTTTCCAGCAATTACAAATAGACTTTGCAGAATTGCCAAGATGTGCAGGGTATAAGTACTTGCTAGTTGTAATAGACCAATTGACAGGATGGATAGAGGCCTTTCCTACGCGAACAGCGACAGCAATTACAGTAGCAAAGATACTGTTAAAGGAAATTTTTCCAAGATACTCTATGCCAGAGACATTTGAGTCAGACCAAGGCCCACATTTTGTGAGCAAGATAATTTGTGCTATAAGTGTGGCCTTAGGGTTCAAATGGAACCTCCATACCCCATGGAGACCACAATCATCCAGTCAAGTTGAATGTGCTAATCGGACGGTTAAGGCTTTGTTGACTAAACTTTGCCAAGAGACTAAGCTGAATTGGATAACAGCATTACCTTTGGCTTTGACCATCATGAGAAATACTCCCAGGGGAAAAACAAAACTGACTCCCTTTGAGTCACTGTTTGGCAGACCTCCCATTGAGCCTGGGCCCCAGACAGAAATTAATGGGGAATTGGGGAACAGACAATTATTGGAATATGTTACTGCCTTGCAGGGTGTCTTGTCTTCTATTCACAGGCACAATCGTGAGTTTCAGAGGTTACCCTTGGATGTGGCCATTCACCAATACCAACCAGGAGATTGGGTACGAGCTCGGAAGTGGAAGCAAGAGCCTTTGCAACCCACGTGGGGACCACCGGAGCAGATCATTCTGATTACTGAATCTGCCGTAAAGCTCGTAGGCCACAAGCGGTGGGTCCATGCCAGTAGGATAAAGAAAGCAGAACCTACAATTACCCAGGAACCAGTGAAGGGAGTAGCCAAGGACTCCCCACCTGGAGAGGCGAAGGATCAAACGCCTGAAGAAAAGTGGTTATCGGAAACCGTACCGGGTTTCAACCTGAAGCTCAAGTTGAAGAAACAGAAAGACTAAGATTGTATGGGAGGTTCACGGAAACCTTTTCCCATCCAACCTACTAGTATACAAGTACCAGGAGACCCTAGGAGGAAGGTTCCAATAACAGTAGTCCAGATTGTAGATATGTGTACCAAGGATAGAAAGCAACATTTACATATTGTTGCTCGAACCTTTCTGAATTCTGTTCTACCACCCGATATTGATCTAAGGACTGTACATCTGAGGTGGTAAATGGGAGGGTCTCCACCAACGTTGCCACTGGAAGCATATACTGTAAATTGGAGAGTTGAATCTTTGCAAACTTGGGGACGTGTTGAAGTAAAAGTTATTTTGCCCCATGTTCCATTGATTGCCAAAATACCAAGAGATCCTAGATATTATTATTATCATCCTAGTTTGGAGGCAAATCTTACATACCGACGACGAGTGTGGCGTAGAATAGCGGCTCGATACGTCCTTGATCAAGGCCCTTAAGTCAATGGGAGGTTCAGTACAACCTTTACCTTTGAAAGCAGCTATACGAGAGATGCCAGGAGATACCCGACCAGCGGTAAATGTGAAAGTATTATATGCCCAGCCTAGGTTGAATCAGAAGGGATACGTACGAACAGGATACCGTTGGAAAGTGTTGACTTGGGGCTTATTAACATTTTGGAGATTAGGGTTAGAAGATATTAATATAGAATAGGTTATACTTTATGTCAAAATGGGAAGAAACTCAGCAGATATTAATTCTCTGGGCTTTAAGCCTATCCTTGGTATTATTTTGTGTCTCACTTCTTTATTTGTGGTATATATCTGCTTCCCAACTCCTTTTTCCACTCAAGAAACGAGAATATGTAGAGGTCAAAGGAGCTCATTCCAGAAGGAAAAAAGGGAAAATGTGTTTGTTGAACTCGCTCAAGAAGTAGCTAAAGGGTTTAACCTTACAAACTGTTGGGTCTGTGGCAATCCAAGAGGGTTTCCGCAATGGCCATGGATGGCAATACCTCTAAACCCCAAGTGGTTATTAAGTAACCTTAGTGAAGTACACAATGGAACAGAAGTTTGGAAAACAAATCACTGGTGGTATTTAAATTGGATCCCCACCGGCCAGTATTGTATTTCACAGAATTCTACTAAATCAATGCATTGGCTTGGAAATAGTAAGTGTAATTGGACTCTTCAATATACTACTCGATATTATCCAGGACCCAGGAAGACCATTACTCCTTGTGCCCTATGGAGTAATGGAACACATGTGGCATTAAAGAATGGTACTTGGGCACCATGTATTTGGATGAAAAGGGATGGGACAAACGATTTATATTCATGTCGTACCCATTGGAATAATTTAAATCAAGAAGGACAGTTATGTGCTTGGTTCAAGAGTAGAAAGAATCAGTCCCTCAATAGAAAAGAATGGATTTGGCATCATTTAAATGGGACAGCAGTCAGTGGCTTCCAAAATTATTGGGCAGTCACTAACCATACAAAACCAGGGTGTGTCTGCAAATGGAAAGATGAAACAAAGTTATGGAGATGTACGGTAACTCAAGCTAGTTTAAGCCCTCTTGGAAATGAATCATATTACATCCCATATCAAATGAATGATGCTATGTTTAATAAAGAAGCACTTCCGGCATTAAAAGGTCATTATTGGATTTGTGGATCTATAGCCTACTCTATTTTACCAATTAATTGGACAGGCATATGTTATATTGGGATTATACAACCCCAATATGCAATAAAAGGTGGAAGTTTGAATCCCTTAATTCCAGTGTTTGATGAAGAACAATCTGAAAGAAAGAAAAGGGCACTTGATCTTTCTTTAACAAAAGGCCAAGACAATGGTTGGAGAGACACTTGGCCTCCAGAAAGGATCATTGAACATTATGATCCTGCTTCATGGGCACAAGATGGTTCAGCGGGTTACCGTGGCCCAATATATATTTTGAATCACCTCATTAGACTTCAGGCGGTAATAGAAATAATAACCAATCAAACAGCTAAAGCTTTAACTTTGCTTGCTGATCAATCAACACAAATGAGAGAAGCCATACTTCAAAATAGACTGGCCCTGGATTATTTGTTAGCCAAAGAAGGAGGTTTCTGCGGACTCCTTAATTTAACAGAATGTTGCTTAAGGATTGATGACAATGGAGAAATAATAAAAGAGATTGCCACAAAAATTAAGGTACTTGCTCATACCCCAGTGCAAACTTGGAAAGGAATAAATCTTGGAAATTGGGGAAGTTGGTTCAATTGGTTTGGAGGAATGAAGACAATGATTGTATTGGTTCTTCTGATTTTAATGGGATGTATGCTTTTGCCTTGCCTAATGCCTGTAATCATGAATGGCATTCATAGCATAATAGATAATGCAGTAACTAAAAGTAGCATGCAAATGTATGGTAAAATTATGTATCAGCAAGTGATTCAGAATGAAGAAGCTATATGATATAAATATCAAAAAGCTTCTAAGGGGGAATTGTGACACTGAATACTACTTGTTTGAATTAATAACATATTTTGTTTGATTAGCTTTCTTTGCATGGTTAAACTAAAAAGGAATATGAGGCCTGTTTTAAATGCATAGTAGAAATGAACTGAGAATCACCTTGCTTGTGTTAAAATGCTGACAGTTAATTTACTTGTGTGTGTGTAAAGAGAAATGCTAATTTGCTGAATTGTAGAACCATTGTTTGTTTAAAGCTGTGTCTGCAGAATAGACAGTTATGTTCTCACAGGCTTATAGTTGCAAATGCACCTGTGCCTAGACTATGTTGCAAACTATGTTGCACATGGACAAGGTCAATATGAACATAACAAGTGTGAAAAACAATCTCCTAATATGGTTACCAGGAGGAAATGTGCATGGATTAATGATGCAGTTATGATGTAGTTATTATGATATTGATGCATGCATAATTAGTTAAACGAAGCTTATAAAAAGGCCAGCACAGCATTGTTTAGCCAGAATTGGCTTGGCCCTTCTCCACGTGCACGTGTTAGAAATAAATATACTCTATCCTCCATCTTGTTTCGTTCGTTCTTGAGCTCTATTGGGTGAGTATTTGGGAGCGAATCCTCAGCCACTAGGACCCTAAAAGGGACTAGGGCATATTGTTTATAACAATAGGGTTGCCATAAGTCGGGACTGACTTGAAGGCAGTCCATGTCCATTTCCATAGGATTAAACAGATACTGTGACAATTGTCTGGGCCCATATTCACTACACTGAAAACAAAGGGAATACAGCAAATGTGGATCTCCTCCAGCACAATTAAAATGTTACCTTCACTCTGAGAGTGATGGGGGGAGTGAGAATCTAGATGCTTAGGAACAAGTATTGCAAAACCTCAGGTGTTACATTGCACGACTCCAGTTCTTCTTGAAACCTGAGCTGTTAAAATAAGTTCCATCTAAGATCTTGCATGAAATCCATGCCATCCCCCCCAGCAATGTATAAGAAGGGCTCAGACAGATTTTCTAAACAGATCAAGAAGGATTTCAGTTTGGCATCCAGCACAGAGCATACAGCAGTCAAAAGCAATTTCCAGATTTTAACTTGCATTTCCAATGTCTCTCCTATTCCTCCATTGTCCTTCCTTCTATGTTGATTTTTACTTTCCCTCTCCTCCCTTCGCTATTATGTCCCATGCAGTTGAAATTTAAACTGCTGTCACTGTTGTTATGGAGGGAGAAAAAAACCCAGAGTAGCCCTATGCCTATCCTTAAAAAGGGCATCTGAGCACATCCAAGCAAGGTTTTAGAAGTCTCCAACCATAAGAAGGAGTAAGAACATTCAACCATGTAAAGGGAGACCGAATTCACAGTATTCTGTTACGGAGGGAGAAAAAAGGAACCCAGGGTAGGCCTATGCCTATCCTTAAAAAGGGCATCTGATCACATGTTCTTTTGCTCTTATGGTATATAAAATTAGGCATGACATGGTGAAGGTGGACAGATTTCAGTTTGGAATTCAGCACTGAGCATAAAACAATATAAAACTCTGTAAGTGTTGCTGGCAAGCATTTCTACTTTGTGGGCTCCTTGGGTGCAGAGACCAGTTCATTTCCTCCTCTTATATAACTCTGTTAAGTACTAAGGAGACTGATGGCAATTTTCTCTTTTAGGATGTGGTTGGCAATCCGAATGTGGTAAGCATATGTGGTCTTTTTCTGTTACTGCTATATATGGACTGCAACTGTGGCAAAACCCTTAATCTGCAGGAGAACAGTTTCCCCATCTTTCACATTTTTAAAAATGTTACCAGGCATAAAGAAGGGAAGAACATCTATCCATAAAATGGAAAGAGAATTCACAGTAATCTGTTAGTAAAACAGTGGAATCCAGCGTGTGCCTAAGCCAGTCTGCATGGGCTTTTGGATTTCATTATTCACAAAGAAGTAAAGCTCTTCTCTCAAGCCACAGCAAAGAAGATGGTGTGGCCAGTTGATGGATCTGAGGAAATGGGTTACACCTCTGTATCTTTTTTATCAGTTAGCCTTGACTGCTACAACAATAGTTTTTGCTTCATTATCCCTGGCAAGCAAGTCCCCTTGGTCGATCTAGGATGCCTGTCAAAAGTCCTCCCACAGAATCCTATTCCATACATGTGGCAAGAATACCTCCAAGTCTGAGCAACAAGTACTTTTGTTGTTGATGTTGCTCACAGTGCCATGCCTTTTGATGAAATTAATCAACTAATGTATTAGTCGATTAATTGGGGAGGGTCAGGATTTTGTCCCCTTCCAGCCCACTATGAACTCCCATATCTGGTGAATTGCTCTCATACACTGCTATGTGGGACAATAAATCATCCTTACAAAAGAAAACCAAATGTGTGTCAATTAGAAATGGGGAGAAATTCAGTTTGCATTTAAAAATTCAGTTTGCATTTGAGTGCCAGTGTGGGTAGAGTGTTTGATTAGGACCTGAGAGACTAGGGTTCAAATCCTGACTTAGCCATGAAGCTTGCTGGGTGACCTTGGGCCAGTCACAGTCTCTCAGCGTAACCTACCTCACAGGTTTATTGTGAGGATAAAATGGAGATGGAGGAGAACCATGTATGCCATCTTGAGCTCCTTGGAGGAAAGGCGGGATACAAATATAATCATAAAAAATATATAAAGGTGATTTTATCAAATTCAGACTTTTAAAAATGAAATATGAACCAAAAAACAAAATTTACACTTCTCCCTCCCCTTCCTCCATCTTCTCTCTATTTTGATTTGTACTTTTGCCTTTCCTCCCCTCTTCATTGCCTCCCATGCTGTTGAAATGTAGTTTATACACTCCACGGGGCAGAGGCCTATCTCTTCCTGCTTCTTCCTTCTCTTCATCTTCATTTCTTATATAACTGTGTTAAGTACTATGTAGACTGAAGGCAATTTTCTCT
Source organism: Rhineura floridana (assembly GCF_030035675.1). Classification (NCBI taxonomy): domain Eukaryota; kingdom Metazoa; phylum Chordata; class Lepidosauria; order Squamata; family Rhineuridae; genus Rhineura; species Rhineura floridana. The sequence continues at coordinate 27,436,313 of NC_084494.1, read as the reverse complement.
TTCAGGAGGCCCAAGACCTGCTTCAGAAAGTGGGGGTAAGTACTGTGAATTTCATGTTTGTGCCTCATATGAACTACAACAATGCCAGACCCTCATTCAGTTGAAGAAGTCTTTTGTTGGTTCCTTTTGTTTGGAAGAGTATCTATCCATATAACAAAGCCATGAATTCACAGTAGTGTGTTATGGAGGGAGAAGAAAGGAACCCAGGGTAGGCCTATGCCTATCCTTAAAAAGGGCATCTGATCACATGTTCTTCTGCTCTTATGGTATATAAGATTAGGCATGGCATGGTGAAGGTGGACAGATTTCAGTTTGGAATTCAGCACTGAGCATAAAACAATATAAAACTCTGCAAGTGTTGCTGGCAAGCATTTCCAATGGAACTCATTTACCCTTGCCTCTCCCATTCGTTGATTTGTATTGCTGCCTCTTCCCCATTACCTTCCATGCTGTAGAAAGTTACTTTGTAGGCTCCTCGGGGGCAGAGACCAGTTCTTCTTCATTTCCTCCTCTTATATAACTCTGTTAAGTACTAAGGAGACTGATGGCAATTTTCTCTTTTAGGATGTGGTTGGCAATCCGAATGTGGTAAGCATATGTGGTCTTTTTCTGTTACTGCTATATATGGACTGCAACTGTGGCAAAACCCTTAATCTGCAGGAGAACAGTTTCCCCATCTTTCACATTTTTAAAAATGTTACCAGGCATAAAGAAGGGAAGAACATCTATCCATAAAATGGAAAATGAATTCACAGTATTCTGTTAGTTAAACAGTGGAATCCAGCGTGTGCCTAAGCCAGTCTGCATGGGCTTTTGGATTTCATTATTCACAAAGAAGTAAAGCTCTTCTCTCAAGCCACAGCAAAGAAGATGGTGTGGCCAGTTGATGGATCTGAGGGAATGGGTTACACCTCTGTATCTTTTTTATCAGTTAGCCTTGACTGCTACAACAATAGTTTTTGCTTCATTATCCCTGGCAAGCAAATCTGCTTGGTCAATCTAGGATGCCTGTCAAAAGTCCTCCCACAGAATCCTATTCCATACATGTGGCAAGAATACCTCCCAGTTTGAGCAACAAGTACTTTTGTTGTTGATGTTGCTCACAGTGCCATGCCTTTTGATGAAATTAATCAACTAATGTATTAGTCGATTAATTGGGGAGGGTCAGGATTTTGTCCCCTCCAGCCCACTATGAACTCTCATATCTGGTGAATTGCTCTCATACACTGCTATGTGGGACAATAAATCATCCTTACAAAAGAAAACCAAATGTGTGTCAATTGGAAATGGGGAGAAATTCAGTTTGCATTTAAAAATCCAGTTTACGTTTGAGAGCCAGTGTGGTGTAGTGGTTAGAGTGTTGGACTGGGACCTGGGAGATGAGGGTTGTAATCCTGACTCAGCCATGAAGCTTGTGAGGTGACCTTGGGCCAGTCACAGTCTCTCAGCGTAACCTACCTAACAGGGTTGTTGTGAGGATACAATGGAGAGGAAAGAGAACCATGTATGCCACCTTGAGCTGCTTGGAGGAAAGGTGGGATACAAATGTAATCATAAAAAAATAAATAACAGTTATCTTACCAAATTCAGACTTTTGAAAATGAAATGTGAACCAAAAACCAGCTAATTTACACTTGTTCCTCCCGTTCCTCCATCATCGCTCCATCTTGATTTGTACTTTTGCATTTCCTCCCCTCTTCATTGTCTCCCATGCTGTTGGAACATAGTTTGCAAGCTCAATGGGGGCAGAGACCTGTCTTCCTCCTCAGAGGGGAGTGGGCCTATTAAATATCTGGAAAGTGGGCAGGGGTGGGCACACATGCCCTTTAGTCCTAGGTACAGCAGGGCCAGGAGTCAGTCTGTGTCCCATTTGACCCTCTGTGCACTCCTATGCCTGTTGAATAGTTGTCATACACTGCTTTGTGGGGAAATGAAGCATAAGACTTGGGGATGGCACTGTTCTGGGTGGCCAAAACCTGCCCAACAGCATAGACTCAGGGTGATCTTTGCCCAGGCTTATTTTTTGGCTGAAAAAGTGTCTCACACCACTAAAATAATGTCTTTATATGAGAGAGAGAGAGAGAGAGAGAGAGAGAGAGAGAGAATTCCTGCCCTAAGTCTTATCATCTGAAAATTCATAATACAGGAAGGGAAACTGAGGAGGAGGAAAAAACTCTGTGCGTTGATTATCTTCCACATTATCTTCAATGCTGTTGAAATGTAGTTTGTGAGCTCAATGGAGGCAGAGACCCATCACCTTCCCCCTTCTTCTCCATTTCTTCTCATCTTCATTGTCTTCTCTTATACAACTCTGTCAAGCACTATGTAGACTGATGGCAATTCTCTCTTCCAGGAACTCAGCGGTGTGCTTGATAATGTGGTAAGCATCTGTGGGCTTTTGTGTTTGTGCTGCATATCCACATAATGAAACCCTGAATTCACAGTATTCTTTTAGCAAGACAGAAGAATCCAGGGTAGGCCTGTTCCAATATCAGGAGTTTGGGGGGGGGGCATGTATATGCCCTTTAGTCTTAGGTACAGCAGGGCCAGGAGTCAGACTTTGTCCCCATTTGACCCCCTGTGCACTCCTTTGCCTGTTGAATAGTTGTCATATACTGTTTTGTGGGGAAATGAAGCATAAGACTTGGGGATGGCACTGTTCTGGGTGGCCAAAACCTGCCCAACAGCCTAGACTCAGGGTGACCTTTGCCCAGGCTTATTTGTTTATTTATTAAAATAGTGTTTATCCTGCTCTTTGGCTGAAAATGTGTCTCACACCACTAAAATAATGAGGTCTTTATACAACACACACACACAGAGAGAGAGAGAGAGAGAGAGAGAGAGAGAGAGAGAGAGAGAGAATTCCTGCCCTAAGTCTTATCATCTGAAAACTCATGATACAGGAAGGGAAACTGAGGAGGAGGAAAAAACTCTGTTCATTGATTATCTTTCACATTATCTTCAATACTGTCCTCCAAGTTAAGGCCATGTGGTGGCACTGTGTCCAGAGAGTATATTCAAAAGTTCTCCCTCTTAGTCAGTGCTGCTGGATCTGTTGGCATCTCTAATAGCTGTTATAGAAAAGTCCAACAGGCTGTGGCCCTCAGTGTTAAAATGTTAATAACCTGGTTGTTCCACTTTTTTTGGTCAAGATTGCAGATTTGTCGTTTCTGAAGCATGTGTGTAGGTGCAGTTTTTCCTACATATTGGATATGACATCCTGGGTTTGTTTTTTGTTTTTTGCATTCAGTGACATAAATTATATTGCAGGACCTGCAGGTGATGTTCTGTTTGATGTAATATGTTCTGCCCATCCTAGTACTTTTGAAAGTACCTGTTTCTATGAGGAACACACAGGTGATACAGCATTTGGAGTGACAAGGATGAGATCCAGGATTACTGATAGGTGGCTTAAGCACAAAATATGTGTATCAGGAGAAATTCACAGTAATTTGTTAATGAACTTTCAGGAGGACTTTTTCTAAAATAAAAAAATCACAAACTGATGTGGAAATGTGGAGAACTGAGCTCAAGAGTGGAAAAATGAGAAACGGATAGAAACAGAAATCAACAGATTCCTAATAAAAGAAGAAGAAACAGAAATTGGCAGATTCCTAATCAGGGAAGATGTTCTCAGGAAGTGGGTTGAATGACCTTAGCAGCTATGTTTTGGCTTCAAAAAATAAATAAAACAAAAGATCAAAACAGACGTGACTGTGTCCAGCATTCAGGTGTTTATCAGAGCATCAAAGGAATGGCAGGTCAAGTACAGATTATCTGTGCCCAGGACAGAAGTACCAACAGCCACATCATGCCACGTCCAGGTGACCTTTCAATTTTTCTTTTGCTTGGATGCAGTGATGTTGATCCATATGGTGGTTAGGCTGATGCAATCCATCTCATGACCTTTCTTTAATGATAAAGCTATTATCCACACCCCTTTTGACAATTGAGCCATTGAGTTTTGGACCCACTGAGGTTTGCAAAGTGAAGTATAAATGCTGAGGCTTGGAACAGAGAGTTGATACTTCAAGAAGCAGTTCAGTATCTCAAAGAGTGAAGAGAAGATGACCAGCAAGATGAAGCTCTTCCCACTGGTGGCTGTTTTTTTCTTGGTGGCATCAGCACAGAGATTGGTAAGAGGGGACTAATTCAGAGTGCTGGGTTTCATGCTAACAAATTAGAAATTTCCAGCTAAAGACTTGGTGTTGACCTTCACTTGTGGAGGCAGTATGCTTCTGAAGACCAATTGCTGAAAATTGCAGGCAGAGAGAGCATTTTGTTGGCCACTGTGAGAACAGGATGTTGGACTAGATGAGCCACTGCCTTGATCCATAAGGTTCTTCTTATACTAATATTAAATTAGTATATGAACTTCAGCTTTCCACACCTCTTTAGCTGCTGGCCATGTGCAGCTTCCCTCTGTCTATATCAGGTGTAGCTCAATTACAATTCCCATCAGACTCACCAAGCATGGTGAATGGTCTGAGATTATGGGAGCTGTAGTTCAGCAACATATGGAGGACCGAAGGTTCCCCACACTTGATCTGTATCTTTAACTTGGGTTTCCTTGAGAAGAGTGCACAGTCATGCCCGTTCTTGCACTCCTGTGTTTGTCCTCTTCCTTCCTTTTAGATTTTGGAAAAAAACTGAAGGTTTTAAAAAAATAGGTTTGCAATAGTAGGCATAGGTAGCACCAGGCAGGCTCAGGATGGCAGCAGCATGGAGCTAATATGTTCATATGCATGTGAAAGTTGGGAGCATGGTAGCCCCTACAGAGGGAATTAGCCTGCAAAAGTTCAGGTAGGTAGCTCCAGTGGTTTTCATGCTAGATACCTTTAAAGTTTGATTTTTTTCCAAAAATTTTTTTTTTAAAAAATAAACCACTGTGAGTTCTCACTTATGCCCATTTGTATGCTCCTGTATTTGCCATATTCCTCCCTTCAAGATTTTGTTGGGGGGGGGATGATTTTTTTTAAAGTCTCTGGTGGGTAGCTCCAGGGATTTTCATGCTGTTCACCTTTAAATTTTAACATTTAAACAAACATAAACATTTTGTGTTTTTGAAATAGGGTAATTAAATTTGGAGACGTGGTAGCCCCTACACATGGTATTCCCTGCCAAATTTCAGAAGGGCTGCTGTAGGGGTTTTTAGGCTAGCCATCTTTTTAAAATTGCTTTTTCCAAGAAGGGATTTTTTTAAGGGACCCTGTCATATTGGGGCAGACTGCCAACAGCATTAGTGAGGGAGGGCTCTCAGGCTTACAATTTAAAAGACACAAGAGAAAAGGAAAATAGAAGAGAAAATAAACTGAGTTACAAATTCCTTTAATTACCAGCTGGAGTGGAAAGGTTCAAGGAGAGGCAGAGTCCAAAATTGCCTCTCTCTGAGCCTTGCCGATGGGGTGGCCCTGCCTCTACTCTCTTCCCTTCTATGTTGTACTAGACACAGGTATAAGTAAGAAAATCTTACGCCTTAGAAATAAAAATAGAGAAAGGGCCCTGTGATGAAAGTAGTGGTAAGGGTTCCATCTGGCAGTCTCTGAGGCTAAGAGGCCACCTGGGGTTCCTAGGACCTAAAGAGAGAGATTTCTGACATTATGTCTTTTCATATAGATCCAGACTAATCAGCCCTACCAGCACCACAGCTAGATTCCTTAGTGTATTATATAGAATCATAGAATAGTAGAGCTGGAAGGGGCCTGTAAGGCCATCAAGTCCAACCCCATGCTCAATGCAGGAATCTAACTTAAAGCCTACCCCAAAGGTCCAGCTGCCTCTTAAATGCCTCCAGTGTTGGAGAGCCCACCACCTCTCTAGGTCATTGGTTCCATAGTTGTACCTCTCTAACGCAGAGCTTGGAAAAGTTACTTTTTTGAACTACAACTCCCATCAGCCCAATCCAGTGGCCATGCTGGCTGGGGCTGATGGGAGTTGTAGTTCAAAAAAGTAACTTTTCCAAGCTCTGTTAACAGTTAGGATATTTTTCCTGATTTTCAATCCAAATATGACTTCCTGTAACTTGAACCTTTTATTCTATGTCCTGCACTCTGGGATGATCAAGAAGAGATCCTGGCCCTCCTCTGTGTGGCAACCTTTCAAGTACTTGAAGAATGCTATCACATCTCCCCTCAGTCTTCCCTTCTCAAGGCTAAACACGCCCAGTTCTTTCTGTCTCTCCTCACAGGGCTTTGTTTCCATTCCCCTGATCTTCCTTGTTCCCCTCCTCTGAATCTGTTCCACTTTGTCTGCATCCTTCTTAAAGTGCAATGTCCAGAACTGGATGCGGTACTCAAGATGAGGCCTAATCAGTATAATTTAGAGGGGGCTCAAAGGGGTGAGGACCCTGACATTTTCTGATGTCATGTCAGAGCTAGGGATGGGGAAAGAAATTTGATTCAGTTCACATTTAAAGCTGAATTTATCAAATTCACACTTTCTGAACCAATATGAGAACCAAACCACAGCCATGCTCTGAAATTTGCACTTATGCAAATTTTGCGTTGCAGTTCTCCATCCAAGGAATGTTTACAAAAACGTATATATTAGGGGAAAGTGTGTACAAAATGAATACATTGTTGAAAATTACATACAAAAATGAATTATATTAGGATAAATTGCTGGCAAAAAATGTGTACATTTGTCAAAACTACATACAAAAATGTATTTATTAGGAGAAATTTGTACTAAAATGCTGAAGACTTTTCATGGACATTTTCTTTTTTTAAAAAAAATCACAGATTTCTGCAGAATTGGGGAGAACTGATTTTAAGATCAGAAAAACAAGAAACAGAGAGAACGGAAAGTGACAGATCATTCGATCCCTAGATAGAACATATACCTCTGTTAAGCACTATGGAGACTGATAGCAATTTTCTCTTTCAGGATGTCGATAGTGTGCTCCAGTCAGCAAAGGTAAGTCTCTGTGGGCTTTCCACATTTTATTTTAAAGTCACCAAGCACTCTTTGACATCCAGTTTGTAAGCTCCTTGGGGGCAGAGACTAGCACTTCCTCTTCTTCTCATGTTTATTATCATTTTCTTCTCTTATGTAACTGCTAAGCACTGTGAAGATTGATGTCACTTTTCTCTTTCAGAATAAAGTGGTTGAGCCCGTGAAAGAGGTGAGCATCTTTCATCTTGCTCTGTTCCTGCCATGTATGGACTTCAACAGTACCAAAAACCTAGTTTGCAGAATAATGCTTTTGTTGGTACCCTTCCTTTAATTCAACTTCCGAAGATTGTTTTTTTTTTTAAAATCACCAGACTTAATGTTCTACCAAAATCAGAGGTTCTTATGGATTCAGACAAGGCAAAGAGCCTTTTCTCTGGATATTTTATTTACAGGCAGAAGAGGGAATACACAGAGTTAGGGATGTGATCCGCATTTCAGTGCTGATTCGATTTTCGTTCCGTCAAACTTCCATCCAGTACTGCAATCCTCTGTGCACATCGATATCTGTTGAATACCTGTCAGTCACGGCTCTGTGGAAAAAATAAAGCATTACACCTGGGGACACCATTGCTGTGGGTGGCCAAAACGTGACCATCAGCTGTGACCCAGGGTGATACGTCCCTATCTTTGCCCAAGTTTACTATTTATTTATTTGAATCATTTTTTATCCCGCTCTTCAGCTAAAACAGGCTCCCAGAACATTTAAATATTTATTTTTAAAAGAGAGACTTATTTTTAAAAGAGATAATCCTTGGCCCTCAGACTTACAATTTCCCTTTATCATGAAATCACAGAAGGCAGACCTGCTCAGCAAGAAGAGAAGCAATGCAAAACTCCAGCTGCTATGTTAGAAGAGGTCAGGTCTTCTGGAAACCTGAGATGTTTAACTGTCTTGCATCGAAGGTCTTGGATGCAATCCATAGCACTTCCCCCAGCAACATATAAATAGACAAACAGAGCAAAGCAACAAAGTTTTCAGTTTGTCCTTTGTCCTTGAGAATAAAGCAACAAAAAGCATCATTAATGCTTTCAGCATGCATTTCCAGTGAAATGTCTTTACCTTCATCTCCACCATTCCTTCTCTCTTCCCCATTACATTCCAGGCTAGTTTGTCAGCTCTCCTCCTCCTCCTCCTCCTCTGTTTGGCACTATGCATATTGACAGTGCAATTTTGTCTTTCAGGGCGTCAAAGGTGCAGTTGAGGTGGTGAAGGTAAGCATCTGTGGGCTTGCATGCTTGTACTCCGTATTGCCTATGACAATGCCGGCAATTTGCAGAAGAATTTGCTTTTGTTTCCTGCCTTTCTTTAACTAACCTTCCACAGAAAGAGGAAGGACTTCTATCCATATAAAAGAGTGAATACACCATTTTCCGTTAGCATTCTATTAGCAAGACAAAAGCACCTAGAGATGAGGGGGGATGATTCCTCCAAGACTGCTGACCTTTCTGGCCACAGAAGGGCCGCAAACTGGAACACAGCTGAATGGGGGGAAATACGCCCTTAAGTCCTTGGTGCACCAGAGGCTGGAGTCAGCGCTTGTCCCTAGGCAACCCCCTGTGCACTCCTGTACAGAGCTTGGAAAAGTTACTTTTTTGAACTACAACTCCCATCAGGCCCAGCCAGCATGGCCACCAGACTGGGCTGATGGGAGTTGTAGTTCAAAAAAGTAACTTTTCCAAGCTTTGCAGTCCTGTATCAGTTGAATTGCCATCATTCACCACTCTTTGGAAGAATGAAGCATTGCACTTGGATACTACATTGTACCAGGAGTGTAGCCCTGACACAGGGCCATCCGGGTCTGTCTTTGCCCAGTTTTATTTATTCATGTATTTATTTTTAATTATCCCACTCTTCAGCTAAAAATGGCTCACTGATCACAATTAAAAAAAAAAAAGATGAAGCCAATCCGGCACTCCTGCGCATCCCTGAACTTACTGCTGTTCTGCCTTGTCCTGCTGCCATCCACACTAGCTGTAGTGACGCTGATGTCAAGAGGGCAGCTTGGAGGCTCTGCCCTGTAGTGTATTGGGTCAGTGTTATTATGGCTGTGATTGTTTGAGTATGTCTTCAACCTAGTGTTCTTCCATTGACTATTTAGAGCTGCCTGAAAAACATATTCAGGCATGCCCCCCTTGGGTGTTTCTTTTTCCTATTCTCTTTCTTTTCTAGAATAGTCAGTAAAAAAAAAAGACAGGAGAAAACTCCACTCTCACTCCTGTGCCTTGCTAAGTAAAGGGAAGCATGAGGACTTAACATGTCCTTCTGCGTCGGCTACTACTGAGTGGCAGCCAAGGGCACTGGGTATCCCCCCTCCCCGGTTGTTGCCAAAGCATACTTTAAAAGCCAGGTCATTTTCCAAGTGCATTGTAGGCGTAAAGTGAGCCCAGCAGTTTCCCTGCCACCAAGATGGACTTTGAAAGTGGGAGTGGGAAAATGTCTCCATGTTCAAATCACACCTCAGTGGAAGCAGGGCTACTAAGGGCGCTTTGCTCTCATTCGGAGCAGCATCTACCCTAGCATTAGGTCCAGTGCTAGAGATGGTGGTGAAGGATATTCAGCTTGTCCTAATTTGCAGTCATTTACATGCTTCATTAATACCACCATATGCTTTGAAAAGACTTTGGCACAAATCTTTGCATTAGATTATGGTGCAAGGGGGTGATGGCTTGGGTGGCGTACAGACAGCTGCAGGAGATCTGAGCTATTTTCAGGTAGCCCTTCCTTTTGTTTCCTCCTGTTCACTGCCTCCCATTCTTACTCAGTGCCCCTTCACATGTACTCTTAGAATGTACATTTTGTACAAATCTTTGCACCAGATCATGGGTAAGGGTGAAAGAGGCATGCTGGAGAGTTCAGAAGCACTGTTCTGTATGAGAACAATTGCGCTGTGAGAGCTGGAGGAGATCAGAACTGTTTCTGAATAGCACTTTCTCCTCCTGTTCCCTGCCTGCCATTCTTACTCAGGACCCCATCACATGTTACTCACAAGCGGGGATGGGGGAGAAAATGGATTCATCTTACATTGAAAGACAAACCTACCTCATTCTTACTTTCCGAAATAGCAGGCAAACTGAAACACAGCTGTTCTTTAAAACGTGCAGTTCTCCTGCCAAGTGATGTGTACAAAAATGCATTTACTAGGGCAAAGCATGGGCTAGAATCAGAGCTTGGAAAAGTTATTTTTTTAGACTACAACTCCCATCAGCCCCAACCAGCATGGCCACTGGATTGGGCTGATGGGAGTTGTAGTTCAAAAAAGTAACTTTTCCAAGCTCTGGCTAGAATGCAAATATGGCTGGAACTAACATTCAAAACTGCACCATGCTGGGCCAGATTGCTTTGCAAAAATGTGTGTGTTAGGCCAAATTGCATGCAAAAATATGTATTCAGAGAAATTTGTATTAAAATGCTGATGAATTTGTATTAAAATGCTGACTTAATTTTAAAAAAATAATGTGGAAATGTGGAGAACTGAAACTGAGATCAGAAAAATGGGAATGAGAGAAACTGAAATTCACAGGTTATCTCTACCCATACATGAAGGGACAGAGGGTTGAAAGGGGCCATGGGGTTGCCCCTTGAGCCACAACCCCAGCATCACACATCTCTTCCTGGCCTCGCCCCCCACATTAATGTGGGTATCTGAAGCAGAGAAGCCTTTGCCCATTAACCTGTGTGTGTGAAAGTGTCCATAGGATTATGTGGCATGTATACCAGTTGACTGCCATCATTAGAAACATAGAGTTAGGAGGGATCAGATCCCTCAGTCCACAAAATTAGGGAAAAGATATGAAAAATGTTTGGGAACCAAAGCTTCCTAGCTTTCTGCTGAATATCACAAATTTGACAATGACACATCCCCTCCCCCAAAAAGATGCTCTTAAGCAAGCCTCAGATCAGGACCCATCCCTTTTGGTCTGCTGCCAGGACAACAGCGTCCAGGCAGGGCCCACGAGTTCTGACACTTCCCTTGCTGCCCGGATCTATGAGCCACTACTTTAATTTCCAACAAAGCCCATGATGTAGTGTCACTCCGGCATTGTGGGAAAATCCAGCGGCTTCCGGATAAACCCACCATGGCAGGCAGGCCTCCACCACTTTGTTAAGGGCTCCGTCAACACTGGAGCCAGCTGTGATCTCAGGCTTTGTCAGCACACAGTAGTGGAGATAACACAAACTCCTCTCCCTCAAGGATGGGACTTTCATACCCATCCAAACCCCACTGACTCAATGACTGCCCACAAAACCTTTGCTCGTCCCATGACTGGAGATGGAAAAGCAGAAATGAGTAACTCTTGTTTTATTTATTTTTTCTTCCTCAGAAAGGTGTTCTAGTCAAAAAAAGAGATTTGGTGAGTATGCTATAATGCATGATGTTGGCAAATGACGTACACACGCTGGCACAGACACAGCCCACGCCTTTTCAAGGGCAGATCCCCTGGTGACTGATGGCAGTTTCTCTTATTTTCAGAGCCTCAGATTGAGTTGTTCTTCAGTTTCTTTTCTTTAAATCTTTATATCCATATCCAAAAGGAGAGAAGGAATTTCTCCCTCTTCTATTTTTCACAGTGCTTTTATCAAAGAATCCACGAGGAAAGTCTGTAGCTCAATGGTAGAGCATCTGCTTTGCATGCAGAAAGTTCTGGGTTCAGTTCCTGGGCTCCTGCTGGGAGGAAGGGCGGGATATAAATAAAATAATAAATAAATAAATTCCTGGCATCTGCAGGTAGGGCTGGGAGAGAACCTCCTTGGAATCCTGGAGATATGTTGCCAGTCAGTGTAGATAGGGTGTTGTCATCTGGGGTCATGGGGGGTCATAGACCCCTTACTTTTTGAGGAGCAGAGTCTCAGCCAGGTTCCTGTGTAAGAGCCAACCATCATGAAAGGGGAGCGTGGTAGTCACTGAGAAGTGTCCTTGTTCTTTTGTGCTGATGGGATCCAGCAACTGAGAAGACTCTTATCAGTGGCTAACACACAGCCTCCCCTTTCATGATGATCAGCTCCAAGGGCTGTCTGTTGTAGTGGAGTGTGGACTCAGAGGCAACAGCAAGAGCAAGGGATGAGGGGAAATGTAAAAGGGGGTGTGGCTGTGAGGGGGCATGGTGTGGCTATCATGGAGGGACCCTGCACTTTTGAGTTGGCCGCTACGCCATTGACCATCGACTATACTGATCTAGATGGACCCATGTTCTGACTCAGTAAAAGGCAGCTTCCTGTGTTCCTATATGCTGTGCCAGTAAAACAGAAGGGGGCACAGGCAAATGAATGGAAACACTGCAGAATTAATTTGGAGAAATATTTTTAGTTAAAAGAGCCGGAGGGGAGGGATGCAGGGCTGAGCAAATCCAAGCTGGGAAAATAGGGAACCAAGTTCAGTGGAAGCTGTTCCCTGCCCTCCAGTGGTGAGAACATGAACCACCAGCTCAAACCTGTGTTGAATTAGGTGTGCTTCATCCCAGCTAAATCAATGTTTTGCAACTTCACCTGGATCTGCAGAGGACAGATCAGGTTGCTAGTGTGACCTTTCAGTGTCATTCACTGCTGCTTTCATTTCAATTTAGCATCCAGTAGGGATGGGGTTTGCTGCATAGTTCCGATCTGCTTGTATTCTCCGATAGTCCATCGCGGGATCCCGGTCTGCCCTTTTTCGCTGTTCTTTCTTGCTCTGGCACTTGCCAATTCAATCTGCGGTGTGTGCTTTTTGGGTGATTCGATCCGTGGGTTTTTGGCGGCAGGAAAGAAATTGTGTAATTTTTAGGTAGCTTACATGAATGATCACAGTCTTCTACGTGGTTTTTTTGCGGTGGGGGAAACATTGCATCATTTTTAGGTAGCTTACGTGAATGATCACAGTGTTCCATGTGGTTTTGCAGCAGCTTTGATTACAAAGATAATTACGTAAAATAGGTGGGGAAATTTGGGGGGGGAACTTGCCGACTGCAGCCGCAACCACAATATCCGTACTGATTACAACCACGGCTGGCAGCAAGAAATCAGTGCCAGTCCTAAAGAATAGCAAACTGTCAAAATCAGTCAGAATCTGGTACCAAGTCCAATTTTGCAGATATTCTCCCCCACCCCTAGCATCCAGTACACAGCATATAGCAGCAGAAAACATTTTACCATTTTTAATGTGCATTTCCAATGTCTCTCCCATTCCTCCAACTTATTGGTATGTTGATTTTTACTTTGCCTCTTCTCTCCTTCCCAGCATGCCCCATGCTGTTGAAATTTAGATTGCATGGAGAGAGAGAAAAGTCTTTCTCTCTCTCTCATAACACCAACTTGGAGCTGTTCAATGAAGCTGAACGTTGGAAGATTCAGGGCAGACAAAAGAAAGCACTTCCTCATGTAGTGAAAGGTTAAACTGTGGAATTCACTCCCAGAAGAGACAGCGATGGCCACCAGCTTGGTTGGCTTTAAAAGAGGATTAGACAAATTCATGGAGGATAAGGCTATTGATGGCTACTACCATCAAGGTATGCTTTGCCTCCACGGTTGGAGGCAATGCTGCTGAATACCAGCTGCTAGAAATTGAAGGAAGGGAGAGCGCTCTTGCACCTTGGTCCTGCTTGCAGGTTTCCCATAGACATCTGGCTGGCCACTGTGAGAATAGGATGGTGGCCTAGATGGGCATTCGGCCTGATCCAGCAGGCTCTTCTTAGGTTCTTATACATGCCCATGCTGAATAGCCGAAAAGTTCTTCTCTTGCATAACTCTATTAAGCACTATGTAGATGGATGCCTCTTTTTTTCCTGTTTCAGGAAGAAGTGGAAGATTTGCAGGACGTGGACGAAAGTGTAAGTATCTGTTACTACCACGTATGGACTATAGCGATGACAAATTCTTAATTTGTAGGAGGCGGCTTTTGAAGGTTCCCTTCCCTTAATTCATCTCCCACAGATTGCTTAAAAAGTTACCAAGCGTAAGAAAGGAGAACAGTATTTACCCATATAATGAAAGAGTAAATGCACAGTGTTATACTTGGGAGACGAGAGAGCCCAGAAAAAAAAAAATCTGAGAAAAAAGATTGCTGATCTGCCTGATAGAAAAAAAGGGTGAAACTTGGAGCACAGGAGAGTTGGAATGGGGAGAGACAGACCCTTTTGGCCTTGGTGCACCAGGATCAGGAGTCAGATTTTGTCCCCCTGGGCACTCCCATAGAGATTCACTGCTATGTTGGAAAAGAAAGGGTTACCCTTGGCAACGACATTGTGCTGAGTGTCCCAATCCACCCCACCAGACCCGACACAGGGTAATCTGGCCATACCTTTGCCCAGGTTTATTCATTAGTGTGAAGAATTCTTATGCCACTCTTCTGCCAAAAGAAAGAATAAGAAAGACTACCAGCTCACTATTTGGGAGGGACAGTGGATTGGGAGGGACTGGGAACACAATGGGGTTTACCTCATAATCTGGCCTTTAGGTTTTCCCGGGTGCCCTTCTATTCTGTTCACACTGAATGCGCAAAGGTCTGAACAGGAGCCCACATGCACGGGAACTTTGGGGGCGGGGTTGGGGACATGCTCCACCCACTCCTCAGTTTAAGCCCTCATGTGTTCAGGTGAGCACTTGAATAGGGCCTAAGAATAAATACTGGGGAATAGAGGGAGGGATGAGGTTTAGAATCAGGAGAGAAGGCTGCTGATGGATCCTATGGACAATATCCTGTTCCTGCTGGAAAGTGCGTTGCAAATCTGCATCATGCAGGTTTGCTCCCTAGACTCGTTGGTTGCTGAGTCCAGGTGGTTTGCAAGGTGCCATCTTGCAGGAAAGCTCCTTGCAAACCCTCTTCGTGCAGGTTTGCTCCCTGGTCTCCACAGCCAATGAGCCGAGGGAGCGAACCTGTACAGAATTGACCTCATTCTCTTTTCCCCCATCACTTCCCTGCTGTATGTTTAATTTGGGTTTATTTATCCTAACTGAACATTAGGCCCACCTCCTAAATTTATTTGGGAGTCACCCTGAGCTGCGGCGGGTGGTCTCCTGGTCAACCCAGGGTGGATTTGCCTTATGCCCCCTCTCCAAATTAGAGCCACAGGGCAGATAGGGGAGTCTCTGCACAGCCCTAGCAACCAACTGTACCATTGCGTTTGTCTCTAACAACAACAACAACAGTTTAGGCACTGCTTAATTTATACACTGCTTAATCTGTGAAATTCCTATGTGGTTTACATAAAAAATCAATAAGAGCATTAGAAAGAGGATAACACTTGACAGGATGCCTGTCCAGGAGGCATTAGAGTCAAATTCATTTAACAGCCTGAGTAATCTTGATGCACTAGAATGCCATGGCTCACTTACCTCTGGGATCAGAATACACTTTGCAATCCTGGGGAAGGGATCTCCACTTCATCAGAACAACAGGATTAGGTTATGAATTTTCTTTGTTTAATTAATTTTTTTTGCAAATTTAACAACAAACAGAAAGAAAAAGCAAACAAAGAAGAAAGTGAAATGAAATGAAATAAATATATTGAAGGTATAAAAAATTAAAGAAAAATGTGAATACTACTACTAATAACAAAAAGCCACCATCAGTTTACATTACAAATACCGTACCCATCAGAATACATCTTGAGTTAAGCATATAAATTGATGTAAGTCCTCCAGACATCCAAATAGGTATCCACTTGCAATTGTCATCTGTATGAAGTATATTCAAATGTAGCTAGGTCAATTAGGTCTTCAGTCTGTTACGTAAAAGAAGGTGGGTATTTATTCTTCTAGGCTTGAAGTATATCCTAGCAACCATAAAGACTCACAAAGTCCACTTTTGTTGTCCTACTGTTAACCCTCATACTACTGGAATATAGGTTATGAATTTTCTAATTAGACCTGCCTAGAGAAATCCATGTTTTTTTCCCCCACAGGCTGTGCTGGTGAATCCTCTTCAGCCTGAAGAGGTAAGTGTTGCTATGAGGTCTTGCATTTTATTGAACCTAATAATAAGTTGCAGGTAACAAGTCAGAGGTCCTGGCAATGAGTCATTGCTAGTAGTAGTATACAATTTTGTGGTATCTACTAGACTGCCAGGTGGTTCAGGTTCCAAAGTGTTATTCATGTCTATCCCGTTATTTATTTATGTCCCGTTATTTATTTATTTATGTACTTGTTTATTTATTTATTGTATTGTACTTACAATCTGCACTTTCCTAAGAATATATAAAGATGGAATACAACATTAAACAGCCATAAAAACATCAATCAAATATCAATAAATATAATGGCCAGTCTAAACAATGTAGAATTGGGAACCTATGGTCCTCCAAAAGTTGCTGGCTCCTATAACTCCCCTTACCCCTTACCGTGGGCCACACTGGTGGGAGCTGATGGGACTTGAAGTCTAGCAACGTCTGGAGGGCTGCACATTCCACATTCACACAATAAAAGGAACAGAATGTAGGCAAAAATTTCTCCTCCTCGCTACTCAGGATGCTAAGAATGGTGGATGGATGGATTTGGTCTCGGCCTGATTCAAGATTCCTACTTTTGTGATGCAGCTTCAGAAAACGTGTGCACAAAAGTATGGATGTCACCTAAGAGACGCATGCAAACTGTGCATTTTTCTGACAAATACACTGAAAGCCTGTATTTTATCTAAAACAAAAAAGCATATAAAATGCATACCATTTAAGTGTGGACTTTCTGTGCCTTCTTCCAAAACATCAACCCCAAACCTACGATCTTAGGACAATGAGATTGAGATGGGATGGAATTAGCACTCAGCCTGTCCCTAACAGTAACAGCTCTTTTGCTTTGTAGCTCCAGGAAGAGGAAGAAGTAGTAGTTGAAGTACCAGTGGAAGAGGAAGAGCAAGAAGGCGGCAGAGGCAAGGGCAAAGGGAAAGGGAAAGGGAAAGGGAAAGGAAGGGGGAAAGGAAAAGGAAAAGACAAAGAAAGAAAGGGAAAAGGAAAAAAGTGCCGAAAGAACCAGAGGAATGAGGTAAGTTTCTAAGGGCTGTTCTTTTCCATCTGTCCTTCCAATCCTTTTTTTTTTTTTTAATCTTGGACTCACTTTTCACTATCCAGTCTACATGACACTCACATGCTGGCCAATTATTTACCACAAAGGGGGGGGAAAAAAGAAAATTCTTCATTGGAAAAAACAAAGATCAAAAGAAAGGACATTTGCATAAAATTTGCACGTGCAAATTTATACATGCAACTGCAAATTTAAATGTCTTTTCTAGAAATATTGAAAGGAATACAATACATCTCACCATAGTGGAGAGTCCTGTGCCTGCTCAGTCGGCTATCAAGGTGCTCAATTGGTGATGAGAAACTTTTTTCCCCATCTCAGGGTTCATTTTCTTTAAACTGGTTTTGGACCAGACAGCCCTTGAAATAGAGGACTGCTTGAAATCTGGCATTGTCCTTCAAAGAGAGAACCGTCTTCTGTAAAGCAGGGCACATGGCCACCATACTGCTGTCCCATCTGATCTAGAGAAGGCCATTCGCAAGTGACCGGGTGGCCAATATATCAGAAAGTCTCTTGGATCCTCTCAGATGAATCTGGCTGCCTTTCAAGGGCAGCTAATAGAGGCCTCTTGCATGTGCCACTGCTGTTGGAGGTACATCTGGAGGCAACACATACGAGTGACTTCTATGTGGTGGCACCCTTCCGTGTCCCAAAATTTTAGACTTTTCCCCTCCTCTATCTGTGCCCTGTTGGCATTTTGATTTTGCTGCTTGTTCGATTATCTGTTTTCGTGTTGGCTCTCTTGGTTGATTTGCATGCTGTTGTTAGCCTTAGAATATTGTCGTTTTGCTGTACTTATTACTGTCTTCAGCTACCGGATTTAAGGTTGCTGCCCTGGGCTCCTGCTTGGAGGAAGGGCAGGATATAAATCCAAGAATAAATAATAATACAGGTTGCATTGGCCATTTCAGCTATGGTGTTATTTTTTGCACTCTTTGTGTGCATATAAGAAATGACTCAAAAATTGGGGAAAGGGAGAATAGAAATGTCAGAGAAGTTTAAGGAAGGGCTTACCTTGATAATATTATAAGGTGGCTGAGGGGTGTGTATTCTTCATTGTGTGGTGCTTCAAAGCCTTGCCAGCTGCCTGTACTTCCGCTAACGTCCTATACGTGGGAGGACCTGATGGCAGCCCTGGAGTCTGCTTGCCTAGTGCCTGAAATCGGGGCAGTGTTTTTTCCCATAAAGTCGAATGAACTTCCTTTTATCCTAAAGAACATACCGGCACCACTCTTGGGTACTCCACATTCAACCGCCTCAGCTGCTATCGCTCCTTCCTTGAGTAATACGTAATAACAGCCAGGGAGGCTGCCTAAGGATGCTCACTCTTTGAAGTCATTCCATAAGCTTGGGCAACTAAGAAGGCTGCAGAGGGCCATTCCTAGATGGTGTTTTTTATTTTTGTTTCTTTCTTACCAAGAGCACACATATATTCCGGGGATGACTCATAATGTTATTAAATGTGAATGCAAAATCCTGCTACCTCCTTACATTTCTCCACAGTCTCCCCGCCCCCGCCCCCCCCTCCGGAAAGAGGCGTGAGAAAATGGTGGCCTCTCTTGCCCTAGTGGAAGGAGAGATACTCAGAGGAGTTTGGCAACAGCTCTAATTGAACTGCAGGCTTTTCAAAGCCACTTTGAACATCTCCGTTTGGAGGGGGCAAATGGGAGTTGTTAGACATTTGATAAGAACTAAATAACATAAATCAAAATATGTTGAGTTCCTCCGGAAAAAGATATTCAGCTGAAGCCTACTTGGTGATGGGAAGGATGAGGAGGATTTTATTTAAAAAGAGAGGCTACAGGCACGAAAGCAATAGCAGTTAAGATGCTGTTAAACTTCAAGTCTTGCTGACCAGAGATAAAGATCAGGAAATACTAAAACCTGTCTTCCTTCTAGGAGGAAGGGGAGAATGAAGAGGAGTAACAATTAAGGGCCCACCATTGGTAAGTTCAGTAATACAGAATATGTTTCTTTTAAAAAACAACAGATTTGGGGGTGTTAGAGAGGGTCACAAAAACCTGTCGGCATCACACAATCGCACCAGGGGGCCTGTGAGGTCAGTAAAAATATGACTTAAAAAATAAAAAAATAAAAGAAATGGACAAATTTGGGGGGACATTGGGGCAGGGACCAAAACAACCTTTTGGTATCACAAAATAGCTGAGCAGTGAGAGAATGACTCATCCATCAGAAGTGGCTTTTTATACAGACAAGAGAGACCTGCTATGTAGAGGATTTTAAGGACAATCTGAGATGGATAATTGAGGGATTCCAGCAGACGATCAGAAGAAACAACAAAATTTATATATATTACCACAGAAGCAAGAACAACCCACAACCCAATGTGCTGACAGAGGACATCCCTTGCCAGCACTCCTCAGGATAACACAGTACACGTATTCAAGAGATTGTTCTCAGTTATGACCAGCTTGCAGTCTTTTCTAGACAGCTGCTGTTTGGCGTCTGGGCTTCTCTGGTGCAGGTCTCCCAGTCTGCCTGCTCCTCACTGCCATTCTGTCCAGTGCAGCACCCTCTTCTGTAGTTCGCCCCAACTGTCCTTTTTCAACTGTCCCTTCCCTACTGTCCATCATTCTCTCCTTAGGTGACCGTTACATAGCAACTCCTACCCCAACTTTCCAAGTTCCCAGCATTCGATTAACTTGGTGTGGGCTACAGCTGCAACAGAATGTTGCGGTATGAAGTGTTTCAGGATTCCAGCTACTACATTCTATTATCCTAACTCCCCATTTTCCTTCTCCCACAGCAGTCACTCAGCATTCTGTACCCCCTGACCACATGCAGAGCTCTTGGGCTGTTATGGGGGGAAGAGACCCCCCATTTAGGATTTTTTTTCTCTTAAAGGGTTTTTTTATTATTATTGTTCTGCAAACATCAGTGTTTCCCCAAGATTGCTGATTCCTCCCCTTTGCCCATGTGTGTTTGGCTACATAAGCAGGGGCACTCAGACCCTGAACAGTGGAAACAGAGAGAAGGATTATATGATTATTGCAGCAAGTGCCCTGAGTCTAATTCATGCTGACAATTCCAGACCAGTCATAAATGATGCAAAAGAGAGATTTCTTCTCTCCCCCACCACATTTTTCAGATGCAGAATTATTAATGCAAGCAATCGCATTTAGGTGGTCCTCAACATTGACCAGCATATCTCTAAGTTTTGGGACATTTGCGAATACTGTGGGGGTTTGTCATCACTTGCAGTTTAACATTTGCTGTAACATGTAGATGTATTTATATTTATATTTGTTTGCACTAATCTCTGTTTGTCCTTTGTTTTCTTTCTTTTTCCCAGCATCCATCTAAATTAAATTGATTTCTGAAGCAAGAATTGGCACCTAGCCTAGCTATCATCCTCCCTGCTAATCAGAGATGACAGATCCCATTATGAAACAATTGTGGCTGTGGCGGTGATGGTGATTGTCAGTTTCTAATGAATGGTTTGGTTTCTCTCTTGTTTGCTGGCTTCAGGAAAGCTTCAGGACAATAAAAACAGTATAGCATCAGCAGAGGCATTCTTGTCATATTTCCAAGGAGTGGTGTGCAGAGATATTTGTGTCATTTCATATTTCCATGGGGCACTTTCCCCCCCAGCAATCAGGTTGTTAAAGTTACTAGTCTTCAACAAAAACAAAATTTTGTCCGCCTTCCCACATGCACCTGTGTTGTGTCATTTGTGAGCCCGGGAAGGAAAAAAAGAGAGGGGGACCCAACTTTCTACAGCTTACTTCCTTGCTCGTCTGTGCCCGAACGTAACTGAGCAAAGAGTTCCAGGAGAGCATGTGTTCGCACAAATAAAAACCAAATGTTTCCTTCTAATAGCGGGGAACCTTTTTCAGCCCAAGGGCCATGTTTCCTCATGGCCAACCTTCCAGGACTGTATGCCAGTGGTGGGTGGAGCCAAAGGCCAAAGTGGGTGGGGCAGCAGATGTGAATCAGAGCTTGGAAAATTAACATTTTTGAACTACAACTCCCATCAGCCCCAGCCAGCATGGCCACTGGATTGGGCTGATGGGAGTTGTAGTTCAAAAAAAGTAACTTTTCCAAGCTCTGGATGTGATTCTTACCTTTGCCGAATAGGCCACGTTCCAGCCATGGAAAAACAACAACCCAACTAGCCATCCTTCATCCAGGCAAGCCAGAGCCATTGCCACAATTCAAGGACACATGCCACCCAGGCAAAAGCACTCAAGGAGGGCACTGCACAGAAGCAGTAAGGGAATGTGGACCGGGAAGAGGGGAGCTGGTTTGCAGAGAGTCCCAAGGGCCAGAAAGAGAAGCCTGAAGGGTTGCATTTGGCTTCCCACCCATGCCACAGAATTCTTCTTTTTTCCCTAGCTTTGATGGCTTTAAAATGGGATTAGACAAATTCATGGAAGATATGGTTTTTAATGGCTACTAGTCAGGGCAGCTATATGCTACCTACAGGATCAGAGGCAGGCTTCATCCCTGGCCAGTGGCCATGCTGGATGGAGCTGAAGGAGTTGCACCCCAACAACTTCTAGAGGGCCGCTAATTCCCCATTCCCAGTGTAGACAATACTGAGTTGACTCAGTATTAGGCATGTTCTTAGGCACCCCCTGAACCTCTCAGATACTGGGGGACAGGTGTCTCTCTCTGCACATTTCCCAAATGGCAAATAACATCAACTCCCTGCCGAATGATATGTCATGTCTCAGGCTGCAGACAGAAGATTGCTTTTTAGGGAACTGAAGGGTGTATGGCAGATCAAACATTTCTGGTGGTGTGCCCCGCACACTCATTTCTGTTGCCATAGGCGTTACCTTCAGTTAATTCCTGGATCACTTCCAGACAACCTGTTTATTGAGCATTCATTCTGATTTGCTTGTGGGAAGGTTACATGATGTTATGTCAGGTGATTGTTATCCCACACTTTCCTTATTGCAAGTCCAATTTTTGGAAGAAAAGGGTTTGTTGCACAAGAGAACCAAATCACCCCAAAATAGCAATAGTCTGGAAGCACTGCTGGGCATCTGACCAAGCAGGTACATAGGTCACCTTGTCACAGTCTTCCCTATGATGGTGAGATGTATTTTCACTTAAATTAAAGTAATTTGCACGGGCAAATTTTATGCAAATCTGTGTCCTCACTTGTCCACTTCTTATTGCATTTCCTTTCTCAGCAACGTTAAGCCTCCCCCCTTCCCAAAAGAGACAGAGTGAAACTGAGACTTGAGTTTTGGTTTCTGGTTTTTGAAAAGTCAGATTTCTTTATTGGCAAAAGGATCTTTGGGAAAACCAGCAGCAACAAAAGGTTAATCTCCTACAATGTCACTCAAGAAGGCATGGGAGAAAGATGGTGAATGGCATCTGGACAGCTGTTGTGATGGGTTTCTGGATGTCTAATACTGCAGAAGAAGAAGAAAAAGTGGTAAAACTTCCAATGCAGAGAAAGCCCCAATGGAGATTATTATTATATCCTGCCCTTCCTCCCAGAAGGAGCCCAGGCCAGCAAACAAAAACACTCTAAAACATCCTAAAAACAGATTTTAAAACATATTAAAACAAGACATCTTTAAAAACATATTAAAACAAAACATCTTTCAAAATATCTTAATACAAAACATCTTTCAAAAAAAGCTTTCAAAACATCTCAAAAAGCAATTCCAACACAGGCGCAGACTGGGATAAGGTCTTTACTTAAAAGGCTTGTTGCAAGAGGAAGGTTTTCAGTAGGCACCAAAAAGATAACAGAGATGGTTCCTGTCTAATATTTAAGGGGAGGGCATTCCAATGGGTTGATGCCACAGCACTAAAGGTCCACTTTCTATGTTGTGTGGAGAGGATCTCCTGATAAGATGGTATCTTCAGGAGGCCCTCACCTGCAGAGCGCAATGATTGACTGGATATATAAAGGGTAAGACAATATTTTAGATGCCATTGATGATAATAATAGTAATATTAGATTTTAGATCTGGCTTTAACTCACTCATCAAATGCTTGAACAGAACTCTTGTGCGCACACAGAGGGCTCTATCCATTGGAATCCCAATTCTGGACTAGATGGATCTTGGTCTATTTCAGCTGGGCATGATCTAGGCACTTATATCATGTAGCTGCATCATGTTCTCATCACTGTAACTGCTACATCATGCCCTGTTACTTTAACTAGAACATGATGCAGTTATGCCATTTATGGAGAAACTCCTCTGTATGATGCCAATGATTCTCTGTGTCTGCAAACAACATGCCCTGGTATGCAACTACATCCTGTAGTTGGAGAAAATGCAGAAATTCAGAATTGCTAATACTCACATAGATTATGGGGTCATCATCAGTATTCTGCAAGACAAAAATGAAACACACAAAAAAAAGATATTATTTCTACACCAGTACACTTGTATATTCCTGTGGCTTCGTGGGGGTTGTTTTGTTCTGTTTGAATTGTATAATACATTTACATTTATGTTTTAAATGTGTCGCAAGTTGCTTGGAGACCTTCATGTAACAAGCAACTAACAAGTAATGGCTATGAGTCACTCTCTATGGATGGGGGAGAAATTTGATTCAGTTCACATTTAAAGCTGAGTCTTTCAAATTCACACTTTCTGGAAGGACGTGGGGACTGAAAGACAGCCATCCTTCAAAATCACACTTATCCCACTTTTTCAGTGCTGTACCCAACCAAACAATGTTTACAAAAATGCATATATTAGGGAAATATATGCATGAAAGTATATTTGTGAAATTACATACAAAATGCATTATATTAGGAGACGTTGCTTGCAACAGTGTTTACGTCAGTCAAAATCGCATACAAAATGTGTTTATTGGGAGGCATTTGCTCAAAAAAGGTGAAGAATTTTCATGAGGATCTTTTATTGTTTTTAATCTCTTTTTGGTGTATATATCTTTTTGATATATATGCAAAAAACCCTGGTTGGCTATTGTGCTATGAACTGAACTTATTACAAAAAAAAATCACAAATTGCTGTGGAAATGTGAAGACCTGAATTTAAAACTGGAAAAATTAGAAACTGGGAGTACCAACATTGACAGATCCTCCCATCCCTTATCTCTACATATGCAGCTAGGGGGAGGTGGAGATCTTCGTCTTCTTTTTAAGCACTGCAGTTAATCCATAATGGAAAACCATTAATTCTTTCCCTTGTGCCTATCCTGAGTACACTCAGGGTGACACACCCATGAGACATGAGATAAGGCCACTGGGTAGATGGTTAGGTTCTAGGTGTTAGGTAGACTAACCAATAGGTATGGATGGATCTGTCAGTTCTGGTTTCTCTTAGTTTCACATTTTTTCTGGACTGGGATAGCCTGACCAATGTTGTCCATGCACTGGTAACCTCCAGGATGGATTGCTGTAATGTACTCTATGTGGGGCTGCCCTTGAGGTTGGTCCGGAAGCTGCAGCTGGTGCAAAATGCAGTAGTGAGACTGCTCACTGTGGCAGGGTATCACCAACATGTCACCCTGCTGTTGAAACAATTGCATTGGCTGCCTATTTACTACTGGCAAAGTTCAAGGTTCTAGTTTTGGTGTACAAAGGCCTATACAGCTTGGGACCAGGATACCTAAAATATCATCTAATCCCTTATATACCCAATCGATCACTGTGCTCTGCAGGTGAGAGCCTCCTGCAGACACCATCTTATCAGGAGGTCCTTCCTTTCTGTGCAACATAGGAATTGGACCTTTAGTGTGGCAGACATACCTTTTGGAATTCCCTCCCCTTAAATATTAGACAGGTGCCATCTCTGTTACCTTTTGGTGCCTGCTGAAGACATTCCTCTTTCAACAAGGCTTTTAAGTTGAGACCTTATTCCAGTCTGTATCTGTGCTGGAATTACTTTTTAATATGTTTTTAAACTTTCTTTTATAAAAAAATATTTTTAAAGCTTTTTTAAAAAAAGATGTTTTTAAAGCTTTTTTAAAAAAATGTTTTTTAAAGATGTTTTGTTTTAAAATATTTTAAAGACTGTTTTTATGAAGTTTTAAAGTGCTTTTAGTGCTTTTGTTTGCCGCCCTGGGCTCCTACTGGAAGGAAGGGTGGGATAGAAATCAAATAATAAATAAATAAATAAATATTTTTCCCAATCTTAAGTTTAATTTGCCCAATTTCCACATGAAAATTTGTACACATATTCATGTGCATTTCTCAGTCTATCTGTCTACCTATATGATCCATAGCTGCTAAGTGAGAGTGTTGCATGAATAAAACATCAATATACATTGCAGAACCACTAATCTAAATACTGTTGACCTTCTTGGAATATCCCCAAGCAACTGTTAACCACTTATTCTGCTCAATTTCAGAAAATGTTGCCTAGTTTGCAATGTCAGAGCTGTCCAAGGGGTGCTGTGGAATATTTGTTATGGTGAAAGGGATTTACAGGGGAGTCCATACCCTTCATAGTTTTTAGACCTCTGGAAATAACACTAGAGCAGGGCTGGGGAAATCTATCACCCTTCAGAAATTGTTGGGCTCCAACTCCCATTAGCCCCCATGGACATGATTGGTCGATTGATTGATTTGATTTGATTTGTTAGTAACTTTTCTTCACAAAAGTGAAACCAAATGATTTTGTCTGGTGCCTAAAAGTAGATGGTGCCAGGTGTGCCTCCCTGGGGAGAACATTCCATAAGTGGGGACACCACTGAGAAGGCCACATGGGAGTTGTAGACCAGCAACCTCTGGAGGGTCACAGATCCCCATCCCACCCCTGCTCTGGAGCAGCCTTCCCCAAAATGGTGTCTTCTAGATGGTTTGGACTACAGCTTCCATCTGTACCAGCCAGCATGGTCAGGGGTAATAGGAGCAGTAGCACAAAAAACTCAAGAAAGCACCAGATTGGGGATGGCAGCTTATTTATCTAGGAGCTTTTAAATGCTAAAAGCAGAAAGCTTTGTCCGTAATCAGTTTCTGGACCACCAGAAAGGATAGTCTGCTGAGCTGGTGCACAATCTGCAGATCTCTGGTACTCACGCCATTGTTGTTGAAGCTGTTGTCGCCAACCGAGTTGCCATCGAAGCTGCCGCCATTCTATCAAAAGAGCACAAAAAGCTCTTCAAGGGAGGGACCTGCCTTTCTGGATTTTGGAACTACCTCTGCACAGTGATGGCAGATGATGGTGATAATCATTAAGTCAAAGAACAACTTGACCAAACAGCTTCTAGCAGCTGGCAGCCATTAACGGGCTTATTACTTAAACCAGGGGTATGGAAACTTTCTGAGACACAGGGCCACATGCCCTCAAGTGCAACCTTCTGGGGACCGCTTGCCAGTAGTGGGTGGGACCAGAGGCAAAAGCGGGTGGATCAATGGACGTGGCCCTCATTTTGCACCGTAGGATACATTTCAACTGTGCAAAAGCCAGAGACATCTACTTCCCAACGCACACACACACCTCTCTCTACCCAGGAAAGCAAGAGGCATTATCACAGTACAAGGACACATTCCAGCCAGGCAAAAACACCCGTGGAAGGTCCAGAAAGGGCCAGGTCTTGGGGCATGGCCTGGGAAGAATCGCAAAGACTGGTTAGAGAGTCCTGGAGGTTCACGAGCCAGAGGTTTAGCAGTGAGCTAAACACAGTATTTTTGTCTCTTTGTGTGCCATAATAGCATTCCTGTTGCATAATTGTTTGCTGCCCCTGTAGTTGCTCTGGGTGACTGAAGCCACCAAATTTCTATGAGCCACTTAAACCATCTGTGTTCAGATGAGCACCTCAACTTTGCAGGAGGAATAGCTTTAGAACTTAGATCTCCAGATCCTGAATCTGTGTCAAAACAGATTCCTTTTCTCTGGAGCAGGCTATTTTTCAGCCCAATGCAGTCAGAGTGTATTACCTTTGTAGAATGCTCAAGGGTCAGTGAGTACCTCCGTTGCTGAATTGCTTAGTATGCAGCAAGCATGGGGAATGCCAGATATAGCAAAACTCCAGCCAGCATGTCTAATGGTCTGGGGTGATGTGAGTTGTAGTCCAACAACAGTTTAAGTGACGTTGGGTCCCCGTCCCTGGCATAAGGGTAGCTTAAAGTCCCAATTCCCATTGACTTGGGACCAAAATTGGGATCTTTGAGTATGAAAGCAACAGTGCTTGAGCCAGAAATCTCGCACGCGCTGCCAGATCAATCCTATGCAGATTCAGGTGAAGCTGAAACCCATTGATTTAACTGGAATGAGGCACACCTAATTCAACATAGAACTGAGCTATAAAAGTTGTTTATATTCTGACCACTAGAGGGCAAGCAAATACTTCCACCAAACTATGAGATTAAGACAGCTGCAGTCATCGCAACATGGAACAGGACAACAGTGCACCTCAAAGGGGTACATTCACTACTGCTAAAAAAAAAAAACCCCTCTATAAGGCAATGCTGAGAAGCACAAAAGAACTATTCTATTTTCAGTTTGGCAGCCCAATATGGAATGCACATTACAGGGAAGCCTGGTTGTATGTTGGTTTTACCAGATGGGAAGTCCAAGCATGAGTATTTCAGCGGGAAACGGCACAAAAAGAGCCCTGCTGGATTAGGCCAAAGGCCCATCTGGTCCAGCATCCTCTTCACATAGTGGCCAACCAGATGCCTATGGGAAATCTGCAAGCCGAACCTGAGTGCAACAGCACTCTCCTCACTTGTGATTCCTTCCCAGCAACTGGTATTTAGAGGCATACTGCCTCTGATAGTGGAGACAGAACATAGCCATTGTGGTTAGTGGCCATTGATAATCATATCCTCCATGAATTTGTCTAATCTTCTTTTAAAGTCATCTAAGTTGGTGGCCATCATTACATTTTGTGGGAGCAACTTCCGTAGTTTAAATGTCTGAAATGTTTGCCTTGAGTGGGGGACTGCCACCAACATAAGTGTTCCCTAACAAATTCACACATCTCCAGTAGTTCTAAAGCTACTATCTGTTTTGGAAAGTTGTTTGTTCACCATGCATTTGGACACCTCTTAAGATATCATAACCAAATTTTGCATGAAGATTCCTGAGACTGAGGAGCAGCTTTTTGGTTTTGTTTGGACACAATTGGACGCCAGTTTGAATCAAGATAGTGGACTGAACCCTGCAAAACTACACAAATTTTAGCCCAATTTTGCATGATGATCCTTGAGATCGAGGAGTGGGTTTCCATCTATGTTTGGATACAGTTGGATGCCATTTTGGACCAAGACAGTGGACTAAACCTTTCAAAACTGCACTGATATTTTTACCATTTCTTAGAATTCTTGAGCAACGCCAGGTACAAGGCTGCTAGTGTTCCCATATGCATACCAGCCCTGTTGGGTGCCTTGTACAAATTTTGATATCTTTAAAATATTTAGAACACCTTCCCAACTCAAAAAGAGATGCCTAAGTCAGATTCCCTTTCGCTGAGCCTGTCAAGAACAAATATTAGAAAAAAGTGAATTGAACCCCCAAAAATAAGCAGCGATACTGAATACTTCAATGCAAAACTAGGCTCAATGGATTATGCATGCTTGCTGATACTTACTCCTGGATCAGCTGCAAAGTTGTTCTGCAATAACAAAAAGAATGGGGGGGGGAGAGAAGGAGTTAAGAATGTCCTCAGATTAGAGATGGAAAGATCTGTCTGTTTCGGTTCTCTCAGTTTCTCATTTTTCCAATGTTAAATTCAGTTCTCTACATTTCCACAGCGATCTGCAATTTTTTTTTTTAAAATCCTCATGACAATTCTCCACCATTTTAGTGCAAATTTCTCCAAATAAACACATATTTGTAGGCAATTTTGACAAAGGTACACGTTTTTGCAAGCCATTTCTCATCATTTCACTCATCATTATTTTCACTCATGTATTCCTTTTTATGCACACTTTCCCCTAATATATGCGTTTTTGTAAATGTTGTTTAGTTGGCGAATTGCACCCCAAAATTCTAATAAATGCAAATTTCAAAGGATGGCTGTGTTTCGGTTCTGATAGTTTTGGAAATTGCTAATTTGATAAATTCTGCTTGAAATGCAAACTGATTCAAAATTCTCACCCGTCCCTATCTCAGATACCCAAGCTTTTTTTCAGTGCAGCACATTTGTCCCGTAAATCAATTAACACCTTTGTGATGTGGCCTCTCTCTATCCCTTCAAGCACCCCCTCAATGCCCATCTTTTCCATAAAATCTATGGCATCCTCTACTGTATGGATGGGGAACCTGTTGCCCTCCAGATATTGTTGGACTACAACTCCCATCATCCCTAACCATTGGGCAAGTTGGCTGGGATTGCTGGAAGTTGGGTGCAACAACATCCAGAAGCCAATACGACTCCCAACTGTGCTTTACTGGACAACTGAGTGCAATTACAATTTATTACCAATAATTCCATTCCCTCTACTTTTGTTGAATTTTGGATGATCCTTGGGATGGGGACCTTCCTTCTTCGTTCCTCAGTAAAGCACTACACACACTGAAACCACTATATGTCTCTGTAAGAAGAGTTAGCTGAAAGGTTTGCTATAATATGAAAGCAAGACCATTTTTTGACTGAAGAAACTGCAATACTGATTGGCTCCAAATGCAAAGGAACTGTGGGCACTTACCCCAATGCCGTTGCCTCCTATGCTAGGGCTACCTCCATTGCCAATATTAATGTTGTCACCTCCATCCTGGAAGAAGCAGAAAACACACCTTGTCAGGTGGCTGGCTGGAAAAAACCAACTTATTTCCTGAAGCCCAGATTGTTTCAGGAAATATGAGCAACATTTGCTCAGTTGGGATCTGTGATGTACAAAGAACACAATTGGATTGAAGAAGCTGAGAGTCTTCTTTTGAGGATGGCCAATAGGAGTGGCTACTAGACAAGGACTAAGTGTCCCTAACCATCTTGTTAGGGGACACTCGTTATAAAATATCTTGATAAATATTGACTTGTAATATGAAGACTATCCTTTCCCAACCTGATATCCTCTATATGTTCTGGACTACAACCCCCACCCAGAGATGTGAGTTGAAATGCAAAACATCTGGAGGGCATCAGGCTGTGGATGGCTGTAATAGTACAAATTTGAGGAGCATAGACGTCTTGGTCCATCTTCAGTTAATATTGCTGGGCAGGTTGGTTTTATGTTGACTTTACCAGATGGGAAGTCCAAGTTAGAGAATTCAGGGGGGAGGGATCCGACCTCAGAGACATTTGCCCTGAGTGTGGGGACTGCCCCCAACTGCATTGTCTTGCAACAAATTCCCACATCCCCAGGGGTCCCAAGAAAACCCTTTCCTACACCTCCTCCCCATCCTATGTTTCCATATGAATACCAATGGCTATCTTGCTGGGCCCATCGTGAATAATATGTTTGGGATTTGTTTTTGTTTTTTTTTTTTAAAAAAATGTTATTCAAACCCATGAAGTGAGTGGTAATAGTGAATAAAGGAATGCTAGGCTGGATGGGCCATACAAGCTTCATTGATACTTACTTCTCCGTCAGGCTGAAAGTTGTTCTGCAATAGTAATAATAAAAAGGGGGATGAACTTAGTTAGGGATATCCTCAAATATCAGTGGAGCCCACACCTACCTTATTTATTTTTAAAGCAGCAAAGAACAAAAATTATATCCCCCCATAGCAAAAGTGCTATGTCCCCATCAATCCTGTTTATGAAGATGGGATTAAACCAAGAGTGGGGAACCTCTAGCCCTCTGGAGATTGTTGGACTCCCATCTACTCCTGCCAGAATGGTCAATATTCAGGGATGATGGGAAATAAAGTCTGGGAACATCTGGAGAGCCACAGGTTCCCCATCCCTGGATTAAATGTCTACTTGCACAAGCACAGGTCTAGCGTAAATAACAACAGTCTTGTGGCCCCTTAAAGTCTTACAAGTTTATTATGGCATCAGCTTTCATGGACTACAGCCTATTTTGGCCACATTCACATCAGATATATATTCCACTTTTATTCCACTTTAAACAATCATGGCTTCCCCCAAAGAATCATGGGAAGTGTAGTTTGTGGTGCTGAGAGTTGCTCGGAGACCCCTATTCTCCTCACAGACCTACTGTTTGTCAGAGTGGTTTAACAGTCATTCCCTCTTCCCAGAAAACTCTGAGAATTGTAGCTCTGTGAGGAGAACAGGAGTTTCCTAACAGCTTTCAGCACCTTTCATAAACTACACTTCCCAGGATTCTTTGGGGGAAGACATGACTGTTTAAAGTGGAATAATAGTGGAATAAATTTCTGGTCTGAATGTGGCGTTAATCAGGGGTGGTCCTATGAAAGCTGATGCAAGACAAAATGTGTGAGACTTTAAGGTTCCACGAGACTCTTTGTTATTTATGCAAGTTGTGGGCTTGTGCTAGTAGTGCTTGCTGCAAAAGACTGACTATGGCTGCCTGCCTGGAAATTGTTAGCAGCAATAAGGGTCCCTCCTTCCCTCAAATCTGCATTGCTGCCCCTTATGACTGGAAGTATCTCCCCCAATACCTTTGTGACGCACCCTCTCTGCACCCGTTCAAACCCCTCCTCGAGGTTCATTTTTCCCATTAATCTCATAGCAATCTCTACTGAAAAAATAAGAACAAATATGCATCATTAAACGGAATGCACATCCTTGACATTCACTCTTGAGTACGATTCCATCGCCCCTCTCCCCTGTGTTGAATTTTAAATAGTAAACTCTTTGGAGCAGGGGCCTTCCTTTGTCTTGGCACTGAGTAATGCACTGTGCACATTAACACTGTTATATAACCTCTCAAAAGGTTCTTCCGGGGATGGACAATTTAGCAGTAACCAAACACTGCTGTTCTGTTTTAAACTCGAAGTAAAATATGAGCTCTGCTTCTAGACCTGGAACACTTGGCAGTTAGGTGGGCACTTCCCCCTTCCCCAGCCCCAAATATTGTTGGGATGGTGTTCACTGCGACGATTGTGTGTGTGGGGAAATGATTCAATACTCCCCCCTCAGTACACTTCTTATGATGATTTCTGCCCCTCCCCAGCTATTTAGGTGGAAAGGAAGAAAGGGAATAGATATTAGGGCAATGTAATTTCAAAAAAAAAAAAGTTAATGTACTGCCTTCAAGTCAATTCTGACTTATGGCGACCCTATGAACAGGGTTTTCATGAGGCTGAGAGGCAGTGACTGGCCCAAGGTCACCCAGTGAGCTTCATGGCTGTGTGGGGATTCGAATCCTGGTCTCCCAGGTCGTAGTCCAAGAAAGGAAAGTGTTAAAGTGTCAGAGATGCTTCCCAGAGAGGAGAGACAGACCCCAAAGAAAGGAATGTCTG
This sequence comes from Rhineura floridana, assembly GCF_030035675.1. Classification (NCBI taxonomy): domain Eukaryota; kingdom Metazoa; phylum Chordata; class Lepidosauria; order Squamata; family Rhineuridae; genus Rhineura; species Rhineura floridana. Next base: position 27,404,135 of record NC_084494.1, on the reverse strand, counting down.
CAGCAACCTAGGAAATGACTAGAGCTATCTAAAGAGGTCAGAATCGGTTGGAATAGCAGTGTAAAAAGCTTGGGGAAATTGTGCTGTGATTCTAGTGAGTTAAAAAAAAGTTGGCTCTTGTGAGCTCTGAAGAAGATAACACCTTAAAGGTTTAAGATCACCTTAAGATCTTGTGGCAACATAAAGACTAACAAAAGTTTTGCTACAAGACTCTTGGTTGTTTTGGTTGCATGAGACCTAATGTGGTTACCCCACAGGAACTTTCCAGGAGAGAGAAAAAAGGCACACAGGAAAAAACTCAGAGGGGAATGGACCACCATGAGCTTTGTTCATGGTGTTGTACAGAAGCCACGTAAGAAGAGAATGAACAAAGAATGTCTTTTCCACAGTAAATGTGCAGGGAAGAAAGCAGAATCAGCTGAAAGGTTTTCTTCTTGTTTAAAGAGAAACCAACTTTAGACGGAGGAAAGTGCAATATTGCTCATCTCAGAACTCAAAGGAATTCTGGGTACTCACCCCAATGCCGTTGCCTTCTATAGTAGGGTCGCCTCCACCACCAATATTAATGTTGGCTGCATTCTGAAAAGGGGCAGGAAGAGCATATTGTCAGGTGGATGGTTGGAAAAAGCAACATAACTCTTTGGAGCCCGGTCACTATCACAGGATGTGAGCAACATTGACTGGGTTGGGGTCTGCGGTCAGACATAATTTCTCTACGTAAGGACTAGACAAAGAGATTTTGCAACTGATCAGCAGTTCAACCCATTACCCCTCCAGGAGTGACTAATGGAAACGCTTTGATCTGGCGACTAGTGTGTTCACAGCCATAGTCTTCTGATATCAAGGCTTGCAAACTTTGGGACTCCCCAAGCCTCTGATGCTGCTCTGTTGTGTCTGTATAGTGCCAAGGATCCACACTTGGAGAATGAGTTCCTATTAATCTGTGGCAGGTCTGGGGAACCTTTGGCCCTCCAGATGTTGCTGAACTACAACTCCCATTATCCCTGTCCATTAGCCATGCTTGCAAGTTCTAATGGGGATTGTAGTTCAGCAACATCTGGACAGCCAAAGGTTCCCCACACCTGGTGTATGGGATCCAGAACCAGCTTTCAGTTTCAATAGCACTCTTCTTTTTTCTTACTCCCAGGGCAGGAGGGAGAGCTGTCTATAGAAAGCAATGGGGAAATCCAGAAATTTAACATAGCACCAACATCTCTCTCTCTGTCTCTCCCCCCCCCCTCTCTCTCTCTCACACACACACACGGCAGCATTTTCACCCAGGTTTTCAGTACTTGAATGGCTTGGTAGTTCTTATATTTTATATTGTTTGAATGTGTACTTTTCGTTATATATTTTTGTAATGATTTTATTTATGACATTGCATGGCTGCCCCAGTCTCCCTTAAGAGAAAGGGTAGCACGAAAAGCTAATAAAAGATGGTGATCATATTTGGTGTGAAAATTTCATAAACATAAATTTCATAAAGCACCCTTTAGAAGAAGGTTGGGAACAAAATCTAAATCATTATTATTAATAATATTTAAAATTGTGTGAAAAGATTATAGAGTTATTTAGTCACTTTTGTAATGCTTTTATTTCTGATGTTGTATAGCCATCAGGAGGAAAGGTGGAATAAAAATCTAATAAATGATTATTGTGATGATGATACAAAAATTGTGTGAAAAATGTTACCTTTGTGTCATTCTTTAGAAATATGAAAGCCCAATGATGCTGCAATGTACAACGAGGCTCTGAGGGAGCAGTATGAGGGCTTATTCACAGATGACACTAAATGCTCACTATTTAACAGTGCAGGGGTGCCCAACATTGATCAGGAAGATGTTGCATGGAGAAGGAAGGTATTAACCTTTCCCCTCCAGCCATTATCTTTGGTATAACACCCTCTGTGCTGTAATTAGCTTAGGAACAAGATTCACATTGGCACCAACATTGTACATCTGTGAGTTTCAGTTTTAATTCCTTCACTTCCTGGTAGGGATGGAAGGATCTATCAGTTTCAGTTCTGTCAGTTTCTCATTTTTCCCCTCTTCTTAAATGTAGTTCACATTTTTGCGGCCATTTGCAAATTTCTTTTAAAACTGTGTCAGCATTTTAGTGTGAATTTCTCCTAATGAACACATTTGTGGATGCAACTTTGCCTAATGCATTTTTGCATGTTATTTTCACAAATACCTGCATTTCTATGTATGTTATACTAAAGCATGTGCATTTTTGTACACATTACTTGTCTAGAGATCCGATGTGTGGATTTCAAAGGATGGATGTGTTCCACTCCACATATTGTTTTGGAAAGTGCTAATTTTGTACGCTCACCTTTAAAGGCGAATGAAATTGAATATCTCCCCCATCCCTACCTTCTGGTCACCCATCATCCTGCAATAATCCCATGTTCATCCTTACCGTGGGTGAAGCTCCCAGGGAGAGCAGACAGATAACTAGGAAAGCAGCCACAACCTGGACCTTCATCTTTGGTTTCGCTTCCTTCCTTCTCTCTCTTTCTCAAGTTGAGTTCAGGAATAACAGCAATCTGGAGGGCTGTATTTATTCTGGATGTTATCATGGGCAGTGCCAACTTCTTTGGGCCAAGCCTAGTGACTCAGAGTTAGAAGAAACCAATGCCTGCTTCACCTGGTTCTTTCATTCCAGGGTCCCCATCCTCTTATCTTTCCCAGGCTCCCCTTTTGCAGCACATGTAACTCCTTTGTTCATTTCCCTTATTCCTCCCATATATATTCTGCAGTGCCATTTCATTGCTGTGTACAGAACATCAGGGAGGAAAACCCTAACTTTACCATTCCTTTTCCTGGTCTTGCCATGGAAAATCCAGCGGGCAATTTAAATTTCAGAGGGGAAGAGCTATGGATTCCTTTGTTCAACGTTATAAATGTCTTCCTTTATCCAAACACGTCCTAACCACATTATTTGCACAGCCATGCTTGCTCCCAACTACGCTGCATCATAGGCTTTGGAGTGTTAAAGCTGTTTTTTGCAAAAGGTGAGATGTAAATATTCTAAAGAAATCAATTAGGCTCAGATGTGTTAATGTATTGTGAGAATTCAGGTGGAATTGGCTAGAAAAGGATGAAATATTGATGCAAATGCGGTCAGCATAAATAATGATTGATCATGTGAGTATGAACCTTAAATGGATCTGTCAAAAACAAAATAATCAAAACTTGAATTTTTCAACTGGGATTTGCAAATGGCAAACAGAACGGTTAAGTTTCACCCAAGGTCAATTTTGTTCAAATGTCAGCTTCAGCTCAATTTTGAGCAGACACCTAACATTGCAGTGTGTGTAGTTTGTCCCCAGTATTTTTTTTTCCTTCTTTTTCAAAAAAATGCAGCTCTGGAAGCTCCAGGCCTAATTGGAAGGCCAGCATAGAGAGGAGGGGCTTCTTTACCCTTTTCTCCCTCCCTCCCTCTCTCTCTCTCTCTCTCTGTAGTGCCTTTCCATTAAAAATGATTGCCTAATTAGTTGTAAAGAGAGCCAGTGTGGTGTAGTGGTTAAAGTGTTGGACTACGACCTGGGAGACCAGGGTTCAAATCCCCACACAGCCATGAAGCTCACCAGATGCCCTCAGGCCAGTCATTGCCTGTCAGCCTCAGAGGAAGGCAATGGTAATCCACCTCTGAATCCGCTTACCATGAAAACCCTATTCATAGAGTCACCATAAGTCGGGATCAACTTGCAGTCCATTTCCATTTCAATTAGTTGTAAAAAAAAATACAGGTTTGTGGGAAGCATCTCATTGAGGCACCATTTAGTTGAAAAAACATCAGAAACTCTGTGCTGATTTTATAGTTCAGACTGCAGCCTCCATGGCCGCCTTGTTAGATGACTGTAAAGCATCGACTGTAAAGCATTGTATGTGGGCCTGCCTCTGAAGGCAGTTTAGGAGCTGCAGTTAGTTTAAAATGCAGCTGCTGTGCTATTAGTTGACACCTCTGGAGCCTCTTTCCTCTGTCAGTTAACCATGGTAGGTTTTCCACTCATTTGATTTATGACTGGGATCCCCAGTGTGGCACCTATTGGTCCCATGGCATCGTCAGACACCGCCCCCTTCACACCCACCGACAATTCTGCCTCTCCTGATTTTTATTTTTTATTTTAAATTGACTTTTAATTTTTTTTGTTCTTCTTTGGTTGGAGGAGAGGGCTGCCTTTTTGTCTATGCTTTATTTGTTTCTGGGAATGTAAGCATTTTGCCTGTTTCAAGGGTGTTACGAGCATCACTAATTTTTCTTCTGTGAAATGGGTACCTTATGGTGCCAACAACACTTTCTTGCATTTACAGATGTGTCCCTGGGGCCCAGAAGGTTGGGAACCCCTGGTTAATAATATATTTATTGTTTTATACTTCTTTTAAAAAATTACATTATTGAAGTATGGTATATAAATCCATTTAATAAATAGATGAATAAATAAATGAATATATGTTGTAAAGAAAACAATGCTAGAGAAAGGCTGTATGTGATCAAGGGTTGCTAGGTTCATGGCCTGAGACTGATCCTGTATCTTTAGGAGAAGAGAAAGTCAGCCAAGTGCCAACTGAATTTAATATTGCAAAAATGAAAAACAGAGAGAACCAAAATGGGCAAATCCTTCCATCCCTACTCAGAAGTAAGTCCCATTGAATTCAGTGAGCCTTACAGCCTGGTAACTGAGGTTAGGATTGCAGCTGGGTAATCTGCCTCTCAAACCACTCCACTACTGTTGCTTTCCTATTTGCTCAAAACAGTCTTATTTGCTGAAGGTGGGTGGAAAGTAGGTTTGCATGAACTGGGAAAGACCTAACTGAGCATTTGACGATAAAAGCCTGTGGAAGGCAAAGGTGAGGAAAGCTTTGGGAAGGGTGTCAGCAAATTCAGCAGTAAGGTGGGATTTGTTTGGATGTTGATAAGATATGTTATTGTCTGATTAACTGGAAAGGTACGTGAGGGAAAGAAACTGGGAGAAGGCTAGGGGCAGAGTTATTGCCTCGTTCATCTTTTCCTCCTCTAGTCGTTCAGTTTTCCTTATGAAGAAAGGCCAGAAAGGTTTATCTTCACTCATAAAGAGGCATGAAGGGCCGGCCCTAGCATTAGGCAGAGTGAGATGGCCACTTCAGGCAGTTGAATTTAGGTGCCATGAAAGAGAAGCACATTGTTAGTTTTTAAAATGCAATACTAATACATTTCTTTTACTCCCACGGAGAGCTGCTTGTGGGGTTCTCTGCCCCAGGGGACTAAAATAATATTCTGTCCTAAGCACCTTGATGTGGGAGAGGGGCACCATTTGCTGCTGTGCCTCAAAATGTCTTGGATGCACCCTGGAGGCTTGGGAGTCTCGGCATTTGTGGAGAAGATCCCATCTTTACATGAAGAATTGGGACCAAACCACTTTATTTAGAACCAGTGGTGACTGGTGGCTCCATGTCAGTGAGCAGTGGAATCCGCTCCTGGTTTTAGTGTGAACATTCAAGGAGCTGTCCAAGGGGCTGAAACCTATTCCTAAAATAGATTCAGCATCATGGAGAGCTCCTGGAAAGTTTGGACTAAAATCTGGAGTGGATTCCACTGCCTCACTGACATGGAGCCACCAAATGCCGCTGCTTAGAAGAAACTCTAGCATGCGCAAGGCATGAGAAAAGCTGGGCCAACTTGGTGAGATGGGTATTGGAGGAACTGTTTTACAGTGGTTCTGATCCTATCTCCAGGGTCATTTTCAGAGAATAGCATTGGGTGACTGTCTTTCGCCCCCCTGGCAGTTGTGTTGTGAAGTGCCACAAGGTACCATCTTGTCCCCCATGCTGTTTAACATCTATATGAAGCCCTTGGGAGTGGTCATCAGGAGATTTGGGGTGAGGCGTCAGCAGTATGCTGATGATACCCAGCTCTATTTTTCGGTAACATCTGAATCGGGAGAGGCTGTGCAAGCCCTGGATAGCTACCTGGACTTGGTGGTGAACTGGATGAGGACCAATAAACTGAGTCTGAATCCTAGCAAGATGGAGGCACTGTGGGTTATTGGTTCCCAAGTCCAGATAATTGGTCAGTTGCCTGCTTTGGATGGGGTCGTACTCCCTTTGAAAGAGCAGGTTCATAGTCTGGGGGTGCTCCTGGATCCATCTTTGTTGCTACAGGCCCAGGTGACCTCAGTGGCTAGGAGTGCCTTTTACCAGTTTGGGCTGATAAGAGAGCTGCTGCCATTTCTGGACAGGGATAGCCTGACCACTGTTGTCAACACATTGGTAACCTCCAGGCTGGATTACTGTAATGCACTCTGTGTGGGGCTGCCCTTGAGGTTGGTCTGGAAGTTGCAGCTGGTGCAAAATGCAGTGGCGAGACTGCTCACTGGGGCAGGGTATCGTCAACATGTCACCCCACTGCTGAAAGAATTGCACTGGCTCCCCCTTTGCTACCAGGCCAAATTCAAGGTTCTAGTTTTGGTGTACAAAGCCCTATACAGCTCAGGACCAGGATATCTGAAAGACAGTCTTAGCCCTTATATACCCAGTCAATCACTGCACTCTGCAGGTGAGGACGTACTGCAGATATCTAATCAGGAGGTCCATTCTGCAAAACATAGGAAACGGACCATTAGTGTGGCGGCACCTACCCTGTGGAATTCCCTCTCCTTAAATATTAGACAGGCGCCATCTCTGTTATCTTTTCGGCGCCTATTGAAGACCTTCTTCTTTCAACTAGCCTTGTTAGTTGAGACCTTGCCAGTCTGCGTCTGTGTTGGAATGGCTTTTTAATATGTTCTTAAACCTTTTTTAAAAAATGTTTTTTAATCTTAGAAGATATTTTGAAAGCTTTTTTAAGAAATGTTTTTAAAGATGTTCTGTTTTAATGTATCTTAAAGTCTGTTTTTATGATGTTTTGAAGTGTTTTTGGTGCTTTTGTTTGCCGTTCTGGGCTCCTACTGGGAGGAAGGGCTGGATATAAATCAAATAATAAATAAATAAATTTTTGTACACATTATTTGGTTGGAGTAATGCATCAGAAAATTCAGACAAGTGTGAATTCCATGTACTGTTTTGGGAAGTGCAAGCTGGTATAGCACAGTGGGGAGGAGAGCCTGGCTGGGAGTCCAGAGTCTGTGAGTTTAAATCCCCGCTCATGTCTCCTGAGTGTCAAGGGTCAGCTAAAGATCACCCCACAGTGAGTGGCTCACGTGCCCTGCCACCTGTGCAGTATCCCAAGGCGCCCAGTTGCCCCCCAGCTGGCAGATGTGGACAAAGAAGGGGCTGGCTTGAGAAGGCCCTAGCCAACTGGGGGGGACTAGTCTCAGAGGTCTGGAAGAAAGAGAAACTGATAGAAACTGAAATTGATAGATTTGTCCATCTCTGGTTAGAGGATGTTGCCATGGCTCCCATTGAGCTTTCTCTGATGCACACCAAGGCACAGATGTGTAATATGTGGCAGGTTAAACAAGATTAGATGGAAATGAACTCTGGAAGGGGAAGGGGAGAGGAGGGGGGCTTTGGCCAGGTCCCCAGATGGTACGAATGAATGTGAGGGTTCTTCATCTTCAGCGAACTGAATTGAATGTGTCACCTATAGGGTGTAGTTGTCCAGGATCTCAGGGGGTCTTAGGCCCCTTACTTTGAAGGACCAAGGTCCCAGCCAGGTCCCTATGTCTCCAGTGTCCTACAAGCCAATCAGCATGAAAGCTGGCTGAAGCTGGATGAGTATTAACCACTAAGAAGTATCTTCTAACATGCTCCTTTGTCCTTTCCTGCTGATTGGAGCCAATCAGAGTGAAAGGAGGTGAGGCGGCTGCTGAGAAGACTCTTCTCAATAGCGAACAGACTCCCCTTTCATGCTGATTGTTTCCTGGGGATTTCTGCTGTTGTGGGAGAAGGCGCGTGCAGGAAGGACTGAGGAGCATGGAGATGATGACAGGAAGCAAATGAGTGAGGGGGTGTGGTGTGACTATCACAAAAGGACCCTGCACTTCCGAATTTGCCACGACACTACTGATCCCCTATCCCTAACTCATGAGAAGTTGCATGTGTTGAAATTCCCTCCTCCCTGAAGTGCAGGAGCCTTGCCCTCTTTTGCATCCGGCTGCCCCAGTTATTCCTGCACCATAGTTCATGACACCTGTCATGACACTCTGTGTTTCCGCAGAGTCAGAGAACTTCAGACAATGATTCTTTTGTGGCCGTTCTATCTCTGACCAGATCTAGGCCATCTCAACATGGTTACAGCTAAGGCTGTGACCTGGGTCGTACAAAGCAGCTTGCGAGGCTAACCAGGAAAAGTTCTAGGTTAGGCCAGCTGACTGGTGGCCACACAGCAACCTCTCCGCAGGAGAAACTGACAGTCGATAAATGCCGAGGCTGTGCCATTTGAGGCACAGCAGCAGCCAATGGGAAAACATGCTGTGTCCTAGATAGTATGCAATAGAGCAAACTGGGTTAATAGGACATTCTTCTGAAGACAAACAGCCCCATCTCATGATGTGCAGCCTGCACGTTTCCAGAGACATTCTGGTAGTAAATGTGAAAGGGCAGGAGCTCATTCTGAGAGGCCCCTGCAGCTGTGCCCTCAAGAAGAGTCTGAAAACGCAGGCAGTTCTATTGATCCATTATATAGATATACAGATATAGATCCACACATATAACACCCCATTTCTTAGGACCATCATGATTGCAATTCTGTATATAGTTTGCTGGACGTAAGCTCCATTTAACTCAGTGGTGCTTACTTTGACTGCATAGGTTCACCTTCTACAGTAAGTTGAGCTTTAACAAAAGATCTTCAACCAGCTGAAAAGCAAACTTTTGGCAAACATTTATCTTTTAATCAGAAACACAAGCAATCTTACAAAGCGTTACCATTTAGATTGCTAGAATGAAGTTGGAACCCCATCAAAGAAAAGGAAAGAAGTGTCTAGCCTCTGCTGTAAGACTGCAGTCCTATCTACACTGACCAGGAAGTATTTATCTTTTGATGTTTTAGATAACTATAAGCAGCAGTTGACCACTTATTAAAGAAAAGTAATGGTGACATAGATGCCCTCTGGGCACGCTCAACCACAATGTTTTGCTCTGAGGAAAGCACCCTTCATCAAAGTGAGGCATGGAGCACCTACATCACTGCTGTTTGGTTGGCAAGAAGCAGGTGAGCTGATGAATGGGAGAAGGGGAGCATGATGGTCCTCTGTCTCAAGTGGCACAATATCTTGTGCTGTCCCTGCAAAATGGAAAGTAAAAGGTATGTTGTTGACAGCAACAGAGCAATTGCTCTAATGGTAGTTTTATCATTGTTTTCCCTGAAAAGAAAATTGATTATTTCAGCTCTAAGTTGATGTCATTTTAAAAATGAAGCTGAAAGAACATTCTGTCCAATGCTGACTGCTGGAAGCTAAACAGGCCCTTGCTGCCACACAGGTTTAAAGCTGTCATCAATTTCATTTAGTGAAAAGGTTAATACATCAAAATGCAAGTACTGTACCCCCAGACAGACATCCCCTAAGGGAACCAAGTTAAAAGGTAAGTAAGGGCGGCCTCATTAATAGTTCTAATCCCACCAGATTAGAACAATAATTGCAAGAGAGAGAGAAATGGCAAGGGATCAGCACTGACAATTAAGCAAATATTCTCGCTGTGGAACTTAAGGGTGCTTCCTTTAATAATGCTCTGTGGTGATTAGCTAGAAGATCATTTGATCCAATTCCAAATCACTTTCCTCCCTCTCTGCCTGGAGCATTACTGAAGAAGGAATCCACAGGAGAAGCAGGTTGTCCCTCCAAAATAGCAGAAATGACCCATGAGCAGCAGGACCCCAGAAACTAGTGCTGAACTTAGATTTCCCCCTGCTCTTCTGTGATGTGTCTCTCAAGAGGCTTCTGTGGGATGGAATTGTCCATATCCCATGCCTAAAGCCCTCTGATCCAGCAGGAGGAAGATCATAAAAACACACATCCTGGCTGGACCCATTTGGCTATGGGACAGCCCTCTATTTAAAGGTGTCCCCTATTTGAAGGCAGTGGAGGCTGATGACTGTGATGTCAGTGGGGCAGTGAATCCGCTCCAGGTTTTAATCCAAACTTTCAAGGAATTGAAAGCTCCTTGATAGCCCCTTGAAAGTCTAGACTAAAACCTGGGGCGGATTCACTGCCCCGCTGGCATTGGAGCCACCAGCCTCCACTATTTGAAGGGCTGCCCGGCAGAAGCACCCTTGGTGGGTGGGGTGGAGCCTGGCAGGTGGGTTGCTGTTGCTTGCCAGGAGGGAGAAGGGTGAGGTGGCGGAAAGGTCAGCATAGTGCAAAATGCACCAGCGGGAGTGCCTGACTGTTTGCATTGTACCAAACTCCCCACTGCCTCCCCCCTCCCCTTGTGGCCACCCTAGGAACATTGGAATCTACCTTTTATGGAGCCAGACCCTTGGTCCATAAATGGCTCAGTATACTGACTGCCAGTGGACAAGGGCAAAAACAAGGTGATGGGGTTCTGGAGGTCAGCAACAGGCCCCTTGCTGAGGCATGGGTCTTTACAGATGCCCGATGGTGCCACCCTCTGTTGCCAGTCCTCTCTGTAGATAGAGAGTTCCATGGATCAATCAATGTGTGTGTGTGGGAACTATTATATATTTGTTTTCAAGCTGTTATTACCCAGTTGAAACACCAGACTAAGATGCATCCAAACTCAGAGGAAGGCAATGGTAAACCACCTCTGAATACCTCTCACCATGAAAACCCTATGAATATATTCAAAAAATATTGATAGGGTCGCCATACGTTGTAATCGACTTGCAGGCATATAACAACAAATTACCTATTAATTTTGTCAGGTGTCCTGGCAAACAAGTAAACAGATGATAAGGAGCTGCAGAGTGGGCTATTATCTTCTCCTAGGACTGGCTAATGGCATTTGACAAGTATTTAGCATCCCCGCCCTGCTAGAATTTTTCAAGGGAGGAGGCTCAAGAGGAGAAGGAGATATGTTCTGTTTGGACTCCCAACGCCACCCAAGATAAAATCCATCATCACTGAGGATTCCGAGGATTTTGACTCCAGGGTGAGGTGCTGAGAACTTTGAAGGGTGCTAAATAAGGAGGGCATTAGGCATAAAGAGAAAAAATCTTTATAGAGGGATCTTTTAAAAAGTCCCACCCATTTATTTATTATTTATTAAAGTTATATCCTGCCTTTCCTCCCAGTAGGAGCCCAAGGCGGCACCCCTTGCAGGTGTGAAGGAAGAGCACATTGAATATGGTCCATTTTGAACCTGAAACCAAAGTAGTTTACATAGGAAGTTACCTTACGGAGTTACGGAGTCAGACCATTAGTCCATCAAGCTCAGTATTGTCTGCACCAGTGTTCTCATCCCTGGTCCCCAGATATTGTTGGACTACAACTCCCATCATGACTAGCCAGCTGATCCAATGGTTAGGATGTTGGGAGTGGTATTCCAACATCTGAGGACCGAAAGTTGAAGAACACTTGCTACACTGAGTAGATCCCTAGGGTTTCAGACAGGGGGCTTTTCAGCTCTGTCAGAGGATGCTGGGGATTGAACCAGGTACCATCTACATACAAAGCAATTTTCTACCACTGAGCTATGGCCCTTACTGTTCTCAAGCATTATTTTACTTTAAGCATTCATATCCAGTTTTGGGGCCAAGACCTCAGGACCAGCTCCAGATCTGAGTCTCCAGTGTCCTGGCAGGACCACTGCTGATGCCTGTCATACTCCCCCTCCTTTCAAAAATAATCTGGCTTGGTGTTCTTAGCTTGGTCTAGCCACCAGTTTAAGAACTTAAGAACATAAGAAGAGCCTGCTGGGTAAGGCCAGTGGTCCATCTAGTCCAGCATCCTGTTCTCACAGTGACCAACCAGATGCCTTCGGGAAGCCCTCAAGCAAGATCTGAGGGCAACAGTACCCTCTCCTCCTGTGATTTCCAGCAATTTGTATTCAGAAGCATACTGCCTCTGACTGTGGACAATCTAGTCTCCCATAAAATGCTCCCAACACAGCATCAGTCCAGGTCAATGTGGGGAATTAAAATAGCAGCTAAACCCATTCTCCCAACACCCCATTCAGAGTTTTGCAATTTTGACTAACGTACACACTGTTGCAAGCAATGTCTCCTAATATAATACATTTTGTATGTTATTTTCACAAATATATAGTCACTTTCATGCATATTTTTCCCTAATATATGCATTTTTGTAAACATTGTTTGGTTGGGTACAGCGCTGAAAAAGTGGGGTAAGTGTGATTTTGAAGGATGGCTGTCTTTCAGTCCTCATGTCCTTCTGGCAAGTGTGAATTTGAAAGACTCAGCTTTAAATGTGAACTTCATCAAATCTCCCACCCTCCCACACCATTCCTACTGCCCGGTATGCCTGCCAAGGCTCTCTGATAGAGGAGAAGGCCCATCAGAGTGAGCTTTGTCGAGGCCCTCTCAAATCTGAAGCTAGTCTTGGCAAGTTAGATGTAAGCTATGAGCCTAGTAGACTTAGAACTACCACACACACACACACACACACACACACACACCATGCCAGATGGGTTGGATGCGAGGAGTCATTGTTGAGAAAAAAGCATTCTGGAGATACTCGGAGGCATGGTTCTAGTTATGCATGCCCCAGGGGTGGTTGCATAGAACACATTCTGGGATGAACTACTGGTGGGCTAGTCCTGGTTCCAAGCAAACCCTTCTTATAAGCATCCCAGAGGGGCCTGGCCATAAGTGCAGATGGTCCAAGATGGAGAAGCATGTTTTGCTTCACGGTTGTGAACTTAAGAAGAACTGCTGGGTTTCCGATCATGTGATTATTGAGTCCTTGTTTTGCTTCTCTGGAAGGAACCTCAGTCATTGTGGAACTGCAAAGCTGAGCTGCCATAAGACGATGAGGCTGAAACAGGCGAACCTCCTGCTGGGAATTTCCTTCCTGCTCTGCACTCCTAGCAGTCCCACAGGTAAGTCCAAGGGACGATGGGAAAACCCTGTGCCTGTTTTGATGTGGGATAAGGCAACGTATCCCCATATATGGATTCTATAAGCTTAGCTTTGGCTTGGAAGGGAAGGTATTTTCTATGTCTTTTGAATTCTGTCCCCAACTCTGAAAAGGAAACAATATCTAGCAAGATTATTGCAAAACAAACTGAGATTTCTCAAAAATATATCATGTTTTTCTGTTGACAACCATATCTTAGGATATTTGTACTAGTCACTGAATTTTAATCCAGATTCTGCATTTGCAAGATCAGTTCCCTAGACCTGCCCATCTGCAACCTTTTGGCAAACATGTTCTGTGGATTTGATTGCCCAGTACCTAGGACATATATGTGTATATATGGACATTCTGGCCCCTAGTTCTCAAACCTAATGCTCACTGTAATTTTCACTGGGTAATATTCAGCGCTTAGTCCTATTCAGAGTAGACACATTGAAGTTAATAGAAATGACAAACGTGTTGTATCCAACTAAGTTCCATCAGAGTTAGGACGATTGAAATTAATACCTAAATTAATTACGGCCATTAATTTCTCTCCTCTGGTGAGGACTAGCTTTGGATACAACCCATTAGTTCCAATGCAGAGGGACTATAACTCAATGGTAACAAGCTTGTTTGCACGCAGAAGGTCCTTACTTCAGTCCCTGGCATCTCCTATCAAAAGGGATCAGGAAAGAGGTCCATGACCTCTACCTGAATACTTGAAGAACCTCTGCCAGTCAGAATAGACAACATTGGGCTAGATCAGGGCTGGGAAACCTGTGGCCCTTCAGATATTGTTGAATTCCAGCTCCCATCAATCCCATCCAGCATGCCTGACAGCCATCTGATGGATATCTGAGAGTTATATGGAGGGCCACAGGTTCTCCACATTTGGGCTAAATGGACAAAATAATTTGACCAGTGTTATGGCAGCTTCCACTCTGCAAATGTTTGGATGTTCAAGCTATCAACCAGTCTCATTTGTCACGCAGCATGTCCTGACCCCAACAGCCATGGGTCAGGGATGCTGAAGTTGCAACCAACATTGCATATCCTACATTGGACAAGGGGTTGGACTGGATAACATCTAAGGTTCCTTCCAACTCTATAATGCTATAGCTCTGAGTAGCGTTACTGCCCAGTTTCATCAAAAGGGATTTTTTTGAAAATGGAAACATCTAGGGATTTTAGGGAAAACAAATACAATTTCTTCTGGGGGTGGGGGGTGGGGGCAGTCTGTACTTATAATTTTTTGGCATGTGTAATAATTAATAGGTCATCTTATAATAATGAGCACTAAGCACTTGGTTGCATGGAGGGAAAATCGGGAACCAATGACGGTAATTATCCCATTAGCAGCTCTGTAGACGTCCCTTCTATGAAATGCACCCTGTTCTTTCTTTCAAAGGCACAAATACACTCCATTAAAATGTTCTTGGTTAGCACAATATTCCCTGTATGGAACCCTGCTTGGCAAATGCTCTACTCCATGTAGTTAATAAAATCAGACCAAGATTTATTTATTCATTTGCCAGTTGAGGGTCAGACAGCTATCCCACAGTAAAAATTGTCTGCTGAGGGATAGCTCTCTGCAGATCCCAAATGAAGCCAGCCCTCTGTGTGTGTGTGTGTGTGTGTGTGTGTGAGTGTGTGAGTATGTGAGTGTGTGAATGAGTGAGTGTGTGAGTGTGTGAGTGAGAGAGAGAGAGAGAAATGCACCTCCCTTCCTTAATTGGCACCCATGAATCAGGGCAGGAAAGGCAACAGGGTGGTAGGAGTGACTGCAGAGCAAGGTGGAAGCATATCCCAAAGAAGACTTCTCCTTGGCCAAGCCAAATAGTTAAGGATGACTCAGGGAAGGTCCACAAATTAGGGATGGGGAAGAATTTCGATTCAGTTCACATTTCAAGCAGAATCTATCAAATTCACACTTTCTGAAATATTATGAGAACCAAAATGCAGCAGCTCCCGAAATTTGTACTTACCCTAATGTTGCTCTGCAGATCTCCAACCAACGTTTACCAAAGTGTCTAGATTTGAGGAAGGTGTACATAAAAAGGAATATATTTGTAAAAATAAAATAAAAAATGCACAAAAATGCATTGTACTCAGATAAATTCCTTGCAAGAATGAATACATTAGTCAAAACTGTTTATTAGGAGAAATTTGTGCTAAAATGCTGAAGAACTTTCATGAGGACTTTTTTTTAAAAAATCGCAAATTGCTGCAGAAATAGGAACTGAATTTAAGATAGGAAAAATGAGAGAACTGAGAGAACTGAGACTGACAGATCCTTCTATCCCTACCACAAATACAAAGAACCAGAGGGACATTGAGGAAGCCTGACTCTGGTTGTCGGAAGTGGGTCCTCTGCCTGAGATTGCTGGATGTTGATGCCAGCCCAGCATTGGGAGATGAGAACAAACTTGCTTCAAATAATTGAATCTTAGAGTTGGAAGGGACCTTAAAGATTATCTAGTCCAACCCACTGTCTATGCAGGAAGTCTGCCGCTACCGCATCCCTGATAGGGAGCCATTCAACATTTGCTCTACCCCTCAATCAAAACCAATCTGGAAAAAAAATAACATATTTAAGGCCCACCTAATATTGTTTACGGATGTTGCTTCAACAAACATTAGTTAGGCTTTATTATTGTTGTTGAGATTTTTAATGTTTTAATGTATTTGTATGTTTTTATTTTGTATGTCGCCCAGAGTGGCTGGACAGCCAGCCAGATGGGCGACTAATAAATTTAATAAATAAATAAAAAATAAGTTATTTACTTTGATTCAAGAAAATGTTACAATTTTAATTTCCAGAAAAAGAAAATGTGAAATGAGATTATGCCAGAGAGACTCAGGGCTTAATTTTAGAGGTGCAAGAGTGGTGTATGCATTCAATGATGAAGAAACGGCACTCATCATTTCAGAAGTTCAAAACGTTGGATCATTTTTCTTTTGACAATAAGGCATTGCCATATCAGTCAAGATTTGATTTAATTTAAAGAGGGAGGCAGAGAGCAGTTTGAGGAGGAAAGCAAGGGGACAAGGGGCCCACTGAGAGCCTGTGCCCACAGGCCCACAGAAACATGCCTTCAGCCTTGCAGATGGGAGGTGGAGTCCATCAACTTACATCAAGCGTGAGAGAATTTAATCTTCACTTTGAGCCCCACAAGACTGGGGTTTTTTTGTGTGTGTGCAGATGTATTCTGAAAAAAAAAATTTATTTATTTAATATCCCGCCCTTCCTCCCAAAAGAAATCCAGCGTAGCAAACAGGTGAGATAGCAATAAAAACATCTGTGGAAATGGACTGCCTTCAAGTGAATTCCAACTTATGGACAGAGCTTGGAAAAGTTACTTTTTTGAACTACAACTCCCATCAGCCCCAGACAACATGGCCACTGGATTGGGCTGATGGGAGCTGTAGTTCAAAAATGTAACTTTTCCAAGCTCTGCTTATGGAGACCTTACGAATAGGGTTTTCCTGGTAAGCGGTATTCAGAGGTGGTTTACCATTGCCTTCCTCTGAGGCTGAGAGGCAGCGACTGGCCCAAGGTCACCCACTGAGCTTCATGGCTGTGTGGAGATTCGAACCCTGGTCTCCCAGGTCATAGTCTAGCACCTTAACCACTACACCATACTGGCTCTATAGAACATCTTAAAAACAAATCATCTTAAAAAAATATTTAGAAACAAAACATCTAAAAAACATCTTTTACAAATTTTTAAAAGCGTCTTTAAAAACAATCCCAGCAGAGATGCAGACTGGGATAAGGCCTCTACTTAAAAGACTTGTTGAAAGAGGAAGGTCTTTAGTGGGTGCTGAAAACAAAGACTGTGCCTGTCTAATATTTAAAGGGGTTGAGTTATAAGGGGGTAGGTGCCACAATACTAAAAGTCCCCTTGCTATGTCATGCGGAACGGACCTCCTGATAAGATGTATCTTGTCAAAATGTCATTGTCACAATAACAGTGCATTAGTGGTGGATTTTTACTGGACCATCCACACGTCATTCCACTTTCTTGGTACATTTGTGGTATATAAAATTACAGGATTTCAGCAGGAAGTTAGGAGACATGCACCAGTTTTGCAGGCACAAACAATGTTGGGAGTTGGATTGAATATAACCACCCTGCTACCATCAAGAGCACAAATCATCATGCATGTGCAATAAAAAGGATGTCTGGAGGGGCCCTTAGGAGCCTCATCATGCCCAGAGAAGTGAACTGTGTGTCCTCCAACCCTGGATGTTTCTGTTTTGCCTTCCTTCAGCCCTCAGCACCAACTACTCCGTGGTCCAGTTTCCATCACAGGTCAGTGCCATTGTGGGAGACAACGTCACACTGAAATGTGCCTTCTCCATTCAGATAAAGGCCACCTCGGCCAAAGGGGCCATGTCCTGGTTCAAAGGGCCAAAGGGGACAGAATCTGTGATCATTCCGGGACACCGCTTCAGCCTGACTTATCCAGACACCTTTCTCAGTCCAGGAGAGGGACTGCTGGTCATCACCAATGTCTCCTTGGAGGATGCTGGGAACTACATGTGCCAAGTGATGTTGTGGGGAGAAGGGGAGATACATGGTAATGGGGTCAAGCTCAATGTTTATGGTAAGACAGACCGGTTACGGATAGTCTCACTGGACAATTTTGGCTGACCTCACTGGCAGCTTTGTCTTACCAAAAATTTATTCTGCATTTATACAGTATATTTTGCACCTACCATGCTTCTTTGTTCAGGGTCTCTGAAGGGCAGGGACAGCCAATGTGGTGCCCTCCAGATGTCGTTGGACTACATCTCCCATGCTCCCTGGCCATTGGCCATACTGGTTGAGGCTGATGGAAGATGGAGTCCAACATCATGTGGAAGGCACCAGGGTGACTACCCCTGCTGGAGGGACTCGCATCAAAAGACAGGTGTGATGGCAATGCTCATATATAGCAAACACTACAAAGGCTTCCATGGGATGGGGAGTCAGTTTTCCCTGGATGAGCCATAATCACCAGATTTCTAGATTTCATTTCTTAAAAAGTAAGTTAGTTTCTAGCACTTATAGAATATGCCAAATGTATTCGCACTATTCTTATTTTTGTGTGAGAAACTAGCCTGCTCCCCTCTTTCAATGTTTTACTTTGCCATCCCGCTAAGAACAAACAAATGCCAACACCCGTGAGACAATATCCTTGTCTTAATCATAGATGCATATATGGATTCTACACAAATGCGTTTAAAAATAAACCAATCCAACCTTATTATCCTCTTAAAAATTCTCTCCTCCATCCTGTTCCCGCAGAATCTCTTTTTACCAGTTCACTCTCAGTTCCAGAAGTCCTCTTTTGCAGCTTTTCCTGGCTGGTCACAAAAAGGAAAAGTTCTCTTTGTTTCACTTGCAAATGCACCTGAATTGTTGTCTTTCTGCTGTCCCCTTCAGGAGAAGCAGGGAAATCATGTGCACATATTAGCTGTCAAAAGTATATTTCAAGAGTCAGCTGGCTTCAGTTGTGCATGCTTACCTTTTCTTTATTTCATTTTTTTTATCCCCTGGTCCACCAGTGTGTTTTAAAGGTATAAAACAAGAAAGCGTACTCAGGAGCTCTTAACTGCAAAGACACAACTAATCTCTTTTAAGTTATTCTAAAACTGCATTCTTGCAAAGGGTTAAACAGGGGATGGACCAGGGCCTCGCATGCAAACCCCACCCTGTTGTGCACTCCCTGCTCTTTAGGTCTTTGCATGATTAGTGCAAAGGTCTGGAAGTTGGTTTTTTTTAAGGCAAGTTCAACTGAACATGTTTAGGAGCTATCTCTGTGATCAGAAACCCTGGTAAGCCAGGATCCCTCACTTGCAAGGAAGCTTTTAAGTGCGATCAATCAGGCTTAAAAGCTCTCTTCAGACCTTTCTGCTAATCCAACCTTTGTCAGCCTAGTGCCTTCCAGAGGTTTTGGACTACAACTCCCATCAATCCCAGCCGCATATTTCTGCATGAAATTTTCTGTACTGTATGTTATGTATGTAATTTTCATGAATATATGCATTTTGGGGGCACACTTTTTCCAAATTTGCACATTTGTGGAAATTATTTGGTTGGAGAACTGCATCACAACATTTAGAAAAGTGTGAATCTGGAAGTTTCAGTTTGCATATACCAGGAATGCGGAACCTCCCCCCGCCCCCTGAATGACAACTCCCATCAGCCTCAGCAAGTATGGCCAATGGCCAAGGATGATGGGAGTTTTGCAATGCAGTTCACCAACCAAACAATATTTTTAAAAATGTATGTGTTAGGGGGAAGTGTGCGTAAAAATGAATATGAGTGAAATTAACATACAAAATGCATTCTATTATGAGAAATTGCTTGCAAAAATGTGAATATTAGTCAAAATTGCCTACAAAATGTGTTTTATTAGGGGAAAGTCACACTAAAATGCTGAAGAATTTTCATGAGTTTTTTTTAAAAAAATCACAAATTGCTGTAGCAACGTGGAGAACTGAATTTCAGAATGGAAAAATAAGGAACTGTAAGAATTGAAATGTAGAGATCTTTCCATCCCTGATTGGTAACTATTCTCTTTATTTGCCTGTCACAGCTCGCCCCTCCCACCCCGTCATTTTCCTGCAGTTCCAAGCTAAGCCTAAGTCCAAATGGATCCTCGTTTGCGGAACTGACGGCTTCTACCCTGCTCCCGTGTGGCTGAAGTGGTATCATTCTGGACTCAAGTTGGCTTCCTTCCAGCAGGATTGTTCAGGCCCCACTGGGTTCTTCCAGGCTTCTAGCCTCCTGGACTTGCCTCATCCTGACCAGAGGGCAAGTTACACTTGCAGCGTGGAGCACCCATCCTTGTCCAAACCAATGAGTGTTCAGTACTTTTATGGTGAGTGGGTGCAGAAGATCCTGGATTATTTAGAGCACTTCCACCCTCTTGTGGTGGTGTGGGAATGGGCCCTAACTCGGTGGCAGAACATCTGCTTTGCATGCAGAGGTCCCAGGTTCAATCCCTGGCATCTCCAGGTAGGGCTGGGAGTGACGCCAGCCTATCTGAAATCCTGGAGAGCCACAGCCAGTCACTTAGCTAGATGGACCAAAGGTCTGACTCAGTACGAGGCCAGCTTTCTGCATTCCTATGAGCATGCACGGAAGGTTTAGGGTCTCACAAGCAGAACTGCAGTCATGTCCCTTCAGGTTATAGGGATGATGGCTTCTCTCAAATAGTTACAAACTCATTCAAACTGGCTTGCAAAAGTTCTAGTTTGTTTTTCTCAATCAAGTTTTCCCCCAATATTGTTTTTATTAGCAAGGTGATATCAGTGCCATTGCATTAAAATTCATCAGCACAACTGGATTTAAATGTTTAAAGAAAGAATACCCCAAAGTACAAAAGCGGGAGGCATAATTGCACAGACAAGCTCAATCTGGCAAGCTCATTTGTCCAGAAATGAAAACTAGCAGAAAAATGCCACAAAATCAGAATCGATTGCTTTTTAGAACGTAAGTATCTTCAAGCAACATTTCAACACTGGAAGGATTTGTGAGGGTTGGGAACCTCAGACATCAGAGGGGGAATGCAGCCCTTCAGCCCTCACTGTCTGGCCCTCAGGACCCATCCTTCCTCACCAGTGCCTTCCTCATGTGCTTTTGCCTGGCTGAAATGTAGCTGAAATGAACTGTCTTAGGGCTTGTCCACATTTGAGCATTATTTAGCTGTTACCCCACTTTTACCCCATTCGAATTAGACCAGAGTAGTCCATCCCACATGCATTTGAATGCATATATGAGGAGCAACTTTGGTCCCTTCCGTTCATACAGAAGTGATGATGGATCCACCCACCCCAAAACACTGAAAGAAATAATCTGCAACTCTGAGCAGAGAGGTTTGGAGCCTGATTTTCCCCAATTTATTGGATTATCTCTGTATCGGATTAAAGCCAAATTTACCGTGAAAAAGCATCGAGATTGGTGTTGTTTGAGGGTAACATATGGACTATGCATATTAAATGGGGATACAAACAGCTGGAAACATGCTGGAAATTCCTGTGTGGGCAAGCCCATAATGCCTCCTGCTGGAGGATGGAGGATGAAGGTGTGTGTGTGTGTGAAGGCATTTTTCATGTAATAGTTGTATGTCCAAATGGACACCTAGCTTTTGGCCACCCAGCGGACACAAATAGATACATAAAATGTAATTCATGAAGCAAGAACACAAATTCAGAATGGAAGCCACCGAAACATTGACTAGAGGTATGAAATGTTAGTGAAACTGAATAAATAAAATAAACAAACATAGGAGTAAATTGCACAATAATTCTTAAGTTTATTACAAGCCACCAGTCTTTCTGAAAAAAACTTCTTAACAAAATCTCCCTGTACACTGTGATGTCTAGTTCTCTGTATCTAGTTCTCTGTATCTTTATATATATAAGAATTCTGCTACAGCAGGGCATGGATCATATGCAGAAATTCTTAATTTTAATTTGCTTTTTAATTAATGTATTTACTAGTGGGTGGGAAGGCTAATAAGATTTTTGGTACGCTAGTAACATGTAAATGCATTTTCAAGGCTGTATTCACTTCTTCTTTTTAAGTTTGAACCACTTTCTCCTTAATCCAAATGTCAGGGCTCATACGTGCTAGAGAGGTTTCCATGTGCAAGCCATCAGAATAAAAAAATGGACACCCAGGAACAATTCCTTTAAAAATGTGTACGTGTGTGCCCGTGTGTGTGTGTATAATCTTTGACTTTTGCATGGTACAAAAGTGTCCCATTTGTTGCTCCACCAACATTTGCCTTTGCCTCTGTCCACAGCTGGCATATGGCCCTGGGAAGGTTCTCTATAAGGAAATGCAGCCTTCAGTCTGAACAAGGTTCCCTAACCCTGGCATTGCCTATTACAGGGATTTTTCTTGTTCCAATATTGGATAACCGCCTCTGCCCCCATCCCCCAATGCACCATTAACCTGCCCTCCCTTGGGAAAAGATGCATTTAAAAGTTTTACATTTTAAATGATGTTGATTTATTTAGAGATCAATCCTATAGGCGACCACACCAATCTACTCATAACACACCATAGATTCTCCTCTTTCTAGAGCCACAAAGTCAAGTCAGCCTATCCTCCTCAGTGATTGAAGTCCTGAATTTACTAAAGATTGGAGTAATCTCTGGTATCACCATTGGCTTTCTTATACCAGGTATGGAATAATCCTTTCCCTCCCTATCCCTCTCCTAGAATGCACTGAACTTAGGTATATCTGTTGTTGTTTTTCAACTGATGGCATGACTACTCTCCTCTTTTGACACTACTCATTCTTTCCCTGGTTAGTTCTGCTTGGATGTCATTTTCTCAGGCTGTGGTTTCATCCACCTTCTGGGTAATTCACATGGGCCATCCCACCCAATCACATGCAATGAATGGAATGAGGTCACAGTGCTACATACACAGCCAGACTTGATGATGTCACTAGGGCAAGTGAAGGCAGCTGTAAATGAGGGCATTGTAATTAACCACAAAACATTTTCTTTTCTTTTATGTGTTTATATGCCCCTGAGAACGATGGGATGAACATGAGGCAGAGGTGGCTTTCAGCATTGCCCAAATTGATTGCAAAAAACTTTTTCATTACTTTTGGTCCAGCTCTAATTTATATGATTTATATGATTAGGTTGGGTGACCAGTTCCAAAAAAGGACAGTGTTCCTGTCATTTTTCAGTAGCATGGAAAGGGCCATAGATTAATGGTTGAGCACATGCTTGCATGCAAAAGGTCCCAGTTTCAATTCCCACTATTTCCTGGTATGGTTGGAAAGGACCTCTGCCTGAAATCCTGGAGATCTGCTGCCAGTCAGTGCAGGCAGTACTGAGCTAAATGAATCAAAGGTTTGACTTGGTATAGGGATGGGATCTGCATTTTGGTGCCAGTTCAGTTTTCGTTCTGTCAAACTTCCTTCCAGAAGGGTTAACTATTTGTGATAAATACCTATCTGGAGGGGTTATTTTGCAAAAATATCAATATTGATGTTTTTTAAAATATCATTTTTTCATAGCTTTTTAAAAAAAGATTAATATTTTCTCCAAAGAAGGAAAATACTAATATATCAATATTTTAGGTGAATTTTTTAAAAAATCTGCTTCAGCTGCAAAGGACCACTAGAAAAAAAACCCAATCTGCAAGCACCAAAAAATACATGAATAAATAGGAAATCTGGTGTCAAGTTTGAATTTTGCAAATCTCAAGCACATCCCTAACTTGGTCAGGCAGCTTCCTATGCTGATGGAATTTCAATAGGTTCCACTTATCTCATATAGAAGGAGCCTGGCATCCTCTTCACTTAGCCACTCTAGGACTGAACTAATGTCCACATCATTGTAAATAGATCACTCTTACTGTCAGTTATGTATTGGTAAATCTCATGAACATCTATGGGGCTTCTCAAATGATTTTAGGGTTGTAGTCTAGAATTGTAAAGGTATTAACACACATCTCCGAGTTTTGACCCAAGCTTGTCAACCGATGAGAAAAAAAAACTGTCTTGACACAAAGAATTCAGCAGCAAAGGCTTTTTCACAGCATGGAAATTAAAAGGATCACCTGCCGATGTCTGCCAATTGTGCTGCTGTGCAAGGCAGAGCCTCGGCAGCTGGCTGAAAAATTGGCAACTTTAGCCGGCTCCACAGTTCAGTCTTTTCTTTTCATGTCAAGCAGACTATCTGTCAAGGAGATGGAGTGATGGGGAAATCTACTTCTCTCCCCATGCACACACTGTTTTAAGATACAGGAGCCCTGCAAAGAGGGGAGTTGACAATTCTGTCTAAGGCTCATATGGTTACCTGCTTCTTTGACAGTATGACTTTGTTTCTCTTCTACAGCATGCATAGGTTGCTGCAAAAAACATTCAAGAAGATCTCTGGTAGGTTGTGCCACAGAATCGCAACACTGGGCCCTAGGCTCTGCCATCAGGGGGCCCTTCTAAGAGCAAAGGCAGGTATAGTTTTTGAAGAACAATGAGGCTAGTTCATTCAGTACAAGCATGCTTTTGTTTCCAGAGTTGAAATCTGGGATGGAGAGAATTGTAGTTCTGTTTATTTGTAGCAAAACCCCTGCCTATTGGTTAGCGCCTGTGAAACTACCAAGACATCTTTCCCTGTACTTGCTGGAACAGATTTGTAGCAGTATTAAAAGTGTTTCCATTTTAAAAATATGATGCAGTATGAATGTATAAACAGATAGATGTGTACGTATGTGGTGATTTAAAAAAATATAAAGTAGGCTGCCCAGTAGCAGCATGGAATGAAGGGCAGGTTGACTCAGGATTCAGCTTGTGAGACTATAAATGGTAAAGCTGGGAATTAGCTCTCTCTTCACACAGAGGTGAATAATTCACCGTTTTCACTTTAAAATACTACATTTGGCTTCATTCTGATTTATGCTGCCTTTTGTATTAGCACTTCACCAGTCAGCTACGACGATCCCCAGTTATCTGGTTGCCAGCTTTTCAACTGACTTCTGTTGCAATGCCTTTAACAGCAGCTTAATGTACAGACCTGAGGTGCTAATGTCTGTTTCCTTGTTGTGAATAGCTATCTGCTGATTTCGGCAGATCAAGCAGCTGTTCAAGAAACAAAAGAAAATCAGGAAAATAAATAAAATAAATAATTAATAATAATGTATTGGCAAATCCAGAAGTGCAGGGTCCCTTCATGATAGTCATGCCATACCCCCTCACAGCTCCGCCCCGTTATTCACTTGCTTGCTCTGTCATCATCTCCACACTCCTCAGTCTTTCCCACACATGCCTTCTTCCACAATAGCAGACATCTCTATGAGCCAATTAGCATGAAAGGGGAGTGTGTTAGCTACTGAGAAAAGTCTTCTCAGTGGCTGACTCATTTTCACTCTGAATGGCTCCAAGCAGCAGGGACAAGGAAGCATGTTAGAAGACTCTTCTTAATGGATTCCCCTTTCATAGTGATTGGCTCGTAGGATGTTGGAGACATAGGGACCCTGCTACAAAAATGTGAGTCTAAGATCTCCCGAGACCCCGTATGACTATACCCCTAGGGGTTTTAAAATTGTAATTCCACCCCTCACCACATGGGGCTTGAAGTGGTTGAATCCAGGAAGAAGTCTGGCGCATGATTTTGCTGAGCATGTGAGCTGTCTCTGAGCTCTACCTCAGACAGCAGGTTTGGAAATGGAAGTAACAAGAAACCAAATCATGGTGTTTTTGATAAGGGTGATGTTGTTAGCTTGCTACCCACATATCACCAGGGAGTAGGGTTAGGGGAGAAATTCAGTTCTGTTTCCATATAAGGGTGAACGTACCTAATCCACACTTTTTGAGATAATTTGTGAACCACAACACAGTCATCCTTCAAAATTCACACTTATCTGAATTTTGCAATGCAGTTCTCCAGCCAAGTTAAGTGTGCAAAAATAACACACAAAAATGCATTATTAGCTTATCCACACAGGAGCATTACTTACTATAGATGCTATTTTTACCTCTACTTTCTATCTGCAGCATCCCCAGTAAAGGCTCAATGCCAGCTGCAAACACGGTGTTTTCTATTCACACTGAGGGGAAGGATCAATCACACAGTTTCTTAACGACCATATCCTGAAAGTTAACATTTCCACTCCCTCTGGTTGCTTGGCGACCGAGCATGTTCAGTTTGTTCTACCAGCTGCAATAGGCTCAATTTTAAAAAACAACCTGGAAGCACGATTATTTGCATTTTCGCTGATATGATACAGCTGAAATACAACTCTTTGTTTAAACAATGTTACACTTTTGCACACAACTTAGGGGGGAAAGAAAAAAAGGTACCATTTACAGCAACATAAAAAAGGAAAGTAACCCAAAGTTGCTTGTCAGCCTACAGGAAATAAAATGAACAAATGGAGGAGGACGGAGTGGGAGTGGAAAGGGAACAATTGACACACCCACCTAAAAGCATCAGAGCAAAACACCTGCAAGCACTAGAGATACGGAGTGAAGACTTTTTTTCTTCACTTTTCATATTGCCAGTGGATTGGGGTAGTACGGATTTATGAAAAACTGTGTGATAGCTTCTGTTTCCAGGTAAGATCATGTGAACCATGCAAATTAAAAGGAGATGTAAGTAGCACCAAACTGTCATGGCCCCATCAGAGGACTCATCAGACGAGGATGACTCAGGAGTAACAGCAGCAGACCCAGAAGCAGCAGACCCAGAAGGAGAAACGGAGGAAACTCCTGAGAACCCAGCTCCTTCTCCCCCTCAGCTGCAGAGCACCCCAGACACAGCTGAAGCCCTTCAGCCAGACGCAGCCAGTGAACAGGATACTCCCCCGTCACCTGCAGAACGTAGACAGCAGAAGGTCAGGCAGAAGAGGGGCAGGCCTGTCCACTTAAGGCCAAAATGCTGAGGGCTCACACCTGCTGACAAACCTGCTCCTTAAAAGACAAACCTTGGATTCAGCTTGTTGCTGACTACAATGTCAGGCGTGGCTTCGTGTGTTTCTAGTTTCCCTGAATCTTATCTTGGACTGACCCCTTGGCAATTGAACCTGGACCTCTACTGACCTCGCTTCTGGACTTCTGGCTTGGCACGTAAGCTTAGGAAGGGCCTTGCCCTTATCATGCTTCATCCTCGTTAGCCTGGCAGATTTACGACCAGACTGCCAGCTAAGGACTTTCCCGCCCTGATAACTACCCAGGAATTTCCAGCCCCCACCGGCACTGCTGTCTCAGTGCAGAGCTGACACAAACACACAGTAAATTACCGTAGGACTAGACAAGACTGGGAAAATGAGAAACTGACATTGACAGATTAGCCCATCCCTATCCAAGAGAGAGTAATAATGAATAAAGGAAGTTCAAAAGGATATCGTGAATGATAATATGGATCCAGATAGTCGAAAAACACATCAACTTTATTAAGAAGAGTGCTGTTGACATGGCCATTTATCTTACATGCGAACAGGATTATATTTACATGACCTGTTCTAGATAACTAACAAATCGCTTTCAGTGTCTCTCGGCAGACAGCACCTCTGAAGAGCCTCAACAAACTCACCTGCATCAAGAGACACTGACTGCAAAGGAAGACTCCACACCTCGGAAGAAGGAAGCTGATGCAACCACTGCTCACGGCAAAAAGAGGAGGGTGCTGGTGGTTGGAGACTTGTTGCTCAGGGGGGTAGAGGCACCGGTATGCCAGCCAGACAAAATGAATCGAGAAGTCTGTTGTCTCCCTGGGGCGCGCATCCGGGACGTCGCTGACAACCTGCCGAGTCTCATTGGGAAACAAGATAGGTACCCCTTTCTCCTCATCCATGTGGGCACAAACGACACGGCCAGAAACACCTTGGAACAGATCACCTCGGACTATGAGGCTCTGGGTAGGAAGGTCAAGCATTTGGGGGCGCAGGTGGTCTTCTCGTCAATTCTTCCCGTGAAGGATAGAGGACTACAAAGGGAAAGGAAGATACTGCAGGTCAACGACTGGTTACGCAGATGGTGTCAACGGGAGAGGTTTAGATTCTGGGACCATGGTCTAAGTTTCCTGGAGGGGGGACTGTTGGCAAGAGATGGGCTGCACCTCAAGAGGACTGGGAAAAATCTCTTTGGCAGAAGTATGGCAAAACTCATCAAGAGGGCTTTAAACTAAAGCCTCTGGGGGATGGAGATGATAGTTTAAAGATCGATCCAAAGACAGCGGGTTGTAAACGCAGCGATTTGAAGGGTACAGGAGACACTGGGAGAGAGAAAGGGATGCACGGCAAAGCTCACGGTATATTAATGGAGGAATCCAATCAGGACAAAAGAGACTTCTGGTGTCTATATACCAACGTGCGGAGCTTGGGAAACAAGCAAGGGGAGCTTGAAGTCTTAGTGCATCAAGGCAAATATGACTTCATAGGGATAACAGAAACTTGGTGGGATGACTCCCATGATTGGAATATAGCCATTCAAGGATATAAACTCTACAGAAAGAATAGAAGCAACAGAAAAGGAGGGGGAGTAGCATTATACGTCAAAGACAAATACACCTCTATGGAAATCCAAGAGAGCGAACAAAGTGGTCCGATAGAGACCATTTGGGTAAAAATAAATGGAGAAACAAATAAAACCGACATAGTAGTAGGTGTCTACTACAGAGCCCCTGGCCAAGAAGAGGTGGTAGATGAGGTCTTTCTCAAACAAATCTCTGAAATCTCAAGCAGGCAAGAAGTAGTAGTGATGGGGGACTTCAACTACCCGGATATCTGCTGGGAGACAAACTCTGCGAAGCACAAAGCCTCCAACAAATTCCTGATGGGCCTTGCTGATAATTTCCTCTTTCAAAAAGTAGAAGAAGGAACAAGGGGATTGGCAATCCTGGACCTGATCTTAACTAACACGGACGAATTGGTCACGGGAATTAAAGCGGTCGGTACCTTGGGGGAAAGTGACCACATAATGCTGGAATTCGGGATTCTGGGGAAAGCCAAAGAAGAATATAGTCAAACATGGACTTGGATTTCAGGAAAGCCGATTTTAGCAAGCTCAGGGAAATGATGGGTAGGATCCCGTGGCTAGATAGACTAAAGAAAAAAAGGAGCCCAAGAAGCGTGGGAGTTCATGAAGAACGTATTACAAAAAGCGCAATCGCAAACAATTCCAAAGAGGAAGAAAAATGGAAGACATCGGAAAAAGCCAATGTAGCTACACGGAAGACTGGTGGAGGAGGTAAAAGTAAAAAAGAGCATGTATAACGAATGGAAGGGAGGACACATCACCAAGGAAGAGTACCGACAAGCGGCTTGGGCTTGCAGGAATAGCGTAAGGAAAGCTAAAACTCAGAATGAGCTGAGGCTGGCGAGGGAAGCGAGGAACGACAAAAAGGGGTTTTTCAGATATGTTCGAAGCAAGAGAAAGACCAAGGAAACGGTGGGACTGCTGCTCAATGAGGATGGCAAAATGTTGACAGATAACGAGGAAAAAGCAGAACTGCTCAACACCTATTTTGCCTCCGTTTTCTCCCAAAAAGGGAACAGTGTGCAACCTTGCATCGGTAGCAATCTCAGTAAGGGGTCAGGACTGCAGTTCGAGATTGATAAGGAGATAGTCAGGAAATACCTAGTTAACCTAAATGAGTTCAAATCTCCAGGGCTTGATGAACTGCATCCCAGAGTATTGAAGGAACTTGCGGATGTACTCTCGGAACCTCTTGCCATCAACTTTGAGAAATCCTGGAGAACGGGAGAGGTGCCAGAGGATTGGAGATGGGCAAACGTCGTCCTGTTCTTTAAAAAGGGTAAAAAAGAAGATCCGGGGAATTACAGGCTGGTCAGTCTGACTTCAATACCGGGGAAGATATTAGAACGGATAATAAAAGAGTCCATTGACAACTATCTAGATGACAATGCTGTGATTAGAAGGAGCTAGCATGGGTTTGTCAAGAAAAAATCCTGTCAAACTAATCTCATCTCTTTTTTTGATCGGGTCACTAGCTTAGTAGATGGTGGAAATGCTGTAGATGTCATCTATCTAGATTGCAGCAAGGCGTTTGACAAAGTCCCCCACGACCTTTGGATTAGCAAACTAGTCAAATACGGACTACATGGAAATACTGTCAGGTGGATTCACAACTGGTTGGAAAACCGTACTCAAAGAGTGGTCGTCGGTGGCTCTGCTTCGAACTGGAAGGAGGTCTCGAGTGGAGTGCCACAGGGTTCTGTCCTGGGGCCGATACTCTTCAACATTTTTTTCAATGACTTAGATGATGGGGTGGAGGGAAGCCTTATGAAGTTTGCGGATGATACGAAACTGGGAAGGATAGCTAACACAATGGAAGACAGGAATAAAATCCAAAGGATTCTGCATTTAGGCCACAAAAACAAAATGCACGGGTACAGGATGGGAAATACCCGGCTTAGCAGTAGTGCGTGTGAGAAGGACCTTGAAATTGTAGTGGATCGCAAGTTGAACATGACCCAGCAGTGTGATGCTGCGGCAAAAAAGGCAAACGCGGTTTGGGGCTGCATAAACAGAGCTATAGTTTCTAGGTCGAGGGAAGTAATAGTCCCACTATATTCTGCATTGGTCAGGCCTTATCTGGAATATGTTTTTACATATGTTTATTTTGTATTTATTTTGTATTTATTTTGTATTTATTATGAGATTTTGAGATGTTTTTGTATTTTTATATTTTGTTGTACACCGCCCAGAGAGCTAATGCTAGTCGGGCGGTATAAAAATCTAATAAAATAAAATAAAATAAAAAATAAAATACTGCGTTCAGTTCTGGGCGCCTCATTTTAAGAAAGATATAGACAAGTTAGAGCGGGTTCAGAAGAGGGCGACAAGGATGATAGCCGGTATGGAGAACAAGTCTTATGAGGAAAGGTTGAAGGAACTTGGCATCTTCAGTCTGGTGAAGAGAAGGCTGAGGGGTGATATGATTGCACTCTTTAAGTACCTGAAGGGCTGTCACATAGAGGAGGGTACAGATTTGTTCTCTGCTGCCCCAGAGGGTAGGACTAGGTCTAATGGTTTTAAGTTGCAGGAGCGTAGATTCAGATTGGACATTAGAAGGAACTTCCTGACAGTAAGGGCAGTTCAGCAATGGAACCGACTGCCTAGGGAGGTGGTGGGACTCCCTTCACTGGATGTCTTCAAGCAGAGGCTGGACAGCTATCTGCAGGAGATGCTCTAGCTGTGGATTTCCTGCTGTGAGCAGGGGGTTGGACTGGATGGCCTACAAGGCCCCTTCCAACTCTATGATTCTATTCTATTCTATTCTATAACTGGTTGGGGGAGGGGGAACACATGGAGATGTGATATTAAATCTTTCTGCCTGACATCAGATCAGAAAGAGGTGCTCAATAGTTTTCCCAAGAAGTCACTGTTTAACTCCATTGAATGAGCTGATGAAGGAACCCACAGTACACCGGGGGCATAAAACCTGGAGTGATTGCAAACACTTGAGAGCTGCCACAAGGAACCTGTGGCTTAAGACTATTTTCGAGTGGCAGTTGTATTATCTGGCTCACCACATGCTGCGGGTTTATTCTTGCTTTCCAAACCACTTCTCTGGAGATTGCTTCCTCTTCGGCTGCTTTGCACATGTGGTTGTGGTTGTTGTTTTCTGTACAACAATTCTCCCCGAGAGCAGCAGAATGTTATCAAGCCCCATCACTCCCAGGGGGACTTGCTGTATTGCATTCAAAGCCTGCTGCAGCAAGGACTCCCATGCACAAGCCATGCCAGGCTACCGGTGGTGGGATTACCTATTTTTAAAAGTTTAAAAGACAGAAACCTCTTGTAGAGGAATAGGGGGACACAGGCAGGGTTGTAGCCCTGAAACCACTTGTAGAGTCATAAGCATTTTTAAAAATTAACTTGGTTTAAAAACATCCTTATCCAGTCTAGGATACTGCTTAACATCTCTCCTCCTGACAGCTGCTGGGAATGTGGCAGAGCGTGGAGACCAGCCAGTTTAAATGGGATTCCTCTTTCATGTTTATTCTAATGCATTTATGTCATGGCTACGGAACCTATGGCCCTCCGGATGTTGTACTCCAACCACATCTGGTGGCCACAGGGTCCCCAGCCTTGGTTTATGTTACACTCTTTTCCTCACCCCAAATGTGCAAAGCACTTCTACAATCATCCCCTTTATAAGGAACGGTCTGATGGAGGTCCTGATTATAGCCAGTGTTATTCACGATGAAATGAGGTTCCAAGCTTATGACGGATGTGAGATTCCTCAAGACGTATATGTTCCCTGGCTTGAGAATATGAAACTCGGCAACTCATCATCCTTGCCTAATATCAGAGGTGAGCATGATGGTTCCAAGAGAGTACCTGCGCAGAGAGAGAGAGAGAGAGAGAGAGATTTTAACCAAGTCTAATATGATGCAACCAACATTACTAATTTAGGAATCTTGGGGGGGGGGGTGTATAAAACATCCTAAACATTTTAAGCAGGGGTGGGGAATTGTTTCCAACCCAGAGGGCCACATTCCTTCTTGGGCAACCCTTGGGGGTCCATATGGCAGTGGTGGATGGGAATCAAGGATAGGATCCGTTGGCCAGTGGCGGTTCAAAAGCATTCTGTCGACCTAACAGGCTGGTACCAATTTGAGATTGTTCTTTGTCCACAAGCTGCTGCTTTTAACTGATCTGGGTTTTCTTTTTCCCGTCAGAAAAAAATATTGATATTAATATCGATATTTATAAAGGACATGCTGATAAATGAAAGGAAATGTCAATCAACTGAAAGAAATATCAATAAAAATATTGATATTAATATCACTATTTTAGATGTGGATTGTTAAAATTAAGAACCTGTTCCCAATAATAGCCACGGAAAATCACTGCCTAAAAATCCGATCTGCAACGATAGCAAATAAGCAAATTAATGGAAAATTCGGTACCAAATTCGAATTGGGTGGAATTCCATCACATCACTAGTGGGACCAGAGGCAAAAGTGGTCAGAGCAAATGACATGGCTCTTACTTCTGTACAGTAGGCTACATTCCAGCCATGCAAAAGCCGGTGGTTTCTATGTACACACAACTCCATCCAGGCAAGCAAAAGGTGGTGAGGGGTGTGGCTTGGGGTGGAGATGGGGTGGCCAGAGATGAGGCATAGCCTGGGGAGAGTTCCAAGGGCCAGACAGAGGGGTCTGGAGAGTCACATTCTGCCACCAGGCTTCCACCCATTTTAAAGTGCATACTGTAGCACCACTAGGCTGGACTGTATATCCTACTCATGCCCGTCGCTGTTGCAGATGTGTGTGGTTCCCTTTCCATCCCTGGGGTGCTGTAATGGTATAGCCTTTATCACATTATGATCTCATCTAAGAGCATCAACTGCCTTGCAAACATTAGCTAATTACATTTTCTTAAGCTCCGTTGCTACAGCCAAATTGTCCTCTCATGAGCAACGCATGGCAACAGCTACAGAGCCACAGGAAGGGGAGAAAGGGAATCAATGGACCCCCGAAGTCATGTATTTTGCCTCTTCGACCACCCATGCTCCATCGTGCACCTTTGGCCACTTTGTTCCACTTCTAGGCAATGGGAAGAAAGCCCGGCGCTCTTTTCCTGTTCTCGCCCAACCGGCTCCATCCAAACAGGCTGCCTT
Source organism: Rhineura floridana (assembly GCF_030035675.1). NCBI lineage: Eukaryota > Metazoa > Chordata > Lepidosauria > Squamata > Rhineuridae > Rhineura > Rhineura floridana. Next base: position 27,371,058 of record NC_084494.1, on the reverse strand, counting down.
TAATGCAATTTAAAAAAATAATAAAAAAGGAAATGACCACCGTTACCCACCTTCTGATATGCTCGCTTATCGCTCCGTGAGCTGCTTTGCGTCACTAAGAAAGGGCTATGATCCAGGATAATAAATCTTTGGCTCTCAATGGCTGTTTCCCAGAGGTCTCTTTGTGTGTCACCTCTCTCCCAGCTGGGCAATGCCTGCCAAGTTCCTAATTAGGCACTCTGAACTGCAGAAGTGGCAGCAGCTCATAGGAGACATTAATTACTGGAGAGAAAGCAGAGAGCTATCAGCAAACTAAATCTCTCCAAGCCTGACCCAGTCGTTACACCTTCTCAATCTGGCTGAACTGAACTGCCATTTATTACAGTCAAAAAACCAGATACAATAAAATATTAGCAACAATATCAAAAGATTAATTCACGAAGAAATATAAAAGTTTTTATAAAAGGTAAATATTTAAAAATTAAAAAGCACACATTTAACAATCAGGGGTACATATTTTTCTCCAACGGATTGCAGCAACTGTGTATTTGGCAACTACAAGAGTAACTTGGGGAGAACAATCCCCTAGTAAATAATCCACATAAAATCTTTCTGGTCTACCGGGTAATGACTTTAAAATGGGCACGATTAGTTGTTGTCTTAAGTCTTGATAAAAGGAGCAACGAAAAAGCACATGCTCGCTAGTTTCTATCTTGTCATATCCGCAAGGACATAGCCTTTTTAAGTAAGGTATTTTATTATACCTGCCCTCGAGGAGAGCAGAAGGGAGTATATTTAGTCTAATTAATGTGAAAGCTCTCCTATAATTAGGTAAGTCCAAAGCCGATAAATAAGACATTAAAGTGCAAAATTTGGGGTTATGTCTTTGATTCCTAATTTGCATTAAATGCTCTTGAAAATCAATATCACTAAGACGCTTTTTAATCGTTGCGCTTGCCAAATTAAAGCCCATCTGTAAAATATTGGGAAGGGAAAATCCCAGATTAGATATTTTAGCGAGAACAGATTTAAACCAAGGGGAACCAGAAGAATCCAATAAAACTTGCGGGGCCAGACCTTTCGGATTGAATAGCAATTTGAGCCAGAACAATAGTTTCATTTTCCAAACGAGGGATTCAATGGATTGTAAACCGACTTCCAACCTCAGTATAAAACTAGGCACACATGTAGGTACTCCAAGAATAGCTCTGAGAAATGAGTTTTGGATAGATTCTAAAACTAAAATGTTCTCACTTGTGGTTATTTGTGAGCCATAGAGTAATTGAGGGACAACTGTTGCTACAAATATTTTTATAATGGGTGGAACAAATTGTCCATCCTTGTTATAAAAGAATGATAATAGAGCCTTAGTTGTTCGCTTAGCATTTAGCATAGAGTATTTAAGGTGCAATTGCAATGAGCCTGTTGATTGAAAAACAATTCCTAAATATCTGAAGGATTTAACTTGGTCTATACAATAGTTATTAATTCTCCATACATGATTTATTTTTCTCCTTGTGAAAATTAGGACTTTCGTTTTCTCATAATTTATTATAAGTTCTTCTTTCAAACAAAAAGAAGCACAAGTCCTCAAAAGTCTTTTCAAACTGATCGGTGATTGGGATAACAGTACTATGTCATCCGCATATAAGAGGCAGAATCTCGGTGAGCCAACTAAATTCGGAGGATGAGAGGGAATAGAAGCAAGGTTTTCCACCACTGCATTAATATAAATACTAAACAGTAGGGGTGCCAGTATACATCCTTGCTTTACCCCTTTAAAAGTAGGAATTGGATTTGTTAGGTGCCCCTTGTTATTACAACGAATTTGTGGGTACGTATCATCATAAAGACCCTGTATTAATATCAATAGGCGCCTATCTATGTCCAGGTCTAATAGTTTGGACCATAATCTTGTTCTCGATATCAGGTCAAATGCTGATTTAAGGTCGATAAAAGCCGCGAACAAGGCTCCTCTTTTTTTACAAGCATACTTAGTTGCCAAATGTTGCAAAACGAGGGCATGATCAAGAGTTGAACGCCCTAAACGAAACCCAGCCTGTTCTGGGGCTAAAATTTCATTTTGATTTATCCAATATGATAATTTTTTATACAGATAACTTGAGTATAATTTGCTTATTATATTAAGTAAGCTTATAGGCCTGTAATTTGCCGGATCTAAAGTGGAGCCTTTCTTATAAATGGGTACAATAATTGCAGTTCCCCAACCCTCAGGAATTTGCAATGTAGAGTTTATTGTAGTAAACAATACTGCTAGGATTGGGGCCCACCACTCAGCATTGGCCTTAAAGACTTCCGGAGGTATACTGTCCGGACCAGGAGCCTTATTTGGCTTCAGATCTTCTATAAGTTCCATCACTTCGACAATTGTAACAGGCGGCCAAAAAGGAATTTCAGATGGTAATTGCAATGGTTGCGAGAATCCAAAACTGGTCACTTGGAACAGATTACCATAGTAATCTTCCCATACAGTTGGAGCAATTGTACACTCAAACTTAAAAGATTATTTAGGCCATTGAAGGGCTAATTGCCGCCAAAAAATAGCCGAATTTTTTAATTTGGAAGCTTGCAAGAGGCTTTGCCAGGATTGTTTTAAAGCTAGGCGTTTTTTCTTTTTTTTATTAGGGATTTATATTGCCTTCTAGTTTTACAAAAATTGACCAAGTTTTGCTGAGTTCTAGAATTCTTATAGATTAAATGTTTGGCATTTAGTTGTCTTTTATATGTCAGGCATTGTCGATCAAACCAGGGCTTCGACTTAGGGAATCTGCCACTCAGTTTGGACTCAGTAGATTTAACAACAAGCAGTTCACGAACTTTGGTCAACAAAAGGTTAAAGCAGTTATAAACCTCCAAAGTTTGAGCTGTAGACATTAATTGAGTTTTTATAATTAGTAATTTGGTAGAAGTTAGTCTATTCAAAATCTCTTCCTCCAATTTAGGTAGCCACTTTATCCGTGCTGGGTGTATTATTACATCATCTATATCAAATGCTTGTTGATCTAAGAGTAAAGGCCCCTGATTCAAAGCAAGCGTTAGAATAAGTGGGTAATGGTCACTTTCGGGTCGAGGCGTGACCTTAAAACTATCAACCAGAGGGAACAGCTCTTGAGAGACAAATATCATATCTATTAGAGACGCTCCTCTAGTTGATAGATAGGTCGTTTCTCCCACCAAGTCGCCTTGCGCACGTCCATTTAGTAGCACTAAGTTCTGTTTTGATGTTAATTGCATTAAACATAATCCAGCATAATTTATACCCTTATCTATAGATTGTCTAGAAGGGATAGACATAGGGCCGTCAAATATTGGAACCTCTGATTTAAATTTAGCAAACAATGCATGGTCAGATATACCCATCCTAGCATTAAAATCGCCAGCTAAAATTAGCATGGCTTGAGGATGGGATTTTATTAAATGATTTAAATAGGCTTCTAATTTTTTGAGTTTTTTAACGACAGAGCTTTTATCTCGACTAGGTGAAATATAGACATTAATAAGAAGCAAAGAAATATGTGAAAACTTTAATATTACGGCCAATGCTAAGTCAGGCAGGGGTTTTAAATGAATAAACTTAGCCTTAATTTTGGTTGTAACAAACACACAAATACCCCCTTTATGTCTCCCCCCTTTTTTGCTTGGGGCAGCATCCAGTATGGCTGTTGAGTAACCATCGAGGTGCAAGACATCACCCATCCATGTTTCTTGGACTAAAATAACATCATGTTGTGAAATAGTACTCAAGAACGTCCGGAGTTGGACTTTATTAATCCACCCAGCAATATTCCAAGATATAATTTTTAAATTTTGGGTGGACTTCCCCTCGCTTAGTCAATTTAATGTTCTAGGAGCGGGGTCTTTTTCTCCGTTGTTAACAGTAGTTAATTGAGCATTGTTTGGAGAAACATGGCACTCGGTGGGACTTAATCTCTTTAATGCCACCATAAGATATTCAAGGCTATTCATAATATCAAATTTAGCCTCTAGTGGTAAAGTAGAATAAGATTCCAGAAGTATTAATTCTTCTGGGATAAAATTTTCATATACAATTGGCGGGTCATTTGATTCCTTCTGTTTCTGGGCAACTCTGAAGACCGAGTCAAGTTGTCTAGATGGTGATTTAGAAGGTCCATGTGTTTCCAACATCTGATTTGGCTCCATGGACAGTGTAACAGGGGGATGCGTTAATATACCTTCCTCTGGTATATTCGGCTGTAGCACTACTGGTGATTCTTCCTTTTCATTATTAGCAGTAAATAGATTTTGCATTACAGGTAAGCTTTGCATTACAAGCGACACATTTGAATTACTATGGTTAAATGCAATAATGCTCTGAGGTTTAACCAAATTATCATAAACCCGAGAAATGCCTAGATTGTTTTTAAAAAATAAATCTTTCTTACCATAGAAACGTTTAGCCTTATCTACCCCATGGAAAGTTATCATGGCTCTGGCATTAATATAATTATAAAAAAGGTATTCAATATTTACAACATCTTTCTTACATATAACACCGGGTGATATTTCATTGACGATCTTTATAAGATGATGTGTCCTTTCTTCCTGCGTTAAATATCCTTTCATTTTGGGGTAGTTTATTAGAGCCACCTTTTTGGTGTTTAATACTAGTTTCCAATTTCTGACATTTTGCTTGGGAAGTGAAGAGTTTATATTGTTTATATTCTTAGTAGTTTTTTCCAGATGTAATACAGCCATGTCACACAATGGAGATTTTAGCTCTTCAGTTTGAGCTTCTGGAGTTATTGGAATTATTGGGTCTTGAATGATCTCAGCTGAATTTGGACGGTTAAGTTCTTGTCCAATAAAAAGTTTACGCTTTGTCTTCTTTTTCTTTTTCTTTTTCTTCTTGGTCTTTTTCTTAATAGACAGGATTATCTAATAACTTAAATAACTTTTTAAACTTCATATGGCATCTACGGTGAGATCCACTCACTTTGATGTTTTTGCTCTTTTTAATGCATTGAGCTGATGATTTACTAGGCTTCTTATTGTTAACCATTGAAGGGCAAATTATCAGCAGTGAGGTTTGGCAAGCCTTTGAGGTTGTCTCTGTTGTCACAGACTCAGCAACAGGATGAAATTCTTTAGTTGCAATAAGTTTTGTCAGTGTTGTGAGCAACATATTCGATTCAGCCACAAATGAAGAAATTTGAATTAATGAATTGGACATTGCCTGACACCAGCTTTCGTTCATCATTGCTGTTCGTGTATTAGATGACACAGTGGCTTTTGCCACATTTTGGTGCAAGAGGGATAACGGTGAACTATATCGGGTTGCCTCAGATGAGTCAAAAGATTCAAGTGGTGGCATAGAACTGGCTGTGCTTATTGCTGAGATATTAAACTCTAGCATAGGTCGTAGTAGATCTCTTCCCTCCGTAGCCTCTTCGGCTTCTTGGGCTAAACTTAATGAATCAAACTCTTCATTGTTTAGCATCCAGAGAGGAAGGTTATTTTGCATCCCATTGTTAGTTAGTTTATCACATTGCTGGCTACCTTTTATCTCTGACTTGTTGTTTGTCTCATTGCCAAACTCATTTGGATGGTAATACTGTGTTATTTTAGCTTGCTTCCCTCTATTGGTAAGCGGCAGTTCTTCCGTTTTCAGCAGGATACCTAAGTCTTTGTATCTTTGTCTTGTTAGAACCATATTGATATTTGTTTCCTTTTCCTTTTGATACACAGAAATCCAAAGCAGCTTAATAGCTTAATTTTAAGTTTATCTGTATGTTGCAGGCTACAAGAGGATAGGCTGCATATCATCTCTTATTTTACATTCCAGGCTGATTTCCGGGCAGCTGTGTAACAAACAATCCGCTCTCAATTTGCAACAAGTTCTAGGGATTTACATTCCAGCTCTGGTAATGTTCTACTGTATTTTCATCGAAGATAACAGAATGACAAAACTGTTGGACTTACTTGACTTCTCTCAATCTGGCTGTGTTAATTAAACTGTCAGAAAAGTCTCTGCTATCTTTTCGGCGCCTTTTGAAGACTTTCCTCTTTCAACAAGCCTTTTAAGTTGAGACCTATCCCAGTCTGCGTCTGTGTTAGAATTGCTTTAATATGTTTTCTTTAATAATGTTTTTAACCCTTTTTTGTTTTTAAAGATGTTTTTAAAGCTTTTAAAAATGTTTTTAACGTTTTGTTTTAATTATTTTAAGGTCTTTTTATGATGTTTTAAAGTGTTTTTAGCATTTCTGTTTGCTGCCCTGGGCTCCTGCTGGGAGGAAGGGCGGGATATAAATAAATAAATATATATATAAATAAATAAATAAAAGTCTGTCACTGCTATGCATGCTTTGTGCCGGAAGATCAGCTTCAAATTGATGCGCTGAGGCAGGGCCTTCTCGGTGCACACACACACACACACCCCGATTTGTGGAATTCCTTCCTGAAGTATATACAGTTCTGGCTTTTGAATGGGCCTTGAAAACCCCATTTGTTTCAAATGGCTTTGAGCTGGGATGTTTTCCCATTCATTATTTATTCATTCATTTGCTGGACACAAAGATGGCCCCTGCATCACAAAAAACGATCACAAAGCAGTTTCCAAGATATTTATTTGTTTGTGTAGAAAAACACATTTAAAACACACATACAGTAAACAATAAAAGCAATCTCCCAACAAAGAGTAAAAAGGCAGCGGTGCAAAGTAAAACCTTGGGAGCTTGAACAACAAATCAATTTCCTCCCCAAACCAGGGAAAGAAATATGTGGGAGGCCGGCAACAGGATCCTAACGCCGTAGTTGTGATCTGCACCTCCAAGGGAAGAGAATTCCATAGGGGGGTCGCAAAGTCAAGAAGGCTCTACCTTGTGTCACCAATCAGTGGGTGACACCCTTGGTTTAAGCAAACAGAGATCCTGGCAGGGGCTAAAGTGGCTTTAACCCTTTGGGCTGTATTTAACTAAGCCCTACTCAGAGTAGAACCTGAGGGTTTCCCTGAAATTGAGGGATCTAAATTAGTCATGTCTATTGCCTTCAGTGGGTCTACTCTGAGTAGGACTAACATTGACTCCCAACTGGTCCCAGTTCAGATCCCTAGGGCACGCTATCTGCATTGGAAGAAAGACCTCCATTAGGGTTTTTCCTTCCAATGCAACTAGTAGATCCAGCCAGGGGAGGGGCAGCCAATCAAATGTGAACTATGGCAAAGGGTTAAGGCACCCTCATTGCTCTCTCCCCATTCCCAACGCCATCATCTAGATCAGATCCAGCATCAGCTATTTGCTTTTTAAAAAATACACTCATGTACTCCCTAATTTCTGTTGTCAGGTATAATTCAGCATCTAGGAATCCTCGGGAAGGTATCAAACCCTACAGACAAGATGTATATCTTTCCCACGTGAAGATTGTGGGAAAATTAAAAGGGTGGCAGGCTGCGTCCAGCCATACAGGCTTGGGATTCATAGGACCATGGTGTTGGAAGGTACCTCAGAGGCCCCCTCCCCAAAGCTGTGTCTACAACAGTCCTGACAGATGCTCATCCAGCCTCTGCTCATCCAGCCTCTGCTCATCCAGCCTCTGCTCATCCAGCCTCTGCTCATCCAGCCTCCTGCCAGCTTTGTCTACTGCCACTGTTAAGCTACTTCCCTACCTCTTGGTAAGCCCACTGGAGAGGCTCCTCACAGGACAATTTCCCAGGGCCCACCTTAGTTCCTGAGATCACTGGGATTCATGTAGCCCTCTGAATTCAGCTTGACAGTACTCCTCTCCTTTCTTCTGAAAGTCCATCATGTGAGGCAGGTGAGGTCACCCAAACTGCATAACTTACCCTTCACATACCATTTCTAATCATATGACTTCTGATGAATGTGATTAAAAAATAAATAAATTAAAACAAGAGGAGACCCACATCATTTTAAAAAAATAAATAAATAAACATTTTTACTGCAAACAGAGCTAATCCAATACCAGTCCTTGTTTTCACAGAAGAGTGTAGTAGAGGCTTAGGTCACATTTGCACTATACATTTGAAGTACTATGATACCACTTTAACAGTCATGGCTTCCCTCAAAGAATCCTGTGAAGTGTAGTTTGTGAAGGGTGCTGAGAGTTGTTAAGAGACCCGTTCCCCTAACAAAGTTCCAGAGTTCCCTGGGAACTGGAAAGAGAGAATGATTTTTAAACCACTCTGGGAATCATAGCCCTGTGAAGGGTACAGGGGTCTCCTAACAACTCTCAGCACCCTTCACAAACTACACTTCCCAGGATTCTTTGGGGGAACCCATGACTGTTTAAAGTGGTATCATACTGCTTTAAGCTGTAGATGTGGCCTTGATAGGGATCTAATTTGCATCACAATCCTCTGCCATCAAAATGTCCTCTCTTTTTCTCTGCTCTTTATCAGGGCCAACTCAAAACATTTTAATGCCTGAAATGTAGAATAAGATGCCTCCTCACCATTTCATGTACAGAATTCAACTGGATCTTACATCAACACTGGTGATAGGACAACATTCCCCAACATACCTGAGAGTAGCAGGTTATTTAGGGGATGCACAGCAGGTTAGCTTAGGGGGCAATGGTTGGTAGCTACTGTCACCTCCAGCATTTGCCACCTGAAGCAACTGCCTAATGTTAGGCCAGCCCTGCTCTTTGTCTATCCCCCCCAGTTTGCACATAATGCTAAGCCATGGTTTATTAAGCAATGGTTAATTAAACCATGGCTTAGTGTTATGTGTGAACCCAGCCCAGCAGCGTAACAATAGTTTATTAACTATGGTTAAAGATTTCTTGTTAACCCAGGTTTGTAGTTGGTTTATAAACCTTAGCTAACATTAACCATAGCTTAGTGTTATCTACAAACCTGGACTGCCTTCTTAACTGTGGTTAAGAAGCTATCATTGCCCAAAAGCTACAGAGTGAAAAGCAGCAAAAAAAAATCAACAGCTCTCAAGGCTTGGCTGCTCTTGCTGGTGCTTTTAAATATTCTGTAATGTAATAGACCAAAAGTTAAATAATTGTCTGCCAGATGCCTCAGCTGTAACTAGGTTTATTAACCATGGTTAACATTAAACATGGTTTAGTGTTGTATGTGAACCAGGCCTTTGAATTTCTGCAGTTTCTTATTTTTTTCCTCTTGAATTTTCTTTGTGTTTCAGAACTATGATTCTCTCCCTTTCTCCACAACTTCCTTAGCAACTCCTACCTATGTCACTAGGGGCCATTACATCTTGCAACTTCAAATTATGTGTATTCAGTACTAAGGAAGGGCTTCCCCGCATATCCTCCAGGGGGTGATAACACATCACATGGGGCTAATCATGGCTACTAAATCAGGCTTTTAGATTTTTCTCACATCTTCTGAGTGGCTTGAAGCATGACAAAATGTTTCAAGACAAGAAACATTGAGCTGTGTTTCCTCTTTTGGCAGTGCTGGGGTAACCAGCAAAGTGGGAAACATGCACTCAAGCGCAAACATGCACACCCCTTGGGGAAATGTATGTCCTCCATCTGTTCCTCAGAACTTGTGAAGTCATCCTTGACTGGATGTGGTTTCCTCTCTCGCTTCAGTACTATCACCCTCTATTCTCTGCAATTCTAGCATTTGACGTTATCCGTGCCAATGATCTGAATTCTCACTTCTTCAGAAAATCCATTTCCAGCAAGGATTCTGAGTACTCAGAAGCATGCATTGGTCCTTTCTCCAGCACAGCAGAGGAAACAAGAAGGAGTTCAATGCCCCATCATTCCTTTTTTGGAAACATTTGGGAAGTCTAAGTCTCTCTTGCAGGAGCCCTCCCCACTCCCCCTCTGTCTCCCCTCTTCCCCTCCAAACTTACCTGACAACACTAACAACAGGAAGGGTTGATTCCATTAGGATCTCCATTAGGCTTTAGATGCTGCTATGATTATGTATAGCAGCATCCAGGGTATCAGGAGCCATGGGAACTACATTTCATATGACTCCAGGTTTATTGGATGTCTCTGCAAGAATCACAGCAGTGCCTAGGGTCCAGTGGAGGCCCTGTTGTAAGCTACAGCCACCAACAGGTAACTTTTGGAGATACATATATAAAAAAGGAGTGGGGAAAACCTCATGGATAGAATGATGGCTCAAGGGATACAGAGAGGAGACCTCCAAGCCCCACTGAGCTCCTGATGGTGGGGCCTAAACTCAGAATCAGCTTGTAAATAAACCTGCCAACTTTTCAAGCAGTCCTCATGCACTTGTCAAATTAAATTGTTTTTCATCAAAACTTATGCTCCATCAGGCTGAAGGGAGGTGGATCTCCCCACTACTTCTAGGCTTCAGGAACGAAGAGGTGTGAGGCCCAGTTGTGATTCCTCAGTCCAGAGTAGAAAATGTACTCTGGAGATGCTCAGAGGCGCTGTCTCCTCCAGCAAGCCCAGAGGTGCCGAAGCTACAGAAGTGAGTGACATGAGAGTTTCATTTTTAGAGGTCTGAACCTATTTCAGTCAACCCTAGATCAAATGTAGCACTGTCCACTTGGCTTATAAAGAAACTCTCAGTCTCTGGGCATTTCCACAGATGTGGGAGGTCATAACTTTGAACAGCCAACTGGCTCCTGAGTACCTGCTCCCCCCAGCTTTTCAATCCCTCTGCAGAAGAGCTTACGGATGACAGGAGGGAAAGAGAAGACCCATTCTACCCGGGCCAGGAAGCCCCAACACGAATGCTGCACAGCAGAGGAAGAAAAATAGAAAATCACAGGATCCAAGCTAGCATTTAAGGTGCTGAGAAGCAAGGCTGCATCCCTCCATCCTGGATCTCTCCCCTGGATAAAGCCAACCACATGGGAGATGTTGTAAGGTGAGAAGCAGATGATGAAGATGGCTAAAGTGGCTGCCACCAGCCCTACAGCTCGCTGCTTTTTGCTCCTGCAGATGTGCGGCGAGGAGATCACGATCCTGATAAAGCCAAAGTAGCAGAAGAAGGTGATCAAGGATGGGACCAGGAAAAGGACGATGCCAAGCTCCAGGCGGACGGGGAGCAGGATTGCGAGCTGACCATCTGTGAAGTTTTTGTAACAGTTCTTACTGGAGTTGTCGCTTGGTAGAGTATTGTTGTCCGGTTGAAACTCAGTGATGTACACAATGCTGCAGTGGGCAAAGGAGCAGGCCCAGAGGCCGAAGCTGGCTACTGCCACGTAGGCCGAATGACACCTCAGCTTGTAGTGGATAGGATAGGCCACGCCCAAGTAGCGCTCCACGCTCACCGCCGTGAGGAAGAGAGTGCTGGAGTAGATTGTGCTGAAGTAGACGAGTCCGCTGAGGGGGCACAGAGGATCAGGGAGTGGCCAGTGGCCGATGACCTCCTCGGCCACCTTGAAGGGCAAGAAAGCCAAGAAGCAGAGGTCGGAAATGGTGAGGTTGAGAAGGAGGATGCAGTTGGGGGTGGCCTTGGTCTTCAGCTTCTGGATGAGGGCGCTCAGGGCCAGCAGGTTGGTGGGGAAGCCTGTCAGGATAGTGAGCAGGTAGATGGAGAGGTAGGCCTCGGGAGGCATGCTGGAGGCTTGCCACCTGTGGGGAGATGAGGCGTGTGAGAGAGAGGCAGTTTGTGAAGAGAGGATAGAGAGGAGAAGGGGAAAGAGATCTGAACCACATTCGCATCATACATTCATTCCACTATTATTCCACTTTAAACAGTCCCGACTTCCCCCAAATAATCCTGGGAAGTATAGTTTGTGAAGGGTGAGAGTTGCTAGGAGACCCTTATTCCTCTCACAGAGCTACAATTTCCAGAGTTCTTTGGGAAGAGGCACTGACTGTTAACACTCTGGCAGTTGTAGCTCTGTGAGGGGAACAGGGATCTCCTCACAACTCTCAGCACCCTAAACTTCCCAGGATTCTTTGGGGGAAGCCATTACTGGAAGCGTGGCAACAGCAACTCCCATTGGGTTCTCTTGGCATGCCTGAGAGAGGGTCCTTCAGATGCCTATCCTTACCTGTGTTCCTCTACCTGTCTTCCTTCCATTGTAAACTGATATTCTCCCAAATATGCCCATTTTACTATGCAATATGTGCCTCATATGCACAGTTTTGCAATGACATTTCCCTGAATATAATGCATTTTTGAATGCTATTTCCATATTCATTTTTATGCGCACATTACCTGAGTATACGCATTTTTGTACACTTTACTTGGCTAGAGAATGGCATTGCAAAATTTGGAGAAGTGTGAATTTTGAACGGTGGCTGCATTTTGGTTGGCATATTGCTTCAAAAAGAGGGAATCAGGTAGGCTCACCTTTGAATCTGAACTGAATTGATTTTTTCCTCCATCCTTAGCCCTACCCCCCCAAACACCCTTAGGCAGTATATATAAGAGCTCCAGTTAATTTGAAGGTTGTTGAGAGAAAAGATGGTTCTAAGAAGACACTGGAACATTTGGTTCTCTGTTTGCTTTGCAAGCCTCTTTTAATCCACCAAAGAGATTCAAATCTGCTGCTCCCTCTGAATTTACCACCTAGGGTGGCCCTGCATGGGCAGACAAGATCTACAGAGGCCCACTTATAATTGAGCCAGGGTAGGGAGGTCTGCCAAGAAGAGGTGAAGCAATTTCAACATATATATGCGCAATACACAGAAGCCGTGGGGAAATTGAGACAGCAAACATGGAGGCGTTTATTTGTCTACTTCGGTGGCTCTTGAGCAAATCTCTGCACCAGCCTGTCCCAATCTCCACCAGACTGGCTGTTCTGGGTCATGGGTTCTCTATGGTGGATAATTGGGAAAGAGCAAACTCCTGGTTTTATATATCCCCTTAAGTCTCTCGCTTTTCCTAACGTCTCTTTAGGAACCTAGGAAGCTGCTTTATACCAAGTCAGACCATCAGCTTCTCTAGCTCTGTACTGTCCGCACTGACTGGCAGAGGCTTTCCAGGGGTTCGGGCAAGGAATCTTTCCCAGCCTTACCCAGAGTGATTTTATAAGCCACGGTGGCTGAAGTTTGATCAAGTGAGGTCTGAAAAACCCGCTCTGAGAGAAGATGCAGTAGCATCTACAAAACTCCTCCGCCTCATTACTTGCTATATTCATCTCTGTTTGTCAGTTCTGTACTAGGACCTGAGTTGGCTCCCTCACCCTTAGGATGGCTTCAGACATCAGCTCAGAAGCAGGAAACCAGTAATGATGGATAGAGATGGCAGGTTAGAAAGTGGGAAATTAGGATGGAAAGAGTCAGAGGAATTCTTAGGGTATATATGCTTGGAGGGTGAGAAAGGGTGATTCAAGGGCAGTGTTACAGGAGAGTCCTGCAAAGGACCAGCTGGAATTCTTTAAAACTGCACCCCATTCCCCATGGCTCTCTATTAGTGGGATAGTTCTTTTTTTCTTGTCTGCCCTAATAATAACTGCATTTCAGGGTTGGCTTTGATCTACAACAATCTCTTCCAATTTGGCAGCATCCCCAGAAAAGGTCAACAAGGGATTTTGGTTTACAAAGCCTGCAACAAAAGAGCTGTCTGTTTGGATAGAGTGATATGGGCACTGGTCCAGCACCAACCTGCTGGCATAAACCATCCTGGCACACTTGGCATCATGCCCTGGGCAATCATTGCTGGTTTTCTCCTCACTTTTCTTTGTCCTTCCTGGCTGTCTATGCTGATGGGTGGCCTGATCCTAAGAAGGATCCAAGGCCACAGAGTAAAGGGTGCTTAGTAGGCCAGCCTTGCAAATATGCCCACGAAGTAACTTAGGCCACATTTGTTTATTTATTTATTATTTGATTTATATTCCGCCTTTCCTCCAGGCAGGAGCCCATGATACTCCCATCTAGTCACACATACTCACATGGAAAACTCCTGTCAACATATAAATACAAATGTTCCTAAGGCTTTCCTGTCTATTTGCTTGAAGATAATATATACACACAGTTCTGAAAGCAACAAAGGGAACTTCACCCAAGCTTGCTCTGGATTCCTATAAGGATTCCATTAATCACCTAAAAATATATGCACATAATTGTGATTAACAAAACAGAGGTTTTTATTGTATTACCAAAACGTTTCGGCTTCCTCCTTCATCAGCTCCTAACATACAAATGGTGGTGATACACTGATGACATCTTTATGGTCTGGACAAATGGTAAAGAGAGTTTAGAACAATTTAAAAATTACATCAACTCTATCCATCCATATATTAAGTTTACATTTAATAGTACAAATGATAATCCTCACATCCCTTTTCTTGATGTCCTTTTTACCATTGAAAACAACAAAACAGCCAATGATCTCTACAGCAAATCTTCTGGTGCCCACACCTATTTAAACTGGAAATCCTGCCATCCTACACATATAAAGAAAAACATTGTGTATAGCTTAGCTCTGAGAATCAAACTTATTTGCAACACTGAAGATAAATACCAGAGAAGGATCACTGAACTTAAAGAACACCTTCTTCTGAGAGGATATCCTTCATGTATTATCGATTGCAACATCCACCGAGCCTCCATTCTGTCCAGAGAAAACCTCCTCCATCATAATGAGGTGTCAAAGAACAAAGAGCAACGGATTCCATTTGTGGTAGATTTCCATCCAGCATCTCCTAACTATCACCGAGCAATCAGGGAGAGCTACCCATTGCTGGCAAACTCTGAACATCTTGCTACAGCCATCAGCAGCTCTCCTGTTGTAGCATTTTGCCAGCCTCCTAATTTGTGCAGACTGTTAGAGAGAGCTGTGCTTAAGCCACTTATCACCAATCCTGGGTCTCATCCTTGTCACTCCAAACGCTGTGTTACCTGTGTCAGGGAGACAGCTACTTTCACAAGCACTAGGACAGGCAGGACATATTACATCAAACAGAACATCACCTGCAGGTCCTGCAATATAATTTATGTCACTGAATGCTAAAGACCAGGATGTCATATCCAATACGTAGGAAAAACCACAACTGACCTACGCACACGCTTCAGAAACCACAAATTGGCAATCTTAACAAAAGAAGTGGAGCCACCAGTTGCAAAACATTTCAACATTGAGGGTCACAGCCTGTTGGACTTTTCTATAACAGCTATAGAGATGCCAACAGATCCAGCAGCATTGACTTGGATATACTCTCTGGACACATTGGCACCACATGACCTGAACCTGGAGGACAGTACAAACATTGCTTAGCTTCTGCAAAGGAAGGTCCTCTGAGCATTCCATCCTCAAAGCTCTATAGCTGCCACCTTGGTAACAGCATTTGTATGTTAGCCAGAGCTTGGAAGATTACTTTTAAAAAGTAATAAATTACAGTTACAGTTACATGGCCCCCCAAAAGTAGTAATTACTGTTACAATTGCAATTGCTCTGAAAGTAACTGATTACTTTACTTTTATTCAAAAGTGATTGCTACAATTACATTTTAGTTACTTTTTTTTAAAAAAAAAAGCCTACATGGTGCTGGCCTTGGCTGCTGCGTGTCTAAGTAGCCTAAAACAACATTAAAAATAAGCACGCACACACACAGAGGGTAGTAGTATATATATATTTTTATCCATAAGATTAACAGAATGGCATAACAGAATCTCACATCCCCTCACCCCACCCCCAGCAATGATACCCCAACGCACATATTATTGGATATATATTGCCTCCAGCTCTTTTCTCCTTCCAATCTTGTCAATTTTTAAACAATTGTTTTCTCCACCCCGTCTTGCTATCCACCTCCTCCCTTGTAGCCTCCTAAGCACCCATAGAGCATGAAGAACAACGCTGCACAGAAGCCCAATTTGAAGTACATGATTTTTATTCACAAATCAGAGGAGCAGAAGACTTCTCCTGCTCCCCCCCAAGTAATATGCAAAAGTAATGCTAGAAACATTACAATTACTCCTCAAAAGTAATTAAGTTACTACTCATTCTATTACCAGCAAAATGTAATGAAGTTACCCACTCGTTACTCAAAAAATAATAAATTACAAGTAATTCGTTACTTGTAACTAGTTACTTCCAAGCTCTGATGTTAGCAGCTGATGAAGGCGGAAGCCGAAACGTTTTGGTAATACAATAAAAACCTCTGTTTCATTAATCACAATTACGTGTATATATATGTATCCTTCGTAGTCCAACCCTCTAACCACTACACTGCACTGGCTCTCAATTATCACAGATAATTAATACCACAAATAAATGGCTATTTATAGAGCTGCCAAAGGTATAGTCAAGAGTGAAGCTGAGAAGGTAGGCAATGAGTTCAAGCCCCTCCTCCAAGGAGAACATAATAAGGACTCTGCTGGATCACACCAAAGCTCCACCAAGTCCCACATCCTCTTTCTAGGCAGGGATAGGTGAGATATTCCATTCAGTTTGCATTCCAAGCTCAATCTATCAAATTTGCACTTTCTGAAACAATATGAGAACTAAAACACAGCCACTCTTCGAAATTTGCACTGAATCAAATTTTGCAATGTAGTTTACCAACCAAACACTGTTACAAAAATGCGTATGTAAAGGGAAAGTGTGCATACAAATGAATATATGAGTGAAAATAACATACAAAAATGCATTATGATGAGATGCAGCTTGCAAAATGGGTACATCAATCAAAACCGCCTGCAAAAATGTGTTTATTAGGAGAAATTTGCACTAAAATGCTGGAGAATTTTCATGAGGATTTTTTAAAAAAAACAACAACATGCAAATTGCTGCAGAAATGTGGAGAACTGAATTTAAGACTGGAAAAATGAGAAATGGAGAGAACCAAAATAGACAGGTATTCCCATCCCTTTTTCCAGGCAGAGCTTGAGCAAGACATTTTGCTGCGTGAGGTGGAAGGACAGGCAACGGCCCCAGATGTCAATGAGGCTGCAGCCCTATATGTTGTGCTATGTGTAGTTGTGTTGCTTAATTTGGTTTAAAAGCAGCACCAGAGCAGCAGAGAGTAACAGCAGATGTTGAAATGCGAGTGTGCCAGCGTGTGTGTGTGTTTGCCTAAGAAAGCAGGGTTTTACCCTGCAACAGCATCACTGAGACTGGAGACTTAGTGAAATAAGAAAAGCTACTTTATTTATAGAAATACATAGTAGATAGAAAAGGCAAACCTAGTTCTAACTAACTAGCTAAGCTGGAGGCATAACTCCCAGGTGTAGGAGTCAGCCCCACGCTTGGAGAGAGAGCAGAGACAAAGGGAGTCTCCTCTCTCCTGGATGAAGGGAGTGGAAAAAGGTGCAAGGAGGAGGGGCAGGTAAGCTTCCCTAAAGGTGTCACAGTCAGTCAGAGCATCACAGGTAAAAGGTAAACAAGCCTATCCATCTGGAGGACCCTAGCTCTGTCTTCCTTCTGGAGCACAAACAAAAGAACAAAACAGGAGTTGCTCTTGCCCCACTTCCAACACTATAATCACTTACCTAGGAGTGAGCCCCACTGAACTCACTCTGGCATCTCTGGGACCTACTGCCTGATCCCAGAGGCTCCAGTTGTCTCTCTACACAGGGCCAGCTCTATGGACAGAAGGTTCCAGGAACTCCACATGCACAGCATGAACACAGTTGCTCTCCCTGCTGTTGGTTCTCCACAACTGGCCCTCAATGACACACTGCCTGTGTGAACATGGCCACTCTGGGTGGAATGCAAGATCCCGATGCTTTTGTCAGCTCAGCAACCCTGTAAGGTAGGTGAAGCTGAGAGACAGTGACCGGCCCAGGGTCACCCAGCGAGTGCACTGCAGCTGGGCAGGCATTTGACCTAAGGTTGGCATTCTTGTCACTGCACCACCATGGCAACAGCTTGACCCTCACCAGAGAGACACGTTGCTCAGATTAACAAGTCGGAGCGAGCTCAAAGAGGAGTACAAGCCGTCACATTGTCAGTGCCACCCTCTTCCACCATCCTCGGTCACCTGGCAGAAGTGCTGAGTCAGTGTGACTCTCAGAAAAGGCTGGCTTACTGTGCCTGCCGTTCCCCCTTCCATTTTGCTGTAGTGGCGGTTCTGGAGAATAGCAGATGGCAGGACTCCCCAGGCTAGCAAATGGGACTGGAAAGGCAACTTTACAATGAAAAGCGAGAGATGGGGAAGATCTATGGAGCCCTCTGTATGAGGTCAATAAAGCCCTTGAGAAAGCACATGGATGGATGGGGAGGTCAAAGCTCCGACGGAGGGTGGAAATAATTTCCTGTAACAAATGCTGACCCCAAAACACTGGCAGGGTGCCCACTTGGACTTCAGAGAAAGCTGATCTGTCTCAATCATGCTGTTTGCTTTGGAAGTGGGAGCTCTGCATCTTGCCAAGTTTGCACGTGTTATTTCTCTCTGCTGCTTCAAGGAACAGAAAAAAAGCTACTGCTTCTTGAAAATCAGCCCATTTGGGACTCAGAGATGCCCAAGACAGACCTGTTCATCTGCTTTGTCTAGGAGCAATTTATGGGCAAGCTCAATTAATCCTCCCATGAGAGATTCCAGAAAAGTAGCCCTGCTTGTCTTCTCTGTCTGTCCGTCTTTCTCTGTCTCACTCACACACTCACTCTTTCGTTCTCTGCAACAGACTAAGGCTCTGTGATACATTGGAGGTCTGTGATTGGATTTCCCATCTCTTAATATTTGCGCAAAAAGCACAGTCACCATATGGGTGTTTGGATTTAGATCAGAACTGCAGTACTGGAGGATAGTGGTTGACCTGTACCCAGGGATGGGAGAGAAATACGATTCAGTTTGCATTTATAGGCTAACCTACCAGCCTTGCAAATATGTCCGCAGACTTACTAGTTCCAGAGCTATAATTACAGAGTTGTTTAAGAATCGCTCTTCCCAGGGAACTCTGGGAATTGTGGCTCTGAGAGTGTAGTAGTGGTCTCCTCTCTGCACCCTTAACAAACTACACTTCCCAGGGTTCTTTGGGGAAGAATCCCAGAGCTACAATTACCAGAATTCTCTGTTAAACCATTGTAGAATTGTAGCTTTGTGAGGGGAACAGGGGTCCCCCAACAACTCTCAGGACTACACTTCCCATGATTCTTTGGTGGAAGCCATGACTCTTTAAAATACTTCTTCACCCAGAGCATCGTTAAACTACAGAATTCCCTCCCAAAAGAGGCAGTGATGGCCACCAACTTAGATGCTTTTAAAAGAGGATTAGACAAATTCATAGAGGATAAGGCTATTAATGGCTACTAGCCATGATGGCTATGCTCTCCCTCCATGGTCAAAGGCAGGATACTTCTGAATACCAACTGCTGAAAACTGCAGGAGGGGAGAGCGTTCTTGCGCTCAGGTCCTGCTTGTGGGCTTCCCATAGGCATCTGGTTGCCCACTGTGAGAACTGGATGCTGGACTAGATGGGCCACTGCCCTGATCCAGTAGGCTCTTCTTATGATCTTAAACTGGTATCATAGTGCTTTAAATACATAGTACAGATGGAGCCCAAGTCAACTCCATCTTCTATATCTGTGTTTCTCAAACAGTGGGCTGGGATACACCGGTGAGAGACCTCTTTCAGGTGGGCCTCAGTGCCACAGCCTGCCCAGTGCCTTGTCACCTGCCTGCCTTGCTCCCTAGCCATGCCATATCTGTTTGATTGGAATTACTCCTTGCATGCTGAGTAGAAGAGGCCAGGAGACAGAGAAGATTCAAGGGGCATGGAGGATAAAGGGGTAGGGGCTAGAGGAAGTGTTGAAGGAAATTAGAAACTGAGATATAAAATTAATATGCAATAATAATAATAATAATAAATAGAAAAGATGAGAAATGAGAACTGTTATAAGAGAGAAGAGAAAAGTGAATGTAAAAAGACTAGGGAGGAGCGATGAAAGAAACTGACAGTTGCGGTGGGAGATAAAGTACAAGCTGAGCGTGAAAGGAGAATGGGAGAAGAAATTACAGGAGAGGAATAAAAATACTTCGAGAGACATGTGGGGTTAAGGAAAATATAGAAGAAGAAGCCATTTAGAATCTTTGGACTAGCAATTACTGCCTATGATGGGGAGGCTGAGTCACAATACCTCTAGGGGGGGGAAATGCCTGTTCTTAGCACAAGGGAAGCTGAGCTATGGAACTCCTTGCCACAAGGAAAAGGCTGTGGCAAAGAATTTAGCCATTTCCAAAAATGGATTAGATATCAGTAGAAAATGATGTCACTAATTTTAACCAACTCTGTCTCCATCTGTCACCACTTTCAGACTGGTGCTGCCCCTGAACCACCATTTTGTGACTGAGGGGGAGCTCAGTAATTTTCAGCAGTTTGAGAACCCCTGCTCTACATGGCAACCCTTCAGATATCTGAAGACCACTGTCACGTCTCCCCTTCATCTTCTCTGTTCCAAACGTATCGCCACTGATTTTTCCAGGATGTTAGGGTTCTATTTGCATTTATTAATCTTTTGCCTTTTTTTGGCATTTGTTAATCCTGCTTTTCTCTTTTAGTTTTCTTTTCTTTTGTTTTTGGTCATTCAGCAAAACAATACACCCTCCTTTAGTAATGTCACAGTTTGGTAATGCTGTGGAAAGGTCACTCAAACAGAGCTGACGCTCTTGGGTAACAACTAGGAGGCTTGCACCCAATTTATTGGCTGCAGAAAGAAGCGATCCAACTGTTGACATAGGATATCAGACACTGTTGATGGTTGCCCTACTAAAAGATGCGTAAGCCAATGGTAATAATAATATGCTAACAGAAGAAGCTAATGAAATACCTGTCGTAAATGTCGATTGGAGATAAAAGAGCAGCTGGGGGTATTTGGCTCTTGCATGCACAGCTCACTGCAGTGCCAAGCTGACTGTTATCTAAGTTCAGGCACAGAGATGTGGGTTCATAGGGTGTGGGCAGAGAGGCAGATATACAGGGGGGAGGCAGATGGGGCAAAGTGTATTGGGTGGGTGGGAGCTTTGTCCCACACTAGGGGTGGGGGAGAAAATTTGGTCTGCATTTAAAGCTGAATCTATCAAATTTGCACTTTCCAAAACACTATGGGAAATTCACACTTATCCAAATTTTGCAATGCAGTTCTCCGACCAAACCATATTTTCAAAAATGCATATTTTTTTGGGGGGGGGGAATGTGTATTCAAATGAATACATAACATACAAAAATGCATTCTATTGGGAGAAACTGCTTGTAAAAAAAGTGTACATTAACCAAAACTGCAGACAAAAAAAATGTGTTTCCTAGGAGAAATCTGTACTAAAATGTTGAAGAACTTTCTTGAGGGTTTTGTAAAACAAAATGTACAGATTGCTACAGACATGTGGGAAACTGAATTTAAGACTGGGAAAGATGAGAGAGAACCAAACCTGACAGATTCTTCCATTCCTATCACACACATTAGATTACTGAACGGGAGGGGGGACAACTCTATATTTCACATTAAGGTTGAGCCAACATTTCTAAGAAACCATTTCTGCCAGCATTATGTAGTGGTTCAAGTAGGAAACCAGGATTCAAGTCTCCACTCGGCCCTGGTTCTTAAAGATCAGCTGTTGTGTGTGCCACTTCGTTCTCAGAGCTCCTCGAGAATTTTGTGCAAAAAATCAGAATGAATGCTCAATAAACAGATCATCTGATGATCTCACCACCTGATGACCATGGAGACAGTAAACATGGAGCACAGAGGCTTTGGAGGTGCCAAGGGAAGACCTCAAGTGCACCATTGAGTCCATGGGCACCACATTTGTGACCCCTGCTTTAAAGCATGGCCACAGAAGGAACAGGGGTCATTTAGGGAAGGGTCATAGCTCAGTGGAAGAGAATCTGTTTTGCATGCAGAAAGTCCCAGCTTCAGTCCTTGATAGGGCTGGGAATGTCCCCTGTCTGAATCCCTGGAGAGCAGCTGCCTGTTAGCATAGTTACTCAATGATCTGACTCAGCATGAGGCACATGGCACCACTTGCAGGGTTTGTTTCCCAGATTGCCACTTTCCTGGATGCATCACCACCCACACCATCCTGTGCAAAAAGGTCATGCTAGCCAGCCAGCCCTGTTTCTTGAAATGATCCATCTGAGACCGGCAAAGCTGTTGATGGAAGGCTATGAAAGCAAGAGGTGATAGGGATCAGATTCTGCCAGATCAGATGGCAAACTGTTGCTAGCTGTTAGCAGCTGACCTGTGTTCTCGTTATCTCTGGAAAGGAAATTGCTGAGGATCCAACTCTATTGCTTTTGTCCCTGATAAGGGGAATAATACATTTCCGGGCAGTCTGGCTGCATGGTTGAGTTGATTCATCCCTGGGATATGGCATGACATACATTGGGTTTGATGAAAGAACAGCAAGTGAACTTTGCCCTTCAGTTGCACAGCCTAAGGGCTCCTTAGGACTCCTAGAACTCAGGGCATGGTCTGAAGGCACACGAAGCAGCATCAACTCGCTAAGGTCAATACCTTGATGGGAAACTTGCTTGGGAAGACCTACGCACATTGTCTTGAATAGAATCTGGGGTTCATCAATCTTGGGGCAGTCAGAGTGGATTTTAATTATAGAAGTAAGGGTTACCTCTGAGTATGTATAACAGGGGTTGGGAACATTTTTCAGCCTGAGGTCCGGATTCCCTTCTGGGCAACTTTCTGGAGGCCACATACCAGTGGTGGGCAGTGCCAGAGACAAACGTGGGCAGTGCAGTAGTCTAGTTTATGCACACACATGCACACTTAGGCCACATCCACACCAGACATTTATTCCCCTTTAAACAGTCATGGCTTCCCCCACAGAATCCTGGGAAGTGTAGTTTGTGAAGGGTGCCGAGTGTTGTTAGGAGACCCCTATTCCTCCTCTGACAGAGGTCCAATGGCTGGAGTGGTTTAACAGTCAGCCCCTCTTCCCAGGAATTGGCGCTCAGTGAGGGGAATACTCTGAACATCTCTCAGCACCCTTCCCAAACTACACTTCCCAGGATTCTTTGGGGGAAGCCACGACTGATTAAAGTGGAATAAATGTCTGGTGCGGATGTGGCCACACACTCACACCTCTACGCCTATGTCTGCCATCCAGGCTATCAAGAGGCATTATCAAGGGAATTCTAGCCAGGGGAAAACATTCAAGAAGTTGTGAAGCAAGGGTGGTGAGGGGTGTGTCCTGAGTAAGAGGGGGAAAGGTGGGTGTCCTAGGAAGAGTCCCAAGGTCCAGATACAGAGACCTGGAGGGCTGCATTTGACCCACGGGCCTGAGACTCCCCACCTGAGGTAGACTGTGGTCCCCATTTTTATTAGTGGCAAGGGTGCTTTCACACATGGGGCTAATAGCACTAGTTTAACGGATTTAAAAGGTAGCACTTCTGTCTTGATTTCTAAAATCCCTTTCACACTTCAGTACCTCTTGCAATAAGGAACAGTACTTTTTCAGCCAATATAGCGGCATTTCTCGCAACTGTCTTTCACACAGCTTGTTTTCGTCCCATGCACACTGTTCCCCACTGTGTAGGAGGTCAAAGATCTTGTCCCGTCGCCATGCAAGCTCTCTCCCTTTAGGATCTGACTTTTTAAATTGTTTTAGTTGTATCAAGATGGGGTGTGTGTGGGAAATGCTGCTGCTATCTGCGCTGATGCCAGAATACCGGTACAACGTTCATCAGGCAAAAAACCCCAACAACCTGCGTGACTAAAGGGTGGGAACACACTGCATGCTGGGATGCCTGTCACATGAGCAGCAGCAGCTAGCAAAACACTCCTACGATCTTCCGGGTCCCCAGCCTTGCTAACAGATTATTTCTGGTATCATTTATTGCGGAAATTAGCGCTACACTTGCACCCCTATTTGGATGCTCATCATAGCTTGCTTTTTCCTGTGCCTTGTTTTCAGCAAGTTTTCCATAATTGGGCTTCTTCCTGTGAATTATGCCATGCCGTAATAGAATACGTAAGTCAGGAAATCAGACGGTCCTCAAGCCCATTAGTTCTAATGACTTTCACTGCTCTCTGGGGACATAGAAAAGGCAGGCAATTAAAGAGCAGTTTACTGCGGGGCCTGGTGATGACCCAATGATGTAAGTGAGGTCTGATAAATAGGAGTGTCAGAAGCTAATTGCCATGATGGGCAGGGCAATGCACCTTCATTTTGACAGTCAGTCCTTGAAAAGCTTTCCCTGGGCCTATAGGAGAAAGGGAGGCAATGGGTCACACACAGAAGGAGCCCCCTAACAAAGTTTCAGGACCCCATGGCAGTGGAGAGCAGAATGGGAAAGTAAGGCTGCGTACATACTATACATTCTGTGGCAGCTGGTGGCTCTTTCGACAGCTCCTTGAAAGTCTGGACTAAAACCTGGAGTGGATTCCCCTGCCCCACTGACATGTATGCCACTGCATACATTTAAAGTACCTCTTACGTTGCTGGGTCCCCTCAGGGTTATTTAGCAGTGGTGGTGACAGCAACACACAAAGCCACCATTTCCATTTCCCACAATGCCCTGGGGCAGCCAACAAAGTGGGGCATTGTGGGAAATTAAAATGGAGACTCACACATCTAGCCACCGGACATGATGAGCCTGGAGATGGTGGGCCCTCCTGGGTTAGTGGGGCCCTGGGAGTTGCCTTAGGATGCCACGTGTTGATGCCAGGCCTGGCCACAGGGAGTTCTGTCTGGGGCTAGAGGAATGTGACAATTCTAAGAATCACTCAGGATATTGGGAACAGGGAGAGACATCTTGGGAAAGCCAGCCTGATCCATGATGAATTTCCTGTCCCAAAGGAGAGCCACACAGAAGTTAGGGCAGAAGCAGGCAGACACTTGTAAATTCACCAGCCACTGGTTGGGCCTCTATATAGGGAGCCCTTATCCACAATCCTGATCTTTAAACTACAGTAGTTCTTTGATAAGATATCTGAAATATGGAAGCATCATATGAAGACACAGGATTGCAAACTGTTTCGCTCACCCACTTCAAGTCTTCATACCCTTTCCTTTTGACCTAAAAGAATTGGCTCTTTTCAGTTTGAAAAAATGTGTCAAAGGCGATGGAAAGATATGTGCCTTCTGGTGGCGCCTCTTTCAGTGTCAGTCAAGCAACAGAACTAGGCTTTCAATTGAGGGTGTCGCACCTTGCTTCTGATGATGTCAGATGAAGCCCTGGCTGGCTGGCTCCACAGAGGTGAGTGCACATCAGAACGCAATCCCTCCCAAGGGTTTAAATAGGCAATCTCCCATTCCCTCCTCACTGGAATGTAAAATCCAGTTATTGTCTGAGAGTGCCAGCTAAGGATGAAAGGTTCTCCCTGTTTCTCATTTTTCCAAACTTCAGTTCAGTTCCCCACATTTCTCCAGCAATTTGTGAATTTTCTTTTTAAAACCCTCGTGAAAATTCTCCAGCATTTTAGTGCGAATCTCTCCTAATAAACGTGTTTGCAGGCAGTTTTGACAAATGTATACATTTTTGCAAGACATCTGTCCTAAGAGAATGGGTTTGGGTGTGTTAGCTTCATTCATGTATTCCTTTCGATGCACACTTTCCCCTAATATATTCATTTTTGTAAACACTGGCTGGTTAGAGTAGTACATCGCAAAATTCATGTAAGTGCAAGTTTTGAAGGATGGCTGTGGTTTGGTTCTCAACTTGTTTTGTAAAGTGCGGATTTGATAAATTTAGCTTCAAATGCACACTGAATCAAATTTCTCCCCCATCCTTAGTGCCAGTGGTTAGGAAGTAACAGAGGTGGAGGAACTCTGGTTACCAGGGCTTCTGGGTTCTCTTTAGGGCTTCTGAAGGGAGATCCGCTGCAACAAAAGGGTGCAGTGCATCCTTGCCTGTTTAGGGTTCCTGCCAGCCAACCATGCCTCCCTTCAGATTACTATATGGTGGGAGAAGCTTTAGCCTGGCATTTCTCTTCCCCCACCTGCTGATTTCCCATAGTTTCCAAATGACATTCCATGGCTACTGAGCATGCTCAATCCTCATTGGGGTTTTTTGGGGGGAGGGGGGTCTCCAGGGTTTCAGACATGTGCCTTTCCCAGCTCTGGGTGGAAATGCTGAGGATCAATCCTGGGATTTTGTGCCTGCAAAGCATGTGCTCTAACCACTACAGCCCCTCCTTCCCTCCTGGCTGAGCAGGGATTTGAAGCAAAGTGTCCCAAATTCTAATCCAATACTCTAGCCCAGGTGCAAGGAACCTCTGGTCCTCCAGATGTTTCTGCACTACAACCCTCCATCATCCCTGGCCATTGGCTACAATCGCTAGGGCTGATGGGAGTTATAATTCAGCAACAACTGGAAGACCAAGGATTCCCCAATCCTGCTGTAACTGCTGCATCCCACCAGCTTTCAAGGGAGGGCCACCTGTCTCTATAACCCAACCAGAGGCTATCTGGGTGGGAAATGGGCTTACCAGTGAAAATTCTACAGACCCACAGGAGACATATGGCCCTGAATGGGGCAAAGTTGAGGGCAGGGTGGTTGGCAAGTTGCCCAGGTATGCTTCCTGGTGCATGATGGGGTCTGAGAGTTGTAGGGGCTCCTCTGCTATGCTATACACCAGTAAACACAGCGAGTCTGTCGACTACCATAACAAGATGGTCTTTAACCTCAGTAGCTGGGAGACGGCAGACAGCTTCAAGCCACTGGGAAATGTGTTGCACAGCGCAGCTGTTTGGTTTCAGGCATGATTTGTCACCTTTCTCCACTCTGCTCACATGATCACACACTTCAGAGCAGACAGAGGAGCCCTGGCAATCTGGGAGTCCAGGTGGCTGCTTAGTCCAGAGACTGGTTGGAGATTGGCAAGAAAGCACCTCTTTGCAGAAGGCCCCCGCCATCTCATATTAAAAAGGATCGTGGAACAGGCAAAGAAGAAAGACCCCTTTCTGCCTGGGAGCCACTGCAAGCCAGCCTTTCCCAAACTTTAAGTCCCCAGATTTGGCTGGACTACAGTTCCCATCATTCCCGACTGTCAGCCATGTTGGCTGGGGCTGATGGAAGTTGTAGTCCAACAACAACTTGGGCTCCTGCTGGGAGGAAGGGTGGGATATAAATCAAATAATAAATTAAATAAATAAACAACTTGGGACCCAAAAGCTGAGAAAGGCTGGAGCAGACAATGTTGGGCGATACAGACAAATTGTTTCTAGGTTAGTGTCATGGCCCCATCAGAGGACTCATCAGATGAGGATGACTCGGGAGTAACAGCAGCAGACCCAGAAACAGCAGACCCAGAATGAAAAATGGAGGAAACTCTTGAGAACCCAGCTCCTTCTCCCCCCCAGCTGCAGAGCACCCCAGACACAGGTGAAGCACTTCAGCCAGACGCAGCCAGTGAACAGGATACTCCCCCCTCACCTGCAGAACGTAGACAACAGAAGTTCAGGCAGAAGAGGGGCAGGCCTGTCCACTTAAGGCCAAAACGCTGATGGCTCACACCTGCTGACAAACCTGCTCCTTAAAAGTCAAACCTTGGTTTCAGCTTGTTGCTGACTACAACATCAGGCGTGACCACTGTGTGTCTTCCTATCCCCTGAACCTTGACTTGGACTGATCTCTTGGCAAACTAGACCCAGACCTTCACTGATGTCTCTTCTGGATTTCTGGCTTGGCATGTAAGCTTTGAATGGCCTCTGTCCTTATCTTGCTTCCTCCTTGCTAGCCTGGCAGATTTATAGCCAAGGTGCCGGCTGAGGACTTACGGCCTGGCAATTACCAAGGAATCTCCAGCCCTGCCTGCACCCCCACCGACACTGCTGTCTCAGTGAAGAGCTGACAGTTAGGAAGGTCTTTGAGCCATCTGCCTGGCATGTTGTAGTGCAGAGGGAGGGAATCTCATCCCAAGGGCCGCATTCCCTTCTGGGCAACCTGCTGGGGGCCACAGGCCAGGCAGAGGCAGAAGCAGAGGCAAAAGTGGGCTGAACAATGAATATAAATTTTACCTTTGCGCAGTAGGCTAGTATTGACACGCACTCACACACTCTGTCTTCCACCCAGGCAAGCAGGAGGCATTCTCAGAGTTCAAGGACACATTCTGGCAGGGCAACAACCCTCAAGGAAGGTGCAAAGGAGTGGCCTGGGGAGAGGGGGTGTGGTGTGAGTCCCAAGGGCCATATAGAAGGGCTTGGAGGGCCACATTTGTACCCCTAGGCTTGAGGTTCCCCACCCCTGTTGTAGTGGGATCCTGAATTGCAGCCCCTGCATGTGCCAGAGGGCTGGACTGGATAGCCTCCAAAGTCCCTTCCAGCTCTTCTGTGTTCCTATGGAGAAGTCACAACTGGTCTCAGTTATTGGTTCTGGTGCATGGTAGTGCCACAGCCTTGACCCAGGCTGAGAGTCGAGAGGTGAAACCAACAGAACCACACGATTGCAGCTCTGGCTGGACTGTACCACTGCAGCTGGGAAAATGTGTGTTTGGAAGACTCCCCTAGATAAAAACTCCCTGCAGAAAGAACAATAGTAGGTGAAAGGAAGGGTGTTGAGTACGCCACTGATATACTCATCCTTTAATGTGCAAAGAGGGTTTCTTGTTTGCGTCTTTTAAATTGTATGGGAAGCGTTCTTCAAACATGCAGTCCTCCACCTGTAGTCTAAAATGGGCTAGTCCAGTAGAAGCTGTACAATGTGATGCTCTAATTAAAAATTGTGTCTGAAACAGTCATGGGAACTAGTAGTTGGTTGCTGACCTTAAGCTGTGATTGTCCCTAAGACAACTAGTAGACATCTGCAGAGGATTAATCAGAAGATGTTCACAGCAGGGGGGGGGAGAATGAAACTTCAGTTCCCTAAAGGGCTTCTGAAGCGGAGCAGAAGTGCTGTGTGCCAGCTTGGATTCTCGCTGAACATCAAGAAAAACTTCCTAACTGTTAGAGTGGTACGACAATGGAACCCATTACCTAGGGAGCAGGTGGGCTCTCCAACACAGGAGGCATTCAAGAGGCAGCTGGACAGTCACCTGTGGGGGAATGCTTTAAGTTGGATTCCTTCATTGAGCAGGGGGTTGGACATGATGGCCTTATAAGCCCCTTCCAACTCTACCATCCTATGAGTCTATGATTTGCCAACTAGCCTAATGATCTAGCTGGCCAGGGTCTCAGTCACAGGTCTTTCCCATTGCATCTGCTACATGCTCCTTTTAACTCAGGGATGAGGAACCTGTGAGCCTCTAGACATCAGTTTTAATGAGATTCTGGCAGGCCTCAATACATGGCCCATGGGTTGAGGCCAGCATGGTGGTCTGAGTTACACAGGGCTAGTTTAAGACCTAGGTGGGCAACCACCATACCTGTAAAGTAATTTCTAGAAGAAGGGAGACATCAGGGCTCAACACCACTCTCTGATCTTCCTTTCACAGCTAATCCTTACTGCATGAGGATTCTCCTTCGTAGTGTCGCAATTTCATCTGTTCTTGCTTGATATGTTCCAGGGTAAGAGAGGCCTAGCTATTGAAAAACAGATGCTCAGACAGAATCCTGGCACCAATGAAGACCCAGCCTGCCCTAAATCATCTCAAATTTAAATATTTGGACTTCATCCGATTACGAATGGAGCCATTTAGGAGCATTTGGAATGTTGGGGTCGTTCAGCCACCTCTGGGGAAAAGAGAGCCTGGTTATCTTGTAAGAGGAATGGTGGAAGCCAGGACATCACTTGCGCCTGATGGGAAAGGAAAGTCCATTTGCAGCTCTCTAGGAACAGTGGGAGACATGAACTGTGTTCTCAGCAGACGGATGAAAGCTGTTTCACCTGCTGCATTAGGTGCTGAAGCCCATCACAATGCTAAACCTTCGATCACTCTAAACCCATGATTGCCAGTTCCTCTGAACATAAGGCAGTTGCTCGGAATCACAAATGGGGAGAGTGTTGTTGCATTCAGAGCTTGGAAAAGTTACTTTTTTTGAACTACAACTTCCATCAGCCCCAGCCAGCATGGCCACTGGATTGGGCTGATGGGAGTTGTAGTTCAAAAAAGTAACTTTTCCAAGCTCTGGGTTACATTCAGGTCCCCGCTTGCGGGTTTCCCATAGGCATCTGTTTGGCTACTGGGAGAACAGGATGCTGGACTAGAAATGGGCCTCTGGCCTCCTCCAGCAGGGCTCTTCTTATCTTAGTTAGCTCCATAGCCTCTTTGGGAAAAATCCCATGCCAACCTTGCTCCAACAGGCGGCATCCCTGGGTAGACACTGTGGCCCCAATAGGATCCAGTGCTAATGCTTGCCCTAGCCCATGGATATCAGCAGGGATTTTTCCAGGGGAGGGGGAGGAGGCTGATTTCTCACATGCAAACATTGAAAAGAATCATGCCTGTTCATTTTATCTCATCTCTCAGGTTCTACAAATGCTGGAAACTGTCTCTTATTAAAAAATGAATGCTGGAAATCTGGGGATTAGGGTTCATACAGGGGGCAGCAAGGGGGACAGTCACATCACTCCAGGGCATTGTGGGAAACGCTGATGCCAGCTTGCCACTTGGCTTTGACTGCAGTTCTGATGCCACTGTCATTCCCACTGCTGCCAGATAAGCCCACCAGGGTGCCCACTGATGCCAGAACAAAGCCGCCAGGGGCATTTTGCCAAGAGGCCAATCAAACTTGTAGCCAGCCCTACTCACTTCATTTTCAATGGAATGTCATTCTGAAGGGAAAACCATGTTAGTGTGTTGCATCAGACAACAATAAAGAGTCTTATTGCACTTTAAAGATGAACATATGTATCACGCGTAAGATTTTATGGCCCAGAGCTCACATCACGGCATGCCTATAGGGTATAAAGATCCTGACTACATACAGAAGAAGAAACATATTGCCTGCACGAACCAGCAATGCAAGAGTTAGATGGTGTGTCAAAGCACTACGGAGAGCACAAATGAAAACAACCAATCAAATGAATCCAATAAGCTTTGATATGAGCTGCTCAGCCACTGGTGATTAATAGGATGTTCAGCAGTGAAAGTATGCATGTAAAGAAGGCCAATTGCTCTCTGCTGTGAGCCTACCATTGCCAGGAATTGTTGAGACCAAGATCCACAGTGTCGAATCCACATATGAATTCCAATTTAGCAGGATACACTTTACAACATCTTCTTAGGTAGATTCAGAAGACACATGCACACACACACACACACACACACACACATGGCCACACAAGCTAGCTGAGCTCCCTCTCACCGCAGGCAGCAGCCAACCTTCCCCCAGTGCCTGAGCGTTTGGAGAAGGGCTCTGTGCACAATGTGCATGCATAGAGCTCCTGCATGCATGGAGCTTCCTGCCTCAATCAGTATGCATTGGGGGTAATCTGAACCCCCCTTTTTCAAACACAATTTTATTGGAACCATGGCAGTGTTAAAGGTATGCCACAGAACATCCTTGGAGATCAGTGAGATTCTGGTGGATGCCCCCCCCCCATCTGGGGGAAAGTTTCTTGCAAGATGCTGTTTTTAGATACGTTGTTTCTAACGTGGGAAGGGGGTACAGGTGCTTATGACTTTGTTGGGGTAAGTTCAGCTCTTTTTTTAATTGAACTATGTACAACACTGAAAGACTATATCTGTTTTGAACATTTTGTCATGTCAATCCACCTTTGTTTTTCAAAATTAATACATTATATATATATATATATATATATATATATATATATATATATATATATATATATAAATAAATTATGGAACGATCACACTGACGAGGTGTGCCTGGCGCAAACACTGTTATCTTTTCGGCGCCAGGTCAAGACTTTCCTCTTCTCCCAGGCATTTTAGCATGTGTTTTAAATTGTTTTTATATTGTTTTAAATTTTTAAATTGTGTTTTAAATTGTTTTAAAATATGTGTTTTAAATTGTATATTTGTTTTAATGTTTTTGGTTGCTGCAAACCGCCCAGAGAGCTTTGGCTATGGGGTGGTATACAAGTGCAATAAATAAATAAATAAATAAATAAAATAACGTCTGAAGGTTTACAATAGGCAACAGTTCTGGAGATGTTGGCCAAGATCCAAAACAACCATGCAATGAATTCTGCAAACTCATCAGAGCTTTGGATGTGTAGCTGTTTGCACAGCAGGGAGACCTGGGTTCAAATCCTCGCTCAGCAACAAAGCTTACTGTCATTCATTCTCTCTCTCTCTCCCCCCCCAAACTAAACCTACCTCACAGGGTTGTTGTGAAGATAATTCCCCCTCCCAGTATGCCACCTCTGAACTTCTTAGACTGAAAGCAAGAAATGCAAAATGATAACTGAATATCAGTTCTATCTCTTGCCTTTCATAGGTGCAGTCAGAGCTCTCTCTCTCTCTCCCCCCTGAGTTGGCATTGTAGCAATTCCTAAGATTTTTTGGGGGGGGGGAGGTATGGATTTTTCATCTCTTGTTAGGAGTCTCATGTTTTTGTGGACCTGAGTCAACAAGTATGGTTTGGCTATTCCATTCCTGGTTTGTAAAGAGATGGAACCAGATATACAGGAGAATCATAGATGTTGTAAGTCAGTCAGTCAGCCCCTTCTCAACAAATACTTTCAGTAGTGTAGTGGCAAATTCAGAAGTGCAGGGTCCCTTCATGTCAGTCATAACCACCACCACCCCATTTTTGCTGCTGGGTTGAGAATTAGATTCTTGTTAATGCCTTCTCTCACAAAAACAGACATCCCTAGGAGCCAATAAGCATGAAAGTGGCAAGTGTTAGCTACTGAGAAGAGTCTTCTCAGGGGCTGACTCACCTCCTTTCACTCTTTGGCTCAGCAGGAAGGGACAAGAAAGTATACTAGAAGACTCTTCTCAGTGGCAAACACATTCCTAACAGTGTGATTGGCTTGTAGGATGCTGGAGACATAGGGACCTTGCTTGGACCCTGCTCCCAAAAACGAAAGGGATCCAAGACCCCCTGAGGCCCTGGACGACTACACCCTGCACACTTTACCACTTACCTCCTTAGGTCGGGGCAACTGGACTCCTGGGTCGTTTAAGGAAAATAAAGCGACTGCATCACTGGTGCCCAGTCTTGTCCCCTGGATTTCTTTTGCAAGATCTCAGTTCTTCTCTATCCTGTATATTTGGAGGTAGTGCTAGCGGATCGCTTCTTGGCCCTTCTTTGCCGGGTCCTGGACTCCCCTCCCTTCCACCTGAGCCCTCCTCAATGCCCCACAGAAAAGCATTCTAGCGGACGGATGGAAAGGCGACAATCCCACTGACGGCGCGGGGGCGGAGCTAGGGAAGAGCGGGGGCGGGGCTTTGAGGAGAGCCGTCGCGCGGGAGAGGCTGAATGGGGTTTGACCGCTGCTGGTCAGGAAACACGGAGCCCTCACCAAAGAGTGCACGTGCCTCCCGATCCTCTGCAGGCTTACTCAGTCGGAGGTCGCTCCCACCAAGGTCAGTGTGAGACCATTCTCCAGGTAAGTATACATAAGGCTGTGCAGCCTTCATGAGCCATGTCTGCAAAATGTGGCTGTGAATGCGATCTTATCTACCAACATATACTTCTTGGGAGCAGTAAGGCTCCTTGAACTCAGCGGGACTTACTTCCGAGTAAACACGCACAGGACCGGGCTGCAGGTTGTTGGGATGGAAAAAGGAGGGGAGAGAGGACAAGAGGGGATGGAAGCGGGCATTGTTGTTGCTGTTGTTCTTATTTTAAAGCAAAGAGATGGGGAACAGGATTATAACGAAAAGGACTCGTATAGAGTTGGCAGGACTCAGCCAGGGGTGTAGTCATGCAGGGGCTGAGGAGGTGTCTTAGAGCCTTTACGTTTTTGGGAGCAGGGTCCCTATGTCTCCAGCATCCTACGAGCCAGTCAACATGAAAGGAGAGTGTGTTAGCCACTGAGAAGAGTCTTCTAACATGCTTCCTTGTCCTTTCCTGCCGACTGGAGCCAAGCACAATGAATGGAGGTGAGTCAAACATTGAGAAGACTCTTCTCAGTAGCTAACACTCTCCCCTTTCATAACTATTGGTTCCTAGGCATTATCAAGGATCTCATTCTCAACCCCACAGCAAAAAAAAAATCAGGGAGGGGGTACGGCTGTGATTAACATGAAGGGACCCTGCACTTCTGAGTTTGCATCTACACTACTGGACTCAACAGAAGGAAAATGAACAGTTGCAGTTTTCCCTGACATGGGTGTGCATCAGTGGGGGACAGACAGAACCAGCTGAACTTCTGCCTGTCATATCGCTAATCCACTTTTTAAAGGCAGAAGCTTTACTGGATTAAAAACGATGATATCTACTTTTAACGCTTTGGGGTTGACACACACACACACGTCCTATGCTCGTTGCTCTCCACGTGTTGTTGAACTCCAGCTCCCCACACCTGTGACCATTGACCCTGCTGGCTGGGGCTGATGGGAAATGGATTACAACAAAACAAAAGTTTATAAATTCTTTATGCAAATTTCACTTTGGACAAGGATTATGCCCTCTGTCCCTGACCGCCACTGTGTTTAAGATTCCACACAGGACACCGCCACCACACACATGCACACGCTCTTCATGTCCAGGAAAAAGAAAGTTATATGGATTGGAGGGGTGCACAAAAGGATGGAGTTTGGGGCCCCCAATCCTTGCATTCATTCAAAGTGGGCATAATTGGATGCATGGAAGAAGCAGGGTTGTGCGGGTCAACTCTGGGCGCTTCCAGACTTCTGCTCTTTTTGGGTGGGGTTCAACCAAAAACTGGCAAATCTGAGTGGATTGGGAGGTTTTGCTCAGCAAAGAAAGCGAGAAGGAAATGCAATGGAAAGTGTGGGATAACACCTGCTTTGTCATCTAAGTTCCCCGCAAACAAATCTGAATGAATGCTGCTTGCCATAATCTCCCTGCAAACAAAGAAGGATGAATACACAATAAACAGATGGTCTAGAAGTTCCCTCTGATCCTGATTGACCTGGAATTGACGGGTGGGGTGGGGTGGGGGAGCCTAAATGTGATTCTTAAACAAATACAGTCCTGAAAGGTCCATGCTGTAGCTATGCTCCTCTTCCCCCTCCCCCACGTGCATACACTTCACACTCTGTGATGAGCTCTTGACCTCTTTCCTCTAAGAGTGCAGTTCTCTGCCTGGAATGGACTTCTTTAACTGGACTTCCTCTGCTTTCATCAATGGGCTTCCAGTTCCAGGCAAATGAAGGTAGGCCGACACTACTATTAAGCAGAGTGAGTTAGCTGCTTCATGCAGTTGATGTGGGCTGTCAGGGTAGCAAATGTGCTAGCTCGTGCTAGTTGTAAGTGGGAGCTGCGACAAAAAGTGGCCACATGGAATGTTCCTTGTTCAGGATTCCAGCCACTCCATTCCATCCCCACCAGTGGTGTAGTGGCAAATTCAGAAGTGCAGGGTCCCTTTATGATAGTGACAGCCATACCCCCTCCCAGCCCTTCCCCCCCTCGCTGAATTCAGAATGAGATCCTTGTTATGCCTTCTCCCACAACAACAGACTCCCTAGGAGCCAATCAGCATGAAAGGAGAGAGTGTTAGCTACTGAGAAGAGTCTTCTCAGTGGTTGACTCACCTCCTTTCATTCTGATTGGCTCCAATCAGCAGGAAAGGGCAAGGAAGCATGTTGGAAGTCTCTTTTCAGTGGCTAACACATTCCGCTTTCATGTTGATTGGCTTGTAGGATGCTGGAAACATAGGGACCCTCCTGGGCCCTGCTCCCAAAAAGTAAGGGGTCTAGACCCCCCCGAGTCCCCAGATGACTACACCCCTGATCCCTACCACCCCAACAGTCAGTCAGCACCATGACCACTGAGTATGCTCAGAGGAAGCTGTGTTTTACCGAGTGGGACCAATGGTCCATCTAGCTCAGTATGATCTTCCCTGACTGGCAGCAGCAGCGCTCCAGGATTTCAGACTGGGGTCTCTCCCTGCTGTACCTGGAGATGCCAGGATTGAACCTGTGATATTCTGAGGGTCAGGTGGATGTTCTACCACTGAGGTAACAGCCCTTCCCCAAAAGGAAGTCGGTCTCAATGTCCAACCAGGCTCCAGGGAGAGGGGCCCTTGCGATCTCATTTCTTTCCCTGAGGCAGCCAGGCTGAAGGGGTGTGTGTGTGCAACTTCCCCTGCAGAACTTGGTTTTACTCTCCAGATTGGTACACCAGCTGGCTGGCAACCACAGCAACTTTCACCCATTTTAAGGTACTGGCTCTTCTCTCTGGGTGAGAACTTAGCAACCCTGCCTAGTGGTGAGGGTAGCCCTGTGTAGCCCCATCAGTTCTGACTGGAGGACCAAAGCGGATTCTGGGCTCATCCAGATGACTGCAAAATGTGTGACACGCCCGCTATGTGTGTTCATTATTTTTCGGTCGTCCAAATGACGTCTTGCGCTGTTACGCATTTTTGCGGGTTAAATCCGCTCCTTGCAATACCAGCAAAAATGCGATTTGCTGTTTAAAATCGGGAATCATCCGCTGTGCCTTCAGGAGTTAGGATGCAATACCGCGGACTTTACAGCTGATGGGCGGTTCTTGGGCGTTTACCCTTGCCCCTTCTCTTCATTCCAGCCAATCACGTATCTGCACTTTTGCGCATGTGCATGAATAAGCCCGGGAAAATTTATTTATTTATTTATTTATTTATTTATTTCAATTTCTATACCGCCCCTAGCCAATGGCTCTCTGGGCGGTTCACAGCAAGGAATAAAATACAATACAATAAAATAGACATCAGATAAAATCCCTAAAAAAGACAACTTAAGCATTTAACAACTTGATATAAAATTAACTTAACATTAAGCAATTAAAATGCCTGGGAGAATAAAAAGGTTTTAACCTGGTGCCGAAAAGATAGAAGAGTAGGTGCCAGGCGCACCTCATCGGGGAGACTGTTCCATAATTCGGGGGCCACTACTGAAAAGGCCCTGGATCTAGTAACAGCCCTCCGAGCTTCCCTATGGGACGGGAGTCGGAGGAGGGCCTTAGATGTTGAACGTAGTGAGCAGGTAGGTTCATAGCGGGAGAGGCGTTCCGTAAGGTATTGTGGTCCCGCACCGTGTAAGGCTTTATAAGTCAAAACTAGCACTTTGAATCTGGCCCGGAAACAAATAGGTAGCCAGTGCAAACGTGCCAGAACAGGTGTTATATGTGCGGACCAATCATCGCAATGGTGGGGTGTTGGGGGGGGGTCTGCAACTACTGCACAGATGCATTTAATTTTTTGCCAGCCTGCAAACTGGGCGGCCGCTCTGGGTGAGAACTGCAATGCACAGCAAGCGAGAAAGGGGGGTGGTCGGTTTCAGCCTGCCTCCGAAAGCTTTGTCAATTTCATTCTACTTGCTGGGGTTTTTGCTTCAAATCAGAAAAGCATACATTCCTTTAAGTATAATATGGCAAATACAAACAAGAAAAGGGCTTCTGGTCGGTTTCAAGCCTGCTCCAGAAAGCTTTGTCAATTTCATTCTCCTTGGGAATGAAAGGGAGAAGGAGGGGGGGGGGAAACGTTTCTTGCTTTTTTTGGAGAAATAAGTGCAATTGCCAGCGTGTGTATCTCCTTAAATATCAATAAAGACAGAAAAGCATAAATTCATTTAAGCATAATATCGCAAATACAAACAAGGCAGGCGTGAAACCGACCAGCAGCATTTCCTTCCAAGGCGAGAACTCCTTTACAGCCATATTGTGCTTCGTTGCAAAGGGGGAGAGGAGCATACATCATTTTTTTCCTGACCAATTGGTTGATAGGCGGAGGTTTTAGAGGCGGAGCTTGGAAAAAGCTAAAAGAATGTAGGGGTCTTACCGCTGCGTGTGCGGGTGCAAAAAAGCATTTTTTTTAATTGGGAAAGAGCGAACTAAAAGGCAAAGTGAGGACTATCAGATGACAAATCGAATATGGAAACCGTGGATTATCCCGCTCGGTTTGGATAAGCCCTCTGATTGCTTTAAGCGACCCCTTGACTCTTTCCCTCCCAGCAGCTGCTTGTGTGCCAATATTTGTGTATCTTTTCCTTGGTACACCCTTCCTATTATCTTAAACAACTTCCCCAATAAAAGCAGAGGGGGGATCCCTTCCCGGTTCCAGCAACCTTGTGACTCAGTATCTCTAGCTATCTGTGTTCTCCTTTTTACAGCTTGTTCCTTACAGGGTTAATAATGTCTCTCAAACAAACAGGAAGAGAGAATTACAGGAGAGCCAGTGCTCCCTGAACAATATTGGCCCAGCTTTGTTGCCCACAATGCATTTGGTGTCAGCTTCAAGAAGTGATTTGGGCTGAAAAAGAGTTGTCAACCATTTCATCTTTTTATTGGTTCACGGTAACCAGAATCAGGGTCTGAAAGAGGCAGTAAACTTCAGAGTGGCCCAACAAAGCTTTTTATTTTATTTTATGCTATAGAGGGCAGGTTCTACTTGGTGCTTGAGCACCCAGGCGTATTTATTTTATGGAGGACAAAGGCTGTCAGGGGCTTTCCATCAGACTGTAGGAGAAGAGGGCAGAGAAGGGGTGCAGGGCCATTCCATCGGTACAGTTGATTGACCAGCAATTTTTGGTCCCTTCTCTCTTCAGTTTTTCAACCCCAACTGGTCATTAGAACAACTTGTGTAACTAAGAACTTGAATCTGAGCTTGCTTATTTCTTCCTCCAATCCAATCCATTTTCCTTTTGTATGATGTGTTTTTAATTGGAAGCCTGAGAACAAGAACTGTCCTTTCCCCCCCTTTTAGTTTGATGAAAGCTGCTCTGGGAGCCTTATTTTTTATTTTTTATTTGCTAAAGAGCAGGACCGAAATAATACTTTAAATAAAATAAATAACTACATTGCTTGAAAGCTTCTACTGTTTGAAGGGCTATTCTTTCAAAGTCCCCTTGTGGAAAGGCAGCAGCCTAGGGGCTAGCAGCTTTTAAAGGGTCAAAGCTGGCAACAGGGTTAGGTGTTCCATTGCAAACCTTTACGTTTGTCTTGTGAGAATTTTTCTTTGATTTTCAACTAAGTCCTTGTCTGTTTTGAAAAGTCACTGGGAGCAGGACTTGAATGTGCAGACTGACAAAAACCAATGGAACCAAGTTATGGGGAAGGGCCATAGCTCAGTGGTAGAGCATCTGCTTTGCGTGCAGAAGGTCCCAGGTTCAATCCCCGGCTACTCCCGTCTGGGAGAGACTCCCTGTATGAAATCCTGGAGAGCCACTCC
This sequence comes from Rhineura floridana, assembly GCF_030035675.1. Lineage (NCBI taxonomy): Eukaryota > Metazoa > Chordata > Lepidosauria > Squamata > Rhineuridae > Rhineura > Rhineura floridana. The sequence goes on along the minus strand of NC_084494.1, from coordinate 27,332,148 downwards.
CAGTCAGTGCACTGAAATGGTCCGGGGGGGGGGAGTTTGAGAACTACTGATCTGGAGCAATCAACCCTGTTTTCACATTTCCCAGTGCTTGTTGCCCACCCTGCAGGGCAGGCTGTTTAAGTAGGTTGGTCTGGGGTGGCAGGCAGGATGCTCTAATGTATACCTGCACTTTTAGGGTGGGACCTATTCAACTCCTCTAAAGTGGGTAGGGATTTTCTGCTGCTGGCAGAAGAGGAGAAATTCAGATGATGGGAGGGGGGGAATTGGTGAAGCTTTGTTTTTTACCTTTCCCTCACTTAAAAACAATGTGTGGGTGCTCATAACAGCCTTCTGGGTCATAGACTCTTCCTGATCCAGCCCCCAAGCTAAGGATGAAGGGGGAGGAGTGAGTGTACTGTGCTGTGGCCATAGAATGCTGACTGACTGTTGATTGTGGGGTGGTGGAAAAGCTATGGGGAGAGGAACGAACATGTGATCATAAGAAGATCTCTGCAGGATCAGGCCAATGGTTCTTCCGGTCCAGCATCCTGTTCTCACTGTGGCCAGTCAGATGCCTTTGGGAAGCTCACAAGCAGGACCAGAGCGCAACAGCACTCTCCCTACTTGCGATTCCCAGTAACTAAGATTCCAAGGCATACTGCTCCCGACAGTGGAGGTAGAACACAGCCATTATGACTAGAAGCCATTGAGAGCCTTATCCTCCATGCATTTGGAAGGACCCTCAGTGAGAGGCAGAGAAGTGGAGATCTCTGTGAGAGACTGGGAAAGGAAAGGAAAGCTGTCAGGGGAGAGCTGGGAGGGTCTGCCATTTTCAGTGGGGTGTGGAATGAAGAGCTAGTTTTCCACAGAGAGAAGTATATGTACGTGTTCCCTGTTTCTGCAGTTAAGATATCCTGCTGCTAATTTTTCTATCCCTTGTTGGGTTTTTTCCAGAGGCAGTTATTATTATCTATCTATTGTGTTTTATAACAGCTGGTATAGCATAGTGGGGAGGAGAGCCTGGCTGGGAGGCCAGAGTCTGTGAGTTCAAATCCCCGCTCATGTCTCCTGGGTGGAAAGGGCCAGCTAAAGATCACCCCCACAGTGAGTGGCTCAGGGGTTACGTGCCCTTCATAGTCCCAAGGAGCCCAGTTGCGCCCCAGCTGGCAGTTGTGGACAAGGAAGGGGCTGGCTTGTGCAGCTGTGGCAAGCTGAGCAGGCCCTAGCCAGCTGGGGAGGACTAGCCTCAGAGGGAGGCAATGGTAAGACCCTCTGAACACCAATTACCATGAAATCCCTATTCAAAGGGGGAGAGAGGAGCAAGCTCTAGTACAGCCTTTCCCAACCAGTGTGCCTCCAGGTGTTGTTGGACCACAACTCCCATCAGCCTCAGCCAGCATTGCGAATGGTCAGGAAAGATGGGAATTGTGGTCCAAGAACGTCTGGAGGCACACTGGTTGGGAAAGGCTGCTCTAGTACTTCAACATGGCATGGCATTGATCTTGCAGCCGATCCAGCAGCAGGCAAAGCCTCTCTTTTCCTGCCCAACAGGTGATGGTGATGGGAGGGGGAGCCAAACAAACCAAAGAGCCAGGCAGCCAGAGCACTCTCTCGTGTGCGCATGCCCGGTGTGTGTGTGTGTGTGTGTGTGTGTGAGAGAGAGAGAGAGAGAGAGAGAGAGGGTGCAGTACTATAAATTGTGAGCCTGAAACTGACTAATCTGGGTCCTCCCTTTGCTAACTTGAAACTGAATGACAGATGATCTCTTGCTTTCTCCCATGGCGGGTGGTGGAGATGCTAATCCAATTGGGAGAAGAAGGCATAATAATAATAATAATAATAAATTTAATTTTTGTGTCGCCTATCTGGCCGAAGCCACTCTAGGCAACGTACACATTAAAATGCAATAAAATACAATACAAATACAAGATAAAATACAATGCAATCAACAAAATACAATGCAGTCAAATACTAACCATGTTAAATAGCAGCGGTATAAAACGATGAAGGAGATTTGGTGGGTGCACTGGGCAGAAAGCCCTTTCAAAACGGTAACACCAGGACATAGTGGGAAACAGTCAAACGCAGAAAGGGATTTGCCTCCCAGTTCGACAAATGCAGTGGAATCAGGAGTAACCACAGGCTCTCGTCCTTAGTATGCACTAAGTTCTATGTAACAGCCCAGACATTTATTTTGCTTGCACCTGGGGAGAGTCCATTAACTTTGCCCTTTTGCACAGCCGCATGTGGGGAATTAAAAAAAACAAGATATACGTTTTGGCGCTCTTCCAAAAAAACGCATGAAAAGCAAACAATCTTATGGGCCAATCACTGAAAAGGGGTGGACTTGTGGGAGTTGGCAATGCTAAACCGATTTAGACCCCTCAAAATGCCACATGTATGGAAGCTTGAAAATCAGGTTTTCACAATATAAATCCGGCCACAAACAGGACATATATGGATCTCGAGGCCACCAACCGAATATGGAAAACATGGATTTTGCGTTTAGGTGTGGATGGGCCTTAAGACTGGAGGGTATATTGCAAAGATGGAAAAACCTGTGGTCCTCCAGATGTTGCTGAACTATGACTCCCAAAAGCCCCAGCAAGCATGGGCAATAGCCAGGGATGATGGGAGCTGTCATTCAGCAACATCTGGAGGGCCAAAGCTTGCCCAGGCCTGATATATTGCAAGGATGGGGAACCTGTGGCCCTCCAGATGTTGGACTGCAACTCCCACCATCCCTGACTTTTGTGGCTGGGAGGGCTGATGGGAGTTGGAATCCAACAACATCTGGAGGGCTGCAGGTTCCCCAACCCTAGTTTATTCCCTTCTGCCTTATGCAAGGAAGCTGATTCCCTTTACTGCAAAGACAAGACTACATCAGTCTCAACACTGCATAAAACTGCAGCCCCATAAAACAAAGAGCTTCGTACATACATGCATGTGTGTGTGTTTGACATTCTCAATTTGGCAACGGTTTCTTGCCATGGAAAGAAGAAATCCCCAAGAAGTAGCTAATCCTTTAGGGAGGACTTTCAGTTGTATCAAAGGTGGTGACGTGACAGCATGCTCAGTTTCTCTAGATGTGGTACGCTGGTGCCCTCATGTGTTTGTGGTGTACATACATTGCAGTCTAAGGACTGGCGCATTCGTCAGTGTGTTGGAAGGATAGGGTTTATCAAGGCCCTTTAGTGGAAGAGGAAGAATTTTAGTATGTGTTGATTCTCTTGCCATGACACTCTCATAATAGAAGAGAGAAAGTGACCTCGCCAAAAATAACCCTCGTATGCAGTCATTCAAAGTGACTTACGAGAATGCATCTGGCAGCCTTGTAAAGTTTAGACTGTACACAGACTGTTTTTCTGTCTATAAGGCAGTTACGCTTCTGATGTGATCCATTTTTTTCCAAATGGCTCACTGGACAACCAAACAAAGCTAGAGAACCTTTGCTCTTTAACATGCAAATATACCACTGGATCTTTGCAATTCTTTCAAATATTCAGGAATTCAGGGTTGCAGTAAATTGGATGGCAGTTCCTAGCGTGGCTAGTAAGTGTTAAGCAAGTGTGAGTAAATGGGAGGATGGAAAAGGGAACATCTTCCCACTCCTGTTCTACTCCTATTGTCCCAGCCAGAGGTGGTTTTCAGTGATACAGCTCCTATTCCTAGAAGTTCTATTTAGCTATCATGGCTAATAGCCATTGTCAGTTTTTTTCCTCCATGAATGTGTCTAGTCCTTTTCAAAGCCATCAGTGCTAGCTGACATTACTGCATCTGGTGGCAGTGAGTTCCGTAGGTTAGGTAATTTACGAGTTGCATTAAAATGTACATTTTCACTGTCCTCAGGGTCTTGTCAGCAAGTTTCACTGGATGAACCTGAGTTCTAGTATGAGAGAGAGAGAGAGAGAGAGAGAGAGAGAGAGAGAGAGAGAGAGAGAGAGAGAGAGAGAGAGAGAATGTCTATCTGTATACCAGAAATGGGGAACCTTTTTCAGCATGAGGGCCGCATTCACTTGTGGGCAACCTAACAGGGGCCATGTACCAAATCAATATGCAAATATAAAGACATTCTTTAATACTACTGCAACAGAGTGATGAGAATGTGCAAGTAAGGATTTAATTGTTCATTCAGAGAAGTACATCAGGTGATATAAAGCAGCAAGATCTTATGATCTGAATCCTCATTTGTCTAACAAAAACAAAAATCAAACTGAAATATTTTAATAAAATGGCTGACTAAAGCAATCAGAATATTCCCTCAAACATGGACTGAGGGGGAAACCATTTGAAAACTATTTGAATTCAGAACCAGACAAAAGTTCAGACAAAATGATTCCTCTTTCATGCCACTCTCTCTTAATTGAATGGTGATCAGAAAAGTGTGGCCAAGTGTGTTAGAATTTAGGTTGAATAAAGTCACTAAAAATATGCTGATCAAACAGGAGCTGTACTTAGGAATGGCTGACTCTGTCCATTTTGGTTTCTCTCCAGTTTTTCCAGTCACATTTCCACAGCCACACCAGACCTTTATTCCACTTCAAATAGTGATGGCTTCCCCAAAGAATCCTGGTAAGTATAGTTTGTGAAGGCTGCTGAGAGTTGTTAGGAGACCGTTATTCCCCTCACAGAGCTACAATCCCTAGAGTTCTCTGGGAAGAGGGCCTAACAGGTTTAACTCTGGCAATTGTAGCTCTGTGAGGGGAATAGGGATCACCTATCAATTCTCAGCACCTTTCACAAACTGCACTTACCAGAATTCTTTATGGGAAACCATCACTGTTTAAAGTGGGATAATAGTGGAATAAATGTATGGTGTAGACGTGGCCACATTGATTTATTTTTTAAAAAAATAACACATTTTTGTGCAAATTTATCCTACTGTACACAATTCCATATGCAATTTTCCACGACTATATTGCATTTCTGGATGTTATTTTTACGAATAGATGCACTTTTATGCATACTTTACACTAGTATGTGCATTTTCACATGATGGAAGGTGGAGTCCAGCAACATGTACAAGTTTCCTACTTCTGCACTATGCAATTGCAAACTATTGGAAGCAAGGGTGTAGGTGTATTGTTACTGGCGTGTATATGCTAGATTAATATTAATATTAATTCAAGAGAAGCCATTATCTTTCCTCCCTCCCTTATCTCAGCAGGAACAAGGCAGAAGTTTGAGGGAGTCCTGATGAGATGTGGACAATGTTTTGTAGTGTACCTGCTACCGCTTACTTGCCACTTGTGGTTTTATAATCTTGGCTCTGTTTGCATGAGGCCAAACTCCAAAGAGTTCAAACATGTGTCCAGAATAGGGATGGGGGAAGAAATCGATTAAGTCCATATTTGAAGCCAGATTAATCAAGGATGCACTTTCTGAAACAACATGAGAACCAGAACAGTCGGCCCTCCTTCGAAATGCACACTTGCTTGAATGTTGCAATGCAGTTCTCCAAATAAGCAACATTTGCAAAAATGCATATATGAGGGGCAAAGTTTGCCATTCATTTTTGAATTGCAAAAACTTGAAGTGCAAAAACTCATTTTTGCAATGAGTGTGAATTTCGCAAAAATGTGAAATTGCTTGCAAACATGTATACAGTAGGGCCCCACTGACACGGCGGGTTATGTTCCAGACCCCCGCCTAAAAGCGAAACCCATCAAAAAGCGGAACTCCATCAATAAAATGGCGCCCGATGTCCGAAAAACGCTGTAAAAGCGGAACAAGCGCCATATGAGTGGGGCCTTACTCTAATTGAAAACCACCATATTAGCAGAAACAACATGAGAACCGAAACACTCAACCCTCCTTTGAAATGCACACTTGAACTTGCTTGAATTTTGTGATGCAGTTCTCCAACTAAGCAATATCTGCAAAAATGCATATATGAGGGACAAGGAGACCAGCAGGAGTTTATTTTTCAACTCAGAGGTGGCAAGCAAACTCATCTTTCAGTATTTCCACTTCCACCCTACAATCCAGCCCCAGCAATTTGGGATGCACAGGTAGGGATGTTTCTTATTCCTTTACTCATAAGTTTAGTTCTGCATATTTCCACAATTTCTTTTATTTTTTTAAGTCCTCATTAAATTTCAGCAGCATTTTGGTTTAACATATCCTATTATACACATCTTTGTATGCAATTTCCCCTAAAGTACTCATTTTTGCAAGCAGTTTTCCCATTTGTAATGTGATTTTGGTGTGCTGTATCATTTTTAAAAAAATCACAGATTGCTGCAGAAATGTGGAGAACATTTTTATGCAGACTTCACCCTAGTATATGCATTTTTGTACTCAGTACTTGGCTGGCTGTGCTGCAAAATGTGGAGAAGTCCGAGGATGGCTGTGTGAATTAGGCAGGTTCATCTATAAATGCGAACAATCTAATTTCTCTCCCATCCCTACTTGCAGGGCCACTCTTTTGGCCTGTGCATATCTCAGCTGGGCCACATTGCCAGAGGACTCTGGGGATCAGCAGTGGGGGCCCTGCCTGATGATGCTGATTCTTGATGCTGGCCCTGAGTGTTTGCTCTGCAGCCACTGTAGCAGGCACCTTGCCAGAGTGTGACAGGTGTTCCTGCGGGAAGAGATCACTGTTCATTCCTGAATATGACTCAAGCTTCAAGTAATGTGTTAGAACACCCAAAAAGGATTGTGGGAAGCTGCTCCTACTGTTTAATGCCTGGGACCCCATTTAAACCTCATCCTGGCATATATTGCAGAAAACTCTTTAAGCCCTGGGTCAGTTTTACAGATTATGCATATACAACAAGATAGGCTTTCTCACAGGGCAGAAATGCAGGGTTCAGCAAGATTGCCACAGGTTCCATATTCTGCAGATAGAAAGAAGGAATTGAAGTGGCAAGCTTGCAGACTCTTGCTGTCTGCATAGTTACGGTGGCATCATGTGGACCGAAAGCTTACAATGATGGGAGCAGCAATAAAAGCCAGGAATTCCTCTTCAGTGGGAAAGGCTCATTCCATCAGCTTTGCTAAAAGATCGGCTCCATCAGTCACCTCGTACCCCTGAAAGTGTTTCTATGGCAGACGGTCATTAAAAGAACTACTGTACTATTTAAGAATTGGTGCCTGAGTTTGCTTTTTTCCTCTTCCCTCCCTGCCCGTTTTCCCTTGTCATTTTTCTTAACTGTAAAAAAACTGTCTGGGTGCTCCCTCTCCACGATCCGCAGTTCCACAAGCCAAACTGCCGTGGATCATGGAACAGGAGATCTCTCCTCCCACCCTAGGGAGAGGCTTGTCTGGGCCACAGGGGCTCTCTTGCCCCTGTCGCTTTCTCTTTGTGCATGTTGTGTTTTTTTAGATTGTAAGCATGCAGGCAGGGATTGTCTTGTGTTAATTTATTGCATGTAAACCACTCTGGACACCTTTTCGGCTGAAGAGTGGGATACAAACAAACAAATTGACGGTTTCTTAATAAACTTCTCATCAATGGCCACTAGTAGAACTAGTGGAAAATATACCAGATGTTTGCAGGAAATAGGTAAATCCACCTGGAACTATCAGGTACAATGATCAGGGGCGTTCCCTGTACTTGTGAAGTTAAATCACTGAGATCAGCAGATACCAAGTAAAGCCGAATGATACACAGAAGGAGCTGCATGCTTGGTAGAGGAAACTAGCAGGGAAATCTACACCTCCCTCAATTATTTATTTATTTTATTATTTGATTTAAATCCTGCCCTTCCTCCCAGCAGGAGCCCAGGGCAGCAAACAAAGCACTAAAAACACTTTAAAACATCATAAATACAGACCTTAAAATACATTAAAACAAAACAGCATTAAAAACATTTTTTAAAAATGCTTTTAAAAAATGCTCTCACAGACCTGCCATTCAATTGAGGTGCTCACAGAAGAATGTCCTGGTGCCTCAGTGAGAGTGGGTATCCCACAGCAGCCACCCAAATAGGGCTGCCCATTTTTTTACAGGCCCCTGTTCTTGTGCCAAATAGCTGGATCTGCAGCCAGAAACTGGCAACCATGCTTATCTTAACCTGCTGATTTGCTCTTTGTTTTGGTGGTTTTGCAGATCAAGCTGCTGTTAAAGGCACAGCAGCAGCCTGGAGAGGAGCTTTTACATAGTTGGAAGCCGTACACCCAAAGATCAAGCCAGCCCTGCAAGGGGCCACAGCAGTTTTTCTCGTTAGCCCTTCTGAGTTGACATGTCCACTGCCCGGTTTTCTTCCCATCTCTCCCATCCAGCTTCTCACAGTGAATGTCTCTGGCAGCAACTTGCTCGTCTCCCATCTAAACAGTGTGTGGGTGAAGGAGGCGGGACTGCCACCCAAGTGGGAGGAATTATTTATCCATTAGTGTCTCAGAAAGATAAATCATGGGACGGGAAGTCAACACAATCCCTTGGGGGAGGCGAAAAACCAGGAGCCTGAATGTAAACAGGCGGGTAATAGAACACCCTTGTACTATCTCCAGCTAGACAGCCTGCTTGTAAAACTGTTTACGGGCCCGTGGCCCCTCGCCTGCTTTTACATCCTTGGCAGAAGTTCAGCTTTGAAACAGCCTGCCTCCATTTTCACCTGCTGGTGAAGACGCAGAAGTCGAGGGCATAGCCACCAAAGTGTCCTGATGTATCAGGGATAATCTTGATTATTTCCCCCTGCTATCAGAAACGGTTCTCCGTTTTTGCCTTTAGGGTACATCTTGTTAAAAGCTGTGGCTGCACCCAATCTACACCTTGCATTTCAAGCACCACTCTATACAGTTCTGACTTTGCTGAAAGAATCCTGGCAACTGGAATTTATAAAGGATGCTGAGAGTAGTTAAGAGATCTCTATTCCCCTCATAGAACCACAATTCCCAAAGTTCCCTGGGAAGAGGGATTGATTGTTAAACCGCTCTTAGAATTGTAGCTCTGTAAGGGGACTAGGGGACTCCTAGCAATTCTCAGAGCCCTTAACACACTACATTTCTCAGGATTCTTTGGGGAAAGCCATGACTGTTTAAAGCGGTATGACACTGTTTCAAATGTAAGTACAGAGGGGTCCGACACACACACAGAGAGCTTTAGATGCATAAAAAGATATTTGCATTTGCCATAGTCACCTTTAGTTTGGCCTTAAAGCAATAGTATGGCTGGGGCATTGTGGGAAATTAAAATGGTACCTTCACTCAATATTGGATTTCCTGCTCTAAGAGAGAGATCTCATGCATCCTATGACCCCCTGGGAAGAGGAAATGATTGTTAAACCAGAGCAACTGTAGTTCTGGGAGGGGAATGAAAAATGGAAATGGACTGCCTTCAAGTCGATCCCGACTTATGGCAACCCTATGAATACGGTTTTCTTTGCAAGTGGTATTCAGAGGGGGTTTACCATTGCCTTCCTCTGAGGCTGAGAGGCAGTGACTGGCCCAAGGTCACCCAGTGAGCTTCATGGCTGTGTGGGGATTCAAACCCTGGTCTCCCAGGTCATAGTCCAACACTCTAACCACTACACCACACTGGAGGGGAATAGGGGTCTCCTAACAACTCTAAGCACCCTTAATAAGCTACAGTTCCCAGGTTTTCTTGGGGGAAGCCATGGGTGTTTAAAGTGGTATAATACTGCTTTAAATATATAGTGCAGATGTGGCATAAGAGTCATATCCATTGCTCTACCCATTTTTGCTTCTTGCCCCACTCACCACTGCCATGTGCCCCCTGGAAAGTTATGCAAGAGGGAATGTGATCCTTGCCCTCAAAAATGTTCATATCCCTTGAGATACAGGGATTGAAAGCTGGAAACATCTGCTTACAAAATAGGTGTTTGACCACTTCAATGATGGTGTCCTCTGCAAACCCCCCCCCCAAAAAAAACAGAGCAGTTCAGCAAGTGACACTTTTCCTATCACCTTACCTCCCCATCAGGAAATGCTTCACCTATTGAATCTTCTGTGCGCCAGGCTGCTGTTCAAGGCACAGGAGCATGGCAAGGAAAAGAAGAAAAAGGCATGCTTGGAATTATATAAATGACATACGAGATGATGTCATGTGCTTGGTTTGTATAATCAGATACTGGGTTTTGGAAATATGAAAATTATATGTTGTAAACTGGAGAAGGATCCCACTTTCTCTTGCTGCAAACGTGCTGCCCATGCAGGAGATAACACAAGCCTGTTGAGAGGTGGCTTGGAACATGCAAAATGTCACAGAGCATCCTACTGCAAATGCAACAATGAAGGTTTCCTAAGAACCTATTTGTTCACTGTCATGTGCTGGGAGTTGGTGTGGAATCAACCATGACAGCTGCAGCATGGGAGGGAGATGGAGGAATTGGCTTCATTCCTTGAGGTCCAACAGTGGGTAGGGATGCAGTTCAGAGTAAGGATAGGAGAGAGATTTGTTTTTGTTTTGCCGCAAACCTGTCTCATTTGCAGTTCCCAAAACAATGGGTTGTATCCAACTAAGTTTTACTCAGAACAGACCCACTGAAATGAATAGACCTAAATTAGCCATGTCCACCGATTTTTCAGTGGGTCTATTCTGAGTAGAACTAGCACTGGATAGAACCCCATATGTGAACCAAAAGGCAGCTGTCCTTCCTAATTTGCACTCCTGAATTTTGCGGTGCAGATCTCCAACCAACAACTGTATACAAAAATGTGCATGCTAGGGGAAAGTGTGACTAAAAATCAAATCAAAATCAAATCAAATCAAATTTTTATTATACGGTCATAGACCCGATATACAACTGATTAGAACAACAGTTTAAAAACAAGTATTACAAAATCATCAGCAAAATGAACTTAAAAGTTATTAAGTACTATTTTTACGTATATTCTGGGCTACTACTAGAAACTGGGCAACTGATTCGGTAACACTCTTGTCCGAATCGGACAAAAGATAGTTTGTTAGCCACTTTAAGGACCTACCCGGGAAAGCTTCAGTACAGGGTACAATAAATCTAGTACGAGGATTCTTGTATAGATCACAGATAAGAAGAACATGATCAGTTGTTTCAATCTCTCCCTTATTACAAATACAAAAACGTTTCGCATTTGGGATTCTTTGAAAACGGCTTTCTAAGAGAGCTGAAGGGAGGCAATCAAATCTAGCCCTAGCAAACAAATGGCGGAAACTCGGGATGGTCAAATTTTCTAGATAAATTGCAGACTTAGGGAGTGGGAAGCTTATTCCAAAATGGGAAGGAGAACAAGTTTTACAAGCAGAGGCCATTGAATATTGAAGGGCTATGTCCTTCACACGCTGGCCTATGATATGGTTAGCCAAGTCACAACTCATAGAGGAAAGCAAGTCTAATGGTAAACCGAGCAACTTGAATTTCTCAATGAAAGTTTTGGACCAAGTGCTAGAGAATGGATCATTCGAAATTAAGTGTAAATAACCTGAAGAATGGTTGGCATAAGCAACTTTGGTCCAATATTTAAACGCATGTAACCATGCAGTACACTCAATTGGGTTTAATCCCATTTCCAGTCAAAGACCAGCTGCCGAGGCACATCGAGGCATTCTAAATATGGAACGCAGAAAGAACGAGAGCGTCGATTCCACCTTGGCATTGAAACCAGATACCCATATTGGGATTCCATAAAGAAGTTGGGGTAGAATTTTGGATTTAAAGATTTGAAGAGCCGCTGGGATATATTGACTAAAAATGCATATTTGATGGCAGCATATAAAATGCATTACATTATGAAAGTGCTTGTGTCCTTTTGGGTGGCACACAAGAATAAATTGAGATCATTCTATTGTTTACACTGGCAAGCAATGGATTCATATGTGAGCCCATACAGGTCACATAGGTATTTATTTGGCTACATCCTACCAAAAATGTAAATGTACTGCCTTCAAGTGGATTCCAATTTATGGCAACCCTATGAATAGGGTTTTCATGAGGCTGAGAGGCATTGACTGGCCTAAGGTCACCCAGTGAGCTTCATGGCTATGTGGGGATTCGAACCCTGGTCTCCTAGGTCATAGTCCAGCACCTTAACCACTACACCACACTGGCTCCCTAAGGAGGCAGTAAAAATCATTTTGCCTCCGCAGGTGAACACAGCAGGGAGCTGTGGCCAGTCTTAGTTCTATGATGTGTCCAGGGTTGGCATTATTTGTAAAGATGAGGGAGAAATTCAATTCAGTTTGCATTTAAAGGTGAATCTATCCAATTCACACCTCCCAGAACAATATGCGAAGTGGAACACCACCACCCTTAAAAAACTGCACTTCTTTGAATTTCTCAGTGTAGTTTTCCAACCAGTCAATGTGGACAAAAATGCATATTCTAGGGTAAAGTGTGCATAAAAAATGCACATATTGGTGAAAAAAAATGCAAAATACATGATATTGTATTATATATTAGAAGAAGTTCACACTGAAATGTTGCTGAATTTTCATGAAGGTCTTTTTAAAAATATGCAAATGGATGTGGAAATATGGAGAAATGAAGATCGGGAAAATTAGAAACTGACAGAAACTGAAATTGACAGATTCAGCCATCCCTACAGGGTGGCCTTAGGTATTTATCAGTATCACCTCTCCCTTCTGCAGAATGGGTACAATAATATTGACCTCAACCTACTCTACAAGGTTGTTGTATGGAAGGATAACAGGAACAATGTTATTCCAGAGGTTACCTTGCAACAAAGATTTTTATGACATTTTTAAAAGGCTGGTGGGTTTCTTAGGGCAGAAGCCTTCATGGATTAGAACCCATTTTGTCAGATGCACAAAGCATTCCCTTTTGTGGGCAGATGTCAAATTAAATAAAGTGGATAGGCCTGGGTATAGGGAAGGGGGTAGTTGTAAGCTCTGGGGTCCCAAAGCCTGGAATTGGGTCTTTTATCCCCTTTTGATCCTATCCTCCCTGTACATCCTGACCTGAGAGAGGGGGCTCTCACATACACACACACACACACCATGGCTGATATTTAAGTAACAAAAAACCCAGAGAACTTAAATGGAGTTAACATATCAGCTAGTTGGGCACAATGCTGACTGTGGGTCACATTTCCATGCTTCAGGGAGGAAAGAGAACGAGAGAGAGACTCAAGTCTGTGAAAGTTTTTGCCACAACAGCTGTGCACATCTTTAAAGTGTCACAAGATCCTTAATTGCATTTAATCATGATTCATGTTCAAGGGGACACTAAACACTCCAAAAGTCCTTATTGAAACCGTAAATAAGAAATAGCTGGGGATTTTTCCTTACCTCTCCTGTGAGCTCAAACGTTGCTCTGTCTCTCCACCAACGGGCGAGACTCCTTCCATGACAATCAAGCTGCCTTCTTCCCTCGCAGGAGTCAACTCTTTCGAACTCATTCCCATTGCATATCAGACAGGCACCTTCTCTATTGTCTTTTTGGCATCTGCTGAAGACATTCCTCCTCATAAAGTATGCCTTTAAAATATCCATTTATGTATGTGCTGTTTGAAAGTATATAATTGGAGGGGGTTGAAATTGTGTTTATACAGTATATGCAATTGTTTTAACTGTTTTTATAATTGTAACTGTTTTATAAATGTCATTATATTATAAATCACTTTGGGACGTCTCGTGGGAAGCAATATATAAATGAAATCAATCAACATCAACATGTCACTCCCCCTCTCCCAACAGCAGTGTCAGTGCTGCTTACTGGGACAGTGGGGGAGATAAGGAAGGTTGTGGCTGTGTGGATGCAAGAGTCCCAGATTGATTCTGACAATGCACTCATGCATCACTCAACCTCGCCGCTTTCCTGCTTCACCCCACACAGCCCCAATAACTGACAGCAATGTGGCTGTTTAAAAGGTGGTGGAACAGCATTGCCCCTCTGTGCTGTCGCTCCTCCCTGTGATCAGGAGCCCTGCATTATTATGGCCCCAAACATACATTGCGGTGCCAGGCATAGATCTATGCGGTGAGGCATTGCATTTTGGGTAAATTAAAAGAGCAGGTGACCACCACAAATGGGAGATGAACTCCCATTTCAATATGGCACTGCTGCCCATCCGATACTAAATTGCCTGGCTAGGGTGGTGTTAAGTGTGTCACTGCTGTGGCAGCAATGGCATGGAGGAAAGTGCATGGATGTGGGGGGATCTGCCAGCTCAACCTGTATATATGCAAATGAACAGATTTTAGAAAAACATCATACGTAAATTTCTACTAACATTTTTCCTTTGATGAATGGCTATAGCATCTCAGTGACAGAGCACCTGTTTTGCAGACAGAAGGTCCCAGGTTCAATCCCTGGCATCTCAAGGTTAGCCTCCTGCCTGAAACCCCAGAGGGCTGCAGCTATTCACTATCAAACAGTATCGCATGAAATGGACCGGGGTCTGACTTGGTATAAGGTGGTGATCTATATTCTCACCAAGGAACTGACTTTGTCAAAGCCTACTGCTCCTGCAACATCCCAGGAAAATGGGAAGTACAAAACACTAGAAGTGTTTGTCATCCTACAGAACTGTGCTATTGTTACCTGATTTGAGGTTTGTGGATGTGGCTTTTTTGTAAAGAAAAGGAAAGTCATAAATAAGTAAAGAAGCCCCAATATCCAGTCATGGCAATGAGTCCAAGAGCATCCCAAGATCCCAAACCTGAATGACAAGATGAATCCTTTTACTATAAAATAGAGATGGATGGAAGCAGGTGGTTTCACATGAAAATGTGATGTTTGGGCAGGTTTCTTCCTGGATTTTCAGAATGTGCCTGATTCCACCTATTAAGGTAATGCTGTCATTTGCCTTTGAAGAAGTCCCTGCTCTGGACCAGGGATAATCTCACTTCAATCTTTTTTTTTAACCAATTCTTGTGGTCCACCATTTCTTTATTTATTTATTACCATTCGGAACTCCCTCCCATTACATATCAGACATGTGCCATGTTTGTTGTGTTTCTGATGCTGTTGAAGTCTTTCCTCTTTCTCTCTTTCTTTATTGATTTTATACAAAGAACATAACGTAAACCATACAGTAAATAAAACTCAGTTCCAGAGACTCCAACAGGCCCAACAAAAGTCAACTCTCTACAAAGTACAGTGTAAAGATAACAAATGTCACCATTAAATTCTTCATGTTTCTAGAACATAAATGAACCAGTGGAGGCTGGTTCATTAGGCGCATGGGGTGCTGCCCCACCAACCTCACTCTGCACTCAGCCCGCCCTCACCTACCTGCCTTCTTACTTAGGACCAGTCCAGGGGATGGTACTGTCTGTCAGCTTCTTCCTTCTTAGTCTCAGTGATGCCCTTACAGAACTCAAGTGGGGGGAGGATGGAGACAAAACTAGAATTAGTTGTCTTCACCTGTCATTGACTCTGCCTCCATCTACTGTTGGGCTCCCTGCGTTCCGCCCCATCAGTCCCGATGGGCATGAGCCACCACTGAAATAAATAACGATGAGTTCTACAAAGTAGTACACTGAGCCGGCAACACTGCATGGCTCATAGCTACTAGAAGCTGTGAATTCAGTGTAGCGGACCCAAGCCTGTGGAACTCCAACTGTGATTAGACAAGCATGATAAATACTTTTGTATGTCAGCAGCATTTTAATGTGGCGTTCGGTTTCCTGACCATTTTAAATTGTTATTATTTGTATGCTTTATTTTTTATTATTTTTAACAATCTCATGTACACCACTTACGAAAGTTAATGATTTGGCAGCATATGCATACCTTCAGTAAAAGAAATAAGTAAAAATAAGCATTGGGTGTTTGTTTCCCCTCTCTTTCTCACTACGGAGCTGAAGCAAAACGTGGGGCGAAACGACCTCAAGCTATGCATGACAGAGGAAAAGGCTGCAAACACATTCTGCCCCCTGGTGGTTTCCTTGGGGGATACAAATCAGGTTTACTGATATTTTAATATCCAATCATCGGCTTTCTTTTTACAGAAACTGAAAAGATAACTGTGAAGCTTCTTGTCCTCTTTGTCTCCATCTTCACCTTCCTGCCTGGCCTTCCTTCTAACCTCCTGGCCGGCTATGCATTCCTGAGGAAAATGCGCCAGAAGTCAATCCCCACAGACATCTTCCTGCTCAACTTCATTATCTCTGACCTTATCCTTCTGCTCATTTTGCCCTTCAAAATGGTGGAGGCTTCCTTGCACATGACTTGACCTCTCCCTGGCTTCCTTTGCCCCCTCACCAACTTCTGTTTCTACAGCAGCATCTCGATCAGCACCCTTTTCCTGACAGGGGTCAACGTGGAGCACTACCTGTGTGTGCCGCCTTTCCTGTCAAGTACAAATTGGATTCTAGACCAACCTACGCCATCATGGCCAGCCTCTTCTGGTTGCTGGCCTGCTCCCTCCGCAGCAGCATCTACATTGTCGAACAATTCCGCAACGCCCGGCCTGGACTTGAGAACTCCATGTGTTACGAGTCATTGGGCTGATTCACAAGGAGGTTTAGTGTGAGTCTCATGCTACTCACAGCCCCTTCTAATCTTCATGGTTCACATGACATTACTGGCAAACAGAAGCTATCATGCGGTTTCCCTCCCATAAATCCATACTAACCCAATCCTTTTAAAATCCAAAAAGGGAAGGAAAAAAGGTCTCCGCTTCGTATCTCTAGTGCTTGCAGATGCTGTGCTCCAATACTTTTGGGTGGGTGTGTCAATCGTTCCCCTCTCCACGCCCACTCCCTTCTCCACTCTTTCATTTAAGGTTTGGCTGCTGGCTCATGTTCTGCAAGCCTGCTGCAAATGGTGCGTTATTTTTCTTTCCCCGCTAACCTGTGAAAAAGCATAACACTGTTCAAACAAAGATTTGTATTTCACCTGGATTGTGAAAATACAAATTTTCACACTTCAGGGTTTTTTTTTCTTTTTTAATGAAACTTACTCTGGAACAAACTGAGCATACTTGGTTGCCAAGGTAACCAGGGAAAGTGGAATTTTGACCTTAAGAGGGTGTGGTCATTAGGAAGGTGTGTGATTGATCCTTTCCCTTCAGTGTGAATGGAAAACAGCAGATTGGAAGGTAGGAAGTGTGAACCTTGCAAATCTATCACAATGGCAAAAGTTTTGTCTTTAATACAAACTTTAGCTCCCGTGTGAATGAGCCCATTCTCTGACAACCAACTCTGAATCCTCTTCCCCTGACTAGAGCTCTGCCTTGCCCTCTTCCTCCTTTTCGTCATCACCCTTTTCTGCTATGTTGGGTCATTTGCATCCTGACCTCCTTGCCCCACATCCAGCCCCAGAGGAAGCAATGGGCTGTGGGCCTGACCGTGGCCACCTTGCTCCATTTTGCCATTTGCTTTGGACCCTTCAACATTGTGGGCTTCATTCAGTCCATGAGCCCTGAATGGAGAGTGTACAGTTTGCTCCTCAACTCCTTCAGCACCACCTTGGATCCTGCCATCTTCTACTTCTCCACTGCCATCCAACAAACTTTTACTGACAGCTGACTCCCAGCTGTTGCGTCCTAGTGCTCTTTGCCTTGCTGAGGGAGTCCCAGAGTCAATGCCAAAGAAGCAAGAGGTGGCAGATTATTGAAAAACAGTGAATTGGCAGGGGCTGCCATCCCTATGGAAGGCTCATTTTTCAACACTGCGAAGGTCTGGGAGACGAGAGCATTGAGCACCTTGCAGCATTGACATGGTGCAGAGCCACAAGGTTATGCAGTGACCACCACACATTGCACAGAGATGCAAGACTCCAAAGCATAGAACCGCACAGATACAAATCTACAAATGGGACAGAACATCCCTACAGGGGGATTTGAAATTTAAATCATGAGTGTGAGCCTTGACATTTTAAAAGTGAGCACTGAAACTATGGAACTCACTCCCACAACAGGCAGTGATGACTACCGACTTGGATAGCTCTAAAAGAGGATTAGACAAATCCATGAAGGGTAAGACTACCAATCGCTACTAACCCTGATGGCTATGCTCTACCTCCACTGTCAGTGGCAGTATGCTTCTGAACACCAGTTGCTGGAAGCAATAGGAGGAGTATGCCCTTGTGCTCAGGTCCTGCTTGAGGGCTTCCCATGAGCACCTGGTTGGCCACTGTGAGAACAGGATGCTGGACCAGATGGGCCACTGGCCTGATCCAGCAGGATTCTTCTGGTGTTTTTATGGAGTTGTTGGCAACATTATCCCTATCATTTTCACAGCCACCCAAGATGAGACTGTGTCAGTCAGCAGTAGAGCCACCAGTCCCATGTGTTTTGCTGTCTGAGGCACAGGAAAATTTGGTGCCACTTCCCAATTCCCTGTACAGAAGCCAGCTGTTTTTGGCAGTTGACTGTTCCTCTAACAATGGGACAGAATCCTCCACCGCATTACAGGGCAGCCCGTTAGCTTAGTGGGTGCAGGATGGATTGTATGTTGTACACTCATTCCACTTTAAACAGCCATGGTTTCCCCCAAAGAATCTTAGGAAGTATATTTTGTGAAGGGTGCTAAGTGTTATTAGGAGACCCCTGTTCTCCTGACAGAGCTCCAATGGCCAGAGTGGTAGTCAGACTCCCCAGGGAATTCTGGGAAGTGGAGCTCTGTGAGGGAAATAACTGTCTCCTAATGACTCTCAGCACCCATTACAAACTACACACTTCTAAAGGGGTGCTAGAAGGAACGGCAGGATATCAGTGTAACAAACAAGCAAACCTCTTTCTGAGTTGCAGCCAGGTTGAATAGCTGTAGTTAGAGACAGGAGCCAAAAACAGAGGAAGCTGCCTTTTACTGAGTGGGACCAATGGTCCATCTAGCTCAGTATGATCTTCCCTGGATGGCAGCAGCAGCTCTCCAGGATTTCAGACTGGGGTCTCTCCTTGCTATACCTGGAGATGCCAGGATTGATATATTGAGGGTCGGGTGGATGTTCTACCACTGAGGTAACGGCCCTTCCCAAAGGGCAGTCGGTCCCAACCTCCAACCAGGCTCCAGGGAGAGGGGCCCTTGCGATCTCACTTCTTTCCCTGAGGCAGCCAGGCTGAAGGGGTGTGTGTGTGCAGCTTCCCCTACAGAACTTGGTTTTGCTCTCCAGATTAGTACAACACCAGCTGGCTGGCAACCACAGCAGCTTTTGCCCATTCATCAGTTCTGACTGGAGGACCAAAGCGGATTCTGATTGCTTTAAGTGACCCCTTGACTCTTTCCCTCCCAGCAGCTGCTCGTGTGCCAATATTTGTGTATCTTTTCCTTGGTACACCCTTCCTGTTATGTTAAACAATTTCCCCAATAATAGAAGATGGGGGAGCCCTTCCCGGTTCCAGCAACCTTGTGACTCAGTATCTCTAGCTATCTGTGTTCTCCTTTTTACTGCTTGTTCCTTACAGGATTAATAATGCCTCTCAAACAAACATGAAGAGGGAATTACAGGAGAGCCAGTGCTCCCTGAACAATATTGGCCCAGCTTTGTTACCCACAATGCATTTGGTGTCAGCTTCAAGAAGTGATTTGGGCTGAAATAGGGTTGTCAACCATTTCATCTTTTTATTGGTTCACAGTAACAAGAATCAGGTCTGAAAGAGGCAGTAAACTTCAGAGTGGCCCAACAAAGCTTTTTATTTTATTTTATGCTATAGAGGGCAGGTTCTACTTGGTTCTTGAGCACCCAGGCGTATTTATTTTACGGAGGACAAAGGCTGTCAGGGGCTTTCCATCAGACTGTAGGAAAAGAGGGCAGAGAAGGGGTGCAGGGCCATTCCATCGGTACAGCTGATTGACCAGCAATTTTTGGTGCCTTCTCTCTTGAGCTTTTCAACCCCAGCTGGTCATTAGAACAACTTGTGTAACTAAGAACTTGAATCTGAGCTTGCTTATTTCTTCCTCCAATCCAATCCATTTTCCTTTTCTGTCATGTCTTTTTAATTGGAAGAACAAGAACTGCCCTTTTTTTCCTTTTAGTTTGATGAAAGCTCTCCTGGGAGCATTTATATTTTTTATTTGCTAAAGAGCAGGACAAAATGAATACATTAAATTCAATTAATAACTAAATGTAAATGTACTGCTGTCAAGTCGATTCCGAATTATGGCAACCCTATGAATAGGGTTGTCATGAGGCTCAGAGGCAGTGACTGGCCCAAGGTCTCAGGACTGAAGGCCAAATGTGGCCTTCCAGGCCTCTTTGGTCCTCAGTCAGGGCTCTCTTAAGGCCTTCACCCCAGGCCACACCTCTCAGCGGCCCTGCACCCTGCCCTCCTTGAGGGCTTTGCCTGGCTGGAATGTTTTCTTGACCTGTTATAATTGTCTCTTGCTGGCCTCTGTGTATGCGAAACTGAGTCTTTCTGCATGTAAAACAGTTGCTCTGCGACTGAGCTATGGCCCTTCTCCAGGGCTAGAATGAAGGCTACTGTCCAAAGATAAGTCACACCTGTCTCTCCATTTACTTTTGCCTCTGGTCGCACTCACCAATAATATGTGGCCCCTGAAGGTTGCCCACAAGCAAATGTGGCCCTTGAACTGAAAAAGGTTTTTCTGTCCCTGAAGCAGAGTGGATCCCCACAGAGTAACTCTGTAGCCTCAAGACTCTTCAGACAACCCTCCCTTTGTCCCCTTTCAGGCATTCAAAGGCTCACAAGAGAAATGGGGAGCTGGCCGACTGGATCAGATAATTCAAATCCAGCCCCAGACAGACATCTTCTACTTGGCTCCACCCCTTCCTCCCCAGCTTACATGACGTCTGCAGAGGGAGGGGCTTCTCTTCCTTGACACCTCACTACTGTTCCACATCCCTCAGTAGCCTCCTCCTCTGCCTAATGGTAGGACCAGCCCTGAATCTGGTCCATATTAAGATGTCAACCTGTTGTGGACAAAGGTCCTAAGATGTGAAGAGTCCGTAAAAGTTATGATGGCCAGGTAGTTCCCTTTGCTTCCTCCTGCAGGGAATAAACAACATATTAAAATCTGGGGCAGGATGGGTAAACTCTATCAAGCTTTCCTGGCTTGGAATGAACACTCCTGGTCATAACGCCAAGATCAAAGATTTGTTCGTCAAATTCTCTCCAATTAAATGCCTTCTGCATTAATACCGCAGGCAAGACTCCCTTCCTGATATATACTCAATAACAATGGATTGTGTTTTGTTTTGCTTTTAAAATCTATGACAGCATTAACTGCCCAGAGGGCACCTGTTTGTGCAATCTGTCTGAAAAACAACCCTGCCTCTTGATAACAACACGCGCCAGCCTCTTAGTTGGCACAGGCAATTTGAGATCTGAATTTCCCAGTCCACACCCAAAGGAGAATAGTCTACTGCTGTTGCTAACAAACGGCATTTATCTCTCACTGCAGCAGGCCTTGATGCCAATGGTCCAGGGTTCAGATCCTGAGATGGTCTATGTGAGCTTTTACTTGCGTAGCCATGACAACTGTAGAGGATGAAGGCCAAACTTCAAGATGTCAACTGTGAGACAAGACCTGATATTCCATAGCAAATGGGTTAGTTGGAGGTTGAAAGGCTAGTGTAGTGGATTTTCTCCTTATGGAGTCCTTGACCAGGAAACGACACTGACGCAGGTTGAAGCTTACAGCTGTTTATTATACTTGCAATTGCAAGGAGTCCCTGCAAGCATGTGCTATGGCGGGAGACTGCCTTCTTCCCCAAATTGAGGGTCATTTATAGCTTTTTACAATGTACAGTCATGTGTCCCAAAGTACCCAGTAAGGGGCTTTACCTGTTTCCCGCTCTCACAGTCATGTGTCCCAAGGTACCCAATAAGGGGCTTTACCTGTTTCCCGCTCCCACCTGGCTCCGTGATTCATCAGGTAGTTCTCCATTAAGAGGAAGTATGGACACACATACTCATCTTTTGTTCCACCCCATCCTGTAGCAACGTCTGTCCCCTTCCACCTTATTTACATACTAGTACCATAGACCCCTGGGAGTGGAAAATTCTACTTCACGAGGATGGGGAAACTTTCTCAGCCTGAGGGCCACATTCCCTTGTGGGCAACCTTCTGGGGTCCACATACCAGAGGTGGGTGTGGCAAAAGTAAATATGGCTGGAGACACTCAGGCTGGGGCCTGCATCCCTGTTGAAAGGGTTAGTTCTGAAGAGGCAGCTTCCCCTCTGGTCCTCCTCTGGCAGCTGGGAGATGGAATGATTCATGGACCAACGGAGGACCACACAACTTTATCCCCAAGTGAGCCAAAGTGCTTCATTCAGTTCTTTGGAATCCACCACTTAGGGCAGCCATAACTTAAGGCAAGTCCCACAGGCAGCTGTGGAAAAACTGCATGCTGACCGGCTGAAACTCTGTGGAGGATCCAGGGAGGAAAAAAAAAACTCTAGAGAGGCACAGGACAGAAGGCCCTTCATTTCCCCACATTTCACTCCAAGTTCTGAAGTATGGCTCTCAGGGGGGGCTACCCAATCCTCTGAGGGGGCAGCTCCCCCAGGTTAGAAATGGAGGACTTGTCAGCCCCACTGCTCTCTCCCTCAGAATCACAGCAGTGCCAACACAGCTGATTACACCATGGTGTGAGAGCCTGGAAGTTGCGGGCCACTCTGGCAAAACAGTTGGCAAAGGTCCTTTGGATGGCAGTGGAGGAGAAGTAGAAGATTGCTGGGTCCAAGGAGGCGTTGAGAGTGCTGAGGAGCAAAACATACACTCTCCAGGGAGGACTCTCATTCTGGATGAAGCCCACAATGTGGGAGATGTTGTAGGGAGCAAAGCAGATGGCAAAGTTGAGCAGAGTGACCACAGCCAGCCCGATGGCTCGTTGCTTCCTGCGAGTTTGGATGTTAGGCATGGAGGCCAGGATGCGGACTAAGTTGACATAGCAGAAGAGGCAGACGAGGAAAGGGAGGCAGAATAGCATCACACAGAGTTCCAGGCGGACGGGGAGGAGGATTTGGAGTTGTTTGGGGGAGAACTTCTCATAGCATTTGGAGATGTTGGCTGGGAAGGGGTCAGTCTCATTGCTGAGGTCCTTCACCTGGAACTGGACAATGTAGACAATGCTGCAGTGGGAACAGGCGAGCAGCCAGAAGCAGAAGCAGGCCACCATTGCGTAGACTGGCCGGCGATTCAACTTGTACTTGATTGGATAGGTAGCACCCAGGTAGCGCTCCACACTGATTGCCGTGAGAAACAGGGTGCTGAGGTAGATGCTGCTGTAGTAACAGAAGCCAGTGAGAGGACAAAGGAAGTCAGGGAGAGGCCACGTCATGCCCGAGGCTGCCTCCACCATCTTGAAGGGCAGGAAGAGAAGGAGGATGACATCAGAGATGGTCAGGTTGAACAAGAGGATGTCTATAGGGGTTGCCTTTCGGCGCAATTTTGCTAGGAATGTGTAGAAGGCCAGAAGGTTGGCAGGGAGGCCGGCCACGAAGGCAAAGAGGTAGACGGCCAGGACAAGGGCATCATGGGGTGAAATAGCCATCCTTCCAGTATCTGCAAGAGAGGGATAAATTACTTGCAACAACAACAAAAGTTAGATCTAGCAGAAACAGATTTTTTAAAAGTAGTAATAGCATATTACGTATTAGACAGAGGTTATCTGAAACAGGAAATGAACTTTTAAAAAGTCACTTGCTCACAAGCTAGCGTAAAAGGACCATTGTTGCCCCAGGTGAAAAATATCTGAATAACTAGAGCTTGATCTAATGAGGAAATAGCAGAATAATGGGTAAAAATACTATAAAGGACTTTGCATTTCACAAAATCAATATGCAAATATAAAGACATTCTTATATTTAATACTACTCCAATGGAGTGATGAGAATATGAAAGTAAGGATTTAAATGTTCACTCAGACAAGCAGCAAGATCTTATTATTTGAATCCTCATTTGTCTAACAAGAACAAAAATCAAACTGAAATATTTTAATAAAATGGCTAAAGCAATCAGTGAGTTCCATCAAAGTGGGATATTCCCTCAAACATGGACTGAGGGGGAAACCATTTGAATTCAGAACCAGACAAAATTTCAGACAAAATGCATCCTCTTGCATGCCAGTCTCTCTTAATTGAATGATGGTCAGAAAAGTGTGGCCAAGTGTGTTAGAATTTAGGTTGAATAAAGTCACTAAAAATATGCTGATCAAACAGGAGCTGTACCTAGGAATGGCTGACTCTGTCTATTTTGGTTTCTCTCCAATTTTTCCAGTCACATTTCCACAGCCACAGCCACACCAAACATTTTTCCACTTTAAATAGTGATGGCTTCCCCCAAAGAATCCTTGTAAGTGTAGTTTGTGAAGGCTGCTGAGAGTTGTTAGGAGACCGTTATTCCCCTCACAGAGCTACAATCCCTAGAGTTCTCTGGGAAGAGGGCCTAACAGGTTCAACTTTGACAATTGTAGCTCTGTGAGGGGAATAGGGATCACCTATCAGTTCTCAGCACCTTTCACAAACTGCACTTACCAGAATTCTTTATGAGAAGCCATCACTGTTTAAAGTGGGATAATAGTGGAATAAATGTATGGTGTAGACATGGCCACATTGATTTATTTTTTAAAAAAAAATAACACATTTTTGTGCAAAGTTTATCCTACTGTACACAATTCCATATGCAATTTTCCACGACTATATTGCATTTCTGGATGCTATTTTTATGAATAGATGCACTTTTATGCATACTTTACACTAGTATGTGCATTTTCACATGATGGAAGGTGGAGTCCAGCAACATCTACAAGTTTCCTACTTCTGCACTATGCAATTGCAAACTATTGTCCTGAGAAGCAAGGGTGTAGGTGTATTGTTATTGGCGTGTATATGCTAGATTAATATTAATATTAATTCAAGAGAAGCCATTATCTTTCCTCCCTCCCTTATCTCAGCAGGAACAAGGCAGAAGTTTGAGGAAGTCCTGATGAGATGTGGACAATGTTTTGTAGTATACCTGCTACCGCTTACTTGCCACTTGTGGTTTTATAATCTTGGCTCTGTTTGCATGAGGCCAAACTCCAAAGAGTTCAAACATGTGTCCAGAATAGGGATGGGGGAAGAAATCGATTAAGTTCATATTTGAAGCCAGATTAATCAAACGTGCACTTTCTGAAACAACATGAGAACCAGAACACTCAGCCCTCCTTCGAAATGCACACTTGCTTGAATGTTGCAATACAGTTCTCCAAATAAGCAACATTTGCAAAAATGCATATATGAGGGGCAAAGTTTGCCATTCATTTTTGAATTGCAAAAACTTGAAGTGCAAAAACTCATTTTTGCAATGAGTGTGAATTTCGCAAAAATGTGAAATTGCTTGCAAACATGTATACAGTAGGGCCCCACTGACACGGCAGGTTATGTTCCAGACCCCCACCTAAAAGCGAAACCCATCAAAAAGCGGAACTCCATCGATAAAATGGCGCCCGACGCCCGAAAAACGCTGTAAAAGCGGAACAAGCGCCATATGAGTGGGGCCTTACTCTAATTGAAAGCCGCCATATTAGCAGAATGCTGAAAAGCGGGCCACCAGAAAGCGGGGCCCTACTGTATATTAGTCAAAGCTGCATACAAAAATGTGGAGAATTGAATTTAAGATGGGAAAAATAAGAAACTGAGAGAACTGAAATTGGCAGATCTGAATTCTCTTATGCATCAGGGCAGCTGCGCTTCTAAACAGCACATAGCCAAATGAGAGCAATTCTGTTTTTCAGAGTTATTTTTTCTCAATGGCTCTGTGTTGTTTTTTTTAAAAAAAAATCCGAAGGGGCACTCTGCATATTCTCAGAAGTACTTTGACTTTAAATTTTAAAAATAAGGGTAGGAAACAAATTTTCTGCAGGAGACCAGCAGGAGTGTATTTTTAAACTCAGAGATGGCAGGCAAACTCAGCTGTCAGTATTTACACTTCCATCCTACAATCCAGCCCCAGTAATTGGGGATTCACAGCTAGGAATGTTTCTCATTCCTCCACTCAGTCCTTCATATTTCCTCATCAGTTTGCAATTTTCTTTTTTTTAAAAGTCCTCATTAAAATTCAGCAGCATTTTGGTTTGAACATCTCCTATTATACACATCTTTGCATGAAAGTTTCCCTAAAGTACTCATTTTTGCAAGCGGTTTTCCCATTTGTAATGCAATTTTGATGTGCTGTTTCATTTTTTTTTAATTCACAAATTGCTGCAGAAAAGTGGAGAACATTTTTATGCAGACTTCACCCTAGTATATGCATTTTTGTACTCAATACATGGCTGGCTGTGCTGCAAAATGTGGAGAAGTCCGAGGATGGCTGTGTGAATTAGGCAGGTTCATCTATAAATGCAAACAATCTAATTTCTCTCCCATCTCTACTTGCAGGGCCACTCTTTTGGCCTGTGCATATCTCAGCTGGGCCACATTGCCAGAAGACTCTGGGGACCAGCAGTGGGGGCCCTGCCTGATGATGCTGATTCCTGATGCTGGCCCTGAGTGTTTGCTCTGCAGTCACTGTAGCAGGCACCTTGCCAGAGTGTGGCAGGTGTTCCTGCGGGAAGAGATCACTGTTTGTTCCAGAATATGACTCATGCTTTCAGTAATGTGCTAGAACACCCAAACAGGATTGCAGGAAGCTGCCCCTACCAGCCCTTGACCTACTGTTTAATGCCTGGGACCCCATTTAAATCTCATCCTGGCATATTTTGCATAAAACTCTTTAAACCCTGGATCCATTTTACAGATAACTCTATGCATCATACAACAAGATAGGTTTTCTCACAGGGCAGAAATTCAGAGTTCAGCAAGATTGCCACAAGTTCCATATTTTGCAGAGTGGAAGAAGGAATTGAAGTGGCAAGCTTGCAGACTCTTGCTGTCTGCATAGTTAGGGTGACATCATGTGGACGGAAAGCTTACAATGATGGGAGCAGCAATAAAAGCCAGGAATTCCTCTTCAGTGGGAAAGATGGGAAGCAGGGCTCATTCCATCAGCTTTGCTGAAAGATCAGTTCCATCAGAGCCAGGATCAAACAACTAAGGATACAACTAGGAAGAAGTTGCTCAAGCAAGGCTCAACTGCAATAGGAAGTCCTCTTAGTCTCCTTCCTGATGATCCAATAGCCAGCCTAGTTGGGTGGAGCCAGTCTGAGGCCTGAGGGGACTTCATTGGGAAACTGCCACGTACTTCAGTGTCTCACCACACAGGGCAAATATCCATAGATCCCAACAGCCCTTGACACATTCTGCTAGGTAGCAAACCTCTGTCTGGACTGGACTGTTTCAGACTGCAGATGAAGGCTCAAATGGCAGAATGCTTCTCCACTCCCACTCTCAATAAATCCCTGCACATAGAAAACTAGCATATCAGGCTTCTCTCTGACATGTTACCTTTCTATATTTAAGATTTATTATTATTTTCCAATGGAATAGGACTCAACTGTGCACACCTCCACCTCAGTTCAGAGACCACTTGGTCATCTAATCATCTGCTTGTGAGGACTGTGGCCTCTGTCCATTAGCATTAAGTCCCCAAGTGGCGTTTATTTAGCTGTCCTGTATAATTATTTATCAGTATTTATTTAGCTTTGCTTTCGGGTTGGATAGAGCGAGGCTGAAGAACCAGTGGGAAGGAACCAGGAAAAGAGATCAAAGTTGCAATATGAAAATCTGTGAGGAAATACACTGGACAAATATAGAGCTCTGGGGCCAAAACAAAAAGTCAAAATCCTTCATAGAATAAATGTATAAGCGACTGCATTGGCAAATACTAGCCATGTGAGCAAACAGGCGGGAGTCAGATGGTCAGGAAACAAACCTTTCTGCAACTAGTTCTGTGAGATCAAGGGGATTTTATGCTTTTCTTGAACAGCAGCCCTCTGTTCCACATGTCAGATTCCTTTTGAAGCATGGGGATGATTCCGAAGCACTTTGGAATGTAGGGGGCTGCTGAAGAGGTGCAGGAGATTTGTTTGTTTGCTTTTCATTTTGTTCCTCCATTCATTTTTCTTATTAAAAATAATAATTTGTTGCATCACTTGTTTAAAGTGCATTCATTTTTGTCACTCACATTCATTCATTCAGGGCATTCTGGGAAAATAAAATGGGAGCAACCACCCAGAAGAAAGGAAGTGCCCACCCCCAAATGGCTGACAAATGGGATGGGTGAATCCTTTCAGTTTCTAATTTTTCCAATCTTAAATTCAGTTCTCCACAGTTCCGCCTCAGTTTGTGATATAATCCTCATGAAAATTCATCAACAATTTAGTGAGACGTTCTCCTAATACATATTTTTGTATGCAATTTTGCCTAATATACATTTTTCTGCAGAGCAATTTTCCCTAAAGTAATAGATTTTTGTGTTTTTCCCCACTAATATGTGCATTTTTAATGCACACTTTCCCTAGACTATACATTTTTGTTCACATTACATGGCTGATTAACTCTGTTGCAAACGTCAGAGAAGAGTGAATTCTGAAGGATGTGTGCATTTCAGTTGTTTCGGAAAGCACAAATTTGGTAGGTTTGCCTTTAAATATGAACTGAATCAAATTTCCCAGCCATCCTTAAGAAAAAGATCAATCTTCAGGGGGCCACTTATCATGGTGACTGAGGCCCAGGAGAAAGATGGATAGAACAGCTAATGTAAATTTACCCTCATACAGTAGGCTAGTTTCTACACACACTCTCATGTTTTTATCATCCATCCAGGCAAACAAAATATATTATCAGATTTGCAGCATGCATTCCAACCAAGCAAAAACATACAAGAAGGGTGTGAAGCAAGGGCATTGAGGGGTGTGGCCTGGGAAGAGTCTTAAGGGCCTCCTACAAAGGCCTGAAGGGTTGCATTCAGCAGATGGGTCTGAGGTTCACCACCCTATTCTAGGAGAAAGTCCTGGCAAATATGATGATAATGGAAATTGGGGACAGAACGAGCTCTTTGCCAGAAAGGATGGGAAGATGTTCTCAAATCAGCTGAGGACACTGGCAACTAATACAAATGTATAGAAATGCTGTAGACAGGTAGTGCTTGCAGTCACTATTGTGGCAGGGAAGGGCCATAGCTCAGTGGTAGAGCATCTGCCTTGCATGCAGAAGGTCCCAGGTTCAATCCCCGGCAACTCAAGGTAGGACAAGGGGAGACTCCCTGCACGAAACCCTGGAGAGCTGCTGCAAGTCAGTGTAGACCAGCCTTTTCCAACTAGTGGGCCACCAGATGTTGTTGGACCACAACTCCCATCAGCCTCAGCCAGCATTGCCAATGGTCAGGAAAGATAGGAATTGTGGTCCAACAACATCTGGTGTCCCACTAGTTGGGAAAGGCTGGTGTAGACAGTACTCAGCTAGATGAACCAATGGTCTGACTCAGTATAAGGCAGGTTCCTATGTTCCTATTGCAGACAACCTGTCTAGAGAAATACCGCTGGTCAACAGATCCCCCTATATCCATATCAAAAAGCCTTAGCTCCTCATCGGTCAAAGAGGATTTGCAGTGGCCCATCCCACTGGGTTGTTGTGAAGGCAAAAACGCACTAGAGATCATCTTGCTCTCAGTAAATATGGGCTTCATTTGTAAGCATCAAGCAGGTAGCAGGCCTTATTGCTGAATTTAGCATGAACCCTCTTTCTGTGTAAATATGCTCAAGACAGGGCTGTAAAAATGCTATATAAACAAGGCTAGAAGCATGCTGTCGCTGCTAAACACCACTCAGGAACATATCCATCATAAAATTGCCCTGTTGTGATAATATCTGAGAGACATGGCATTAATTTCCCATTAATGAGCCTCTTATGAGCCATCACCTGAGCCAACAGGGAAGTCCTGAACTACATTCCTTCCTTTGCTTGGGAGTGGTAAGTAACAGCTGGGTACCGAGTGCTCTTATCCATTTAGAGGGAAGTTGCTGCACAGGACTCAAGCCCCGGGCTGAAGTAGAGAAATGGAATAAACAGGGATGTGACAGAGATGACCTGAGGTGGTCCGGTGCCCAAGGCAGAAAATGCAAATGGCATCCTTCTGTGGTGGTAAATATATCATGAACTCAATAACAGTCAATGGCATCCTTTAATGTGGGGGTGGTTCCCTTTAACCTTTTGCCCTCTAGTTGTTGCTGAACTACATCTCCCATCATTCCTCACCATTGGTCACACTTGCTGGGGTTGATGGAAGTTGCAGTTCAGTGACACCCGGACAGCCAAAAGCTCCCCACACCTGCTTTAATGAATTGCCCTCTGAATGGCAATCAGTCACCCAATGGTCATCAGTGTTTTGGAGTCCTAGAAAGAATACCACACATTTGTGGGAAATGAGCATGGTACTCAATAACTATTGTAACGAGCAACAAAATATTGGAGATTTTTAAATCTTTGACTCACCTCAGTGAACCAGAGTTTGGAAAACCTGCAACAGTGAAGATTGCTGGGAAACACGCTCTCTGTGACCTCTGAGTAGCTACGTATTTTGAGAGTCTGAGGGTGTAGGCTTCCTGACTCCTATGAGAATTTGAGGAAACATCGCCCAGTGAGAATCAGGCGCTCCTTTCAAACAAAGAAAAGTTTGCATAAGGTTTATGATAATCTTAACCTTTAGGAGAAGACAGGATAATGATTATCTGCAACATCAGGAATCAACACAGCTATTACCTGGGAACTTATTAGGGAATGGGTTCTGGGGGAAAACCCAGATTCCTTGACCAGTACTCCTAAACTCTTTTACTGTTCTTATCTGTCACGTCCACATCTTCCTGGTCAGGTTAACATTGGGATCAGTTCAGTTAGAAAAGGTATAAAACATGAGGGGTTTGAAGGGGTCAGCAGTTCCTCCTCCTGGAGGGCTCAACAGCTGCCTTACTTATCAACGCTCCTTAGCATCTTCAGGACAGTTGCAGAACTTCAGAGCTAAGGATTTGGGTGAGATCTTTCAAATCTAGCACTGGATACATGAGCATGGAGCCTTGGCTCATTGGGCTAGATACGAAAGTCTCTCAGCCTTAGACTCGCAGCAACTCTACAGGAAAAGTATACACAACTTCTGGATTTCTTTCTTTCCTTTTTTTTGTATGGGTGAGCTTGATGTGAAAGCGTGCATAAGTTTAGTCTCTTTGCTTTAGTCTATCTAGCACTACAAAACATGTGAATGAGTAATAGACACTGTGGAAATATTAATTGTAATTGTACACGGCGATATTTTCCTTATTTCTTCTCTTAATAAAACCACTCTTTATTTTACTTTCTGTGTGTGCCATTGGGTTAAGGGTAGATTTCTACATGCTTTAGGGGTGACGTGCGGGTAACTCCTGCGAAAGGTCCTTCTTCACTCACAGTAGGGGAACTTGCGTTTCTAGTGAGCTATGCTCATGAAGAAGTCCAAGGTCCATTCATAACACTATCAGGTAGAATAATCCGGAGCTAGCCCTACCATTAGGCAGAGTAAGGCACCCAACTCAGAACAAATTGTATTGGATTGTGTTTATTACTGTTATTGTTACTATGTGTTATTTTTTTTCTGCGAGAGGTGTGGAAAGGCACTTGTAAGGTTTTTCGCCATAGGTGCCAAAATAACTTGACTGACCTTGGCTACTTTGACCAGATTGGGGATGGGATTCCCTTATCGGCAGACACCCTTTTGTACAAAGGGTCCCCCCAAAAAGAATTATGATAGTTTGCCACCAGTCAGGCTGAATGTACGGACATACCCTACTGCCTAGCTGCTTCAGAAGCATTTAAGCCCTGCAGCCAAAGTTTTACTCCCTCTCTTATAACACTAGAACTTGGGGACATCCAATGAATCTGAACACTGGAAGATTCAGGAGAGACAAAAGAATGTACTTCTTCGCACAACACATAGTTAAACTATGGAATTTGCTCCCACAAGAGACAGTAATGGCTACTAATTTGGGTTTATTTATTTATTTATTTATTTATTACATTTGTATACTGCCCCATAGCCGAAGCTCTCTGGATGTTTTTTTCAAAAGGATTAGACAAATTCATGGAGGATAAGGCTACCGATGGCTACTAGACTCAGTGGCTATGTTGGAGGCAGTATGTCTCTGAATGCTGCTGAGAATTGCAGGTGGGGAAACTTCGCTTGCACTCAGGTCCTGCTTGCAGGCTTCCCACGGGCATCTGGTTGGCCACTGAGAGAACAGAGTGCTGGACTAGATGGGCTACTAGCCTGATCCACCGGGCTCTCCTTATGTTC
The DNA here is from genome assembly GCF_030035675.1 of Rhineura floridana. NCBI lineage: Eukaryota > Metazoa > Chordata > Lepidosauria > Squamata > Rhineuridae > Rhineura > Rhineura floridana. The sequence goes on along the minus strand of NC_084494.1, from coordinate 27,300,176 downwards.
TTATGTCATGTTAGCCAAATATTCAAGTATATATGAAAAAGTTTATTTGGGAAAAAGGAGAAAAGAGGGGAAAGGGAAGGCAACAAGAGAAAAGGGTCTCCTTTGGGTTTCCCACTTGAAGCAACATGGAAGAGTTTGACCACATGTATGTGTGTGTGTTATGCAGAACTATACAATATACAATACACTATACAAATGCAATACAGCAACAAACATAACCGAATACTGTTAAACACCTGACAGTTCTATCTTTCCATTATTTCTATCTGACACAGTCACACGTTCTCTTGTGCTTTGTACACAATTTTTTCCTCTCCTGCCCCTGTCCCTTTCTCTTTGTGCACGTCACGTTGCAAGTCTCCAGGCAGGGATCGTCTTGTATTAATTTATTGCATGTAAGCCACTCTGGACACCTTTTCAGCTGAAGAGTGGGATACAAACAAACAAATTGATGGTTTCTTAGCACCAATGGCCACTAGTAGAACTAGTGGAAAATATACCAAACGTCTGCAGGAAATAGGTAAACCCATCTGGAGCTATCAGTACAACAATCAGGGTCGTTGCCCTTTACTTGTGATCTTAAATCACTGAGATAAGCAGATACCAAGTAAAGCTGAATGATACACAGAAGGAGCTGCATGCTCCTAGCGGGGGAAATAGAGCAGAGCTCATGAAATCTGCATCTCCCTAAGTGCTCTCACAGACCTGCCATTCAATTGAGGTGCTCACAGAAGAATGTCCTGGTGCCTCAGTGAGAGTGGGTATCCCACAGCAGCCACCCAAATAGGGCTGCCCATTTTTTTACAGGCCCCTGTTCTTGTGCCAAGTAGCTGGATCTGCAGCCAGAAACTGGCAACCATGCTTATCTTAACCTGCTGATTTGCTCTTTGTTTTGGTCTGTTTTTGCAGATCAAGCTGCTGTTAAAGGCACAGCAGCAGCCTGGAGAGGGGCTTTTACATAGTTGGAAGCCATACACCCAAAGATCAAGCCAGCCCTGCAAGGGGGCACAGCAGTTTTTCTTGTTAGCCCTTCTGAGTTGACATGTCCACTGCCCGGTTTTCTTCCCATCTCTCCCATCAAGCTTCTCACAGTGAATGTCTTTGCCAGCAACTTGCTCGTCTCCCATCTAAACAGTGTGTGGGTGAGGGAGGCGGGACTGCCACCCAAGTGGGAGGAATTATTTATCCATTAGCGTCTCAGAAGGTAAATTATGGGACAGGAAGTCAACACAATCCCTTGGGGGAAGGTGATTAACGAGGAGCCTAAATGTAAACAGGCGGGTAATAGAACACCCTTGTACTATCCCCAGCTAGACAGCCTGCTTGTAAAACCGTTTACGGGCCCATGGCCCCTCGCCTGCTTTTACATCCTTGGCAGAAGTTCAGCTTTGAAACAGCCTGCCTCCATTTTCACCTGCTGGTGAAGACGCAGAAGACGAGGGCATAGCCACCAAGTGTCCTGATGTATCAGGGATAATCTTGATTATTTCCCCCTGCTATCAGAAACGGTTCTCCATTTTTGCCTTTAGGGGACATCTTGTTAAAAGCTGTGGCTGTGCCCCATCTACACCTCACATTTCAAGCACCACTCTATACAGTTGTGACTTTGCTGAAAGAAACCTGGCAAATGGAATTTATAAAGGATGCTGAGAGTAGTTAAGAGATCTCTATTCCCCTCACCGAACCACATTTCCCAGAGTTACCTGGGAAGAGGGATTGACTGTTAAACCACTCAGAATGTAGCTCTGAGCTTTAGACACTTTAAAAGATATTTGCATTTGCCATAGTCACCTTTAGTTTGACCGTAAAGCAATATTATTCCGTAAAGCAATATTATGCATTGTGGAAAACTAAAATGGTACCTACACTCAATATTGGATTTCCTGCTCTAAGAAAGAGATCTCGTGCATTCTATGTCCTCCTGGGAAGGGGAATTGATTGTTAAGCCAGAGCAATTGTAGTTCTGAGAGGGGAATAGGGGTCTCCTAACAACTCTCAGCACCCTTAATAAACTACAGTTCCCAGGATTCTTTAGGGGAAGCCATGGGTGTTTAAACTGGTATAACACTGCTTTAAATATATGATGCAGATGTGGCATAAGAGTCATATCTGTTGCTCCACCCATTTTTCCCCTTGCCCCACACACCACTGGCATGTGCACCCTGCAAGTTAAGCAAGAGGGAATGTGATCCTTGCCCTCAAAAATGTTCCTATCCCTCGAGATACCAGGGATTGAAAGCTGGGAGCACCTGCTTACAAAATAGGTGTTCCATCACTTCAGCAATGGTGTCCTTTGCAAAAAGAAAGCCCAGCACAGAGCAGTTCAGCAAGTGACACTTTTCCTATCACCTTACCTCCCCATCGGGAAATGCTTCACCTATTGAATCTTCTGTTTGTGAGGCTGCTGATCAAGGCACAGGAGCACAGCAAGGAAAAGAAGAAAAAGGCATGCTTGGAATTATATAAATGACATACGAGATGATGTCATGTGCTTGGTTTGTATAATCAGATACTGGGTTTTGGAAATATGAAAATTATATGTTGTAAACTGGAGAAGGATCCCACTTTCTCTTGCTGCAAACGTGCTGCCCGTGCAGGAGATAACACAAGCCTGTTGAGAGGTGGCTTGGAACATGCAAAATAAGCCACAGAGCATCCTACTGCAAATGCAACAATGAAGGTTTCCTAAGAACCTATTTGTTCACTGTCATGTGCTGGGAGTTGGTGTGGAATCAACCATGACAGCTGCAGCATGGGAGGGAGATGGAGGAATTGGCTTCATCCCTTGAGGTCCAACAGTGGGTAGGGATGCAGTTCAGAGTAAGGATAGGAGAGAGATTTGTTTTTGTTTTGCCACAAACCTGTCTCATTTGCAGTTCCCAAAACAATGGGTTGTATCCAACTAAGTTTTACTCAGAACAGACCCACTGAAATGAATAGACCTAAATTAGCCATGTCCACCGATTTTTCAGTGGGTCTATTCTGAGTAGAACTAGCATTGGATAGAACCCCATATGTGAATCAAAAGACAGCTGTCCTTCCTAATTTGCACTCCTCTGAATTTTGCGGTGCAGATCTCCAACCAACAAATGGATACAAAAATGTGCATGCTAGAGGAAAGTGTGCCTAAAAATGCATATATTGATGGGAGCATATAAAATGTATTATATTAGGGAAAACAGCTTTCAAAAATGTATATTAGGGGAAATGCACACTAAAATGCTAACAAAATCTTCATGAGGACTAGATTTAAAAAATGCAAATGGACTTTATCATTGGAATCACAAGAAACTGAAATCACTAGATTCACCTGTCCCCAATTCTGAGTATTATTAATTGACTGGTTGATTTGTTTAATTAAATTTCTTTCCTGCCTTTCCTTCCAAAGCAACCCAAGACAGCAGGATTGCATGTTGGGAAAGACCTCCTTGGCTCCTCTGACATTCCCATCCCAAGCAATATCCGTCCCCAACTTGACTTTTCAGAGACATGAGACCAGTATACATGTGAATGCCCACTACTTGATTTCCAGTCGTGTGTCTGAGGAACATCCTATGGCCCGCAGTGGAATGCCTGAATAGATTCCCTTGCGAAGCATCAATGTTGCAGGTGTTTTGAAAGCTTTGCCTTTGAGGGTTGCTGACTTTTTCACGCACTGACTTTGAAACTGGACATCAAACCAATGTTCAAATATTGGAATCAGAATTAGGCCTTGTCTGCATTATACATTTAAAGCAATATTATAGCACTTCAAACAGTCATGGGTTCCCCCAAAGAATCCTGGGAACTGTGGCTTGTTCAGGGTGCCCTGATTCCCCTCACAGAGCTACAATTTTCAGACTGTATCAACCCTTCTTCTCAGGGAACTCAGGAATTGTAGTGCTGTGAGGGGAATAGGGGTCGTCTCCTAATAACTCTCAGCACCCTTAACAAATGACAGTTCCCAGGATTCTTTGGGGGAAGCCAAAGTAGTATTTTAGTGCTTTAAATGCACAGTGCAGATACAGCCTTAGACAGGGATTGCTTGCTAATAGTTAAGGTTCAGGCTGCAATCATCTGCATCACAAGTGGAGGACCTTTCCTTAAAGCCTGCAGGCTCCTGCCAACCTGCCCTGCCCCTCCTGCTGTTGAAATTAGGCCTGAAAAGAAACCTACTGTAGCCACTAGAAGGCTTTTTTCAAATCTGATTTCAACAGGGGAGTTTTGGGAAGTTACAGCTCGGGAAAGGAGAGTGTATCATTGCATGCTTGCAATGCGTGCATGACAATTTCGCCAGTGTGCAGATGTGTTCATGGCCCCTAAAAGGTTGGTGGTTCCTGCTATGTGCACTTCCCAAGTCAGGCGGGGGGTACTTCTGAATAAACATGCAGTGCAAATGAAGAAATGAAGTGGATGCAACACTGACTGTGCACTATTGCGAGGCCAGCTGTCATATAGCTGTCAAATGCAGATTGCTACGTGCATTCAGTCTCGACTGCTACTGGTAAATAATTAGATTATAAATGTTTATGTTAAATATCAGATATTTGCTGACTGTACACTCACACAGAAATTCTTTGCTCTCCATTGTTTGCAGAAAAGAATTACCAAGGAGGGAGTGCTCCTTTTCATTTCTAGTTGCTGCAGCAGTCAGACAATGCTAGACATGCCTGTGTGAATTAGCCCTCTGGCAACAATCTAACCAGCCACGTAGAGCAGACTTTCCCAGTGTTTCGGTCCTCAGATGTTGCTGAACTACAGCTCCCATCAGCCCCAGCCAGCATGGCCAAGGGTCTTGAATGATAGGAATTGTAGTCCAGCAACATCTGGGGACACAAAGATTGGGAAAGGCTGTGGGGATCACAGCTTGACAATCCCCCTCTCTGCTTATGCCGGGGGGGGGACTAGATACCTGGGGGCTGAATGCGGCCCTCCAGACTTCACTATATGGCCCTCCAAACTCTTCCCATGCTACACACCCCTCCTCAGCCACACCCCTCACCTGCCCTACGTGGTACCTTTCTTGAGTGTTTTTGTCTGGGTGGAATATGTCCTTGTCTGATCATGCGTCCTCCTTGCCTGGATGGAGGATAGAGAGAGGGGCTTGTGAGCATGTGTGGAAACTAGTCCACTGTACAAAGGTGAAATTTACATGTGCTGTTTTTTATTTATTTATTAAATTTATTAGTCTCCCATCTGGCTGGTTGTCCAGCCACTCTGGGCGACGTACACAATAAAAACATTCCAATACATTAAAACATTAAAAGTCTCAAACAATAATAATAAAACCTAACCCTCTCCAAAAGCCTGACTGAAGAGCCAGGTCTTCAAGGCCCGGTGGAAGCTCATCATAGAGGGGACATGGTGGAGATCATTTGGGAGGGAATTCCACAGAGTGGGGGCCACAACTGAAAAAGCCCTGTTCTGACCACTTTTGCCTCTGGCTGCACCCATCACTGGCATGTGGCCCTCGGAGGGTTGCCCAGAAGGGAAAGCAGCCCTCAAGCTGAAAATGGTCCTCGATCCCTGGCCTAGGCAGTGTATAACAGCTGCTCCAGGGTTTATTCTGATGTGCAGCTAGACACATTTTGTGTACGAAAAAGTGGTGCAGGGTGAAATAGGCTTTTTGTGCAGTTGAGCTAACCGTCTTTTCCTCCTCATTGTTAGGCACATCTAGCCCCAACAGTAACAAAAAAATAATAGGTGTGCCTAAACTCTAACCAAAAGGGACCTGCTGGATAAGACCAAAGGCTGTTCCCACAGTGCCCAGCCAGATGTCTATGGGAAGGCCAAAGCTGAACACAGGATCTCTGCATAGGATTAGGCTGCACAGCCACAGTCCTCCTATTCCTGTGCACACTTACTTGGAATGGAAATACACTCCACTTAACATGGAGTGGGATTTAATAAGGAGCCAGGCAGTTTCTACAAAAGAAATAGATAAAAAGAAACAGAAAATGCATAGAAAATACTGGTTCCTTCCAAATCTTCATAACTTTATACTACTAGATAGTGCTTTTTTGGTAAAAAAAAAAAAAATGAGGTGCCAGTACTCATATCTTGATAAAAGCACGTTGGGTGTCAGCACAAAATGGCCGACACTGGCAGCAAAAAGAGAAAAAGAAAAAAGAGGTGTAGGTCACAGAAAAAGCTCTGTTAATAGTATATCATGGGAGTGATTACTTGATTAATTTGGAGGCAGGCAGCATGCTTGGCTGCTTGTGCAGCAGGAAGAAAAGCTTAGAATAAACTCTGAACTACTCTGGTCTCCCCAACTACTCTGGTCCCACAGTGGCAACCATACCTCTCTGGGGATGGCCTCCCCTTGAATGTCCATCATGAAATGAGAGACAACCCCCTCCTCCCTCCTTCATCCATTCATCACAGAGTACTCCAAGGGAATGAAGGGTCTCTCACTTTGCGCCGGATCATGTCCTTTTCACTCCAGCCACCCACCCTGTCCCCAAGTTCTCTGGCATACAGAGGAAGGGAAGAGTCAGTTTCACTTCACACAGAACTTAGGAGACACTTGGAGCAACAACAACTAATCTCTTTTATAACTTCCAAGAGCCCTTCTGAAGTGAGAGACTAACCCCATGCCTCAGGATCCAGGCTCGGATGATGTTCTCCTGCAGCACTGGCCTCTCTTCCTGCCCCTGATTGTCTTCAAAGCCTGCCATGGAGGATGTGACTGAGGCAGAGGACTTACTTAGGGGAGAGACAGGATAAGTTGTGGCCACTACAAGTAGTTCCCTACCAAGGGCAACTAACATATGTGGGCCCTGCTCTCTCTCTCTCTCTCTCTCTCTCTCTCTCTCTCTCTCATGCAATATGTAGGCTGGGCATGGGTAACCCTTTACACCACAGAGGGCCACATTCCCTTCTGGGCAACTTTCTGGGGGCCATATGCTGGTGGTTGTCAAGGCCAGAGGCAAAAAAAGGCAGAGCAACAAATGTGAATTTTGTCTTTGTACAGCAGGCTGGTTTCCACACACACTCACCCTCACCTCCGTACCCTCCATCCAGGCAAGCTAGAGGCACGATCAGAGTTTAAGGACACATCCTAGCCAGGCGACAATACTCGAGGAGGGAGAGGATCAGGACCAGAGAGGAGGTGTTAGTGGGGAAGGGATCTGGCTTGGGGAGAGTGCCAAGGGCCAGATAGAGAAGCCTGGAGGGCCGCATTTTGTCTCCAGGCCTGAAGTTCTCCATCCCTGCTCTACAATGCCATACTTTGTCCCAAGCACATCCCTGGCAGTAGCCACACCTATGATACAGATGGAGGGTTAGTCAGCACTGGGTTCCCCTATCCCTAAGCTCCCATAGTATTAGTTCTTGCTGAGGTTGCATATATGTGTCTAAGGGTTAGGGGTGGACAGATCTGCCCATTTTGATTCTCTCCGTTTCTCATTTTCCCTGTCTTAAATTCAGTTCCCCGCATCTCTACAGCAATTTTCATTAAAAAAAAGTCCTCATGAAAATTCGTCAGTATTTTAGTGCAAATTTCTCCTAATAAACATATTTTTCTAGGGAGTTTCGACTAATGTACACATTTTTCCAAGTCATTTTTCTCATCATATAATGCATTTTTGCATGTTAGTTTCACTCATTTTTATGCACACTTCCCCCAATATATGCATTTTTGTAAAGATTGATTGACAAACTGCATCACAAAATTCAAATAAGTGAGAATTTCAAAGGATACTTGTGCTTCGGTAAACACAGCAGGGAACTGTGGCCAGTCTTAGTTCTATGATGTGTCCAGGGTCTGCATTATTGCTAAGGATGAGGGAGAAATTCAATTCAGTTTGCATAATATGAGAAGTGAAATACCGCGTCTTTAAAAAAAGTGCACTTTTTCAAATTTTCAGTGTAGTTTTCCAACCAGGCAATGTGGTAAAAAATGCATATTTTAGGGTAAAATGTGCGTAAAAATGCACATATTAATGAAAAAACATATTAATGCAAAATATGTATATTAGGCAACATTGTATATAAATGTGTATATATTAGAAGACGTTCACATTGAAATATTGCTGAATTTTCATGAAGGTTTTTTTTAAATGCAAATGGATATGGAAATGTGGAGAACTGAAGATTGGAAAAATTAGAAACAGACAGAAACTGAAATTGACAGATTCGGCCATCCCTACAGAGTTTCTTAGGTACTTATCAGTATCACCACTTCCTTCTGCAACATGGGTACAATAATACTGACCTCTGACCTATTCTACAAGGTTGTTGTATGGAAGGATGACAGGAACAATATTATTCCAGAGGTTACCTTGCAACAAAGAGTTTTATGACATTTTAAAAAGGCTGGCAGTTTTCTTAGGGCAAAACTTCATGGATTAGAACCCATTTTGTCAGATGCACAAAGTATTCCCTTCTGTGGTGGATATCAAATTAAATAAAGTGGATAGGCCTGGGTATAGGGGAGGGGGTAGATGTAAGCTCTGGGGTCCCAAAGCCTGGAATCACAATTTTACTACAGACCTTTGGGGGCCACTGTTCTTTTATATCCTTTTGATCCTATCCTCCCTATACATCCCGCCGCCGCCCCTCTCACACACACACACCATGGTTTATATTTAAATAACAAAAAACCCAGAGAACTTAAATAGAGTTAACATATCAGGTAGTTGGGTGAAATGCTGACTGTGGATCACATTTCCATGCTTCATGGTGGAAAGAGAGACAGACAGATTCAAGTCCGTGAAAGTTTTTGCCACAACAGCTGTGCCCATCTTTAAAGTGTCACAAGATCCTTAATTGCATTTAATCATAATACATGTTCAAGGGGACACTGGACACTCCAAAAGTCCTTATTGAAACCATAGCCAAGAAATAGCTCGGGATTTTTCCTTACCTCCTCTGTGAGCTCAGACTTTGCTCTGTCTGTCTCTCCACCAACAGGCGAGACTTCTTCAGTGACAATCAAGCTGCCTTCTTCCCTCGCAGGAGTCAAGAGGCTTCACTCAGCTTCCATGCCCTGAAGAAGACCTGAAGGCAGCTTGTCTAGCCCAGTATCAGCATCAGTGATTAGTGCCTTTTGACAGAAGGAGCCCGTCAGACATAGCTGCAGGAAAGTGACCTATCTCTTCAAGCAGCACACGGGGATTTTTCTTCTTTTTAAAACAAGGAAACAAACTCTGAGATGTGGAAAAGAGGCGGAGGAGGCATCCAGTTTCAGCCTCACACTAAGGGTGCCACCCACAGAGTATTTAATGTGTTTTTTTTAGAATCAGAGATACCCCTAAAGAAAATTAACACGAGTTTACCTTTGTTTTCCCCATTGTAATCTTGCCATTGACGTTAAAACCATTTTTTTTAAAAGTTGAAATGCGGAAATGTTGGTTAGAAAATGAACTCGTGCTCATAGACAAGAACAAACAACCCTGTTCAAGTGTTTGGCCTGAACACATGAGTATGAATGTGTGTAGGATGCCAGGGGCCAGCATGATGGCATGTTCTCAAGGCCATTGCACTACAAGGTTCATTCCACTTTTGACCTTCCAGTGTTTAGTACAAAAGTCTGAAAGGGATTCTAAGCTCCTTTGGCAAAGTGCCTCCCAGGAGGCAGCTGGAGTGTGTGTGTGTGGTGAGTAGAACATGTGTGCAAGGCAAATCATCATCATCATCATCATCTGGCTGCTAATTAGCTACCAGGCTAGGTTCAAAAGACTGGTATTGGTATACAAAGTCCTATACAACTTGGGACCTGGAAACCTAAAGGATACATTCATCCCCTACATACCCAGCTAATCACTGTGTTCTGCAGGAAAGGGCCTCCTGCAGATGCTATCCTATCAGGATGTCCGTTGCACACAGTGTCAGAATCAGGCCTTTAGAGTGGTGGCACCAACTCTTGGGAACTCCCTCCCATTGCATATCAGACAAGCGTTGATTTTATGTATGTGTTGTTCAAAAGAATATAATTGGAGGGGGTTGGAATTGTTTTTATATGTGCAATTGTTTTAACTGTTTTTATAATTATAACTGTTTTATAAATGTCATTATATTGTAAATCACTTTGGGACGTCTCATGGGAGGTGATACATAAATGAAATCAATCAACATCAACATGTTGCTTCACATACACACACCCCGACAGCAGTGTCTACAGCTTACTGGGACAGTGTGGGAGGTAAGGCAGGATGGCAACAAGGTTGGGGCTGTGTGGATACAAGACTCCCAGATTGATTCCGCTGATGCACCCATGCATCACCCAACCTCGCCTCTTTCCTGCCTCACCCCCACACTGTCCCAATAACTGATAGCAATGCCACTGTTGAAAAGGTGGTGGAGCAGCATTGCCTCACTATGCTGTCAGACCTCTCTGCAATTTTGTTTTAAAGAACAGGAAATAAAATCATAAATAAGTAAAGAAATCCAAAATCCAGTCATGGCAATAGGTCCAAGAGCATCCTAAGATCCCAAACCTGAATGACAAGAGGAATCCTCTTACTATAAAATACAGATGGATGGAACTAGGTTGTTTGGGCAGGTTTCTTCTTGGATTTTCAGAATGTGCCTGATTCCATCTACTAAAGTAAGGCTGTCATTAGTCTTTGAAGAAGTCCCTGCTCTGGATCAGGGATAATCTCACTTGTGATCCACCATTTGTGGTCCACCATTTATTTATTTATTTATTTATTTATTTATTTATTTATGCCTCCAGTATCACCAAATATGCCGCCAAATAAGATCAGCCTCACAAGACCTTCTCTCGGTCCCACCGGTGAAAACAGCTAGACAGGTGCGGACCAGAGAGAGGGCGTTTTCTATCGTGGCCCCCACCCTCTGGAACTTGCTTCCATTTGACCTCCGACATGCCTCCTTCCTGATGGCTTTTCACCGAGCCTTAAAGACCTGGCTATTCAGGCAGGCCTATGGGATTTCTGGGGCGGGTTAGGTTTTTATACTGTATTAATTGAAGGATGGTTTTAGATGAATTGATGTTAATATTGTGATTGGTGATTGTATATGTTTTATATTGTATTTTATATTGTTGTACGTCGCCCAGAGTGTCTGTTAATTCATTGCTGCAGAAATGTGGAGTACTGAATTCAAGAGTGAAAAAATGAAAAAAACTGAGAGAATCAAAACTGACACATCCTTCCATTCCTACTTAGAGCATCTTCTCCAAGTGTCCCCCTCAAAAAAGGAAGGATCCCGGACAGTCCATTAAACTCTGCTTTGTCTCTTGCTCTGGGGTCTTGACCAAAGAAGTAGAGTTCTCACTACAAAGGGGCTTTTGGTCCAGCATATAAACAATATTTACACAGTTCACAGCCTCATGCTGGATTGTTGGCTTCTTTCCAAAGAGCTTTGATACATTTTCCAAAGCAAAAATAGCTCTCCTTAGAAGAAGACGAATAAGAGTGCTTGGGCTTTTCCATGTGGAAATGTAGTACAGAGTGGTGGCCATGCACCTGTTGAATTTCTCCCTGACAGGCACTACTTAAACGGCACAGGATTTCTGTTGGGGAAAAGGCTCTCCTCTCTGCGCCCAAACAGTCCCTGCCTTTCATCACATGCCCCTTGTCACATGAGATTCCCCTGAAAAGCATGAATTGTAGACACACATACTCAGAGTAGGCCCACTGAAATTAATAAACTGAAATTAGCCATGGTCTTTAATTTTGATGGGTCTCCTTTGCATAGGACTAGCATTGTATAGAGCTCTAAGTTTCGCGCCCCTTGACCTACTCTGAACATAAATCCAATTAAACTTTTTAAAATAAAATCTGCATTCCTTCAAATCACAGTTTAAAATAGGCCCAGGGAGCCTCAGGCCCAGGTGCTAAATGTGGCCCTCCAGGCCTCTCTACCTGGCCCTCAGGGCTCTATCTAGGTCATGCCATCCTAGGACACACTGCTCATTGGCCCTGCTCTGCCCCTCCTCTAGGGATTTTACCTAGCTGGTATGTGTCCTTCAGCTGTGATCATTCCTCTTGCTTACCTGGATGGAGAGTGATATATGTCTGGACACACCCACCCCTGGTATTACAGATAGGCGAGAAGTTCAATTCAGTTCACATTTCAAGCCAAATCTATCATTTGCACTTTCCAAAACAATAAGAGAACCAAACAAAGCCCTCTTTTGAAATTCGCACTTATTTGAATTTTGCAAGGCAGTTTGCCAATCAAACAATGTTTACACAAATGCATATGCAAGGGGAAAGTGTGTATGAAAATTAATGTATTGGTGAAAATAACAAAATGATTATATGATGAGAAAGTGCTTACAAAAATGTATATACTGGCCAGAACTGCTTAAATATGTGCTTATTGGGGGAAACTTGCACTAAGATGTTGAAGAATTTTCGTGAGGGATCTTTTAAAACACATACAAACATGTGGAGAACTGAATTTAAGGTTAGTAAAAATTAGAAACGGAGAGCACCAAAACTGACAGATCTTTCCATCCCTACCTGGTATGTAGCTCTCAGAAGGTTGCCCATATGGGAATGCGGCCCTCAGGCCAGAAAAAAAAATCTCCTCCCCTGGCGTAAATGTAAATTAAAAGGCGGAGGAACACTTTCAAGACCATTTTTATCACTACGTCTTTAATAGAGGGAAGAATGTCTTCCCTGCTCTAAGGTCTAGTCTTGACTGCGACTCATATGAACTCTTGCAAAGCTTATCTTCCATGTGCATGAGAGCTCAGCTGCGTGGAGTGCTGCATCACGGATGGAGCCCCTTGGATGCTGCTAGCTGTGTATGCTTCTTGAAGTATGCAGAACCACAGTCCCTTCTGTGGCATTACTTCCAGTTCCGTATAATCACCATCCCCTTCAACCTCTGCTTGGCAGCTGCGGGATTTTTGTTCTCATCCAGCAGTGCTGTTCTTACTTTCTTATATAATATGAAGTGAGAATGGCAAGGGAACATATGACTGGGACTACAGGCCTCTATTCATCTTGGTATATGGACAGCCAGTATGGTGAAGTGCTTAGAGTGTCAGACTAGAACCGTGGAGACCCAGGTTGAAATTCCTGCTCAGCCACAAAGCTCACAGGGTGATCTTGGGCCAGTCACTGCCTCCAGCCCAGGTTACCTCATGGGATTGTTGCGACAATAAAATGGGGAGATGGAAAACCATATCAGTCTCTGTGAGCTCCTTGGAGGAAAAGTGGGATGCAAATGTAAGTATAAATAAATAAATAAGCAACAGCAATATGCTATCATAATTGTGCAGAGTCAAAACTACTTAAATTGGAACTAATCAAAATGACAGTAATGCACTACTTGTTTTTTTCGGATGTTTATACTTTGGTTTTGCATTTATCTCTTTATGGAATCAATCCATCTCTTGTTTGGCCTTCCTCTTTTTCTACTCCCTTCTGTTTTTCCCAGCATTATTGTCTTTTCTAGTGTCTTTCCATGGCTTCTCCCAAAGAATCCTGGGAAGTGTAATTTGTGAAGGGTAATGATTGTTATTAGGAGACCCCTATTCTCCTAACAGAGCTCCAATGGCCAGAGTGGTTTAACTGTCAGTTCCTCTTCCCAGAGATTTCTGGGAATTGGAGCTCTGTGAGAGGAATAGCATTCTCTTAACAACTCTCAGCACCCTTCACAAACGACACTTCCCAGGATTCTCTGGGGGAAGCCATTACTGTTTAAAGTGGAATAAATGTCTGGTGTGGATGTGGCAATAGCAGCTGACTGACTATTAGGGTGCTTGAGAGACCTTGCTTGGGAATCATCTTTTCCCCCACCCTGCCCCACCCCCGCCCCAGCTCATCTCTACATTATTACAAGGGGAAAGGCAGAGGTTAGAAAAGAGAATGGGACTCGAGATTTCCAGTATATGTGAACAATTAGAGCCAATATAGTATATTGAGCTAAACCATTAAACTAGTTTCCCATTAGGGAACATCTGATGGGGCTTGAGTGAGCCTATTCTTAATGTCTTATCTTGTATTTAAGCTAGAACAATGGTTCCCATATTTTATCCCCATAGACCACTTGAAAATTCCTGAGGCTCTTGGTAGACCACTTAACAGATTTTCTGCCTCTTGTAGTAATTGTAATGTGCCATGCTAGATGCTGTGTGCTTTTTAATTGTGCTTTTACAGACACACCAAGAACCATCTGAATTAGGGTTGCCAGGTTCTTGGCCTGAGACTGATCCAGTATCTTTAGGAGAAGAGAAGGTCAGCCAAGTGCAGGTGTTCTTGCAACACTGTAATGGGAAAAACCACAAGGTGGAATTCTCCCTCCCCCCTCCACAACTTTTAAAGATACAGAAGACCTCTTGGAGGCTGGGCCTGGCAACCAAGAGGTCTTCTGTATCTTTTTCTCTAATCTGAATGAAGCTTGTGGACCACTGGTCTGTGGACCATAGTTTGGGAAGCTCTGACCTAGAGTCTGGTCCATTAGGGCACAAAGGGACATGCCCCACTGCCCTCAGCCTACCCTCAGCACCAGGCCCCACTTGCCTGCCTCCTTATTTATCCTTTGTCCAGGGGGTGGCACTGCCTATCAGCTTCCTCATCATTGCCAGAGTGGTTTAACAATTCATCTCTCTACCCAAGATACTCTGGGAATTGTAGCTTTGTGAGGAGAATAGGAGGTCTCCTAATGACTCTCAGCAATCTTCACAAGCTACCCTACCCTTTGGAAGAAGCCGTGACTGTTTAAAGTGGAATAGTAGTGGAATAAATGCATGGTGTGAATGTGGCCATATGCTAGAACATAGCACAGAATCCTCTGGAACACTGTGTAGCTCCATGTCAGATGTGCTATTATGGAAAATGATATCTGCAATCAGAGAAAGTCTCAACATCACTAGATAATGTGAATGCCTATCGTCTAATCACATCACTGCTTAAAAGCTTGCACTGGCTGTCCATATGTTACCAGGCCAGGTTCAAGGTTCTTGTATTAATTTGCAAGGCCCTTAAGGACCACCTGAGCCCTTATACCCCTGCCTAACCATTGTAATGTATGGAGGAGTCTCTGCTGGTGGTCCCCGATGGGTCGGCTGCATGGCTCATAACTACTAGAAGCCGTGAATTCAGTGTCGTGGGCCCAAGCCTGTAGAACTCCCTTCCAACTGAGATTAGACAAGCATGATAAAGACTTTTGTATGTCAGTAGCATTTTAACATGGTGTTTGGTTTCATGACCATTTTAAATTGTTATTCTTTGTATGCTTTATTTTTTATTATTTTTAACAATCTCATGTACACCACTTACAAAAGTTAATGATTTGGCAGCATATGCATACCTTCAGTAAAATAAATAAATAAAAATAAGTATTGGGTGTTTGTTTCCCCTCTCTTTCTCACTACGGAGCTGAAGCAAAACATGTGGGGCGAAACGACCTCAAGCTATGCACGACAGAGGAAAAGGCTGCAAGCACGTTCTGCCCCCTGGTGGTTTCCTTGAGGGATACAGATCAGGTTTACTGAAATTTTAATATCCAATCATCGCCTTTCTTTTTACAGAAGGTGAAAGGATGACTGTGAAGCTTCTTGTCCTCTCTGTCTCCATCTTCACCTTGCTGACTGGCCTTCCTTCTAACCTCCTGGCCAGCTATGCATTCCTGAGGAAAGTGTGCCAGAAGCCAACCCCCATAGACGTCTTCCTGCTCCACTTCACTATCACTGACCTTATCCTTCTGCTCATTTTGCCTTTCAAAATGGCGGAGGCTGCCTTGGACATGACTCGGCCTCTCCCTGGCTTCCTTTGCCCCCTCACCAACTTCTGTTTCTACATCAGCATCTACATCAGCACTAGGGTTGCCAGGTTCAGGGCCTGATCCTGTATCTTTAGGAGAAGAGAAGGTCAGCCAAGTGCAGGTCTTCTTGCAACATTGTAATGGGAAAAGCCACAAGGTGGAATTCTACCTTTCCCCTGCACAACTTGTAAAGATACAGAAGACCTCTTGGTTGCCAGGCCTGGCCTCCTTGTTTTTCCCATTGCAGGGTTGCAGGAACACCTGCACTTGGCTGACTTTCTCTTCTCCTAAAGATGCAGGATCAGTCTCAGGCCCTGAACCTGGCAACCCTAGTCAGCAGTGACACATGGGGAGAGGAGAATAGCAGTGGCACTGAGACGGCAAAGTTAGGGGTACTTTGGTGGAATGCAGCACTAGCCTGGAGGTATGTGCCTACCTGCTGCAGGATGGTGGTGCCGCCAGCCCTGAACTGGCAGGCACCTTGTCATTCAGTCAGTGGCAGTGCTGCTATTACCGGGAGAGCACTGCTGTTGCAGAGTCTGGGATCTATCCTCTGTTTTACTAGAACTCCAAGAGCCACCAACTACAGCCAGATGCAAAAGACCTACATCTAGTATGAAAGAACATGGTGTCTCTGAGAAGTTGCTGAGCACAGGGTTATCAGAACAGAGATGAACTCACAGTTTTTCCACACATAGGTCTATTCCTATTTCCACAAGTATTCTTCATTTCAGTTGTCAAATTTCCAAATGGGTGTGTGTCCTTTTGTTGCTATTGTTAAACAACTGGAAGCCAGAAGCTCTTGTCAATTGACTACAAATCTCCTGGGGATCTACCAATAGATTACAGTCTACCTTCTGGCCACCCCTGTGTTAAATAATTTGTATGGGCACAGGCTTACTTTGCAGGGTTGTTGTAGCATGGTTCAAAGGAGTGCTTGCGAGAATGAAACTACAATAGCAGAGGTAAGACTCTTCAAAACATTGCCGAAGAAAGCTACTGTGTACCCAGAAACTGAGAAGAAAAAAATGTGGATTTGCTCAACACTGTGCAGCTCTCACCTTTTGCGTCAAGTGTCATGCATCAAAATTAGAGACCCTTGATGGTCAAAACACATGATAATGGCTGCCTCCATTAGAAACTGCTGCCAGAAATAGCTGCATCACACTGTTTTATAGTAACACAAACCTGCCTTGTAAGGTTGTAATACTCTAGATCAGGATGGTTAGACTTCAGGTTTTTGGTATTGATTTTTTTTATCATCATTATTACAACAGCCCAAGATCCACCAACCAGAGCAAGCCACAAAATACATAAACTTAGAATTAAATAATTCTTAGCCCAGAGATTTGTTTTGAGTTCTAGAACTGAACTGAGCTCACAGTATTTCCACACAAAAATCCAGTTCTGATTACCAACCTCCAGCTTTCTTCTTTTCAGTGATATAATGGTGGGGTGGTCATTTTCTTGTTTTCATTGTGAAACAGGAGTCTGAAATCCTCACTGATCTTCTGCGAGTTAACCTGAGATATACCAACACATTTCAATCTGCTTTCTACCCACCCTGCATTTAAAGTGCTATTGAAAAGCTAAACATTACGACATAGATCATAAAAAGAGATACTGATGATCACTTTTTGATACTGAGCTGCAAACATTTCCACTGAAAAACCACAAAAACCACAGCCCAGAGCTCTCCTGTTTCCCTAATACTAGGAAAGGCTTTCCAGGGGACAGAGTATGTTACAGTGGGAGCAGCAGGCTGGAAAGCCCAATTGATAAATAATTTCCCCCACATTTATATTTTGAGTGTAGTTCTGTGTATTAAAACGCATGATATCCTCAGGAAATAATCAGGTGTACCATGTCGGAAGAATCATTTCAGTTCATACTCTTTTAAGCAGCTTGCTTTTGTTGCAGCCCCCTCCTCAAAATATTTTCATATATAAATATTTGATATATTTAGGTCTGGACTTACAAAGAGTTATCTATAAGTCCTACTGATCTCTATAGGCCTTATATCTCAGTAGACATGTATAGGATTGTTCCATGAGAGTCTGCATCAAAAAGCATAGATAGTTTAAGAATAACAGGCAATGAACATTGCAATATTTTAATAGCTATAATTATGATAGTTGCAGAAGTTATTTTCTTTTTAAAAGCTGGTGTTTTGATTTTAAAAATTTAAGAATCTGCAGGAAAAATGAAGAGTAAAACTACATCCCTCTTTCTGCCAAAACTTTCTATTGAATGTACGCCTTGACAGGAAACAGTTTCAGGAAGTATAACAGACCCAGCATTCCTTACCTTATTGCCAGTAAAAAGGAATTACTTCAATGGTGCATTTAATAAGTGTCATTGAAGCCATTTTCTTTTCTTGGCAGCAAATGTGTATATAATGGAGACTGTACACTAGTTGAATGCTACATGTGAATAACTGTATGAATGTACAGCCCAACTACGTGGGCACCCAGGTACACAGACTGTACTCTCATTGAATGTAATGTGTGAACAGGGCCTCTTGCTTCTCTGGATGAAGGGGTGTGTGTGTGTGTGTGTGTGTGTGTGTGTGTGTGAGAGAGAGAGAGAGAGAGAGAGAGAGAGAGAGAGACTCTGAATTTTGTGTGCTGGAATGTAGCCTTTGAGCTGACAAACTCTCCCCACTCCTGCCCTTTACAATTTGGGACCCAGGTACTGGAAGGGATATTTGCTGTCATGTCAATCTGCCCATGAGTTGAGGTCATACTTGTGGCTCACCTCCAGGTGAGATACATGGTGATCAGAGACAGAAACTTTTCAGTTGTGGCACTTCCCTTAGGAAACTCTGTCCCCAGGAAGCCTTGCCCTGTGCCAATACTACTATCTTTTCACCACAAGGCAAAGATGTTTCTCTCCTCTAAAGCTTTTCAATGTGTTTGACTGCTGCAGCTTTGGGGATTTTTTGGGTGTGTGTGTGGATTTTATAGTGTTGTTGTATTGTATTTTGTAACCCTTGTACATCACCCTGGTAGCGTCTCTGAAGGGCAGTATATGCTTTCTTATAAATAAACTAAAGATAAAAACCATCTGAGGTCATCTAAGAGCTTCCCTTTGCCTTGACTTAGTCATCCCTGGGCTACTTCTGGCCACAGGAGGAGTGTCTGGCTGCTATATCTAGCATTCCCTGGGCTAAATGTGGCCATAGAAGTAATGTCATCTGAACCCCAAAAGAAAACTGCTGTGTGGCAACAAGAAGCAGGTGACTTAGGAGGATGGGACCCTTGATGTAACTGTAGCCATTCATCTTGATCAAACTGGCTGCTGAATAAGGTGGCAAGATTCCAAAACTGACTAGATCCATCATTTGGCTGTGTGATGGAAGACATAAGCAACACTGACTGCTTTCACACTGCACTTTATTCCATTATTCTGATGAGTTCATACCTGGTAAGTGGTGCCTTATATTTGATCTTTCACATGACATACAAGCTAGTTCTAGAATTCTAGTGGAATGTAGTGCAAGTTTAGCACTAATTTTCATGAAAAAATAATACCAGAAATAATCCGTTTGCAAGCCTGGGAACCTGGAAAATAGCAGGAGTTTTTCGCTAACTGTAGCTGCTCACATGACAGGCATCCCAGTATGCAGTGCATTCCCACCCTTTACGTGTGCAGTTTTGTGTTTTTTTGCCTGACAAAAATTGTACCAGTTATTCCAGCATAGGGACAGATAGCAGCAGCATTTCACAGCATTGTGTCTATACAAGCAAAATAATAAAAAAGTCAGATGCTAAAGGGAGAGTGGTTGCATGGCGGTGGGATGAAATCTTAGACCTCCCGCACAGTGGGAAACTACAGTGTGCATGTGTATAGTGGGTGAGGGATTAAAACAAGACATTCATTGCAGCCATGTGAAAGACAGTTGCGCAAAATGCCGGTATATTGGCTGAAAATGCTATTGTTCCTTAACTCAGGCAGACAATACAGTGTGAAAGGGATTTTAGAAACTGGGACAGAAGTGCTACCATTTAAATCCATTAAACTAAAGCAATAAGCCCCACGTCTGAAAGCAGCCAGTGTGGTTTTTCTAATCTGGATGGAACTGGATGGATGCTTTTCTGAAACTATGGGTGCTTCCAGGCTGCCACTATATTCGGATGGGATTCAATCACACACCAGCAAATTCAGGTTGCACCATTATGTTTTGGCTTCCCCAAAATTTGCTTCTCCAAATGATCAGACTTTGGTGATAAGGAAAGTGACTGGAAACTGCACTGGAAAGTGTGGGGGAACATGCGCGGTGATGCAACATCATCTAACTTCCCCGCAAACAAATCAGGACGAATGCTTGATAAACAAGTCACCTGGAAGTGCCCTATACTGTATGTACATCTGCACTGTTGCCTATTTTTTAGGCCCAAACACCTGAACTCTTGTGATATAAAGAAGAGCCAGGCCATGGCTTTAGATCCAGTGGGAACTGAGGTTAGCTTTTCAGTATCTAGAGAACAGGATAGACAATAATTCCCAGAGCCTGAATGACATGATCTTCACTAGGACCCAGAGATATTCTCAAGGGGGTGGGGCACAGAATTCAGGGCCATCTTAAGAACCTGGATTGCTTTAAGCTAGGGATGAGGAAACTGTGCCCTCCAGATGTTGTTGGACTCCAGCTTTCATAATCCTAGACCAGCCTTTCCCAACCAGTGTGCCTCCAGATGTTGTTGGACCACAACTCCCATTAGCCTCAGCCATAGGCAATGCTGGCTGAGGCTGATGGGAGTTGTGGTCCAACAACATCTGGAGGCACACCGGTTGGGAAAGGCTGTCCTAGACCATTGGCCGTATGGCTGGGGCTGATGGGAGTTGGAGTCCAGCAACATCTGGAAGGCCACAGGCTCCCTACCATTGCTTTAAGCTACTCCTTTAGTTCTAAATGTCATGGAAGATAGGGAATGATTCAACAGAAGCCAATGTAATGTCTTGGTTTGTTGCTTGCAGTAACTTAAAACTTCAGCTGAGCTTTTAAAAATACAGTTTAGCCATCCAAATGCAAAGGACAGGGCAAAGTTACCAAGGGAATGTGAACACAGCAAGTGTAAGAGTTAAAGGTGTAAATGAACACAAATTTTGATGGATGGGAGAGGGAGTTGGTAAACCTAAGGGTTTGCAATTGGAGGAACGAAAAGTGGGAAGGACAGTATAGCTAAGCGCTCCCCTATAGTGCTCAACCAGCCTCTGTAGGTGGTGGGTGTTATTAATGCATCTGGTGGGTGTGCTTAGAGGGGGACTAGTATGTCACATGATTTGGAAACTATGCTTCTGTTAATGCAGCCTAAAATAGTGTTTGCCTTTTTTGTAGCCACATCACACTGTGGGCTCATATTCAGCTTGTGATCAACAACAATTCCAAGATCCTTCTCACAGGTAGTATTGCTGAGCCAAGTATCCCCCATCTTATAACTGTGCATTTGGTTTCTTTTTTCTAGAACTTTGCACTTATCCTTGTTAAATTTCATTCTGTTGTTTTCAGCCCAATGCTCTAGCCTATCAAGATCTCCTTGAATTTTATTTCTGTCTTCCAGGATATTAGCTATCCCTCCCTATTTTGTATCATCTGCAAATTTGATAAGCGGCTGCCTCAGGAGAACTGAACTCACAGTTCACATGCTTACTAAAACATTGTACCTTTACAAGGAAGCCTTTCCACGCATGTACACTTTGTATGCTGCAGGACTCACCTCTGGTGCATCTACAGCTGTGTGTAAAAATTCATTCTCAACTTTTACACATGTATTGACACCATACAGGCATTCCATACTTCATCAGAAAAAAGCAAACATAGTAAACTAAGTAACATATTTGCAGGGATTTCAAGTGAACAGTTCCTCTGCAAGCAGAGAAATCACAGCGCATTAGACTTTATTAACAGTTCAAATCATTATGGTAGGATGACTTCCAGAGCTTGGAAAAGTTACTTTTTTGACTAAAACTCCCATCAGCCCCAGTCAGCATGGCCACTGGATTGGGCTGATGGGAGTTGTAGTTCAAAAAAGTAACTTTTCCAAGCTCTGCTTGCACAAAATGCATTTACTTCCTAGCCACTGTTGTTTAGTTTACATAACTATTTTGCACGTGGAAAATACTGTATTTTAAATTGATTCACTTTTTTATAAACTTCACAAGTCATAGTTCCTAATTAAAATGCATAAATTGGGTTTAATTTTGTTATTACCTACGAAAACTTCCCCCCCTGAAACCTCTATTATTGTGGCTGATGCCCTAACCCTTCTGCCCCCCCATTTTTGTCTCTGCCCACCCAATGAAAATTGTTTCACTGCATTCCTGCTTTACATCCTACACATCAAGCAACGCACCTTATTTATTAACTCCCTTTTTAATATATATATGTGAGTTGCATTGAACATTTTCTATGAACCTATTTGACAGTGTTGAAAAACTACTCCAGATTCTTTTGCTAAATTTGGAGAGTGATTGCATCAAAACGGAGAAAAAGTATTCACACATTGCTTCACAGATTGGCTTTCTTTGCCTTCAGTGAGATCAGTAAGAAGACAAATCTAACTGGCTATGTAACATTATGACATCAGCCCCATTCACTGTGATTCCTGTCTGGCTGGAATTATTCCCGTGATTGGTTTAGGAAATATTTTCTTCTCTCTGGATTGGCTTTCTTTGTCCTCAATGATGTTCTTGCATAGCCAAGTATAATAGGCTCTGCAGAGTTGTGATGTCATGCCATTCGCAACACGACCCCTGATTTCCTACATGACTAAAGAAAGAAGAAGCAACAATTAGGAAAAAAAAGTTTGTTATGCAGAAAAGGGGAACGGTACAGCACACAGGAGCAAACTTTCTCACAACTTACAACAGGCTTTTGGGAATTGACTGCAATGGCTATTAATAGGGTGCTGTTTTACTGATTTTTGTTTTGTGGTTTTTTTTAACTACTATGTTTTCAGTGATTTTAATTCTATTGTTATAGACTGCCTTCAAGTCGATCCTGACTTATGGCAACCCTATGAATAGGGTTTTCATGGTAAGCGATATTCAGAGGTGGTTTACCATTGCCTTCCTCTGAGGCTGAGAGGCAGTGACTGGCCCAAGGTCACCCAGTGAGCTTCATGGCTGTGTGAGGATTCGAACCCTGGTCTCCCAGGTCATAGTCCAACACTCTAACCACTACACCACACTGGCTGTCTTTAATTCTATACTTTAATTACATTTTAATTATAACTTCCTGTACATTTTACTTATATGTATTTAGCTGTATTTGTTTTAATTTTTGTAAGCCACGTTGGGTCCCAGTTCTGGGGAAAAGCCAAGATATAAAATAGCAACAACAACAACAAATTTGGCTTTTCTTTCTCCCAGCAGTATTTCTCCCCATCACAAACCACAACTATGTGAAGATCAAAATCAAAACAGATAGGCTACTTATGATTCACACATTTTCCCTTCCAAAGATCTGGGCAGCAATCTAGCTTTAGACGTGGTCTGTTACATGTAACTGTTGGACCTGAATTGAGAGAGAGAGACACACACACACCTGCATCAGATACATCCCTCATTGTCTTTATGGACTAGGCTAATATAATATTCAGTGGAGATTTAAGGGGTAGCTTCTAGCCAGGCCAATTGATCCAGTGCTAGCTGAGGTGGTGCTGGATCCAAGCCCCATTGTTGAGCTTGAGCCTAACAGTCAAGAGTCCCTGAAGCCTGAGACATGCAGACCTCTAAAGACAATGCCGCCTGGGACAGATTCCCCTCAGAGCACTGGTTCCTAGTGTGACCACTGCTTGGAGCCTTGGGCTTCTCAGTGCCTGCTCACCAGTGCAGGCAATGAAACAGAAAAGCAATGGAATGCTCATCTCAAGGCCTATCCGGAAGGGCCACAGCTCAATGGTAGAGCACCTGCTTTGCATGCAGCAAGTGCCAGGTTCAATCCCCAGCATCTCCTAGGTAAGGCTAGAAGAAACCTTTATCTAGTACTCTGGAGAGCCATTGCCAGTCAGTGATAGCCAGTGTTTCCCAAACATTTCCCCCCTGGACCACTTGAAAATGATTGAGGGTCTTGGTGAACCACTTCATGGTTTTTCTGCCTTTAGTAGCAATTGTAATTCATACTTGTAGTACAGTAAAATACAAAGGAAGCAATAAAAGAAGCAATAAAATACAATTAAAAGTCAATATCTAATGTGATGGATGTGCCATCTCCCATCGTCAGTCACAAATCCATGGATATGCCACAGATCACATGAAGTACTAATTCCTCTCTGTTTGGCACCGGTTAAGCCTCATCTTGAGTACTGTGTCAAGTTCTGGACACCACACTTTAAGAAGGATGCAGACAAACTGGAACAAGATCAGTGAAGGGCAACAAGGATGATCAGGGGACTGGAAACAAAGCCCTATGAGGAGAGATAGAAAGAGCCGGGCATGTTTAGCCTTGAGAAGAGAAGACTGAGAGGAGATATGATAGCACTCTACAAGTACTTGAAAGGTTGTCACACAGAGAAGGGCCAGGATCCCTTCTCTGTCATCCCAGAATGCAGGACATAGAGTAATGGGCTCAAGTTACAGGAAGCCAGATTTCAGATGAACTTCCTAACTGTTAGAGTGGTAGAATGGAATCAATGACCTAGGGAAGTGGTGGGCTCTCCAACGCTGGAGGCATTCAAGAGGCAGCTGGACAAGTTGTATTCCTGCACTGAGTAGGGAGTTGGATTCAATGGCCTTATAGGCTCCTTCCAACTGTACTATTCTATGAATGAAGCTCGTGGGCACATTTTGGGAACCCCTGGTGTAGACAATGCTGAGCTGGATGAACTGAGCTAGTCTGACTCAGTATGAAGTAGCTTCCTATGTTCCTGTGATGGTGGCTTGTTTCAGGTAGTTCACTTCTTTGGTTATATCCAAGTAAGTTCTATTCAGAGTAGGCCCATTGAAACTAATAAACCTAAGTTATTCATGTACAGTATATTCATTCCAATGGGTATACTCTGTATGAGAAACAAGAGCTACAACCCTTTGCTTGTTTGTTTAGCACTCCATCATGGAACCCAAGATAGCATTCATGGGGTTCCCAGGCAAGTCTCCCATCCAGGTACCAGCCACCTGCTAAGCTTCAGCAAGGCAGGAGTCTTGTGTGACTTCAGGCCATACCTAGCACAGGAGTGGAATCTTGGGGTGGATCTAGTCCAAGCCCAGAGGGATATAAGGACTCAGTTACAGCTTAGACAATAGCCTCTTTCCAAATTACCAGATGGGGCTCTAGCGTTCTATGCACATGCATACTGCAGGGGGTAGCATAGTGGCAGCAGGCGCATTACATAAAAACATATGAAGAACCGGCTGGATGAGACCAGTGGCCCATCTAGTCCAGCATCCTGTTCTCACAGTGGCCAACCAGATGCCCATGGGAAGCCCATGAGCAGGATCTGAGCAAAAGAATATTCTCCCCGCCCTCAGCCCCTACAGTTGCTAGCAATTGGTATTCAGAAGGATAATGCCTCCAACTGTGAAGGCAGAGCATAGCCGTCATAGCATAGCCTGTTTTGTGATATTTTGTGGTGTTATTTATTGATACTGTTCTAGTTGATGATGATGATGATGATGTTCTGAATTGTTTTCATTATATTGTTTTGTTCTTGCTATGGAATTCGCTTTGAGGTCACCTGGTGATGAAAAGCAGCATACAAATATACTAAATAAATAAATAATAAATCATGGCTAGTAGCCTTTGATACTGTCATCTTCCATTGTGCCTTATCCTCTGCATTGTGCCCTGGAATGTGCATGTGGTGTGTGTGTGTAGAGCACATCCAACCTAAGTCCACTGAACATATGGAAGCCCAATCCATACTTCTGTTTAAGAGGCTTTTGGTGGGACAAGTAGTTTTCTCTCAGTGATCTGTCCAAGGTCCTGAAAGACCTATATCCATCTGGGAACCAAAGAACATACAATCATCACTGGAAGTTCTGTGAATTTTTTTTTTAATCAAAATATTTATTTGCTAGGGGCTTTGCCCCTGTATATTTTGCATGCCAACCACACCCCCAGGCACCCCCATACACCCCAACACAGTCCTTCTTCCAGATACCCCAAGCACTCCTACTCCCCCAAGTACCCCTACTCCCCCCAGGCATCCCTCAGGCACTCCCCAAGCACCCCTAGGCAGCCCTGCCCCCAGCATACCTACTCTGGGCCCACTTGCCTCACTTGTCCATGCACCATGGCAGGCCCTGCCATGGCCCTATGCCATCACCCACCTCAAGAAATGGCACCCCCCACCCTCTGGCCTTGAACCTAGTGCAGCTCAGTGGCTACAGTTTACAGTGCTACCTGTATGTGGCCAAGCAAGCTCCAGTGTAATGGGTTAGAGGCTTACAGTTTTATGTATATAAATTTAAACAATTTTCTTTGGAAAGAGCAAATGAGCAAAAGCAATGTGGAAGGAATGTTCTCTAAAAAAAGCGCAGGGAGCACTCATGAAAGAGAAACAAAAAATGAATGTTATATTTATCTTCATTTGCAGACTCTGAGAGGATGGCCCCCAAAAGTGTGTTCCTTGCAGTCTACATCTTCTCCTTCCTGACTGGCCTCCCTTCCAATCTCCTGTCCAGCTCTACATTCCTGAGGAAAATGCACCAGAAGCCAACCCCCATAGACATCTTCTTGCTCAGCTCGACTGTGTCTGACCTATTCCTTCTGTTTTTCCTGCCCTTCAAAATGCCGGAGGCTGCCTTGGACGGGACTTGGTCTCTCCCTGACTTCCTTTGCCCCCTGACAAACTTTTGTTTCTACAGCATTATTATTATAATTATTATTATTCCTCAGGTCCTGAGCTGAGTGCTGAAGAGGAGGCATCGTTGCACACAGATAGAACACTTAAAACCAGAGTCCAAATATCCTGGCATTAACCAGGCTCCATTCACCACTCTGGGTCATTGACTTTTATCCCCTTCCTTTCACTTCCTTCAAAATTTGTTAAACATTGTTTGTATTGCTGTAACCTGTCCTGGGATCTTCTGGTAAAGAGCAGGTAATAAATATCATCATCATAATCCACCCTGGGCTCCTGCTGGGAGGAAGGGCAGGATATAAATCAAATAATAAATAAATAATCACATTTGTTTTTGTGATGAATAAAAAATGACATTATTTAATGCTTCATTATGTATGTTTTCAGTTAGCAGAGACTAAAATTACAACAATTAGCATGTGGGGGGTCAGGAAAATGTTTGAGGTTCAGAAGGAGGTCACATACTCATAAAGGTTGGGAACCACTGCTCTAGACCACAGTTCCACATCCTTCTTTCTACTTAAATCTCCCTGTGACTTACAGGAGAACTTGTCTGGCAGCCTCCAAAAGCGATAAAGAGGAAGGATGCAACCTCTCAATCTCATCTATGCCTGGGTTAAACATATGCAGAACTAACACATTAAGACCGCTTAGTCAGATAATGATGTGCTATACGTGACATTCTTGAAGCTGCAGGCTTGTAATGCAGAACATGTCTGATGTGCACCTGTAGTTTGGGAACTCCTTTCTGGCACAGCAACGACATGTATTGAACATTTTATGTTATGCTTGGATTCCCATTAGGTTTCCCTTTTTCTCAGCCTAATGCAAACACTTTGAGTCTAGTCAGCAACGGGTAGTTCCACATATTAGGAAGGTCCCACCCATCTAAGTGCTGCCAACCAACTCTCCATTGTGGCTCACTAGGGGCTCAAGAAATCCTGATACCTGCCTGCTACTGCAGCAACAGAGGAAGTTGTCAAAGACCTGGTAGGTCAATGTACATGGCTGTGATTGGCTTGGTGTATCAACAGGATCTAAGGACCAGGCCTAAATTAATGTCAGCGAATTGGATTGATGGGCTAATAAAAAAATAATTGAAGGGACATAAGCACCACAGATGAGCATTGCTTACTGATAAACGAGTGCATTTGTCAATGTTGGCAGAGTTTTCCTTAGATCAGAGTTGCCTAACCTTTTTTGGTGTGAGGGCCACATTCACCCTTGGCCAACACTCCAGACTGAGAACCAGTGCTGGGTTTGGCTATTCAACACTCTTGCATGTACATGCACACGGATAAATATACAGTACACACACATGCAGAAAGCCGCCTCCTCCTCAGCTAATCTATGAAGCTCAGCTGAGGATGCAGGGTGTTTTTTTTAAAGTCCTCATGAAATTTCAACAACAAATGTGTCCAATATACACATTTTTGTACACAATTTTGCCTTAATATACACACTTCCGTATGACATTTTGCCGAATGTTCAGATTTTTTACAAGCACTCTTCCCTAATATACTGCACTTTTGTATGTCATTTTCACTAAGAAACACATTTTTAACACACTTAACCGAAGTATATGCATTTTTGCACACATTGCTTGCCTGGAGAACTACACTGCAAAATTTTGAGAAGCAGGGATTTTTGAAGGATTTTGGTTCGTGTATGAGTTCAGGAAGTCAGAATTTAAATACAAACTGAATGGAATTTCCCTGCTATCCAAGCATACTACACAAGGGCAGATGGGTAGGCGGCTGTGCTGCCCAGAAGAAGCTGAAGAAGGAGGCAGGAACACCCTTAAATAGGGCAATGCAGCATGCCCTGAAATTGGCTCCAAAGCAGGTGGGCACAGTCCGCTCTCTCTCTCTCTCTCTCTCTCTCACACACACACACACACACACACACACACATCCCCAAGGGAAGCCTTGTATCCATCCTCCTTTTACGAGTAGGGCAAAGCCATCCCTGTTGAACCCACAGCTTGGGAAAGTTACTTTTTAAAACTACAACTCCCATCAGCCCCAGCCAGCATGGCCACTGGATTGGACTGATGGGAGTTGTAGTTCAAAAAAGTAACTTTTCCAAGCTCTGGTTGAACCTGCAGCATTATGGCCTCAGCCAGAAGCCAGTAATTTAGTGTCACTAGTTCCTTGCTATGGAACACTCATCCAGCAGAGATTCAACAGGAATCCTCACTGTTGGCTTTCAGGTGTCTCTTGAAGATGTGTGTGTGTGTGTGCACCCTATTAGGCCTCTGCATCTGTTTTTGGAAAAAAAATGCAACCAGTAATTTTAATGATTGTTTTGTATTGCTTTTACATTTTTTATGTTGCTGTACCACCCTGATGTGTTAGGAAAGTAGGAAGCTGACTTATACCTAGTCAGACCAATGATCCATCTAGCTCAGTACTGTGTACTCTGACTGGCAGCTGCTCTCCAAGGTTTCAGGCAGGGGACATTCCCAGCCCACCCTGGAGATGCAGGGGATTGAACCTGGGACCTTCCACCTGCAAGACGGATGCTCTACCACTGACCTACAGCCCTCCCTCCTTTGTACGTATCTTACTGTTGTGATGCAGGTCTCCAACCAAACAATGTTTTGTGAGAGGGTGGCGGTATATAAATACTTTTATAAATAAATAAAGTTCAATTGTTGTTGCAAAGTCCTCATGCCTGTTGCAGAAGAGGGGGATCAAGGAACAGAGGAGCTAAGCAGGCTGGGACTCTGCAAACCTTAAGATAAGCTAGAAGTATCACTTCCTGATTGTGGGTTAAGGTTGATGGTTTTTCCATCCACCCCTGCAGCCACATCTTTAACAGAAGCTTGTTGTGTGGAGCAATGCTAACGTTTTTGATGCTCAGGCTACTTCTAAAGCACAAGAACAGCCAGAATTTCCATCTTTTTTTGACTTTTCACTATTGATGTATATTAGGGATGGAAGGATCTCTCAATTTTGGTTCTCTCTGTCTCTCATTTTTTACAATCTTAAATCCAGTTTCCACATTTCTGCAGCAATTTGCAACTTTTTTGTTTAAAAAAATCCCCATGGAAATTCTTCAACATTTTAATGTGAATTTCTCCTAAAAACACATTTTTGTATACTGTTTTGACTAATGTACACATTTTGCAAGCAAATTCTCCTAATATAATGCATTTTTGTATGATACTTTCATTAATATATTAATCCCCATGCACACTTTCCCCATATATATTCATCTTTGTAAACATTGGTTGGTCGGAGAACTGCATTGCAAAATTCGGAATAAGTGCGGATTTCAAAGGGTGGCTGTGTTTTGGTTCTCATATCATTTCAGAAAGTGCGGGTTTGATAAATTTGGCTTTAAATGCAAACCGAATTATATTGCTCCCCCATCCATAATGTATATACATTAACTTTCCAAATAAAAAAAAAGACATCCATCATTTGGGAGACTTAGAAGGCATCAGTTTTGATATTAAGGCACCTCTCTAAAAATATTTTTTATCCGTTCCAGAGAGGAAATTCTGTGGGAAGACTGCATGAAACTTTTCCCTTCTGCAACTTATCAGCCAAGTTCTGATTGAGGCCAGTCACAGTGGCTAATTGGCAGGAAGGATGTAGAATATAACAGCAGCACACCTCCATTAAGGGGCATTGGCTCCCAAGACAGAGTCAAATTGGACAACTGGCATGGCTTTGAAGGTGTGGAAGAGGAAGGATGCTACTTCTCAGTTCCATCTGTGGTTAGGCGAAATACTCCTAGTCACAGCAACCTAGGCCCACTAAGTGCTGGATTTTCCCCTGCAATAGCCATTTCCCTCTCATTTGCTCAGGAGACCAGGCCTGGACACTGTATAAACATCCTCCCATCATTTGCTTAATTGAAGCTAGGTACAAAATATACCTATTCGCAGGGCAGTTCTAGCAAACAGGGACAATGTAGAAGCTGACTTTGAGAGTGGAGAGGAAAGAGAATGAAAAAGATGCAAGAACTGGAAGGATCCCTTGGTTACGTGCCTAGAAAAGAAGGAAAACTGGTCGGAATTTTTGCTCCTAGCTCTTACTCTGGAGTAGCAAGTATTCCCAGAATGAGTTAGAAGAGGTTAGTTTTAACAAATTTAAAATGCTACAGACTTGGCATGTACCTCCCTGAGCTCTTTTTTAAAAAAATAAATAAATCCCAGTTTGTATCTGTAGTGGATTTGAAATTGATTTTATAAATGTAATTTGTCGTTTGAATAGATTTGTATGCCATTTTGTTTTGTTTTAATTCATTTTATATATGCAGTTGTTTCATATATGCTTTCATCATACCGTATATTGCTCTGAGATGCCTTATAGGAAGCGATGATGATGATGATGATTAGATACATTTCCTGCCCTTCACCAGAAGGTCTAACAATATAAAATAGGACGTGAAAAACAGATGTTTTAGGGCCCAGGTCTTGGGGGGATTACAGCTAGATGGCAAGAGCAATACACATGTGGAGAAATAGACACAGGCGCACTCATCTGATGTGCTGATGCAGCGGTTCCCTAACTCCCTCCCCCCATGGACTACTTGATTAGAAAAATGAGAAATTGAGAGGAACCAGAACTGGCAAACTTGTCTATCCCTATGTACATCTACTTTTTTGTTTATGGAAGAGGGGCCAATACACACATTACTGGACTAGTATGGGATATATCCAGTGTTAGTCCTCCTTAGAGTAGACCCATTGAAATGAATGACCTGGCTAACTTGGATCTATTAATTTCACTCTGTCTACTCTGGGTAGATCATAGTTGGATACAACCTTATGGTCTACCATTGCTGAGAACATGTCTGTGCAAAGATGCTATCAAAGTAGGCTGCATGATGCCCCCCTGGGCTCCTGCTGGGAGGAACGGCGGGATATAAATCAAATAATAAATAAATAAATAGTTAAGCATTGTGGCATACAGATAAACCATGATGATGATTATCTCTGTACTGAGTAAAGTGCTGCCTTTCCTCCCTGGCTACACTGATGTGGGGAGCAACACATAAACCATCCATCCCACATGGCCCCAGGATGATGTTGGCCTTGATCCTGGGCTTGGAGAACATAACATCTGCCCCACTGTGGCTATGCAGAAATCCAGGAGAAGTGTGGTCCAAGTGTGATAGGTTAAGAGATTATTTCCCCTTTGAATGTTAATGGGAACATTCTGTCAATTGTACTTGTAACATTGACTATAAGAATGTCTACTCTACAGCATCATGTGTTGGAGGTGTGGAGAGAAATTGAAAGTCTTAGTTAAGAAGAGGATTAGACCTGGTTTCAATACAGCTTTACACAACAGTGGGCTTTTGCAAACTGACTTCCTCCCTCTCTGCCACATGATTACCAGAATTATTTCTTTCCACTGATTATGAGTTCCTTTTTTCTACTGATGACCTCACTTTCTCCAGATTGTCACATAAAGATTCTCTTTCCTCCTCTGGACAGACGCTCCAGTTTTCTGACAGTGCCTGTGAATATGCCCAGTCACATGCTTTTGGAAGACAGAATTCAGACTGGTCTCTGAGTCATCTCTGGAAGGTTGTGATTCTACCCCTCCGTGGAGATCAAGCAGAGCGATTGATCCATTAGAACACAAGTAAGATTAGAAAATGTGGCTGGGATTGATCTAAGGAACTTTAGAAGAAAACATAAGTCGCAATTAAGATCATTGGTAGAAACAGATCGGAATGATCAGGGAGTGGAGTACCTCCTGTGTTAGGAAATGTCTTGTCATTTTACATTATGTGTTTGTTATGATTAGGAATGGACAAATTGCTCGGTTTTGGTTTCTCCCACTTTCTCATTTTTCCAGTCTTAAATTCCATTCTCTGCATGTCTGCATCAATTTGTGATTGTTATTGTTCTTAAAGTCCTCGTGTACATTTGTCAGCATTTTAGTGGACATGTATCCTAACGTGCACATTCTTGATTCTATGATTCTTGTATGCATTTTAACTAATATAGATGTGGGGACCCTTTGGGCCTCCAGATATTGCTGAACTACAACTTCCAACAGCCCCAGCAAGCATGGGAGGATGTGAGTTGTAGTCCAGCAACCCCTGGAGTGCCAAAGGTTCCCCACACCTGCTCTAATATAATGCATTTTGGTATTATGTTTTCACTAATACGTGCCTTTGTATGCACTCTCTTCACTAATACGTGCATTTTTATACACATTATTTGGTTGGAGAACTGCATTTCAGGGAAGTGCAAATCTCAAAAGATTTTGGTTCATTTATTTGGGAGGGAGGAGAGTCCAAATTAGGTAGATGCACATTAAAATGTGAAGCAAACTGAATTTCTCCCCCATCCCTAGTTAGGATGTCTTTCTGTGGTCTTCAGTCTATATCCTGAAGAAACTCAGGGATTCCTCAGTGACAAAACCCTGAAAGATGGCTTGCCCATCGGTATCAATCTTTCTCAGCAGCATGTGGCCAAAGGAGACTGTCTGGGTGTGTTCTGTGTTGCGCTCTCAGGGCCTGTGAAACTGACATGGCCCGGAATCCACTGCAAAGTGCTGTAGTTCTGCATCAGAGGAGTGAACGTAGAGAGTGCTCTTTGAAACTAAAAGTCTGGCGTATTGATAAAATGTTGAAGTGCAGGAGCTGATCAAGAGAAACTCCATAGCCACACCAGCTGTGCTGATGACCCATATATCACGAAGAACAGCAGTGCACAAGATAATACCCAATTCATTATTTTATTTTAAATGTATGCCCGCCCTTCCTCCCAGTAGCAGCCCAGGGTGGCAAACAAAAGTTTGTTTGTTTATTTATTTATTTATGATTTGATTTGTATGCCCGCCCTTCCTCCCAGCAGGAGCCCAGGGCGGCAAACAAAGCGCTAAAAACACTTGAAAGCATCATAAAAACAGATCTTAAAATACATCAAAACAAAGCAGCTTTAAAACCATTTTTAAAAAAACAACTTTAAAAACGGGTTAAAAACATTATTAAAAACATATTAAGCAATTTTATCACAGACGCAGGCTGGGATAGGTCTCAACCTAAAAGGCTTGTTGAAAGAGGAAAGTTATAGAATAATGAACTGGCAAGAGGTAGTGTAGTGGTTGGAATTTGACTGGGGAGACTTGGGTTCACATCCTTGATCAGCTAAGACCTTTGCTGGTTGACTTTAGGGCAGTCTGTCGGTCTGAGCCTAGCCAATCTAACAACACACCATTGATGAACACTGCTGGTATTAGGTGGATGTCTATTGCCTAATCCAGGGGTGGCCAATGTGGTAGCCTCCACATATTTTGGACTTCAACTCCCAACAGCCACATCCCCCTCGGTCAATGGTCAGGGATGATGGGAACTGTAGCCTAATGACATCTGGAGGACACCATTTCGGCTACTCCTTCTCTAACCATTGGGGAACCTTTTTTGTTCTTACTACAAAGAAGACTGAACACGTTCCTAGAGACAGGGCACCCATCTCTGAATGATACTTGAGGGATAAGAAACAGTTTCCCTGACTTATGCTATTATCTAATAATCTCCTCCATCATTTACAGAAGCTGAGATGAAAGCCACAAATAAGACTGTTCTTGCCATCTACATCTTCTCCTTCCTGACTGGCTTCCCTTCCAATCTTTTGGCCGGTTATGCTTTCCTGAGGAAAGTGCGCCAGAAGCCAACCCCCATAGACATCTTCCTGCTCAACTTGACTGTGTCTGACTTATTCCTTCTGATCTTCCTTCCCTTCAAAATGACGGAGGCTGCCATGGACATGACTTGGCCTTTCCCTGACTTCCTTTGCCCCCTCACCAACTTCTGTTTCTACAGCAGCATCTACCTCAGCACCCTTTTCCTCATGGGGGTCAGTGTGGAGCGCTACCTGTGTGTCGCCCATCCGGTCAAGCACAAGCTAAATCGCAGGCCAACCTATGCAATAGCAGCCAGCATCTTATTCTGGCTACTGGCCTGCTCCCACTGTGCCAGCATCGTCTATGTTGTTGAATACCGCAATGGGACCCTGGCCAAATTTGAAGGCACCACATGTTATGAGACATTCTCCCCAGAACAGCTCCGTATCCTCCTCCCTTTCCGACTAGAACTCTGCCTTCTCCTCTTCTGCCTCCCTCTCATCATCACCATTTTCTGCTATGTCAACGTGATACGTATCCTGACCTCGATGCCCAACATCCCACCCCACAAAAAGAAACGGGCAGTGGGTCTGGCGCTGGCCACGTTGCTCAATTTTGCCATCGCCTTTGCCCCTTACAACATCTCCCACATTGTAGGCTTCATTCAGAACCAGAGTCCTTCCTGGAGAGTGAAGTCTTTCTTCCTCACTTCCCTGAACACCACTTTGGACCCCATCATCTTCTTCTTTTCCTCTACTGCGATCCGACGAATGGTTGCCCACTGCTGGCATGGCACGTGCTGCAAGATCCGGGCTGTTGTGTCCCCTTGCTGCCCATGTTGGTGCAAGACCCCTGGAGACAATGACAAACAAGCAGGAGGTGGCCAAGAATCTGCTTCAAATCTCCCCAGCGGATTGGCAGGGGCTGCTACCCCCACTCCTTTTACGACTCAGCACAGATTCGGGTCATCAGATGACTGAGCAGTCTGGAACAAGCACACCATACGGAGCAGCACATTTGATGCGTAAGCCCACAGGAAACGAAGAACATTCAAATAAAAAAAAAATATTCAGACCCATAGTCTGCCAAATGTCCTGGTTTCCTGACGCAAGTTTGATTTTGAAATCATGAACTCACCATTCAGATGAGCATTTTGAATTAGAAATTAAAATCATCTTGGAACTTTAGAAACTTGAATGTTTTTGACTGGCAGGCATATCTCAGTTGTTTTCTCAAGCATCGAGCATGAGCTAGTGTCTGCCAGTGATTTTCAAATGTTCTGCCTATGGAGAAGGGATGGAGAAGGAATCAGTTTTCAATGTATTTATACATGGAATTTGGTAGTTCCAACCTGATTCAACTTTGCCTGTATCAGACGCTTGCATTTAGCACACACTTATGTCTGAGCTGATCATGCTTTATCAGTTTTTTTAAAAGAAACAACCTAACTATATGCAAAATTATATTTAAAAACTTATATAAACTGTCCAACTCCATGTAGTGTTATATTTCTGCAGCATGTTTCTTAAGTATAAACACATAAGTATATTTATATAAAAGAAGCCACAGACCTGAAATTACAAGATCTGGACAGGGTGGTTCATGACAGATGCTCTTGGAGGTCACTGATTCATAGGGTCGCCATAAGTCGTAATCGACTTGAAGGCACATAACAACAACAACAATGCATTGTTATATGTATTTGTTTATGTGCTGGTTACTTTAGGATATCTGTAGTGAATATGCATATAATAATGTGAGAACTGTTTGCATTTTTAGTGGAAGTGGTTAAAAACTCCTTGCTTCTCATAAAGATCAAAGAGTGAGACAGGGATTAGGAAAAAAATCTGGGTTGATAAACTTGACACTGGGATATTCAGCAAATGTCATCCCTTTCTAAGTAAACTAAAATAATGCAGGGATGATGTATAATACAAGATTAATTTGCATGGACCACTCACCAGATCTATTGGGCCTCATAATTGCCCATATAAACTGAGTGCATACCATAGAATATACCAAAACACTAAAGGTTACCAATGCCTCTTCTAAAAAGCTATTCCTCTTCCTGTTTTTTCTTGCAACAGCTTGATAATTTGCCACCCTGGGAGGAAGGGCAGGATATAAATTTAATAAATAAATAGTAATGGCGATAAGGTATATCTCCATTCTCTGAAAAGCTCCACTGGCTAGTTGCTGCTGACCAATCTGCCACTGTTAAAAGCACAAGAGCAGATCAGGCCAATCTGGGGGTGACCGGGTAATTGTACCAACTCAAGGCTGTGGTGGGCAAATTATATTTCGGAAAAGTTTGTCTGCCATTACTGCTCTCTCTTTCTCAAAAAAAAAACCCCAAACAAAACCCTGAAGAGCTTTGCAGAAACCCAGGGCTCCTTCCATCAAATTCCACCTACTTTCCACCTTTTCCTCCTTCAGCCTAAATCAGAACTGGGCTGGCGTATGTGGAGTAGTGATTAAAGGGCCAGACTAGGAAACCCAGGTTCAAATTCCCAGTCCACTGAGAAGTTCACTGGGTGACTTTGAACATAAAAAGAGCCTGCTGGATCAGGCCAGTGGGCCATCCAGTCCAATATCCTGTTCCAACAATGGCCAACCAGATGTCCAAGGGAAGCTGCAAGCAGGACCTGAGTATAAGAGCACTCTCCCCTCCTGCTGTCTCCAGCAACTAGTATCCGTAAGCATACAGCCTCCAACTACGGAGGCAGAACATAGCCACCATGGCTAGTAGCCACTGAGAGCCTTATCCTCCATGAAACCATAGACTGGTCTCTCAGCCTAACCCACTTCACAGGGTTGTTGTGAGGGTTAAATAGGATAGAGGGGGAGCTATATATGCTGCTTTGAGCTCTTAAGATCTTTTCAAGATGTGCTGCTATGTTTTTGTTGGGGGGGATTTTATTGTTTTATCTAGTATTATAGGGAGTTTTTTATTTCATTGTTTGTTTCATGGATAAATATATCCATGTATTTGTTATCTTTTTGTAAACCACTTAGATACTGTTTTGGTATGAAGTGATATATAAATATATGAAATAAAAGAAATAACAGAAATAAATAATTTATTCATTTTATTTATAAAAAATACTTGTATATTGCAATTTCATAATATCAAAGCAGTTTGCAACCATTATATGTGTACTATAAAAACATTTAAAAACCACATATCATCAGCTAACTATTACAGAAGATGTTTTCTTAGTTGTTTGCATAGGCCTGGGGGCACAGAAAAGGTTTCAGCATACGTTTGAAGGTTAAACTCCTGCTGAAGTTCTACTGGAAGAGCATTTTGCAGGACTGGGCTGATGACACTTAAGGATAGGTTTCATGTCAATGTCAAATGAGCCTTACCGACTTGGGGAATGATCAATGACACTCCTGCTGACAGTCTCAGTGATTGAGCTGAGATGTAAAGGTTTGGGCGGTCTCTTAGGTACCCTGAACCTAAGTTGTTCCGAGCTTCGTAATTTTTTTAAAGATGGAAGATATGCTAAATCACCAATTACTCAGTGTTTATGTATTTGTGGAGCCCTGCAACTAGAGAATATTGTCGGTATATGCTGGTTTGTGAGTTGCATTCATCTCCTAGAAAGATACTTGTTACTCTGTCAAAAGAATGTCTGGCAGAACATTGTCTGATAAAATATTCTGCTATTTGATCATGATCCGCACGATACCAAGCAAGTGGCTTTGTTTGCTATTGCAGCCAAGAAGATCAACGTTCCTAAGGTCCATCTATAAAGGGTAAAGGTGATTGTTTCATTTAGCTTACCTTTGTTTTAAACTTTTTGCAATAACCTATGGTTTATAAAAATAAAACTAATACTAATTATTGGAAGAATGTTGACCCTGGCTCAGTAGTGTTGGGCCTAAGCATAATATAAACATCCTCCCATCATTTGCCTATTTGAGGGTGGATACAACATCTAGCTATTCCCAGGCAGCCTATCAGACTGGAAGAAGAGATACAGAAGATGACCTTGAGAATGGGAAACAGAAATGCAGCCAGTTGAAAGGGCTAGAAGTAAGGATGGGAGGGAAATTTGCTTGGTTCTCGTTTTATTACAAACCCAAACTAATAGCTTCAGATTTAGATCCATTGTTTGTTCAATACAGGTGTATATAGTATTCATTTCAAATAAAGGTGGAAGGGAGAATCAGCAGTAAGGCTATGCCTACCTCCATCCTGACTGATTTGGTGCAACTGGCTTAGGACTTGCAAGATAATAATGCAAAAGCCAGCTTGCAAATTACCACTTACCTGGTCACCTGGGGTGAGCAAAGATCAGCTCTAGGCAACGCCAAGGCAAAGAGCAGCTCCTTCCAGGCAGGAAAAATGTGTGCAAAATGAAAAATGGCTTGGGGATGTGTGCTCAGACTCCCAATGCACTATAAATGACTAACAGTGGTTTCGATTCCTTTCTTTCTCCACATCACAAATTGTTTCAGTGCTAACTTCAGTACCACATGCTTATTGAAGAGGTGAGATTTGTCATGCAATCCTTCACTCTTCCTCCTCTGATGGTCCTAGAAATGGAAATGTGGAGAAATGGGCACCTGTGTGCTATTCAGAAGTGCACACTTTGCATCATTGTCAGATGTACACATGGGGTACCCTCCATTTCCTACACTGACCCATATATTTATCTGTGCCATGGCTTGCCACAGCTTTGCCTTGGCACTTCTTTTCCATGCTAAGTTCCAACCCTGGAACATGCCAAGTAAGAATTTATAGCACTTCCTCTGGAAATGTGCAGAGTGGATTTCCTTAACTCTTGAGTCACTCCAGGTAGTCCTCAGTCAAGGGATCAACCACCTGCAGAAGGACATTTTAAAAAAGCACACTTAAGTCCCCACATCTTTTATTGTAGAAATTCAGCATTACCCTGGAGTGATGCCTGTGCATTAGGGATGGAAGGATCTGTCCATTTCAGTTCTCTCAGCGTCATATTTTTCAAACCTTCAATTCAGTTCTCCACTTTTCTATAGCATTTTGCATTTTTTTTAAAAAAAAATCCTCTGAAAATTCTTCAGCATTTTAGTGCAAATTTCTCATAACAAACCCATTTTTGCAGGCAGTTTTGACTAATGTAAGCATTTTTGCAAGCAATTTCTCCTAATATAATGTATTTTGGTATGCTGTGTTCACTAACATATTCTTTTTTATGAACACTTTCCCAAACATATGCATTTTGGAAAACATTCTTTGGCTAGAGACCTACATTGCAAAACCAGATGTTAAGCATGAGGAAAAAGAATTAGATGAGAGGCTGACATTTGTAGCAGCAAGCACAGCTTCTTTAACAGTGCTGGGACAAAATCCTACATCAGGTGAACTTTTCATTGCACAATTTACACAAATTAGGCCTACAATGTAAGGTGTTGTGTTTTTTTTTTTAAGATCCCATCTCCTGCACAGCAGTCAACTTATCTCCCCAAATTCCAGCTACATGCCATCAACAGTTTTGTTTCTGTACACACAAAAAAGCATAGAATCATGGAACAGTAGAGTTGGAAGGGGCCTTTAAGGTCACCAAGTCCAACCCCCTGCTCAATGACGGATCCAAGTTAATGCAAGATCCAAGTTTGGACCCAAGCATGTGGAACAAAAACTATCCCATTGATTTTTGCCAACAAGGAGTTGTTCTGTGTGTTGTTTTGTTTTGTCCTGACCAATGTTAAGATATTAGGGGGGAAATGTCCGGTGTGATTTTTTAAACAACAAATGATTCAGGGAAGCAGACTTAAGTGCTTAAGACTCAAGACGCAACACACCCAAGTTTTACTTCCTCTCTCATAATGCTAGAAATTGTGGTCATCCAATGTTAGAAGTTTCAGGAGACAAAAGAAAGTTCTTCTTTCCACTGTGTAGAGTTCAGCTACAGAATTTGCTCCCACAAGATATAGTGACAGCCATAAACTTGGATGGCTATAAAAGAGGATAAAAGTTTCAAGGGCTACTAGCCATGAAAGCCATGTTCTACCTTCACCGTCTTCATTTCCTGGAAATCACAAGTAGGAAGACTGGTTTTGCACTCAGGTCCTGTTTCAGGGCTTCTCAGAGGCATCTAGCTGGCAACTGTGAGAATAGGATACTGAACAAGATGGGTCTTGGGTATGATCCAGCGGAGGTCTTCTTATGTTCCTACATTCACATTTCAGAAGGGGAAAGGAGGCAATGGACACAAAATTCACAGCTCTCACTGCTATTAGCTGCCATATTTATTTTTGGTGGCTGCCAGTGGATATTTCCCCCCAGACTTCCCCTTGAAATGGCACTGTCATAATGCAAGGATGTTCCAGGGCATTAAGGGGAACAAGATGGCCAGCATAATCATCAAGAGGGAGAGTTTCATGACCCTTCCCTCAAATAATAGCCAAAATAATAACCTTGAAAATAGCCAACATTGCCTCCAATTTCAATGGAGCCACCAAAGGGAAAGGACCATTTTTGCCCAGCCTTAATTGAATGAATGGTCTCATGAATGTGCTTTCAATGATGTTGCAACATGTAATGTCATAGGGAGCACAACAGGTGAACCCTATATATGGTACAGCTGTGCACGGCTCCCCCGGTTCACTTTGGGGCCTGATTCAGCCCCCTATTTACTTTGGAACACTTTGGATCAGGCCTCTATTCACTTTGGATCACT
Organism: Rhineura floridana; assembly: GCF_030035675.1. Lineage (NCBI taxonomy): Eukaryota > Metazoa > Chordata > Lepidosauria > Squamata > Rhineuridae > Rhineura > Rhineura floridana. The sequence goes on along the minus strand of NC_084494.1, from coordinate 27,259,433 downwards.
TTGAAGAGCCCTTACTTCGGGCAATATTTGGAAAACTGAAGCTTCAGTCCTCCCATTGATTTGCACTGGAAAACCCAAATCGGCACAAGTTTTGGTTCTGTTTGTTCACATCGGTGCATGAAACCTGCAGACATAGTAGCCCCCTAAAATGGGATTAAGTCTGCCAAATTTCATACATGTAGATCCAAGGGTTTCTTTGCTAGCCACTTTTAGTTTGCTCTCTTTCCCCCCAAAAAATACTTCTAAAAGTAAAACAGCCATCACTTTGTGGCGTTTTCACATAGGTATATGAAACCTGCAGATAGCCTTCTAAGGCAGGATTAACTCTGCCAAATCTCAGTCAGAGGGATCCAGTGTTGCTGTTGTTTCTGTTTTTTTCAAACAAAAAACCAACTCTGAATATCCTCAAAGAGCTCTATTTACTTGGGATTACTTTTTTGGTGGGGGTGAGTGGTTGTCTTGGAGGAGCTCTGCTTCAGTCTGAATGTGCCTGCCTCACCTCGGTATTGAGGATTCTGGTGAAGCAGTTACCCAGCACTAGTACATTCTACCATCATTCACATTAAAATATTAGTAACCATGCCAAAGACATATAGCTTTTTCCAAATAAAAGATCGTGTTTGTTGCTTCATTGACAGCAACCTCTTCTTCTTATTTGCTTTATTTTACAAATAAACCAGCTTAACTGTAAGAATTAAGTTAAATACATCCATATGTAGCAATTGGACACATCCTCTTCAGATATCTGAGCCACACGGTGGGGAAAATCATGTGATGCCACTTTTTTTAGACTATATCAATTCAGACTGCGTGTTCAGCATTGCGTGTTTGAATTCTTCCCGCAATAAAAAGCAGACTTTCTGCATGTGGAAAGCATTTCCTTGGCATTTATTGATTTATGTATGGATAAAAAAAGGAAGCCAGAGACCTGAATGTACAAGATCTGAACAGCATGGTTTATAACAGATGCTATTGGAGGTCGCTGATTCATAGGGTCACCATAAGTCATAATCGACCTGAAGGCACAACAACAACAAATTCTTATCCACCCTTCACCATAAGGTCCCAGGGCAGGATATGACAATATAAAGATACAATCAGTTAAAACAGTTTACAATTAGAAGAATAGGGTGTAGAGAGAGGGAATGAGAGAGAGAATTTGGAACTATCTAGAGTGCCCTCTGCCAATTGTTCAGCTATTAGGGCTTTAAACACTAATGTGAGCACCTTGAACTGAGCCCAGAGATGGGCTGCCAAATAGTTTAGCTGTTTTAGAACAGGGGTTCTGTGAGTTCTAAATGGAACCCCAACCAGTAATCTGGCTGCTGTTAATATTCTGTGCAGAGGGAGTTTTGGGGGAGACTTCATATTGAAATTCACACAAAAGCACACTTGCAGTCTGAAGGGCTGATGCCCAATAGAAACAGCTGCCTGTTCCCTGTGGGTTGTATCCAATGTTAGTCATATACCACATAGACCCATTGAAACTGATGGCCATGGCTAACTTTGGTCCATTAAGTTCAATGGGTCTACTCTGAGTAGAATTTCATTGACTCCAACCCAATGTAGCTTCGCTTTGGGTTTGACCAACTAAATTAGCACTGACTGGAAGAGGAGGACGAGGAGGAGAAAGGAATGGTTACACATGTCTTCATATACGCAAGTTGATGCTGAGAATGAACTATATACATAGCACTAATTTGGACATCTTGAGGATAACAGGGGTTTATAAGTCAAATAGTTATATATATATATACCCTGGTGTGTGTGTGTGTGTATATATATATATATATATATACCTGCTGTTCCTGTTTGTTACAGTTTGCCATGAAATGTGGGCAGTCCTTAGGAAGATCCATATGATGAGGGGGGGAATGGAAATGGGTGGAGTAATGGAAAGGAGGAGGAAAGTCCTCTGCAAGCAATCAGTTCTGAAGTATGGAGGGAGGGGAAGAGGAAGAAGCCAAACTAGAGGGAGGGAGGCATAATTGTATACTGCTGAGGACCAAACTCCATGTTCCATGGAAGGTAAGTGATTGGATCTCCTGATGTCTTTGATTTACTGCAGTGCTGGGGGCGGGGCCTCCAAGCTGGGATGGAATAGAGGCACGGGGGGGGGAAGATTTACCATTTTCTCCCACATTGTTTTCACAATCTAAATTGCCGTGGCATGCAGGGGATGAGTGAAAGACATAGGAGAAGGATTAGACACCCCTTTCCAGACCTTGGAAAAGTTACTTTTTTGAACTACAACTCCCATCAGCCCAATCCAGTGGTCATGCTGGCTGGGGCTGATGGGAGTTGTAGTTTTAAAAAGTAACTTTTCCAAGCTCTGCCCTTTCCCATCACCACTGCTCCCATCATAGGAACACAGGAGACTGACTTATATCAAGTCAGACCATTGGTCCATCTAGATCAGTATAGTCCACATTGACTGGCAGAGGCTGTCTAGGGTTTAAGAGAGGGGTCTCTCCCACACCTACCTGGAGATGCTGGGGATTGAACCCAGGACCTTCAGCACACAAAATCGATGTCCTGCCATTGAGCTACAGCCCATCAGCTTCAGAAAGTTTTAAAAAACAAAAACATCAAATCAATCATGGCGTAATGTGAAGTTTGACCCTGATTAGTCCTTAACTCACGTGCAATCCACAATTAGTGTCCCTTCATGCATCTAGTCCCTTCCATGTCTAGCATCTCTATTTTCATGTAGAGTCCTTAAAAATGAGCAAGTTGCTACTTTTGCTGGTCCCAACCTGAATTGCAGTTTAGTCTCTTAATCCAGTTTATCATTACCAAGAACAGCTAGAGGCTGAAGACTAATTTCTTTGGCTTACATCTCCACTCCAGTCAGAGACTTATGATGATTTAAATGTACGACACCCTCTTCATGGATGCTGAGAACTTCTGCCCTCCCAATCCTTTTCTGAAAAGTCAACATCCTGGTTACATACAGCCCCATCTGAGATGAACACTGACATTTCTCCTAAGGTTTTTGAGGCTGCAGAAGTGTGGGCACACGGAGGAGCTCTCAGCCGCTCAAGCAATGTCAAGTGCTCCCTGACAACTCCCTCCTTTCCCATGGGCTGAGGCAATCTTCAGCCGGATGGAGCTACACTTCTCCCTGAGGGAGCGCCACACTTGGGCAATCCCATCATCCATGGCCGAGGAGATGAAGAAGAAGATGAGAGGGTCCAAGAAAGCATTGCATGCACTGGGCAGCAGAGCCACACTGCGCCACCAGACATCCTCCTTGTAGACGAAGCCGACCACGTGGGATGCGTTGTAAGGACCAAAGCAGAGGATGAAGACAGAGAGCGTGGCTACCGCTACCCGCACTGCACGGCATTTCTTCTGGCTGTGGAGATGCGACCCAACCAGGACGCGGATGCAGCCAGCGTAGCAGAAAGAGGTGATGGCCAAAGGGAAAAAAAACAGTACCACAGACAGCTCTAGCCGCACAGGAACCAACAAGGCCAGCTGCTCTGTGCTGAAGTTGCGATAGCAAGAGGAGGCGTTGCTGTCAAAGAGGTTGGAATTGGGGTCCCTGGCGGTCTCCAAGGCCAAGAGGAGAAACACATGAAATCCAACTAGACTCCATATCCCCAAAGAGACCAAGCATGAGTAGCGAGGCTTTTTGTAAACCTGATATTGGATGGGATACACGGTTCCTAAAAAGCGCCCCAGACTGACCACAGTCAGAAAGCAGGTGCTGGTGTAGATTGTGCCAAAGTGGATCAGGTTGTAAAGAGGACACAGGAAGCCTGGCATTGGCCAGTCCACTTTGCCCACCTCCAGCATCTTGAGAGGTAGGAAGAGAACAAAGACCAAATCCGAAATGCAGAGGTTGATCATGTAGATGAGGTTGGGGGTCAGGCGAGCCTTGGCCCGGCAATAGAAGACATAGAGGGCCAGGGCATTGGAGGGCAGCCCCAGAATGATGGTAGCCCCATAGACAACCATAGAGATGGTGCTGCAGGCTTCCATAGCATTAGGATCAGAGGGCAGCCTGAGCTGAAAGCATTTGTTTTTATCGCTGCTAGCCTACCTGTTTCCTTTGCCCATTCTCCACCACCTTCCTAAGCTGTACCGGGGACGTCTCAAGTTGAATGCTGCGTGGCTGTGTGTGTGACAGCAGCAGAGGCAAGATGCAGGGAACAAGCAACACTTAAGGGGAAATGGACCATGAGAGATTGTGAGGTGCAGGTGGCCATGAGCCAAGGCAATAAACCCATAAACTCCCAGAAAGCCAGGCAACAGCAGGAATTGTTAATGGCCCATTGGGCTTCTGGATTGATCGAGGAGAGAGAAAAACAGGGAACAAGTGACTGGGAAACAGGAATAGATCTCCTTGAACATGTGTAGCTGGGTTACCTGTAGGGAAAGCACTGGGGGTTTTGGCTTGGCTCATGTTCTGGGCACCCTTGAGTCTGTCGGGCTTTGCTGTCTTCTAAAAAATTCTGCATCCCTGAGAAGCTTTTACACAAACCAAGTATCTAGCCCTTGGGAGTTTAGAGAATGGGGGGAAGCTTTGATATACCTCAGAGCTCATAAGGAACCTGCCCAGGTATTAAAATCCTCATCAGAGACCCTTCTGTGGGTCCCACCATCATCATCTAAAGTGAGGTGACTAGTGACCTGTGATAACTGGTGCCCTGTTACAACCTTCTCTGCTGTGACCTTCCAAAGAAGCTTACCTGGCACTGACTACATTTTCTTTTTGACACCAGGTGAAGACCTTCTGATTCATCCTGTCTTTTTCCTGCATCTTCATTTTTTCATCAATTGTTTGATTATCTGTCTTTGTTTTTTCCTGCCATTATGAGTTTGCTATTTATATCATTTTTAATGTTGACAGTTATTTTATTTAATTCTATTAAATGGAAACTACTTTGGGAGATGTACCAAAGTGCCAATGCAGATGTGACATTAAATGCATCTTTGACACTTCTAGAGGAATTCCTTCCATCCTGCCAAAACCAAATGGCGTCTTTTCAGAGCAAGTGTGGGGAACCTTTGTCCCTCCAGTTCGTGCTGAACTACAACTATTGGCCATACTTGCTGGGGCTGATGGCAGTTGTAGTTCAGCAACATCTGGAGGGCCAAAGATTTCACACACCTGTTTTAGATGAAGGATTCCCCTTAAGATCACAGCAGGAGAGAAAAGGTTTAAATCCACCCTCCACACCTTCTGCGATCTCAATCATTATCAGCACAGAGAGAGAGAGAGAGCTAATGATACAGTTCCCAGAGTGGTATAACAATCAATCCCTCTTCCCAGGGAATTCTGGGAATTGTACCTCTGTGAAGGGAAAGAGGAGTCTCCTAACATCTCTAAGCACTCTTCACAAACTACAATTCCCAGGATTCTTTGGGGAAAGCCATGACTTTTTAAAGTGGTAAAATGCTGCTTTACAGTGCAGATAGGGCCCCAAATGAGAAAGAACAGGGAATCTCCCTCCTACCTCTTCAGTTTTTAGGCACACACTTAGGGTTGTTGTCATTCCATAGTGCTGCAGATCCCCTAAGAATTCATGTTAATGGAATTGTGGCCTTTATTTACACCACAACCCTACACAACTATACAGTGCACAGTGCAGATGGGTCCTTTCTCTCTCTGATTCTGCCACCTCCTTTCCTGTTTTTCCCTTCATTGTCACACACATGAAATTAGTCAAAGGGCTGCCCTAACCCAGAGCCTTCAATTCTGCATCTGACCTCATATCTGTCACAATTTTGACAGGCACCAGATGCAGAGACTTTCTCATGGCACCTCTCTCCAGGAAAATCCACCAAATCCCCTCTTCCCCCATTTTTAGGTGGGCTCTGAAAACCTTTAAGAACATAAGAACAGTCCTGCTAGATCAGGCCAAAAGCCTATCCAGTCCAGCATTCTGTTCTCACAGTGGCCAACCAGATGCCTCTGGGATGCCCTTAAACAGGACACAACAGTACTTTTTATTCCAGAAGGATTTTTTTATGCTAGCGGTGTGTGTGTGTGTGTGTGTGTGTGTGCGCGCGCGTGCATGCATGCGTGCGTGTGTGCGTGTGTGCGAGCATGCGAGAGAGAGGGAGGGAGGGAGGGAAGGGGAATGATTTGTAACTGCTGTTTTATAGCAGGGGTAGGGAAGCTCTGTCAGCTCAAGTGGGCAGGGCCAGAGGCAAATGTGGGTGGAGCAACAAATGTAAAATTTACCTTTATGTGGTAGGGCAGCTTCTACACACACTCACACCCTCCCTCTTTCTCCTACATCTTGGCAAGCAAAAGGCATTGTCACAGTCCGGCCAGGCGTAAACAATCAAGAAGGGTGCAAAGGAGGGGGATTGCCTGGGAGAGAGGGGGTGGCTGAGGAAGATGTATGTGAGTTCAGCAGGCCAGATAGAGAGGCTTGGAAGATTTATGCCAAGGAGAAAGCAGCACTCAGCTTTGCCGTGGTAAAATGGCCCCTAACCCTGAGATTCCCCACCCCAGTTTTAGGTCTGTTATTTTTGACTTGTATGCTAGTTTGGGAGAAAAGCAAATTATCATCAATAAAAATAATAAGTGATTTGTTAATGACTCCAGAGCCTGATTCTTTAGCCTCTCTTTGCCCTGATGTTTCATAGATTACAGAAATACCTCAGTTAAATCCACCAGGAATGAAGCGCCTTTTAAGGAAGGCTTTTTTAAGGTGAAACTGACCGGCTTTGCTTTGCTGTGGATAAACTTTCAAGCCTGTGCCTTTGCTTTAAGGTGAAACTGATCTGCTCCTATCTTTGCTTTGCTTTTTGCTTCCCTAGGGTGAAACTGATAAGCCTATGCATTTGCTTTGCATTAAAAAGATCACTTCCTTTCTCCCAGGGCTGGGGAGGGAAGGATCCAATACAATTCAGAGGAGAAGGAGGGGAGGGAGGTGGGTGCCAGGTAGGCACCTTCAAAGCCCCAGTTGAAGTTGCTCCCACCATCTATGAGTGGGTGTAGGAACCTATCCCTCTTCTTTCCATGCTATTCCTACCTCTGGTACCAAAGTTTCTGTTAAAGAAGTAATGCCCATAATGTATCGACTTTGTTAACTGAGGTATTACTGTATTTTTTTTCTTTAGTTCATCAGCTCTCTGTAAATGTTAACTAAACCTTAACCCTTCCACATTTTAGACTTTATGGTCCCTAATAAAAAAGAGGGTATTTCAAATATGTTCATTTGAATGACGTATCACATGGTATTATTTCTGCCAGGGTGAGAAAACAGATTCAGTGACTCAGTGAGGAAGCACGCTCTGATGAGCGGTGGAAAGTTTATTCTCTAGAGAGCCAGCAAGAGAAGGGCAACCTGAGGAAATGGCCACACCCCGGATGTGACAATTCCCTGTTATTTTTAACTTAAGTTTGAATAAACACAACCGTAAGTGATTCAATCAAGATGCCACCACAGAAAATAGTGTTCATGGGAACCAAGGAAGGTGTCTTATACTGAGTCAGACCATTGATCCATCTGGCTCAGTATTGTCTACACCAGAGATGGGGAACTTTTTTTCAGCCCAAGGGCCACACGGCCTCATATGCAGCTTTCCAGGGGCCGTATCCTAGCTGTGGGTAGGGCCAGAGGCAACAAGTGGATGGAGCAACAAATGTGACTCTTAACCTTTGCTCAGTAGACCAGTGGTTCCCAAACTTTGTTGCCCACAGACCACCTGAAAATTGTTGAGGGTCTTCACAGACCACTGAATGATTTTTCTGTTTGTTGTAGCAACTGTAAGGCAATGTGCTAGATGCTGTATGATTTTAATTACATTTTTATTCTACTTTTTATTTATTATATTTTAGTATATTTTGATTTGAATTCTAAGGGATTCAGATTGTAATGCCATAAAACACAACATAAAAATGAAAGAAGCAATAAAAACACAATTTTAATTTAAGATGTATATTAAATATGATGGATGTCCCATCTCCCACTTTCAATCACAAATCCACAGAGATGCCAAGGACCACCTTAAAGAAGCTCATGGACCACTGATGGTCTGTGGACCACAGTTTGGGAACCCCTGCACTATATTATATTCTAGCCACACAAAGGTTAGATGTTTCTCTACATATATACCCCACATCTCTCCATCCAGATGAGCAAGAGGCATTTTCAGGTGTTCACATGTTCCAGCACAGCAAAATTACCTTAAGAAGGTGCTGGTGTGGGGTGTGCCCTGGAGAAAGTCACAAGGGCCAGACAGAGAGGCCTCAAGGGTTGCATTTGGCCCCAGGGCCTGAGGTTCCCCACCCCTGGTCTACAGTGACTGGCAGCGCTTCTCCTGGATTCCATGCAAGGGTGTCTCCCAGGTCGGCCGGAGATGCCAGGGGCTGAACCTGGACTCTTCCACATGGAAATCAGATGCTCTGCCACTGAACTATGGCCCTTCCCAACAACTAAATTTCACTTCCACCATATTGGTCATGAAAGATGGTCATGGAAGAAGTAATTAATTAATTGTAAGGAGTGCAATTAGCCACAAAGAAGCACTATTAGAAGTAAGTGAACGCTTGCAGACATAAAGGGAGCCCAGTTTTGATCAGACCAAGGGCCATCTAGTGCAGCAACATCTCACAGTGGCCAACCACATGGCTAGGAGAAGCCCACAAGCAGGACTATTGTTCCACAGAGGCTGGAATTTGCAGACATGCTGCCTCTGATCCTAGACGTACCCCACATAGCCATCACGACTAGGAGCAACATCCTCCATGAATTTGTCTAATCTGCTTTTAAAGTCAGTCTAAACTGTCAGGCCTCACTACATCTTGTGGTGGTAAATCCCATCGTTTAACTATCCAGCTTTCATTGGATGACCCCAGGTTCAAGCGCTATATGAGAGAGGGAGGCAAAACATCTCTCTACCCACTTGCTCCACACCATGCATACAGGTCAGGTTCCAGGCCATGTAGGGCTTTTTGAGTCAGAGCAGCTCTCGGCTCAAATAATATTGGAGTAATGCACTCTTACTAGCCAACTCCAACCAATAGTCTCACTGGTGCTTTGTACTAGCAGACTTTTTCATTTTTTTTAAAAAAGGGCAGGCCCATGCAAGGCACATTACTATAAGCTCAGTTGCTAGAGCATAGACCGGGGGTAGAGAATGGTTTTTTCTGTCCAAGGACCACGTTCCCTTATGCGCAATATTCCATGGGCTGCATGCTATGGGCAGGGCTAACATCAAAGTGTGCAGAGCCAAATATGGCAGTGGGTGCCTCTCTTTTTTTCATGTACATACATGCACATGCATGCATGCGCACGCAACATGCAACATACACACATGCATTCTGCCCTCCCCATGACCTCCCCCCAGCTGGGAAACAGCTGAACAGTAGGAAAGAAGGGACTGCGGAACAGTACTGTAATGGCAAATTCAGAAGTGCAGGGTCCCTTCATGATAGTCACAGCCATGCCCCCTTCCCCCCTTTTTTGCTGCTGGGTAGAGAATGAAAACCTTGTTAATGCCTTCTCCCCACAACAGACATCCCTAGCAGCCAATCAGCATGAAAGGGGAGAGTGTTAGCTTCTGAAAAGAGTCTTCTCAGTGGCTGATTTGCCTCCTTTCACTGTGATTGGCTCCAATCAGCAAGAAAGGACAAGAAACCATGTTAGAAGACTCTCCTCATTGGTAATACACTCCCCTTTTATGACAATTGGCTTGTAGGATGTTGGAGACATAGGGACACTGCTGGGGCCTTGCTCCTTCAGGAGACAGGCCCCAACAGAACCAGCTTCTCTTACCCCTCTCTTTTGCTGAAAAGGTAAGCCCAGGCAGCAGGGCTCTGGCTTGAGATTCCCCATTCCCTGGCATAGACAATCTTTGCCAGGAAGGGTCTCCGCTGGTAAAAGGCATGACAAGTTACCACCACCACAGCATGCAAAGGAAGTACCTGGACTGAGGAGCATCCCAGAGTTATAACCTGGTCCTTCAGGAGGAGTGCAACCCCAACCAGGCTGTACCCCTAAACCCAAGTTAGAAGGTCCACCCACCAATGGCGCCTCTGTCTTGTTTGGATTATGTTTGCTCCCTCTTGTCCCATCCACTTATTATTAGCACTGTTGTCTTTAATATCAGGCTAACCAATTAAAATTTAGCAAATCATGCTTTTCCAATAATATTGTCCCCCATCCCGGATAAATCCTCCCTATCTGAAATATGATGTGTTAAATGGCACAGCAGCGGGGCCAGCATCAGAGTTGGCAGCCCACAGAAACTAAGAGCCTTCACAGCTTCTGGAAGCGTCCAGGCTAAGCCCCAAAGACAGCTAAGCACTTCGCTACAGTACATTTATCTGCATTTCCTCCTCCCCCGCCCCTCAGCAACAACAACAAAAACTTATTTAAACCAGTAACACATTTGCAGCAAATCAGCAATGCTAAATGATTGCATGGCATAAAAAAAAAATACAAACATGTTTGCATTAACTGATAAAAGTATCGGAAGGTCAGGACTAGCTGGAGGGGAACAGGGCCTCTTAATGAGGTGCCTGACACATGTGCAGCCAACGACACAGGAATATTGACTCGCCAGCATTTTATGCCTCTCCTGCCCACAGCTGTTGTTTGCATTCCCTTCAATCTATGGCAAATGAGATGTCCCCTTGCCCCCTTCTACAATGTTTGTTGATTTGCTCGCTCCTGCTGCTGTCACTAGCCTGTAAAATACTTGACTGATGGAGGCTTTGTGCTTGCCCCTGCAGGAAGAGTATGAGAATTGCTCCCGACGTACATGCCCCAGTTTGCATGCCCAACACATGACAGGCCACAAGAGGCACAGGGGAACAACCAGCAGTCGAACTTTGCTGAGATGGGCCCGTAATGCATGGACTTACAATCAAGCTGAATATTGGAAGATTCAGGACAGACAAAAGAAAGTACTTCTTTGTACAGCGTACTGTTAAACTATGGAATTCACTCCCACAAGAGGCGATGATGGCCAGCAACTTGGATGTCTTTAAAAGAGGATTCGGCAAATTCATGGAGGATTAGGCGATCGGTGGCTACTAGCCATGATGGCTATGCTCTGCCTCCATAGTCAGAGGGGGCATGCTTCCAGATACCAGTTGGGGTGAGAATGCTCTTTGTACTCAGGCCCTGCTTGCGGGCTTCCCATGGATTCCTGGTTGCCCTCTGCAGCCTGATCCAGCAAGACTATTCTGATGTTTTTATGTCCTTAATCTTTCAACTGAATACCCCTTCAAGCAGAGGACTGTCCTCTGCAAACTGGGACTCATGGCCACCCTGATGTGTAGATCAAATTGATATTTAACTCCATGCCATGGAAAGCTTCACTTGCTGATTTCTGTAGGTCAGATTCCTGTAGAAAGAGCAGAAGAAGGCATGCCCATCATTGCACCCAGCACCTTCAAGCAGATCTCACCACCACTCATGTGTCCTGGCCCCTACGCCAGGTGGCTGGCTCTCAGAGCCACCGCTGAAATTTCCCACAGAGCAATGCTGCACCAGGGGCATTTTCAGAAATTAAAATGGTGGCTTCTACCTGGCACTGATCAGAGTACGTCTCCTCCCAGGTCAGCCCCTGGGGCCTCTGCAGTGTAGGCCAGGGGTCTACTATCTGTTAGGAGCTGGGGACACATTTGGAATTCTAAAACTCCTGTGGGCACCACACAATGCCCATTTCATGGAAGAAAAATTGGTGATGCTCAGACTCCTTCACACACACCCCAAGAAAAAGAACAGGCAAAACACCAACGCACACCCCAAAACAAATGCAACACAGACAAAAAAGGCCCTCCTTCCCCCTCCCAAATAAAAATTCCCCCGCTATCAATGAAAATAAGAAATTGGGAGGGACAGGGGGCTGCAGCAGATGCTGTGGTGTCCATAGACATCATGTTAGGGAGCCCAGATGTAGGTGATGGCCCAGCAGAGGGTTCTTACTGAGGGTCCCACTCAAATCTGAGTGAAAGTCATGGGTGGTCTCACCTCATTGACAACCCTAACTTAAACTTAAACCTCTACTGGAGCGGGGAGTGTCAGACCTGTCAAAAGAGATAGCAGTCTTTGAAAGTTCTGCTTCCTCTCTATTTCCCTAGAACCCAGAGTGTCACTTTGAGAAATCATATTTTTATTGCTACATAACCTCTCACTTTCAAAAAACAACACCATTTCAAGCTTCAAAACAGTGCAGGCCACCAGAGTTGTGAAAGAGATCAGTTTACCAAGTAAAACAGACAAAATTATATTGTGAAACAGCTAAACAGGTGCCATTGGGGAAGTAAGTTCCTATAAATGAGTGCATTTTTAGTACCACCACCACCACCCCAAAAAAAAGTAAAGGAGGAAAGAATCAATTCCCTTTATTTTCATGTTTGTAAAATTCTATGTATATGTGCAAGGTACACTGTGAGATTTCTTGAAACAACAAAAAAAATCAGATGAGTCACATCCCTGCGTAGTGCAAGCAGGGGAGGGTTTGTTTGTTTTTTTAACCTCATAGCGTACATCCCCACAGCTCTAATTCCCTGCTTCCATAATCCTTACTATAAGTTGTTAGGGGTTTGAGCAAGCCAGTTTCACCCATCCATAAGAAGTTCCTAGCTCCTGGTTCAAGCCAGTAGCCCATCTAGCCCACCATCCTCACAGTGGCCAGCCAGATGCCAATGGGATGCCCACTAGCAGGACCTGAGCACAATACTCTTCCCTCCTGAGGTTTCCAGCGACAGATATTTAAAAGCATACTGCCTCTAATAGTAAAGATAGAACATAGCCATGAGGGTTAGTAGCTATTGACAGCTTTATTCCCCATGGATTTGTTCAACCCTCTTTTAAAGCCAGCCAGGTTGGTTTCTCCACCCTTGAAACTATCACCTCAATATTTTGTCTGTCCTGAATATTTACAGTCCTTATATCATGGGGGATTTAAATTTTCCTTTAAAACTGCCCATGTTATCTATTGCATGCTATTTCTATATTGCCCTTCCTTTTGTAGAGCTTCTCTCATAGATATGTATCTCTGCATAGCAAGGGGAACCTGTCCCCCTCCAAGTAAGTAGAAACTATTCCGTTAGTTTGGGCTGGTCCCATTTTGCTTCCAAACTAATAAAGTAGGCACTCAATTAGAGGGCATGATAAGGTAACTGGAAACTAAAGCTTGGTTTCCATTTTGGTACAGGGGAATGTGTGTGTACGTGTGTGTGTGTGTGACAATGTGTGAATTTCCATCATATACTAATCAAAAAGAAATGTGTTTTAAATGAATGGCAGAATAGCATATTACATCAAAGAAGTTATGCCAGATATCAGATATATGCAATCCCTGTTTGTTGAAAGTGTCACGTGGAAAGCAGCAGATATGTATATTTGCGGCAGGCCTGCCCACCTGCAACAACACTGTAGAAAAGAATAAATGGAGCGACTGAGATATGATACCTGGATTAAAGCTATCATAGGATCCATTAGTATTTCTGCCATATGATACAAAGGCTATACAACTGCCTACCATAAACTACTTTCAGATATGATAACTGCTGCTAGGAGAAAGTTTTGCAAAACACTGGAGATGATTGTTTGTTCAATCAATAGCCGGATGCAAAAGCAAACTTCATGAATTTGCCATCATGTGAAAATGAACAAATTACAACTGAGTGAAACAAGAAAGGCAAAGATGTAATACTAAATGTTCAGCTATAGATGTCTTGCGCTAGTTACTGGCCAAACAGGGCTCATAGACCCACAAATCTACAACAAGCTTAGGGATAGCCATGGTTAAGTGGCAGAGTATATATGCTTGGCATGCAGAATGCCCCATCTTCAATCCATGGTCTCTACATTAAGTAGCAGGACTCCTCTCTGACACCTTGGAGAGTTACATCCACACCATACATTTAAAACACTCTTATACCACTTTATATAGGCCTGTCTTCCCCCCAAAATCCTAGGAACTATAGTTTGTGAAGGGTGCTGACAGCTGTTAGGAAACCCCTGTTCCCTTCACACAGCTACAATCCCCAGAGCAGCTGAACTAACAAACTCTCTTCCCAGGGAACTCTGGGAATTGTAGCTCTGTGAGGGGAATTGAGATTGTCTCCAAACAATTCCCAACACCACAAACTGTAGTTCCCATGATTCAGCCCCTGTCAAAGCACAGCAGTACCCTAACCAGCAACCACAGCTCAACAGAAGAACACACAAGGTCCCCAGTTCGATCCATGGCATGTCCATTGCAAAGGACCAGGTAGCAGAGGATGAGAAAGACCTGCCGCCTGCAGAGATGCTGCCGAGCCAGAGGTGATGATACTGGACAGGGTGAACAAATCATCTGACCTGGTGTATACAACAGTTTCCAATGCCCCAAGGTATGGATTGGCTTATAAGAAAGGAGGAAGGCAATAGCAGATCTTTTCCATTCAATCAGACACGAAAGACACAACTTCAGGATGCTTATCTCAGCCACCAATGGATTGTGTTGATAGGTGGAGAGCTGTCATGGCCACCACCCATTTATCTTCCCTGTGCTGGCTGTGATGCACAATATATCCAAACACCAGTGTGGTCAGATTCTCTTCCATATCCCCTTAAGCTCGGCTGTACTTGGTTGCAAAGAGCAAGCTATAATATAAGCCCAGCCAATGCCGCCGCCTCATCACGGATGGGAAAGAGCCCAGTTCCTGATCTCAGCTAGTACCAAGAGGATCAGTGCTTCAAGGATGCATACTGGATACTCTCCTCCGATTCGGAGTCTGTCTCCAAGTCTGCATAGGTGGGGCGGGGCTGTGGAGCCAGGTTCACCAAGGAAGAGTAATGCAGCTCCTCTTCATTCTTGTTCACCACATTCTCGTAGTCAGGCTTGCTGTCTTCCTAAAGCAGGGGAAGGTGTGGAGTTTAGTGGTAGAACACAGGCTCTGCGTGCAAAAAGGTCTCATATACAACCTCCAGCATCTCCAGGTAGGGCAGAGAAAGACCTCTGCTTGGAATCCAGAGAGCCGCTGCCAGTCATTGTAGACCAGGGGTAGCCAACCTGGTGCCCTCTCAATGGAATTGGACTCCAGCTCCGCTCAGCCCAAACAAACTTGGCCATTGGTCAGGGATGATGGGAGTTGTAGTCCGACAACATCTGGAGAGCACCAGGTCGGGCAAGGCTGTTCTTCTGCATTAAAGGGCCCAGAATTCACCCTGAAACAATATTTCAAAGAATGTCAAACACTGCCAATTTTCCAAGGTTTGGATTTAGTTGAAATTTTGACTGCAACATTTGAATTGATTTTTTTTAAAAAAACAAAACCCTCAAAATTTGTACATTTGCCTGTTTTGATTGGATGAATGCATGAAGTAAGTTGATATAACATTTCATTGTAAGTCATCTATCAGATACAATACTGTCAAACTTTAATTAGTACGTGGCAGAAGCAATGAAGATACTGACTGCTGCTGCCGCATAAAACTGTCCTGTGAGATGCTCTGCTGCAGGGATGGGGAACCTGTGGCCCTGAAGATTCTGTTGGACTTACTTCCCCCTTCATCCCCAACCATTGGCCATGCTGGTTGGGCATGATGGGAGCTAGAGTCCAACATCATCTGGAGAGCCACATGTTCCAGATCCTTGCTCTATTGCATGTTAGATACCAGAAATGGTCAAATAGTAGCTGCTGTCAAATTATGCCAAATATCAGATACTGGCCAGTACTGCATGTTCGCGATATCAGTTACTGTTAAACATTGGCCTCTACCTGTCAGATGCTATCAAAATGCTGACTGCTGCAGAGAATGTTCATTATCAAAATCTGCCGAGAATAAATTTTGACCATGGTGGAGGGCGGGTACTTTTATCTCTAAAACACACATCTAGGAACATAGGAAGCTACCCTATACTGAGTCAGACCACTGGTCTATTTAACTCAGTATTGTCTACACTGATTGGCAGCAGCTCTCCTGGGTTTCAGAACGGGGTTTCTCCCTGCCTTACCTGGAGATGCTTGGGACTGAACCTGCCACCTTTTGCACCAAAGCATATGCTCTGAGCCACTGAGTCATGGTTCTTCTCCAAAGCTCAGTGGCAGAGTATCTGCCTTGTGTGCAGAAGGTCCCATGGTCCATCCCCAGCATCTCCAGGTAGGACTGGGGAATACCCCTGCAGGAAACCCTGGACAGCACCTGTCAGGAAAAACAGACAGTACTCTGTCTACATTGGTCACCTCGCCTCAAATTGAATATTGCAGAGTTGTAAAAAGTTCAGAAAAGGGCAACCAGAATAATCAAGGGAATGGAGCAACTCCCCTATGAGGAAAGGTTGCAACGTTTGGGGCTTTTTAGTTTAAAGAAAAGGCAAGTCAGAGGCAACATGATAGAAGTGTATAAAATATGCATAGCATGGAAAAAGTGGATAGACAAAAGTTCTCCTCCTCTCTCATACCACTAGAAATCATTGACATTCAATGAAGCTGACTGTTGGAAGATTCAGGACAGACAAAAGAAAGGACTTCTTCATGCAGTGCATAGTTAAACTGTGGAACTCACTCCCACAAGAGGCAGGGATGACCACAGACGTGTATGGCTTTCAATGATTAGACAAATTCATGGAGGATAATGCTATCAGTGGCTACTAGCCATGATGGCTATGCTCTGCCACCATACTAAGAGGCAGTATGCTTCTGAAAACCAGTTGCTGGAAGCCACAGGAGGGGAGAGTGCTCTTGCACTCAGCTCCCACTTGTGAGCTTCCCATGGGCATCTGGTTCTGTGAGAATAGGATGCTGGACTAGATGGGCCATTGGTCTGATCCAGCAGGCTTTTTTTATGTCCTTATGTTTTTACTAAGGTAGATGGGCCAATGGTTTGACTCACTATAATGTAGCTTGCACTTAAAGCCTTGAAACATTTCACAGAAGCCACCTACACATTTTTCAGGTGCTCATTGCAAACTTGTGGACTAGCAGCTTGTTGTTGTTTTTTAAAAAATGGGGAAATACTTTCACATGATTGTACATCTGCTATAGCAGGTACCCCTATGGAATTGATTTTAAAAAATCACATTTTGGATTTAGTGATTAGGCTTCCTAGATGCTACAGATGCACCTTCCCCAACTCAGTGCCCTCCAGAAGTTGTTAGATTACAACTCCCACCAGCCCCAGTCAGAATAGTCAACAGTCAGAGATGATGGGAGTTGTAGCTTCATTAAAAGTGCCAATTAATGCAAGCATTTGTTGTTTTCAGTCTTTTGAATGGATCTTTGATTTGCTCCAACACTTTTTATTAAACAGCCACAAATTGAAGAGAGGCAGATTGCTCCCCACCATCACCACTGCTGTGCTGACCATGCCAATAAAAGCTTTGCCTATTGAATTTCTACTTCTCATGCAGCTAATAAAGGCAGAAGGCACAGTGTAAAAATGAAAAGGCTAGGAAAAGAGGGTGTCAAAAGCAGAGACCCCTGGGGCCATGTTACGCTCTGCAGAGATTCGATCTGAGTCATGCAAAGGAAACACATGTTCACCTTTTTTAGACAAATGATTTTCATTTCAAGGGTGATGGTTTCTTGTAAATTGCCAAAAGCAAAAAAAAAAACCAAAAAACACCCCAGCATAAAAGAGAGGAAACTGAATCAGGACAGCACATCCTATGCATTAGCAAGCCTGTTGGGCATGCTTTGACTTGGATTCCTGCAGTGAGCGGGGGGTTGCACTTGATGGCCTTATAGGCCCCTTCCAACTCTACGATTCTATGATTCTATGACTATTCGAGTTTCAGAGCAAGTAAAAAAAAGCAAATGGCACTTGCTCAGTTCATTTTTCATTAGTTCCAAATTCAATGAACTCAGCAGGTCCAGGGCAGTTTGGTCAGTGGTGTCCCTACTGGGATCTGAGCCTGTGGCATATGCCCAACCATGCCAACCCTGAAACCCTTCCCATCTCTTATGCAAATAGTAGGAGAGAGTCATTCACAACCCAAGGGATTCTGCCTTAAAAGGAGCATGTACCTTGGTGGGGAGCCCTGGTTTCTTTACCACACTGTAGACCACAGTTTCATCCAAAGGATCCAGTGGCGGTCTCTGCTTGCTTATACTGTAAGGAACCAAAGAGTCTGTTTAGAAAGGCATTTGGGGTGCAGGGGAGGGATTTAGCAGATAGGCTGCTAACTAGGCTCCCCAACTTGTTGCCCTCCAGATGTTGTGAGACTATAGTTCCCATCAGCCTCAGCCAGCATGGCCAATGGCCAAGGATGATGGCAGTTGTAGCCCACAACATCTAGAGTACAACAAGTTGGGAAAGACTGCAAGAGAACATTTGTTTTGGGTGGGTCCCATACTAATTTCATGCAGGTTGCAATACACAGGAGGAGAGTGATAGAAGTACCGGATGCAAGGGAAGAACAGGGCCCCTGAGTCTTTAAAAATCATGCAACAGAGGTGGTTTCAGGAGGGACAATTGTTCCCACCCACCCCATGACAAGCTACACCGGCTAGAATTCCCTCTTCTACACCGCTGATAAACTCACAGGAGCTCTACTCTCTTCCTATGCACCTGGCCCATCCTAGGGAAAAAAAAAGAATGGATATAGGTGGACCATAGGAAGGGCCTTTACAGTGGTGGCTCCTTACATGTAGATCTCTTTCCCTATTGAGGTGCTTCTGGACCCATCTCTTTTTGATTTTAAAATGTACCTTTTTTGGCAGGTGTTTCAAGCAGGAGAGATCTAGTCAAATGTATTAGTTGATGTTGCTGCTACTATCAGCAATTGCTATCTAGTGATTTGTTCTGCTGTTATTTTTAAGGAATGGGTCATTTTATGGATATTAGGCATTCTTTCATCATAACTGATGTTGTTGTAAACAGCTCTGTCTTGTGAAAAGGGAGATATACCATTAAACAAGGCCTTAGGTTGTATAGTTGGGATTAAAAGTGCCTCCTCCTTCCCTGTGTATGATAATCTTGAATATTACTATGAGGAAGGCAAGGGCTCCAGTGCCTCTAATGATGGTGTGGGAGAGGGAATTTCAGCAGGCGCAGTTAGGTATGCAAGGCTGAGCCAAAGTGTTGAACTTTCCCACCATTTAGTGCACACAATCACCCTAACAGCAACCTAGTATTCCCCTCACCCCTTGACTTTGGCACTAGTGGAGACTGGTGGCTTCAGTGTCAGTGAGGCAGTGAATCCACTCCGCATTTTAGTCCAAACTTTCAAGGAGCTGTCCAAGATACTGAAACCTATTCCCGGAATAGATTCAACACCTTGGATTTCTCCTTGAAAGTTTGGACTAAAACTTGGAGTGGATTCACTGCCCCACTGATATCAGAGCCACCAATCTCCACTGTCTGGCACCTACCCAGGGCTGGTGTTAAGAGTCAGCATTGCTGGGCACCTGCCAAGGCCTGTGCCCCAGTCAGGGTCCCTGTGCCAGTCAATGGTGCCTCCAGGCCTGCTCTTCCTGCTCTTGATTGCTGCTGTCTATTAACCTGCCTTTTCTGAGAGACGAGAGAGAAAAGAGAAGAACCAGTAACCTCACACCCTTTGTCCACTACCACCACCACCACCACTCCTCAGCTTCTCTCTTCTGGAAGTGCTGATGGAGCCCAGAGGGAGACACAAGTGAATGGGCAGCAGTAACAGGGGTGATAAGAGGAAGAAAAGAGCACACTCAGTGATGGATGTCGGAAAATTCCAACAGGAACAGGAGCAGAAATCACTGGCATATTGGCTTATTCTTCTCATGTCCAGAACGGAAATCAATCCAGCGAATCTAAGCAGTATTCACTGTTGCTATCTTCAGTCTGCAAACAATGTGCAATTGATGTCTCCCCTCGGTGCATTTGCTTGCGCTTCCTTTGCATTGCAATAGGGATGTGTGAGAATGTCGATTCGGTTTGCGTTTCAAGCCAAATCTATCAAATTCACATTTTTTGAAACAATATGAGAACTGAAACACAGCCATCCTTTGAAATTTGCACTTTGCCAACCAGTTTTTTTTTTAAAAAAAAATGAATATATGGTGGTGATGAAACAAATGAGATGGAGACTAGAGCGACGTTGGCAGAAGACTCGGAGCGAGTCTGACCAAACACGGGCTAGAGCCTATCTGAAGGCCTACTCCATGGCAGTGCGGGCAGCAAAGAAATTATTCTTTTCAGCCACCATTGTGTCTGCGGGGAGCTGACCAGCAGAGCTGTTTCAAGTAGTCAGGGGTCTCCTACATTCTGGCCCCCGAGAGGGTAATATAGGCCACTCATCAGCCCGCTGTCAAGAATTTGCACGGCACTTCGCAGACAAAATCGTTCAGATTCGTTCCGACTTGGATGCTATAGTTGATACAGGCTCAGTGGATGTAACTTTGGCTCCTGCTTGTCCAATAATAATGGATTCTTTTCAGCTTGTACAACCCGAGGATGTGGACAGGATCCTTGGAGAGGTGAGGCCCACCACATGTCTGTTAGACCCTTGCCCTTCTTGGCTTATTAAAAGTGCCAGAGGGGGCCTAGCCGAGTGGGTGAAGGAAGTGGCCAATGCCTCCCTACAATAAGGCAGAGTTCCAATGTGCCTAAAGGAGGCAGTTGTAAGGCCTTTGTTGAAAAAGCCCTCCCTGGACCCCTCTATTCTGGATAATTATCGACCAGTGTCTAATATCCCATTCCTGGGCAAGGTAATAGAGCGTGTGGTGGCCTCCCAACTACAGGGATTCCTGGATGAAACGGATTATCTAGATCCATTTCAGTCTGGTTTCAGACCTGGTTATGGGACGGAGACGGCTTTGGTCGCCTTGGTAGATGACCTACGCAGAGAACTGGACAGGGGGAGTGTGTCCCTGTTGGTTCTGTTGGACCTCTCAGCGGCTTTCGATACCATCGAACATGGTATCCTTCTGGGTCGCCTTACCGGGATGGGACTTGGGGGCACCATTTTATGATGGCTCCGTTCCTTCCTGGAGGGTCGAACCCAGAAGGTGGTGCTGGGGGATTCCTGTTCGACTCCTTGGCCGTTGGCCTGTGGGGTCCCTCAGGGTTCAGTTCTGTCCCCCATGCTATTTAATATCTACATGAAACCGCTGGGAGAGGTTGTCCGGAGATTTGGGGTTCGGTGCCACCAGTATGCAGATGACACCCAACTCTACTTCTCCTTTCCACCTAATTCCAAGGAAACTGTCTCGGTTCTAAACCAGTGTCTGACAGCAGTGGTGGACTGGATGAGGGTGAACAAGCTGAAGCTTAATCCAGACAAGGCAGAGGTGCTCCTAGTCAATCGAAAGGCGGATCAGAGAATAGGGGTTCAGCCTGTGCTGGATGGGGTTACACTCCCCCTGAAGATGCAGGTTCGCAGTTTGGGTGTGCTCCTGGACTCAGCCTTAAACCTGGAGGCCCAGGTTTCTGCGGTGGCCATGAATGCTTTTGCACAGTTAAGATTAGTGCGCCAACTGCGCCCATTCCTAGAGTCGTCTGATCTGGCTATGGTGACACATGCCTTAGTTATATCCCGCTTAGACTACTGTAACACACTCTATGTGAAGCTGCCTTTGAAGACTGTTCGGAAACTTCAGCTGGTGCAACGAGCTGCAGCCAGAATGTTAACTGGGGATGGTTACAGGGACCATACAACTCCCCTGCTGCAACAGCTCCACTGGCTGCCAGTCTGTTTCCGGACACAATTCAAAGTGCTGGTTATGACCTATAAAGCCCTATACGGCTTAGGTCCAGGCTATCTGTCAGACCGTATCTCCCTATATGAACCTGCCCGGGCCCTGAGATCTTCAGGAGAGACCCTTCTCACAATCCCAACACCTTCACAAGTGCGACTGGTGGGGGCACGAGACAGGGCCTTTTCGGTGGCTGCCCCTAGCCTCTGGAACTCCCTCCCTAGGGAGGCAAGAATGGCCTCCTCTGTGCAGTCTTTCTGCCGACAGCTGAAGACTTTTTCCTTCCGGCAGGCCTTTGGAACTGAAGGTTTTAAGGGTAGTGACTGAAGAGGATGCTGTATGTTATTGTTTTGCCTGTATGCTCCTAAACTGGGTTGCAGTATTTTAAGAGTAATTGGTTTTAACATCTTAATAGTTTAATCCTGTTTCAATGCTGATTTTATATGTTTGTATGTTTTATATTTTTATAGGTTCTTAACGATGTGTACTTGTTTTTATCTGGAAGCCGCCTTGAGTTCCAGTTTGGAAAAAGGGCGGGGTATAAATAAAGATGATAATAATAATAATAATAATAATAATAATAATAATAATAATAATAATAATAATAATGAATAATATATTAGAGGAAAGTGTGCATACAGATGAATATATGAGTGAATGCATCATATGAGAAACAGCTTGCAAAAATGTGTACGTTAGTCTTTTGCTGTTACTTTATTTAATAATTTGCATGTAGCCATTGGCTGTTACAAAAGGAACTATAAACATTTGTACAAAATGAAATAAAACGTTCTGAGTTAAAATACAGAAAAATTCAAACAATTTGATAACAACAACTGTTCGTGACATAGGAGGCTCTGAGTTTCTTAGCTGCCAAAGCAAAATTGGCAATAGGAATTATTATACATGGATCACTGGAAGATAATAGGGAAATCACTGGAAGATAATAGGGAAATCACTGGAAGATAATAGGGAAATCACTGGAAGATAATAGGGAAATCACTGGAAGATAATAGGGAAATCACTGGAAGATAATAGGGAAATCACTGGAAGATAATAGGGAAATCACTATCTGAGCACTACTATTGTTTGGTTGAATTAGTGGTAGTATAAATCTCGCTCTTGGGAAAGAAAACAATGGGCATTCTAGCATATAATGTATCAGATCTTCCGGGACTTTACAGCCTGCTATGCATAGCCTGTCGGCATGCGGGATGCCTTGGTATCTGCCATAGAGATACGCCGAGGACATCACCTGAAAACAGAGTTCAGTATATGCTCTTCTGAGGGGGGCACTTGTCAAAATATCCAGGTAGTGGGGCCACACTTGATTAGGTTTGATCTGAGGAAACCATTTGGAAAATTTTGAGGTAGCAATTACTGAGCTGTCTAGCTTTGCATCCTGATTGTAGTTAGTCAAAACGTTAGTCAAAACTGTCACAAAAATGTGTTCATTAAGAGAAATTCACACTAAGATGCTGTAGAATTTTCATGAGGATTTTTTTAAAAAAATCTTAAATTGCTGCAGAAATGTGAAGAACCGAATTTAAGATTAGAAGAAGGAGAAACTAAGAGAACTGAAATGGACAGTTTTTTTTGCATCCCTACATTGCAGTGAACAGTGTGGAATAACATAATTAATTACCCAGTTAATTACATAAAATTCTGCCATAGTTTTTGACATATTTTTTTTCGGAAGCTGAACATCAGAGGAACGGAAAGAGTGCTACATGAGACAAACACAAGTCAGGATGGAAATCAATGCCTTCCCACATCCCTATATTCAAGGAAGAATGCATAGTGAAAGCATCTTGCCCTAGCTGTTCTCCCCCCCCCAAAAAAAAGAGTGGAACAGGCAAAGCATCTACCACAAGTTTCCCTGACACTCTAGTCTGCTCCCCATCATACCTGGAATAAACAGTGCAGTCGTCAGAGAAACTCGGAGGCAATCTGAGTGCTGCATAAATAACCACATTTTCTGCATCCTGGTTCAGGAATCCGAGGGAGCCATCTGCTCCGCCCACTCTTGGCCTGTTGTTATTAGTACACAGTTTTCCTCCCTTGGCCTAAAGAACAAAGCATTTGTTACTCTCTTGCCTAGGAGGTCTTCCTTTTCTGTGCACAGAGATTCTGAGAAACACCTGAAGCTGCTGAAATCCTCAGTCGCTTTTCTACAGAGCAATTACAGCAGGGGTGGGGAATCTGTGGCTCTCCTGATGTTGCTGGAATAATGGCTTCCATCAGACCATTGACAATGCTTCTCCAACAACATCTGAAGGAGCACAGGGTCTCCAACCCATGGCATGAAAAGCATCAGTCTTCACTGATAAATCAGGTGAATGCACATGTAGGGATGAGAGCAATGTGCAATTCAGTTTGCATTTAAAAGTGAACCTACCAAATCCACACTTACTGAAACATTACCTAAAACACTGCTATCCTTCAAAATTCACACTTCTCTGAATTTTACAGTGCAGTTCTCCAGCCAAGTAATGTGTACAAAATGCATAAAAATATGCATATATTTATGCATATATTTGTGAAAATAACTAACAACAATGCATCATGTTTGGGGAACTTGCTTTGTAAAAATTAATATATTAGGCAAAATTGCATACAAATGCATATATTGGGAGAAATTCACTTTAAAATGCTGATGAATTTTCATGAAGTCTTTTTGTTTTTAAAAAAATGCGAACTGATGTGGAAATGTGGAGAAATGAACTTAAGAGCGGGCACATCCATATGCACAAATGAAAGCCAGTGTAGCATAGTGGCTAGAGCAGACTTCTTCAGCCTGTTGCCCTCCATATATTTGGACTACAACTCCCATCATACATGACAGTACTAGATGAAGCTGAAGGGAGTAGTAGTCCAAAACATTTGGAGGACACCAGGTTGGGTAAGGATAGATGTATATTGGGCTCATGGCCAAACTGCATGATACCTGAAATGTGTAGTTATATTCGACATGCTTGGAATCATAGAACAGTAGAGTTGGAAGGGGCCTACAAGGCCCTCGAGTCCAACCCCCTGCTCAATGCAAGAATCCATCTTGAAGCATGCCTTACAGGTAGCTGTCCAGCTGCCTCTTGAATGCCTTCCATGTTGGAGAGCCCACCACCTCCCTGCAAAATTGGTACCATTGTCATACTGCTCTAACAGTTAGGAAGTTTTTCCTGATGTTCTGCCAAAATCTGGCTTCCTAGAACTTGAGCCCATTTTTCCGTGTCCTGCACTCTGGGATGATCGAGAAGACACCCTTTCAAGTATCTGAAGAGTGCTATCAAATCTCCACTCAATCTTTTCTCAAGTCCAAACATATTTGTTTATTCCTGGTTTGTTTTAACTGTATTTTAATTGCATATTGTGTTGTGCATTAATTTTTGCAAGCCACCTGGTGAGAGCTTACTCAGAAGCATGGTATAATAAAATGAAGAACATTTCAAATGAACAGCAGCTGCAAAAGAACAAAAAAGCTTAATAAGAGTCCTGCTGGATAAGACCAATGGCCCATCTAGTCCAGCATCCTGTTCTCACAGTGGCCAACCAGATGCCCCAAATGGGAAGCCCTCAAGCAGGACCTGAGTGTAGCAGCAACTCTTCCCACTTATGATTCCCAGTAACTGTTATTCAGAGGCATACTGCCTCCCACAGTGGAGGAAGAACATAGTCATTGTGGCTATTAGTCATTGATAGCCTTGTCGTCCATGAATTTGTCTAATCCTCTTTTAAAGCAAGGGAAGGGCAATCAAAGGCTATGGGCACATTAGTTGCCTCAAAGGAAGCAAGAATGGTTTTTCTGGTTGCGTTTTGAAGTGACTCTACCCTCGGCTGGATACAACTCCCTTCCCTACCTCTGACTTCTGATCTTTCAGGATTGCCCACAGCAAAGTGTTGGGCCAATCACTGCCTCTGCCTGAACCTACAGCAAAGTGTTTCTGTTGGCCACACCTGGAGAGGCAACAGGTTGATCTACCAATCAGTTGCAAAATCTGTCTAAAGTTGAATTAAAAAAAAACACTCAAGCTGTTCTAGCTAGTTTTTGAAGCAAAAACAGACAGAGTTGGCAAGCGTTGTGTGCCCCCATTTTCAGAAAATTGGGACCATGGAGGGTTAACCATTTTCACTGCACAACAGTCCCATTTGAGGGGGGTGGCTCTCTGAAGTTGCTGTTTGCCACAGGAGAGAAGCAACTAACATCCTCATACTTGCTGAACTATGATGAGCTAATTAATCCTATTAATTCATGCTAATAATTGCTACTACCAGCAGCATCAAGTGGTCACTTTCTGGTCACAGAATGAGCCACATCCCTTGTTATCTGCCAACCAATTCAGTAACCTTCCCCTCCCACACAATACTGAAGTCAGCAGAGAATTGTACTTAACCTTCTTCACAAAAAATGAGCCTGGTCGTTGTGTCCTGCCTGTGCCTGGATCTGTCATTTTCTTCCTGCAATGGCAGAAAAAGAGAAAGTCCCAGTGGCCATTTGCTGGGCAGTTCCCTGGGGGGCTACCAGCTCTTCCACTGCTGATGTGCCACTTTGTGGGCGAGAGGTACCCAAACCCCTTCACCAAATGGAATGCATGTGTGAGATATTGAGGCGATGATAGGAACATAGGGACCTCCCTCGTACTGAGTCAGACCATTGGTCTATCTATTATTTATGTAGGTTTTTATTTATTTATATACTGCTTAATACCAAAATGGCTTGGAAGCAGTTTACAAGTATCAAATCAATTACAAAATCCAGGGAGCTGTAGTTTGTTAAGGATGTTGAGAGTTGTGAGGAGAACCAAATTCCCCTCACAGAGCTACAATTGTCAGAGTGGTTCAACTGTCAATCCATTTCCCAAGAAACTCTGGGAATGGTAGCTCTGTAAGGGGAATAGGGGGTTCACATGTCAAGCCGAATCTATAAAATTTGCACTTTCCAAAACAGCCTGAAAACTGAAACACAGCCATCCTTCAAAATTTGCACTTATGTGAATTTGTAGTGCAGTTCGCCAACCCACCAATGTTTACAAAAATTCATATATTGGAGAAAGTGTGCATAAAAATATGAGTGAAAATAATATAAAAATGCATGCTAAAAGGAGAAATTGTTTCAAAAATGTGTTTTATTAGGAGAAATTTACACTAAAGTGCTAGAGAATGTTCATGAGGATTTTTAAAAAAAGAAAAATTCACAAATTGTTGCAAAAATGTGGAGAACTGGATTTAAGATTGGAAAATTAAGAAACTGAGAGAACCACAAATGACAGATATTTCCTTAGGGGGCAACAATATTTTTTGTTCTTTCCAGCATCTGTGTAACGCTGCCAACCTCCTGAGAAAGTTGGCCCACCATGGGAAGGGGACCCTTTAGCTGAGGACTCTCAGCTGAAGACATCTTGTGAAAGGTCCCCCACACAGAAGAAGAAAAAAAGCAAATCTGGAGCTTGAGCTTGGGGGAGTAGCTGTTGTGGGAGCAGGGATAACTAGATTCACAGCAGCCCCTGCTCCTCATGCAGATCTCCACCCCTCTGCCTTGCTCCATTTAATGCAACAGGTACGGCCTTTCACAGTTGCAGACATTCAACAGGTACCACTTGACATGAACATGCAATGTCCACCATGGATATGCAATGAGAGGAAGAAGAGTTTACCAGCTGGATTTCAGCCTGTGGCTCTTTTGGGTTTCATCGGGAGCTCTTTGACCATCATATGAACCTTTTAAGGCACAGTGTTTTCCTTCAGTGGAGATGTTTTACAGCCAAGGAGGCCAATAGAGCAAGGTAGCATATCCTCCCTGGGAAGCATCATCACCAATTAAAGACCTGCTTGAATCAAAGAAGCCCTCCCTAGCATCACTTACCATCTCCACAGGCCATAGCACAGCATCCCCTTCAGGATGATCACGACAAGGACACTGCCGAGGCCAATCAGGCCACGCTTCACCATTGCAGCTCTGCTGTCTGCACGACACAAAAAGGAGAATGACCAGTGTTTGCAGGAACTGGATCTAGCAGTGAAGGTGTTTTTGTCTGATCCCAAGCAAGTCTGGGCTGGTTCAGTGTGCTCAGTGAACCTCCACCGGGTTCGTCTCACTCCTCCTTCATATGTGTGTGCCTTGCAAGCTGTGGGAAGGGCCATAGTTCAGTGGTAGAGCATCTGCTTCTCATACCAAAGATCTCAGGTTCAATCTCAGGTTGTGTTTTTTAAGTGCTCATGAAAATTCATCAGCATTTCAGTGTGAATTTCTCCTACTATCCCCCTTTTTGCAGATGAATTCCCATGGATTTTTGCATGTTATTTTCACCGGTACATGTATTTTTACAGACACTTTTCCCCAGCATGTGCATTTTTGTATACATTACTTGTCTGGAGAACTGCATTGTGGATGCCTTCTAGGATCCCTGCCCCTCAATGGCACTACTTCACTCTCCTTGAGTGTTTTTGCCCGGCTAAAATGTGTCCTGAATTCTGATAATGCCTTTTGCTTCCCTGGGTAGGGTATAGAGAGGTTTGTATGACTGTGATTAGAAATTAGCCTATTGTAAAGGTAAAGGTAAAGGTGTTCCCGCACTTGTAGTGCGAGTCATTTCCGACTCTTAGGGTGACGTCTTGCGACGTTTACTAGGCAGACCGTATATATGGGGTGGGATTGCCAGTTCCCTCCCCGGCCTTTCTTTAACCCCCAGCATATGCCGGATACTCATTTTACCGACCACGGATGGATGGAAGGCTGAGTGGACCTCGACCCCTTTTACCGGAGATTCGACTTCCTCCTTCCATTGGAATCGAACTCCGGCTGTGAGCAGAGCTTCGGCTGCGTTACCGCCGCTTACCACTCTGCGCCACGGAGGATCTTTAGCCTATTGTACAAAGGTAAAATTCACATTCAGCACTCTGCCCACTTTTGCCTTTGACACCATCCACCATTGACATATGGCTCTTGGAAAGTTGCCCAGAAGGACGTGTGGCCCTCAGGCTGACAAATGCCGGTCCCATGCTGACTGAAAAATAATGCCAGCCCCACTCACCCCTGCTGCTGAAAATGAACATGCCGTTAGCCACCCTTGCAGAAACCTCCATGGATCATAACTAACAGTAACTATCAGCATGCAGTTCTTAACAACGGATGGTCACCAAGCTACTGAAACAGTATTAGACTTCTGGACCTGCCATTACTAACTACTCACAGTACACAGTGAGGACTGTGGCTGGTGACTCCTGCTCAGAGATGTAATTGGCCGTTTTGCAGTGATAGGATCCTGATTGCTTGACCTGGATTTTTTTAAGATGAAGCATTTTGGAAGTCTCCTGGAGCAATTGTCCATTCCAGTACCACTTATAAACATCAGCTGATGGCTTGGCCTCACTGTCACATCGCAAGGAGACATTCATTTCCTCAATGATAGCATCCTGGGTATTCAGGAACAATTGGACATTACGAGGCCCATCTGTCAGAAAAGGGGGAAATGACCTGTTCAGCACAGTCTGGTATTTGTCCTCATGGATCTCCATATCACCTTAAGGCAGGCTAAGCTGAAGCCTGAGTTCAAGCAACCAGAACCAGAGAGTTACAGGCAGGACACGATGGATTCCACACAAGACCAAGATCTGGTCTGGGTGTAAAACTCCACATCCTGAGAATCTCTGCTGTCATTTTAAAAAGAAGCAGCTTTTGAGTTTCTAGTCCTTATGATGGCAAAGAGAGGTTTTAAAGGGACAAAGCAGGGAGATGTGCAGTTGCTGCTGAACATGGCAGCCACCATTCCCCAATGTAGTCAAACTATTTACTCATGTCATGATGTCACGACTATGTTCTATATTTCCCCACCAATCACCAAGATCAGCCAGTGATGTGGACTAGATGCCACATAATGCAGAAAGCTGTGGCATTGGGGCATGGGTAAGTTCTACAATACGGAAAATGGAGAAAGGCCAGATGTGGATGTATTGAGCAGCAGCTGCTGTGCATTTACTAGAGTGTTCAGTTTGACCCAATGCATGCACATATGTGTATTTGTGTGTGCAAGACCTAATGAAATCTTGGAAACCACAAGGAGAATTTCCAGGGGTCAGAGTGTGCCCCTGTATAAATTTTGGGTTCGCACCATGAACCACGCAAAAGCAGAATAAACTATGCAAATATATGAAAATGGTGAAAAAGGTATGTTGTGATCATAATTGTGTTTTAATCTTATTTTTAGTTTACTGCTGTATTAATTTTTAAAATAATTAATTGTTTTTAACTGTTCTTGTAAACCACCTAGAGGTTTCTTACAATCAAGCAGTATATCAGTTTTGCGAAATAAAATAAATAATTGCTATTATCATTCAAAAAGATGACACAAAAGATTGTGCCAAGCTGAATTCTGTTTGGTGGTGGTTATTTAAATGTTGAAGATGTTTTGTCTGCTAGGGATATACAGAACACCCTCTACTACCTACCTTAGGGATGGTTTAATGCAGATCTTTTTGCTCCTTTTAGAATTCCTTGGATGCTTTGCCCCATATGGGCATCTCCAAATTCATCTTCAAATTTCACTTTAGGCAGAGTTTGGGGGTAGCTCCAATTTCAGCTTTATCATTGTGTTTGGAAACACAGCTTACCCTCCACCTTCACGATCTTTGCCTTCAAAGTGCAGGGCTTCTGTGCCCTTTGGCCCTTTAGAGCAGTGGTACCCAAAATATTTTTCCCATGGACCACTTGAAAATTGCTGAGGGTCTTCTTGGCTTAAAGATTTTCTGCCTGCTATAGCAATTGTAAGGCATTGTGCTAGATACATACAGCCATGCTGCGGACCATTGGAATGATGCTTGGGTACCACAGTTTGGGAACCCCAGCATTAGAAGACTTTTTCCCCAATGCAAATTGTGGGCATGGGGACAGGTGTAAAAGTGTGAGGTGGCCCCAACCACTTTTGGCTCTGATCCCACCCACTGGCTGCACCCGCACTGGCATATGGGCCCTGACGCATTACCCCAAGGGGAATACAGCCCTCAAGGCAGGGAAGGATAAAGGTTCCCCAGCCCAGCCCAGCCAAAGTGCTGAAGACAAGATGTTGGAAGTTTGTACTCAGCTAGAAGCAATGCCTAGAGGCCAGAGCAAGGGAATCAAATTCTTTGGTCTGTTTGTTTTTCTCACCCTACAGGACTCTCTCCTTCTCATACTCACATTGGACATCCAACAGAACAGCTGCTGAGATGCGTGATGAGCCCACACTGTTTTTGGCTACACAAGTGTAACTGCCAGAATCCCTTAGATCCACTTTCTCAATGGTCAGCATAGACTCCAGCTGCAGCCTTTGCCTATCTTTGTACCATGTGTAGGTGAGTTCCTGGGGGTTGGCTGCTCCCGCTTCACATCTCAGCTGAAAAAAGCTACCTTCACTGATCGGACCCACTGGTCCTCGCACAGCTTTCACCTCCTTAGGGACAACTGCAGGAAGAGAGATCAAAGGTAAAGTATCACATGAGATGCCCCCACCCCTGCAATGGCACCTGAACCCTCTTCCACCCACAAAAAAACCCCACAACACCTTGGGATCTGCTGCACACAGATGTCACTGTGGTAAAGCTAAATTTAAAAACTTGGAACCTCACATGTCATCTCAAAAGGTACGTGCTGGCTGAACTCAGTAGCCCTGCTCCTGAAACTCACCATTCATTCTCATGCCACCAGTGGGTGCTTATTGCTTGCACCACCCTCAACTCCAAGGAGCACCAAAAGAAAGTTCTCCAAAACCTGGTTGCCCCGATGGGTCTGCCTCCATAAGGTTTAACTGACAATGGTTCGCAATTTCTATGGGCAAGGGTCCAAGACGTTCATGAAACATAACAGATATCAAGCAGTTGTCATCCACAGTATATCACCTGTCTAAACCAAGAGGCTCTATCTATACCAACAGGATATCATTCCCTGATTTGGCTAGGCCATATCAGTTCAGCATACAATTCTGTGCATGTCTTGTATAAACAGGTAGAGGAGATGCATATCCTGTGCACTACTGCCACACAGCATGTGTGGATCAAATTTGCCATATGAATGTGCCTGCTCTCTCACAGGCTCTCCCTCTCCCTGTAAACATGCTGTGTTTGAAAGTGAGGTGTTTCAGGACTTTGAGTAGCATTACTCACAGTGTACATCCACAATGAGTGGTGCAGATGAAGTACAGCTGACGGCATTGCATGCTTCACATTTGTAACTCTTGGCCTTTTCAGGTGGTGCAGAAAAGCTATACACTTGCTTAGTATGACGTAAAGGTTTCTCTGACTTATACCATTTGTAGGAGCGGTAACTGGGGTTACTGCTGCCTACAGTGCAGTTCAGTGTGATGATTTCTTCTTCTTTTATGGGCAGATGGTTATCCAAGGTAAGCTGGACATTCCTGGGAGCATCTGGAAAATCAGATCAATGCATGTTTTTTTCCCCATCTGAGAAACATAGTCCATGATGATGATGCTTCATTAAATGTACATAGTTGGGAAATGTGCAGAATAACCAGTCAAACACATTCACCAAAATAGCAAAGAATGAGCATAAATATCTATAAATGGGAATGTTCCACATTGGCCAGTTAATAATACTGATAATCTCCAGAATGACTTTGAGCAGAAACATTGAGAAAGACATTGGGGTAAGAGCAAGGAAGGAGACCTTGTGGCCCTGCAGATATTATTGGACTTCAACTCTCAACAGTGCCAGCTAACATGACTAATTGTTGAGGGTGATGGGAATTGTAGTCCTACAACATCTGGGGGGCCACACATTCCTCATCCCTTGAGTAGATAATTCTAGCTTAAAGAGACTAATGGTCTGATTCAGTATAATAGTTTGCAGAACAATTATAGAGAAACAAATCATATACAAAGAGTACCTGTATTGTACTAATATGTTTTCAACCGTATATAAAAGTAACATTACTACAGGACACTGGTAAACCATACATTTCAACAAATAGTCTTTTTCCAGTTCCTGCAGATGAACAGTAATTTCCAATTCCTTGTGGGGGAGGGAAGAACTTATAAGACTTCAACTTGCATGTTGAAGTGCACTAGTCTTTCCAGAATGGTGTGTGTTGTAAATCTGCCAGCTTGATGGATTTTTCAGAGCTTGGAAAAGTTACTTTTTTGAACTTCACCTCCCATCAGCCCCAGCTAGCATTGCCACTGGATTGGGCTGATGGGAGTTGTAGTTCAAAAAAGTAACTTTTCCAAGCTCTGCTTATTCTATAGGAAAACTACTACTGATTTCCAACCATGATTCGGTAAACAAGATAAGCTGTCTGGAGCGCTATCCTCACTCCACAGGCCCAAGGAAAGTACGGTGGCTGCTGGATCATGACCGATGAAAGCTAATAACAGGGAGGCAGGCATGATGTAATTACTTCCCACTTTGCCAGCCCCACTCACATGATCAGCATCATTCAGATATTACTGGCTGTGGCATGGGAGCACCCAACACACAGTGGGTCCCTCTCCACAGCACTGAGGGTAGCATATGTGGATGCCCCCAGGTATAAAGTCTGTACAGGTGGGCGAACCTGACAGTGCAGAGGTGGGCCTTGTGCATTCCACTTTACAGCACTTTAAGGAGAGGGCTGCAGCTCAGTGGCAGACCTTTGGCTGTGCCTACAGAAGGTCCCAGGTTCCATCCCTGGCATCTCCTAGTAGGGCTAGGAGGGCCTCCTACCTGAAACTTTGGAGGGTTGCAGCCAGCCAGTGTAGACAACACTGAACTAGATGGACTCAATGGTCTGACTCAGTATAAGGCAGCTTCCTCTGTTCCTAACTGAACCTCTGGGGCATCAAGGGCCCACATTCTCTTTACAGTGGCCAGCAAAGAAGGAGCTGCCCTGACTCCCTGGTAAGGGTGAGGAAATCTGCCCATTCTGGGTTCTCTCTGTTTCTCATTTTCCCACTGTTAAGTTCAGTTCTCCACATTTTTAAAAAAGTGCTCATGAAAGTTCATCAGCATTTTAGCATGAATTTCTCCTAATATCCCATTTTTTCCAGAGTAGGTTCCTGTAGCATCATGGATTTTTGCATGTTATCTTCACTGATGTATGCATTTTTATGCACATTTAATCCTTCTATGTACATTCTTGTGCACATTCCTTAGCTGGAGCACTGCACTGCAGAATTTGGAGGAGTGTGAATTTCAAAGCATAGTGCGTCTGAGTTCCCATATTATTTCTGAAAGTGCAAAATAGGTAAGTTCACTTTTAAATGCAAAAAAATCCCTTCCCCATCCCTTGCTCCCTGGCCAGCATGAACATGGAGAAGGCTGACACAGAAAGGGGTGAGTCTATCCCATCTCTCTCAAGTGAGCTCTGTCTGCATGATGACCAGTGAGCAAAAGATATGCTCCCATCCCAGCCAGCATGGTATGTGGTGGCTCTGCACCACAGGGATGGGTGAGAATTTCCATTCAGTTCACACTTCAAGCTGAATCTATCAAATTTGCACTTTCCAAAACAATATAAGAACTGAAACACAACCATCCTTCAATTTTTTATTATTATTATTATTTATTAAATTTATTAGTCGCCCATCTGGCTGGATGTCCAGCCACTCTGGGCGACGTACAAGATAAAAACAATACATTAAAACGTTAACTTTTAAAACCATAACAATAAAAACCTAACCCACCCCAAAAGCCTGCCTGAAGAGCCAGGTCTTCAAGGCCCGGCAGAAGCTCATCATAGAAGGGGCAAAACATATTCTTATTCAAAACATGTTCTTATTCAAAGTTTGCAATGTAGTTCGCCAACCAGACCATGTTGATGAAACTGCATACGTTGAGAGAATAAAAATAAATATATGCATAAAAATAAACATACAAGTAAAAATAACATACAAAAATGTATTCTGTGACCAGAAAATTCCTTGCAAAAATATGTACATTAGTCAAAACTGCCTATAAAAATGTGTTAGGAGAAATTCGCACTAAAAGGATTTAAATGAAAAATTCATGTATTGCCTCAGAAATGTGGAGAACTGAATTTAAAATTGGAAAAGTGAGAAGCGGAGAGAACCAAAGTTGACAGGACTTTCCATTCCTAGGTCCACCACATGGTTTGCATGCTGGACATCAATATCCTTGGCCTCTCCAAATTTATTGATTTTTTAAGGATCAGGTAACAGGTAATGGGGAGCCCAGCTGTGACCCTGGAAACCTGCTGGCAGTCAATGCCTCAGCTACTCTGTGGCAGCTTCCTATCTTTCTTTAGATCCTTCACTTCCTGAATCTGAAGTTACTTACATTGAACATCCAAAGTGACGCGTGAAGATGACGAATTGCCAATGTTGTTGTAGGCTATGCAGTAATAGCTATCAGGCTGGATTGCCTCAAAACTCAGCCACTCATCGTTTCCGATTACGTGAGATGCACTACCTTTGTACCATTTGTAACTATTGGTGGGAGGATTCCCTCGGGAAGAACACTGCAAACTGACATGGTCCCCTTTCTTGATGGTCCCAGATTGAACTGTAATCTTCATGTCCTTTGGTGGGTCTGGGGGAGAGATATTATTGACTGGAATCAGAACTCCCATTTCAAATAGTTCAGGGGAAAAAGATTTATAAGTCTGCTTGGGGGACTGAAAAGCAGCAAAAGAATAATATGTGTATGCAGTTATTTGAATAGATAGCAAAACTGGCCCCACTATTAGGCAGGGTGAGTCAGCCCACCCAGAAGGGACACTTTGAATACCATTAAAAAGGCAGAAGATGAAGATAATTAATCTTTACAAGCCATGGAGGAGTCAGAATTTTCTAATGGCATCAATTATTTGTTCTTTTGGTCTACTGAGAAAGTCCATATACAGAAAGATGTTGTGCAGTTCAGCACTACAGGAGTTAAAGGAGGGCCAAACTTGACATGATGGGAAGTATTTATATCGAAATTAACATGCCTCTTTATTGGTTGTGTAATAGGAGCCTCAGGTCTGGGGGAGGAGTTTAACTCTTTCTATCCCTGCCACGATCCTAGCGAAAATCAGAAGCAGCTACTTGCATTTCAAGGGAATCCCCAGCTGGGGACTGATATCCCAGTCTTCATTGCAAATACTCCAAGGATAATAGTTTTAGCTACTGCATCCTGGTGTGCAGAGCAATCCAAAATCTTGATCTGCTAGGTTGGAGAGGGTTGGGATGAGGCAGAGGTAGCCCTCTGTTCAGCCCTGCCTGGCTATGTCAGCTTCTACTGTCAGGGGAGAGCCTCCATCAAACTGTGCCCCAATCTGTGTGCCCAAACGATGGGTGGGTGAAAACTACCGCTGGCAGGATCCCCACCAACAGTAGCCAACATAAACCTCTGAAACAAGGAGGATCCTGACCCGCCCTGCTGCCATCACATGATGACAATGGGGCCCAGGCCAGGCCTCTTCACTGTACCAGCCTGGGAGCTGGCATAGCTTCTTCTTCCTCCTACCCCTTCCTTCCTTCCACCCTAGCTGGCATAAACAGCAGCACTGTGGATGTGTCAGTGTCTATGACAGTCTGTTAAGCCCAGCCACAGCCAGAATTTTATATTGTATACCAAAGGAGTATATTACATAAGACCAATGGTGCATTGATTTACCAGAGTGTACAATTGACTTTAAAGAAGCTATTTCCAGATTTTGCTCCTGCATTCTTGGTAGTCTCATAATGCATGGAATGCAAAAGAAAAAAGCCTTTCTCTTCTGATAGATGCAAAGGACCTCAGAGGAA
The DNA here is from genome assembly GCF_030035675.1 of Rhineura floridana. NCBI lineage: Eukaryota > Metazoa > Chordata > Lepidosauria > Squamata > Rhineuridae > Rhineura > Rhineura floridana. The sequence continues at coordinate 27,223,141 of NC_084494.1, read as the reverse complement.
GGGGAGAAAGAAAGAGGGAAGTAATGGCTGGCTGCAAAGTCTGATGGCATCATTCGCCAGCCCAATGAAGAAACTCACACTGGACATCTATGGTCAATGTTTCTGAACGGACAGTTCCAATTTCATTTATAGCATCACATCTGTAACGACCAGAATCCTGCTCTTCCACAGCATCCCATTCAATTTTGGAGTCGGTACAGTCAGGCTTCCTGTTATTCTCCCAATACCATTGGTATTTAACTTCTGGGTTGCTCCTGTCGATCGTACATTTGAGAGAGAGTTTCTCCCCTTCTCGGACTACGATTCCAGGCGTCGCAGTCAGGTTAACTCCTGGGGGGGCATCTGAAATAAGCCAGAATTCAGGATAAAATATAGAAATCAGATGTGTTGTAAGAAACCGACAGAAGCTACAAGGCTTGAGGTCCTGGAATTTAAGTAGGGATCCTTAATTGTGGCCCCTTCCAGTCTTTCAGGGACTCCCAATACATTTTGTACTCACTGACAGTACAGATATCCTTTCAAGTACAAAATATACATGCCTCTTGTCGGAAGGATGTGCTTGGTCTTGTACCCAGGTTCGTGTCCCCTTAGAAACGTAGGAAGTGTGCGTCAGACCACTGGTCCATCTAGTTCAGTATTTTCTGCTCCAGCCTCCCCCAACCTGGTGCCCTCCAGATGTTTTTGGACTAAAACTCCCATCAGCCCCAACAAGAATGGCCAATGGTCAAGGATGATGAATGTTGTAGTCCAAAACATCTGGAGGACACCATGTTGCGGAATGGCGGGATATAAATTTAATAAATAAATAAATGCCTGGCAGCAGCTCTCCATGGCTTCAGAGAGGAGATTGTTGCCAGCCCTACCAGGTGATGCCAGGGATTGAACCTTGGACTTTTGGCACGCTACTGCAGGCGTCACTCATAAGACACTTGGAAGTAGTGGCATGATTCTTTCCAAGCCTTGACTCCCCAGTATCTTAACTGTCCACGTCAACACCCTTCTGACTTGAAGTGAAGTGTATCTATCTCCTAATTGGATGTCAGCTACTGAGGGTTACCAATTGCAACATTTAATGAGGGTTAGACCCAGAGCTTGGAAAAGTTACTTTTTTGAACTACAACTCCCATCAGCCCAATCCAGTGGCCATGTTGGCTGGGGCTGATGGGAGTTGTAGTTTAAAAAAGTAACTTTTCCAAGCTCTGGTTGGACCATTGGATACAGACAGTGCTCCATCAAAGGATTCCTGGTTTTAATGACTACCAAACTGACTGCATATGCGCTTGAATAACGGGCTGAGGAATAGCATATAGGAACTTCTTCTTTTTCTTTCTACAAATGACTTCAAAGAGGAAAGTTCTTTGCTTTCACCCCATTCCCATGTAGTCTATTGTACAAAGATAAGAGCCATATCTGTTGCTCCATGCACTTCTGGCCTCTGGTCTAACTCACCAATGGGATGCGACTCCCAGAAGATTGCCCATGTGGCCTTTGGACTGAAAAAAGCTCCACACCCATTTTCATCACGTTAGTCAAAATGTAGTACAGACTACTGGCCACATGAAATTCCTTTGAGACTCCATGAAGCCTATGAGCTACCAATTAACAAACTCTGCCTTAAACCTCCCAATTCATTGGCAATCTGGATTATTATTATCATCATCATTATCATCATCATCATCATTATCATCATCATTATCAGCATCATCATCATTATCATCATCATCATCATCATCATTATCATCATCATTATCAGCATCGTTGTCTGCCCTCTCACCTGGAATACAGGTGGCTTACATACATTTAAAACAACAAAACATATATAAAACCATACATAGATTTAAAAATAGAAAACATACATAAAACCATACATAACCAAATCCATAAAATCCTTAAAAACATCAGTACGAAGGCATAAAGGGGTAGAAAGTTAACCAAATGCTTGCATAAAAAGATGGGTCTTTAGCAGCCGTCTAAAAATGGGGGGAATGGGGGGCTGATCTTGCCTCACAGCGGAGGGCATTCCATAGTCTAGGGCCTTAGAAGCAGAAACCAAGATGTACATCAAATGGTGAAAACCTATGCACTCTTTATAAGCCCCACTGAATACAAATAAGCACGCACAGGATTGTACTATTAAAAAAAACTCTGTGCTTATTTTGTACTCATGTTTACCATCCCAGTAAACTACCTATGGACAGAAAATGCCTGCGTTACTCTAAGCCACCCGCGTCACCATCCCTCACAGTGTGCACAATTCATAGTATGTTTGTTTTGCTGCATTTTGCTCAGGTCAGGCAAAATTGTATTTTCAGACGGCCCCACAGGTCCAGTTTCATGTCCACTTAATACTCACATTTCACATCTAGTTCCATGCTGCTCTGGGATATCACCCTCCCATTGTGGTCTTTTAGCAAGCATGTCAGTGTTTTCCGGTAATCCCTCCAAGTCGGAGTAAAGTGCATCACAGTCTGGACCTTCCCATTTTCAATGACTGATTCTAGGGGAGAAGTATGTGTTTCCTCCAAGCCACTGAGAGTTAATGCAACTGGCTCATCAGGGCAATGGTAAGGGACCGAGCAGGTCACTTTTATTCTCTCATTTTCTTTGATCTCCACAGGGAAGCTTTCCAACATGGGTTTTGGTGCTGAGTCTGTATGCAGAAAACAAAAAGGGAAATAAAAAGCCAGGCAGAGAGCCACATCAGGAAATTATGGCTCTCCAGAGACTGCTGGACTCCAACTCGCAACATGGCCAATGGCCAGGGATCATGGGAGCTGAAGTCCAACATGTTCCCCACCTCTGCTCTAAAAAGAAGTTGTTGGATAAATGTGAGCCTGATCTGCTTGATTCCTCACAGACACAGGTGCCTTGGCTACACATTCAAAAATGCCAAGAAGTCTCCAGAGCTATCTTTTACCAGTTCTCTGATGCAACAGGTTAGTATGGTTGCAGCTTTCCAGTTGGAACACAGAAGAAGTGTCACATTTTCTACAAAGTGCCTTTGTGGTTGGTCCATTAGGGCAAATGTGGTATTACCCTAACAACCTCAGTCTGCCATCAGCAGCTCTCCCCTCTCCAATCTGTCTTCTTACTAGTTACAACCAATCCAGGTGGTGGCAATCAGGAGTGTAGTCGTCCAGGGTCTCAGGGGGTCTTAGACTCCTTTTTGGGGGGGAGCAGGGTCCCAGCAGGGTCCCTATGTCTCCAGCATCCTATGAGCCAATCACAATGAAAGGAGAGTGTGTTAGCCACTCAGAAGTATCTTCTGATGTACTTCCTTGCCCTTTCCTACTGACTGAAGCCAATCAGAGTGAAAGAAAGTGAGTCAGCCACTGAGAAGACTCTTCTCAGTAGTTAACATTCTCCCCTTTCATGCTGATTGGCTCCTAGGAACGTGTGTTGTTGTGGGAGAAGAATGAACAAGGATCTAATTCTCAACCCTGCAATGAGTAAATAAATAAATAAATAAAAGATGGGAGGGGGCATAACTGTAACTATCATGACGAGACCCTGTGCTTCTGAATTTGCCACTCCGCTACTGGTGGCGCTGCCTGTCAACTTCCTCCCCCTTAGCCTTAGTTTGTCAGCAGGAAGCAGGGAGGATGGGGACAAACTAGAATTACTTGGCTCTGCCTGTCCCTGGCTCTGGATCCACCTACTTTGGCCTCTTTGCCTTCCACCCTATCAGCCTCAATGGGCACTAAGAACACAAGAACATAAGAAGAGTCTGCTGGGCCAGGCTGGTGGCCCAACTAGTCCAGCATCCTGTTCTCACAGTGGCCAACCAGATGCCCATGGGAAGCCGGCAAGTAGGACCTGAGTGCAAGAGTACTCTCCCCTCCAGTGACTTCCCGCAACTGGTTTTCAGAAGCACACTGCCTCTGACCAGCTACCACTGGTGACTCTGTCTGCATGAGTGAACACACCATGGGGATGAAAGGCACATGAGAACCAATTCTTCAAAGGGAGGAGATGGCCCTGGTGCTGGAGCAGTCTAGCTGCCAAACCTTCTTTCCTCATAGTCTGTAGGGGCTCCATATGGACTCACTAGCTGATATTTGGCCCTCTGTACATCTGTAGATGTTGTTACTATTACTTTATTTTTTCACAAAAACATAAACAACCATTTATATGGTGATGGAGGGGGCAGAGCTTGGAAGTAATTTGTTACAAGTAATGAATTACTTGTAATTCATTCCTTTTTTGAGGAACGAGTAATTCCTTTACATTTTGATTGTAATAGAACTAGGAGTAATTTTATTACTTTTGTAGAGTAACTGTAATGTTTCCAGCATTACTTTTGGGTATTACTTGGGGTGGCAGAAGCAGGGGAAGTCTTCTGCTCTTCTGATTTGTGGATGAAAATCATGTGCCTCAAACTGGGCTTCTGTACAGCATCGCTCTTCCCTCATGCTCTGTGGGTGGGTAGGAGACGACGAGGGAGGAGGTGGAGAGTGAGACAGGGTGGAGTGGAGAAAACAATGGTTTAAAAAAATGGGGGGTGGTGGTGGTGAAGAATGGAGTGGAGGGAAAAAGGAGCCGGAGGGCAAGAACATGGATAAAGGAGGAGAAGGAGGCAGCAGCAGAATGGAGATAAAGAACTGTGGAGGTGAAACATGACAACACGTACGTGTGTGTGTGTGTGTGTGTGTGTGTGTGTGTGTGTGAGAGAGAGAGAGAGAGAGAGAGAGAGAGAATGAGAATACTGTGTTTGCACTTGGCACACAAAGTGGCCTCCACCAACCCTCTCTGGCTGCTGTGCTGTCTTTGCAGTATTTTAACTCTTTTGCATCTCAGAGGAAAATGTTTGCTTGGGTAAGCATCCCTTAGTTGGTGGCAGGTCAGGGTCTGGGAGGTGGTTAAGTGAGAGAGATTATGCTTGCTGACTGAGTGGGGAGGGAGTTGCACTTGGTTTGATGTGCAAAGATCTGAGTAGTGGCCTCCGCCTCCCTCCCCACCTCCCTTACCAGGGGAGAGACCACCATTGCTATCTTATGGATAAAAAAAATTATTCTACTACATCTGTATGTGTGTTTTTATTTTTGATGTTGTTTTAGGCTACTTAGATGTGCAGCAGCCAAGGCCAGCACCTTGTAGGATTTTTTTTAAAGTAACTGAAATGTAATTGTAGTGATTACTTCTGAGAAAAAGTAAAGTAATCAGTTACTTTCAGAGCAATTGTAATTGTAATGGTAATAACTACTTTTTTGGGCCATGTAATTGTAACCATAATGTATTTCTTTTTAAAAGTAATCTTTCAAGCTCTGGGAGGGGGACAAATGATACAGAACATATTGTTCAAGAACTATACAAGTAAATTTCTGTCAAGCCTTAACCTTCCATAATAATCTACAATGCACATCCATTTTTTTTCAGCAGTCGTAGGAATCTGATCACTTCCACAACTTTTTGTGTATTGTATCAGTTAATTTGTCCTTCTCTGTGAGATCTAAGCAGCCTCATCCTTCATCCTTTCCTGGACAGGGATAATTTGGCCACTGTGACACTTGCATTAGTGACCTCACCTTTAGACTATTGTAGGGATGTGAAAGAAGTTCAAACCATTTTGCATTTAAAGCCAAATCTATAAAATCCACACTTTCCAAAACAATATGAGAACCAAAACACAGCCATCCTTCAAAATTCTCACTTATTCAGATTTTATGATGCAGTTTGCCAACCAATGTCTACAAAAATGCATGTATTAGGGGGAAATGGGCATTAAAATGATTATAACATACAAAATGAAAATAACGTACATGAATGCATTATAGGACGAGAAACTGCAAAAATGTGTACAATAGTCAAAACTGCCTATAAAATGTGTTCATTAGGAGAATGTCGCACTAAAATGCTGGAGAATGTTCATGAGGATTTTTTTTTTTTTTTAAATGCAAATTGCTGCACAATTGTGGGGAACTGAATTTAAGATTGGAAAGATGAGAAACTGAGACAACCGAAATTGACGGATCTTTCCATCCCTAAACTATGGTAATGCACTCTATGTGGGACTTCCTTCATGGCTGGTCTGGAAGCTGCAGCTGATGTAGAAAGCCTTGGTATTTCTACTTGCAATGAAGGCAGTATATAAATTATATTGTGGTTGTTGTTTTTATTGTTATTATTGATTTGTTTACAGGGCATTTATATGTCTTCCCATTAGTCATTTACATCCAGACTATTTTACCACTTTGGCATGAGATGGGGATAAAAGTTTTCTGAAAATATCTTACCATCAATATTAACAGTAGCTTCCATAAACCATTTCTGTAGGACAGGCCTATTTTCAACTGAACCGTAAAGTCTTGCTCCATAGGTGCCTTTGTCACTTTTTTGGAGTGCGGAGATCTTCAGACTGCAGTTTCTGTCGTTCCCAACAAACCTCGCTCGGCCCAGAAAGGGGGGACTACTTGGAGCTCGGTTGTCTGTGGAGAACATGGACCCATGGTACAACACGATACCGTTATACTCTTTCTGTTCATGATCATAAACAGGATTAAAATACCAAACCAGTTCCAAGTCATCAATCTTAAGGCCTTGATGTGTTCTTGTGACTTGGCATGGAATCACTATGCAGGATCCTTCCCATGCAGTCAGAGACTTGGGTTCAATGCTTAACACCTTGCTATAACACAGGATACCTGAATTGGAGAAACACATGAGATATTTGGGTCAGATTCCACCGCCCATCCAGAAAGACAATGCAAATGATCTGACGTCTTCAGTGCTCTCTCATCCAGAGGAAACTCATCCCAGTAGGTTTGCCACTTTACTTTCTCACTTCTCAGTGGGAAGCCTCTTGGAGAAGAGTTATGGCTCAGTGGCAGAGCACACGCTTTGTATGCAAAGTGTCCCAAGTTCAATCTCTGATACTTCCAGGACTGGGATTCCTGTCTGAAACTCTGGAGAGCCACTGCCAACCAGTGTAGACAGTACTGAGCTAGATGGACAAATGGTCTGACCCTGTAGAAAGCAGCTTCCTATGCTCCTATGCCCCCCCCGACTGGCCCTCAATTGGCCCATCACCTCCAAATCTCTCCTTGCTCAATTTATGTGTAAATTGCACGTCTCCTATAGAGGAAGAGCCACAGCTGAGTGGGAGAGCATCAATCTGATTTGCATGGAAAAGGTCTCAGATCCAGTCTCTGGCATGTCCTGTCTGAAATCCTGGACAGCCACTGCTATTCAGTGTGGACAATGCTGAGCTAAGGTCAGACCTGGTATGCCAGCTTTCTGTGATCAGAGGTAGGGAGTGCATCAGTCATCATCATCATCATCATCATGGTGTGCACTGGCTCTGTGTGTAACCTTAATTATGAGGGAGATTCAGAGAAGGTTCTCACATTTCTGAGTCAGGTCACACAGTGAACAAGGTGTCTTGCAAGGCAGACCAGGGACTTCCTAAACTTCTGAAGGCTCTGCAGCTTGGGCTCTCTCAAAAATGTACAGCCTGGTTTTGTGTTTTTCCCTGAGAAATGAAACCACAGTTCCCAGAATTCTTTGAGAGAAGCCATGACTGTTAGTGTGGTGTGAATGTGGCCCAAGCTGAGTATGGAAATGCCCAGAGGTCAAGAGGGGGAGGGTGGAGAGGGGGAGTGATCTTTCATTTTGACGGACAGGTCTAGCTTTTAATCACAGGATAATCACAGTGATTTGAGGGAGGGACTAAAATTGTATTTTCCGTGTGGATCTATGCTTTCCCCTATGCAAGTCAGTGTAGAGCACTGTATCTCCAAAAATCTCTGCCCCCCCCACTACCAAAGGCCTGTGGGGTAACAGGGTCCTTGCTGAGGGGGTGACATCTCCACCATCCCAGTTCTTCCTGATGATTTTCCCAGCCATCCACCTTCCCTTATCCAAATCAATGAAGGGAGATCTCTCTCCCAGGGAAAGAAGAGGCTGTATCCTGCTAACTCCATATGGGGGCAGTAATTCCCAGCCACCAGCAACAACAACCCTTGGAATAACAGGGTCCTTACTGGGCAGAAAGGTGAGATCTCACCAACTGATGAAAAATCAAGTATGGCACAGTACAAGGAGGGATTGGTTGCTGTTCGGGGTGGGGGGAATCTAACATCCTAATACAACCTTTCTCAAAGCTTGTACTGTCCAGATATTGCTGAACTACAACTTCCATCACTCCTGATCATTGGCCATGCTCACTGGGGTTGATGGGAGCTTGAGTCCAAGGGCATCTGGAAGGCACCAGGTTGCAGGAGGCAACTGTACACAGTTGCTTAGGAGTAAGTCTCACTGATACGATTATAAGGAATTGCCTTACACTGAGTCAGACTGTTGGCTCATCTAGTTCAGTTATGTTTACACGAGAGGTGGGGAACTTTTTTCAACCGAAGGGCCACGTTCCCTTTGGGCAACCTTTCAGGGGCCAGGTGTCAGTGATGGGCAAGGCAAGAGGCCCAAATGGGTGGGATAATGAACGTAAATCTTACCTTTGTACTGCGGTCTAATTTGGCACACACTCACATACTCCTCTCCAGCCTCATCCAGGCAAGCAAGAGGCATTCTCAGAGTCCAAGGACACATTACAGCCAAGCAAAACTCTCAAGCAGGGTGCAAAGCAGGGCCAGTGAGGGATGTAGCCTGGGGAAAGTCCCACATCCAAGACCAGATAGAGATGCCTGCCGGCCACATTCAGCCTCCACATCTGACATTGACTACCTGTGATCTACAGTGACTTGCAAGGGCTCTCCAGGATTTTAGACAGGACATTCCCAGTCCCACCTGGAGTTGCCAGGACTGAGCTGGGACCTTCTGCATTCAAGGCAGATGCTCTGCCACTGAGCTATGGATCTTTCCTTCCCTGATCTCCCTCAGAATTATCCTGGAGTTAAATGCATCAGAGGGGATCACTTCTTCTTTTTCCACATAAGGCATCTGTTATGATCTTGACCCTCTCCCCCCCATTTTTCCCTAAAGACCAAAGAGGGAGGGGTAAAGGTCCAATTCACTTTGCTGGCCCAAATCAAACCTGTGTTGTGCTTGCATTACCTGGAAGGAAAATCAGACAGAAGAAACTCCTCATTGTGGATCCATGCAAGTGCCAAACCTGGGAAAAGGGGGAAAATTCATTAAAGTGATCTCACATTTATGCAGATACAGTCTCTTCATGACTATAGAAAGAATGTTGCATCCAGAGTCTGGTTCTCTATGAGACTGGGAAGAGGATGAGTCTGCTAGGAGGACTGAAATCAAAGACCCCTTGAGGCTAAGCCCTCCTACCACGCCGTTAACATAAGGGTGAAAGAACTTAATTACATTTAAGGATGGATGGCTATGTCCATTCCAGTTCTCTCAGTTTCTCATTTTTTCCAAACTTAAATTCAGTTTTCTACATTTCTGCAGCAATTCTGCTAATCAGCGTATTTTTTGCATGCTATTGTGCCTAATAGACACATTTTTTGCCAAGCAATTTGCCCTTTCATAACGCACGTTTGTATGTTATTTTAGGTCGTTTATGCATTTTTATGCACATTTCTAGTATATACACTTTTGTATACCTCACTTGGCTGGAGAATTGCATCACAAAATTCGGAGAGGTGTGGCTGTGTTTTGGTTCACATATCGTTTCAGAAGGTGTGAATAAGGTAGGTCTGCTTTTACATGTGAACTGAATCACGTGTCTCTCCTGTCCCTAGAAGCGTTAGCTACATAGCTGCACCTTTCAGTGGAGGATTGCCTTCCACTATCAGAACTGAGAGGGCTATACCCATGCAGGCCCTATATATTTTATTTATTTAGATATCCATTTAGATCAGTAGCTCCCACCCTTTTTGGAATGGCAACCCACGAATCGAAATTTACTTGCTAAGATGATGCAACAATTTATTGTCACATCAGTTCTGGAGCTTGGGTCTTTCCTGCTGCCAACAAGTAGTTCCAACGTGTTCAAATATAAGACAGAAGCCTTTCCGATATTTGCTTACAACTGGTCAACACAGCATTTATAATATGTCAACAGAGCCACACGTTGTAAGAGGGAATCATCATATCAGTTAAAGAGGGGATGGGAATGCCACCAAACTCTGTGTTATTCACAGGCCTGCTTTGATTGTTTGTAGGAGCCAAGCAGCAACGAGAGAAGATTTTGTCTCCTGCCCAAGGAACTAGCAGCAAAGCGAAAGGACTGTGAACTCATTGTTCTATTTGGGGGTTATTTTTCTTTATATCCTGTTAATTGTTGGAAAAGAAAAGAGAAATTGTAGCTTCTTCGCTGCTATGAAGCAATAGCAGCCAGACTGTTAAGAGTATTATGATTGTTATTATTTATTTGTTCTGATAATATATGAGAACTAATTTTCTTCAATATATAGATATTTAATTTTAATCCTTGTGGGTGTGTTTTTTTTTTTTTACTGCAACTGTGGAAGGGAATCACACTGTCAGAAAAGACTGAACCCATCCACGTCTCCTATTTTATGTAGGGATATTTGTGGGTTACACTGGGATTCCTATTCTGATTGGGGAGGGTACCTAGTGATAATTTGTGTACACACACCTGCATTGAAAGGCACAGCTATGTAGCTGACATAACGTGGAGTTTATAGAAACCTAGCAGATGGAAGTTTCTCCTAGCATGGAGACACAGCACTGGAGATCATTTCCCCAGCTAATTCTTGCCTGTTGGACTGGCAATAAATGCCAAGCTAGATGTGGCACACAACAGCAGTTCCAAGCAGCAAAGGCTGGTAATCACTGAAACCAGAGGGGCGGCCGTGGGAGTCACCAGACCAATTAGTTCTGGCCAATTTGTTCTGACAATACCTGATGGAACGCCTCTCCTGATACGAACCCATCCGTAAACTACATTCAAGATCAAAGGCCCTCCTCTGGGTGCCTACTCCAAGGGAAGCTCGGAGGGTGGCAACAAGAGAGAGGGCCTTCTCAGCGGTGGCCCCCAAATTATGGAATGATCATTCTGACGAGGTGTGCCTGGCGCCAACACTGTTATCTTTTCGGCACCAGGTCAAGACTTTCCTCTTCTCCCAGGCATTTTAGCATGTGTTTTAAATTGTTTTTAAAATATGTGTTTTAAATTGCATATTTGTTTTAATGTTTTTGATTGCTGTAAACCGCCCAGAGAGCTTCGGCTATGGGGCGGTATACAAGTGCAATAAATAAATAAATTTTCTCCCCAACATCCTCCCTTCCAAAGATACTGCAGACACTTAAACAATGCAGCTGTAAATATACTGTGGGGCTCTGCCCTACCTTGCCCTGCTAACCAGCCTCCTCTAGTTCTATATTTAATCACAGAACTGTCCAAAAACCCATAGCCCAGGGTGGCTAACCTTTAGCTCTCTGGACGTTACTGTACTCTAGCTCCCATCCCTGACCATTGGCCTTGCTGGCTGGGGCTGATGGGAGCTGGGAGTCCAACAGCATCTGGAGGGCCAAAGGTTAGCCACCCCTGCTGTAGAAGGAGGGGGAGTCTGGTTTTTAAAGCAAAAGAGCCATGCAGTTGAGGAGTGCAGAATCTCTTTCACCACCTTCATCTTATCTCTCCACATTGGCTCTTCCAGAGCACCTTTCTTATCAGCTGAGCTCCCAGGTGACCAGAGATGGGCAAAAAAGCACTTGAGTGGAAGAGGCTGCAAGGGGTAGTATTGTTATGATCTAGTGCTGAGGTCTGTGATCTTGGGTTCCCAGATGTTGATGGACTACAACTCCCATCAACCTCAGCCAACTAAGACAACGGTCAGGAAGTATGGCTATTGTAGTCCAACAACATCTGGAGACTCAAGGTTGAAGAACCCTGATCTAGTGCACATACACAGTATTTATATCCAACCTTTCCTCCAAGGAGCTCAAGGTAGCACCCATGGCTTGTTTCCCCTCCCCTAATCATATCCTCACAACAAACCGGTGAGGTAGGTTAAGCCAAGATATGATGTCTAGACCCAAAGTCATCCAGGAGTGCATCATGGCTGAGCAGGGATTGAAGCCTCTGTCTCCCCAGCCCTAGACTCCTCAGACACTCTAACCATTATACCATACTGTCTTTGCTGTTGAATGGCCCAAATGAGAAGAATACAGCCATGTTAAAATCAAACAAAGGCTGCAGACACACCATACATTTAAAGCACGTTATTTTCCCCAAAGAATCCTGGAAACTGTAGTTTACCCTTCACAGAGCTACAGTTCGCAACATGCTTAACAAACTACAGCTGCAAAGATTCTTTGGGGAAAATAATGCCCAAAATTAATATGCTTTAAAAGTATGATGTGTACGCAGACACACCCTCACACACCCGTCTCTACTTTGGACATGATAGGGGCATTTTGGACATGCAAAACTGGCACTGTCATGTCTAGTTTGGCCCAAAGACTCAGGAGCAGAACCACTAAAAGGTGGCAGCCCCAAAGTGGCATGGGACACAGCTAACATCAGCACCTGGCATTCTTGGGCAGTGGCCGGGCCCCAGCAACCTGACAGGGCCCACTGCAGATGCCTGCCCTGGGATGCCCCGTGAACATTTTCTTTTTCCAGACAGATGATCTGAGCAGCACCAGGCTGTTCTATTTGCCATTGTAAATGACCTGATGTAGCATCATTTTGGGGCATTGTGGAAAATCAAGATACCAGTCCTCAGCCACTCAGTGCTGTCGCTGCCTGCCCCCACTGCCAAGTAAGCCCACCATGGTCCATCAAGCTTCTTCACATATTGCACTGAAAAGAGGTACAAACGGTATCTACACACGAACAAGTGTTTGCGCTAAAGCAGTGGTTCCCAGCCTTTATGACCAAGGGACACCCTTTATAAGCTGAGCATTTTTTGTGACCCCCTTCCCCCAGGGAGGCAGGCTGGCTGCCAGGAAGGAAGGGGGAAAGCAGCCTTTCTTTGCAGGCTTGCTTCTATTTGCTTCACAAAAAACCCTCTCTTCTCATTCTAAGTAAGGGTGTTGTCAATAGCGGCAGTTCAAGGAGAAGGGAGTCAGTGATAATCCCCTCTTCTTCCTGGTAGTCCCACCCTCAGCCTCCTTTGGCATCTGCCATGTATTTTGTAGGCAGATGCCTGCCCTTAGTGCGCCTGAAAGACGCTCTGGAGCTTCAGCAAAAGGCCTCCCCTCTCGTTTGGAGCAAGGGGGAGGTGTCATCTGCAGCGGCAGTGGAAAGCAGTGTCGAGGGAGTGAAGGCTTTTTAAAAAATTAATAAATAATTCATTTCTTTACTGTTCACGGCCCCCTCTGGATTACTTCGCAGCCCTCCTGGGGGTCCCGGCCCCCAGGTTGGGAACCACTGCGCTAAAGAATGTACACATAGTGATTTGTACAGCTCAACTCCCTGGGCTCCTGCTGAGAGGAAGGGCAAGATATAAATCAAATAATAAATCAAATAAATAAATAAAATAAAGCTATTGTGCACATAGGTAAGCGGTCAAGTGATTTTTACTCAGAGTAGACCATTGAAATGAATGAACATGACAAAGTTGGGCCCATTAATTTCAATGAGTCTGCTCCTGAGTAAATATTAGTTGAAGACCACCCACAGGGTACACTCATTGAATTTTACATGTACAAGTGTACAGCTCACCTGTTTATGTACACAGCAACACATATTGTACACTTGCTGAATGTAAGATGTGAACACCCCTAGCATCATGTCGCCTAGTGCATTGTTCATACCAGTTTATTGAAAGCGCAGGAGGGGAGAGTGCTCTCGCACTCAGGTCCTGTTTGCAGGCGTCATATGGGCATCTGGTTGACCACTGTGAGAACAGGATGCTGGACTAGATGGGCCACTGGCCTGATCCAGCAGGCTCTTCCTATGCTCTTGTGTTCATAGAATCCCCCTACGAAATCAAAGCATAAGAATAGTTTAATAGGAATCTGCCATTCATTTTCCTACCTGTGCCATCTGAGAGTGAAGATGTAGGCAAGTCAGCAGAGGTCAGCTTATCTATGGGAAGATCTTTCTTTCAGTGCTGAGCACAGCCTCTTGCCAGTGAGTTTTCTGAAACTCCCCCAAGCTGTAATGACAAAAAAATAAAAAACAACCAGTAGGAACTAAGGCCCTGCATCTGTCATGGTAACTTCCTTCTGGCCACACTGAGTAGGCAGCAGAGGATCTGAACGCATGTGGTTCAGCTGGTTCAAGCTTGGCTGAGTCTCTGCAGTTCAGGCCAAGGTATTTTTGTTAGAAATGCTGCCTACCCACATCGCTGATGGTATGAGAGTGTGACAGGTCCACAAGAACCCACGACAGCAGAGATCCATCCAATGTTTCACTGAAGGAGTGGGGAGCCTGTGGTCTAAGGGCCACCTGCAGGTCTCAGCCTAATTTCATGTGGGTGGCCACAAGGGAGGGAGAAAAGGGGCTGGCCAAAACAGGGAGTGAAATGGTGTGCCAGAGGAAAAAAAAAAGAGAGAGAGAAGCAAGTGGTAGAGAAAGAGACTTACACGTATGCCCATATCTTATATGAAACAAGAACATAACATCAACATTAACACATATCAATCTTTTGTTCTCTTTGCATAGGTTCTGGCCCTGGGGTGACTCCATTGAGGGTTTCAGAGTTATTTGATTGTATAAGTGACCATAAGAAAAAGCAATAAGGTGGCACCTTCTGAAAGTCAAGATATTTCTCTATATTATCTCTATATAATATTTGTACTGGTCTGTTGTCACACTGAGGGCAGTTTGACATGCTAAGGGGATCACAGTCCCCTCTGGGAAACCTTCCAAGGGCCACATGCTAGAGGCAAAATTGGCCAGAGCAACAAATGTACATTTTGCTTTTGTATAGTAGGCACCCACTCAGTCACCCCTCTGCATCCTCCATCCAGACAAAAAAGAGTTCAGGGACACATTCCAGCCAGGCAAAAAGAGATCAAATGAGGGCTAGATAGGGAGGCCTGGGAGGGCTGTACTGAGCCCCTGGGCCTAAGACTCCCCACCCATGTTACATAGACCACAGTGGCAGATCCATGTCTTCAAAGCCAAGTCTGTCCACCCCAACTATGCCCACAGTAGGGTGTGGAGTGCAATTTAAGACCCAGAAGGGTTCAAGGACTGGAAGCACTAAACCTTTGCCCCAGCCCTCCATCCTTAACCTGCAAACAAATGCGGCCACCTCAGTTCCCCTTTTTCCTCCAATTGAGCTCTGATACCAAAGGTGGTCCAGGCTGGGAGAAAAAGCATATTTGGTGGGAGGGGGGACAAGTCTTCCCTTTGAATTTATATTTATTTTATTTATTTATTAATTCAATTTATATACCACCCCATAGCCGAAGCTCTCTGGGCAGTTCACAACAGGTAAAAAAATCTGACATACAATTAAAACCTCATATTAAGCAGTTTAAAAATAAGTTAAAATATCAGGAATTAAAACATAATTAAACACACACTAAAATGCATATTAAATACTACTAAAATGCTGAAAATGCCTGGGAGAAGAGGAAGGGTTTTATCTGACGCCGAAAAGATAATAATGTTGGCGCCAGGCGTATCTCATCAGGAAGAATATTCCATAGTTCGGGGGCCACCACTGAGAAGGCCCTTTTTCTTGTTGTCACCTTCCGGGCTTCTTTCTGAGTAGGCACCCGGAGGAGGGGCTTCGATGTTGAGCGCAGTGTGCGGGTAGGTTCATATCGGGAGAGGCGTTCCCACTTCTGTTTCACTTCTGTTTCCACCATCTCCACTTGAGGCATGCTTGGAGCTAGGATGACCAGATGAAAAAGCAAACAAGCCTCCTGCTCCTCTAAAAGCTGTGCGGAAAAGGGGAGTTTTGGCAGCTGTAGCATGTGCCACCCTGCCCTCTTCTGCATCTGGCCACCCCTTCCTGTAGGATTGCCCACAGTGTTTCAGAATGAGCAAGGGAGGCTAACTTCCTTGCCAGAGCCAGCAGGAAGCTAGGAGGAACCTGAAGCCTCTGCAAGATTGCAAAATAACCTCTATGCAAAATAACCTCCATTATTCTGAGCCACTTTATTTGCATAGAGCATTCAAGATAGTATATGTGGCCCACTGGAGTCCAAGAAGGAGGAAGGAGTTAGATAACATGCTTCATGTTTAGTTAGCAAAGTCAATGTGTCATGTGTGATTTAAAGATGCTTTGATCAGCAATCTACAGGGTGAGACTAGAGTGGTATTTAATGCTAGTTGAGGTTCAATAGGTCTACTTTGAGTAGGACTTAGTTGAATCAGCCGTAAGTGCTTATAATGGAATTGCCAAGCAACTGCAAAGGTTGGATTACAACAGGAGTGAAGAACCTTTTCCAGCTCAAGGGTTGGGATGGGGAGATCTGTCCATTTCAGTTCTCTCAGTTTCTCATTTGTCCAATCTTAAATTCAGTTTTCCACAATTCTGCAGCAATATACAATTTTTTTTAATCCTCATGAAAATTTCCCCAACATTTAAATGAGAATTTCTCCTACTAAACTCATGTTTTGTATGCAGTTTTGATGAATGTACACATTTTTGCAAGCAATTTCTTCTAATGTAATGCATTTTATATGTTGTTTTCATTAATATATTCATATTTATTTATTTTATTTTATTTATTATTTGATTTATATCCCACCCTTTCTTGAATTGCAAAAATAAATGTGTGTGGGAAGCATTTAGTTGACTACAGATACATTAAGCATCTTAGGGGATGTGGGTCCCCCCCTTCCCATGGATTATTTGTTGTTAATTCATTGTATTAGTCACTTGCCATGGAAGAAGTCTCCAAGCAACTTACAAATGTTTAAGAGCATAAAGCATAACATAAAATTAGAAAGAACAATACTTAACCATAAAAGTCATACCATAACTGATAAAACAGACCCAACAAAACAGCAGCAACACTGCAACATCAAAAGCTTATAACCAATGAACAGCAAAATTTTCATGATCCATCAAATGCCCAGGAGAAGAGGTCAGTGTTTACTTGGGCCAAAAGGATGTTAATGATGGTGCCAGGTGGACCTCACTCGGGTAGAGTGTTCCATAAGCAGGGTGCCACAACTGAAAAGGCCCCGTTCCCTTGTCACCACCCTCCAAACCTCCTGACGCTGGCAAAAGGCATGATATGTGGGCAGAGTGCAGGTCTTAATTTTTCCAAATGAAGCAAATGGATACCATTCCTTCTAATTAAAAAAGTAGTGAACTGCAATTCTGAAATTGCAATTTTCAGGCAGGAGCAGAACTTTCCCCCATTTCAGACAATGGTGAATTCCCACCCACCCCACAACCACCAACAGTGTTCCAAAGAACACTGGCTTGCTTTTGACTGCAGGAATGGATTTGGTCTGTTCAACTGGACTTCGGGACTGTTAAAAGTTGGCTCTAGGGAGTCCAGGATATGCTGAGGTAAGGCCTCCTCCATTTCCATTTACTGATGCTGAGAGGTGGAGGGGTGGTTCTCCATCCCAGAGGTGGGGCATCTTCTTTGTTCCATGCTGCTGCTGCAGTATTACCTCTGAGACAGGACAGCTTTTGGAGAAAATAAGTTGATGCATGGACATTCAGATCTGATCCAAACATGCACCAGGATGAAGTAGTAGGTCCTTAAACGCTGGAATGGACTTCATTTATTTAATCCCACCCTTTCTCGGAGGAGTTCAAAGTGATGTACATGGTTCTTCCCCTCCTCAATAATACCCACAAACAACCCTATAAGGTAGGTTAGGCTGAAAGGCAGTGACTGACCTAAGGTCTCCCAATGAACGTCATGGCTAAGTGGGGATTCAAACCTTGGTTTCCCAGGTCCAACACTCTAATCACAAAACTACATTGGCTCTCATTGCAATGAGAAATTGTAATATGGTCGCGTTTCAAGCTGAGATTCATTACAGGTGACTAGAATTATAGACTAGTAGAATTGGAAGGGGCCACCACCTAGAAGGCCATCAAGTCCACCCCCTGCTCAATGCAGGAATCCAGGTTAAAGCATACCTCACAGATAGCTGTCCAGCTGCCTCTTGAATGCCTCCACTGTTGGAGAGCCCACCCCCTCCCTAGGTCATTGGCGCCATTGTTGTACTGCTCTAACAGTTAGGATGTTTTTCCTGAGGTTCAGCCAATATCTGACTTCCTGTAACTTCAGCCCATTCAATGTCCTGCACTCTGGAATGATCAAGAAGAGATCCTGGCCATCCTCTGTGTGACAACCTTTCAAGTATTCATAGAATCATAGAATAGTTGAGTTGGAAGGGGCCTATAAGGCCATCAAGTCCAACCCACTGCTCAAT
This sequence comes from Rhineura floridana, assembly GCF_030035675.1. Classification (NCBI taxonomy): domain Eukaryota; kingdom Metazoa; phylum Chordata; class Lepidosauria; order Squamata; family Rhineuridae; genus Rhineura; species Rhineura floridana. The sequence goes on along the minus strand of NC_084494.1, from coordinate 27,204,945 downwards.
GCAGGAATCCAAATCAAAGCATTCCCAACAGATGGCTGTCCAGCTGCCTCTTCAACGCTTCCAGTGTCGGAGAGCCCACTACCTCTCTAGGTAATTGGTTCCATTGTGGTTTGGTTCTAACAGTTAGGAAGTTTTTCCTGATGTCCAGTCGAAATCTGGCTTCCTGCAACTTGAGCCCATTATTCCATGTCCTGCACTCTGGGACAATCGAGAAGAGATCCCGGCCCTCCTCTATGTGACAACCTTTCTTTTTTTTTTTTTTTTACAATAATTTTTATTCAAATTTTCATAAAACATACAAAACAAAATCATAAAACATTCAAAGACAAAAAACAAAACAAAACAAAAATGATTAAACAAAAAAAATAAAATGTTGACTTCCCATTTGTCACAGATCAAATCAGTTATAGGTCTACAATATATAACAATCCTGTCTCTTAAATTATATTATAAAATCACTTTCCTCCAGTAGTTATCTTAATTAATCATCAAATCTCATAAACATTACTTTATTCTTTCCACAAAAAGTCAAAGAGAGGTTTCAATTCTTTAAGAAATATATCTATCAATTTTTCTCCAAATAAACATGTCGATTAATCCATCTCGTTAATAATAATAATAATCTTATTGTCATAACCATAGTCCAAATAAACATATCGATTAATCCATCTCATCAAAATCTGTTAGGTCCAATAATTTCAATAGCCATTATTCCATTATCCATATTAATTCCATCTTCCATCTTCAATAGTCCTGTTAAGTCCAGTAATTTCAGTGTCCAGTCTTCCATTATCAGTATTCCATAATAATCTTGCTGTCATAGCCATAGTCATATAATAAGAGTCTGATGGGAATTTCCTCTATCCCAAATATTTTCTTGCCATCAATTCTGAATAAGTTGCTGAAATATTGTTGTAAAGTCATATCTCTGTTCTTCTTTTTTACAGAATGCACTGGCTCATCTCTTGAGAGTTTTTCCATTGTCACATGGCTGCAGTTAATTCCATAGATTTTCTCTATATCAAGCTCCATCACATCATTCCAGTCCAGAAGATTATCCAAGCCATTGATAACTTTATCTCTAATATCTTCATTAATTTCTTCAGAGATAACGTTAAATTCCAAACAGTAGATTTTATTTCTAATATCCATAAACTCCAGATCTTTTTCCAATTCCACATTTGTTCCAATCTCCAGGGCTTGTATCTTCCCTTTATTTTTTCTTTTCTCATCTCTGATCTCATTCTCCTCTCTCACAGGATCCCCTATTTCTTTAAGCTCCTGCGTCATTTTGCTCAGTTCAATTTTCAGCTCCTTACTGCCCTGTCGCAGGATTTGTTTCGTTATCTCAATCTCATCCATTATTTTCTGAAACATAATTACTTCCAGATTCTCAGCCACTTTCTTGATTGCCATTTTTAAAACCACAAAAACAAAACAAAACAAAAATAAAGAAGAACCACTTCTTATTTCAGCAACAATTGGGTTAATATTCCAGGCTTGATGACATCACAGTATAAACAGAGCAGCCTGCCTTATCTCTCTATGTTCAAGAATACAAAACAAATTTAGTTCCCAGCATCAAAACAGTTAGTGGCGTTGTGAAGAAGCAGATTCGTCAAAATAAAATAGACCAAAAAGAGAATAGTCCCAGACAATATAATGTTCCTCGGAATAGAAATCCCTCTTCTGTTTATATCTTTAGAATGCACTTCCAGGACAGCTTTTTGCAATAGAAACAGAGATAAGCTGTTAATTTTGTGAATAACAGAGAAGAGTTATAGCTCACCCAGAAGTTCTTTAAAGCTGATTCATTTGACAAATCTCTTTTTGCTGCAACAATTTAAACCAAGTAAAAAAAATAATAGAAAGAAGGGTGCTTGCCTGTTAGTCCGTTTTCTCTTTGAAGAAAAGATAAACGTATCGCATTAATCAGATAGAGCTTGTTCGGAAGTCCGTCCGGCATTGCTGGCTGGACCTTTTCTCATAAATTAATGAAATCCAGTCCTCCCAACAAAAACAGGCTTTTGAGGTTGATCTCTACGTTTCTCCCTGCCCGGGAGAAATTTCATCAGTCAAAAAAAAAATGTTCTGACTGATTTATATCTGAATAAGCTTCTTCTGCGGCGGGAGCCCGTCTCAAAAGCAGGCACAAGCGAAGTCACCCTTCCCGGAAGTCTCTATGTGACAACCTTTCATGTACTTGAAGAGTGCTATCTATTTGAAGAGTGTAAGGAGCTATGTCGCAGTTCTCTCAGTTTCTTATTTTTTCCAATCTTAAATTCAGTTCTCCACATTTCTGCAGCAATTTGTGATTTTTTAAAAAAAGCTCTTCATGAAAATCTTTAGCATTTTAGTGCTAATTCCTCCTAGCACACTTTTTAAATGCAGTTTCAACTAATGTGCACAATTTGCAAGCCATTTCTCAGAATACAATACATTCTGTATCTTATTTTCACTAATATATTCTTTTTTAATACACATTTCCCCCTAATGTATACATTTTTGTATACATTGGTTGGAGAACAGCATCACAAAATTCAGATACCTGCAGATTTTGAAGGATAGCTGTGTCTGAATCAAATTTCTCCCCCATCCCTACAGATAAGATTGTGGCTGTTTCTGCTGATTTTTCCTTCACAGCCTCTGGTCCTGGCTCCATGTAGATCGGTTATCTATAGACAGATAGATAATCAAAGCACATGTGATAACTAGCCAAGCAGAGAAAGAGAAGTCATATGATTTCCTGCCACAGGGGGTGGAAAGGCACCACTGCGCTAAACACACCCCATGCCCAAGGTCCACTTTAGTGATGTACATAATTCAAAATCTCAGCATATCTCTGCTTTCATCTGAGAGATTCAGCCAGAGTTGGATTTGGAAATGTGGCGAAGGAAGATCACCATTGCCCACCTGGCTTTCCAATGCCAAGTGTCACTGTGGTTAACTGAGAGGGAGAGGAGGAGGGACGAAGCGCAGGAAGCCCAGTGTGGTGTGCGCACAGCAATGGAGCCAATCTAACACTCTAGCCACCAGGCATGCACTGCACTGAGCTCCCCATGCCTCAGTCACCACATGACCCTCAGCGTTGAGAAGCCAGATGAGCATTGCTGCCTTGCCTCAGCTGCTCCACCGACCACTGCTGAGACAGGGGTCTTCCATATGTCGTTTGGGTGACATTGTCTCAATGCTGCCGAGCAAAGGAAATTGGCAGCTGCTATGAGCGAGGGGAAAGCCCATCCACTGCCATAGGCATAACAGCAATGTGACCTTCAGCATGCTTCTGCTTAGCCAGTTTGATATAAACCAACAGCTCTGCCTAGTGGCTGTCTGAGATACAAAACACTGAGCTGTATTTTTTACATAGCTCAATCTATTATTTTGTGCTTTCAGCTGTGTGGCATCTATCATCGCTTGTCCGAGATGCTGTCACAGCACAGTATGATTCATTCAATCTACAAAAGGCCTCCGAGCACTATGCGGACTTTCCAACTGCTTAGGCAACAATGCTTTCAGAATATCTGCAGTCCAGCTTCAGTAAGGGAAGGGAAAGTTGTCTGCTTGGGCTGGGATTCAAAGCAAAGAGATAGAAGAACCTTTTGAGGACAGAGACTTCAGGACATAGGAGGCAGAGGTTCCAGAAGATAGGTGCAGAGAAGCAGTAGCCTGAGGATAGAAACACACCCACTATTCTGCCAGTTCCAGTGTGTTTCCACCTCTCTCTTCTGAAAAGGGGGACACACGATGCTAATCAAACCCTACCTGTTTTTACTGTAAAACCTGGTGGGAGTTGCTTGAGTGCATTTTTTTTTTAAAAAAACTCAGCTTCAAAGAGATTTTGCAACTGATCAGCAGGTCAACCTGTTCCCCCTCCAGGTATGGCTAACAGAAATGCTTTGATCTGGCAACTAGTGTGTTTACAACCTGTGAACTAGAAATCTTAGCCACAGAGGAGAACTAAGGGGGAATGCACTCTATAAATGTGATATTTCTTCAGAGTCCCCTCTGTCATAAGCACTTATTTTCTTATTTAAATTCATAAACCACTTTTCCACTTTAAAGGAGACTCTCATACAATGTACACTTCCTATTCCCGTTCCATATGCGTAATCTAGAGTCCAACTGTGGAATAAGAGCCAATTTTATGTTATTTTTTCCCATGAATAGCCCGCCCAGGAGCTCCAAGCTAGATCATGACCATAGCTGCGAGAGGGGATTTAACTTTTTTTTTAAGTGTCCTTGTCTATACACGTATATGCATCCCCTGTACTCAACCAAGTAAGGTTTTGAGTTCAAGGAATGGTGCACCATAGGGAAGTTACACTTTACCAATTGTACCACGCACATTGCACTGAAATGAGTGGAATAACATAAGGACAACATCACTTATATAATTGATTATGTAAAATACATATTACATAGTTTCACCACAGCTGACTGCAAGGTGAATAATGTAGCTTTTGGTGGAAGGTGAACTGCAGTGGGACCAAAACAGGGCAGAATGGAAAATGATACCTTCTAACATCCCTGTCCTCCACAAAGGGGGAAATCTTGGCCAAATCAGGACACATGTAGAGCTCTACCTCATGTGTGCAAAATGTGCATCACCAGCAGAGGGCAAGGCAACCCTCCCAACAGACCCCATCACACATTCTTTGAACATGTCAGGTATGTGTGTGTCTGAACCAGAGCTTGGAAAAGTTACTTTTTTGAACTACAGCTCCCATCAGCCCAATCCAATGGCCATGCTGGTTGGGGCTGATGGGAGTTGTAGTTCAAAAAAGTAACTTTTCCAAGCTCTGGTCTGAACCCCTCATCCACTGGCAGTCACATCCTCCTAGGAACAGACTTCAATATGTTAATCAGGTGGCTCAGAATACTGGAAGGGAAGGATCATAATTTAGTTGCTACGTGCAGCACAGAACATGAAAACATGCTATTCTCAGCAACTACATTGTGGTTCTTCTGCTTCCAGTATTCTGAACCACCCAATTAACATATTTAAACTGGTGGTGGTGTTCAGATAGGGATGTTTTGCTTGCTGGAGTCAGAAATGAAAGAAGACATTTGATATGATGCTTTGATTAGCAACTTTGGTGCAAATACTTACTTAGTAATACATGCTTTGATCAGCAAACTAAACCAAGGGCATAACAAACTACAGTGGAACTGGGACAAGTGAAGCATCAGATCCAAGATATTGCCAGGTTATATTCAACATGGCCAATCTCTGCTTTTAAACTTTGAATACCAAAGACCATAAGAACTTAGAAAACTGCCTTATGTGAAGTTTGAGCATCGGCCCATCTACTTTAGTATTGTCAACACAAGGGGTGGGGAACTTCAGGCCCAGGGGCCAAGTGTGGCCCTCTAGGCCTCTCTGTCTGACCCTTGGCATTCATCCCTCACCAGCCTTACTTTGCACCCTCCTTGAGTGCTTTTGCCTCGGTGGAAATTGTCTCTCATCTCTGACAATGCCTCTTACTTGTCTGGACTGAGGACAGAGAGGGTAGTGTGAGCATGTGTAAAACTAGCTTACTGTGCAAAGGGTAAAGTCTGCATGTGTTGCTTTGCCCTCTTTTGCCTCTGGTCCCTTCCACCACAGGCATGTCTCCTCTGTTAGATTGCCCAGAAGAGAATGTGGATCTTCCTCTGAAAAGGGTTCCCCATCCCTGCTGTCCTCTGATTAGCAGAGATTCTCCAGGGCTTCAGGCAGGGGCTCTCTCCCTGCCCTATTTGGAGATGCCAGGGATTGGACCTGATTTTGGTACCTATGTGAACTCATGGCATTTGTGCTGATATTTGTCTAGGAAAGGAAACTGTCTTGTACAGGGCCAGACCCTTGGGCCACCTAGCACAGTATTTCTGCACCGGCTGGTAGTGGATCGAGGTTTTCAGGCGGGGGTCTCTCCCAACCCTACCTGGAGATGCCGCTGATTGAACCTGGGACTTTCTGCATGCCAAGCAAATGCTCTACCCCTGAGCTAAGGCTCTTCTCCACACCAGAAACAAAGGTCTGCTTCAGTCCCAGAGCACCCAATCATGAAACTAGAGACCCTGATAAAGGCTTCAATGATGAAGACTGTCCTCCTGATTTTAGCAACTATGTGAAGCATCTGGACATTCCATCTGCCTCTTTATTTGTGTGTTGGGAGCCAGTGTGGTGTAGTGGTTAGAGTGTTGGACTACGACCTGGGAGACCAGGGTTTGAATCCCCACACAGCCATGAAGCTCACTGGGTGACCTTGGGCCGGTCACTGCCTCTCAGCCTCAGAGGGAGGCAATGGTAAACCACCTCTGAATTCCGCTTACCATGAAAACCCAATTCATACGGTCGCCATAAGTCAGGATCGACTTGAAGGCAATCCATTTTTCAGTGACAGGTTGCCAAATGAGCAGGAGATTTGTAAAAAGCAGTTGAAGATGCTGCATCTCTCTTTGTGACCGCATTGTTTGGAGCATAAGAACCTGGTCCATCTAGCTCAGTTTGACTACACTGACTGGCAGCGGCTCCTCAGGATTTCAGGCAGGGGATATTCCTGGCCCTACCTGAAGATGCTGGGGATTGAGCCTGGGACCTTTTGCATGCAAAGCAGATGTTCTGCCACTGAGCTATGGCCCTTTTCCTTTGAGTAAGGGATCAGATATCCCACTAGATCCGTTTGAAGGGAACATGGATACGATTGGGTGTGTTGACCTATGTGATGTCTTTTGAAGGCATTGGCAAGGACAGCAGCAAAAAAGTATTCGGAAAAGAAACAGAATAATAAAAAGCGGGGATCTTAGTGATTTGAGTGCTGTTTACTGTGGTCTTTACTGTGGTCTCCTCTCGTTTAGACTACTGTAATGCGCTCTACGTGGGGTTACCCTTGAAAACGGTCCGGAAATTGCAGCTGGTGCAGAATGCGCCGGCACGCTTGATAAAGCATAGCCGTCGCCAGGATCACATCACCCCGGTGTTGGTAAACCTACACTGGCTGCCAGTGGTGTACCGGGCCCAATTCAAGGTGTTGGTGTTGACCTTTAAAACCCTATACGGTTTCGGCCCAGTTTATCTGAAGGACCGCCTCCAGTATCACCAATCAGGCCGCCTTACAAGATCAGCCACACAGGACCTCCTCGCGGTCCCACCGGCCAAAACAGCTAGGCTGGTGCAGACCAGGGAGAGGGCATTCTCGGTTGTGGCCCCCACCCTCTGGAATTCTCTCCCTTATGATATTTGACATGCCTCTTCCCTGATGGGTTTTCGCCAAGCTCTTAAGACCTGGCTATTCAGGCAGGCCTACGGGAATTTTGGGGTGGATTAGCTTGCTTTTGTATTAATTGATGTTTCTTGATGTTGGATTAATGGATATTATGTTTTAGATTGTTATTGTAGTTCATTATGTTGCTGTAAGTTGCCTAGAGTGTCCGTGAATTCGGACAGATAGGCGACTAACAAATAAAATTTTATTGTTATATTATTATTCCACCACTGAAAATGTATATTTCAAGGCAAAAATCAAAACATGTGTACAGGGAAATTAGCCCAAATGATAAGGATTTAAACCAAGGTTCTTTTTAAGGAGATGTTTATCAAGAATTCGTTCTTGTAAAAAATGGATGTTTACACAAGGCAATAGTTGAAAGAAAAATAGAAAGCACTGCAGAAGAATCAAAATTCAAGAGAAAGGAGTTTGAATCCTGCTTGCCTCTTCTTTATGGCCTCTTCTCATGCCTCTTGTCTAGAGATACATCCAGCCTCTGCTTCAGGCCATTGATCTGATCCTTTGTTCCCAAGAGAGTGGCCAGGAACTTCATGACTGCTGAAGCCACTTCTTTGAAATCACTACAAATCAGGCTGGGGAGCAGGGGAGAGAAACAAAATACTCAGTATCATACTACAACTAAAGGCCACCCCAAGTGCTATCTGGAACATTCCAGGAAGTTGGTGTACCTCACGCTCAGATCTCATAGGACATCCAATGCCACACACACAATCCAAGGGATTCTCATGTATATTGCTTCTGGGGTGGTTAGTGCCAAACCTTGCACAAACTGAAACTGGGCTCTATACTGTTCCCTTTACGACACTCCGGGGCTCATTCCTAATTTGTATGGGGTTCTCTGCCTTGCAAAATTCCCAGGCAAATTTTGAAAAGCAAAATGTCAAACATTTCAAAATGCAAGATATGAATTCTGAATATGGGGATACTTATTTTATTTTATTTATTTTATTTATTTCTATCCCACCCTTCCTCCCAGAAGGAGCCCAGGGCAGCAAATAAAAGCACTAAAAGCATTCTAAAACTTTTTGAAAACAAAAGACTTCAAAATATATTGAAACAAAACATCTTTAAAAAAACATTAAAACAAAACATCTAAAATCATCTTTAAAAAACAATATTAAAAACATCTTAAAAAGCATTTCCAACACAGATGCAGACTGGGATAAGGTCTCTACTTAAAAGGCTTCTTGGAAGAGAAAGGTCTTCAGTAGGTGCCAAAAAGATAACAGAGATGGCGCTTGTCTAATATTTAAGGGCAGGGAATTCCGAAGGATAGGTGCTACAATACTAAAAGTCTGCTCCCTATGTTGTGCTGAAGGGACCTCCTGATACGATATTATCTGCAGGAGGCCCTCACCTGCAGAGGGCAGTGATTGACTGTGTATGTAAGGGGTAAGGTGATCTTTCAGTTATTAGTGAATGCTTAGTGTATGCAACATTTTATTTGAGCCCCACAATTGTATCAGTGGATAAGTTGGCTTTTTCCTGCAGGAGGAAAGATCTTCTGCTAGAAAGGACTTTGTTTTGATGACCTGGGGTGGAGCAAGAACACCCACATCCTTCACTCCAAAACGTTACACCAACATGTGCCACTGGTTGCTGTAACAGAGACATAGTGGCTGAGATGATGAGGTGTTGTGCTCAGCTAAGGAGTAGGAGAGGTCTAGTGCCTAGATATTAGAACAAGGGAATCAGGCTTGAAGGTGTTATCATGAATCCACTTCCAACACTCTCACGTTTTCTTCAGTAAGGCAAACACCAGCAGCTGTAACTTCCAGGATGCTAGGGAAGAGGATTTACCATCTTTGCCCTCCCCAGCATTTCCCTTTTGCTGCTATCAAATTCCTCTAGAGGAGAAATGAGGGAATCAGCTGTAAGCAGGGATGTAGTCATCCAGGGTTGAGGGGGGACATAGACCTGTTACTTTTTTGAAAGCAGGGTTCCAGCCAGGTCCCTATGTGTGGGCCAATCAGCATGGAAAGGGAGCATGTTAGCCACTGAGAAAAGTCGTGCCCTTTTGTGATGATTGGAGCCAATCAGAGTGAAAGGAGGTGAGTCAGCCATTGAGAAGACTTTTCTCAGTATCTAACCCACAGCCTCCCCTTTCATGCTGATTGGCTTCTAGGGATATCTATTGCAGTGGACTTGCAAGAGAAAGTGGAAAAGGGGGCATGCTGTGACGGGCCATGGTGTAACTATCATGAAGGAACCCTGCACTTCTGAATTTGCTGCTGTACTACTGGCTGTAAGTCATCTGGATTGGCGAGAAGATCCCTCTCCTCTGAACCATTTAAACCAGGCTGCTGAGACTCCTTGGAGTGTAGCAAGTCCAGCACCTGGAACTTCATTGTCTGTTTTGTTTTGCTCTGTACTTATGCTTTAAGGTTTAGATTTTTAAAATATTGAATTTATTGTATGTTTGCTAAATTGTTGGCATTTGTCCTATTTGATTTTATTAATATGGTTGGTAAACTGACTCCTCTCATCCCAATGATTTGTATTTTCATAATAAGTGAACATTTGTGGTAAGCCACTTTGGGCACTGCTCACTGTGGAAGGCAGCATCTAAATAAACTCAATCAGCCTTACTCACAATGAACATCCAGCATGATATCTGGGGAGCGTGATGCACCCACACTATTCTTGGCTTCACACTGGTAGGTGCCGGAATGCTCTGAAGTCATATTATGGATGGTCAGCAAGTTATCAGCAGAGTCCAGAGGTCGCCCATCTTTGTACCATATGTATTTGAGTTTGGGAGGATTTGCTGTTTTCACTTGGCATCCCAGCTGAACTTGGCTATTCTCATGGATCACCCCTTTGGGCTTTTTCCAAATGAGTACCTCCTTGGGGGCAACTGCAAGAAAAGGGGACAAAGTATCACATGGAGACACTCCCATCCAAGCAAATGAATGCAAATCTGTTGCTTGCCAATTCCACTGCAGCAAAGCCAGTTTGTACAAGGTAGGAATTTCATGTCCAAAGACACATGTCTACAGCATGTGACAGCTCTGTTCTGGGCATCTCATTTCCTCTTGTGCAATCAGTGGGTGCTTACTGCTTATGTCATTCTCAAATTCTCCAAAGCATTTTTCTTCAATTGGTCTTTCTGTATAAATTGTAACTGATAATGGACCACAGTTTCCATAGGCAAGCTTCATGCAATGACAACACTGTCAAGCATCTGGCATCCACAGTGTACCAGCCATCCGTAAATGGATGGATGGTACAAATGGTCATAGGATTTAATCTCTTGAGCTGGCCATGCCTGTGATCCCTAAATTTGCTGAGTAAACAGGTAGTGGAGCTGCATGATCTGTGCAATGGTGATGCTGCATAACTTAAACGGATCAGGCATGTTGAATGAATACACCTGTTCCCAAAAGCTTTTGCTCTCCCTGTGAAAATGTTCATTTGTCAGATGAGTGTTTCAGGGCTTCCAGCAAGTATATTAAGTAGTATTACTTACAATGTACATCCACAGTGACTGTTGGAGATGAATTACAGCCAACATTGTTGCATACTTCACATTCATAAGATGTAATAGGTTCAGATACCGCAGAGAAGGTCAATAGCTTTGAACCACTATACTTATATTCAACTGTATGGGGATCTATCTTAAACCAGTTGTACCAATTTTCAGTGGGATCACTTCTGCCAGCAGAGCAATTCAGCATGACGGTGTCACCTTCTTTAATGGGCAGTTCATTTAAAATTGCAAGCTTGACATCCTTGGGACGATCTGGAACAGTGTCTCTTTCTGGAGAAAATATATTATATTACAATCAATCTGCATACTCAGGGGAATGTGGCTAACCACTCAACAAAATAGATATGCCTATATATACATATTGGAAATGGGGAATATGAGCATTGGCTGATCAATTAATATGCACCTTTGCTGATCATGGGTTGTTGTTTTCATTTATGGCAAATAATTCAAAATGGCAAGCTGGACATCTGGAAAATCAGATCAATGTGTCTCTTTGTGGAGTGCATATATTACGATAATATTACAGTGAATCATCATGTGCAGGGGAATGTGGCTAAAAACCAGTCTACAAATGTATGCATAACACACACATATAAGTACCTATTAGAAATGGGAGTTATGTGCATTGGTTGGTCAATTAATGTGCACTCTTGCTGATATTTGTCTTCAAAACATATGAAACTGTCTTATACAGACGATGCATCTAGCTCAATATTGGCTGCACCAACTGGCAGTGGGTCTTCAGGTTTTCAGATGGGGGTCTCTCCCAGCCCTACTTTGAGATGCTGGGGATTGAACCTAGGATCTTCCACATGCAAAGCAGATACTCTGCAACTGAGCCACAGCCTCATCCCCAAATGTTGGTTTCTTTTCTATATCCATATCCTAAGACTTGTGACACTAATATAACACAATGGATGGGGAAAGACCATCATTCAGTGATGGAGTTCATGCAGAAAGGTCCAGGATCCATCCCTAGCTTCTCAGGTTGAAGTATGTCAGTTGGCAGGACTCAGAATGTCTCTCCCTAAGAGAACAACTGCCAGATGGAGCAGACCAGCCTTCCCCAAACTTTTGGATTGCAATTCCTACTGACCCTAGGCAGCATGGAAATGATCACAGATAATAGGAGCTGAAGTCCAGAACATCTGAACAAATCAGTCTGTGTCAATTTTGCATGTGTTGCTTCTTAAGTCTGTTTTGAATAATTTCTGCATTAATCTGGTGTTTAAAAGAAACATGAAAAATTGTATTTCATGCATATTTAAAATAAATAAATATTTTCACAAAACACAGATTTCTAAACAGATTTGGCCTAAGCACACATTTTTATGTGCATTTTGCTACTTCAAGCCCTCACTGCCTTGCAACATTTAGTGAACTGCAAAACCCAGAAGATAACCATGTTCTGATCTGCACATTGGTCTGGGAGGTGTGGATCAGATTGGTTCATATTGGAATATTGCACATCCCTTGGACTAGATGGAGCAGTGACCATAGGCATGAAAGAGTAAGAAACTATTACTCAATTAAATTTAAACACAGGTTAAGTGGAGAGCTTCAGGACTGAGGACTGAATGTGACCCTCCAGGACCTTCTACCTGGTCCTTGAAATTCTCCACAGGCCACACACCCTCTCTCCCCAGGCCACATCCCTCACTGACCCTCCTTTGCATCCCAAACATATTTGGCTAGGTGAAATGTGTCCTTGAACTCTGATAATGTCCCTTGCTTGCCTGGACGGAGGATAGAGTGTGTGTCGAAACTAGTCTCCTAAACAAAGGTAAAATTGACATTCATTCCTCTACCTACTTTTGCCTCTGGCCCCACCCACATCGTATGTGGCCCTCGGAAGTTTGCACAGAAGGGGAATGTGGCCCTCAGGCTGAAAGAAGCTCCCCACCCCTGGGGCATAGATTTCAGCCTTTGTGACAATGTGGCTAATTGCAGCAATTGCGTTTTGCTCCCATCAGACAGGATCTTCTGAATCCACAAAGGGATTTGTCTTTTCCCACCAACGTGGTACACTCACTTCTTACGTCCAGCTTCATGGTTGTCTGGGATATTTCTGACCCTTCCAGATTGCTCAGCAAGCAGACCAGCATTTTTCCATTGTCCTCCCAAGTCGGTTCAAATGTCTTCCTCGTCCAGATGGTTCTATTTTCAATCATGTTTTCTTGTGAAGACAAGCGATGTGTCTCTAAGCCTCTGAGAGTCAATAGTATGAGCACATTAGGACAATGGTAAGGCACCAGGCAGGTCACTTTTGTTATCCTCTGTTCTTTGATTTGCACGGGGATGGTTTCCAGCTTGGGTTTTGGAGGTGACTCTGCATCCAAAAAAATAAAAAAATAAAAAATAGCAGTCCCTGTTTACAGGAATGTGACGATAAGAAGCCATTGGATAAACTTGGACATGTTCTGCCCAATACAGCACAGAACCAGATGCCTTGGCCGCAAATGCACAAGAACATACCATGCCAGACCATTGGCCCATCTAGCTCAGTATTGTCTGTGGGACTGACCCTCTCCAGGATTCACCCAGTCCTACAACTGCTTCATCTACATGATTTTTCATCCAATGTTGTGGGGTAAAAACCTACGCCGTTGCAGTTTTCATTGTGCAATGTGCACATAAGTAGACCTACGGGGTAGTCTTTCTAGGACATTGTCACAAATTGTCATCCATACAATGTCCCCGAATTTGAGCTAGTTACAACTTACCATTTTCTGTGTGGAAACAAAAAACCACCTGGGGCATAAAACATCCCAAAATTGCACTGAATTTTGCATTTGAGGTGCTTTACTACCCCGGCCAATATTAGCAGATTAGGATAGTAAAACACCCCTTTTTCATTTAAAAAAAATGGTCAGGGACAAGTAAACAAAGAGCACTGAAGTCAAATTTCTCCTCCCATTTTTGCAAGAGTAAACAAGTTTGCAGTCACATGACAAAGCAGTAAACAAACTTGTAATCACATCTCCAAGGTCCCATTGCTGTAGAAGGACACTCCTTTGGCTCTTGGAAGAAAAAAGCATGGCTTCTACAAACAAAGATTTATTTTACAATTGGTGGAAACTATAAATGCCAGGAAAATGATATGAATACCCCCCCTTTATGGCATTCAAAGGAGAGAAACCCCTTTCTTTGCCCAGTCTATTCCTCCACCCCAACCCCATTTTCTGGGAGATGATGGGATGGGATGGGATGGGATGGGATGGGAAGGGAAGGGAAGGGAAGGGAAGGGAAGGGAAGGGAAGGGAAGGGAAATAACTAATCTGCATCTAGCCACAGCTGATTCCAAGCATCCCTTATGGGTTGGGTGTGTGTACTTTGAAATGCCCAGGATATTCCCTGTGAAGGGCACCATCTACCTTGGCAGATGGTGAGATTGTGATTGACAGCCAGTGTGGTGTAGTGGTTAAGGTGTTGGACTACAACCTGGGAGACCAGGGTTCAAATCCCCACACAGCCATGAAGCTCACTGGGTGACCCTGGGCCAGTCACTGCCTCTCAGCCTCAGAAGAAGGCAACGGTAAACCCCCTCTGAATACCGCTTACCATGAAAACCCTATTCATAGGGTTGCCATAAGTCAGAATCAACTTGAAGGCAGTCCACCTTGGCAAGCAGCCTGGAGGGATGCAGGAAACCTAGTGTGATTGCAATGTTGTTACCAAGCTGATCGAACCGTGGTACAACAGTGGTGGGAATATATTTATTTATTTATTTATTATTGCATTTAGTCCCACTTTTCCTCCAAGGAGCTCAAAGTGGAATACATGGTTCTCCCTCTTCTATGGGATACAACTTTTTCAACAGCATTGAGTTGGCTGAGCATTTGCTTCAGAAAGATCTTACTTATGTTGGCACCATTAGAAGAAATAATGAGAGGGGTTTTATATATATATAAGCATACATGTAGTAAGCAAAATATATTCTCCTAGAAATGTATAGGGTTTTAATAAAATAAGGAAGCAGCAGGCCAGCTAAGTGATCCTGTCCTTGATACTGTCCTGAATGGTATGTGAGGTATCTATGGTAACCAGTGGTGGGGAATGCAAGAGGTCCAGCTTGACACAAGGAGAGAGAGAAGAGGGATGGACGAGAACATCCCTGTTACTTCTCAAGGGTCTGATAGAGATTAAGGCTGGAATATAGAATTTTGTGCTAGTATGAAAGTTGCTGTGAATGTTTTGATTGGCCAGGAATTAATGTAGACAGTATAACATCTATGTAATGCTTAAGTAATGCTTGGTTGGAGACCTGTGATTGGTTAATGCTAATTTCATTGTCCTGAAATGTATAAAAATGCCAGGCATGCAGTGCCACGTTGCAGAGCTCCACCAACATCATGGGAGTCTGACTGCTCATGCGTTTTCTTTTAATAAAGGCCTACTTTTTGCTGCAAGCCTTTCTTCAGGACTTCAATTTCTTCAGGACCCCCAGTCCATTGGACCCTAAAATTCCCCATCAATAAACCCTACATAACAATGGAACTGCTGCCAAATCCCCAAAGGCAAATTTGCTCTTCAGTCTCTTGCTTTGTGAACATACACTTGTATCATATGTCCCTAAAAAGGGAAATCAGTGCTTTTACTGTCAACCATGCATCATGACATTGTAGCATCTGGTGGTCAGCATAAACCAGACATCATCAGGCATTACAACACAACAAAAGGTGAAGTGGATACTCTGGACCACCTATGTAGATACTATGCATGCAAACGTAAAATTAGCAGGTGGCCAATGGTGCTTTTCTCCAATATGACTGATGTTGCTGTCATTGGTACCTATGTGCTATGGGTACATTACTATCTAGTCTGGAAGTGGACATCTCTATGACTTCAAGGGTGCCTACTGCTGGCAACTCTGCAGTTGGACCAGAGTTAGAGCAAAGGATGTAAGGTATACTTGCTCCAAACCCAACCATCTGGGCAGCGGTTTAACCCCCCCTTAGGACCAGGATGGGGAATTTGTGGCCCTCCAGATGTTGCTGGACTACAGCTTCCATCACCCCTACCATTGGCCACACTGACTGGGGTTGATGGAAGTTGGAGTCCAACAACATCTGGAGGACTGCAGGTTTCCCATCCCTATAATATGGTCTTTTACCCAAAGGTGGTTTGTACTTATGCAAACCTTGGAGTGCCCTTAGGCCTCCTGATACCTAGCACTTGTGCATGGGTGGTGGTGTTTTGGCTACATAAAGACCGACACTCTCCTCTGAACTTCAAAAATAGAAGGAATGATTCACTGTGTTAGCATCATTTCTGAGCTGAAAGCTGCCTGTTCAAACCCTCTGCTGATGACACTTGGAAAGGAAACATTCTCTCAACTAAAGAACTGATTTTACGTGGGATGAGGCAGAAATTGAAGTTGCTCTGCAAAGCTCTTACCTGTAACATTGACCGTACCACTAAGAAACCACTTGAACCGCCAAGGGTAGTTTCCAACAGAAGCAATGACTCTTACCCCATACCTTCCACTGTCCTTTGTCTGGAGCTGAGTGATCATCAAGCTGCAATCTTTATTGCCTAAATCACCCTCAAAGCTCACCCGACTCTGAAATGCAGGACTTGTTGCGATCACATTGTCTTCTGTGGTTTTGGAGCTGTCATATAACAGGCTACCATTATAATCATGCCAATTGTAATCCCAAAAAGGCTCAAAGTACCATGCCACAGCAATGACATTGACGGTAGCAGAATTAAGCATGTTACTAATGTGGCATGGAATCAACACACAGGATCCTTTCCAGGCAACCAAGGAATTAGGGTTTATGCTCAGTGTGCTTTCATCATGCAGGAAACCTGAAATGAGAAAAACACATGGGGGGTGCTCATCAGCTTCCCACTATCCACCTTGTTGTATCCTTAATTATATAATATTGCTAATATATCATTTATATATTATATAAAGCATCTACTATATATTAGCAAAGGTGCTTGTTTCCTATACATGTGGACATCTCTTCAGACATTGTAAGCAAATTTGGCATGATGGTTCCTGAGATCAGGAAGCAGGTTTTCATCTATGTTGGATACTGTTGGACACCATTCCTAATAAAGATGGCAGAGTGATTTGTGCAAGATGTCATTTTAGTCTTGTATGTGATTTTCACAAATGCATGCATTTTTAGAGACACTTTACCGAGCATAATGTATTATTGTGCACGTTACTTGGATGGAGAGCAGCATTGCCAAATTTGGAGAAGTGCAGATTTCAAAGGACTGCATTTCAGTCTGCATATTGTTTCAAGAAGTGCAAATTAGGTAGAGTCACCTTTAAATGCAAACTGAGTCAAATTTCGTCCCCATCCATAGCACAAACCTATGCCACTGGTGGCTAGAACAAAGAGTTCAAGGATGAGATGTTTGGTTTTGTGCCCTACAATAGAATGGGGTGGGCCTAGTGACTCAGAGTTAAAAGAAAGGAATCAGGCTCTAAGGTTTTATCATGAATACATTTTCAATACCTCTCCCATTCTCTTACTCACCAATAACATGGAGCTTGACTATTGGGGAGCGTGATGTGCCCACAGTATTGCTGGCTTCACACCAGTAGCTGCCAGAGTGAGCTGCAACAACTTCTGGGATGATCAGCTTTTCAGACGCAGAGTCCAGGTCCAGGTCCAACCGTTGCCCATCTTTGTACCATGTGTAGCTGAGATTCTGGGGTTTTGCCTTTCCCACATCACAGCTCAGCTTAACAGGGCTCCCTTCAGGGATGGTTCCTTCCGGTTCTTTCTGAATGTTTACTTCTTTGGGGGCAACTGCAGGAAGAGACCACAAAAACAAATCATATGAAGACACCTCCATACCTGGACAATTGGACCCATAAAAGCCATATTACCTAGGGATCTGCTGCATACTGATTACACTGTGGTAAAGTCAGATAAATAAGATAGGGATCTAACTTATCTGCCCTGCTCCTAGCACTCATATTTTTTTCTTCTGTCATTTGTGAGTACTCAGAGTTTACATTAACCTCAACTTCTAGGACCACCAACAAAAAATATAAATTCTCCAATATCATTTTTGCCTTAATGGGTCTGTCTGTGTAAGATGTAACTGACAATGGCCCACAGTTTCTATGGGCAAAAGTCCAAGCTTTCGTAAAACTCAGCACTGTTAAATATTTGGCATCCACAGTATATTATCTAGCCACAGATGGCCTGATGCTTAGGGAGGGAAAGGCAATGTCTGCAGCAACTGGACTTCATCCTGAATTGCCACTTGTATTCAACCTGAATTTGCTGCATAAATAGGTAGAGGAGCTGCATAAGCTGTGCACTTGTGCTAGGATGGAACAAGCAGGTGGAACAAACTGCTATATTTCTCCTTGTGAATTTGTCATCATAAACTAGAGTTCTTTAGAGGCCAAGAGTATCAGTACTCACAATGTACATCCATAGTGACTGTTGGAGATGAAGTACAGTCAATGATGTTGCATACTTCACATTGATAAGATATGATAGCTTCAGATACCGCAGAGAAGGTCAATAGCTTTGAACCACTATACTTATATTCAACTGTATGGGGATCTATCTTAAACCAATTGTACCAGTTATCACTGGGGTTACTTCTGCCTGCAGAGCAGTTCAGCACGACTGTGTCACCTTCTTTAATGGGCAGACCATTTAAAATTGTAAGCTCAACATCCTTGGGGCGATCTGGAAAAAGCAGAACAATATGTCTCATTCTGGAGGAAATACATAATATTGCAATCCATAGGGGGATGTGGCTAAGAACCAGTCAATAAAATAGGGATGCCTATAGGTATATTTATTTATTTATTTATTTATTTATTTATTTATTTATTTATTATTTGATTTATATCCCACCCCTCCTCCCAGCAGGAGCCCAGGGGGGCAAACAAAAAGTGCTAAAAACACTATAAAACATCATAAATCAGACCTTAAAATACATTAAAACAAAACAACATTAAAAAAGCTTAAAAAACATCTTTTAAAAGGGGTTAAAATATATTGTTAAAAAAACCATATTGAAAAGCAGTTCCAACACAGACTCAGACTGGGATAGGTCTCAACTTAAAAAGCTTGTTGAAAGAGACGCCAAAAAGATAACAGAGATGGCTCCTGCCTAATATTTAAGGGGGCGGAATTCCACAGGGTAGGTGCCACCACACTAAAGGTTCGTTTCCTATATTGTGCAGAACGAATCTTCTGATAAGATGGTATCTGCAGGAGGCCCTCACCTGCTGGGATCGACTGGGTATATAAGGGGTTGGACAGTCTTTCAGGTATCCTGGTCCCAAGCTGTATAGGGCTTTGTACACCAAAACTAGAACCCTGAACTTGGCCCGGTAGCAAATGGGCAGCCAGTGCAATTCTTTCAGCAGTGGGGTGACATGTTGGCGATACCCTGCCTCAGTGAGCAGTCTCGCCACCACATTTAGCACCAGCTGCAGCTTCCAGACCAACCTCAAGGGCAGCCCCACATAGAGCACATTACAGAAATCCAGCCTGGACGTTACCAGTGCGTGGACAACAGTAGTCAGGCTATATTAGGAATTGGGACTATGTGCATTAGCTGAACAATATGCACCTTTGCTGATTGTTACCTAAATGTTGGTTTCTTTTCTACATCCATATCCAGTTCCCAAGACAAGACCCTAATATGTACAGTGGATAAGTGCAGGCAAAGCTCATGCATACTTCACATTCATAAGGAGTGACTGGTCTAGGTGCTTCAGGGAGGATCAATAACTGAACCACTACACACAGGGCCAGCCCTAACATTAAGCCCAAGTAAGGCAGCTGGTTTTGTGCAGAGCTTGGAAAAGTTACTTTTTTGAACTACAGCTCCCATCAGCCCAATCCAGTGGCCATGCTGGCTGGGGCTGATGGGAGTTGTAGCTTTAAAAAGTAACTTTTCCAAGCTCTGGTTGTGTGTCACAAAATGTCACATTATTTAATTTATTCTTGTTGCCTCATCTTGAGCACTGCACCCAGTTCCGGATATTGCACTTTAAGGAGGATGCAGACAAACTGGAACAGGTTCAGAGGAGGGTCAGAATGATGATCAGGGGACTGGAAACAAAGCCCTATGAAAAGAGACTGAAAGAACTGGGCACATTTAGCCTTGAGAAGAGAAGACTGGGGGAAAATATGATAGCACTCTTCAAGTACTTGAAAGATTGTCACAAAGAGGATGATCAGGATGTCTTCTCAATCATCCCAGAGTGTGGTATACAGAATAATAGGCTCAAGTTACAGGAAGCCAGATTTCGGCTGAACATTGGGGGAAAACTTCCTAATTGCAGTACAACAATGATACCAATTACCAAGGGAGGTGGTGTGCTGTCCAGCACCAGAGGCATTCAAGATGCAGCTGGATAGCTACTGGCTGGGTATGTATTAATTTGGATTCCTGCATTGAGCGAGGGGTTGAACTCAATGGCCTTATAGGCCCCTTCCAACTCTACAATTCTATGATTCTATTGTTCATTGGTAGAGCCTTCACATACATAAGGGTCCAAATACAATCCCTGGCATTTACAGATAGGGCCAAGAAACACCAGTGCCTAATCCCCTGGAGAGTTGCTGCTATTCAGTTAAGACAAGGTTCTATTAATAAGACTTGTTCTGAGATAATTGCTTTAGGATTGCACTCTTTGCAGTTATGTGGTTCATCACAGTAACTGTATTTTGCTCACATCAAGCAGAATCTTCTTTCCCGGCAACACCAAAGTGCCTAGTTCAGGAGTAGCCATCCTAGTTCAGAGGCACTCCATATGTTGCTGGACTCCACCTCCCATCAGCCCCAGCCAGCATGGCCAATGGTCAGGGATGGTGTGAGCTGAAGTCCAACAGCAACTGGAAAGCACCATGTTAGCTGCTACTAGCCTGTCCCCTTCCCCATTGTACACTCACGTTTCATGTGAAGCTGCACAGTCCTCAGTGATATATCTGACCCATCCTGCTGGCTCATCAAACACACTAGGTCTTCTCCAGCCTCCTCCCAAGTTGGTTCAAAACTCATGGTTGTCTGGATCATGCCGTTTTCAATGGTCATTTTTTGTGAAGACAAACGAGGCTTCTCTAAGCCAAGGAGAGTCAAAGTTATTGGCTCATGAGGGCAATGGTACGACACTGAGCAGGTCACTTGCACTGTCCTTCCTTGTGTGAGGATTTCCATCTTGGGTTCTGGAGGTGACTCTGCATTCAGAAAATAAAAGGGAGAATGCCAGTCCACGGTTCAGACAAAGTGAAAGAAGAATCCATAGATAGATGTGGACCTCCTTTGCTAAATTCTGCTCAGAACCAGAAGCCTTGGCCACAAATGCAGAAGGTACCAGAAAAAAAATGGAAATGGACTACCTTCAAGTCGAATAGGGTTTTCATGGTAAGCGGCATTCAGAGATGGTTTACCATTGCTTTCCTCTGATGCTGAGAGGCAGTGACTGGCCCAAGGTCACCCAATGAGCTTCATGGCTATGTGGGGATTCAAACCCTGGTCTCCCAGGTCATAGTGCAACATCCAGACCTACCTTTTAGCACCTTCTCAGATCTGACCCACATTAGCATAGAGCAGGGCTGGGGAATTTATGGCCCTCCAGGCATTGCTGGACTACAACTCCCATCATCCCTGATCAGTGGCCATGTTGGCTGGAGCTGATGAGAGTTGGAGAGCAACAACATCTGGTGAGCAGCAGGTTCCCCATCCCTGGCATAGACAGTACTAGTCCCAGGTTTTTGCAGGGCCTTTGGGCAAGGTGCAAAGATCTGAGTAGTGGCCTCAGCCTCCCTCCCCCCCACCCTTACCAGTGGGGAGACCACCATTGCTATCTTATGAATAAAAATAATTATTCTACTACCTCTGTATGTGTTTGTTTATTTTTAATGTTGTTTTAGGCTACTTAGATGTGCAGCAGCCAAGGCCAGCACCTTATAGGTGTTTTTTTCTAAGTAACTGAAATGTAATTGTAGTGATTACTTTGGAGGAAAAGTAAAGTAATCATTTACTTTCAGAGCGATTGTAATTGTAATGGTAATTACTACTTTTTGGGCCATGTAACTGTAATTTATTACTTTTTAAAAGTAGTCTTCCAAGCTCTGCACTTTGTAAAGGAAAAGTTTGGATCCTAAAAGGCATTTTTTATAAGAGAGGAGGAGCAAATTGAACTGCTCTGCAAAACTCTTACCTGTAACATTGACCGTAGCACGAAGAAACCACTTATGCCTCCAACGGTCTTTTCCAACAGAAGCAACAACTCTTGCCCCGTACCTGCCACTGTCATTTGTCCGGAGCTGAGTGATCATCAGGCTGCAATCTCTCTTACCTAAATCACCTATGAACCTCACCCGGCCCTGAAAGGCAGGACTTACTGCAATCACATTGTCTTCCACAGTTTTGGAGGTGTCATACAACAGGTTACCATTATAGTCAAGCAGACTGTTATCCCAAAAAGGCTCAAAAAACCAAACTATGCCAGTGGCTCTGACTACAGCAGAATTGTGTGTTTCAGTGATCTGGCATGGAATCAACACACAAGATCCTTTCCAGGCAACCAGTGAATTAGGGTTTATCCGCAGTGGGTAATGGCAAAATATGGAACCTGAAATGGATAAGCACAAAGGAAAAGTTGGTCAGCTGCCCACTTTCCATGCAAAACTGCGACGATTCACTTCCATCTCCCTGATGTTGCCATTAAACCACATTTGCCTCAAAGAGCTGAGAAATGAATTGTGTTTTTTTGTCTCCTTGGACCATTAAGTCCAAGGGTGGGCTTGCAATTAGATTATGTAAAAGTATAAAATTAGCTGGAAATTAGGGATGGAAAGATCTGTCAACTTCAGTTCTCTCTGTTTCTCATTTTGCAAATCTTCAGTTCTCCATATTTCTGCAGCAATTTGCATTTAAAAAAACAACTCATGAAAATTTTCCAGTATTTTAGTGCGAATTTCTCCTGTTTAAACATATTTTTGTAAGGAGCTTTGATTAACGTATATATTTTCCCAAGTCATTTCTTGTCATATAATGCATTATTACATGTTATTTTCACTCATATATTTATTTTTATGCGCACTTTCCCCTAATATATACATTTTCGTAAACATTGGTTGGCGAACTGCATCGCAAAATTCCCATAAGTGTGAATTTCAAAGGATGACTCTGTTTCAGTTCTCAGATTGTTTCAGAAAGTGCCAATTTGATAAATTTGGCTTGAAATGCAAACTGAATCAAAATTATCTCCCATCCCTAGTGGAGATCTTTTTTTCAGCCTGTGGGCTACATTGTGTTTCATGGCTGATCTTCCAAGAGCCACATTCCAGCACCAGGTGGGGCCAAAACAAAAGAGAGTGGGTCCAGATCTGGCCGTGGATGGGCTCACCCCACACTCTTCCTCACTCTGCATGCATACACACACCAGGCGCCTATTCATTCTCTCTCTCACTCACATGCACGCTCATATTCAACCTCTCATTCCCACCTCACCACAATCAGGCATTTTTAAAAGCCTTCAGTTGGTGAGGCAATTTTAGTCAGAAAGGTAATCATTTATGGAGAAAGTTAACCCTTCCCTTCCCAACTGTGAACCCCACACATACACTATAAAGCCTCCTCTGTTCTGTAGGTAGGATTGGAAAAGCCCCCCATTGGCTTTAACAGAAAGCTTTTCCCCACAAGCATAAATGCTGGACTGGGAGGGAAGATGCGTAATTGCAACGAGAGGTTGCTACATATAAGGCCATCGAGTCCAACCCCCTGTCCAGTGCAGGAATCCAACTTAAAGCATTCCCAACAGATGGCTGTCCAGCTGCCTCTTGAATGCCTCCAGTGTCGGAGAGCCCACTACCTCTCTAGGTAATTGGTTCCATTGTTGTATGGCTCTAACAGTTAGGAAGTTTTTCCTGATGTCCAGTCGAAATCTGGCTTCCTGGAACTTGAGCCCATTATTCCGTGTCCTGTGCTTTGGGACGATCGAGAAGAGATCCCGGCCCTCCTCTCTGTGACAACCTTTCATGTACTTGAAGAGTGCTATCATATCTGAATTACTCTAGAGTAAATGCATAGAAGGATTCCCACTTATCCCATGAGCCACTTAGTATGTGATCTTCCATCCCTTCTAGGTTGCCCCATAGATCAAAGACAGCAGTGTGGCCTGATACGCTCCACATGCACGTTTGCTGGCACAAATCAAAACCAGTATTGTGCATGCATTACCTGCAAGAAACAGCAGCCAAAATAAGCACTTCATTGTGGGTCCATGCAAGTGGGACATCTGTGAAAGGAGAAGTGGGCTGTTGGTTAGAGACTTCCCTCATTCACATTGTGCATTATGCATAGTCACATACATGGGGAGAGAGAGGGAGATGGAATGGAGTATTCTGCAGAACCATTTTCAGCCTGAGGGCTGCGTTCCCTACTGGGCAAGTTTTCAGGGATCACATGACAGTGGTAGGTGGGTCAGAGGCAAAAGTGGGCAAAGCAACCAAGATAAATTTGACCTTTGTAAAGTGTAGTGGTTAAGGTGTTGGACTACAACCTGGGAGACCAGGGTTCGAATCCCCACACAGCCATGAAGCTCTCTGGGTGACCTTGGGCCAGTCACTGCCTCTCAGCCTCAGAGGAAGGCGATGGTCAACCACCTCTGAATACCACCTGCCATGAAAACCCTATTCATAAGGTCGCCATAAGTCAGAAACGACTTGAAGGCAGTCCATACCTACAGTAGGCTGGCTTCTACACACACTCACACACCCCTCTCTATCCTCCTTCCAGGCAAGGAAGGGGCATGAACAAGGGAACATCCCAGCCAGGCAAAAACACTCAAGGAGAGTATGAAGTAGGGCTAGTGGGGGATGTGGCCTGGGCAGAGTCCCAAGGGCCAGAAAGGGAGGCTTTGGGGGCACATTTGTCTCCCAGGTCTAAGGTTCCCCACCTCTGGTGGAGGACATTGTGACTGGCTGGAAAGCTGAAGAGAAGCACTCCACATGGTGACAATTTGTTGCATCGCTAAAATGCTGTCCACCAAATAATGGCAACGTATACAGCAGGGAAGAGGAATCAGCAACCTTCCAGAGGCTGCTGGACTACAACTCCCATCATTCCTGATCCTTGGCCATGCTGGCTAGGGCTGATGGGAGTTGTAGCCCAACAACTTGTGCAAGGCCACAGGTTCCGTATCCCTGGTGTATTGAAAGCTGCCCACAAAGATGGGCTGAAGCTGAGTGGCTGGTTGAGTGTCTGCCACAACATTCCTTCCCAGCTGGCTTTGTCCTAGCTTCTTCCCTCTTGACCTCTTTCTCCCATCACAGAGCTGCAGTAATTCCAGCCTCAGGCTAAGGCTGACACCCAGTCTGGGCAATCAGGGAACACATCCTTTCCCCTGCCCCTTATTTTCTCCATTTTTTTTAAAAAAAAAGCTTTGCACTTGTGTATTGCATTGGTTACCACAGGTCTAGGCTATGTGTAATGCAACTAATAAATCTGGAGGCATTACTAGGTGTTTAAAGGACTCAGCACTATATTACACATATTTACATGCAGTTTACATATGCATATGAACTAATTAAGACAGCAAGTGACTGGAGTCTCCTTAGCACTATACTTTGCAGTGTGCCCAGCCAGGGCTGGCGCCAGGCATGCCGGAGCCCTTGGGCACCAGCTTGTCCTGGGCTTCGGTGCACATGCATGCGTGCGCACCCCACCTACCTGTCTCTTCTGTCTTTTGCAGCTGTGCATGCTGGGCTGCCATTATCCAAGATGGCGGCTGAGGTTTTCCCTAAGGGGCTGAAGTCTCCCCCACCATCTTGGTTGATGGCACGAGTGCGTGCTACGCACTCGCATCCCTGCCATAGTACTCTGCTGCAGATTGCAGAAGGGGAGCTCTACTCCTCCTCCACCCTATCCAGGTGCCCCTGTGGCCCCAAGGGCCCTTGGCCAAGGCCTGACCTGGCTGCCCTTTAGCGCCGGCCCTGTGCCCAGCAAAGCTAAGCATTTTATTTTATTTTATTTTATTTACAAAAAAGGCTGGGGAAAGGGCTAGAGACACTAATAGTTCCATGTGTTCAAACACAGAAGTGCCTCGATCGTGTAGAAAGAGGTGGATGCATAGTGTTCAGTTCTGAAAGCAAGAAAGGCACACAGCATGTAGGTTAGCAATTGGGAGCTGCTGGGATCTGTGGAAAGCTCCCCCTGTGGTGAGCTACTGAACTGCAGGTGGTGGCTTCTCAGTGAAGTGTCCACAGGCCCTGGACTGACTCCACCAGCCCAGACTGGGCACTGGATTGTCTGGGACTCAGAAAGGAGGATAAGAAGGTTTCCTGTGTCATGTGAACCTTGTTCAAGGAATGTGGTCTTCCTTAGCTCTAGTATCTACCCGTCTCCTTGGTTGTTCTTTGGTTCTGATTTCTGACTTGCTCCACAAATCTGGCTTGTCCTTCAATTCTTCTGACTTGCTCTTCAGTCCTGAGTGACTCTTCCTTGCAGGGTTAGTGAAGAACCCCACAGAGGAGGGCCAGGATCTCTTCTCGATCATCTCAGAGTGCAGGACATGGAATAATAGGCTCAAGTTACGGGAAGCCACATTTCCGCTGAACGTTAGGAAAAACTGAAATTCCTAACTGTCAGAGCAGTACAACAATGGAACCAGTTACCTAGGGAGGTGGTGGGCTCTCCAACGCTAGAGACATTCAAGAGGCAGTTGGACAGCCACCTGTCAAATATGCTTTAAGTTGGATTCCTGCATTGGACAGGGGGTTGGACTTGATGGCCTTATAGGCCCCTTCCAACGCTACTAGTCTATGATTCTGTGATCCCCTGCCCATGGCTTACACAGCTTGTGAAGCTCTTCCTGGAATGGAGATAAAGTGATGTGAGCAGCTTCAGCTGCCCGATAAGCTATAGGACACGAGGGTCACTGAACTAATGCCAATGCAACATTCCTCTGTGAATCATTAACAGATTAGAAGCTGCTACAAAATAGAACCATTTGAGGGTGAATTGCTTCCTAGGAATGAACCCTTCATTTCTCCAACTGCTCAGTGTCTTTAAAAATGTTGCTTAGTCTAAGGAGATCTGTCCATCTGTCTAGCTTAGAGTTCCCAAGGGACCAGAAAACCTCAGCCCAGCCTGGTTCTGCACGTTCAACTGTGGTGTATTCTGCTAGAAACAGGATATCCACCTTTCCACTGCATGGAGATACGCACAATCATCTGCTAGAGATGTCTGCAGATCAGGTCGCTGATTAAAGCACAGGAGCAGGGCTTGTTCTAAAAAAAAAAGACTGACAACTTTTTTCCAGATCTGGAGGTAAACCTGGCAATTTGTAAGCAAGACGTGTGGGGTTTTTTTCATTCTGTGCTATCTCTGGAGCTTCCTGAATTTGAAAGGAGACCCAAATTATCTGGAGCAACAACAACAAAAGCAAACTCACCTGTGAATATAGAAGTTGAATTCTGACAGTTGTTTTTGTCTGGAAATGAATATGTTGCTAAGGTGAGGTGTATCATATAGAGGAGGCACACATCAGTTTGTCTCTCTGGTGTGTGTGTGTGTGTTTAGATCAAATGTTTGTGTATGTGGGGAGAGTTGGGGCTCGCCCAAAAAAGAAGTCAAGGACAGTTGTTGGCATCGAAATTGCTTGCCAAACATCCTTAGTTTGCTCTTTTGCTTCCGCACCTGTGGGATCAGGCTTGATTTCTGGGGTGCCAAGAGAAACTGGAGAGCCAAGGGATAAAAAGACTGTACAGTTTGGGAGGTTCTGGCTACCTATACAAGTACCTCTGTTCTGCTCCTAATCTGAGTGTTGGGAGCCACTGGGAACCTTCCACTTTCTACAAGGCTGCCCCTTGTGGTTGGCTACTGGAACTACAGCTTGTAGTCTCGTCCTGACACAGGAAACTGCCTTATGCAGAGTCAGGCCATCTAGCTCAGTTCACTGACTGGCAGCAGTTCTCCTGGGTTTCAGATGGGGAATCTTCCCCAGCCCTCCTTGGAGATGTTGGGGACTGAACCCAGGACCATGTGCATGCCCAGCAGATGCTCTGTCACTGAGCTATGGCCCTTCCTGTGACACAGAAGTATTCTTAGGCACTGGGACTAGCCCTGCACACACTAGCTGCCCATTGTGTAGGGGTGAGGGAGAAAATGGGTTTAGTTTGCATGTAAAGGTGAACCTACCTCATTCACACGTTCCAAAACAATATGCAAACCGCAACAAAGCCATTCTTCAAAATTCACACTTCTCCAAATTTTGCAGTGCAGATTTCCAGCCAAGCGATGTGTACAAAAATGCATATACTAGGGTAAAGTGTGCATATCAATAATATATTAGTGACAAGAACACACACACAAATGCATCTTATTAGGGAAAACTGCACTGCAAATATATGTTCGGCAAAATTGCATATGAAGATATGTATAGGAGGAGAAATTACTTACAAACTTTCATGTGGACTTTTTTTTAAAAAAATTACAAACTGATATGGAAGTGTAGAGAACTGAACTTAAGGGTGGATACAAGGAGAAATCAAAATTGACAAATCTGCCATTCCTAGTTGGAGCAGAGTGCAGGGATTGGAGAGAAGGCAGCTCCTTGCGGGCGTCCCTTCTCTGGCTGATGGATGAAGCCAGGTTGGTTTCCTGACATAGGACGCTGCCTTATACTGAGCCACACCACTGGCCCATCTAGCTTAGGATTCTCTACCCCAAGGGTCAGGGACCTTTGACCTTCTAGTTGTTGCTGAGCTGCGACTGCCATGAGCCCAAGCAAGCATGGGCAATGACCAGGGATGATGGGCCTTGGAGTCCAAGCACATCTGGAGGGCCAAAGGTACCTCACACCTGTGCCACACTGACTGGCAATGGCTCAGCAGGGTTTCAGATGTGGCTTTTTCTCCCAGCCCTGGGACCTTTTGAGCCTGGGACCTTTTGCATGCAAAGCATGCACTGTTCCACTGAGCCACAGCCTTTCTGTCATCAGTGTGGAGAAAGGTTTTCATATAGAATCTGCAAAAACAGCAGACCCATGTCAATCCTGTGAAAAGGTTCTGTGAAAACCAAACAGGGAGATGTTCCTCGGGCTGTTTCCTCTGCACACTATTGCACACTAGGTGGTGCTATCTGCATTCCAGCAGCACCTAATAATGGGCATTAGAGGAAAACCTGTGTAAATGACACACGGACCAATGTGGCTTTGTTACTTTGGGCACGATGTTGCTATGGTTTCTCCTGAATTAAGATACAAACATGTTTTGTCAATCGGCTTCCAGAACAAATAGACAAGCATCCTTCTTGCAATTGCAGGAGACACCAGTTCATATTTCCTTCATCAGTTCCCAGTAATGTTGGCTCGAGGATGCACTATGCTTTCAGGGCAATAGGGATGTTCCCGGGATTCTCCTGCCTTATCACCTGTAGCACAGCCTACATCCGAGGACCTGGTGCATCTGTATTCTCACAGGACTATGTCACTGCTAGTGTGGTGTAGCGGTTAGAGTGTTGGACTAGGACCTGGGAGACCAGGGTTGAAATCCCCACTCAGCTATGAACTTCACTGGGTGATCTGGGACTCTCATGGTCTCTCAGGGTAACGTATGTCACAGAGTTGTTGTGAGGATAAAAGGGGGAAGAGGAAAGCCATGTATATTGGGGGTGGGGAAACTTCCCATTCTAAGGTAGACATGGGTAAATCTGTCAATTTCAGCTTCTCATTTTTCCAATCTTAAATTCAGTTCTCTGCATTTCCTCAGCAGTTTTTTTTAAGCTCATGAAAATTCACTGGCATTTAATGCAAATTTCTCCTAATATTCACATGCTTGTACGCAGTTTTCCCAAATATACACATTTTTGCAAAAGCAGTTTTCCCTACTATAATGCATTTTGGAGGTTATTTCACCTAATTTATGAATTTTAATGCACCAATTCTTGTACACATTACTTTGGGTGGAGAAATGAGTTGCAAAATTTGGAGAAGTGCAAATGTCAAAGGGTGGCCATCTTTTGGATCTCACAGTGCCAATTAGGTAGGTTCACCTTTAAATGTGAATTGAATCAAACATTTTCCCCATCCCTACTCTGCGGGGCATAGAGGAGTGGATGCATCCAATATGGGGGCTGGTGGTTCATGACACAGTTCAGTCCTTCTCTTTCTAGGTGCATTGGTCTGCACCAGCTATAGTTTGGGGATTCTGGCATGAGCACTAAGTTGGTTGCCAAACGTTCCTGTCTTTTCACTTAAGAAGCCACATTATTCAAAAGCCTCTCTTAAAAGATCTGAAGGGGGTTGTTATGGCAATCAGGTAGGTCTATTGTTAAGATAATATAACCACTTGATTAAGCTCATTTGATATTTACAAGGGGCTGGAACTTCTTGTCCTCTCGTAGGTGTGTGAGCATAAAGGCTTTGGCAGAGAATACTGTTGTTGCTAAACAGTAAGGTCCTTTCAGCTATGATATGTTACCTGCATAGGTGTTGAGGGAAAATGTATAATCTGCAACGTGTGAAGATTGTGCACAGTTCTCTTTTAGCTCATAGCCACATTCACTATAATTGTACTGCATTATAGCCTTTGTAGTCAACCCCCAAATGTTTTCCACAGCATCATGAGTTTTGTATACTGCAAAACCACTTATGCAGTGTGGTATGACTGTAAGTGTGCATATGTATGAAAGCATTCAAGGCCTAACTACAAAGCCCATAATACAGTGCAACTGTAGTTTAACATACATATCCAGGGCTTTGGTAATAGTTTAATCCTGGAGTCTGCCAACGTGCAGTGGGTTTCCATTCCTTATGGATGTCACCACCTTTTAATTTCCTCCTAGGACAGAAAGAATTCCAAGGGTTGCAGTTTAATTTCACCCGTAAGGAGGCAGATATCAGCTAACACACACACCCCATTCTCTGTACCGCTTGAATGAGCCATCAGGCTCGCAGGAAACACACCCCTGGGCTACCAATGCATGCAGTCAACTCTAGGCTCCAGTTTTGAAGCTTTATTAAGATTAAGGATAAGGGATGATGGAGAGGAGGTAGCATAAAAGGAATAAAAGATTACCCTCCATATTACCTACACCAGGCAATTCTAAGGAGAGACCCAAGCACTTTCTTGCTCAAAGCAAAGATCACCCATGAGTTTGGAGATGGCAAAGGGATGAGAATAGATCTCATCTCTGCATATTCAAGGAAAGGGGGTTGCCAGGTGGGAGAGAATCTGGCCAATCAGATGCAGTCATAGTGCTCCTGATGAGCTTTTGCAGTGCTGTCATAGCACATAGGCAGGTAAACTCGTGGAAATGAGCTATTAGCACTTTCCCAACAACCCAGGCAAGTAGACTTAAGAGGTGTGAATGGGGGAAGCGACCGCCAGTCTGCTCCTAGTAGAGAGAAACTATGAGGGCAGGGGTAAGGAATATGTGTCCCTTCCAATGTTGCTAGACTCCCGTTCCCAGCAGCCCCCATCAGAATGGCCAGTGGTCAAGGATGGTGGGAGGGTCAAAGTTTCCCCATCCCTGCACTGGGGCACCTTTCCCCAACCTAGTGCCCTCCAGATGTTGCTGGACTGCAGAAGCCATCATGCCTCACTATTGGCCACAATGGCTTTGGGTGATGGAAGCTGGCGTCCAACAACACCTAAAGGGCTTCAGGTTAGGAAGACTGTGTCAGAAGGATTCTTAGCTGTTCTGTATGCTTGAGATGTGATGTAATGAAACGGAGAGTTAAGGCCAGAAATAGCCGAGTTTTAGAGAGAGAGAGCAGCACTGTTTCCTCAGCCCAAAGTAACCTCTGTACTTTTTTCTTTTTATATACAGAGCTAATCCAAACTTGGATGCATAGTTCCATCTCCTTGCCCTCCACAATCGAAGGTCATTGGGATAGACTCATCAGGCCTCAATGCCGGAGACATTCACCACAGTGCTTTTCCCCGACTTGGAGAGCATTTTCCTGTAGAAAGAAGGAATGGGAAAACGTGGATGAGCAGATGGTGGGCTATTTATTTATTTATCCAAAGCGAATTTTGTCCCAATCTTCCACCAAAAAAGACTCCCATAGCCGCGTACAGAGATCAAAGACAGTCTATTTGACCTTCCTTCTTCAAGGATGCCAATGTGGTGAACCGGTTAGAGGGTTGGACTAGGGCCTGGGAGAGCAGGGTTCAAATCCCTACTTGGCCATGAAGCTCAATGGCCCAGTCATTATCTCTCACCCTAGCCTACCTCACAGGGTTGTTGTGGGGATAAAATGGGATGGGAGCCGTGTATGACACCTTGAGCTGTTTGGAGGAAAGTTGGGATACTACTACTACTACTACAACTACTACTACAACTACAACTACTACTATTACTATTACTACTGATACTGATAATAATAATAATAATAATAATAGAATTCCCAGGAAGTTCTCAGAATGCTGTGGCACGAATGCTCACTGGGGCAGGGTATTGCCAACATGTTACCCTGTTGCTGAAAGAATTGCACTGGCTGCCCATTAGCTACTGGGCCCAGTTCAAGATGCTGGTTTTAGTGTACAAAGCCCTATGCAGCTTGGGACCAGGATACCCGGAAGATCATCTTACCCCTCATATACCCTCCTGGAGATGCCATCTTATCGGGAGGTCTCTCTGCACAACATAGGACACGGACCTTTAGTGTAGTGCCACCAAACCTTTGGCATTCCCCCCTCTTAAATATTAGACGGGCTCTATCTCTGTTACCTTTTTGGTGCCTACTGAAGAGCTTCCTTTTTTCAAGAAGCCTTTTAAGTAGAGACTCATCCCAGACTGCGTTTGTGCTGGAATTGCTTTCAAGATGTTTTTAAAGTTGTTTGTCAAAAAGATGTTTTTAAGATGTTTTAATATAGTCTTTTGATTTTAAGATGTTTTAAAGTGCTTTTAGTGTTTTTGTTTGCCACCCTGGGTGCCTTCAGGGAGGAAGGGCGGGATATAAATTTAATAAATAAATAACAGTAGTAGTAATATCAGGGAAAGCACAGTTGCCATCAAAAATTAGTTGCTTTTTAAAATAAAAGTCTGTGAGGTTGATTTTAGTGCTCTACAAAATGATCCACCCTACTCAGTCCCAATCCCATCCCAGCCATGAATCTTTGTGGGTTGTATTCAACATAACGCTAATTCGCTCATTCCATCAGCACAAGGATTGCTCTTTATGCAATAGAAAGTTCTGCCCCTCCCCTCCACTTGCATGCTCTCTAAATCTGTGCTGAGATTTTCCAGAACCCTCTGAAGCAGATTTGGGGACAGTGTGGGGCATGCACATGAGAAGAGGGAAGTCCTTTTGTGCTAGCAGTAACCCTTCTGTGCATGCAGCTATTTAGATGAATACTGCCCTGCGAGTCTAATCTTCAAAGCATTGTGACTGCATTGATTCAATAAATGATGGAAGGACATTCTTCACATGGTCAGAGACACTCGGCCCAGCTGCAAAAACCATACCAGCCAACCTAGGTGGATAGCTGTTCTAGTTCCAACTTCAGGGGTGCAAACAATGCATAAGACAAGGGATTCTGATGTTTTTATCTTACCTTAAGCAAGCACTGGGGGTTGCAACCTTGAATGGAGCATCATCAGTGAAGAAGGGGAATTAATCCTCCCTTCCATTTTCCAAATTGAAATTCCTCCTTGAAACTAGCCCCAAATTGAGGGGGGGAAATACTTCTCTCCCTCATTGCTGCTGTTTCAAAATCACCCCCCACTGGCTGCACTAAGGTGCAAATAAACATGTTCAGAGGTCCCCAGAGGGAACACCCTCTACCAGTGTCGGCATGCAGGAAACTAGCTCCTTAGTGGGCTCTTAAAAATATTGCCTACTACCAAACAGGCTGGTGGACGAGCGCCTGCTCACTCACCTGCAAGAAATTCCTGGCCACCCTTTGGCGACCAGGCAAGTGCTTAAATTCATGGCTGATATGAATATATACACTTTGTCCATTGCCTCTCATTTCACCTGAGGAAGCAAAACAGGGAAGGGAACCAGTAGAAACCACTGCTACCACGTCAGTCAGATTGATGTTGAATTATCCAGGTGTCAACCAAAATGTGGGATGGGATCAGTAGATAACAGACACGTGGGGGACGGCCACCACAGGAAAGGAATAAGATGGGATTTCCATCATTGCTGTGCCAATTTTGTTTCCTTTTTCTACAGTGACCATCCTTGTCTCCTCTGTACTAACTCACCCATTGTTTTCTGTGGCTGCTCCAGATGAATTTTTGCCCAGGATATTCCTTCTGCAATACATCAGCAAGCCTCGCTGGCGCTTGTAATAGCAAAAGACATCCATCACCAGCAAAAGGGCCAAGAGGATTACCAATACAATAGCCAAGATGCTGCCAATTCCCATACCTTTGTCTGGAAGGGGAGAAGTACATCTGTTTGCAAGAGCAGATGGGAAGGGGGACAGAATGCATGAATCCTATAACTAGCCCTGAACAGAGGATGACCCTGTTGTAAACATGGACAAGCCGGAAAGGGAATGTCAAGGTAAAGGCAAGTCAAGGGAGACTTCTTGGCTCATACCATGTGCCATCGGGAAAGTGTGGAATAGAAATTTAAAAATAAATAAATAAAATTGCTGACTGGGAGTGAGACGGGACTGAGCATTTAAGGACAGATGAGAGGAGTGCAAGTGTAAGAGTAGGTGGGAGGCAATCTGGTGCAAATAAGGCTCAAGAACAAAGGAAAGGGTAAGCAGAAGCAGAAGGGAGTTAAGTTATACAAAGGGGGGAGAGGAAGGCTGGGAAGAAAACTCTGGGTGTCCTGTGGTATTCACCTAAATGCTGTTTCAAGAGCCACCAAGAGAAACTTTGTGATGAGGAGGATCCTGACCTTTCTCAAAAGTGAGGAGTTCCTAAGGTACACTCTGAAGTAAGAGGGTTATCATTATAAGGGAAGGTTTTGCATCTGATGTAGACCAAGAGCACCATCTACAGCATGGGTGGGGAACCTTTGGGCCTCCAGATATTGCTGAACCACCACCTCCCTCAGCCCCAGCAAGCATGGCCAATGGCCAGATATGATGGGAGCTGGGGTCCAAGCACATCTGGAGGGCCAAAGGTTCCCCACCTTTAATCGACAGCCTTGTGGGTTCTCAGTCTCTGCTGGGAACAAACCTCTTGGCTTAGATTCAGTCTACTTTCATTTCATGCAGAGGCCTGCGGTCCTCTAGAAGTGGCTGGACTACAGCTCCCATCACTTCAGCCAGCATGACCAATGGTTGAAGATGATGGGAATTGCTGTCCAACCACACCTGGAGGGCCATAGGTTTCCCATTCTTGGTTTGCTCTCCTGTTCATAACAGCCACACACAAAGGCCTCCTTTCAGCCCTATCCAAGCTTCCCCTGGGCAGAAATGGCCTCTTGAAATTCACCACGTTATGGGGAGGCATTTTGCTAAATATTCTCAGCAGGGAGAGGTAATTTTTTTTCATCAGTTTTGCTCTGATAGATCACCATTAGCACCACTGGTGTGGCTTCCTTCTACTTTCTTTTTCTTTCTTTCCTTCTTTCCTTTTTGCTTCTGTCATGCTCCTGAGTTGGCAGCCCGGCCTCCATTTTGTTTCACTAGCCACAAAGACTATACTCTACGTCCAGTGTCTGAGGCAGCGAGCTTCTGAATGCCAGTTCCTGGGAATCACACAAGCGGGGAGACTTCTGTTGAGCTCAGGTCTTGTTTGTGGGCTTTCCTTTGGGGCATCTGGTTGGCCACTGTGAGAACAGGATAGTAGACTAGATGGGCCTTTGGCTTGATCTAGCAACGCCCCTCTTAAGTTCTTATCCCTCACAAAGGCCCAGTCATTGCATCTTTCTACAAAGATGTAGAGGTAAATGGCAGCTGCCACACAAAGGCAGGGGAAGATATTGAATAAATATTTAACAAAATGCCCCTTGAATTCAGAACAGGGCTTGAAACAAGGGCCTTCTCCATAGTTTTTCCCAAATAAAGCTTTTTGAAAAGTGTTGGCCCAGCTGTAAATAGATCACACCATACATGTAAAGCACATTCAACACACATTTAAAGCACATGACTTCCTCCAAAGAATTCTGGGAAATGTGGTTTTCCACTCACAGAGCTACAACTTCCTGACTTTCTTAACAAACTACAGTTCCCATGATTCTTTTGGGCAAGTCATGTGCTTTAAACATTCATTGGATGTGCTTTAAATGTACGGTGAGAATCTGAGTATATCTACCTTATCAGCTCAACAGTAGTAGCTTTCCCAAATAACCCAGAAATCGACATATTTGGTGATGCTCAGAATTCTCTAGAGCAGGGATGAGGAACATGAGGCCCTCCAAATGTTGCTGGACTACATCTCCCATCATCTCTTACCACTGGCCATGCTGGCTGGGCTGGAGCTGATGGGATCTGAAGTCCAACACCATGTGGAGGGCCACAGATTCTAAAGCTGTGCTCTAGAGATTTCCTTGCCTCCCTCAAAGAAATGTAGTTTCCAGAGTTCCTTGAGGAGAGGAAATGTGTGTTAAAATGAGTTTCAACCTGTATTGTCAAAATTCTGACTCCTAGCTGTTGAAGAATGTCTAAGAATAATTATTTGCAACTCACCTCCTTGGAGAGTAACTTTCTTCTCTGTAGTGCCCAGATCATTGGTAGCTGTTATTAGCAGTTCTGAAATATCTTTTTGGGATGTTGGTGTGAACTACAGCCAAAATTAAAAAGGAAAACTTAAGCTTCCTGCCTAGTAAGATGCATTAAATGCATGGGAATGGTATTCTGCTGTGATAAGCGAAGAAACACTTATCAAGGTTTTTGCATAGCTTATACCAGCCTTCTTGCATAGCTTATACCAGCCTTCTCCAAATACTGCTGGACTCACACCATCCTTGTGTTGGAAGTGCAACCGCTGGGATCATTCAGTTTGTAAGTTAAGGGTTAATTCTGTTATCAATAAACCAGCTAACCAAGAGGGATGGTGGTGGTAGAGGTGTTGCTTGGCAACCTTGCTGAGCAACATGATCTTCACTGAGGTATCACATGCTCTAATTAGTTGTGTAGTTCTGAGGGAGTTTTAATTTTGAATGTGTTCAGTTGAATGTCTGCTTGACCGGTAACAAGGCCCAAACTGAAAGACAAAACCTTGCTGTTCCTTTCTCCACAAAATTATGCACTGTATTTTGTTCAGTTTGCTTAGCAAAGTGTTACAGGGAATTTTCTCTCTAGATTGTGTATTATTTAAGTCATTTGCCTAACACCCTGATGATTGGTGTACAAAAATGCATATATATTAGGGGAAAATGTGCACAAGTGCATATATGAGGAGAAATGATTGCATTAAAAATGAAGGAAAATTGCTTGCAAAAACGTGTACATTAGGAGAAATGCAGACTAAACTGCTGATTAATTTCATGAAGACTTTTTTTTCTTAATGCAAACTGATGGGGAAATGTGGAGAATTTTCCTCCTTAAGCATTTGTACTTCTGTAGACCTTGATGTCACCTCTTGAGTGTGGATGGTGCTGTGTAGGGTACATAAGGATCCATACACGGAGAATGAGTTGACTCTTTGGATAGCTCTACCGTCACTACCAATCTTTCCTTGCAGTCTTTCCTGCCACAAGAGAGTGTTGGGGCATGTTTTCATATGCCCTCTACATCCATTCAGGGGTACTGTGAAGCCCTAGCATGCACCTGATGCTGGTCTCTGAAATCCAGTGACATGTCCATGGCTTCCTCCATAAACTGGACATTGCAAAGGAGACTCTGAAGACAATTTAAAGTTAGATGCTTTGAAATATATTGCTGGATTACCAATTTGGTACGCTCCAATTGTTTCTGGATCCCAACTCCCATCAGCCCCAGCCAGCATGGCCAGTGGTTAGTGATGATGGGAGCTGTAGTCCGACAACATCTGAAGGGCCACAGACTCTCCTCACCTGCACTAGAAACAGGTGAAGGAAGGAGTGAGGCTCTTGGCAACGACAGCAGTAAGAATTATGGAAGAGCCAGAGGGTCAAAACATAGAGGTAGGAAACGGCTTGCGAGACACACAGCCTGCACTTCTTGTTCCCATTTGAAAGCTGTCATCTCGGTGACAGGTCTATGATGCAACTAGGTGCAGCTGCTCTGCCTCTGCAGTTCTATGGGGCAAGCCTTGTTTGTTCAGTATTGGTCATCATCCACATGACCACATTCCATTGGAGGCTGGGAGGGCCAATCACTGGACGGAAACCGAGACCCTATGGACTGGAGGACTTGTAGCCTACCCTTGAGCTTGTAGCTCAAAGATCTGGAAATACATTTTCAGAAGGTTAGTTTTTTCCCATCTGAGGCCCAAATTGATTCTGAGCTTCACTATTTAAATGAAATCTGATTTGTCATTCATGTGGAAGAGAAGCATTTGTAATTCAGATGAGTAGTTCAGCCAGCAACATGTGTGCGCGTGCGCGTGTGTGTAAAAGAAAATACCCAAAATCTCAGGTACTTCTGAGTGCCATGACTTAGGAACATAGGAAGGTGTCGTATGTTGAAACAGACCATTGGTACATCTAGTTTAGTAGTGTCTGCACTAACTGGCAGGAGCTGTCCAGGACTGCAGACAGGGGTCTCTCCCAGCCCTACCTGAAAATGTGGGGATTGAACCTGGGACCTTCTGTATGCAAAGCAGATGTTCTACCACAGAGCTATGATCCTTCCCCAATTCCCATCAGCCCCAGCCAATATGGGCATGGTGTGAGTTGTAGCCCTAAACAGTCTTACCGCAAAGGAGTACGTATATCTGTCACGGTCCTGCGCCAGCTTCTTGATGTCATCACCTTCAAAAACCTTCCCCTTCCAAGCGATAGAGACAGAAGGGGAAGGGCTGGCCAGGATGGTGAAGTTGTACTGGGTGGGATTCCCAATCTGGATGGGAAACGATTCACCTGTGGGGAGCTCTATCCTTGGAGAGACTGGGAGAGCAAACCAGTTGAATATCAGGCATTGGTTACATAGGAAGCTGCCTTATACTATTGGTCCATCTAGCTTAGTATTATCTGCACTGACTGGCAGCAGCTCTCCAGGGTTTCAGGCAGCCCTATCTGGAGATGCCAGGGACTGAACCTGGGACCTTCTGTGTGCAAGGCAGATGATCTACCCCCGAGTTCCCTGAGAAGAGGGATTGACTGTTAAACTACTCTAGGATTGTAGCTCTGTGAGGGGAATAGGGATCTCCCGCAACTCTCAGCACCCTTCACAAATTACGGTTTCATGGATTCTTTAGGTGAAGCCATGACTGCTTAAAGTGGTATGATGATGCTTTCAATGTAACGTGCAGCTGGGTCCTTGGACAGGACAGGCTGTCAGTTAGTGGACTGTCCTCTGTAAAGTAGTAGAACACTTGGCCAGCCTGATATATTGCTCAGGTACCCATATGTTTCTTAGGGTAACACAGTGGCTAGGAATGAGGCATAAGCAGCAGGAGGGATTTTGCAAGCCTGACGTAGTGCATCAGCTGCATCTTGAGAAACAGGATGGAGAGAAAGGCTTGTATGCACCACCCACTGCTACACTTTTCTCATAAAAAGAAGGCATTGCAATCACTGTTGCATCAGTGGAGACATGGTAAATCCAAAGACAACAGCAGAAACACTGTCTAGTTGAAAGGATTGCATTTGGCTGTCTCTATCACTTTACGCTGTGGATTGTGCAATATTCAAATACCTGAATAGGATCCCTGTGGGATCTCTGTGGCTTGGCAGTTGAAGTTGGCCCTCGTGCATTCGACAACTTCCTTTGTAGGGTCCAATCTGGTCACAAATGTGGGACTCTCTATAAATAGCAACACGGGAAGTTGATTTGTACCAGAGCCAGATCATTGGCCCATCTAGCTGAATATTGCCTACTGCAAGGGTGGGGAACTTTTTTGCCCTGGTGGACCAGTTCTTTACCTCCTCCCATCTCCATTGACCAACCCTGACAGGTGGGTGGAGCCACCCACCCACCAATCATCTGGTATCACATTGACATTAGGTGACTGATGGGTGGGAGGTCCCATCCATCTGTCAAAGTTAAACCATGGGGGACAAAGGTCTGTGTCACCCAGGGGTGTAGTGGTCCAGGGTCTTAGACCCTTTACTTTTCTGGGATGAGTGTCCCAGCAGGGTCCTTATATCTCCAGCATCCTACGAGCCAATTAGCATGAAAGGGGTGTGTGTTAGCCACTGAGAAGAGTCTTCCAACATGCTTCCTTGTCCTTTCCTGCTGATTGGAGCCAATCAGAGTGAAAGGAGGTGAGTCAGCCACTGAGAAGACTCTTTTCAGTAGCTAAAACGCTCCCCTTTCATGCTTGTTGGCTCCTAAGGACGTCTGTTGTTGTAGGAGAAGGCATTAACAAGGATCTCATTCTCAACCCAGCAGCAAAAAAAAGGGGGAGGGGAGGGACTGTGACTATCATGAAGCGACCCTGCACTTCTGAATTTGCCACTACACTACTGGTGTCACCAGCACATTCCCTGCAGGGATCATTCTAGTGAAGCAACACCCGGCAGGAATAAACTCTCTGCTCGCCAACTGATGCGTGGAGGGTTCAGTCCTGCTGGCTGCATCACCAGCACATTCCTCGCAGAGAATGCACTGGTGAAACGGACCCCAGCAGAATTGCACCCTCCACTCACCAGCTGGTTGCTGGGTGCAGGGATCTGCTTCACCAGTTCTTCTCAGGGAACACATTGGGGAAGCAGACCCTAGAAGGATTTAATCCCACCACCCAGGCCATCAGCAGGCATGGTTTGGGAAAATGGCCTTCTGGGACAGTTTGGAGCCCCTGGTGGCCAAGGTTGACCCACAGCCCAGAGTTTCCTCATCCCTGATCTACTTGGAAAAACCCAGGGAATGAAGCTGGGAATCACAACCCGGATAAACACGAGGATCAGCTGCACAGTAGTGCACTTAGGAGCATCATGGTATCATGAGCTATGTAAACAATTCCATTTAAGGAGGTGCAGGGGGGACCCAGCCTTACCTTTTTTGTTGTCCCCCTTAACTCCTTTTTTTTTTAGAATTCACAATTTGACTCAGATGGCGGCAGAGCTTGGAAAAGTTACTTTTTTGAACTACAGCTCCCATCAGCCTAATCCAGTGGCCATGTTGCCTAGGGCTGATGGGAGTTGTAGTTCAAAAAAGTAACTTTTCCAAGCTCTGGATGGCGGGGGGAGGACACGGGAAGCTGCCTTCTACACTAGACACTACACTAGTCAGGCAAAAGTACACGAGTGATGGGTGTAGAGGGGCCTAGAGGGCCATGACTGATCCCCCCCCCCGAATCAGAGCTTCCCACCTTTGCTCTAGGACACTGTAGGAATGTCAATGGTATGTCACTTACGGACCACACGGATTCTGATTTGGGCAGTTGCAGTCTCTCCAGAGTCAAAATCCCCCTTGCATGTGAAGATCCCTCCCTTCTCTTTATCCGAAAGAGTTATCTCCATCCCCTTAGACTGTTCATCGATTGCCTTCACTTTGTACAGTTCTGAATCCTCAATTTCAACATCCTCTGGGTCATTCCAGGTCAAGGCAGCGTCTCCACCAGCTCTCACTGACAAGAAGGGGAATTAAAATACACAATGAGTAGACTGCCCAGTTGAGTGGTGGCAAGGAAAGGACAGAGAGAGAGTGCTGACCAGAATGATAGGTCTATCCATCAGATCATGGAGGCAACAACATGGTGCCCACAGGCACACAAGTGCCCATCACGGCCTTCTGTGGCACCCACAGGGTCCCTTTCCCCACATGGAAATTAGGCTTCACAGAAGCATGGTGTGGGCTTGGTGTTGGTTGCAGTATGTGGCCTACAATAGTTTTTTTCTCTTTGCAAACATGCCCATGGACCCAAAAAAGTGGCATCAGATGAATAAGTTATATAACAGCAAAGTTTTTTTTTTATTAAACCAACTTAAAAAGATGGATGCATCGATGGATGTTTTAGGGAAAGACCAGAATTTCATAAAAACACAAGCCACTCTGCTCTAGAGAACAGTCACCATGTAGTTGTCAAACATAGCAATTGTCTCTTGAAGACTGAAACCGCATGCAGACCAGACTTTTAAAGCACATTCAAAGAACATCCCCCCCCAAAGAATCCTGGGAACAGTAGTTTACACCACACACACACACACACAGAGACAGGTCCAATTCCCAGCACCCTTAACCAACTACAGTTCCCAGGATTCTTGGAGGGTGCTTTCAGTGTCAAGTGTGTACACAGCCTGAGTGCAGGTGGGAAAGGAATGAGTTCTGTGAATCTGAAACAAAAGGTTCAGTGCAGATAGAACATCAACTGGCTGGGAGCCTGCCACATTACAAAGGACACGTCCTGCCTTCCCAAAGGAGTTATTAAGTTTAAAAACAAACCATCATACTTTCAAAACAAACAAACCAGATGTTGCATGATTATTTAAATATAGAACCAGTCAAACAGAATTTTAAACAAGCGTTAATTTTTTTAAAGGCAGGCAGCCCATCAGAAGCACAGTGGGAAGAGAGGCCAGACTAGAAAGGAAAGCAACCTTCACTGCGGAGGGAAGCGTGAGTGTCATCTGACGCGCGGAGAGGAGGCTGGTTTTTACTGAGATAGACCATTGGTTCATCTAGCTCAGTACAGCCTCCTTGGATTGGCAGCGACTCTCCAGGGTTTCAGGCAAGAGTCTTTCCTACCCCTTCCTGGAGATGCCAATGGACTGAGTAACAAAAAAGGACATCCAGAGGATGTCAAAGGAACCCAAGTGACAATAAAACGATAGTGATTATTAGAACATGAACAACTATACATGTAACCACCAGCTTCTTCAGAAACACACTGAAAAATGACTCATGGATGGCAGCCATTCATCCCCTTGTTGCCTCAAAGGTTTCTTTCAAACATTTTGTTTCTTTCAGGAATATTATTCTATGATTCTTCTACTAGCACCCTCTCATATGAACTCAGTCCAAAAGGTTGTTACTCTAAGAATGCTTTCAACAAGCCTTTTAAGTAGGAACCTTATCTCAGTCTGTGTTGGAATTGCTTTTTAAGATTTTTTTAACACTTTTTTAAAAAATATGTTTTTAAAGGTGTTTTGTTTTAATATATTTTAAAGGTGTTTTGTTTAATATGCTTTTAAAGATGTTTTGCTTTTATATATTTTAAAGTCTGTTTTTAAGATGTTTTATTAGAGTGTTTTTAGTATTTTTGTTTGCCACCCTGGTCTCCTACTGGGAGGAAGGGTGGGATATAAATAAATAAATAAATAAAATGGTAAGAACTGTGATTCAAAAGTAAAGAATTTGCAACTCATGAGCATGAAACGAGATACAATCCCGGAGATCTTGTCAATTATTATTGGTATCATCTGCGGAATTTCATTGTAGATATAGCTATAGCTATAGATATATCAGCCTTTCCCAACCAGTGTGCCTCCAGATGTTGTTGGACCACAACTCCCATCAGCCTCAGCCAGCATTGCCAATATACTGGCCACAGCTTAGACTACTTATATTTTGTAATTTTGTACACACATACTTGCATATGATTACATGTTTAGTTGTTCACATAATAATCATATTTTATTGTCACTTGGGTTCCTCTGACTTTGTCTTTTTTGTTACTTATATCTAGGGACCCCCTCCTCTGTTTTTTGCTTTGCAACTTTGATGTTAGGGGTTGAACCTGCATGCAAAATATGTGCTCAGTCACTGTGTTATGGCCCTTTCCAATAGGAAAGTACCTTATACTGAGTCAGACCATGGGTCTATCTAGCTCAGTATTGTCTACACTAGAGATTGGGGACCTGTAGTCCTCTAGACATTGTTG
Organism: Rhineura floridana; assembly: GCF_030035675.1. NCBI lineage: Eukaryota > Metazoa > Chordata > Lepidosauria > Squamata > Rhineuridae > Rhineura > Rhineura floridana. Next base: position 27,161,409 of record NC_084494.1, on the reverse strand, counting down.
GACTACAGTGCCCATCATCTATGACTATTGGCCATGCTGAGATTTGGAGTTCAACAACCTCTGGAGGTCCACCAGTTCCCATCTTTGGGGTACATTGACTGGCAGCAGCGATCTTAGGTTTCAGACAGAGGTCTTTCCTAGACCATCCACGAGATGCCAGGGAATGAACCTGGGATCTTTTGCATAAAGTATGTGCTCTGCCACTGAGATCATCCTGCAAAGCCAAAATTACTGTGCTGGCTCCTGGTTTTATGTATTTCTGTACATACTCTGTATGTACTTTGCCACCCTGGGCTCCTGCTGGGAGGAAGGGCGGGATATAAATAAAATAATAATAATAATAATACTCTCAAATATCTGCTTTCACCTTTGCACAAGAAATACTTTGGCTTGCCCAACTGCACATCCCCATTGCTAGGAATAATCTCCAGGGATTCCTTGGCAGAGTGAACTGTCCCTAGGAGAGAAAAGAAACATGTAACAGAAAAGATGGTCCCATGAGAAGGTAAAGTCCAGCATTTAGTCAGGGCTGAGCCAATAGCAAAAGCAATTGTTTTCAGCAATAATGTTTAGGGCATCGTGGAAGCAGCAAATTATTCAAGAGGCATTCCTTTATGATCCTTGGCAATGTCACAGATGATGAATGGGTGCAGCTTTACGATTGCTTGGTGCCAAAAAAGCGCCTTGGACCAGTCAGGTCTAGGAAAAATCAAATTAATTGATTATGAGAGTTTTCCTTGATATGCTGATTAGTCAGCTAAATTTGTTTTCTTTGTGTGCCAAAGATACATCCATGGGTTCCAGCTAAGAATGCATCTTAGAAGTGGTATTCTCGCGCAAGCAGGAAAGAATGCCTATTCTAAACTCACACTTGATACCTACCGATTTTAATAGCCCTTTGTGTTAAAAGGTTAAAAATCTGGTTCTTGATTAATGAAGGCCATTTTTTATTTTTTTAAAAGAGTTCTAAATCTAACTGATTATTTATTCAAATGTGGCAGCCCTACTAAAGAAAAAAAAAATTCAAATCTCTGGCAGATCTAATCCTCCCTATCAGTTCTGCTAGAATATCAAAAAATCTTTCCCAGCCAAAATATAGTGACCAGTTAGATACTGGGGCAAAGTCTACACACGGGCCGTTCAACCAAGAAATTTGGGGCATATCTTACTGTGGCTGTGTATGATGCCCCAGAACAGGAATGGTCAACTTCTGTGGGGCTTTTTGGGGAGGGTGGGGGCACTCTTTCATCTAGATATGAATCTAAGGCAGGGGTGGGGGATCTGTTTCAGCCCAAGGGCCACATTCCATTCTGGGCAACCTGGTAGTAGTGGCAGGGCCAGAGGCCAAATTGAGTGGAACTTTGATGGAAATTTGATCTTTGTACAGCAGGCTGGTTTCTACACCCACTCGCTAGGGATGGCGAGATCTGTTAATTTCAGTTCTCTCAATTTCTCATTTTTCTCACCTGAAATTCAGTTCTCCACATTTCTACAGCAATTTGCGAATTTAATTTTTAAAAAATCCTCATGAAAATTCTCCAGCATTTCGGTGCTAATTTTTGCAGGCAGTTTTGACTCATGTACACATTTTTGCAAGCCTTTTTTCATCAAATGCATTTGTATATGTTATTTTCACCCATATATTCATTTTTATGCATACTTCCATCTAACATACGCACTTTTGGAAACGTCGGTTGGTGAACTGCATTGCAAAATTCGAATAAGTGCAAATTTCAAAGGGCGGCTGTGTCTCGGTTCTCATATTGTTTCAGGAAGTAAAAATTTGATCGATTCAGCTTGAAGTGCAAATTGAATCAAATTTCTCGCCCATCCCTACCACTCACACGCCGCTCGCTCCATCCTCCCTCCAGGCAAGCAAGGCGCATTATCAGAGTTCAAAGACATTCTGGTCAGGCAAAAACACTCATAGAGGAAGTGAAGCAGGCCTGTTGAAGGGTGGCGAGATGTGTGACCTGAACAGAGGGGGTGTGGCTATGTAGGGGGTGTGGCCTAGAGAGATTCCTAGGACCAGAGGGAGAGGTCAGATAGATATTGATGATCTCAGGGTGGACAATCAGATCTTCTCCTGGCTATCCAGGTGCCATGGCCAATGCCATTGGGAAGCAAGGTGGGACAGTTGCAGAGACAATGAGGCCAAGAGGAGACCCACCAATGAGATCTCAGAAAACTGGACTGACAATGCAATCCAATATATGTCTACCCAGAAGTAAGCTCCATTGGGTTCAATGGGACTTACTTCCAGGTAAGTGTGTATTCGATTTCAGCCTAAGCTATTCTCATTCAAAGGTTTGCCCAGTCATCTTACCTAGGGATTGTATCCAACAAAGTTCTACTCAGAGTAGACACATTGAAATTAATGGCCCTAAATTAGTCTGGTCCATTAATTTCAGTTGGTTTACTCTAAGTAGGGCTAGCATTGGAGGCAACCCTAGACCTGTTATTGCCTTCAGATATAGGAGAAGATGCCAAATTTCTATGCATACCTTCATAACTATTAGTAGTAGTGTAGTTGGAGTAGCAGTACCTCATTTATTAAAAGTTCACAAGACAGTTTACACTAAATGTCAAAAAAATACAGGGTGCACATAAAAAGAATTCAAATGATTATCAATAAAATACAGATGAAATCAACAGAATTTAAAATCAAATATACACAGTTGAGTTATGCATCCGGGTAGGCTTGGTGAATAAAATATCCAAGGAGAATCATTGCTCCCTCCCCTCTCAGGAGTTTAGTCATCTGGGATCTTGGGGAGTCTTAGACTCCTTACTTTATTGGGCACAGGGTCCCTATATCTCCAGCATTCTACAAGCCAATCTTCATGAGGAATGTGTTAGCCACTGAGAAGAGTCTTCTCACATGCTTCCTGGTCCTTTCCTGCTGATTGGAGCCACCCAAAGTGAAAGGAGGTGAGTCAGCCACTGAGAAGACTCTTCTCAGTAGCTAACACTCTCCCTTTTCATGCTTATTGGCTCCTAAGGACCTGTGTTGTTGTGGAAGAAGGCTTTCACAAAGATTTCATTCTCAACCCAGCAGTAAAAAGAGGAGGGCTGTGGCTGTGACTAACATGAAGGGACCCGGCATTTCTGAATTTGCCACTGAACTACTGGTGAAAATGCAAGCAAAAGTGTTTCACCACGTCTTCATTACAATTGCGTAGGCTCATCAATGACCAAACAAAGATGCTGGAGGAACTGGAGGTGGCCAAGGGGCAACTCATAGCCACAGGCAGAAAGAAGCCCCATCCAGGCTTTTATTTTGTATTTAATTTTTTAAAATTACATTTATATCCTACCTTTCCTCCAAGGAACTCAAGATGGCGTGTGTGTTTCTCTCCATCCCCATTTTATCCTCCCAGCAACTTTACGAGGTCGGTTAGACTGAGAGAAAGGGACTGGCCCAGGGTCACCCAGTGAGCTTCATGGCTGAGTGGGGATTTGAACCCTGGTCTCTCCAAGACTAGTCTGACACTCTAACCACTACACCACCTTGGCTCTCAAGCAAGTGCTGTCTCTGGAGCACTTGTGGTAGCCAAGAGGTGGCTTGTCTAGCTGCAGCATTTGGTACCACACTCAAGAAGCGAAGGCATCAAGAAGGAAGAAATATTCACACATTCCCCAAGGTACAAAGCGCATTTCCTTTACAGAGCTGGCTTAATTCTCCCAACAATTGCTAGCAAATTCAACACAGAGAAGTTTTTCGAACATAGGAAGCTGTCTTATACTGAGTCAGACCTTTGGTCTATCTAGCTCAGTATTGTCTGCACTGACTGGCAGCAGCTCTCCAAGGGTTCAGGCAGGAGGCTCTCCCAACTCTACCTGGAGATGCTGGGGATTGAACCTGGGACCATCAGCATGCAAAGCAGATTCTCTACCACTGAGCCAGGCCCTTCACAACAGTCATTGTGCAGTGTTTAGAATGTCAGACAGTGAGAGTCCAGCTCAAATCCAACTCAGCCATGAATCTCATTGTCTAATCCTCTCTCTCTCTCTCTCTCTCTCTCTCTCTCTCTCTCTCTCTCTCTTTCATAGAATCATAGAATAGTAGAGTTGGAAGGGTTCAATGCAGGAACCCAAATCAAAGCGTTCCCAACAGATGGCTGTCCAGCTGCCTCTTGAATGCCTCCAGTGTTGGAGAGCCCACCACCTCCCTAGGTAATTGGTTCCATTGTCGTACCACTCTAACGGTAAGGAAGTTTTTCCTGATTCCAGTCAAAATCTGGCTTCTGGCTTCCGTTCTCTCTGCCTAACCTACCTCACAGGGTGGTTGTGTTGTAAAATGGTTCAAATCTCTGGGTATTTCCAGATGGAGGTTTATAATAGGATCTATAGCGCTCCTGCACAGGTAAGCCAGACTGAGAGACAGTGACTGGTCCGAGGTCACCCAGTGAGCTGATTGGGGATTTGAACCCTACTGTTCTAAGGTCATAGTCTGACACTTTAACCACTACACCACGCTGGCTTCCAAGATATAAAGCAGCAGCATTTAAAAAAAGAAGCATATTTCAGACATTTATCCACCTTCGCACCCATCACTGACCCAGAAAACAGTTTCATTAATTTGCCCCTATAATGAGATGAAAGAACAGAGCTTGGAAAAGTTACTTTTTTGAACTACAACTCCCATCAGCCCAATCCAGTGGCCATGCTGGCTGGGACTGATGGGAGTTGTAGTTCAAAAAAGTAACTTTTCCAAGCTCTGTGAAAGAAGGAGAACCAGCATAATGACCTTCCCCTTTCACCACCACCACCCTCCTCCGCTACTCCTGATGAAGTGTCTGGAGATCTCAACGCCTGCACAATATTTTGTAACATTTCAGTTGCCCTAATAAAAATATCGCCCTAATGTGGATGTGGACACTAAATTTCCATTTTCTATCCATTGGAACATCAGAATTTCCATTTAGCATAGGAATCTGCCTGATTCCAAGTCAGACCACAGCTCAACGTTGTCTACACTGACTGGCAGTGGCTCTCATTCCCAGCACCACCTGAAGATACCCAGGACTCAACCTGGGAGCTCCCGCGTGCAAAGCAGATCCTCTCCCACTGAGCTATGGCCCTTCTACCAATACTTGACATTTCGAATCCTTTTTTTTAAAAAAAGCATACATCTTAACTCTTGTAGATGAATTTGAAGACCGCTATATCAAGTTGTTAAAGGCAATACTGCTACAAATTCAGAAAATAATGATAATCAGTCGCTGAGCATGCTGATAAAAAGTTCCAGTGAGGAAAATACACATAAAGGAAACACTTGTCCGCAGATTTCAGTTAGAACAAAATGCTCCTTGAGGGAGAGCGACTTGGAGGAACCCCAGAGTTTGCAGAAGGTTTTTATTTGTTTGCTTGCTTGCTTTAAAAAATAAATAAATCCCTAACTTAAAGGGGGGAGACAATGGATGAGGGCTATGGTCAGTGGCCACAAAACACTGGGTGTTTGTGGGGAAGAGGGGAGAGAGACAGAGAAGGAAAAGAAAAAAATTGGAGGAAGGATAATGGAATGGAGTGTCCTGAAAGAGGGCATGTCACATTGCCTGGGACCTTAAATAGAGCCCTCCACACTGCAACATTTTGTTGCAGGTGCACTTGTTCCCTTCAAAAATAATAAAGAGGAATGAACGAAATAGCATAAGAGCTAATGTTAAGGGGCTGTGGGGGCTGCAGTCTGGACTCACACACACAAAAAACCTCATCTCCCCTCCCTGAACAGCTCCCTTTGATTCATTCACCTTACCTGCAGCAAACATGAAAATGAGAAATCTTCCTGGTTCCATCTTTAAGGGGTGGGGATATGAACTGGGCTCCTTGTCTTTCAGCCCCAGCAGTGTGGAACAGGGACTCCTGGGCCCTGGTCTATTTATAATGCTTTCTCCCCCCACCCCACCACCTCTCTCTCCCATTTTCTTTCCTCCTCCCAGACGCGTACCCCTCTGGCACCAGTTGGGGGGAAGGAAAGGAAGGGGCTGGAGCAGGAAGCCAGGCTGGGAGAGGGAGACAGAAAAGCTTATACAAATGTGCCTTATCAGGGAAAAATGTATATGTGTGCTTGCACTGTCAGGTGGATGTGTATTTCCAAATGCACATTTCTAAGGCATGCATTTTCAAATGTGCATTTCCACAGATTATCATTTTGTATGTACTACCTGTCACCTCAGGGGCTGGGCTAGGATGGCTGCATATCCAGTCAGGGCCACTGAGATACAAGAGGGTGGCATCAGCATGCTTAAATGGAAGAACCTCAAGGTCTGCAGATGTAGAAAAAAATTGGGGGGTGTTCCTTGTTAAGTGGGGCAGCCACATTTCCACCTGGGACATTGGGGGGCAGAGGCACATGGCGCTAGGCAATCCTCTGCCCCAACAGACACACACATTCTGGTGGAGAGGGTGTGAGGGTCAGGCCTAGGGAAGGGGAAGATAGTGGCCGTCCCCGCCACTCCACCTCCATCCAGAGAGTGTGTTAATTTACATGAATCTTACATAATCTTACATAATCCAAGTTTAACTTGGATGGCTTTAAAAGAGAATTAGACAAATTCATGGAGGATAAAGCTATCAATGGCTACTAGCCATTGGTGCTCTTCCATCATAGTCCAAGGCAATATGCTTCTGAAAACCAAATGCTGGAAGCTGCAGGAGTGGAGAGTGTTCTTGCACTCAGGTCCTGCTTGCAGGCTTCCCATGGATATCTGATTGCCCACTGTGAGAACAGGATGCTGGACAGATGGGCCACTGGGACTCAGAAGCTTTCCTTTGCCTATACCCAGGGGTGTAGTCGTCCAGGGTCTTAGCAGGTCTTAGACCCTCTACTTTTTTGACAGCAGGGTCACAGCAGGGTCCCTATATCTCCAGCATCCTATGAGCCAATTAGCACGAAAGGTTGTATGTTAGCCACTGAGAAGAGTCTTCTAACATGCTTCCTTGTCTTTTCCTGCTGATTGGAGCCAATCAGAGTGAAAAGAGGTGAGTCAACCACTGAGAAGACTCTTTTCAGTAGCTAAAACTCTCCCCTTTCATGCTTATTGGCTCCTAAGGATGTCTGTTGTTGTAGGAGAAGGTATTAACAAGGATCTCATTCTCAAGCCAGCAGCAAAAAGAGGGGGAGAGGCATGGCTGTGACTATCATGAAGGGACCCAGCCCTTCTGAATTTGCCACTACGCTACTGCCTATACCTACAGTCCTCTTTCACCTGTGGTCTGTCCCTGTGTTCTGATTCTTCATTAACTGAACTACTTTGGTAATGACAGTGAGCTTCTGAGCTTGGCTTTGATGCTGCATTAGGTATCTCAGTTTTAGATTCCACCTGAAAAACACACTTTTCCATACAACAGGTATAGAGAAGGGCAGAGAAAAAATATATATTTTAGGGTGTGTTTGTTCAATCCTCCTCAAGAGTCTCTCCTTCTAATCTTGTTCCTGACCTTTAGATTTTCCTTCCTGTTGGACAATCATGGGAAAGCTTTTTAACTGGCTGCTATTTAAACTAAGCAATTGGAAAGTAATTGTGGGAAGCAATTGGGTTTTTTTTCTGTTTGCTGAGTTGATTTTTCTACCCACATACCCTGAAAAGGCCTCATGCTAAGCTGCACATATTGGGAAAATCAGAAATTAGCATGAAAACCCTATTCATAGGGTCGCCATAAGTCGGGATCGACTTGAAGGCAGCCCATTTCCATTTTTCAGTTGAATTAATCAATTTGCCTTGACTGGCAACTGACTGTCTGACTTAATTTATAAGCCACCTTTCAGAGGAAGGCCTGCCACAGTGGTATTCAATACATATATATTTTAAAAACAGACAATGCAGCCACATAATTGCATTGCCACCCTGGGGTTCTTTTGGTAGGAAGGGCAAGATATAAATTTAATAAATAATAGTATTAAAGACAGCATCAAAATAAAAACAGATTAAAATCTATCAACTGCTTGATCAGAGAAAATGGGGTTTTAAACCCCATTTAAAACTCTGAAGTGAAAGAATCAAAGTCACCTTATTATCTAGACAGTAAAACCTTATGTTGTTTAGGAAATGCTATCATATTCTATTTCTTGGATGTGTAATCATGTGTAGTGGTTAGAGTGTTGGACTGGGAACTGGAAGACCAGGGCTCACATCCCCACTCAGCCATGAAACTCACTGGGTGACCTTGGGCCAGTCATTGTCTGTCAGCCTAACCTACCTCACAGGGTTGCTGTGAGGATAAAATCAGGAGGAGAAAAACCATGTTTGGATTTATTTATTTATTTATTTATTTATTTATTTATTTATATCCCACCCTTCCTCCCAGCAGGAGTCCAGGGCAGCAAACGAAAGCACTAAAAACACTTTAAAACATCATAAAGAAGGACTTTAGAATACATTAAAGCAAAACATCTTTAAAAACATTTTTTAAGCTTTCAAGACATCTTTTTTTTAAAAAAAGGTTAAAAACATGTTTAAAAAAAGGTTTAAAAACACTGAAAAGCAATTCCAACACAGACGCAGACTGGGATAAGGTCTGGATGGATGGCACCTTGAGCCTGTTGGAGGAAAGCTGGGACATAAACATAATAAATAAATAAACAATAATAAATAAATAACAGCAAATGCAGTTCTCCAGGTGCCAGTTCCTATATAGTTGAAACAGCACCATTCCGTACACAATTAGGGAAGGGTGAATCTGTTGATTTTGGTTTCTCTCATTTTTCCAGTATCAAGTTCAATTCCCTACATTCCAACATAAGTTTGTGATTTTTTTTTTTTAAAAAAGTTGTCATGAAAATTCACCAACTTTTGAGTGAATTTTTCCTAATATACACATTTGTATGCAATTTTGCCTTATATACACAATTTGATGCATCGTTGTAGAGTGTTACTTTCACTAATAAATACATTTTCATGTACACTTTATCAACGTATATGTATTTTTGAACTGCATTGCAAAATATGGAGAAGTGTGAATTTTGAAAGATGGCTGTGTTTCACTTCACATATTGTTTCAAAAGTAGGAATTGGATTGATTGGCCTTTAAACGGCCTTTAAACTGAGTTGAAATTGTCCCCCATCCCTACAAACAAGAGGGAAGTGGGGAACCTATCTTGGGGGAACCTCAAGGTTTACAGAAGTGCAAAAACAAAGGATCTTTAGAGAAAAAACAACAACCTAGAAGTTGGAGGGGGGGAGAGAGAGAGAGAACAGAAAACAAAACAGGCCAGTGATGAGTGTAGGAGTGGGGACCTAAAACCAGGTGGAAGAAGGATGGAGTGACATACCAGAGATCTCCATGCTGCAACATTTTGTTGCACATACCATTTGTCTTGCTACTATTGTTGATATAAGAATGTTTTTAAAAGGAAGGTAGGAAATAGTTAACTTACAATTACAATAACCTTGGCATGGTTTCTATACAATTGTATAATACGACAGACCAGTAAATCTAAATATTTCCTTCCTCCATAATAGTTATGCATTTAAAACTAATAACAGCAAACTCCACCAACTTGGGCCAGTATCTAAGCCTGCAGAACAGTTCATAAAACAAAGGATACCTCTTTCCCTTTCCTGGACACAATGAATATATAAAAATAGCTGAATATGGCATTGCAAGTTCATGTTGAATGGAGGATTTTGTGTGTGTGTGTGGTAGAGCTTGGAAAAGTTACTTTTTTGAACTACAACTCCCATCAGCCCCAGCCAGCATGACCACTGGGTTGGGCTGATGGGAGTTGTAGTTCAAAAAAGTAACTTTTCCAAGCTCTCTCTGTGTGTGTCATGCTTTTGGGGGGACTGTAAATTGTGCCTTTGAGAGGATTTTCATACATTTTTTTCCCAACATGGAACCCATCTCCATACCAGAAAAAAAATATGTGGTACAATTCAGGGGTCGCCAACCTTTTCCAACACGTGGAACAACACCTGGTTAAGAAGGGGCGATTGAGGGGCAATCCTGCATTAATACCTCCACCCATCATGATGACTGGAACTTACTCATAAGCGGACACTCTTTAACAGCAGTGGGGAACCTCTGGCCCACGGGCTGCATTAGGCCTGCAAAAGGGGATTTGCAGGCATCACCAGTCAGCTGATTAGTGGTTCCTGCAAAGTCCTGTGCAAAGCCCTAGGCAGGGCATTTTGGAAGGCCCAACAATCAGCTGAGAGTCTCCAACACAGGATTGGGGACCTGGCTCAGCTGACGGGTCTAATCCTTATCTCAGCACATCCCAATGGGTCAAGTTTGATAGGCAGGTGGGGTTGCCCACCTGTCAATCACCTGATGTCACAATGCTATCGCTTGACCCATTTTTGCCCGTGTGATTTGAAATCAAGCTGCATGGGCAAAAAAGTGTGGATACTCTGATTGGCCCCAATCAGCAGCAAAGGAGAAGGAAGCATGTTAGAAGATTATTTTCAGTGACTAACACACTCACCTTTCACGCTGATTGGTTTGTAAGATGCGAGAGACATAGGGGCCCTGCTGGGACCCTGCTCCCAAAAAGGTAAGGGGTCTAAGACTCCCCAAGACCTCAGATGACTACACCGCTGCATACCATTAATAAAACAAAAACAAGTCCTTTCCATCACTGGAAAGTCATAGGGTAGTGGCCTAGGCTTCCTTTTGCTCATGGTTGCTACCAGAATCTCACGCCTGTTCTCCCCTTGCTAGTAACTGCAAGGGCTGCTCACTCTTTATGGAAGTTAATATTTGCCCTCCCCGTGCCTACTCCCTGCTGGGGGTGTGACAGCAGAGACTATTGCCTTTGAGTGGTGATCTTTTAGTGCAATTTTACTAAACTCCAGGAAGATCTTTGCGGATGAGAAATCAGGACCTCCCCCCCCCCCGGCTTGCACTCCTCTCTTCTAGGCTTGCTGTGTAACACAGTTCATGCTGAATTGTTGTAGCTGTATTCAACAAAGTCGTACTCAGAATAAACCCATTAAAATGAATCAAAAGCCACATCCACACCAGACATTTATTACACTTTAAACACTCATGGCTTCCCCCAAAGAATCCTGGGACATGTAGTTTGTGAAGGGCGCTGGGAGTTCTTAGGAGACGTCACAGAGCTCCAGTCCCCAGAATTCTCGGGAAGAGGGGCTGACTGTTAAACCACTCTGGCCACTGGAGCTCTGTGAGGGGAACAGGAGTCTCCTAATAACACTCAGCACCCTTCACAAACTACACTTCCCAGGATTCTTTGGGGGAAGCCACCACTGTTTAAAGTGGAATAAATGTCTGTTGTGGATGTGGCCTAAGTTAGCTATGTGTGTCAACTTCAATGGGTCTACTCTGAGTAGGACTAACCTTGAATACCCCTTGCTTCACATAAATATGGATACTACTGAACTTGGTTACATGCACTCACTTAAAAAACAAATGCCATCTTATTGATACTTGCTAATAAACTTTATTCTTATATATATATATATATATATATAAGATTTACATAAAACAATATAAAGCATTCATAAGAAAATACCAAGGAAATAAAACTTTTATTTTGTCTGTTTAGTCCTTGAGACTCTCCCAAGGCCACAGCCCTCACTGGACCTGCTCTTTGCCATTTCAAATGCTTCTGCCTGGTTGGAAAGTGTCTTTGAACCACGGTATTGCCCTTGCTTGCCTGGATGGAGGGTCGACAGATCTGTAGGACAGTGGAGGCTGGTGCCTATTGGGACAGGTAAGGCGGGAGGCAAAGAGCCCAAAAGTAGGTGGAGCCAAAGCAAATAGCTGGCAGAGAGAGAACCAACAAAAGACAGAGTTAACTAAGGCTGTGGGCATGCTTGTTGCTTCAAAAGCAGCCAGAATGGCTGCATTTTGAAGTGACTCTGCCCTCTGCGGGCCGCACGTCCCTTCCCTTTTGCTGACTTCAGACCTTTCAGGACCGCCCACAGCAAAGTCTTGGGCCAATCACTATCTCTACCTGAGCCTACAGCAAAGCGTTTCTATGGGCCACACCTGGAGGGGCAATGGGTTGATCTACCAATCAGTGGCAAAATCTGCCTGAAGCTGAATTAAAACAAAAAAATACAGTCGAGCTGATCCGACCAGGTTTTAGAGTAAAAAAGGGGCAGAATTTGACTAGGTTGGTGTGCCCCCATTTTCAGAAAAGAGAAGTGCAGATGCACTGGAACTGGCACAATAGCAAAGGTGTCTCTACCCTAATTCTGGCTTTGTCCATATGCACCTCCCTGTTGATTTCTATAAAGGCAACACTGAGATTAAGGAGGAGGCCAACAGGTGGGGCCAGCCCCTAGGCTGGTTGTAAGTAAGGGAGTAGGTAGGTAGGGGCTGCCTGAAGACAGATTGGTCTATGTGGGGCAATGCCTCACTTGCCCTAATGGATCAGCCTCATTGCTGTGGGAGTATGTGTGTGCACAGAAACTTCTGACTTTTGCATGGCTGGAATACAAGCTACCGGACAAAGGTCAAAGTCACATCTGTTGCTCTACCCACATTTTGCCTCTTGCATCTGTGGCATGCAGCTCCCAGAAGGTTGCCCAGGAGGGAAGGCAAGCCTACAGACTGAAAAATGACCCCCACCCCTGTTTTGAATTAACCAGAAAGGTGTCCTCAAGTAATCAGTCAACGGATCTACATGGACCTTTTCATAAAAGCAAAAGTGGCAAGCACCATCTCACATGAGGCATTCCCTCCTTTTCTTTCACATCGAAAGGGATGCCTCTCCTGAGATGATGCCTGCTATGACACATACTTGCATCAGCAAGGAAAGCATGCTTCTTGCTTCAGAGACAATGGCTTGCATCTTAAGATAAAGGAGTTAATGGCAGAAAAGGATCCCATCCCCTCCTTCCCCCCATCCTGCAGCCAGAAAAGCCTGGTAGAGCATCTGCTTTGCATTCAGAAGGTTATTGGTTCAACCCCTGATGTCTCCAGATAAGGCTTGGAGAGTCCTCTGCTTGAAACACTGCTCAGTTGCTGCCAGTCACTGTACGATACTGAGCTAGAAAGACCAGCCATCTGACTTGGTATAAGGCCGCTTCTTGTGTTCCTCTGCTGGTATATTTGTAAACGAAGTGAAAATTCCCAAGTCCCCAGTGATCCCTTTTGCAAAGGAAGCCAAACCTGGGTCTGTAATGGTGAGCCTGGAATTTCTCATCACTCATGGAAGTGGAGAATGCCCAACAATATTATAACCACAAGATTTCAGCAGCAATTTCATGCTCTGTTCTCAAGCATGTTTGAAAAACAATTTTTGTGTGTGGACCATTCCAAAGCTGCTTGAAACTGCTTCTGTCCTGCTAGATCAGTCTTATATGAAATGTACTTGTGTTTGGTTGTAAGTCGCCCAGAGTGGCAGATTAACCTCTGCCAGATGGGCGTCTAACAAATCTCATAAATAAATAAATAAATAAATTCCCCATGTTGGGAGTAAAGCACCAATGCATATTATAAGTGACTTGAACCAGTGGAGGGGGTGCAATAGCCAGAAAGGCAAGCTATTATTCCCTCTGCTGATTCCTCCTCTAAAGAGCTTGTTATGTTTGTAGGATTTGCTCCTCCCCTTCCTCCCTTTTCTTCCTATGTTTGTTCTCAGTTAGTTACTAATCGCTCCCTGAGTGCAGGCCACATGACTGCTTCAGCATGTATGACTCGTCCTAAACATCAAGTGTCTTTATTCTTTCAACAACCAGTCTTCACAGATCAGTTCTTTCTACACTCCACTGCAATATATATCTACCAAAAACTCCTAACACCCCAACCTGATGTCCTCCAGTGGCCCCATCAGTCCCAACCAGTATTACCAACAGTCATGGATGATGGGAGTTGTAGTCCAAAACACTGGGAGGGCATTAGGTAGAGGACGACTGTCCTAGGTAGAATTACCTATGTGGTGTCAGCACATAATTTACTTTTCTGTGTAAAAACTGGTGCAGAATTTGAGAGTTGGGGTGCAAAGACCTATGTAGCATATCACTGAACAATGGGGGTGGCAGCTTTGGATTCTAGAGTTTTCTTCCCAGTTCTAAGGAGAAAAGATGTCCAGAGGCTTGGGGCCTGGAAGAAAAGGCTCTTGACTTCCACTCCTAATTTTGTGATGCCAAGTTTATTTACAAGGACAATGCGTCACCCAGATCCCTATTACATTTTCCCCTTACATATCTGGGTGCGGTTTCAGAGATGGGACAATAAGCAGGATTACTGGAAAGAAAACAAGACAGGATGTTTCTGTCTCTTGACAAAGCCCATTGTTTGGTGGATGCTTTATTTATCTCTGCTGTCCTCTGTTCTGATGTTTACCATGCACAGGGATGTGGATAATGGTTTTTCAACCTGTCTCTACATCCAAGCCTGAGAGAGGCCCTCCTCACCACCTGGGAGGGATGAGACCACAGGCTTGCATCACAATAATCTCCCATTGTTTTCTGAGCTTTCAGTCTAAATAACATGCGTGCCCTTAGGATTCCCCATGGAATTATTTTACGTCTATCCCAGTGGGAAGGGAGTTTTATCCTTGAAGCGAAAGCACTCATACATGGTGCATGCAGCCCCCATTAGCAGTCTCCTTCTTTAAAGCAGGTTTACAGTTGTGCTTCTGACAAGTGTATGAGCTAACTGTCCTTACTTAAGCGGGGGGGGGGGGAGGAATGCCGAGTATAGGGAGGGGCAGAAAAGAGGAAGATAAGGCACCAGGGATATCTAATGGGCCTTTTTTATTTCACTGGTGACTTCCTTTCTCTCTAAACTCTGGTGAAATTGACTCAAGGAAGGGAATGCCTTGCTAATTTCATCTCTGGTATCTGGTGAAGATTAGGGAAGATCTTGTCAATTTCATATACCACTCCTCAGTGTTTAGTTTTTTAAAAGAAGAAGAAAAAAAGAATTACTATGGGCACTGACCTGTGTGCTCTCTTCACATGCAGTTTGGAAGAAGGGGAGGGGGAGGAAACCTCAGGAAATTGTTAAGGCTTTCCCCCCAATGTTGTCAATTTCACTGGAGACCAAAGAGTTGGGGACAAGGAACTAAATGATTATTCCACAAACGCCCACAGCAATGGAAACGGAGGAGGAATTGGATTAAAAAGCCACTCTTGCTAAAATTGTGTTCAAAGAGAGACTTCAGTACATGGAGGGGTCATTCCCAATCTATAGAGCTCAATGAAGAAGAAAAAAGATAATTGAGGACTAAGAATTAGGACTGAGATGAAATTTCTCAAGCAACGTGATTGTTTTCCGCTCCATTGCCCAGTAAGAGCATTAACATCAACAAATGGAACCCATTTTGTCTTACTATGGCCTGATGATTACCAGCCTGCGGTAGCACCAAGGTGGTCTTTTTCACTCATGATACTGGCGTTGTGAAATCAAATGCACTATGAGAGGCCCCCATCTGTTCTGGTATTCTACCAGCTTTTGAAGCTGTTTGCACAGACATTCTTTTGAACGCTCAGCCAACTCTCCCATTTTAATTCCTGTGTTGTTTGAATGGAATTGTTTGTTGCACATTTTAATTATGCATGTTTGTATTTTAATGTGTTAATGGAAGTGATTTATTGTGCATTTTAATTATGGATATTTATGCTTTAAATGTTGTGCAATTGGTTTTCGTTTCCTGGGAAGCACTTCGAAGCCTATGTTTTGTTTTAATATGCTGCCAAGCCTTCTTGTGTGTGGGTGCTATTGCGATTGCATTGTTGTCGTTTATTGTTATGTTTTTATAGTGTGTTTTATTTGTTTGTGTTTTAACATTGTGTAAGTCGCTTGGGGACCATCGGGTATCAAGAGAATAATTAATCACGTGTACTTTGATCCTTAGATTGCCGGGTTTGGTCAGGGGCCACTTGTCAAATGTGGGCAGCACTGAAGCCAGCAGTGGGTGGGGCCAAGCTCTTTTCACTCTCTGCTACCCCTTCTCTCTGTCCCTCTCTTTTCTTTTTGCCACCCTCTTTCTCCTTCTCTCAAAGTGCCACCCACTTCTTTCTCTCTCCCTCTTCCCCACACCTAATAGGCAACCAGGATAGGGGCGCATCACTCTTGTCAGAGCTCTGAAATGATCACTTGCAGAGTCCTTTTGAAATTAAACTGAGAGTCACATAAAATTAGGCCATGGCCACAGGCTGCCCACCTGTGCCATGGACAGTGATCCACATGCTGTGCAGCCACACAGATGGCGAGACTGGGAGTAGACACAGACTACTTCAAATGCACCCACACCTTCGATTTATATAAGGGCATTTGCTAAACTGTCCTGCCAAAGGTCTTGAGATAAGCATATTAACGCTGACATCTAGAACTATTATCTATAACTGGCAGCTTTTTTTATTCTTCATTTCCTCATAATCGCTGACCATGGACTTTGCTTTTTTCACTGATGCTGAGTTGCCATTTCCATTCTGTTATCTATCAGAATGCCACTGTCCCTTTCCTAATGAATTATCACCAGTTGAGACTCTGCTGGTGTTTATGAGAATCCAGGGCTAGGTTTTTTTTGGTTTTTTTTACCCCAATATTGGAGATCTAGAATAGCATATGCATAACCAGAGAGAGAGAGAGAGATTGTATCTTGATTAATTATGGGTAGAAAGAGGCGAAATCATGGGGACACCAAATAATTATGGGGATGCAGACTCATGGAACTAACACAAAATCATAGCTTACAGCAGTTAGGAACACCCAAAATATGCAGAGGTGAGGATTCTTGACAGGATAGAATTGATGGGTACAGGCCTTAAGTAACAAATATGTATAAGCTGTAGATTTCAGCATTAATATGCTTAACTCAAGAGTTTTGGCAGGACAGTTTATCAAATGTCTAAGAAGAAAAGAGGAATTGTGGAGGGTTGGGACAGGATGAAACAAAATTTGTCTAGCTTGTCTGCAATGATGATGATGATGATGTGTGTAGGATCCCCAAAGAACTTAGGAATCTGCATTATACTGAGTCAAACCATTGATCCCTCTAGTTCAGTATGGGATGCACTGACCGGCAGCAGCTCCTCAGGGTTTTCGACAGAAGTTGCTTCCAGCTTGGGATTGAAACTGGGATTTTCTGCATACAAAACAGGGCCCTATTACCGAGCTGCTGCCCTTCCCCTAAATTCACAGGAATGTAGAAAGCTGCCTTATTCCAGGTCAGACCATTAGTCCATTTAGCTGACTGGCAGCAATTTTCCAGGATACCAGACAACAGGGTTTCCCAGCTGTGGATTGAAACTGGGACCTTCTACATGCAATGCAGGTGCTCTGCTGTTGAACTACTGTCCTCCTCTTAAAAGCATAGGAAGCTGCTTATATCAGACCATTTGGTTTGATCCCGTTATGTTTGCTGCCTTTTCTCACCCCTGAATGGAGGAAGAAGTTCAACGGCTGCTGCGTAACCCCTGCTGAATTCCAAGGCATGCGCGCCCCCAACCACCACCACCCTGGCCCCTCTTTGTCTGGCTTCCTCCCTCTTAAACACTCATGTTTGTGTGAGGCACTTTCTAGGATCTCTTTCCACCATTCCATCCAGCACCGCAGCTAAAAATAAGAGTCCTGGAAACATGCCCACTTCCTCTCCAGATGCATCCCCCTTTGCAATGTCTTCCCCCCCCCCCGGATGGCACAGTGAACAGGTGAGGTCTTCTGGGAAAGAGAAGGCAGGGCCCAAGATGATCATGTAAATTGTTTAGCTTCAGCGTCTCTCTTTGAGGGAGACAAGGTGACTGGCAAATCAGGGAGTGGGATCTTAGCGACAGTAAGTGGGGAGGGGGTAGATAAAAGAGAAGCCGGATCCACTGGGCCATTGTATATTGTTCTTAGAAGGGGTAGTAAATCCTAGTGGTTAGTACAGGAAACCTAGGAGTCAGGGAGGGACCTGGGTTTTCTTCCAGGCTCCAGGGTTATGTAGGAACATGACACCTGTAGTCTGCCATTTGGCCCAGCCAAGCGGACTCTGCTCCCTGGCTTGGGGCCAGTTTTACGTTCCTCCAAGAGTTGTGCAACTGCTCAGCAGAAAGATCTTTTCCTGTTGGCAGATGCACACACACGTCTCCCAGAACCAGCTGCTAATGCTTGACTTCTGCTCTGGTCTTCCCTCTACCCATAAATCCTCATCAAATCACCTTGTGATGTAGTAGCTACAGTGTATCAGATTAGGTTCTAGGAGACCCATCTTCAAATCCCAGCTCAGCCCTGAAGCTCACTGGGTGATCCTAAGCCAGTCATTGTTTCTTGGCCTAATCTACCTCATAGGGTTGTTGTGAGGATAAAACGAGAAGGGGGAAAGCCACGTAAGCTTCCTGGAGCTCCTTCGAGGAATGGTGGGATGAAAAATCAATAAAGGTAAATGTTGCTTCACATGGGTTGCACATGAAGGGAGGGGAAATCTCTTCTGACACATTTGGTTTGGTAATACACCCCCCTCAACACTCAAATAATAAGGGAGCAGGTAGAAAGGTTTAATACAATCCACAAGTCCATCCCTTTTCACTGAGTTTATCCAAATCACGCCCCCTGTAGCCTTCCCAAAACAGTCACTGGGCAGGTGGCATAATGTTATATGGTTTAGTCATTAGATGACAGTGGGCTTAGTTGTATCTGGGTGGAGCCATTTCCTGTGTCTATTCTGTGCTTGTTAGAGAAAGGCAATAAATCTCTTGTCCAGTTTTCTAACCAGTCTATCCTCTGAGTCAATATTTTTCAACCTCCCCAGATGTTGCTGGCCTACAACTACAAGTTCTGTCATCCCTAGCCAACTTAGCCAATGATCAGGGACGATGGGAGTTGTAGTCCAACTTCTTTCCCAGTGCAATTCTAGGGGCAAGATTAGTGGGTTTAGTTTCCTTTTAGATTAGAGACCACTAAGACTATAAGTGTCTTTGTGGAATTTTGCAAATATACAAAGCAGCAGAAAGGCCAACATGTAAAGTTAAATGTGTCTTTGTCTCTGCTGCAGGGATGGAGGATAAATTTGATCCAGTTTGCATTCAAAACCGAATTTAGCAAATTCACACTTTCTGAAACAATATGAGAACTGAAACACAGCCATCCTTTGAAATTCTCGCTGATCCAAATTTTGTGATACAGTTCTCCAACCAAACAACATTTACAAAAATGCATATATTAGGGGCAAGTGTACATAAGGGCAAGTGTACATAAAAATGAAAACATTTGTGAAAATAACATTCAAAAGTGCATTATATTAGGATAAATTGCTTGCAAAAAAATTAGAAAGCTGCATACAAAAATGTATTTATTAGAAGAAATTCACTTTACCATGAGGATTTTATTTTAAAAAAAATGTCAAATTGCTGCAGAAATGTGGAGAACGGAATTTAAGATTCGAAAAATGAGAAACTGAGAGAACCAAAATTGACAGATGGTGAGGGTATGCAGATTACAGCAGCCATGGAGGCAGAATTTAACCCTTCTCTTCTGCAGTCCTGATTGAAATCCCTCTTCTGGAGTTAATATTTGCCATTGAGGACTCCCTCCATTGGCCTGATGGGTATCTCATTCAAAAACATAGAGAGTTCCCCAACTTTCAAGAGACCAGGTATTTCCTAACCTAGATGGGGGAAACAATGTTGCTGAACTAAACTCCCATCATCCCCGGCCATTGGCTATGCTTGCTGGGGCTGATGGGAATTGTAGTTTAGCAACATCTGGAGGACCAAGGAGCATATATGTATTTCCTTCTCACTCTCTCTCTCCCTCTCACACACACACTTTTAAAAAATCTTAAAATGTTCTTTTTACAGCATACCAAAACCAAATGGCAAAGTTACAAAATTTATGTTTCTTTCATTGTGATATGTTCACAATGCTAACTCCACTGCGCAACAAAACATTCATTTATCAGCCAGATTCAAAATGTGACAAGATCCAGATCTTCTGTGTATCATGTGGGATAAACTGACTGATGCCATACACAAGATATTAGAATCTTATTGAATAATAACAATAATAATAATAATAATAATAATAATAATAATAATAATAATAATAATAATAATAATAATAATAATAATAATAATAATAATAATAATAATAATATGGGCCTGTTATAGGAAAACTCCTGATTCTCCACTGATACAGCTTATTAAAATCCCTCAACAGTCTCTTCCAGGTCCAGGGGTTTTAATAACTCTTTGTTCCTATGGAATGGAAATGGACTGCCTTCAAGTCGATCCCGACTTATGGCGACCCTATGAATAGGGTTTTCATGGTAAGCGGTATTCAGAGGGGCTTTACCATTTCCTCCCTCTGAGGCTGAGAGGCAGTGGCTGCCCCAAGGTCACCCAGTGAGCTTCATGGCTGTGTGGGGATTCAAATCCTGGTCTCCCAGGTCATAGTCCAACACCTTAACCACCACACCGCACTGGCTCTCTCTTTGTTCCTATACCAGAGGAAATATGAACTTGTGAGCTTTGGTTTAGATTAAACCCTGCATATCCTGCTGTTGTATATAAACTGCAGCCTGCCCCCTCCTTCTTGTGCTATAAACATGAATTCCATAGTTTATAGGTTTGTTTGTTGGATGAGTAACAGCCTGGGATGGCTGGATCCAAACTTTTCAAAGCAAAGGAAATCAACAGTTGTCCTTCTCAGTGTTTCTATGCAGTGTCCAGCCTGAAGAAATGAACACAGCATTCCATGAGAACAAACCCAAAACAAAAGCACAATTTGAGCCAAATCATCCCCCTTCCCCAGGAACTATCTAAAAACAGTTCCTAAGCAGGGTGTTAGAACATGTAAAATACTGGGAGCACTGCATGGAAGGTAATGCATTGGTATTATCAACCTGTTACATCTGCATCCTGTAGAACAGAATGTGCCCACCAGAGTGTTTCATCAGGCCTATGGCAGTCCTGCCAAACTGGAATCCAGGTATTATTCTAGAAAGCTTCCCTGTGGATCCACTGTGCAAAATACAGCTGTAGGCCCAGGGCCCAAATGCAGCCCTCCAGGTCTCTCCATCTGGCCATAGGGACCCTCTCCAGGAGCTACACCCTTTCTCCACAGGCCACACCCTTCACCAGCCCTCCTGGAGCGTTTTTTTTTTCTGTTTGAAATGTGCCCTTAAACTCTGATATTGTCTTTGGCTTGCCTGGATACACAGGGTTGTGTGAGTGTGCATAGAAACCAGCCTTGCATACAAATGTAAAATTTGCATTTGTTGTTCTACCTGCTTTTACCTCTGGCCCTACCCGCTACTGGCACATGCAAGCTTGCCAGGTCAGAAGCATCCCAAACCCTGAGACGTCAGAGATGAGCCCTAGTAATGTCACAGGGGTGGACTCTAGTGATGTCATTAAGCATGATACATTAAGCACCAATTCATGGAGCATACAATTCAAACAAAAACATTTCTCTGATTGGAAACCAAGATAGAAATCTTAACTAAAAGATGGTGTTCCCAGGTCCAGCTGAAATGACGGAATCATTCCTCCTCCCTTGCTTAGGGAGCCTGGGTAGGGAACATTTAATTTATTTATTTATTTATTATTTAATTTATAACCCGCCCTTCCTCCCAGCAGAAGCCTAGGGCGACACCTGCCAAAAACATTTTTGTTTAGGCAAGCCTACCCAGGCATGCAGAAGGCATTAGGTTTTTTATCTGTTTTTAATTCATTGTTGGTGTTATTATTTTGAATGTTTTTAAATGCCCGTCTTTAACTGTTTTTGCCAATAATTTTATTGTTTTAATTCCTTCTGTAAACTGCTTTGAGGGTTGTTGTTGTTTTTTACAATAAAGCAGTATATAAATGTTGGAAATAAAATACATAAATGTGTCTTGAACAACACTCTGACACCAGGGGAATGCAGTCCTGGCATAGAAATATAGCACCGGGGAAAGCTTCATTGTATAAGTTTGTGTGAGAGAGAGAGAAGGGGGAGGAGGTTGCTGGTTTTTTTTTAAAAAAAACAGGCACACTGCTTGAGCTACAGAGGCCCATCCCCCTTGTGCTCTGTGATGATCCCCTTAGCTACTGTTCCGCCCCCCAAGAATATGGTGGAGGGAGACAATGATTGGCCTAAAAGGGGGGGATCAGGGACTTGTAGATTTCATTGCCGATTGAGACCCCTTTCTTTCCAGCCCACCCCCAATAGAGTGAAAGGTTAAAAAAAAAGGTGTCCATTCCTTTTGCATGTCCTTGATTAGAGTTTGGACCATTCAAGGGAACATACTGAGATATCAAGTGAGTTGCGACAGGGCAGGTTAATAGTTAACTAAGAGAACATTGGGTGATCAAACAAAAATCATTGCACTGGAGAGTGTTATACATCGGCAGTGGCGTCACTGGAGTGTTATTGGGATGTTGACTGTATGACACATACATTTAACCTATGAGTAACAACACTATCCCATTCCCCTCCTTCAGTCCCCCCCCACCTCACTTCTGCTCACTGTGGAGTTCAAGCTGCATCATCATTTGCCAACATGGCACCTTTCAGATGTTTTGGACCACAGTTCCCACCAGCCCAAGTTTTGGCTGGGGCTGAAAGGGGTTGTAGTCCAAAAACATTTGGAAGGCACCAAGTTAGCAAAGGCTCGTCTCCATCTTCCAGCCTTTATATGGAAGGAGAGGCGCTGACTTTTTTATTGGCTCTGGCAGTGGGCCATTAGTGGGTACCTGGAACTCAGAAAAGAAGCTTTGTTTCCCCAACTGAATAAATAACTTCCTTGTTCCTTTAAAGGTCATGGAATAAGAGAAGAGGTCCTCTTGTGGATAAGAAATTGGTTAAGAAGCAGAAAGCAGAGAGTAGGAATAAACGGACAGTTCTCCCAATGGAGGGCTGTAGAAAGTGGAGTCCCTCAAGGATCGGTATTGGGACCTGTACTTTTCAACTTGTTCATTAATGACCTAGAATTAGGAGTGAGCAGTGAAGTGGCCAAGTTTGCTGATGACACTAAATTGTTCAGGGTTGTTAAAACAAAAAGGGATTGCGAAGAGCTCCAAAAAGACCTCTCCAAACTGAGTGAATGGGCGGAAAAATGGCAAATGCAATTCAATATAAACAAGTGTAAAATTATGCATATTGGAGCAAAAAATCTTAATTTCACATATACGCTCATGGGGTCTGAACTGGCGGTGACCGACCAGGAGAGAGACCTCGGGGTTGTAGTGGACAGCACGATGAAAATGTCGACACAGTGTGCGGCAGCTGTGAAAAAGGCAAATTCCATGCTAGCGATAATTAGGAAAGGTATTGAAAATAAAACAGCCGATATCATAATGCCGTTGTATAAATCTATGGTGCGGCCACATTTGGAACACTGTGTACAGTTCTGGTCGCCTCATCTCAAAAAGGATATTATAGAGTTGGAAAAGGTTCAGAAGAGGGCAACCAGAATGATCGAGGGGATGGAGCGACTCCCTTACGAGGAAAGGTTGCAGCATTTGGGGCTTTTTAGTTTAGAGAAAAGGCGGGTCAGAGGAGACATGATAGAAGTGTATAAAATTATGCATGGCATTGAGAAAGTGGATAGAGAAAAGTTCTTCTCCCTCTCTCATAATACTAGAACTCGTGGACATTCCAAGAAGCTGAATGTTGGAAGATTCAGGACAGACAAAAGGAAGTACTCCTTTACTCAGCGCATAGTTAAACTATGGAATTTGCTCCCACAAGATGCAGTAATGGCCACCAGCTTGGACGGCTTTAAAAGAAGATTAGACAAATTCATGGAGGACAGGGCTATCAATGGCTACTAGCCATGATGACTGTGCTCTGCCACCCTAGTCAGAGGCAGCATGCTTCTGAAAACCAGTTGCCAGAAGCCTCAGGAGGGGAGAGTGTTCTTGCACTCGGGTCCTGCTTGCGGGCTTCCCCCAGGCACCTGGTTGGCCACTGTGAGAACAGGATGCTGGACTAGATGGGCCACTGGCCTGATCCAGCAGGCTCTTCTTATGTTCTTATGTTCATCCTTAACCCCAGTACTTTTCTGTTTATTGCATCCATGCACTTCTCCTCTAACTCTTCCCTAACAGTGGAGCAAACTGACAGAGGACGCTCATTCCAGGAAATGTGTATAGGGATTAGATTCATCACCCTCCACATCATTTGAGGACCTTCCTGCAGAGCCAGCAAGAAGAACAGAGAGGGTTGTATCTAAAGTTAGTTTCACTCAAAGCAGACCTATTGAAATTAACGGTCATGTCTCACTCGGGTCCATTAATTCTAATGGGTCTACACTGCATATAACTTAGCTGGATGCAGGCCAAACTATAGAGCTGTTTATTCTTCTTTCTGGGCAGGTGACTTTTCAAATACATCTCGCCTTATTTATTTACTTATTTGTTGACCACAGTAAACATGCAGATGAAATGAGGGCTATTTCCTTTCCCCTGTCCCCTTTCCTGCGGCTGATGGCTGGTTCCAGGGGTGGTGGTGCAAGGGAAGCTGGCAAAGATCTAGGGCCCACAGAGGTTAGTAGGATACACTTGGGGGTACAAATGCATAGCCTGACATGCAGAAAGGAAAGAAGAAAAGCATATCACTAGTTCTCAGAGTGCAGACTGTTTCCCGCAGAAGCATTTCATCCTTGCTATTCTCTTTACCCAGCAAGTGGCAGCTGGTGTGGTGAACCAGAGCCACAGAGCCACCTTTCCAACACTGCAGTTTACATGGATGGGAATGGGGGCTTTATATCCAGTGGATCCAAAGACCTTTGCACACCTCCCCTTCCCCTGAAACACTGTTTTGGACTGTTCCACATTCTACCACCAGAGGGGGAACCACCAGTGGGAGATGATAGTGATGCAATGAAGAAATTCAATTCAGTTTGCATTTCAAGCAGAATCCGCCCATTACTAAGCAACTTGAGAACCGAAACACGGCCATCTTTCAAAATTCACACTTATCTAAATTATGCAATGCAGTTCTCCAACCAGTGCTTACAAAAATGCATAGATTAGGAGAAAATGTGTATAAAGATTAATATATTTGTGATGTACAAAAATGGATCATGTTAGGAGAAACTGCTTGCAAATATGTGTACATTTATCAAAACTACTGGCAAATATGTGTTTCTTAGGTGAAACGCGTACTAAAATGTTGAAGAATTTTCATGAGAATTTTGCAAAACACCGTTTGCAAATTGCTGCAGAAATACGGAGGCCTGAATTGAAGGGCTGGAAATACAAGTAATGAAGAGAACCAAAACTGACAGATTCTTCCATCCATAATGATGATTATGATGACTTGTTAGTTGCTTGTAATTCAAAAGTCTCCAGGCAACTTACAAAATATTAACAACCCAAATAGAACTGAATAACATCAGTCCCCATAACAGGAAACTTAGCAACATAGTAATAATAAAAACAGCATAGTCTCAGTCGGTCAAATGCTTGGGGGGGAAAGGTAAGTCTTCACCTCGCACCGAAAAGATATAAACAAAGTTGCCAGGCAGACCTCACTAGGGAGAGCATTCCAGAAATGGGGAGCCACAACTGAGAAGGGCCTCTCCCTTGTCACCAGCCTCCAAGCCTCCCTCAGAGAGGGGACCTGGATAAGGGCCTCAGAAGAAGATCTAAGAGTCCAGGCAGGTGCATATGGTGAGAGGGGTACCAAAGGATACTGGGGTCCTAAGCCACAAAGGTCCAAAGCCAGCACTTTGAATTGGGCTTAGAAGCATACAGGCAGTGTAGTTGGAACAGAGTTGGCATTATATGACCTGTTTGCCTCAGACCTGTCAACAGCTGGGCAGCTGCATTCTGCGCTAATTGAAGCTTCCAAACTGTTTTCAAAGGTAGCCCCACATAAAACTTACCACCAACCTAAGCAGACCTGTGGGTGAGTTTGATCCCACCAACCACACTTTGCCCCAGCAGGCACCGCATCGCTGTGTGTTTCCTCTGTCGAGCGCCTGCTCCACATTGCAGCTGGTTACCAACCCTTACCAGGCTAACATTGATGGTGTCAGGCAAAGGAGGCTTTCCTAGCTTTTTAGAGCAGCGCTACTGCTGCTGCTGAACATTTGCAGAGCACTTTCAGGGGTTCAAAGCAAATCATGGGAGAGGGCTTTCCAACTTCCCTACCACCCCCTGCCGTTGAAAGCCTGATAAGAAGTTGCTGCCGAACTGGGATTCTGAGTAACATCATGGGATTTTTAGCGTTTCCACGGAGCCAAGTGAAACTGTCAAAATTCTCTTATTTCTGCTATTGCCAGAAAGTGTAATGTTGCCTGCCAAGAGATGTGATCTTGTCATGTTCATCATATTGAAACCTTGCTTTCGTTTGCTGTTATATTTGCTGTTATGTTACTGTTTTATTATTTTTTGTTGTTAGGACATTGTTTTTGCAGTTGTTGTTTTTGAGATGTATTTCTGTTCACCGTGTTGTAAGCCTCTTTGAGCACATTTTTTTTATGGAAAGGTGGCATACAAATAAAATGATGAATGAATGTATGAATGAATGAATGAATGAATGAGCCTAGGCAGGGCTCAGGGCTTCTGCAGAGCAGACCCTGCTGCAGCAGCTAGGGATGGGTAACTATGTCAGTTAAGAGCATTTCTCCACATTTCCACATCACTTGGCAATTTTTTTTAAAAAAAAGTTCTCCTGTATATTCGTCAGCATTTCTATACACATTTCTCCTACTATAAAAATGTAAATGCGCTGCCTTCAAGTTGATTCCGACTTATGGTGACCCTATGAATTTGGTTTTCATGGTAAGTGGTATTCAGAGGTGGTTTACCATTGCCTTCCTCTGAAGCTGAGAGGCAGTGACTGGCCCAAGGTCACCCAGTGAGCTTCATGGCTGTGTGGGGATTCAAATCCTGGTCTCCCAGGTCACAGTCCAGCACTCTAACCACTACACCACGCTGTCAACCCCTGCGCAAAGCACTTTGCCAGCCCTATGCTCTGTGACTGGGAAGTTGTAAAGATTACAGCTAAATAATGCACATTGCAACACTGTGAACTTTTCACAGTTCAAAACACTATGCAAATGCTAAGTAGTATAAAGTGCTCAGGGTTGGCCCAGAATATTTTTGTACCCAAGGTGGAAAATAGTCTTTTTAAAAAGTACACTTAAGGCTTTCTCCCATGTGAGTGCAATAACACCATCAATTGCCCGCTGTAATGAGTTTGCGCGACACTTTCTTGATAAGATCATGAACATCCGCCGGGACCTTGACTCCATTATTGTAGCAGTTGATCCTAATGAGGTGTCCAGAGCACAGTCTTGTCCTGTTTTACTGGATGAGTTTCAGTTGGTACAGCTCAAGGATGTGGACAAGGTGCTCGGACAGGTGCGGGCGACCACTTCTGCTCTGGATCCTTGCCCCTCATGGCTAATAAAAGCTAGCAGGAATGGAACAGCCGGCTGGGCCAAGGAGGTGATTAATGCCTCTTTACGAGAGGGAGTGGTCCCACCCTGCCTGAAACAGGCGGTGGTGAGACCGCTCCTAAAAAAACCCTCCTTGGACCCTGATAATTTGGACAACTATAGGCCGGTAGCAAATGTTCCATTCCTGGGCAAGGTCCTAGAGCGTGTGGTCGCTCGCCAACTCCAGGCTCTCTTGGATGAAACTGATTATCTGGACCCATTTCAATCGGGCTTTCGGCCGGGGTTTGGTACAGAAACGGCCTTGGTCGCCCTGTATGATGACCTCTGTCGGGAGAAAGACAGAGGGAGTGTAACTCTGTTGGTTCTCCTTGATCTCTCAGCGGCGTTTGATACCATCGACCATGGTATCCTTCTGGAGCGACTTACGGATTTAGGAGTGGGAGGCACTGCTTGGCGGTGGCTCTGCTCCTATCTCGGGAATCGTCTCCAGAAGGTGATGCTGGGGGAACATTACTCGAGTCCCTGGGTACTCCAATATGGGGTCCCGCAGGGTTCAGTTCTGTCCCCCATGCTTTTCAATATCTATATGAAGCCGCTGGGTGAGGTCATCAGCAGTTTTGGAGTGCGTTTCCAGCAATATGCTGATGATACGCAGCTCTACTACTCCTTTTCATCTTCGTCAGGTGAGGCTGTTGATGTACTAGACCGCTGCCTGGCCGCGATAATGGGCTGGATGAGAGCTAATAAACTGAAACTCAATCCTAACAAGACTGAGATGCTGTTGGTGGGAGGGCCCTCTGCCCAGATGGTTGACGTTCGACCTGCCCTAGATGGGGTTACACTCCCCCTAAAGGAGCAGGTACGTAGTTTGGGGGTCTTATTAGATCCTCTCCTGTCACTTGAGGCTCAGGTAGCCTCGGTGGCACGGAATGCATTCTACCAGCTTCGGCTGGTAGCCCAACTACGACCCTATCTGGACAGGGAGAATCTCGCCTCAGTGATCCATGCTATGGTAACCTCTAGATTGGACTACTGTAATGCACTCTACGTGGGGCTACCTGTGAAGACGGTTCGGAAACTTCAGCTAGTGCAAAATGCTGCGGCCAGAGTTCTCACTGGGACAAAGAAATTTGACCATATAACACCTGTCCTGGCGCAGCTGCACTGGCTACCGATATGTTTCCGGGCCAGATTCAAAGTGTTGGTTCTTACCTATAAAGCCCTAAACGGCATCGGACCGCAATACCTGGTGGAACGCCTCTCTCGCTATGTACCTACCCGTTCACTACGCTCGACGTCGAAGGCCCTTCTCCGGGTCCCAACTCATAAAGAGGCCCGGAGATCAACAACTAGATCTAGGGCCTTCTCGGTGGTGGCCCCTGAACTATGGAATGCCCTCCCAGACGAGATACGCCTGGCGCCTTCTTTGTTATCTTTTCGGCGCCAGGTAAAAACCTACCTTTTCGCCCAGGCTTTTTAAACATTTTAAATTTAATTTTAAACCTAATATGGATTTTAATTTATAAACTCAATGGCAATTCTATTTTGGATTTTTATCATGTTTAATGTTTTTATAATTGTATTATATTTTTCACACTTGCTCATATTTTAATTGTGATTTTATTTGTTGTACACCGCCCTGAGAGCTTTCTGCTATAGGGCGGTCTAGAAATGTAATTAAATAAATAAATAAATAAATGTCATCATTAGGATCATTAGGGGAACCTGTGGCCTTTGAAAGAGAGAGGGGGAAAGGAAGTGGAAGAAAGAGAGAAAAGGGAGTGTCAGAGAGAAAGAGAGAGAAGAGGGGTGTCAGAGAGGAAAAATGGAAATGGACTGCCTTCAAGTCGATCCCGACTTATGGTGACCCTATGAATAGGGTTTTCATGGTCAGCGGTATTCAGAGGGGGTTTACCATTGCCTCCCTCTGAGGCTGAGAGGCAGTGACTGGGCCAAGGTCACCCAGTGAGCTTCATGGCTATGTGGGGATTTGAACCCTGGTCTCCCAGGTCATAGTCCAACACCTTAACCCAGCCTTTTCCAACCAGTGTGCCTCCAGATGTTGTTGGACCACAATTCTCATCTTTCCTGACCATTGGCAATGCTGGCTGAGGCTGATGGGAGTTGTGGTCCAACAACATCTGGAGGCACACTGGTCGGGAAAGGCTGCCTTAACCACTACACTACACTGGCTCTACTTCTTCTTTCTTCTACTTTCTACTTTCTTCTCCTATGCACATTTTTATATGCAATTGTCCCTAATATACAAAGCAGTTTTCCCTAATATAATGGATTTTGTATGCTATTTTCACCCATATATGCATTTATAGGCACACTTTAGTATATTCATTTTTGTACACCTTACTTGGCTGGAGAACTACACTGCAAAATTCAGAGAAGTGCAACTTTTCAAGGATGGCTGTGTTTCAGTTTGCACATTATTTTGGGCAGCGCATATTAGGTAAATTCACTTTTAAATCCAACCAGAATCACATTTCTCCCCCATCTCTGCCAACAGCACTCCCCTCTTCTGGCAGAGGCTGGTGGACAGGAATCTGTTTGCCATCCTAAGCACTCCCAGGTACCAGCAAGGGAGTGGAAGTAGGATTGCCATAAGCCCCCAGGATTGACCATCTCAAGCTCTACAATCAGCAAGGGAGGCCCTGTTGGCGGTGGTGCTGTGGTTGGTGTTGACCTGCGACATGGCCTTCTCAGTGGCAGTTCCCCATTTACAGCATGCCCTCCGTGTTGAGGTGTGTCTTTCTAAGTCATTATTAACATTCAGGAGGAACTTAAAGACATGCCTGTAAGGAATAGGTGAGAACTTTGATTCAGTTCACATTTCAAGCCGAATCTATTAAATTTGCACTTTCCAAAGCAATATGAAAAAGGCAACATAGCCATCCTTTGATGGCACTCTTGCTACTGGGAAATATCTTCCCCCTTCACCTGAGTTGCCACACCCAGTCTTAATCCATCTGTCTAGGTTATTCATTGCCTAATCCCTCAACTCAATGCACTTTCTTTTTGGACTATGTGGCACGGGGAAGCCATTCCGTCCAAGATCCTGGGGGATACACAAGAGTTCCCCAAGCAAGGAAGCAGAGCAAAGCATCTCTCTCAGCAAAGGCCAACATCCTGACAAAAGGAAATCTAGAGCAGTTGGCCAGGTACCACAACAGCAGGAAGGCAAAGAGTAGGGAAAGCCTTTTGAAGGTGCAACCCAGGAGAGAGAAAGAGAAAGGAGGACACCCATCAGGGACGTGGAGAACTGAGAAAGGAGAAGAAACCCTTCTTGCAAAGTTGCAAAGCCAGGAGGAAAAGAGGAGAGCAGACCTGCAGTATGAGCGCTGAAAACCCACCCATCCAGTCTGGAAAACAGCAAGTGCCTGATCCGCTGCAACCTCCAGCTGGGCAAGCACCCCCAGTGGGCTTTTTGGCACCTTCCCCTGTGCCACCCCCATACTATGGTTATTATGGCCCACCTGGTGCAAGATTGAACCAAGGGCCAATCCTTCAGCCACCACAGCCCATCATCATCACAACCGTCCAGCCTAGACACGAACCTGATTACCTGGCCTACTCCATCTTTACTCTGATTTGTTGTTGCCTACCATTGGGTATTGCTGCCGTGATATACTCTGTACAGGTGAGTCTGCATGACAGAGAGTGAGAGAGAGCACAAGGGGATTCATAGATTCTTAAGACATTGCAGAGTGCAGGACACAGAATAATTGGCTCAAGCTACAGGAAACCAGATTCTGAATGAACATCAGGAAAAACTTCCTAACTGTTAGAGCACTATGACGATGGAACCAATGACCTAGGGAGGTGGTGGGCTCTCCAACCCTGGAGGCATTCAAGAGGCAGATGGACAGCCACCTGCCGGGTATGCCTCAAGTTGGATTCCTGCATTAAGCAGGGGATTGGACTCGGCCTTAAAGGCCCCTTCCAACTCAACTATTGTGTTATTCTATGATAAAGCATCCAGGTAAACAGTTAAACCAGATTCAGCTCCAGGTTTTGGAAGGCCGTCTTTGGTGGGCACTTCCAGTGCTGACTCCCCTCCCCCCTGGCACCTTCCACCACTTGGGCCACCCTGATGATGGGGCTTCTGCAACCATCAACATCCCCCTTGTGCTCACACTCACAGGCAAGTGGGCGTACGCGGCAAAAGTGTGGGTGATGCATCCTGATGGCTGCAAGATGCCAGTCAGAATCAGACAGCTGCTCAGCTCCTGGTTCAAAATACCACTGCTGCTGTCACTGGGTTAGCCCTTGCTCACACTGAGGGTTAGGGTTAGGGTCAGTGATAGCAGAAGCACTACCGCCACCAAGGGATCCATGTAACTGTGGGAGATGGAGGAGGAAGGAGAGGAGGTGCTAATCTCGGCTGGCCCCACTGAGGCACACTGACAAATGCCCCAGTATGCTGGATACTGACTCCTGGCTTATGTTAAGTTGTAAGGGCTGTTCAGGCCAAGTCCAGTTTAAAGATAAAAGATCCTAAAAAGGGACGGCATGGGCCTAGAATGTGCCTATAATCGTTAGCAGCCCCTGGCCAGCAGGCTGAGCAGGTTGCTCATCACCTGCTCAAAATGAAGAGGATCTTACCCGCTATGCTGAGATGTATTGCACTTCTATTTTTACATTTTCATCTATGCTTATAAATTAGCATCTGGAAATGAAATGCAAATCTTTTTCTTTCTTTCTTTCTTTCTTTCTTTCTTTCTTTCTTTCTTTCTTTCTTTCTTTCTTTCTTTCTTTCTTTCTTCCTTTCTTCCTTTCTTTCTTTCTTTCTTTCTTTCTTTCTTTCTTTCTTTCTTTCTTCCTTCCTTTCTTTCTTTCTTTCTTTCTTCCTTTCTTTCTTTGGTGATGAGTAAGTAGCCGCCCTACCCCCTCACCAGCCAGCTCTCCAGTCCTACACCTCCACATAGAAATGTAACATTCACATATTGCCTAACATAGCAAAATCCAATGAGGGCAGGCTAGGGATGGAAGGTCTGGCAATTTCAGTTGTCTCAGTTTCTCATTTTTCCAATCTTAAATTCGGTTCTCCACATTTCTGCAGCAATTTGCATTTTTCTTTTTTTAAAAAAAATCCTCATAAAAATTCTCCAGCATTTTAGTAGGCAGTTTTGACTATTGTACACATTTTCGCAAGCAATTACTTGTCATTTAATGCATTTTTATATGTTGTTGTTATGTGTCTTCAAGTCGATTATGACTTATGGTGACCCTATGAATCAGTGACCTCCAAGAGCATCTGTTATAAACTGTTCAGATTTTGTATGTTCAGGTCTGTGGCTTCCTTTATGGAATCAATCCATCTCTTGTTTGGCCTTCCTCTTTTTCTACTCCCTTCTGGTTTTCCCAGCATTATTGTCTTTTCTAGTGAATCATGTCTTCCCATTATGTGTCCAAAGTATGATAACCTCAGTTTCATCATTTTAGCTTTTATTTATTTATTTCTTTATTTATTTATTTATTCGATTTGTTAGACGCTCATCTGGCTGACTTCCCAGCCACTCTGAGTGACATAGCACATCAAAATCAAAATTAAACCAGAACTGTCACTAGAAGCTAAAATAATGAAACTGAGGTTATCATACTTTGGACACATAATGAGAAGACATGATTTACTTGAAAAGATAATAAGGCTGGGAAAAAACAGAAAGGAAGACCAAACAAGGGATGGATTGATTCCATAAAGGAAGCCACAGACCTGAACTTACAAGATCTGAACAGGGTGGTTCATGACAGATGCTATTGGAGGTCACTGATTCATAGGGTCACCATAAGTTGTAATTGACTTGGAGACACATAACAACAACAGTAATTTCAAAGTTTCAAAAGTATCTTACTAGATCTGCTAGTAGTTCTAGTGATAGTTCTAGTTTAATTTGTTCTAACACCCAACTATTTGTCTTTTTCACAGACCATGGTATGCGTAAAGCTCTCCTCCAGCACCACATTTCAAATGAGTTCATTTTTCTCTTATCCGCTTCATTCACTGTCCAACTTTCACATCCATACATAGAGATTGGGAATACCATGGTCTGAATGATCCTGACTTTAGTGTTCAGTGATACATCTTTGCATTTGAGGACCTTTTCTAGTTCTATCATAGCTGCCCTCCCCAGTCCTAGCCTTCTTCTGATTTCTTGATTATTGTCTCCATTTTGGTTAATGACTGTGCCAAGTCATTGATAAACCTTGATAAGTTCAATGTCCTCGTTGTCAACTTTAAAGTTATGTAAATCTTCTGTTGTCATTACTTTAGTCTTCTTGACTTTCAGCTGTAGTCCTGCTACATGTTAGCATGCATATATGTCATATGTTAGTTTCACTTATTTTCATTTTTTTGCACACTTTTCCCTAATATATACATGTTGGTAAACATTGTTTACTGGCAAACTGCATTGCAAAATTCAGATCAGTGCAAATTTTGCAGGATGGCTGTATCCTGGTTCTAATATTTTTTCAGAAAGTGCTAATTTGATAGATTCAGCTTGAAATTCAAACGGAATTGAAATTTCTCACCCATCCCTAGTGCAGGCTAATGTTTTCTTAATTTCCCAGATCTAGGAATCAGCAGCAGCATTTGAGCCTACACTCTTTGACAGTTATGTGCATTACCCATACTGAAAAGTCATGTCTCTCAGTGAAGCTGTGGAGATTTGCAGGTGCACCAGAGGGGCATGGTGCAATAGGCCAGACCAGGGAAGAAATACTAATCACTTTACCCAAGTGATCCCTCATTTATCTCTTTCTTCCCAGACCCGAGAAGCCAACAAGATTGGAGACACCACGGCAGCTCAGCAAAACTCCAGGCTGGCACGTATCTTGGCCCATACAGCACTTGGCATAGGGATTGCATTCATCATTGTGTGTATCATCATAGCGGTGACCACTGGTTTCTGAACAGGCTAACTGAGGATGCAGCATTCATATCCAAAACAACTCACCCTAATCCCCAATGCATAAGTCTTGGTTTGACCACATTCCATAAAGGGACCTGCTTCACTAGCTCACGCATGTGTGCAGATCACATTATTTTGGTACTCTTGGCTTGATGGGAAGCAACAGAATCTGTCAACTGCAAAGTGTGCTGTTCTTGAGACCTTGCCTAGCACCAGATGTTGCTTCTAGATCCATGACGGCCCATCCACGTCAAATGATGAACATCCTGCATAACCCAGAACTACACTACACAAAGGTCCCAAACCATGCCAACAGAACAGCCAAACTGCTGCACTTCAGAAGCCAAATACATAACACTGGCCATTTGATGGCTTGAAAATGTTGGTATGAACCATTGCCATTATCATGCTTCGTGTCCTTAAAATCCTGAGATTTTAGTTTAGTTTAAGATTTGGGTTTTAATTGTGATTGTATTTTTAAAAACATTCCAAAAATAAGTTTTCATTTCTGAATGCATACCAATATTAAATGAGTGTGGTTAATCAGATATGATTACTGATACTGAAACATCAATGCATGGACAGCCCCTGATGACTAGTCCTTGCTCTGCCTCCTCATCTGCATGCTCTCCGTGTTTTCATGGGATGCTGGAGGGCAGAGAACTTGGGAAATGGCTTTAACAGGAATAGAAGAGAGGGTGCATTTCAAGTTAGCGTGCAAAGAGGAATTTATTGGAGTGATTTTAAACGGGGGCTATAAATGTCCCTCAAAGAAGACACATGTTGATACTACACAAGATGTGTTTATTCGCTCCAATAAATCCGTGATCCTGCAGCAGCTACACATTCACCCTAGTTTGGGGGTTTTTTTGGCGCCATCTTCTTTCACAACTAGCAAAGGAGGACTCGCCTTTATCATCACAGGCGTAGCAAATTCAGCCCCACTGCCTTGCCTTGGTGGAGGATCACAATGAAAGCTGCTCCCTGGTAACTGCCAGCTTCCAGCAAGGGAAGATTTGCTAAGTGAGTTCCAGCTGCTCAGCCCCATTCTCTCATCTTGGAGGCTGTGGTGCAGCTCAGACTGAACCTTGGGGGCAAAGTCCAGGACCTCAAAGCTCAGGAGAGCCCCAAAGGACCACTGAGAGAGCAACAGGCAATGGGGCCAACAGCAAACAGGCATCAGTTCCTGGGCCAGAGGGCTGGTGGCGTTTGCTAAAGTATCTTTTTTTCTTATTGTTTTTTTAACTGGCGTGGGGGACAGCTGGACACGTACAGTATAACTGGTGCTCCTTTCATTATTTTCACTTTTAAAAGCAGAGAATCCTTTTTCTACAACAAGTTGGTGCCTACGCCCAAGTAAATGTGATTAGCATCGTAGGGCAGGAGCAAACTCTCTTTTATTCGTGTAATGACAATGCTGTGGTTTAAGTGAATTTAAAATATGAAACCACAGAGAAAAGACAAGGAACCATAAAAAGGGAAAGCAGGAGGCTTTGTCTGTGAACAACTAGAGATTATGCCCATCTATATTTCACCCGGTGCTCAGTAACTTCTTCAGTCTAAATATCAATATAAAGGGGTAAATAGAAGCACTTGGGAATCTACATTACCTCAAATATCCCCAGTCTCCTGGAAAAAAATAATATGAAGCTAAGTGGCTTCATTAAGACAGAGCTAAAATAGTGGAGAAAACTGAACGTATCGTGACATCAGAATGTATGCACTTAAAATGGTTGTGTGGCCAAAGTTTGTTTTATTTTCAATATTTACTGGTGATGGTCCCTAGGGAAACTCATTAAGAACTGGCAAAAGCTGTTGGATATTTTCATAGGAAATAATAAGAATGCTTAGAGAGCTTCAAAATGGAAATGGACTGCCTTCAAGTCAATCCTGATTTATGGCAACCCTATGAATAGGGATTTAATGGTAAGCGGTATTCAGAGGGGGTTTACCATTGCCTCCCTCTGAGGCTAGTCCTCCCCAGCTGGCTAGGGCCTGCTCAGCTTGCCACAGCTGCACAAGCCAGCCCCTTCCTTGTCCGCAACTGCCAGCTAGGGGGCAACTGGGCTCCTTGGGACTGTGCAGCTTGCCCATGGCTGCACAGGTGGCAGGGCACGTAACTCCTGAGCCACTCCCTGTGGGGGTGAACTCCCCACTCAAGTACGCTTGAAAAGCCAGTATCTTGGGGGTGTTTAAATGTTTCTATCTAGGCGAGTCAGCCCAGCCTCTTAGTTTAACCATCATACTAAACTTAATAGTGGCCTTTAGAAGAAATTGATCTAGAAGGCTACATGCTGGAGAAAGTGCTTTGTTTGTTTATTATCTAAATTTGTATACCACTTTTTCATGCAAATAGGTTGAAAGCAGCTTACAATAAAACAGCAAAAATGCAAATCAATGCATATTTGCCATAACAATCAAACACCAAATTATTTCAAAGCATAACACAACACTCCAACAAATAACGCATTTTGATTATATGAACTTGGTAAGATGTTAAAGTCATAAAACAAACTTACTTATTAAAACATACCAATTAATGACAAATAAAATATCCCAGTGCAATTGCCTGTCATCAATAGTATAACAAGCAGCTGCTACATGGTAGTGCTATTCCAAACAGTACAAAAACTGACCAGGTGTATAAAAATTTCCATAGGGGCTAAAAATGTTAAGGGCACACAGTTCATGACTTCTTTTAACCATATCAAATGAAACTGTGTTCTTTAGAAGAAACTGACCTAGAAGGCTAGACGCTGGAAAAAGTGATTTGAATCAGCTTTTGAATGGGCTATAAACACAGTCTGCACCACATCCAAATCAATCCACATTTATTGTCCTCCCTCTATGTTTGAGGCAGATAGCAGGAAAAGTTGACACTGTGTATTTGCTCTATACGTAGCTGGGTCAAAAATTCTTCAAACCATGGAGACAGGTTCCCCAGACCTGAGATGGGTTTTTCGGAAATCTTGGGAAGGACAAGATGCAATGATATATAGTGTGATCTCTGCATGTTTCCCTACCCCAGCAAACAGAAACTCCAGGAAGGTAAATCAGATCAGGAAAATGGTGTAGAGGAGGAAAGGTTAAACACACACAAACACACGGCACTGTAGCCCTGATATGAACTGGGAGGCCTAACAGCTGTTACTAACATTTTTTAAAAGCATGGGAGATCCAATCAGGGAAGGGCTGTAACTCAGTGGCACTGCATCTGCTTTGCATGCAGAAGGTCCCGGGTTCAATGCGCAGCATCTCCAGATAGGGCTGAGAAAGACACATGCCTCCAAGCCTGGAGAGCCACTGTCAGTCAGCATAGACAATACTGAGCTGGATGGGCCAGTGGTTATACTTAAAATAAGTAATCAAGGTTCCTTCTTATCTATGTGGTGAAGTGGTTAGAGTGTCAGACTATGACCTGGGGGATCAGGGTTTTAATCCCCATTCAGCCATGAAGCTGACTGGATGACCTTGGGCCAGCCACTGTTTCTCAGCCTAATCTACCCTACAGGGTTGTTGTGAGGATAAAATAGAGAGGGGGAAGAACAATGTGTGTCACCTTGTGCTCCTTGGAGGAAACATGGGGTATAAATGAAATAATTAAATAAATACCACTGCTCTCCTAGTGTTATGTCTCATATTTTGATGATGGGACTTTATGTAGAAAACCAAACATAGAACAATCAGAGAGATATAAAACAAGGGACATCAAAGTTATGTTGCAAGCAGCGGAGGCTGGCCCCTGACGGCCAATAGGGCAGTGTCCCACCTACCTCATTCTGCTCTCAGCCAACCAACCAGTCAAGGGCTGTCCCTCCAGCCAGTCAGGCTGGCTCTTCATCTCATTGATTCTGGCTTCATCTAGTGCTGCTCTCCCTGCCTTCCTCCCTACCACCCCCATTGGGAACAGACCACCACTGGCTGTAAATAATGGCGAGGAGGCTTTTCACAGGTCCTCCTGATCCTATAGCCCCGGCCTTCCACATTTATCCCAAAAGTCACAACTGGCCAAAAAAAAAGGGGGGGATAAGATAAATGCAACTAGGACTAGCCAGCTGGTTAATGACCCTGGATGTTATTTCCCTGAATTTGAGAGAAATAAGAAGAACATTGTTAGATCACATCTGTTGCATCAGGTAGCCTTCCCGTCCAGAGCGTTCTTCCCAGAATTGGCCAGTCAGAAGCTTCTGGAACAGGGATGGGGAACCTTTGTCCCTTCATATGTTGTTGGGCTTCCCTATCATCCTTGACCATTGGCCGAACTGGCTGAGGCTGATACAAGTTGGAGTCCAGTTCCATCTAGAGGACCACTACAGGTTCCCCATCACTGTTCTTGAAGCTCACAGACAAGGCATGAAGACAACCTCCTTTGCCCACTGTTTCCCCACTGCAACTGGTCTTCTGCAGTATACTGCCCCTGAGCATGGAGGTACTTCTTTGCTGTTGCATCTCATGTATGTATGTATGTTCCCCCAGAGTTTGAGCCAAAAAAGTCTCCCAGAGTAGCCTACAGATAAATTACAAAAAAAATCCCTGCACTCAGGCTTACAATCTAAAAGACACAAAAGGAAAAGGGACTGAGAGGGAGGAGAGAAACAAAGAAACTCAGCGCTACTTCTTAGGGGGCCTCCAGATGTCCTTTTTACTGTGCATTCTTTCTTGTATAAATGTATTTGTATACTGCCATATATATACTGCAAGATCAGGGCTGAGTACTGAAACAAAAGTTAAAACATCATTAAAAACAGTACAAAACAATCATTAAAAAATCAGTCAAGAAAGTTCTAACAGCTGCATAGGCCTGTCAACATTTTTTTTAAAGTCTTTAAGAGATTGCCAAAGTTCAAAAGCAAGGATGCATACCAAATATCTGCTGGAAAAGGGTTCTAGAGCGTTTGACCGGTGACGCTAAATGCCCAACTTCTATTTTTTTTAATAATACTGTGGGAAATCACATTGTTGGAAAAGCTGTCTCATAAATTGTGATTAATTAAAAGAAAAAGAGAGAGGAGACCATTTTACTGTGGAGGGGAGGTATTTATAGCATAAAACCGCTGAAGACAATACTCAACAAGCTCCAAACCTCTTAAAATGTTATGGCTAGGAAGATCACCCAAACTGTTAATTATATATGCTATTGTATACTCCTTACCTTATGAGAAAGAGTTGTCATATTGTTACAATACATTAATGTCTCCACAACGGGAGGGAGGGAGCGTGTGTTGTGAGTTAAAAATGTGAGGGTGCACTGTTTAGGAATGGAAAGATCTATCAATTTCAGTTATCTCATTTTCTCATTTTTCCCAATCTTAAATTCAGTTTTCCATATTTCTGCAGCAATTTGCAATTTTTTTTTAAAAAAGTCCTCATGAAAATTGTCCAGCATTTGCGTGCTAATTTCTCCTAATAAATACATTTTTGTAGGCAGTTTTTGCAAGCCATTGTTCATCGTATAATGCATTTTTGCACACTATTTTCACTCATATATTCATTTTTATGTACTCTTTCCCCTAACATATGCATTCTTGTGGTGGGTGAACTGCATCACAAAATTCAAATAAGTGCAAGTTTTGAAGGATGTTTGTGTTTTGGTCCCAATGTTGTTTCAGAAAATGCAGATTTGATAGATTTGACATGAAATGCAAACTGAATTGAAATTCTTGCCCATCCCTAGTGCTGTTATATTATATGAACACGGAATAATAAATAAATAAATGTCTAACTTCTGGTTGAGGCCAGTCGGGTCTCTGTAACATGGAGGAAATTCACAATAAGTTGTGCTCATGATGGTATCAGGCTAGTTATATATGAACCCAGCAAAAGTTGCAGGGTGGAGATACTGCTTCATTTCCAGTCAGTGCATATCCTGTAACTTCTTGCAAAAGTCCTTTTACTTTTTGTACCACAACTGTTCCGGAGTGGTTTTTGTCAGATTTTTGTTGTGCCGTAGTGCAAGTGCGCCACTCAGAATAGCAATAATGTGGTAACACTGGAGAAGCATTGCAGAACAACTAATAAAGCAAAGGGATGTGTAGACAATCCAGGATAAATCCACTACTAATGCACTGTTATTGTGTCAATGATATGTTGCAGAACACACCCAGCCACCCAAAAAAGAAATACTGGAGGTGGCCAAAGATTACAAAATCCCCAATGTGGTGAGGAAAGAGAGGGAAGTCCTTGCCATTCAGAAGGCCATTGAGAGACAGCAATGGACCAATCTTCCTAACAAAAGGAAGGGAAATGTGGCCACTTTCCCAGGGCTCTTAAAGCAGTTTCCAGCAGCACATCTGCATCCCTTCACCTCTCCTGTCTGAAGTTCCAACATTACAACCACATGAATAAGGAGAGTTAAAAAAGCATGTCTCTATTTTCAGCTGTGAAATGGGGCAGGTTATGGTGTGCCAGTGTGCATAGGTGTGTTTGTCCATCCCCATAGGAAGGATAGGGATGGATGAATCTATCAATTCTGGTCCTCTCTGTTGCTCAGTTTTCCAATCTTAAAATTGCTTCTCCACATTTCTTCAGCAATTTTTTGTGAATCCTCATGAAATTTTATCAGCATTTAATGAGAATTTACGCTAATAAACACACTGTTATACGCAGTTTTGACTAACGTACATATTTTTTGCCAGCGATTTATCACAATATAATACCTTTTTGCATGTTGTTTTCACCAAAATGTGTGTTTTTGTGCACATTTAGATTAGATTAGATAGATAGATAGATAGATAGATAGATAGATAGATAGATAGATAGATAGATAGATAGATAGATAGATAGATAGATAGATAGATAGATAGACAGACGGACGGACGGACGGACGGACGGACGGACGGACGGACGGACGGACGGACGGACGGACGGACGGACGGACAGACAGACAGACAGACAGACAGACAGACAGACAGACAGACAGACAGACAGACAGACAGATAGATAGATAGATAGATAGATAGATAGATAGATAGATAGATAGATAGATAGATAGATAGATAGATAGATAGATAGATAGATAGATAGATAGATAGATAGATAGATAGATAACTGTTTTAAAAGTTGTTTTGGTGTATTTTAGGGTCTGCTTCTATGATGTTTTGATGTGTTTTTAGTGCTTCTGTTTGCCGCCCTGGGCTCCTGCTGGGAGGAAGGGCAGAATATAAATCAAATAATAAACAAATAAATAGATATAGATATATAGATATAGATGCATTTTTGTGCCTGTTGCTTGGTTGGAGAACAGCGCTGCAAAATTAGAACAAGAGCAAATTCTGAAGGACCGTTGTCTTTTGGTTTGTGCATTGGCTTGAAAAGTGTGAATCAAGTTAGTTCCAAGTGACAGTGCAGACAAAATTGCATTTCTCCTCCATTCCTGGAGAAGGCTGGGGAATATCAGACGCTTATTGGGGTTACAGCATCAGCCTGTTTGTCTGAGTTATTCATTGTCTAAGTCCTCATCTACCCACTCATTTGGGCGTGGAGGGGGGAGGGCTGCAATGTACAGTGAAGTTGTTTTGTCCAAGAGACAGAGCAATACACGAAGCTGCCCTAAAGCAGAGCAGGAAAGCTGAGCAGCCTGAGGTGTAAAGCAAGCACCCAGCCAAAAGATTCAGAGGGGCTGTCCTGGTACCACAGTAGGAGGAAGGCAAAGGGCAGGGAAAGGATTGATGGTGCAACCGAGGAGAGAAAGCAGGTCACCCAGCAGCTCATCAGGGTAGCCAAAAAGGCAGAAAAGTGAAATACTAAGAGAAAAGCAGATTCTGCCCTATCAAAACAGCAAAGAAGAGAGGGGAAGAACGGAAGCAGACCTGCACCATGAGCACCATCAAATATGAGAGGATGGACAATGAAGTTCCTGCCATTCAGAGTCCACCCCCCTATTCTGAAAAACAGCCCGATGCAGAGTCTCCCCCTATGCCGCACCAGAACCAACCTTATTATAGTCCATATAGTGGAGCGCAACCTCTGCAGACCAACTTCGTTGCAACTGTCCGGTCCACCAGTGAACCTGATTACCTGGCCTACTCCATATTCACAATGCTTTGCTGTTGCCTACCACTGGGCGCTGCTGCCGTTGCTTACTCGACACAGGTGAGAGTGGGTATGTGGACAGCTGTATGGAAGAAAGAGACTGAAAGGGCTGGGACACATCCCTGTGCAAACATCTAATAGTGGAGATGGTGAGACTTGCAACATGATCCTTGGTATGGTAGTGCTCACCCCACTTATTGGGGGGAGAGACAGATGTGGAGTGAGAATAACAGAGGACAGAAGGGACTCAGCCCCCTTACCTTTTTTATCAGGTTCCCCTTAGCAACAGTTCTTAGAAAACTACAATGTGAGAGTTTGATTAAAACTGGTGGATAGGGGGAATTAGGACCTCTGGATTTCATCACGAGCGCCTTCCCTCCAGCATCAGGTTTTGCCGCCCTGGGCTCCCACTGGCAAGAAGGGTGGGATATAAACCTAATTCATCATCATCATCATTCAAGCCCTGGTGTGGTGTGCACTTCCCTGCCACAGGGAAAGGAGCCACAAAAGGGGAAAGAATGATATTGTGGTTGAAAAAAGAGCAGGTTTGCTAAGGCATATGTTACGTACCCTGCGGAATGAGTAAGTTCCAGGGGATGAGTAGTTAACAGGGCCGGCCTTACCATTAGACAGAGTGAGGCAGCTGCCTCAAGTGGCAGATGTGGAAGGCAACAGCTCCCTCCCCTGTTTCCTCTGAGACCCCAGGTGGAAGACAGAGTGCAATGGCCAGTGTGCAAGTAAGATTCTACTGCCCATCCAGTTGGATTCTATACATGGAGTGGATGGGGGCCATCTTGTCCTCAGCCTCAAGCAGCAAAATGTCTTGGTCCAGCTCTGGGAGCTGTGTCAGTCTGTTGCGGCAAGACCAAGAGAGAGTCTCATGGCCACTTAAAAAGACAAACACATTTATGGTGGCATCTGTTTATACAGAATAGAGCCTCCTTCAGTGCTTTATCTGAGCCACAGCACGCCACCATTGAACTATGGAATCCAAACATTGTTTTGGATGTTTGCCTGAGTTTTGCTGATATGGTTGTTTACTGCAACTGGGAGTGCGGATGAATCAGGCTACCATTTAACAAGAGGTATCTTAACACAAGACTTCTGCACATTATCACTTGGCAAGATGATTGTCTGGAACATTCTGTCAAGCAGCCAGGAGAATTGTACCCCTTCCTTGTACAGTATCTTTGGATCAGGGGCTTGGCGTGATGTCACAGATGAGCAGTAGTTCACCACACACTATAGTAAGTTACCACTTAGTATATAGATGTCTGGTTTCTATGCACATCAAGGAAGAGAAAAGGGGTCAAACTGAACAATGCTCTCCTGATCCAGTTAATTGTCTCTTTCTCTGCAGACCCGATTAGCCAACCGTGATGGAAATAGCATAGCTGCTCGGCGAAGCTCCAGGCTTGCACTCACACTGTCTCACTCAGCACTTGGGGTGGGGCTTGGGCTCTTGATTCTGTATATCATCTTTTGGATAACCACTTCTCAGCAGGTATTCGAAGATCCACTGAACAGTCCCTGAGGATGCACAATGGGATGTCCATATCTGGCTGACCCAGATACCCACGTCTGGATTGAAATCATGCTCTTTGAATCATTCTCTAAAGGGACATACTCTGAGCTGGGTCACATCTGCATGCACATCATGAGTTTTCTGTACACTTGTTCTAACTATTGATAGATTTGCAATGATCCCA
Source organism: Rhineura floridana (assembly GCF_030035675.1). Lineage (NCBI taxonomy): Eukaryota > Metazoa > Chordata > Lepidosauria > Squamata > Rhineuridae > Rhineura > Rhineura floridana. Next base: position 27,117,508 of record NC_084494.1, on the reverse strand, counting down.
AGTGATGAACATCATCTGTGATTCAGCTCTGGGAGACCCCAATGTCCCAAACTGAAACTGACAGACAAATTGATGGGTGCCATGGATCAAACAGGAAAAATTGGGTCCTTTGATGGCTGAACAATGTCCATATTCGTTGTTCTGTTATTGCCATTGATTAAAAATCACAATCCATCCCCTTAAAGTCATGAGATGCATTTAGGTCAGTGTTCTTCAACCTTGGGTCCACAGATATTGTTGGATTACAGCTCTCATCATCTCCAACCAAGGATGACGGGAGTTGTAGTCCATCAATATATGGGGACCCAAAGTTGAAAAACACTGGTTGAGAATGTCTCCTGCAAGGAGTACCTCTCCTTTCTCATTCTCCCAACTAGATTTCTTTCAGTTTCCAAAGTGTTCCAGGTCTTGTCCCCCTTGTCTGCTCTCTTTTCTGATCCTCTTATCAGTGCTCCCCGGCTTCCCTAGGTCTGCTGTCCATACTGTTCAACATTTCACAAATAAAAACAGGGGCATGCTTGTAACAGCCCAGTTGTCATAACACAAATTTCAGCCCCAGCCCTGGCCCCCATCTGACCCCATTCCACATTGCTCTACTTGCTCTGCTCCTTGCTCCTTTATCCCAAAATAGCCTCTTTGTGTTTTTGATGCTTGAAGGCATTTGTAAGCTGCTTGGAAAGCCCTTTGGGGCAAAATAAACAACAGGCAATCCTGGTGATTTCAAGGTCTATTTGCTGTGTCTTTTCACTAAACTGCTTTGGGTTCCCACATTGAGAAAGGAAAGTGGGATAAATGTTCTAGAAATAAATAGGATCTGGTAAAGCCACCGTGGATCTGTCCAGAAAAGGGCTATGCTGAGCATTTCTTCCCTGTGGTTGCTTGGTTTTTACTATTCACCATCAATGGCTTAGCATAGAAATGGTATCAAAGGGAAGAGAAAATTCTGGTGACATTTTCATGGGTGGGATGTGAGTTTTTTTGCAGCGTGTACCTTACTTTTGAGGTGGCTGAAGGGTTTTGTTAGTATCCTTTCTCTCATTCTACAAATTGTCTCTCTGGTGGTCGACATTCTGCAGCTTTCCCGGCTGCCTATATTTCTGGAAAACCCCACATACATTGATGCTTAAGGAAAATGGCAGGATGGGGAGGGGATAAGGTGGAGGGAGAGCTCTGTTGTGACTCCAAGGAATAACAGAGGGAAAGTGATTCCCTTTCTTTCTCCCCAAAATCATCTCTGAAGGTGCCTGGCACAAAAGCCTCCAGACCTCTTTGCCTGTGGGCACACTAGTCGCTTCAAAAGCAACGAGAATGGCTTTTCTGGCTGTGTTGTGAAGTGACTCTGCCCTCTGCTGGGCACACCTCCCTTCCCCACTGCTGACTTCAGACTTTTCAGGACTGCCCACAGCTGAGTGTTGGGCCAATCCCTGTCTCTGCCTGAGCCTGCAGCAAAACATTTCCATTGCCCACACGTGGAAGGCAAACAGCTTGATCTACCAATCAGCTGAGAAATCTGTCTGAAGCTGATTTTTTTTAAAAAAAACACTCAAGATTATCCAACCAGGTTTTAGAGTAAAAAGGGGCAGAGTTTGACTAGCATCATGTGCCCCCATTTTCAGATTAAGGAAGTGGAGACACACTGGAACCGGCACAACAGTAAATGTGTCTCTACCCCTTGTCTGCAGTTTGGTAGGTTTCTTCCTGGGGCACTTCTCTTATGTCTGTTAGATTCAGGATTACCTACAAAACACATGGGGAGATAAAGCGGTTCCTTTTTATGCATCCCCAAACTGCAATGGCTGCCCTTGCAGGAAAACCATTGCAGCTATACTTCTGAAATTTGGCAGGACTCGTGTCCTCAGAAGGGGCTACCTTGCCTATCATCCAGTAGAGTTGAAAAATTAAAAATATAGAGATTTTTCCTTTTTTAAAAAAAGAAAATCCAACTGCAAAGGTGCACAGCACAAAGCCTATTTACCTGGGCTTAGTTGCCAGTAATTTGGCAGGCTTTATCCACTCGAGAGAGGCTACCATACCTGCAAATTTCATCCACTTCTGTCAGAAGGAATAAACATTACTGCTTTTGTGATATGGGGAGGGGAAACAAAGTGGACTTGCAAGGACCCATGTCAAATTGGACAGACTGCAAAAGCACTTCAGGATAAGGCAGGCTATTTTACCACACAACAATTCTGGATCCAAACCAATCTTTTGACAGGTGCACACCCCTAGTCATTATGGATATGTTAAGAAGAGCCTCATTGCATCAGATTTGCTATATCAAGGGCCTTCTAGCCCAAACACATCTGTAGGGATGGAAGGAGCCAATCCCCCCAAATTAGCACAATCCCCAGATTCCCAGCCTTCATTTTTTTAAAAAAAAGTTTCTATCATTTGTCAAACCTGAACTGAGGCAAAACGTGCAAGAACTATTCATCTCTGTTCCTGCCTTCAAGAATTTTTACCCATTGAACTAAGTCATAGCAACAGCTGACATTTAGAAAAGGAGATCTGGTCAATCTAGAGAAGGCTAGAGTGACACATCCATTACCCTCGACTTTAGAGAAGGAACTTCTTGGTACGTTTTTAAGCCTTTTGTGCTGTTTTTTTCTGGTGGTGAATCACAACTGAGGTATCCAAGATTTTACCGTAGCTGTGAACGGGAAATAGCGTTTCGACTCAAAAACAAAACATTACAGCAAAGACCAAAGGTCATTATGTTTCTAAGTCAAGTCTTAACATCATACCTAAAAAAGTCTTGTTTGTCCTGAGGTTGTAAAAAAAAAAAATTAAACCATCTGCATCATTGTTATACCAATATTGTAGGGAGGGAAGGCCACATGACTGAGGGAGCATTACCCAAGCTTTGCAAAGTAACCCACTGTTACTATACCCATTATACTGAGGGGGCAGGGAAGAGTAGAGTATGACAACCCTAATGTGTAGTCCAGTGTTATTGTCTTGATATGTTGAGATATTGTTGCTGTTTGGGGAGGGAAAGGCAGTGGGAGGGGGGCTGTGAAGTTAACTGTAGCAGCACTGCAATTAATTCAGGGCTGGAGGGAGTGAAGTGAGCCAGGGAAAGAACTGAGGGTGTCAGCAATGAGTGGAAAGATGTGGTCTGGATGCCAGGCCTACTCACTGAGGGAAAAAATATATGTGTAGACCTGGAATACAAGTTTCTTAGAGGCCAAGTCTACCCATGCTTCACCATTGCTCAGTGGCCAGCTGTACCAGAAATGGTAGACCACCAATGCTAGTTATGTATGTTTTTTGTTTGTTTATCTGGAGTATTTACTTTCTCACCCATTCACCCCCCAAGAAAATTCTTGTCGTTGCCCATATACCAGCCCTGCTTTTTTTTTCTCCCACAACTTGACCAGACAGAAGCTTCTAGAAGTTCACAAGCAGGGCATGAAGGCAACAATCTTCTCCTCACTGCAACCTGTCTTCTGCAATATACTGCCTCTACATACGGTCTCTAGATGGTCATAGGAACATAGGATGCTGCCTTATATTCAATCAGACCATTGGTCCATCTAACTCAGCATTGTCTACAATAACTGCCAGTGGTTACAGGCAGGGGAAATTCTCAGCCCTTACCTGGAGATGCAAGGGATTGAACCTGGGACCTTCTACATGCAAAGCAGATGCTCTACCACTGAACTCCTGCCATCTCCTGGGTGGGTGGGTGGGTGGGTGCATCTTGCCTGTAGTGCACAGGTATGTAAACATATGTGCATGAACATTAAAGCTTCATGGAATGGGCAGGCTGCCATTTTGTACACTACAGTTGCTGAGGGATGGTTCTGAACAGTTACTATTGTTGTACAATTATGTATTTTTCTCATATGTGCTTAAACAATATCTCCACACTGCCCTCTTGGCATTTTTCCAACCAATGGAGAGTCAATGAATATAGATAATGTCTATGAATACAGCAAACCAGGACATCAATACTGAGTAGCACAGGTGGTGAGGGTTTCAAGGTTATTCTTGGCGTGGTTGTGCTCACCCCACTTCTCCAAAAGGTGAGACGTTCATGGAGAAGTTACCTAACTTTTGGTTCTTTTTGGAAGATCGTTTGGGACTCATGGGTGCTGTGTAATATTTGTATTTATTCACAAATATACAGATTAAGTATAGGTGGTAGCACAGCTTAAACACTCCAATTGAAAGCCAAAGTCCACTGCTCCCACAGCAGATCTCCCAGGAGACAGCAGACGCTTACAGAGCCCAGAGATATCTCTGTCTTCAGGTGCTCCGAGATGGTCACTATTTTCAGATATCGCAAACATACGTTAGATAATGGAACGGAGCAAGGAATTTCAGAAGGAAATCACCTTGTGCTTTATAGATTACAGCAAAGCCTTTGATTCTGTAGACCATGAAAAACCATGGAATGCTTTAAAAGAAATGGGGGTGCCACAGCATCTGATTGTCCTGATGCACAACCTATACTCTGGACAAGAGGCTACTGTAAGGACAGAATATGGAGAAACTGATTGGTTCCCAATCGGGAAGGGTGTGAGACAGGGGTATATTTTATCACCCTATTTGTTTAATCTATATGCAGAATATATCATACAGAAAGTGGGATTGGACCAAGATGGAGGTGTGAAAATTGGAGGGAGAAATATCAATAATTTAAGATATGGAGACAATACCACACTACTAGCAGAAACCAGTAATGATTTGAAATGAATGCTGAGAACAAATTAAACCAGAACTATCACAAGAAGCTAAAATGATGAAACTGAGGTTATCATACCATGAGAAGACATGATTCACTAGAAAAGACAATAATGCTGGGAAAAACAGAAGGGAGTAGAAAAAGAGGAAGTCCAAACAAGAGATGGATTCCATAAACGAAGATGCAGACCTGAACTTACAAGATCTGAAAAGGGTGGTTTACAACAAATGCTATTGGAGGTTGCTGATTCATAGGGTCGCCATAAGTCATAATCGACTTGAAGGCACAAGACAACAACAAGAGCATTTGAAACATTTCTCTGTCTGCAGCTGTGAAATGCTGCAGCGTGGGCGTGTGCCTGCATGCATGTGTATCCATCCAACTGCACAGAAAAGAGGAAGAAAATAAAAGCCACACTCAGTGTCAACCTGGCCGGTTTGGGTTACTCATTACCAAATTCCTCCTTCCCACCCACTTATTCGTCTGGGATGCAAGACCCAGCAGAGTCATTCTGTTCCAGAGCTAGAGCAGTCCCTTGGGGTTATAGAACAGGGCAGCCTGCATTATAGAGGAAGCAGCCAGAGAAAAGTAGTTAAAAGTTTACAGGAGCAGGAGGAGGAGGCGAGGGGTAGGGGGAAAGGACTGAAGGTGCTGCCAAGGGGAGGAAGAGCAGAGCATCCAGCCGCTAATCAGGACAGGCGAGGAGGACTCTGAAAACTAAAGGAAGGAGAGACTGCTCTCGCAGAACACCTAAGAGGAAACAAAGGAAGAGAACAGGGCTGCACTATGAGCGACCATGAGAAGCTGAAAGACGATGCCCCCTATGCTCCGCATCCACCCCCCTACTCTGAAAAACAGCCCCACAGAGAGCTAGATCCGACTAAACCTCTGGTTGGACCAGCACCCAGCCTGAGCAACAGGCAACCGATCCCTGTGCCATCCCAGTACCAACATTATGGTGCAGTTGGCGCAGGATCCTACCAAGATCCCATCCTTCAACCTCCGCAGATCACTGTCATCAGACGTGGCCCGCCCACCCATGAACCTGACTACCTGCCCTACTCCATCTTTACCATGCTTTGCTGTTGCCTACCCCTGGGTATCGCTGCCTTGGTTTACTCTATACAGGTGAGTTTCCCCCATCCCTCCCTTCCTCTCTCTCTTTTTCTTGGGGGAGGGGGGTGAGATGACAACAGGGGGGCCAAGAGAACCCATTCCATTTTCTGACTGCAACTGCTTTTAGAAGCTAGAGGGTGGGCAATGATGTAGCTAAAATTGGGGGGAGCCAGGGCTTCTAGATTTCTGGCTTTGGGGGACCCTTTCCACTCATAGTTCAAACAATGGCTCTGTGTTACAGGGAAGGAGGTCAATAAGGGGGGGGAGGATAGAGCACAAAGTGGGTGGCTGCTGCAGGGAGAAGAGCATATGGGGATCACAAAGATGTAGTTATGCTCTGTGCTCAGGCGAGGTGAGTCAAAACTCAGGCAAGGGGGCAGGGTGAGGTTCCAGCTGGGGGTCAGCAGACCAATGGCAAGAGTAGGAGTAGCCATGGCAGCTGATACTTACTGGGGCTGGTAGGGCAGAAAGCAGAGAGGGACTCAGTAGGTGACCCAGTAGACACACAGTAGGCAGAGCCAAAGCCAATGAGAGGCAGGGCCAACTCATTCTACCTTTGATCCCATTCTCCTCTCTGCTGAGCCCTAGAAGGGCAACACTGAGAGGGAGGCAACAGAGGAGGAAGCTGGCAGCCAGGGCCACCCCTTAGACTGGGAGGCAGGTGGGTGCTGACTGAGGTTAATAGGACAGCACTGGCCTCCATTAGCCCTACCAGTCTCCACAGGCATGTGGGGCCACATTCACATCATACATTTATTCCTCGGTTATTCCACTTTAAACAGGCATGGCTTCCCCCAAAGAATCCTGGGAAGTATAGTTTGTGAAGGATGCTGAGCGCTGTTGGAAAACTCCTATTTCCCTCACAGAGCAACAGTTGCCAGAGTGCTTTACAGTCAAGCCCTCTTCCCAGAGAACACTGAGGATTGGGCCTCTGTGAGGAGAATAAGGGTCCCCTAACAACTCTTGCCAGCCTTCACAAAATGACACTTCCCAGGATTCTTTGGGGGAAGCCATGACTGTTTGAAGTGGAATAATAGTAGAATAAATGTATGGTGTGGATGTGGTCTAAGAGGGTTCCAGCTGAATGCAAGGTCTCAGCCTGATCTCTATAACCACAAAGTCTGAACTCTATAGCCACAAAGCTCCTGCCGTCCTGGGCTCCTTCTGGGAGGGAGGCAGGCAGGGAGGCAGGGAGGCAGGGAGGCAGGGAGGGAGGGAGGGAGGGAGGGATAGATGGATAGATGGATAGATGGATGGATGGATAGATGGATAGATGGATGGATGGATGGATGGATGGATGGATGGATGGATGGATGGATGGATGGATGGATGGATGGATAGATGGATAGATGGATAGATGGATAGATGGATAGATGGATAGATGGATAGATGGATAGATGGATAGATGGATAGATGGATAGATGGATAGATGGATAGATGGATAGATGGATAGATGGATGGATAGATGGATAGATGGATAGATGGATAGATGGATAGATGGATAGATGGATAGATGGATAGATGGATAGATAGATAGATAGATAGATAGATAGATAGATAGATAGATAGATAGATAGATAGATAGATAGATAGATAGATAGATAAGATAAGATAAGATAGAGAAGCTTCAGCAGGGAACAAACTGGGCTCTTGCTGGAAGGAAGGGCAGGATATACATCAAATAATAAATAATCAACTTAGCCTTGTATAGGAGCCACAGCAGCATAGCTGCCTACACTCATACCAGAAATTGTTTTGCTTAAAGGGTCCCAGTCTCTTGCTGCAATGGAGTGTGGAATCTCTGGTTGTACTGGGTCCTCCATAGAGTCTTCCAAGTCCGAGGATGTCAGCGCCACATCCTCTGGCTTGGGGAGACACTAGCCCTGCAGGCTCCTCAGGTAGCAATGTTTCTGGGGTGCGCCCTGCGTGCCGTTCTCCTTCTGTTTCAGGATCCTCCGGTTCATCACCTGAACAAGCTTCAGAGTCCTGGCCCCTGACAGGTGCACGATTCACTTACTCTTAGGTAGTAGCTTCCAGAGAGGTAGCTGTGTTAACCTGTTGCAGCAAAACAAGAAAGAGTCGCTTACCACCTTCAAGGGAAATGGATCTGTTGTGACATTCGTCTTCGTGAACTAGAGCCCCCCTTCCGTGTTCTTTCTGAGCTATGACAGGCCACCATTGAAATCTGGAATCCAAACATTGCTTTGGATGATCCTGCAGGGATGGGGAAGAAATTTGATTCAGTTCATTTTTAAAGGCAAATCTACCAAATCTGCACTTTCGCAACCAATATGAAAACAGAAGCACAGCCATCCTTCGAAATCCGCACTTCTCCAAATTTTGCAGTACAGTTCTCCAGGCGAGTAATGTATATAAAAATGCATATTACTAGGGAAAGGCACATACTGGTGGAAATAACATGCAAAATGCATTATTTTAGAGGAAATTGCTTTGTAAAAATACGCATATTATGAGAAATTTGCCCTAAATCGCTGGTGGATTTTCATGAGGACTTCAAAAAAAAAAAAAAATGCAAGATGATGTGGAAATGTGCAGTACTGAGTTTCAGACTGGAAAAATGAGAAACTGTGGAAAAAAATGAAATTGCTAGATCCACCCATCCCTATTTGGATGTTACATCTGTCTGGGGTTTTGCTGATGTGGAATCGTCATTTTTATGGTAACTGAGAGTTTGGATGAATCAGGCAACCCTTTAATAACAAGCAACTTACCATAGCATTGGTGCATGTTATCACTTAGCAAGATGATCATCTGTAACATCCTTTCATGCAGCAAGGAGAATTGTACTCCTTCCTTGTACCTTTAGGTACTGGCCTCCACTTGGCACAATGTTACAGATAAGCAACTTACCAAATGCAGTTTGTGGTGCTTAAAAAGTAACACAGATAACTACATTTCCTTCTGTCGCACACAGGGATGTAGTTGTCTGGGGTCTCGGGGTGGTGGTCTTAGACCTCTTACTTTTTTGGGAGAAGTCCCAGCAGGGTCCCTATGTCTCCAGCATCCTACAAGCCAATTAGCATGAAATGGGAGAGTGTTGGCCACTGAGAAGAGTCTTCTAACATGCTTCTTTTTTTTCCTTTCCTGCTGACTGGAGCCAATCAGATTGAAAGGAAGTGAGTCAGCCACTGAGAAGACTCTTCTCAGTAGTGAACACTCTCCCCTTTCATGCTGTTTGGTTCCTAGGGACTTAAGTTGTTGTGGGAGAAAGCATTTACAAGGATCTCTTTCCCAATCCAGCAGCACAAAAAAGTAGGGGAGGGGTTTGGCTGTGACTATCATGAAGGGACCCTGCACTTCTGAATTTGCCACTGCACTACTGGTCACACACATAAAGGAAGAAAGAAAGGGACAGATTGCATGATCTACCCTGTTCTGGCTGGTCACATGGAAGGGACAGAGAGCACAGTTTCCTCAGGTACCCATTGCCCCTGCTGTGCCTCCAACAACCTTGCACTCACCTAGAGATGTAAGGTTCACATGCTACAGGGATAAGGAACCATTGTGGACCACAATTCGCAGTCTCCCTCATCATTGGCCATGCTTGCTGGGGCTGATGGGAGTTGGAGTCCAATAACATCTAGAGGTCCACAGGTTCCCCCATCCCTGGCAGAAGAAAAATAACCCGGAATGTGCAAAATCTAATGAGCATTTGGCTAAAATCATGCAATCCATTCTTGAAATACAATCAGAGTGATTTGAGCCCATGCACTTTTGATTTATGTCCAATAGGCTAGGACAATTATTTTGCTGAATACTGTCCTATGTATATTTGTTTTTAATAGTTCGGTGGAGTTAAACTGTGTTTATCAACATTTCTATTATGTGCATCACTTAGAGAGCTCTTTGAGTAAACCTGAAACTGCCTTGGTCACCCTGGTTGATGACTTTTGTCAGGAGAGAGATAGGGGGAATGTGACCCTGCTCATTCTCCTTGATCTCTCCACAGCATTTGATACTGTTGACCATGGTATCCTTCTGGAAAGTCTCAAGGAGGTGGGGATTGTGGGCACCATGCTTGAGTGGTTCCACTCATACCTCCAGAGCTGCTTCCAAAAAGTAGTTATGGGAGGCTACTGTTCAGCACTGTGGGAATTATCCTTTGGTGTTCTGCAGGGTTCCATCTTGTCCCCCATGCTATTTAACATCTATATGAAGCCACTGGGAGCTGTCATCAGGAGATTTGGAGTGAGGTGCCATCAATATGCAGATGACACCCAGCTCTACCTCTCTATTTCATCTAAATCAGGAGAGGCAGTTGAGGTGTTGAACCAGTGCTTGGAGGTAGTGATGGACTGGATGTGGGCCAATAAATTGAGGCTGAATCCTGTAGAGACAGAGGTGTGTCCAGAGTTCCCATGTCCAGGAGTTGGGAAGATGGCTTGTTCTGCATAGGGTTCCTCTTTCCTTGAAGGAGCAGGTCTGCAGCCTGTGGGTACTCCTGGATCCAACACTGTCACTAGAGGTTCAGGTGACCTCAGTGGCTAGGAGTGCCTTTTTCCAGCTCCAGCTGGTTCACCAGCTTCAGCCCCTTTTGGACAGAGGAGACTTGGCCACAGTGCTCCATGCTCCAGTAAGTTCCACCCTGGATTATTGCAATGCCCTCTATGTGGGGCTGCTCTTGAAGATGACTTGGAAACTTCAACTGGTCTAAAATGCAGCAGCCAGATGACTGGCTGGGGTTCCCTTTAGAACTCATATGACCCCTGTTTTAAAACAGCTGCATTGGTTGCTAGTTCATTTCTGGGCCCAGTTCAAGGTGTTCACGTTAGTGTTTAAAGCCCTAAATGACTTAGGTCCCAAATATCTGAAAGACCGCCTCCTTCCCTACAGATCCTCTTGGGGGTTGAGATCCACAGAGGGGGCCCTTTTGGTAGTTCTGCCACCCTCAGAAGTTTGGGGGGCACCTGGGACAGGGCATTCTCTGTGGCAACCCGTAAGCTGTAGAACTCCCTCCCCACCGAGGTCCATCTGGCAACTTCATTGTACAATTTTGGGCAAATGCTGCAGACACACCTCTTTAGTCTGGCCTTCAACACTTGAGATGTATATTTTTAGGACCCACCATATTCTCTGTGATGTTGTTTAGGTTGTTTTTAACTGTTTTTAATTATATGGTTTAAAATTTTTGTAACCCACTCTGGGATCTCTGGGTAATAAATTCTAATAAGAAGAACTTCCTCCTTCAGCTCTATGTACATTTTAAGGGATAAAAAGGTAACCACTCTCACACTGGATGACCAAGGAGAGAGTGAGGGGTGTTGGCAGGGCTGGCGCCAGAGGGCGGCCAAGTTAGGCCCTGGGTGAGGGCCCCTAAAGAGCCCCTCCTTAGGGTGGGTGAGTAGCACTCCCTTCTGCGATCCACAGTGCGGATCTTGGAAGGGAGCACTTCCCACCCACCTTAAGGAGGGGCCTTTCAGGGAGAGGTAGGTGGGGCATGCATGTGTACATGCATGTGTGTGCTGGGGCCCAGGGCAGGTTGGGGCCCAAGGGCCCCGGCATGCCTGGTGCTGGCCCTGGGTGTTGGTGTGCTCAGAGGCTTTATGGGTGCCAGGGGAAGACTTCAAAGGTGCCATTGCACCCATAGGGTCTAAAGTGGTGATGCCTAGATGAAGCAGTTTATAAATCTTTCTAAATAAAAATAAAATGCTGATAACTACTTTGCTGCCCATGACAATAGGATTCTTTGTTAGCCAACACAAGGACAGCTATTGTTCAACTGCTCAGGACCACCCACTTCTGCAGATGTTCTCCAGTTGCATTTGTTTTCACAGATCCGTCACCTGTTACTCTTTCTCCACAGACTCGAGAAGCTAACCACAATGGAGATCTTGTGGCTGCTCAGCGAGCCTCCAGGGTGGCACGTACCTTGGCCAACACAGCCCTCGGGGTGGGGATCATCTGCACCATTGCGTACATCATCATACTGGCATGCCTGTATAGCCACATAAAAAATCAACCACCGCACAACTGAGGATTCACTACACAGGATTCATGCCCTCCCTTCATAGTTTCAGCCAGTCAAGAGGTGGCTCTGCATGTGATTGGCTCTGGTTCCACCTAGTGCTGGTCCTCCTGCCTTCCACCCCACCACTCCCAATAAGCCCAAGCCACCACTGCATGTTTTGTGTGTATTTTCTGTGAACTGCTTTGGTTTTCCACCTTGGGAAAGGAAAGTGGGATAAATGCGTTTGAAATAAAATGAATGAATAAATTTGAAGGCCCTGCTCCTTGTTGCTGTGAATACAGAAGATTCATCAACCCAGAAGTGTATTGCAACACATTCTTGGCTCCTTAAACAAAGGTCATGCAAACCACAGTGAGTTTGTCAAGGCCAACACCTTTTTCTCAGTTCATTTCATTTCAGAACCTCGCCTTCTCATGACTAATTTATATGTGTTTGCTACGTGCACACACTTCATGTTGTCCAAAAACTTCAGGCTTTCATTCTATAAATCCAAACAAGGACAACAGGTAGATTGACCAACTTAGACTTTTTGATGGATTGTAAGGCGCCCCCAATTAATCAGGGAGCAGATTTTCTTTTTCTCTCTTTTCTTTTTTTTAGTAGAAAAACTTACAAAAAATGTAGAGAATAGGCATCATCTTAGAAGGATTATTTATCCTGTTTCTCCCAGCTTCAGAGAACACTATTTCTAAGATGGTACCTGATGCAACATGGTGTGTTTTCATCCAACACCAGATGGACAAAATAAAAACAATGGAATTCTTTTTTTTTACCTTTCAGAAATAGTTTAATCTATATGAAAAATTATGCAAGCTTTAACTTTGTAATTGATCAATTAAGAATTGTATGATGATCATTTTGTAAGAAAATTATGAGGAAGGGCAACTTTACAAAACAATTGCGCTCAACTTTCTTATAGAGGATACAGTGTGGCTGTTACTGTAAACCATAGTTAATGGTTTATTATGAATCCAGGAGCAAGAAACCACTAACCCTGCCTTAGCATTATATCCAAACTGAGGGTGGTAGTTTTGCATTCAAACAAACTAATGATTTCATATTATTTGGAGGGAAACGAGCCACAATCCCTTACTATGGGATGAGATGAGATGAGATGAGAGAGAGAGAGAGAGAGAGAGAGAGAGAGAGATGATAGATAGATAGATGACAGATGACAGATGACACATGATACATGATAGATGATAGATGATAGATGATAGATAGATAGATATCTGTATGTCTTGTCTTCCATACTAAGATGATCAGCAGCTGATGATCAGCAGGGCCGGCGTAACAAGGTAAGCAAGGTAAGCACGGCAGGAGGGCGCAACGCTTGAGGGGCACCAGAGGCGCTCCTCGGCTAGCAAGGGAGGCCAGCCCCACTGCAAGAGGACACTGCCATTGAGGAGGACGTTTGCCAGCAGGGCATGCGCGGTACCCTCCAGGAGTTGTTGGAGGGCAACCCCATCATCCTTGACTGCTAGGGTTCCCATATTGCCTGGTTAGCCGGGTTTTACCCAGATTTCTTTCATGCCACCCAACACCTGCTTAGCCCATTAGGTGGCCTGGATTCTCAGCTTTAATTTTTAAAAAATTAAGTTTCTAGGTGGTCCAGTTCTTGAGATATACATCAAAATGTCAGCCGCCGCCCCTGGACTTTTAATCTTTTTTAAAAAACAAATCTGTCCTGTATAGCACTTCGTAGCGCTAACCCCGCCCATTCAAGATTGCAGCCAATAAGTCAAGCCAGGGTTGTGTTTGGTTGACCTGAGGCAGTGTCTAGAAAACCTCATTGCAATGCCAGAAAATGGTGGTTTCCCCCCCACTGTTTATCTGAAAATCTCATAAATTGGGTAAGCATATACATTTCAGTTTTTTCCCCTCTTGTGTGCAGAAGTCAGATCCTAGGTAGTGTTTTGAAAACCTTCCCAATACTTGCTTTTGTGGGGGTAAAAGCAACTTTTGAGTAGACATGGTTATGAATGTGCTGTAAATTAATGGGACTTTTGAGTGAATGTAAAAAAGAATTGTGTTTGTGTTCTAAATATTTCTGTCCCCCTCCAGTCCTATTTTAAAGCAATTAGGCAGAGCTTACTTAGGTATTACAGTTTTTATTATGTAGGAAATTAATACTGATTTTTTAAAAACTAATACTGATTTTTCTGCAATGACCAACTGGTTTGACAATAAACCATTATATGGGCTGTATGTATTTATACATCTGCAGTGTGTGTGTATGGACTCTTTCCCACAACCGTGTGAGGTAGGGTTGGTGATTGGAAACCAAGGCAACTCACAATAAGAAATAAATCCTTTTAAAATTCAATAACCATAAAGCAAGAATAAACAGTTGGAAAACAGCCTAAAGAGGCATGATTCTGAATTTTGGGTTGGGTGAATGAAGGATATAACAGATGAGAAAACTACAAAGGCGATGCAAACTGAGAATTCTATAGGTAACTACATCTACCAAATCCCAACAAAGGATAAAGCCCCAGATATACAATTGATCAATCCAACTATAATGGGGATGAACAACATCTCAAGATTGGCAGAGAATCTGAGCTTGGAGTGAAACCTCCTCTTACCAAAATAACAAATGACAAAATAGAAACTCAAAATCCCCTTCCCTGAAGATCTTATCATGGAACATTGCGGGATGGGGAAATAAAATTGCCGATCCATCATGTATGAAATTTTTAAAGCAATTTGATATCCTATTCTTACAAGAAACTTGGGCATTGGGTGAACTGGATTTGGACGGTTATTCGGTATACCAAATAGAAGCCATCCCCAGTAGTAGGGGTGGCCGCCCAAAAGGCGGTATTTGTATATTTATATCAACGGTAATTAACGTCCCCATCACTCAACATGAACCCTTACCACAGCTGGCCATTGCTGTAATTCTAAACCTCTCTTGGCACCCTGTGATATTACTTAATGTGTAATTTCCACCGAGCAGGGACAAAAATTCGAGCGCTAATAAAGTAGCCAAATTGGAGAGATATATAACTAATCTAACATCTCTCTACCCAGAGGCACTACTAATAACTGCTGGTGACTTTAATGCTAGAATGGGGCCAACGGATGAAGCATTGTTTGCCAAATATCATATGATACCTTCTTTGGATGGCCCAATTAATATACCCACGAGACAAGCAAAAGATACTGGCATTAACTACACAGGCTATTGCCTAATGCAGATGGTATTTAACCTAAATTTAATCCTTTTGTATGGGCGTACGAAAGGAGATTTAGAAGGGGAATACACATACCTCTCAAATAGAGGTGCGTCCACAATCGATCTAGGCATTATTTCACATGAACTTTATCAATCAATTAGTAGCTTTATGATTTTAGATAGACCTGAAAGTGACCACTCACCTATAAACATTGTGATGAACTGCGGAGAATCCCAATTATTCACCGAGCCCCAAACATTCCCCATCACTGACTGTGAAATTTGCCCACGTAGGGTTACTTGGTTACCCAAGTTAGAACAGAAGATAACAGATAGACTAAATGCCCTGGATAGCATGGTTATAAAGGATCTTATACTCTCAGACACTCAAGTGGCTAACCCTTACCATCAATTTCAACAGCTGATAAAAAAGCTTCAAATGACTTTATGGCCAAATACTAAAATTAAATTGGAAAATAAGAGGCAGCACTCCAAACCCTGGTTCGACCAGGAATGTGTGGAAGAAAAAAAACAGTTAATAGCCACCTTTAAAACATATAAGCTAAATAGATCCCAAGAATCATTACAGATATACTGTGTACTAAGGAGGCAATATAAACAGCTAGTTAAAAAGAAAAAGAAACAAGGACTAAAAGAAATATGGCAACAGCTCATTTATGCGTCTAAATTTAAAAACCCAACCTTGTTTTGGAGAATAGTAGTTTCTAATTGGCCAAAACCACATACCAACGCAGAATGCCACATTCCCCCTCAAATATGGGAAAACTATTTTGCTACTTTATATAAGAACGACTTGGATTATCATGCTGACTTTGACGGAAATAAGATGAATGTGACCGAATGGGCACCTGTAACTGCAGATGAAATTTTAGAACTGATAGCCAAATTAAAGCTAAATAAAGCACCAGGTCCAGATAACATCCCGGCGGAAGTTTTTAAAACCAACGCAGAATGGTGGGCCCCAGTACTTGCGACCCTATTTACCCATATAGACCATACCATGCAAATACCTGAGGATTGGGATATGGCCATAATTGTCCCAATATATAAAAAAGGACCACTGTCTGACCCGGCTAATTATAGACCTATTAGCCTCTTAAATATAATCAGTAAATTATATGCTGCCCATCTTTATAGCAAATTAAATACATGGATCGAAAGAGAAGATATCTTGGCCTACGAACAAGCAGGCTTTCAGGTGGGACGCTCAACCATGGATCATGCTTTGGTCCTTCAACACCTGGTAGATAAATATGCCGGAAAATCGGGGAGTCCCCTATATACAGCTTTTATCGATTTAAAGACAGCTTTTGACCCGATATCTAGACCAAGACTTTGGGCAAAACTAAGTGATACTAATATAGATGTACGCCTACTGTTATTAAAACGGGGGCTATATGAGAATACATCACTATGGATTAGATCTAATAACAAAGGCCATTTAACAAACCCCATACCTACATCGAAAGGGGTTAAACAGGGCTGCATTTTGGCACCGCTCTTATTTGATATATATATATAAACTCAATAGTTAATAGTCTGACACCAGTGCTCTCCCATCCGCCAAGGCTAGCAGAAAATTCAAGGTGTATCCTTTTATACGCTGATGATCTAGTGTTAATTTCGAGAACACCTATAGGTCTGAAGCGTTTACTGTCTGCGTTGGCTGTATCTTGTTCAAATGAACATCTTATAATAAATCATGAAAAGACAAAAGTCATGATCTTTACAAAAAAAAGGCCTAAGCACCTTTGGCGTCTAAATGGCCACTTAATTGAACAAGTAACAGCCTTTAAATATCTGGGGATAATCTTTCAAAGCTCCAACTCTTGGCAACTTCACACAAAGATGGCAATTACAAACGCGAAAAGAACTCTGAAAGCCCTATTGTCCTTTTTTTATAATAGAGGGGAACAGACTATTCCTGCAGTCATTAAAGTGTTCGAGGCAAAAATAATACCACAGCTACTATATGGTACACAAGTTAGCACAAATACGAAATCTGCATCTTTGGAGGCCCTGCAAAACACCTTTCTTTGAGCCATTTTAGCAGTCCCCTCCTGTGTACCTAATTTTCTTTTAAGATTGGAAACAGGGTTACCATCCCTAGAATCCCGCATTTGGTGTTATAGAATTGGCTTCTGGTTAAAATTAATATTCAGTCCTGTAGGACTGGCCCCCCATACTCCAATAGATAGTTTTCAATCTACATGGGAAAAAATGCTGTTAAGTAAAATAACAAATCTAGGGTTTTCCATCTCATTGATCCTAGATATGGGATATACAAAGGCTAAGATAAACATATTGCAGAGAGTTAAAGATATCGACTATCAACAACATCTGATGTTAGTCAGAAAACATAGGCATAATACCAAACCTTTGACTCATATGCCATATCTCTCTGTTCTTACTGTACCCAAATGGCGTAAGGCATTCACGCTGGCAAGATTCAATATCTTGCCATCAGCGCTCTTAGAGGGCAGATTCAAAAAAGTTCCATACAATGACAGAAAATGTCCATGTGGCAACGATGAAGTCGAAACAATCACGCATGTTCTATTACACTGCCCCTTCTATCATGACCTTAGATCCCAGCTAATTACACCTATTCTAGAATCCCTACCTGGAAGAGATGAAATATGCTATGTGGATTACTTATTGGCGGACCAGAGTTCAGATGTAATGGGCAAAGTTGCTAAATACTGTGCAGCAGCCATCCAATATAGAAAAGCTTTGGTAATTTGAATGTTTTAATTCCTTTCATTTTTAAAGTGTTTTAAATACTCCATGAGAACTGTAATATTTTTATAATGATATGTTTTAATATGCTGTTGGTCTAACGACTGTAATAAAAATATCTATCTATCTATCTATCTATCTATTTATTATTTGATTTATATCCTGCCCTTCCTCCCAGTAGGAGCCCAGGGTGGCAAACAAAAGCACTAAAAGCACTTTAAAACTTCATAAAAAACAGACTTTAAAATATATTAAAACATCTTTGAAAACATTTTAAAAGCTTTAAAAAAACATCTTTTTTAAAAAAAAGAAAAGGCTTAAAAACATAATAAAAAGCAATTCCAACAGACTCAGACTGGGATAAGGTCTCAACTTAAAAGGCTTGTTGAAAGAACAAGTTCCTTATCACTTGAGGCTGTAGTTCTCTGCACACTTCCCAGTTTGAGTAAGCCCCATTGAACACATTGGGACTTGCTTCTGAGTAAACAAACATCGGATTGCACTATAAATATCTTTACAAATTGTGTAAGTAATAAACATATTTGATAGTCATGTTTATATAAATATTTCTTCATACTGTGTCCCAATAAGTATTTGATTTCACACTATGGTTGTAGATGATTTTTTCCTCTACATTTTAAGTGTGCCCTTCTTCGTTGGGGTGGTCATGGTTCTCTGTTGTTTTCATCCTGAGGAGAGGATAGGCTGAGAGATGTTGAGTAGCACATGGTCACCCAGCATACTTTATAGCTCATTTCCATTTTGAAAAATTAATTAAAACGATTTACATGCAGGCAAAGTTGATTAAGTAGATTAACACATTTAAAGCACATCCAACTCACATTTAAAATGCATGACTTCCCCTAAAGAATCCTGGGAAGTGTAGTTTCCCCCTCACAGTTATAGTTCTCACCACCCTTAACAAACTAAAATTCCCATGATTCTGTGGTGGGATTCATGTGCTTCAAATGTGTGTTGAATGTGCTATAAATGAATGGTGTGGATCTGCCCTAGGTATGATGTGCATTCAAGAGTGAATTGCAAAGAACAATTCTAAAAGATACTTTTTTAAACGGGGAGGGTTGTAGCTCATCGGTAGGGCATATGCTTTGCATGCAAGGTCCAAAATTCAATTCCTGGAAAAGACTATTGCGTGGAATCCTGGAGAGCCAATGCTAGTCCATGTCATGAGTACTGAGCTAGATGGTACAAAATGGCCTGAGTCAGTATAAGGCAGATTCCTTGGTTCCTAAAAGTGGGAAGAGATTCAGGGGCCACAGTGACTCCAACATTTATTTATGTGTTTTTATTTACAACATTTATATACCGCTTTATTGTGAAAAATCTCAAAGCGGTTTACAGAAAGAATTAAAACAATAACATTATTGGCAAAAGCGTTAAGGACAGATATTTAAAAACATTCAAAATAATAAAACCAACAATGAGTTAAAAACAGATTTAAAATCACAATAGCTTCTACATGCCTGGAGAGGCTTGCCTCAAGAAAACTGATTTTAGCAGGTGCTGAAAGAGGCGTCGCCTAATGTCAATAGGCAAGGAGTTCCAAAGCATAGGTGCTGCCACACAAAAGGACTGATTTCTTACAAGAGCAGAACAAGTACTATGTGGCACCCATAACATGGAAAGCACAGCTTGAACTTGGCCTGGTAGCAAATCAGCAACCAATGCAGATTTCAGAGCAGAGGTGTAAAGTGCTGATAGGATCTCACTCATGTCAGCAATCGTGCTGCAGCATTCTGCATTAACTGCAGTCCCCAGGTCAGGTTGTGCTGCATGGGGATTTCTGTGACCTTGGCTGACTGGCTGCTAGGATTTTTTTCGTTTGGGTTTCTGGTTATGAATCCTGACTGGTTGTGGGATGCTGAGTTTTCTGCCTTACTCATAGGAATCTTGTTGTGGTTGGTATGGTATTGCATTTAGGAAAGTGTTACTGGCTTTTGTGTTGTTGTTTTTTCTATTTGCATTTCACTTATCTTTAACCTCACTCCGTTAGAGCCATAGAAGCAACAGCAGTGGTTCCATGTGCTCAGGTCAACCCCCTTAAACCCATTGATGATGTACCTTGTCGGTTGCATGACAGTTTGTTTCTTGCCCAATCGTGGTAAAAGAGAATTCACATATTTGGAAGTGTGGCTACAACTGTTGTTCTCAAGCTGCTGCCTATGAAAGTAGACCAAATCATGTGGGTTTTCTCTCTGTCCATTATTGCTCACTGGAATTGGGTTGGCTGTCAAAGTGAGTTTATAGCAGCCCATAGGGTAGACAGAAAGGGTAGAGAATCTTCTTACTCTTACTCATTTCTCAGACCTCTTTCTGAAGGGTCAAATCTGTTAAGAATTTTGGAGCAGCCATTTTAAAAGATAGGGGCAGGGCACTGCAGGGTTGCCAACCCTGCTTGGATATGAATGTCTTTGCAGAGGATCCCTAGTCAAAGTTTACCAACAGCACAATCCATACTATATCTACTCAGAAGTAAGTCTTGTTGAGTTCTATGGTGCTTAGTCCCTTAGTAAGTCCCTTAGTAAGAATTGCAGCCTTCGGGGGCATCCATCTTTACTCCTGAGTGTTCCCATCTAACATCTCCACAACACTAGGCTCCTTTCTTCCTACAATGGCCTCCTGGTGACTGGCCTGGCCTGGGGGCACTTAAACCCTTCTTCCAGAAGCAAGTAGGCTAGATTAAATGTTCCCTAAAGGTGTTGGACTATGACCTGGGAGACCAGAGTTTGAATCCCCACACAGCCATGAAGCTTACTGGGTGACCTTGGGCCAGTCACTGCCTCTCAACCTCAGAGGAAGGCAATGGTAAAACCACCACTTGGCCTGGTCGTTGTTATGTGCCTTCAAGTCGATTACAACTTATGGCAACCCTATGAATCAGTGACCTCCAAGAGCATCTGTTATAAACCACCGTGTTCAGATCTTGTAAGTTCAGGTCTTTTTTTCTGTAGTAAATTTAATTATTTATTTGGGGAGATGGGGAATTAGGGGGGAGAAAGACAGTTGCCCTCCCCCAGCAAGGGACCTGCTTTGAAGCCCAGGAAGGGCCATAGGTTCCCCCACTCCTAGTTTTATTGGGGGGACACTATAGACTGGGGCCTTCTGTACCAGCATCTCAGCAGCAGAGCAGCAGAGGGTCACAGGGCCAATCCCCTGCATCGGTAGCGAGGCCTGGAAAAGATTCTCTGCCTGAAGCTCTGGACAACCACAGCCAGTCAGTGTTGGCAGTACTAGCCTTGATGACCCTATAAGGTAGCTTAATATGCTTCTGTTGTAGCTTCTGGTAACTAAGACAACCATAGGGGAAATCTTTTTCCTGGACTCCAACTCTCCAGGTGGCAGCATGTGTTCAACCGGGGGTGTGTGTGTGTGTGTGTTACACCTGTGGCCTTCCTAATGTTGTTGGACTCTAGCGCCCATCAGCTCCAGACACCATGGCCAATGGTCAGGGATGATGGGGGTTGGAGTCTGACACCGTATCTGGAAGGCCATCCCTGCATGGAATTATTCACAACGGGGCGAGAGGAATCCTGCATGTTAAAAACTAGCCTATCAGGGTGAAGGCTCAGCTGACTTTCTCTGCCTGGCAGCTTAATGTTTTACATGCACATGTTAATTTTTGCATGTACCGCCACTCTCATCTCTCTCTCTCTCTCTCTCTCTCTCTCTCTCTCTCTCTCTCTCTCACACACACACACACACACACACACACACACACACACACACACACACACACTGAGCATTTAGCGACCCATGCACAACCACTGCTAGCAGTTCTCTTCTCCAAGTCAAGAGGTCTATTGCATATGCCTTTGTTCTGAGTGTCCAAAGCTGTGGGGGGGGGAGGCATATCCACCCTCATCTTCCTCCAGTGGCAGCTGGAAGGAAGCTGCCTCCTGCCTGGACTGAAGGGAGGGATCTTTCTGGCTGGCTAGCTGTGACTAAGAATAGAAGCCAGAGGGATGGCTTGGTCAGTGCTGCTTGAGGGCCAGGCAGGGGACACAAATGGCTTCCCAGGCATGATGTGTGTTCCCAATTAAACATTAGTGAACTAATTCATAAGTTCACAAACATGAAAGCACGTAAGGCTAAATTCGTGTAACTATGTATCTTTTTGCTAAATAAAGGCAATACAAAAATGTCATTTTCTTTTTACTTTATTTTAGTATTCATACAAAAAATTTTCCTACTCCATAATGATTTTCCTATTTGTCCTTATTTGCCTTGTTACATTTTTTATAACATTTGAATTGAAAAATGAACCAAAAAGAAATTATAAAAGGTAAGGGCGCTGATTTATAATTTGCGGGGGGGGGCACCGAACACGCCAGCTCCGGCCCTGATGACCAGAAGAGCAATTCAGAACAGGAAAATGTAGGTGAGAAAGGGTAACACACAAACACACTCCAGGACTGTGGCCCAGATCCAAATGTGGCTGGTCCAATGGCTTCTATTAACATTTTTTAAAAAGCTAAAAATAATGAGATCCTTTCACAGCTCTCCAAAGTTCATATCTATGACTTAGGGCCAACGACTTTACATGAAAAGCCAATGGCCACATTCACACCATACGTTTATTCCACTTTTGACAGTCATGGCTTCCCCCAAAGAATCCTGGGAAGTATAGTTTTGTGAAGGGTGCTGAGAATTGTTAGGAGACCCCTCTTCCCCACACAGAGCTACAACTCTCAGAGTTCTCTGGGAAGAAGGATTGACTGTTAAACCACTCTAGGAACTGTAGCTCTGTCAGGGGAAGAGGAGTCTTCTCTCAGCACCCTTCACAAACTATCCTTCCCAGATATCTCTGCAGAAACTCATGACTGTTTAAAAATAGTGGAATAAAAATGTGGTGTGAATGTGGCTAATGTAAAACAATCGGAGGGAGGGGGAGAGAGAGAAACTAAAGCTGTCCAGGAAAAACCCCTTTTTGCAGTTCCCACTTGGAGAGAAAGGCATGAGAAAAATACCTGTATCTTTTGACAATTCCCTATTTCTGGCCCAATGTCCTAGTTTAGCCATTCCAGGGTAGCTGTAAGCCCCTTTTCAGGTGTTACTGAAAGGTAAGCACATGACCATGCTACGTAAGGATGTAGGAGAAATGCAGTTCAGTTCACATTTAAAGCCAAATCTATCCAGTTTGCACTGTCTAATACAATATGAGAACCGAAACACAACCATCATTCAAAATGTGCACTTTTCTGAAATTTGCAGTGCAGTTCTCCAACCAACCACCTACTGTTTACTAAAATGCATATATTAGGGGAAAGTGAGCATAAAAATGAATATATTCGTGAAAATAACATACAAAAATGCAGTAAGGAGAAATTGCTTGCGAAAATGTGTACATCAGTCAAACGGCATACAAATATGAATGAATGAATCATTTTATTACAGCCACAGACCACATATTAAAAGAGAGACATAAAAAAGACATACATATAGGATGGAAGATTTGAAGATTTAGGATACAAGCTACCATAGTTCCAAAAGCCCATAAACAATTCTTTAAGGAGCGGGTTGACAACATTTTTTCCTAATTTGCATTGAAATAAGGAGAAACTTTGCGACATTAGCAGCGACATAGGATGACACATCACTTAGACAGATCGACACCAAATTAACGAGATTGCCCTTAGACAAAGCAGTTACCAAAGGGGAAATTAACCTCCTTCTGTGTTCTTTATATAGCTCACAGAATAGAAGAACGTGTTCTACAGATTCCACTACAACAGCTCCACATAAGCATATCTGGAATCTTTTTAAAACGGCCCTCCAACAGTGCCGAAGGGAGCACGTTAAATTGAGCAAGAGTAAATGCTCTCCTGTATTTTGGAATGGTCAGTGAAAACATATAGGGGGCTACAGTAATTCCATAATTGCTAAAATTTCTGTAGGTTAACGGGGAGTAAAATTTGTTAGCTGCATTTCTTAGGTGCTGCAAATCTATATCAATTAATATTTGAGCAACAGAAAGAAATATGTGTTTATTAGGAGAAACTTGCGTAAAATACTGGATTTTTATTTTTAAAAATCACAGATTGCTGCAGGAATGTAGAGAACAGAATTTAAGATGGACAAAAGCACAGGAAAAAATAAGTAACTGGGGGTGCCCACTCCAAACTCTGCTCTGGGCCGGGACAAATCATACACCCCAGGAAAGGGGACGGTGTCCTCTATGAGATGCCAGTGCGTCCCACCTGGATCAGAGCTTCTGCTGGGCGCAGGGCACGCATAGGGCATCTACACACAACCAAAATGGACAAAAAAGGCAGAAAAAAAATAAGTAACTGGGGGTACCTAGCCCAAAATCTGCTCTGGGCCAGGACAAATCATATACCCAGGAAAGGGGAGGGTGTCATCTACCAGATGCCAGTGCAGATTTTGGGGTGGGCACCCCCAGTTACTAATTTTTTTCCTGCCTCTTTTTCTCCATTTTGGTTGTGGGTAGCTGCTATTATTCATGCCCTGCACCCAGCAGACATTCTAGGCCCGGTGTCATGCACTGGCATGTTATAGAGGACACCCTCGCCCTTCATGAGGTGTATGATTTGTCCCGGCCCAGAGCAGAGTTTGGGGTGGGCACCCCCAGTTACTTTTTTTCCCTTTGTGTTTTTGTTTATTTTGGTTTTGCATAGATGCCCTCATCTGTGCCCTGTGCCCAGCAGAAGCTCTGGGCCAGGAGGGAAGCAGTGGAATCTCGTAGAGGACACCCTCCCCTTTCCTGGAGTGTATGATTTGTCCTGGCCCAGAGCAGATTTTGGGGTGGGCACCCCCAGTTACTTATTTTTTATGATTTTATGACATTATTGTGCATTTATGATAATATCAAAAGCCTGATGATTTTGATTGCATAAATGTATTGTTAATATTGATGGGGAGAGTCCCCCAATCACAGTGATATATCATACAGGTTACTCCAACATATATTGTGGGGTCCGGAGACATGTGAACTTTGGCTTGAAGTTGCTGTAGTTGTCAACTTTTCTTCTTTTTTAGTGTTTGGAACTTTCAAGCAAATAAGGAGCTGGGAACTGGGAACTAGGAACCAACTTCAGCATAGTTGCCACACCCAGTACAACTCTCTCTGTATGGGTTATTCATTGCCTAATCCCTCATTCCACACACTCTTCCGGACAGCCAGGCACAGTGAAGTTCTTCTGTATAAGAGTCTGAGTTCTCCATAAGAGGCCCCTAAAGAGCAACACAGAGCAAAGGGTGGCCTGGGCTGCAAAGGCAAGCACCCACCCTAAAGAAGATTCAGGCTACAGCAGGGTTGGCACCCAAGGCAAAAGAAAGGATTGAAGGTGCAACCCAGAAGAGAGAAGGAGGGAGAGAGCAGAACACCCGGGAACTAATCAGGGCAGCCAAAAAGGAGGAACACGGAGAACTAAGAAAGGAGAAGAGGTTGAACTGGCAGAACTGTGAAGACGAGAAGAAGGAGAGCAGACCTGCACCATGAGCAGCTCAAACTATGAAAAGCTCGATGCAAATATGGCTACCACTCAGAATCCGCCCCCGTACTCTGAAAAACAGCCCTATGCAGAGCCGGATCCACTGAAACCTCCTGCTGACCCAGCACCTCACATGGCCTATGGGGCAATGCCCGCTGTGCCGCCCCACTACCAACCTTACTATGGCCCACCTGGCACAGAAGCCAGCCAAGGTCCAGTTCTTCAACCTCAACAGGCCATCTTCATCACCCCTGTACAGCCCACCAATGTACCCGACTACCTGGCTTACTCCATCTTTACCATGCTTTGTTGTTGCCTACCCCTGGGTATTGCTTCCTTGGTCTACTCTATACAGGTAAGTGTGTGACAGAGAGAGACAGACGGGGGGGAGGTTGAGGCTATGCTAGAATACAAGGGAGGCAAAACAGGCGTGGCCCCCTTAGTGACTGTATTTAGAAGCTACAGGATGGGCAACCATTTAGCTAAAATTGGAGTGGCGGAGTCAGGGCTTTCCCTCCATAATTCAAGCCCTTGTTTGATGTGTTACAAGTGGGAGAGCACTACTAGGTATGGGGGGGGTTAAAAGGTGAACCTACGTAATTTGCACTTCCCAAAGCAATAAATGAACTGAAACGCAGCCGTCCTCCAAAATTCACACTTCTCTGAATTTTGCAATGCAGTTCTCCAGCCAAATGATGTGCACCCAAATGCATACACTAGGGTAAAGCATGCATAAAAATGCATATACTAGTTAAAATAATACTGAAAAATGCATTACATTAGGGGAAATGGCATGGCAAAAACATGTCTATTCTGCAAAATTGTACGCGAATGTGTCTATTAGGAGAAACGATCTGATGAATTTTCATGAGGACTTTAAAAAAGTTGCAAACTGATGCAGAAATGTGGAGAATTTGGAAAAATGAGCAGCTGAGAGAAGCCAAGATTCGCTCGTCTCTAGGCTCTACACAGCTATAAGGAAAGAGCTCAGTAAAGAGGAAATAAAGATGGAGCACTAGTTCCAGAGAGAGCAAGATATGAGGCTCATTTGCACAGGGGGGTTAAAACAATGAAAGGGGGGAACAGGCTAGTTTATCACCAAAAAAAAGAGAGACGAAACATTCCTATAAGTTTTGCTTCTTATCCTACAAATGCTAGAAATGTACTATCTCTATTTTAATGAAAGCTGGGAATTTGGGAATTATGGTTTATCCAGAGGGGGCAACTACCCCCCTTGCCCATCCCCCACACATACCCATGCTCCTACACTACCCCAATACCAACCTTATTATGCCCCCCCCAGTGCTGGTGCTCAATGTTGTAAGACTTGGGACCCATCTTTATCCTGTGCCTTGGGGTATACTTTTATTTCTTTCTCTTTTACTGCATGCATTCATCTGATCTTTGTGTATGTTATACTTTTTTTTCTCTCGCCCACACTCACTTTCTCAGTTGCTCACTCTTTTACTATGCCCCTCCTTTCCCTTCTCCCTCCCTCCTTTTAAAAGTAAGTAAGCAAAATGACAATCAAGAAAGATGATCCTGGCAGAGAGCCTCTGGTGTGACCGGCCTAGATCAGGATGTGTTCCAGGATATGACTCTGTGTCACTAGGTGCATTTTCTCTCTTTCTGCATGGCCTCTGAACTATGGGTTGTGCAACTACTCCTCATAAGAAAGCTCTCTGGATGTCTCAGTAGAAAGGTATTTCTACATGCACTCAATAGATTGCAATATACTTGGTTCCAGGCTATGGTCTGATGGCACATGCGGCCACTACCTTGCTGAAGCTGAGCAAGTCTGGGTCTGGTCGGTGCCTGGATGGGAGACCGCCTGGGAACCACATATATGCCACCTTGGGTTCCATGGTGAAATAAAGGTGGGGTATAAATGTAACAAATAAATAAATAAATAATAAAAATATTGCAGTGGGGATTGTCATCACACATGGCAACAGGGCTGGACAGATTGTGACAAAGGAGGAAGGGAGATACAACCACAAAATAAAGGGTATGAAATCATGAGATGCTTTATCGACAGACCCCAATCTGCCTGTCTTGGGTAGGGATGGAAAGAGCTCTCAGTTTCTCATTTTTCCAGTCTTAAATTCAATTCTGCAATAAGTTGCTAGTTTTGTTTTTACCAAAAAAATCATCAAGAAAATTCTTAAGCACATTAGTGTGCTTTTCTCATAATAAACACATTTTATGCCATTTTGACATACATTTATCAAGCAATTTATCATAATATAAAGCATTTTTATATGTCATTTTCACTAATATATTCATTTTTATGCCTATTTCCCCCTAATATATGTCTTTCTGTAAATAATGTTTGATTGGAGAACTGCACTGCAAAATTCAGATAAATGTGAAGTATTTCAGTTCTCATTTTGTTTTGGAAAGTGCAAATTTTATTTATTTGTCTTTAAATGCTAATTTCTCCCCAATCCCTAGTCTCAGGTGGATGAGGGAATGATTTGCAAGTTGCTAATGGAGAGATCTCACCACAGGTCATCAGATCTGTGCTTGTGAAAACCCAGGGACCATCCACACGGATGGCTTTAGGCTTAGTCACAGCATACATTCCAAGGCTGTATGTCTTGCTCTGCTCTGCTCGGTTTTGTCTAAAACTATGTGTTTACTTGCAAGTGCTGGACAGCCTGAGACAAAAGGATTATTTGTTAGGCAACTGTTTCGCAATTGCTCAGGACCACCCACTTCTACATTCTTGAGATGTTCTCAAGTTGCATTTTTTAAACTCATTTATCTCTCTTTCTCTACAGACAAGAGAAGCTAACCTTGCTGGAAATGCCGTGGCAGCTCAGAGAAACTCCCGGCTGGCGCGCATCTTTGCCCACAGTGCACTTGGGATAGGGCTGGGGTTCCTTATTCTGTATATTATCATCATGGTGATTGTTTACACCTCAGCAGCTTAATAACTATTGCATAATCCCTGATGACGCAGTATGCAACAGTCAGATTCTAAAAGACCTTCCCTCACCCCACCCCGAGAGACAAGTGAGAGAATCCAGCTTTGATGCCATCTTCTTTCATAACCGGATGTCACGGACTAGATGATGGGTGCATTCATTCATATCACATGATTTCCATACACCAAATCGCCAGCAGTGGAATACATGAGTGCGAAATGATACAACTCTGAGCCAAAGTCAGGTGACCTGAAAGTTCTGTTAGCAGGAGTGGATGGCATCCAAAGAGGCAGAGGTGAGGAAAGGAGGGGGGAACCCCAGGATGTCAAAAGGAAAAAACGTAGATGATGAAATTCCAAATGGATTTAATAAAAAAAATTAAAAGAAATGTGCCCAACGCATTTCGGCTAGACAAATCTCAGCCTTCATCAGGGGCAAATGTGGAATCTATGAAGTCATTCAATAGTCAAAAAATATACAATTGGAGCAAATAGGCTATGACTCTACACTTAAAAGTAAATCTAGATTTGTCTAGCCGAAATGCGTTGGGCACATTTCTTTTTTAAAAATTTATTAAATCCATTTGGAATGTCATCATCTTCGTTTTTTCCTTTTGACATCCTGGGGTTCCCCCGTCCTTTCCTCTCCTTGACCTGAAAGTTCTGCCTAGTGATAGGTTTGCAATGGCCCATCTATGTCAATGGATGGGCAGCATCTCTAGTTCTGCAATACATAAATATCCCAAACTTGAAACAATGGAACAGGGATGGGCAAATTGATCGGGACTGGCGGGGGGGGGAGGAGGAGACATTTTATTCAGTTTGCATTTAAAGCCAGGTCTTTCAAATTTGCACTTTCCAAAATAATTTGAGAACTGAAACAGCAGCAGTTCAGCCAATAGCCTGTCCCTGCCTTCTGTTATCATAGGAACAGTTCAGCCAATCACTAAAAGTTTAATCACTGCCACAATTTTTTTAGTGCATTTCAGTACAGACACTATCAATCATATAAATTGTTTTAACTGAGTTTTAAAACCAAGGTGTGATTCTCTTTCTGAAACACCAATAATATTAAATGGAGACAATTAACCAGATACAAAATAGGTGAATCATCTATGTATAATTTATTAGCAAAGTGCTTTGTGAACATACTTTGTGTTTTACCAAAGCCGCCCTCCATAAATGTTAAGTAGCATTGTCATAAATGAATTTATTGTTTCAATAGGACTTACTTCTAGGTAAAAGTTTCAGTTTCAGCATCATTTATGGGGCAATCCTATACATGTCTACTCAGAAGTAAGTCCTATTGAGTTCTTTACTTCCAGGTAATTATGTGCAGGATTATAACCTTAGTTACTTAATCCCATTGGTCACTGCAAAACAGGGGAGCAAATTTTAGGCTTGTAGTACAGCAGATCATATGCAATATACAGAAACCAAAGCACCTAACCAGCTATAAAATGAACATTAAATTAAAAAAAAAACTAATAAAGAAACATCAGATGACAGGATGGTCTTTAAAACTCTGATGCAAGATCGCCCTCATAGCTTTAAACCAAATGTTGTGTGCTTAATGAATTGTGCATTGCTTAATATAGGGCCAAAGATTATTTCCAAAGTTACATAATCAAAAGAAGCTGTCTGTTTTATTAAAGATCTTGGAAATGCCTCCTGCCTCAAAATGCTATTGTATTTATTTCAAACAAGGGGAAATGTCTGCTATTGTGACAGGCAGAGTGTGCTTCTGCATCTTGCAAAGACCTGGGGACGCATGGCAAGGTTGTACTTCTATAATATACCTGCATATGAAGCGTGTAGGGTTGCCAGGTTTAGGGCCTGAGACTGTGCCCAAAGACCCCCAAAAACCTGGAGCTGGCCTTGCCTGTGGCGGTCCAGATGTTGCTTGATTGCATTTCCCTTCATCCCTGCTCATTGGCTAGGCTGTCTGGGGCTGACAGGAGTTGAGTCCAACAACATCTAGAGCATCAGAGGTTCCCTACCAAAAGTTGGACCCATGTTAGGAGAGGACCAGCCAGCAGCTGCAATTGCAGCATGCATTTTGCCTCTATTTCTGCAGCATTATCCCCAAATATCACCATTTATTTATTATCTGGCCCCATAGGAGTAAATGGGAGAAAGTAAAGGAATCACTAGGATGAGCCCAAACCTATTCACTGCAACAGCTTTAACCTTGGCTCAAAGGCAAAGAGACAAGCGTTTTCCCCCTTCTCAACTATGTCCCCAATTGCAGCCCATTTATCTGGCTTGACCCACAGAATTCCAAGTGTGGAAGTCGTGTGTGGATGTCTTTAAAAGGGGGTTAGACAAATCCATGGAGGATATCAGTAGGCTCTTAGACATGATGGTTATGTTCTGCCTCCACTGTTCTCCTAATACCAGCTGCTGGGAATCACAAGTGGGGAAAGTGCTGTTGCGCTCAGATCCTGCTTGTGGGCTTCCCACAGGCATCTGCTTGGCCATTGTGAGAACTGGATGCTGGATTAGATGGGCCACTGGCCTGATCCAGCAGGTTCTTATGTTCTTATGACCCAGTTGAGTCCTTCCATACATGGAGGAGCTTTACATGTGTGCCTCAGTATGTGTATAAACAGAACTCCTTCCCAAGTTGGCTGGTTGGCCACAGTGAGAACAGGAGACCGGACTGGAGACGGGCCTTTGGCATGATCAAGCAGGGCTCATCTTATGTTCTTATGAACTGAGACAGACCACCACTGAATAACACAAATGGGATTTTTCCCCCTAACAGTAATTGCGGTGCAAGGGTAATTTTCATGGCTGGGAAGAAGTTTTCATCCTCCCTTCTTGCACACTGCAGTGCAGACAAAAATTGGGGGACCACATACAATATTCCTTTTTTTAAAGTGCTGAAGACGTTACATGCATTTAAAGTATAACTGTGTTTTCAATCCCTTTTCCATCCATCACCTGGGAGGTAAAAATGACCAGTCTCCTTTCATGTCCTACAAACGCTCACAGTTCTGATATTACTCGGTCCCTCCCTTTTCGCCATGTACCCCTTCAAACTCTCCAACGGTGTCTTTGAGATAACAGGATTTTTCAGAGCAGGGGAAGGCTCAGCTCTCGGTCTCTCACACACACACAGAGCCCTGCTGGGTCAGGCCAATGGCCCATCTAGTCCATCTAGTGGCCAGCCAGATGCCTTTCAGAAGACCACAAGCAGGACCTGAGTGCAGCAGCACTCTCCCCACACATGATTCCCAGCAGGAGGGATTCAAAGGCATACTGCCTCCAATATTGGAGGACGTGGACACACCCAGATAGAAGGGTGTCTTCAGGTTGTCATTGTTTTGCAGGAGAGATCCACACTCACACTGTAAATTGAGGTTTGTGCAACGAAAGTGGGTTAAAGGACTCCATCAACCTATCGCAACAAAATCTTTTTTTTTTAAAGGACTTTTACCATTTGGGAAGTGATGGGGAAATGCATCGATGAGTGTGGAATAAATAAACGATATGCAAACACCCCACAAGCAAATGGGGATGAATTAACATTGTCCTATAAATGCCCCATTAAAAAAAAAAATCAGAACGAATTCTCAATAAAGACCAGACATAGCCTCTGTATAAGCTTTGTGCAAGGAAATCAGGATGAGTGCTGAATAAACAGACAATCTGAAGGAGCCCTGAGTCCAGTAGTGGCTGGTGCCCTTTGGAACTGGTAGGGAGGAAGGCAGGGAGACCAGCAGTAGATGGATCCAGAGACTATGACAGGCAGCGCCATCCCCTGACTGGCTGTAAGTAACATGGCTGAGGGCATACTGGAGTTGGTGGGGCACTGCCCCATTTGCCCTAATGGACCAGCCTCCATTGTCTAAGCAGGGGTGTAGTTGTCCAGGGTCTCAGGGAGTCTTAGACCCCTTACTTTTTGGGAAGCAGGGTCCCAACAGGATCCCTATGTTTCCAGCATCCTACAAAGCAATCAGCATGAAAGGAGAGTGTGTTAGCCACTGAGAAGAGCTCTTGTCCTTTCCTGCTGATTGGAGCCCATGGGAGTGAAAGGAGGTGAGTTAGCCACTGGGAAGATTCTTCTCAGTAGCTAATACTCTCCCTTTTCATGCTTACTGGCTCCTAGGGATTTCTGTTGTGGGAGAAGGTGTTAGCAAGGATCTCATTCTCAACTCAGCAGCAAAAAGAGGGGAGGACGTGTGGCTGTGACTATCATGAAGGGACTCTGCACTTCTGAATTTGCCACTATTATTTATTTATTTGTTTGTTTATTTATTTATTATTAGATGTATGTCCTGGCCTTCCTCCTCATAAGAGCCTAGGGTGGCACTACACTACTGTGCCTAAGCCTTTCTACCATGTGCCACTTCATCCATGATATAGAGTTGGTGTAGGACTAAGTGTAGTGTAGGGAGTTAGTGCAGGAAAGCCGCTGATGAGAAATTTGTCTTGCCTTCCCTGGTATAGGATAAACAGTGCCTGGGGAAAATGCTGGTCTTTTCAACTTTAGGATTCTACATAAGGAAGACAGCCTTGCAAATTCTTGAGTATCGCAAAATCCCTCTCTGTGTGTGTAAGAGAGAGGGGGAAGGGGAATGATTATGTCACCACAGCAAGGATGAAATCATAGCACTTTTGCCGCTGGAGAAAACTCTCCCTCCTTACTGGCAGTCAGACGCCCAATGTCAGTCTGTCTGTTTGGGTTATTGATATCCTAATTCCTCACTCTTCCCACTTATTCTGCCAGGCTGCCAGGCACAGTGAAGTTCTCCCCCTGAGCCAAAGCAATACATAAGACTCCCAATTATGTATGCTGAGCAGGGACTGGCTGAGCTGGATTTTAAGGCAAGCATTTGGCCAAAAGAAGACTCACGCCACCAGAGGAGGAAGTTTCAGACCACTATGATGGAGGAAGGCAAAGGGTTGAGGATGCAACTCGGGAGGATGCCCAGCCACTAACCAGGGCAGCCAGAAAGGAGGAATATAGAGAACTGAGAAAGAAGGCTGACCATTAAGAGGAGGAAAAGGAGGTGAGCAGACCGGCACCATGAGCAACCCAAACTACGATGGCAATGCGTCTGCTGCTCAGAATCCATACCCCTACTCGGAAAACAATCCCAATGAAGAAACTGATCCTCTTGCTGGGTCAATCCCCCGCATGCGATATGGGACAGCTCCCCCTATGCCTCTGCAAAACCAACCTTATGATGGCTCACCTGTGTCAGGATCCAACCGAGGTCCAGCCCTTCAGCCTCTGGAAGTTGTCGTCATCACACCTGTACAGCCCACCAATGAACCCGATTACCTGGCCTTCTCCCTCTTTACCATGGTTTGCTGTTTCCTACCTTTGGGTACTGCTGCCCTGATTTTCTCAATACAGGTGAGTTGGGTGGGCGGGTGAGAGAGAGAGAGAGAGAGAGGGAGGGAGGGAGAGGGGGAGAGAGGGAGAGAGAGAGAGAGAGAGAGAGAGAGAGAGATTAGTGGCTGTTTTTAGAACACTAAGGGCTGAGCAATAAATGAGATAAAATGGTGGGGGAATCCCCCAACCACCGCATCATAATTCAAGCACTAGTGCGATGTGTTGGGGGGGGGGAAGAGACACTGCACTGCTACAGGGAAAGAGACTAATAAAGAGGCAATCATGATAGAGCACAAAATGGGTGGTGGTTGTAGACAGAGCAGGTTAGGAGGCTTTATTTCAAACAAGCAAAATGCCTATGATTGATATAGGTGGGGTGTCTCTCTACATATCACAGAGACCTGGTGAGGAATGGCAAGGTTGCCCAGCATTCCTGTATGTGTAGGCACAGAGAAACATGGCTCCACCGCAAGCTGCAGCCCTGTTAGTGGGGACAGACCACCCCCCACTGTTGCAGGGGGGGATTTTGTTTCCACTGTTTATTGAGGATTTATCCTGATTTCCTTGCAGGGAGATTAGATGACATTGGCTACTGAATGAGTATTCATTCTCATTTGTTTGCAAGGAGGTTAGACGATGAGTCAAATCAAGTGACATGCCACACTTTCCAATGCATTTCCCCATCACTTTCATAACTGCAAAAAAAAAAAAAGTCCAATTTGGGGTTTGTTGTGCAAGACCTCCTAATCAACTACAATTGCATGCCTTGAATTTGTCGTAACATGATTGAATCCTACCCAAAAACAGTGATGATCTAGAAGCCCCCAAGTCTGTTGAAGCAAAAACAAGAAAAGGTCTCAGAGCAGAACAAATTTATTGTAGCATCTGTTTTCATGAGCAAGCCCCCTTCCTTGTTTGATCTGAGCTACAACACCACCATTGAACCCTGGATCCAAGCATTGTTTTGGATATTTCTTTTGTTCAGGATTTTGCTGGTATGGAGTCATTTCCTGGCACTGGGAATATGGATGATTAAGCAGACAGTTAGGGTAGCCAGGTCACAAGCATCTCAAACATTTTTTTGCCACCCTGGGCCATGCCCACCACTGGCATGTGACCCTCAGAAGGCTGCCCAGAAGGGAGTGTGATCCTTGGGCAGAAAAAAAGGGGGAAGGTATGGGGTGAAATGGGATGTCAAGCATTCATAGCTTTAAATGTCACACATGCATATCTTTGATTCTGGGACATTTAATAAGTAAATAACTAAATAATAGGACAGTAGAGCTCAGTGGTTAGGGATCTGGGATCCACCTTTATCCCACCACTTGGAGCCTACTTTCCTTTGTTTTTCTATACATTCATCAGATCTGTACACATCCGTGTTATCTTTGCCTCCATGTATGTTTTATTTTAGGGACATAGGAAGCTGCCTTAAACTAAGTCAGACCCTGTGGTCCATCTAGCTCAGTATTGCTTATATTGACTGCAGCAGCTCTCTGGGGTTTCAGACAGGGAGTCTCTCCCAGCCCTACCTGGAGATGCCGGGGGTTGAACTTGGGACCTTCTGCATGCAAGGCAGATGCTCTACCACTGAGCAAAACCCTTGCCCAATTTTCCTTTTCCTCACCCCCACTCACATTCTTGATTTCTCACTTTCGTTCTTCTTCTCTCATCCCCCTCTTTCCCCTGTGCACCCTCTCTCTCTCCCTCTCTCTCCCTTCGTCCATCTAAAACAATGTAAATAAAATGCTAACAAAGAAGAAAATGGAAGCAGAGCCAATAGTGTGACCCGACTTACAGTAGGTGAGGCAATGATCCCGTTGAGGGTCCACCCACTGAAGATCAACAATTAATCCATGCGCGGTTAGCCTGTGTCAACAGCTGCATTTCCTTCTTTTCTCTAGGTTTCCCTATTTGCACATGATCTCCAGTGTTATGCTATGCAAATACTCATTGTAAGCAAGCTCTGTGCATTTCTCAAGAACAAGTTATTGGTCCATACCAGCCTTTCCCAACCAGTGTGCCTCTAGATGTTGTTGGACCACAACTCCCATCAGCCTCAGCTAGCATTGCCAATGGTCAGGAAAGATGGGAATTGTGGTCCAGCAACATCTGGAGGCACACTGGTTGGGAAAGGCTGGTCCATACACTCACTAGCTTGTATTCAGCTACTCAGAGTAAGTCCATTAATACTGATAAACCTAAGCTAGTCATGCTTATTATACCTAACTTGAATAGGTCTCCTCTGAGCAGGACTAACATTGAATGCCACCCAATAGACAGACATGTGCAGGCATTAAAATATGCAGTGGGGATTGCCATCAGTTGACAACAGGGCTGTGCAAATTGTGACAAGGGGGGAAGGGAGATTACAACCGCAAAAGAAAAGCTTTGAAGGCATGAGATACTTTTCTAGTCTGCCTGTTTCAAGTGGATGAAGGAATGACATTCAAATTGTTAATGGAGAGATCTCACCACTGGTCAGATCTGTGTTTGTAAAAATCCAGAGGACCATCCAAACTGATGGCTTGAGCCTCAGTCACAGCATACAATCTAAGGCTGTATGCCTTGCAAGCAGAGATGGGGGAGAAATTCATTTCAGTTCACCTTTAAAGCCAAATTTATCAAATTTGCATTTTCCAAATCAATAAGAAAATCAAAACAAAGCCATCCTTCAAAATTTATGCTTGTCCACATTTTGCGATGCAGTTCTCCAACTAAACAGGGCGTACAAAAATGCATATACTGTATGGGAAGAAATGTCCATAAAAACGAACATATTAGTGGGAAAAAAAATACAAGAATGCACTATATTTGGAGAAATGACTTGCAAAAATGTGTACATTTGTCAAAACAGCATACAAAATGTGTTTAGCAGGAAAATTCACACTAAAATGCAGAACGCTTTTCGTGAGGATTTCTTTAAAAAATCATGAATCGCCACAGAACTAAATTTAAGACCGGAAAAATGAGAAAAAGAGAGAACCTAAACTGACAGATATTTCCATTCCTGCTTGCCAGGCTCTGTTGGCTTCCAGTCTTAAACCATGCACTTACTGGTAGTGCCTGAGAGTCCAAGAGAAAAGGAACTTTGCTAGCCAACATAAACTGTAACTGCTCAGGACCACCCACTTCTGTATACTGGAGATGTTTTCCAGTCACATTTGTTCACTAAACCAGAGCTTATCTCTCTTCCTCTGCAGACTCGAGAAGCAAACCTTACCGGAAACAGCAAGGCTGCTCAGCGAAACTCCAGGCTGGCACGCATCTTTGCCCGTATTGCACTCGGGGTAGGGGTTGTAGCCATAATTCTGTTGATCATCTTCCTGGTGACCATTTTTGCCAAGTCACCCTATCAGCCACCAGACAAACCTTGAAGGTGCATTACTTAATGTCCATAGCCAGAAAGATCTCCCCACCCCATTGGACAAGTCTTCTTGGTTTGACATCATCCTTTTTGAATCATTATTTTGCTACAGGCTGGTACACACATGCATGCACATCTGGTGATTTCCGTACACTTGACAACTAACAACAGACAGTACGACCTGTAAACTGCTGCCTTTGAGGCAGCATCTGGAGACCTGAGAGCTCTACCTAGTAAAAGACTGGCGATGGCTCATCCACATCAAGGGATGAACATATCCCAAAACAAACCAATAGAATGGAGAGAGACAAACTGATCCAGGACCAAGGGTCAGACAGGAAATCTTGGCCCATTCTATAGCTGGACAATGCCTATATTGTTCTAGCATTGCCATTAATCAAATACAGCAATACCTCAGTTAAGCAATCCTCCAGGAATGAAGCTCCTTTTAAATAAGGGTTTTTTTTAAGGTGAAACTGACTAGATTTGCTTTATGGATAAATTTTCAGGCCTGTGCCTTTGCTTTGAGGTAAAACTGACCAGCCTGTGTGTTTGCTTTGTTGTCAAACTGAAAAGCCTGTGCCTTTGCTTTAAGGTGAAACTGAGCAGCATGTGCCTTTGCTTTGCTAGGGATAAACTTTCAAGCCTTGGCTTGAAAGTTTGCCTCCCCTTTAAGGTGAAACTGACCAGTCTGTGTCTTTGCTTGGCTATCAAAAACCTGAAAAGCCTGTGCCTTTGCTTTGCTAGGGTGAAACTGACAAGCCTGTGTATTTGCTTTTAATTAAAGAGATTTCTTGCTTTCTCCCAGGGCTGGGGAGGGAAGGATCCAATATATTCAGAGCAGGAAAAGGAGGAGGAGTGCGTGGGTGCCAGGTAGGCATCCTTTAAAGCCCCTGTTGAAACTGCTGTCACCATCTATGAGTGGGTATAGGAACCTATTCCTATTCTTTCCATGTTATTCCCACAGAGGGGCCCACCAACCAGCATTTCTGTTAAAGAAGTCATGTCCAGGAATGCATCTACTTTGTAAACTGAAGTATTTCTGTATCATGGTCCATTTGACCCACCAAGTGTTTGAACTACTACTCCCATCAGCCTTAGCAGGCATGGGCTATGGCCAGAGATGATGGGAGTTGTAGTTCAGTAACATCTGGAGGGCCAAAGGTTCCTGACGCCTGAACTAAATTACAAGATAGGTTTGGCTCCTTCCACAACCTCCTCTCCTCTCCACCATTCTCCCAGCTAGTTTTTCTTCCTCCGGTTTTGTGCTTTCTCTTTTGTACTCTGGACCTTCCCCTGTCCTGACCCACCCTTCCAGGCTGCTAACATTTCACAGATAAGGCCAGAGACACACGTGTTGTGATGCCCCTTTCCTCCTACCACTAATTGATGCCCAAACCCTGTCCCCCCCCCTTGCCCCATTACACATCACTTGATTTTGTCTATTTCATTCATTTAGGCGAGAGGTGGGGAACCTTTTTCAGCCCAACAGCCACATTCTCTTCTGTGCAACCTTCCACAAGCCACATGCCACTAGTGGGCAGGGCCAGAGGCAAAAATGAGAGGGGCAACGAATGTAAATTTTACCTTTATACAGTAGGCTACTTTCTAAACAGAGAGAAAGAGAGAGGGGGGGGACCCTCCTCTTTATCCTCCATTCAGGCAAGCAATAGGCATTGTCAAGGTCCAGGGACACATTCCAGCCAGGTGAAAACACTTGAGGTGCAAACCAAGGGCTTATGAGAGGTGTGGCCTGTGGAGAGTTCCAAGGGCCAGATATAGAGGTCTGGGGGGCCTTCCCTAGCCCCCAGGCCTCAGGTTCCTCACCTCTGATTTAGGCTGCAATATCCTCTCCTGTATGTTTTAAATGCCAAGATGCTGGCTGTGCTTTTAGTGAAAAGATATGCTAGAAAAACACAGGTGTGTGTTGACCACAAGATTCAGTTGGGAGCCCGGTTTGCCACTTCAGAAAACAGTCGAAACACTACTGAGGCTGTTCAGTTCGGTTGTGTCCAAATTTGAAACCCAGTTTGAAAAACTAGGATCAGAGCAGTTCAACCAATAGACTGTTCTGACCCTCAGTGATCTAGGGAGCAGCTTCACCAATCACTGTCAGCAATTCTATTACCACCAGGAAATTCTAGAGTGCATTTCAGCACTAGGAATCACATGAATATTTTTTTTTGGTCTTTATATATTGTTTCTGCTTAATGTAAAATTTTATCTTAATTGTTATCTCTTTGTAGAAAGAAACATGATTTCAATTCAGAATCCATGCTCATGTCAAATGAACATATTGACCAGATGCATTAGACTAAAGCATTATAGTATGATTAATGTATAATGTATTAAAGTATAATGACTTATTGCTGTTGTTATGTGCCAACATAAAATATGGGTATTCTTTGTGTCTTCACCAAAGCTATCCTATGTAACTGTTGAGTGGCTCTGTTATAAATGGATTTAATGTTTCAGCTTCAGCATCATTTAATTCAGGTGTGGGAAACTTTTTGGGCTGTGTGGGGCCAGATGTTTATGATGTCATATGATTGACAGGTGGGTTGTCCCACCCAGCTGTCAAAATCTCTTGTGCGAGGTTCCCAAGCTTGGGAATCACAGCACAAGCGGTGTTCTGAAATTTATCCTTCGAAACCCGCTATGTGCTGCTTCTTTCATCGTCCAATTTCAGAGATTGAAAGGGCCGCCTGAAGCAGCTTCCAGAGCTCTTTGCAAGCCATCCCGCACCACTCACAGTTAGAGGTTGAAAAGAGCAGCACAGTGTAACTTCAAAGAGCAGTGCTGGGAGGGAGAAGAGCCTGCTTAAGCAAGGCACATTATGCCTTGGGAGCATCTCTTGCTGTAGCAAAGGAACAAGCAGGAGCCCACTTTAAGCTCCCAGATGTTCCTTTGAGGCCCCCCTGATCCACCCCACACCTGAAGTCAGGTGTAAGATGAATGGGCATGGCTTACACCAAACAGCCTCGTGAGCCAAATTGGGAAGACTGGTGAGCCAAGAGCGGTCCGCTGGCTGGAGATTCCCCATCCCTGATTTAGTTCCTTGAAACTGTTAGTCATTGCAAAACTAGGAGGATCCATTTGGGGTTTGCAATTCAGCATATAGTATGCAGTGGACAAACAAAAGCACCAGGTAGGAAATGGACAATGTCAAAGGAACAGACCAATGACAGACTCATCAGGTGACAGGCTGGCATACAAAACCATGGCGGACTTTGGGTTCCCATAGCAGCTGATCACACTTTGTGTGTTTAATGGATTTTGTATATTACATATTGCTTAATACAAGACTGAAGATGGTTTTCAAGGTTACTTCATCAAGGGAACCTGTCTGTGTCACTGTTGTTATGGGCCTTCAAGTTGATTTTGACTTATGGCGACCCTATGAATCAGTGACCTCCAATAGCATCTGTTATGTCTGTGTCATTAAAGACCTCTAAAATAGCTCCTCCTCAAAATGCTGCATTTATTTCAAACAAGCAAAATGCCTGTCATAGGAATACATGGCCTACATAGTGCCTACAGGGATCTCCAGATTGAATTATTCCAGATCATTTGACAGTGTGGAGACCTACTGGAGGATCCTGTTGCCCTTGCTCCTCATCTGACGAGACCTCAGGGTTTGAGGTATGAGCAGGGCTGAACCCTGACACCACCCCATGGTGTCGGAAGGCAGAGCTGGGGTCCCAATCCCGGGGAGCTGGATCCCGGAGAGTTGGGAGAAGAGTATTCGGATGGATGGCAGAGGGAAGGGGGAGGAACTTCCCCCCCTTTGGAGCGAAGACGAAACAGAGGAACTGCCAGTGATAAAGTCGCTTAGCGACGGGGAGCCTGAGCCCTCCCTGGACATTCTCACGCCTCCCCCTCTTTCAGGCTCAGAGCAAGAGGGGAAAGAGGGAGGGCTGCTCACAGCCGAAAAGCGGGGAGGCAGTTTACCATCAGCCCTCCCCTATCCCCCATCCTGGAATCGGAAACTTCAGAAGAGGAGGGGGTGATGCTTCCCCCCTCACCGCGCACACGCAGACAGCTGAAAAGACAGGAGAGAAGGGGGGGAAGGCGGGCAGTACCTGAGGGGCAGTTAAGGAGGAGCGAAAGATTGCGCGCCCGTTTGGCCCCTTCTTAAAGAACAGGTGGGAAGAAGTCCCTTGCTCTGTCAACTTTCTCCCAATGCCGCAGGACCTGTATCCCTGTATTGCTTCATGAGAAAACGCAGTCTTTGTTTGGACATTACCCTAATAAAACACGAATTAACTACAGCCGTTGGTCTGGTTCCTGAGTCACATCCTGGGCCTGACACATGGTTATCAGGACTCTAGTAAGGTAACCTGCCATCTCTGTTTTCCCATAGGGCAATAGCATGAGTATCTATTAGCAGGAGTGGTGGCATTGCATGGGGGCCATTGATGCTACAATGCTGAGGGGCCACCCAAAGCCTGGTGATGGCCCTGTAGAGGTGTGGGACTCAGCAGCACAAGGATGCCAACCTCCGATGCTGGCCCTTGTTCCACCTCATCACCCACATATTCTTAATGTTTTTGCATGGTGCTAGAATGCAAGGAAACTTGAGGAATGGATTTAATAGAAAGAGATGGAGTGCCAAGAGAGGGTGAATTTCAAGCTGCTGCAAAATGAGGAATTTTATGGAGAATATAAATGGCCCTTGAAGAAGGGAAAAACTAGATCTTACTTTAATTGCATGGCTAGCGGCCACATGTGGATTTACGGTGGGATTAACTGGCAGGTAAGGGGGAGATTTTATTGAGGCCCATAGTAGACAGGAAGGTTCAACCCTTTCTTCCCTGGCTATGGCACCATTGAAAATCCCTGCACTAGAATTATCATTGGAGACACGGGGGGGGGAGAGACTCCTACAGGCACCAATGGAAGCTTCTTTTTTGCCCAACTCAGATTTTCATCAGGATCGCACCTGCTGAGTAAAGGGTTAAAGCTCTCCTGCTCCTGCCCACGCACTGCTGTCATCCTGAAATTGTCCCAATGTCCTGTATTAATTGTATTTGTAAAAAATATTCCAGACATGGTTCCTAGCCACTCAATTACATAAATGCCTATTCTGGCTCAAAGACGCATATCAATACGTGCAAGGCATTTTTATTTGCTCCAGTAAATTTCCAGTTCTGCACCAGCTTGACATTCATTCTCTCTTTGCTTTGCTTTCAATTTGTTGTTGCTGGGGGGTTTTCCCACTGCCAACAGCCAGCAAAAGAAGGCTTGCCTTCATCATGGGCTAACCAAGTTTTAACTACTGGTGGCTCCTCCAGACTGGAGGGAGTTTTGACACAATAATAGTGGACTGTCCACACATCATTCCATTTTATTAGTTGGTCTGCAATGTTTCCCCCAAGACTGCGGGATTATTGTCACCTGGAGGGGCACCCTTGCACCAGAGCCCGGCACAAGCAGGACAAAACAGTAAACTGGATAATTAGTGGTATAAACAGTTGCAGGATTTCAACAAGAAGCTATGGGACATGCACTGATTGGAAAAGAAGCAATATGCCCATCCCCAAACATTTGCAGTCACAAAGCATTGAAAGCAGGGTCACATTAACCACCCCGATGCAATCATGAGCACCAATCGTCATGAATACACAATAAAAAGGACATCAGGAGGAGCCCTCACCCCATTTCTTGGCCTCGGAGGACCACACTGGGCTCTGCTGTCTATTACTTAGTGGCAGGAACACAAGAAGAGCCTTGCTGGACCAAGCCAAGGACCCATCTAGTCCAGCATCCTGTTATGAGGAATCAAATATTGGGAATTTTTAATCTTTGATTCATCTCAGTGAACCAGAGTTTGAAAAGGCCTGCAACAGCAAAGATTTCTGGGAAACAGCCCCTCTGTGACCTCTGAGTACATATCTTGCAACCCTGAAGGTACAGACTTTCTGACTCATGGAAATTTGGGATTTGTCACCCAGTAAGAATAGGCGCTCCTTTCAAACAAAGGAAATGCTTATGATAATCTAGGCCATCAGGAGGAAACAGAATAACTCCTTTCAAACTAGGAGGTGTTGTGCATTTCTAAGCCTTTGGAGAAGAC
Organism: Rhineura floridana; assembly: GCF_030035675.1. NCBI lineage: Eukaryota > Metazoa > Chordata > Lepidosauria > Squamata > Rhineuridae > Rhineura > Rhineura floridana. The sequence goes on along the minus strand of NC_084494.1, from coordinate 27,074,581 downwards.
AGGATAAACTCCTGTCAAACAAAGAAACTGTTTTACACAAGGATTATGATAATCTTAACCTTGGGGAATCATCAGGAATCTATAGCAGGGAGATCACACCTATTATCTGGGAATTTATCAGGAAATGAGTGGGTTCACACCTTCCTGATCACATCTACATTGGGGTCAGTTTAGTTAGAAAAAGGTATAAAACATGAGGGGTTGAGAGGGGTAGGAGAGTTCCTCTTCTGGGGGGCTGCAACAACTGCTTTTCTTATCAACGCACGCTAGCATCTTTGGGACAATTTCAGAGCTATGGATTTGGGTGAGAACTTTCAAATCTGGCGCTGGTTTTGCTCATTGGGCTAGATACAAAAGGACTCTCTCAGTCTTAGGTTTGCAGCAACTCTCCAGGAAAGGTATATGCAACTGTGTTGTTGTTATGTGCCTCCAAGTTGACTACGACTTATGGCGACCCTATGAATCAGCGACCTCCAAGAGCATCTGTCATGAACCACCCTGTTCAGATCTTGTAAGTTCAGGTCTGTGGCTTCCTTTATGGAATCAATAAATCTCTTGTTTGGCCTTCCTCTTTTTCTACTTCCTTCTGTTTTTCCAAGCATTATTGTCTTTTCTAATGAATCATGTCTTCTCATTATGTGTCCAAAGTATGATAACCTCAGTTTCATCGTTTTAGCTTCTAGTGATAGTTCTGGTTTCATTTGTTCTAACACCCAATTATTTGTCTTTTTTGCAGTCCATGGTATCCGCAAAGCTCTTCTCCAATACCACATTTCAAATGCATTGATTTTTCTCTTATCAGCTTTTTTCACTGTCCAACTTTCACATCCATACATAGAGATCGGGAATACCATGGTCTGAATGATCCTGTCTTTAGTGTTCAGTGATACATCTTTACATTTGAGGACCTTTTCTAGTTCTCTCACAGCTGCCCTCTGGAGCTGCCCTCCAGATATGCAACTATCTGGGCCTTTTTCTTTCCTTTTTTTCTTTCTGTGTGGGTGAGCTTAATGTGAAAGTGTTCATAGGGTTAGTCTCTTTGCTTTAGTCTATCCAGTGTTGTTGAATGAATGAATGAATAATAGTTAGAAAGCTACTCATTGTTAAGTGCAATTGTATACTGCAATATATTTTTTCTTTGTTCCTTCTCTTAATAAAACCACTCTTTATTTTACTTTCAGTGTATGTGTTTTTGGGTTAAGGGTAAAATTATACATGCTCTGGTGGTGACGTGCGGGTGACTCCAGCAAAAGATCCTGCTGCTCTCTTCTGGGGACTTGGATTTCTAGTGAGCTATGCTCATGAGGAAGTTCAAGGTCCTGTCGTAACAGTCCTGTTCTTACAGTGGTCAGCCAGTTGTCCACGGGAAGCCCGTAAACAGGACATAAGTGCAACAGGAAATGTTGGGTGAGTTACCCTGCACCAGAACAACATTGTGTTCTTCTAAGATGGTGCATGATAAAACATGTACATCTAAAAACAAAGGTCTAACATTAAGGCATACAAAGAGCAAACCCTTGGAAACTAATGGACATGGCTAACTTAGGTTCACTGATTTCAATGAGTCTAACTCTGAGTAGTTGTACTTAGTTGTAAATAAGCCAAAGTATGTTTTCTTCCATTCACAAATACACCATTATTCATATGCAAAGTTATGCAGATTTAATTAACTAATTAATCAATTAAAATGATCAGTCAGCTGTTCAAAACAATCATGACCAATTTTTTTACAACAGAGAAAATGTATTATATGTCATAATATATTGAATAGCAGCTATATGATTTCCCTCCACCAGGCAAATAGCAACTGCCAGAGGGCAACTCAAAGGAAATGGTGCTCCAAGCAAAGGGTTAAGCCCCTTTCCCAGTAATGTGGCCCAGACCTTAATTTGGCAGGCCGAATGGCTGCTATGAAGAATATTATAACAAAAAAAAACCATGGAAGATCCAATTAAATCTCTCCTAATATCATATATATTATTTTTTACCCTGACACCTGGTACTTTGTGGCTCTGAGACTTTATATCATATCTATGATTTTTACCCTGATACCTGGAACTTTGTGGCCCTTAGACTTTATAAGGGTAGGACAATCAGAAATATAAAATGAGGAATATAAATTACAAAATTGAGACAGGCACATGTGGGGGTTTAATCAGGTTGTGAACAAAGATTAGGATGCAAATATCAACCTTTTGGAGATCATGGGCACATTTGGAAATCCGAGAGAGTGTCTTGGTCATCACTGGTTGCTTTTCTTTCCTCCTCCATATGGTCACTCTCCCCCACACACTCCATGGACAGAGAGAAAGTGCACATACCCACACAAGCGCACACTAGGGATGGGGGAGAATTTCAGTTCAGTTCACATGTCAAGCCATATCTATCAAATTCGCACTTTCCCAAACAATATGAGAACCGAAACACAGCCATCCTTCAAAATTTACATTTATTCAAAGTTTGCAATGCACTTCTCCAACCAATGTTTACAAAAATGCATGTTACAGGAAAGTGTGCATAAAAAGGAATATATGAGTGAAAATAACATGCAAAAATGCATTATATGGCGAGAAATGGCTTTAAAATGTGTACATTAGTCAAAACTGCCTACAAAAATGTGTTTATTAGGAGAAATTTGCACTAAAATGCTGGAGAATTTTCAACTGGATATTTTTTTTAAAAAAATCATAAATAGCTACATAAATGTGGAGAACTGAATTTCAGATTGGAAAAATGAGAAACTAAAAGAACCAAAATTGACAGACCTTTCCATCCCTAGCACGCACGCACACACACACACACTTTTTTCAAAAAGGTATGGTTAAAAGTTTGATCCAGTAGAATTAAAACAGACATCCTGAATTTGCATGATTTCTTCCCACCAGCACCACACAAAAAATTCACTAACCTATCACCACCACCAAACATCAATTTAAAGCTTACATGGGTGGACTACACAGTAAAATAATAGTTCCCATACTTGCCAGCACCACCAAACATTGATCCAAAGCATGAATCCTCATGATTTTTACATAGGATAGCCACAAAAACCACAAAAACCACCAACAAATTCCAGAACTTGCGGACACAGAGGCTATCTATGGTTTGATAGTGGTTTTAAAAATTATGGGGATCCATACCTTGGATCCCATGTTGTTGTGCCATAGCAGTGCTGGAAAGCAACAGATCCATTTTTCTTTGTGGTATGGAGAGAGATGTGATCTGTGATTTCATGGAGTAAGCATGAAAAAATATGGAATTTCAAGAGGATCAATTTTATTGAATCCAATGTATTTGTGGGTGTGCATCTGTGTGTACACTTTCTTTCTCTCTCCTGACTCCTCCAGCACCCTATTTTTTCACACGCATACACATACCACCACCCCCATTTTCCTCCCAGATAACTCTCCTTTTCCTCCTGCCTTCTTGGTTACGCTGCTTTCTGTTCAGCTGTTTGGATGCTGATCTGAGCCCTGAAAAGTGCATAATGCTGAAAGAGAAAGTGGGAAGGAGTGTCCCTCTTCCAGTTTCCTCCTTCAGCTCAATGTACTATTCAAGGAGAGGAAAGGTACTAAGCACCATCAGTGAATGGGAAAGAGGGGGCTCTGAGATTTCCCTGGAATGGGAAGAAGTCCTTGAGGGCATCTTCAAGGCCCACATGCACCATGTTGGGAATCCCAATAGCCTATGGGCACATGGGCACTTGTTATGATCTGGGAGCTCGTCTTTGGGATTGGAGCATCAAGGTGGCTATAAATTCTTCCTCATGAATTATAGATGTGCTAGAACAGGGGCAGGGAATCTGTGGCCCTCCAGGTGTTGTTGGACTCTGTCTCCCATCAGCCCTAGCCAGCATGGTCAATGGGTAGGGATGATGGGTTCTGTAGTCCAATAGCATCTGGAGGACCACAGCTTCCCCGTCCTTCATTTAAATGAAAGAATGGAGGTTCTCTGTATCAGATTTGCATAAACCACAAAATTGGGAGGGCTAGCTAGCAACTCACAAGTCAGGAATAAAATTCAGAATTGCCTTGTTAGAATGGAAAACTGGGCAAGAACTAACAAAATGAAATTCAGCAAAGGCAAATGAGGTTAGGCAACAAGAAAAAATTAAATGCTTATGAGTCAGCAACATGATGCGGCAGGAAGAAAAGGCTGATGTGATTTCTGGCTCCATTCTTGGAACTATCATTCCCAAATCACAAGAAGCAACTCCACTTATGGCAGAGATGTGATTCAAAGGTATACCAGAAAATTCCATTTGCACAATTAAAGTGAATGTGATGCTCTTGTGCAACAAACTTATGCCCAAAAAAACCTCTGGATTCCTGTGGTGATGGGGAAATCCACTGGGAAGTTTAGTATAGTGGTGATGTTGGATGATGATGTCATATAACCACTGTGCAAGATTTCCAGATTTGCAATGTTGTTCTCCAGCCAAGCAATGAGTACAAATCTGCATATATTAGGGTAAAGTGTGCATATGTATGCATGCATTAGTGAGAATAACATGCAAAAATGAATTATAGTAGGGGAAATTGCTTGCAAAAATGTGTATATTTGTCAAAACTGCATAATATATATGTTTATTAGGAGAAGTTTACCCTACAATACTAAAATACAAAGTATGCCAACCCCACACTTTCATTTTTACAGTTGTAATGTTCCAACTGTGATTGCTGTGTTAAACCAGCATCAACAGGAAGTACGTGGGAGTGGCTACTTCAGGAAGAAACTACTTCAATGCACCACATTACCATAGTCTCCTAGCACCATAGCACATCAAAGGTGGTAGCTTTTTCAGAGCTTGGAAAAGTTACTTTTTTGAACTACAACTCCCATCAGCCCCAGCCAGCATGGCGCTGGCTGGGGCTGATGGGAGTTGTAGTTCAAAAAAGTAACTTTTCCAAGCTCTGAGCTTTTTAAAAAATGGAACAATTTCTAGTATAAAAAGCTTTGGGATATTTGCTGGAAGCTACTTCTGCTATATGACCATCCAAAAAGCTACTTATGCTATATGGCCATCCCAAAAGGTTTGAGGGTGCAAATCGACTTGGATGCATGTGGCTGACCCAATACCATGAAGAGCACAAATCATCCTGAATGCACACTAAAAAGGATGTCTGGAGGGACCCAATGCCTGGATGTAGTCTAACCTCCATGTAACCAAATCAGGATGAATGCTCAAGAATTCTAGCCATGAGAGCTATGCTCTGCCTCCACGATCAGAGGCAGTATGCTTCTGAATGCCAGTTGCTGGAAACCGCAGGAGGGAAGAGTGCTCTTTGCACTCATGTCCTGCTTGCAGGCTTCCCATGGGCAACTGGTTGGCCACCGTGAGAACAAGACGCTGGACTAGATGGGACATTGGCCTGATCCAGCAGGCTCTTCTCATGTTCTTAAGAAACAGGTCATCTGGAGGAGCCCAGTGTTAGTGGGCCTGTCAGTATAACAGCACTCTGCTTCAGGGGAAGGTCTTCATCCTCACCGTCAGTCTGTCTGGATGTTTTGCTCATTTGCCTTATTCCTCATTCCACCCACTGGTTCTTCTAGGCTGCAAGACACCATGAAGTCATTCTGTCCAAGAGCCAGAGCAATAAATCAAGTGTCCATTAAGCAAATAAACAAAGCAGAGCAACCAGCATTATCAGGCAAATGTCCAGATAAAAAGAAGATTCAGAGTGATTGGCTGGGTACCACAAGAGGAGGAAGGCACAAGGCAGAGAAAAGACTGAAGGTAAGACCCAAGAGAGAGAACTGGACACCCAGCAGCTAATAAGGGTAGCCAGTAAGGAGGAACATACAGAACTGAGAAAGGCAGAGAAACTGCACTTGGAGAACTGTGAAGAGGTGGGGGCAAAGGAGGAGAGTAGACCAGAATGATGAGTGACCCAAGCTATGAGAAAAACCATGGCAAATGGCCTGACACTCAGGAACCGGCACCCTGTTTTGAAAATCAGCCCTTCGAGACTCATTCACTGGCAACTCCTGGTGGGTCATCACCACAGCGCAGAGGCTATGCAGAAGTTCCCCCTATGTCCCCCAGCTTCCAAGCTTATTATGCCCCACGAGGTGCAGGATCCAACCAACATCCAGATCATCATACTCCACAGGCTGTCTACATCGCACCTGACCAGACCACAAAGGAACCTGAGCACCTGGCCTTCTCCATCTTTACCATGATATGCTGTTTCCTACCATTGGGTATTGCTGCCTTGATTTTCTCTATAATGGTGAGTGAGTGAATGAGAGAGAGAGAGAGAGAGATTGCGAAGGGCAGTTATGCTGTGCTAGAACACAAGAGTAGCAGAGGGGGCCTACTCCCCCTTAACTTTTATTATGGCCCTCTTAGCAACCTTTTTTTAGAAAACTACAGGGTTGGCAATTATATGGCTAAAATTGGGGAGAGTCAAGGCTTGTGGACTTTATTAAGAGCCCTTTCCCCAGAATTCAAACACTGGTATAATGTGCTATAGGGCAGGGATTCAATCAAGGGTTTCTATGATAGAGCATAGAATGGATGGAGGTTGAAGAGAGGGCAGGCTTGCTAAGGTGCATGTTTACTGTTCTTCAAGCACTAGCAGGGATGGGTGAGAATTTCGATTCAGTTCGCATATCAAGCAGAATTTATCAAATTCGCAATTTCCGAAACAATATGAGAACCGAAACACAGCCATCCTTCCAAAGTCACATTTATTAGAATTTGGGGGTGCAGTTTGCCAGCTAAACATTTACAAAAATGCATGTATTAGGGGAAAGTTTGTATAAAAATGAGTGGAAAAAACAGGCAAAAAGGCAGGATGTGATGAGAAATGGATTGCAAAAATGTGCACCTTTGTCAAAACTGCCTACAAAATGTGTTTGTTTGAAGAAATTTGCACTAAAATAGTAGAGAATTTTCATGAGGATTTTTTAAAAAAAAAAAATCGCAGATTGCTGTAGAAATGTAGAGGACTGAACATAACACTGGAAAAATGGGAAATTGAGAGAACCGAAATTGAGAGATTTTTCCATCCCTAAGCAGGAGCTTCTGGAGGGGTTCTCATGTTAGCCTGTTCCAACAAAAATGAGACAAGGGTCTCCTGGCAACTTAAAGCTGAACAGATTGCATTGTGGCATCCATTTCCGTGGACTAGGCTACCCTTCAGTGTTTTCGCTGAGCCACCACTAACTTCTGGAATCTAAGTACTGTTTGGGATGTTAAGAAGGTCTGGGTTTTGCTGATATAAATGGAGTCACTTACTGCAACTGGAAGTGTAGCTGAATCAGATGACCATTTTCCGAGGGGTAACTTTTCATACCACTTGTGCATGTCTCTCATTCAGCAAGATAATCATCTGCAAAAGCAGTTCCCAACCTTCATGAGCACGGGACCCCCTTTGTAAGCTCAAGAAATCTTGTGACACCCCCCCCCCGCCAAGCTAATTGTAATTTTAGTCTCTGTTAATTGAAAAAAATGCTGCATGGCAAAATCACATCTCCAAATTTCCCTTTCCATAAAAATCTCCCTGCAGACAGGGAGGTGTTGCTTTCTTTTCTTAATGCAAAGGTCCAATCAAATTGGGATCCTCCTCACCCGCGACAGTCTGAAGATGTACAGTCCTGTCTCCCAGCACCAGTGGGTTACAGTGTTGGGCTAAGATCCAGGTGCAGATCCCCACACAGCCATGAAGCCCACTGGGTGACCCTGGGCCAGACACAGTCTCTCAGCCTGACCTATCTCACAGGGTTGGTGTAAAGATAAAATGGAAAGGGGGGGACTTGAGCAACTTGGAGGAAAGGTGGGATGTAAGTGCAATAATAATTAAATGAATAAATACATTTCAGCTACAGTATGTGGACCCCAGCCTCAGCCAACCTGCTGAGATTTTTAAAAATCAACACCATCATCAAGAAGCAGCAGTATGGTAGTGGTGGGGATGCTGGGTTGTGAAGACAAAAGGGTGGATAGATTGAGGAGGGGGGTTAGTACTTTTAGGCCTTGGGATGATAATCAGAACTGATGACTTGGTTAGCATGCACTTGTGGAATGAGAGTGGAGCAGAAGACAGATCAGCACATGCACACACACAAACACACCTGCCCCTCCTGTAAGCATCTGCAGGCAGGCATGCATTTGGGCATGTGGGGGAGGGAAGCCCTCAACTACTGCAGCATCTTGGGGAGAGAGGTTGGGAGGATGGAATGTAGGTGGAAGAAAGGGGGGACACTGACACACACACGTGACCTCAGAGATGGGGGGTGAGCAAGTCCTGAGCTTCCTCACTGCTCCTTGGCTCTGCCTGGGTCGAAGGCGAAATCTGGCTGGCCTCGCAAATAAGAATAATTTTGAAAAGGATGTGGCAGTGAAGCAGGAGTCAAGAAAGGCAGGTAGGCTGGCTGCCAGGAAGGAAGGAGGAAAACAGCCTTTCCTTGCAGCTTTGCTTCTTTTTGCTTCACAAAAAGCCCTCTTCTCCCATTCTGAGTAAGGGTGTCAGCAGCAGCAGCAGCAGTGCGAGGAGACAGGAGTCGGTGATAGTAATCCCCTCTTCTTCCTGGTAGCACCTCCCTCAGCCTCCTTTGGTATCTGCCATATGTGGTATAGGCAGATGCCTGCCCTCCACGCACCTGAAAGATGCTCTGGCCCTTCAGCAAAGTCCTCTCCTCTCTTTTGGAGCAAGGGGGAGGTGTCTTCTGCAGTGGCAATGAGGAGCAGACAGCATCCAGGGAGTGATGACTTTTTTTAAAAAAAATTAATAAACAATTCATTTCTTTACTGTTTGCAGTCTCCTCTGGATTACTTTGCAGGCCCCCAGGGATCACAGCCCCCAGTTTGGGAACCACTGATCTGGAATAGCTTTTCAAGCAATGAAGAGAATTGTACCCTTTCCTTCCATCTTTGCATCAGGGGCTGGTTCTTTGCTTGGCATGATGTTTCAGATGACCATTTTAGCACATGCAGACTATGCTACATTATCACTTAATATGCAGATGTCTGTCTTGCTCAACCCAGTGTGGTTCAAATGACACCCCCTATGAGTTGAAGGGGGAAGTTCAGTGGTCATAGGGCCATGTGAGTGAGCCTCTTCTCTCATTACCAATGCACACAGCAACCAGGACCCCCGCCGTGAACAGGTTCTACACACATACTGAAGCATACATATAGAGCTTCTCCATGTATGGGAGGACCCCGTTGGCTCGGGGGGGGGCTCCCTTTGCCTGGAAAAGCTCTGTGGATATAAAATAGAGTCGCTTCACATACCAGCTGTAGACACAGACAGTGAGTGAGGGATGTGACTGCTGTATGCATCAGTGGTAGGGTTAGCCCATGCAGCCTCAAAGTCTCCCTCACAGTGTTTCAACATGGAAGGCTTTCTTGCACATCAAGGGAGATAAAAGAGGCTCAGGTTGGATGATACTTCTCCCACAATCTGCCCTCATAATGTGGAGAGGAGTGAGCATGCTTTCCCCATCCCCTGCCCTAGTGTACCTCCCATGCCTCCAACAATCCTGCACCTCCATATGGATTTGTAACCATCAAATATAAACTGAACAAGGCTGGCGCAAGACATAACACCACCAAAGGCAAGGTGAGCCACTGCCGCCGCCACCACAATCCACTGCTGCTGCTGCTGCTGCTGCTGCTGCTGCTGCTGCTGCTGCCCCTACCCCTCTGCCTCCTCTCCTTTCTCTCCTTCCCTTACTTTTAATGTTTTGCCTCTACCTTCTCTCTGCCTCCCCCCAAAGATAGGAAGGGGGTTCTTCCTCAGAGCGAGGCATTCTGGGAGAGGAAGCCTGGGAGAGTGCCTGTGCTGATGCTCTTTTTCCTGGGCAGCTCGATATTCTCTTTAACAATTGTTTAAGAGTTTGACGCTGCTTTAAACTTTTAAATAGTTGTTTTAAAAAAAGAATGTCTAGCTGCCTGGGAAAGTTAGCAGAGGCTTCTTTCTCAGATGGAGTCAAAACATTAAATGTCATGAAAGGGAACTAGCCAAAGAAAATGGCAGCTCCCTGCTCCAGATGTCTTCAACTTTGAGAATCCTGCCTTGTGGCCTAAATGGAAAGATAGATTTGCTGGCTTTCAATTCAATACAAAGTTCCACAAGGAGGAAGGAACAGTGTAACTCCTTTATGGTATGGAGAAAGAAGCCAGCAATGTGTAGAGATTGTGTCCCTTCACTGAAGAGAGCCGTATACACCATGTTGAGACTGTTCTGGTCAAGTCTGATGCCCATCTCATCCCCAAAAAGAAACTGGTTTATGAGAGGGCCTGGTTTCTATCAAAGAGCTCAGTAGCCTGACATTTGTTAGTCTTGTACAAACAAGGCTGAATACCATAACTTTGCTTATAACAAGGAGTGAAAGATTGGTGACTGAGATTCTTGACCAAAGGGCTTTCCAAACAAATGCAACTAAAAAAGAATTAACCCCTCACAAAGCCATAGATATAGCAAGGCAATTGGAGTTGATCAAAACAAAAACAGGAAACAAAAGGCAATTAGGCAGAGACTTGGAAGGGGTAATGTCTACTCCACAAAACACTAGAAACAGTTGCAGCAGCCATTTTGAAAAGGGCAAATTTAGCATTAATGCCTCTTGGAAAAGCAACACAAAATAAATTTCAAGGGAAAAAACTAGCCCATCCATTTTTAAAACATTATGCAGCCAAACTTCCCATCATTTTCAGATAGCATGCACAACATGTGGAAAGGTCCATAACATTAGAGGGGTTTAACCAGAGGATGAGAAGGCCCCTGATGGTCCATCTAGTCCAGCAACCTGTTCTCACAGTGGCAAACTAGTTGCCCACTGAAAGCCCCAAAACAAGTGTCTTGCTTGTATTTGGACATGTAAAACCTTTTACAGATACCTATGTAATCTCCCTTCTTTCAGACTCCTTGCATACCATAAACTAGAGGTAGTCAATAAGGTGCTCTCTGGATGTTGTTGGGTTTCAACTCCCACCCAGCCAGCATGGCCAATGTTCAGGGTTGATGGGAGTTGTTGTCCAACAACATATGAAGGGCATCATGTTAGCTACTCCCTGTCATATGAGATCTTGATAAAAGGAAAAGATTTGGACCAAGTACATTACAATGCCAATGTCTTCTAATAAGAATAATGAGATTCAATCCAGGAGTCAAATTTATTCCAAGGACATTGCAAGTAGACCCAACATCTTAAAGCAGAGACATGGGACCTGTGGCACTTTAAACATTGTTGGATTCCAGCTCCCATCAGTCCCAATCAGCATGGCTGATGGTCAGGGATTATGGATGTTGGAGGCCAACAACATCTGGAGGGCCACTGGTTCCCCATTCCTGTCTTACAGGAAGAAATTGTTTGTGTTCATGCTGTGCATGCTTCTCTATCAGAATCCAAAACTGTGCTTCATCAGACCCAAATATCTACTCATAGAGATCAATAACTTCAACAGATTCTATGATATCAGAATGACCTAAACAATGATTTAAAGATGACCAGAAAGAGTTCTTCTGATTCTGGACAACAGAGTGAATTGGCAAGCCAAATAACAAAAGGGACCTGTACAGGTGTACCACAAACGCTGTGAGTCAAGCAGAAGGTATACTGGCCTGGTATTTGCCATTGATAGGAAGAACAAATTCTTATCCTATGCTACTCTGCCAAACAAATAGATCAACACAATGGAAGGAACTTTTAATCCACACCCTTACCTTGCTTGTCCTGGAAACAGATAGCCGCTTACCTATTTGAACTGGTAAGTCAACACTATTTGGTTGTTGTGGACTACAATTCTGGGTATATTAAAATGCATCTCTTCCTGATATTGCCAGCAGCAGCATTATTGTGTAATTGAAGGAAACCTTTGATCAGCATGGCATTCCAGATAAACTTATGTCTGATAATGTAACCAAGTTTGCAGTTCCAGAATCCCAGTCATTCTTAAGCGGCCTGAGCTGGAAAAAAATGCCTGTTCAGATTTCCAAGCTAAAAGAAGTCATGAGAATTTATAACTGGAGCACTTCAATGCAAAAGACCTGTGATCTTTAGAGCTGGGAACTGATATCAGATTTGATGGAGAAAAGACACAGCAGACTCAATGGGAAAATACCATCCAACTGAGTGCAATGAATGTGAATACTGTACAGGCATACCCCGCTTAACGTTGCTTCACTTAACGTACATGCTCCTTGCTATAACGTACATGCTCCGTACGCCACCATACCCCGCTTAACTTATGCGTCCTTTGCAATTATGGACACTTAATGGCATGATGCCGCTGCCATCTAGTGGCGATTGCAGTGCAGTACATGCCTAGATAATTGCTTCACTTTATGTACATTTTCACTTTACATACACGCTCCGGTCCCATTGCATATGTTAAAGTGGAGTATGCCTGTATTTGAGACAAAGGAAAATGGGGTATTACACTCATGTGCTTGATTCTCCAGGAGCAATGATTTGGTACAGCAGTGCTCACTGTTCTCAGACCATGAACCCATCCTTATCATCAGCTTGCAACATGGGATCTACCTTTTTCTTCTTCTGAGAAACATAGGAAGGTACCTTATTCTGAGTCAGACCACTGGCCCATCTAGCTCAGTTGTGGACTACAATTCCCTCTACATTCACTGGCAGTGGCTATCCAGGATTTCAGGCAGAAGTATATTTCAGCCCTACCTGAAGGTGCCAGGGATTGAACCTGGAACCTTCTACATGCAAAGTAGATGCTCTACTAATGAGTTATGGCCCTTTCCCTAAATTATTGGTAAGTGCCAATAATTTATTGGTTGTTGGTAAGTGCCTGACAGCCTGAGGAAAAATGATACTTTGTTAGCCAGTACAAGGGATAGCCCCATTCCTGCATGCAGGAGATTCCTCTAGTTGCCATTTTTTCATGGATCCATCACTTTTCTCTCTCTTTTCCCCAGACCCGAGAAGCCAACCTCAGTGGAAGTGGAACAGCTGCTCGGCAATGGTCTCAGAAGGCGCTCCTCTTGTCCAGAGTAGCAGTTGGATTGGGAGTCTTAATTTATATCCTGTATATCATCTTACTAGTGCATTATTATAAGGCAGTCAATAGGGGACTAAACCCCTGAGGATGCACTAAACAACATTTGTATCCTAAAAATCCTTCCCACCATCCCCACCCTGATGCACAGAAAAGTCCTGGTCAGTCACCTTGCCCTTTTGAATCATTCCAGAAAGTGATGTGCTACAGAGTGGTACACACACACACACATGCACATCACTAGATGTCTGTACTCTTCACTTGATGATCACCAACAGAAAGTGTGAACTGCATAGCATTACATTACATTTGAGGCAACATCAGGTGAGCTGAATGTTCTCTCTAGTAGGATTTGGGATGGCCCATCTGCATCAAATGATGGGCATCGTGTGTGATCCAGCTCTATGATACAAAAAGATCCTAAACCAAAACAATCAGCATCAAGGCAAACTGATCTTCATCAAGGGTCAAATGTATTTGCTCGGTTGATGTCTGGACAATGCCCATATTAATTTGATTAGATTTTATACTTGTATGTTGCTTTTCCAACAACCAAGATGAGCTCAAAGCAGCTCACAACAATAAGAAAAAAATCAGTAAATAAAAACAACAATTTCCTAGTACAACAAATATACAGAGTTGTATCCAACTAAGTTTACCCGCAGCAGACATTTAAATTAAGGGGCCTAAGCCAATCATAGCCATGAATTTCAATGGGTCTACTGAGTAGGACTAGCAGTGGCTACAACCCACAATAAATGAAATAAAACAATATCAAACAGCAAAATCATAACATGCAAAATCAGTTGTACTGGATATATGATAGAAATACTGGGTAGGAATTAACCCTGCAGCAAGGCAAAACATTAATCAAACTTGTGCTAACTAGAAACCTGGAAGTGGGGGGGGGTCAGGCAAACCTGGCATAAGTAGTATAGTGGCAAATTCAGAAGTGCAGGGGCCCTTCATGACAGTCACAGCCACGCCCCCTGCCATCCTTTTTTTAGCATGAAAGGGGAGAGTGTTAGCTACTGAGAAAAGTCTTCTCAATGGCTGACTTGCCTCCTTTTGACTCTTCTCAGTGGCTCACACATTCCCCTTTCATGCCATTTGGTTCATAGGATGCTGGAGACATTGGGACCCTGCTGGGACCTTGATCCCCCAAAAGTAAGGGGTCTAAATCCCCCTGAGACCCCAGATGACGACATCCCTGCCTGGCAGGCAACACACCTTCCTCTCCGGTCTCTCACCCAGGAAAGCCAAGATCAGTCACAGGTTCTCACTCTGGGGCCTGAAGCAACCTCCGTTCTCGCATTGCCAGCATCCCCTCCAGCAGCTAATACACATATTCTACAACTCCACATTGACCTAGTCTTGTCAGTGATAAAATATCATAATCCAGCCTGTTAAAACCATGAGATGGGTTCAGATCACCTCTTCCCAGATCTGTTACTTCTCTCTCCCACTCTCTTGTCCTGCTTTCCTTCCCATTTCAGATTCCTTTCTCTGACCTTCTAAACTTCCTCTTCTTCTCCTGCTGTTCCCTTTTCTGAGCCTTCTGCCAAGGCGCCCAGCTTTTCTTGGTCTCCTGTCCAGGCTCTCCAACATTTTGCTGCCCAAACCAGGGGTATGCTCCTAGGAATGGGAGAGAAATTTGATTCAGTTCTCATACAAAGGCCAATCTTCCAAATTTGCACTTTTTGAAACAATGAAAGCCAAAACAGCCATCCTTCAAAATTCACACTTCTCTGAATTTTGCAGTGCAGTTCTCCAGCCAAGTAAAAATGCATATACTAAGGTAAAGTGTACAGAAAAATGCATATATTGGTGAAAAATAACATAAAACTGTGTATTATGTTAAGGAAAATTGCTCTGCAAAAATGTGTATGTTGGGGGAAATTGCATGCAAAAAAAATACATTAGGAAAATTTTGCACGAAAACGCTGATGAATTTTCATGAGGACTTTTTCGCAAACAAGTGGAAATGTGGAAAACTGAACTTAAGAATGGGAAAATGAGAAAATGAGAAAAACTGAAAACTAAAATTGATAGATTCGCCCATTTTTACATGCTGGTGACACCTTGAGCCCTGATGCTTCATCACACAGCATTTTGTTTTGTCCGCTCCTGTAGCCTCAGCTGTGTGTACTTTTGGTGAAAAGATATGCTAGATGAACGTATTTGTCTTTACCATCCGTGATCAGTGGTTCAACATGAGCTGCGCCAGCACATGTGAAACAGGCTATATGCTGCATGGCCGGTCACCTCATTCTCCGTATGTGTGAGGTCTGCTCAGAATCTTATCCTTGGATGTGATTGTATTGTGATAATCTTTTGTAAACTGCTTTGAGATCTTCTTGGGGCAATGTAAATAAATAATAAAGGGTGGCAGATAGCCATCATATCTCTCCCAAGGTCATGTCTTACATAGCTTTGTTCCTAAGGCTTCCCAAGTGTAAAACAATCAGATATATGAAAGGAGTGACACCAAACAAACATTGTAAATAAGAGGGGGGGGGCTTTTTATAGGTCTTGTTACAAAAGGAGCCAGGCCTGAATGTAGGCCAGACTGATAGGAACTCTATATTCCTTGAGGCACCAATAAGGAATAGAGACGAGACCAGAGTGCTGCAAATGCTTGCCTTTATTTGAACCTTTGCAAAGGGAGGGCCACTCTCAAGTGGCTCTCCAGAATTGCTGACAGCCATCATATTTATATAATTTTAACTCATTGCAACATTCTTGTTATCTTGATCCTGGATTCCAGTCCTCCGTGGCTCAGTGGCAGAGCATGGAGCAGAAGGCTTCAACTTCAATCCCTGGCAACTCCACGTCAAGCTGGGAGACACCCCTCTGAATGAAACACTGGAGAGCCACTGCCAAACCATGTGGATGATTCTGAGTTACTATTATTATTATTTTATTATTTAAAATATTTCTCTCCCACTCTTCTACCCTAAAATAGGGCATTCGGGGTGGCTCACAATAAAATCACGCACAATCAAAACACACGAAACATTAAAATAGATAAAAATCCATAAACTACAGTTATGACATCTAAGGGAGTGATATTAAACGGGGACTTAAGAGGTAAAACTAAAAGGGGGGAATAAATTCAGTTTAAGGCTCAACCCTCAGTCCTTCAGCTAGATGGAACAAAAGTTTCCTGTGCACCTAAAATAAATCGTACATGGACATAAAGATAACATGGACGCGTACAGATGAGATGGATGTATAGAAAAGCAAAGGAAAGGAGACTCCAGGTTGTGAGATAAAGGTGGGTCCCAAGTCTTAAACCACTGAGCATAACTGTTCTATTACTTATTTATTTATGTTTTAAATGTATGAGAATGAAAGAATCAAAGTCTGACTCCGTAAAAGCCAGCTTCCTGTGTTCCTCCACCTTTAGCCACACTCTCATTTAGCACAGTATTCTCTCATCTTCGGTCCTGCCCCTTCTTTGAAGAAACAGAGGCCACATCCACATATCCATGGCCCCAGTTTCCAGGGGCATTTTGCATCAGCAATGCAGCTGGAACTGCTGAGCTCAGGGCCGGTTCTAAAGGGCGGCCAGGTGGGGCACTGGCCCGAGGGCCCCAGAGCTACAAGAGACCCTGAGGGGCCCCTGAAGGGCCCTCCGCTCCCCTTCCATGATCCGGGGCACAATCTGTGGATCACAGGGCAGGAGCTTCTGCCTGCCCGCCATTCCCTTGCCCCACCTACCTGTCTCCTGCCTTTTAGCATTGCCCTTAATGAAGATGGCGGCCACGGCTTCCCTAAGGTACTGAAGCTGCTGCCGCCATCTTAGTTGATGGCAGAGATGCGCACGCATAGCACGCACATGTGCCATCAACAAAGATGGTGGCAGAGGCTTCATCCCCTTAGGGAAACCATGGACGCCATCTTCATTAAGGGCAATGGTAAAAGACAGGAGACAGGGAGGTGAGGGGGCATGGGGCGGCACGCGCATGCATGCACGTGCTCATGCACACATGTGCACATGCCAGGGCCCAGGGCAAGCTGATGCCCAAGGGCCCCAGCATGCCTGGAGCCGGCCCTGGCTGAGCTGACACTTGATATGGCAGCGGCCAGCTCTTTTGCTGCAAGCCCACATGAGCAGTTGATTGCTGGCACTTGCAAAGAGCTGTGTGCAAGGATTTGCAGGTGGCACCAATCAGCTGATTAGTGATGGTGCTACCAAACCCCTTTTGGGCCAGCTGCATCTTTACCTACTGTATATAACAAGAGGTGTAAGATGGGTGGCTGTGGCTTGGCCAAAACAGTCTCATGTGCCAAACAGAGATATCTGACACACCTAATTAGGCCCACAGGCCAGAGGTTCCCCACCCGTCTAACAAGAAAAATAAAGCAAAAGTGGGGAGTGGGGAGTGGGGAGTGGGGAGTGGGGAGTGGGGAGTGGGGGCAACAACCTTCTTGTATGGTAAGAGCAAGATGGTGAACATTTGTGAATTTTGCCTATCTCCCACTGCTACCACCACCCAAAACCTCTGAAATTCAGCTGGGCTGATCTTTGAAGAAGGGCGATAGTTCAGTGGTAGATAGGGTTACCAACCATACTCTTTTAAGAGTACATGTACTCTTTTTGAGATGGGCAACAGCATACTCTTACTTTTCACTTATCGAAGCCAAATGTACTCTTTTTGAAATGACAAAATGATGGCAACCCTAGTGGTAGAGCATCTGCTTTGCATGCAGAAGGTCCAAGGTTCAATCCCTAGCATCTCTAGGTAGGACTGGGAGAGACTCCTGTCTGAAACTCTGGAGAGCCACTGCCAGTCAGTGTAGACAATATTGCGCTAGATGGACCAATGACTCAGTATGACAGCTCCCCATTTTCCATCTATCCTGAGCCTTTGATTCCATACTGATTGCCTTGTTCCCATGTGGGTTTATTATAGGTGAGTCCAGCCCACCTTAAACTTGACAACACCCTTCTATTTCAAAATACCCACCCTACGTAGGGTCAAGGCAAAGTTTGCCCAACTATATAAACAACTCAGTCTCTGCACTTGAAAGCAAACTCAGTTCAAATTACATGGTGCAACAGCAATATGAGGAAGCTACAATTAAGCCATTCATCCTCTGGTTTGCACCTGGGACTTTCCCATCAAGCTGCATCTGGTAAACTGAAATGCTGACATTTCCTGCTTCTTGTAATTGCTGGCAGAAGGGGGTGTAAAAGTCCTAGCACCCTGCCTCACCCCACTCCCACTCAGCACGTCTTTACTAGAGAGAAACCACACCGTTTGCATGGGGAAACTGGCAACCACAAGTGGTCTTATGCACCCCTCCCTTCTCCTGCTGATCCTACATTGTAACCATTCTTCCCTGCATTCTTATTACCTTGGCAAATAAGGGACATAAGAGCCTGCTGGAATGGACCATTGGCCACCCAGTCCATCAACCTGTTCTCACAGTGGCCAACCAGATGCCTTTGGGAAGCCCGCAAGCAGGACCTGAACACAAGAGCTGTAGTTCTGTGAGAGGGAAAGGGGGTCTCCTAACAAATCTCAGCACCCTTAACCAACATCAGTTCCCAGGATTCTTGGAGAGAGGGAAGCCATGACAACTTAAAGTGGCATAATGCTGCTTTTTAAGAGAGCCAGTGTGGTGTAGTGGTTAAGGTGCTGGACTATGACCTGGGAGACCAGGATTTGAATCCCCACACAGCCATGAAGCTCACTGGGTGACCTTGGGCCAGTCACTGCCTCTCAGCCTCAGCGGGAGGCAATGGTAAACCCCCTCTGAATGCCGCTTACCATGAAAACCCTATTCACAGGGTCGCCATAAGTCAGGATCGACTCTTTGTGTTTACTAATGCCGTATAATGGCGGCCACCATGAATTTCGTGGAGAAAATCAGAAGGCAGATCAGCCTGATTCATGTCCAGCATGCTTGTTTCCCCACACCACACATGCCCCACCAGGAGTGTAGTCGTCCAGGGTCGGGGGGGGATTGTAGACCCCTTACTTTTTTTGGAGCCAGGTCCCAGCAGAGTCCCTATGTCTGCAGTATCCTATAAGCCAATCAGTGTGAAAAAGTCATCTCAGTAGCTAACACACTCCCCTTTCATGCTGATTGGTTTCTTTGTCCTTTCCTGCTGATTATTTATTTATTTATTTATTATTTCGATTTATATACCGCCCTTAGCAAAAGTAGCTCTCAGGGCGGTGAACAAACAAAGTAAAATACAATATATCATAATAAAAACCACAAAAACATATACAAACAAACAACAAAAAACACAATAAAAACAAAATACAGCACAAATTAAAGAAAATACAGATTAAAAGATTAGAAAGGTTAAGAAGATTAAAAGATTAAAATGCCTGGGAGCATAAAAAGGTCTTTACCTGGCACCGAAAAGATAGGAGTGTAGGCGCCAGGCGTACCTCTTCGGGGAGGCTGTTCCACAACTCAGGGGCCACCACAGAAAAGGCCCTAGATCTGGTAACCACCCTCCGGGCTTCCTGATGGGTTGGTACCCGGAGGAGGGCCTTAGATTCTGAACGAAGTGAACGGGTAGGTTCGTAGCGAGAGAGGCGTTCCACAAGGTATTGAGGTCCCACGCCGTGTAAGGCTTTATAGGTCAAAACCAGCACCTTGAATCTCGCCCAGAAGCAAATAGGAAGCCAGTGCAGACGCGCCAGAATAGGTGTTATATGCGAAGACCGACTGGTCCTTGTCAATAGTCTGGCAGCCGCGTTCTGCACCAGCTGAAGCTTCCGAACTGTCTTCAAGGGCAGCCCTACGTAGAGCGCATTACAGTAATCTAATCTTGAAGTTACCAGAGCATGAACGACGGAGGCGAGGTCGTCCCTGTCCAGATAGGGGCGTAGTTGGGCTACCAGACGAAGATGGTAAAATGCATTCCGTGCCACCGAGGCCACTTGGGCCTCGAGAGACAAGGAAGAGTCGAAAAGAACCCCCAAACTACGTACCTGTTCTTTCAGGGGGAGTGTAACCCCATCCAGAACAGGGTGAACATCCACCATCTGAGCAGGGAAGGCGCACACCAACAGTGTCTCGGTCTTGTCTGGATTGAGTCTCAGTTTATTAGCTCTCATCCAGTCCATTATCGGGGTCAGGCAACGGTTCAGCACATCAACAGACTCACCTGAAGAAGATGAAAAGGAGAAATAGAGCTGCGTGTCATCAGCATATTGATGGCAACGCACTCCAAAACTCCTGATGACCGCACCCAGCGGCTGCATGTAGATGTTGAAAAGCATGGGGGACAAGACCGACCCCTGGGGGACTCCACAATGGAGAGTCCATGGTGTCGAGTGATGTTCCCCAAGCACTACCTTCTGGTGACGATCCGTGAAATAGGAGCGGAACCACTGCCAAGCAGTGCCCCCGACACCCAACTCCGCGAGTCTCCCCAGAAGGATACCATGGTCGATGGTATCAAACGCTAATCAGCGCGAAAGGAGACTCTCCTCAGTGGCTAACACACTCCCATTCATGCTGATTGGCTCTGAGGGATGTCTGTTGTTGGGGAAGAAGTTGTCCACAGGAAGGACTGAAGAGTGTGTCGACGATGATGAAGAGCAAGCTAGTGATGGAGGGAGCATGGCTATAAGAGGTGTGGGTGTTACTATTATGAAGGGATCCTGCACTTCTGAATTTGCTACTCCCATACTGTGCCTCACGTTTGTGCTCCTTTCAGTATGTTCAGCAATGGCAGCCTCATTGGCCCATGGACTACTCCCACTGTATCCATTGCTAACTTGACCTTGGCAAAACATCTCATTATTTCATGCAAGTCAAGAACCTCCCTCTCGGTGCTCTTCTTGCTATCGCCTATTCCCATCACTGAGATACAATTTCCAGAGTTCCCTGGGGGAAACAGAATTGATTGTTAAACCACTCAGAATTATAGCTTTGGGGTCTCTCCTAATGGGTCTTTCCTGACAACACTCAGCACACTTACCAAACTACAGTTCCTAGGATTCTTTGGGGAAGCCATGACTGTTTAAAGTGGTATAATGGTGCTTTAAAAGTATAGTGCAGATGGGGCCTATATTGCTTTTAGGGTTAGGCTTGCCGTACGCCATAGTTCACAGAGGTCAATCCTCTCTTTGCAGGACTGTCAGTCGTCTTGTGAAGGGGTCATCGATTTGAAAGGCTCTTCGGTCCAAGTCTGGTTTTAAACATGAAGAACCCTAAGAAGGGAGATTAAAGGTGTTGATGTTGCCAATCAACAGCTAGATGCTGGACTGAGAAGGCACACAGGTCGTCTGGTCACAGTCTTCTGGTGGGTTGCATTGCATTTCTATTTAAATCTAGTAATCTTTCTAAATGTGCATCTATACATAAAAAATGAGCATATGCAATGTTTCTGCAAATTTGTGTCCTCTTTTTTGGCAACACATAAGAGGTCACCTGAATCAGGTTAATTGGCTACAGGGCTTTCCATTGCCATGCATATTAGACAGCTATGGGGACTTGTGACAAATGAATGCAACTTGAATCAAAGTTTCACAGCTTTGCCTTTGAATTGTGTGGATTTATTCGGACTGGCCTTGCCTAGTGATGCAAGCAGTGATTTCCTGAGCACTCTTGATTTGGAGCCTGTTGTCTTGCGAACAATTTGACCACATTCGATATGAGAAAAATCCTTGGGCCACGTTAACTGGAAATAAATTCCAGAAGGAAAGATAACAATGTGACTGATGTATTAACTTGCTAGGCTCAGGTGTGTAGTGGTAAATTATGACGTGCAGGAGAATCAAAAAATGCAAGCAGCTGTGTCGATATCTGTCAGGCTATCCATCTGTTTATCTATCTGTCTATCAATCCACCCATCCATGATACAACACAGTGAGCTTCATGGCAGAGAAGTGATTTGAAAACAGATTCCCAGTGTGGTTTAGTGATTAGCATGCTAGACTAGGATCTGGGAGATCAGGGTTCAAATCCCCACTTGGCCATGAAGCTAACTGGGTGACCTTGGGCCATTCATTATCTCTCAGTCTAGCCCACCTTACAGGATTGTTGTGGGAGTAAAATGGGGAGGGGGAGAATCATGTACACCACCTTGAGCTTGGAGGACAAGTGGGATATACATGGAATAATAAAAAAGCCTGATTTAAATCTATCACATAGGCTGCCTTTTGCTCCATGCTTTATACTCTGTTTAATACAAGGATTGGGAACCTCCAGCCTCCAGGTATTGTTGGACTACAGCTTCCATCATCCCTGGCCATTGTCCATGCTGGCTGGGCTGGCTGGAAGTTGGAGTTCAACAACATCTGGAAGACTACAGCTTCCCCAGACCTGTTTTAATACACACTTGTATTGTTCTAAAATATTTACTTTTACATCTTTTCAATATCCTCTTGGCATCCAATAATTATCCTGATATTATATGTCATGACTCTTCATTCTTTCATGTGGTGCATGATGGCTTCTAATCAGCTGCATTGACTCAAGGATGCATACATACCATACACTGAAAGCACATTGAAAGCACATGGCTTCAACCAAAGAATCCTGGGCAGGGTAGTTTATCAATTCCCATTGCCCTTAATAAACAACAGCTCCCAGGATTCTTTGGGAGGAAGCCATGTGGTTTAAATGCATGGTGTGTACACAGCCGAGGAGTGTATCCATTTCAAGTTTTGCAATCAAATTTGTGTTGGGCTGATATGCTCAAGAACTCCTTCCTCGCACCCTCCCACTCCACCGGCTACTCTCCATATGCTAATGAAATTTGAAATGCAGCTGAACTGGAGTTTCTTATCCAAGCCGTTGGTTACACATTTCACAAGACGTCTGTGTGCCGTGTGCACCTATTATGTACCGTATGTGTAGATGCGATATTTTGCAATTTACAGCTGCGTGGCCTAGTTCCCCAAGGTTGTATACAGCTTTCTGGCAGGGCTCCTAACGCAAGCTTGGAACATGTGACCTGGCTGGAACAGAAAGCAACTGGGAGGGGGCACCCTCAGAGTAACAGCACAGAAGGTGAATTGACGCTTTTGCTTCTTTTTTTCTTTTCTTCCTGAATACAGCTCGTGTTTGTCTACATTAATCCTTCTGCCTCTCTATCTCTCCTTCCTTTTTATAAGGTCACCAGTTGATAAGCGCGGTGGGGGCAGTATTCACCAGAGATTCCTGGCTCCAGCACAGTGTGAAGGTCTGTGGACGTGCCAGAGGCAGATCCGGGCCTAAGGCTGGGGCATTTTAGTGCAAGGTCCTATCAAGGTCCTCATAGAGAAAGGAAGTAATAGGGGAGAAGGGGGGGGAATGCAGCCCACTGAAAGCTACAGGGAAAAGTGGGAAATGATACCTTTTGGCTATTGATGAAAAAACAGATACCACTGGATGGACTATGATGATGTTGTATTGCTGTTAACGTGCTTCCAAAGCATTCTGCTATTACCATTGTTATTATTATTATTTACCTGTCCTTCATGCTGAAGTCCCAGGCCAGGTTACAACTACATCCATAAAAACAATTTAACAAATTATAATCACAAAATTAGGGTGGGTCCTAAAAATACCCATCTCAGGTATCGAAGGCCAGGGTGTTATGGGGGGAGGGGTTGTTTTGTGTATTTTTTATGAATTACCGGTGTTTTTGTGCAAATGTGTCTATGTTAGTTTTGTTAGGGAATCCCCCCCCCAGTCATGTTAGGTTTTTGCGGGTGTTATTCTGCAACATGTAATTACAGCACATTCATGGCAGATTTCAGCAGGAAGCACCAGGATGGACATCCATTGGTAATAAAGCAGTATGTCTACCCCAACATTTTTGCAGGTGCAAAAAGTATTGTGTGTGCATGTTATGGTGACCCTATGAATCAGCAACCTCCAAGAGCATCTGTCATGAACCAACCTGTTCAGATCTTGTAAGCTCAGGTCTGTGGCTTCCTTGATGGAATCAATCCATCTCTTGTTTGGCCTTCCTCTTTTTCTACTCCCTTCTGGTTTTCCCAGCATTATTGTCTTTTCTAGTGAATCATGTCTTCTCATTATGTGTCCAAATATGATAACCTCAGTTTCATCATTTTAGCTTCTAGTGTTAGTTCTGGTTTAATTTGTCTTTTTCACAGTCCATGGTATCCGCAAAACTCTCCTCCAACACCACATTTCAAATGAGTTCATTTTTCTCTTATCCATTTTTTTCACTGTCCAACGTTCACATCCATACATAGAGATCAGGAATACCATGGTTTCAATGATCCTGTCTTTGTTGTTCAGTGACATATCTTTGCATTTGAGGACCTTTTCTAGTTCTCTCATAGCTGCCCTCCCCAGTCCTAGCCTTCTTCTGATTTCTTGACTATTGTATCCATTTGGGTTAAGGACTGTGCTGAGGTATTGCTAATCGTTGACAAGCTCAATGTCCTCATTATCAACTTTGAAGTTACATAAATCTTCTGTTGTCATTACTTTAATCTTCTTGACATTCAGCTGTAGTCCTGCTTTTGTGCTTTCCTCTTTAACTTTCATCAACATTCGTTTCAGATCATTATTGGTTTCTGCTAGCAGTATGGTATCATCTGCATATATTACATGATCGATATTTCTCCCTCCAATTTTCACACCTCCTACATCTTGGTCCAATCCCGCTTTCCGTATGATATGTTCTGCGTATACATTAAACAAATAGGGTGATAAAATACACCCCTGTCTCACCCCCTTCTGATGGGGAACCAGTCAGTTTCTCCATATTCTGTCCTTACAGTAGCCTCTTGTTCAGAATATAGGTTGCACATCAGGACAATCAGATGCTGTGGCACCCCCATTTCTTTTAGAGCATTCCATGGTTTTTCATTATCTACACAATCAAAGGCTTTGCTGTAATCTATAAAGCACAAGGTGATCTCCTTCTGAAATTCCTTGCTCCGTTCCATTATCTAACGTATGTTTGCGATATCTGAAAATAGTGACCATCTCGGAGCACCTGAAGACAGAGATATCTCTGGGCTCTGTAAGCGTCTGCTGTCTCCTGGGAGATCTGATGTGGGAGCAGTGGACTTTGGCTTTCAATTGGAGTGTTTAAGCTGTGCTACCACCTATACTCAATCTGTATATTTGTGAATAAATGCAAATATTACACAGCACCCATGAGTCCCAAACGATCTTCCAAAAAGAACCAAAAGTTAGGTAACTTCTCCATGAACGTCTCACCTTTTGGAGAAGTGGGGTGAGCACAACCACGCCAAGAATAACCTTGAAACCCTCACCACCTGTGCTACTCAGTGTTGATGTCCTGGTTTGCTGTATTCACAGTGGTCTAGGGTGTGTTTGGCGCTACTCACAACTCCTTTTGATTCACATGGACCACATGACGTTACTGGCAAACAGAAGCTATCATACAGTTTTCCCACTGTAAATCCGTACTAACCCAATCCACTGATAATATGAAAAGTTCAGAACAATGCAGCTGCACTCCGCTCCACACGTCTTTGTGGACGGTTTGCTTTGATGGTTTTTAGTGGGCAGGAGAGTTGTCACTTTCAGCTATTCCCCTTTCTCCACCCATGGATTCCATTTTGTTTCTGATGGTTTATCCAGCAACTTCCGACTGCTCTGTCCTCCCCCCTTCACAGTTTGCTGCAGCCCTCTCTTCTTTCCTCCCTTTCTCCCCAAGTAAACTTCCTTCACTCCTTGTAAGTAGCAATGGGAATTGCCATTGGATTTTATTATCCTTCCTCTTATTCTCTTCATTCCTGCTTTCTGACTTTTTTTCCTAAAGATTTTTTTTAAAGTTGTCTCAAAAATATTGATATTGATATCAATATTTTCTCAAAATATCAGTATTGATATTGATATTTTAAGAAAGTATTAATATCGATATTTTATTTAAAATATCGATATTATATTCATTTGTTTTTCCAGTGGGGAAAAATTGATTCAGAAAAAGCAAGGGGCAGTGGAGAAAGCGGGGAGATGACCCCACTTCTTTCCAACCTCCAAACTCAGTAAGTGGTGGGAGCAGGAAGGAGTGGAAATACTGTCCAGGTCAAAAATATTTGCACATGCCCAGTAACTGAGCAACCAGAGGGAGTAAAAATGTAAAATTAGAGGGCGGGGTCACAAGGAAACCATGACACTAATCCTTCCCAGAGGAACACCTACTTGTGTGAACGGAAAACAACAGATTTGAAGCTACCATTGAGCACGGTGTGGACATTGCAAATCTATTACAATGGTAAAAGCAGTGTATTTGCTACAAAGAAATGCTCCCACGTGGATAAGCCCTGAGACAGTGGAGGAGGAAGCTGACAGCCAGGGCCACCCCTGGACCCTTTTGGTTCCTTAAAACACGAACACGTACACACCTCTGTCATTGTCTCGCCCAATAACCACAGACTGAAAATTGGAGAAGCATATTCAGCTCCAGACTCCATGGAAAGTCTGATCTCAAGCTAACAGCATCTTCTCCTTGGTGTGGTTGCGGCTATCACAGCTACTACACAAGAGTCCTTCCCCAAAACTCCTGCTGTCAGAGGCAGGGATGGGAGGAGAAATTTGATTCAGTTCGCATTTAAAGGCAAACCTATCTAATTCACACTTTCCAAAACAATACGCAAACCTGAAAACACAGCCATTTTTGAAATTCACACTACTCTGAATTTTACAGTGCAATTCTCCAGCCAAGTAACGTGTACAAAATTTTATTATTACTATTATTTATATTTATTGCCCTCCATTCACCAATAAGTCCCAGGGCAGGTTACAAAATCTAAAACACAATATTAAAAAGAGTTAAAACACATTTCAAACACAAGAATAAGATGGGTTCTGAAAACACACATCTCAGAAGCCGAAGGCCAGGGTAAAGAGGCGTGTCTTTAGCATTTGCCGAAAACTTCTGTAGGGAAGAAATTCCACAGCGTAAGGGCTGCCACAAAGAAAACCCTCTCCCCTGAATTTCTGAGGGTGGTGGAACTACCAAGAAGGCCCCCTCTGCTAACCTTAACATCTGAGAGGGTCTGTAGGGAAGGAGATGGTCTCTATTTGGGGCCTATGTCATTTAGAGCTTTAAACATTAACATGAGCACCTTGAATTGGACCCAGAAATGAACTGGCAACCAAAAAATGCTTATAATAAAGTGTGCATTAAAGTGCATTAAATTCAGGGAAATTGCTTTGCAAGCATGTGCATATTAGGCAAACGTGCCTACAGAAAAGCGCATGGGAGGAGAATATTGCACTAAAATGTTGGTTCATTTTCATAAGGACGTTCTGAAAAGAAATCGCAAACAGAAATGTGGAGAATTGAACTTGAGTGGGAAAATGAGAAACTGGCAGACAGCGAAATTGACAGGTTGGCATAAATACACATATGCAAATTTGTGTCGTGAGCCTATGTCCCAAGCCTTCTCTTAGGAAGCCTCACTCTTGACAGATTCACCCAAACTGAAATTGGCAGATTTGCACATCCCTAGTCAGAGGCAAAGCACGTGTCGCTGAGGAAGCATAGCATGCTAGATGTTGACTCTGAAACTGCTAGGCTTTCTTTGCCCACTCTTTATGAGGCATCAACACGATGTCATTGTCAAATCATTGTTCTTCCATGTTTCCCCCAAGCTGCTTCTCTTTCTTTTGAGAGCTTACAAAATCCACCTTTTGAGGAAGAAAGAGGACAGCAGCTCAGTCTCCATAGATGTAAAGCACCTTTGCGTTGCACTTCCACAGGAAGCTGCCATACTGAGTCAGGCCATTGATTCATCTAGCTCAGTACAGTCTACGCTGACTGGCAGAGGGCCTCTAGGGTTTTAGGCAGGGAACAGTCCCAGCCCTACCTGGAGATGACGGGGATTGAACTTGGGACCTTCTGTGTGCAAAGCAGATGTTCTTCCAGAACCACAGCCCTTCCACAGCGCTCCCCTAGATCCTTGTATTGCATGGCATCAGCTTTGTCCTTTTATACTCCATGTTCCTTCATCCCCCTCACCTTGAAGGTCTTTGCTTTGAATGCCTGGATGTGTTTGCTCCAGAGGGAGTTGCCAAGGGTGGAAAGGACAGTCCAAGGTGAAGGTTTTTCTCCTAGGTGTTTATTTTCTCCCTTCCAAAGCTGTCACCTCCTGGTGTATGACTTCAAAAAGCACGCAAGAGGGCCTGGCTGGGTGTCGCTTGGAACCACCTCTCATTCCTGGGAGCAGGCGGCACCTGCAGGAATTGATAAAAGGGGGGTGCCCAAGAGGGGTCACTGTTTATCTCCCTGCACTGTGGAGCACCTGCAGTCACTTCGGACACTCGAGACCCACCTGGGTCTATCTTGTTGGCCTCAGAGGGGACCAGGCCCAAAGAAATCAAGATGGGGAAGGCGGTAAGGACCCTTCTGTCTTCATCTAGACACCACAATTTTAAGGAGGTTTGGGGTTTCCAGTTTGGGCCTTTCCATGTACCCTTTCCATTGTGCATTCGTGATTATTTATGTTCATGATGGTGTCGGGGTGGTTATACACAATCCGGCTTTCAATACTTTTGCACCAGCAACGTTCTTGGGGCAGCTACACTGCTTTGTTTGTGATCCGTGCATGTCCCATAACGTCCTGCTGAAATCCTATAACTGTTCATCCCACAAATGCTCTGGTTTGTGGCGGTTTGTTTTCCCCCCCCCCCCGCTTTTGTTGCGCTATAGCACAAGAGTGCCATTCCAGCTGGGAATAATGTGGTAACACTGGGGAAGCTAATAAAGCGGATATTCCAGTATCAACCCACCACTAATGCACTACGATTGTGTCCATGGCATGTCTCAGAATACACCTGCAACCACCACCAGTCTGCAGGAGCCACAGTAGCTAGAACTTGGCTAGCCGATGATGGAGGCAAGCCTTCCCTTGCTGGCCATTGGCAGTGAGAAAAAAAGCAGCATCAACAAACTGCAAGGAAAGCAACAAGAATGGGAATGTCAAACCTTTGCAGAACTGGAAATTTACTGGAGCAAATAAAAATGCCTTGCACATATCTATATGCATCTTTGAGCCAGACTAAGCACTTCTTTAATTGCATAAATGACACAGCACAGAACACACACACACACACACACACAAATCACTCTGGAGGGCCCCTTTGATTGGAATTGTCTCTTTAGAAACAACTTTATCATAACTCCACCAGTTATGAAGACCTGCTGATTTCTTTGGCACCGTTAAATGGCACAGGAGCCAGCCAGAGTTCTTAGGTGTTTGTTTTTTTTCTGGCCAGTTGACAAGCCCAGGAGGGCTATTGTGTTTAATGTTCCCCCTACAAATCACTTTGAAATATTTGATTTGGATCCATAAGGCTGACCGTAGCCCCAAAATATGATCCTATAGAGCCACACAAGGACTCCCAAATTACTTCTGAGTCAGCACCATCTAATCAAGGTTAGTGATGTAAAAACAGTTTTCATTCATGGCATTCAAATATGCGCAAATTGAACATTCCCTGTACAATTTGAATCACGTATGAGTGTGGTTAGCATGGCATAAAGTATAAATGCAGTCTTTAGAAGGGATATTCTAATCAAGCCAATGTGAGTTTAAAGAAAATGGGACTTTCATCTCTGGTGTGAAAATGTCCTTTTAGAAAGTCTTCATCTATGGTAGTTTTTATTTTATTTATTTATTTATCATTTGATTTATATCCCGCCCTTCCTGCCAGCAGGAAGGTTTGAGTCCTCTTTTGTGCTATTTGTGTGCATGTGAAGTGGAATAGAGCCATTTTTAAAACCAATGGACAATCCAGACAATGAAAGTTTTACAGTCACATAATGGACACAAGAAAAGCAACCTATTTCAGTGCCCTGCAGAAAAGCACCATCAATTGCCTTTGTTGCACTCTTTGTGCATTGTTATGAATTTTGTCAGTGTGGGATATGGGTGGAAGCACTGGAGTCAATGTGGGATCACATAGCCTCCACATTCTAGCCAATGTAGATTTCACAGTGAGACTTCACATAGCTGATATCTCATTTGAAAGCCATCAGAGATTAACAGCTAATTCAGGTGTTGGTTTATTTTGTATGTTATTCCTATATATGTGTGTGTGTGTTGCATATTGTGCAAACCCATATACTGTATAAATACACACACAGCCTTGTTTTAGAGTTCTCTGCTGTTCGGACCACATCTGGAATACTGTGTCCAATTTCTGGACACAACAGTTTAAGATCAGTGTTCACAAACTACAGTGTGTCAAGAGTGACCAGGATGGTGAAGAGTCTGGAAACCAACTTCTATGAAGAATGCTTCAAAGAGTTGCCTAGTCTGAAGAAGAGATGTTTAAGGGGTGACATGATAGCTGTCTACAATTATCTGAAGGACTGCCATGTGGAAGATGGGGATGACTTGTTCCTTGTTGCTCCAGGGGTCAAGGATCTAACAATGGATGGGAATAGCAAGGGAGCAGGTTTGGCTGAACATTAGGAGAAACATCCTGCTGGAATGAATTGTACAACAGTGGAACTGGCTGCCTTGAAAAGTGGCAGGATTTCCTTTTCTGAAGGCTGGATGGCCCATCGGTCAGGGATGCACAGTTGCAAGGTTCCTGCACTGAGGATGGGTTGGACTAGATGACCTCTAAGAGCATTCCAGTTACAATTCTCAGTTTCTCAATCTTCTGGGGAATCCTACCCACTCGATTTACGCAGTATGCTTTGCCCTAGACATATATGAGAGAATAACTCCTGCATCTACAGAAAAGTAATGTCTGAACTGCAGGGTTAAACCTATATCCTGGTAATATGGTTCTCAAAGGCCTCCCTTGAATAGGAATGGGGGAGAAATTCTATTCAGCTCACATTGAAAAGTGAACCTATCTAACTTGCACTTTTCAAAACAATATGAGGCAAAACACAGCCATTTTTCAAAATTCACATTTTTCCCATTTTTGCAGTGCAGTTCTCTAGACAAGTAATGTGTATAAAATGTATATATTGGTGAAAATAACATACAAAATGCATTATATTAGGGAAAACTCATACAAAAATGTGTATATTGGGGAAATTCATACTAAAACATTGAAATTCACAAACTAACATGGAAATATGGAGAACGGAATGTAAGGATGGAAAAAGGAGAAACTGAGAGGAACTGAAATTGGCAGATTCACCCATCCCTTCCCTTGGCATCTTGTAGACCTCCCTGTCAGGTTCACTATCTGGTCAGCAGATGCATGTTTCTAGGTGAAGTGAGGATTCTAGTCCATATTGCTTACTGTGACTACATTACCCATATAGTGAATTAACACAGAGAGGATTTGATGTTGCATAAGTTGAATAAATAGTAACTAACAGGAGTAGCAAGGGTGAGAACAACGGGTGTTGATCACAGTGCTCGGTGTAGCTTCACCCATTCTAGGCGAGGAAGTTGAACCAATTGTTGGGTCTTGCATAAAGGTGAAATTTCATTAGTGGGTTTGCTTATTATTTATTTATTTATTTATTTATTTGATTTATATCCCACTCTTCCTGCCAGTAGGAGCCCAAGGCAGCAAACAAATTTGCTTAGCCAACAAACCACAGATTTCACATCCTGAGGCTATCCAGGCAGTGACTTCATAGCAGAGCATAGAGCAGGGTAGAACCAGGAATCCAACTATTTAAGCAGAATTCAGAGAATCTCCGCTTTCAGGGTGGGTTGTTGTTTTTTTTGTTATGTTTCTAAACCTCATAGTTCAAGAGAAAAAATCTAGGGAGACATCTTGACATTTTTGGCTTTAAAAAAATCATATCTGAAATTGTCCTATGAATTAAATGGGAGTATCAAGCACATTCTACCACCGAAATCAAAAGGGCTTAAAAATTAGGGCTGTGCTCTGGTGAATTACAGATCCTGACTGAAATTGACCCAAATCAGGTTGACCCAGGATTCAGCCAGAGCAGGTTGAAGCAGTCCCAGATTGCCCCAGGTCAGATCAGGTCCACCCAGAGCGATACAGCATTGTCAAAAGGGGGCAGTCAGGCATCGAGGATTATATGAATGACTTGGCTGTTTCTTCTTGGTCTTCATTTACTTTCTACAACCAAATGGAACACTCCCCCAAATGTGCATCCTTCACACATGCACCATGACTCAACAGTTAATTACTACGGTTGCCTCCAAACTGTCACTATTTTGTTAGAGGGATTCAAGCCTATGCCAGACATTTAGGTTTGTCCAACTGAAATGGGGATTAAATCACTCTGTTGCCCTGGCGCAACAAATCCACTTTTTAAAAGAAAAAAATTGACTTTTTTCTGTTTTGAAAGTGATAAGGAAATGCACTGGAAAGTGTGAGATGAACTAATTAATAACAGCAAGACGTATAACCACTGTGCAAGCAGTGATGGTTGGTGGCTCCATGCCAGTAGGGCGGTGGAAAGCATAGCATTTCAGAAAGAAAAGAACCAATAAGAATACCATTAAAAATTGTACAGCATTTAGCACAGTTCATTGCAACTGCTGCGACAAGCAGAAAAATCAGCAATGTTGAAGTGGTCCATAGGGTAAAAAGTTTGGGAACCACTGGATTAGACAATGCTGGCTATGTAATGAGCCTTCATTTTCATTTGTTTGTGGGGTAGTTGGTTGCCATTGCACCAAAGCAAGTGGTATCCCACACTTTCCTGTGCGTTTTCCTGTCATGCCACTCATCATAAAAAGTCTGATCTCTTGGAGAGGTGGGTTTGCACAACTTTAATTGTGCAATCTGAATTTGCTGGTATGTAATTGAATCCCACCCAAAAATAGTGACTGTGTGGAAGCAGCCTGAGTCAATTTAATCAGTGAGATTGATTGATGAAAAGCATTTTGTTTTACTCAAAACATGACCCTGATGAGTCACATTTCTCTCTCTCTTTTGTTCATTATTAAAAGTGCTTATAAAAACAGCAGATGGCAAGCAACATCTTAAGAAGAGGCATTACCTCCTGTGTGGAACACAAAGGGGAAGATGCCTCTTCTAGGATGACTCCTGATGTGACACAGATGTGAATCATCTAAAAAAGTGTTGGATCCAGACTAATAGCACAATCCTAACCATGTCTGCTCAGAAGTAAGTCCTTTTGAATTCACTGGGACTTACTCCTTGGTAAGTAGGTTTAGGATTACAGTCTGTTAGTTGAACTCAGTTTCCACTGAAGTCAATGGTGTTCAGGGCCGGCTCAGCCATCAGGCAGAGTGAAGCAGCTGCCTTAGGAGGCAGATGACAGGAGGCAGGGAGTGGCAGGGAGAGTTGGAGGGCAGAACTGTTGTATGCAATCTGCCTTACACCTCCTAAGCTAGCCTCAGGTGCAGTGGAGAAAGATGTTTCATTGCCACTGTTGAAATAAGATTCAACTGTCGGTCTACTTGGCTTTTGAACATAGAATGGGAAGGGGAGCTATCATGACCTTTGCCTCAGGCAGCAAAACCATGAAAGTGGGTGCCTCTGAGCATGTACAGAGACTCAATCCTGACAAGACTGAGATGCTGTTGGTGGATGGTTTCTCTGATCGGATGGTGGATATATACCCGGTCCTGGATGGGGTTACACTCCCCCTAAAGGAACAGGTGCGTAGTCTGGGAGTCATCTTAGACTCTTCCCTCACACTTGAGGCTCATGTAGCCTCGGTGGCCTGGAATGTGTTCTACCAACTTCGGTTGGTAGCCCAGCTACGTCCCTATCTGAGTAAGGAGGACCTCACATCAGTGGTACATGCTATGGTAACCTCGCGTCTGGACTACTGCAATGCGCTTTACGTAGGGCTACCTTTGAAGACGATTCGGAAGCTACAGCTAGTGCAAAATGCGGCGGCCAGACTGCTAACAAGAACTAAGCGGTCTGAGCATATAACACCTGTGCTAGCCCATTTGCACTGGCTTCCAATATGCTTCCGGGCCAGATTCAAAGTGTTGGTACTTACCTATAAAGCCTTATACGGCGCGGGACCACGATATCTGTCGGAACGCCTCTCCTGATATGAACCGGCCCGTACACTACGGTTTAGTACAAAGGCCCTCCTCTGGGTTCCGACTCATAGGGAAGCCCGGAGAGTGGTGACAAGATCTAAGGCCTTCTCAGTGGTGGCCCCCGAACTATGGAATGGTCTTCCCGAGGAGGTGCGCCTGGCGCCAACACTATCATCTTTTCGGTGCCAGGTTAAAACCTTTCTCTTCTCTGAGGCATTTTAATTCCTGTTAATTCTAAATTATTATATTTTGATTTTAGACTGTACAGTTTTTTGTACAATTTTGTATTGTGATATACTGTATTGTGTTATTTTTATTGTATTTTTAATGTTCACCGCCCAGAGAGCTGTTGCTAGTCGGGCGGTATATAAGCTTAATAAAATAAATAAATAAAAATAAATACAAAGTGCTTCCTTCCAATTAATGAATGGCACTGCCTCTGAGCATGTACAAAGCACTTCTCCCCAACTGATGAATTACAGTGCCTGTAAACACATACACATCACTTTACCCTGCAACCAATGAAAGTCAGTGACTCTGAGCGTGTATGAAGTGCTTCCCCACAATTAATGAACAGCAGTGCTTCTGAGCATGTGCAAAGGACTTTACCCTGCAACTAATGAAAGTCAGTGACTCTGAGTGTGTATGAAGTGCTTCCCCCCATTAATGAATGGCAGTGCCTCTGAGCATGTACAAAGCACTTCTCCCCATCAATGAATGACAGTGCTTCTGAACCTGTACAAAGTGCTCCCCAATTAATGAACAGCAGTGCCTCTGACCATGGACAAAGCATCTTACCCTGCAACTAATGAAAGTCAGTGACTGAGCGTGTATGAAGTGCTTCCCCATGAATAATGAATGGCAGTGCTTCTGAGCATGTACAAAGCGCCTTTCGCTGCA
This sequence comes from Rhineura floridana, assembly GCF_030035675.1. Classification (NCBI taxonomy): domain Eukaryota; kingdom Metazoa; phylum Chordata; class Lepidosauria; order Squamata; family Rhineuridae; genus Rhineura; species Rhineura floridana. Next base: position 27,039,808 of record NC_084494.1, on the reverse strand, counting down.
ACTAAAGCTTTAGTTAAATCAGAGTGATGAGTCAGTTCATGCTCGCAACTCTCTTTTTTCTCTCCCTCCCTCTGCCCCCATGCCCTTGGCTTCAGGACAAGTATGAGATGTATTCGGTGGAAATGGAGAAACACTCTGGTGGGGATATGGATGTGAAGATCAAGAAGAAGAACAAAGGGGAGAAAAAGAAAGAGAAGCTGGAGAGTATGAAGAAAGAGATGGACGTGGTAAGTCAGAGGGGCTTTGGATGTTGCCCAAGGGACTTTCATTCCTCGAGACAGAGAGGCAACTGAGGAAAGCCCCTTGATTTTGACCACACATCCACCACATTTATTTGTCTCATGGATCATTCTCATTTATTGTTGAGTTTCAGTGTTATCCATTCTCTGGGAAGCTGATCTTGTGTCATGGCAAGGGATCCATGTTTAATAATAATAATAATAATATTTAATTTGTTTGTCGCCTATCTGGCAAATAGCCACTCTAGGCGACGTACATTAAAATGAGATAAAATACAAAAATTTCAAATGCAATCACATAATAACAATAAATAAAATATTGGACAGTCATCGATACATATAAAAACAGTTATATTAGCAGCATACGACAGATGACAAATCATGGAGATTTACCCGTCCCAAGGACCTCATAGGCCTGTTGGAATAACCACGTCTTCAGGGCCTTGCGGAATACGTCTAGGGAAGGGGCATGTCGGAGATCACATGGGAGGGAGTTCCAGAGAGTGGGGGCCACCACAGAAAAGGCTCTCTCCCTAGTACCCACCAACCTAACTGTTTTGGTTGACGGGATTGAGAGAAAGCCTTGTGTGGCTGATCTAGTTGGGCGGCATAGTTGGTGGCGGTGGAGGCGCTCTTTCAGGTAAGCAGGGCCGAAACCGTTTAGGGTTTTAAAGGTTAATACCAACACCTTGAATCGGGCTCAGAAGACAACCGGCAGCCAGTGTAGATCAAGTAATACTGGCATGATGTGGTCCCGGCGGCGGCTGTTGGTAAGTAAGCGCGCCGCTGCATTCTGTATAAGATGTAATTTCCGGGTCGTTTTCAAGGGTAACCCCACGTAAAGCGCATTACAGTAGTCTAATCGAGAGGTGACCAGGGCATGTACCACGAGCGAGAGCTGTTGAACAGGGAGGTAGGGTTGCAGCTTACGTATAAGATATAATTGATACCAAGCTGCCCGGCTCACAGCCGAAATCTGAGCCTCCATGGACAGCCTGGAATCAAGAACAACTCCGAGGCTGCGGACCTGGTCCTGTAGGGGCAACTTCACCCCATCAAACACCAGGTCAACATCTCCTAACCCTCCCTTGTCTCCCACAAGTAGTACCTCGGTCTTATCAGGGTTCAACTTCAACCTGTTCCTGCCCATCCATCCACTCACGGATCCCAGGCACTTGGACATGGTCTCCATAGCCCTCTCCGGTGAAGATTTAAATGAGAGATAGAGCTGAGTGTCATCCGCATATTGGTGACACTGCAGCCCAAATCTCCTGATGATCTCTCCCAACGGCTTTACATAGATGTTAAATAGCATGGGAGAGAGGATAGAGCCCTGTGGCACACCACAATTGAGAGGCCAAGGGTCTGAAACCTCCTCACCCAATGCTACCTGTTGGCGCCTATCAGAGAGAAAGGAGTGGAACCACTGTAAGACCGTGCCTCCCAATCCCAAACTCTCCAGGCGATCTAAAAGGATACTGTGGTCTACGGTATCAAAAGCCGCTGAGAGATCCAGGAGGACAAGGAAGGTGAATTCTCCCCTATCCAATGCCCTCCTCATATTTATTTATTTATTTAGTTGCATTTCTAAACCGCCCTATAGCTAACAGCTCCCAGGGCGGTGTACAACAAGATAAAATCACAATATTTAAAATACAAGCAGGTGAGTATTGCGCCATACAATTATAAACATATTTAAAACAGAAATAAAATAAAAATAAAATTAAATTAAAATTAAAATAAGCTTAAAATGCCTGGGCGAAGAGGTGGGTTTTTACCTGGCGCCGAAAAGATGACAGAGAAGGCGCCAGACGTATCTCATCTGGGAGGGCATTCCATAATTCGGGGGCCGCCACCGAAAAGGCCCTAGATCTAGTTACTGTTCTCCGGGCCTCTCTATAAGTTGGGACCCAGAGAAGGGCCTTGGAAGTCGAGCGGAGTGAACGGGTATCATCAACCAGAGCGACTAAGGCTGTTTCAGTTCCATGTCCAGTCCTGAAACCCGATTGGTATGGATCAAGATAATCCGTTTCATCCAAGTGTGTCTGCAACTGATTTGCCACCACTCTCTCAATGACCTTGCCCAATCTCTGTTTAAATCTCTGCTCAGCCCCCAGGGTCACTGGGTGACCTTGACAGGGCTGGCTCCTGGTTTAAGGGGGGCTTTGTTGGGATGCTGTCTAGAGGACCCTTTTCTGCACTGGTGGGCCCCAGCAGGCTCATGTGATAGCAGAGGGGCAGCTGCCACCTGAGATCCCCTTTTCTAAAAAAAACTACATACCAGGGACTGAACCTGAGACCATCTGCATGGGGGCATGAACAGATATAGCTGCCCATATATGCAAGTGGGATCTGCAACAAAGTGTTGCAGACCGCTCCTGTTCCCTGTTTCAGTAGGCCAGCCATGCCCCCATCTACAGCACTCCATCCCATCCCCAACTCATCCCCTGGCAACTGTTAGTCAGCATTCCATGACCATGGAGCATGCTCAGTCCTCATCTGGCTATTTTAGGGGTTCTCCCTCCTCCATTAGAGATTTCCCCTGAAATCTTTTTTGTTCTGCAAACATTGGGGTTTCCCAAAACCTGCTAAAAGTGTTGGCCAGACATGATTCCTGTTGGTTGCGATGTTTCATTTGGGCTCATCCAAAGGTTAGTTGGAGGGGGGTTAAAAATCTCCAGTTCCTTTTTCATAAATGTAGCCTGGGATAGTCATATATTAATACACATTCCACAAAAACAGTGTTTTTAACTGGAGTGATTGCACGTGTGTCCGGAAGGGAACAGTTTCCCAATCGTAGAACTACAGTATGGGGTAGCCCAGAATTTGTTTTGGGGCGGCAAAGGCATTTCTTATTGAGGCTTCCTCTCATGCAGCTCTGTTTCAAACTTTCAAATAAAGAACTGGAAACCAGACATAAGGAAGGAGCTGGGAAGAACTAACCAACCACCTGCAGGGTTGTTCTGCATATCAAAGTAAACGAAAGTCGAGAGTTCAGCTTTTAATTGTACCCCTCCAAAAAAATTGACCAGTGGTGGCTGACACTCATTGGGACTGGTAGGGCGGAAGGCAGGGAGCCCAAGAGTAGCTGGAGCCACAGCCAATGACAGGCAGAGCCAACTCGTTCTAGTTTTGTCCCATCCTCCATCCTGCTGAATCCTACAAGGGGCAACGCTTAGACTAAAGAGGAGGAAAACGACAGCCAGGGCCATCCCCTGGACTGGATGTGAGTGAGAAGGCCGGCTGAGGGCAGACTGTGGTAGGGCAGTGCCTCATTTGCCCTGATGAAGCAGGCTCCAGGGAAATTGGCATGATATGCATTTTCATAATTAAACTTCTAAACATCCCTTTTTGACCCCAGTAAAAGGGTTTGGGGGAGTCTCATTTCCATGGATTTCCAGTTCATTAGTCTTGGTGCTATTGTGTGCAGCAAATTAAATTATATTAACATTAAAGAGTGAACAGAAGTGAGGAGTGGGGGCAGTTCTGTCTGCTCAGCTCCTCCCTCCTTCACTCATCAAATCAAATGACTCTTGGAATTCAACAGAGGCCTTGGAACCCGACACTGATTTCCTTCACCCTTTCCCTCGTACACTGGACAGGTTGCTCATTTATTGTGCTGTGGTTACTGCTGCTGCTGCTGCTGTTCAGGCATCTGGGTGGTTTACCTGATCAAACTTTTGTCTGATGCCTTTTCTCACTATATTCTATTTTTGTAAGCCCACATGCCGTCACGCCATCGTGACATCGATCACAGGGTGACGGCAGGGTCAGGGCGATCTGGTGATCTACCACACCCTAGACCAGAGGGCAGGTGAGAGAACAGTGGTGGCCATGGCGGCAGCAGCAGTGCAGAGCAGGGTGGCAGGTTTGGCAGCCTGTGGGGGCAGGGGGGTCTTCTCTGGCCTGTGGGGGCAGTGGGAGTTTCAGAGGCCTGTGGGGCAGGGGGAGGTTTAGAGGCCTCCACTGGTGGGCCTCAGAGGCTGTGGCCTGGGCTTACTTCTGAGTGGGCATGCAAAGGATTGCACTGTCAGGCTTTGTTCCTTTTCCTGTGTTATACAGTTCAGTGAGATGAAAGGCTGTGTGGTAAGCAGTGGAGGCTTGTGGCTCCATATTAGTGGGGCAGTGGAATCCACTCCAGGTTTCCCCAGGAGCTTTCCAAGGTGCTGAAGTAGATTTTGGGAATAGATTTCAGCACCTTAGAGAGTTTCTAGAAAAACTGGAGAGGATTCCACTGCCCTACTGACATGGAGCCACCAGCCTCCACTGATGGTAAGGAGCCATCCTCAAAGGAAGAGGGGCTATGCTTTGTCTCAAACCACTCTCTCTTCATCATGGGCCTGTTTTCCCTTTTAGGATGATCACCAATTGTCCATAGAAGACCTGGAGTTCAAGTATCAGACCAGCGTCTCCAAGGTGATACCCTCAGATTTAAAGAGGGGATATGTAACAGCTTGAGAGTGATGGAGTATTGTCAAGGCTTAGAACTCTTCTTCCTGACCTGAATGTTTGAATGCCATCTAGAGTTCAAACAAAATATTACAGTGATTTTAAAAAATTAAATTTGCAAACATTTTCATATTCAAAGAGATATCTCTTTTAAAAAATTGATGAATTTTAAGGCAATCATGTTAACTTTCCACTTACCAAATGTGATACTTTTACACTGTTGGATTTTTTCCTCTTAAATCCCAAAATCCAATCATTGCCATAGTTGGGAATGTTGCAGGAGGGAGACACTGAACAAGAATATTTATTTGGATTTTTGCATGCCAAATTCAAGTTGGAAAAAAAATGCTTGAGAGTCCCTCATCTCACTCCACAGTTAATTTCAGCTCTTGCGCCAGCCTGGATGCTGCATTATTCTTACCTGGGAGGTATAGGGTACAGCATTATAATGCAGAATACATTTTAAAATAAGGCTTTTTTTCTTATTTAAGGATTCTGAAAAGGCAATTCATGGCATATAAAATCAACTAAAATTGAGTGAAACATTTCTTCCCTCTCCCCAGAATTAGCATCAGTTGGGGGAAAAATTGTAAACCTGCTTAGACTCAGCCAGCATTGCCAATGGTCAGGAAAGATGGGAGTTGTGGTCCAACAACATCTGGAGGCACACTGGTTGGGAAAGGCTGCTCTAGAGAATCACCACAAAGTCAGTAACCTACTATACTTGTTAAGTAAGAAGCAGTAAACTATTCAACTAACTTTATTTCCTAGAGAATTCAAGCGTTGTTTTCTCTTTTGGCCAAAAGCCCTTGTGGCAATCCTTGAGCTACTGCCAGAACTTTAAAAATACCATTAATTAAAATTTTGAAACCAATTTTTTGCCATTTCTAGATTTGATCTGAAGATACAAATTTTCAACCATTCATTTTTTAAAAATGAAAATTTGAAGAAGCCTTTCCCCACCACCACAGGCATTCATTTCAATTCTAATTTGGGAAATGCAGTCTCAGGGATCAAAGAACAAAAACAGCAAATGGGTTGTGTGGGAGGTGGGAGGCAGCCTATCTGGACCAAGATAATTGGGAGTTTCAAAGCAGAGCACAATCTAGGCACTCAGACTTCCTACTCCCACCCCAGCCCCATATCACAAGCTGAGAAGTCTTTCTAATTGCTCTGCCTCCTCTTCTCTCTACTTCCAGGGACTAACCAGCACTGTAGCAGGAGAGATCCTTCTTCGTGATGGCCCCAATGAGCTGAAGCCCCCCAAGGGCACTCCTGAGTATGTGAAGTTTGCCCGACAGCTGGCTGGAGGGCTGCAGTGTCTCATGTGGGTGGCAGCTGCCATCTGCCTCATTGCCTTTGGCATCCAGTGTGGGCAAGGTGATCTCACCAGTGCGGACAACGTAAGTGCCTAAAGCAGGGCTGGGGGACCTGTATGCCCTCCAGACATTGCTGGACCACATCTCCATCATCCTTTACCTTTGGCCAAGCTGGATGGGGCTGATGGGAGCTGGAGGCCAACAACATCTGGAAGACCACAGGTCCCCTCTGCATCCCTGACATAAAGGATGCTATGAGAAGGGGAAAGTGGCAAGAGATCAAATTTGGGAGGTAAGGCTGTCAGGTTCCTGCTCCCCAGTAGTGCAAGGTTATTGTGGTGGTCCACTAAATGAAGTATTTGCAAATGGAAACTGAAGAAGTAGCAGCTGGTGGTATAACAAAGCACTATAGAAGAATGACAATGTGACAATTGCTTCCTTTTCCTCCCATCATGTAGCTGTACTTGGCTATTGCTCTCATTGCCGTGGTGGTTGTGACCGGCTGCTTCGGCTACTATCAGGAATTCAAAAGCACCAACATAATTGCGAGTTTCAAAAATCTAGTGCCGCAGGTAAGTAAAAGATCCTGGGTGCTCCTATCTGCAAATGTGCCTGAGAGTAGTAAAGGATTAGACCAGATAAACACACACAAACACACAAATAAACCAGGCTCCTATATGTTGTAAGGGTAAACTAGATATTACGCATAGATGCATTATCATTTTCTCCTGGTTCTTGGTTATAGAGTTTCAATAAAAACTAGCCATGGGGAACTAACATCAGGAGTAGGGGAATGTGAGAAGGAGCATTTAGTCTTTTCTATACCAGCTGCAAAACAAGCCACTCCTGCACTATACATTTAAAGCACTATGATTTAACAGTCATGGCTTCCCCCAAAGAATCCTGGGAACTGTAGTTTGTTAAGGGTGCTGAAAGTAGTTAAAAGAGACCCCAATTCCCCACATAGAGCTACAGTTCCCAGAGTGGTTTAAGAATCAATCCTTCTTCCCAGGCAACTCTGGAAACTGAAGCTTGGTGAGGGGAATATAGATACCTTCTCATTGCCAGTAAAGAGTGTATATTTATAACCTCTGCACAAGCTTTGTGCAAGCAAATCAGGATGAATTCTAAATAAACAGGTTGCCTGGAGTAGGGATGGGGACGAAATTCAATTCAGTTTGCATTTAAGGCACACTTTCCAAAACAACCTGAGAACGGAAACACAGCCATCCTTCAAAATTTGCATGTATCCACATTTTGCAATGCAGCTCTCCAACCAACCAACATTTACAAAATTACATATATTAGGGGAAAATGTGAATAAAAATGAATATATTCATGAAACTTACATACAAAAATGCACTATATTAGGAGAAACTGCTTGCAAATATGTGTCTGTTAGTGAAAACTGCAGACACAATGTGTATTAGGAAAAATTCATACTAAAATGTTGAAGAATTTTCATGAAGATTTTGTAAAACAATATTTGCAACCTCCTGCAGAAACGTGGAGAACTGAATTTAAGATTGCAAAAATGTGAGAACCAAAACTGACAGATCCTTCCATCATCCCTAGTCCAGAGAAACTCTTGGTCTATATGGATGCAGACATTCACTCAGAAAGCCAGATCGCAAGTTCTTCAGGGCTCCAGAAGGCTACAACAGAACCTTAAACTTGGCCTGGTAGCTAATTAAGGTGCTGGACTACGACCTGGGAGACCAGGGTTCGAATCCCCACTCAGCCATGAAGCTCACTGGGTGACCTTGGGCCAGTCACTGCCTCTCAGCCTCATGAAAACCCTATTCATAGGGACGCCATAAGTCGGAATCAACTTGAAGGCAGTACAAGGCTGCTCTTTCAGCAGAGGTGTCACATGATCACAGAAGGCTGCTCCTGTTAACAGCCCCATATAGAGTGCATTACAATGGCCCCCTCATGAGGGTTACCGATGCATGGATTTATTTATAGATTTCCAAGTTTTAATTCCTGACTCTTGCTTCTCCCAACCACAGCAAGCCACAGTGATTCGAGATAGGGACAAGTTCCAGATCAATGCCAATCAGTTGGTGGTGGGTGACCTGGTGGAGGTCAAAGGAGGAGACAGAGTCCCAGCGGACATCAGGATTATTACGTCTCAAGGGTGCAAGGTACACAAGACCTATACAGAAAGGAAGAAAACGCTTAACAAATATTGCCTGCTTGCTGCTTAAGAAAGCATGCTTCTGCTGCCCTCTGCTGGATAAAGCTATAGAGTCTGGTTTGTCTGCTGGGGTGGGATTAAATATATTAATGGAAGATAAGGCTATCAATGACTACTATTCATTATGGCCATGCACTACCTCCAGGATCAGCAGCAGTATCCCTGTGAATACCAGTTGCTAGAAACCACAGTAGGAGAGCGATATTGCATGTATGTCCTGTTTGTGGGCTTCCCAGAGGCATCTGGCTGACCACTGGGAGAACAGAATGCCGGACAAACTGGGCCTTTGGTCTGATCCAGCAGGGCTCTTCTTGAAGGATTCATTGAGAAAGGAACTGATACATTATTTGATCACATTGTGCATTACAATCCGACAGGCATTTCTTGTATTCAATTGCAGCCCAGAAGCAGAGTGCTTCACCCTTCCCCCACCACCCACTTTTGCCTGAGCAAATCACTCCCCATCAGCTGATTTTCACCCAGCCAGGGATCCAGACTCATATCTCTATTATAAACACAGTCCTGGAATGCCAACTTGGGGGGGGGATTAAGGTTCAGGAAGAAAAGCAATGGCTGCCCATCATTTCTTCTCTGCAAATTGCCCTCTTCTGTGCCATTATGCACTATGCAAAGAAGTTTCTGTTACCCCTCCTGTTGCTTGTGGGCGTCTGGTTGGCCACTGTGGGAAACTGGATGCTGTTCAACTACATAGGCTGTGGTCTAATTCAGCAGGTATAAGTTTATCTTCTTTTTGCACCGTGGCCATGAAACATGCACTTTCAGCCTAAATACTATTTGTTATCAGATTCGACACAGACAGACAGGCAGACAGGCAGGCAGGCAGGCAGACAGACAGACAGACAGACAGACAGACAGACAGACAGACAGACAGACAGACAGACAGACAGACAGACAGACAGACAGACAGACAGACAGACAGACAGACAGATAGATAGATAGATAGATAGATAGATAGATAGATAGATAGATAGATAGATAGATAGATAGATAGATAGATATAGAGTTTTATGTCTCTATTTTATGCTGGCAATTAACAATAGCAATAAAGATTTGATTTGATTAGATATGATAGTAAGTGCTATAATTTGATACATTACATGATTAAATATTGTTACATAATATGCAAGATATCTAAAATGTATCATTTGTTAGATATATCCTTAATCAGTGAGACAAATTCAGAAGTTCAGAGAGATATAATTGATGCTAATTCTGATTTGGAGAAATTTCCTATTAAGAAACTGCGGAGTGAGGGGGGGAATTTATAATAGCAGGAAAAGTAAATTTGTATTGCATTCAGGAGTCACAGTTGCACAGATGAAAATGAAATTGCCCCAAACCAAGTGTAGAGCTTCTTCACACAAACAGATGTCCCTATGAAATGCCACACAGCCACATATGTGGCACATGCATATATGAATCATGCATCTCTTTCTTTCAGGTGGACAATTCCTCGTTGACTGGGGAATCAGAGCCCCAGACAAAAGGCCCAGAGTGCACCCATGAGAGCCCCCTGGAAACCAGGAACATTGCCTTCTTCTCCACTATGTGCTTAGAAGGTAGAAAGAGGGGTGGGGTGTGTGGGGGTGTGGGGTGTTTTAAGCTTGCCCACTGGCCATATGCAGTCCCTGAGCAATTCCCATTGAGCAAATTCAGCCTGGGGTTGTGGAGTGGTCCATGGAAATCTGCTTAACCACCACTGTTTCTTGTGATGCACAAAGCTGACGGGCTGGCCCAAATCCACATGCAGTCTGCACAACCAGTTTCCCACCATGAAGCTATTCTTGAGGAATATACTACGAGGGGCATGGCCATCTAATGCCGTGGTTATAAACCCACTATTAGTTCTGAATCTCCTCCTGTCCCCTCAGGCACAGCCACCGGCATCATCATTAACACTGGGGACCGTACCATCATTGGGCGCATAGCTAGCCTGGCCTCGGGCGTGGAGAATGAGAAAACACCCATCGCCATTGAGATAGAGCACTTTGTCGACATCATTGCTGGCCTGGCCATCTTCTTTGGTTTCACCTTCTTTGTTGTTGCCATGGTGATTGGCTACCCCTTCCTCAAGGCTATGGTCTTCTTCATGGCCATTGTGGTGGCTTATGTCCCTGAGGGTCTTCTAGCAACTGTCACCGTAAGTATCGCTCTCTATCGGCACAGGGCAGAGGTGGGGAATCTGCAGCCCTTGAGATGTCTCTGGACAACAACTCCCATCATCCCTATTGGCCATGTTGGCTAGGACTGATGGGAGTTAAAGTCCAACAATATCTGGAGGTCTGCAGGTTCCCCACCCCTGGGTTAGGATCTTTCCAGGACACTAACACTTTCTGTGTCCCTCCCACATCACACCTCAGTGTTAGTGCACAAAGCCTCCTTAGAACAAGTGCTATGCAGAAATTTCTCCTGCATTTTTTTTTCAACCATTCTAAATGAGGAAAGAAATTGCATTCAAAATGATCAAAAGGAAGAGAAAAACTCAATGGAATTCCCATGAGTGCGATGCAGTAGCGTAGTTGCAAATTCAGAAGTGCAGGGTCCCTTTATGATAGTCACAGCCACACCCCTCCCCCTTCTTTCTGCTAGGTTGAGAATGAGATCCTTGTTAATGCCTTCTCCCACAACAACAGACGTCCCTGGGAGCCAATAAGCATGAAGGGGGAGGGTCTTCGCTACTGAGAAGAATCTTCTCAGTGGCTGACTCACCTCCTTTCATTCTGATAGGCTCCAATCAGCAGAAAAGGACAAAGAACCATGTGAGATAACTCTTCTCAGTGGCTAACACACTCCCCTTTCATGCTGATTCACTAGTAGGATGCTGGAGACATAGGGACCCTGCTCCCAAAAAAGTAAGGGACCTTGAGACCCTGAACGACTACACCACTGGTGGGGTGCGTGTCACTCTTACCTTCCATAGTTCAACTATGTGCTGTTTGAAGAAGTACTTTGTTAATCTGTCCTGAATCTTCTAACATTCAGCTTCATTGGATGGCCTGTGTTCTAGATTCATGAGAGCTTTTAAAACTAAAAAACTTAAAATGTTGTAACTATTATAGATATTTTCAGTTGAGGTTTTCTACATGTCTCTCTCTCTCTCTCTCTTCTGCATTTGTAGGTCTGTCTTTCCCTCACAGCCAAGCGTCTGGCCCGGAAGAACTGTGTGGTGAAGAACCTGGAGGCTGTCGAGACGCTGGGCTCGACTTCTGTCATCTGCTCTGATAAAACTGGGACCCTCACGCAGAACCGCATGACGGTCTCTCATCTTTGGTTTGACAACCAGATCCATACAGCAGACACCACAGAAGATCAGTCAGGTATAGCACTTGTACTTGGCAGATGCCAAGCCTGAGGCAGTTGTGTCAGGAAGACTGATGGACAGAGCTGGCCAAAAAGGACTGGGTTTTTGTTATTTGCCTTCAAGTCAATTACGACTTATGGCGACCCTATGAATCAGCATCCTCAGAATCCTTGAGACAAATAACTCCTTGAAATAACTTGGTCCTAAGCTGTTTAATGCTGTCTTCTTCTGTCTCTTTCTCTCTCTGCCTTTCAGGGCAAAGTTTTGATCAGTCATCTGAGACATGGAGAGCTCTATGCAAAGTGGTGAGCCTTTGCAATCGGGCCTCTTTCAAATCAGGCCAGGATAATGTACCTGTGCCAAAGGTAAGGTAGAATAAGGGATACGGCTGGGGGGCATTGCTGTTAGTAAAGTTGTAGACTGAAGGTACACAGTGCAGTAACATAGCTGAAGTTAAGCAGGTCTAGGTCATCAGCAGAGCTTGGAAAAGTTACTTTTTTGAACTACAACTCCCATCAGCCCAATCCAGTGGCTGTGCTGGCTGGGGCTGATGGGAGTTGTAGTTCAAAAAAGTAACTTTTCCAAGCTCTGGTCATCAGTGCCTGGATAGGAGCCTGAGAACCACAGCTTCACAGCCTCAGTTTTCCCAAAGCACCGGTCTTCAACTTTCAGGTTGGAACACACTACCAGCCCATGGTCTGATCTGAGATGTGTTGCAACAACAGCACTATCACCATGCAAACATATGGTAAAAAAATTAAGAAATGGATCCCCCAAATGTACATTTGGATTAAAGGTAGGTCCTAAGGCTGAAAAGGCTGAAGGCTACTGCTCTAGTCTGGATGAAGAACGTTGGTATATAAGTAATATTTACTGAATTCATTTTTCTTTGATCATTAACATTTCAGGCAGTTTCATAGCTAACAAAAGGAAATATGACAAAACAGTGTCATAAGCACAGTTAAAATACATGCTGCAGTGATCAAATAGATGCAGTATTTTCCAAGGTTCATCCAGACTGTCACTATTTTGCAGGAGGAATTCAATTACATTAACAGAAAATTTAGGTTTGTGCAATTAAAGTAAGATAAAACGCACTGGAGCAACAAACCCACTTTTTAAAAAGAAAATCAGACATTTTACAACGAGGAAAGCAATGGGAAAATGCACTAGAAAGTGTAAGATAACAATTGACAGAAAGTTGTATAACAAATCACAATGAAAGCTTAGTGAACAGTGGACATTATACAACCTCTATGCAAACAAAAAAAGATGAATGCTCAGTTAACAGGTCATTTGGGGGCACCTTGGGTCACTTACTGTCTCCTAACCTAACCCACCCCTCAGGGTTGTTGTGAGGTTAAATGGGAGGAGGTGCCATGGCCTTGTTAAAGCTTTGTACAGGAAGATTGAAACATAAATGCAATTACATAGTGCTGTTCCTTGGGTGGAAGTAGCAAGCCTCGTAAAGAAGAACTTTCTACACTCTCTACTGCAGCCTTCCACAACATTGTATCCCCTGATGTTGTTGGACTACAATTCCCATCATCCCCAGCCAGCTTGGAAAATGGATGATGGGAGTTGTAGTCCAACAGCATTTGAAGATTCAGGGTTGAGCAGCTTATTGTGTGAAATCAAGCAGGAAACAACTTACACCCTGCCCACCAATTCTGGATGTGTGGTGTTATAGTCAGAAATAGGGTGGGTGCATTCTTCTTATGCTCAGAAACGCTACTTCCTCCAGCCAATCTATACGTAAACTTGCTGGATCCTTATGTGGAGATGATGTCTCTATTATCAGAAATGGCCCTAAAAGTATGGTCCCCGCCCCACACTCCCTATATGGGACTGCAACTCAACATTTCAGTTGTACTGACCTGTTTCCATATTCCTTCAACCCCAGAGAATTGTGATTGGAGACGCCTCAGAGACCGCCCTGCTGAAGTTCTCTGAGATCACCCTGGGCAATGTGATGGAGTACCGTGAGCACTACAAAAAAGTCTGCGAGATCCCCTTCAACTCCACCAACAAGTTCCAGGTCAGCGGTTGACATACCATTTCCCCAGCTTCAGAGGGCTGAACAAACCACTTCAATTAGCTCAGAATGAACTGGCGAAAGATATAAAAAACAACCTTGATGCTGAGACAGCCCATTGGTCCATAAAAGTTCAGTTCTTTACTGTGATTGGTCACATCATCAAGGGGTCAGGGCCAGGCCTTTCTCAGCCTAGCTACCTAAGATGGGAGAAGATGAGCTGGAGACATTCTGCATGCAAAGCATGCTCTCCTTTGCTAAGCTACAGAGAGCAGGCTACCATTGCTGTTAGCTCCTTTGATTAGATCCGTAATAATTTCTTAACTAACGTTTCCACCTTCCGGCCTGAAGACGGGTCCTGTTTCTCTAAAGGTTTCTATCACAGGAACATAAGAAGCTGCCTTATCCCAAGTCAGGTGCACCTAGCTCAGTATTGTCTACCTTGACCAGCAGCAGCCTTCCAAGGTTTCAGGCAGGGGTCTCTCCTAGCCCTATCTGGAGATAGTGGGAGTTGAATGTGAGACCTTCTGCATGCCTTGCAGGTGCTCTACCACTGAGCTATGTTCCTTTCCCTTGTGTCCAAAGAGATCACTGCACAAATGCATGCAATGGTACAGGGCATGCAGGCTTCAGCCATCTTGCTCCACTGACAAGGTTCCAGGTTTGAGGGATCCCTGGGCGAGATGCCCTCTGGTGGGCTCCCTCGTCCATGGGTGGGTCCTGGAAGGCTTATCTGCAGGTGACAGCAGCAGGACACTAGGCTGTTTGATGTAGCTGACTTTTTAATTCTCCGATACCCCTGATGTAGCTCGGGGGCATTGTGGGAAAATTGTTGTTGTTGTTGTTAACAACAATAACAACAACAATAATAAATTTAATTGCCTTCCACACACATCTCAAGGTGTGCTCCTACTGGGAGAAAGGGCGGGATATAAATCTAATAAATAAAAATAAATAAAGGTGATGTACAAAACGCAATAAAAGCATATGAAAACAGTTTAAAACAATACAGAAAACAGCAGCATATAAGAAACAATACGAAATGGACCCCCATGACAGATACCTGTTTGTACTTCTGGGAAAGCTTGTCAGAACAAAAAGGTCTTCAGTTGTTTCCAGAAAGCACAGATAGAGCGCCCACCTTTAGTAAACGGAATGCTCAAAGTCTTTCCTTGACAGCACCGCCATCTGCTGTGTATTCAGTAAGGATGTGTTAGAATTCTACCCAATTTGGATTTGGTACCAAATTTTCCATTGATTTGCTTCTTCTCTGTTCATTTCGATTTTTATGTAGTGATTTTGTGCAGCTATTTTTGAAAACATTTTTTTTAAAAAAAAACTGACTCCAAAATATCAATATTAAGAATGATAATTTCCCCAATATTTCCTTTTATAATATAGGTATCTCCTTTCAAATTATTGATAATAAACATAATAATATCAATAGTTTTTGCAAGGGGGAAAAAATGGATCGGTCAAAGCAGTGGCTAGTGGACATAGAATGAACTTGAATTGATACCGACCTGTTAGGTCAACAGATTGCTTTGGAACGGGCAATGGATCCTGTGCCTCGTGTCCCTACTAGGCCTTAGTCGTGCGCTGCTTGATTTGCTGCCAAAACAAAAAAGGCTACAACACATGATGTGTTTTTACGGATGACTCCTCATGAGCCTCCTGCTCTCTCTCCCTGCTACAGCTGTCCATCCACGAGCTAGATGACCCTCGAGACCAGCGCTACCTGATGGTAATGAAAGGCGCTCCTGAGCGCATCCTGGAGCGCTGTTCCACCATCATGATCAAGGGTCAAGAGTTGCCCCTCGATGAACAGTGGAAGGAGGCTTTCCAAACTGCTTACATGGACCTTGGCGGGCTGGGCGAGCGTGTACTGGGTAAGGCGGGAGGGTGGGGGCATAGTGTCAGGACCCAAGGAAGGCATAGTCTGAGATACTAGCGTGGGCAGCACTGGGTCCGAGTCGAGAACCCTTAGCAAAATGCTTTCTCTGCTGGGCCTTCTCTCTGCGGGTGACGTACCTGGTAGGCTCACCAGACAGCAGTGCTCTCAGGAGTGACATGCAGCCCCCATTTTACTTTCCCACAATGCCTCAGATTGATGGTATATCAAGGGGAATTGTGGGAAATTTAAATGACAACTCCAAGCTGCCCCGAACACATCCTGAGAATGCCAAGTACTGGTGCTGATCCTGGCTATTGGGGTGTCCCCAGGCTGTGGGCTGAAGGAGCTTGAAATGTAATAACACGGAACTCAGAAACAAAGGACGTTGCCTTGTACTAAGAAAGACCCTTGGTCCATCCAGCTCAGTATCATCTACACTGACTGGCAGCGGCTCTGCAGGATTTCAGACAGGGGTTCTCCTAACCCTACCTGGAGATGCCGGGGACTGAACCTGGGACCATATGCATGCAAGGCAGATGCTCTACCACTGAGCTACAGCCCTTCCTATGTTCCTAAGTATGAGGACGCACATACAGATCAAATACAGAAACCCAAGTATGTGTCCTACTTTACAGAGGACAGTCCTCTGTTTGAAGAAGTCCTCTATGTGAAGAGCTGTTTGAAAGTCCTGTTTAAAGATAAAGAACCCTAAGTGAAAGGAGAGTGGGGCGAGGGGGGGGGCTTGAAGTTGCCTATCAGTGGTGGCAGAAGTCTGAGTAGCAGTAGCGTAGTGGAACATTCAGAAGTACGATGGTCACAGCCACCACCACCCCTTTTTTGCTACTGGATTGAGAATTGTTAATGCCTTCTCACACAACAACAGAATCCTTGTTAATGCTGTCTCCTACAACAACAGACATCCCTAGGAGTCAATTGGCATGAAAGGGGAGAGTGTTAGCTACTGAAAAGAGTCTCCTCTGTGGCTGACTCACCTCCTTTCACTCTGATTGCTTCCAATCAGCAGGAAAGAACAAGGAAGCATGTTAGAAGACTCTCCTCAAGGGCTAACACACTCCCCTTTCATGCTGATTGGCTCATTGGATGCTGGAGACATAGGGACCCTGCCGGGACCCTGCTCCCAAAAAAGTAAAGGGTCTAAGACCCCCTGAGACCCTGAACCACTACACCCCTGCTTAGGCACATACAGGTCACCTGGTCACAATCTTCTCCACAACAGCAAGATGTATTGTATTTTTATTTAAAAGATAGTCATTATTTCTAAATTTACATCTCTAGATTTAAATTAGCACATTTTATGCTAGCCTATGCCCTCTTCGTTGCTGATGTGCTTCCTCATTTCTGATGACACAAAAGTGTCCATCCTGGCAGAGGCCTCACCCTGATTCTCTCTTGTCCACAGGGTTCTGCCACCTGTTCCTTCCCCAGAGCGAGTTCCCACGGGGCTACAACTTCGAATGCGACGAAATGAACTTCCCCACCAGTGGGCTTTGCTTTGCAGGCCTCATCTCCATGATTGATCCGCCCAGGGCCACTGTGCCTGACGCCGTCATGAAATGCCGCACTGCTGGCATCCGGGTATGTTACCAGCTGCTCCGGGATATTTGTGGCTCCAACAAAAGTATTACCAATAACCAACAAAGCCAGCCCTGCCATCAGACAGAGGGAGGCAATTGCCTTGGGCGGCAGATGCTGGAGGACGTGGTGGCAACCCCCTCACCATTTCTCCTGAGACTGCTTGCCGTGCCCTTCTGTGCCACACAGCCTGTTCTGCCTCCCCTCACCCAAGCCTCAAGTGAGGTGGAGGACATTATCCCATTACCAGGGTCAAAATAAGATTCAACTGCCAGCATGTGAGATGTGGGATGGGGGAGTGTGGAGTGTGGAGCAGGGGGCACCATCTTGTCCATTGACGCAGGCAGCAAAATGTCTCGAGACAGTCCTGATAACCAACATTTTGGGAGGAAAAACGACATAAATTTTGTATGGATGAGGAAGAGATCTCCGGTGGGAGCAGGTACTTTATAGGGAGTACGCAGTGGTGTGTAGCCACTGTGGTGTAGTGGTTAGAGTATCAGACTAGGACCTGGGAGAGCAGGGTTCAAATCCCCACTCATTCATGAAGCCGACTGGGTGACCTTAGGCCAGTCACTACCTCTCAGCCTAGCCTACCTTATGGGGTTGTTGTGAGGATAAACTGGGGAGGGAGAAGAACCATGTATGCCACCTTGAGCTGTTTGGAAAGGTGGGATATAAACATAAGAAAGAAGGAAAAGACAAGAAAAGAAAGGATCTCTTGCAGAGTCCTAGGATTCCCAGATATAAAACAATATTATTATGCAGCAATTCTCACACAAAAAGCTGTTGTATTTTTATTTTGTTTTGTTTTCTTAAGGACGAGGGCCTAATATTAGGGCCACATGAATATCCTGTCCTTACTCAAGAGAAACTCAGGGCAATACACAGGGAAGACCTCATATTTTATCCTCACAACAACCTTGTGAGGAAGGCTAGGCTAAGAGACAGTGACTTGCCCAAGACAGCTTTATGCTGAGATGGGATTTGAACCCAGGTCTGTCCAGTCCAACATTCTCTCACCACTGGACTACACTGACTTTCCAGTCAGGCTTATTAGATCTGTACTGATAAAACAGCAACCACAAATAACTTCAGAAACACCCATTTTGAACCCTGTCCTGTCTTTTCCAGGTGATCATGGTGACAGGAGACCATCCCATCACCGCCAAAGCCATTGCTGCCAGCGTGGGCATAATCTCAGAGGGCAGCGAAACAGTTGAAGATATTGCCACTCGCTTGCGCATTCCTGTGGAGCAGGTCAACAAGAGGTGAGTCTCTAAATGGACAGCCATGGCTATGAGACATCCACCTGTGCAGTCCGGTAATTTTAGACCCTGAGTATAATAATCATCAAAGAGGGTCCTTGCCCTCTATAGGTGGTAATGTGCATTGCATCACTTCCTTCAAACTGTGGTAAGATGGCCCTGTTAGGGCCCTCCTGATCATTCTCTTGAGCGGGACCCTGGAAGTCTGCCCCAAAGTCATTTTTTGATGGCACCGCTGCCAGCAGCTGTCTCTCCTGACTCCTAGTCACCCTTCACATGATGGGATTACATGCTGGGTTGCATGATGTACTCCAGCAAAAGAGGAAATGGGCTCAAATTACAGGAAGCCAGATTTCAGCTGAACATCAGGAAAAACTTCCTGTTAGAGCAGTATGATAATGTATCCAATTACCTAGTGATGGGCCTGCTGGAATAAACTTTACCAGCCAGCAACGAGAGAAGGAGCCATCCATGCTACACAAGGCAAAGTTTTCTATAATATTGGTGCAGCCAGTGAAAAGGCCCTATGTATGTGAACCTGAGACTCTACCTTTTTCTGTTTCTTCATCCAGGGATGCCCGAGCATGTGTGATCAACGGGGGCCAGCTGAAAGATATGGAAACCGAGGAGTTGGTGGAGATCCTCAAAATGCACCCAGAGATGGTTTTTGCTCGCACCTCTCCGCAACAGAAGCTCATCATTGTGGAAAGCTGCCAGAAATTGGTGAGAACCATAAAATCCTCAAAAGAACTGTAGAACAGGTTTGGTGGGGTGAACCTGGATCACCTGCTTGATATGATTATCATTTCCCCCTATTTCCAATGCTCAGGTGTGAGCGCCGTTGATTATGTAGCCAAAATGGCACCACCCACATACAAGAGCAAGTTATAGGCAGGCTTGAGGAAACCTCAAGGTTTTGAGGAAGTACAAAAATACTTTAGTGGGGAAAAACTAAGTGGAAGGGGGAAAGAAACAGCCCAGTGAGGACTGGTCATGGAATGCTGACTGACTTTAGTGGAGAGATGGAATGAAGCATGCTGGAAAAGTGCACTGCTGGCTGGCTGGCTGGAACCCTAAACAGAAGCACTCCACGTTGCACCATTTTGTTGCAGGCTCCACTCGTAGAGCCCTAAATGCTATCCTTGCTTTCCTTGTTCACAGGGTGCTATTGTAGCAGTAACAGGAGATGGGGTGAATGATTCCCCCGCACTGAAGAAAGCTGATATTGGTGTGGCGATGGGCATTGCTGGATCTGATGCAGCCAAGAACGCTGCTGACATGATCCTACTGGATGACAATTTTGCCTCCATTGTCACTGGCGTTGAGCAAGGTGTGTTCTTGGGACACTTTGGTGCAAGGGGGCAGGGGAAAGGCCCTTGTGTTATATATTTGCATATGCTCGCAGCAATCACACGCTGGAGGATATTCCAGAAGGTGGGTGCCACCACGAGAAAGCCCACTTCCTAGATATCTGAAGGTGGCATTCCACTGATTGTGGGAGAGTCAGGAGGTCCTCTTCTGGAGATCTTAACAATCAGCCAGGGATGTCCAAAGGGAGGTGGTCTGTTAGGGATGTGTGAAGCACAACTGTGTTTCATCAAGACTGCAGAAGATGTAACAGTTCTGGTGTGGGTGATCACACAGCAATTTGATACTGTGCACTGGGAGGTTGGTCAGAAAAGGTCAATGGGGAGAATCTCATCTCAACAATGAGAGCCGTCACTTAAACCCGTATCTGTGTTTATCTTTTTTTCCCCCCTTTTAGGGCGCCTGATCTTTGACAATCTCAAGAAATCCATTGCCTACACCCTCACCAAGAACATCCCTGAGCTGACACCCTATCTGATCTACATCACTGTCAGTGTCCCACTCCCCCTGGGCTGCATCACCATCCTTTTTATTGAACTGTGCACAGACATTGTGAGTGACAAACACCTGGACTGGAACTAGTAGGGAGCAGAATAGGAAGCACGCCTCGACAGTTTCCCTGGATTGGCGTGAATCCTACCTGGTGTTTAACTTATTATTTCAAAGCACCAACCTAGAGAAAGAAAAAAAGACTCAGGTGTGGGGACGAGTCACAACAATCGGTAGGAAAGAACAAGGAAGCATGTTAGAAGACTCTTCTCAGTGGCTAACACTCTCCCCTTTCATGCTGATTGGCTTGTAGGATGCTGGACACATAGGGACCCTGCTGGGACCCTGCTCCCAAAAATGTAAGGGATCTAAGACCCCCCCCGAGACCCTGGACAACTACACCTCTGATAGAGGGAGAGAGTTGGGGGAGGGTGCAGCTCTTGGCTCCACCACCACCATCAGCCCCACCCCATGCCATCTAGGGCAGAAGGTCCGAAGCCTAGCTCTCGGCACGAAGGTTCCCTGCATGATTTAGAACCATGCAGGGTTCTAAATCATGCTGGGAGTCTATGCACATAGAATCAGGTTTCCAGCATTCATAGAAAGCTGCCTTATACTGAATCAGACTATAGATCCACCCAGCTCAGTATTCTCAATGCTGACTGGCAGCTATTCTACCAGATTTTAGGCAGGGTTCCCTCCCGGCCCTACCTGGAAAGTTGTTGTTAGATGTATTACCTGCCCTTCACCAGAAGGTCCCAGGACGGGTCACAACAATATAAAATACAGTACAGTAAGGCCCCACATTTCGGCGGCCCGCTTTTCAGCATTCTGCTAATACGGCAGCTTTCAATTAGAGTAAGGCCCCACTCATACAGCGCTTGTTCCGCTTTTACGGCATTTTTCGGACGTCGGGCACCATTCTATTGACAGAGTTCCGCTTTTCGGCGGGTTTCACTTTTAGGCCGAGATCTGGAACGTAACCTGCCGTATGAGTGGGGCCCTACTATATTAAAAACAGTTTAAAACAAGTTATATTCACAGCACCTCGGTGGGGAGGGAATTCCATAACTCAGGGGATGCCACAGAAAATGTCCTCTCCTGGGCCACCACCACCCCAAACTTCTAAGGGAGGTGGAACTACCAAGAGGGCCTCTTCTGCTGACCTTAACACCGGCGGAGATCTGTAGGGAGCTCTTCCAGAGTTGAGACCAATGGTTTCACTCAGTGCAAGCCGACTTCCTAAGGACCATTTTAAGTACACAGCAGGCCACGTAGGGACTGAACCCAACCCCCCAGTGCAGTGCAGTGCAGTGCAGTAAACAAAGTCCAGCAGAGGCTCTTCCCTGGGACTCCTGGGTCTTGTTTCTGACACCCCTCCTCCCAACTGTCTCCTCTCCTCTCAGTTCCCCTCAGTTTCTCTAGCCTATGAGAGGGCAGAGAGTGACATTATGCATCTGAAGCCACGCAACCCTCGACGGGATCGTCTGGTCAACGAAGCTCTGGCTGTCTATTCCTACTTCCAGATTGGTGCGTATTAGTGCTGGAGGGTGGAGCCTAGTGGTTAGAAAGGGGGAAAATAATAATAATAATAATAAATTTTATTTATTGGTCGCCTATCTGTCCAGGTTAGTGGACACTCTAGGCGACTTACAATGATAAAAACAATACATAGTATACAACATAATAAACCAATAACATAATCATAATCAGTTTAGAACAATTCCAGTTAAAACCACATAAAAATTAATCCTCCCCCATTCCATAGGTCCGCCTGAATAGCCAGGTCTTTAAGCCTTTGCGAAAACCTGTCAGGGAGGGAGCATGTCGGAGATCGAGAGGAAGGGAATTCCAGAGGGTGGGGGCCACAATCGAAAATGCCCTCTCTCTGGTCCGCACCAGTTTAGCTGTTTTAACTGGTGGGACTGAGAGAAGGTCTTGCGTGGCTGATCTTGTCAGGCGGCATACTTGATGATTCTGGAGGCGCTCCTTTAGATAGACTGGGCCAAAACAGTATAGGGCTTTAAAGGTCAGCACCAACACCTTGAATTGGGCCCGGTAAACAACTGGTAACCAGTGAAGATCTATTAATACTGGCGTGACATGGTCACGACGACGACCGCGCTTAATCAAGCGCGCTGCCACATTTTGTACCAGCTGTAATTTCCGGACCGTTTTCAAGGGTAGAGCGCGTTACAGTAGTCTAGGCGAGAGGAGACCAGGGCATGTATCACCTGTGGGAGCAGATGAACAGGGAGGTAGGGTTGCAGCCTTCGTATCAGATGTAATTGATACCAGGCTGCCCGACTCACCGCCAAAACCTGAGCCTCCATGGACAGCCTGGAGTCCAAAATAACCCCAAGGCTGCGGACCTGGTCCTGCAGGGGCAATCTCACCCCATTAAGCATCAGGTCCGTAATGCCCAACTTCCCTCTGTCTCCCACAAGCAACACCTCGGTCTTATCGGGATTCAGCTTCAGCCTGTTCTCTCCCATCCAACCACTTACGGCCTCCAGGCACTTGGACATGGTATTCACAGCCAACTCTGGTGTGGACTTAAATGAGAGATAGAGCTGAGTGTCATCTGCATATTGGTGACACTTCAGCCCAAAACTCCTGATGATAGCCCCCAGCGGTTTCACATAGATGTTAAACAGCATGGGAGAGAGGATAGAACCCTGTGGCACCCCACAATTAAGAGGCCAAGGGTCCGAAACCTCATCTCCCAAAGCCACCCGCTGGTATCTACCTGAGAGATAGGAACAGAACCACTGTAAAACAGTGCTCCCCATTCCCAATTCCCCCAGGCGATCCAACAGGATACCGTGGTCAACGGTGTCAAAAGCCGCTGAGAGATCCAGGAGGACGAAGAAGGTATATTCTCCCCTATCCAACGCCCTCCTCATATCATCCACCAGAGCGACCAAGGCTGTTTCAGTTCCATGCCCAGTCCTAAAGCCCGATTGGAATGGATCTAAATAATCCGTTTCCTCCAAATGTGTCTGTAACTGTTTGGCCACCACTCGCTCAATCACCTTGCCCAAGAATGGTAAGTTAGAGACTGGGCGGAAGTTATTCAACTCTTGGGGATCCAAGGAGGGTTTTTTCAAGATGGGCTTTATCACCGCCTCCTTGAGGGCTGATGGCATAGCACCCTCTTTCAAGGATGCATTTACCACTGCCTTGATCCCTTCGCTCAGTCTCTCTTTGCAACTTATAATAAGCCACGAAGGGCAAGGATCAAGCAGGCAGGTGGTTGGCTTCACAGTACTGAGCACCTTGTTCACTTCCTCAGAGGGAAGAGGCCGGAACTGATCCCACCGGACCGGAATGCAACTGGCCGACCCTGGCCCACTTCCTGTATCCACGGCAAGCAGAATCGTGCTCTTCAGGCGCTCGATTTTATCAGCAAAGTGTTTAGCAAAAATGTCACAGGAGATTTTGGATTGCTCCATGGGTTCCTGCGCAACTGGACCGACCAGGCTTCGGACCACTTGGAACAATCTCCTGGGACAACACTCTGCTGACGCAATAGAGGCAGCAAAGAACTCCCTCTTGGTTGCCTTTGTTGCCACTTGGTAGGCAGCTATTGCTGCTCTAACCAGTGTCCGGTCGTCTTCAGTGCGAGATTTCCGCCACCGGCGCTCAAGTCGTCTCACCTCCTGTCTCAGACCCTGCAACCGTGGTGTGTACCAGGGTGCTGTCTGAGTTCTATTCAGGGGGAGAGGACGTTTCGGAGCCACCCGATCCAAAGCTCCAGTAATCTCCCTGTTCCACTCCGTCACCAGAGCTTCGACCGGGCGTCCTTCAGCAGGCTCCAAATCACCCAGCGCATTCAGGAAACCCTGCGGTTCCATCAGGCGTCTGGGGCGGACCATCCTAATAGGTCCTTGTCCCCTGCGGAGGGTGTGTGGCATCGAGAGCTCTATATTCACCAGATAGTGATCTGACCATGACACAGGGTTAGAAGAAACAGCCCCCATTTTCAGAACACTTCCCTCCCCTCCCGAGACAAACACAAGGTCAATAGCATGACCAGCTACATGGGTGGGCCCTGTATTACTAAGGTGCAGATCCCAAGAAGTCATGGTTTCAATGAAATCCCGAGGGGCTCCCGTAAGGGCAGTCTCGGCGTGTACGTTGAAATCCCCTACAACCAATAGGTTGGGGGAAAGCAACCGCACGCTCGAGATCACCTCGAGCACCTCGGTCAGGGAGTCTGCTGTGCAGCGGGGCGGGCGGTACACAAGTAGCAAGTTATAAAGTTTCCTGGGATTTCTCCCCAGGGCTGAGAGGCCTAGGTGGCTGTTGTGACAGCTGCTTAGAGTGGAGGTTTTATAGGCAACGGCAGGACTCCATACGCCCTTACGGACCAGCCTCCACTGAATTTGGGACTAGCTGATCCCCGACTCAATCTCCCCTGTGCTTCTGCACCATCCAGGAGCCATCCAATCCTTTGCGGGCTTCACCGACTACTTCACCGCCATGGCCCAGGAGGGCTGGTACCCGCTGAAATGTGTGGGCCTTCGGGCTGACTGGGAGAACGACCATCTCCAGGACGTCCAGGACAGCTATGGCCAAGAGTGGGTGAGTGGAGAAAGATGCCGCTTCTGGCCTTCAGGTGGCCACGTGTCCTACTTCAGAGGGGACGGTCCTCTGTTTGAAGGGTTGTCCAGTTTAAGGGCAAAGAACCATAGGAAGGAAGACCAAGGGCCTTGAGGCACTTGGACAGCTGACTGAGCAAGCACTCGGGTAACCTGGTCACAGTCTACTACTGGCCATGATGGCTGTGTTTATGCCTCTGAATGCCAGCTGCTGGGAATTACGAGCAAGGAAGAGGTGCTGTTGCACTCAGGTCCTGCTTGCTGGCTCCTCATAGGCATCTGGTTAGCCACTGTTAGAGCAGGATGCTGAACTAGATGGGCCATTGGCCTGACCCAGCAGGGCTGCTCTTCTTTGTTCTTATGGTGAGAATACTGGTATTTCAGAATATTGCTCTGTTCTGTTTGGAAAGTGTTTTATAATAGTGATGGTTTTATCTCTGACCTTATAGTGAAGGGCAGGTAAGAAATCTTACAAATTAATTTATAGTAAATATTTGTAAGTTTGCATATAAATTAGAACATGCCATTTTTATTTTTTGTTTCTTCAAACCTGCACCTTCTTTTCTCCTCCTTTTTGGTGATCCATTTCCTCTTCTTCTTCTTTTGGCAATACCTTAGTGAACACCCAACTCCAGGCTGTACTTCTCACTTGCTAAGACTCACACTGCACATCCACATCAGTCGCTCGTGTAATACCTCCATCCCCAATGTTTTCATTTTCTACTTGAAGCAGCAAGCCTAGGATGCAGTCTGAAGAGATTTCTGTGAAGGAGAGGGAGATCGTAACCCTGGCATCTCTACCAATTTTCTACTGCCAAATTGCCCAATGTGCTTCTTTAAGCCCTGGAGGGGGCTAGCATGGCAAAGAAATTCATTTTTCCCTATATGGCTAAAAACAGCAGGGGCTTCATTTTGGAGGTGGAAAATCAAAACAGGAAAGGGTTAAGAGGACCACAAGATATGCAGCCAGGTCTATACCCAATTACCTGGGAGTAATTACCCAATCCCATACCAAATTACCCAGAAGTAATCCCAATTGAACTTTATGTTGCTTACTCTTACCAGACATGTATAGGATTGTGCTGTTTGTTTTTAAAACTTGGGAGGGACTACATGTGATTAATACAGGCCTGCACTGTTTAATTGAATGATTGGTTAAATTAATTCATTTTTAAAACTTTTAATCTACTAAAATGATGCCCTAATCTGGCAACAATTTTGTGAGTATACATTTGGAGGGACAAAGAGAGGGGGCAGGTTTAAATCATCAAAGTTTGCCTAGATGCTGGTGGGATGCAGTTAAATCGTAAGATCATATATTCACTAGTGATGGTTGGTGCCCACTGGGACTGCTAGGACAGAAGTTAGGGAGACTAACAGCAGGTGGCGCCAGAGCCAAGGCCAAGTGGAACCAATTAATTCTAGATTTGTCCCCATCCTCCTCCCTGCTGAGTTCTACAAGGGCAACGCTGAGGGTCAAGACACACTTGAAATTGTTCTGGCTTCAGTGCGTCTCCAGTTCTGTTTTCTGAAGTCAGAGACACATGACACTAGGCAAACTCTGCCCCTTTTTACTCCAGAACCTGGGGAAATGCAGCTCCAGTGTGTTTCTCCATGAAATCAGCTTCACTCTGAAATCAAAACTGTTTGGTAGATCAACTCATTGCCACTCCATGGTGTGTCCAATGAAAACGCTTTGTGGTAGGTTGGGTAGAGACAATGATTGGCCTTTGCTGTGGGCAGTCCTAAAAGGTCTGAGATCAGCAGCGGGGAAGGGAAGTGTGTCCAGCCATGGGCAAACACATTTTAGCCAAAGCCAGAGAAAATGGTCTCGCTGCTTTTGAAGCAGCTGGTGTGTCTGCAGCCTGAGACTAAGGAGGAGGAGGAAGTGAGTGAGGGTAGGCTGAGGTTGATTGGGTAGTGCCTCATCTGCCCAAATGGAGCCGCCTCCACTGTTTCACAACAGAGCCAGAATGGCCAATAGTCAGGGTTGATGGGAGTTGTAGTCTAACAGCATCTGAAGGGCCACAGGCCACAGCATTTGGTGCAGGGAAACAGGACAGAACACACTGTGCATGACTTTGTCCTCACTGACTATTTCTCCCACTTGCAGACCTTTGGGCAGCGCCTGTACCAGGAATATACATGCTACACTGTCTTCTTCATCAGCATTGAGATGTGTCAGATTGCCGATGTGCTCATCCGTAAGACACGGCGCCTTTCTGCCTTCCAGCAAGGATTGTTCCGGTAGGTGGCAGCCCAACAAAGCTCCGCCAGGTCAAACCCTACTCTGAGCTTTAAGTAGCATATTATTACAGGAAGGTCCTTTCCAATCTGGTATGGAAAAATCAATTACATTGGATTTATTAAGGTTATTAACTAAGGGATTCTTTATTTTAAATGTCATTTATTATCGCTGATTTGTAGTCACCAAAATATTTTAAACTGGATACTTGGATGCTAATTATAGAAATACAAAGTTGGAAGGTATCTTAGAGGTCATCTAGTGCAACCCCTTGCTCAGTGCAGGATTCTGTACAGTCGGATACAACAATAGCATCCCTGACAGATGGCTACCCAGTCTCTGCTTAAATGTCTTGAGTGAAGGAGAGCCCACCACCTCCCAAGGCAGCCTGTTCCATTTTCAAAACAGCTCTTATCATTAGGAGGTTTTTTCCCTAACATTTAGCCAAAATCTGCTTCCCAGCAATTTCTACCTATCGGTTCCAATCCTGCCCTCTGGAGCAACAGAAAACAAGCCTGCTCTGTCTTCTGCATGACAGCTCCGAAGATATTTGAAGACCACTGTCATGTCTCCCCTCCATCTCTTCTCCAAAATGTTTGCAGTGCTTCCGTAATTAAAATACATGCATCCATCCATCGATCCATTCATTGAAAGACCCTCTAGAGTTTCATATCGAATTCAGAATGAATCCTTCAACCCAAGAATTCACTCCCTTCCATTAAAACAAGGATGAGGAGTATTTTTTCAGCCTGAGGGCCACATTCCCTTCCGGGCAACCTTCTGTGGACTACATGTCAGTGGTGCGCGGGGCCAGAGGCAGAATTGGTTGGAGCAATTCATATACATTTTGCCTTTATACAATGGGCTAGTTTCTACAAACACACACACCTTTCTCTATCCTGCATCCAGACAATCAAGACACATTATAAGAGTTAAAAGACACATTTCAGTCAGGGATTAAAACACTATTGGAGGGTACAACTGGGGAGGGGGGATGACCTGGGAAGAATTCCGAGGGCAAGATGGGGAGACCTAAGGGCCACATTCAGCCCATGGGACTGACGTTCCCCACCCCTGTATTAACAGGTTGTAGGTCCTAGCCCTCTTTGCCTCCTGGACTTCATGCCTGTCTTCCAGAGCTGGGGATGAAACACTGTCCTACGCCGCTTCCCCAGAATCAGAACACTGCAAGGGTCGCCTCTTGCCAAATCCCACACCTCACTCACCTTCCATTGCTGACATCAGAGTCTGCCTTCCATCCAGCATCTGTTTATAGTCATCAGACTTGTCACTTGGATGTTTTCCCATATATTTTTATAAATAGATAAAATAAATATTAAGAAAATACCTTTCTGTAATAGCTAAACGATTTTTATTTTAAATGCTTATATGGTTTTTATTGCATATATGTATGATTGTTGAAAACCAGTCTGATTTTTTTTTTAATGAATAGTGGTATACAAATATTTTTATAAATAAATATGATCCTATCCATACTACTGATGTCCTCAGAACAGAACTGGGCTCAGCAATCCAAGCCATTTTTTTAAAAAAAAGTTGGGAAACTGTTCCCAGAATTAGACCCCATTGCACTCCTGATGACATCTAGGATGTGACACAGTCTGAATGTTTTCCCAGACCTCACAACCTGCTTTCCCTTTGCACTTAATTACCTGGGGGGGGGCAGTATTACACCCCCTTCATTCTGTTGCATATTGCATGGAAACCAAGAGCAGCCAAATGCTCCTCACCCATCCCTAATAATCTCCTTCCCTTTTCAGAAACAAAGTCCTGGTGATCGCTATCGTATTCCAGCTATGCCTAGGCTGCTTCCTCTGCTACTGCCCTGGGATGCCCAATATCTTCAACTTTATGCCTATACGGTAAGGGCTCACATGCATCTGTGTGGCGTTGGGACACATCTAATTCCCACAAAATTCCTAACGGGGGATACTCTATAGAAGAGAGCAGGGCTGCTTGATCTAGCAAAACAAATTGCCTTCTCCAAAATGGTGTGTCTGTAAAGCCTTAGGTAGCCAAAGGTAGGTAGTCCTTGTTGGACTACAGCTCCCAGCATCCCTAACCATTGGCCTTGCTGGCTAAGGCTCATGGGAGTTATAGACCAGCAACATCTGGAGGCCACCATCTGGGGGATGGTGGACTTCAAAATGCATAGGAGTTCAGGAGGGAAACCCTTCACTCATTGAAAGTTACATGGAATGATAGACTCTGACTTGGCCTGTTCTTTTAAATGGGACCTTGCATTTGGGGGCTGTTGTCCCCCACCCACCTACCTACCCACTTCTTGATCTTTAGTTGCTTGCTCCCTAAAGAGAGGGGGGATCAATTTTCCACTAGCAGTACCCATTGATCCCAACTTCCTTAAAAATGGAAATGGACTGCCTTCAAGTTGATTCCAACTTATGGCGACCCTACGAATAGGGTTTTCATGGTAAGCAGTATTCAGAGGTGGTTTACCATTGCCTTCCTCTGAGGCTGAGAAGCAGTGACTGGCCCAAGGTCACCCAGTGCGCTTCATGGCTGTGTGGGGATTCAAACCCTGGTCTCACAGGTCATAGTCCAATGCCTTAACCACTACGCCACACTGGCTCTCCTTAAAAGGGAGATCTAATTTTTGAAACTGTTCCTCCTCTAGCTCAATCTTGCATAATGCCACGATGTCTCCGGCATTACTAAGAGATGGGGCCATAGCTCAGTGAAACAGCATCTGCTTTGCATGCAGAAGGTCCCAACTTCAGTCCCCAGCATCTCCAGGTAGGGCTGGGAATGTCCTCTATCTGAAACCCTGGAGAGCCACTGCCAGTCAGAGTAGACAGTACTGAGCTAGATGGGCCAAAGGTCTGATTTGGTATAACTTAGCACATTGCCTTATACTGAGTTATGATGCCATCACTTAGCTCGCTTTCCTCATTGTCTGTACTAGCCTCAAAGGGGGACAACAAATGCACGCAGCTGCTGAATAAAGGACTGCCTTTAGCTCAGCACCATGGACAGCGGTCACAGCTACCCAGTGTTTTTTTTGCTGTCCTGGGAACCATCTCCTTAAAGCTCTGCAGCAGCCTAGACCAGGAGCGGGCAGAGGGCAGGCTGGGATCTGCTGGGTAAATCTCTGGATGATCTGCAATATTTATTTATTTTATTTATTTTAAACATTTCTATCCCACCCTTTTATCTCACAATGGGGAACTCAGGGTGGCTCACAATACAATTGTAAACAGTAAATAAAAACATAAAATAGATTAAAAAAATACATAAGATACAGTAGATCAGCAAGTGGATCACACACGTTTAACCATAGCAACAACAAAATGACTTTTTAAATTAGGCTGCCAAAATAAAGCTAACCAGGAGCGAACATTTTTATGAAAGAACTTATCAGTTTCATACTGTTCTGCTACTGAAGACGGGTTCCTGGGCTCAGATTGGGCCCAGATGCAACTGGTTCTTTTATTCTAACTGTATGTCTCTTGCACCTGGCTCTGACTGGTAGGTCTTGGGGTTCTAGTAACAAAGTACCCTGAAGTCTGTCTGCTCCCTGTCCTAGGCCACAGATCATTTAAGAATTGAAGCTGCAAGGCTAGGGAAGCTCAGGATACATTTGTATTTGTGAGGGATGCCTAGACTCTGTCTATCTGGGGGGGAAAGGTGGGGGAGGAAAGTCTAGGTGCTACAGATAGGCATTTATTGCAAGCCCAACTCCTCTAGAGAAAACTCCTTTCTCAAGAGCACTGTAAATATACCAATAATTAGAAAAAGAATAATGGGTGCAAAACAAAATGGAGTAGAATATATTCTCCTAAATCCATACTAAGCCATTAAAAGATACAGAGGGTTGTATTCAATGCTAGCTGTACTCAGAATAGACCCATTGAAGTTAATAGACATGACTTAGGTTTATTAATTTCAATGGGTCTTCTCTGAGGACTTCATTGAATACAACCCAGTATTTCTATGCGCGAACACTACAAAAAATAAATATATCCAATACCAAAATACATCTGTAGCAGGGATAGGGAAAGTACCTGCAGCCCTCCAGTTGTTGGACTCTAATTCACATCAGTACCAGCCAGCATGGGCAATGTTCAGGGATGATGGAAGTTGGAGTCCGTCAACATCTAGAGGGCTACAGGTTCCCCATTCCTGCTTTCATACAATAGGATCATAGAATTGTAGAGTTGGAAGGGGCCTGTAAGGCCATTACGTCCAACTCCCAGCTCAGTACGTAAATCCAAGTTAAAGCATACACAACAGGTGGTTGTTCAGCTGCCTCTTGAATGCCACCAGTGTCAGAGAGCTCACCACCTCCCTAGATAATTGGTTCCATTGTTATACCACCTAACAGGAGGTTTTTCCTGGTTTTCAGTCAAAATCTAGCTTCCTGTAATTTGAGCCCATTATTCTGTGGCCTGCACTCTGGGACCACCAAGAAGTGCTTCGGACTCTTCTCTGTATAGTATACATAGTATACTTTACACATAGGAACTACATGTTTTAATGGTTTGGTATGGATTTAGGAGAATGTATGTAACTCCATTTCTTTGTACCAATTTTCTTTTTTCTAATATTTGTATATTTAGTGCTCTTGAGAAATAAAAGCTTATGTGTAGCACCTGCACTTCCTCCCTCCCCTTTGGGGCAACTGCTGGGGTGCTACCCCATCTTTGAGGCTGGTTTCCAGTTTGTCTCAGGCCAACCCAACGAAACAACAATTGAGCCCAAGATAGATGTTTGGCAATGTGGTGTTGAACTCATTTTTTTTTCCTATTCCTTGGACCTACCTAGATTCCAGTGGTGGCTGGTGCCGCTACCCTATGGCATCCTCATCTTCGTGTATGATGAAATCCGAAAGCTGGGAGTCCGGAGACACCCTGGAAGTAAGTCTCTAGGAGGGGGGGCAGTCTACATAAGGTTGGCATTTGCCAGTATAGATATGATGCCCATTTCTTCAGGCACCTTCTGCTGTCCTGTCCTGGCTGCCAACCTGCAGCCCACCTTCTCTTCCAGTTCCCATCCCTGGCAACACAAACAGCACTCAGAACAGCAGACAGGAGTGTGATGATCCAGCCATCTGGCACTGTGAGGGAAAGCTACAATGTCCCATCTCTAAATGTCAGTTGCTGGAAATCGCAAGTGGAGAGAGCGTTGTTGCACATAGGTCCTCCTTGCGGGCTTCCCGTAGACATCTGGTTGGCCACTGTGCGAACAAAATGCTGGATTACTAGGTGGGCCACTGGCCTGACCCAGCAGGGCCCTTATGACCTGGGCATAGCCATCCCTGCAAGCTTGTCCCTTCTCTGAAGACTGATTTTCAAAAACAAAGGGTGTCAATAGCTGGCACCCTTCATCCTTACTCTGTAGCACAGGGATGGGGTGCCTGTGGCCATTCAGATGTTTTGTTGACCTGCGACTCCCATCCTCCCTCTCTATTGGCCATGCTGGCTGGGCCTGCTGGGATTTGGAGTCCAACAAAATCTGCAGGGCCATAGATTCACCATCCTTGTTGTAGCACCATTGCATAGCTTCTCCCCTCCAAACCCGGCTGCTTCCGAGTGGTGCAAGAGTACCTCGGGAGGGATCCAGTTCCCTAATAGGTCACTGCGGGAGACCTCTGCAGCAGAAGGCTGCTGGGCCAGTAGATCTACTAAACCCAAGTGTCTCCTCTGTACCACTGTACAAGGACTGGTCCCCAATCTCCACCACTCAAGAGAATGCTGGGTACATCAGTCCTCTGCCACCACTCTCACTCATTTAGTTAGAGTAACCTTGTGGACCTATGATCTCCAAATCAGATTTGGGAGGGGGTGAGTACTTCAGGGGAGGGTCTGCTCTTTATCAAAGCCAAGACAGCCAGAACTGCCACTGACACTGGAAATGAAATGGACTTCCTTCAAGTCGATCCTGACTTATGGCCACCCTGTGAATAGGGTTTTCATTATAAGTGGCATTCAGAGGTGGTTTTACCATTGCCTTCCTCTGTGGCTGAGAGGCAGTGACTGGCCCATGGTCACCCAGTGAACTTCATGGCTGTCTGGGGATTCGAACCCTGGTCTCCCAGGTTGTAGTCCAACACTCTACACCATACTGGCTCTCGCCCCTGACATTAGCTGTAATTTTTAAGAACTTGTGCATGAGCTTGCTTTTTCCTCCTCCCTACCATTGCTTTTTCCTTGTGCGTCATGTCATCTTAAATTGTGTGCCTGAGGTCAGGGACCATTTTTGAAACTGATTTTTGTAAGTCACTTGAAGAACCTCTTTGGCTAAAGGGTGGAGTATAAATGCTATAAAAAAATATTATCCATTCCTCCAGGTTGGTGGGACAGAGAACTCTACTACTAAAGATGCAGCTTTTTGGACAGTGCTTTTTTCTGTGCCGCTTACGCAACGGAGACAAGGAAATCAAAGATTTGCTTCCATCAAGTGTACTGCTGGGCCAAGCTTTCACACCTATATGCTAAAACTTCACTCCAGCTACTTTGGTGGGGGCAGATAAGTAGCCCTTCATCAAGAAAATATTTGGGGATGCTGACAGGCCAAGCAGAGAGAAATGATGGATGGATGTGCTGGGACCACAGCCAAGTACAGAAATTGGTACTGGGCACAGGATTCTACAACATGAGAGTTTTGTGTGAATTTTTCAAAAAATAAATACCAAGTTTCTAACTCTGAAGGCTATAAAGATAAATCCAAAAATGGTATAAACATTAGCAACACAAACTGAACAAGACAGAGGGGAGATGGAGCAAGGCTGAGCAAAACAGCCTACATGCTCCGTCCCTCCCTGCAAGAAGCAAGAATTAAAATTAAATGACCAACCTCCCACATCAAATTTGCCCTGCAGGGGGAGATAAGGATCAGGCCCACCAGTTAGATCCAATTACCCACCCCTGCCATAGCAGATCTCAGCCATAGGCTGTGAAAATAGCGTTCCAGAAGCAGTCACTGAAATTTCATGACATACCCACTGAAATGCACACAAGAGAAAGCTTGCAATAGCATGCAGAATCATAGAATAGTAGAGATGGAAGGGGCCTATAAGGCCATTGAGTCCAGCTCCCTGCACAATGAAGGAATCCAGCTGCACAGTGCAGAAAAGCATTCCTGACAGGTGGCTGTCCAGCTGCCTCTTGAATGCCTCCAGTGTTGAAGAGTGCACCACCTCCCTAAGTCATTGGTTCCATTGCTGTGCCGTTCTAACAGTAAGGAAGTTTTTCCTGATGGTCAGTCACAATCTGGCTTCCTGCAACTTGAGCCCATTATTCCGTGTCCTGCCCTCTGGGACGATCAAGAAGAGATCCTGGCCCTCTTCTGTGTGACAGCCTTTCAAGGACTTGAAGTGTGCTGTCGTATCTCCCCTCAGTCTTCTCTTCTCAAGGCTAAACATGTCCAGTTCTTTCAGTCTCTCCTCATAGGGCCTTGTTTCGAGTCCCCTGATCATCCTTGTTGCCTTTCTCTGAACCCGTTCCAGTTTGTCTGCATCCTTCTGATTGCGGGTTCTGGCTGTGGTGCACGAATCACAATATTCAGCCAGTCTCAGCAGGGAGTGAAGCAACAAAGAGTTTTGTCTGCCGGTTTGTACAGAAGGTTCAAGGGTCACACTGACATATACCTGCACACACCCTTTGAGACCCTGCAACCCACTCATTGGAGGAAACACAGAGATACACTTTAGAGAGCTTTAATTCCCTTCAATTCATTGCATGGAACTCCACCTCTTCTCCATGAAGCTTTTGGATAGTGGACAGACGGGAAAGCCAACAGCCCTTCAAATGACACTGGACTATTTCCATCAGCCTCAACCAGCAAATCTCAACTAGCATCACAGCCTTCACCCACTCTGTTACTGTAATTGACTTACCTATTACCCAACTCTAAATTGCACCAGCCTCTTGGGACATACTTGATTTTTTATTATTTTACTTTATTTTGCTCAGGTCATTTTGTAAAGCACTCAGAGGCTATATACACAACTTGTGAGTCCATCTGCAGCAGAAGGTTTTGGACAGTATCACCCTAAATCTATCTATAACTAAAAAATATTTGCAGGGTGGGGGACCCTCTTGTTGCCAAAGAGCAGGCAGATCAGAAGGCACACTGACAAGGCCCCATCGCACTATATAGTTAAAGCAGTATCATACCACTGTAACAATCATGGCTTCCCTGAAAGAATTCTGGGAACCATTTGTTAATGCTGCTGAGAGTTGCTAGAAAACTCTTATTCCCCTCACAGAGCTACAGCTCACAGAGTTCCCTTGGAACTGGAATTGACTGGTAAACCATTCTGGGAATT
This sequence comes from Rhineura floridana, assembly GCF_030035675.1. Lineage (NCBI taxonomy): Eukaryota > Metazoa > Chordata > Lepidosauria > Squamata > Rhineuridae > Rhineura > Rhineura floridana. The sequence goes on along the minus strand of NC_084494.1, from coordinate 27,004,475 downwards.
GGTGCTTTGTGAGGGGAAAAGGAGCCTGTTAACCGCTTTCAGAAGCCTTAGCAAATAGTTCCCAGGATTCCTTCAGGGAAGCCATGACTGTTTATAAAGTGGTATAATGCTGCTTTAAAGACCCTCCATGGTGCAGAGTGGTAAGCGGCGGTAACGCAGCCGAAGCTCTGCTCACGGCCGGAGTTCGATTCCAACAGAAGGAGGAAGTCGAATCTCCGGTAAAAGGGGTTGAGGTCCACTCAGCCTTCCGTCCATCCATGGTCAGTAAAATGAGTACCTGGCATATGCTGGGGGGTAAAGAGAGGCCGGGGAAGGAACTGGCAATCCCACCCCATATATATGGTCTGCCTAGTAAATGTTGCAAGACGTCACCCTCAGAGTCGGAAACGACTTGCACTATAAGTGCAGGGACACCTTTACCTTTAATGCTGCTTTAAATGTATGGCGCAGATGAGGCCTGGGTCTAAAATACATGCGTCCCACCAGCTGCAAGGTATCTATGCACACCCAACCTTTGTACTTCAACACACACACACAGGGACAACTTGATCACCTCCTGGCAAGGGCAGCACTGACTCGACACGGATCACATCTGCTTCAAGGAGAAAACCAAGAACCAAGCTTGAATGCCGCTCCCAAAGAGCACAACAGAAGAAGTGTTTGAAATCACGCATGGCGTGGAGAAAGCGGATAGCAAAAAGTATTTCTCCCTCTCCAATGAAGTGGAGAGTTGGAAGATTTAGGCAAAACAAAAGAAAGTACTCCACACAGCGCATAGTTAAACGATGGCAGCGGTGGTTGCCAACTCGGATATGGCCTTTAAGAAGGTCAAAAGGCTATCAATGGCTACTAGCCACAATGGCTATGTTCTCCTTGCACTGTGAGAGGAAGTATGCCTCTGAATGCCAGTTGCTGGGAATGGCACATGGGGAGAGCGTTCTGGTGCTCAGGTCCTGCTTGCAGACTTCCCATAGGCACCTGGTTGGCCACTGTGAGATCAGAATGCTGGACTAGATGAGCCACTGGCCTGACCCAGCAGGCCTCTCCTTAACAAGCACGTTTACACGGTAAAAAGAGAACCTAAAATTTGCAAACCACAAAAAAAAATGTTTTTATTATTATTAATCCTGTTGCTTGCAAGTAGAGGCCACATTTGGGACCGATCTTACTGCGGGCAGGATCAAACCGTCTCTCATCTTGGCACCAGCAAACAATCCCGGAATGCACAGGCAACGCCTTTCTCAAGAGGAAGGCAGGAAGGTAGAAGTTCAATTACTATGTACCAGAGTAACAAAGAGAGTCAGGGAACTGAGGGAGAGGAGGCCAGTGATGACCGCCTTGACCAGAAGAGCTGTCCAGCTGCCCAGGAGAAAAACATGAACAAAAGATCTGCAAAGACGAAGAAAGGGGAGAGGGTGGTAAGGACTGAGCCGGGACAGGGCAGACAGCAGGTGGTGGTTACAACACCACCCCATTTCATTTCCATGCTTAAAATTTAGACCTGCCAAGTTTAATCCTTATATATTTGGAGAAGGAGCATAACTCAGGAGCACAACACATGCTTTCCATGCAGAACATCCTTGAGCAGGTGCGGAGACGCTTTGGTCCTTCTCATGCATCTGAAGTACCACTCCCATCATCCCTGGCCATTGGCCATGCTTGCTGGGAGTTGTCGTTCAGCAACATCTGGAGGGCCAAAGGTACATGTCCTAGAGCTGATCTCCAACATCTCCAGGTAAGACCAAGAAAGAATCTCATTTAAACCCTTACAGAGCCACTGCCAGACAGGGCAGAGCAGCCTTCCTCAACGTGGGCCAGCCCTGACCATTAGGTTGATATTGGCCGTGGCTAATAGGAGTTGTAGTCCAGCAACACCTGGAGGGCACCAGGTTGTGGGAGGCTAGTGTAAATAATGCTGAGCTAGATGGCCTAACCCAGGCCACATTCCTGTAGGCACATCTAGCACATACCACTATCACTCCATTTTAAACAGTCATGGCTTCCCTCCAAAGAACCCTGGGAAGGGTAGTTTGCGAAAGGAGCAGGGAGTAGTTAGGAGACTTCTAATCTGCTCACAGAGCTACAGTTGTCAGAATACTTTAACAGACAGTCCCTCTTCCCATAAAACTCGGAATTGTAGCTCTGTGAGGGGAATAGGGGTCTTCTAACAACTCTCAGCAACTATTAAGCGCAACACAATGGCTTAGGGCACCTCCAATTACATCTCAGCCCAGGAATTTGTTTTCAGTGCCAGAACTGAGCTCCCAGTCCCGTCACACAAAATGCCACTGTCAGTTTTCCTCCCAAGCTTTATTTGTTTCAGAAGCCTAATTTTTCTTGGGGAAGGAGTTGTCACTATTGTTAAACAAGTGGGAGTCAGAAACCCCTCTGGCGATCTGTGGCAAATCACCCAGAGACCTACTAGTAGATCTCAGTCCACCTTCTGCCCAATCCAGGCCGACCGCCTGACTCCCTGTAAGGAGGTATGTGTGTTTCAGAGAAGCCTGCCTGCCATTACTGGTCTTCACATTGAAGGACCCCCTCATAAGCTTCGAAGGGACCCCAAGGTTACTCAGAAGGCTGCATGAAAAACCACTGTTCCTCAAAAGCTTTCCTCCCCTGTAATAGGCAATTCACTCCAACTGGAAAAAAAAAGAATGACCGCCTGCCCTCCCCATCCCACCTCCATCCCATAAGCACCCAGTTACTCACTCCATGAAGAAAGCCTTGTAGACACTGGCTCCCAGGAGGAAAGTGAGGGGCAGTCGGTAGTGTTTGGGTAAATCATAGCGTGTAAACATCCAAACCAGGGCGGCTGTGACAATATAGTGCACCTGGGAGAAGGAGCAGAGGTGGAGAGAAACAAAGAAGCATGATCCCCAAACCTTACTGTGGCACATCTAGCAAGCAATATGTTTGCCACTTGCGGCATGGAGTGCTCCCGTTCAGGGTTCCAGCCAGCCATGCCCTTTTCCAGGACATTCCATTCCCCCTCCCCCAGATTTTCTGTCCCCCTCCCTAAGAGCCAGTCAGCATTCCATGCCACTGAATATATTCAGTCATCAGTGGGCTATTTGGGATATGTCCCACCCTTGCTGTACCTTAGGGGTTTTTCCTGATTTTATTTATTATTTCTGCAAAGCTATGGGTTTCCCCAGGGCCATTAATGCTTCTTTTTTGTACATAGATGGTACTGTTTTGGTTGCCTAAGGATCTACCTTCAGAGACTTCACTATTTGTATATGGCAGTAAAATTTCCACCCTGCCCATTAATAATAAAGTCTCACAGCTGGGGTAGATTTTTTTTAAAAAAATCTACTTTTAAACTATAGCTAGTTGTCACTTAAGAAAAACCCAGTTTAGAAAGAAACCGGAATTTAATTCAGACATGTTAACGCTGACAATTATATTATTCTCTGAATATTATTATTTTCACTCCCATTCAAATTCATATCCAAACTTATGCAGATTTGGTCAATCGATCAATCAACTAAGATCTCTTTATCGGAACATACAGGGACATTAAAAAAGTGCATTTCTTCTGTTAACCCTAAAAACTGCATTTTTAAAAAAAAGCCACCAAAACACCAGGAGAACAAAACAAATGCAGATTTCTTTCTAAACTGGGTTTTTCTTAAGTCATGAGCTAAATCTTAAAAGTACATTTTAAAAAAAAAAAAAAGTTGCAGAATATCCACGTTTCCTCCCCACAAACTGCGGCACTGCTTCAGAGAAGCTCACAATAGGCAGTAGCGGAATCAGCACCTACCAGACTGATGTTGGAGTCAATGCTCATCTGGATGTATTTCCAGTCAAACTCAATGCCGCGAGCTCCCACCCAAAGCGGGATGCACCTGTCGGAGACACGAGGCCTGTCAGGCACAGCTCACACACAGACAGACATTTTGTTTTTAATATGCTGCCAAACTTTCCTATGGCTGTCCGGGGGTGATTGCTATTGTTTTGTTGTTGTTTATTGTTATGTTTTTAATTTGTTTTGTTTTAGCATTGTGTAAGTTGCTTGAGGACTTTCAGGTATCAAGCAATTAATAACAATAACAACAGTAACAACAACAACAACAACAGTAACAATAACAACAGTAACAGTAACAACAATAATAATAACAATAACAACAACAACAACAACAACAACAACAACAACAACAACAACAATAATAATAATAATAATAATAATAATAATAATAATAATAATAATAATAATAATAATAATAATAATAATAATAATAATAATAACGCACCCAGGGATCTTGAAAACGGAAGATCCACCCCCAAAAATGCAAGATTTAAAAAAGCCCATGCACAACCGGGGATTGGGAACCTGCCCTGAAAATATCAGCCATTTAGATCTTTCCAAATTCAACATTAAACCTTAAGGCATCACGCTCAAGACTGCTTTATCACAAAGGCTCACCAGAATTTAACAGCAGCACCTGTTTTCAGTACCAAGGTTCACACAACACTGAAGTTTCCATGAGCATGTGCAGAGTGCCTCATGAATAAACAACTACAATCCAAGATGTCTGGCAGCTTAAGAATTAGCTCTTCCAGGCAGATTAGAGTTCCAGGACCTATCATTTTAAAAACTAATCACAGCTTTGTGAGGATGTGCTCTTTTACACCCTTTAAATGCCCAGGAGTAATTAAGAGTTGTTTAAAGGTGGAGGGACAGAGAGAGAGGAGAGCATTTGTTTCAGCTTTCTGACACATACGTCAGATTTGTGGAGAATTTTTACAAAGGAACTGAAAGCCTATGCCAAAAGAAAGAGGGGGGAATTAAATGAGGATGAAAGAAAGTATACAGAAATAAAAAGTTTTTAAAAAACTAATGCAATCAGTAGTCAAGTACAGTCAACTGTTTTTTAAAAAAGTGGATTTTAAAACAAGCAGATATTACGTGGATGAAGTCAGAATGCTTGTGGCTGCTAATGACTACAAGCTAGGGATTAAATACTGTATCTACTCCTGATGAATGAATGTGGATTACAAGCATACAGTCTTTCTGATGGAAGTTTTGGAGGGAGGGTCATAAAATCCAACATCACAACCTCCCATTTACTAAGCACTTGGGACAAGCGGCACCAATCAAGCCCACATCCCTTCCCAGTGACCTCTGGCTCCACACCTTCTCCAAGAGGCAGGTTTAATGCCCAACTCACCTGGACATAATGAGCTCTGCTGTTGCCCAACCCATGGCAGCCACCATGATCTTGTACTCCCCTTTCCCTGCGTTCCGGGACATTACGAGATGCAATCCCACCAGGTCTGCCAGGTCTACAGTGGCTTTCATGAATTCCTGACACACACAAAAAGTCTCAGAGCAGCAGATAATCACTAAGACTTCCATACCCCCCCACTTCCCCACCCTCCCAAATCTACGCCCCTCTAATACACAAGCACTGATGCTTCCAATATATGGGACCACCTGCTAAACATTAATGTTAGCTATATTACTTACTACTGGTAATTGTATCTCAATACTTGTATGATTATGATTAAATTTATACACTGCTTTACAGCATAAAGCCATTGAAGCGCTGTACACTATGAAAAGAGAACACAAAAACAATAGCTCTAAAAACAATAAAATTAACAAACTTTAAAAATAAAACCCTACAAACCTACAATACAAAACTCTACAAAGTATCCTCTAAATCAAATCATCCCTACAAATAACCCTTCAAAACCTACAATAAAACCCTACAGATTGCAAAATTGGTAAAACGGTATCTTCAAATATAAAACTGATATTCCATAAATGACTAGATCATGCCTCAGGGAATATCTTCTAAACAAAAATGTGTTCAGTAGACACCTAAACATCATGACATAAGAGCCTGTCTGTTTTTGTCTGATAATGGATTCCCAAGACCTGGAGGTGCAAGACTAAAAGGCTGGTTTCAAGTACAGGCTAAGCAAATCTCTGGGGCATATGGTACCCTCAACCATGCACCATCTGGGGAGTGCTCACCTTGCCTGTCTACTCTGCTTGCCCAAGAGCCAAACTTACTCTTTATATTTATTTATTTATTGCACTTGTATACCGCCCCATAGCCGAAGCTCTCTGGGCGGTTTGCAGCAACCAAAAACATTAAAACAAATATACAATTCAAAACACATATTTTAAAACAATTTAAAACACAATTTAAAAATCATGCTAAAATGCCTGGGAAAAGAGGAAAGTCTTGACCTGGCGCCAAAAAGATAACAGTGTTGGCGCCAGGCACACCTCGTCAGTGTGATCATTCCATAATTTATATATACAATATATATATATGTATTAATTTTGAAAAACAAAGGTGGACTGACATGACAAAATGTTCAAAACAGATATAGTCTTTCAGTGTTGTACTTAGTTCAATTAAAAAAAGAGCCGAACTTACCCCAACAAAGTCATAAGCACCTGCACCCCCTTCCCATGTTGGAAAGAACGTAGCTAAAAACAGCATCTTGCAAGGAGAGGAAAAAGGAATGCAGCAATCAACACTTATTAATTAAACCATGCTGGTCATTGACCGTAACAATAAAGATAGTTATTATTATTATTATTAATTAAAAGATTCCTAAAACAGAAAAAAATGTACAGTGAAGAAGCGCATAGAAAAGTTAAGTTCCACGACAAACCTGAAAGCATGTAAAACTGTCATACCCACATTATAACCCCCTGGAAAGGAGCAGCAAAACGTCAGAGAGGCAAAACAATTCACAAAACGCAGACTGAAATCTAGAAGCCTTTAGGAGTTCACCTAGCCCCAAAAAGGATATTGCAGAGTTCAAAAAGGTTCAAAAATGGGCAACCAAGACACTCAAGGGGATGGCGCAATCCCCTCTGAGGGAAGGCTGCAGCATTTGAGGCTTTTTAGTTTAGAGAAAATGCGAGCAAGAGGGGACATGACAGAAGTCTATAACATTAGGCATGACATGGAAAGAGTGGACAGAGATATTATTTTTCTCCCTCTCTCATAACACTAGAACTTGTGGACATCCAATGAAGCTGAATGCTGGAAGATTCGGGACAGACAGAAGAAAGTATTCTCCACGCAGCGTATAGTAAAGCTGTGGAACTTGCTCCCAGAGGAAGCAATGATGCCCACCAGCTTGGAGGGCCTTAGAAGAGGATTAGACGAATTCATGGAGGATAAGGCTACCCCAGGCTACTAGCCACGATGGCTACGCTCTGCCTCCACTCGAAGGCAGCATGGTTCTGAATACCAATTTCTGGAACTGCATAAGGGGAGAGTCCTTTCCTTGTTAAAATTGCAAATAACAATGTGTGTGTGTGTGTGCAAGCGCGCATGTGCTCTTGTGTATCCAACTGAGTTCAGTGAGACTCATTCCCCGGTTAGTGCATATAACAGGTGTGGACAACCTCTGCCAGATGTTGCTTTATTACAACTCCCATCAGCCCCAGCAAACATGGACAATGGTCAGGCATGATGGGAGCTGTGGTTCAGCACCGGATAGAAGGACGAAGGTTCTTGGCACCTGACATACAGAATTACAGCTTAAATGAGAACAAGTACTCCTTGCTGCAGCGATAGGGAACCTGGCGGCCACCAGATGTTGCTGGAATTCATCTCTCATCATTCCTTACCATTGGCCATGCTGCCTAGGGCTGATGGGAGCTGGAGTCCAACAACATCTGGAGGGCCGCAGGTTCCACATCCCTGCCTTGCTGAATCCCTCCATCCCGCCCAACACTGAGATTAAACTTTAAAAGCCCTGCCTCCCTAGTACAATCCCTCAAGCCATGCAGGAATGCAAGCAGATTGCAGAGAACTTTGTACCGCCCATAACAAACCCACCGTCTTGTGCAATGGACCTCATGCTTTCAACAACCAGGTTCTCGTTTGCTATTTCAGCCCTCCCCAAAGCTTCAAGACAGCAAAGGGATCAGCCAGTACCTTGCAAAGCTGGACAAAGAGGTAGGTAGCCCCAGCTTGGACGCACCTCCAGAAGGCATTATACTCTGACCTGAAAAAGTGGCAGAAATAGAGAGACAGGTATTTGGGGAGCGGATCCTCGCTAAGGAGGAGCTGTCTTGAGAATGGATGTTTCCCCCCTCAATAGCTCTCATTTCTTGCCCTCTGGTTTCACAGGCTGCTTCCATGCAAGATATAGGATAGTATGGTGCAGCCTTCAAGACGTTTTAGACTCCAGTTCCCATCAGTTCAGGCCAGCATGGTCAATGGTCAGCAATAATGGGAATTGTAATCCAAAAAATCTGGAGGGCATCAGCTGCACTTCCCCTGCACAGCATCTCACAGGAGCCATGAAGCAAAAAAGAACAGGATGGGGGGTGAATGGAGATGCAAGGTCCTTATCAGTAGACAGTGCCCAAGGCTGCAATCCTATACACACCAACCTAGGAGTAAATCCAATTAAGCTCAGTGCGGTTTACTTCTTAATAGACATATGTAAGATTGCTCTGTATACCTTTAACTGCTCCTGGGAACAGGTTGCAGTTACTTGCCCTTCTATCCTTTTTTCTCCTGCCTCTCAATAGGCAAACGGGGGGGGGGAGGCAAGAGGGCCAATGGAGGGGCAAGCAGGCACTATGGTTACAGTTGGTATCACCTTCATGGCAGGACTCAGCATCCCTCAGAGGCACAGCTGCCAGATCAACCTAAGTGGATGAGTTTGGCTCAGTCCTGGAATCCAGATTCGGCTAGAAACCCACTGTTTGTTCTCTCAGCATGCCTCACCCCAGCCCAATTTTGTATAGCTCCAGCTCCTGCTAAGCAAGTGAGGCTGCACCACCCTATTCACGTCCTTCTCCCATTGTAGCTTTCTTTTAATTATGCTTCCCTTGAAAAAACTACCACTTTAATAATGCACTGCTCACCAAGGTGTGCATCAAGGGTGAAACAAGCCCTCCCCAGTCTAGTCAGAACCTCCCCACACCACCCCAGCACCGCCACATCCCACACATACTACGCACACCAGCACTCACAGACCGCTGCACTTGTAGGTGATGAAATAGGGGAAATAAGCCAGGGCAAAGCAATTCCCAAAGTGGAAGAGGGTCATCTCGGTGCCAGCCTGATGGATTGAAGCGCAAGGTGAGGCGCGGGGGTGGCTCTCACCTGCCGCCACTGGATCGTTCCTGAGGAAAGGGAGAAAGAATAGCACAGCAAAGAACCAGGAACACTACTCCTCCACACATCCTAACCCAGCAGGTTGCTTAGCAGGGATTCAAGGAATCCCGAGTCCCAGCCCAAATCTTTTTCTCTCTGATCAAACCCCAAAAGCGAACAGGGCTGGTCGTCAGAAAGAATCGTGCTCCTGTTGCCGTTGCCTCACTCCAACCCTCCCTTTGGATCAGGGCTGGGCAATCTGTGCACCTCCAGATGTTGTTGGACTCCCAACTCCCATCAGCCCCAGCTAGCATGGCCAATGGTCAGGGAATGATGGGAGTTGGAGTCCACCAACATCCGGAGGGCCGCAGGTTCTGCTGCTGTGGTTTAGCGTGTAAGGAGCTGGGGGCAGAGACCAAACCTTTGCTTACACTGCGCGGCAGGTACCATAAAAGCTGATATTATTATTGTTATCAGAACTTAGCATTCCTCTAAAACCCTCTCTTCTCCAAGAACCCCTCTACCCTCCTTCCACAACCATGTCTGAGTAAACATTCCCAGAACTGCACTTTTAATTGTATATCCCACAGCCCGTTTCTCCCTGGTACTCACTAGCCACACGAGTCTTCCTTCCCTTCTAAATTTGCGCATGCGTCCAACACCCACGGCCCTTCCCCAAAAGTTCTTTTGATCATGGGGATTGTAGTTCTCCTCGGTGTCCTCCTTCCTCCAGCCTGCGGGACAGGCGCAATACAATCCCCATAATGCATCGCGTGAGCGGAGCCAATGCACGAAGGGACCCGTGGTTCTTCATTAAAATAATATTGCCCTTATTACGCTTGAAGCATATTGAACATAATGACGTAGGAGGCAGGGGCTTGTTCCTTCAGAGCAGTGCATCCCGGGAACATCCGGGAACTGTCGTCAGAATAAAGAGAAAGACTCAAAAGAGCGTTTATTAGGATGAGCATTGCATGGTGGGAATTGCAGTTTTCCACCACCCTTCCTTGGACTACAAGTGCAATTCAAACCTACTAAGTTTCTGGCGCTGTAAATGCAAATAGACTGCCTTCAAGTCGATTCCGATTTACGGCGTCCCTAGGAATAGGGTTTTCATGGTAAGCGGTATTGAGAGGAGGTTTACCATTGCCTTCCTCTGAGGCTGAGAGGCAGTGACTGGCCAAGGTCACCCAGTGAGCTTCATGGCTGTGTAGGGATTCGAACCCTGGTCTCCCAGGTTGTAGTCCAACACTCTAACCACTATTGCTTATATTTTACACATAAGCTTTGTATAAAAATTTCACAGTATTTCTTGCATTCCATAGCCATCTGACTCCAGTGATTCAATATATACATTTTCGCCTTCTGTATGTCTGTGAATACATGGACTTGTCCATGAAAGCTTTTGCTACAATAAATCTGTCAGGCAGGTTTTAAGATGCCAGAAAACCATTTTCTTGGTTTGTTCCATCTGCATTAATAGCTTTCTTCCTTTTCTTTTGGAATATTGGACTAGGGTGGTAAAAAGAAAAATAGATTGGGAGCAGCTCCAAAGGCATTTCTACAAATTGGATGAATGAGCATCAAAATGGCAAATGTAAGCTGTGCAAAGTGGTCACTCTGCAGCAAAAAAAATTGCTAACTTTATATATACACTGATAGGGGGTCTACACTGGTGGTGACTAACCAGGACAGAGATCTTAGGGTTGTAATGGACAGCTCAATGAAAATGTCCATCTAATGTAAAGCAGCTGTGAAAGAAAGGTGAATTCTGTGTTAGGACTCTTTAGGCAAAGGGCTGAAAATAAAACTGCCAATATCATAATGCAACTGTTATACATATCTATGGTGTGACCACACTTGGAATGCTGCGTACAATTCTGGTTGCCACCCCTCAAAAAAGATCTTGAAGAGTTGGAAAAGGTACAGAAAAGGGCAACCACAACATTCAAGGAGCAGAAGCAACTCCCCTATGTGGAAAGGTTACAAATTTGGCAGGGCAGGGTTTAGTTTTAAAAACAGAGGCAAGTTAAGGGGAGGATATGAAAGAGGTGTACAAAGTTATGCAGAGTGCGGAGTAAATGGATAGAGAGAAGCTATTTCCCTCTCTCAGAATACTAAAACCTGGGGTCATCCAATGAAGTTGGAAGATTCAGGGCTGACAAGATGAAGTCTTCACATAGTGCATAGTTAAACTGGAATTTACTATCACAAGATGTAGCGATGGGCACCACCTTGGGACAGCTTTGAAAGGGGATTAGAAAAATCCATAGAGAAAAAGCCTATCAGTGGCTTCTAGTCATGATGGCTGGGTAGTACCTCCAGTGTCAGAGGAAGTATGCCTCTGAATACCTGTTCAGGAATAGCTGAATTCCTGAATACCAGGAATATGTTACTGAACTCATGCCCTGCTTGTGAGCTTTCCATGGGCATCTGCTTGGCAGTGGTGAAAACAGAACAGATGGACCTTTGCTCTGATCCAGCAAGACACACACACCCTTATTAGTGGTTTCCAAACATTTTTCTCCATGGACCACTTGAATATTGCTAAAGGTCTTGGCAGACCACATAATTATATTTCTGCTAGTTGTACTAATTGTAATGCACTGTGCTAGATACTGTATGGTTTTGAATTGTATTTTTACAGACATAGTGTGGTCCACCTGTATGAAGCTTGTGGACCACTGATGGCCTGTGGACCACAGTTTGGGAACCCCTGCTCTTGATTTTTGCTGCAGCTGCTGTGGGGTGAGTTGTGTCGCGAGAACAGCCACAGAGTCAGGGTCAGCCTTTGAAAAGGGGCAAGTTTTTCAAATGCCTTTAATGTTATGAAGGCAGGAACGAATCATGCCAAGTCTGTGACTGTTGCATTTTCCCCTTCTTCTTGCGCTTACCCTCCAAAGCTAAAGACAACTAATCCATCCTGGCATGGCCAGATGTTCCCCACTGATGGCTCCAAGAACTGTATGGGATTATCTCTCTTCCTTATGCCTAATCCCCTTGCATAAACAGACATTATCTCTGACCCTTTTATAAAAGCGGAGGTTGAAGGATTGGAGGGGTGGAGACAAGAGAGAGACTGGCACAATGACTGACCCTTATCACTCTGCTTTTACCATCTACTTTCACTATGTCTGCCATCACAGCAACACACACTTCCTCACTGGTGCCCAGTCCCTTTTTTCCCCCTTGGAACAGGTTGCTTCAAGCAAGGATTTCCTGTTGAAATAAACTGTCAGCTGAGCCACATGACAAAACCCCTGCCCTTTTACCTCCAAGCAGGTGCTGCTTTGTTTGCAGAACATACTGAAAGAAGGGTTGATCCAATCCTCCTAAATGGCAAATCAGCTGTCTGAACAGCTGGGCAGGTGCATCCATTACTACCTGCTTCTCAACAAGTAGCTACTTCTGTTTCGGGGGGGGGGGAGGAAATGCATCGCCAAAAAAAAGAGGGTACAAATTTGTATATGCGTGGACAGATGCAAATACAGAAAGAATTGCTCTAATTTTCATAGAAATACAGTACATCTCACCATACTGGGGAAGACTGTCAGCAGGTGACCTCTGCGCCTTCTCAGTGCTTACAGGCAATTTCAAAGCCCCTGCTTTCCCATCTTAAGGTCCTTTAACTTTAAACCAGTCTTGGAGCCAACAGCCCTTCCAGCAGAAGATTCCTTGAAAAAGAAGGATCTCCTCTGCAAAATAGAACATACGCCACCCTAACAGCATCTAGTGCTAAAAAGCAGCTGTTGCTTAAGAAAATTTGAGAAGTCACATTGCTCTATGGCATGAGTGGGTCAGGGTCACGGCTTAGTGGTAGAGCATCTCCTGTGTATGCAGAAGGCCCCAGGCTCAACCCCTGATAGGGCTAGGAATGTCCCTTACCTAAACCGTGGAATGCTCCTGCCAGTCACTATAGACAATACTGAACTGAATGGGCTGATGGTCTGACTCTAGGCTCCTAACCTTCAGATGCTGTTGAACTCGGACACCCATCAGCCCCAGACAGCATGGTGATTGGTCACAGATTATGGGAATTATAGGGCAGTAACATTTTGGTGGACCACAGGCTGCTCGCCTAGTCTACAGCCTAGTTCTTTCCAAGACAGTTTATCTAGGTCTGGGCTGCAGGGGCCAGGGTCAGCACCTGGCATCTTCGGGCAGCTGTCATGGCCCTAGCTCCTGAGCAGGGCCTACCACTCATGCTCACCCTGAACCTGAGGCTTTCTTCTTCTTCTCAAGACCAGCACTCAGAAGATGGCAGAGCTGGCCCCCACTTTAAATCCTCAGAGCATTGTGGAAAATTAAAATGGCTGCTAGACTCGGCTGCCCAGTATTGCTCAGAGCACAGCTTCTGCTGCCTGCCAAGTAAGCCTGGGACTACTGGTGGAGGAAGGCTCTTCCTTCAGAGCATGCTGCCCTACCTGGACCCCCTCAAACCCGGACCCACTTCAAAATGGAGGTGGACTCCTGGCAAATTAGTGTGCTGCAACTACCATCAAATAAGCCTGCAAGCCCAAGGGAGAGGCCAGAAGGGGACCACCAAGGGATGCCTCTCCACGACCCCACAAAATCTGGAGTTGTGGCTGCATGCAGGGAAATTGCTGCGGTACATTTTGCACTGCTGACAGCACTGTTGGATACTGCAATGCTTCCCCCACCCTCCTTTCTGTTCTCAAATAACAAACATCCTCTTTGCTTTTAAAGTTAGTTCAGGGCAACCGTACAGCTTTCATAAGCTTTTGATAGTGTCAACAGTGTGGCTTGTGGGGCAAAAATATCCTTGGTACAAGAACTGGAGTATTGCAAGGATCCTCCTGCTTTTATTTCTGAAATGTTGGCAGATATGTGATCTCAAGCATAAAAAGACTTTGATTGCAAACAAGCTAGAAGAATACAGTAATTAGGTTGTTAATCCCCTGATCAGCTCCACAGTTCAAACTGGATGCCGTTTTGATCAATGAGGATATAGCAGGTTTTGTGCTTGTGGATCATAGTGCCTTTGAATTCTAAATCAGCTGCTCTACTTTAGTACTTTTATCTCTCTAGTACTAAAGGATCCCATGTCCTACTGATGTGATCTCATAAATGGATAAGGCACCACCCTTCTCCCTCCACCGCTATGCAGAGTCACCCAGTGATGCAGGATGACCTTGAACGGGAGAGGAAAGGTTGACTTGTGTGTAATGACAGGAGATGACTCAAGGTGGCACTATGGGAGAAGAGTTTTAACATCTACATAGGGATGATATAAGACTGTAGGCTAAATTGTACTGTTGTTGTTGTTGTTATATGCCTTCAATTTGATTACAACTTATGGCGACCCTATGAATCTTTTGGATGTATTCATAGGGTTTTCAGGGTAAGAGGTATTCAGAGGTGGTTTACCATTGCCTGCCTCTAAGCCGATGGCTCCCGGTATTTTCCAGCTGTAAAGAAGAGGCCTCGACAAGACTGCAAACCCTTTTTAAAGTGACAGGACTGTCTTCCAGTCTCCCTTTTTATTTCTGCAAATTCTAGAACAGAACAGATCATATAGCACATGTATGCACGTAGGTGCACACATGTACATGCGCGCACACACATTTTCCTGTTCGTTAAACGATCTTTCACTGAGGCAAGGAGGACAATGAGTTGCAACAGATTTGTGGGTCTCTCAATAAAGAGAAGGAGGGAAGCATTTATCCTTACAAGGAAATTGGAGGCAGCTTAATTCAAACATATTTGCATGAAATATTTGCAAGAAAGCAAAGAGGGGAACTGTGGAGACCTAGCTTTGCAGGCATTCTGGACAGATCTTTGGCTTTGCCTTCTGGCAATTCCCTCAGTCACAATATTTGAGGCAAAACAATCCTCCCTTTTTTCTAACTTAGCTGTGTTCAGCCACAGCTAAGTGGAACTAACAACTTGAAAGGGAGCTTGAAATCAAAAGTTCAAATGAATCATGAGTGTAATGAGAAATGCTCAAGCGATATGAAATTGGAACAAGATGCCACAAGGACAAGACTTCTGCCTTCTGTTGTTTGATGCAACATACATGTTTGCTTCTCTAACCAAACTGAAAACTAGACTGCCAGGAAGCTTCTGGGCCTGATATAAAGCCATATTCCTTGAGTCGTTAACATTCGTGGCAAATCTTTGCCTCTCTGCTTTAAGAATGTCAAACGGAAATTAAACTGTTCTGTTTATTTCCTGCTTTTGTATACAGTGGTGGCTGGTCTCCTTTGGCATTAGTAGGGCGTAAGGAAGGAAGCCAAGGCTGTGGGCACACTAGTCACTTCAAAAGCAGCAAGAATGGTTTCACAGAATAGTGGAGTTGGAAGGGGCTATAAGGCGATTGAGTCCAATCCACTGCTCAATGCTTGGGAAGGAAGATCAAGCCAGAAGGCCTATATCTGAATCTGAGGTGCTGGCTGTCATGCCAGCTTGCCTGCCTTACCCTGGCCTGCATTTAAAATGCCTAACTCCCAAAGCTTTATGGGGAATTCTTCCCCTTAACATCTTCCTTGTTAGCTTTAAACCAACGTGTGTTTATTCCAGAGAAAGGGGTCAGTTCCTAAATTCAGTCCTTGGCATTTGACCACAACTACCATGTAACCGAGAAACGTTTTTACCTAAGACTTCAGAAGGGGCCAGGAGGGCATCTAGCCTCTGGTCCTGAGAGGCTCAGGTGTTTAAGTGGGCTCTGGAGTTCCCTTTGTCCCAGAGTAGTTAACCAGCTGAAGGGTGGTGGCAGTACTACCTTGCAGGGTTGGTGTTGACGTGCACAACCTTGGCAAACCAGGATTTGCTGGGATCAATTGCCCAAGGCTGGGGATTGACTCCTAGGACATTGAGGACAGGGAAGAGCTCCTCGCTTTCACTACACTGACGACAAACATCAGGGGTGGAGGCTCTTGTCCTGCCCTGCTTTTAAGCTTCCAGAAGCATCCTGGTGTCTGCTGTTGTTTCATCCCCTCCTTATTTTACTGCAGGTGTAAGGAAACCTGTGGTTTTCCCTATGCTGCTGAAACTCCAGCTGCCGTCATCACCATTGCTCAGGGATTATGGGAGTTGTTCAACAACATCTGAAAGGCCAGTACTGCTCTACTGTAGGGGTCCTCCCCCCCACACACACACACCTGTGCCACATCTTCCAGGAGCACGAGAGCATCAATATGCTGAAAGGGTCTAGAACCGATACAAGCCTTCATATTCTCCCCTCATCCTATTTTGGTTTGAGTGTTGCATTTAAATGCACTACAGTGCAAGATGACTATAGATAAACTGTGCTGCGACCGCCACATGCATATTAGAGAGTGCAAGCAGCTCATAATATTTTATTAAGGCTACAGTTTTCAGAGAAGAACAGAGAGCATTCCATCCTGTGTTGGAGGCAAGGCATATTTGCCAGAACTGCCAACTCAGGGGAGCTGAACAATAGGCTGTGTTGAGGCATTTACAAAGGAATGTGGTCTTTGCCAAGTCAAGAACTGAGAGACTCTGTTATTGATATGACTTAGCACTTTAAGGTAAGCTCTGTGCAGACAGCTCTGTTCAGTAAATTGACCTGTGGAGGTCAGCGCAACTTCATCTGAAACCACTGAAGAGATTAGGAGGGAGTGGTGCTCACCTAGTCAGTGACCTCTAACAGGCTCTTTGTAGGCTGCAAAACTGCAAAGCAGCAACTGGATGTATGTCCCTTTGCTTCATGTACAACACACATGAAGTGCAGCATGATGAAAATACCTCAGGAAGCTGCTCCAGGTACATGAAATCAAGGGTTCCTCCAGACAGGTAGGGAACCATTTTCAGTTCAGAGACCAGATGTTTATCTGGCCCCATCCCATGGGCCAACTTTGACATGAAGGCAACCCACCTGTCAATCGCCCAATGTCATTTGTGGCATCACGACTGACATGTGGGGTTGTCCCACCCACCTGCCAAAATCTCTTGCACTGGGTTCCCAAGCTTGGGAGCATTGCCAGCCCTATGTTTTGGAAGCCTCCCCGGCTTCTCCTTCCCACTTCTGATGGCAGAAATGGAGAGGAGCTGCTTGAGAAGGCTTCAAACAGCAGCACTGGAAGGGAGAAGCAGTTTCACCTCCTTGATCAAGGTGTGCTCCTACTGGCCATCCTTTGCTCCAGCAAAGGAATGATTGGAAGCCCACTTTAAGCTCCCACTCGTTCCTTGGAATCCCCACATCTGACATCATGTATGACATCAGGTGGAGGGCAGGTGGGCATGTCTACCCCAGGGAGGCCTTGTGGGCTAAATGGGGAGGCCTGGAAGGTCAAGTTCAGCCTGCAGGATGGAGGTTCCGCATCTCCTCTCTAGTCCAGATGTCAGAAACCTTCAGTCCAAGGGGCAACCTCCCAGAGGCAATGTACATGACTTGTAACTTTGTACCATAAGCTAAATTGCAGCTTCACAAAAGCCAGAGGTTCACTTCACACATCCCTAACTCTCTCCCATCTAGGCAAGCAAGAGGCATCCGCACAGTTCGCATTCCAGCAAGGCAAAAGCACTTGGAGGATGCAAATCAGAGCCAGTGAGGGTTGTTGCCTGGGTAGAGCCCCGAGGGCTAGGCAGACAGCTGGAGGACTTCATTCAGCCCATGGGAGTAGGTATCCTGCCATTGCTCTAGTTTATTATTTGTTTTATTTATTAAATTTATATTCCTGCCCTTCCTTCCAGCAGAGGGAACACTAGGTTGAATGCAATGGTTGCTCCTGCTAACACAAGGTCCCAATCCTCCTGATCAATTGTTCTGAAGGTTGCAAAATATAGCATGCGGATCGACAGAGATCAGCATCCTTACTTTCACAAGAGGAAGTGCTTTTGGCTAGAGCACCCCCCCCCATTACATACAACAGCAACAGCCAGCAGGATGCATTTGGAGGATTATAAGCAGGACATGTGGATCATCAATTCTGCACCTATGGCCACTCTACAGCAGGGGTAGCTAACATGGTGCTCTCCAGATGATGTTGGACTACAAGTTCCATCACACCCAACATTTGGCCATTCTGGCTGGGGCTGATGAGAGTTGAGAGTCCAACATTATCTGGAGGGCACCATATTGGCCATCCCTGATCTACACTATCCAGCATTCAGAGATCTGCATCCTTTGTACATGGAAGTTCATGCATCTGTTGCCTAGTCAGAGATGCTCAAATCTCATGTTGAAGTTGTCCCTGAGCAAGCTGCCCAAAGTGAGACCTGCACCTAGTCACCCTTCTCTCTTTTAATGCTACTATGCTGTCTTCTGAATCTATTGCAGCTCTTTAGAGGTTAGGGGAAACAATTCAATCCTATGGTCGACAACACATCAAAGATTTTTCTTTTGCCAGAAGAGAAAGCATAATAGCAGCAGTGTTTGCAAGATGAAAGGAAGAATGGAATTGGCTTTATGTAGAGCATGGGTTGGGGGAATCACCCCCTAATGCAATATTTCAAACAATATACATCCTTGGAGATCTGATGCAGCTTAGAGAGCTAGAAAGCCCCCAGTAAAAATTTCACTTTGGCCATGAGATCACTAGGTTATCCTGGCCATAACAGCAATTGTTCATACCCATATTGTGCAGTTAAAAGGATTACTGAGATAATTTGTGAAATGATTTGTTGAACAATCAAAAGTGCTATAGTCTTCTGAATGGCAACAGAAAAATAGTCACTTTCGACAATTCTTACATTAAAAGATCTGTGGCCATGGCCACAGATGAGGATGTATAGCAGAAGCCAAGTTAGGAGTCTGACAGCCCCCTAAGGAAGGAGGTATCCAGACATTCTACCAGGCAGATTCTCATATCTGAACAGCAGTACTCCCATCCTCATGATTGTAGAACAAAGGCAGGGAAGCTGTAGCCCTCTAGATGTCATTAGACTCAGCCAATGGGCAGGATGATGGGTGCTATGTTGGCTAGGGCTGATGGGAGTTGCGAGTCCAATACCTGGAGGGCCAGAGGTTCTCTATCCCTTTGCAGAGCAAAATGCTATAGTATTTTGCACTACAACCATGAGTATTCTGCATTACACCCACACCCTATAAAGCAGTTTTAATGGCGACCACTCAGTGGCAGAGCACATGGTTTGCATGCAGAAAGATGCCAGATTCAGTTCTTGCCATCGCTAGGTAGAGTGGGAAGACCCAGAGCCACTGCCCATCTGAACATAAAACAATGGGCTGCATCATGAGCAGGCAGAAGATGGACCTCGCTCTACAGCTATTTACAAGAGATCAGCAAGAGTATCGATTCCTAATAGCTCAACAAGAGCAATAAAAATGTTTTTTCCTCCTAATCTGTACCATTCCAGATGTATGTATATATGCAGGTCATCTCAGTGTATGTTCATAGTTTCTTCCTGCAGGTCACTGGCTCTGGCCCTAAGTCATCATTTGCACTTGTGCTGTGTGCCCACCATCTAGCCACTATCTTGCATTTGGCTCCGACTGATGGACCTTAAGATTCTAATAAAAACAAAATAAATCCCACAAGCCTTAAGTCTGCCTATGCCTGGGCTAGACGGGCTAATCTAAAACTCAATATAAAAGCACCTTTCTATCATCCTAAGTTTCTCAGGAAGCCATGCCTGAAGTGACAGCTTTCACCAAAGTCCCACACATAGCTCCAGATTAACAGCAAACCAGGATTCTGCTCTTCCTGCCTTTGCAAAAGTAAGCATTTTGATTAGAAAGCTCCTTTGATAGCAACATTTTGCAGCGCTCATGCTCTCAAAAGATGTCCAGTTGATACTGGACTCTTTGTACAAGTTTGATCAAAATATAGCTTTCAGCAGAACGGAGAGTTTAAAAACGAATCATGGCAACATTTCCAGGTTCACATAACTTCAGTGGTTTTATTTCAAAGCTTACAAGATCTCAAGGACACCACAGCCACACAAACCAATGCATAACCCCAGAGGCTAGACACTCTTTTCTCCAGGGGGAATTAGGTGCATTTGTCTTCACTACATTTTTAAAGCTCATACAAGCTGCTGTGGAAAGCAAGATTCACACTCACATGTACACACACACACACAAAGCTTTACACAGTGACAACAGGTGCAGTGTTCAGGGTTCTGTGGTTGAAGCAAAGAACTGGCCAGGAGATCAAATCTATTGACTAAAGGGGTGAGAGGCCACTCTGACGGATAGCCTGGAATGAAGAATGTGGGCAGTGCTCAGTTGTGTTCCCTGGAGAACATATGCTTCAGGAGATCTGCTACACGGCAGCTGTAGCCATATTCGTTATCATACCTACAGAACAGGAAAAAACCAACATCGTAAGTAATGCTCATAGCCCAAACTACCCATTTATGCTAATCAGCAGTTCTATATGCTGCTTTGTAGGATGGGAGATAATCAGGCTTCAATTATGGAAATGCCCGGATGTATATACATCTTTCTCACACACAGCCTTATATCCAACTAAGTTTTAATCAGAGGAGATCCACTGAAATTAATAGACCTAAATTGGTCATATCCTTTAATTTCAATGGGTCTAATCCAATTAGTACTGGATACAAGCCTTTGTCTCAATATATATATGGTCATATGAAAATTGGTCCTAGCTGGAAAGGTGTTCTGCAGGAGACAAAACCAAATGTTCTGACTGCTTCAAGACATGCTGCTCAGTCGAAAAGGAATGCTCCATGCTAGCTTTCAAAGGAAGCAGCATTGATAACACAAGCAAGGTGGCTGATTCTCTTCCCGAGAAGGGATGATCAGATGGCATGCCAGTAATGTTCCAGCACTGAAAAACTAGGCTCAGGAAACCCAATTGGGAGATAAGAGAAGAGCCCCCTGCTCATTCTTACCAAGAGATGAGCTTCACAAAATTATCATTGAGGGAGATTCCTGCTCCAGCATCAAAGATAGAAGAACGCTGATCACCAATGAAATCAGTAGAAACAACCTGGAAAAGAAGGATGAGGATTTAACTGTATACAAAAGAATAAAAAAGACTGTTTGCAGCGAAGGTTGAACTGGCACCCTGGAATTCTAGGATCTGCTCACAGATAGGCAAGATGCTCCAGCAGGTAAAGACTGCTTGCAAAATCCCTCAGGTTATGTTTTGAGTGGACTTTTAGAGTGTTCCTGTCGTATTAGTAAATGAATGGCAGTGACTTTTGGCTAAACAATGAAGATTTGGATTCTGGATTCCAGAATCAAATATGTACAAGAACTCTAAGTGTCAGCAAAGGTACCTCACCAGGCTGTGCTTAAAGCGTTGAACATTTTAGAGAAACACTTTGGACGTTTGATGTAGAATCAGGCAGCTCTTTGCTAAAAAATACACTTTTAAAATGTACTTCAAATGCATTCAGCGGTATAAAATCAAAACAGGGTTTTTTTTATTCTGATGAACTGCTGTAAATTACTTAATTACTGAAGGTCAGTAAGAGGATTACAGGCATTCTGTGAACATGGCTGATTTTTAATTAATTTCAACAAATTATGAGAACTCTGACAGAAACAAGTCCAACAGGGTCTGTTTTTTTTCCCCTCTCTCTTTTTACACTTTGAACTCTCGATTCTCTCTGACTGTTTTGTATATCGGCATGAAAAAATAGATGGTTGTTAAGCAAGCATTTCTGAGTTCAGGACTATAAGTTTTGCAAGGTTTTGTGCTTATGAGAAACATCAAAATGGCAAGGGGGTATTTTCAATGTAACATTTTGGAATGCGAAAAATCCACACTGGCTATAGTATATAGCCACTCTTGTGGCTGTATAATCAGAGAGACTTTGCCTACAACTAATTAACTGGTGTACCTGTGAGATTCCTCACCCTTCACAGCTTGCTGAACTGAGAATACTATCCCTACTCACCTCATCTTCTGTATATCCCAGGATTCCAGCCATTGACCCTTTAGATGCCTTCTTGACAGCATCTTTGATCTGCGCATAGGTGGCTGGCCTGGAGAGGCGGCAGGTCAGGTCAACAACCGAGACATCACATACCGGCACACGGAATGCCATGCCAGTGAGCCTCCTGTTAAAAGAAGAGGTTAGTCATTAAGGGGGAAATGATCCTGGAGGATTATTACTAAATAGGAGCAAAAATTATATATATACTTGAGTGGACCTGGACATTAAATTCTTCTTAGCACCACCTAAATTCTCTGTAATGCACTTCATAGGAAAACTTGGGAAGTCATGCAACAAGTCCACAACTGTTCTGCTACGACTACTAATGCAATTGATAGTCAAAGACACTCGCATTATTTTAGCAGCACTCCAAGTGTTTGGCTGTCATCAGAAAGGCAGAGCAGAAACAGGGAAGCAGTGCTCCGGTGATCTAATGCAGATACCTCAAGGGTGGAATTCCAGCAGTGACATGTTCCTCCCTCTTCCTCATGGCCACAATTAAGTAGTATTAGCAATATTTGTTAACGTGTGTATTGTAGGTGACTTACAGCTACAATAGTTACAAAGACACAGGAACAAAGTCTGTACAGTGGCCTCCAAGGAAAAGTTCATACCCATTAAGCTCAGGGATGACCTTGCCCACAGCTTTTGCAGCACCAGTAGAAGCTGGAATGATGTTCTGGTGGGCACCCCTCCCATCACGCCAAGCCTTTGCAGAGGGACCATCCACAGTCTTCTGAGTAGCAGTATAAGCATGAACTGTGGTCTGCAAACAGAAGAAGCCAGTTAGTATGGAAGTAGACAAGCAAGACATTTTAGAGTAGATTCTGGTCTAACAAGCAATATCTTAGGTTTTTCTGGAAACCAAAAACTTTCCTTTATGTGTAAACACAGAATTTACACACAGTAGTCTTACTGAACATTTGTTAACCTTACGGAGTAGGAACTCTAATCTTGACTGGTACTTAAAGACTGAGCTGCATACTAAAGTACTTTTTTTTGCTTATCAGCAGGTAATCAGTGAAAAGGCAAACGTGATTTGCAGAAGTATTAATACTGATGTAAACCATAAAAAGTCAATACATGATCATATGACAGGTACAGACGAGATTTAACTCTTCTGTACTTTTACCTGGAAGCTTGGCAATTAAAGACTGAATGGCACTGTAATAATATTTAATATATATTCTGTAATATTAATTAATTTAATAACGTTTTGAATACTAAAATGGCCACTGATTTGTTCAATGTTTCCTATAGTGAGATACTAAAAACTACAGGGGATGTGCTCTAAGAAATTTAGCTTCTTCCAGACTATCCTAGCTACAGGAGAGCAGTGGAGTTATTCAAGTTTTGTCCAAGGTCCTCCTCTTAGATGCAAGCTCACAGACAATCTTGTGTTGCTCTTACCATAAGGCCCTCCATAATGCCAAAACTGTCATGAATGACCTTGGCCAAAGGTGCCAGGCAGTTGGTGGTGCAGGAAGCATTGCTGAAAAGCAAGTAGTACACATTAAGTTAGTTTATCACCCAACCAACCACGCATGCAGTGGGAAGCCTCAGTTTCATCTTGTGTAACACACATGAACTCACACCACAACCACAGATTTTTTATATGGGTTGTATTCAGAGTAAACCCACTGAAATTAATGGACCTAAGTTAGTCACGTCCACCAATTTAAATGGGCCTACTTCAAATGGGACTAGTGTTGGATACAACCTATTGTATCAGCTGCTACTAAAGTATACCCTTCAACAAACCTTAACTTCTCAAATACTAACAAGACTTCCACGCACCAGGGTTCCATTCCATAAGCAGCTTGGCTTGCTGTCCTATTAAGAGGTAAAATTCATGCCCCAAGCTTGGATTGTTACAGCAGTGTCCCATTTTCAGGCTTTCCTCTTAATCAGAGTATCTTGAACAAGCATCTGTAAATCGTCAGCTTCCTATCTAGGTTAGAAGCTCCCCAACCATTTGGGAGTACACTTTGAATGTACTGTACCACCCTCCCTACATTAGCATGTTGTTTTGCAATACAAGCTCAGTTATTCTGTGGAAATGGAGAGAAAGATTTTTCTTCTTGTCACCTTGCCACCAAGCCTAACTCCTCTACCTGCAGGCAGGAGCTGAAGCCCCCTGCATACATTTTGTATGCATCTGCTCTTTCACTGAATAGTATCCACAGATGTCTGGCCTTGAATTACTTCTCCACCCCAGCATTGAGTCTTACCTCACAATATTCATGCTAGATGGATCATACTTCTCATGATTGACTCCCATCACAAACATAGGAGCATCAGGAGATGGTGCACTCACTACTACTCGCTTGGCTCCACCGTGGAGATGAGCCTGTAGAAGAAGGCAGGTTTTAGTCAACCAGTCACTGAACATCAACCTCTGCCATGCAGACAGCACTGGAACTAGGATGGAAATATAGCACACAAATAAATAAAAGGCTGCACGCTCCAACACAGAGTTCTACACCCATACAGTTAAAAACCAAGCATCTATAAGGAAGCCCAGTATAAGCTCGCAGGAGGGCCCTTTTCTGAGCAAGCTACACAGGTTACCCCTCCAAATACTTACCGAAGCCTTATCAACGGTGAGAAAGACTCCAGTGGACTCTACTACATACAAAGCTCCTGCATCTCCCCAAGGGATTTCAGTTGGTTTCATGCTGTGAAATACAAGGATTGTAGGCCTTTTATCAATAGCTGCCTGCTGGACTTCTGCTCAAGCATAGAACTACAACCACGAAGATGCACTGTTAAGTTCAGTATATAGAGATGCAAAGGAACCCTCCAGGAAAGGATTCGCAGCCAGAGCAGACATGCAGGTTAGCAGTCATGTATCTACTGAACTATACTACAGATGAAGCATCTTTAAAACTGACCAAGAGTTTCTGAAAAATGAAGTCTGAATAAACTGTTCTCTGCACTAATGAAATGCTTTTCGAGCCCATATATAGTATCACTGTCAAGCATAAGACACTAAGACCAGAACTAGATGCTGTATAGGCTTGTCTACTCCACACCACACCTCTATAAACATCTCGTACATTTTTACCCATGTCCTAACATTCATATACATTCTCCCCACACCTCTGCAAAAAATGTCTACTAGGAACAAGGATACACGCAATGTGACACGAGGACCAGGTAGGCTTGACTCCTTTTATCCCCACTTACCACTGGAATACAGAGATTTTTGAACCATTCACTACTAGTTTGCCATCTTCAGCTTTCACTTCTCCCTTGAAGCGCCCATGTGTAGAATCATACTTGAACATGTAGACCTAAGGAAGAAGAGAGGAGTCAGTCACAACCATATTATGCTAAACAGATGGCACCATTTGTTACTTTCTTGGCTAGAAAAAACGCCTTATGCAGACAGCATGGAGACTGTGCAGATCGCCCCAACCCACTACACACGTGGTATTCATACACTGATAGCATGTTTGCATAGGGCCATTCATACCATCTGCATAGGAACAACCCATGTCAACTGTACCATCCCAATTTTCTGATTCCATTTTCACATACTTCACAACTACATGCACTGGGATTTACTCATGTAAGCTGCTATGCAAATGGGTTGTTAACGTGTCAAGTGTAAATTTCACCTAGAGATGGTGCCAGCTGTCTAGCCGTCACAGTTCTGATCATTCACCACTTTACCATAAAAATCCTCCTTTTCAGTTTATCAAGTATCACTATGAATTTGGAGTTCAGTAAGACACAACTAATCCATTACCATGTATTTGAGGTCAATGAAAGGATCATTGACAGCTACAACTTTGATCCCCTTCTCTACACAGGCTCGGAGGACCAAGCGCCCGATACGTCCAAATCTGTAGAAGGAGAGAAGTCAACTATTAGAGTTGCAAATGTTTTCCAACTCTTCTGCATGACTCAAGCAAGCAGAAGAGATTACTAGAACAAGCTGTCTTGAGGCAGCAATGAAGGCTTCCACAACATTAAAAGGCGTTTTTTAGTGAGACCCAAAGCTCAAAACTTTGTTAGAAGCCCTGGGTACTTAGAGATAGTCCTCCAGATGTGGCAGCCTACAATTCCCATCATCCCTGATCATTGGTGATGCCAGCTGGGGCTGATGGGAGTTCTAGTCCACAGTATGAGGGGCACCATGTTGGCTACCCATTGAGCAGGCATTCAGGAGCAAGACATTCCTGCTATTAATTTTGTTTTCTTATACTAGAAACCTCTGTTCAGTCAGCCAAATTAGAAAACATTCATCAATCTCAATTATAAGACGTTACGCCAAGTGCAACTTGCCCACAATTTTGCACACAGGTGTACATGTTCCAAACAGTATGCTTCCAAACTGTGTTCCAGAAAACACGGGGGTTCCTAGGAACTTTATCAGAAGGTCCCTTTAATGGAGAAGATGAGTAACAGTAGACAATCTTCCCTGAAAAATTGTGCTCATCGTTATCTGCATTTCTCTGCAACATTTGGCACAGGGGAACATTGGGTTTGTTGTAGCATACATGCTCAGTTCATTATGAGTGACTCTGCGGCTCAGAAGACCTGGACATACAAACCAAGCATGCAACCTAGAACAGGGATAGGCAGAAGGTAGATCTGGATCTACTGGCAGATTGCTCGAAGATTAGCAACAGACTGACAAGAATTTCAGATCCTCCAGTTATTTTACCCTAGCAACACACACACAAGTTTGATGTATTTTAATTTTCTTACTTTGTTGCTGTTTTAAATGTTTTAATTACTCATTTTAACTTTTTTATCAATAATTTTAATGTCTTTTGTAAACAATTTAGAGGGGCTTTTCTACAATCAAGTGGTATGTAAATTGTTAAATGAAAATAAAGTAATAAATAACTTGGGCTGTTCAGAACACCTAATCAATAGTAATTTGCACATAATCTGATATTTGTATGTGCTAGTCATCCTAGAATGTAACTCAAAGGGTACAACAGGCAATTGCCCACCATTTTGGTTCCACATGATGAACCTCATCATCATCCCAGTAAACAAAAAAAAATGGCTCCAACAAGCCTGATGTTTAACCAAACCTGTCCAAGAACAGGCCCCAGGATCCTCTGCAGCACGCAAGGGTTACATGGCAGACACGTAAGAAGCTTCTCAAGCAGACAACTAGCATGGAAAAAGATTCCTTGAAGATGTAAAGCTTTAAAAGCAGAATTAAGATCCAGCGCTTCCATCTCCCTCCACTATCATTTTGCTATCTTGGGAGTAGATACTCAAGTGACCCAAGTTGCAAGCTCTGGTTACAGATTCTTTGGAGTGAAGTTAGCTTGTTTCATTCAAACCACGAAGTTTTGAAAATAAGTTCCTACTTATAAGTACCTTGTTGGCTTAGACCAAGGCCTACCAAGCCCAGGATCCTGTTCTCATAGTGGCCAACCATATGCCAATGGGACACCTGCAAGCAGAACATAAGCGCAGGAACACTCTTCCCACTTGCGCTCGCCGGAAACTAGTATTGAGAGACCTAATCCCTCTTGATACCGGAGACAATACACTACCATCATGGCTGGTACCTACTGACAGCCTTATCCTCCATGTATGTATCTAGTCCCTTTTTAAAGCCATCCAGGTTTTCCTACATTTTATGGTAGCAAATTTCATAATTTATAACACCACATTGTGTGAAGTACTTCTTTTGGCCTGTCGTGAGCCTTCCAACATTCAGCTTCACTGAATGATCCTGGGCTCTAGTATTGCATGGGAGGGTGGAAAACTACTCGTTACCCGCTTTCTCCACATTGTGCATCATTTTATAATCTCACCCACGTCCACCTTACTTGCTTTTTTTTCTAAACTAAGAACTCCAAATGATATAACTTTTCCTTGTAGGGACATTGTTCCAGCCCATCATTTTGGTGGCCCTTTTCCAGCTCTACATTATCCATTTTGAGATACAGCTACCAGAACTATACATAGTATTCCAAGTGCAACTGCACCATAGATTTGTACAAGCACTGACAGTTTTATCTTCAATCTCTTTCCTAAGAATCACCAATATAGAATTTGCCCTCTTCAGTCAATGTCTTCATCAAGCTATGCACCATGAACTTTATGTTACCTACAAGCCACCAAAAGCAACCACTCATTTTGAAAAATTCTTACCCATTGATTCCAACATTTAGTTCAGCCATACGTTTTGGAGGTGGTGGAGGTGGTGGTGGAGGAGGTGGAGCTTCTGGTTCTGGCTCTGGGGTAGCTGGCTCTGGCTGTGGGGTAGGTGGCTCTGTCTCTGGGGTAGGTGGTACTGGTTCTGGAGAGATTTTAGGAGGAGATCCTTCACTGATCTCAAGCCTGGAAGTGTTAGAAAGGAGTAAGCATGCTGGCTTGACAGGTGTAGTTAAAGCACACACAACACAAGAGATTTGAAGTCATTCTCACTTGCCATGGAAAATACAGAACTGAAATTCTATGATGGGAGCTGAGAAATTCTTAATTTTCAGTCCTATCCCTAAAACTACCATCCTCAAGATTTTTTTTTTTGAGGGGGGGGGTTGTCATTAAACTCTCATGTGGGTTGATTCAAAGATGTTTATTTTTTTCCCCAGATATTCCCGATTCTTCTCCAACAGCTCAATCATTAAGGTAGACAAACCACCAAGATTTAAGTTCAGGGCTTTCCTATAAATGATAGGCTTCATTTTGTCATATTTAACTCTCTCCTCCTGCAACCTCTGCTTACAATGATTTACACTGTTACATGTGACACACTTTCATGGGATAGTGTACAGCCAAACAAGAGAGAGATCTGCTTCTTACTCAAGAGAATTCTCATATGTCACCAGATCTATATCTTGAAATTGGTCTGCGGTCAATAGATACAATGGGAAAGTAAAACAAAAGGCTACATACAGACATAATGTTACTTACACAGTAAAAGCACTTGGGAAGTACATTCCAAACATTTTATTCAGTCAATTTGTGCTCCCAGATTGGGCTCCGGAACTTGAGCTTCAAGTCTGGATCAGAAGCTGGCTGTATACAACACTGATTGGCTGATTCCTGTGACATTGTGAACTCCCTTCCCTCCCAAGTCAGTTTAGCAGTTGTTTACATTGATTCTGCTTGGGGAAAATCCCTATATGTGGCACTTAAAAAATATACCCACCTGAAGTACAGGGGAACGACTGACAACTGAATCAGCATTCCAATTGCTAGTATGTATGCCTGTCTTTATTATGAAGGTTGGAGGAAACTGGGCTCACCCCACAGGAAAAAAAATCTACTGTCACTCCTGTTATATTTGTTCACAGCCAAACTTTGCAGATCCAAACTACATCTGGCAAGGTCATTTTCTTGAATGTAAGAACTAATAGCTTGTATCCAACTAAGTTTCACTCAGAGTAGATCCACTGAAATTAACAGACCAAAGTTAGTCATGTTTATTAATTTCATTGGGTCTACTCTGGATACAACACGTGGCTACAATACTCTCATCGCACGATTATTTCTGGCAAGCCATGCATATTATATGGTTTGCATTATGCCAGACAAGTGAGTTTCAGGAAGGGATTTACTAAACAGCTGGGAGCTTGGTTGCACATTTCAGGAAAAGAGTATGCCATTTATCACTTCATCTAGCAAAATTAATGTTAATTGCAAGTTTAGTAAACAGACATCTTAAGAGACTGTCCATTCCTTAATTTGCCAGACGTTTTGTATTGTCCTTTGATTAAACCAAGCACCCCTGACATGAGACCTTGAACATGCTGTCTGCCAAGTTACTTCTGGCAGGCCACATGGTCAAAACGCTTGGAGATGGCAAACAGCTCCATTATGTCTGTGTGCCACGATGCAGTTCTCATAGAAAGACCATGTCACATAAGTGGGAGTGTCAATTGTACCATTGAAGGTCAGTGGAGCACCCAGACAGTGTACAATCACTGGCAAAACAGCCTTGTAGAGTAAAACCCCAGAGGGATGCCAAAAGGCCTAATACTTTACACTCTGGGATACTTTCAAAATTGAAGGGAGCCTCCATTCCAAGGATAACTCTAATACTTTCCCCCTCCTCTCCTGAAGTGAGATTTACTTTGCTGTTTCTATGTAAGATAGCTGAATCTCAGCTAAATAAAAAAAGCTAGCATACATAAGAGTATACTTGTTTTCTACACATTCTTTCAAGTACATTATGAGGTTTCATCGCACACTTACCTGAGACAAAGTGAGGATGAATGGCCCAAACTTCCCAGTATTCCTGCCTATGTTAAAGTGGGCTTTATAGTCAAGCCAGTCATCTAGGATTGCTAACCTGGAGAACAGCTTTGGATGCTTCTGAATAGGTAAACAAAGCCCTCAATATGCAGAAGGGATAATACAAATATTTTTCATATTCAGATAAACCATGCTAGTTTAACCAAGTTTCAAGAACTATATGTAAAAGTAAGCTCCTAAATAACTTGCATCTACACAGAAGATCACTTGGAGAAAAGTTCTTCAAATGGGTATCAAAGGGATCCTGGAATTGGATTTTCTGCTCCAAGATGTTCTTTACTCATTGTTGAGAACTTCATTTGTGAATGAACAGACATGGAACAGGGAGCCTTTCTGAACACAGTATTGTGAACATGCAGGCTCACTATTATTGTTGTAGCATATAAATCAAAAGAAGATCTTACCGCTAGTTACACTGATTTTAACAGCTCATGGAGAAGGGTGCTGTATTTAAATTTCATCAGAAGCCCTTCAAGAAGTTTGCTTACCTGAAAACTTTAACACTAACTGATGTGCTACCTGGCTCCATG
Organism: Rhineura floridana; assembly: GCF_030035675.1. Classification (NCBI taxonomy): domain Eukaryota; kingdom Metazoa; phylum Chordata; class Lepidosauria; order Squamata; family Rhineuridae; genus Rhineura; species Rhineura floridana. Next base: position 26,973,754 of record NC_084494.1, on the reverse strand, counting down.
GGTGGTGAGCTACTTCGGTGATGATTCATTTTGCTGGCTGACCTATCTACCGTTTCTCTACCTAGAAATACTGAAACAGGATTTCAAGACACTTGTTAACTTTTGCTCAACTGAACTTGCTGTAACTATTAGAGATTCCTTTGCTCCCCCATCACTGCTGTTTTTTCAGCATCCTTTCAAAACTGTGTTCTTAACACACATCAGGAACTACCGGCCAAAAAGTGGTTATAACAAAGAAGAGCTTGGGGTAGGGAGGAGTGGTCAAGCACATCTGACAATTCTTAGAAGTGCATCTTCAAACATTTTCCAAGTAACTTGCTTTTCTAGAAATACTAGCGCAAGAATCAGACCCAAGATTCTAAAATACTAGTTCCTACACTAGTAACAAAAAAAGGTTATTTGGAAACAGTACCAGAATTTATACTGAAATTACAAATTTTGGGAGCCATCTTAGGTGGACTATAGTCCAATTCTACCTTACTGAGCAAATATTAGAAAAATCTTGTCAACCACATCTTTACAGAGATGAAAAATACATGCAGTATATGGCAATAGCTCTGATTAATTGTGAAATGGCTATTTATCTTACAAGTTCAACAATGCTGGAACAGTAATTCCCAACACAGAGGTTATTGTATCAGCTACCTACCAAGGTCTTCAGATTTCAATCTACTTTTTGCTTCCGCAGCCTGTGCATAACCCATGTGCCTTAAGCAGTGGTACCTTTGCCGTGAAGGGGATGGCAGAATACTAAACACATAAAAACAGCTATTTGCAAAGCGCTTCTGCCCAAAATGAGAAGCAGATGCTAACCAAGTTTATGAATCAAGAGAACATAGCATCACATTTTCAAGACAGTTATATAAGCATTACTATCTCCATTTGTGTTCCTGAGACCCTCCTTCTGCATTTAGCAGGACAACTCTGCAAGTTTGATTTATATCATGCTGGCCTCATCAGTGTCAAGTCTAAGCTAGAGGTTTAAAAAACCATGAGAGTATGAACTCTTGCAAACAGAAAATGCTTCTCCCTTTCATTCCACCTTCGGCTTCTGCCATGAGAAATTCTATTCCTGAATACATCAGTCTAGCAACAAGCAGTAGGACAGTGCCCACAAAATACATAGGGGCAGGGGAGAGAATAGAGACACAGTTCCTTATTAGCCTAAGGTCCCTGTATTCATCATTTCTCCCTCTAAGTTATGGTGGTTGTGCAATACAGAACCAGCATCACATTCTTAGCCTCTATCATAATCATATCTCACCACTTTGACCTTGAGCAAGATCACCTCACTGTCATACATTATTGCTAATTTGTAAAAAGATGGATATTGGATGACTATTAAAAAACAGAGGATGGCAATAACAGATTTACACATAAGGTAACTCCAAAGACTCTAAGCTTCCCTGCTACAGCTGCCTTACTATTAACCATTTATGTGCTTGCCTGAGGCAAGTAGCAATTCCTTCTGGAAAAGGTGCTTGCCAGATGTTCAACTCCAGTAATTCTACAAGAAAGCAATGTACCTAACTGTTCTATGCAAATGATACCAGTTTTACCAACACTTGCCAACCAAGTGGTTCCCAAGCACCCAAGCAAGGAGATATTAAATGAATCAAACCAATTAACCAGCCTTTGGGCAAGAAGCAAAGGCATTAGTCAAGAGGTTTTTACTTAGAAATGCATCATTTTCACTGATTTTGTTATAATGTAGCATGCCATACAACATCTAGGCAGCCACACTACAGGAAGCAGAAGCCATTTTGTTGCAAAAAACTCGATTCTGCAGCCTCTCACAGCAATTTCTACATTGCTCTGTATAGAAATATATTTGGATTCCTGGCAAATGACAATAGAGAATTTTGCAACCCACTATATATTTGTTAACACATTTTCACAACGTTACTGTAAAAAGGAAACCTTATTTCTCAGTATAGATTTCATATATCATCATAGAACACAGCATAAATAATCTGCTCCAGCAACAACTTGCATTCCATAGCATTGCTGCAAAAACTACATTGGTCTATATCAAGACTTTTGCCATAATCTTTGCAGTTCTAGAATCTTCTGGTTTATGCCGCATCCATCAATGCAACAACTTGGAACTGTATGACAACACCACAAGTTTGACAAAATGAATACTAATGAGAGGTTGACTTACTATTGGCTATATTAATTTACTTCATTACCATTCTGGCCTTCCATATATTGGATCAGGATCGAAGCACCAGTCTGTCACAGACTAAGTACAGTATACACCCATTCTACTGCAGTCAGCCACTTGCTGCAGTGACACTCGGCGGCTAGAAGCAGAATGCCAAACCCATCCAAAAGTGTATTAAGCAGAAACCACAGCCCAGTGCAGTACCAGCACTTACTCACAGCCTTTTAGCATTTTATAACCATTGCATCCTGGCTGCAGAGGCTGTGACCTTGAGAATGTAGTGGTGCAGCAGAGAAGCCTGCCAACACCCTACTCCTATGCAGTTAGATGTGCCTAAGCTCATTGATTCCAATGATCTTATGCAGACTTAAAGATAGCTGCACATTTCTAATCATTCTATAGATTTCTCAGTATTAATCTACTGCACCCATTATAGAGTACCCATGCTAAACGTTAGGATCCAGATTTTCAGTTAGAAAATTGGCTCTTTTCTTCCCCTGCACTCCTCAAACACAATTTGCTTTGACTTCCAGCAACCAGATACAAGAAGTCTTTTTTATTCAGGCTTTTAGTTCAACTTCCATGCTTCCCTCTTCCTTATTATTTGTTGGGAGTCTGGAGCAAAATAAAATTTAGCTGTCTGCTCATATTAGAAATTGAAACTTCCAACATCCTTTACAAGAAGACTATAAACTTGATCTGTGGATCAGCTCTACCGTAGGCCTATCTGTTCTTTTGCTGTAGTCACCAATGCAGGCAGACAACTCATTCACAGTCTCATTTTAACTGATTTGATTCAGCAGGGTTGCAGTTTTAACCAGACACTATGTGTGCTTAAATTTGGAGCTACAGCTCCAGAAAAGCAAATTTTTCAAACACACACAGAATATCAACATATAATCTTATTTTAGGATGCTGTACTTTTATCGCTGGTAATTTTAATGTGCTTTTAAAAAAATTCTTTTTGTATTGTATTGTGATGGCCTTTGGCTAAAAACAATAAAGATCATTCATTCATTCATTCATATAAAGAATGTAGGAGGAAACAGCATTACGTGTTCTGCCAAATGGCTAATGGATCATTTTAGGATAAGTATAGTTTCAAAGTCTTATTCTTCCAGTGAGTACACAGTTCCCAGCCTACTTCCTACTAGGAATAAGAGTCAGGTTAATTTCCTTTCCAACAATGACATTATTTGTGAGGAAGTGGCTTTTCAGTTTCTGAAATTCCCAAGGGTGAATCCTGGCCATCATTTAGCTGCTGCTCTCCGGAGCGTGCCTGCCTGCACGCAGACAATCATGGCCTCCTAATCTCACAGATGCAAGTCACATGAACATGATGATCCATGCAATTAGCAATTGATCTGGAAGGAACTAACATGCTCACTAGGCAACAGGGGTCTTTGCTTCCCTGCCTACACAAACATCTCTGGGCGTTAAAACTACCCAGCCAGGATGAAGACAATGTATATAACATCAGACAGTCCTTCCTCTCACCTAGAACTGATACAGCAGAAAAGGACATCTTGACAGCTGAATTACATTCTGTTTTGACTTGTGCAATTTATCTACAAGAAAAATGGTGTCATTTTCTTTATTGAGCTTTTTCCCTCAAAGGGGAGGGGCAGTACAAAAATCCAGTAACCTGGACATATATCTTTTGAGGGGGAGGGGACCAAATCTTTCACTAAATTCCTGTAAAAAAACAGCAGGGAAGATGTTTTCTGCTTGGATTAAGAGAAGTACAGGGGCAGGAACTACCCATCTGACCTAAAAATGGGATTGTCCAGGCTTGGCTCTTGAGTTGTTTTTCTGACGCAGCTGTATTTCCGTAGAGATCCGTGGCACAGAAGCGGAGCACCACCAGATGAATTTGCACCATCATCCCCCACTCTCAATCCCTTAGTTTCTTCTCTAGCTGTGGCTTAACGATGAGGGAAAGCTTCCTCCATATCCAGCGCTCTTGTCACTGCAAATATTCTCAAAGCAAACCTGCAGGCTGGCTGCCTTACAGCATGCTTGCCATGAAGGGCAACATCGTCTCCTCTTTCCTCGTCAGATTCCCAAATTGCCGTATTTTAGCATCAACCAAAAATTGGGGGCCCCACGATTTATTCCCTTCTATATCCCACCTCTCCTCCAAGGAGCTCAAAATGGCATACACAGTTCTTCTCTTCCTATCACACCGAAATTTAGGCCTTGAAACAACCTTGAAAGGTAGGTTAGGTTGAAAGAGAATAACTTGGCAAGGCAATCCAGTACACTTCATGGTGGTTTGAATATGGGTTTGTCCCAGTGCCACCACTCTAACCACTATACCCACCCTGGGCTCCTGCTGGGAGGATGGGTGGGATATAAATTAAATAAATAAACAAATAAACTCAAGCAACAAATAAATAAACAGATATACCACAGTGGCTCAGCCCCCTCCTGCCCACCTAACCAACCCATAGCAGAAGCGCTCTCCACCCTATATGTCCTCCCAAGCCCACTAGACACTCTCCAATGCTAAACACATAGTCATTTTGAGAACACCCCCATCCAGAGACCTGCCCCTTGGGACCACCAGCCTCCTGCTGTGCTTCCCCCAATGGCACTGCAGAGGAAGACATTGTGTGGCTCTGGAGGTTGACTCATCCCTCTCAGCCAGTCAAATGCTCCAGCCCTTGAAGGCTACTTCAGGACAGCCACAGAGCTCCTACCCCACCCCAAAACATCACCACCTCTCTTGAAGATGAACTACACACACTCTACCCCATCCCTTCCCAAACCTGCATAATTCCTGAGGCTTCTTGGGAGCTCACAGGGTTCTTCTGAAATCAGCTCAGCTTTCCAGACACCTCCAACACAATGCAGTCCTCTCAGGCATCTTCTGTCCCCTTCCCCCCTGCCCATTTTAATTGCCCAGCAACAACCAAACTAAAAGATTCCTAACCCTCCTTTCAAGATAGAAGCCAGTGTAATGCAGTAACTAGAGCGCTCAGACTAAGAGTTAGGAGAACCGGGTCCAAATCCCCATTCAGCTGCAGAGCTCGCCACAGGCTAAACACACAGCTGTCTCTCAGAGCAACCCACCTCGCAGGGTTGTTGGGAGGATAAAAGGAATGGCTCGAGAACCCGGACACCACCTTGAGGAGGAGATAGGATAGAAACGTAAAACAAGCAAACAAAAGCCCTCACAAGGCAATGTACAATTGAGAAATCAAAACGTTCTTCTAGCATCCTCTATAGAAGCCATACATACACACACGTATCATTTAGAGACCCCAGGCCATCTCACACACCCCATTCTCTCCAGGAACCCCCTCCCTCTAGCCAGCCAAAGCATTCCGCCCCCGCCACTTCTCCACAACCCACTTACGCGTATATCCAAACGAAAGCCTGGGTGGCGTCGAACAAGCAAAGCAACGGCTGGGCTACGGCTTATATACCCTCCGCTACCAGGCAACGCCTCCTCCCTACCCCCGCCCTTATTTCCGAATAGACACGCCCCCGCCTTCTTAGAACGCGCTTTTGCGGCACCTGCCCTCCCGAGTAGCTGTAGTGCGCGTGCGCAGAACAAACCATTAAAGTTGTCTTTGCCTAATACGCGGCTCTTCGCCCTCGCTTTGTGCGGGATGGCGCGTGACCGCGTGGCAAAGCGGTACCCAATTCTCTCTACTACGGCCGCGGCTCGCGCGCTCTCGCGCCCTCCTCACGCATGCGTAGTTCTCACTCTTGAGCATCTTACGGCTTAGTGCACCTGCTGCTAGGGAGGGGAGAGCACAGAGAACGAGAAGGAGGTGCAAGAGCTTCTGGGCATTGTGGTTTTCCTCGCCCTCCTTCTATTGTGCCTCATTACAGCATCTTCACACGTGATTTCCTGGGAAAGGTATCTTGAAGGAAAGCAGGTAGACGGTATCACATGGAAGAAATATACCTCTACAAAGAGTAACAGCCTTGGGGCACCTTGGAGACTATCAAATGTATTCTATGGAATGAGCTTTCCTGAATTACAGCCTGCATGAAATGTTATCCTGAGTTTCAGGTATTTTATTTATTTATTTATTTATTTATTATATATACAAACGTCTCACCCTGCCTGTTCTTCTTTGCCAGGGGTGGGGAACCTCGGATCTAGGAGGCACATATGGCCTCTCAGGCCTCTATTTATGGCCCTCAGGCTTCTGCCCAGCCTCACCCCTTCCCCAACCACACCCTCCTTCCCTGGCCATTCCCCTTCCTGTCCCTGCTTCACACCCTCTTTGAGTGTTTTTGACTGGCTGCGGATGTGACCTTGAACTCTCTTGCCTGGATGGAGGATAGAGAGGGGGAGGTGTTGCAGAAGCTAGTCAAAGGTAACCTTAACATTCGTTGCTGTGCTCACTTTTGCCTCTGCCCTCATCCACTGCGGGCATGTAGTCTCCTGAAGGTCACCCAGAAGGAAATGTGGCCCTTGGGCCAAATAGGTTCCTCAGCCCTGCTGTAAACCAGAGAAATGGCTGAAATTGTGGGCTCTGTGGTTGGTTGTAACACATTTATATACGGATGCCAAGTTTGTAGCTTTTGTTTTCACAATGCCAAGTCAAAAATTAAGGAAAAAAGCTATTGAATCTGCATTTTTTCTTCTTCTTCCCTCTCCACCCCTTTTTTCCTTTTCTAATGAATATTTTAGACTGCAGGCTTTTTTATTTTTATTTTATTATTTTTTCTACAGCCGTTGGGCAACTTCAAATGCTTTAATAATCAACAGCAATGCTAATCATGGTTACTCATTGCTTCCAGAGAGCGTGATGATAATAAAAAATCCAATAAACTAGAGATTGTCTAGAAAATCTGGTATATAATTGAAACGATCAAAGTGACATTTAGTAATAGCGTGTGTGTGAGTAGAACATCCACCTAATTAATACACAGACATATATATTTTTATTGGATTAGATTTGCTCCCTACTGGAAGACATTTGATAAATACCAAAATATTTTAATATTTTCTTCTCAGTATTATAATAATTGTATTTACTGTTTGAATGTTGTTTTGCCATTAACCTAGGTTTCATTTGGGCATTAAATTTGCATCTCTTTTTATACCATACATTTGATCACGTCCTTGAGCATATAAACAGACCAAATTGCAGAATAAACATAGAAATTAGTCTTGTACTTAAGCAATAATCTAGTAGCCATAGGAAACCAGGAATTGCATGTAGGTGAATATGCAGAATTCTATGAAGATGAGTGACTGGGCTGGCAGACGATGGATGGAGTGTTCTGTCTTCCTCTGTGACTAGCACTGAAACCAAGCAGCCTGCCAGAGGAGGAAAACTCCCTCCTGTGCACCAAACATAGGCAAATGCAGCAGGTTGTTGGAGAAAGGACAGAGCTCTCTTTCCTTCTCTGTCAGCCCCCAGCAGGCTAGTAAACAAACAAAAATTGCAGTCTGGTAGGTTTTGTGGGCTTGTTTCTGATATAAACATACTGCAATCATAGGATAATAAACAAGAAAATTAGAGGAAGAGGCAGAAATGCTAATTACAAAATCAATATTATGCATAAAATATTGTTATAATAATCAAAAGAGGGTAGGGGCAAATAAATGCAGACGTTGTGGATTTGATTAAGGAAAACAAAGAGATGTACTGGAAAAAATAGCTGCGATTAAAAAAAACAGGAATGGTGAAGCAGACAGCTGCTGCAGGAGTTCTGTAAGTCAGGTTTGCAGCCTGTTTTAAATTGCTTTCCTCCATCCCTCAGCCACAACACAGCAATGGAGATGGGGCACCTGCATCTGTGCTGACGTCTTGTTGGCAGGATGAGCCAGCACAATTGATCCATTAATAATTTAGAAGACAGGAGTGACAAGGTGGGAGGAAGGAAGTGCTGCAGCAGCTGCCTGCTCCAATGTCTTTGAAAAGGCCTCAAGGAGAAGTCTGCTTTCACGCATCTGACATGGGAGACCCACTCTATGACTGTACACGCACACCCCTTCTCCATTAATCCTTTTCAAAAACGGAGGGAATACCTGGTTTTATGTGTACTGACCTGTATGGAAGTCACACATAGGATTTGTCATCAAGTAGTCTGCAAATTGGTGTGTAGCTTGATCCAATTGAATGAGGCATGACTAACCCCAGACCCCACATTATCTGGCATTTTGGGTCAAACGCTGGGGCTCAAAACTGCTGAAGAGAAGTGATGGGTGATGAGGCTATAGCAGCTGCCATCTTAACTTTTCCACAATGCCACTGGATCCCAGCATAGTCAAGATAGGGGAATTAAGATGGTGGCAGTCATCTCTCATTAAGTAACAGGCTGCATGTTGCCACCCATTCCTGCCTGTCATGGTGCCACCATCCACCCTATTGGCTTACTGGGAAATGGCACTAAGACAGCACAGAGTTCAGCTTGGAGGGCCCCTTGCCCAGGGCCTGTCAAAGCTGGCACTAGCCCTGTCTAACCTTATTCAAATCAAAGGGCTTAAGTAACATTTGAGAGATAGTTCTGCAAGTCTATTGGGGTGAGGGTGAGGGATGTAAAACAAATAAGGATCTTATACAGGAATGGGTCACCTGTGGCCCTCCACATGTTGTCAGATTCCAACTCCCATCACCCCCCCCACCAGGATGGCCAGTGGTCAGAGATGATGGGAGCTACTGTCCAGCAAACAATACAAGCTGAGGCACCAGTTGAATGTGAAACCAAAACACCAATACTAACAAGCACACAACTGAAGAATATTTGTATGCACAAATACAAAATTTATGAAATATAGGGAACATAGAACGAATGCTGAATTAATACTTAGAAAAAGCTGATGAAATACACATGTACAAAAATTAAAACATGCTGTATACATTCATATCAAGATTCACATTTACATCTCTGTGTACAGCATATTTGCCAATAATGTGATGTTCAGCACAACTGTATACAAGTTTTAATTTTTGTACATGCATGTGTGTATTTCATCAGCTTTTTCTAAGTATTAATTCAGCATTTGTTCTATGTTCCCCATATTTCATAAATTACTGTCCAGCAACATCTGGAGGATCATAGGCTCCCCAGCCCTGCTCTTGTGACTTCTGAAAGACTTTATTGTGGCATAAACTTTCATGGGCCAAAGTCTGTTTCAGTAAGGCATATATACCCTGAGTGGAGAGAGAAGGGAGAGTTTAAAAAAAAGTAACTTTTTGATCCAAGAATAGAAATAGTTAAGTCTTGTACATAATGTTCAAGGAGCCTGAAATGTTCCCTTACTCATTTCTATTTTTTTGTAATGCCTGCTTTCTATTTATCTGTTCTATTGCATTGAGACAGCCTCGCTTGGCCTTACATAAATGGTTAGGAGACCATGCTGGTATATATCACATGAGTAAAGGTGCAAGTGAATGCCCAATAGAATCATAGAATCATAGAGTTGGAAGGGGCCTTGTAGGCCATCGAGTCCAACCCCCTGCTCACAGCAGGAAATCCACAGCTAGAGCATCTCCTGCAGATAGCTGTCCAGCCTCTGCTTGAAGACATCCAGCAAAGGGGATCCCACCACCTCCCTAGGCAGTCGGTTCCATTGCCGAACTGCCCTTACTGTCAAGAAGTTCCTTCTAATGTCCAATCTGAATCTACGCTCCTTCAACTAGTTGGGATGGTTAATACTGGATCCTGCTATAAATTAGCATTTCTTTCAGAAGTTACAAGCACAATATCATGCTTTCCACAGATCCAACTGATGAAGGTGTTATCAATCTATCTCCAATAGAACTGGGAGAAGTTGCTGAGAAAGCATTGTTGTAACTTCACTCAGTAACTGTTGGTATATCATGGATACCCAGAATGGTCACATAGAAGTGACTTGAAGATTCAAGCTGTCCCCAGATCTGAAACAGTTTTACCAGAGGACAAAATATCTAAGCTTAACAGCATAGTGTGTCATAGCAACATCAAGGATAATGTTTGTGGGGGCTTAATAGTTCCATCACTGTGTGGAATGGTGGTGTATATATAGAGTAAGGGGAAACCTTTGGCCCTCTAGATGTTGCTGAACTACAGCTTCCATCAGCCCCAGCAACCATGATCAATGGCAAGGATTGGGAGTTGTAATTCAGCAACATCTGGAGGGCCAAAGGTTTCCCACACCTGACAGAACTTCTGTATCCTTTCAGTTAGAATGGCAACTTCTGGAAGTATTCCAGAATGAGGAATTAAGTGTGTCTGATTATGGGTAGGATTGCAGCCTTAGCTGTGTTTTTTCCTAAGAATAAATTAGAACTATTGCTCTTAGGTTTCATGCTTGTCACCTTGTTGTGACTGAGAACTAGGGCAGATTAATGATATCCCAGACATTTATGCTAAAAATCAGCCTACTATGTCAGTCCAAGTACAAAAGGATAAATAAGAGAAATTCAAATTCTGCAGTCAAAACTAAACAAAAACAAATCTTTGGAGGGGATCGATCATTGGCCATACTTTTACATTCTCAAATGGCATGGAAGGTAAACTTTTTGTTTTAGGTCTGCCATTCTGCGCCAGGAATAAGCTGCAAGATCCGGGGGGGGGGGGACACAATTCCATGTTATCAGTTAGTGACTGTGCATCTAGAAGAAACCTGAACACTGCAAATTAGAATAAAGTTATCACTGGAAGCTGCTTTATACAGAGTCAGCCCACTGTCCATCTAGCTTAGCACTGTCTACACTGACTGGCAGTGGCTCTCCATGATTTCAGCTGTCAGGAGACATTTGCCGCGCTACAAAGAGATACTAAAATCTGGGGCATTCTAGATACAAAGCAGATGCTCTACCACTGAGCTATAACCGTTCTCCTGGAAGGATCTTCTGTGCATCAGAAGTGAAAGTATTTCATGGAAAAGAACAGACTAAAAGTCTTTGGTCCTCCCATTTTGAACAGATTTCTTCTCATTAGTGTAATGACTAGTGTGTTAGGAATGGCAGGACCAGAGTTCGTCTGTTCTTTTCCTCAGAATATTCTCAGTTCTGATGCTACAGAAGACCATTCCAGATTTAAGTTCCTCTCATTTACAGAGTGTTCAAACAATGTCCAATTAATTACTGTGTTCAAGTAAGAGCATGGAAGTAATACTAAGAAACTTCAGTTGGGCCTCTTCTACCACCTGCTGATGGACATTGCTGCTTGAAATAGGGGGGGAAAGGGGGGGCAAAATGATTTATGGGGAAGCAGGACAAAAGCCACAGCAGCTGCTTGCTCACTGTGCAGCACCATATCTGGATGAAGAGGAAACCCAGCAACCCTTAGCTTCACTAGCTCTAAATCAGGTTTGTGATTATGTAAAAAGACAAACATTGGTTACCTAAATATTCATGAAGGTGATGTCTTGGAAATCTCTTTTCTTTGCAGATAGCCAGGACCATACCCATGGTGATCTCATGCAGACAGCCCTCCAGAGAGTGAGTACCTTGAGTATGAGAGCAGGTAATTTCCTGGAAAAACTTTGCACGCATGAAAACAGATTTTTTTTTAAATGGACCTCCTCCTGAATGACCTGAAGGCATGTAGGGACTACAATATGGGACAGGAGGTGAAAGTGAGGATATAACCCTGCTGTTGCTAATCCTAGTTATAGCCGAAGAGGAATGCCAACAGACTCCATGGACATGCATGGAATGTGTGTACTATACAAAATAAAAAAATAGTCAGATCAAGTATAAGGCGGACTTCTGGGAAGGGTGACTTCGCTTGTGCCTGCTTTTGAGACGGGCTCCCGCCTCAAAAGAAGTTTATTCAGATATAAATCAGTCAGAACATTTTTTTTTGACTGATGAAATTTCTCCCGGGCAGGGAGAAACGTAGAGATCAACTTCAAAAGCCTGTTTTTGTTGGGAGGACTGGATTTCATTAATTTATGAGAAAAGGTCCAGCCAGCAATGCCGGACGGACTTCCGAACAAGCTCTATCTGATTAATGCGATACGTTTATCTTTTCTTCAAAGAGAAAACGGACTAACAGGCAAGCACCCTTCTTTCTATTATTTTTTTTACTTGGTTTAAATTGTTGCAGCAAAAAGAGATTTGTCAAATGAATCAGCTTTAAAGAACTTCTGGGTGAGCTATAACTCTTCTCTGTTATTCACAAAATTAACAGCTTATCTCTGTTTCTATTGCAAAAAGCTGTCCTGGAAGTGCATTCTAAAGATATAAACAGAAGAGGGATTTCTATTCCGAGGAACATTATATTGTCTGGGACTATTCTCTTTTTGGTCTATTTTATTTTGACGAATCTGCTTCTTCACAACGCCACTAACTGTTTTGATGCTGGGAACTAAATTTGTTTTGTATTCTTGAACATAGAGAGATAAGGCAGGCTGCTCTGTTTATACTGTGATGTCATCAAGCCTGGAATATTAACCCAATTGTTGCTGAAATAAGAAGTGGTTCTTTATTTTTGTTTTGTTTTGTTTTTGTGGTTTTAAAAATGGCAATCAAGAAAGTGGCTGAGAATCTGGAAGTAATTATGTTTCAGAAAATAATGGATGAGATTGAGATAACGAAACAAACCCTGCGACAGGGCAGTAAGGAGCTGAAAATTGAACTGAGCAAAATGACGCAGGAGCTTAAAGAAATAGGGGATCCTGTGAGAGAGGAGAATGAGATCAGAGATGAGAAAAGAAAAAATAAAGGGAAGATACAAGCCCTGGAGATTGGAACAAATGTGGAATTGGAAAAAGATCTGGAGTTCATGGATATTAGAAATAAAATCTACTGTTTGGAATTTAACGTTATCTCTGAAGAAATTAATGAAGATATTAGAGATAAAGTTATCAATGGCTTGGATAATCTTCTGGACTGGAATGATGTGATGGAGCTTGTTATAGAGAAAATCTATGGAATTAACTGCAGCCATGTGACAATGGAAAAACTCTCAAGAGATGAGCCAGTGCATTCTGTAAAAAAGAACAGAGATATGACTTTACAACAATATTTCAGCAACTTATTCAGAATTGATGGCAAGAAAATATTTGGGATAGAGGAAATTCCCATCAGACTCTTATTATATGACTATGGCTATGACAGCAAGATTATTATGGAATACTGATAATGGAAGATTGGACACTGAAATTACTGGACTTAACAGGACTATTGAAGATGGAAGATGGAATTAATATGGATAATGGAATAATGGCTATTGAAATTATTGGACCTAACAGATTTTGATGAGATGGATTAATCAATATGTTTATTTGGACTATGGTTATGACAATAAGATTATTATTATTATTAACGAGATGGACTAATCGACATGTTTATTTGGAGAAAAATTGATATATTTCTTAAAGAATTGAAACCTCTCTTTGACTTTTTGTGGAAAGAATAAAGTAATGTTTGAGATTTGATGATTAATTAAGATAACTACTGGAGGAAAGTGATTTTATAATATAATTTAAGAGACAGGATTGTTATATATTGTAGACCTATAACTGATTTGATCTGCGACAAATGGGAAGTCAACATTTTATTTTTTTGTTTAATCATTTTTGTTTTGTTTTGTTTTTTGTCTTTGAATGTTTTATGATTTTGTTTTGTATGTTTTATGAAAATTTGAATAAAAATTATTGTAAAAAAAAAAAAAGATCAAGTATAAGGCAGTTCCCTGTGTTCCTATGAATTCACTCAAAGCCAATGGCGTTGGAGATTTTCTATCTAGTGCAGCATTTACTCTAACTGGCAGCTGCTCTCCAGGATCTTCCATAAAGAACTTTCCCAACACCTGGCAACAGATCCTTTTTAAAAAAACACTGGAGGTGCAGGAAATTGAACCTGGGACCTTCTGCATGCAAAGCACACACTCTACACTGAGGAGGCCCCATTTGGTTGGGACAGTCTCTTCTCAAGGCCTACCGTGCATTTTCTGAGGGGAAGCAAGAGAGAAGCTCAGAATAGCACCCTTATGCCATCAACTCCTGCGGATGGGGGAAGCCTCAACTGGCAGAGTATACTGTTTTATTGTTGCGTCTTGTATTTTTATTATTGGTTATTTTAAATTGAAAGTCACTTTAGGATGTTTTGGTAGAATAAGTTGCGACATATAAATTGAACAAGTAAATCTTTGTGGAGCAGGTTACACTGGGAGAGAATAAATTCTCATGCTTCATGGCTCAACAGGGTTTTTCAGCCGGAATCTCCTTCGTGCAAGAAGGGTCAAGATATCTCACCAGGATCTTCCTCTTTGAATTGAAGTACCATCCCTTCCCTCACCGGTGAATGGGGGGGGGGAGAGATTGCACATCAGAATCAATGAGCATCAACAACACTACCGCCTGCATGAATCCATCTGCTATGGCTTCTGCCTGCCCTAGAAAAGTGTCACTCAGATGTCTCATCCTAAATGCCTTAGTCAATTTGTTTCAAAACTGCTGTCTGGGAAATGCCAAGCAACCCCCTTTAACCAACCCGTCATCATCACAGACACCCCAGTGCAGCTGGGGCCCTTACAGATCTGGAATGCAGTGGCATTATGAAAACCTTTTTATGTTTAAGACAAATACACTTGCACTGGCATCCGCAAGCGTATGGCCTAGCTACTGCCCATCTTATTGAGCTGGATTTTAGTGACTCAGCATTTTAAATAATTCAGCTTGGTGAACACAAGGCAGAGGAAGGATGCTGGAGAGAGCTTGGGGACTCATGATAATTTGTTCTAGAAAAGCCAGACTAAGAATAGCAATACTCCTTTGGGAACAAGTGCAGCCAGAGCTGTTGGCATTTCCGGTTTTGCATTTTCAATCCAAGCTGACACTTAATAGCAGCTTCCAAAAGTATAAAGCCATTGACACCAACAGTTCGGTTTGTGAAACATATTTTGGAGGGGGGGGGACACAACACAGCCCTTCCCATCTTGATCACTGCCTAGCAGTGGAAACCAGTAAGCTACTGTCTCTTCCCATTGGCCACCGTTCAGGGGCTGCAGCCAGTAATTTTAGCACCCACCCCCTTGCAGAGGTTGCTGCTCTTTTACTTTGAGTGGTTAAATTCCAATGCCATCCTAAAAAAATTTAAATTTCAGTAGCTGTACAAAAATATCATTGAAGTATCCTTGAACAATACATCAAACAGCATTTCCCCCCGTTAAAACACAACTGCGGCAGAACAAGCTGCTTGCATCATCCATGCAAGTAAGAAATGTACAAGGACCCTAACTTCTATTGCATCTTGTCATCCTGAACAAAACGTAGATGAGGGAGTAGCATCTGCCCTGCAAGCTAAATAGTCTATAAGACGAGATATGAGGTAGAGAAAACACATGCCTGGAATCCGCATGCAAAGACAAAAGCTCCTCCTAACTCAGCGATGGCTAGATGGGCATGGCCATTTATTTTCAACTCAGACAAGTCTACAGCAGTTCACAAGAGACAAATCTGAACCTGAAGGCTTTAGAGAGATCAGGCCTCAGCACAAGATCTTTTGTTATCAAATGTTCCCTGTGGTACACCCAATCAGCTGTACTGTTTGGCCACGGCTATGTTAAAGTTCACAGACTAAACTTCTGTGTAACATGTTCTAGGCAAAGGCCTCACAAGGGACTACTGCTTTGCTGTAGAGCTAAAAACATTTGTAGAAGGCTGCCCAGATTTCAAAGGTGAAGATGAGGTTTAACTCAAAGTTTGAGTAAAATTCTATACATGTCTCCTTAGGTCAATGAGACTTTCTCCCAGTTAAAGTGCGTATAAGATTGCAGCCTTAGACGTGCTAGCGTTACATGACTGATAGAAACCAAAGTTAAACCAAATAATGAAATCTGAACCTCATATCCATTTTTGTTGCATGATCAAATGATCATTTTTGTTGCCAGCTAGTAAGTACTAGAATGTGCCAGCTATTGAACAGTGTCAAATATAATCGTGGCTTACATGGAATCAGATATATTTAAATATTCAACACTACCACATGCCAAATATTAGACACAGCTCTACTTAAGAACATGGATCGGGTCAATGGTTTATCTAGATTACAGTACTTTTTTTTTTTAAGTGTTTTTAAATTTGTATATTTGTTTGTAAACTGCCCAGAGAGCTTCGGCTATGGGGTGGTATACAAATGTAATAAATAATAATAGTCCAGCATCCTGTTCTCAGTGGCCAACCAGATGCCTATGGGAAACCCACAAGCAGGACCTGAGTGCAACAGCACTCCCAATGTGATTCCCAGTACATTGCCTCTGACAGTGGAGGTAGAATATAGCCATCATGGCTAGTAGCCATTGATAGCCTTAACCTCTATGAATTTTGTCTAATCTTTTTAAAACCATCCAAGTTGATGGCCATCCCTACCTCCTGTGGGAGCGAATTCTGTAGTTTAACTATGCTGTGTAAAAAATATTTTGTCTCTCGTGAATCTTCCAGCATTCAGCTGCATGGAATGGCTCCAGGTTCTAGTGTTAACTCTGTGTGTGAGAAAAACTTCTTTATTTGCTCTCTTCACATTATGCATTAATTTATACACCTCTATCATGTCCCCTCTTACAGCACTCACATTTCTCTAAACACCCCCAAATGTTGCATCCTCTTGGTCAGTTTTGGTTGCCCTTTTCTGAACCTTTTCCTGCTCTGCAATATGCTTTTGGAAGTGAAACCTTATTGTCAAGCTTGCTCTGCAACATTTCACTGCAGCTTAGTTGCATAAGATTTATATCGCAAGTTTTATTATAAAGCAAGCATGTGTGCAAATACATACCAGTATACTGAGAGAGCTGTGTTCTTCTCTTGGTTAATGCTGCTAGCAATGCACACACCAGTATTTTAAGGCTCTTACTTTTCATTAAAAAAAATCTGTTATCCCTGGATTGAGAGGCCTTCTGTGGTATGTGCTCTCTGTTGCCTCTAGCAGCATTTCAGCTGCATTTCTTTGCAGCACTTGGTCACACAACAGGACATGTGAATGTACAAGCCCCAAAGTTGTCCCTCTTGTGGCCAGCCTGTAAAACTGCATGCTTCAGCATTTCATGCCGCCACCCCAGCAAGAACCTACTGCACTATAATACGATAAGCCCAGTGGTGCCTGTTATTTGCCACCTGCTGGACAGTTTGGGAACATCAGAGTTTCTCACACTTGTTTTGCATAAGAACACAAGCATCCTGCTGGTCAAACCAGTGACCCATCTAGCCCAGAATCCCATTTTCACAGTAGCCAATCAGATGCCTGTGGGAAGCCTGTGAGCAAGACACTCTCCCCACTCCTCTGTAACCACCACACAGGGATCAAACTCAACATGATAGGGAAGAGGTGTGTGTAATGTGTAATAGCCCTTTTTTTTAAATGAAAAACAGCTGCAAAAGGCTTCCAACTATGAGTGGAAGGGAGGAGGAGAAGAAAGGAAGCGGAACTTTTCCTGCTGTGGCAATCCATTCAAAATCACCCCCAAAAATCCATATATTTTCTCCATGAGAAGCAGATTATGAGCAGGGGGGGAAAACAGCCACAGGAGGAGCTAAATAACCACTGTTTCCTTCCCCTGCCACCATCCACTCATGGCTTCTTTCATAGCAACTTTTCAGGTCTTAAAAGGTGTGTCCATTACAAACTTTACACCAGCCTCAAGCCAGCTTAAACATCATAGCTACCAAACTATAAGCCACTGGCAGAGGATCTTCCATTTTTAATGTATCGTCAATGTCTTCTGGTGGAAAGTTGGAAATGCAGTTACACTGCTTTGCAGCATGCAAACTGTTTCCTTAGAACAACTTAATACTAATACAGGATGTGCCTCTAAAATGGAAGATGTCCAGGCAAAATACAACCAGTTCAAATGTAATTATGCTTTGTAATTGGGGGGGGAAGAAGGGTAGTGATCAACAATTCTCAGCACTACGAAATTCTAACAGCTACAATTCATGATCTTTTTGGGGGGGGGAGAAATCTGTAGTATGCAACACTGACATATCCTTTATTTCTGCTACATATTTAGCCTTTAATTGGTGTTGGTCTGTTTGCACAAACAAACATTTATGCAACTAACAGCAGATCTGTGCCTTTACCCCCCCCCCTTCTTAAATGTTCTGCATGTGTTAAAACTGGGTTCCTTTGGAGGAAGGGCAGGATATAATTTTTAAAATTCTGGTTACTAAAAAAAATTAAATAGCATGTATTCCAATACATGAGAGTTATTAAGAGGGACATTTTTCAACCACCCTTTTCCAGTGTCACAATCCAGTCAAGATTTCAATTCTATTCATTTTATTTTCATTTCTATAAAATGGTAATCTCAAAAAATTACAAGTTGAAAAGCTTGGCCACTTATCCTTTAGAACAGGGATGGAGAGCCTATAGTCAGACTCCAATCGGCATGGCAAAAGGTCAGGGATCGTGGAAGTTGTAGTCCACCAACAACTGGAAAGGCCACAGGTTTCCCACTCCTGCTTTATAATATTTACAGCACCACCAGTCTGTACTTAGTTTAAAAAGGGAAATATCTCACACACACAAAGTCACAAAGCTCAAGTATAAGATGTGTTTAAACAGCTTTAAAACCTAAATAAAAAAAGGTATATAGTTGAGTGGATCCTGTTCGGAATAATCTTCAAAATTATTTAGAAAGAAAGACAAGAAGATCTCCCTTTGGCAGAATAAGACCACTCTTTTCCATTTCGAGTACTGGACGATCTTATTCAAGTGTCCACTCAGTACATAAAAAAAATCTAGGCCTGAAATTTAAAAGGAGCACCAAAAAAAGGATCTTAAAAGTTGTCCTGTAGTGCAAACTAGACATCCAAACTCCTTAAAAAGCTGATATGCAATGAAGTTAAAAATAAGGCACAGAGAGGTCAGTTCCTCAAGTGTTATCCAGGTAGTCGTTCCCTGTTGACAGTTGGATGTACAGAAGCTCCGCTTGCTCTGCTGTAGAGTCCTTGTGAATAAAACTCATGCCAATAAGCCAAGGCTATAACTGTCAAAGACACAGGGCCTCTCTCATCCACCCAAGATAGAGGAATGGAAGAAGAAAGAGTTAAACCACCAAACTCTCCCTGCTGACAGCATGATTCTGTAGGGAAAATTGAAAGCCAAGATTAAATACAATTTGAGACATTTCAATTCTGTTAGGCCTTTAGAGCCACCCAAGGCTGTTAACAGCACAGTAATTCCTTGACCAGCCTCTAAACAGTGACACCCTGAAACACCTTTGCGCAGCATCCTGAGTCTCAATAACAAAGGTAGATACTGGCAAATCTCCAGTTCTAGTATTTTGGAGCCACTAACAAAAAAGCTTTGTTGTGGCATCTCCTTAGTTTTAGCCTCCCTTTGAGCAGAACTCACATAGAAGATCCTAAAAAGCCCCAGTTGTTGGATCATCTTCCTTTATGGACTTAACCACCTCAGTCACTTTAGTTGCTTGTATTATTAATTATTATTACTATTAATTAAATTTATATCCTGCCCTTCCTCCCAGCAGAAGCCCAGGATGGCAATGTATCAGTACAATCTGTATGAGTACAATGCTGGATCTCTGATTCGGAGTGAACCCCAAGAACTTGTGGCTCTCCAGATGTTGGACTCCCGATGCTCCTTATCCCTACCACTGGCCATGCTGGCTGGTGCTGGTAGGAGTACAGCAACAGCTGGAGGTTCCACAGGTTCCCAACCACTACCCTAAACATCTCAGTTAAACCCCCTCTTCCAACAGTGACTGAGATATTTTGCTCAAAAGGGAAAGGAATCACTGTTTGAGTGATACCAAGCCCTTCTTGAAGCCCTCACTCCTCCACTTCCCAGCCCAAGTCAGTCTCACTAACAGTAAGATCCAGCAGCCCTTTGAAGGAAGCATTTCATCCGAAGCAATTATGCACATACCCTCCGGAGTTTGCGGTCATTCTTGCCATGGGAAGAAACAGACTCTGTCTCCGTGTATGGAGGTGGTGGAGGTGGTGGTGGAAAGCCATCATCTCTGTTTTTCCTGTTACCAGATCTCCCACTTGAGGCACTTGCATGATCCAGGTCCTCGCGGCCGCCTGCCCGCTTTCTCCGCAATGCTTCCTCCAGGAGCCGGTCATCGTAGTGGGATCGCTCCAGGTCCTGCAGGTCATCTCTGCTCCGGCTGCGCCGTCCACCATAGTGCTCGTAGTCATTGCGGGAGTCTGGGGAATAGTCACAGCGATGCCACTCTTCATCTGAGCCATGGCGGCCCCGGCTTCTGGGCCGGGCAGGGTAGGGGTTCCGGTCCCGGTCCAAATCATCTAGAGCATCCATTGAGCGGGATCGTGGGCGTCGAGTGTAACTCCTTGGTGGAGAGTCCTCATAGTGGTCATGCCGTGAGGGGGGTAGCAAGCGCCTGTTCTCACTGCTCCGCATACTCTCCTCTTCCATATCGCTGATAGGAGACATGGCCTGACCTCGCAACCGCCCCAGCCCCTGTCGCAGCTCATATCGCCGATCATCCTCGTGCAGAGAGCTCAGTTCACTCATTCCTGAGGCTGAAAAAGAAATGTGAAAGAGGGTCAACAACTCCTATCCCAGCTCTAGGGGTCATTGTGCTGTAACGAACAAGAGTAGAGGATCAGCTAGGCATACACTCCTTACAAACAGCTATCACTGTGGGCTATTGTCAGGGAGCCCGTGGTTTATATCTGCAAGTGAAGTAGAGGGACCCAACCAAAGTACCTTTCTCAAGCCTCCCATCAGGCTGCCCTGGACGGGTGGGGTCAAAGTTGGCCAGTTCCTTTTCCATGTAGTAGAGCACCCGCATGGAGTCATCCTGCTGGTTGGCTTGGATGCGGTAGCCACTGCGCACAGCTGGGGAAGAGACATCAGGAGCAGGCTTTAGGACAGTGGGCCTATTTCCCCTTTTCCAGGGAGCCAAACAGGTTCATCCACCACCATAAAATCTGATGCTGAAATCGGAAGAGGGAGCAGCTGCAGCTTCTCCTGCCCAGTCCTTCCCAGCCAAGATGCTTTGGGGGTGGGGGGGTTAACAGTGGCACTAGGGTTAGTCCTATGCAGCTTAGAAGAAGTAGGACCAAGCTCTCCAGAAACCTGCAGGTGCCCTTCCTGGCACTAAATAAGATAATATCTCAGAGGCATATGCAGTGTCTTTATACAGTCCAGAGAAGGGTGCATTGGCAATGCCAGAAGGAAAGCCAGTGCCACTCCCTAAGCAAACTCACTATAGGAGCATTTCCTGTTCTAACTTTATGATTAAGCAAGCAATTCTGCTTCTGTACAATAGGGGGAAGCATTAGCCCTCAATATCCCCACACACACATTTCAACCTCAGTTACTTGCAAATGCAACAATTGGATCAACCAAAAGCATAATTCCCCTAATAAGCCCCAAGATGAATAATTAATACAAGCAGCAACTCCCACAACTGTGTCAGATCAGCCAAAGGTGATCTACTGTCTCTGCTAAGTTTTTATACATCCCTCAATGCAGGTCCAAGCAGACGCTTCTTCCTCTGCGCTCAATACACAGGTTTCTTACCAGCATTTGCAGCACTATCTGTATCCCTCAGAAGGGGCACCTGGGAGCTGTTTCCACCAACTGCAATGAAATCAAGAGACAGCAAGGACTGTTAAAGAGCTGAGATACTAATCCACTACACTCCTGGATCCTGAAAACTCTTACAAGCAATTTTGGCACATTCTTGCAGCTCTGGAGCCACAGTTCTACACTTAAACCAAACCCTTTTCATAATAAGCGTTTTACAGCAAAAAACTGCAAGCCACCACAGGTCATAGAATCTGGGGTGGGCAAGGGTCTTACAGAACATCTAGTCCAACTCCCTGCTCAATGCAGGAAATCCAGAGCTACAGTATCCCTCACAAATGGCTGTCCAGCCTCTGCTTGAAGATCTCCAGCAAAGGAGAGAGCCCCACCTTTCCAGATAATTGTTGCCAAAGACAAATGCATTCATTGATGTGTTGAACAAGACAGCAGCTGCCTGAAGAGTCACAAGAAGTGAACAATCAGCTCTATCCCCATGCAGACCAGGGTTTAGCTTAGATGAGAGCTCACAAGAATCAGACCCCTGGCTAGCACAAAGTCTTTTAGAACTGTCAACTCAGACCAGCAGGGAATTGGCTCTAGGACAGCATGAACTTGGATAGAACTTACCTGAACTGGCTCTGTCATAATCCACTCCATAACCATTGTACACAGGAGATATAGGGCCCATGGGGATCATAGTGGCTGGACCCCCTGGCTTCAGGTGGTTGCTGGATGCATAGATGGTGGGTGCATAAACGCTGGGGACTCCAGCAGTGGCAGCTTTACCTGCAACATAGACTGAAGAGACACAGAGATGTATTACGGAATCAAAACATACTGAACATTTCTACAGCAATATTCAAAGCAACCAGAAACTCAAGACCCGCTATGATATGTGCCCAGCTCCACGTTTCAGCACAATTGTAGGTAGGATGGCATCCATGGCACACAAATTTCTCTAGGTGAAACATGCCATATATTGCAGGATAAGGTAGCTTGGGAAAAGTCAGCAACTGCTCAGAAACAGAGCTAAACGTACTTGACTGAATAACCTTGTGATCAGGCATACAAAGATTGGAGAAGCTGTCCAGGGGCCAGGCAGAAAGTTCATGGCAGATGTGAGAAGAGAAGCCACTAGATCTCTTCTTATTGTTCAGGGAAAGAGAAGAACTAAGGTCCACGTGTGAGACTTACGTGCTTCAGGGCAGCAACACTTCTCTGAGCAGCAGGGACATCGGACGTAGCAGCAACACGTGTGAGGGCAGCACTGGCACCAGCAGATCCCAAAGAGCATTAAGACCAGAAAGAACCCAAGCACCACCAGGACGACAAAGACCCAATCTGGGGAAAAGAGAGGGGAAATAGTGCCTTTGAAACAAAGCCTGTGAACTAAGTTCCATCTAGACAGAAGGGGTAGGCCATCTTGGCAGGTTCTACAAGGAAGAAACAAGCTTTTGTTAGGGGAAAGAGAATGCCAATTGTAATATCAGGGGCACCCTGTAAGATAAAGCTCTCTTAATGCACTTGGGACATCCGGAGCAAACCGATGGCAGCCCCTCCTCACCTCAACTCCTGCATGTCCCAGGCCTGGCTGTCCCTCTTCATAGATCCCCAGCTGATCCTGCTCAACAGAACCTCTCAAACCCCAGATCCCAAAGGATTACTAAACATCCAGCCATTCATTCTAACATCTGTTCCATCAACTGCCCCATTCTCCCTTCTATAGCATCAGGCTCTGTTCCTTCTCCTGCAGCATATTTAGCCTCTGGCTGCTTAGGAGGAAACAGTGCGCCAAGATGGCTCTGGAGAGGCAAAATCTCTTCCATGTGTTGTTTCTGCAGCAGAAGTGCAGTGTCAGTGTTGAACCTAAAAGCTAAACAAGTCACCCATGGAAGCAAGAACAACATCCAACAGTTTCACATGCAAACTGCTACTAATCCATTTTTGGCCCTTCTCTTCCTTTTCTCTCTCTACAGTGGATGAGTGTATAGCCACTGTCAGCAGTCCTTATTTTCCAATAGCTTTCCAGGCCAAATTAGACACACAAAGGCAAACTTGTCTTCTTACATACGAGTTTTGCATCAATCATGTATGAAGTGGGTGAATATGGAGAACAATTTTAAGTAGAAAGGAAGGATGGGGAGGGGAGGTGCTAAAGCCTCCCCTCACAGTTGGGTTTGCCTTCTCACAGTCTGTCCCCCAGTGTCATTTCCACCTTAAGCAGGCTCCAATGTCAGCTGAGACAAAAAGAGCCTGAAAGGAGAGGCTGTGTGAGAGCGTGTGTGGATGGGGAGGGTTTGAGCACTTATCTAGCAATATGCTCTTTTTGTTTTTTATCAGGCCTTCCATCTACTGCTTTTATACGTGCCTGAGGCAGACTCTTTGAACGCAAGGACCCTATAGCTGTATTATGTGATATGATCTTACACTCCACCTAAGTCTGTCCAATGTAGCAAGCTCCCAAGTTCATGCATGCTTCAAAAGCAGTCTTGGCAATCCTTGTAATCCAAGGATAGGTTGATTTCTTAGACATGCTCCTGTGTTCAATTAGCCACAGAGCATTATTAAGTATAGCTCACCTTCCAGCTTCCAATGGCATGTTAAAGGATTGCCTCTCTGTTTTGCTAATGGTTACATCCTGTATTGGATACAGCCTGTTTCAGCGTGGTTCACCTTTCCCTCTCAGTATGTTGTTTGTGGGACACACAGCACCTCTGAGAGGCCGAAAAGGCACAGCAAGTCATGACAAGCCAAAATTGGGGACCCTTTGCCTCAACTCATGTCATCCAGCCAAAGAACATTAACCCAATACATAATCCTGCCTTCATCAAATCTGACATCCAATGTTTTGCACAACAGTTCTTATCAGCCTCAGCCAGTGCGGTCAATGATCAGGAATGATGGAGAGTTGTAGTCTAAAATATCTGGAGGGTCTCGGGATGGCAATGGCTGGCATAACACATTCCTTGACACACAGCGCAAAACCACAATGGCAACCCCTTTGCATATCATGTGCAAAAAATCCCACCCACCCAGGTTTCCTATGAAATTACACTCAGCAGGTAGCTGCAGCAAGCCCCAGCTTGTCAAAATGTGTATCTGTACAATACAGACGTTAGTCACATTCACACTTGACATTTTTAGATACACATCCACAATGCACGTGTGAACCCTAGATGTCTTTCCCAGCTTGGTTGCAGGCTCCATGGGACCCTGAATCACACCCTGCTTAAGCCTACATCTATAGTTTAGTTTATCTAAAGGAGCGCCTCCAGCATCACCAAGTATGCCGCCTGACAAGATCAGCCACGCAAGACCTTCTCTCGGTCCCGCCAGTTAAAACAGCTAGGCTGGTGCGGACCAGAGAGAGGGCCTTTTCGATTGTGGCCCCCACCCTCTGGAATTCCCTGCCGTATGATCTTCGCCATGCCCTCTCCCTGGTAGGCTTCTGCCGAGCCTTAAAGACCTGGCTATTCAGGCAGGCCTACAGGATTGTTGGGGTGGACTAATGCTATCTGTTATAGACGGGCGGTTTTAGATTATCTATTGACTGAGGTTTTGGTTTAAATGTTGTGTTTTTACTCTTTTTGTGTACGTCGCCTAGAGTGGCCGTTAACTCGGCCAGATAGGCGACTCAAAAATAAAATTTTATTATTATCATTTTGTTATTATACAACAGGGACATGAAAGGGCAGGTTCTTACACACTATAGTGAAAGAGGGGTTTTTGGTGGACAGTAGAAGAAACTGACAGAGTGTTGCAGTGGCAGCAAGATAACGAAGAGTACCCTCAAAGACAGGCATGTTGGATTCTTTTCCCAACCCAAACACTCCTACTTCTGTCCTGAGAGATTCAAGGATAGGAAATACTAAAGAATGAAAGAAGACTACCCAGCCACCCCTCACAGCCCCAGGAAGACAGCATGGAAAAAGAAGCAAAGCCAGTACCTTCCATATGCCCTATCTGAAAGCCTGGCAAAAGCTCTGAGACACCGGAGGATTTGCCTACAGAACAAAAAAAAAACAGAGAGAGAAAAGTTACTGAATACAACTGACTGCCCTACTGGCAGGCACTTCTGGACCAAAAGTATATGAGGTAGAGGGGTGGTATGGAATGTGCCAAATGCAACCCTCCAGGCCTCAGGACTCTCCCCAAATCACACACTCCCTGCTCTGGGTTTTCCTCAACTGCTTTTGCCTGGCTAGAATGTATCCTTGAACTCTGTAATGCCTCTTCCTTGCGTGGATGATGGAGAGATGTATGTATATAAACCCCGGACTTTGTACAGTAAGCTACATTTTAGCCATGCAAAAGGCAAGAGCCACATCCATTCCTCTGCCCAATTTTTTAGCCTCTAGCTAAATCATCCACCATTGGCACACAGCCCCTGGAAGCTTGTCCATGAGGAAATGTGGCTCACGGACTGAAAAAGGTTTCCACCCTTGAGCCACCTGCAGGCAACAGCATTATCTGTGATGGGCTGCTCGCACACGGAGGCCATCATTTAAATGCTAGTCAAGAAGTGATGAACCTGCATATGTTAACTTGCCAAACTAAGCCCATTGCATTTGGCTTACAGATAAAAAAAGGCACAGAGGCAAGGAACAACATTCTTGGTGTGTGTATGTGTCACTGACGGAGCAAGCCAGGCACGCACTCTCACCTACAGAGTAGAATGTTTAGAAGAATATTTCCTTTCCCAGACCCTGCTATAAACAGCAGACATTTTTTCAGAATTAATCCTAGCACAGCCAGGCACATCACCCATTGCAGTTCCCAGCATGGGGTGGGGGTTACATCTGGTTTCTGGCAGGAAAAGTAGAAGCAAAAAGAAGAGTACAGGAACTGGCAGGAAGCAGGCACAGGTTCCATGGAGACCCTGCTATCTGGAAGAAAACAGGTCTCCCTGTTTTAGCCAACTTGGAGCAGAACTACAACAGTACTACACAGAGTATAGCCTCTTGCACAGAGGTTGTCCTAACATAGCTAAGCGCCTGCTTACTCTACTACCTCTAGTGGCAGAACTACTAAAGCCCTTCAGAGGAATGGGTTGATGTCAACAACAAAATTGTGTGAGAAGAGAATCAGGTCACAGATTTGAAAGTTAATTAACTGGTCTGTGAGGCAATGCTAGCCAGTTGTTTAGGAGCCCTGTAGAATGAGACCAAGAATTCACCTAGTCCAGCATCTTGATTCTAACAGATGACTTGGAGAAGTTCACAAGCAGGACATGAAGCCAAAAGCCTTGCTCTGTTAATTGCCCTTAGCTTCCATAAATACTATGTGTTGCCCTCAACACAGAGATATATACTTGCTTTGAACATGGTGGTTCCATTTAGCCAATAACCATGGGTATTATATGCAATTTACAAAACAGTTAAAATCATAACACAAATTGTAAAATATAAACCCATTTATTAAAACAAAAGCAGTAGTTTAAAGCCCTACTCAAACTGAGTCCCAAGGGCATGTCACTCAGGTGATACTTCTAGTCCTTCTGAATGCATAGAGGAGCTTGGAAGTACACAGGCAATGCCTTATGAAATTAATTCAGTTGCAATTGTTTCTGAGGGACGGGGGGGAGTGGGGTTTGGGTTAGGAACATATGACGCTGCCTTATACCAAGTTAGGCTGCTGATCCATCTAGCCCATTACCGACTGTCAACAACTTTCCAATATCTCAAGCAAAAAAGGGCTACTGTATGCAAAGGTCACAAGCTGAATCTCTGACAACTCTAACATTATTATTTCCAGTGGGGAGCGCTCAAGGTTTTGGTGCCCTACATAGCTCTTTGTTTCTCTTAATCATGCAGAAAGGCAGAATCTTGCAAAATAAGCAAACTCCCATGCATTTTGCTTAAGTCACAATAGTCAAGAACAAGATTTTTTTTAAAGCAGCAGAGCAGACAAAAGATTCCTCTTTGCAAGGGCTAATATTACAGAACAGGGCTACTGGTGATGCCCTTAAAAAAAAAGGGAAGTTTCAGAATGCTGGCTTCCACCCCCACTTAGAACTGGTTCCTCCACTACAGTATCACAGACACACACAGAGCGATCTTGCAAAGAAAGAGCCTTGTGTACACAGCAAACAAAGCTCAACCTGCACCCTGGCTCCAGTCCAAAGACCCTGTTTTGTCCCCAGAGCACAGACATGTTGGGAGTATTTTCATTTCGGCAGTTGATTCCAAGAGGACATCTGCATGACAAAACTGTGCATCTGTGGATGAGTGAGTTTGGACACACCCAGGGTTGGGCAAAGGTGGGGAGGGAGGGAATAAGGCTAGATCTATGATAAACCTGGGCATAAGGCAGTGGGACTAACGTGGCTAGCAACTGAATAAAAATGGTATGCCCACACCCAGCTGGTGTTAGGACAGAAAGCAGAGTGCTGGGGTCCCAGCAAGGAGACACATGAATATCTAGTTCTCAGGCTGGAGCCACACATGCAGCAGAGTGAGGTAGCAGAGTCCAGGCAACAGAATGGACTGCTCCACTTCAGACTCAGGTGAGGGAAGGTCAACACTATGGATGTCCCTATATATTAGGGAAAAAACTGCAAATGAAAACTAGCACAGCCCTCTCCTGCTCCCTGCTGTGCTGTTTTCCTCCTTGCTAGATTTATTTTAGCTCAACAAATGTGGGCAAGCAGTCAAAAACACTACCTCCCACTTGCAGTATGAACTGTACTCTACAACCTCATTCTTCTGTGGCAAATCACAACTCATTCTCTCCCTCTGAGTGGGTAGAATTTGGAAAGCAAACATACCCAGCACCAGTTTTCCAAGGCAAACTAGCACTGACAACCATCCAGGCTGCCTTCCCTTCTGGGGATTAACCCAGGAGGCCTAGCTAGACTTGTACAAGAGCATATTCTCCTAAGAAGCTTCCCAAAGCATGCAATTAAAACTGCCCTGATCTATCCTATGAGATAGCTGTGTGCAGTAGGAGCCTCGTGACTTACCCAATACAATGAGCTCAGCATAGGCTTCGTTGTTGCCTTGCAAGTCCTGAGAAGACGTCACTGTGCAGTAATAAACACCACTGTCTCCCCAAGCTGTCTGGTCAATGCTGAGGTCAGCATCTAGAGCAGAGGGAAGAGATGGAAAAGAAAAAGTGTCACCACAGATGCTACAAGTCAGTTCCTGGAATAAATGAATACCCTGCAGTGTCACAGCATCCTCCCTCAAGGTTGCACCTTGATAGGGAAACATCACATACTCCTAGCATGAGAAACCATAAGATTGTTCTTGAAAAACTAAGATTCTTCCCCCAGATGTTATAAACTGTGCCATGAGTTTGATTTTGCACTGGAAATTCATGAGCATCACAGGAAGTTACAGAACATTTCTCATGACAAAAAAAAAACATTAGGGTTGTCAACCAGTGGTTACCTACCTTTCAATCTATAAGTTTAAGTACATTTGCCTATTTCAATATATACATATAAGCAGTGAAAATAGATGTCCTTTTGAGGTATTGTAGGATGCAGGAGTAACTTGCAATTCGACAAATAAAAGCTATCACTCATTGTTAGAGGGAAAAGTCATCTTTTCTATTTTCTTTTTCCATTCCCCATTGTATCATTTAAATGGAGAGCTTTAGCTGACTAAGGCTGCAACCTTATGAGCACTTACATGGGAGAGAGTCCCACTGACTTGAGTCTATGATGCAGACCTGCCACCCAAAGTTTACACTCCCTGTGACAAGCAATGAGAGGGGCTGTGTAGGGAGGAGCTGTTCAGGACAAAGAAAAGCTTGTGCAGAGGAATCTTTGGGCACCAAATCCAGCCAAGGCAGGCTTCTTTCCCTTCCCTGTGTGGTCCTCTGCATGAGCTACGATCATTGTTAAATCCCTTATCTGCAGTATGATGTTCACTCTGCCACCAAAAGCAACAGCACTTATCTGTACAGCTCCTCTTTTGCTCAAACCCACAAAAGCAAAGCAAGCGCAATGGGGGACAAGGCAGGGTAGGCACACTGTTGGTTTAGAAAACAGAAAACAGCCAACCCAAGCTGGTTAGATATGTGCTTCAGCGAAAGGAGGAGAGAAAACAGAACACTGTCTGGTCTATGGATTTCCTACAGTGGGCATATAGGGACAACAGCTGGAGTAAGTGGGAAATCTCACCAAGGATCAAGTTTACCCCCTAAAGTTTCCTCTCCCTTTCTGGACAGTCCTGAGACAAGCCTTCGGCTTTAGCTTTCACTGCCCTCTCTTGCACAGGAGCAAAAAGATAGCCAAGTCTACAGGGAGAAAGGGACAAAACATTAGTACAGCTATCCAGGGCTGTGGAGTCGGAAGCAATTTTGGGTGGAGTCGGTAGAAATGTACCGACTGCGACTCCTTCATAAATGGCAAATGTATATTAACTAGTAATAACAAATCTACTGTAGTAAAATGGTAGTATAAGGCATTTCATCACCACCACGTGAATCCAGAGCTTAGAAAAGTTACTTTTTTAAACTACAACTCCCATCAGCCCCAGGGATTGGGGATCCAAGAACGGATTATGGGCACGTCAGGCACGTTTTGATCCTGCGGGAAAGCCTTTAATGTCAGTTTTAGCACAGATATTAAGACATTTTAAAAGTCCAGTGTCCTGCTAGGACTTCCCATGGATTATGAGCAGGAAGTTTGCACATCAAACCAACATACTACCAAAACACAAACAAACTCAGAGAATGCAGCTTCCCAACCAGAATGCTATACTGTAGATTCAGTGGATCCCCAGTAACTTCAGCTTTCATCCCTTATGAATATAAAAACAGATCTCAAAATGTATAGAAAGCTTTGCCTACAGACTTTGAAGCCAAAAGGAATATGGGTGGGACAGGCAAGCTATTTATGAGATTTGTTTACCTATCATTGTTTTCAATTCCGCCTACCAAACCCCAGACGGCAATCAGGTCCTAATGTCCGATGAACTCCACCATTCTTTCATAAATCCTTACACCACTGCATTAAAGGAAGTTACCCAGCATTCATCTCTTAATGTTTTGTATTTTTAGCACAGCTTTTAAAAATGGGGGGGGGAGGATCTGTTAAATAATGCCTGATTCTGAAAGCAGGCCCTAGGGAGAAGCTGTGGCCCTCCTTCAGTCTGAATTATTTTCAAAACCTTTTCTGCTGTTAGGAGTTCTTGAAATATGCAGCGATACTGTGCAGATCTCAATTGGTGCAAGCCTCATTGTTTCAGAGAAATTTTTAAAAAAGCAAAACTCCTACAGAGGCAAGTCACCACACCCTGCCAGGAGAAACAGTCCTAGGATTAAGCAGGAAACTGCCAAAAAGGCCTTCCCCAGGCACCACATTCCAAAAGCACCAGTAAGCTGGCACTGTATGCTCAGCTGAGCAACTCCTTAAAAGAGGAGCTGGTTCAGAGGCTGCTACATCTTTTTACAGTTAAGAGAGACAACATGAGAGAGCTCACCTCCCCCTACGCCCTCTGTGCCTGGCTGGGAACACAGATCTGCACAGAAGCAGGCTGTGCAGAGAAGGAACTTTTCTCTTTAGGGTTAGAATGGATTACAGGTGGGAGAATCTAATACAGCAGTAGTTCATGCAGGGACCACATGCCCCAGCGGTTTGCCTTGAGACGTTTGCTGAATTTGTTTAGCCAAAGTCTCAAGGTAAAAATATTCCCTGCACAAGTCTCCATTCATCCACAATGATGCTTTCTTTCTCAAAAGGGAAAGAAATTGTCATCCACACGATTCATCCACAATGAAAATGGCCACCTGTAACATCTGTGCAGCAGCCACACGGCTCCTCAGCTTCTCATTGCTGTCTGCGCAGAGAAGTGAGGCAAGCCGTAACATTGCATTGGTGGCAGCAGAGCCGGCAGCGGAGCCAGTGACCGCACCTCCCTTCCTGGGGTGGTTGCAGTGGGGCCATGGTGAACACCTGAAAGAGCTCGCAGCATCTCCCCAGTAATGCGGCGGTGGTGGCAGTCTCCAGGCCCGGCAGCCATTTCATCTCATCCAGGACCCGTTTGTCTAGGACCTAGCACCCAGGCGGCGGTGGGGCGGGATGAGGAGTCAACCCGGGTGGTCGCGTTTGGGGGCTGGTCGGTGTCGATGCAGAAGACAACTGGAAAAGGCGGTGCACTGGGGCGACTGGAGTGTGACTGTGCATCCCACGCCCTGGATGGAAGAACCGAGACATCTCACCACGGAAGCCCAGGGAGCAGACAATTTTTGGACCCTGTTTTCCCCGATCATATTAGCACTGTCGATGGGTGCTAAATCCCCATCACCTGCCTGGTTTTATCAGAGCTCAGAGTACCAGTTGCAAATACATTCTTCCTTAGGCCCGTGCAAGGAATTCCAGTGTTTGAACCTTTTGCACTTGGGTCCCTTGTGGCTTACTCTGGCTTTTATACCGTGTTTATGTATATGGATATTGTTCATGTATTTTGCTTTGTAAATTAATTTGATATTTTTTTATTGTACCTTGCGTATTCTATTGTAAACCGCTTTGAGATCTTTCAGATAGTAAGCGGTCAATCAATCAAGGAAGTTACAGACTGAGAACATGGCACTGGATGAGTAGGGAAAGAAAAGTCCAGCCCACAGAATGTATCGAGTTTGCTGGTAATTTCCCTCTCAGCCTGCAAAACTCTGTTGTGCTGTTGTGTAGCAAACTGTGGCCCAGTCATTGTTCCTCACTGCCTTTCCTTTAGGAGAGCCTTTTTGGATTATAAGAAGCTTTCAGCTCAACAAGGCTCTGCAGAGGGAAAGGCAGCTAGAGATAATGAGTGGCCCAATCCTGGGCAAACAGGCAGAATAAGCCTCAATCTTTTGACAACGGAAAAGATGGAGGTGTGAAATGGGCACGACTTCAGCTGGGTGAGAGACAAAGAGGAGTGCAGAGAAAGGGTTGTCTCGGGATTTCTCTCAACGGGTTTGGACTCTGGTGCTTGCCATTTGCCCTGAGGCTTCAGGATGGGCCAGGTTAAACAGCAGTTAGTTGGGTAGCTCAAGCATCAGCACTTAAGATCACAGGGAAACTTCCTCGCTTGTTTATACAGCCCAAAACAACACGCAATTAGCCCTCATGTGCTAACTCAACCAATGGCAATTTTTGCCTACCTTAACCTTTTCCCAGTTTAATAAGTCCAAGGAAGCGATACTGAGTGAGGGAGCAGGAAGTTGAACACAAAAACTTGCTTGGCACACTTGTTGCAGCAGTGTACTAATGATGCTGAAGCAACAAGTACTGCTTGCATTCTGTGATCATAAAATCCAGGGATAGCCAACATGGTGCCCTCCAGATGTTCTTGGGACTACAACTCCCATCAGCACCAGCCAGAATGGCCAAAGGTCATGGATGAGGGGAGTTTTAGTCCAGCAACATCGGCAGGGCACCACATTAGCTAACCTGGTATATAAACAGCTTCTCTGCTCCCTTGCAGGAATTAGATATGGGGGTTTCTCCAGGCATGGAGCCTCATCCTTGCTTATAGGATTCAGAGCCCCATAAATGAACTAGGGTTTATTCTGCATCAGCTAGCCAGGGAAGTTTTCCATAGCAAACCGATATTTGTGCAAACACCAGGCACACCAATAATGGCAATTCAAGAGTTGATGGGGGTTACCTCACCTCCTACATGCTGAACCAGTTGATCCACATAGAAACAACAGGGATACGAGGAGCAAGAAGAGTTTAACAACTGCTTTCAGTTTTACAGAACCACACACAAGGTAAGAACTGTGCCCCAAGAAATGAGCTGCTTTCATCTAAACAATACAGTCCCCAAGGTATGCTTGAAAATTGTAAGATCAAAAAGTGCTGAAGGGATCAAAAGTGTTAAAGAGTCTGAATGTATTGCTCACCCAACACATGTTATCCCAAGGATTTTTGGCAGGGATCTGCCTATGATTTTTCTACTATTTCAAAAGGTAACACATTCTGACTAAGAATGCCACAGAAAACAAGCAGCATAATTACTTACTGCAGTTTGGTATTTGCATAGTTGGTTAAAGCTATCAGCAAATGTTGTTAGTCACAATCCAATAAGATCTGCATAACAGGTGGAGCCTTTTAGCTCCAATTATGCCTAATGAAATCTTCTGCATTAGATAAAAGTTCACACCCCCACCTTTCAGTCTAGTAGTTTACACTTCTCTCTATAGCCAACGGTATGGACGGCAGAGGTGTATCTTCCCCACAAGTCACCTCTTTCACAGATGGTCAGTCTCTATACAATAAATCTAGCAACATTGGCCAGCAATAGATTCATGTCTCATATACAAATGCAAGAGTATGAGGTGGCAGATTAACACTCCAGATTGTAGACAGAGGAGTATTTTGAATGCCCCTTTATATAGAAAGTTCCCTCCAAGTAGAAAATTGGCACATGAGAGAAAAAGTTTGAAGCCCACCCCCAATATGCTAGTTTTCTCCTTGCAGAGAATGTTTTACATAAGGGGGGGCATTCAAAATATTAGTCCCACACCTGTAGTTTGATATGATGCAGTCTGATATACCACCTCATCCTCATGCCTATCTCCTTATTCCAATGCACGCACAGACTAGGAACCAAGACAATTGAAGGGCATGCACAGGCACAGCCAGATCATTGCATTTAACACCCAAGAAGATGGGTACTGAAGTTACAACTGTCTATTCTCTCTCTGCCTCACACAATTTTTTGAAAATGATCTCCCTTTTCCTCACTGAGAGTGAAACTGTGAGCAAGCATTCCATCAGACAAGTTAAAATTCTGTACAGTAGGGCCCCGCTTATATGGCGGGTTAGGGACCAGGCCCCCACCGTAAAGCAGAACCCATTGACTTTAATGGGTCACGTCACGCGAAAATGCCACAAAATGCCGCAAAACGGCAAAATTGGCTTTAAAATGGGGAATTTCCCGATTGAAAGCTGGGGGCCCTACTGTACAGAGGCCAGAGCAAGATGCAACTATTTGGTGGACCATAGCTATGTCCTGAGCCACCATTTCTGCTCAAGTGCACAAAGCCTGCAAGTCAGCAGCATAAAAGCATATTCCACAGACTGGTTGTTTCCCTCATCTGAACATCAGTCCAAGCTGCACAAGGTTTTTAGATTGGACCTTCAGTGCTTCCTGTCAGAACTGCAATTAAATGCTTAGAAAGTGCTGTGAGGATGGAAAGTGGATTGCAAGGATATAATTAAGATGCATTTTTAACTGCTAGTTATGGTGCTGCTGAAGAGCAAATAAGCAGGCTTCACACTTCAATCTAATCTGCCCACTGGTAAGAAGAGAACTATGCAGAGTTTAAGCAGCGCAAAAAAGCACAGGTTATCCAAAAGTTTCCCTCCTCCTGCACAACATGAATCAGGCCTTATTTGTAGCATGGGAGAAAATGTCCTGTTATCACACTGTGATTTACATGGTTTTGCAGGGAGGCAAGGGCGAGAACATCATGTAATGCCTCTGATCTGGCAGCCAGCACTTGTTTTGAAACATGTTATCACAGGCTGTAGGTTTTTGCCATGGACTTTTGACCTACCAGAACAGTAAATACTGTTTGTTCCTATTTTGCCTCTCCTCTCAAGTCCTGGCTGATGTGAGGACTCTTAAAAATATTTAAAATGAAACAGTACTCACCAGAGTTTAACAAGGTTTGAATTTGTGATGCACAACCCGGGCAAGATGGTGAAACGAATACAAAGGGTTGCCGCTTTTGGTCCCGATTTACAATAACTAGGGCTGCAATATTTAATCCTATGCATGTTTACTGGGAAATAAGTCCCAGGTCTCATTCACATGCACTACTAAGCCAAAAAGTCTTAGCAAGAAAGAGCTAGCATGCAGGTCCCCAGAGTGAAAATTACAGCTACTTAACTTAGCAAAACAGAGCAACTGGGCATCCACAACAAATAACATGGCCAGTTTGCTCCACCCCCTGCCCTGCTGCTGCCGCTGTACCCAGAACTAAGCAAGTGGTTTGTTTTATTCTCAGCAAATTAAGAGCTATATTCACTAATAGACAACAACAACAAAAACCCTTGTGAAAGGCATCTATAGCCCACAGATATTTCTATCAAACTTTGAAAAGCAGGGAAATTGGGCGACTATAGTGAATGCACCAGGGGAGCAGGAGACCTGACCTCCTCTTTGAGATATTTTACTGCCCCACAAATTGTAAAAATGCAAACACAGTTTGGGTTGGTCTTTCACAGTCCAATCCACTTCCTGTGTAGCTTGGAAGAATTTGGTAACATGTGCCTCTGAGGTGAAACTGACCATAGGAGAGGAGGAGGGAGGGCAGGGGTAGGGGAGATAGACAGGAGAGGGAGGGGAAGATGAGGTTTGATCATTTGCATGCTTATTGAGTTCAGCTGGATTTACTCCCCTGCAATCATGCTTAGGATGGGTGAAACTGATGACGGAGGAGAAGGGGAGGGAAGGGGAGGAGGGAGGAGATGGGAAGGGGAGAGGGAAGGGGCAAGACGGAGGGGAGGGCAGGTTTGATTATCTGAATGCTTTTTGAGTTCAGTGGGATTTACTCCTGTACAATCATGCTTAGGATAGGTGAAACTGACCTAGAGGAGGGACAGGGAGGGGGGAGGGGGGAAGGGGGGAGGGGGGAAGGGGGGAGGGGGGAGGGGAGAGAAGGGGGGAAAGGGAGGAAAGTGGAGGGGAGAAGCAGGGAAGGAGATTGTGAACAATATCATTGTTTTTCAGGGTTTCCCCCACCTATTTGTTCTACAGCAGGCACATGTAGTCTCCCACCCAAATTTAAACCAAAGCTGTCCCTGGCCACATCCACACCAGATCTTTAGTCCACTTTAAACACTCATGGCTTTCCCCAAAGAATCCTGGGAAGTGTAGCTTGTGAAGGGTGCTGAGAGTTTCCAGGAGAACCCCTATTCCCCTCACACAGCTACAATCCCCCGAAGAAGAGCTGACTGTTAAACCACTCTGGCCACTGGTGCTGTCAGGAGAATAGGAGTCTCCTAACAACTGTTAGCACCCTTCACAAACTACACTTCCCAGGATTATTTGGGGGAAGCCATGATAGAAGTGGAATAAATGTCTGGTGTGGGTGTGGCCACCTGATTAATCAAGCCAAAGAGCTGT
Organism: Rhineura floridana; assembly: GCF_030035675.1. NCBI lineage: Eukaryota > Metazoa > Chordata > Lepidosauria > Squamata > Rhineuridae > Rhineura > Rhineura floridana. Next base: position 26,937,095 of record NC_084494.1, on the reverse strand, counting down.
CAGGCTGGCTTTTAGAACACTGACAGTTGGTTCTTACTGAGCATGCCCAACGTTATAATAGACTTCAATAATAAATTTCTTGAATTAATTAAAAATCGGCCAGGCATTTTTTTAACTTTTAAACTGCATTAGATGAAGGTCAGAGTATGGGGCAAGGTCAGTAATAGGATTACAGGTACTCTGTGAACATGGCTGATTTTTAATTAACAAATTATGAGGCCAGTGACTGAAAAAAGTCCAACAGGGGTCTGGATTTTTTTCTCTTGTTTTACACTTTGAACTCTCAATTCTCTCTGAGTGTTTTGTGTATTGGCATGAAAATTTAAGAGGGTTATTAAGCAAGCACTTCTGAGTTCAGGACTATAAGTTTTGTAAGGTTTTGTTTTGAAATAAGCTAGGAAGCAGCAGAATGGCATGGGAGGCATTTTCAATTTAACATTGCAGAATGCAAAAAATCCATGCTAGCTGTATAAACCAAGATTCATTTTCAGCTTACTGCTCATGGTTTGTTTGGGGGAGACACACCATGAGCACATAATGCTAAGCCAAACCATGGCATAAGCTCTAGATAGCACAGCAGACAGGAGGACAGGGGGAAGAACAAAGCAACCATTATTTTTGTTCTGGGTACCCACACACTTTTTCTCTCTCGCTAAACCACAGTCTGGCTTAGTGTTATGCCTGAAACAAATCCCATTGTGGCCAGTGGGGCTCACTCTCCACTGTGTTTTGCATGGCAGCCTTAACTGAGTCATATTAATTTTAAAAGGTTTGATTAACCCAAAAGGTGCCTGATTAATTGGAAGGCATTTTAATGCAAATGCTCAAAAAAATGGAAGGCATTACCTTCTGTGCAACACAGCCTTTCCCAACCAGTGTGCCTCCAGATGTTGTTGGACTACAACTCCCATCAGCCTCAGCCAGCATTGCCAATGGTCAGGAAAGATGGGAATTGTGGTCCAACAACATCTGGAGGCACACTGGTTGGGAAAGGCTGCAACAGAGAATGAAATGCCTCAAAGATGGTATTTGCTACAACAGACATGTACAACATCAAGTATGCTTCTTTTTCCTTAAGTACTATTGTTTTCCCCTCTTCCATTCAATCACCATTCAACTGGCACTAGCACAGGGACAGGGAAACCTGGGGCTCCCCAGATGCCACAGGACTCCAACTCCCATCAGCCCCAGTCAGCAAGTGAAATGCTCAGGGATGTTGCAAGTTGGAAGTCCAGAAGCATTTGGAGGTCCACAGGTTCCCTGTCCCTGGCACAGTGTCTGCCAATTGTGCAATACCTGTCAACATCCTCAGAAAAGCAGTAACGACAGGGTTGTTGAGATTTGGAAACACGAAAACTAGATTCAATAGCCCTTAGCAATCCTAAAAGATTATTTTGTAGGAGTCCCAAAACATTTCACTTGCTGGTTGCAGGAGCGAAATTATTGTTAAAAAAAACCCTAGAAGTAATCGGTATAGAATCAACAACTCAAAATATACATGGAGTTAAGGCAGGCAGAACATAAAAAGAGCACACTACTTAAGTACTCCAGGGTCAGCACTGGCTTCTAACAGATAAGTACAACTGAAGGTACTGGTTTTGACCTTCAAAAAATCCAAAGCAGTTTTTGCCCTAAACATCTCCGCATTATCCCTGTTGATTACAAACAGCTTTCTGACCCTCTCCAATTCCAGATCAACTACCTTTTCACCCTGACCACAGCTGACTAAAATAATTAAAAGCTCCACAGCAAGTTAGAGACGAATATTTTTTGCTGCTGTCTGCAGAGTTTGTGGTTTAGATCCACCAGCCCAGACAAGAAATTTTTCCCTGAAGCCTGTAATTTGTCAGGCAGCTGTAAGACCCAAGCATACCCCTACACACTCTACTTCAACGTTCTCCTCCACAGAAGGTCCTAATACAGACAAGAATGGAAATACTACCACAACATTGCTCAACTCGTATTTAGAAGCTCAGTAGCATAAGCACATCCTTTGCCTGTATGGTCCCACATTTGATTATTGGCACCTCCATTTAATCTCAAGTAAGTGGGCCTGGAAAGATTTCTGCTTGACACCCTGAAAGCTATTATCATTTAGAGTTAACAAGACTCTACTATCTGGGCTACTAGCATTAGCACACAATTTTTAACATGGTTTTAACATGAAAGACTGGGAATTCATGCACTGAGCATGCATGACAAAACGGATCTCTGTCCAGTACCAACTTTCTAGTTTTGTCCAACAGAACTCGACAAGATTATCCTCCCTGCAAATTCAGCTTCTGTAGCCTGAGGCTTAGATCAACAATTCCTTTTCCTTCCTAAAGGCTTTTAGGATTATACTTTCTTGCAGAAATGAAATGCTCTGAACACTAAGGTTACATGTTAAACTAGAGTTGGAGTTCCTAACCAGAAAACCCAGCTAATATTGATAATTGCATTCTAACACACATTAATTTATGGTTCTCTGACAGAGAAACTGGGACACTGGGAGGTGATGGAAAACTGGTCACACCCAGCTGTTCTTTGCTGTGAAAGAAAGGAATCTATGAGGAATTCTGGCACTTCGCCTTTCTTCCTCCTTGCGCCACAGTTAAGGCGCAGGTTTCAAAAAGCCCCTAAACACAGGAGAAACTAATAACAGAAAGCCTGGGGAAAGAATACTTAGCACTGGGACAGTAGTTTGGAGTGTTCAAAGCACTTTGCATGATGTTATCCAGTAATCATTACAACAGTCCTGTGAAGTTTTTATTTCATTTTAATGAAATACCCTTCTAAGGCTTTATGCACAACTCAGGGCAACTAACCATTAGACAAGGAAGGAAAAACACCAGGCCAAATGCTGCCCTCCAGGCCTCTCTATCCAACCCTTAGGACTCTGTTTCTAGTTTTAGCCAAGGATGCCAAGTGCTTTAGGACAGTCTCACAGATAAGCCCAAGAAGTTACGAGACCACAAAAATGTTTACACTCACCTGCCAGCATATCTGTGCTCATAATTTGTGGCTTATAAAGAAGCATCAACCTTTGTATAGCTTCCGTATTTGGTAACCTTGAGAGAGCAATAGGAGCAATGGCTATTTATAAAGCTGGTTTGCCACTGACATCCCATACTTACTATTGGTGATGGTGATGCGTCGGCCCTGGTAGAAGTCCCCAAGGGTCACTGCATTGCCTTGTTTGGTAGCCACAACCCGCACCGTCCTGGAATTGTCCTGGCACTCCACGTATGGGTTGTAACCAGGGTTGTTCTGCTGCAGCTGATTAGTAATCTGGCTTTCCTGGCTGCTGGGATTAAAGGCATCTGCCAGGCGGCTCCGGCAGTAAGACTTGTACTTCCATAAGACAATAGGTGGCTGGGTGGACGAAGTCTGGTAGTTGCACTGGAGAGTGACAGGTTGAAACAGGATGACCACATTGAAGGGGTTCTGCACTGTGACTTGCATCGCAGAAGCAGGATCTGGGAATGGGAGAAGACAGACAGGTCAAAGTCATAGCAAGCAGAAAAGCTACGCTTGAATGCCACAACTCTCCCTCCCAGAATGCTCCTCCACCACAGTCAGTCATTATGACCATTTCACCAGAATCCAAAGTTGCCAATCCTGGCCTATCCTCTCAGCAAACATCCCTCATGCTTGTTAACAGCTTTGTTTCAGGAGCATGCAGTTAGCCCTACCATCTAGATAAGCCAGTTTGGCTTCTCTACTTCCTCTTTCAAGAGAGAGAGAGAAAAATTCAAGAATCAAAAGTGGAATGTCCAAACAGACAGCCACAGTGTCTCCAAGCTCCGTGAAAACATTGCATTTATTTTCCTTCACTAAATGCTGACCATTTGAACCTGTCAACAATGATGGACAAGGCAAGAAATATCCCAGGCCTGGCCTCCTAGGAATTTGAAATATCTTTCTAGACATGCAGTGAGCTGGAGAACTTTGCTGTCACAAATGCAGAAACAAGTTTATTAAGCAAAGAGTTCATCACTACTTCAACAGGCAGCGAGATAGCAGCCTGAAGGCCTGCCAGCAGGGTGGATGAAAAAACACATTCCAACAGGCAAGAGTACCATTTTGCATTAACTTCATTCATACTCTTAACCCATTTCTGACTGGCTGCCAGAAGAGAGAGCCAGAGATTTGTTATCAGCATGAACCTTTCAAATAAAAAAAAGAGGCAGGACTCTGGAATGAAATTACAGAAATAGGAATCCCATGAGCCTTCGTTTCCAGTCTGTCTGCAGCAAATCTTTCCCAAGAGGATCTCTTTCGTTGCCCCCCCCTCCCGGCTTTGAGAGCAGCAGCAGCCTCTCTAGCTATATATTAGACCGGAAATTGCCAGTTGCCCACTCTCTCTAAACCAGGGGTGGGGAACCTGTGGCCCATAGGCCTAAATTTGGCCAGACACAGATCCCAGTTAGGCCTGAGAGGTCATTTCCCACAAGCCACACCCACCTGCCCCACACATAACGTCAGGAGCATTTTGTCATCTCCCAAGGAAGTGCTCTGAATCCAACCTGTTTCATCTGCAAAGGGAAAATGTTCCATTTTTAAATGGAGCATTTTTCCCTCTGCAGAGACTTTAAAGGAGCTCCTTGTAATCACCAATCAGCTGACTGATGATCACAGCAAGCCTCTTTGAAGATGGCTCCCAGCACCAATCAGCTTATTAGCACTAAAAGTGCATCTTCAAAGGAGGTTATTCTTACTGCTCATCAGTAGTTACAGAGGCCTCCTTTGAATGTTGGGTGTCAATAACCCAACATCATTATGATGCCACATGATTAACAGGGGCATGGTCTGTGAGGGGTGGGGGATTTAGAAATCTGGCATCATAAAATGGTTTTCCAACCTGCAAAGAACAAATGCTAGCACAGAAGCTGCTATTCCTACCCTCCACAGTAATCCAACAAACATGCCCTACTCATTATTCAAGCCTTGTAAATAATTCTACATGGAATTTACTAATCCACAAATTTAGCTTTGCAGCATATTAATAAGAGACAGCTTTTTCAATTTAGCAGAGCATTCCTATCTGGTCAGCTGGAGATTTCGTCCTAATAGCAAGAGTTGCTATTTACAATCCTGCATGAACATACCTTCATTTTCTTTCTATCAAGCCAGTCAGCTTTCTAGCACTGAAAGTGATGGGCCACAGCTACTCCTTAACCTAATCACATTTGACAGCACCAATTGTTTCCAAATCATGCAGCAATCACTGTTCAGAATCAACACTGAAATGCAGCCACATTAAAGCAAGTGGGAAAATCCAGGACTTCAAAGGCACTCCAAGTATCTCACCCTTCTACATATGCATTCAAGCTGGCATACATAAAAATGTCATACAATGGCTGTGTTCAGACTTCATGATAACCAATTAACCATAGTTTAAGGTTGCATCTGGACTCTAAACTATGCATTATCTTAACTATGGTTTGTTGAAAGAAGGCAGTTGGTTTTTGTAAAGTACAGTTAGAAGCTGGCTTATTTTAAACAAACCACTACTAAAATAACTGGATTCTGTTGGGTTTAGCAGCATGTCAATCTGCAATTAATTAAAAACAGAAGCAAAAACTTCTGAACTCCTTCTAGGCTTGTTCCTGTCACCATAAACTAGGGATTGCCAGCCTTTATGGGCTCTCTGGTTGCGTGTCTCCACCCTTTCACAGTTCAGTTCCCTCACTCATTCCTACTCCCAACAGACAAAGAGAAAAAGCACACACACCACTACACACTTTGCTTTTCCATGGGGTCTTGATAAAAGGTGGATCCAGTAGAATTAAGATGGATCCTCCTAAATGTGCGTAATGTTACATGGGTGGCCAAAAAACACTATCAATTAAAGCTTACAGCGGTAGATGGCAAAGTTTTTTGTTTTTTTTAAAAAATCACAGACCTGGTGCTTGCCAGCACCAAAGAACATTGATTCAAGACACAGATCCTCATGATTTTTACACAGATGTGTTCTGTTATTTGCTGGTCATCCCATGTTTGATGGTAGTTTGAAGGGATCCCTTATGAAAATTATGAGGATCCATAAGAATATGTGCTTTGGATTAATGTGTTGGTAACATGGTGTAGCTCCAGAAAGCACCAGATCTGTGATTTTTATGATTTAGTTAATGGAGACAACTGTAGTATGATGGAGGGCAGGGGGGAGACTCATAAAAACATTACACAATTTCAAGAGGATCCATTTAACTGATTCCAACTTGTATATGTATGTGTACCCTTCTTTCTAACTCATTCTGAATTCTCTCTCTCCAATCTCCTTCTCTAGCACTCACATTTCTTTCTCTCTACTCCTGTGACACCCTGCTTTCTGTCCCAAGCTGTTTTATATTCCTCCTCCTAATTTCCCATATGGCTCTCCTTTCACCACTACCCTCTCAGCTGCCTGCTTTCCATTTAGCTGTGATTCGAGCCTTGAGAGCTGAAGAGGAAGTAGAAAAGAGCATTTTAACACCCAACAGATAACATCATATACATACCCAAAGCAACTTCGCAAAATACCAACAAATACCAAAAGCCAGCAATATTCACAAAAAAACTGGGAGTGTAAAATAGTTTTTAGATACTGCTTAAAGGGTCCTCCATGGCGCAGAGTGGTAAGCGGTGGTAACGCAGCCGAAAGCTCTGCTCACAGCCGGAGTTCGATTCCAACGGAAGGAGGAAGTCAAATCTCCGGTAAAAGGGGTCAAGGTCCACTCAGCCTTCCATGTTCGATTCCAACGGAAGGAGGAAGTCAAATCTCCGGTAAAAGGGGTCGAGGTCCACTCAGCCTTCCATCCATCCGTGGTCGGTAAAATGAGTACCCGGCATATGCTGGGAGGTAAAGAAAGGCCGGGGAAGGAACTGGCAATCCCACCCATATATATGGTCTGCCTAGTAAACGTCGCAAGATGTCACCCTAAGAGTCGGAAACGACTCGCACTACATGTGCGGGGACATCCTTTTTTTTTTTTTAAGGATGAGAACAATGATACTAATCACACCTATGTGGGGAGGGCATTCCAGAGATGGGGTGCTACCACTGAAAAAGGCCCCATCTTCAGTTGCCACCTGCCTAACATCTGAAGGCAGGCCACCTATATAAGAGAACAGAGTCGTTTTATTTTGATGTTTGCTGCTCTGTGCACTGCTTGCTATGGAAAAGAAGTTTTGCTAAAAATAAAAAACTCACTTCTATCTTTTACACTTGCCACTGCCAGGTAAGGAGTTTCATTCTCACCGAAACAAAGCAAGGCCCAATTCACTGCTTGCATCAACACTCTTCCACAATTCCTTTTATTTGCTCCTGCGGTTTCATTCCAGCCTGAGGGGGGTGAGTTGGTACTGAGATCAGTTTCCTCCTACGAAGGACAGGGAGTTTCGGCAGACATGTGTGTCACGGCTGCCACAGCAGCCAAGATCAGACATCACGCTTCCGGGAAGAAGAGAGTATTACACTCCCCACAGTTGGGCACACCTACTGCCCAAGCTTTGAGTAGACTTACAAGACAGCACTGCAGAGGGCTCAAGCAATGCATCACTTGCTATGGAAGAACCACCCTTCTCCAGAGATCATGAAACTAGGATTGCAGAAAAGGGTTAAAGTTTGAGCGTAAACAATGATCAGTCCCTCTGTGGACCCAATGTTTACTTTGGAGAAAAGCAGTTACGTTCAAAGCACACACCCTGCCATGCAGTCTATCAAGAGGCAACCTGACCAATATTAAGAAAGGGGATACGAAAGCAGACCTAAATTAAGCCACCAATGGAATTTTGCCCTTGGGTTTCAACTGCACACCCTAATCCTTTCTAAAGCAAATGCTTTTGACTCTTTAATGACTGGTGAGCTGTTGCAGGGGTTGCCAACATGATAGCGTACAGATGTTGTTGGGCTACAACTCCCAACATCGCTGACCACTCCAGCTGATGGAAACCATACTCCAGCAACATCTGGAGGGCACCACTGACTACCCCATGTTAAGGTATATGTTTCCAGCAACCAACTACAGTAGACTATTAAACAATGTCAAGGTACCAGTGGGGTCCACATGGATTCTCATATGTTGGCCTTGGATGCTGAACATTATTGCCTTTCCTTCTATCCTTGAGAACACACAAGGTTCTCCTATACGTAGATAGAATCACCACACTCGTTTGCCAGCTTTGGTCTCTTTTGGACAGAAAAGACTTGGCCATAGTGCTCCATGCTCTGGTAACTTCCAGACTGGATTATTGCAATGCGCTCTACATGGGGCTTCCCTTGAAGATGACTCAGAAACTTCAACAGGTCCAAAATGCAGCAGCCAGATTACTCGCTGGGGTTCCCTTTACAACTCATATAATCCCTGTTTTAAAACAGCTGCATTGGTTGCCAGTTCTACACATAGATGGAGTCACCAGGTTCGAATCCCCCAATACATGAGGCAATGAGACAGCCATAGTAACTCCTAAGCATCCCACCTCCTCTCCATGGACCCTACCATTCACCTCCTCTCTCATTTGCTGCATTTGTCTTTATAGCAGGCAAGAGCACTATTAGCAGCAGGCAACAGGTCTATGGGCAGAAAGAGTCTGCAACTGCCTTTTCTCCCAATGCACTGGGAAATTCAAAAGTCGCAAGACACATCTTTGAGCTGTGACCAGGCAACCCCATATGCAAAGCAGAGGGGAGAGAGCCCACAAGTTGAGAGAGGAACGTGGGAAGAGAGCCAACAAGTTACACTGATTTACTTTTAAAAATGTTTATTGTATTGGATTGTTGATTGTATTTTAGTATTGTTATTCATTGTATTTTTATGCTATTTTATGTTCACCGCCCAGAGAGCTATTGCTAGTCGGGCGGTATATAAATTTAATAAATAAATAAATAAAATAAACAAGACAAGCTTGATCTTCAACCGAAGAAGATGGCCCAACAGAAAAGGCGGCTCATAACTTCTACATTCCAGAGGTGGTCAGCCATGAGATACGGAAGCCAATTACGGAAAACTGCAGCTGCTTGGCCTGTGGGGAAGGGCCATAGCTCAGTGGCAGAGTACCTGCCCTGCACCTGGAAGGTCCCAAGTTCAATTCCCAGCATCTCCAGGTAGGGCCAGGAATGTTCTCTGCCTAAAATCTGGAGAGCTGCTGCCAGTCAATGCAGACAATGCCGAACTAGACAGACCAACGGGTCTGACTCAGTATGAGGCAGCTTCCTATGTTTCTTCCATTGCACTAGAAACTGGGAGGGGGTAGAGAGAGAGAGATGGCTAGACAGGCATGGCCAACCTAAATGGAAAGCAGAGATTTCTAGTTAGCATGCAGGGCCCTCATGGTGTGGCACTGCACAGCCAATCTCCAACTCAGAGAGTATTGTTGAACAAAACAAATGAGGAAAAACACACCATGTGAACCAAAGCAGGCCCAGGCCTCCCTTAACGAGTATTGGAAACTTAAGAGGTAGGCCAAGAGAAGAAACAGCCCAGAAAAAGAACGGAGGACAGAATGAGAGCAAAAGAGCAAGGCCACAGCCAGATTGTTGTGGCTATGTTGGTGTTGTGGTGGCAAACAGCAGCTCCCAAGGGCTAGAAGACACCCCAGGAAAGAGAAACCACTGTACAAATGTTTAGCTAAAGACACCCTCGAGAGTCCTGTCAACTCTTGCCTTATTTCCCAAGTTGCCAACTTCTGACAGGGCTCCTGTGCCTCTAGACAACTATAGAACAGGAAAAAGAACAGGTGCCAATTTCCCTAGATAGTTAGATCAGAAAAAGGCTGCACCCTTTGAATTTCTGCCCGCCATTACGCTGCTGAAAGCCACATAAGCCATGCTTTTTGGGGGGGGGGGAAGGAGGAGAATAGAAGCCATGCCCTTTCCTCACCAGGGAACCATACTTCGGAACAGGTGGATGCCCCAAGACCTTCCAGGCAAAATACATCTCCCATGATGCCAGACAGACCCTTCTGAATTTCCCAAACAAAAGATCAGCACGAAGGAGCTGGAAAGGCGCTCGACTGTACAGCTACTCCTTCAACCAATCAGCTCTCGAGCTTCCCCCCCCCTTCCCTGTCCCCTAAAACAAGACACTCCCGAGAAGTTTCCCCCTCGGAGGAGGGTGGAGGAGCAAGAAGGAAGGTGGTCTGTCGCCCGCTCTGTAAGAAAAACTCGTTTTTCGTTATTGTTTTTACCTGAGATCCAGGCGCTACCCAAGAACCATAGCAAGGGCAGCACGGCCGGCCGAAGAGCCGGCCGAGTCTCCATTTCCACCCCCTTCTCGCAGACTTAAAGAGCCGGTGGTCCGCAAGCAAAGAGGAGGCGGGTGAGGCAAGTACCCTGCCGATTCCTTCACTTCAGTCTACTCCCTTCGTGGGCTCTTCTACTGCCCTTCACGAGCAGACGGACACCCGCTCAAAGTTGCTTCTATCACGTCCGGCGCCGAGCTCCGCTCTGGACTCCGTGCGCTTCAGGTGCAGCTCTTGCTGCTGGTGCCTCGCCCAATCAACGGAAACTACCAAGTCACCTCGAAGGAGGGGGGAGACACACAACTGCTGAGGCGTACTTTCATCATAGGAAGACTTTCTTTGGTGCGCAAACCCTTCTGTTTTTCCGCTCTCAAATTCTCCTTTACAATGAGACAGATGCAAAGGAGACGAGTAAATCTCACCTGTGTGTGTCCCCCCTTTATGGAGGTGGTTTAGTCTCCAGGGCACTTGCGAATGTATTGAGAACGAGCCGACCAACTTGGGGAAAGGGAGGGTGAGGGTCAAGATACGCATGGCTGAGTCCGCCTTTCCTCCCCTTTCATATGGAAGTGAGCTTGCCCAGGTACTGCCTAGGAAAGCAGAGGCATTCAGAGCAGATTTGAAAACTGCAAGAAAAGTGTCGGGAAAGGACGGCTGGTCCGAGAGGGCGCGAGATTGGTCAACAGCTGACTTTGAACAGGGGTCATAGTCTGAACCGAGCAAAAGCTGAAATAACTTAATTCTGCCCACTAGGTTTATGGGAGATATTGCACTAGCCTGTTGTTACTGTCTTTTTAAACATTTATTTATTTATTACATTTTTATCCTGCCTTTCCTTCAAAGAGCTCAAACTGGCATAATAATAATAATAATTTAATTTGTGGGTCGCCTATCTGGCCAATGGCCACTCTAGGCGACGTACAATTTAACAACAATACATTACATCATAATAAAATACATCATAAAATACAATATAACAATAAAACAGTTCCAGTACAGAGTAGTAGGCTATTGGTCGTAAAAATTTAACCCTCCCCGTAAGTCCCAAAGGCCTGTCTGAAGAGCCAGGTCTTCAAAGCTTGGCGGAATACATTCAGGGAAGGGGCATGTCAAAGGTCATACGGGAGGGAGTTCCAGAGAGTGGGGGCCGCCACTGAAAATGCCCTCTCTCTTGTCCCCGCCAACCTAGCTGTTTTAGTTGGCGGGATTGAGAGAAGGTCCTGTGTGGCTGATCTTGTTGGGCGGCATGGTTGGTGGCGCTGGAGGTGCTCCATCAGATAAACTGGGCCGAGACCGTATAGGGATTTAAAGGTTAATACCAACACCTTGAATTGGGCCCGGAAAATAACTGGGAGCCAGTGTAGGTCGAACAACACTGTGTTCCCGGCGGCGACAGTTTGTAAGTAGTCGAGCCGCAGCATTTTGTATAGGTTGTAATTTCTGGACCGTTTTCAAGGGTAACCCCACGTACAGCGCATTACAGTAATCCAACCGAGAGGTGACCAGGGCATGTACCACCAGTGGGAGCTGATGAGCAGGAAGGTAGGGCTGCAGTCTACGAATGAGGTGTAATTGATACCAAGCTGCCCGGCTCACTGCCGAAATCTGAGCCTCCATGGACAGCTTGGAATCAAGAACAACCCCAAGGCTGCGGACCTGGTCATTCAGGGGCAATTTCATCCCGTCGAACACCAGGTCAACATCTCCCAGCCTTCCCTTGTCTCCCACGAGTAGCACCTCAGTCTTATCAGGATTCAACTTCAGCCTGTTCCTTCCCATCCATCCACTCACGGATTCCAGGCACTTGGACATGGTCTCCACAGCAGACTCTGGTGAAGATTTAAACGAGAGATAGAGCTGAGTGTCATCCGCATATTGATGACACTGCAGCCCAAATCTCCTGATGATTGTCCCCAGCGGCTTCATATAGATATTAAATAGCATGGGAGAGAGGATAGAGCCCTGTGGCACACCACAATTGAGAGGCCAAGGGTCTGAAACCTCCTCCCCCAATGCTACCTGTTGATGCCTGTCGGAAAGAAAGGAATGGAACCACCATAGTACAGTGCCTCCTATTCCCGATTCATGCTTCTCCCCATTTTATCCTCACAACAACTCTGTGAGGTAGATTAGGTTGGAAGAACTTTTTCTGCCAGCCTGGTGGGGTGCAGGAGTTTCTAAACGGTGGCCCACGGACCACCAGTGGTCTACACAAGCTTTATTCAGGTGGTCTGCTGTGTGTCTGTGAAGAACACTTACCATTTGAATTGTCATACAATGTAAGAAATAGAAATACAATTAAAAATCATACACCATGTAGCACAGTGCGATACAATTGATACAGCAGGCAGAAAAAAATCATTAAGTGGTCACCCAAAATGCTCAGCCATTTTCAAGTAATCAATGGGGGGGAAAGAGTTTTGGAACCACTGGTGTAGTGGACTTGGGAGAGCAGGGTTCAAATCCCCAGTCACCCACTGGGTGACCTTGGGCCAGTCACCATCTTTATTTATTTATTTATTTCGTTTCATTTCTAGACCGCCCATAGCCAGTAGCTCTCCTATCCTGTGTTTAAGGCAAGAGGGGGGAACCTATTTCAGCCCAAGGGTTACATTTCCTCGTGGGTAACCCTTTGGGGCTGTGTGCCAGCTGGTGGTCAAGACCAGAGATAAAAAGTGGGTAGAGCAACAGGTGTGATTGTTAGCCTTGTACAACAGGCTACAATTTAGGGTGCCTTCAGACAACCTGTTTATTCAGCAGTCATCTGGGTTTTCTTGCACAAAGTTTATGCAGTGGTCAGACTATGTTCAATCTTTATTGAGCATTCATGCTAAACAGTTTGTAGGGAGGTTCTACAACAATGAGCATTTATCCTGCATTCATCCTGATTTGCGTATGGGGTGCTTACACATCTTCCCATTAATTGTTCATCCATCCCTCACTTTTCAATACATTCCCCTGTCACTTTCCAAACTAAAAAAAGTCATTTTTTTAAGTGAATTTACTGTTTTAGGGCAGCATAATGCTTTAATCCACCTTAATTGTGCAAACCTAAAGTTCCAGCATTTTGTTTGAATCCCTTCTAGAAAATAGTAACAGTCTAGAAGCATGCCTAGCCATGCAAAAGTCATAGGTTGCCAACCAATGGCCATCATGCCCAGGACCACCTCAAACCCAGAGCTGGCCCTGAGTTCAGGAACTTTGCTGGGAACAATGTGAGAATCCCCTGGGAACTGGATTAGACCCTTTAGACCTCCAGTGGAGTTTTAAATATTTGTTAGTTAAATAGCAATGCTGTAGCCATCTTACAGTATCAACATACTTTTCTTTTGACCCTTCTTAGTTTTGAGCAGTTTAGAAAATAGCACTGTGTGTGTGAGTGAGTGAGAAGCAAGGAAGCAGTGTGGTTTAGTGGTTACACTATCTCACTAGGACATGGAAAACTAGGATTTGAATCCCCTCTCATCCATTATGTTTATTGGGTGACCTTTGGTAAATTACAATCTCTCAGCCTAATCAACCTTGCAGGGTTGTTGTAGGATACACTATGTGAGGGAAGAACCGTGTACGCTGCCCTGAGACTTGGAGAAAGGGGATAAAAATGTAGTAATTTTTTGTTTTTATTTTTTTTGTAAAAGTTAAGAAGTGTTTAAAAGTCTTCCTCTGTTGAAGTTTAGATTGTAGACTTTTAGACTGTAAAAAGAGAGACAGGAGACCTCTCTTTTTGCTTCTATTATTGTATGAAGTGCTACGAGCACTATCTTTTAATCAACAACTCCCCTTCCTGGAACTCATTGCTGTAACTCATTGCTGTAACCTGTCATATGTACTGTCTGAAAGGTAGGACAGAAATGCTGAAAGGGAACAAGCAAAATTAGTATTTTTTTTTACAGCACCATCAATGTATGAGGCACTTTCCAATATAAGCAAGCAAAAAAAGAATATGGTGAAAGATCCTACTTGCTGCTTGCCAGAAATAACTTCTATTATTGTTGTTTTAAATTTTGCCTCTCTTCAGGGACAGGATAAAAGGAGAAAGGAAAGGGAAGAAAAACATAAACAGAAAGATAAAAGCCAGAGCAAGATGTTTTCCGGTACACAGAGAAAACGGCACAGGAATCATTCCTACAATCTTGTGATTTCAGAGTTTTATGTTGGCACTGATCTGGAGTTTGGGAAACTGCTATAAGTAAGTTTGAAAATTCAGTTGTAATTGGAATGAGTGATCTATATTTTCTCAGCATTACAAGATGGGGATCTCTCTCTGCAGTAGGTTTTTGTGAGAGACTGCAGAGGAGGGATATAGTAAAATGCATGGCAAGGATGCCCACTGAAAACAGAGGAAGCCATCTGATGGTCCATTGGGAATAATGGGAGCTATGTGGCACATCACATGCCTGCGCAGAAACATTCACAGGTAGCGTGACGCTTAGCAAAATGTTATATAGTAAGAAATCATTTAGATAATACAATTCATTCAACTGCAGATCATACAATTGTAAAACCCCACTGTTTTCTGATCCTTTTGCTTTATAGAAATTGTAATTTTTGCTTAATTCTTCAAAGGCTGCACTCTCTCTTTCCCTGGCATTTCTTACTAGAGATGTGAAGGCCGGGGGGGGGGATAGAAAAATTAAGGGAGAAGCTGGGGTTTTGTCCCCCTCCGCCCATTTTCAAATTTTCTGGGTTTTTTCCACACCTTCACATCTCTGTTTTTCTCTCATACACACATGTACCATTTAAGTGGCAAACACATAGCCACCTGCAGTAAGGCCATCTCCTTACATGTAGTCAAAATACCATAGCGGATTGTTGATAATGCAAATACAGCATTCAAATAGCATCCTTTGCTTCCATGTCTCCATTCACTTCTCTCTCTCTTCCCTCTTCTCCCCTTTATGTTGTTTTTATTTGTTCTGTTATTTTTCCCCTATCTGTGTTTTTCTTAACACTTTCTATTTTTGTTTTTTCAGTCTAACCAGTGTATTTTTAGCAAGGGAAAGAAGTCGGAACTATACATCTATACTCTTAATTCCTTCATAAAGCATCATTCTGCATTTGTCTGCAACATCCTTACTATAGTTTTCTGTGGTTACATATATTGGCCTGTGTAAGATAATTGCTCCATCATTTCCCCATATCAGTAATTTATTATTAAGAATTTTTATTATCTATAACAATAAATGAAATGGGCTGTGGGAGGGATGAACCATGCACTGAGCTCCTTGGCGAAAGAACAGTATAATAATTTCATTTATGTAAAAAATGTTTATCCTGCTCTTCAGCCAATAAAGGGTCCCAGATCAGAAATATGACAAAAGTAAGCATGTAATAATGATGACACAACCCATCCCACCCTCACCCAGCAACAGTTGGAGGCTAGGATGGATCTTCAGACAATCAAAGACACACTGAACATCAACAGTAGACTACCCCCCCCCATTATAACATAATCTTCTTGCCCAGCTCAACTATGATGTCACAGTGAGGTTGGCTAGAATTTTCCTTTCTGGTTGCCTTTGTATGTCAGTGCCCAGCTGGCCATGTCCTGTTGGGCATCTACTGTGGCTCTGCTCCTGGGTCTGACCTTGGTCATCACTGAAGGTAACCTGTATGAGGGCCACTCCCTGGAACCATCATGTATTCCAGGCCACCCTTGCACACTAGCCTTTATCTCTGACAACCCAGTGGTCCTGCGCTGTCCCCATGCTTTCTTTAGAGTCTTTGTCACTTGGCAATACCTCGATCCAGCTTGGGCGGATGAGCAGCCTGTCACCTTTTTGCACTCAGGGGCCCCCATCTGGCCCTTGCTCAGCCATGCCAAGTTGCGGAGGTTACGGTTCAAATCCCAGCTAGTCGCTGGCAACCTGTATATCCCAAGCCCCAGTGCAGAGGACTCTGGGTTGTATACCTGCCATGCAGGCGATGCCACAATCGCCTACTATCAAGTGGATTTCCAGGATGCTGGGCACATCCATGTCTCACATGCTGGTCTGGGGGAGACTACTCTGGGTAATACCACCGCTGAGCTAGAAAATGGAGCACAGGCTGAGCTGTTCACCTCCTGGAGTCCTTGGCAGTCTTGCGATCGCTGTGGCAATTCTGGAGAAAGGAAGCGGGTGGGCTTTTGTTATGCCCAGGTGACCCGGAAGGACCAGCATGCGGAAAAGCCACTGCCCTGCGGAATGCTCAGGAACAAGCACCCAATGTTGCCGCAATGGGGACCAGAGCTGAGAGTGGAGACCTGCCAGGTGCCCTGCGATGCATCATTCCTGCTTGCCCAGGATGAGTCCAACACGGTTCCACTTCTCGTCTTTACCACCTACCATCCTCAGCTGAAGGCCGTTGCCCGTCTGCGTTGCCCAACCTCTTCCATATACAGGTACAGACCTCAAGCTCACTCAGTGGTAAAACACATACTCTGCGAGCTGAGGGTCCTTGTTCAGTCTCTGGCAGCTCCAGTTAAAAGGATCAGGTCGAGGACAGCATTCTTCTCTGTCTGAGACCCTGGAAAGCCACTGCCAGTCAGAGAATACTATACTGGACTAGATGGACCAATAGTGTGCCTTGGTGTAGGGCAGCTTGATTATGTCCACATATGTCTACCCCAGCCCTGCGGCACACCACTGAACCCGTCTAGGGGGCTATCAAGCCTCTATTAAAAGGTGTGAGTCAGGAAAGCATACTTTATCTTTGACAATTCTGCAGGAAAGGCTATATTAGCAGGTACACCTTTTATTCACCTTATTTATTTAGCAAGATGTCATATGCTCCATCATCATCATCATATATAGGCTGTATCCAGTGCTGTCTGTGGGGAGTTCCACTCATGCAACAGGACTTCCTCTCCCCACGCACCCTCAAAATCTGCTCCAGAGGGTCTTCCAATCATCTGCAGCAGCTTTTGAGGGTGCACAGGGGGCTTCAGGGTAGACGAGGGGGAAGTTCTGGTACACAAGCACTAGTAGAACAGCAGCGTTGGATACAATCCAGCTCCATTTCAGTTGGTCTACTCTGAATGAACTTAGTTTGATACAAGCTGAAGCTTATGGCATTTTGTAATATTTGTAGGGCCAGTTCTATCATGAATCACACTGAGCCACTTGTCTCAGGCGGCAGATATGGAGGGGCAGCACAACCAATGCCCCTTGCAGTCTGCCTAGTTGAGCTGCTTGAGTCTTCACCGCACTGCCGGAATAAGCACATCACTGCCACGCCGGCAGCTGCCTGGCTGGACACTCCACAGCCAGACCAGGATCCTGCCAGCCAGGCCATAGAGAGCAGCTGGTGTCTCACTTTCAATACCAGCTGAAGTGCAGCAGCTACCCCACTTCAGATGGAAGAGAAGGCCAGCGGTGGTGGCTGCTCAGTAAGGCACTGTATGGCTGCCAGAATCTGGTCAGGCTAGCCAGCAGCTCCCCAAGTTGGGCAGCAGCCACTCATTGACTGAGACCAGGTCACATGACCTAACCCCCCCCCGCACTGCCACATCTTGCTTGGACAGACATAGCAAGACACTGCTAAAGCTCACAAAGCATAGTGCAAGACTCATGATACTTTGCCACAGGCTTGGCAAAGTTCTGTACAGGTTTACTCAAAAGTAAGTCCCACTAAGTTCAATCAGACTTACTCCCAAGTAAAATGTGCATAAAATTTCAATCTTTAGCTGAGTACATGCCATACATTTAAAACAAAAAACCCAGGGGACTGTAGTTTACCCCTCACAGAGTTACAATTCCCAGTAGAATCATAGGGTCATAGAACAGCAGAGTTGGAAGGGGCCTATAGGGCCATCAAGTCCAACCCCCTGCTCAGTGAAGGAATCCAAGTTAAAGCATACAGTGCCCTTAACAAACTAAGGTTCCCAGGATTGGGGGAGGGGTCATGTGCTTTAAATGTATGGTGTGGTATCCATATTTACTTTGTTCCGCTTCTTCTTTCACCCTCCTTGCCATGAGCCTCCCTGTCTTCAGGTCTCCCTCAACACAAGGACATTACCACATGAATGAAGAGAGATGCAGCCCCTATAAGTGTTGTCACAGCACTTTCATTCAAGCATTTAGGTTCCACCTGTGTGTGTTCTTGCGCTGAAACAAAAAAAGGTTGTTAATGATTACCAAGCGACATGACTTTCACCTCTGCTACTTAAGGGCTAGGTTTTTTAAAAAAAAAAGTTTCAGCAGCAGCAGGTTGAGTCAATCACTTTGGTGGAGCAGGAAACAGTCACAGTTAAAGGAAGACGTGATCTTGCAATAAAGAGATGGACAACTGTGCCACAAGACTAAAGCAAAAGTCATTTTCACTGCCTTAACACTAGCCTGCTATGTTTGGTGGGACGGAAGTCCAATTATCCATGGAACTAACATTAATTGTTATTTGCCTATTGCTTATGGCATCCTGACAAATATTTGAGAAAACTGTTCCTGCACGTCATCTTAATATGTTGTATCCAATGTTAGACATACTCTGGGTAGGCCCACTGAAAATAATGAACATGGCTAACTTAAGTTCTTTCATTTCAGTAGGACTTTGTGGGATAAGCCAGGAGAAGCACACTTAGCAGTTCTGTGCATTCTTGAGATCTGGCTGACAACCACTAGGAGCTGTGTTTTAGTTCTTGGAATTCCCTCCCTATTGATACTAGGCAGGCGTCAAAAGTACAAGGTTTTCAACACTTGCTTGAAACTTTTGTTTTCTTTTCTTTTGTTGTAACATTCTCTGTACGGCAGAGATGGGGAATTATGAGCCTTCTTATTTTGTGATACTACAGCTTCCATCAGCCTCAGTCAAAATGAGTGGGAGTTAGAGCCCAGCAACATCTGGAAGGCCAAAGGTTCCCTATACCTGTTGAAAACAAAGAAAGCTGTGCTTTTTGTTTTGGAACTCTTGGGTTGTATCTAGTGGCTGCCTGACTCAGAGTAGACCCATTGAAAATAATGGACATGACTTACTTAGGTTCATTAATTTATTTAAGCCATTGTTTATGTTCCCCTTGGGAACTGTAGATAACGAAAAGGGCATTCAGCAGGTGTGGGAAAACTTTGGCCCTCCTGATGTTGCTGAACTACAACTCCTGTCAGTCCCAGCTAGAATGGCCAACGGCTAGAGAAGATGATAGGTGTAGCTCAACAACATCTGGAGGGTTAAAGGTTCCCCAAACCTGATACTGAGAGTTGTTAGTAGAGCCCTAACAGAGATACAGTTCCCAGTAGCCTTAACGAACTACAGTTCCCAGGATTCTTTGGGGGAAACCATGTGCTTTAAATGCTATTGGCCATTCTAGTTCAGCAACATCTGGAGGGCCAAAGGTTCCCCACACCTGGTGCTGAGAGGTGTTAGCATCCTTGATTGAATTAATGTCATAAATTAATTGGCTTATGCATGTGCAATCAATTGGTTAAGATTGCTTTAATTGGGCGACAGCCTTTGCCTGCAAAATGCTGGAAGAGTTAAATGTTGGAAGAGTCTGCCTGTCTGGATCCCTCACCCACTAAGAGCTACATTTCTTTTCCACCTCTTTTTTTTCAGCCCTGTTTACTGGCAAGAAGGCCCCACAACGCTGACCCGCCTCAAACTTCTCCAGACGAATAGTTCCCAGAGCCTGGATAAGGCCACTGGTGGTGGGATCCTTCGTCTCTCTTACCAGAATGAGTCGCACAGTGCTTTCTACCAGTGTTATGTTAATGGGCATCTGGTGGGGAAGTTTTTTGTTGCCTCTCCCAATACTATGTCATCTGCTGGGGAGCGGGCCCACACCTACTCTGTCATCGAGGCGCTGATAGTGGGGCTCTCCATGTTCCTTGTTTTCTTGATGTTCCTCAGCATCATCCAGTCCTGCAGGCGGAAACCAGGAACCACCATGGTCTAAACAGGATGCACATAGCCACATGGACACTCCAGAAAAGGGGGCATGGATTGGTGACAAATAAAAGATATTGACTGGCAGTATATTGAGTTAATCTGGGCCTTGGAGCTGCCTGTAAGGAGGGGAAGGTCTTAAAATCAGTGCTGCCACTATATGGAGTAAACTACACATGACATTAATCACATTTTTTAAAAACGCATGGTTAATGCTACCAATTTTGAAGGAAAAGCAGCAGTGCAGGATCCTGCTCTGATGTTACAGTCTGTGTATACACCATATATGTAGAAGCACATCACCTCCCGCAAAGAATCCTGGGAAGGGTAGTTTACCTTTCACAGAGCAACAATTCTCATCACCTTAACAAACGAAGTTCCCAGGATTCTTTGGAAGAAGTCATGTGCTTCAAACGTACAGTATGTATGAAGCTACATTCCAGATCAGGGTCCTGCACCAGTTTCCTGCCCACTCACTGTTATTTGCTCCCAAACATGCTATTTACTGCATGAAAGAATATTTAAGGGCAAATAGCAGTAGCCAGCCAGTTTCCAGTAGGAAACTACTTTGGGCCCTATCTAGATTGGGCTGCTTTGCTTTCCAAAATAACAGTGGCAAATTTAAACATGATTTTTTGTAATAGCATGGTCATTTTGTAGGAACCTGGGGCCCTCCAGATGCTGGACAACAACTCCCATCATCCCTGAGCATTGTTCATGCTGGCTGGAACTGAAGGCAGTTGGAGTCCAACAATATGTGGCGGACCGTTTCCCCACAAGTGGAATACAGTATGTTGTTTACTTCCGAATGGCAGCTGTGATACAAAGATTCATTTGATGATAGTACACCACTGTGGCACTAGAGGGCACTGTGGTGTAAGGCACTCACCAGCAGATTTTGATTGATGTTCAGGTACGCATATTCTTTTGCCTGCTGCCAGTAACCCAGCCTTAAATTGATCCAGGGGACAGCATGGCAACTTGTTTCCAAAAACTTAGTGCTAAAAACTAAAGTATATGTTTTTATTTATTTTCTTACATTAACATCCCACATTTCTTCCAACATGGAATGCAAGGCAACATACATGTGGTTCCCAGGTTTTCTCCCACCCAGGCACTAATAAGACCAACCTGTTTAGCAGGATAGTGGCCTCAATTTAACTAGTTCCAGTGGAGATCAGTGGGACAGGCTGGCTGTTCCACTGATTTCAGTGGGAACTAACAGTCTCTTTCCAAGCCTTTGCTCTCCCCCTCCCCAATGCGTGATGTAGAAGGTAAGAATTTGATTGGCTGTCTGCTGCTAAAAGGCACCAATCCCATTCTGCACCTTTTTTTTTTGGCATTGCTATGCTTATAATTGCTATGCCAGTGTGACATAGTGATTAGAGTTTGGGTCTAGCACCTAGGAGACCAGAGTTCAAATCCCCACTCAGCCATGAAGCTCAGTAGATGACCATAGACCAGTCACCAACTCTCAGCCTAAGCTACCTCACAGAGTTGTTGCGAAGGTAAGATACGTAGAAGAGGAACGATGTACGTCACCTTGAGATCCTTGGAGGAAAGGTGGGGTGTAAATGTAATAAATAAACAAATGGCTTTGCATGTTGTAAGATGTGCTAGAAAGTGAAATGTGTGGAGTGGGCAGAAATTAGACTGGTCTGTGTCTGATGGCTTGGCTAATGAGGGGAGACTCTGTGCCTTTACTCGCTAGTAAAAAATCAGTACCAGGATGAAGGGATTAGATATCAGTACAGTTTCCGGGATGGAGGGATTAGATTTCTAGCCAGGTTTGGAGCTTGGGAGATGAGATGTCCTGTTTCTACAAATAAAGCTGTGTGTAGTCCAGTCATGCTCCAACATGCAGCCTCTACTAAACCCGTCAATGTCCTTGTCGCCTTCATCGAAAGACAAACCTGCTCCACGAGCTAAAGGGAGCCCCAGGTGATGAAGCGTCAAGGCCCCAGCTGACAAAGCGTCAAGGCGAGTTAAGCAGCAGAGCGAGTTCGGCAGCTGGGCGAGGAGGCCAGGGCCCCCCACTCTGCCCTTCTGTTCCCTGACCTCAACTAAACCGCAGTCCCCAACCCATTGACGTAATAAACCTTAAACAAAACTATGCAGGTAAGAAGCCAGCAGGGGTGTGGGGGCTTTCCAGTGTTTTGCACCACCTGCAGCATGTACGACTATCTGCCTGTTGGACAGAAGTCGTGGGTGTGCTCTCGGTGCAATGAGCTCCTGGCTCTCCGGGAACGACTTCATTTCCTTGAGGCCAAGGTGGCGGACCTGGAAAAGCTGAGAGAGGCAGAGAGGTGTGTGGAGGAGGCCTTCAGGGACGTTATAGCTGTGTCCCACTCCAACGATGATAGCTCTCCTGCTATCATGGAGAACGATGGTCTCGGGGAAGGACAGCATCCAGCTGAGGAAGAGGGAAACGATCCCTTAGAAGGGACCCATTCCTTGGGGGATGAGCAGCTATCCTCTCGTGCGGAGGATATATCTCCAGGGGGTAGAGGGATCCTTGTAGTGGGTGATTCGATCATTAGGAACATAGACAGTGGGGTGTGTGATGGGCGTGTAGACCGTAAGGTGTTTTGCCTGCCTGGTGCGAAGGTTGTGGATATCGCCCGTCATTTAGATAGTTTGGTAGACAGTGCTGGGGAGGAGTCGGTGGTCGTGGTGCACGTTGGCACCAACGACATGGGGAAATGCAGCCGTGAGGTCCTGGAAGCAAAATTTAGGTTGCTAGGTAGGATGCTGAAAGCCAGGACCTCCAAGGTGGCTTTCTCTGAAATGCTACCGGTTCCACGCGCAGGACCAGCCAGACAGGCCCAGCTTTGCAGTCTCAATGCGTGGATGAGACGATGGTGTCGGGTGGAAGGGTTTGGATTTGTTAGGCACTGGGGAACATTTTGGGACAAGCCGGGCCTGTACTAAAGGGATAGGCTCCACTTGAACCAGAATGGAACCAGACTGCTGGCACTTAAAATTAAAAAGGTAGCAGAGCAGCTTTTAAACTGACTGAGGGGGGAAACCCGACAGGAGCTGAGAAAGGTCCGGTTCGGAATAAACCTCCCCCCTGGGATAAAAACCAAAGAAATGATGAAATTTTAAAAGGGGTAGGCCTAGAAGTAGGCATTGTGAGAGCAGGGGCACAGGATATAAATTCAGAAGAGCAAAATTACCACAGGCCAAACCACAAGTGCCAAAGACACTTGAAGAGAGACACAGCTTACAAGTGCCTGTACGCTAATGCTAGGAGCCTCCGAACCAAGATGGGAGAACTGGAGTGCTTGGTCTTAGAGGAGAGCATTGATTAGTGAGCATAACGGAGACCTGGTGGAATGGAGAAAACCAGTGGGATACGGTTATCCCTGGATATAAACTATATCGGAAGGACAGGGAAGGACGTATTGGTGGCGGAGTCGCTCTATACGTGAAAGAAGGCATTGAATCCAGCAAGCTCGAAACCCCAAAAGAGGCAGACTCCTCCACAGAATCATTGTGGGTGGTGATACCATGCCCCAGGAGGGATTTAATACTGGGGACGATCTATCGTCCCCCTGATCAAAATGCTCAGGGAGACCTTGAGATGAGATATGAAATTGAGGAAGCATCCAAACTAGGAAATGTGGTAGTAATGGGTGACTTCAACTACCCGGACATAGACTGGCCGCATACGTGTTCCAGTCATGACAAAGAAGCAAAGTTTCTAGATATTCTAAATGACTATTCCCTAGACCAGTTGGTCATGGAACCGACCAGAGGGACGGCAACCCTGGACTTAATCCTCAGTGGGGACCGGGACCTGGTGCGAGATGTAAGTGTTGTTGAACCGATTGGGAGCAGTGACCACAGTGCTATTAAATTAAACATACATGTCAATGGCCAATTGCCAAGAAAATCCAACACGGTCACATTTGACTTCAAAAGAGGAAACTTCACAAAAATGAGGGGATTGGTAAAAAGAAAGCTGAAAAACAAAGTCCAGAGGGTCACATCACTCGAAAATGCTTGGAAGTTGTTTAAAAACACTATATTAGAAGCTCAACTGGAGTGCATACCGCAGATCAGAAAAGGTACCGCCAGGGCCAAGAAGATGCCAGCATGGTTAACGAGCAAAGTCAAGGAAGCTCTTAGAGGCAAAAAGTCTTCCTTCAGAAAATGGAAGTCTTGTCCGAATGAAGAAAATAAAAAAGAACACAAACTCTGGCAAAAGAAATGCAAGAAGACAATAAGGGATGCTAAAAAAGAATTTGAGGAGCACATTGCTAAGAACATAAAAACCAACAACAAAAAATTCTATAAATACATTCAAAGCAGGAGACCATCTAGGAGGGCAATTGGACCCTTGGATGATAAGGGAGTCAAAGGTGTACTAAAGAATGATAAGGAGATTGCAGAGAAGCTAAATGAATTCTTTGCATCTGTCTTCACAGTGGAAGATATAGGGCAGATCCCTGAACCTGAACTAACATTTGCAGGAAGGGATTCTGAGGAACTGAGACAAACAGAGGTAACGAGAGAGGAAGTTCTAAGCTTAATGGACAATATAAAAACTGACAGCACCTTGGTATACAACACGGCTGCGGGGTCTGAGACAGGAGGTGAGACGACTTGAGCGCCGGTGGCGGAAATCTTGCACTGAAGATGATCGGACACGGGTTAGAGCAGCAATAGCTGCCTACCAGGTGGCAACAAAGGCAGCAAAGAAAAATTTCTTTGCTGCCTCTATTGCATCAGCAGAGTGTTGTCCCAGGAGATTGTTCCAAGTGGTCCAAAGCCTGGTCGGTCCAGTTGCTCAGGAACCCATGGAACATTCTAAAATCTCCTGTGATACTTTTGCTAAACACTTTGCCGATAAAATTGAACGTCTGAAGAGCACGCTTCCACTCGCCGTGGAAACAGGAAGTGGGCCAGAGTCGGCCAGTTGCATTCCGGTCTGTTGGGATCGGTTTCAGCCTCTGCTCTCTGAGGAAGTGGACAAGGTGCTCTGTACTGTGAAGCCGACCACCTGTCTGGTTGATCCTTGCCCATCATGGCTCATCATGAGCTGTAAAGAGAGACTGGGCGAAGGGATCAAGGCGATGGTGAATGCATCCTTGCAAGAGGGTGCAATGCCATCAGCCCTCAAGGAAGCGGTAATAAAGCCCATCTTAAAAAAACCGTCCTTGGATCCCCAAGAGTTAAACAACTTTCGCCCAGTCTCTAATTTACCATTCTTGGGCAAGGTGATTGAGAGGGTGGTGGCTGCGCAATTACAGACACACTTGGAGGAAACGGATTATTTAGATCCATACCAATTGGGTTTTAGGACTGGTCATGGTACGGAAACAGCCTTGGTCGCTCTGGTAGATGATATGCGGAGGGCATTGGATAGGGGTGAACACACCTTCCTTGTCCTCCTGGACCTCTCAGCGGCTTTCGATACCGTTGACCACGGTATCCTTTTAAACCGCCTAGAGGGATTAGGAATAGGAGGCACTGTCTTGCAGTGGTTCCGTTCCTATCTCTCGGATAGGCAGCAACGGGTGGCATTGGGAGATGAGGTTTCAGACCCTTGGCCTCTTCATTGTGGAGTACCACAGGGTTCTATCCTCTCTCCCATGCTATTCAACATCTATGTGAAACCGCTGGGAGCAATCATCAGGAGTTTTGGGTTGCAGTGCCATCAGTACGCAGATGACACTCAGCTCTATCTCTCGTTTAAATCTTCACCAGAGTCTGCTGTGAATACCATGTCTAAGTGTAGAATCCGTAAGTGGATGGATGGGAGAGAATAGGCTGAAGCTGAACCCCGACAAGACTGAGGTATTACTTGTGGGAGATAAAAGGAAGTTAGGAATTACTGACCTGATGCTTGATGGGGTAAGTTTACCCCTGAAGGACCAGGTCCGCAGTCTTGGGGTCATACTTGACTCCCAGCTGTCCATGGAGGCTCAGATTACAGCAGTGAGCCGGGCAGCTTGGTATCAATTACATCTGATACGGAGACTGCGTCCCTATCTTCCTGTTCACCTGCTCCCTCAGGTGATACATGCCCTGGTCTCCTCTCGCTTAGACTACTGCAATGTGCTCTACGTGGGGTTACCCTTGAAAACGGTCCGGAAATTACAGCTGGTACAGAACGCGGCGGCACGCTTGATTACGCATAGCCGTCGCTGGGATCATATCACCCCAGTGTTATTAGATCTTCACTGGCTACCAGTTGTCTACCGGGCCCAATTCAAGGTGTTGGTGTTGATCTTTAAAACCCTCTACGGTTTCGGCCCAGTATATCTGAAGGAACGCCTCCAGAATCACCGATTGTGCCGCCTGACGAGATCAGCCTCGCAAGACCTTCTCTCGGTCCCACCGGTGAGAACAGCTAGGCTGGTACGGACCAGAGAGAGGGCATTCTCTGTTGTGGCCCCCACCCTCTGGAACTCTCTCCCTTTCGATCTCAGACATGCTCCCTCCCTGTCCAGCTATCGCCGAGCCTTGAAGACCTGGCTGTTCAGGCAGGCCTACAAGATTGGGACAGATTAACTTATGTTACAATTGATTTAATGAATGGTTTTTTAGCTTAAAATTTGATTATGTTGATCTATATGTATTGTTTTTATTCTTGTTGTTCGTCGCCCAGAGTGTCCCTAACCCGGTCAGATAGGCGGCTGAAAAATAAAATTTATTATTATTATTATTTATTATGACAAATCACCGGGCCCGGATGGCATCCACCTGAGAGTTCTCAAAGAACTCAAATGTGAAATTGCTGATCTGCTAACTAAAATATGTAACTTGTCCCTCGGGTCCTCCTCCGCACCTGAGGACTGGAAAGTGGCAAATGTAACGCCAATCTTCAAAAAGGGATCCAGAGGGGATCCTGGAAATTACAGGCCAGTTAGCTTAACTTCTGTCCCTGGAAAACTGGTAGAAAGTATTATTAAAGCTAGATTAACTAAGCACATAGAAGAACAAGCCTTGCTGAAGCAGAGCCAGCATGGCTTCTGCAAGGGAAAGTCCTGTCTCAGTAACCTATTAGAATTCTTTGAGAGTGTCAACAAGCATATAGATAGAGGTGATCCAGTGGACATAGTGTACTTAGACTTTCAAAAAGCGTTTGACAAGGTACCTCACCAAAGGCTTCTGAGGAAGCTTAGCAGTCATGGAATAAGAGGAGAGGTCCTCTTGTGGATAAGGAATTGGTTAAGAAGCAGAAAGCAGAGAGTAGGAATAAACGGACAGTTCTCCCAATGGAGGGCTGTAGAAAGTGGAGTCCCTCAAGGATCGGTACTGGGACCTGTACTTTTCAACTTGTTCATTAATGACCTAGAATTAGGAGTGAGCAGTGAAGTGGCCAAGTTTGCTGATGACACTAAATTGTTCAGGGTTGTTAAAACAAAAAGGGATTGCGAAGAGCTCCAAAAAGACCTCTCCAAACTGAGTGAATGGGCGGAAAAATGGCAAATGCAATTCAATATAAACAAGTGTAAAATTATGCATATTGGAGCAAACAATCTGAATTTCACATATACGCTCATGGGGTCTGAACTGTCAGTGACCGACCAGGAGAGAGACCTCGGGGTTGTAGTGGACAGCACGATGAAAATGTCGACCCAGTGTGCAGCAGCTGTGAAAAAGGCAAATTCCATGCTAGCGATAATTAGGAAAGGTATTTTAAATAAAACAGCCGATATCATAATGCCGTTGTATAAATCTATGGTGCGGCCGCATTTGGAATACTGTGTACAGTTCTGGTCGCCTCATCTCAAAAAGGATATTCTAGAGTTGGAAAAGGTTCAGAAGAGGGCAACCAGAATGATCAAGGGGATGGAGCGACTCCCTTACGAGGAAAGGTTGCAGCATTTGGGGCTTTTTAGTTTAGAGAAAAGGCGGGTCAGAGGAGACATGATAGAAGTGTATAAAATTATGCATGGCATTGAGAAAGTGGATAGAGAAAAGTTCTTCTCCCTCTCTCATAATACTAGAACTCGTGGACATTCAAAGAAGCTGAATGTTGGAAGATTCAGGACAGACAAAAGGAAGTACTTCTTTACTCAGCGCATAGTTAAACTATGGAATTTGCTCCCACAAGATGCAGTAATGGCCACCAGCTTGGATGGCTTTAAAAGATTAGACAAATTCATGGAGGACAGGGCTATCAATGGCTACTAGCCGTGATGGCTGTGCTCTGCCACCCTAGTCAGAGGCAGCATGCTTCTGAAAACCAGTTGCCGGAAGCCTCAGGAGGGGAGAGTGTTCTTGCACTCGGGTCCTGCTTGCAGGCTTCCCCCAGGCACCTGGTTGGCCACTGTGAGAACAGGATGCTGGACTAGATGGGCCACTGGCCTGATCCAGCAGGCTCTTCTTTTGTTCTTATGTTCTTAAACCTTTATAAAGCTAGCTTCCTAAACCTACTTATTTGGAAGTAAATCCCACTGAAATAAAGGGGCTTGCTTAGGGCTTATCTACACAGTGGTGTTTGCTGCTATTCACATCTCTTAATTTGCATTGTTCACATGACGTTACTAACAAACAGAACCTATCGTGCAGTTTTCCCCTTGCACATTCCAGCAAAGAATGGGGCTGCAAAGAAACAATTTCAGATTTTGGCTGGGCAAGGTTAGACATGCTTCTTTGGTCAAAGGTTGGCCTTTTTGTCACAGTACCTATTTCTGTACCCGTTTCAATTTTGTCATAGTACCCATTTTTGTCACAGTACCCATTTCAATAAACCCTAGATCCTGCCAGCTTCCAGTCAACAGCTCTGTCCTCACCTATCAGCTTCCAGATTCTGGGACAGGCCAGATGATATGTGAAATGCGCAATTAAAGACACCCAATTAAAAACAACAGCCACTGGAGAGGTCAGGGATGGATTGGGACTATGGAGTGTTTAACCCAGGAAAGGGAAACCTGTAGCCTGCAGATGTTTTGGACTACAACTCCCATCATCCCTGAGTTTTGGCCATGTTGGCTGGGGCTGATGGGAGCCTGAGACCAACAACATCTGGAGGGCTACAGGTTTCCCTTCCCTTGTTCAACCCTTTCTCCCTGAACTGCAGTCTTCATGAAAATCATCTCTCTGAAGCTGCTCTTTGCCTCTTAAGGAAACATGCCCTTGACCTAAATTTCAGCTTCTACTCTTGTTGCCAATTCCTGGGTCCACCCATTTATCAAATTAAATGCCACCCTGGGTGCCTGCCAGAAGGGCGGGATATAAATCAAGTAATTAATAAATAAATAAAATTAAGGTTAACCTTAATCCAAGATTAAATGTCAGAGTCAAGGAACCTGTAGCCCCTCCGGATGCTGCTGGCCTCTGACTCCCATTATCCCTGGCCATCACAGCCAATGATCAGGGATGATGGGAGTTGTAGTCTAACAATATCTGGAGGGCCACAGGTTCCCCAGCCCTTGCTATATGTCTACTGCTTGTTTACAAATAAAGAGGCAGGGGAAGAGGGTGGATGCAGGGACGATCCAGGCAGCTGGGAGATGGGATTGTTCAAACCAGAATGCTCTGGGGCCAATAAAACTGTCAGCCCCAAGTGCACAGAAAACATCCACACTCTTCTCTCTGAGAACAATAAGTCAATTCTCTGCTCCCAACTGCAATGACTTAGTAGCCAGGGTGAACATTCCCTGCAGCCTTTGTCTCCGCAATGAATCACCCCGGTGCGCACGGTTGCTGTCGCTTGACTCATGCCAGCTCACAACCACAGCCTTTGTCTCCACGAGCTCCCGAGATGGCACAGTGGGTGACTGACGCAGCTCTCTCACCCTGTGCCAGGAGCAGCCGAGTTAGGAAGAACGCTTCCATCTTTTCATCAAGGACACAAAACTCCTTGCCTATCTCTCCAGGGAGAGAGAAGAACAGGCACTTGCTGAGGGGCCAGTTTGGTTTTGACACCCCTAGTCATGGACTGGCAAGAGATGAGTTGAGAGATTCAGCATGAGGCCTATTGTAGGGATAGAAACCTGTGCCCCTCCAGATGCGGTGGGATTCCTGACTCCAGTCAACCCCAGCAAGCATTGCTAACAGTCAGGGACAACCAGAGTTATGGTCACATCCACACCATACATTTAAAGTATATGGCTTCCCCCACCCCCGAAGAATCCCAGGAAATGTAGTTTGTTAAGGGTGCTTGGGATCACAGCTCTGTGAGGTGTAAACTATGGTGCCCAGGATTCTTTGGGTGGAAGCCATGTGCTTTAAATGTATGGTGTGGATGTGACTGTAGTCCAGCAACATTTGGAAGACTACAGGTTTACTTTTCTGACCTTGTTGGGTTTGGCTCCGAAACCAGCATCCAGAGTCTTTACAGCACAAGGCTGAATTGGGCAAGCTGGGAATCTGGCTTTCCAAAAGCACACTCTCAGCATAGTTGCACATGGTGTTGTGCTCTGGATAGATACGTAGGGCCACCAGTCAGCGGGCAAGTGCAGGTGGCTGGCATACGCCGCAGAGCCTTGTTGTCATTGGGCACTTGCCACGGAACCACTAGGCCTCATCTCCCAGAGAGTGGGTGTGCATTCACAGAAGGACATATGCTCATTAGCACATCAATGTGGTGTATTTAAATCATACATTTGTAGTCACGCAAAAGCAAGCAGCTCTGCTGTCAACAAGAGAGACATTTCTTCAGGGCCACCTGCCTCAGGAAACACCAGACTGTTGGCTTTGAGGTAACTGTCCTGTCAGGTGACCCCACCACGGCATGGTAAGACTGTGCGTTTCATGTATATATACCTTGGGTTGAATCCAGTGTTAATCATACTCCAAGCAGAGCCATTGGAATTAATGTACATGACTAGCTTAGATCTATCAATTTCAATAGGTCTACTCTGAGTAGACCACATTCACAGCAGACATTTATTCCACTTCAAACAGTCATGGCTTCCGCCAAAGAATCTTAGGAAGGGTAGCTTGTGAAGGGCACTGAGAGTTGTTAGGAGACCCCTGTTCCCCTCACAGCGGTTTAGCAGTCAGTCCCTCTTCCCAGAGAACCCTGGAAATTGTAGCTCTGTGAGGAGAATAAGGGACTCCTCACAACTGTAAGTACCCTTCACAAACTACAGTTCCCAGGAATAATAATAGTGGAATAAAACTACAGTGTGAATGTGGCCTTAGTTGGATATAACCCTAAGGGACTCCTAGATGTATGTCTCTGGAGCATTGACTGAACATTCAGACAACCAACTAGTATATGTGTACATACGTATATTTGGAAATTTAAGAAACTGTTGTGGGCTCGACAAAATACCCAATTCACAGAGGAAAAACTGATGAAGCTCAGCTACTGCCCACCAAACAACCAAAACATTTACACACGCACATACACACACATACCCCAAAACAAATAAAACAGACAAAAAAGCAGGCCACCCCCCCAAAAAGCAACTGCTCCCACAACCAATCCATTAAAACATATGTTTTAAAAATAAAAATTAGGAGGAGTAGGATGAGTTGGCAAGTGCCAAGAGACATTTGCTCACTCAGGGCCAGCACCGGATATGCCGGAGCCTTGGGCACTAGCTTGCCCTGGGCCCCAGCACACACGTACACACACACACACATACGTGTATGCCTACCTTACTCTCGCAGGGAGGGAGCTTCTTCTGCCCACCCATTCACTGGCTCCATCTCTCCTGTCTTTTGCGGCTGTGTGGGGTGCTACATGCGCGCATCGCTGCCATCAACCAAGATGGTGGTGGAGGCTTCAGCCCCTTAAGGAACCCTCAGCTACCATCTTGGTTAATGGCAGTCCTGTGCGCGCAGCCCGCACAGCTGCAAAAGACAGGAGAGACTGGTACGTGGAGCCAGCAAGCGGGCGGGCAGAAGAAGCTCACTCCCTGCGATCCGCGGCAGCTACTCTGCTGCGGATTGCGGAAAAGGAGCGCTACTCCTCCCCCGCCCTATAGAGAGGCCCCTCAGGGGCCTCTGTGGCTCCAGGGACCCTTGGCCGGGGCCCGACCTGGCCCTCCTTTGGGACTGGCCCTGCGTTCACTTCTGCACATTCACTGTGTTCTCTGGCAGAGGACCTTCTGGTGGTACTAACAGCTCCTAGACCACATTCACACCATACATTTATTCCACTATTATCCTACTTTAACCAGTCATGGCTTCCCCCAAAGAACCCTGGGATCTGTGGTCTTACCCGGTAATTGGCGCTTTATATTTGATCTTTGACATGACGTACAAGCTAGTTCTAGAATTCTAGTGGAATATGGTGCAAGTTTAGTGCTAATTTTCATGATAATACCAGAAAGAATCTATTTGCAAGCCTGGGAACCCGGAAAATATCAGAAGGTTTTTCGCTAGCTGCAGCTGCTCACACAACAGGCATCTTAGCATACAGTGCATTCATGCCCTTTAGGTGTGCAGTTTTTTTGGGTTTTTTGCCTGACGAAAATTGTACCTGTATTCTGGTGTAGGCACAGATAGCAGCAGCATTACACACACACACACACACACACACACACGTTCCTATACAGGTAAAATAATAAAAAATCCAGATGCTAAAAGGAGAGGGGTTGCATGGTGATGGGACGAGATCCTAGACCTCCTACACAGTGGGGAATAATACGTCTGTGTATAATGTGTGACGGATGAAAACAAGACATTCACTGTAGCCGTGTGAAAGACAATTGTGTAAATGCTGGTATGTCGGCTGAAAAAGCTGCTGTTCCTTAACGCAACAGGTATTGCAGTGTATAAGGGATTTTAGAAATTGGAACAGAAGTGCTAACATTTAAATCTGTTAAACTAACACAGTGTTTCTCAACCAGTGTGCCTCCAGATGTTGTTGGACCACAACTGCCATCAGCCTCAGCCAGCATTGCCAATGGTCAGGAAAGATGGGGATTGTTGTCCAACAACATCTGGAGGCACACTGGTTGAGAAACACTGAACTAACACAATAAACCCCACGTCTGAAAGCAGCCCTATAAGCCTCGCTGAACAGGCACTTGGGAATTGTAGTCCAGTCGATCCACGGTCTTCGCCTGGTGTGGAAATGAGGGAGAGAGAACTTCAACTCCCATCAGGCAATTTCCCACAACATGTTCCTGACTATTCTGATTGGAGGACCTGTAGCAACCCTGCCCTTTGCTTTCTTCACTCTTTTGTAAGCCTTCCACTCCTGCTCTTTGGGCGAGAGGCTTGTATGTCGAAAATCGCTGGCAAATTGCATGCCTCACCATGTCTCAATGGGCGGGATCCAGTGGGGAGAAAATGGGGAGGGTGATGAGGAGTTGCCAAAGCAGTCGCTTCTCATCATTTCCTTTTTCTCCAAATGGGTGCTTCCCTCAAGGGACTGCAGGCTCACAGCCCTTTTACCGGCATTTCTTGAACTGGTTCAAAACAATTGATGTAGTTTATTAGGGCTATCTAAAGGAGAGCTTTGTGCATACCATGGTCTGCAACAAAGACAAACAACTGAGTGTTAGAACAAATTAAACAAGGACTATCATTAGAAGCTAAAATGATGAAACTGAGGTTATCATACTTTGGACACATCATGAGAAGACACGATTCACTAGAAAAGACAATAATGCTAGGAAAATCAGAAGGGAGTAGAAAAAGAGGAAGGCCAACCAAGAGATGGATTGATTCGATAAAGGAAGCCGCAGACCTGAACTTACAAGATCTGAGCAGGGTGGTTCATGACAGATGCTCTTGGAGGTCGCTGATTCATAGGGTCGCCATAAGTCGTAACTGACTTGAAGGCACATAACAACAAAAAAATCCGTGCCATAGAAGCAAAAGCAAACTTTTGAGCACCATCAGGACTTAATCAGGATGGATGAAAAGAAGAAAAATTGGGGGGTGGGGGAGGATATTGGACAGAGTGAGAAAGTCCCAAGCTGCAGTTTGTAATACTCTTAAAATGGCTTACCACAAGCATGAGGAGCCTGCGGCCCTCCAGGTGTTGGGGGACTATGATTCCCATCATCCTTGAGTTTTGCCTTTGCTGGCTGGGGCTGATGGGAGCTGAAGTCCAACAGCATCGGTGGGCAGGAGGGGGGAGATGTTAGGCCACAGGTTCCCCATTCCTGGAATAGAGAGAAAGCTTATGCTGATGCGCAGCCCAATTCTGTTCATGTTTCTTGGAACTAAATCCCAGTAAATTCATGGAACTCCTTCCCATGTGAGTAGAGTATTCTATTCGCAGGGTATAGAAAGTGTCGTCTAGATATTCCTCTATGCAGCAGCTGGAGGCTGAATGGAATCCCATGTGGGCAGAACCAACAGCACTGGGACCCTGCCAGGAGGACAGTGCTGCTTTTGTGGGTTCACCCTGCACAGTTGGCCTCTGCCCAAGCATTTGTGCTATGCAGACTCCTGAGTGGGATTAACACAGAGAGAGAGAGCTCATATGTGACTGCACATATTCTAAAAGAGACCCCAAATGGTTATCTGAACCTGGATTTTCCTCTTTCAAACAGCACTCCGCCATCGCTTCAAGTTCATTATTGCTTGTTGATTTCTAGCCATCACACTGGGGCATTGTTTGGTCCTTGGATGCAGGCCCATGATGCAAATTTGTTAATTTATTTGTAAAGATGCCTCTGGGCAAATTAAGTTGGCTGATACCTAGGATCTTACCAGCCCTGCAACTGGGTCCTTCTGCATGCAAAGCAGATGTTCCATCGCTGAGCTGTGGCCCTTCCCCAGAGGGAAAGAAGGAGGCAGAAGAACCATAATCTGATGTCAAAGACTCTTCCACTCCACGCCACCCCCTAACAACATCCTGTCCATCATGTCATGTTAAAGTTACAGGGCTTCTGTCCAATGTAACAATGGCAAGCCCATCCTAGATCTCTGTTTACTGCCGTGATTCATTCTTTTACTGCCCCTTTTCCCCTCCTCCTTTCCAACTCTCCATCAATACTTAAGCCCAGTTGCCACATCTGGCACATCTGTGTGCATCACTTTGTCCTGACATCTCGCCGCCACTGCTTCCTATGCCCAAAGTGGACACAGGGGCTCATTGTTCTGGATTCTCAGTTTCTCCCTGTGGGCTGATCTGCCTTGGCTTTAGCTGGCCCTTGGGGCTGACATGCCCTGGTACCCTTGGCTGGAGGTGTGAGGACTTGTCTGGTTATCCAGGACATATTTGCTCGAGGAAGGAGCAGCAATCCATGCTTGGATTCTGGGTGAGTGCTGATTTTAACTTTTGAGCGGCTTCTGAGGGAAGGCCCATGGCTGAAGGCAAAGGTTCTGACAACGCTGTTCTTTTAACTATTCTGCGTCATCAGAGTGGGATCTCTAAACAGGGTCAGGAAGGAATTTTGGGTTGAAAAATAAGTCTGAGTATTTCAGCTGCTAGAATATTTTTCAAGCTTTGGGAGGAAAAGGGGATTGTAGTTGTTCAGAGTAGAGGTAGCCAACTGCTGGCCCATGACTATGAGCTACATCCTGCTGGGGATGGGGGAGAAATTTGATTCAGTTTGCATTTCAAGGTGAACCTACCTTTATCTGCACATTCCAAAACAATACAAGAGGTGAAACAGAGCCCTCCTTCAAAATTCACACTTCTCCGAATTTTGCCATGCAATTCTGCAGTTAAGTAATGTGCACAGAAATGCATACTCTGGGGTAAAGTGTGCATAAAATGCATGTATTAGTGGAAAATAACATGCAAAATGCATTATATTTATATGAGGGGGAAATATGCTTTGCAAAAACAATTGAAGTAGATTAATTTGTGCTATTAAAGTGACTCTGTTTCCCTTGCTCAAGAAATCCACTTTTTTTTTTTAAAAAAAGGACTTTTTGCTGTCAAGAAAGTGATGGAGAAATGCACTGAAAAGATGACAGAATAATTAACATGTAAACACCCTACAAGCAAATCAGAATGAATGTTTGTTGCCATAATACCACCCCGTAAACAAATCAGAACAAATGCTCAATAAAGACAGGGCATAGTTTAACCTCTGCATCAGCTTTGGGCAAGCAAATTAGGATGAATGCTGAATAAATAGCTTGTCTGAGGGAATCCTCTGAGAGAGTCTTTAAAAATGGTATTCCTCCTCTGCAGTTTATAGTAAAGTCCACTCACTCTACACTGTTTTCTCACTTCATTTTGCTACATAGGCACATCAGGAGACAGAGCGTGGAAATTTAATGGTTAATTTCTTTTTGTATTCTATATGTTTAATAGCACTTGGGACTACAGGATTTGGGGATCTCTAACTTAAGCGAAGTGGCCAGGAGATGTGCAAGTGAATTCTTCAGCTCTGAAAGGGGTAAGTGCAGAACTGAAACTGAATTCTGAAAGTAGATCAACCCTTTGAAATTGACATCTGAAACTAAACATTTGGAAATGTCTTAAAATGTGATGTTACTCTATGTTGTATGGCAATCATTTGGAGAGTGTTAAGAGACCAGGTTTGATGCTTTTTTACTCTTTCAGCTGGTGTTCCTCAAATCCTTAAATTGAATAGTATCCATAACCCGGAATGTGAGAAAATGGGACAAGCATTTTGGGGTGGTTGTTGTTTGCTAGGAAATTGGAGATACCTTACTTTACTCTAAAATTCCATCTCTGCACTCCCAATCTATTTCAGCTCTAGCTGAAAGCCAGGATGCCTGGCATGGAGTCCAGAAGCAAGAATCTTGGCTCTCATGGGAGCACCCTTAGCAAATTTGCAAATTGCAAAGTGGGGTGGGGGGTAGGAGAGATGAATTTAAATTTTTTGATGAATTTTGATTCCTTCATCACATTTGAAGTTTTCTGTGGGGGTGTTAGGATCTAACCATAAAAGCTTTCACCCATTCAAATGCACACATAATATAATAATTTGTCAAGGAGCTGCAGGCTACTCATCTCCCTGACCCCATTGCCTTATGTATTAAAATCAGACCATAAATTTCAATTCTCATTTCCCATCATGCAGGGGGGATGGGATGGGATGGGATGGCGAGCGGCTCAGAATCAGCCTACAGGCCCTCCTCAGCTTAATCCGACCCTGACTGGATGGCTGGCAAAAAGGCACACTTGTTGCCACTGAGTTGTTCCTGCCCCCTGGTGGTCAGCCGTGAAAAGAGAGCTGCTTCCTTCTGAAGCTCCATCATTTTAGGGTGCGTTCAGAATTCCTAAGACTGTATCCACAGTGAGTTTCTCACGTCAGCATTGTAGCCTAAGGAAGAAACTTGGCAACTGTTTGTTTGTTTTCCTAGCAAGGCTCCTGTGGTCCGACAGCTTGCCAGAAGCAAGTACAAATTCAGCAGGTGACTTTTTTTCCCAACCCCCAACACAGCATTTCTTTGACAGGAAAAGCATCACCTGATGGATTTTGTCTTGCCCTTCATCTGCTAAAACATGTGTGGTTACCCTGTGGCCTTTCAGATGTAGTTGGACTCTCAGCAACACCCACCAGCATATACAATAGTCAGGGACTGTGGGAGTTGTAGTCTGGCAACTTCTGCAGGAGGCCTGTTGCCAGCAGGTGGCCAGGTTGCACAGGAGCCCAAGGGCCCCTGCGGCTCACAAGGGCCTCTCCTAAATCTATAGGCTGGGGCTGGGAAGGTGGAGCTTTGCGATCCACACCAGCCATCATCTTGGGTGATGCCCGGCATGTGCATGCAGTGTGTTAGTGCGTTGATGTGGCAATGCAGGAAGTGGGGTAACAAGGCCTATTTAAGCCTGCATCGGCTGCATGGAGTGTGTTGGGGAGCATCACGACACTGTGCCAAGGACCCCCTGAAGACTGGTGCCCAAGGGCCCACTCATGCCTGGTGCCAGCCCTGATCTGGAGGCATAAAGGCTCAAGACCCATCTCACAAGGGGGTGGGGAAAGTTAGCAGCCTTTCATGCTTCACACTTCAGTGGAGGAAATATAGGGCCTGTTTACATGCCAAGAAAATGTGCATCTGGCGCAAAATGCAGATCCTTTTAATTTGGACCGTTTACTTGACGTTTTACCCAACCCGCGTGCATACTACTGCTTTTGCCTTTAACTCTGGATTAAATGGATGCGATAAAAACCAGCATTTGCTTTTAAAATCCACTTCTGCTCCTACCATGTATTACCTTTAAAGGGCCTTTTTTTGGCTGCTCAGTTTCTTCAGCATTAGATCCTCCCTTTTCGCCGCCCCTTTAACTGTCCCTGGGCGTCATTTTGTTTCTGGCACTTGATGAAGCAACTTCCGGTTGCTCTCGCCTTCAGTCAAGCTCCGAGAGAGAGAGAGAGAAGGCAGGGCTTCCATTAGCGCAGAACAGTCAGATCGGAGACCTCGTTACGGGGAAGATCAACCTGTGAAGCCCAGGCTCTGAAAGCAGGCGCTGGACTTTTGTGAGCCAAGAGGCACTGCAACATGCACACAGGCACACAAGTGCCTGCACGTCTGCATGTGCTGGACGCCTCTGGCGATTTCTCCGGGTCCTGCCTGCCTGCGCTTCCTCCTCCCTCCGCCCCCCATGATCTGCTCTCTCCTCCTGAGCTCTGAAGACCGAAAGAAAAAAAACTGTGGGCTACAGGCTTGCTCGGGCTGGCTCCTTTACTGGCCGCCTCCATGTCCTGGAGTGGGGGCGAGAGCCCGGGGAAAAGCGTGCAGGTGTGTCTTTGCGCTTGCATTTTCGGGGCTGCTGGAGCCCCGGGCTGCATGCCTTCCTTTCTTCCGCTTTTTCCCGCTTCCCCCCAATACATTTCCTCCCCCATGTCTGTGTGTGGAGGACCTCTTCAGCCTCTTTTGAATAAACTAGCAGAGCCTCTAGCCTCTGCTGCAGAGGATTGCATTGTACGACTGCAGTCACCACGCACACTTTGGCAAAGAGCCCCATTCAGCATTTCTGAATTAATACGCTTCATATGCTATCGTTGCTGGACTTTTCCAAGTTGTCCCTGCTCATGTAAACTGCTCCTGTCTGAAGTTGTTGGGAAACAAAACAAAGCAAAATAAGAAACCCTACTGGGCCAGTGTCTGTGATTTTCTCTCTCTAAAGATAATTTCGCGCAGGGTGGGAGCGATTCCCTTTCTTTCAAGCGCCTATTCCTTCATTTAGGGAAACACCGCCCCTTCCCCTCCTCCACAGTTAACATGCTAATGTGTGGGCACGGCAACAAGGAAACGCTGATAGCAATAAACGCACATGCGTGTGAACGCTACAAAGAAAAACAGCCAATTTATTCGTAGCGAGGGCGGAAGTATGTAAACTGTCAAAATCAATCCCGATGGAAAAAGCAGCATGTTTAAAGTGGATCTTAGGTCCCATGTAAACAAGCCCTACATACCGAGAGTCCTAAACCGAACAAGCTTTTCTTGGCATGATGCATGTTTCATGTTTCCAGCAGGGGGCAGCAGGGGCACATGACCAAACGCAAAAGACAGCTCACAAACACTGCTTGAACAAGCTGCAGGTCCTTGGTGGTATTCAAATTTGAGAGCATGGAGAGAAAAGCTTTAATAGCAGGCAAAGTGCAAGATTGCTCTTACACAGTTATTATTATTATCTATTATATTTATTAGTTGCTTTTTTCCCCAAGAATGAACTCAAAGCGACTTACAAACATTAAGAGCAAATATAAAACCAATCTAAAACTCTAAAAAGGCATAAAAACAAGATCGAACTCATCCCCACCTGATTAAAGACATGCAGAGAGTTAAGCTCCAACAGCTGGGGGAATAAAAATGTTGTCGCATGATGCTTAAAAACAGGTGATGGTGCCAGGCATGTGCCCCTGCCCTGGCAATATGCATTTTTATGTTTTCATCTGGGCCATGCTGTACAATACTATTTATTTATTTATTTATTGCACTTGTATACCGCCCCATAGCCGAAGCTCTCTGGGCAGTTTACAGCAACTACTACTAACAATGTTCATATGAGAGAAGGTAATTCTGAGGACCAATCCAGATGTCCTTTTAATTGTGCATTCATGATGATTTGTGCAAGAGATGCTATCGAGACGGTCCCACGTGCTCCCTCTTTCAATACTGTTTGCACCTATATATATTTTGGGGTGGTCATATCCCATAAATTCCTGCCGAAATCCCATAACTTCCTATGCCATAAACATTCTGGCTTATTTCTGTTCTGCTTTTGTTGTGCTTTAGCCCCTCTGCACAGCCATAATGTGCTAGCATTAGGGAAGCATCGCAGAACAAGCTAAAGCATAATAAATTTACCACAAATGCACTATTGTTAAGAAGAACGTGTTGCAGCATGCAGCCAATATAAAATGCCAGGCTGGAGGGGCCCTTAGTGTGCGCATCGCAGAGCAAACTAAAGCAGAATAAATCCACAATGAAAGCACTATTATTTGGTCAAGAAGATGTTGCAGAAAACACCCACAAGACTGGCGTTTTAGTCTGGAGGGGCCCTTAAAGATGTTGAGTTTATTTGTGCTTCTTCTTTGCTGGCAAGTTCTAAATGATATAGCTTTCATCATTTCCATTTATTATATTTTTATCCCACCCTTCTTCCAAGGACCTTGGGGCAGTTTGTGGTCCTCCCCCCTTTTATCTACACAACAACCCTGCAAGGTATATTAGACCGAGTGAAAGTAACTGGTCTAAGGTCAGTTCCTGGCTAAACAGGGATTTGAACCCAGATCTCTACAGTTGTTTTCCAAGAGTGTAACCACTACACCGCACAGTATCTCTTGATGTTCTGCTACTAGATCTAGCAACTTTGAATTTGGAAACTGAAAATTATAGTATTTGGTCACTAGATTTGTATGGCTTGTTAAAAGGATGGACTTTGCGCACATCCCACCCATTAACCATACTGACCCACAGAAAATGGTTCAAAGATACCCTTGCATTTAATTGCTAATAGATACACCAGGTAGTAATTCTGACAACCAGCCCTCCCTCATCAGTTACGTTGCCTGGTAACAATGAGAATTCAAAAGCTTTCAAAATTACTTAAGAACTTCAAAATGTTCTTGTAACTTCACCAGAAATGCTGAACTATAACAATATGAAAAACATGACAAACCATCTTGCCATATGCTTATTCTTCAAGACTTAACAAGCTGAGAGCCATTTCGCTACACATGAACCTCCTGTTTTCTTTAACATATCTATTAAGAGGCTGCAATAATTTTAACATTTGTGCTATTTTCTAACCTTTTGTAGACAGTAACGGATCTTTCTTTGCCAAGATCTAGTGGCAGGGGTGGTTGTTTTTTTTTAAGTAATTGAAAGGTTTCCAAGATTGGTGTGGTCATGTAGCCTATTTTACAGAGGACCGTCTGGTTTAAAGCTAAGGAACCCTAAGAACTAGGATGAGCTGCAGGGGCCTTAAGCAGGGTGCATCGGAACAGCAGACTGAGCAGGCACAGAGATCTGCTGGTCATAGCTTTCCTCACTATGGTGAAATGTATTGTATTTCTGTTGGAATTACAGTAATTATTTCTAAATTTGCATCTGTACGTGTAAAGGTTGTTGTTGTTATGTGCCTTCAAGTCGATTACGACTTATGGCGACCCTGTGAATCAGTGACCTCCAACCGCATCTGTCGTGGACCACCCTGTTCAGATCTTGTAAGTTCAGGTCTGTGGCTTCCTTTATGGAATCAATCCATCTCTTGTTTGGCCTTCCGCTTTTTCTACTCCCTGCTGTTTTCCTAACATTATTGTCTTTTCTAGTGAATCATGTCTTCTCATTATGTGTCCAAAGTATGATAACTTCAGTTTCATCATTTTAGCTTCTAATGATAGTTCCGGTTTAATTTGTTCTAAATCCAGCTTGGACGTCTGGCATTTCTCGCTCCATATATGTAACAGCCTTTGTAGTAGAATCTTGAGCATTACTTTACTTGCATGGGATATTAAGGCAATAGTTTGATAATTACTGCATTCCCTGGGATCCCCTTTCTTTGGAATTGGGATATATATTGAACGCTTCCAGTCTGTGGCCCATTGTTTAGTTTTCCGTATTTCTTGACACACTTTTGTCAAAATTTGGACAGATTCAGTCTCAGTAGCTTGTAGCAATTCTATTGGCATGCCATCTGTTCCTAGTGATTTGTTTCTTCCAAGTATTTTAAGAGCAGCTTTTACCTCACATTCTAAAATTTCTGGTTCTTCATCATGTGGTTCCTCCATGAATGAATCTGTCATCCTGGCATCTCTTTTATAGAGTTCTTCAGTGTGTTGCTTCCATCTTCCTTTTATTTCATCTCGGTCAGTCAGTGTGTTCACCTGTTGATTATTCAACATTCCTACTCTTGGTTTAAATTTC
Source organism: Rhineura floridana (assembly GCF_030035675.1). NCBI lineage: Eukaryota > Metazoa > Chordata > Lepidosauria > Squamata > Rhineuridae > Rhineura > Rhineura floridana. The sequence continues at coordinate 26,894,861 of NC_084494.1, read as the reverse complement.
CCTTTCATTCCTCTAATCTTTTGGAATAGGGCTCTTGTTCTTCCCTTTTTGTTGTCCTCTTCTATTTTTATACAATAACTATTGTAATAGTTCTCTTTGTCCCTATGTACTAGTTGCTGTATTGTTGCATTTAGGGTTCTGACCATGTTTCTATCTCCTTTTGCTTTTGCTTTCCTTCTCTCTTTAACCATTTAAGAGTTTCTTCAGTCATCCATTGAGGTCTTTCTCTCTTTTTAAGTAGAGGTATTGTCTTTTTGCATTCTTCCCTGATCATGTCTCTGACTTCACTCCATAGTTCTTCTGGTTCTCTGTCAACTAAGTTTCAAGTTTCAAATCTGTTCCTTATTTGATCTTTATATTCTTCTGGGATGTTATTTAAATTGTATTTTGGCATTATGATTCCTTTGTTGTTGGTCTTTAGCTTTACTCTGATTTTCGATATGACCAGTTCATGATCTGTACTGCAGTCTGCTCCTGGTCTTGTTTTCACAGAAAGTATGGAACTTCTCCATCTTCTGCTACCAATTATATAACCAATTTGAATCCTATGTTGACCATTTGGTGATGTCCACGTGTACAGTCGACTTTTCGGTTGCTCAAAAAGTGTGTTCGCAAGAAACAAATTATTGGCTTCATAGAATTCGATATGTCTTTCTCCTGCTTCATTTCTGTCTCCTAAGCCCCATTTCCCCACAATTCCAAGTTCTCTGTCCCCTACTTTTGCATTCCAGTCCCCCATGATTAGCACATCTTGTTTTGGTGTGTGACCAATTTTTTCCTGTACTTCTGCGTAAAATCTCTCCAATTCCTCTTCTTCTGCGTTTGCTGTTGGAGCATAGACTTGGATGATGGTTATGTTAATAGATTTCCCATTTAATCTCATTGATATCACTCAGACCTTGCGTTGTAGCTCCTAATTGCTTTTGCTACATCACTTCTCACTATTAAAGCAACCCCATTTCTTCTTAATTTCTCATTTTCCTGCATAAAATGTTTTGTAGTTGCCTGATTGAAAATGTCCCATTCCTGTCCATTCTAATTCACTCACGCCAAGTATTGTAATGTTGATATGTTCCATTTCTTGCTTGACAGTTTCTAACTTTCCCTGCTTCATGCTTCTCACATTCCGTGTTCCTATTGTGTGCGTCGTACAACTCCGGACTCTCCTTTCACATCTGTGCGCATCAGCCTCTGGGCTTCCTTTCGGCTTTGACCCAGCTGCGTCATTATTATTATTATTATTATATTATATTTATTAGTCGCCCATCTGGCTGGTTGACCAGCCACTCTGGGCGACGTACAGGATAAAATACATTGAACATTAAAAAATTAAAATTTAAGAACCCAACAGTAAAACTTAACCCATTCCAAAGGCCTGCTGGAAAAGCCAAGTCTTTAAAGTCCGGCGGAAGCTCATCATAGAAGGGGCATGGTGGAGATCATTTGGGAGAGAATTCCATGGGGTGGGGGCCACTATTGAAAAGGCCCTCCCTCCGGTCCTCACCAGCCTAGCTGTTTTAACCGGTGGGATCGAGAGAAGGTCTTCTGAGGCTGATCTTGTTGAGCAGCATCCCTGCCAATGCTGGAGGCGCTCCTTCAGATAGACTGGTCCAAAACCGTATAGGGATTTAAAGGTTAAAACCAACCCCTTGAACTGGGCTCGGTAAGCAACCGGTAACCAGTGCAACTCCTTTAACATTGGAGTCACAGTGACATTAGTCACAGCACTACTCGTACTTGTCCTTTGTAGCTTGTTGAGTGCCATCTGACCTGGGGGTCTCATCTTCCAGCACTATCTCATGTTGCATTTTGGATACTCTATTCATAAGGTTTTCATGGTAAGAGGTATTGAGAGATGGTTTATCATTGCCATCCTCTGAGTTTGGATGCAGCTTAGTCTGGTGTCTCAGCTTTGACCATTCTGCCTTGGGTGCCCCTGCTAGGAGCCTCTTGGTCTAGACTCCTGATGGCATTGCTCTCACCTTCTTCAACAATATCAAACCCCCTTGCCACGTTAAGGTGTGCATCCTAGAGGGGGTTGTCTAGAGTAGTGTATGCAAATTTGATGCAAATTGGTGGGCTCTTTTGTTCTTTTGCTTTGTCTTTTTTGGCTATCTGTAAATGCCCACCCTAAGCTCAGGGGTCCATATTTTCAACCCAAGCAGGTATGCCTACATTGTACTGTGGCTGCTTACAAGCCCTGGGTGGTAGACTGCATTAATCCAGCCCTGGTCTTATTTTATTTATTTATTATTTGATTTATATCCCGCCCTTCCCCCCAGCAGGAGCCCAAGGCGGCAAACAAAAGCACTAAAAACACTTTAAAACATTATAAAAACAGACATTAACATACAATGAAACAAAACAACTTTAAAAACATTTTTTAAAAAAGCTTTGAAGATTTTTTCTTTAAAAAAACATTGAAAAACATATTGGTTTTTTTAAAAAAATGGTTTAAAAGCATATTACAAAGCAATTCCAACACAGAAGCAGAGTGGGATAAGGTCTCTACTTAAAAGGCTTGTTGAAAGAGGAAGGTCTTCAATAGGCGCTGAAAAGATAACATAGATGGTGCCTGTCTAATATTGATAATATAAAAAAAAAAATTCAGGAAAAAACAACAACACTACATTCAATGGGTTATACTCCCAAACAAGTCTGTCTAGGACTGCAGCCTTCTAAAGAAAAGCTTGTTCCCCCTGGCTTTGTTTCTGGACAGGAACCACACATCGTGCCCTCTGATGGGCCCTATCAAAATTCAGTGGCCCCTCGCAGGCTTGCTGCCAGTCAGTGTTGATAACACCATGTGGTTGGGCGTAGCCATTTAAATTTCCCACAACGTCCTGAAGTGATGCAACATGAGTGGCATTGTAGGAAAGGAGGTCCAAGATAGGAATGGACTGTGGTCCCTGCCAGAGTGTTGGGGTCCTGGCAGCTGCCCAAGGACTCATGCCACAAGCAGGCACAGGGTCTATACCAAATAAGAAGGTGTGGCCCAGAAGACTATAACTCCCATCATCCCTGCACCTAGGCTGGAGGACCACAGCTTCCAAGCCCTGGTCTAAATATACACATACTCACATTTTTTTTTTTTTGGTCATGTTGGGATTATCGTTCCTCTTTACTGTCCTGATTGCCCCTATTCCGCTTAATTTCTAAGGTGGCCAGATGTAAAGGAGGATCAGGCCCTTATATACCTTCAAGCTGGATTTCCTCTTTTTTAACAATGTGTAAGTGGCCAACATAGTTAATATCTAAATTTCTTTAAAAAATCTTTTAAAGACAAGGTTAGATACAGGACCATAACTGGTTTTTTAAAAAATGTAATTGGCTTAAAAGAAATCTCTGATTTATTGGGCAACTTTTTTTAAAAAACCCCACAACGTTATGAATTTTAATATGCATAAATCTAAAAACTGCAGATGGCAGCCACCATCTTAGAAGAGCGATCACCCCATTCGCTCTTTCACAGGCCCTCTCTTGGGGAAGGGACGTAGCTCAGGGGTAGAGCATCTGCTTTGCATGCAGAAGGTGCCAGGTTTAATCCCTGGCAACTCCAGGTAGTGGCAGGAGAGACTCCCTGCCTGAAACCCTGGAGAGCTGCTGCCAGTCAGTGTTGATAATACTAAACTAGATGGACTAATGGTCAGACTCAGTACAAGGCAGCTTCCTATGTTCCCAGGAGGGAATGGCTTAAGATGGCGCTTGCTGCAACATATATCCGCACTATCTGAAAACAAAAAAAAGTAGGCATTTTTCTTCAGAGTTATTGCTTACACTACATTCAGGTGTATGCAGGCTGAATCGATCCATTAATCCATTAAAATGAACGAGATTCATATCAGCTAAGACTTCTTTACTCAGGCAACAGGCCCAGTTAGAAATGTTAAGCATGGAGCTCCAGATGCAGAGATTTTGCCAGGCTGCAAAATTTGTGCGACATTTTTCATTTCGGCTGTAAAAGGGTGCAACAAGCCCCGAGCCCTTCACATCTGAGCCGCAGCATGGCTGCTCTGTGATGTAAGTGAACAGGCTCCGCTCTGCAAGGAACGGGCTGAGCCTAGCTTGGACAAACAGCTTTGTTCTGTGACCTTTGCTTGAGTGGCTCTGCCAGGCGGTGCCATTCCAGAGCAGCTGTTTCACGGTGCTGTATTGAGCTGCACAACCCACTTTTAACACAAGCCATTGTCAAGCAGAGAGGAAAGAGAGCAAAGTAGGGAAGGCCTCCCTCTGTGGGACGGAAAGAGACCTCCATGAAATGAGCAAGCCCAGAGAGAATGAGGAACGTGAAAGTCTAACCATGTTTGCACAGACTGTTACTCTAGTCACTGTGGCCTACAACATCAGATGTGTCCATCTGGCCCCTTACAAATTCAGCACAGTCTCATAGGCGAACGACGAGAAGCAGCCTTAGACTGAGTCAGACCATTGGTCTATCTGGTTCAGTATTGTCTAAATCAGCCTTCCCCAAACTGGCTCCAGATGTTTTGGACAATAACTTCCAGCAGCCCTGGCCAGCATGGTGAATGATCAGGGCTGATGGCAGTTGCAGTCCAAAAAAGTCTGGAAGGCAGCAGGTTGTGGAAAGCTGGCTTAGACCTAAAGTATTGGGAGGGGGATGTATTTCCCCTGATGTCCCAGGGTATTTATTTCCACTGATGCCATGCCCCCATGGCAGCCATTTTCTGGCTGGCCAAACACCCCATGGCAACCATTTTGTGGTGCGCCCACAACACTTCCTTAGAATTCTGAATGTACCCATTCAGAACCGGAGGCCCTTGGTCTACACACACAGCTTGGCGTTGGCTGACCAGGGTTTCAGATAGGAGTCGTTCCCAGACATGCCAGGGGTTGAACCTCTGGGATGCTCTGCATATGAATCATGTGCTTTACCACAGAGCTACTGCCTCTCTCCTAAAGGTATGGTGCTCTTTTCCCCACCTGTATCATCTTCTTGCCCTCCATTAATTAAAAAAACCTGCTTTTAGGGTATGGGCACATTTGTCGCTTCATAAGCAGCGAGAGTGGTTTTTCTGACTGCTTTTTGAAGCGACTCTGCCCTCAGCTGGGCACATCTCCCTTCCCCATTGCTGACTTCAGACCTTTCAAGACCACCCACACCAAAGTGTTTCCTTTGGCCGCACCTGGAGGGGCAACAGGTTGATCTACCAATTAGTTGCGAAATATGTCTGAAGCTGATTTAAACAAAAACCAAAACCACACTGGAGCTGATCCAACCAGGTTTTAGAGTAAACAGGGGCACAGTGTAATTGGCATCATGTGCCCCATTTCAGAAAACAGAGGTGGAGATGCACTGGAACTGGCACAACAGTGTGTCTCTACCCCTAGTCCAGCTGCCTGTATCATCATGTCAATCAGGTGGTTTAAAGGAGCTTTCCAATGGAAGGTCAAAAGAGCATGGGGACTGTGTTCTCTACTCTCCCCCATTCCCAGAACCTTCCTCTTTCTCCTTCTTGGGGCTGCTGTTCTGTGCAATTACCAGTGAAGCTGGCATTGTCAGAGGGAGAGGTGTGTGTGTGTGTTCACACAGACAGGAGTGTGCAATCATATCTTTAAAGCACATTCCAAGCACATCTCTCTCTCTCTCTCTCTCTCACACACACACACACACACACACACACGCATGCACACACACACTCCTGGGAACTATACCCCTCACAGAGCTACAATTCCCAGCACCCTTAACAAACTACAGTTCCCAGGATTCTTGTGGAGGATGTGCTTTGAATATGCTTTAAATATACAGTATGTATGCAGCCCTACTGTGGGCCCTTCCACATGGCAGTTTATTGTGTGGCTCATACATGGAAGTTTTACACAGCATCCTCACGACATTGTTCTCATCAACATGCCACCCCATACTGTATTTGCTTTGAATCCCGATTTACCATTTCCACGGTTTTTAATGTCTACTTATCAGATTTTCCACAGAAGCGATAATTCCGGATTAAATGGGGAAATAATATGGAGAGATGACATTTTGATGAGGACATCACCACACAGAAGCTGCACAGAACTTCCACGTGTGAACACTGAGTCCAGGCCACAATAAATTGCCACGTGGAAGTGCCTACACTCTGTGTGTTTGCACTAAGTGCATATATGTTGTGCTGTTGCTTGTAGTTGCCTGGACCATCTAAAGCTGGGAGCAGTTTAATTGTGATAAAGAAATAAATGTGAAGGCCCTAAGTTCTGTTTTTAACTTTGGGAGCGTGATTGTCATATGCTATCGTGGTAACTATATGCTATTCCGCTTTCAATCCTGTTTGCATCTGCAAAAGTTTCGGATGGACATATTGCTTCATTTCCAATCAGGGTACACCTCGTAACTTCCTGCTGAAATCCTGTAACTTTTTATATCACAAATGTTCCAGTTTATTTTTTTTGTCCTGTTTTTGTTGTGCTATAGTCCAAGAGTGCCCCTCCAGACTGCAATAATACAATAACATTGGAGAAGCGTCACAGATCAACTAATAAAGAGGAATGGTGTGTAGACGGCTCAGTATGAATCAACCACTAATGCATTTGGGCAGATCCACACCACACATTTAAATCCCATCCAACACACATTTAAAGCAAATGACAAAGAATCATGGGAACTATAGTTTGTTCAAGTTGCTGGGAATTTGTAGCTCTCTCAGAGGGAAACCACATTTCCCATGATTCTTTGGGGAAGACATGTGATGTAAATATGTGTTGGATGTGCTTTAAATGTATGGTGTAGATCCTATAATGACATGTTAGAGTCTGAAAACAATCTTGTTCCGGAGAGCCTCTGGGAGGGACTGAGAGGAGAGAGAGAGAGAGAGAGTGTGTGTGTGTGTGAGAGAGAGAGAGAGAGAGAGAGTGGGGGGGACAGTTTTGAAAGCAACAAATAGAACTTCACCCAAGCTTGCTCTGGATCCGTATAAGGATTCCCTATAAGGATTCTGTTAATCACCTAAAAATATATTCATGTAATTGTGATTAACAAAACAGAGGTTTTTATTGTATTACCAAAATGTTTTGGCTTCTGCCTTCATCAGCTGCTAACATACAAATGCTGTTACCAAGGTGGCAGCTACAGAGCTTTGAGGATGGAATGTTCAGAGGGCTTCATTGGCAGAAGCTAAGCAATGTTTGTACTGTCCTCCAGGTTCGGGCCATGTGGTGCCAATGTGTCCAGAGAGTATATCCAAAAGTTCTCCCTTTTAGTCAATGCTGCTGGATCCATTGGCATCTCTATAGTGTGCGTAGGTCAGTTGTGGTTTTTCCTACTTATTGGATATGACTGCCAGGATGTCAAAACATACGTATGTTAGCATGTGATGAAGGCGGAAGCTGAAACGTTTTGGTAATACAATAAAAACCTCTGTTATAGGGTAGAAGGGCGGGATAGAACTATTTCAAATAAATAAATAAATATGCACCTGTAAAAAAACCCACCAGCCTGGAGAGGTCCGTAGTCTAACTACTGCACATGCTTTGTGCAATCAAATCAGGATGGCTGCTGAATAAGGTCATCTGGGGGCGCTCTGCATGCAACTGCTCCTTTTGTTGTTCTAAAGCCTAGCAATGAAGGACTCCAGATAAGGGTTTCCATCTTCCTGCTACTGCAGGCGCCGGCATCTTTTCCTATAGTCATTTGTAATGTTATCATTGAATGCCTCCTGCAAGCCACTCTGGCTTTCCCCCTTGGAGAAGTCAGCCTGGGACATACGCCGGAGGAGCTAGCAAGCCTGGGCCCCTTGCCAGGGGTAGGCGGGCACAGCTGGTGCCTGTAGGAGGGAAGTTAACACCAACAGTGGAGGCAGGAAAGGGAGAATCAGGCAGAATTGATGCCTGCGTATGTGTGTGAGTGCTCTTGATCACACAAACACACACAGAGGCACTTGTGCATCTTTCATGCCTGTACAGAAACTTCTGCTCAGTCCAGTTGGGAGCTTTTGCTTAGAACTCCCTCCTGGAATGAGAAGCATGTCAGTTTCATCTGCATTCTGAAGTCAGTTTCCTGCTCAGAGTCACTTGCAGTAGATGGCTAAGTATAACATAAAACAGGGATACCCAATCTGGTATCCCCCCAGATGCTTTAGACTTCAACTCCCATCAACCCCAGCCAGTATGACCAATGGTCAGGGATGATGAAAGTTGTAGTCCAAAACAGATGGAGTGCACTATGTTGGCTATCGGAAGCAGTATATTTCTGAATACCATAGAACCTTAGGAAGCTGCCTTATACAGAATCGTACCATTTGTCCAATTAGTTCACCATGTCTACACTGACAGGCAGTGGCTTCTTCAGGGTTTCAGAGAGGGGACATTCCCAGCCCTGCCTAGAAATGACAGGGATTGAGCTTGGGACCTTCTGCATGCAAAGCAGATGCTTTACCACCGAGCTACGGCATTCCCCAAGTTTCTGGGTATCACAAGTGCTGTTCCACCCAGGTCCTGCTTACGGGCTTGCCATAGGCATCTTGTAGGCCACTGTGAGAACAGGATGCTGGACTACGTGCGTCTTTAGCCTGAACCAGCAGAGCTCTTCTTATACGAGCATAAGAAGAGTCCTGCTGCATTTGACCAAAGGCCTGTCTAATCCAGCATCCTGATTCCTGCAGTGGCCACCTCTGGGAAGACCACAGTTCCCCAGTGACTGCTATTCAGGGGCTTTCTGCTTCTGATCCTGGAGGTAGCATATAACCCTCGTGACCAGTAGCCACAGATAATCTTATCTTCCATTAATTTGTCTAATCCCCTTTTAAAGCCATCTAAGTTGGTGGCTGTCCCTGCACATTAGAATGCCATTGCTTACCTATGCACTGTATGAAGAAGTGCTTCCCTGTGCATGACTTGAATCTTCTACCATTCAACTTCATTAGATGATCCCAGGTTCTAGTATTATGAGGGAGGAAGAAAAATGTCCTCTCTAGCCACTTTCTCAACACTGTGCATAATTTTATAAACAGAATGAAATTTAACAGCGATAAGTGCAAAGTTCTCCACCTAGGAAAGGAAGCCAAATGCACAGCTATAAGATTGGGGGATATTTGGCTCAGCAATACTACATGTGAGAAGGATTTTGGAATTGCTGTTGATCACAAGCTGAGTATGAGCCAACAGTGAGATGTGGCTGCAAAAAAGGCAAATGCTATTTTAGGCTGCATTAACTGAAGTATAGTTTCCAAATCATGTGAAGTACTAGTTCCCCTCTATTCAGCACTGATTAGGCCTCATCTTGAGTACTGCGTCCAGTTTTGGACACCACGCTTTAAGCAGGATGCAGACAAATTGGAACGGGTTCAGAGGAGGGCAACGAGGATGATCAGGGGACTGGAAACAAGGCCCTGTGAGGAGAGACAGAAATAACTTTGTATGTTTTAGCCTTGAGAAAAGAAGACTGAGCAGAGATATGATAGCATTCGTCAAGTACTTGAAAGGTTGTCACACAGAGAAGGGCCAGGATCTTTTCTTGATCATCCCAGAGTGCAGGACAGAATAATGACCTCAAGTTGCAGGAAGCCAAATTTTGACTGAATATTGGGAAATCTTCCTAACTGTTACAGCAATGCAACAATGGAACCAATGACCTAGGGAGATGATGGGCTCTCCGACACTGGAGGCATTCAAGAGGCAGCTGGACAGTCACCTATTGAGTGTGTTTTAAGTTAGATTCCTGCACTGAGCAGGGGGTTGGACTCGATGGTCTCATAGGCTCCTTCCAACTCTACTATTCTATGATTCCTGAATGGCAGTTCACTTGGAGGGGGTGAAATTCTCCAAACTGCTTCCGCACCAAGGAATCCCAAATCACGCTCATGGTTACAGTGGAACATAGGAGCAAGGTCATCTCTGAAGTATGATGCATGGTTAATAACGTTGCTGAAGTAGGAAGAGAAGAAAAGAGGAAAGGGGAGATAAGATTAATCAGTCTTGTGCCTGCCTTTCATTCAACGAAATCACAAGTATGGTTCCCTTGGATACAGAGTCAGATTTCCCCCTCCGTACAGAATTCTAAACAAAGAGACTAAAAAAAATCAAAATCTAGCTATTGTCAAAGCCTGTAGGGTTGTTATGAATTCTGTAATGATTAGATAACATAAGCCAGTGGTACAGTTCAGTAATTTTAGATTCTGGACTTAAACAGTCTACCGAGGGGGGCCCTCTTTAAAGGGGAATGTGCATTGCAGTCACCCACTTTGAAATGTGGCAAGCCAGTTCTACTGTGTGTTTTTTTGGGGGAAGCACCTGTTCATTCTTTTGAATGAGGCCCTGGACCACTGCTCCAAAGCCCTGCCTGATGATACCACTGAGCACTGGACCCCATGCTGGTTGGAGCGGATGGGAATTTGAGTCCCATGCCTACTGAAGACCTTCCTCCTTCAACAAGCCTTTCAAATAGATGCCTCACTCCAGCGGGCCCAGCCAGCACAAGGCCAGGTTGAGCCCCGGCCGAGGGCTGCTGCAACCCTGAGGAGAACCTCCTTAGGGTGGGAGGGTGGAGCCCACTCCGCGATCTGTGGCAGCATCAGGTCATATAGGAGCTCCCAGGCACACACATGCCTGATACAGGCAATGCAGGCTTAAATAAGCCTGTCTGCCTCACCTACCTATCACACTAGCGTGTAAGTGTGCATGCCCTGCACAATACCCGCACATGCCTGCCATCACCCAAGTTGGTGGCAGCGGTATCAACCCCTTAAGGATGTCCCTGCCACCATCTTGGGTGATAGCTGGTGTGTGCGCACAGCATGCGAGACGTGCACATTGACACCAGGAGGAGGTGTATGGGTGGGCCTATACAAGCCCCGCACTGCCTGGATCAGGAGGGAGTGTTTAGGCAAGCAGTGCTGTGGGCCGGGCAGACTGGTGTCACTCCTGGTGCCAGTCCTGCACCCCAGTCTACAACTTCATTGAAATGTTTTTAAAGATGCTTTTAAAAAAAACTTAGTGTTTTGTCATCTGTTTGCCACCCCGGGCTCCCCTTGGAAGGAGGGGTGGGATATAAATTTAATCAACAACAACTGGAGGGCTTGTTGGTTGTTTAGAGTGCTAGAGTTCCCAGGCGGTAGGTTTCCCATACAGAGTCCCGGTCTGGTCCAGCCCTCTTACGTCTCGTTCCAGCAAGAATCCACAGATACACAGGAACAGGTTTTTAGGAAGAGCTTTACTTCGTTGCATAAAGTTCTTGGTGACAAAACAGTACACACATACACCATAACCTTACTCCGATTCCTAACTCCATCTCTCACCCCCACACATGCTGTTCCCTGTTCCCATGCTTTATTGCCCTTGGGCTGATTAGGGCTCATTATGTCCAGCTGTGTGGCTGATGCAATCCTTCTCTAATCTGTTACATAGTTAACCCTTTCATTCCCTGTTTAATTCTTTGGGAAGCAACATAGCCCAACAGGGCTACAGGTTCCCTGCTGCTGCTGTAACTGAACAGACTGTGTGCTAGCCAGATGGTACTTCTGGACCCACCAAAAAAGCCCACAAACCCACTGGGCTCTGTGGGGTCAAGCCTGCAAGCAAGTAGTTAGAAGGGCCAGAGGGGAGTACAGAGCTGAATCCAGGGCATACTAAAGTCAGATTCCAAAAGGCCAGTCCAGGAAGGGAAGGCTATACCCAAGGGTCTACAGCAGTTGTCCCATCTGAGGAGTTGTTTGCACTGGCAAACCATCTCAGGGGCAAAATTTATAAAGGCAATCAAGCCTCTGTTGGTTCTGGCTGAGCTGGTCAGCAGCAGTACCCCACTCTGGCCACTGCATGGCACTGCAGAGCACCAAAAGGCCAGGCAGGCCAATAGCCTCCCTTTGCTCCAGAGATGTCTCCATTGGTCCAGAGAGCAGAGGGTAAGGCAGATGTGGTTAGATACCATAAGAACATAAGAAGAACCTGCTGGATCAGGCCAACGGTCCATCTAGTCCAGCATCCTATTCTTACAGTGGCCAACCAGATGCCTATGGGAAGCCTTCAAGCAGGACCTGAGCATGAGAGCTCTCCCCTCCAGCGGTTTTCAGCAACTGGCATTCAGAGGCATTCTGCCTCCGAGTATAGAGGCGGAGCATAGCCATGGCTAGTAGCCACTGATAGTCCTATCCTCCATGCAGGGCCGACGCCAGGCATGACTGGGCCCTTGGGCACCAGCCTGCCCCAGGTGCACAGCTCCTGTCTGTTCCACCTACCTCTTTCCTGTCTTTGTTGCTGCGCACGCTGTGTGCACAGAGCTGCCATCAACCAAGATGGTGGCAGAGGGTTCTCTAAGGGGCTGATGCCCCCGCCGCCATCTTGGTTGATGGTACGCATGCGTGGTACGCTACATGCGTGTACATGCCTGCCAGCAACCAAGATGGCGGTAGGGGCATCAGCCCCTTAAAGAAGCCTCCGCCGCCATCTTGGCTGATGGCAGCTCTGTGCGCAAAGCAGCAAAGACAGGAGAGAGGTGAGTAGAGCGAGCGAACAGGCAGGCAGCCTGGAAGCTCCCTCCCTGTGATCCGTGGCAGGGGGGCGCTACTCTCCCACCCTAATGAGGGGCCCTTCTGAACCGCAGGGGCCCTCAGCCAGGGCCCAATCTGGCCACCCTTTGGAGCTGGCCCTGCCTCGGTGTATTTGTCTAATCCTCTTTTAAAACCATCCAAGTTGGTGGCCATCCGTGTGGGGGTAAATGCCATAGTTTAACTATGCACTGCATGAAAAAGTACTTTCTTTTGTCTGCCCTGAATCTCCCAACATTCAGCTACATTGGACTCCCACTCCCATCAGCCCAGCCAGCATGGCCAAAGGCCAGGGATGATGGGAGATGTAGTCCAGCAGACTCTGGAGGTACACAAGTTCTCCAGTCCTGGAGTAAGGAAACTGGATTCTGCTGTCAGTTTCCCTATTTTGAACCTCCTGGTACTTTATACTATCTTCGCCATCGGACCTGCTCTGGACTTTGTGCCCTCAACTTAGCCCAGGGTTTCAGAATTTATTTTAGTATATTTATTTTATTATTTTATTTATTTATTAAATATATATCCTGCCCTTCCTTCTAGGAGGAGCCCAGGGCAGCAAACAAAAAAACTGAAAACACTCTAAAGCATTTAAAAACAAAAGATTTTAATTAAAATATATTGAAACAAAACAACTTTAAAAACACATTAAAACAAAATGTCTGAAGCAGACATTAAAACAAAACGTCTTTAAAACATCTTTTTAAAAAACGTATTAGTTTCAAGAGCTGCTATCCTTCAACAGAAGCAGCTATTGGGGATGTCAGAATGCAGGAGCCACTGATCGATTCTGGAAAGTTTTCATGGGGATACAGCATTTCCAGGCCTTTGCAGCAACAGGTTCTGGGGCAGGAGGCCAGGGTGACCCAGTCTAACCCCACAGTTTCCCCACTGAAACCCCTTCACCTTACATGTGCAATTGGATTGCCCTTTTTAAAAAAATACTTTGAAGGAAGAGCACAGTGCCTGCCACCTCCACATACAGTGATATGGAGGGCAGCAAAATCCTCCCCCCCCCAAGCAGCAATATCACCTGGCCAGGCCTTGGCGATGGGGGCTTGTTTTAAAGTCCCAGGGTGCAGCTTCGCAGCAAGTTTGGTGAAGGGCAGCAGCTCATTGGTTAGATCATCTGCTTTGCACATAGAAGGTCGTAGGCTTATTTTCCCTCTCGCTGCCTCAATTCTTATGTAGCTGGATGCCCTTTGTATTTTCTTGCTGTTAGATCCTCTTCTGCAATTACAGCAAGATTTGTATCTGGTCCACTCCGTTGTAATTGCTGTTTTACATTTTATATCTACTTGCTTTGGAACATCGTCTCCCTCTGTACCTTTGTGGAATGGTCATGGTTTATGTTTTTAATTTTATGCTATCGATGTTCGAGTGAATTAGGCTGTTTTGTATCGTTGACCAATTTTCAATTAAAAAATAAAATAAAATCTTTTTTTAAAAAAGAAGGTCCTGTGTTCATTCCCCAGCATCTCCAGGTAAAGCTGGGACAGACCTCTCTCTGAAACCCTGGAGAGCTGCTGCCAGTCAGTGTATACAAAGCTAGGCAGACCAAAGGTTAGACTCGGGATCAGGCAGCTTTCTTTGCTCTTATCATTTGGCCCTTTCCTTGCTGTTGCTAAAGTGGTGAGATGTTGGCCTCTAAGTGTGTGCACCATGTTTCCTTTGGGACAGGCTGTGGCTCAGCGGTAGAGTATATGCTTTGCATGCAAAAGGTCCCGGGTTCAATCCCCAACATTTCCAGACAGGGCTGGGAAAGACTTCTGGCTGAGACCTTGGGGAGTTGCTGCCAGTCCGTGTAGGCGATACTGAGCTAGATGAAGCAAGAGTCTGACTCAGTGCAAGGCAGCTTCCTGTGTTCCGATGCTGAGCTCTGATGCCTCAGAGCCTTGTTGTTTAGAAACTAACTGCTGCCTAGGGTTGTCCCTGCAGGAGGTAGATGGGACACTGGCAGCAGCAAAGCCAACCTTTGCAAATCCTGCGTGATTAATGCTCTGGTGCAATGATCCATCCTAGTGGGTGTATTTCCCACTCTGTATCCTGCCAAGTCTTCCTGAAGAGAGGAGCAGCTTCTGACTGTCTCACTGAAGAAGCAGCCTCTGGCAGCGGCCTTCCTCGAGATTTGTGAAGCCACGGTCCGCGCTGCTCAGTTTTTGTAGCTAGGGCTGTATTCCTTTCTGGGCAACCTTCAGGGGAAGTGGAGTGGGGGGGGGAGAGAGATGTGCCAGTGGTGGGCGGGTCTAGAGGACAAAGTGGGCGGAGCAGCGAATGTAAATATTAGGTTTGTGCAGTTTGGACACACACTCCCGCACCCCTCTCCGTCCTCCATCCTGGCAAGCAAGAGGCACGATTAGAGTTCAAGGACACTTTCCAGCCAAGGAAAGTGTTGGTCCAGGCTATGGTCTGAAGGCACATGAGGCCAACTCCCTGCTGAAGCTAAGTAGGGTCAGGTCTGGTCAGCGCCTGGATGGGAGACTGCCTGGGAACCATATGTAAGCCGCCATGGGCTTCAATCATGAAAAGAAAGGTGGGATATAAATGTAATAAATAATAACAGTAATAATATAATAATAAGGAGGAGGGTAGGAAGCAAGGCCAGTGAGGAGTGTGGCTGGGAATGGTGTGCAGCCTCGGGAGATTCTCAAGGCCCAAAGAAGAGAGGCCCCGGGAGCTGTCCTTTGTTAAAGGTGCTGAGAATTGTCAGGAGACCCCATCCCTGTCAAAGAGCTACAATCTGGGAGTAGAATGGGGGGCATCTCCTAACAATTCTAACTTGTTGGTTTGTGTAGCTTCACCCCCAGCTAGGCGCTTTAGCAAAATAGCTCCTGAGACATACCCTCTGCAAGTTGTGAAATGCCAAAACGCTCTCACATAAACAGGACAGGGTTCATCAAATGTGCAGAGGGTGTCCCGAAAGAGAAGACAGTGCAAGATAGGAGGAAAGGAATCTACCTTCTGCTGAGCTTGATGACTGTACCATGTTGCTCAGTATTGACTGTGGGCACTTGTGTCCCTGTAGAGACCTTCTCTGGGGCCCACAGAGTCTTCACATACACACACACACACACAGAGAGAGAGAGAGAGAGAGAGAGAATTTATTTATTTATTTATTACGGTTATATCCCACCTTTCCTCCAAGGAGCTCAAGGTGGCATACAAACATGGTTCTCTCCCTCCTGATTTTATTCTCACAACAACCCTGTGAGGGAGGCTAGGCTGAGAGACAATGACTGGCCCAATCAGGCTTGAATGAAGCATTCTATGGTAGCCAATAGAATAGGCTGTAATGTATGCTTAGTTTTGAGGGTGTGCGCGCTAACAGCAGTTTGCAAATGTGACTATAGGCCCAAACAAGTTGGCGACCCTGGTCCACAGGTCCCCACTGTGGCACCCATCAGCACAGCGGTGCCCTCAGACACTTCCCTTGGCACCTGCCATGACCCCCCTTCCCCTTCCCCTTTTTATTTTTTAAAATGAAGGGAGTTTTTTAGTTGGGGAGGTGTCTTTTTCTTTTCTTTTTTAGGGGTAGCCTGCTTTTTTGTGTGTATGTAGGAGTTTCGCATGTTGCGGTGAGGTTCTGAGCACCGCCAGTTTTACCTCTGTGAAATGGGTATTTTGTGGTACCCATGACCGTTTCTTAGATTTCCAAGTGAGCACCCAGGCCCCCCAAAGTTAGAGACCACTCTAGATTAAGTGGCAGTGGCCCTACAGGGTTTCAGGCAGGAGTCTTTGCAGACCTATCTGGAGATGGAAGAAACTGAACCTTCAACCTTTCCACACACGTGCTGTGCCATTCAGCTGCAGCCCTTCACCATAGTCTTATACTGAGCCAGTAGCGACAGTGTCGGTGTCATACTGAGTCAAGTCTGCAGGGTTTCAGGCAGGAGTCTTTCCCAGCCCTGCCTGGAAATGCCAGGGATTGAACCTGGGACCTTCTGTGTGCAAAGCAGGAGCTCATTTCCAATGTCTCTTCTCCTTTAAAGCTTCAGAGCTGGTGGAAGGATTGTCTCCATCAGTGGGGACTCTCTCTCTCTGGTAGTGTTCCTGCATCCTAAACAGCTACTTGGCAAGCCAATAAAATCTGGCAACTGAACCATTTCCCAGCAGGGTGGGAAAGCAATAAGAGAAAGATTCAGCTGCTTGATTTCGACTTGTTTCCTCATCCTTCTCCCACAGAATAATTGCCTCTGATATTCCTCCTGTGATGCAGCCCATGTTAATGTCTGTTCTTCTCCTTCATCTATGTACTGTAATTATACCAGAGCAATTACAGCCTGCAACTTTCCCCCTCACCCTTCCTGATTTCCAGGAGACACATGTCTTTACCCTCTGGCCATCTCCCACTGACTGGACAGCAGCAGCCATCTGGGTCTCTTTTCAGCCCCTCCAAAAAACAGATACGTGAGCTAGCGCACTATATGGAGCAGCAAGCAGCAGGAGCTATGTATCTGGTCAGCCGGAGTTTAGAATTTCAGCAGCAGTAGCATCTGGGGTGCTCGGGCTATATACACAGTTGTTGCCCATTCAACAGCTCAAGCAAGCAGTCCAACCAATTCAGCTTCCCCCTTAAAGCCGACAGCACTGATTGTTGTAGATCCTGTACTGACTGGGGGGGGGGGGTTGACTAGATGACTTCCAGGCTGCCTACCAACTCTATAGTTGTACGACTCTATGACCTGAATGGCCGACATGTCATTAATATTTGTTGTTGCTGCTGATTTATGGGACAATGTATGGCATCAGTGCCCATTCCATGAATGATGTGCATGTAAGCAATTGTACTGAGATCCATGGAATGCAAATGTATAATCCTATAGCTGTGCAATGAGCTACGAATGCAGCACACAAAAAAGATGGTATTTATTTATTTGTTTGTTTGTTTGTTTATATCCTGACCTTTCTCCCAATAGTATTCAAAAGCTGAGCAAGTGAAGGGGGAGAGGAGATACCAAAGACGTCCCTAGACTGGGGTGTCGTGCAGCCTTTCCCAACTTTCCAGTCCCCAAACATTATTGAACTACAACTCCCATCAGCCCCAACCAGCATGGCCAATGGTCAGGATTGATGGGAGCTGTAGTCCAGCAACATTTGGTTGGGGAAAGCTGGAAGGCCAGTCCTGTCAAAAGTCAGGCAGAAAAGATGGGCTTTTGAGGAGGGCCTTGAAGAGAAGGAGATAGGGAGACAGATGGCAGCAAATCAGATGAGGGGTGGATAACCTTTTTCATCCTAAGGACCACATTCCCTTTTGGGCAACCTTCGGGAGGGGGGCATGCCAGTGGTGGGTGGGGCCAGATGCAAAAGTGGGCGGGCCAATGAATATAAAATTTCCCTGTGTGCAGTAGGCTGGTTTCTACACACACCCACACATCCCTTTTTATCCTCCATCCAGGCAAGCAACAGGCATGATCAGGGCTCGACACATTCCACCCAAGCAAAAACACTCAACATGGGCACATTGCAAGGCCGGTGAGGAGTGTGGCCAAAAAGGGAATGTGGCCAGCGGAGAGCCCTAAGAGCCAGATAGAGGCCCACATTCCCCCCTCCTATGAGATTATCTACCTCTGATGTAGTTTAACAGCAAAGGGAGCCCCATGCATAGGTAGTGTGGGGTAGTGGTTAGAGCAAGGATACCCAGCATGCAAAGGTTGTCACACAGAGGAGGGCTGGGATCTCTTCTCGATCATCCCAGAGTGCAGGACACGGAATAATGGGCTCAAGTTGCAGGAAGCCAGATTTCGACTGAACATCAGGAAAAACTTCCTGTTAGAGCAGTACTCCAATGGAACCAATTACCAAGAGAGGTAGTGGGCTCTCCAACACTGGAGGCATTCAAGAGGCATCTGGACAGCCATTTGTCAGGAGTGCTTTGATTTAGATTCCTGCATTGAGCAGGGGGTTGGACTTGATGGCCTTATAGGCCCCTTCCAACTCTGCTATTCTATGATTCTATGAAAGTTTCCCCATCCCGGCCTTTTTCTAGAGCAGCTGTGCCACCTGGAGCTGATGGGATTTGTAGTCCAAAAATGTCCCACAGCCACCACGTTGGGGAAGAGTTGTTGTCTTATTTTCCCCAAGTCTCTTTTTCTGCTCCTCTGCAAGCTCGAGTGAGCATTGAAATGAAGCAGGCCCGAGCGTGTGGCTGTTTACTCGGCTGTGAAATCGACACGATCGGGCTCACCATGGCAATGCGCACAGCGCACGAGCAAAAGCAGATGGGAGCTGCTGCTCCGAGGAAGTCCAAGCTAGTTCCCCCATATGTTCTGCGGATTGATGCAGATTCACACTAATAATTAGGGCCGGATCCCTGCTTCGTTTGCACCATCAAAGCTCGAGGAGGCTGCAAGCTGGGGATGGGGGCAGGGAGAGGTGGGATCAGAGTCGGGATATGTGCCAGTGACTCAGAGTTCAGTACAAAACCCTGCACAATTAAAATACACCCTTTCGCCTAATATGGCTACTTTGGAGGGGTTGGAGGGGGGCAGGAGAGAGGCATCTGGGTCACAGCTGCACAGGAGGTCTTGGCAAGGATTGTTTGGCTTTACATTGGTCTATTTCACACATAACGCTAAGATGCAGCTACCTCTGGGGAAGGGCCTAAGCTTTAACAGAGGCCATGCCCAAGATTTATATATCAGCACTGCAACTCATTTTAAAGTCAAAGGGATAGGGAGGGACAGAGGTGTGTCATCCAGTGTCTCGGGTGTGTGTGTGTCTTAGACCCCTTAATTTTTGGGGAGCAGGATCCCAGCAGGTTTCCCATGTCTCCAGCATTTAATGAGCATTCAGCCTGATTTGTTTGCAGGGAGGTTAGATGACATCAGATGTTTAATGAAATGAGATATGAAATTGAGGAAGCATCCAAACTAAGAAATGTGGTAGTAATGGGTGACTTCAACTACCCGGACATAGACGGGCTGCATATGTGTTCCAGTCATGACAAAGAAGCAAAGTTTCTAGATATTCTAAATGACTATTCCCTAGACCAGTTGGTCATGGAACCGACCAGAGGGACGGCAACCCTGGACTTAATCCTCAGTGGGGACCGGGACCTGGTGCGAGATGTAAGTGTTGTTGAACCGATTGGGAGCAGTGACCACAGTGCTATTAAATTAAACATACATGTCAATGGCCAATTGCCAAGAAAATCCAACACGGTCACATTTGACTTCAAAAGAGGAAACTTCACAAAAATGAGGGGATTGGTAAAAAGAAAGCTGAAAAACAAAGTCCAGAGGGTCACATCACTCGAAAATGCTTGTAAGTTGTTTAAAAACACTATATTAGAAGCTCAACTGGAGTGCATACCGCAGATCAGAAAAGGTACCGCCAGGGCCAAGAAGATGCCAGCATGGTTAATGAGCAAAGTCAAGGAAGCTCTTAGAGGCAAAAAGTCTTCCTTCAGAAAATGGAAGTCTTGTCCGAATGAAGAAAATAAAAAAGAACACAAACTCTGGCAAAAGAAATGCAAGAAGACAATAAGGGATGCTAAAAAAGAATTTGAGGAGCACATTGCTAAGAACATAAAAACCAACAACAAAAAATTCTATAAATACATTCAAAGCAGGAGACCATCTAGGGAGACAATTGGACCCTTGGATGATAAGGCAGTCAAAGGTGTACTAAAGAACGATAAGGAGATTGCAGAGAAGCTAAATGAATTCTTTGCATCTGTCTTCACAGTGGAAGATATAGGGCAGATCCCTGAACCTGAACTAACATTTGCAGGAAGGGATTCTGAGGAACTGAGACAAATAGTGGTAACGAGAGAGGAAGTTCTAAGCTTAATGGACAATATAAAAACTGACAAATCACCGGGCCCGGATGGCATCCACCCGAGAGTTCTCAAAGAACTCAAAGGTGAAATTGCTGATCTGCTAACTAAAATATGTAACTTGTCCCTCGGGTCCTCCTCCGTGCCTGAGGACTGGAAAGTGGCAAATGTAACGCCAATCTTCAAAAAGGGATCCAGAGGGGATCCCGGAAAATACAGGCCAGTTAGCTTAACTTCTGTCCCTGGAAAACTGGTAGAAAGTATTATTAAAGCTAGATTAACTAAGCACATAGAAGAACAAGCCTTGCTGAAGCAGAGCCAGCATGGCTTCTGCAAGGGAAAGTCCTCTCTCAGTAACCTATTAGAATTCTTTGAGAGTGTCAACAAGCATATAGATAGAGGTGATCCAGTGGACATAGTGTACTTAGACTTTCAAAAAGCGTTTGACAAGGTACCTCACCAAAGGCTTCTGAGGAAGCTTAGCAGTCATGGAATAAGAGGAGAGGTCCTCTTGTGGATAAGGAATTGGTTAAGAAGCAGAAAGCAGAGAGTAGGAATAAATGTACAGTTCTCCCAATGGAGGGCTGTAGAAAGTGGAGTCCCTCAAGGATCGGTATTGGGACCTGTACTTTTCAACTTGTTCATTAATGACCTAGAATTAGGAGTGAGCAGTGAAGTGGCCAAGTTTGCTGACGACACTAAATTGTTCAGGGTTGTTAAAACAAAAAGGGATTGCGAAGAGCTCCAAAAAGACCTCTCCAAACTGAGTGAATGGGCGGAAAAATGGCAAATGCAATTCAATATAAACAAGTGTAAAATTATGCATATTGGAGCAAAAAATCTGAATTTCACATATACGCTCATGGGGTCTGAACTGGCAGTGACCGACCAGGAGAGAGACCTCGGGGTTGTAGTGGACAGCACGATGAAAATGTCGACCCAGTGTGCGGCAGCTGTGAAAAAGGCAAATTCTATGCTAGCAATAATTAGGAAAGGTATTGAAAATAAAACAGCCGATATCATAATGCCGTTGTATAAATCTATGGTGCGGCCGCATTTGGAATACTGTGTACAGTTCTGGTCGCCTCATCTCAAAAAGGATATTCTAGAGTTGGAAAAGGTTCAGAAGAGGGCAACCAGAATGATCAAGGGGATGGAGCGACTCCCTTACGAGGAAAGGTTGCAGCATTTGGGGCTTTTTAGTTTAGAGAAAAGGCGGGTCAGAGGAGACATGATAGAAGTGTATAAAATTATGCATGGCATTGAGAAAGTGGATAGAGAAAAGTTCTTCTCCCTCTCTCATAATACTAGAACTCGTGGACATTCAAAGAAGCTGAATGTTCGAAGATTCAGGACAGACAAAAGCAAGTACTTCTTTACTCAGCGCATAGTTAAACTATGGAATTTGCTCCCACAAGATGCAGTAATGGCCACCAGCTTGGATGGCTTTAAAAGAAGATTAGACAAATTCATGGAGGACAGGGCTATCAATGGCTACTAGCCATGATGGCTGTGCTGTGCCACCCTAGTCAGAGGCAGCATGCTTCTGAAAACCAGTTGCCGGAAGCCTCAGGAGGGGAGAGTGTTCTTGCACTCGGGTCCTGCTTGCGGGCTTCCCCCAGGCACCTGGTTGGCCACTGTGAGAACAGGATGCTGGACTAGATGGGCCACTGGCCTGATCCAGCAGGCTCTTCTTATGTTCTTATGTTCTTATGTTCTAATGAGCATTCGTCCTGATTTGTTTGAGGGGAAGGTAGCTGACCTTGTAGCAAAGTAAAGGCTATTCTTCATTTTCCAGTTCATTTCCGTGTCACTTTCCTTGTCGCAAAAAGTTGTATATTTTGGGGACAGTTTGTTGAGCAAGACCTCCCAAGCCATATTATTGCCAGACCTGAATTTGATGGTACATGATTGAATCCCACCCCCAAAAAACTACCTTCTGCAAGCACCCAATGACATGTCGCAGAATGCACAAGCAAAACAAAAACCCATCAACCCTCTCTTCGCATATGTAATGGAGAGCATCTGCTGAGATGCTGTGAACATTTCTTCTAACTACATTAGTTTCGCTTTCACAGGCTCTGCGCTAGATAATTGTCTGTTGCTGCCACATAGCTTGTTCAATTGCTCTATTCCAGCTCTACCCCAGAGGTGGCTGCATTCCACTGCCAAAGGAGCAATTGTTGGGGAGGGGGAGACTGCATCCATTCCAGAGCAGCCCTGTTATAGTGCCAGGCTGTTTGCTCCTGCAGGGTGAATAATATCGCCCATGTGTACAATATGCAAAAGGATCCAAGAGAGGAAGGGGAGGATTATGCACACACACACGCACACACACACACATGCACACATACACACACAGAGTTCCTAATGACCACAATTGGACAGTGTGAATTCCCAGGCTGTGGATATGCTGGTGGCTTAGAAACATGGGGGGGCATCAAACAGGGATCTTTTGTGCCTTACTGTGTTTTCCACTGGGTATGAGGTAGTTTGCCTGCCCACTGTGTAAGGAGCGGAAAACTTGAGGAATGTGTCTTTGGGCGTGTCAGGAATGCCTCTCAGGAAAAAGGCTCCATCGGAAGAGATGGTGCTCTGATGAATGCAGCAGAAGAAATGGATTCGTTCGTTGTGCGTCAGACCAGCACAGAACAATTCCTCCCCCCCCCCCATGAACTGGAAAATGCTGGAATCCTGACTCTAGAGGGCACCTTAAACACTAGACACCAATCCTCTCTTCACAATAGGAGAAGGGTAGCACAATCATAGAGGATCTGCTTTGCATGCAGATGGCCCTAGTTCAAACCCCTGCATCTCCAGGAAGGGTGGGAGAGACCCTAGAGAGCCGCTGTCAGTCAGTATAGATGGTGTGGTGCTAGATGGACCAGTGGTCTGACTCAGTATAAAGCAGCTTCCTTTGTTCCTAATAGTAGCCGGTAGTGAAGTGGCAAATTCAGAAGTGCAGGGTCCCTTCACGATAGTCACCTAATGCCCCCTCACAGCCATGCCCTATTTTCCTCCTCTCCATTGCTCTCTGTGTTGTCTCCGAGTCCACACTCCACTAGCACAAGCATCTCTAGAAGCCAAGCAGCATGAAAGGGGAGGCTGTGTGTTAGCTACTGAGAAGAGTCTTCTCGGGAGCCGACTCACCTCCTTGCACGCTGATTGGCTCCAATCAGCACAACAGGACAAGAACTTTTCTCAGTGGCTAACACGCTCCCCTTTCGTGATGATGGCTCATACACAGGGACCTGGTTGGGTCCCTGCTTCCAAAATAAGTAAGGGATCTACGACACTACCACCACCCATGACCCCGAACAACTACACCCATGACAGCAGCACAGCCAACTCCCCAGATACCTCTTATAATCAATACACCATCATAAGAAGAGCCTTGCTGGATCACATCAAAGGTCCATCCAGTCCAGCATCTTGCTTCCCATGGCAGTCAGCCAGATGCCTCTCTGGAATGCTCCTAAGCACATTGCAAAGGCAACAGCCTTCTCCCCAGCAACTGGCATTCAGTAGCGTAATTGCCTCTGAACATGGAAGTTCCTTGTAGCCAACATGCCATATAATCATATGTAACTCACTTACTTGCTCCCCCACCCAGAAAAAAATGCAACCACTGGGAGGTGAGCATGCTCACTGGGGTATAGAATGGAAAACCAGGGTGGTGGAGAGTGGAGTGGAGTCACTGTAACACATGCACACCAGAGATGAGTTGCAACATTTTGTTGCAGACCTCCAATTGTTCCTTCTGTTTCTGATGTTCAGGTGTGACTGTCGTCATTTGTGAAGCCAAATTGGCCGGAGCCAAGCATAAGGGTGGCGGGGGGAGGGTTATCAGCATGCTTGGAGGAACCCCAAGCTTTGCAGAAGTACAAAACAATATTTAGTAGAGTAAAAAATCCTAAAGATGGGTGCCTTAGAATGGCCAATGAGGACTAAGTGTACTCAAGGGCCACAGAATGCTGGCTAACTGTTGGGAGGGAAGAGGGAAAACTGGGCGTGGGAAATTGAATGGGATGGCTGGAATACTGAACAGGGACCACTCCACACTGCAACATTTGGTTGCAGCTCCCACCTGTCCTGACTAATAGCCATTGGCCATTAGTTCCACACATCTGAAAATAGAAAATAGATGGTTCCACATCTGAAAATAGAACATTCTCACTTCCAACACTTTGCTGACAAAAATAGGCAAACTCTTGTATGTGCGCAGGTAATACCTCTTTTTCCATCCCAAGGATCACCACTGGAGCATGTGGCATGCACACACGTGGACACACACACACATATACTGGAAAGCTCTTCTTCGCCTTCTGAATGTTGCATTCGTTAGCTCTACAAAAACTTATCCTGCGCTGGCTTCCAAAGTAGATTTTCCTGTGAATGCTTAAGAGCATATTTATCATTGAATCTGATGGTCATGGTACAGCAACTGTGTTCAGCGACGTATACTCTCCAGACTGGTGGTTAGGTATGGGTGAAAGGGAAGTGGTGTGCTGGCTTTCTGCAGCCATTCGCATGAATTTATATGCATGCGCAGTAGAGCCAAGAGATCCAATCAGACGGTTGACTTCTGGAGTCCCTGGAGAGGGCCTGACACTTGGAGAATTCAAAGTTGTGTGTGCACGTACCTACTAAAGAAGCATCCCCAACCTCTCCCCTCTCCAACCAAAAATAGGAGCAGCCAAATAGGGCAGTTAGGACACAAGGAACACCAGTGTCCTCCTCTAGGGCGAGGGACCACTAGCCAGTGGAGGCTGGTTCATTAGGGCACTGCCCCACCCAACTCATTCTGCCCTCAGCCAGCCTCTACCAGCCTGCCTTCTTGCTTACAACCAGCCCAGGGTGTGCCAGTGCCCGTCAGTGTCCCCCTCCTTAGACTCAGTTGCCTTTGTACTACTCAGCAGGGAGGAGGATGGAGACAAAACTAGAATTAGTTGACTCCGCCTGTCACTGGCTCTGGCTGTACCTACTGTTGGGCTCCCTGTCTTTTGCCTAGCGATGAGGTTTGCTGCCTAGTTCCAATCCCTCTGTATTCTGATAGTCTGTTGTTCCATCCCAATCCACCCTTTTTTAATTCCTGCTTGCTTTGCCACTTGCTAGTTCGATCAGCTGCTTTTGTTGTTGTTTTGGCTGAAAACAAAAATGTGTAGTTTTTAACATAAATGCCTATGTAAATGATCACGGTGTTCCGCGTGGTTTATTTTTTCCTATTTATCACACCAACACACTGTTATGAAGGCATCAACTTAGATGAAATTATGAAGATAATTACTTCAGTCAAATCAAATCAAATCAAATTTTATTATGCGGTCATAGACCCAATATACAATTGATTTAACAGGAGGTAAAAGAATATAAGTTATAAAACAGAGCTAACAGAGCTCATATTAATACAGCATTAAAATAAACATTACTGGCTAAGAGAGATCTTCTTACGTATAATTCTTACGTATAATTACGTATAATTACGTATAATTGGGCAGCAAAGATGAACTTAGCAGCAGATAGCGTGGTTAACTTGTCAGTGCCGGCCAGAAAATGTTTCAGTAATCGGTCAACAGGCCTGCCCGGGAAGCTTTTCATAATAGGATTTAGGTACCTAAGGCATTCAACATTATAACAGGGACAAACAAAGAGAACTTGAGACAGTCATTCGACGTCTACATTCCTACAGGGGCATAGGCGGAGTTCAAGAGGTATACCCTGGAACTGGCCTTCTAAGAGTGAAGAAAAGAGACAGATAATTACTTAAAATCAGAGGGGTCAGAAAAAACTGTGCTGATTACAGCTGTGGCTTGCTGCAAAAGATCCATGCCGATTACAGCCACAGTCCACCTTACAAAATCAGTGCCTGTCTGAAAAGATAGCAGACTGTCGAATTCAGTTGGAGTCCAGTACTAAGTCCGATTCAGCGGATATTCTTCCCTGTCCCTACTTCTGCCCCTCCAGCCCAATGGGCACCACCCATCACTAACTATAGCTCAGGGCTCTTCCTGATGACCTTTTTATTGAGCTTTCATCTTGATTTGCTTGCATAGAGCTTACTTGGAAGCTAGATTATATCCAGTCTTTCTTGAGCGTTCATTCTGATTTATTTATGGGGCAAGTATGTGACAATGAGCATTTGCTCTGCATTCATCCTGATTTGCTTTTGAGTGTTTACACGTCTTCCCATTAATCTTTCATTCATCCCATGCTTTTCAATTCATTTCCCCCTCATTTTTCTAACCACAAAAAGTCAGATTCTTTTTTAAAGTGGATTTGTTGCACAAGGACGACAGAGCCGTTTAATCCACTAACTGTGCCACGCAACCACCCCTCCAGACATCCTTTTTATTGCACATTCACGATGATTTGTGCTCTTGATGCTATTGGGGCAGTCACACATGATCGTGCTTTCAGTACATCTTCTGCCTGCAACTGTTTTGGGGTGGTCACACTGCGTCGCTTCCAAGCAGTGCATATCCCATAACTTCCTGCTGAAATCCTACAACGTTTTAAACTACAAATATTCTGGTTTATTTTTGTCCCACATTTGTTGTGCTGTAGCCCCTCTGGACAGCAATAATGTGATAGCATTGGGGACTGATCGCAGAGCAAACCAAAGCAGAATAAGCCCACCACGAATGCACTGTTGTTGTGTTAAGAAGAACATGTTGCGGAATATAGCCAATGCAAAGCACCAGGCTGGAGGGGCTCCTAATGGTTTAGTTGGTGCTTGGATGCCGCCTGCAAAATGCTGACAGACTGTAGGTGCCCTCAGTGGTGCAGGACATGGTTTCCATGCAAAAGGTCAAATCCCTGGGAAGTCTAGTGAAAAGGTAACAGCCAGGGGATGGGGGAAACTCTCTTCTGCCCCAGACTCTGGAGAGCCAATAGTTAGCCAATTCTGGGGCTAGAGGGATGAAATGCTTACTATGTGCTTAGTAGCTTATCCAGACCCCAGACCCTCTCCCAGAATTCAGTGCAGAAACTAGGATCGCATGCTGCTTTCACACAGATAAGCTGCTCACTGTAACAGGTATTTAACTGATTGCTAGATAATGGTACAATGCAAGATGCAAAAGAGCTGGCAGATGAGAATTAAAAATCTGCTCCTTTTTTAGGGGAGTCCCAGGGCCCAGCCCAGATCACATCCACCCACGAGAGAGGAAGGAAGATGTGCTGTGAGAGAGGCAGCCAATGTACTAAGCCAAACATTCCCCCCCTCCTGCAGCAGCCTGTCTTCTCTTCCCCCCCCCCAATGCACGCACACAGCCGGTGGAATTTGTGTGTGGGCTCTGCTTGCAGAAATGCAGAGCTAACATAGTCGGGCACCCAGTAATACTCATGTGCCTGAGGAAGCTGCCTGCTATGTCCAGATTCCGGTGATGGATGAACTCGCTTAGCCACCGCTGAGGTCTCTTGAAAGGCCACAAGCAGGGTGCAAGTTGTCCTGGGACAGGACTAAGAGGGTCTGCAACATCAGCTCACCCCAGCTAGACTTGGTCATCTCTTCTTGCTGCTGTCCATCAGGCCCAAGTACCCTGTCTCCGTTAGTAGCCAGCAGCAGTGCTGGCATCAGAAAGGAAGGTTCTTTTTCAAGCTGCTGCCTCCAAGGTGGATATTTTGCCCTTCTGCTTCCCAAGACATCCAGGCTCCGGTTCAGCTTGCTCTTTTTGTTCCAGATCCCCACCCAGTTTGGCCAAGAACACCACTAAGACACTGCTGAAAAGGTAAGATCCAGTATAGCTGCAGGAATGTCTCTGTGGAGTTTGAACAGCACGCCTCTTGGGTTTCTACTAGAGAAAGAGTTTTTGCTGAGCTTAAGCCAAACCTGGATGTAAAAACCAGAAGCAGTCTTGCTTGCAACTACTGTTTTTCCTAGCCTCAGCAGTCCTGATGGAGGCATTCTCTCAAAATCTGCCAAAGGCTTTCTCTACCGGGTTGGGTGAACACACCTGCAAAACAGCCAGTGTGGTGTAGTGGTTAGGGTGTTGGACAAAGATCTGGGAGATCAGGGTTCAAATCCTTGCTCCACTGTGAAGCCAGTCACTGTCTCTCAGCCTAACCTACTTTGCAAGATTGTTGTGAGGATAAGAGCAGGGAGGCAGAGACCATGAATGCCACCTTGAGCTCTTTGGAGGAACAGCGGGACATAAATATAATAATAAATGTTATAAATAAATAAGTCCCTGAGTCCATTAGGACGTTCTGCCCCTTGTTATGCCACACTGGCATCCTCATCAGCAGCATGTTTGCTGACCCATACCTGGGCCAGCCCTACCTAGTCAGTTGAATAGGCAGTTGCCCAGAATGGCACAATTCTGGGGGCTCAAGGCTAACTCAGATCCTCCTCTGTCCTTGGGCAAAAAGACCTGAGGTATAGGGGTAACTATGAGGCTATTTCCTGATTGGAACTCCCCTGCTGATGGAGCAAAGATGCCCATTGGCTTGGCCACATCAGGGGGAAAAGGTGGTAACTGGAAAATCTGGAAGATTCACCTTCATCTAAGACAGCAAAATAGCTTGAGCTGGTCCCAGGCTGGTCCTTGTTTCTTAAACATCTCTGTTTTGGGGAGAGAGAGTCCATAGCTCACTGGCAGAGCAGGCGCTTTGCATGCAGAAGATCCCCAATCCAATCCCTGGCATCTCCAGAATTTTTTTAAAAGCCCTTTCTCTGCCTGAAATTGTGCAGAGCCACTGCCAGCCAGAGTCAAGAAAACTGAGCTAGATGTGAACGTGAGCACTCTGACTTTGGTAGGAGGCAGCTCCCCACATTCCCAGCCACTGAGGTCAGTCAGGAACAAGAGCTGTGAGTGCTGAAAAAGCTGGTTTGTCAATGATTCCCATCTTTTGTGACCAGTTTCCTTTCTGGAGAGATACAATGGGGTTTGTTGTTGTTTGCATTACAGCTTCTTTATCTGCCCAAATCTTGTCTGGCAGGAGGTAGGGTACTACTGGCCCCTGGCAAACCGAAGAGATGCTGATCTCCTCTTGGTCCCAATTGATGGGTTGGAAGAGACGTTGGTTTCCCTTGGCACTTCAGGGTGAGCCAGCTCCTTCCTTGAGGAGGATGCTGTTGACAGTTATTTTGATGCGACTGGGCAGGAGTGCTGTCCATAGGCTAGGTGGATAAACACTGACATCTGAAGCAAAAGAGATGGCAGATGACAAGGATAACAGGGCGGAGGTGTTCAAAGTGAAGCACCCTAAGGGCATGCAACATGTCTGTCAAGAATTATCAGTAGCTTGGCACAATCATTAACCAAAAGGGAGACAAAAGAAATCAAAAGAAGGCTAGGACTGGGGAGGGCAGCTATGAGAGAACTAGAAAAGGTCCTCAAATGCAAAGATGTATCACTGAATACTAAAGTCAGGAACATTCAGACCATGGTATTCCCGATCTCTATGTATGGATGTGAAAGTTGGACAGTGAAAAAAGTGGGTAAGAGAAAAATCAACTCCTTTGAAATGTGGTGTTGGAGGAGAGTTTTGCGCATACCATGGACTGCAAAAAAGACAAATAATTTGGTCTTAGAACAAATTAAACCAGAACTATCACGAGACGATAAAATGATGAAACTGAGGTTATCCTACTTTGGACACATAATGAGAAGGCATGATTCACTCAAAAAGACAATAATGCTGGGGAAAACAGACAGGAGTAGAAAAAGAGGAAGGCCAAATAAGAGATGGATTGATTCCATAAACGAAGCCACAGACCTGAACTTACAAGATCTGAACAGGGCGGTTTACAACAGATGCTATCGGACGTCACTGATTCATAGGGTTGCCATAAGTCAAAATCGACTTGAAGGCACATAACAACAACTGTCATTGTCTATGTCTATGTCATTTCAGATGTCAGTAGAGACTGAGGATTTTGTTGGGGAGCAGATTTCAGCAACATTTTATGGCTGGTCCTTGGATATGAATAGATGATATAGATATAGATCAGATTAACTGTATTCATGTCTACTCAGAAGTAAATCCCCCTGCGTTTAAGAGGAGTTAATCCCTCACACAGGGGTGGGGAAGCTCTGGCCTTCTAAATGTTGTTGGACTCTAACTCCCATTAACCCCAGCCAACATGGTCAGTGGTCAGGGATGATTAGAACTGTAGTCCAACAACATCTGGAGGGCCTCAGCCCTTCCCTAACAAGTGCTGTTTTTATTTTATTTTTTAAAGCATTGTGGTGGCTGTTTTAAAGCTCATAGTGACTTCAGCAACTCTGGACAGACCACCACCTTTTGTTTTGTTTTGTTTTAAAAGGAGAAGAACATGTATTTTGACATGCAGGCATAGAATACAGGCTTCTTTCATTGTTCATAACAGGGCTGACATACCTGTGGCCCTCCAGATATTTGTTGGACTCCAACTCCCATCATCCCTGAGCGTTATCTATGCTGGCTGGGCTAATGGGACCTAGAGCCCAATGATATCTGGAGAGCCACAGGTTCTCCATCACAACCCAGGAGCAGCTCACCTGGTGAGGCAGAGCCACAGCAATAGTCTCCCAGTGGCAGCATCTCTACCTCCTACCAGGAGCAGGAAGGCTGAGGTGTCAGTGAGGTCAGGGCTGCGCAGATGGAGCCAGTCTGGCACTCTTGTCAGAAGGCTATTCCTGCGGCTCCACCCCACCAGGCAAGGCAAGCCTGTAACAACCCATTACTTGTAACAATATTGTTCCGCCACCCAAGGGAGTGCATCAGGGGGTGACACAGGATAGGGTCTTCTAAGTGGTGGCACTCCAATTATGGAATGCCCTTCTCCCATAAGTACGATTGACACTGGCATTATTGGCATTTTGGTGGCAGGTTAAAAGCTGTCTGTTTTGCCCAGATGTTTATGGGATGCTAGTCCACTCCATTGCTGCATGTTGGTGTGCTGGAATTTGTGTTGTGTCTTGAATTTATATTATAGCTTGCTCTTATTTTGTCTGGATTTTTGTTTTAAATGATGTTGTAACCCACCCTGGGGTCAGTTGATGAAGAGTGGGTGAAAAATTCCCTTAATACATAACAAATAGGTCATTGCAGTCCTGTGCATGTCTACTGAGAAGTAAGTCCTAGAGAGTTCCCTCAGGGCAGGGATGGGGAACCTGTGGCCCTCCAGATGTTATTGGATTACAATTCCCATCTTCCCAAACCATTAGTCATGCTGACAGGCTGATGGGAGCTGGAGTCCACCAGCATCCGGAGGCCCTCAGGTTGGCTACCTCTGACTTATGGCTTGCTTCCAGGTAAGAGCGCATCTGACCACAACAGTAGGCAGAGCCAGTTTGCTGAGCAGAAATATGGGTGCTCTTCTTGAGGAATAATATTGCATATAGTCTGAAACATGGGAGAGGGGGCCATGCAGGGATGCCCCAGACTATATGGGGAGAGGGAGGGTGGAAACAGATTGTGGTACATTTCATCTGTTCTAGCCCATCTGCAGCAGCACAGATTTGGCTGAGAATCTATGACGAACATAGGAATCGAGGCAAGGTCTTCTAAATAGAGCCTGGCTACATTTGCCAGTGCAGAGCCCAGTGGGCTGTTTCTGTCTCTCCAGACAAAAAAGAAGAAGAAGATCATGAGGCTATATTTTTTACATATTTAGAGAGTATTTCTGCAATAGCACCCAGGTCATCTGAATTCTAGCCCCTTTTCTCCAGCCTGCCTGTGACGCAGTTAGATCTGTTCTCCTCCTCTCAGAGAAGACAGGCAAGGCTTCCAAAGTTTCCGTGGTTTTAATCACCTGTCCCAGCTGATCCTTCTTTCTTAACCCTCTAACCTCACTGGGCATCGGCTCCTTTGTCATTTCCATTTCTGTGCCACGCATACACCAGCCTCCTGCCATGGCTAGCCCTCAGCTCTTCTCCCGTCCTGTGGGCGCCCTTGCAATAAGATCTCCCTGTGTATGTAACCTGAGCAGGAGCTCACACACCGTGAGCGGGCAGGAGCTGAAAGAGCCAAGCACCCACAGGTCAGCAGCAGCCCTGCCAAGACCTGATGCAGCCGCCCTGGCGCATAAACTCTGGCAGCAGCAACCAGCTGGTGGCTCAGCTGCCGCAAGTTGGATATTTTGCCAGACGGGGGTGGGAGGGAAGCAAAAGGTGAGAACTGGTTACTGCTCCTTGTGCCAGGATAGGGATGGTAAACCTGAGACTGGGGGGGGGCAAATGTGACACCCCCAAGCCTCTCTACCTGGCTCTGGGGATTCTCCCCAGGGAATACCTCAGACACACTTCTTATCAGCTCTGCTTTGTACCCTTTTTGGTCACATCCACACCATCCATTTAAAGCCAATTTAAGAATCCTGGGAAATGTAGTTTACCCCTCACAGAGCTGCAGTTCCCAGCAGCCTGAATAAACTACAATTCCCAGGCTTCTTTGGGGGAAAACCATGTGCTTTAAATGCATGGTGTAGATGTGCCCCCAAATGTCTTTGCTTGGCTCAAATGTGTCCTTGAACCCTGATAATCCCTCTTGCTTGCCTGGATGGAAGTTAGAGAGGGGTGTGTGTGTGTGTGTGTGTATACACACGCTTGTGTGTGCACAGTCTGCATCTGTGTTAGAATTGCTTTTAATATGTCTTCTAATACCTTTAACCCTTTTTAAAAGATGTTTAACGTTGTTTTGTTTTAATGGTATTTTAAGGTCTTTTAATGATGTTTTAAAGTCTTTTTAATGTTTCTGTTTGCCACCCTGGGCTCCTGCTGGAAGGAAGGGCGGGGTATAAATAAAATAATAAATAAATAAATGTGTACAGAAACTAGCCCACTGCACAAAGCTATAGTTTCTATTCTTTGTTCCATCCACTTTTTTTTGCCTCTGCCCTGCCCACGTCTAGCATATGGCCTCTGGAAGGTCGTCCAGAACAGAATGTGGCCCTCAGTCTGAAAAAGGTTCCTCACCCCGTGTTAGGAGCTATACTAGGATAGCCATGTGTCCTGTTTAAAGAGAACAGTCCTCTGCTTGAAGGCATCCTCTATTGGAAGAGCTGTCCAGGTCAAGTCTGGTTTAAAGATAAAGAAGAACTCTAAGAAGAGAGAGAAGGAAGGGAGAGAGCCTTGGAGTTGCCCAGCTGGAGTGATGATCACCTGTACAGCAGTGGCCGTCTGATCAGATCACCTGAGCAGGTGCACAGGCTGTCTGCTCAGAGACAGCTTGTTTATTGAGCATTTATCCTGATTTACTTGCGCAAAGCTACTCCCCTCATAGAGCTACAATGGCCAGTGTGATTTAATAATCCTCTTCCCAGGGAAATCTGGGAATTGTAGCTCTGTGAGGGGACCGGGGGGGTGTCTTCTAACCATTCTCAGCACCCTTAACAAACTACAGTTCCCAGGATTCTTTGGGAGAAGCTGTGACAGTTTATAGTGGTATGATACTGCTTTAAATGTACAGTACAGATAGAGCCTACGTTCAGTTTTATTGAGCATTTGTTCTGATTAGTTTGCGACACAGAGGTTCTATGAAAATGAACGTCCATCCTGATTTGCTTGCTGGGTGTTTTTATACATCTTCCCATTAATCTTTAGTTCATCCCACAGTTGTCATTGCATTTCCTCCTCACTTTCTCAACCGCAGAAAGTCAGTGTTTTTGTTTTAAGTGGATTTGTTGCGGTAGAGCAACAGAGTGCTTTAATACACTTTAATTGAACACACCTAAATCTGCTTAAATCCTTCCCCCAAAACAGGGACAGTCTGGAGGTCCCCACAATCGTCCTCACTATGGTGAGATGTACTGCATTTTTGATTTAAATGATCATAATATTCTGAATTTGCATCTATACATATAAATCAGCACATGCAAATCCAAGTTCTCTCTCTCTCTCTCTCTCTCTGGTAATGTGTAACTATGCCCACCCGAAACTGAGTTGTACATATTTTCAAGCCATGCATGCAGGCATACATTGCACTGTGGCTGGTCACAAGCCCTGCATTTGTGCGGCCCTGATCCCAGGCAGGTTTTTACTGAGAAGAAAGCCCCACTGAGTTCAGTGGGGCTTACTCCTGTCCCAAACACATGTGCCTAGGACTGTAACCTTATAAAGGAAAGCTTGTTCACCCTGAGTTGCTGGTTCTTAACAGGAGTCTCTCTCTCTCTCTCTCAGAAACAAACACACACACACTCACACTCACGCAGAGGACCAAGTTTGAGGGGACCCTTGACAACATGCCCTCTGGTGGGTCCCCTCAAACGTCAGTGGCCCCTCATGCGTTTACTCAATGGTGGTGGAAACTGGCAAGCAGATAGCAGCACATCTCTCAACCCCATGTGGCTAGGAGCGACCATCTAAATTTCCCACAAATGCCCTGGAGCGATGCAACATCAGCAGCATTGTAGGAAATAAAAATGGCATCTCACAGACTCTTTATTAAAGGGAAGGCCAAGGTAGAAATGAGCCGTGGGTCCTGCCTGGGTGCTGGGGTCCCAGCAGCTGCCTGAGGGCACATGCCGTGAGCAGGCACAGGGTCTACACCAGGGATGGGGAAGGTGTGGCCCAGAAGATGTTGCTGGACTCCAACTCCCTTCATTCCTGTCCATTAGCCATGCTGGCTGGGGCTGATGGGAGTTGGGGTCCAGCAACATCTGGAGGGCCACAGGTTCCCATCCCTAACTTAGATGTAAAATTTACATTTCCAGGCTATGGTCTGAAGGCACATAAGGCCAGCTCCTAAGCAGGGTCAGGTCTGGTCAGTGCCTGGATGGGAGACTGCCTGGGAACCATATGTAAGCCCCCTTGGGTTTCTATCATGAAAAGAAAGGTGGGGTATAACCGTAATTAATAATAATAAATAATTTTGCCACGTTTAAAAGATCCTTCTCTTCACTGTCCTGGTTGACACAGCTCTGCTTAATTTCTAAGGTGGCCAGATGTAAAGAAGGAACACGGCACTGATAACTTCATGCTGGATAGAGAAGACTAGAAGCAGAGAGAGGTTTAGGAGAGACGTGTGTCCTGCAGCCAGGGACAGCCCTCCTTCCACACCGCTCTTAAAGGTACCACAGCCTTTACTTTCTTTGCATCTAGTCACCTTATTCATTCCATTAAAAATGAGAAGAGGGGTCGCAAACCATAGGAACATGGTACCTCTAGCTCAGTGTTGTCTGCGCTGACTGGCAGCAGCTCTGCAGGGTTTCAGACAGGGGATATTTCCCAGCCCTACCTAGAGATGCTGGGCATTGAACTTGTGACCTTCTGTACCCAAAGCAGATGTTCTGCTCCTGAGCTATGGCCCTTCCGCTACACCTTCTGATCTGGAAACCTCTCTCTCTCTCTCTCTCTCTCTCTCTCTCTCTCTCTCTCTCTCACACACACACACACACACACACACACACACACGTACTCCCTGCTTAATCTCAGGCAGGTAGGCTGGTTGTCACAGCACTGGTGAGAGGATAGCGCTCTGCGCGCCTTCAAAGACACTCTTCTTCTGTGTTATCACATCCCAGTGCCTTCCGGGATCAAGCCCTTCCGTGCACATTTGCCCTTGGCTGTCTGAGGATTAAGTGTTACAGACCAGTGTCAGTGTCTCTGATTAAGTGTCAGTGCATCTAAGCAGCTGGGAGCAGGAGGAGGAGAGAAGGGGGGAGCGGCTTTGATGCAGAAGGGAAAGTAAGCCAAAAACGAATTAGCCCCAAGGCATGGCACGATGAAGGAGATTTGCCTGCTTCTCCTTGGTGGGCCACTCTGAAGCTGCGGGTATTGGACACGAGAAAGGGCATCTCTTAAACAGGAAATGCCATCTAAGATCCCAAACGCAAAAGGTGAGGGGTGTGAGGAGGGCCGAGCTTTCGAAGTTTATGTCAAGGGGGGAGGGGGAAATGAAGGCAGCCCGGGGGGGGGGAGAAGTGGCAGGGAAACAAGAGGTGTATTGATACACGCACAGGTGGCTTTTGTTGTGCGTGACGCCAGCTGCTCGGCCCTCCCGGCCAGGATCAAACCAGCTCTTGTGCCTCCGTGTGCAACAGAGGCAGGCAAGTGGGTGTCACCGCCAGCCTAACGACAATAGGAGCCTGTGTGCTCCCTGCTGCTTGCTGCTACAGCGGCAGCATTTCTTGCCGCTCCCGACTCCTTCCCAGCAGATCTTCCCTGAGGCCGAGGCCGCCACAGGGGTGCAATTGTGCAGCTAGCACGGGGCAGGGATGGGTGAAAAGGGCCTGCACCACCCACAGTGCCAAGACGGTCACATACACTTGGGAACGCAGGAAGCTGCCTAATGCCCTGTCAGACCATTGGTCCGTCTAGCTCAGTGCTGTCTACACTGGCTGGCAGCAGCTCTCCGGGAGTCTCTCCCAGCCCTACCTTCAGATGTGTGGGGTTGAACCTGGGTCCTTCTGAACGTCAGATGCTCTGCCCCTGAGCTATGGCCCTTCCCCCAAAGCTGTTTGGAACAGAGGGACCTGCCTGATACTGAGTCAGACCATTGGCCCATCCAACCCATTATTGTCTGCACTGAGTGGCAGCGACTCTCCTCGGACAGGGAGCATTTCCCAGACCTACCTGGAGATGTGGGGGATTGAATCTGGGGCCTTCTGCATGCAAGGCAGATGCTCTGCCGCCGAGCTACTGTCCTCCTCCACTTCACCTTCATCCAACAGCCATCTTGGTTTGGGATGTTGCAGGCCTGACTTCAATGTTCTTCAGCCTTGGGTCTCCAGATGATGCTGGACTAGGACTCCCATTATCCCTCACCATTGGCTAAACTGGCTGGGAATGATGGGAGTTGTGGTCCAACAACATTTGGAGACCCAGGGTTGAAGAACACTGCATCTAGTAGACCTGGGCTGGCTTCAGTTCCAGCAAACATTTCAGCCCTATAAAAAGCCAGATTGTTGGTCTGTCTAGTGCGGTGATTCTCAAACGGTGCATCCAGGCACACTGGTGCGCCCTAAGAGGTGGCTAGGTGTGCCTCAAATATTATGAAAGTATATTTTAAAAATGAGAAGAAACCCATTTGTTTAGGGTAAGTAATAGTTTTCTATAGTTTAAGTTATTTTTATTCATAGTTTAAAATATATTAATATATTTTTAATTTTGTACATGAAGTGTGCCAGAACATTTTTATATGTTTTACAGTGCGCCGCGAACCAAAAAAGTTTGAGAACCACTGATCTAGTGCAATATTGTCTACTGCAGGGATGGGGAACCTTGGTCAGCCTGAGGGCCGCATTTCCTCATGGGGGGATGTGGGAGTGCATGTCAGTGTCAAGCCGGGCCAGAGGCAAACATGGCCAAAGACAAAAGTGAGTGAGCTGCCAAAATGTGACTTTCAGTTTTGCACCGTTTGCCAGTCATGCAGAAGTGAGTGGTCTCCAAAGTACCCACCCACACATCTCTCCAGGCAGGCAAGCAGGAGACATTGTCACAGTTCAAGGGCACATTCCAGATGGGCAAAACCACTAAAGGAGGGTGCAAAGCAGGGCTGGTGGGAGAGAGGGTGTGGCCTACATGCTAGGCAGCCAAATAGAAATGGACAGGTGGGACCTGCAACAAAATGTTGCAGTGCATCCTCACCCCCTGAGTGCTCTTGTTCAGATTCCAGCCAGCCAGCCATATCACCCTTCAGGATACTATATTAAGCTAGGAATGGGGAGCCTGTGGCTGAACTGAAAAGTGAACTGACCCTTTATTTCGGGGATGGGGAAGCTGCGGCCCTCCAAGTGTTGCCAGACTCAAGCTCCCATCAGCCCCAGCCAGCATGGCCAATGGACATGGATGATGGGAGTTAGGAGTCCAACAACACCAGAGGGCTGCAGGTTCCACAGCCCTGCTATGCCTGTTCATCCCAGGTACCAGTGCAGGCTTGGCAGTGGTAAAGCAGAGATAGAGTCCCACTGCATCGTGTTTAATCTATAGCATGTTTATCCTACTCTTCAGCAAGAAGGCTCCCTGAACAGTTTACAAATATCATTGATAAGACAGCCCATGCCCCCAGCCTTACAATCTAAAAGACATAACACGAAAGGAAAAGGGATCGGGAGGGAGGCAGGGAAAAGACAAACTCGGACACTTTCTTAGTTACAGAGTTCTTATAATGACCAGCCAGAATGGAAAGATTTCAAGGAGGGAAGGTTTCAGCAGAGTGGGTGGAGAGGTCCTATGGTCTTGTCTGTCTCCCTCTCCTGTAGCCTAATGGAATGGCTGATTATGGTGGTTGAGAGAGGA
Organism: Rhineura floridana; assembly: GCF_030035675.1. NCBI lineage: Eukaryota > Metazoa > Chordata > Lepidosauria > Squamata > Rhineuridae > Rhineura > Rhineura floridana. Next base: position 26,856,435 of record NC_084494.1, on the reverse strand, counting down.
GCCTGATGGAGCGTGTCTTTCAGCTGAGTAGAAGGAGAGGTCCTGCAGACCTATATCTCTCCCTCTCTCGCAGCATGATGGAATGGCATATTCTCCATAGTGTGTGTATTTGTCTTTGTGTGTATGTGTTTTAAGACTGGAAGAGAAAAGGAGAGAGCCATCACATCATCACATTGCCACTCTATCATAATGCATATTGCCGCTCTTTCATGCGCCAGTGGGGACTGACTCCAGACCATCAGTATTTTGTGGGAGGGATTTAAGCACATACTAGAAATATAGGTTTGTGTGTTAAAAGTGGATTAAAGAGCTTCGTCACCCTGGCACAACAAATCCACTTTTTAAAAGGACTTTTTGCATTTAGCAAGGTGATGTGGGAAATGCACTAAAAAGTGCAGAATGAGCAAATGATTAACGGCATTTTATCCAGCAAACCAGGATAATGCTCATTGCTGTATAGCCTCCCTGCAAACAAATCAGAACACATGCTCAGCAAAGGTCAGACATAATCTAACCTCTGCATAAAGTTTCTGCAAGCAAATCTGGATTAATGCTGAAGGAACAGGCCATCTGGAGGAGCTCCTGGGCAACCCTTTTTACTAGCCAGAGGCAAATGAGCAAACAGATAATTACAAGCCTATTTCCTCTATTTTCTGTTGTGGCTGTAACCTTTCTTTTAAAATACTTTAATGTTTGTTTAAAGTTGAACAGTGTTTTGGCTGGACTTTCAAGACATGGCACCTCTTGGGTGTGTTTAGCCTGGAGAAGAGGAAATTAAGAGGCAACAAGATGGCCATCTTCAAATAATTGATGGGTGATCACAAAGATGATGGACCAAAATTATTTTCTGCTGCTTCAGAGGAGCCAAACCAATGGGTTCAAATTATAAGAAAATGGTTTTGGACTAAATGTTAAGAAGAACCTTTTCACAGTATGAGCTGTTAGACCACAGAACAGGAAATCTCAGAAGATGGTAGGAGTTTTTCAGCAGTGACTAGATGGCTACCTACCAGGGATGTTGTACCAGCAGATTTCCTGCATCAGCAGGGGTTGAACTAGATGGCCTTTAAGCTCTCTTCCAACTCTATGATTTTTTCATAACCACCTTTCGCTGGAGATTGCCCAATCCATTTGGCTTTGTGCATTAAAATGACCCCTTATACTCAACAGTTGGCTCAAGGACTCTGAGTAGAAATGGGCACTAAGGTCTCCAGAGTTGCCTACATAGAAAGAAATCTTTGGTGACAGCACCACAAACCTCAGTGAGACCAAGTGACTGGCTCTGTGCTGGTTCAGAGTGTTTGCACAATCTACAAGACTGATCTTGTGATGGGGATGCCATGGGCCGGAGGTGGAATACAGGGTTAATGTATTATTGAGTAGTAATACTTGAGCTGGATTTAAACCAGCAGTAGGCCTTCCTGTCCATGTGGCAGACTGTGATGGTTCTCTCCCTGCTTCTAGCACAAAATCAAATGCTGGACAGCTCACAGTTATGCACATGGCCCACCCACTATGGATATGATAGGTTTTGCCCTATTGGAGATGGATTTAAACCACAGCTCCTTAGGAGAAGGGCCATAGCTGAGTGGTAGTGCTCTGCTTAACATGCAGAAGGTCCCAGGTTTAATCCCTGGCATTTCTTGATAACACATCTTCAGCACCTTGGACAGCTCCTGGGAAGTTTGGACTGAAACCCAGAGCAGATTCATTGACTCACTGACATCGAAGTCTCCACTGCCTAACTGCCTTGCCGATGAATCTTTGAACTAAGGATGTTCAGACGCCCAGCAAGCTACTGCAGTATCCTGTGTCTGGGAGTTATTATAGTATCCTGTGTCTGATGGCATGAAATCTAGCAGGGATTTGAAGCGGCAAGATTGCCTTTTCATCTCCCACAGCAGCCGTGATCAGTTTCCTTCAGTTTTCTTTTTAAATGGCTTTAGATAGCAATGGTACTTAAAGCCACTTAAGGGGATATAGATCTGCCTTTTCTGCAATAATCATTTGTAATCATATATATTAACAGTCATCTTAGTTCTCTAAGTCCTGATCTTTATGCAACCAAAACAACACCTCCTACACATACAAGGCAAGTTATCAGCAGTCTCAGGAGAGCCTCGAGGTTTGTAGAACTACAAAAAAATATATGTTTTTTCAGGGGAAAGCAAAACAACCCAATGATGACTGGGCATGCTCAGTGGGCGTAGCTTACTGACTGACTGTTGGGGAGGAAATGGTAAAGTGCGGGGGGCAGCGAATGGAACAGAGTGGCTGCAACCCTGAACAGAAGCAAGCGAGCCCAACTTTAGATTTATTTCATTGTTTCTCACCCTTCTTTAAGAAGCTCATTGTGGCATGCACTGATCTGCCTTCCCCCTCACTCCCACTGGTATCCTCACATAACAACCCCATGGGGTGAGTTAGCTAGCAATTGGCCCAAGGTCATCCAGTGAGTTTTGTGACTGAGTGCAGATTCCTCCCCCGATGCTGATAACTTTTAGCTACCAACAAGATATACTTCTTCACCTGGGCTTTTGGAAGATTTTATCTGCCTTGAATATAGCGGTGCTAGGGTTGTGCAGTTGTTCACCTGGGCTTTTGGGCAAAAGCCATAGTTCAGTGGTAGAGCATCTGCTTTGCATGCAGAAGGTCCCAGGTTCAGTCGCTGGCCTGCTGGCTAGTGATGTCACAAGAGCCTTTAACTCTGCATTGGTGAGAGAGCCTTTTCCATGCAGCTGACCCTAGTGGGATAGAGCCATTTGAAGGTAGATAGATAGATAGATAGATAGATAGATAGATAGATAGATAGATAGATAGATAGATAGATAGATAGATAGATAGATAGATAGATAGATAGATAGATAGATAGATAGATAGATAGATAGATAGATAGATAGATAGATAGATAGATAGATAGATAGATAGATAGATAGATAGATAGATAGATAGATAGATAGATAGATAGATAGATAGATAGATAGGCAGGCAGGCAGGCAGGCAGGCAGGCAGGCAGACAGGCAGACAGACAGACAGACAGACAGACAGACAGACAGATGATAGATAGACAGACAGACAGACAGACAGACAGACAGACAGACAGACAGATAGATGATAGACAGACAGACAGACAGACAGATAGACAGACAGATAGATAGATGACAGACAGACAGACAGACAGACAGACAGACAGACAGATAGATAGAAAACATCGAAGCCCTACTAACATGATGGTGTTTATTCAGCATGGACAACATGGAACACTGCTAGGAAAACAAAACTGTGGCTCTGAAGGATTTCTGCTTTGTCTCCCAACTCCATTGCAGATCATCTGAACTCCATTGGGTGAGTCAACAGCTCTCCCAGGCATAAGCTTTTCCATCAGTACGAGTCTTGTGGGATGAAAACAATTTCAGCTGTGATCCATTTGTGAACATTCTTCTCTTGCGTGAATTACCAGTTGACATTTTATCTTTCTACATCATGCTCCTTTGCTTGCAAATTTATTTGCTTTCCCTCCTTATAAGCAAAGACTGTGAGGAATTAACTAACAATAGTTTGAGACTACATACACACATTTAAAGCACATGACTTCCCCCAAAGAATCCTGGAAATTGTCATTTGTTAAGCGTGATGGGGATTGCTAACTATGGTGGAGGGTTAACTACAGTTCCCAGAATTGTTTAGGATGTTTTGTGCTTTAAATGTATGGCATGTACACAGTCCACAGTTTTCTGCTATGGATGGGCTAAACAGAGGGCCAGAAGCCATATAGCTGCAGCTACTTCCTCTTCTAAGATTGGTAGATATTTTCATTTAAAACAGTAAAAAGATATTTGTTTGTCCTGGAACAATAAGGAATAGGAACATGCACTTTCTAAACTTATAAAATATTATTGCCTTTCTAAACTTACAAAATATGGTTGCCTTTTGCATGGCACTTGAGTATGCTTGTGACTGTATTATGGAACAACATGCTGGCAGATTCAAGTACCAAGAAAATAAGTCAAATTTTCTGATAACAGTCACGCTGCTTATGTTCCTGGAGACAACTGGATTTTAAGTGTAATATTCAAAATATCTATTAATTGTAGGTGTTTTTGGCACACAGAAGATTTTTGATCAGTTGTCCTAGGCATAAACATTTCAGTTGTTTTATTCTTTCCAGAGACTCACAACAGAGGGCAGATTATGCATATGATATCACTTAGTCCACTTGGAAATATAGAGAGCCCTTGTAAAATATAATGTTAATATATTTATTATTTTAATATAGTGTGAATATAGGTTAAAAGCAATGAGATTCTGCACCAATGAGAACCCATTTCCTGGAAGCAGAATTCCTATGATCTTATATGCCAAACTGTCTATATTCTTATGGGTTTCCTGACCAATTGGATTTCTGTGAAAATCCGGGTGGCAATACCCTGTGGCAATACCAGGGGATGTATTTCCATGGGAACCCAGCCCACAATGACTAGGGCCCATCAGCACTATACAGTTAAAGCAGTACCATGTCGCAAGGTGGTTCACAACAGATGCTATTGGAGGTTGCTGATTCATAGGGTTGCCATAAGTCATAATTGACTTGAAGGCACATAACAACAACAACCATGTCGCTTTAAACAGTCATGCCTTCCTTCAAAGAATCCTGGGAACTGTAGTTTTTTTAAGGGTGCCAAGAGTTTTAAGGGTGCATAGAGCTACAATTATCGGAGTGGCTTAACAATCAATCTCTTTTCCTAGGGAACTTCGGGAATTATAGTTCTTTTGCTCCACCCACTGTTGCCTCTGGTCCCACTCACCACTCGCATGCCCCCCACCACCATCAAAAGTTTGTCTATGAATAATGAATTCCTCGGGCTGGAAAAGATTCACCATCCCTGAGGTAGACTGAGGACAGACACAGAGAGTTGAGTTTGGGCTCTGTAGGCATCTTAGGATGCTGGCTGCCTCCCCAGAGATCTGTCTGTGATATAGGGATGGGGGAGAAATTCAATTCAGTTTGCATTTCAGTCCAAATCTATCAAATTCACCCTTTCCGAAACAACATGAGAATCGAAACACAGCCAACCTTCTGAATTCAAAGTTATCCAAAGTGTGTGATGCAGTTCTCCAACCAAGCAATTTTTACAAATATGCTCATATTAGGCAAAACCGTGCATAAAAATGACTACACAAGTGGAAATAAAATACAAACATGCATTATATTAGGACGTTGCTTGTAAAAATGTGTACATTAGTTAAAACTGCTTACAAAAATGTGTTTAATAGAAATCCACACTAAAATGCTGAAGAATTTTCATGAGCTTTTTTAAAAAAAATCACAGATTGCTGCAGGTATGTGGTGAACTAAATCTAAAATTGGGAAAATGAGAAGCTGAGACAACTGAAATTGACAGATCCTTCCACCCCTTCTGCGATTGGTCAACCTTTTCTCTCTGCTAGAGAGTTTCAACAATACCTTTGACTTTGCTCAGCCTGTGTAATTATTAATATGTAAATCAATGCAAATGTTACAAAATGCTAATGAACCTCCAGCAACCTCCTTCCAAAGGAAATCAAACTTTAAACACTGCACCCCTGGAATGTCTCGCTGCTCAGAGAATTGGGGTGTGCTTACCATAGACAGAGAGAACTATGCAAAGAGTCAGGATTTAACCCTCATTGTGTTAATAGTTGGCCCCAAATTGTGGCTGAGTACACACCATACATTTAAAGTATATTATTTCCCCCAAAGAATCCTGGGAACTGTAGTTTGTTAAGGGCGCTGGGAATTGTAGCTCTGTGAAGGGTAAACTACAGTTCCCAGGATACTCTGAGGAAAATAATCTGCTTTCAATGTATGGTGGTAGTGTTTATGCATTAATTGAACTTAACCTGTCGTTGGAACCGATGGGACAAGTTAGTCATGACTAAGTGAATTTCCATTGATGTCAATGGGAACAAAGCTCAGCCATCTTAAGCTGCAGTCCTAACCCCACTTACCTTAGAACGTGGTTCCCAACCTTTATGAGTATGGGACCCCCTTTATAAGTAAAAACATTTTCTGACACCCCCCCACGCTAATTGTAAATTTAACCTCTGTTTAGAAAAAATGGTGTGTGGCAAAAGCACATCTCCAAATATCCCTTTCCCTAAAACTCCCTGTAGACAGGGAGATGTTGTTTTCTTTTCTTAATGCAAAGGTCCAATCAAATTGGTATCCTCCTCACCCGCGACAGTCTGAAGATGTACAGTCCTGTCTCCCAGCACCAGTGGGTTACAGTGTTGGGCTAAGATCCAGGTGCAGATCCCCACACAGCCATGAAGCCCACTGGGTGACCCTGGGCCAGACACAGTCTCTCAGCCTGACCTATCTCACAGGGTTGGTGTAAAGATAAAATGGAAAGGGGGGGACTTGAGCAACTTGGAGGAAAGGTGGGATATAAATGCAATAATAATAAATAAATTTCAGCTGCAGCCTCAGGCAACCTGCTGAGCTTTAATAATAATAATAATAATAATAAAAGCAGCTGTGTGGTAGTGGTGAGGATGCTAGATTGTGAAGACAAAAGGGTGGATAGATTGAGGAGGGGGGTTAGTGCTTTTAGGCCTTGGGATGATCATCAGAACTGATGACTTGGTTAGCATGCACTTGTGGAATGAGAGTGGAGCAGAAGACAGATCAGCACATGCACACACACAAACACACCTGCCCCTCCTGTAAGCATCTGCAGGCAGGCATGCATTTGGGCGTGTGGGGTGGGGAAAGCCCTCAAATGCCACAGCATATTGGTGACAGAGACTGGGGAGGCAGAGTGTAGGTGGAAGAAAGGGGGGATGCTGGCACACACACTTAGCCTTAGAGATGAGGGGTGAGCAAGTCCTGAGCTTCCTCACTGCTCCTTGGCACCGTCTGGGGCGAAGGCGAGATCTGGGCAGCCTCGCAAATAAGAATAATTTTTAAAAGGAGATGGCAGTGAATCAGGAGCCAAGAAAGGAAGGCAGGCTGGCTGCCAGGAAGGAAGGAGGAAAGCAGCCTTTCCTTGCAGCCTTGCTTCTTTTTGCTTCATGAAAAGCTCCCTCCTCTCGTTCTGAGTAAGGGTGTCATCAGCAGTTGCAGTGCGAGGAGACGGGAGTTGGTGATTATAATCCCCTCTTCTTCCTGGTAGCTCCACCCTCAGCCTCTTTTGGTGTCTGCCACGTATTTTATAGGCAGATGCCTGCCTTCAGCATGCCTGAAAGATGCTCTGGCACTTCAGCAAAAGCCTTCCCCTCTTTTTTGGAGCAAGGGTCATCTGCAGTGGCAGTGGGGAGCAGACAATGTCCAAGGAATGAGGACTTTTTTAAAAACAAAATTCATTTCTTTACTGTTCGTGGCCCCTCTGGATTACTTTGCGGCCCCCCTGGGGATCACAGCCCCCAGGTTGGGAACCACTGCTTTAGAACAAGCCACATGGAATTCAGTAGGACTTTTGAATAGATAGCTCTGTTGATCTGAACATAAGAACTTACAAAAAGCCTGCTGGATCAGGCCAGTGGCCCATCTAGTGCAGCATCCTGTTCTCATAGTGGCCAACCAGTTGCCCGTGGGAAGCTTGCAAGCAGGACCTGGGAGCAAGAGCACCCTTCCCTTCTGCAGTTTCCAGCAACTGATATTCAGAAGCTTACTAACTCCGACTGTGGAGGCAGAGCATAGCCATCATGGCTAGTAGCCACTGATAGCCTTCTCCTCCATGAATTTGTCTAATCTTCTTTTAAAGCCAGCCAAGTTGGGGGCCAACACTGCCTCTTGTGGGAGCGCATTCTATAGTTTAACTATGCTCTGTTCAGCAAACAGGCTAATTAAGGGTTCCCATGTCATGCTACAGTCTCTGATTGGCTAGCTTGCCATTTGAGGGAAGAAGTGACAGGTAAGTTGCCTACCAATTGCAGGGGACATTCACCAAGAACTTCTGGGTCATACTGCCCTGTATCTGTGATCCACTATCTGGAAGTGTAGCTTGCAGTTATAGTTCCCGAGAGCGTGCAGAGCCTAAGAGCTAGCAGAGCAGTAGTGGAGAACTTTTGGTTCTCCCAATATTGGCATACTACAACTCCCATCAGCCCTAAGCAAGCATGGCCAATGGTAGAGATGATGGGAGCTGTAGTTCAGCAACATCTGGAGGGTCAGTGGCTCCCCACATCTGTAATTGAGCTTGGCTTTTGCAACCCAGTAGTGCCAATGACCATTTTTCAAATACTGTATGCGGAAATTCAACTGGTAAAGTTTTTCCTACCCCTTTACTGCTTGGAAAAGCTTCGCTGCTGATTTTCTTCCTGTCACACAAGAGCCTTCCAAAGGGAAAAAAAAAGTAGGCAATCCCGGAAGCCAAAAGCTCAATATGCTCAATACCAGCCTGCTGTTGCATCTATTGAGGAAAACCACTAAAGGCACCACCGTTCTGTACTGTAGCTGTACAGTAGCAAAACGTGTACAGCCTTGCTGCCCTCTGCTGGAACTTGGGAGCAAAGCAAGCAGGGTGATTGATTTACTTTATCCCAAGGCCCCTCCAGACTGGCACTCTATCGTGGGTGTATTCCGCAACATGTCCTAGGCATAATAATGATAATGCATCCATTCTTAAGCCAAAAAAAGGTCCTGGAGGGGCTTATGTTCAGTTATTATATTTTAGGTATTTGCATCCTGCACTCGGGGAGGTAGAATCTTTTCCTAGGTGCCTTTACAATAAAGAAAAGAACACAATAATGCAAATACCAACAGAGTATTCAATAAAACAAGAATTGTTCTTCCTATCTCCAGTGTTCAGGCTGTGAGTGTCTTTGCTTACGTCAGCCTTCTGCAACCTGGTGCCCTCCAGAAATTGTTGGACTACAATTCCCATTAGCTGTGCTGGCTGTATAGACTATGCTGGCTGGGACTGATGGGAATTGTAGCACAACAACAGTTTAGAGGCACCAGGTTGATGAAGGCTAGTTTATGTGGCCAAACAGCACCAGACACGCACAAGAGGGAAAGTATCAGCAGGCTAGAGAGAACCCCAAGGTTTGCTGAAGGACTCTCTCCCCCCCCCGTCTCTCTATCTTTGTGTGTCAGCCCAGTGAGAACTGTGAGTGTTCAGCAGCCACAGAAAGGGGGGGAAGTGACACCTGGGGTGGCAGTGAAACAGAGTGGTTGGAGCCCTTAAAAATCTTATTGTTATGGTAATTTAAGTTTGTTAGCTGCCTTGGGTTTCTTTAAGTTTTTAAGATAAAAATTATATGAGCACTCTGCTGCAACATTTTGCTGCAGATTGCACTTGTTACAGTCTAAAACAGCAGCTTGATTGATTGATTGATTGATTGATTGATTGATTGATTGATATCCCACCCTTCCTCCCAGCAGGAGCCCAAGGCAGCAGACGGCAGAGTATCATATAAACCAAACACTGGAGACACAAACTCATATTTAAAATGCCTGGGATAATTTTTTTAGAAAAGTCTTTGCTAATCCTCAAACTCAAAGCCCTTATGCTGATGTTCAGTATTATGCTTCTGTGTGGGTGTGGGTGTGGGATTGGTCATGGCAGCATACACACACACATCGTGCATGTCCACAGCCAGCACTGAACATTTGCACAGGTTTCATCTCAGTCCTCCTATGCCAACATCACTGCCCATTTATGATCAGGTAACAGCCTGCCCCCAACCCTACTTGCACAAGACACCCAGATGATGGCTGCAAAAACATCTTCCAGATCCGGTTAGTGAGTGTATCCTGGACCAGTTATAAATAAACTGTGCCCAACAACTGGCCCTAACCCTTGAATGGGCTTAACACCATCTATGCCAGGGATGGGAAACCCATGGTTCTCCAGCTGTTATTGGATTCTACCTCCCATCGGTCTCACTCAACATGGTTAATGGCCAGGGATGATGGGAGCTGCAGTCGAACAACATCTGGAGGGCCACGGGTTCCCTCCCCGTGGCCTATGCATTTGTGGATGACCAGTCTGAATGATCCAAAGTGTGTCATGGAAAGGTTGCTGCTGTGATTTCACCATGATCATTCTAGCTGTGTGAAGTGTATTCTTTTGGCTCTGTCCATCATTGATTATTGCTGTATTTTTTTTACTCTCCTGATCTCTGCTTTGGAATGCTTGATGGGTGTGTTGTTGTTTTGATTTGTTTGCTGCTGGAGTGATTTCCTGTTTTATCAAAATAGTGATGTTTCATTGGTCTTTATCTTGTGCATTGCCCCAGAGAACAGTTGGTTTGGGGTGAGTGATAAATGTAGGATGGCCACACGCGAAAGAGGGACAGGGCTGCTGCACCTTTAACAGCTTGTCATGTGAGCTACATTTGTTGAAATCCCCTTGTCTATGCTACTATTAAAAGTGCAGGAGCTAGATAAAAAGGATAAATAAATAAATACATATTCCACAAAGTCCAAAAAATTGCTCTTCTGCTGTTAATTTAAACCTGCTTCTCTTTTCTCCCCACCCTTTAGGTCAATCTTCACAAAGTGATAACAACATGAAGTACTTCTACATAGGCTTCCTAGTCTCCTCAGTTCTACTTGAAGGTATTTCTTGGATACATGATGCAATCTTACCTTTGCAATCTTATCCCTGCGAGGCGATCCCAAATGCAGGCCCCCAGACACATATGTGGCTCTCCAGAAAAGTATGCTAAACCAGAGGTGTGAAACCTCAGGGGTGTGAAACCTCAAATGCGGCCCTCCAGACCTCTCTGTTTGGCCCTTGAGATTCTCTTCCGGCCATGCCAGTTCCCACGACATGCCCACTCAGTGGTCCTGCTTTACCTCCCTGGCTGGAATGTGCCCTTGACCTGTGGTAATGCCTCCTGCTTGCCTAGTTGGAGAGAGGAATGCATAGAAAATGCCGACCGTTGCATGCCTTGAATGCAGCCTACTGTGCAAAGGCAAGATTTGTATCAGTTGCTCTTCCCATTTTTTGCCTTTTGCCATGCGCATCGCTGGTACGCAACCCCCAGAAGGTTGCCCGTGATGGAATGTGGCCTGAGGCTGAAAAAGATTCCCCATTCTGGTGCTAAACCTTCTCTGTGTTGTTGCCCTGCAGACCATAGTTTCACTGTGCACAGCTGATGTGCCCATTTGGAAGAGACTCTTCTGTGGTAAGCAACAGCTTCAGCACGACAGGGGTTCTGATCCAAGCCAAACATTCAAATTCAGGCAAGCAGAGCAAGGCAAGGCAACAGAGGGCAAAGGTTTGGCCAGCCTTCCCCCAACCTGCTGCCCTCCAGATGTTTTGGACTACAATTCCCCTCAGACCCAGCCAGTATGGCCAATGGTCAGGGATGATGGGAGTTGTAGTCCAAGGCATCTGGAAGGTACCGTGTTGGGGATGGTTAGTCTAGGTTCTGGTGTGGCAAGGCAAGAGTTTCAGGATTCACTGGTGCTCTGGACAGCTCCATGCAGGGCTCAGGTGGAAGACTCCGTAAGAGCCTAATTCAAACATTGTTCCAGCACTAGACAACCTCAGACTGAGCCTTCAATAAGAGCTGCAGCTCTGAGTAGGTAGCTCTGTCTTTAGTAAAAGGAGCGTCCTCATTTAAAAAGGCCTAACCTGCTTTAACAGGCATCAGCTCTGATGAAGCAGAAGAAAAATGTGGCTCCGCTAGGACTTCAGGGGGGAGTCAGAGAAGGGAAAGCACCTCCTTGGGCTGGAGAGGTGTTTGCACAATGGGCTTCTCTAGTACATGTATTTCTAAGTTAGTAGGGACATCTGGGGTTTGCTCAGAGGGGAATTATTCCATCCCCCACTCTGAATCCCTGGCCTCATCCCCCAAAGATGAAGAACCTGACCCTGGGTTCATGATAGAGACTGGGCTACAAGTTATGCAGGGCTGCTCTGGATGGATCTGTGTACAGTGAATGAAGGGCCTGGCCTGCCTACCTTATGTGACAGCTCCCAGCTACTCTTTTTGGAAGTCTATAGAAGAGGGGTCACATGACATAAGTAAGATGGAAGAGAGCCAGCAGGGAGCTTGCGGATTTCTTTATGGGCCCCTTCCGTTTCTCCCCCTCATTCAAACAGTGTAGGTAGATCTAGACAGACCTCTAGATCTGTCGCCACCCTGTGCTCCTACTGGGAGGAAGGGCGACATATATGTTTCACCTCCCACTGTTTTATCTTGTGCAAACTGAGACACTCCTCATGTCCATTGGAAACTATTCTGCAGAACAGTCAGTGCCATTATTTCACAATTTTGGAATGTTGCAAAGTGTTGCTATACTTCACATGCTCACAGAAACAGAAGCAAAAGAAGCAATGATCAAACATTTAAAATGACAATCTGAACTATATCAACTGTTGTGATATTGTTGCTTCCTCCCTGCTAAAACAAGATCAGCACAACACATGTCTTGTTTCTGTTATCTGGGCTGATTGCAAGTGTTGCCATCACTCACCATAAGCTCAGAGGCACATTATCAAATTCTTCCAAGCTACACAAGAAGTATATTGGACTGTGAAAGACCAACTTAAATTGTGTTTGCATTTTTACAAATTTGGAGGTCAGTACAATATCTCAGAGAGGAGGTCAGGTCTCCTGCTCCCCTAGTGCATTCACCATAGCTGCCCAATTTCACTGCTTTTTAAAGTTTGATAGAAATATCTGTTGGCTATAGGTATGTTCTTAAACCGCAAGGGTTTTATTTGACTATTAGTGAATCTGTATCCAGTGTCATAGAATCATAGAATAGTACAGCTGGAAGAGGTCTATAAGACCATCGAGTCCAACTGATCTAGATCAGAGTCAAAATGAAGATTGCAGATTTGTTTGGAGACAGTTGCTTCCAGATGAGCTGTGGTAACAGTTGCTGTGGTGGGACAGCAGCATTCATCTGACCTCCTGCCCGCTGAGTCACTGCTGCTTACTGAGAGGGGGAGAGGCGAGGCAGCAGGGAGTATGGTGCAGTGCAAATGCACCACTAGAGCCAATCCAATGCTCCTGCTGGTGTGTCTGTATTACACCAACCTTGCCACTACCTTGCTGAGCTCCTTCCCGGTAAGCAGGAGTGGCTCAGCTGTTGGGAGGTCAGGTGAGAATGCCACCCTACCGCATCATCCACTACTGAGACCTGTTTATTAAGCGTCCATCCTGATTTGTTTGTACAAAGTTTGCGGAGAAGTTATATGATGTTGGCTGTTTATTGAGCATTCCTTTTGATTTTGTTTGTGGGCAGGTTATAAGACGTCGTGTCAAGCAATTGTTATCCCACACTTTCCAGTGCATTTTCCTGGCACTTTCCGTACCGCAAACAGTTCAATTTTTTTTCGGAAGCAGATTTGTTGCGCAAGAGTGCCAAATCCACTTTCATTGCGCAACTTGAATTTGCCGGTATGCGAATCCCGCCCCACATAATAACAACAATCTGCAGGTGCCCTTGGACTTTACTGGGTGCTGCTATGAATCCTAGGTTTTACCTAGGATTCTGGGATGAGGAAGCCATGGCTGAACCACCATTTTTTGAAATGGTGACCCAGATCTGTCTCTAGCATTCAGTGAAACACTCAGGTTTCTTGCTAGGCAGAGAGAAAGAGTAGAAAGAGAAGAGAAACATGGCAGTCTTTATATTAGCAAAGCTGGAGATTAATTTTAGGTGGTGTTCGAGGTTTTAAAAAATAAGTCAGTTGAAGTCTCCTGCTGGGACGAAGGGCGGGATATAAAGCAAATAATAAATAAATAAAATAAAGTCAAATTGGGTGGCATTATCTAGTGGCTGGAGAATGTGGAACCCTCAAAAAGTAAAGCCCCTGTTCAGGTGATAGAAAATCCTCTTCCTCTGGTTATAGATGCTGCTTCTGAAGAATAAATTGGGTATTCTCTCCAAGACATATAAAAAGCAAAGAAAGCCTTGTTGGTCCATTAGGACATGTGCACTTCATGCAGAACATTCCAGGTTCAATCCCCAGCATCTCTGGATAGCGCTGAGAAAGACTCTTTTCTGAAACCCTAGTGCGGTGATTCTCAAACGGTGCGCCCAGGCACACTGGTGCGCCCTAACAGGTGGCTAGGTGTGCCTCAAATATTATGAAAGTATATTTTAAAAATGAGAAGAAACCCATTTGTATATGGTAAGTAATAGTTTTCCATAGTTTATTTTTATTCATAGTTTAAAATATATTAATATATTTTTAATTTTGTACATGAAGTGCCAGAACATTTTTATATGTTTTACAGTGCGCCGCGAACCAAAAAAGTTTGAGAACCACTGCCCTAGAGGATCTCTGCCTATTAAAGTAGACCAGACTTTTCCAATCTGGTGCCTCCAGATGTTGTAGAACTTCAGCTCCCATCAGCCTCAGCCATCATGGCCAATGGCAGGGGATTATGGGAGCTGTCATCCAGAACATCTGGAGGGCATCAGTTTGGGGAAGTCTGGTGTAGACAATCCTGAACTATTTATTTATTTACTATTTAACAAAATTTATATACTGCTTGATTGTAAAAAACCTGAAAGCAGTTTCCAAAAAACATTAAAATTATTAACAAAACAGTTAAAAAAACAAGCAATTAAAACATTTTTAAAACAACTAAAACAGCAACAGACTAAAAAGATTAAAACTCATCATCATCTACGTGTTAGGATCAGCTTGCCGAAACAAAAAAGTTTTAAGCAGGTGCCAAATGGAATACAGTGAAGGCACCTGCCTGATGTCAATAGGCAGGGAGTTCCAAAGAGTAGGTGCTACCACATTAAAAGAACAATTTCTTACAAATGCAGCACCTCCAACAGTGCCTGTACTGCAGATGGAAGTGGTTGAGTGAGCATATGTGGGGCAAGGTGGTCCCACAAGTAAACTGGTCCCAAGCACTAAGGGCTTCAGACACAAAGAGTAGCATCTTGAATTTGGTCTGGTGACAAATCAGCAACCAGTGCGATCCCTGAGCAGAGGTGTTATATGCTGATGGGGTCAGTTTCTGGTCAAGTGTAAGGAAAATTCCACACAGATGGACCAATGGCCTGATTGGGTACAGGGCAGCTTCCTAAATGCTACATGCAGACACTTAAGCAGTAGAAACCAGACTGTTACATGGATGGCTAGATTCTTACAGTGCCAAACAAGCAAGAACGATTTAACATTGGGAGCAGGAGACAGGGGCCGTGCCCAATGGTGTACAAAGCAGGTGAGGAGCAAGACTATCTTCTCTTCCTATCCCATTCATCGCCATTCCCATCCTCTCTCTGTCTCTCTTGCAAAGGAGTCCTGGCTGGACCATGGAGCGCCTGGATGCCTGAGCACATCACCGCCTTCGAGGGCACCTGTGTGGTCATTCCGTGCCTCTTCAACTACCCCGACGAGCTGCGTCCGTCGGCCGTGCACGGCATCTGGTATTTCAACAGCCCCTACCCCAAGAACTATCCCCCTGTGGTCTACAAGTCTCGCACCAACATTGTCCACGAGAGCTACATCGGGCGGACCCATCTGCTGGGAGAGCTGAATTTCCGCAACTGCACCTTGCAGATCTCCCGCCTCAGTCCCGAACTCACCGGCAAATATTACTTCCGCGGGGACCTCGGTGGCTACAATCAGTACACCTACCCAGAACATTGCAACCTTGAGATCATCAGTGAGTACCAAGCAATGTCAGCGGGAGGGGGGGGACAGCTTTGATTCTTGTTTGTTGGGGGTTGGATAATGGGCCCTAGCTCTGAATTCTGAAGCAAGGCCCATAGCTCAGTGGTAGAGCACATGCTTTGCGCAGAGAAAATCTCAGATTTAACCCTGACCACCTCCGCTTAAAGAAGACCCGGGCTCACATTCCTTTCTGGGACATCTGCCACATGCCAGGCATGGGAAGAGCCAGAGGCAAATATGAGCAAAGCAACAAATGTAAGTTTAACATTTCCCAGATGCCTGTGGGAAACCCTCTAAGAATTTAATTTTAAGAGACTTTAATTAAGTACTAGAGTTTGATCCAGAAGTGCCTACAAAACGCCCGTCACTTTTTCCTAGTTCGTGGAGCTTCTGGATTTATAGTGCAATCAGAACAACTGAGGTTATGGTATAAGCAAGTTTTATTGTTCCTGAAAGATACATGCACACAGGTCCACATAACCCCCTTCAAGCATTTAAAAGGATAAAGTCCCACAAGTATACAAAGAAGAAACAAGAGCATTTCTTACGTAGAAGAGGTTAACAGTGCTCTCCCCACAAGGCAGAGAAGGTGAAGGATTTAGGGTTGTGTCCAACTACATTCTACTCAGAGTAGACCCTTTTTGCAATTAACAGATCTAAGTTAGCCATGTCCATTGATTTCAGTGGGTCTTCTCTGAGTAGGACTAGCATTGGCTACAACCCAGGCATTTTAAGGTAGTGTTTGGTTTTACTACGATTTTATTGTTTTCTTTTCTGTATGGCTTATTTTTGCGTGCATGGCTTAGAAGTGCAAAATGATTCAGTGGTATATAAATGTCTTAAATAAAATAAAGAAACCCTTAGCGTTTCACCCAGTTGCTCAGACAGAAGAGCGTACACCAATTAGAAATGCAAAGGATTAAGATGTATATTTACTTGTTTGTTTGTTTCTTTGTTATTATATTTATATATATATATATATATATATATATATATATATATATATATATATATATATATATATATATATATATATATAAATGTCTTCAATGAATAAATAACCACTTCAATAAACAAACCCCTTGTGGTTTCACCCAGTTGCCCAGAGAGAAGAGTGTACACCACTTAGAAATGCAAATTATTAAGTCGTAAATTTATTTATTTGTTTATTTATTATATTTATTTATATATATATATAAATGTCTTCAGTGAATAAATAACATCTTAAATTGAAAACAACTTGTGCTCAGACAGAAGCGTACATCACTTAGCGATGCAAATGATTCAGCAATATATAAATGTCGTTAATGAATAAATAACATCCTAAACGAATAACATCCTAAATAAACAAACCCTTGGCCGAAGAGTGGGGGGAAATGCAAGTTCCACCTCTCTTGCTCCGTGTCCCCTGCCTCATGGTTTGCCCTTCCCTCCTGACTCTCGGCTCCCATTTCTGCATCATCTATGCCATTTTTCAACCCCATAGACAAGCCCACCATTGTGAGCCCCCCGGAAGTGGTGGAAGGGAGCGAGGTGGAGCTGCGCTGTGTGGTGCCAGACAACTGCCCCAACATGAAGCCCATCATCACGTGGATGAACCACGAGAATCTGGCCGAGCATTCGGTCTACGCGCAAGTGGAGGAGGAGAGTAACACCTGGTCCCTCATCTCCCTGCTCAAGTTCCTGCCCTCACGGGAGAACCACGGGCACGAGGTGGGCTGCCAAGTCACCTATGCTAACACCACGTTCGAGTTTGATGGCTTCTTCACCCTGGATGTCAAATGTGAGTTTGGTATTGCAAAGTGGCTTCTGCTAGGGCAGCCCAGTACCTGATTTATTTATTTTTTGCATCGGTACACCATCATTCCTCCAAGGAGCTCAAGGTTGCAAACGCGCTTCTGCCCCTCCCCATTTTAGCCCCTCAACAACCCTATGAGTTAGGTTAGGCTGAGAGACAGTGACTAGCCCAAGGTCACCCAGTGGACATCATGGCCGAGCGGGGATTTGAACTCTGGTCTCCAGGTCCTACTCTGACACTGTAATTGCAACACCACACCGGCTCTCACCACACCTTGCTACTGGAGGACCTTTGCAATTGTCTGGAAGCAGAATTAAAGCACTGCTTTCATTTCTAACATTGCCCATCCCCATTCCCAAGAACTAGCCTTGACTATTGCAGAGAGCAACCAGGACACGTACGGGAAGCTGATCTCTTTGGCTTGCCTCCACAGACCCACCCCGTATTCTGCAAGCAAACTCATCCATGGAGGTCATACAGGGCTCACAGGTGGTGCTGTTGTGCTCTGTGGACAGCAGCCCAACGGCCATGATTTCATGGCTCCGAGAAGATGAAGTTCTCCATGAGGACCTGACAGAGAACCTCACCCTCCATCTAGACAACATCACCCACCTACAGGACGGCATCTACACTTGTGTGGCTGAGAACGTTTACGGCAAGGACAACCATTCCCTGGCTTTGGCTGTGCTGTGTGAGTGGCTAGATTCTATTAGAATTTTTGGTGTATATACGTGTGTGTGTGTGTGTATGTGTGTAGGTAGCAATGGAGTGCAGAAACAACTGATCTGTTAAGACTGGACTTAAGGTTTATTATTACAAAGAGGTAAAGTCGTACATAGTGAAGCAGCCATGTGGCCTGCACTCAAGAAGCCATTACTAATTAACTGAGAACAAAGACAGGAAGAGACAGGAGGAAGGGGAGGAGAAAAGCCTGCAAAAACAACAAACACTTTAGAAGAGGAATCAGCAGAGGGAAGAATAGATTGCCTTTCTGTCTCCCCCCCCCCGTTTCAGATCACTTGTAACATGCATTGGTGCTTTATTCCCAACAATCTGGACCTCATGTATTTTAACTTTTTGAATGTTTATATACCGCTTTGCAACCAAAGAAGTTCCCAAAGCTGGTTATTTATTTATTGTTAATTCTTTGTATTTAATTTTCCAACAGTTAGATACATATACATATTTGAAACCAAAAACACACACCTCCCAACAACAACAAAAAGTAAAATAATAGAGGGGATTACAGCGTTATCTTCCATGTATTTGTCTTGCCCTCTTTCAAAAGCCATCCAATTTGGTGGCCATCACTACTTCTTGCGGGGAAGATAGTGCTCTTGGCCAAGCCCTGTTTTGAGCAATCAAGTGAAAAGGTCCAATTTCATTTGGTTTCAGCCTTGCAAGGTTAAATGGAAAAAATTGCCCACATAGCAAACTGCTTAAGGTAACTAAGTAATCACCTTCCTCAGATAGTGTCAACAGAGGACAAGAATAGTTCATCCCCCCCCCCTTAAACATTATGGAGAACCAGTAAATGCATTAATTCAGCTCTGCCATATGTCCAGAAAGGATGCTTCTAGCACGGCAAGGTTAGTGTCATTGACTCTGTGCTACACTGGAGGATTCTGGGTATGGAATTCAAAGCCTAGTATGGTCTTGGAACATCCCCAGAGCATGCTGGACCTCACATGTTGAATATGGAATATTGCCCCCCCCCCGAATTCCTGACTTTCTAGAAAAAAATCAACAGGGATCTGGCCAAGGATGTTTTGAGTTTGAATAGCCCTTTTGTATGGCCCTTGGATGAAAAAGATGCATGGTCTGTTTGGATTCTTTCCCCCTGTAGATGCCCCTTGGAAACCTGTGGTGAATTCCTCCGTGGTGGCTGTCGAAGGAGAACTGGTCACCATCCTTTGCAGCTCACAGAGCAACCCTGAGCCCATGATCACCATCTTCAAGGACAAGAAGCCAATGGCCATGGGGGTCTACCAGAACCAGGTAGCCCTGGAGTTTGAGTCTGTGACGCATGAGGACGATGGGGAATACTGGTGCACGGCGGAGAACCAGTTTGGCCGGCGCAGCACTGCCTTCAACCTCACTGTCGAATGTGAGCACTGGCCTTGGGCAGGGGTGTAGTCATCCAGTGTTGGGGGGGTCGTAGACCCCTTACCTTTGAGGGGAGCAGGATCCCATCCAGGTCCCTTTGTATGAGCCAGTCATCATGAAAGGAGAGCATGTTAGCCTGAGAAGAGCTCTTGTCCTTTCATGCTGATTGGAGCCAATCAGAGTGAAAGGAGGTGAGTCAGCCACTGAGAAGAACCATTCATGCTGATTGGCTCTTTGGGATGTCTGTTGTAGTGATGTGTGGACTTGGAAACCATACAGAGAGCAAGGGAGACAAGGGGAAGTGGAGAGGGGGTGTAGCTGTGAGGGGGTGTGGCTGTTACTATCATGAAGGGCCATAGGACTTCTGAATTTGCCACTACACTACTAGGTTACACCCAATTGTGGCAGCCCACTTGTGCGATGGACTTCCCCTCGCACAAACAGCTTTCCCCTCCTCTCTTCCCTCTCTGTTGCCACCCACTCTCCATATCCCCAATAGGGGGGTCCCTTCTCCCCCCAGCATCAGCTGCCTCACTCAGCCTACTTGTAGGGCTGACATCATGCCCTGGTCTGATGCTGGCCGCAACTTGCCCTGACCAAAAACAGGCTGAGCCTTCTTAAGCCTCTGCACCCAGAGTACATCTCCCAGGCAGCCAGGCTCTACCTCTTTGCAGATAATGTCAGATTCTTAAAGGGCCAACCCTTTGGCCTGGGAACACACACGCATTCATTCTATCGCCCCTTGCCTGCTGCATTCCCTGCATCACTGGATCAATCACATTCCATAGGAGGCATCTGGTTCCACAGGCTCAGGGGGAGGGACTTATGAGGGTCCTGGCTGTGGCCCTACAGGCCCTTCTGGTCCAGGTGGTTCTCCTGGGTTTTTTTGTCTGCCACGCTCGGTGGTCTCCTGAACCTGGTCTACTGCCTTTTCCGACTCCTTAGCTGGAGATGCCGCAGCCTCTGACTTTGAATCTTGATTGCTGTTAGACTCTGTGGTCTTGGCAGCTGGCCCTGCTGAGGGCCCATTGCCTAAGCTCATCTGCACCACTATAGGACAGCCCCCAGTGCGCTGACATATTCTTTTGCATTGTGATTAAAAAAAGAGAGAGAGAGGAGAGAGAGAGCAAAGCAAATGGCCTAATCCAGTGTCTGCTGGTGGCCCCATGTCAGTGGGGCAGTGGAATCAGCTCCGGATTTTAGTCCAAACTTTCAAAGCCATGCCTCACTGACATGGAACCACCAGCCCTGCTGGGCTCATCCACTGTCGCACCTCAGCCACTTACAGACTCTCTCTCCCTTTTTCTCTCCGCAGTTGCTCCCCTCATCCTTCCGGATTCCAAGTGCACAGCTGCCCGAGACACAGTGAAGTGCATCTGCGCAGCCAAATCCAACCCGGAGGCCGTGATCACCTTTGAGCTGCCCACACGCAACGTGACAGTGAACGAGACCGACCGGGAGTTTGTGTACTCCCAGAAGACGGGCTACATTGTCACCAGCATCCTTACCCTCCAGAGGGAGGTGGACTCCCAGCTCTACATAGTCTGCTCTGCCAGGAACCTCTATGGTGCCAGGAATCAGCAGCTGCAGTTCCACCACTCCAGTGAGAGCTCCTGCCCCACCTTGATCCCTGCACCACTCTTCGAGCTCACATTCCTCTTGTCCAGGGCTGGCGCCAGGGGTCGGCCTCATCAGGCATCTGCTGGGGCCCTTGCACCAGCAGGAGGGCTACTGCTCACCGTACCCGAGCCCCCTTTCCTGTTGTTCCCTCTCCTTGATGTCACTGCTTGTTCCCCTGTCCTTCTCCAAGCAAGTGAGAAGTGAAAAGAGGAGGGAGCAGACTCAGTAGCCTTTGTTCCCCTTGCCATCTTCCTCTGGACAGTGACACAGATTAGACCCAGAGGAAAGAGGCAAGCAAATGAGAACTGTCAAAAATGATAGGGCAGCTTCTTAGTGAGGGACGAGGCATGGAGCTGATCCTGCTCAGGACGTCTGCAGCTAGCCCTTAGATTCAATTGGATCTCCCCCTCCCCTGCAGCAGGGGAGGGGAATGTTTTTCAAACTGAGGGCCGCATTCCCTTCTAGGCAACTTTCTGGGGACCACATGCCACTGGTGGGCGGAGCCAGAAGCAAAAATGGGCAGGGCAACAAATGTACCTTTTACCTTTATACTGTAGGCTATTTTCACCGCCCCTCTCTGTCCTCCACCAAGATGAGCAAGAGGCCTGATCAGAGTTCCAAGCCAGGGAAAAACACTCAAGGAGAGTGTGAGGCAAGGTTGGAGAGGGGCATGACCTGGGGAGGGGGGTTGTCTGAGGAAGAGGTATAGCCTGAAGAGAGTCTGGAGGGCCAGAGAGAGAGGCATAGAGGGCCGCATTTAGCCCCCAGGACTGAGGTTCCCCACTCCTGCTCTACACCTTTGTTCTAGCCCTTGCGGTTATTGCCAGTGGCCCAGCCTTGGCCATCAAGCTTCCTTATTCTGCTTTTTCCATATGCAACTCCCCTAACAGGAAGGAGTTCTATGGGCAGCTGCTGCAGAATCAATCTCCTCAAGAGAAGCGAGCTCAGGAGACTTATGGTGTTTGTTGCAATATCTGTTTCCTTCTCGATATACAAGATGAGTGCAGGAGTGCAGATAAACACTTAGTGCTAGTTTTTTAAACCAGCATCTGCTCCCTACTCCCTCACCCTGTAAAAGCAAAAAGCACATGTTGAGGGTCGCTACCAGGACCACATTTCCTAGACTGCTGCAAACTTCAAAACTCCAGCACCAGCTGAGCATGTGTTGTAACTAGCAGTAGGTAAACCACTTGTGAGGTCCATCTAAAAAAGTGGTGTATAAATGCCTTAAATAAATAAATAGTAGTAGCCACCAGCCATCAATGTTTGTTAAAGGAACATCTTCAGGGCATCAAAAAGCCATCAAACAAACTTCTTCAGCTAGCTCTGACAAAACATCCAGTGGTCATTTCTGCCTCTTAGAAAGTTTCCCAGTTCTATAAAAGATGACCCCCTCATCAGCTGACATGACAGCATTTCCATAAATGCTCATGTGCCTGTTTGTGGCCTTTGCCCTACTACTGCCATCCTGCTTTTTGCACCTTCCTTCTATTAGAGGGTTGGAAAACTCGTGGCCCTCCAGATGGTGTCGGACTACAACTCCCATCAGCCCCAGGCAGCATTCCCAATGGTCAGAGATAATGGGAACTGTGTCCAGCAACATCCGGAGACCCACAGGTTCCCCAGTCTTACTCTACTGAGATCAGAACACTGGGATTATCTCATTGCCAATCCTGTGCATTTGTCTTTTTTTATTATTTTCCAGACAGTCTGATGTGGGCAAAAGTGGGGCCTGTTGGAGCAGTGGTCGCCTTTGCCATCCTCATAGCTGTGGTGTGTTATGTCAGCCAGACCAGGAAAAAGTAAGTTTTTTGAGAGGGGAGTGTCAGGGAGCTCAAGCCCTGCTTCCTTCATTGCTTCCTTTTCATGCTGTAGGAAATCCAGGCCCAAATTCTAGGAAATGGCCTCTGTAAATATCTCCAGAACCAGGTCCTCGATTTACCCAGACTTGGAAGGGGGAGGAGGATTGACTTACTCTGTTCCACATTGTCTCTCTTTCTTTCTCTCTGTTTGTGTTCCAACCTCTCATGTGCTCCAGGAGCCACAAAGGAGTCCACCTTGGTTTGTCTGCCCTTAAATACTTCCAAGCAAGGCTTGCATCCTTTCACTTCCTGTCCTGCCTCCTTGTGGTTTTCCATTGGGTCAGGGCCATGAGATGTGTCCCCCTATTACCATGGCAACACAACTGCATGGCTCCCTTCCCCAACTTTGCAGATTGTGCATGTTGTTGCTGTGGTGGCAGGAGGTATGATGCTTCTTCTGCCTGTAGCCTGGCCTCAGATATTTTGCTCCTAACATGAGATTGGGCGACATTTAGGTTTTTGTTCCTAGTTCAGGTAAAGGAAACCAGGAATTTGTTCAACCAATGGGCAGATGAGACATTTTGAAGGGTAAACCAGTAGTGGCCGCCATTGTGGAGCTAATTTTCCCTGTATCAATTTTTGGTGGAAGGACCATGAGGTGGAGCTCTGAAAAAAGCAGTTCCTCTCCCTTGCATTGTGCCACTGCTGATGGCTCTGAGTTGGCGGCTGGGCCAGTTCCATGACAGGATATACTTGGCTGTTGCCTAGCAACCATTCAGAAATGCTCCTCAGTGATTTCTAATTTGTGAGTCATATCTGCCTGTATTTCAGTCTCACTTGGGACTAGTGAACACATGAGGCAGTCCCCATGAGTGGAGCTTTCGCTAAGGCCTAGCTCTCCAGCAGAAACTAGGCCCACATGCACAGGTGTTGTTTCTGTGAAGCAACACTTCCGTGATGACATTTGTTTGAGCCACTCTTGTTATGGTGGCACCACTTATATGAAGATGCTGCCTAACACAAAAGGTGCTTTGATGCATATTTGGTGGCAACACCCCACACTTTCCTTAGGTGACTGTGTGTGAGCTGCTGCATGTGTGAACCAGCAACTTGCAGCTCAATATATGAACTTTCTTTATTGGGAATTATTGTGGGAACAGCTCTCAAATAATGTGACACCTCTGCCTGGGATGTTCAATTTGCAGTGGTGGTTTCACACAGGTCAAGTCGTCTCTTTAAACTGCAGTCATCAGAGATCATGTCAAACCACAGATCGCGCTGACCAGGGTTTAGAACCTGGCCTGTCTTGTCAGAGCTAAATGCTCAGGGAAGCTGCCAGCAACAGTGGCACTTACTGTTAGGGCAGATTCACAACAGGCAAGGCAAGGTTTGTCAGGACCCTGGACAGAGCACTGTAAAAAATTCTGTCTGAAACAGTCTACTCACACAAGGGAAGTGGGGACCTCAGCAGTGTGCAGGCACCTTCTGAGGCCTTATGGAAGGGTCATCGCTCAGTGATAGAGCATCTGCTTTGCATGCAGAAGGTCCCAGTTTCAATTCCAAGCGTCTCCAGGGAAAGACTTCCTGTCTAAAACCCTGGACAGCCACTGCCAGTCAGTATGGACCAGGTGTAGGGAACCTTTGGCCCTCCAGCTGTTGCCAAACTGCAACTCCCATCATCCCTGGCCACTGGCAATGTTTGCTGGGCTGATTGGAGTTGTAGTTCAGCAACAGCTGGAGGGCCACAGGTTCTCCACACCTGCAATAGACAATATTGCTCTAGATGGACTTGTGGGCTGACTCAGTACAAGGCATCTTCCTATGTTCCTATGCTTAAAAGGTCATTGCCCAATTTGCAGCTGTTAGCTCCAGTGGCACAGGGGCTGTCAACACTGCACTGGAAGTGTGTCTTCTGTGTCTGAGGGATCTGGCAAAGCCACATCTTGAGGCAGAACCTGAACCAAATGTACATTCATCCATGGCTTAGAGCTGCTTCTCTGCTTAGCACTCCAATCTCTAAGCTACATGGGCTAAGCAAGAACTGTAATTATGGTTTGTCTATTCAGATATTGCAGCAAACCATACTTAATGCAAACCCATAGCTTGCAAACCTACTTCAAAGCATGGCTTCTGGTCCTGGTTTGCCTGCTGATCACCAACCAGGGTATGTCAATTCAGATGTCATGCTAAGCCATAATTCAGCTTCTTTAACCATAGGCATAGTATCTGAACTAGGGTTGCCAGGCTCAGGGCCTGAGAACGATTCTGTATCTTTAAGAGAAGAGAAAATTCAGCCAAGTGCAGGTTGTCTTGCAACACTGTAATGGGAAAAATCACAAGGTGGAATTTCCCTTCCCCCTGCACAACTTTTAAAGATACAGAAGACCTCTTGGTTGCCAGGCCCAGCCTCCAAGAGTTCTTCTGTATCTTTAAAAGTACAGGGTGAAGGGAGAATTTCACCTTGTGGTTTTTCCCATTACAGTGTTGCAAGAAACCTGCACTTGGCTGAATTTTCTCTTCTCTCAAAGATACAGAATTGTTCTCAGGCCCTGAGCCTGACACCCGTAATCTGAACTGATGAGTATACAGGTATAAACTTACCCAAAAGTCATGGCTCAGTGGTAGAGCATATTTATTCAGGAACCAGTCCCAGGTTCTGTCTTCAGCATCTCCAGACAGGGCTGGGAGAGACTCCTGATCTGAAACCCAGGAAAGCAGCTGCTAGTCAGTGTAGATGATACTGAGCTAGATAGGCCAATGCTCTGACTCTGTTTAAGTCAGCTTCCTGTGCTCCTAAACTGGATGTTCCACCTTCATTTCCACTGTAGCCAAGGAGATGCAGATGCGAGAGTCTCTTTGCCTTCTGAACAAACAGATTAGAAACAAATTAGTGGTTTATTATACCCTTAGTGGAACTTTAGAACCCAGTCCACAATCCAATTAAATGGGAGTAATTAGATTTAAAATTATTTTAGTCCCCTTCCAATTCAGAGAATAATACAATTTAAAAAAAAAAAACACCTAAACTTGAATTACCTGCCCTTCATCCACGGGGGATGAGATTACTAAAGAAATATTCCCAAACAGAAAATCACTAAGGATTTGCAAGTAGTAGCAAGATTAGGTTGCCAACATAGCCATCAGGTCTTGAATATGAAAATGCACTTATCAAAGCTCTTACATACAATCAATTGGTTAAGTAATTCATTGTTTACTAATCAACTGTGCTCGCAAATCTGAATCTTGTCACGCTAATTAAAGAAGCCACTTGGGCTTCTGGCTGATTTACATTAAGCATAGAGCCTGGCACCAAAAATGGAGAAGGTGGTTGGAAACGCAGACAGCATGAGTCTTTGTCACCTTTTCTTTCTTTTTTATTCCCAGGAAAAGCATGAATGAAAGTTCAAGTTTCATGCAAACAGAAAACCCTCCTGTCACCTACAGCGGAGACTATAAGACCCCAGGCAGTCTGGAGAAATCAGAGGTACTGATGAGAGGGAGGATAAAGGAGGTGTTCTGCCTTCACGGTCAGAGGCAGTTGCTGGAGATCACAGGCAGGGAGAGTGCTGCTGTGCTCTGGCTCTGCTTAAGGGCTTCCCCGTGGGGCATCTAGCTGGCCACTCTCAGGACACAGTGTTGGACTAGATGGCCTTTGGACTGATCCAGCAGCCTCTCCTTATGTCCTTTAAAATATGACAAGCTGAAACAGTGCCAGCTCTGGGTTTTGGGAGGTTCTTAGGCAGAGATGCTTACAGTGGGGCCCCACCCCTGAGTGTGCCCAGCTTCTCTGCCTCATGACTGTTGCCACAGCACATTTACTCCCTTTGGGACCAGTCCACACCACTTCCCAGAGGGAGAGGGTAAAGCAGGGGTAGCCAAGCTGGTGCCCTCCAGACATTATCGGACTACAGCTCCCATCATCCCTTACCACCAGCCATGCTGAGATAAAGCATGCACAGATGTTCCTTCTTCTCTTGTTGTTCACTTGCTTGGACAGGAGCAGGTGATGGAACAGTGAGGAGGAAGAACAGGGCCAAGAGACTTCAGGCTTTGGATGTGGGGCCCCTATTGGGGCATGACCCTCAGCAGGTGCCGGATGATGCAAACCCCAATCCAAACGTTCAGTAGATTGGCCAGGGAGGGTGGCCATCATTAGGATTCCACATAAGCCACAAAGACTCGGACACCACCCTTGTGGGACGTGCTGCACACAGGCCAGATATAGCACCCCCAAATTCCTTCACTCATCTAACCTCTACTGAGTCTGGTACAGTGTTCTTCAACCTTGGGTCCCCAGAAGTTGTTGGACTACAGCTCCCATCATCCCTGAGCATTGGCTAAGCTGGCTGAGAATGATGGGAGCTGCAATCCAACAACATCTGGGGACCCCAAGGTGAAGAACACTGCACTAGGGAATGGGTCATCACACTCCAGCCTGGGAGCGGGAGGAGAGGCAAAGCCATGCGTGAAGTGCCTGGGATTCACATGTGGCCCATGCCCACAGTTTTTGTAGAGCAGATGGAAATGTGAGGTGGTGCTGGCTGCGGAGGTGGAGGGCAAGGGAGAACTTGGAAGCAAGGCAGAGGAAAAAGTGTCTTACCGAGTGGAGGTCCACGATCTTGGCCAAGCCCAGTGTGCTCCTTTGCCCTTCAGAGTCAAGTAGTAGGGAGAAGGTTGGCAGGCATTCGAGCAGCACCGTTTGGGGTGCAACTAGATGCGGTACAGGAGATCTGGGATTAGGGCCTCCCAAAGTTTAAAAACCATCAGAGCAGTGGCAGCTGGGCCACCTTGCACAGCTCCTTGAAAGTTTGACTAAAACCTAGAGTGGATTCCAGTGCCCTGCTGACATAGAACCACCAGCCGCAACTGCATCAGACTGTGCCCCATGGTTCAAATCTGTCTGTCTCCCAACTCTGCAACAACGGTGCTCCCAAACCCACCACCCCACCTTGCCTCGTGGCAGGGCCAATTCTTACTAGTGCCAGCTAAGGGACCTTTTCCCACTCGGGTCACTACTAGTGACTGCTCTTCCTTTTTCAATAAGGAGATCTGCTCCCTGGAGAGCCACTGACCTGGGCAGGTAAGTATGGAGCACCCCATCCGTGTGTAACATTGGCTTACCCTTTTTTGTGTCTACGATGTCTGGGCCTTAGAAAACAGAATTCTCCCAATTTGAACTGAGGGTGGTGGGGTGGTTCTGGCTCACCAAAAAGGGCTGGATTTGGGGGAAGGGTGTGTGTATTGGTTAATACTCCCCCTCCCACACCAAACAGCTGCAGTTTCTGATTACATTAGACAAATCAGGATTGATGTCAGTTGTGGTGTCTGTCCTAACAGGGGATGCTTAACAGCACATGACACATTGTTTTTATGTTTTGCACTTCCTATGTTGATAAAGGTAAGTCTGTGGTGGCTGGTGGACAGGGCCAGAAGGCATGGAGACCAATAGTAGCTGGAGCCAGAGCCAGCGACAGGCAGAGCCAACTAATTCTAGCCCACATCCGCACCATACATGTAAAGCAGTATTGTTCCACTTTAAACAGGCATGGCTCCCCCCAAAGAATCCTGGGACATGTGGTTTGTGAAGGGTATTGAGAGTTGTTAGGAGGCCCCTATTTATAGAGCTACAATTCCCAGGGTCAATCCCTCTTCCCAGAGAACTGTGGGAGTTGTAGCTCTGTGAATAGGGCTCTTCTGACAACTTTCAGCACCTTTAACAAACTACAGTTCCCAAGATTCTTGGAAAGCCCGGGCTGTTAAAGTGGTATAATAGTGCTTGAAATGTATGGTGCAGATGCAGCTCTAGCTTTGTCCCTGTCCTTCTCTTTGCTGAGTTCTACAAGGGCAACTCTGAGTCTAAGGATGAGAAAGCTGACAGGCAGTACTTAAGTACTTATATGTAAGAAGGCAGGACAGGTGGGGTGAAGACCATGTGAAGACAGCTGGCTGAAGATCAACTGAGATTGGTGGGGCAGCATCCCATGCGCCCTAACGGACCAGCCTCCATTGGCTAAAGTAAAGGCCAAACTGGACAAGACATTATTCATGCAATTATTCATTCACTTTGGGGGGAGGAACTTTAACCCTTTGCAGTCCTGATAACGATTGGGGCCCGCAGTGGTGCCATGTCTAGTTTCACCCTAACAGTGCACTTCTGATTTGAAACCAGCTCTCTTCTATGGTCCGTTCTGCGCAAGGAACATTCACGTGTGTGCATGCACCATGTGATGCAGGGCTCAATGTCGCTTTTAGTGTCAAATGTGAAAATGCGCTGGATTGTCTGTGTCAAGGCTGTGTATTTCCTGGATCGCTTTGTGTCTGTGCAATGACTTCCCTGATAGACTCACATCAAGGATTTGCAGGGTTCTTGTCTGTGTCTGATGGGACATGCCTTGTATTTGTCTTCATCCTTGTCATGGAAAAACGTGTGAAGGGACAACATTCATCTGTGAGATGTTTTTAATGGCAGGGTTCAACCCTGAAACATACAAAGTTAAGAATAGATCAAAGTGTCTCTGAGCAAGTACAGAGTACATTTCCTCACCACTGAGTAGCTACAGCACTTCAGTTTCCAAATCATATGGCAGCATTTCCAGATAGACCTTACAGCAATTTCTCTAGAAACTGAAGGTTTATCCAATGCTAGTCCTACTCAGAGTAGACCCATTGGAATGAATGAACATGGCTTACTTAGGTCCATTAATTTCAGTGGGCCTAATCTGAGAAAAACTTAGTAGGAGACAACCCTAAGACCCATGTAACTTGAAATACTGTTTGGGGAACTGGGTTGGTTGAAACCCTCTAGGAAGAAAGATAGGAATGTGCCTTTTACTAAAATCAGGCTGTGGTCCATGCAGCTCAAGGACAGCCAATGAGGTGCCCTCCAGATGTTGTTGAGTTCCATCTCCCATCAGCCAAAGCCAGGCCAGAAGGGACAATGATCAAGGATCATGGGAGTTATAGTTCAACAAAATCTAAGGGCACCTCATTGACTATCCTGGATCTAGCTCAGTGTTGTCTACTCCAGAGATCGGGAGACTGTGGCCCTCCAGATGTTGCTGGACTACACCTCCTGTCATACTTGACCATTGGCCATGCTGGCTGGGGTTGACAGGAGTTGGAGTCCAACAACACCTGGACGGCCACAGGTTCTCTATCCTAAGGGAATAAATCTCATTATCTATAAAACCCAAAAAGGGAACCCTTGGGATTTAATCCCTACAGCAGTGAGTTCCACTAAGTGTGAACCCTGCTCAGTGTGGTCTTTTCTCTCCTATCCAGCAGTATGGGCGCTGTGACAAACGACTCTTGAACAAGCGTGAGGACCTGGGCATTGACTACGCCAACATAGACTTCACCAAACTATCCACTAAGGACAGCTACACCCTGACAGAGGAGCTGGCTGAGTATGCCGAGATCCGAGTCAAGTGAGGCCTTTTCCCCACCACCATGGCAGCTCCCATGGACCTCTACCGCATTGGAACTATTGTAGTCTAATGAAACACCTAGCCATGCCTCTTGGCCTTGGCTACCCAAACTTGAGAAGATCCAGTCCTACCAATTGGTTTTGATGTCTTCATGCTCACTCTGTCAATGCTCATCTGTATCTCCCTGCTGTTCCTCTCCCTCCAGAGTGCATACTGAAGATCACTCCAATCCAGATTAGTCTGTACACTTTAAAAAAAAAAAAACCTTTGCTTTGCCCACCCAATCAAGAAGGTTACAGAATGCTAAAAGAAAGGGGCTTTGTTCCACTTTTGCAACAGGCATCGATTGATTTGCAGTGAGCTGATGATTCTACTCCATGCTAGGGATGTACAGAAACAGGAAACGATTCTAGGTGAATTAGGCCCATTGATGTTAACTAATACAAAACAAGTGAGTAATTTTATGTATGCACAATTCCACAAAGGGGGTCACTTTTGTGTGTGTGCAGCAAATGGATCAGATCCCCAGAGTGGGTGTGCAGATCTTGCTCCGGCACGGCCAATGCTGATTAATACCGGTTGTAGTTCTGACCCATAGATCCAAAATGTCCATTTCACATTCCAGTTTTTAAAAAGTGCTAAGTTCTGGCAACCAAACTCCACCTCAGGAGCTCCAACAGGCCAGTGCCCTTAACTAACAGGAAGGCGCTTAGAGGGGGCATGTCACTTAGGGACCCTCCAGACTGTTGGGTTTTTTTCCCCTTGCAGGTATATTCTGCAACATCATCGACCCAATAATAGCGCATTGGTGGTGGATTGATACTGGGCCGTCCGCACATCATTCCGCTTTATTCGTTGTCCTGCAATGCTTCTCCAGTGTTCCTGCATTATTACCATCTGGAGGGGCACTCTTGTGTTATAGCGCAACAAAAGTGGGACAAAAAATAAACTGCAACATTTATGGAAAGTTACAAGGAAGCTGTGGGAAATGCACTGATTGGAAATGGAGTATGTCCACCCTGAAACTAGCAGGCGCAAACAGTACTGAAAATGGGATCACCTGTTACTGCCCCGATAACATCATGAGCAC
The DNA here is from genome assembly GCF_030035675.1 of Rhineura floridana. NCBI lineage: Eukaryota > Metazoa > Chordata > Lepidosauria > Squamata > Rhineuridae > Rhineura > Rhineura floridana. The sequence goes on along the minus strand of NC_084494.1, from coordinate 26,825,002 downwards.
ATATCATCATGAATGCATAATAAAAAAGATGTATGGACGGGGCCTTATGTACACATATACTAGACAGCAGTTCCTTCCCTCCCCAGCAGCATGGGGTGTTAAAATACAGGATGAGATAGAGAGGTGGGGAGGGGGCTTCCCTTGCCGTGCTTGGCTAATGCATGCTCCGAGTGTTTTTACCAGTGTCGCTTGCATCACTTTTACATTTCCCACATCTTTAAAGCAGGTGACCCACCTACATTGACTAGAATGTACATTCCATCCCCAAATAGGGTCTCTCCTGCCCTCCGCTAATGACACCGACAAGCGGTGTATTGCAGGTGTCGCTAGCGTCCCTTGTGAAAACACATTAAGCTTCACTATAACTGCTGGCTACAGGACTGCAACATCTGCCCACTTCTATCACTGACTTGCAGTTTGGCCTCGTGGCACTGAAGCTGCATCTTTGAAATGTTCAGAAAGTAGATTTGTTGGGCAAAGATCATTTTCCTGTCTTTTTGGTCTGTTCAGCCTCAATATAACAGGGCCCTGATCTTGGGTGTGTTAACAGCAACTACAATCCATCGGCCTTTGATTGCATTGGAAGACAGGACAGAAGCCTCTTGTGTTTTTCAAACCGATCAACGACACTAGCTGTATATCACAATGACCTCCTGGTACTATGTGACTTCACCTTAAGAATTTTTTAGTTGATTTCCTTTTGGATAATAGGAGAAAAAATATTGTAGCTAGCCATGTTAGTCCATTATGGGGCAAAAAAATCCAAAAGCCACAGTACAGTAACAATACTATTATTGGGACCAGCCAAAATGTTTGCAAACTCATGAGCAGGCTTCTGAGTTGTCCAAAATTCTTCATCAGATGGTGAAGAGTTTGGGTGGGCTCGAAAGCTTGCTTGAGACACGAGTTTGCAACATTTTGGTTGGTCCTAACAGAGGTATTTCTGTCCTGTGGCTTTGGGAGACAGAGACCCTCAAAGCCAGAAGATGACTAAAAAGAATGCAGAATTTTTTTCCCTTTTCTTTTTCAAGACAACTCATAATTTGTAAGGATGTTTTGGGGATAGGTGAGGTGCTGATATATTATTTTTGGATGCTTGGGGTTGGCACTTTGGGGCCAAATGAGCCTGTGTAGCCCAATCCCTCTAGGCATATCTTAGCCCAGGGATGGGGATGCTGTGGCTCAGAAAACATGGCTGGACTACAACTCCCATTGTCCCTGACCATTGGCCATGCTTGCTTAGGCTGATGGGAGTTGGAGTCTAGCAAAATCTGGAGGTTTCTCCATCCTTGTCTTAGCCCACTGAATTCATTGGTTCCATTGAATCTGCTACCTTGAAGAATGACCTAACCTGCGCCCTAAGTGTCTTCAAGAACAGGGCCTTAGTTTTAAATGGTTCAATAACTAAGCAGTTAGAAACATCACATGCACATCTGTCACATTATGAACGGGGACCTCTTCTAGGGAATACAGGAACTACAAAAAATAGGAGTGCCACCTTCTTCATTGACTCTGCTCCTGTGCTTTAACAGCCTGACATGAAACTTTTTGCATCATTTCTGCCTCCGCATTCCAGGAAAAGTTTCAGATGCTAGGAAGATAAGCACCTCTATTGGTACAGGTCCTCCAGAACAGTGTTTATAAAACCAGGCTCCTTCCCTCTGGGCTTTAAGATCAAGGTTGTGTCCCATTCTCCTAACTCCAGCACACACACGTCCTGTGTTTGTACTGTACAAAAAAATGTATTTTGCTGAAGTGCTGGGAATTCATGAAACACAGCTGGGGGAGATTCACCCATTCAATGAAATGGATTTCCACCACAGGTAAATCAGTGTTTGATTACGGTCTGTCAGCAGTGTAGAAGCCATCCAATATATGTGGTTCATTAATCCTAGTGCAACTTTTAAAGAGTGAAGCTGATGTTAGCCAGAGATACAAAATGAAAGAAACTGCTTTTCCTCCAAGCTGTGTAACCAAGCTAACTCTTCCTACCAGATCCCAGTCTCCTAATAACATTAATCTCTAATGTTCCAGGCACAGTGACAATTATGATATGTTCTATTGCAAAGATACTTTTTTTAAAGTGTTTTATATTAGAAAGGGGAGGGGGATGGATACAAGACTGGAATCTAACAACCTGCTCTAAAGATGAGCATAAGCATGTTTAGTCAGAAGCTCCCCTCAGCTAAATGGAAGTTACTCCCTAGTTAGTAGGGCCTAGTAAGTGCGTATGTAGGATTATAGCCTTACAATACATGCCTGTACATGTCTGCTCAGAAATAAGCCCCACTGAGTTCAACAGGACTTTCTCTCGGGTAAGAGTGGATAGCAGGTGTGGGAAACCATTGGTCCTCCAGATGTTTCTGAACTGTAACTCCTAGCAAGCATGGCCAATGGCCAGGGATGATGGGAGCTGTAGTTTAGCAATATGTGGAGAGGCAAGATTCCCCACACCTGGTGCATAGGATTGTAGCCTTAGCGAAGCATCCAATAAATGCATATTGGGTGATACAGCTGAGCTAGAGGAACATCCTGTGAAGTTAACACAGCAAGAATCCTATGATAAGATTGTGGGCAGATAGGCCAGCCAAAATGGCTTAAAGGATGTGTGGCTTCTCGGGATGGGATCCATTGGCCGGTGCAGGTTCAAAATCATTCCATCAAACTCACTGGCTGGTATCAATTTGAGTTCATTCTTTGTCTGCTAGCCACAGCTTTAACCAATCTGCTTTTTTTTCTTGCAAAAAAAATCAGTATCAATAATTCTAAAGGAAACATTGATAATTTTAAAGGAAATATGGATAATGTTGTTAATATTGATATTTTAGAGGCAGATTTCTTTTTTTTTAAAAGCCAGTTTTGAAAATAGCAGTGGAAAATCACATCAAATTCCAAACTGTAGCAATTGAGAATGAGCAAATTAATTGACAATTCGGTACCAAATCCAAATTGGGCGAAATTCTAGCACATTCCTAGTGGCTGCCATAGACAATAGTTTTGAAGACAGATAAATGGAAGTCATCAGACAGGTTTCACAGAGTTTTGAAGCAGAACCACCTGGACAAATCTGTTTACCAAAGGCAAAAGTGGGATGAGTAACAGTCCTTCCAAATGACCTTTCTCACTTCTTTGGTGTGTCTACTTTGACTAGCAGCAGTTGTCCAGAGTCCCCAGGGAGAGGATTTTTTCTTAGTCTTGCAAGATGTGATGCTTTAGCTCAGGATTGGATAACCTGCATCCCATTAATTTCAGTGGGACTAACTTTTGAGTAGACATGCATTGGATTCCACTGTCAATGAGATTTGGTTTTTTCAAGTATTCTAAGATTCAGAAAAAGCACCAGGGCCATAGCAGTTCAGAAAGCAGCTGGAGGGGATACATACACCCCTACACAACAAAGTCCTTAGAAGGAAAAAGAGTTTTAGCCTGAAGTGCTAACTTTCCAAATATAAAGTGGGTTGTTGTTTTGTTTTTTAATGTGAGGGAGCATTTAAACATATGACCTCTCACCTGACACACAATGGCGGCTAGTGACTCCAGTGTCAGTGGGGCAGTGAATCCGCTCTGGGTTTTAGTCTTGGACAGCTCTTTGAAAGTTCAGACTAAAACTGAGAGTAGATTTACTGCCCCACTGGCATTGGAGCCACTGGCCTCCATGGCTGACACTTGTGGGTCCCCCCCCCATATTTGAATTGGTACCCATTGAACTCATATTCTAATCTAAATCCATATTCAGGCCAAATTCTCCCATTCTGAACATGTAAGCATCATTGCTTTATAAATGTATGCAACCAAGACATAGTTTCACAGGAACCGGCCTTGTGCCAAGTCAGATGGTGACCATTTACCCCTCTAACTCATGTGTGAGGAACCTTTTTGGCTCCACAGGCCAGGTCCTTATCTGGTTCCACCGCCACGGGTCAATGTTGACAGGTGAGCAGAGCAGCCCACCTGTCAATCCTATGGTGTCATTATGACATCTGATGACTGACAGGCAGGATGTCCCACACACCTGCTCAAAACCCTTATTCAGTGCTTTTCAAGCACCTGACAGCCAGGGGGAATCTACTGCACCCAGGGCAGGATTTTGCCTGCAGGGAAAAGGCATGCCCAGGCAAACTGGACTGGATTGAGCCCCCATGTCCATCAGATGATGGGCAGCTGATTCAGTCCTGCTTTCCACAGGGATCCCTCCGCCCCATTAGCTGAGGCTGCCCACCCATTGGGGTGATGTCACAGGTGGCCATGGTTTCAGGGAAATGGCCCCATGGGAACTCCTGGCTGGCCAAGATCGGTCCACAAATCGGAGGTTCCCCACCTTGCTCTATCTCAGTACTACCTAGCTCTCCAGGATGTCAGACCTTCCCAGACCTTCCTGGGGACAGCAGGGATTGAACCTGGGATATTTTGCATGCAAAGCATGTGCTCTGCCACTGAGCAATGGCCTTTCTTTCAGCACCAATGTGGTCATCATAAACAGCAGACACACATTTGCAGGAGGGGTATCTCTTTATTGACAAACCAAGGCAATTTTTAAAAAAAGTCAATTCCAGGTCACAATTTATTTATATGTCAGTCACTTGTCAGAGTTTCCTATATAAGTAATGTTAGCTTGATTGTAAATAGGGGTTAGGTAGATATGTTACATTTTTTAAAAAACAGTTTGCTTTCTAACTTCTTGAAGTACCTTTCTCCGTGTGTGTGTGTGTGAGAGAGAGAGAGAGAGAGAGAGAGATTCCTGTGTTTGAATGAGTGTTGGGCAGATATAAATCAATATGGTGATCTCTATGGGCAGTCCAGCAAACAAGAATAAAGACCAGCCCATCCTATCAGGTTGGCAATATTACTCTAGAAAAATGCTGGGCTTTTGTGCAACTTTGGTCCCACAATACAGCAAGTGTTTAATGACTTTTAACCCATCTGACTTTGTATTCTGAAAGAAATAAAACTGTATTTTACAAATCCACCTGGTGTCATGGCTCCTTTAAGTGACAGCTTCAGAATCAAAATTCTTGTGCTCTGTGTGTCTCTCTATCCTGCAAGGGGTATTAGGGTGAAATCAAGTGTATCATAACATGCAGCCGGGTGCCCTGTTGAAAGACATGCTGGCTCCTTTTTTTTTTTTTAAGTTGCCACTCCTGTGGAGGCTTACATTTAACTTCCTGGGCCATCATGTTTATGCACTGCTGCTGAGCAAGGATATGTTCACTGCCTATGACAGTGCTATGATGCTATTATAAAACCAGGGTCAAGAACCTTTTTCAGCCCACGGACTGCATTCCCTTTGGGATAAACCTTCCGAGGACACATGAAATGGTTTTTAAACTGAGATGCCAGATGACTCCCTGCCCTTAAAAGCCAGAGATGCTATTCAATCCAAAGTCATATACACGCAAATGAAGCTAACTTCGCTTCGGTGTTTCTGGTAGCCTTAATCCGCCGTTGCAGCCCAACCAGAAACTACAACTCCCAGCAGGCTAAGTGAAGCGAAGGGTTGCCACTCGAACTACGTCAACCAGCAGGCCTTGCGCCAAGGAACCACATCTCCCAGCGTGCCACGGAGCGGAGTGAAGGTGGGTGGGGTCCGGTTGGAAAGGCGCCGGAGTTTAAGTTCCGCGCTGTCGGGGGTATTCGGTTGGGTTGCAGCTGTGGCCGGTATGGAGCGCAGCGGGGCGTCGCTGGCGCAGGAGCTCAGGCGGTGGGCGGCCGAAGAGATGAAGCTCCCGCCGGACAAGATTCCCTCCGAGAGCGCCGCCCGACGGTGTGTGAGATTCGGCCCTCCCTGACCTGAGTCCTCCGAGGCCGAGTGTACTTAGGCTGACTCTGGCATCTATGTTTGCATTCCAGCAAAGTATGATGAGAGTACCTCTGAGAGTGTGCAGAGTGCAGGGACTCTCCAGATGACCGTTGGCCACGCTCAATGGGCCTTGTAGGAGTCCCAGCAACATCTGCAGGGCACTGGCCTGGAGAAGGCTGTGACTATATTGTTGTGATAACCAGGGGTGTAGTTGTCTGGCATCGTGTGTGTGTGTGTGTGTGTGTGTGGACACCTTACTTTTTTGAGAGCTGGGTTCCAGGCGGGCCCCTATGTGTGTCATAAATAAATAAAATAAATTACGAAAGGTAAGCATGTTAGCCACTGAGGTCTCTCCTTGTCCTTTTGTGCTGATTGGAGCCAGAGTGAAAGGAGGTGAATCTGCCACTGAGAAGACTCTTCTCAGTAGATAACACACAGCCTACCCTTTCAAGCTGATTGGCTCTTAGGGATGCCTCTTGTAGTGGAGTGTGAACTCTGAGAAGACATGAAGAGCAAGGGAGACTAGGGAAAGTGGAAATGCGGTGTGGCTGTGAGGAGGCTTGGCTGTGACTATCATGAAGGGCCATAGGACTTTAGAATTTGTTACTACACTAATGGTGATAGCTAAGAAGTGGGGTTTTTTTCTAACTATGCCTAGTTTAGAGTTTCAATCTCTTCTGAGCATGTTCATTCCACTTTCTTCAAGTTTAACCCAGAGATATCAGATAGTCTTGTTTAGCCCTGGAAACTTTTATTTAATCCGATAGGTCTGGCACCTCACACATTAAGTGATAATTTTCAATCTACTTGGAAGCAAATGATATTAAATAAAATATCGTCATTAGGTTTTTCTATCCAAATAATTTTAAATTGGGGTTATGAGAAGGCCAAAACAATTATCATACAACGGATCAAAAATATTGATTACCAACAGCATTTGATGTTGATAAGGAAACATAGATATAATAAAAAACCTTTGTCTCTGATGCCTTATTTATCAAACCTGACGTTACCCAAATGGCGTAGAGCCTTCACTCTAGCAAGATTTGATATCTTACCATCTGCATTGCTAGAGGGCAAATATAAAAAAATTCCTTTAATTGATAGGAAATGCCCATGCGGCAGTGACAAAATTGAAACAGTTACACATGTTCTGCTACACTGTCCGTTTTATTGTACCCTTAGAACTAAATTAATTAATCCTATTTTGGACTTAATACCAGGAAAAAGTGACAGTTACTATGTAGATTTTCTATTATCTGATCGTTCTTTTAAAATTACTGAAAAAATTGCTAAATTTTGTGCCTCAGCTATCCAGTGTAGGAAAAATTTGATACCTTGAATGTGATAATATTTTAACTTGTATTGATCTGTTTTAAAATAGTTGTTTTTAACTATTTTTATGTTGGAATGTTGATTCGAAATGTTTGGTCAGTGACCGCAATAAACGTATTGTATTGTATTGTTTAGCCCTGCCAAAACCCATTATGCTATGCGTATGAGTGAACATATTATTATTTTATGCTAGGCACTTGCCTTGCTTGATTTCCAAGATATAAGTCAATGACAGTTTTGCTGCTACTGCCATATGGTAGTATGCTGTCTGCTTCTTGCTGCAAAAACTGAAGTCAATAAGCAAAATCGGAGCTATTTAAATTTTAAAATGACCAAGGTAGGATAAGGAAGAAATTATTGTAGCCACCTAAGCTCCATCAGGCACCTCCTACCCCTGAATTGTTTCTATTCTGGCTGTTCACTATAAGAACTACTGTTTAAGTTAAAGAATGAGTGCCTGAGTTTGCTTTTTTCCTCTTCCTTCTGTATCCCTTCTTTTGTGTCATGTCTTTTAGACTGTAAGCTTGTCGGCAGCAACTATCTTGTTTTAATTAGTTGTTTCAATTAATTTTTATGCCACCACTATACCTAAGCGGTGTACTATAAGGTTACAAAAGATGCAACAGAGAAAATTAGGTAAAATTCAGAAAACTTAATAAAAAATCAGAAAACTTATTGGCTGTTGGCTGTTGCCAACCTCTGGAAGTTCAGCAGGAAGGGGGCATCTCAGCCAGGAGGGAGTTCTACAGAACTGGATCTGCAATACTCAACACGTGGTTCCTGGTGGATATGATCTGTATGTCTGAGCTGTAGGGGCCGGCTAACAGTGACTCCCCCAGTGACCAGGCAGGGGTATTGGGAACCAGCTGGCCCTTAAGGTATCCTGGACCCAAGTTGCTAAGGGCCTTGAGAATTGATACAAGAAACTTTAACTTGGTCTGGTAGCAAATGGACAGCCAGTACAAGCTTTTCAACAATGGAGTTGTATTGTGGTCATTCATAACTGATTGTATGTAAGCTACTCAGAACCTTTTCAGCTGAAGAGCAGAGTGCAAATGCTTTAAATAACCCCCCTTCTCTCCTCATCCCTGCTCCCCAGGATGTGCTCAGGTCAGTGTGCTGAGATCTGGAAATACGTCATCCGCCATGTTTACCACCAAAGGTAAGAAGCTGGCAGTCGGGGGAGCAATGAGAGGTTGGTGGATTAGGGTCTTCCTTGGGGTGGGAAGGAGTTGTTCTGGGTGGATTTAACTCCATAACTTGACAGGGTAGAGCAGGAGAGGGAAACCTGTGGAAGATGTTGGCAGGACTACAGCTGCCATCATCCCTGATGATTGGCTGAGGCTGATGGGAGCTGGAGTCCGACAAACCACCTGGCAGGCCACAGGTACCCCATCTCTAGGGAAGAGGATAATATTATCTACTAGCTAAATTTGGGAAAGGGCCGTGGCTCGGTGGTTGAGCATCTACTTTGCAAGCAGAAAGTCCCAGGTTCAATCCAGGTAGGGCTGGGAGAGACTCCTGCCTGAAACGCTGGAGAGCTGCTACCAGTCAGTGTAGGCAACACTGAGTAGATGGAGCAGTGGTCTGACTCAGTGTAAGGCAGCCTCCTCTGTTCCTAGCTGCCTGCCTTCATCAGTTCTTATGCATGAAGATTTTTGCTGCATCTGGCATCTAGTCTGGATTCCTGACGCATCTCAGGAAGAAGATGGGGAGACGCTGCCAGCTTTCATTAGTGTCTCTGCTCTTGTGCCTTTAATTACCAGGCTGACTCACAGAAATTAGGCAAATGTATTTCTGGCATGGAGATCAAGTGGTGGGGAAAAGCTTTGCTGATCAGACCATCTGGTCCACCCTCCTCTTTTGTGGTCAGCCAGACACCTCCAGGTAGCCCATATGAAGGCAATAGGCCTCTGCTGTTGTTGAATAACAGATGGCTGGGGACATGGGTAGACTCCCTCTACACATGGAGGGTTCTATTTTGTGGTTAATTAACAAAATATACGTACCGCTTACCCAGTAGAAGACGGCTGAGCGTTTTACAGAGAACAATCTGAAGTATTCATGAAAACAATGCCAATCAAAGCAAACAGTAAAAACAACCTGAGATAAAATGGTATCAAAATAGAAATAAAATCGGCAAATTTGAAAACAGCTATATATAATAAATTGCCTGCCAATCTGTACGGCCAATAGCCATTGGTAGACAGATCCCCATGAGTTTGCTGAATCCCCCTTTAGAGTGATCTAGATTGGCAGCCCTCACAGTATCTTACCTTGTGAATTCCACAGGGTCCTGAGGTACTATGCACACTTCAGTTCTGAAACAAAATTGGTCAATTTCATTGCTTATCTTGCGTTTTATGGGAGAGAGAGAGGAAAAGTTACTCTTTATCCTCTTCTCCACACGGTGCATAGCTTAATAGACATCTCTCGTGTTCCTCCTCTAATTGACTAGTGGTTTTCCCCAGCTTCTGAAAGAAAAAACCCTGACACTTTACTCAAGGGATTGGGAACCTCAGGACAGGGGGCCAAATGCAGCCCTCCAAGCTTCTGTAGCTGGTCCTCAGAACTCTCTCCAGGCCCTGCTTTGCCAGTGTGGTGTAGTGGTGAAGGTGCTGGACTACGACATGGGAGACCAGGGTTCAAATCCCCACATAGCCATGAAGCTCACTGGGTGACCTTGGGCCAGTCACTGCCTATTCATAGGGTTGCCATAAGTCAGAATCGACTTGAAGGCAATACATTTACATTTTATTTTTGCCTGGCTGGAATGTGTCCATGAACTCTGGTAATGCCTCTTGCTTGCCTGGGTGGAAGGAGAGAGAGGGGTGTGAGTCTGTAGAAGCTAGCCTACTGCACAAAAGATCCTTTGTGGATCTGCCCACTTTTGCAGTTGGCCCCGCCCAGCACTGGTGTGTGGCCCCAGTGTGGTCCTTGGGAGGAAAAAGGTTCCTCATCCCAGCTTTAGCCTTTCCTGGTAAGGAGGATGCACCGATTTCTGCATGCCAGGCTCTTGTCTGATTACGCAAGAACCAGGGCTAGCGTGGGGAAGAAGCTGGCCGCCTAGCAGAACAAATAACTGAGATGCGTCTCTTTCCCGCTTAATGGCTTGAATGCAACTCTCAGGACTGCAAAAAAAAAAAATGTTGCTGGCCTTATGGATGGGTTAGTCTCTCCTTGCTTTTGTGAGCTGACCTCTGCTATTTCAGGGGTTTTCTTTCAGCGCCCAAGTTGCACTGTGTTGACTTCACTCCCTGCTTTTCTCTTTAACGTTCTAGGAATGCCAAGAAGATCCGGGGCAACTTGCTATGGTATCCTTTTTGGGGGCGGGGATGTTCCTCCAGAATCCCACACCTTTTCTCTGCTAAAATGTGCCACCCCACACTCCTCCTCCCCCTTGCAAAAACGGCGTGGCAAGTTAAAAGTTCAGCAAAGGGAAACTTCCTTTGCCAGCTTGCTGTAGCTCAGTGGTAGAGCATCTGCTTTGCATGCGGACTGTCCCAGGTTCAATTCCCAGCATCTCCCGGTAGGTCTGAGAGAGAACCACGCCAGAAATCCTGGAGAGGCGCTGCCGGTCGTTGTAGACAGTACTGAGCCAGATGGGCAAAGGGTTGGACTCGGCATAGGGCAGCTTCCTAGATTCCTCTGTATCTCCATGTGGGTGAAAGTAGTACCAGTTGCATTTCTGCAATGTATTTATTTAATATATATATTTCCTACGTAAATAATAAATAGCAAATAAATGCATATCTATATCAGGAGAAAATTAATCCCTTTGCAGCAATGTCTTCCTTGCAGCAATGTCTTCTTCTCTTCCAGTCCTGAAAGGCAGAACTTGAGTATTATTCAGACCTGACCTGGCCACACCGTGATCGCTTCCGCTGCAGGTGCCAGTCTGGACCTGTAGCATCGCTATAAAGTCCCAGTGGGAGCATTGCCAGCTGGGCAGAGCTGGAGCTACTGCTGCTGGCCTTTGAGGCAGCCTGAGGCTGGCCAGGGGAAACCATGCTGAGCCTTCCTGCACTTGAGGCCCCTGCCATCCAGGAAACCCTGTGTATTTATTTACTAGCTATCTACCATTCCCTTCTCCCCACCCCCAAACGGTCCTGTGCGGTAGGCTGTGATGCCTGGCCTAAGGTCACCCCTTGAGGTCACCATCCTCCTTGGGGTGCGTCACCTCCTGCCTGTGCTCGATGTCGTTTCGGCGGCAGGCAAAGGCTTTTTTGTTTTCTTGAGCGTTTTAACCTTTTAAGCAGTAGGAGGTGTGTGTGTGTTTCATTCTACTGTGCTCTTTTCCAAATTTTATCTGCTGGACTTTTGCTTGCTGTTCATTGTTTGTGGCTGTATTTTTTAATTCTAAGCTGTGCTGGGAATACTGTCATGTTAATGGTGCAGGATGTACATCTAGCATGTATAAATGATGGACCAGCCAAATTAGCCAGTGGCCGAGGGGTCAGGGGAATTGTAGTCTAACAATATCTTGGGAAACCAAGGTTGAAAAATACTGGTTTAGAATTCTTGTTACCATTAATCTGGAAAGAAAATGTTCCTTTCTAACCCCCCCCCCTTTTGTTATAACCCTACCCTGACTCCCTGCTCACTCTATGCTTGCCACTCTGTAGCATAACCTTCACACTCGCTTTTTACTTTGAATGGTGAGCATGTTCCTGTTTTCTGTATTGTAGCTAACACATTGGCTATGTTTGGATCATGGTTTACTGTGGCAAAGCCAAGCCTAGCCTCTCCTGGGCTTACACACTCCTCCCTGCTTCTCTGGCGCAACCCCAGCAAGGACTTTGGAAGCTTTCACTTCGGTGTTTGATTTATCGCAGCTTGCTTTGTCATCCAGACCCAACATATTGAAACACACCAATGTCACACCATGGTTTATGAAACTGGCTTGTTTCAACACACCATAGTCCAGATCAGCCACAGTTTAGGGTTACAATGTAAATGCTAAATTGTGATCAATTAGAAGCTAAAGCTTCCAGTCTTTGGGGCTGCATCAGAGTGGAGTGTGGAGAGCACACAAGTGCCATGGGGTAATTGTCCTCTAAGCTGTGCGTTTCTTGTGACTTCCAGATATAAATATTGTAGTGGTTAAACAACAAAAGTAAAAGATGTGTTTTCTTAACCCAAACTTTCCACGTAGGTATCAGCAGATGGAGGAGACTCAGGTAAGAGAGAGAGAGCGATATGCGGGAAAGGGGCAGTATTGCTGTACCTCAGTGGCATTTGGGCAGTGATTCTTAATCTGTGGCCTGGGTTTTTGTGTGTGGAGGGGGAGAACGTGGAAGTGGAGGAGACAAATGGAGGGAAGGATAGAATCCTGTGGCAGGTTTGATGCTTCCCTTCCCCACCAACCAGTACCTGCCTGGCCCCTTGCAATGGACCCTCACTGACCCACACTGGATTTTTTTGGGGGGAAAGGTGCAAGCTTCCCAGTCTTAGTGCTTTATCATCTCATTGTGAAGAGGAAAGGGGAGTCATCCTTCCTTTCTAATGCCGGTGTAGGATTCCTACCTCTTATCTACACATCCTGGCACACAGTCTGGGCTTCCTTAAATTTTGAATGGGAATATTTTTCACTGCTGTACTCAGCTAACATCTGACCTGACATGGGTTTAATTTTAAAAAAGAAAGAAAAAGCTTAAGTGCATCATATTAATGTTAGATGGCAATAGCCAAAAGTAGTTGCAACTGAAATAATTGATTGGTGGGGAGGCAGAGATTTAATAAAAATATGCATTGTATGGTTTATATCAAGGGTGTGGAAACCAGTGGCCCACCTTCAGATGTTGTTTGACTTCAGCGCCCATCGGGCCTAGTCAGCACGGGCAGTGGTCTGAGGTGATGGGAGTTAGACTCCAGCACTTTCTGGAGGGCTGCCGCTTCTCCACCCCTGGTTGAAAGGTCACCTTTGAATGAATGCAAAGGCTTTGTTGGACAGGAGGGATTGAGGGCATGTGAGCAAATGAGATGAGTGGCCAGACACAGTTCCACACTAACAGGGTGGTTTGTTTTTCTCTCAAGGGCAAGCCCAGTGCCTCGGAATCGGAGAAGGAGCGTCGTAAGCAGCTGATTCAGGGCATCTCCTGCCTTCGGGAGGAGCTACAGCAGATAGACTTGCAGATTGAATCGGCACAGCGTGAGCTCGTGGCTGATGGTGAGCGGCAAAGCAGAAGAGGAAAAGATCTGTAGGATGGTGCAGGAAGTGTGTGTTGGGGGGAAGGATCCCTGGGCTTGGGTAGGGCGGGTAGCTCTCTACCCCATTACCAGTTGCTGCCCAGAGCACTTTGTAAAATAAAAGGAAAACCCTTGCAAAATCAGCTGAAGGACAAGGTAAACTGACGGTGCAGCCTTCAAAAAGTGTTTGGGGATTGAAGTCTGAATCTTTATCCTCCCTGAATGTAGAAGCAGGCTGCTTTTGATGAAGGTTCGGGGGGGGGTGGGAGTTGAAACAGACCTTGTGTCAGCATGCAGCATCCTTGAGCAGCTGCTAGATCCCCAGCACTCAGGCAGGTTCCACTGCTGCATCGACGCCTACCCCCTCAGAATCTGAAGCCAGCCTTCTTGCCCTGAAACTTGTGTCGACAGCTGGCTTGGAGCCACCATTTTGGCGTTCTACTGCGCCTCCAGTATAGTGGCTGTCTTAAGGCATTGTGGGAAATCAGAATGCCAGCTGGATGATCATAACCATTCTGCCGTCATCAGAACCTGGTAAGCCTACCAGCAACCAGAAGGGTGGCACACCAAAAGGCACTTAGCTGAGGGTTGTCTTAAACCTAGTGTCAGCCATAAGTAGGTAGAGCCATATTTCCCTTAGTGAGACACAGGTATCTTCTCTCTAAAGGCACAGCGGGCCCCAAATAACAAGGGGTGGTTGAGCACTATGAATTACCAGAGTGAGTTTCTCCCACTGGATGGCTTCCTGCCTTACTGTTTAAGCTGTTTCAGCATAAGAACCTTCCTTTTTTAACGTTGGTATCTCTAGGGCTGGGATAACAGCTGTGGGAAAGGCCAAATAAATACATAGTGCCCTGGAACCCCACGTCCTGACCCCCTGAAGAGGATCCTCCACTGGCCTCAAATTTCACAGAGTGCAGGCCATGCTTTTTCTTTTTTTAAAATCTCAACAGTCATAAGGGCTAGAACCTTGATTTTTTTTTTTAAAAAGGCCAAGCTTAGCGTCCAATACTGACTCCCAGCACTTGCGTAGGGATTCCAAAGTGGTGTAGGAGTACATAGCTTAATTTGTGGTGTGCTCTTGCTCTCATCGGGTCTCTCAGAGGTCACCCTGGAGATGGCACAGGAGGAAATCCGGGATGCCAAGCGTCGCAACTTGCTGCTCAAGGCCTACTCGGCCCGGGTCATGACAGAGCGCCAGCAGTTGCAGGCAAGAGTGGCACAAGTTGGAGGCCATCTGGAGCAACTTGAGGAGATGGAGAGGTACAGTCCCAGTTTCCAGGCTCTTCAGGTCATTGGATGGGCAGTGTGTGTGTGTTTGGGGTGAAGAAGCTCCGATTGGGGTCAAATACAGCCTTCTACACCTCTCTGTCTGGCCCTCAGAGCCCTCTCCAAGCCACACCCCACAGCCCCCTAGCGTGTGTGTGCTTGGCTGGAATGTGTCCTTGCCCTCTGATAATGCCTCTTGCTTGCCTGGATGGCAGAGAGGAGTGTGTGAGTCTGTGCAGAAACTAGCCGACAGTACAAAGCTAACGTTTACATTCATTGCTCCACCCACTTTTGCCACTGGTCCCACCCCCCACTGGCACGTGGCTCCTGGAAGGTTGCCCAGAAGCAGTGGCATCTGTTGGCTCCATGTCAGTGGGGCAGTGGAATCCACCCCCGGTTTTAGTCCGAACTTTCCAGGAGCTTCAGCACCTTGGACGGCTCCTTGAAAGTTCAGACTAAAACCCGGAGTGGATTCCACTGACATGGAGCAACCAGCTGCCACTGCCCAGAAGGGAATGCAGCCCTCAGGCTAAAGAAGGCTCCCTACCCTTTGTGTTCGTGATGACCATTTGATGGTAGAAGAGCCAGTAGCCCCTGCAGCTTGCCAGCCCAAGCACTTTGGGCCTTATTTGTGGGAATGCATTTAACATTTGGGAGGCAGAGATCCACCTTTCTCCTCAAAGGGTTGTCATCTCCATTCTAACAAATCCCTAATGTCGTTCTGGACAGCTGTCTGTCGGGTGTGCTTTAAGCTGGATTCCTGCATTGAGCAGGGGGTTGGACTCGGTGGCCTTATAGGTCCCTCCCAACTCTACTATCCTGTGATTCTCTTGGCAGGAAGGCCAAAACGTCAGTGGTGTTTAGCAGGAAAGCCCCGGAGTCCGGATTCCCCAACTTGGAGCCAGACGTTCTGGTGAGAACTGGTTGGTTGCTAGCAAGGAAGGGGACAAAGTGGCTTCTTGCAGTTGCATTTTTATTTGCGATCAAGAGAATAGCACTTGCAAGTATTTATTTACAAGCACTGCTGCCTTAATGACAGATCTTTCTGGTCCAGGCCAGTGAATGCACCACTATCTGGTTCTTTTATTAGCCAAGACCTTGATTCTCAACCAGTAACTTAAACTGGCTCCGCTTGGTTAATCAATTTCGATTCAAGTGCTGTTTGGATCGGGGGGGGGGATACAGGAGACTTGTATTTAAGCACTCTCCTGGTAGGAGGGATGGCCGAATCAGCCTGTTTCTGTTCTGGGTCAGATTTGCATGTATTCAATCATCCGCCCTGTCTGCTATAGAAAACTGCACAGACAATATAAATTGTACACGACTTCCCTAAAACAGGCATTTTTATATGGCTTTCTATGCATGGCCCCTTAAAATAACTTTTCTACATGTTTTTCCTGTGATCAGATGTGGTTTCCTTGGCGCATAATTCAATATATGGAGGGTTGGAAGTGGGTGCCTTTGGAAAACCCGCTGCCTTAGCTAAGGTTTGTTCTTTGTTTCTCTCCAGCGAGATGTCCGGGAAGCCTGCTGGCTGCGTTTCCAGTTCCTGAAGACCCTCTTTGACCGCAGTGTCTCTGGGCATTTTCCGTAAGAGCCCCTTTTCCATTCTCAAGCGTCCCTGCATTGAACCACATCTTGTGTTCCCTTCTGTTACTTTGCCTCGTAGCTCTCTTACATCATCCCTATCATCCCTGGGCTGGCAAAATCCATAAGTCCCCGGTTTCCCAACTTCCTAAGTATTTTCCATCTGTCTAGGGATAAGGAGCAGTTGTCTGTTCAGACTTCCTAACCGAGTTCCAGCTAACCTGAGTGCCAGTGGCTGTACAAGCTCTCTGGCATGGTGGTATTTCCGGGGCCTTGATGAAAGATTGCTGTCGTAGTGGGTTTCCTCCATCAGCAGGGAGTAGATGACCTTTAAGGCACCCCTTCAACTCGTATGATTCTGTGAGATGCCATGGATGCCACGGAGCCTCTCCTCCGTAGGTTTAGCGACTTGGGAATCGCAAACTTGTCTGTGGGATAACCCTTTCAATATAAGAATCCTTGGGGCTTGGTGTTCGACATTGTATACCAGACAGCTGGTATAGCACAGTGGGGAGGAGAGCCTGGCTGGGAGTCCAGAGTCTGAGTTCAAATCCCCGCTCGTGTCTCCTGAGTGTGAAGGACCAGCTAAAGATCACCCCCACAGTGAGTGGCTCAGGGGTTATGTGCCCTGCCACCTGTGCAGCCGTGGGCAAGCTGCATAGTCCCAAGGAGCCCAGTTGCCCCCCAGCTGGCAGCTGCGGACAAGGAAGGGGCTGGCTTGTGCAGCTGTGGCAAGCTGAGCAGGCCCTAGTCAGCTGGGGAGGACTAGCCTCAGAGAGAGGCAATGATAAACCCCCTCTCAATACCGCTTTCCATGAAAACCCTACATGGAAAGCAGATCATAATTATCCCCCCCCCCCAAAAAAAAAAGAACTGCATTGACTCTCAGTCTGCTTCCAGGCTCAATTCAAACCCCGGGCTTCCTTTTTTTTCTCGAAAGCTCTTTGTGGCTTAAGATCCATATATCTACAGTACTGCCTGCCCTTGCATCAGTCTGCCCAGATCCTGAGATCTATGTCTTGGACTTTCTCTGGTTCCTCCTACCATGTTAAGTGAAGCAGGTGGTGTCTGGAGAAATGGCTTTTTTGGGGGGGAAGGAGGGGACACCCTGCTTGCAGAATGCCTTCCCCAGAAAGGCTTGCCCTGCACTCACACTGCTTGGTTTTTCCAGACTTTAAATCTTTACACCATTTTGGGATGCCCCTTTCCCTGTTTGGGCCATTCCCTGTTAAAAACATTAAGAACTAGAGCTATGCTCACCTGCCCCTTCCCACCTTGAGCAGGAGGAGGGGCCCTCTGGCCCTCCAGAGGTTGCTGGACTACAGCTCCCATCATTCCCCACCATTGGCTGTGCTTGCTGGGGATGATGGGAGTTGTAGTTCAGCAGCATTTGGGGGGGTAGCAAAGGTCTCTTGCCCCTGCCCTGACACCCCTTCCTTTGTGTCTCTTAGCAGTGGGATGAACGAGGAGCAGCTGAACACTTCCTACCAGCACTGGCTGAGCGTCGTGGAGGTAGGAGCGAACATCATGGAGCAAGGAGTGGGGCGCGGGGGCGGGACCTGTAGCCCTCCAACATGATTCAGCTCCCAACAGTCCCAGCCAGCATGGCCAGTGGCCAGGGATGATGGGAGCTGTAGTCCAGCAACATCAGGAGCACCACAGGTTCCCCAGCCCTGTCAGTTTGATCTTGTGCTCTGCAGTGATGGGTTTGCTGAGGTTTGCTGCTGTTAAAGGTGTAGGATCCCCTTGCAGAACAGACTGGGAAAACCCTTAGGAACATTGGAAGCTGCCTTGTTATATACCAGTTCAAAAGATTAGTCTGTCTAGCCCAATACTGCCTGTTCTGACCAGCTGCAGCTCTTCAGGGACTCAGGCAGAGGTCTTTCCCATCGCCGACAACCTGATCCTTTTCTAATTGGAGATTCAGGGATCGGACGTGGAACCTTCTGCCGGCATGTGCTGTATCTCTTGAGCTACAGTACCTCTCATGCAGCACCAGTTCCTGTGACAGGGTGTGCATTTAGGGAGGTGGGATTCCTAGGGCACATCCAACTGCATGCAAGAAATCGATTCATGCTTTTGATTGCTCATTTAGGCTACCAAAGCCATCTTACTGCCTTGCACCATGCTCTCGTTTTCCCTTCTCCAGCTTATTCACACTGAATCATCTTTCTCCCCCCCATTACAGTGACCACACCACCATCCCTGCGTAAGACCTTACACTTGCTCCCTTTTGAGCTATGTGTCACCATTAAGCTTCTTAGTGTTGTAATTGCCATTTGACAATTTAAATCCAAAGTTTTATTTTTATTTTTGGAAGGATGATGTTTTAATGCTTTTAAACTGTATTGGGTGTAGTAATGTTCTTGTGTATGTTTTGATTTGCTGTGTTATGACCTGTGGTACAACCTTAAGCTTGCGTACTGCTATTGACGAGGCCGTTCTCACTTCCATTCCATCTCTCCCTGCAGAACGTGGCTGGCTCCCACCCACCTGCCCACATCCTTTCGGCCTTGGAACACCTGGCCCTTCAGAGCACGCAGCAGCTGCAGGAGCTCACCGACAGCATCAACATCCCCCGCGATGTGGAAGCCCTCAAGTAGGTCCTGTCCCAGGGCGCACGGACTGGTGCTGGATCTCCAGGGATGGCCACAGAACCCAGCATCCTTGGGCAGCTGTCAGGGGCAACTGTTGATGCCTGTCCTGGGCTTCCCTGTTTCAGCGTTCATTGGAATGCCTTGGAGCTAACTGCTTAAATCAAAGTTGCAGAATCTTTTTTGGGTGGGGGGCAGATGTCGGTAGCGGGCAGGGCAGTGGGTGCAGCACTTACTTTTGTCTGGCTGGAGCATAGCCGGTTGTACAGAAGCTAGAGGCCCATGCTGGACAGCGAGCAAGAGGCATTGTCGCAGTTCAAGGCACTTCAGGGTGGCATGGTGCAGGGCAAGGGAAGGGCGTAATCTGGGGAGAGACCCGAGGGCCAGAGAGGTGACTGGAGGGCTGCATCCAGCCCCAGAGCCTGAGGTTCGCCACCCCTGGTTTAAATTACCCAGACTGTCCCAGCCTGCTCCCAATGTAGCATCACCCCAGGGAATTGTGGGGAACTTAAATGGCTGCCTGCAAGCCAGCTGTTACTTACGAAATCATTGTTGCCGTCTGCCACCGGTAAGTCCATCAGGGCTGCAGGTGTGGGGCGGCAGCATGTCAAGGGCTCACTCAAAGCTGGAGCCTGCCCTTCATGTCTTTGAGAGGTGTCGAGGTCTACAGTTCTCCCCTTTCTGCCCCACACTCAGGTTTCGCTATGACAGTGCCCACCTGGAGGATGTCTCTGAGCCAGTGGATGACCTGCCCTCTGTCCAGGGCCTCATACAGGTGAAGAGTCTAGGCACTGCCTAGTTGCTGAATGTAATAAGGTTTGGGATAGAGGAAAGTTCACACACGGCTTGCTCATCTGTTGGGGACAGGGCCATCAAGTGACGACTTGCAAGAATGAATGAGCTCCCTTTCTCATCTGGAAAAACTTCCTAACTGTTAGAGCCATACGACAATGGAGTCAATGACCTAGAGAGGCAGTGGGCTCTCTGACACTGGAGGCATTCAAGAGGCAGCTGGACAGCCACCTGTCGGGAATGCTTTGATTTGGATTCCTGCATTGAGCAGTGGGTTGGACTTGATGGCCTTATAGGCCCCTTCCAACTCTATCATTCTATGATTCTGTTGGGTCTTTTGCATCAGCTGGTTTGCACGCTCAAGTCCAGTCCAAATCCAGCACTCCAGGATTTCAAGCAGGACCCTTTCCCAACCCTATCTGGAGATGCCGGAGACTGAACCTGAGACTTTGTGCATGCAAAGCAGATGTTCTGTCACCGAGCTGTGGCCCTTTTCTGGAGGGCCAATGATTCCCCACTCCTCTTAAGCTCTGCCTGTATTCCAGCTTTCCATACGAGTTCAGTGCCAGAGGAGTGGGGAAGTTCATATGTTCTTGCTTTCTTTCCTTTTCTCTCTCTCTCTTCTGGGGGCAGGAGGGCTGGAGCAAGTGTGAGATGCTTTGCGTGCAGCAGATCCCCCTCCACGCCCAGGAGAGAAGGCTTTTGGCACAGTTGGACGCTGTCGTCCAGGAGATGCATCGTCTACTGTCAGACAGCTCAGAGCATTCCATCCTGGCCAGGTGAGAAGAGGGATCCTGCAACTGTTATAAGTTTAATAAATATATAAACTGTGGTCCCTCCAGCAGACAGGATTGCGAGCGAGTGGCCTGCTACCTTACATTTTTTAAAATTTCTAAACTATAAACCTACCAATCATCGTTCACCATCAATAACATCGCATACAACAGAAGTGGGGGAACCTGTGGCCCTCCAGATGTTGGTAGACTACAGCTCCCATCACCCTTAAACATTGGCCATGCTGCCCAGGGCTGATGGGCATTGGAGTCCAACAGCATCTGAAGGACTGTAGGTTCATCAGTCCTGACACTGAAAAAAAATCACATTTTGTAATTGCACTGTACGTGTTACTTAGTTACTACTAATGCCTGGATATGTTGGTTACCAGCAATCCTGTCTTGTTAATTGGTTACTGTGACTGTTTTCTGTTTCAGGCAATCATCACTTCCTGTCCTTCTGTTTTCATTTTCCTCTGAACACTCTCCTCTCCATCACCACGTCTACACACGCTTGCCAATTCAGGATCATGCTTCGTTTGTCAGATGGCGTAGGCCTGGGAAGAGAGCTTTCTCCTGCAACCCCTAAATTATGGCACTCCTTCCCCACAGAGGTGTGTCTAGCACAGCCTTCGGGTCCTCAGATATTGCTGGGCCACAGTTTTCATAATTCATGACCATTGGCCTTGCTGGCTAGGGCTGATGGGAGTTGTAGTCCAGCAACATCTGAGGACCCAAAGGTTTGGAAAGGCTGGCTCTGGCATCTTCATTGCACGGCTTTTGTCTTGCGCTGAATATGCACCTTTTTACCCTGGCCTTTGGCAATTAATGGCATTTTGTTTTGAAGGATCCGCCTTTTTGCTGAATCTGTAGTGTTCTGTTCTGGTTAGAATGCTCTTACTTGTTTGTATAATTGTAACAGGTTCACTTGTTATAACGGCATATTGTATTGTTGTAACCTGCTCTGGAACCTTATTTATTTATTAAATTTCTCTCCTGCCCTTCCTCCCAGAAGGAGCGCGTGGTGAAGGGCAGATAAGAAATCTTTTATAAATATTTCCTTGGTGCCGTGCAGACATAACATCGGGCAGAGGTTCCCTTCTTCTCTTCCCGCCATTCTGACTTCCCCCCCCCTTCAACCCCCATTCCAGAGCTGCATTTGAGTTGGAGCTCCGGGCTGTGAGATTGCGGGGATACAGGGATGGGCTTTTGCAAGGCTGCCAGGAGCTGGAAGAGGTGGTGAGGACCCGAAATGCGGAACTACAGAGCTTGCAAGCGAAGCGCCAGTGCATTCTGGACTTCCGCCACCTGGTGGTGAGTGCTCAGAAGGGCAGCTAAACCTGGGGGTGGGGGGAGGGAGGAAGAAGAAAAGTGTTTACATGCATTCAGGCCAGGAGCAGGGTCAGAAGTGCAGTCAGCTGTTGGGTTAGGCCAGGGGGAGCCACTGTGGGGCCCTCCGATGCAATTCCCACCATCCCTGCCTATGCTAACTATGGCTAACGGGAGCTGGAGTCCATCAACCTCCAGAGGGCACTATATTGGTGATAGGGTGAGGCACAAATACAGTCCTTGCTTAGCCTTGGTATTTGTTGAGTAGTTGCGAGGAAGGCACGGCTCAAAGTGTGCCCTCCTGGCCATCATAACAGAATCATAAGATAGTAGAGTTGGAAGGTTCCTGTAAGGCCATCGAGTCCAACCCCCTGCTCAGTGCAGGAATCCAATGAGTTGAATGAGGCAAAAATAGCAAGGCATTTGGTATAACTGCAAAGTGTGCTACAGAAATTGTATTGACTTAAATATCTCTACCCCCTTCCTTGTATAGATCAAGGTGGCTTACCAAAATAAAAAAATACTATTTATTTCATTTATGAATAGCTTCCTGTGAAGCATCTTGAAGTGATTTCACAGTACAACAAAAACATGTAGGAAACAATTACATACAGTATATATAAACAATTGTATACATACACACTCTCTCTCTCTCTCTCACTAGAAGCTGTGACCCTGCTCGCTTTGCTCACCAACCCCACCTAGCACCCCATCTACCCACCTACCAGCCTCCCTTCCCAAAGTCCCCGTCCCTTTACACCTGCTTGCTTCTGTCTCCCAGCAGACAGACTGTAGTTTGCAGGGCCACCTGTAGGAAGCCAAGTGAATTGCTGTGAAACGACATCCTTAAGCAAATATAGTAGATATATACACACAGAAATGCATATATGATATATATCTCATACTAACTAGGATAGAAATCTCCACTTGGAAGGGTTGTTGAAATTCAATGTTTGTTTAAATTTGTATGTTCTACCAAATAGTGCTCAGAGTGGCTTTCCTCCCAGGGTGTTTAGGGGTGTGCTTATGACATAAAGCAACGCTTGAGAGGCTTCTGCAGTCTGCATTCTTTAAAAAGATAAGCCATAATCCGCTTCTCTGCCTTCTTCCTCCAGAATGAGAAACAGCAGCACATCCGGGCGCTCATCAAGGGCACTTCATATATTAAATCACAGCTTTGCAAGGACCAGGCTGAGGTACGATTTAATGCCCCCTCCCCATCCAGATGATTTTTTTAATGCAATGATGATGGATGAGCATGGAGCTGAATGTTAAAGGAGGGTGGGTAACCTCAACACCACCCTAGCAGGAAAGCTTCAGGGGACTCTGTAAACAAGGCTAAATTCCAGTCGGAGAGAAGGGGGAAAAGGAAACTCCACCAATACATACAGGGAGAGAGTCAGCTCAGTTTTTGCTAAAAAGGGCAGTTTTAGCCTCCCTTAAACACAACCACAAGCTCTGTTTCCCTAGGTTAAAGAAAGGTCAGGCTGTTCTAGGTGGGATCCTTCAGGAGCAGTGGGGGGGGGAACAGGATTTGGTGCTGGCTCTGAAGCAGTCTAGCATTCTCTGCTGAGTACAACCAAGCATAAACCTATTTTCTTAATTATGCCTTTTTAAAATGAACATTTTGGTCAGTACTGAAGTGTATAACACCAAAGAGAGGACAATTAGGAATGAGAGGTTAGTTGGAGCAAGGAGACAATGAATAATAATTACTGGGACAGGACATACGGAAAGTCTACCTTAGGTTTAAGCAGCAGTAAGAAAAGACAGGAAAAATCACTGAGAAAAGACGCGATACAGAAGGAGAATGGATTGTGGGGGGAGGAGGAAATAAGCAGACTTGGGTGCAGGTTCTTCGTTCTTCTAAGGACCTGCTGGGATAGAAAGCCTCAAGGAGAGGAGGTACCACAAGTTGCTATTCTCTGCAGTGTGCCAATGGAGTGGCCCTGCGCTCCCTCTCTTCCCTCTTGTGCATCCTGATGTGATGACTGCTGCCAGGTGACAAAGGAACAGCCTGGCTTCTGAGCAGAATAGATGATGGCATCTGTTGAGCATCCGGCTAGAGTTGTTCCTAAACAAAGTGGGGCTTGGCAGCATTGAGGACCAGAAACCTTTTCAATCTTAGTTTTTAAAATGTGAAGCGGGGATATTTGGGATGCCATTTCCTGCATCTGGAAATGGATTGTGTGCTGAATTTGGCACATGTGTAACCGTGCTGATTAGAATTTCTTGAATGTGTCTCCATTAGATCCAGGACTTTATAGAGAAGAAACTGCTCCCTCAAGAGCAGTTGATCGAGGTGGAAGCACAGCAGCTGCGTGACAGGGTAGACCGTGAGGTCCGACAGTTCAGGACCATCGCCCTGCCTTGCCTGCTCCGCTGTGAGCTTCCTGGGTGAGTCCTTCCCAAGTCCCACTTCCCCATAATGGATGAGTGATGCTGCAGAAGCAGGAAATCTATTGCAAACCTGATCATTTTTTAAAAAAACAAATCATACTTGACAAGGTATTGGTTGTGCCTCCTTAAAATCTTTGAAGCCAGAGAAGTGGCTGCGTATAAGAGCATCCGTCCCCAACACAGTGCTCTCTGGATGTTGTTCAAGTGCAGGTCCCAATACTCCTGGCCATTGGCTGTGCGAGAGTTGGGAGTCCAACAGCATCTGGGACACAGCAAACTGGACAAGGCTGTTGGAGGCAGCAGTTCACTTGCCCTGGCTCCTCCTGTGATGAGCAGAGTCGGAATAAAAAGGGAGAATGAGCACAAATAGTGGAACTGTGTGCCACCGATCTCAGTTTGCATAATTTACATGGGTCTTGGGACTTGCCTTTCCGTCATGTGGAATCTGGAGAACAGGTAACTACAAGCCTAGAGTGCGTCCATCCTTTGTAGCTGGGGCCGTGCATATCCCATGGTCATATACCAAGCAAGCACACAAATTGGGTGTGTGTGTCTGCACTGAGAGCAGAATGCAGCCTCCTCCAACTTTGATTTGAAGGCACAGGGAGGAAATTATGAGCCCTTCTTTCTGTGCCCCTCCCCACCCCATTTTCCAGGTCTCGGCGCATCCCTGCCCATGAGCTTTCCATCCACCGCCTGAGCCGCACAGCACCAACAGAGTACAGAGCCTTGTTGAATGTGTGCCACGGAGCAGCCTTCCCCCTTTACAAGGTGTGTGCCTCCCTGCTGCGGCTGTGATTTACATCCAGGGGAGAAAAGGCAAATTAGGTTCAGGCACTTCGGAGAGCTTTTTCTATCTCACCCAATAGCGAACCAGAACCCTGTGGCAGAGCCCGTGCAGAAAGTCCCAAGTTTACACTTCTGTTTAACACAGGGGTGGCTAACCTATGCCCCCCTCCCGGAGCAGTTGCTGAACTGCTGTCCCCATCAGCGCCAGCCATCGTGGCCAATGTTCATCTGGAGGTTATTTTATTATATTTGTATCCCACCTTTTCTCCCCAGAGCTCAAGGCAACATACACGGTTTTCCCCTCCTCATTTAATCCCCATGACAGCCCTGCAAGGTAGGTTAGGCTGTGAGAGGAACTGGCCCAAGGTCACCCAGTGAGCTTCATGGACGAGTGGGGATTTGAACCCTGGTCTGCGTTTCTAGTCTAGCATTCCAACCGATATGCCACCCTGGCTGTCTGAGTGACCCCTGCGTTAAAAGGATCAGGAAGCAGGTGATGGAGGAAGACCTCTATGCCTAGAACGCTGCCGAGAGTCAGTAGGCTGAGCTCTATAGAGAAATAGACTGACCTGGTACAAGGCAGCTTCCCCATGTTCCTGTGATCCCACATAGTCTTTGCCAGCTCCTTTTTAGTTGTTTTTAAAAAATAAAATAGATCATGTGGCAGCAAATGGCATAGCAGAGAGCTATGATCAATCCCAGTTCCTTGGAGCATGAGCATGTGACACACCCCATGTAAAAATGCATACGCCTTTAGATATGCCCTGCTTCACTGTTCTTCAGTCTTGGATCTCCAGATGTTGTTGGATCACAACTCCCATCAACCCCAGGCACCTTAGCCAGTGGCCAAGGATGATTGGAGTTGTAGTCCAGCAACATCTGGGGACCCAAGGTTGAACAGTGCCCTACTTTATAGAATGCTTGTTTGTTTCTTTGTTTCTGTGTTGATTTATTTATTTATTTATCCCACCCTTCCTCCCAGGAGGAGCCCAGGGTGGCAGGGAGCGCAGGATAAGACAACTCGGTCAAAGAGAGAACAGAATAACTTCTTGTATTTTTCTGAAATGTATTGCTCTGCTAAATACGTTAAAGGTTTATTGGGAGCGGGAGAGAATAAAATAAATACAAGTGCCACATAAAAGTACACACAGAGCAAAATGTTGCATCTCTTTTTGGGGTAAAATAACTAAAAATTAAATATTAAAATAAAAGTGAAATGGGGAGCCACATACCCAAATGAGGTCATTTCTTTAAAACTCAGTCTCCACGATTGTCTAAAATGGATTCCAAATACCCCTTCCTAAAACTGGATCCTTTGTGGCTCTCTCCAATGTGTCAAGTTGATGTAAGCTGTGCTCCGTCTCCCGTCATGCCTCTCTGCTTCCTCTACTGCTGTTCAGGCCCCTGAGGAGCTGCTCATCCACATGGCCGAGCTGAAGAAGACGGTGCTTTGCTTGCGTGCCCAGCTGGGTTCAAAGCAGAGAGCTCTGGGAAACCTGCAGCGCCAGCTGGCCAGCTCCCCTGAGCCCAATGTGCAGGGTGAGTTGGTTTTCCTGGGTCTTTCAAACCCTTGGCTTTGCTTGTTTGTCCTGTTCTTGGTGGAGCCAGTAAATCTGAAGGGGAGTGTTGCTTAGTGGTGGAGGGTGTGCTTTTTTTTGCCTACAGCAGGTCCCAGATTTAGTCCTTAGCATCTCCTGGTAGGGCTGGGAATAGCCCCTGCCTGAAACCCCTGAGAGCCTCTGTCAGTCAGTGTAAACCAGGACTGAGGATATGGTTTTCAGACCAAGGGCCACATTCCCTTCTAGGCAACCTTTTAAGGGCCGTATGCCAGGTCTGAGTGGAGCCAGAAGCAACAGTGGGCAGAGCTACAAGTGTGAATTCTACCCTGTGTGCAATAGGCTAGTTTCTAAGCCGCTCCCTCGCAGCCCTCCCTATCCTCCATCAAGAGTTCAACACATTCCAGCCAGGCAGAAACACCGAAAGAGGGCGGGGAGGGGGTGTGGCCTGGGGAGTGTCTTGAGGCCTCAGAGGCCACATTTGGCCCCAAGGCCTGAGGTTCCCCACTCTTGGCTTTGCCAATACCAAGCTAGATGGACCAGTGTTCTGATTCGGGAAACTTGGTAGTTGCCTAATACAAACTCCAGGAATACACTTCTTTCCTTCCATGGTGTGTTTTTTGATGAAAGCAGGGAGTGACTACTCCACCAGTTCAAAAAAAATAATAATCCATCTCTTATTCCCGCTTTTGTGTACGGAAGTGGTGTGAGATACCCCAAAGCCGCCTGCAAACTGTGGGAGATTTTTTTTAAAAAAAGCAGCCAGGTTCCTTCCTCCAAACACAGCACTCAGTACTCGTTGCTTGATCCTAAACAAGTCCTTCCCAAGCCAGATCTCTTCCATTGCCCCACTTTCTCTGTCCCCAGCGCTAGTGCGGGAGGTGCAGGACCGAGATCAGGAGCAGGTGCGTGAGCTGCTGCCCCAGATCCAGCGGGTGACAGATCATTGCAGGTGTCGCATAGAGCGCTGGCAAGAGGTGCAGGCCGTCGTGGATGCCTGGTAAGTGGGAAGAGATCAGTGGGAACAAGAGCCAAAGTGGGGTAGCACCTGGACAGAGGTTGCCAGCCTGGTGCCCCCCGAATGCTGTAGGACCACAACTCCTAGGACATGGTCTAAAGGCATATGAGGCCACCACCTTGCTGAAGCTAAGTAGGTCTCGGTCTGGTCAGTGCCTGGATAGGTGTTGCCTGTATGTTTCTGACCTTGATTCAAGGTGCTGGTTTCAACCTATAGAGCCTTACATGGCTTGGGACCACAGTACCTGATGGAACGCCTCTCCCGACATGAACCCACCCGTACATGCTCAACATCAAAGGCCCTCTTCCGGGTGCCTACTCCGAGGGAAGCTCGGAGGACGGCAACAAGGGAGAGGGCCTTCTCGGTGGTGGCCCCCAAATTATGGAATGATTTCCCCGACAAGGTGTGCCTGGCGCCAACACTTATCTTTTCGGCGCCCGGTTAATACTTTCCTCTTCTCCCAGGTGTTTTAGCATGTGCTTTTA
Source organism: Rhineura floridana (assembly GCF_030035675.1). Lineage (NCBI taxonomy): Eukaryota > Metazoa > Chordata > Lepidosauria > Squamata > Rhineuridae > Rhineura > Rhineura floridana. The sequence continues at coordinate 26,797,089 of NC_084494.1, read as the reverse complement.
AATTGTTTTTTAAAAAATATGTTTTTAAATTTGTATATTTGTTTTTAATGTTTTAATTGTTGTAAACCGCCCAGAGAGCTTTGGCTATGGGGCGGTATACAAATGTAATAAATAAATAAAACACTAGGGAGACACCGCAGTACAGCTAATGAAGTGGAATGACTACCCGTCCAGTAAATCCACCAATAATGAGCTATCATTGCATCAATGACATGATGCAGAATATATCTGCCAAACAAACACTACACCAGTCTGGAGGGGCCCAAGGTGACACTATAAAAAAAAAAAAAGCAAATTGGTGTAGAGGGCACTGCCTAGCTCTGTTTGGGGTGGTTTTTTGCTGCAAAAGTTCAGCATGGCTGCCTCTCTGGAACTGCATCTCTGTTTTCCCTCTTCCAGGTGGGAGCAACCTGGGCAGTTTGTCCTCCCTGCAGAGTGCCGCCACGGCTTTACCCTGCAACAGTGGCTGGAGCGCTGGACCCTGGCTGCCAAGGCCCTGCAACAAAAGCAGCAGCAGGGAGGTGAGCCGCACAGCTGGGTCTGAGACCGGTGTGGGAGCAGCATGTGTAAATGGCACCCTCCCGACTAGCAGGAGTAGACATCGAAGGCCTGTTGTGATCATTGCTGAAGGGGCGTGGCATGTGGTTGATGGGTCAGTCATGTACTTTGTTCCGTCAGGTTGCGATGGAGTGGAACTGCAACTGTCATGAGATGTTTCCATCTCTTCCCCCTTCCCCTCCTTGGGAGGTTGGGGGAAAGTAGTGTCGTAGGTCTGCCTTGGTAGGCAAGTAGACTGTGCCTTATCTTCTGACCCTTTGGAATAAATCTAAATGTATCTTCTTATAGTTTGTAATAAATCTAAATGCATGAAATCTCAATTTTGGGGGACTTGCTTGCATTCTTTCATGACCTTCTTCAGTCATTTCTAGCTTCTGCAACACATGCTGACCTGTTGATTATCAAGAGCAGTCTCAGCAGCAGTTTCTCACTTAGGTACATACAACCTCCTTTATTGGTCTGTTATTCCTACCGAACCTTCAACCAATAAACAAAAACCCAACTTTATTGGTTCGCTATGCCTCGGGGAAGGGCCATAGCTCAGTGGAAGTGCGTCTGCTTTCCATGCAGAAGGTCCCAGGTTCAATCCTCAGCATCTCCAGATAGGGCTGGGAATGTCCCCTGGACAGCCACTGCCAGTCAGTATAAGCAGTACTAAGCTAGATAGACCAATGGTCTGACTCAATATAAGGCAGCTTTCTACGTTTCTGTGAAAGCAAGCTTCCATCTAAGGCTGGGAATGGGGAGCCTGTGGCCCTCCAGATGTTGTTGGACTCATCCAATTCTGCCAGCCAACCTGATCAGCATGAATGCAAGTTGTGGTCCAGCAACATCTGGAGGGCCACAGGCCCACCATCTGAGCCTCTAAGGCTGTTTGTGGTGCTCCCACCTTACAGAGAAAGGGCAATGACCTTGGAATCTTTGCAAGGCAAACTGTTTGCATTTCTAAAGGGTTTGACACTGGGTGTAAAGCAGCACTGAGAAAGATCTGTGCTGTTTTACACACGAACAGTCGTGATTTTTTTTTTATTAATAGCAAACTCTTTCAGCTTGCAAGACACGTAGATAATCAAAGACAGCTCTGGTCTGTCTTGGAACTACTGTTCAGGCAAAAGCATAACCATTTCCCAGAAATGCAAACACTCTCTAGGGGTTTTGTGGTGGTGATCTGAGTATCTTATCTCTTTGGATCCTGCAACACAGGCTCTGCATCTAGAGTTACTGTCCTCTGAAAGTTTGCTATCTTCCACTGCAGATAGACACATACATACATACATACGTATGTTTTCTCTTTAAAAAAAACCCTGAAAATGGAAATGGACTGCCTTCAAGTTGATTTCAACTCATGGCAACCCTATGAATAGGGTTTTCATTGGTAAGCAGTATTCAGAGGTGGTTTACCATTGCCTTCCTCTGAGGCTGAGAGGCAGTGGCTGGCCCAAGGTCACCCAGTGAGCTTCATGGCTGTGGGGATTCAAAACCGAGGTGCTCCACAAAACGAGTGGACATTCAGAAGTCATGTAGATGTAGGATTGGGAATAGGAGAAATAGTTCTAATGCTGTACATGTCTACTGAGAGCTAGGTCCCGTTGAGTTCACTGGGACTTACTCCTAGGTTAGTGGATATAGGACTATGGCCTGAGAACTTATCCATTCGTCTTCTCAATTGCCCTGCAATCCTTCGCATGTGCAGCTGAGCATGAACAACTGAACAGGGTGGGGGGACTTGTAACCATGCTTTTTAGGGTCATGGTGCGTGTTTTCTAAAAGGCTACAGAATCGCAATGCTTTCCTTTCAGCCACCTTGCCTGTGCACTACAGAGACAGAACCAAGAGTCGAAAGCTGTTTTAACCCTCTTCTCAAAAACAATGCTTTGGTTTTTACTAATTTCACGCTACCCCTGTACCTGGTGCTTTACAAGTTCTGGGAGGAAAACTCTCTGCCGCGAGCGGCTTAGAATCTAGCAACTGATCCAAGGGAAGCAACTGTGAAGGGAGAAGGAAATAGAGGTTTCTCTACATGTTAATATTGATAATTACTAAAACGTTGAGTGTGTGTGTTTTTGGGCGGGATGATAGGGTGGGAGAGACACACACCCAAAGAATCATGCACGCCCCTCTGTTGTGTACTTTGCTGTAGCTTAAATGCCCAGGTGTTTTGCTTCTGACCAAATCCTGCGAGCTTATGCTACATCCTTCCCTGCTTTATTGGGGTGGAAGGATGAAACTACCACTTTGCCAGCTAGTGAAACCTGTTTCAGTTGGCGTAGTCTTTTGCGAACCGTCTGTTTACCCTGCAACAAACCGCAGCAGCAGCGGAGGTAGCCCTTGGGAGGAAGGCAACCAGCATCATACCAGTCTTGTGGCCTGCTGCGCTCTTAAGCAAAGTCCTAAAGGAGCTGGTGAAGTCCATGGCACGAGCCACGCCTTGATTTCTTTCTGGCACCCTTGAAGGCTGTCCCAGAGGCTCAACCAGTAGGATGACGCCGGCTGCCTCTAGCTGTGCAGCTTTTTGGCCAATTCGCCCAGCAGGCCCTGGATGTCGCAGACGAAGCGGTACACATAGCGCTGCCCGCTGGTCTTGTGAATGATGTTCTTGTGATAATAATAACGCAGCCCGCGGCTAAGTTTCTCGTAGGTCATGCGGGGCTTGTTCTTCCGCTTGCCCCAGCGCCTTGCCACCTGCCAGGAGTTGAGAGACGGGAGAATGTGACCAAAGGCAGCCCAAGGGTTCCATCCTCAGCCAGGCTGGAGGAAGCTGCCTTTAGAATGAGTCAGAGCAATGGCCCATCTAGCTCAGCGCTGTCTGCCCTGACTGGCAATGGGTCTGCAGGCTTTCAGGCAGGAGTCTGTCCCAGCCCTACCTGGAAATGCCAGGGATTGAACCAGGGAGCTCTGCAAGCAAGGCAGATGCTTGACCACTGAGCTGCAGCCCTTCCCCTGTTGAATAAGCCAGAGACATAAGAACATAAGAAGAGCCTGCTGGATCAGGCCAGTGGCCCATCTAGTCCAGCATCCTGTTCTCACAGTGGCCAACCAGGTGCCTGGGGGAAGCCCACAAGCAGGACCTGAGTGCAAGAACATTCCCCTCCTGAGGCTTCCAGCAACTGCTTTTCAGAAGCATGCTGCTTCTGACTAGGGTGGCAGAGCACAGCCATCATGGCTAGTAGCCATTGATAGCCCTGTCCTCCATGAATTTGTCTAATCTTCTTTTAAAGCCATCCAAGCTGGTGGCCATCACTGCGTCTTGTGGGAGCAAATTCCATAGTTGAACTATGCGCTGAGTAAAGAAGTACTTCCTTTTGTCTGTCCTGAATCTTCCAATGTTCAGCTTCTTTGAATGTCCACGAGTTCTAGTATTATGAGAGAGGGAGAAAAACTTTTCTCTATCCACTTTCTCAGTGCCATGCATAATTTTATACGCTTCTATCATGTCTCCTCTGACCCGCCTTTTCTCTAAACTAAAAAGCCCCCAATGCTTCATATTCAGTTTGCTGCTGAATGTGTTGTACAGCAGCAGCCTTTGCAGACCTTCTGTCCTCCGAGGGGTTTTGGACTACAACTCCCATCAGCCCCAGCCACCGTGTAGCCCAAAATAGCTGGAGCTCTGGTGGTGCCTGACTACAGCTCCCATACTGCGTGGTGCTGATGGGCATCCAACAACAGTTGGCGGTCCATGCGTCTCCCTTTCCTATACGATGCACGTGTTTGCAAATGAAAGGTCTTAGCCACACACTACGACTCTGAACTGTCTGTCTGAAGATTAAATTGCGTGGGGTGTCCCTGCAGCTTACATTGAGCCCCTGCTTTTCCTAAAGCTATTTTCAATATAAGCTGGCAAGGAACTCGAGCGACTGCCTTCTACAGAGCCATGCCAATGGTCCATTTAGTTCACTGTTGTCTGCGCTGGTTACCAGTAGCTCTACGGGGTTTCAAAGAGGAGCCTTCCCGCCCACCTGGAGCTGTCAAGGTTTGAACGGCGGCCCCAATCCATATAAAGCAGATGCTCTACTCCTAAGCCACGGTCCCTTTCCGAGGAGCATTGCTTGACCAAACCAAACCTTTGGAGCCCAGTGTCTTGTTTCCAATGGCATCTAGCCACATTCCTCAAGGAAGCCTACACAGTGGAAATGGAGGTGACAGCCTTCGTCCATTTCATGTTCATTGGTATTCAGAGGTATGCTGCGTTTGGTGGTGGAGGTTCTACTTACCTGGCTTGGTGCGTAATTACAAATAAACCTAGTTTTCTCTACTGCTGAGGCTACACTTGGCAGAAAGCTATGGCTAAAGCTGGTACCCAGAGTCTGGACTCATTCAATAAAAAACATTGTGAGCATGCATTCATTACATCCACACTTCCTATTTTTAGGTGTATGCCTCCCACCAGTGAGCGAAGAATGATGTGTGGCAGAGCGTGCGTCAGAAGTGAATGCTGCAGCAGACCCTGCAGCTGGCTTCCCTGTCTCAGCCCAAGAACTCTGTGCAATTCAGGCGGTACAATCTAGGCCATAAGGCAAGAACAGAAGGCTTCTTGCAAAGTGAATGGTTCCAAGGAAGTCAAGCAATGCCAAGGATGGTGCTGCAGGGGAAGGCTATTGGGGTGGGGGTTGCCAAGCTCAGTAGCTGAGCACATTCTACGCACATGGAAGCTCCCAGGTTCAATTTTCAACATTTCCCTTGAAGGATCTTGTGGCCAACCTGCACATGGCTATTAGTTACGCTTTTTAAATGAGCATGCTTGACTTGGCTGCTTTACTTTGGAGAAAAACTTGTGGTGGGCCCCCAATACCAAACACATTTCTAGTCTAGAGTGGGACCCTGCACTGGTTTTCTGCTGAAAAATCACTCTTTTCTGGCTGGATTTTGCTCCTGAAGATGACGATGATTGCTTGCCCTTCACCATTAGGTCCCAGGGCAGGTTACTGAAGATGCCTTTGCACCTTTTGTGGGGCAAAGATGTATAGGTAAAGTGGGATGTGTGATTTTCAGCAGACAACTGAGGCAGGGACAATACATACTGGTAGAGTATCCTGTACTGGGACATCCATTCCTGCTTTTCCCTAAAGTCAAAGGGTTAGGGTAAGCATGCCTGTTTAAAAAATGTGAGTAATGGTCATAAGTCATTTGGCTCTTGGACAGCAGGAGTGGGAAAGGTTATTTGGACTGTGAGATTTTGGAGAGCTGCTTCCCGTCGTGCTAGAAGACAACAGCGGGCCAGATGGGTCAATAGTCTGCTCTGGATACGGCAGTGCCACAATATGGAATGGCTCAGTCTCCCCAGTTGGAGGTAAGAGAGGCACTTGCTTGGTGGGGAAACTGAAGGCAGCAGGTGTGGGGACAATTTGGCCCTCCAGGTGCTGTTACAACTCCCATCATTCCTGGCCATTGGCCATGCTTGCTAGGGTTGATGGGAGTAGTAGTCTGGCACCACCTAGAGGGACAAAGATTCCCACTCCTGGAATAAAGAGCTGGAAGGCTGCACTTTCGTTGTTTCTTGCCTTGTCCTGTACTATTGTGGCTTGGCCTGGAAATGGTATGTTATCACACTTGCATCTCTTGCTACATCCATAAGGACTGGAAACTTGATCTAACAAAAATATTTAACAACAGAAAAAGACATTCTCATGGGTGTGTTCAAATCAAATGTTTATTTTGGAGTAGCACAGCCTTCCCCCTGCCTGCAATATAAGAAATAAAACCCCTTCAGATGTTTAGAGCTACACCATGCTGCCTGGGACTGCTGGGAGTTATAGTCCCAAACATCTAGAGGGCAGCATAAGAACATAGTAAGCTGTCTCATACTGAGTCAGTCCATTGGTATGTGTAACCCAGTACTGCCCACAATGAATGGCAGCAGCTCTCCAGCGTTCAAGAAAAGTTCTCTCGTGCCCCTGGCTGGAGATGTTGGGGATTGCACCTGGGGCCTTCTGCATCCTAAGCAGATGCTCTACCACCGAGCTGTGGCTCTTCTGGCATAGCATGGAAGGGGATTTTCCCTTGTGAGCGAGTACCGTTCCTTTGGTGAGTGTGCAGCCAAAGGGCACACGAGTCAGAATCTCACCTCGTGGGGGTCACAGAGTTTGAACTCCCAGTCGTTCCCTGTCCAGCGGATGAAGGTCTGGCATGAGCCATCCTGGAGCAGCTCCAATAGAAAACGCCACAATTGGATGGGGCCGGAACCTGTCCAGGAGAAAAGTGGGGTGGGGAGGGTCAAGCAGGGCTTAAATGGAGCAGTGACCTGGTTGCTATCTGAATGACGTGCAGCCTGGGAAAAGAAGATTTCCTTTTGAATCAGGTAGAGCAGGGGTTCCCAAAAAGTGATCCGTTAGCTTCGTTCAGATGGTCCGTGGCACGTCTGCGTTAAACATTCTATTGATGCTAATAGCTCTTACATTTGTATTTGATTATATTACAGTCTGGATCCTGTGGAATGCAAATTGTTGTACAATATGAGAAATGAAAGAAGCAAGAAAAATACAATTAAAAGCCTTAAAGTATCTAAGCACGCTGCGTTACAACTGCTTCAGCAGGCAGAAAGTTCATTCAGTGGTCTGCCCAAGACCCATCAGCAATTTTCAAGCGGCCCATGGGGGGGGGGGAACTTGGGAACCATGGTAAAAAAAAAAAAGTGTCAGCCCCAACACATCAGAGGAAAAAGGATGGTCCTGGCACCCTTTTCCTCCATCCCACCTCACCCTCAACCATTTGCTTTTTATTACTTACATTGGGGAGTCACCAACCTTTCAGGGGGCCAGTAAGAACATTCAGAATTTTGAGAAACTGCAGTGGATGCCAGTCACAAAATTGCTCCTGTGGCGCGTGGCATAGCAAAATAGCTGTTGTAGGGGACAGGTCCACCAAACAGTGCAGACATCACCACCACCACCATCAAATGAGCAGAGAGACGGGCGCCTACATCATCCACTGCCACATTCACTGAGAGAGCAGCTCTTTGCACCTCACCTCTGTTCAAGATGGCATCCAGTGAGATGTGGGCATGTTTAAGGGGCATGAAGGGGAGACAACTGAGCCAGCACAAACAGGTATGAGCAGAAACAAAAAACAGCCTCTCGAGAGGATATTTAGGGGATTTTTACTGAGACCTTTTGTGGGTGCCCTAACAGGTACTGACAGGCACTCTGGTGCCCCGGATTCACATGGTGCTTTTCTGGGAATCATTCAAAGCAGTTTACAAGATGAAGGCAAAGCTACAAGCATGACAATAAAATTACAGTTGCAAGAATCACACTGAGATAGCAGCACATCAAAACTGAATAATTTGAGGGAGCAGATTTGAATCTGCTACTTTTTAATATTTAATACAGCAGAGCGGTCTTTCAAAGACCTCCACAAGCCAAGAAAGGAGGAGCCTGGCATATTTCCAGTGGTGGGGTGTTCAACAACTTTGGAACCACCATCAAGAAGGCCCTGTCCCTTCTTGTACCCACCAAACTGGTTTCCAGTATTGATGGGAAATGCAGAAAGGCCTCCAGATTCTATATTAATTATAGGTTAGGTTCATATGGGATTAGACAGTCTGTAAGGTAATCAGGTCCCAGGCTGTTCAGGGCTGTGAAGACTAACCCCAGTGCTTTAAATATTTCCTGTGCCTCTCCTCACCCCAAAACCCTTACTTAGCCTTACCTGGCCTGTCCTTATAGGACAGGTTGGTGATGTTGGCATCAGTCCAGACCCTTAAGTCCCCTTTTCTCCGGATCCTGACTGGAGGCTCACACTGACATGAATCACGGTCCGAGATGCTGGGTTGGCAGAAGTTGGCTGGGCCAGCTGTCTTCCTCCAAGTGTGGGATGCCACAGCCCCCAAGAAAGTTTGTTCTGGTGGGAACAGGGATGCAAGAACAGGAGTGTGAAGGTGGGCTTGAAAATATGTGGAAATGTTGAAAATATGTGGATGACACCAGATAAAGTCATAGAAGCTTGGCGAGACTGGGCAGGGACTGGGGCTTCAATGCCCACTATCCATCTGGCTGTCCTCTGATTTGAGGATGGGCCATAACTCAGATTTAGAGAGCCTGCTTTGCAAGTAGAAAGTCCACCTGGTTCAATCCCTGGCTTCTCCAATTAAATTGATCAGGTAGCAGATGATGGGAAAGGCACGTCCCCGAGATCCTGCAGAGCCACTGCCAATCAGAGTAAGTAATACTGGACTAGAGGCTGAGCTAGATGCAGAGTAAGCAACACAGGGCTAGAGAAACCATCTGAAGGCCCATCTGTACCACACATTTAAAGCAGCATCACACCACTTTAAGCAGGAATGGCTTTCCCCAAAGAATCCTGGGAGATGTAGTTTGCTAAGGGTGCAGAGAGTTGTTAGGAGGCTCCCCAATTCCCCTCACAGAGCTACAATTCCCAGAGTGGTTTAACAATCAATCCTTCTTCCCAGGAACTTCAGGAACTGTAGTTCTGTCAGGAACAGAGGTCCCCTAACAACTCTCTACACCCTTACAAACTATAGCTCCCACGATTCTTTGAGGGAAGCCACAATGGTTAAAGTGGTGAGGCTCAGGTAACATCGACATGAAACTGAGCCTTCAGTGTCATCGGCCCAGTTCTCAAGAATGCTCTGCCAGCAGAGGTTCAGCAGGTGACGTGTTTTAACTTTGAAGCGCCTGCTGAAAACCTTTGTTTCTCCAGGCTTATGCGGGGATTTAAGATGCTTTTTTGTTTTTTGCAACAATTGACCTTTGTTTTTATTGTATTTTTAATGTTTTTATTCTATGGTTGTTGTTCCTAACGTGTTGTAAATCGCTTTGATGTTTTTAACGAAATAGGGGTATACAAATATTTTTATACATCAAATAAGTAAATATAAAATAAGAGTGCTGTAAATGCATGGTGCTATAAGGCTGACTGTTTCAATGAGCATAACGTATACAGAGTGCAAGTTTCTGCTGTTCCTTCTGCAGAATCCTTTGCTTGCATTCAAAATATGCAGAATATATAAACTAGAATGGCCTTGCAAGATGAGACCAAAAATTGTCCATCTAGTCCAGTATTCTGTTTCCCAGCCAGATGCTTTCTGGGAAGCCTGTAAGCAGAGCTTGGAAAAGTTACTTTTTGGAACTACAACTCCCATCAGCCCAATCCAGTGGCCATGATGGCTGGGGCTGATGGGAGTTGTAGTTTTAAAAAGTAACTTTTCCAAGCTCTGCCCGCAAGCAAGGCACAAAGCCATCAACCAGAGGCGCCTACCTTGATCTTGTTCCTGCTGACCTCCACATAGAGGCTGAGATGAGGATGGCTGTTCTTCAGGGGAGCAGGGGTACAGAGGAGACGGCAAGGGCTGGGGCACAGGGCCAGGACAGTGGGAGCCTTCCAGGTTTGTGGTGAGATTCCCCTGATGAGGGGCAGACCTAGAAGCTGAAAGGAAAAAAGTCAGTGAGGAGGCTGAGACAATGGCTGTGCAACCACTTTTCTCACCATATGATGGGGGAGCTGTGGCCTTCCAGATGTTGCTAGACTAGAACTCCCATAATTCCTGCTCATTGGCTACGCTGGCTGGGGCTGATGGGAGCTGGAGAAGGGCCCTATTTCAGTGGCAGAGCATCTGAGTTGCATGCAGAAGTCCCCACATTCAATCCCTGGCATCTCCAGGTAAGGCTGGGAGCAAATCCCACCTGAAACCCTGGAGAGCCACTGCCAGTCAGTGTAGACAATACTAGCTAGATGGACCATGCCTCTGACTCAGTATAAGGCAGCTTCCTCTGTTCCTATGAGTCCAGCCACATCTGGAGGGACTCAGCCTCCCCAATCCTGCTTAATCCCCCACAGCCATTATTTGGGAGAGTGTGATGCCAAAAACCCAAATAGCACCCAAGGACACGCTAACTCCTCATACAGCACAGTTGGCAGCAGGAGAGAAGCCTCAATGTTAAAATCATATGCTCAAGTACATATTGTTCTTTCCCAACTGTGCCAACATCCAAAACAATGTAAACAGTCTTCTAGGAGGTACAATGGATGCCTTAATGCAGGAGCAGCCAATGTGCTGCCCTTCAGATGTTGGACGGGAGCTCCCATCATCCCTGACCATTGGCCATCGGGGCTGATTGTGGTTTCAACAGTTTATATACCCTTTAACTACAGGCGTCTCTAAGCAGTACACAAGAAACTCAATAATATGAAAATAAAAATGAGTTACAAGTGTAAAATCAGAATCCAGTTAAAATGCCTGCTGGGATTTTAAAAAAAATCCTTAGTAATTCAATAACATCTGGAGGGCACCGTGTTGGCTTTCCCTGCTCAAATGTGTCAGACACTGCCTAAGTCTACCTACCCAACCATCTCTCTTTCCTCCCACCCACCAGCCTCTATAACTCACCTCTGTTATACAGTGCTCTGTGATCTGAGCAGGCAGAGACCGGTGACAATTCCACTACAGTGTTTGTATACTCAGGGAAGCCTGGAGAAGAAACAGAAGATCATTCCATCAAGGATCATAGAAAGCTGCCTTACACTGAGTCAGACCATCGGTCTCTCTAGCTCAGTGTTGCCTACACCAGTGGTTCTTCAGCCTTGAGTTCCCAGTTGTTGATGGACTACAATATCTACTACAACACCCATCATCCTTGACCATTGATTGTGCTGTCTGGGGATGATGGGAGTTGTCCATCAACATCTAGGGACCCAAGGTTGAAGAACAGTGGTCTACACTGCCTGGCAGTGCTCTCCAGGATTCCATACTGGGTTCTCATTCCCAGCCCTACCTGAAGGTGCCAGGGATTGAACCTGGGACATTCTGCATGCAAGGCAGATGTTCTTACCACCGAGCTAAGACCCTTTCTCCAAACTAGATGATAATTCATGTAGTTTAGGAATGTGGAATCTGTAGTTGGACTACAACTCCCATCATCCCTGACCATTGGCCATGCTGGCTGGGGCTGATAGCAATTGTTGCTATTGTTATATATTAGGCTTGTTAGTCGCTTCTTACCTAAAGGTCTCCAAACAACTTACAGCATCTGGAAGGTCACAATTTCCCCATCTCAGCCCCTGTGACTTTCTAATGTGGCTGATGAAAGGTTGGGTTACTTTATTAATTATTGCATTTATATCCCCACTTTTTTCCCCAAGGAGCTCAAGTCTTTCCCTTCCCATTTCATCCTCACAACAACCCTGTGAGGTAGGTTAGGCTGAGAGGCAGCAGCTAGCTCAGGGTCACCCAGTCAGCTTTATGGCAGAGTGGGGATTTGAATCCAGCTCTCCCAGGTCATAGTCAAACATCTATGCCACAGGACTGCCATCCAAGGATACCTTTTACCTTTCAAGCCAGGAGTGTGATGGAATGGCATTTCATTCTCAAACCCTTCAAGCTCCGCTAGGTAACTTCTGCCAGCCCAGCTTGGCAGTGGCTGATCCATCTCGTTTTCTGGCAGAAACCAGGAATCTACAGTGCTGAAATCGTCCTCTTGGAAAATCTTCCTGTAATCTTCCATGAAATCTTGGTACCGGGGGTCAGGGGGTAAAGAGAAAGTAGAAAGAAATAAGGGCCTGCCAACAGGGCAGCTATGAGAGAACTAGAAAAGGTCCTCAAATGCAAAGATATATAACTGAACACTAAAGTCAGGATCATTCAGACCATAGTACTCCCGATCTCTATGGATGGATGTGAACATTGGACAGTGAAAAAAGCGGATAAGAGAAAAATCAACTCCTTTGAAATGTGGTGTTGGAGGAGAGCTTTGCTCATACCATGGACCGTAAAAAAGACAAATAATCTGGTGTTAGAACAAATTAAACCAGAACTATCACAAGAAGTTAAAATGATGAAACTGAGGTTATCATGCTTCGGACACATAATGAGAAGGCATGATTCGCTAGAAAAGACAATAATGCTGGGGGGGGGGGAAGAGTAGAAAAAGAGGAAGGCCAAACAAGAGATGGATTGATTCCATAAAGGAAGCCACAGACCTGAACTTACAAGATCTGAACAGGGTGGTTTATAATAGACCCCATTGGAAATCACTGATTCATAGGGTCGCCATAAGTCGTAATCGACTTGAAGGCACATAACAACAACAAGCAGACTTTATTTGCATTTGAAAACCCCTTTCTATAGGACAGGGATAGGGAATCTGTGACCCTCCAGATGTTTCTGGACCACAACTCCTGTCATCCCTGACCACTGGCCAGGCTGGCTGGGGCCGATGGGACCCGCCAACAGCATCTACAAAGCTACAACTAAAGAGCAGTCTGGGCTGTATAAGGTTGCCCACAGTGGCACAAGAGTTAAATTAGCTTGAAAGAGAGTCCACTGTGCCCCTGGTACGTGCACTCATCCCACTGTCGCCCCTGCCCATGCAGGTTTTGCAGATCATTTGAAAGTCTGTTTGATGAGAGGCAATGGCAGAAGAAAAGAACATAGGAAGCAGCCTTATGCGAGGTCAGTCTGCTGATCTAGCCCACCATTATCTACTCTGACTGGCAGCAGCTCCTCAGGTTCTTGGGCAAAGGTTTTCCCCCATCATCTGCCTCCTCATTCTTTTGAATTGCAGGTGGCAGGGATTGAACCCAGGACCTCCTGCCTGCAAAGCATGTCATCTGCCACTGAGCTGTACGTCCTTCCCTGAAATTGGTTAAGAAATAGCCTTTCTCCCACATTGGAGGCTAGAAATGGCAACCTTTTCGCTCCATGTGCAATGGCTCTGACCAATCACCCAGCCAGCCGGGCATGATGTGTACGTACAAGAAGTGCGTGCACCTGTCCCTAGGTAGTGAAACCACTTTCAAACTATTTGCAACTTTCTCAGAGCCAATAGTCTGCCTCCTGTTCCATGTCTATTCCTTTGAATACCTATCCTAGGGTGTATTACCTGCAAGTTTCAAAGCTCACTTCCAACAATGTTGATAATGAATGGCCTCCTTTCCAGTGTTGGTTCCAGTAGCATAGTGGCAAATTCAGAAGTGAAGGGTCCCTTCATGACAGTAATGTCACACCCCCTCATAGCCATGCCCCCTTTTCCACTTCCCTTGTCTTCCTTGCTCTCCCTGTCGTCTCATGAGTCCATACTCCATGAGATCCTTAGCAGCCATTCAGCATGAACAGGGAGGTTGTGGGGTTAGCTACTGGGAAGAGTCTTCTCAGTGGCTGACTCACCTACTTTCACTCTGATTGGCTGCAATCAGCATGGAAGGAAAAGAACCCTTCTCAGTGGCTAACACACTCCCTTTTCACGCTGATTGGTTCACACATAGGGATCTGGCTGGAACCCTGCTCCCAAAAAAGTAATAGGTCTATGATTCCCCGTGACCCCAGATGACTACATCCCTGGTTGTTTCACTTTTGCATTTAAAAAAAAATCTGTGGGGTCAGCATTATTTACTTAGAATGCTTTTTACTTAGAGTGTGTCATTGTGAATACAGGATAGAAAGTGAACGTATATATATATTTGAACATTGTATATTTTACATTAGAGATCAGGAACCTGTGGCCCTCCAGCTGGACTCCCACTCTCATCAATCCCAGCCAGCATAGCCAATGATCAGGGATGACAGAAGCTGTAGTCCAACAACATCTGGAAGATCAAGGCTTGCCCATGGGGGACAGCCGCAGTTCTGCGATAGAGCATTTGCTTTGCGTGCAGAAGCTTCCAGGTTCAGTCCCTGGCATCTCCGGTAGGGCTGGGGATGTCCCCCGTCTGAAACCTTGGAGAGCTACTGCCAGTCAGTGTAGAGATTACTTTGCTAGATGGACCGATGGCTCTGACTGATTACACAGCAACTTCTTATGTCCTTCCTCTACTTTCAAAGGACCGATGTGGGAGTTGCAGAAACATAGGAATGACTTTTTTTTTAAGTAAGAAAAAATTGTTCAAGTGCATTTATTTATTTTATTCTTTAAAATAGAGCACTGCCCAAAGTTTAACAATTTATTTATTTTATTATTTATTTATTAGATTTCTATCCTGCCCTTCCTCCCAGCAGGAGCCCAGAGCAGCAAAATATGATCTAATTGTGCAACCCTATACATACCCACTTAGAGTGAGTTCTGTTGTACTCAGAAGTACGTCCTATGCCCATTAGCATAGAGTTGTAGCCTGCATGACTAAGGGTGAGATATGGAAAGATTAAAAGAGAGAACCCCTTTACCTGATAGCTCAGCCTCTGCTCCAGTTGGTACTACTTGCAGAAATGGTTCTGTCCAACATTGCCACCAAAGATCCATGGCTGCAAGCTAAAGGTGAGAAAGATGCAATACTGTGAGAGCATATCCCTCGGCTGCAAGGTGAGCTAGGGCTGGTGCCAGATGGTGGCAAGTTTGGGCATTTATCGGGGCCCTGAGACCAGCAGAGGGCCCACCACTGCAAACAGTGCACAGAATTCTCAGTTTGCTTGTCCCAGTTCTTTCAGGTTAAGGTTCCACTGAGGTCGCTGTGACTGAGCTAGCTTTGCCACTGAAATTACAAGTGGCCATATCAGCCTATTTGACCCTAACCTTCTCTTAGGGTACATCACCAAAAAATAAGAGGACACAGATTTTCAGAAAATGTGTGTATGCTAATGTACATGTATAAATGCATATTTAGAAATAAGCAGCCTCATTTAAATGGAAATGCAGTGCATCTCGCCATAGCAAGGGGGAGACTGTGAAAAGGAGACCTGTGTGCCTGCTCAGTCTATGGTCCAGATGCTGCTAAATGTTGATGGGCAACTTCAAGGCCGCTCCTGCTCTCCCTTCTTAGGGTACTTTTAACTGCATTTGGACCAGACAGCCCATCTAACAGAGGCCTCTCTCAGACAGAGGGACTGTGCACTAGAGACAGCCTGGAGGCTTCTTGATGATATCACAAGAGATCACCTACTCAGGCCCTGCTACATATTTACAGAGTCAAGAGTTTCCTGTTTGTTTAAGGGTGTTGGGAACTGCAGGTCTATGAAGGGTAAACTATAGTTCCCAGTTCTTTGGAGGAAGTCATGTGCTTTAAATGCATTTTAAATGCATGGTGCAGTGGCGGTGGCTGGCTCCATGCAATGGAACAGTGGAATCCGCTCCGGGTTTTAGTCTGAATTTTCAAGGAGCTCTCCAAGGTGCTTCAGCTCCTTGAAAGTTCGGACTAAAACCCAGAGTGGATTCCACTGCCCTACTGAAATGGAGCCACCAGCTGCCACTGGTATGGTGTGTACTGTACACAGTTTGACTCCAGAGAGGAGAGGCACATTTCCATTGCATGCCCTGAGTGCTAAGGGGATAGCTGCTCTATGGTATGGTCTGAAGGAACATGAGATCAAGCTAAGCAGGTCTGGGTCTGGTTAGTGCCTGGAGGGATGACTACCAGGGCTACCTCGGAACCACGATCAATCAAATCATATCTGAAGGCCTGTCATGCAGAAGATGGGACAGGACTGGATCTCTCGGGCTGGAATGGCAGGGAAGCAGATTTCAGCTAAACATTAGGAGAAACTTCCCAACTGTAAGACAGATGTGGGGAACCTTTGGTCCTTCAGCTATTGCTGAACTACATCTCCCATTAGTCCTAGCAAATGTGGCCAGGGATGATGGAAGTTGTAGTTCAGCAACAGCTGGAGGGCCAAAGGTTCCCCACACCTGCTGTAAGAGCTGTTTGACAGTGGAATAGGCTGCTTGGGAGGTGGTGGGCTCTCCTTTACTGGAGGTATAGGCAGAGCTTGGAAAAGTTACTTTTTTGAACTACAACTCCCATCAGCCCAATCCAGTGGTCATAGTGGCTGGGGCTGATGGGAGTTGTAGTTCAAAAAAGTAACTTTTCCAAGCTCTGGGTATAGGTCACACTCACACCATGCATTTAAAGTAAATGGCTTCCCCCAAAGATTCCTGGGAACTGTAGTTTACCAATTAGAGCTACAATTCCCAGCACCCTTAACAAACTACAGTTCCCAGGATGCTTTGGGAGAAGTTATGTACTTTAAATGTATGGTGTGGATGTGACCAAGGGGCAATGTGACCCTCTGACAGGGATGCTGTAGTAGTTTTATCCTACACTATAGGTCCTGCTTTTAGCACACGGTTGGACTAGATGACCTTCAATGTCTCTTCCAACTCTAACATTCTATTCTATTCTATTTTTTATTTTATTTTTAGCAGAAATAACAGGCAGATTTCGATGCATGGTGCTGTTGTTTGGTTTGCACTTTCCACTCTGAAAACTAATTGCTGGATAAAATAAAAGCTGTAAGGCAAATTAGGCATTGATGCCCTGTTTTAGAAGTCTTCTTTAAAAATAAAAATAAATTATGGGTTGTATCCAACTATGTCATGCTCAGAGTAGATCCACTGAAATCAATGGACTTCAGCTGGTCTTGACTAACATAAGTCTATGGATATCAATGGATTTATTCTGAGCATGACTAAGGCTGCAATCCAATACACACTTACCTGGGAGTAAGTTCCATTGGAATAAAGTTCCAATGGCACTTACTCCCAAGTAAGTGTGTATTGGATTGCAGCCTTAGTCAGCTACAACCCTATAATCCAAGTGAGATATATGAGCAACGTCACAACTGCTGCATCAAACTAAGTTCTACTCAGAGTAGACTCACTGAAAATAATATACCTAATTTAAGTCATGTTTATTCATTTCAGTGGGTCTGCTCTGAATAGGACTAGCATTAAACGCAACCCTTAGATCTTAATTGAGTAATTTTTTTTAAAAGGAGCAAGGCAAAAGTAAGGTGGATGTAATAATAAATTGAAACAATGGAAAATCCCGCCTCATATTCTCACAATCTGATTGCAATGCAGTTCTTGCTTTCCTTCTTATTTGTGAAGCTCTGGACTGCTATAATTTGCTAAGTTAAAGGGTGGAAGATGCCATCTGCTGCCCCCTTCCTCTACTCAGCCAGACCACTGATCCATTTAGCCCACTAAGGGGCAGTGGTGGTCAGTGGTGGGTTTTCCCATGGCCTGAAAGCCTCTGACTTCAAATACCAAATATATTGAAGCTGGAACCTTCTGTTCCAATGTGCTTTCCTACTGAGCAAGCACCTCCTCCTCTACAAGTGGGATTGTATACAACTTTTGTCCTATTCAGAATAGATTCACTGAAATGAATAGACATGACAAAAATTGGTCCATTAATTTCAAGGTCTACTCTGAGAAGAAGTAATGCTGGATACAACCCATGGACACCACCCTGCCACAATCCCCTGCAACTTTAGTTAGGAAGCTGCCTTAGATTGTCTATGCCAGGGATGGAGAACTTGTGGCTCTCCAGATGTTGTTGGACTCCAGCTCCCATCAGCCCCAGCCAGGAGGGCCAATGTTCAGGGATGAGACAAGTTGGAGTCCAGCAACATCTGGAGGACCACAGGCTCTTCTTCCCTGATCTACACTGACTAGCAGCAGCTGTCCAAGCTTTCAACCAGGGGCAGGACTGGATTAAGACATGCTGAGACCCTAAGCCCTATCAAGATTCAGAATCCCCCTACCATCAAAAAGTGGTGGGGAAAGTGGCGAGGAGGGGACTAGCGGAAACAACGACTGATGTGGAAGGGGACTTCAGAATGTGTTGGAAGGCTAGCTCCCATTGTCTCCTCTTGAGGTCTGAGGTGAGGTTGAGCAACCTGTGGATGATGCAAGTAGTCCAGCGGCCCTGGAAAGGAAATTGATGGGATTGGGCTGTGGATTGGGAGGTCAAGGTTCAGAATTTTGCTGCTGGATTTTATATGAAAGGTTATTTAAGTCAAAGTAATTTCCGTTCTAATAAAACTTCTTCATTACCTCCAACTTATTTAGAGGGCCCTCATAACGTGAGGCCCTAAACTGTGGCTTCTTTGGCTTGTTCCAAAATCCAGCATTGGCCAGAGGCCTTTCTCAGGCCTGCCTGGAGATGCCGGGGGTTAGAGACGTAGGAAGCTGCCTTCCACTGAGTCAGGCCATTGGTCCGTCAAGCTCAGTATTGTCTACACCGACTGTCAGCAGCTCTCCAGGGTTTCAGGCACAAGACTTTTCCCCTCCCTACCTGGAGATGCCATGGACTGAACCAGGGACCTTCTGCATGCAAAGCAGGTGCTCTGCCGCTGAGCTTTGGCTCTTCCTCGAAAGGAACGGACCTGGGGCATTCTGTACCCAAAGCATGCGCTTTGCCCCCGCACAACGTAGCCACGGAAACACAGTCAGACCATTGGGCCATCTGCCTCGGCATTATCTACCCTGATTGGCAGCGACTCTCCAGTGTTTCTGGCAAAAGGCTCTTCCAGCTCGACCTGGAGATGCTGGGAATTGAACCTGGGACCTTTTGTATGCCAAGCAGCTGCTCTGCCCCTGAGATGCAGCCCTTCCCCACCTACTCACCTCTTTGCAGGGCTGCTTTCTGGGATGGCTGACCCAGTGCCACCTGGTGGGATCTCCCTTTGGTTCAGTGTCTCTTCCTTTCCTTTTGGGCAATGACACTGGCGAAGGGTGAGGGCCCGTCCACACTGATCTCCGGACGGAGAGATCCTGCTCCTTGCCGGGTGAAAATGCTGCTGGGTGCTCCTCCTTGGCCAGGGGATTCAGCTCCTGCTCCTACAACCGCTGCCACTTCTCTCCCTATTAATAGGCCCTTACCCTTCCCATTCCTCTGCCCAGCCACTGGCTGGACTAGTTGGTTTCGTGACTGTTTTCTAGGCTTTTAGGGAGGGGGAGATGGGAGTGTGTGTCGTCACAGCCTGGGTGTGTGTGCGCATATCACGACTCTGCAGTCCCAGATCAGAGGCCAGGTGGTCAGGTTTCGGAGTTGGGGGGGAGCTGGGGGGGGAGGAGGGGTCGTGAGAGGAAACAGGACTGGTGTGTTTATCTCCAGGGAGCATGATGCAGCCAGCAAACACTCCTAGGCAGGCTGTCCCACTAACCCTCATAAATCTTGAAATGGGACACCCCGGCTTCCTCTGAGGCCTGTCCTGGGCAAAGCACACAAAAGAGCAAAACTGTCTGGCTGCAGATCCTTTACTCGCCTACCTGTGGAGAAGAAGCCCCTTGAAGTCAACAGAACCAGTTTGGGGAAAGGCCGTAGCACAGTGGTAGAGCATCTGCCTTGCATGCAGAAGGTCCCCGGGTCAATCCTAGGCATCTCCAGGTAGGGCTGTGAAGGACTCCTGCCTGGGACCCTGGAGAGCTGCTACCGGTCAGTGTAGACCAGCCTTTCCCAACTAGTGGGCCACCAGATGTTGTTGGCCCACAATTCCCATCTTTCCTGACCATTGGCAATGCTGTCTGAGGCTGATGGGAGTTGTGGTCCAACAACATCTGGTGGCCCACTAGTTGGGAAAGGCTGGTGCAGACAATACTAAACTAGATGGACCAATGGTCTGACTCGGTAGAAGGCACCTTCCTGTGTTCCTGGGGGTTTGAGTAGATGTGCATAGGACTGCACTGGCAAGAACCAGCTTTCCCCAAGCCAACTGTGCTCTCTAACTAGGCCTTCTCAGGCTGCCTCCAGACTCTCACTATTTTGCAAGAGGGATTCGATCGCATACCGGAAATTTAGGTTTGTGCAACTGCAAGAGCAATGGTGGGGCCGGCCCTGTGAGTGAAAACTGGCATGAAAGCATCCTTTGCCAACCCGATGCCCTCCAGATGTTTGAAGGCCACAATTCCCATCATCCCCCAGGCAGCACAGCTTTCCCAAACCTACCTGGAGATACCAGAGACTGAGCCAGGGCCCTTTTGTGTGCAAAGCAGACACTTTATTGCTAAGCATAAGAATATAAGAAGCTGCCTATAGTGACTCAAATCATGGGTCCATCTAGCTCAGTATTGCCAACACTGTCTGGCAGCGGCTGTCCAGGACGTCAGGCTGGGGTCTCTTCTAGCCCTACTGGGAGACATCAGAAATTGAACCCGTGATCTTTGCCACTGTTCTTTAGGGTTTTTTTTAAAAAAAACAGCTGTATATTAACATGCAGAGCTATATTAACATGCAATTTGTGTCCAGATCTTTGCATGTGAAGTGATGCAGGGATGTTGTGGGCTGGGTAGGTGTGAGTTGTAGTACATATTCCATGGGATACCATGGCCGATTTGAGCCTTCCAAGCATGCGTGCATGCAGTGGAGGTGGGGAATCCCCACATATATGTTCTTCACAGGTTGTGGTCTACAGTATGTGTGTGCTGAGTGGAAATCCCTACACAGAGGTGTCTTCTTCGGAGTTCGGAATCAGTGTGAAATGTGCTTACTGCTATATCTTAGCAGCCCCTTACGGGGCAGAGCTAGGACTGGGAGAATCAGCAGTCACTGTTTGACAGGTCGTGATAGAAAATCTTTGTGTGACTCCAGGAGGAAATGGCATAGGAGGTAGTGGGGGGGATGGAATATATCACGGTTCCTTTAATGGCAGCGCGGGGGGGGGGAAACATACAGTCCTACCACACAAAAAGACAAGAATAAAAAGGGGGGAAGGACCCAAGATGCTGGAAAATGTGGCTTTATTTTTTAAAAAAGCCCAACACATTTTGGCCACTATATTGTCTGGCCTTCGTCAGGGGATGGACTGGTCTTCAATATTCTTTTCCTGTGTGGAGTGTGCTCATGTGAATTCAAGCAATCTTGATAGAAAAGAATATTGAAGACCAATCCATCCCCTGTAATATAATAAATGTGTTTACTGTACAATCTGAGCAGGAGGTAAGCACAGCATCAAATAAAATGGAAACTGATGTTTAAAAGCCTGGAGAAATATGTTGGTCCATAGAAAAAAACTCAAGCATCCATAGTTAACCAATATCTTTGTTGGGACCCATCTAAAATGTCACAAAAGTGTGGCAAGCTTTCGAGTTCTCCAGAACTCTACATCGGGCAAGATGCTTTGTGTAACATCTTCCCTGATTAAGAGTTCTGGAGAACTTGAAACCTTGCCACACTTGTGTAACATTTTGGTTGGGCCCCAATAACAGCATTGCCGAACTGTGGGTTTTGGGGGGAAAATTAAAAGGTCTTTTGCTGTCCACTAAATTTATTTATTTGTTAGTTTATTGCATTCGTATACCATCCCATAGCCGAAGCTCTCTGGGCAATTTACAACACTACAATACTAAAAAGACATCAGAGTTGGCACAAGGTACCAGCCTCCCTGGGGGGAGCATTCCATGAGGAGGGGTACTGCCATGAAGAACGTCCTTTCCCCTCTCATTCCTACCTGCCCCACTTCAAATGACTGGAGGACTTGGAGGTGGACCTCTGACCACAACCTCAGTAATCTGGACAGGCTTGTGTTAAGTTGATCGCATTTGTGCTATGAGGCTGAACCCCAAGCTGCACATGCTTACCTGTAGAGCACATGCTTACATACCATCAACAAGATAATCTCTGTCCACAGGCGTAGAACATAAAAGATAGGACATAAAAGGAAAAGGGGATAAAGAGGGAAGAGGGGGAAATGCAGTCAGGTGCCAATTCTTAAAGTTAAATACTGTAACTGTTGTAAACCGCCCAGAGAGCTTTGGCTATGGGGCGGTATACAAATGTAATAAACAACAACAACAATAAATAGTAGTTCTTCCATCCACTGGCTGTGCAGGAAAGGGCTAGATCCCTGCCCATATTTTAGCCACTGGGTGCTGGCAAGACACTTCTGAAAGCTCTGCCAGCGAAGGCTCAAGAGAGGGCTCCAGTTGTCTCCCAGCCATTGGCTCCCATTGAGAAAACAACTGCCCGCCCACCTCGAGCCATTGACAAGCAATCTCCCTAACAAAAGAAGTGGCCAGCAATGCAAAAGAAGTAGCAAGAGAGAATTCAAAATCCTAAAGTTTTGTTGCTGTCCTTCTGTGCCAGCAGCCAGACAGATGTGCATCTTTGTGTATATACATTACACGTACACTGATTACACCACATGCCATCTCCCCAGTGTTCCTTTTTCTATGAAAGACGGGGAGAAATGATGGTCTGGTCAGTTTCACAAGAGATAGATCAGCCCCCTTGTACTTAAACAGCCCTAAACCACAAACCCACAGATTGTGAAACGGCTTGAGATTGGGTAAGGGAAAAAAAGAGAATTGCCCTCCACTCCTGTAGCTATCCGAACTGGAACCCAGCTCTGCAAGGAATCCTGGAACTTGGGAGTCCTGGTTCCTTAATATCCCTTGATCCAAACCCTTAGTCAGGACGGGGGAGGGGCTTTTTCAGCCTGAGGGCCACATTCCAGTGGCGAGTGTTGCAAGAGATGTAGCTACATTCCAGCCACACTTTAATCAGAGGTTTCTACACCTCCACATCTCTCCATCCGCCACCCATGCAAGGAAAAGGCATGACAGTCTGTTCGCGTAGGTATGGCCTGGGGAGACGGCGTGGCCTAGAGAACATCTCAAAGGACAGTCGGTGGGGTGTAGTGATTTTACAGTGTCAGGCTAGGACCTGGGAGACCAGGGTTCGAATCCCCACTTGGCCATGAAGCTCACTGGATGACCTTGGGTTAGGCCCTGTCTCTGAGTCTAACCTACCTCACGGGGTTGGTTTTTTAAAAAGATTTATTTAAT
This sequence comes from Rhineura floridana, assembly GCF_030035675.1. NCBI lineage: Eukaryota > Metazoa > Chordata > Lepidosauria > Squamata > Rhineuridae > Rhineura > Rhineura floridana. The sequence continues at coordinate 26,774,083 of NC_084494.1, read as the reverse complement.
TTCTAATAAAATACATAAACATTAAACAAATCTAACTTAGAATACATCCAGTAATGTGTACTGAAAGAAACAACAAGACACATTACCATATATATCAAAATTTTCTGTATATCTTTATTTGGATGACAATAGCTAAGCATAAGAAAGAGATTAAACCATTTCAGAAGACTAGGATAAATAACCCCCCAAAGCAAAATTTTGGATATTGGTGGGGGCCTCATTGAAACAAATCTGTTCATGTAATACAAAAATGGTGACCAAACATGGTCAAATTAGTCCTTTCTAGACAAACCACACATCATCCTTCTGTGCTGCATCAGCCTTTTGGGCAGGGCAATCTCCCATACTCAGGCTAGCCAGCCACCTTTTGGTTGTGAGGTCCTCTGCTGTTTTCCATTGAGCTGCCATTTCTAATCTAGCAGCTGCTAATAACATAAACACTAAATCCTTGTGAGCAATTGTAATCTTTCAATGCTGTGTGGTAGCTAATAAAGCTAGGGGACAGGAATCGTCCAGTAATGTCTGATATTTCCCCAAAGATATTTAACCAAAATATCCGAACTAATGGGCATTCCCACCACATGTGCAGAAAAGAACCTACCAGTCTGCACTCCTCCAGTACAGTGGCAAAAACAGATTGCTTATACAATATAGCTTCAATGAGGTCCAATGGCAACGTAGAAGAACTTTTAGGGAGGCCTCTTGTATTTTAGCAGAAGTCGTCTTTAGGGGAAGCTTGGACCAAATGTGCATCCAAGGTTGCTCCTCAAACTGAATCCCCAGTACATCTTTCCTTTCAGCCCCAAAGGATCACCCATTTTAGCAGCAATTAAAATCTTATTTCATATAGCTGCCAACCAGAGCTTGGAAAAGTTACTTTTTTTGAACTACAACTCCCATCAGCCCAATCCAGTTGCCATGCGGGCTGGGGCTGATGGGAGTTGTAGTTCAAAAAAAGTAACTTTTCCAAGCTCTGCTGCCAACCCTTTCATAGATGCACTGGAGCATACACATATAGATCCAAAGGGAGTCAATGGGCGCATGCCCATTTTTGTTCTCTAGAGCTTGAGAATAAGAGATTGTACCTGCATGATGTGCAGCCAGTTATACTGAACACTCCTTACCTTTTCCACAAGTGCATCTACAGACATGAGTTGATTGCCAGCCAGTAAGTCTTTGATTCTGGAGAGACCAGCACTCTCCCAATTCCAGAGTTGAGAATATTTGCCAGCATCTAAAAAGTCCTGGATATCCACAAATGGTGTGGGAGGGGAAAGGGAGGGTGCCAGTGTACACTCCCACCTCTTCCACACCAACAAGATGGTTTGAAAAAAGAGATTATCCAATCTTTTCAACTTAGGCCAAGAAACAGAGAGAAAAGGTAATGCCCCCATCGAGGGGATGGAAGGGTTGTTGTGAGGATAACATGGGGAGAGGAGACCTATGTTCACCACCTTGAGCTCCTTAGAGGAAAGGTTGGATATAAATGTAAGAAATAAATTAAATAAATAAATAATAAAGGCCACACAGAGAGGCACGGAGGACTGCATTCAACCGGCCCACCACTATTCCAGGCCTGAGATTTACCCCACCCCACCTGAAACAGTCCAATATCAATAGCTAGATATGCCTCCCTTCCTGTCTATCCTCAGTGGGCTATATCTAACTTAAGTTCTACTGAATTGTTGTTATATGCCTTCAAGTCGATTACAACTTATGGCAACCCTATGAATCTTTATATATATATTCCCAGGTGGTCTCCCATCCAAGAACTAACCAGGCCTGACCCTGTCACTTCCGAGATCAGACGAGATCGGACATGTTCAGGGTAGTATGGCCGTAAGCAAGTTCTAAATTATTTATTTATTTAAAATATTTCTGTCCTGCCCTTCCACCCTACAATGGACTTATGCCCATCCGTTTCAGTGTGTCTCCTATGAGTACAACCAACATTGGACACAACTCCATAACTTTATGTGAATCTCATTTCTCCTAATGATAGCAGAAACTACAGTGCCCCCCCCAAAAAAAATGGGGAAGGGAAGAGAGTACCCAACCGGACAACCCCTCCTCTGCCCTCCATTTTCAACCCCTTCCACTTTCAGCGAATCTCAGGGGAGGGAGGGGTTCCTTGGCCTGAAAGCACAATGTGAGATTGTGCAACGGCCCGAGGCAAGGAGTACACAACATCACCCGGAAACCACAGGGCCCCACGCCTCCCCACAAAGCTCAAACCAGGTGCAACATAGCTCAGTGAGGTGGTGGTGGTGAAGGACTCTGAGTGGCAAGGCTGCTCCTTTCTCTGACTGAGCGGGAGAGCAAAACAATCTTGAAGAGCAGGCCTCCGGTGCAGGATCCTGCATCCAGTATACCATAATGATGTGGTATTATGGGGTATCCTCACCCACATGAAGTATGGCTCCATGCCATTCCTTTTGCGCTTGCTTGTCTCTAAACCTCAATTTCTCTCTCCCTCCCTCTGGGCTGCACTGGTTGTATTGACACATCCCACTTCTTTGAAAGGTCTGAGTGATGCCCAGCTCAGTCGTACTCAGAGTGGAGAACCTTAAGCTCCGGGGATGAATGCAGCCCACAAGGCCTCTTTATTTGGCCCCTGGGACCAGTGGCAGCTGGTGGCTCCATGTCAGTGGGGCAGTGGAATCCGCTCTGGGTTTTAATAAGTCCGACCTTTCAAAGAGCTGTCCAAGGTGCTTCAGGGGTAAACTATAGATCCGAATTCTTTGGGGGAAGCCGTGTGCTTTACATGTGTTTTAAAGGTATGGTGCGGTGGTGGCTGGTGGCTCCATGTCAGTGGGGCAGTGGAATCCACACTGGATTTTAGTCAGAATTTTCAAGGAGCTCTCCAAGGTTCTTCGGCTGGCTGGACCCCTCACCAGGTCTGCTCCTGCTCCATGTCCTTGAATTGTGTAAATGCCTCTTGCTTGCCCGGAAGGAGGATGGAAGAAGGGAATGTGTAGAAACCTCTAACTTTTGTGCAGCTGGAATGTCGTTACTGTACAAAGGTCTTGTCCATTGCTTTGCCCACTTTTGCCTCTGGCCCTGCCCACCACTGGCATGAGGCCCCTGGAAGTTTGCCGACAAGGAAAGGCGGCCCTTTGGCTGAAAAATGGTTCTCCACCCCTGATATAGAACATCTCAGCTTCAGTCCTTGGCACCGTTCCAGCTGAAAAGTGAAAGGAAAAAACGGATAACAGCCAGATGGTGGAAAAGATCATCTGCTTGGAGACCCTGGATTGCTGCTGCCTGTCAGAGTAGACAATCCTGGGCGAGATGGACAAATTGTATGTGGCAGCTTCCTTTGCTCCCAAACCGACACTCTTATCACATCTGGTCACGGTGGGCCAAATTGTGCTTTATCTCAAACTGCAAGGCCAACACTACACCGTGGGTGCTTCCAGACTGTCACGCTTTCCAGGGGGGATTCAATCATGTCCCAGCAAATTCAAGCTGTGCAATTCAAGCTGATTAGGAAACAAACCCTCTTCCCCAAAAGATTGCACTTTTTCTGATAAGGAAAGTGATGGGGGAATGCACTGGAAAGTTTGGGGTAATGATTGATGGGTGGGCACAGTAGGGATGGAAGGATCTCTCCATTTCGCTTCCCTCGGTTTCTCATTTTTCCCCATCTTAAATTCAGTTCTCCACATTTCTGCAGGAATTTGCCATTTTGAAAAAAAAACCTCATGAAAATTCTCTAGCGTTTTAGTGCGATTTTCAAATAAACACATTGTTGTCTATAGTTTTGACTAATGTACACATTTTTCCAAGTCATTTATCATCAAATAACACATTTTTGTGTGTTATTTTTCAGTCATATACTCATTTTTATGCACACTTTCCCCTAATATATACATTTTTGTAAACATTGGTTGGTGAACTGCATCGCAAAATTAAAATAAGTGCAAATTTCAAAGGATGGTTGTGTTTTGGTTCTCAGATTGTTTCGGAAACTGTGAACATGATAGATTAGGCTTCAAATGCAAACTGAATCTAAATTCTCACCCATCCCAAGTGCACACCAATTATTTAAAGCACATGACTTCCCCCAAAGAATCCTGGGAACTGTTGTTTACTCCTCACAGAGCTACAATTCCCAGCACCCTTAACAAATGGCAGTTCCTAGGATTCTTTGGAAGCAGTTATGTGCTTTAAATGCACTTTAAATGTGTGTACGCAGCATTGCCTAATCTCTCTACAAATGAATCCAGGCTGAATGCTCATTAAACAGGTTGTCTGGAAGCGACATCCCTCCCTTATCTCTCCTTCTTATATCTCCCAGTAACTCAGCAGATGCCATGATATCATTACCCTTAGTGCTAACCTGCTTTTGCCGCACTTCATTGGCAACTGCTGCTGGAAAGGGGGGGGGGAAAGGAACTTTTGAGCACAATGATGCTATACATTGTGTGTCTGCATTATCAAAACTTTTTTTATTTTTTTATTTGCAAATTTAAAAAAGAAAAGAAAGCAGCAGAAAAAATGGTTAAAGAAAATATAAATGCATTTTAAAAAGAAAGACTATATATATGAATAACAACAATACTTAAATGTTATCAGGACACACAGAAAACGCACTGGGTTTGTGACAGCCACGTGTGTAAAATAATGTGCTTTTTCAGCTCTTAAAGGAGTTGCTAAATGCTATTGTAATTCGTCTTTTGTGTTATAGATTGCTGCTTTTAGTTTAATTAGTTTAAGTTCTAGTCTCATTTGTGCGATGTTTTGAATGTATTTGTTAAAAAAACAAATGTACTTTCAGGTGTTTTTGCTGTTGTGAAGTAGTTCTATGAGCAGAAGCGTGGGTTCAAATAATACAATGACTGATTGATCCCATGCCACTAGGACTCGTAGGAGGTGAAGCCCAATGCTACATTTCTTTGTAGCAGATATGGCAATCACTTAAGTTTAATGCCTATCTTGCAAAAACTGTGTCCACTCCAAGGACAAAGCTAGCTTATCAGATCATTCAGACTCAAACAGCTACATTTCCAAATATTATCGTTTTCATTAAAAACACCTCACCACATCAGTTGTTTGTTTTCTGAAGTGTTAGAAACAAAACAAAAAAAATTGTTCATCCCCAATGAGGTGCATGTGTGAAAGATCTGTTGCAGGTCAAACGACTGACTTTCAGAATCAGTTCATATTGCTGTACAGCAGAGGCAGTTCCCACACTCATCTAAAAGTAATTGCAATGAAATACAGAGCGAGATGCAAATGTGTATGTGTGTGTATGACTCAGCATCTTGTGAACATCCAAAGCAGTAAGCAGTAGTGTATTGGCAAATTCAGAAGTGCAGGGTCCTTTCATGTAAGTCACAGCCAAGCTCCCTCCCCCCCCCTTTTTTTGCTGTTGGGTTAAGAATGAGATCCTTGTAAATGCCTTCTCCCACAACAGATGTCATTAGGAGCCAATCAGCACAAAACAGGGGAGTCTTAGCTACAGAGAAGAGTCTTCTCTGTGGCTGATTCACCTCCTGTCACTCTGATTGGCTCCAGTCACCAGGAAAGGAGAAGGAAGCATGTGAGAAGACTCTTCTCAGTGCCTAACATGTTCCCCTTTCATATTGATTGCTTCACAGGATGCTGGAGGCATAGGGACCCTGCTGGGATCCTGGTCCCAAAAAAGTAAGGAGTCTAAGACTCCCCGAGACCCTGGATGACTACACCCCTGGTAGTAAGAGAGGGGAAAGGGCAGACTGCCCATCCAACTTTTCAGCAGCAGGCTAGTACCTGGAATTCTGAAGCCAGCTCTTCCAGGAAAACAAAAACAAAAACACTAAACTGCTGCTTTCAGTTTCTTTCTCACCTTCTCCCAGACTTGGCAGAACTGGTGTCCAGTTCAACTGTCTGGCATGATTCAAGGAAGGTGCATTCCAAAGTGGCTTTGCCCACCATCAATGACCATCATCAATTCCACCAACGTTGCCTGTAGAGGGTGAGTATATTTTGTGAGAGTGAGTCAGTCGCATACTGGAATACTAGGTTTGCACAATTAGAGTGGATTAAAGTATTCTGGTGCAGCAAATCCACAGTGAAAAAAACCACAATTATGGACTTTTTTGCAATTAGGAAAGTGAGGGGGAAATGCACGAAAAAGAATGGGATAAACTATTGATTAACGGGAAGATGCATAAGCACCATGTTAGCTAATCAAGATGAAATCAGGATGAAATCTCATTGCTATATAACCTCCCCGCAAACGAATCAGAACAAATGCTCCACAAAGACCAAAAAATCATGTAAACTCTTTGGAAGCTTTGAGCAAGCAAATCAGGAATGAATGCTCAACAAACAGGTTGTCTACTTTCTGTTCTAGTTTAGGGACAGAACAGAACAGCATGGCTCAGAATAATATCAGAGCTTGATTCTATGGCCTAGAGCTAAAGTAACCTCGAGAGCCAAGTTGGGCTTGTAAGACAGGACATATATTTTAAAATGAATCCGTACAAACATGTGGTCGCTCACTTTGAGACCTAGAACTACAGAGGAATTGCTGTGGCTGCTTATTTTTCAACCCAAGCCCTAGGCTAGGGGACCTGTGGCCCTCCAGATGTTGCTGAACCACAACTCCCATCAGTCCTGACTAGGGTTGCCAGCACATTATGTAACTATGAACAAACCCTGAAAAACTAACAGGATGTATCTACCAAACAAATCAAAAACTCATTGGACTATTTTTTTAAAAAAAATTGGCAGCATTTTTAGCTCTAAATGCTCTAAAAAGGATGTCAGGTTTGTTACAACAAAGGTGCAAGCCGGGGTGCGGAGGAGAGAATATTCTATAAAATCACTGAAGAACCTTCTTTATTTAGACTGTGATCTGGCGGTCAAAGATCCATTATACTTGTTCCATTATCATACCTACTATATCTTGGCTGCTTATTCAAGTATTCAATGCATGGGCTAGTTTTTTATAGTTCACAGAACTGTTGTCCATCCTCATTTAACTTTAATGACATTAACTTTAATGACATTCCACCCGATGGTGTCGGGTGGAAGGGTTTGGATTTGTTAGGCACTGGGGAACGTTTTGGGACAAGCCGGGCCTGTACAAAAGGGACGGGCTCCACTTGAACCAGAATGGAACCAGACTGCTGGCACTTAAAATTAAAAAGGTGGCAGAGCAGCTTTTAAACTGACTGAGGGGGGAAACCCGACAGGAGCTGAGAAAGGTCCAGTTCGGAATAAACCTCCCCCCTGGGATAAAAACCAAAGAAATGATGAAATTTTAAAAGGGGTAGGCCTAGAAGTAGGCATTGTGAGAGCAGGGGCACAGGATATAAATTCAGAAGAGCAAAATTACCACAGGCCTAACCACAAGTGCCAAAGACACTTGAAGAGAGACACTGCTTACAAGTGCCTGTACGCTAATGCTAGGAGCCTGCAAACCAAGATGGGAGAACTGGAGTGCTTGGTCTTAGAGGAGAGCATTGATATAGTAAGTGTAACGGAGACCTGGTGGAATGGAGAAAACCAGTGGGATACGGTTATCCCTGGATATAAACTATATCGGAAGGACAGGGAAGGACGTATTGGTGGCGGAGTCGCTCTATACGTGAAAGAAGGCATTGAATCCAGCAAGCTCGAAACCCCAAAAGAGGCAGACTCCTCCACAGAATCGTTGTGGGTGGTGATACCATGCCCCAGGAGGGACTTAATACTGGGAACGATCTATCGTCCCCCTGATCAAAATGCTCAGGGAGACCTTGAGATGAGATATGAAATTGAGGAAGCATCCAAACTAGGAAATGTGGTAGTAATGGGTGACTTCAACTACCCGGACATAGACTGGCTGCATATGTGTTCCAGTCATGACAAAGAAGCAAAGTTTCTAGATATTCTAAATGACTATTCCCTAGACCAGTTGGTCATGGAACCGACCAGAGGGACGGCAACCCTGGACTTAATCCTCAGTGGGGACCGGGACCTGGTGCAAGATGTAAGTGTTGTTGAACCGATTGGGAGCAGTGACCACAGTGCTTTAAATTAAACATACATGTAACTGGCCAATTGCCAAGAAAATCCAACATGGTCACATTTGACTTCAAAAGAGGAAACTTCACAAAAATGAGGGGATTGGTAAAAAGAAAGCTGAAAAACAAAGTCCAGAGGGTCACATCACTCGAAAATGCTTGGAAGTTGTTTAAAAACACTATATTAGAAGCTCAACTGGAGTGCATACCGCAGATCAGAAAAGGTACCGCCAGGGCCAAGAAGATGCCAGCATGGTTAACGAGCAAAGTCAAGGAAGCTCTTAGAGGCAAAAAGTCTTCCTTCAAAAAATGGAAGTCTTGTCCAAATGAAGAAAATAAAAAAGAACACAAACTCTGGCAAAAGAAATGCAAGAAGACAATAAGGGATGCTAAAAAAGAATTTGAGGAGCACATTGCTAAGAACATAAAAACCAACAACAAAAAATTCTATAAATACATTCAAAGCAGGAGACCATCTAGGGAGACAATTGGACCCTTGGATGATAAGGGAGTCAAAGGTGTCCTAAAGAACGATAAGGAGATTGCAGAGAAGCTAAATGAATTCTTTGCATCTGTCTTCACAGTGGAAGATATAGGGCAGATCCCTGAACCTGAACTAACATTTGCAGGAAGGGATTCTGAGGAACTGAGACAAATAGTGGTAACGAGAGAGGAAGTTCTAAGCTTAATGGACAATATAAAAACTGACAAATCACCGGGCCCGGATGGCATCCACCTGAGAGTTCTCAAAGAACTCAAATGTGAAATTGCTGATCTGCTAACTAAAATATGTAACTTGTCCCTTAGGTCCTCCTCCGTGCCTGAGGACTGGAAAGTGGCAAATGTAACACCAATCTTCAAAAAGGGATCCAGAGGGGATCCCAGAAATTACAGGCCAGTTAGCTTAACTTCTGTCCCTGGAAAACTGGTAGAAAGTATTATTAAAGCTAGATTAACTAAGCACATAGAAGAACAAGCCTTGCTGAAGCAGAGCCAGCATGGCTTCTGCAAGGGAAAGTCCTCTCTCAGTAACCTATTAGAATTCTTTGAGAGTGTCAACAAGCATATAGATAGAGTTGATCCAGTGGACATAGTGTACTTAGACTTTCAAAAAGTTTGACAAGGTACCTCACCAAAGGCTTCTGAGGAAGCTTAGCAGTCATGGAATAAGAGGAGAGGTCCTCTTGTGGATAAGAAATTGGTTAAGAAGCAGAAAGCAGAGAGTAGGAATAAACGGACAGTTCTCCCAATTGAGGGCTGTAGAAAGTGGAGTCCCTCAAGGATCGGTACTGGGACCTGTACTTTTCAACTTGTTCATTAATGACCTAGAATTAGGAGTGAGCAGTGAAGTGGCCAAGTTTGCTGACGACACTAAATTGTTCAGGGTTGTTAAAACAAAAAGGGATTGCGAAGAGCTCCAAAAAGACCTCTCCAAGCTGAGTGAATGGGCGGAAAAATGGCAAATGCAATTCAATATAAACAAGTGTAAAATTATGCATATTGGAGCAAACAATCTGAATTTCACATATACGCTCATGGGGTCTGAACTGGCGGTGACCGACCAGGAGAGAGACCTCGGGGTTGTAGTGGACAGCACGATGAAAATGTCGACCCAGTATGCGGCAGCTGTGAAAAAGGCAAATTCCATGCTAGCAATAATTAGGAAAGGTATTGAAAATAAAACAGCCGATATCATAATGCCATTGTATAAATCTATGGTGCGGCCGCATTTGGAATACTGTGTACAGTTCTGGTCGCCTCATCTCAAAAAGGATATTATAGAGTTGGAAAAGGTTCAGAAGAGGGCAACCAGAATGATCAAGGGGATGGAGCCGACTCCCTTACGAGGAAAGGTTGCAGCATTTGGGGCTTTTTAGTTTAGAGAAAAGGCGGGTCAGAGGAGACATGATAGAAGTGTATAAAATTATGCATGGCATTGAGAAAGTGGATAGAGAAAAGTTCTTCTCCCTCTCTCATAATACTAGAACTCGTGGACATTCAAAGAAGCTGAATGTTGGAAGATTCAGGACAGACAAAAGGAAGTACTTCTTTACTCAGCGCATAGTTAAACTATGGAATTTGCTCCCACAAGATGCAGTAATGGCCACCAGCTTGGACGGCTTTAAAAGAAGATTAGACAAATTCATGGAGGACAGGGCTATCAATGGCTACTAGCCATGATGGCTGTGCTCTGCCACCCTAGTCAGAGGCAGCATGCTTCTGAAAACCAGTTGCCGGAAGCCTCAGGAGGGGAGAGTGTTCTTGCACTCGGGTCCTGCTTGCAGGCTTCCCCCAGGCACCTGGTTGGCCACTGTGAGAACAGGATGCTGGACTAGATGGGCCACTGGCCTGATCCAGCAGGCTCTTCTTATGTTCTTATGTTCTTATGAACTGTAGAAAACCCAACCAGTCGTTGTAGACATATTGAACTAGATGGAACAATGGTCTGACTTGGTATCAGGCAGGTTCTTTTGTTCCTGTTATTTGGCCCATTCCCTTGCTGCTGGTAGGGAGGTGGGGTGTTAGTGCTCCATTTTCATGTGCACCATGTTTTCCTTGGGAAGGGCTGTGGCTCAGTGGTAGAGCATCTACTTTGTATGCAGAAGGTCCCAGGTTCCATTCCCAGCATCTTCAGGTAAGGCTGGAAAAGACCACATCTGAAATCCTAGAGAGATGCTGCCAGTTAGTGTAGACAATACTGAGCTAGATGGACCAGTGGTCTGTCTTGGTAGTAGGCAGCTTCCTGCTTTCTGATCTGAGAAGCTAATTTTCAATCAGACATGAGCTTGTGCATCTTTGGTTTTAAAGAGCAAGTCCTGATTTTCATTGGGAGCACCCCTCTTGGTCCTTCTCCTTGGAATAAACCTAATCGCCTAAAGGGCCTAAATGAAATCCAACAGCCCTTTGAAGAATAAGCTCTCCCCCCCCCCCGGCATTCTATGTTTCCCTTACAACTATTTCTGTTGCGCGTCCCTGTTTCTTTCTGTCTCTGTTTTTCTGATTTCTTGCCCCTGTGTGCAATTTGAAAATGAAGGGGGGGGGGAAATGCTCACAAACTAACTGATGCTATTAAAAAAAAAGTTTCAGAGCCTGCAAGCTTGGTCACACCAATAGGAAACCAGCCCTGGCGGTTTGTGTGACTTCACTTCCCAAAATTAGACACACACACACACACACACCCGAGCCCTGTTCATCCGGCCCCCTGTGCAAGATCAGCCCCTGCCAATGCAACTGAGCCAAGCACCCATGGAACTCTAGGTGGGAAGCAACAGGTAGAGGCGTGCCATGGATTGCACCATCAAGGTAAGTTCTGGAGATGTTCCTCCATGTTCGTCAGCAGCTAGTTTTCTGGCCCCCTCCTCTGTCTCAAGCTTGCACTGTGCTGGTCTCTGGTTCAGTTCCTCTCTCTCTCTCTCATACACACCCAGCTCCAGAAACAGGGCCCCCCTCCGCTCTTTCCTTCTGGTACAAAAAAATTTCCTCTTCCTTCCCTTTCGTGGCGGTTGATGTCTCTGAGCTTTTAAAAAACCCAAACCAAAGCACCACAAGAGACGCCTTGAGCTCTGAATTGGAGAGCCCCTTTCCACTGCAGAGTCTGACCAACTGAGAGATTCCAGCCAGGGGAGAAATTGGGGACCCCACAAAAATCGTCATGCACTGAGACGGAGACTCCTCTCCCCCGGATCATCAGGGTGCTATCAGGAAGAGGATACTCCTATAGGAATGTCAGTGCTAGCCTGCCAAACCCCATAATTTCAGGGATAAAACTAAAGTGTGTGTGTGTGTCTGGGGGTGCACTGCAGCCCTCCCCCCAAAACTGGAGGTACTCCCCATCATAAAAGGTCAGTTCATTGTTTATTTTAACTTTTAGGTCCTATCAGCTTCTACACTGGTTTGCCTTTCCTGACTTTACCGTTTTACTATGAACTTTTAATTTTTTAAACATTTTCCTGGTCATCACAGATTTCTGATCAGGATTGCCCAATCGGTCACAGAGGTGTACTCCACAGATGCTTTTCTAGGCTTTATGAATTCTTTCTCTAAGCATCCACCAAAACCCTATGGAATTAAGATTTGCTTTTGTCTACCATGGGTGTGTTGTTGGAAAAACGGATGAATCTTTTGATTTGATTTGAATCCTTTCAAACTGATTGAGATAACTTTCCCGGCTCATGTCTTCCCAACCTTCCAAAAGCCATGCATTATTTTTTTTTAAAGGATTTGTAATCATTTTTTGTTTTGCATTGCTGCATCCACGGACAGGAGAATATTCTGTGGTTGGGCTGGGTGGGTAGATTAGTCTTGGCCTAATCTAGTTTTCAAAATCAAGAAACACTCAGCCATTTTTGTTAGAGTCAGGACCATGCAGGGAAGATGACATTGGGGATGTCTTGGGCCTGGACCCTGGCAAGATCCCTTTGGCATTCTTGACTGCTCAAGCAAATTCTTGGTTTGTATGCCTCTTCCAGGTTAAAGAGCCCACTGAGTTGACGCCCTTGAGACAATATTGTGTCGCTTTTGTTGTTGCATCTGCTTTATATAAAGCTCTTTGGAATGGCCATAGTTTGAAATGCAAGTTAATTTACATGTCTGATATCTTTACCAGACTAATGATAGCTCAATGCTATAGGGCGGTCTAAAAATGTAATTAAATAAATAAATATGGTGAATATCGTGGAGATCTTTGATAAAGGTGTCCTGGCAACCTTACGTCCATCTGTGACAACAGAAATAGTTGGTCTGTTTTCTTTTGTTTTTAAAAGCCCTACTATGGGTATCTTTTTTAGAATTCTCAGTAGCGTCCTCAACTAACCAAGAAAAAAAACGGCCAAATCTCCAGCTCCTGTTTCTTTAAGAGCAGCTTGATCTTCTGAAGAAAGCTATTAAAGTGTTTTGTAAGATCACCTGCTAATGTCTACAGATGGAGCTGCTGTTAAAGGCACATACCTTGGGGAAAGAAAGTTGAGACCTTCTGTTCTCAGGACTCATCCAGCAGTAATTAAATGTGAATTGTTTTCAGACTTGACAGCTGTAGAAAATGAAACACTGGAGCTGTTAGAGCATTTTCAGGGCTATGGGTCGAGTTGGCAACTATTTATTTTTATTTTATTGATACTGCCCCTGTGCCTTTTGTAGCATCCTGACCTACAGGCAACTCATAGACACAAAGAGATGGAAGGAATTTCATATGCTTAATTGATCAATGCCAAGCTTCAATTAAACCAGGAATGGGGAACCTGTGGCCCTCCAGATGTTGCTGGGGTGGACTCCAACTCCCATAATCCCCAGCCAGCATGGCCAAGGGTCAGGGATGATGGTACCTGTAATATAGCAACATCTGAAGGACCATAGGTTCCCCGCTCCCGAGTTACACACACAGGAGCAGTAGAAAATAGCTATCATGTAGATATCCAAGTCTCAGCTAACCCATGGGATCACTAGACAAGCTGCTATGAGTTGCAGCCAACTAAATTTTACTCAGAGTAGACCCACTGAAATGAATGGACCTAAGTTAGTCATGGCCATTAATTTCAATGGGTCTACTTTGAACAGGACTACCATTGGATACAATCCTGTGCCTTCACTTTACTCTCTGTCCCCCATCCTCCAAATATTGGAAGAGTATTATTTAATTTTTACATTTATATCCCATTTACAAGTTATATTAAAACTGTATTTTTACATTTATTTCCCCTGAGGAGCTCAAGGTGGAGTACATGGTTTTTCCCCTCTCCTCTCCATTTTATCCTCACAATAACCCTGCGAGGTAGGTTAAGGCTGAGAGGCATTGACTGGCCCAAGGTCACCCAGTAGGCTTCATGGCTGAGTGGAGATTTGAACCCTGATCTCCCATCTCCCAGGTCCTAGTCCGGCACTCTAACCACACATTGCCATGCCGGCTATCATGCTGCCCTAATGAGATGAACCCTGATGCATCAGACCAAAGGCCATCTAGCCTATTAACTTATTTCCTACTTTGGCCCATGAGATGCCTCTAAGAAGCCCACAAGCAGAAAACCTACTTGTGTCCATTGATAGCCTTATCCTTCATGAATTTCTGCAGGAAGGCTAGTGACATCTTGTCACATTGAATTCCACAAATTAATTGTGTGTAGTAGTGGGGGAGATATATCTATATATCTATATATATATGGTTTTTGTCTGCTCTGGTTTATAGGAGTGTTGTAAGGAGTGCAGTTTGTTGTAAGGCGTGCTTAAATTATACATGTGCCATTAACACATGTGGGGCAGAAATCCAACAGGAACTTTCTCCCCATGTGGAGTGGCAGTGCAAGGCTTCATTTGTTGGATGGCGCCCGCTGTGTAGCTGTGAAAAGTCGCAGAAGCCCTGGGGGAGGGGGAGGCTGGGAGATGGCTAGCCTGGATGGCAATTAGTTATCCCAGATTAATTAACCATGAGTACAAGAGTGTTATCTGGTACATCAAAGCCTCTGTAGATCATTGGCTTCTATTGCAGAGGTGCAAAAGGAGATTCCCCCATGTACCCACTCACTTTTGCCTCATTACTAAGAAGGAAAGAAAACAACCTTCGATACTCCTTTCCTGAAATGTAGAAGCAGAGCCCAAGGTTGCCAACTTTTTTGAAAGCACATGACTTCCCTCAAAGAACCCTGAGAATTGTAGTTTGCCCCTCATCAAGCTACAATTCCCAGCACCCTACAATTCCCAGGATTTTTGGGAGGACATCATGTGCTTTTAATGTGCTTTAAATGTGTGGCATGCACGCAGCCTTGATCTGCAAACATCAGCAGGGTGACGCGTTTGCCCTCCATGCTGATTGAACTGCCATTTGCACAGCAGCTGGCTCCTTTCTGCTGGTCTGTTGGCAACCCTTAGCTGGCAGCTGTGCTACTTACCAGCCTTTATTGTGGGACGGAGGGGGTATGATAGTTCTCTTTTATTGTTCTAGGGTGGACCTGAAAAACAACTGTAAACTTGTTCAAGTGTTTTAGGAGTTGGAGGAGTAAAATGTGCTGCTGTTTACGTAGTAACGATCCCTGTTGCGGCAGCAATGGATTTGGTGTGTGTACATGTACTCGATAAAAGAGAAACAATAGCTTGGAGAAAGCCTAGATCTAACTAACAACTCTCCCCCTCCCCAATGCTCAGGATTTCAGTAGCCAAACAGGAAGCTGCATCCCCATTCCTCCCCCTTCAGTTCGGACCCCTCCTCCATGGTCCCTTACTATAGAAGATAGGAGAGCTATTTAAAGCCCCCCTGGCTAAGAGGGCAGCTCCAAACCTCAGGTCCCCACCAGGCAGCCCTTATCAGCAACAACAGAGGCTTCCGGCTTTGTGGCCTCAGACATCCTGCTTCAGCTTCCTGTGTTAGCTGTCCCACCATCATCTCCAAGCTATGATGATTGCCACCCCCTCCCCGCAGCACCATCATGAACACCACCACACCAGCCAGCCAGCCTCGCATCCGAGCAACGTGCACCGTTCTTCATGCACCACAAAATCTAGGCTTTTTGTTTCTACGCTTTGGGGGTGTTTCATCCTCACAATCCTGGGCCTTAGCTCAGTTGTAGAGCATCTGCTTTGCGTGCAGAAGGTCCAAGCTTCAATTCCTGGGATCTCCAGGTTGAACTAGGAATGTCCCCTGCTTGAATCTCTGGAGAGCTGCTGCCAGTCAGTGTAAACAATACTGAGCTAGGTGGAGCAATAGTTCTGACTCAGTATAAGGAACCTTCCAATGTTCCTCATATTACATATGCACACACGCACAGAGTGCCACTTCCAGCTTTTAGAGGGCCCTCAAGCAAGATGCCTAGCATGGGTCTCCCTGTTGGCACTACAGCAGCAGGGATAATTCCGCTAGAAAGCTGAGGGTTAATACCATTTACAGTTAGTCAGCTACCCAAGAGGGTGTGTGGAGGTATTGCCTAGCAACCAGTCAGAAATGGATTCTTCCTTGCTGAAGTAGCTCATGCTCTGATTGGCTTTGTAGTCCTGAGGGAGTTTTCCCCTGCATGTTTAGTTGTTGTCTATCTTCCTGCTATGAACTAGGCCTCAAGCCTGTGAGAAAGGCAAACCTCTCCGTTTCTTTCACCTCAGATTATACCCTGTTCTTGCTCCGTTTCCCTTGTTAAAGTATTAGCAGGATTTCTTGGACTCTGTCTGCTTTATTCAAGTCACTGCTAGCACTCCCTCCCTCTGTGAGAGTACCTCCTCATTGCAGCAGTCCAGGGGGCTCTTCTCAATGGGGTCCCTGCTGAAGTGTGGACCCTCAGCAGATGCCCATCCATTCCGACCCTTGGCGCTGGCCCTGCACATGCATACAGTGTTGGTTCTAGGTGTTGGAAGACCCCTGGGCAAGATGCTGTTAGTGCCCCCTACCTTCCTTCAGTGCATTTGCGCTTCCTTCTTCCTTCTCCTCCTCACCATTACTGTTGCTGCCCATTTCCTTGCCTCTCCCTCTGGATCTAATCCACACCACCTCCCAGAAGGGAGAAGAAGGACAAGGCATGCAGAGGTTAGTATTCCTCTCGTTGCTCCCTCACTTAGAGAGGCCAGGTAAACAGGCGGCAGCAGCAATCATTGAGAGCAGGAGGTTCTGCAGCTCCCTATTAGGACATGGTCCTTGGCAGGTGCCTGACAATACCAATCCCTGGCGCTGGCCTGGCCCCCAATTGCTTCCCCAACTTCTCTGGTAATTTCTTCCCCAGTTGCCTATGCTGCCATAGTTGCTCATCACCATGAATTCTGGCCAATCCTAGCTGAACCAAGGGTTCACTGAGAGTGAGCAGGTGAGGAGAACCTTTGGCCTTCCCAATGTTGCCAAACTACAACACCCATCAGCCCCAGCAAGCCTGGCCAACTGCCAGGGATGATGGGAGCTACAGTTCAGCAACATCGGAAGGGCCAAAGGTACCCCACACCTGAGCTAGGCTTTTCATGGTGGTGGCAGTAAATGTGATTTGATGTGTTAGGGTTCTTGTTTTTTTGTAAACATCAGATTTCCCCCCCAAAGTTCAGCATGGATGTTACGCTTGCTTGCTGGGAAGTAATGTGTATAGGATCTAGGGATGGGTGAGAATTTCGATTCAGTTCGCATTTTAAGCAGAATTTATCAAATTCGCACTTTCCGAAACAATATGAGAACCGAACCACAGCCATCCTTAGAAATTCGCATTTATTAGAATTTTGGGGTGCAATTCGCCAACTAAACAACATTTACAAAAATGCATATATTAGGGGAAAGTGTGCATAAAGATGAAAACATGAGTGAAAATAACATGCAAAAAGGCATGAATGAGAAATGGCTTGCAAAAATGTGTACCTTTGTCAAACTGCCTACACAAATGTGTTTATTTGGAGAAATTCACTCTAAAATGGTGGAGAATTTCATGAGGATTAAAAAATAATAATTCACAGATTGCTGTAGAAATGTAGAGAACTGAATTTAAGACTGGAAAAATGAGAAACTGAGAGAACCGAAACTGACAGATCTTTCCATCCCCAATAGGCTCTGACCCCTTGGGGTGTGCTCAGATTAAATCACCTCCCCAACTTCTCCCCTTTCTTCCCCAGCCATGCTGCCATAGGATTAAGTTGCTTGTTCTGGAGCAGGAATGGGGAACCAAATGTGGCCCTCCAGGCCTCTCTGTCTGGCCCTTGGGACACCCTTCACCAGCCCTGTTTTGCGCCCTCCTTGCGAGGCTGGAATGTGCCCTTGAACTCTGAAAATGTGATGGAGGACTAGTACAGAGATTATATCTGCATTCACACCTCCGCCTACTTTTGCTTCTGGCCCCGCCCACCACCAGCGTGACTGTGACCGCCTTGGAAGTTTGCCCAGAAGGGAGTGTGGCCCTCAGGCTGAAAGAGGATCCCCACCCCTATTCTATGTGATTGGCTAAATATGTTATGGTTGCTAGGCAACCACAGACCTGCTTCCTCCTTCCCTGAACTCAGCGAAAGAAGGACAAATCTTTCAAAGTGTTGTGGCAACAGGAGGGCCAGCTACAACGGTATCCTCCCCCTGCCCACTGAAGGAAGGCACCGTTCGCCAACCTGGTGCCCTCCAGATGTTTTGGACTGCAACTCCATCAGCCCCATCATTTGTGGCTGATGGGAGCTGTGGTCCAACTTTCCCTCCAGACTTGCACTATTCTACAAGAGGGATTTGAGTGTTAACTGGCCGTTTAGGTTTGCTCAATGAAAGAGGATGAAAGTGCTCTGGCACATCAAATCCACTCCAAAACATACACCTCAGGTCCACACCGTACATTTAAAGCACATCCAGGGTACATTTCAAGCACGTGACTTCCCCCAGGGAATCATGGTAACTGCAAGAAAGTGCTCGGAAGTTGTAGGCTTGTGAGGGGAAAACCACAGTTCCCAGAATTCTTTGGTGGTGTGGAAGCCAGGGAGACTGACAGTAAGCGAGGCCAGAGCCATTGAGAGGCAGTCACCCCCTGATTGGTTGCAAGTAAGATGTCAGGCAGGTGGGAGCTGGCTGAGGGTAGGCAGAGGCTGGTGGCGCAGGGTCTCCATACGCCCTAATGGGCCCGCTTCCATTGGCTGTAGCATAACGTGTAATTTAGCACAGTCTCTACAAGTTATTTTTCATGCATTGTTCTTTTTCTCTCTGTGTCCACACGGCAAATCCTGATGTGGAGCCTAATCCAGATCTTAAAATATCCATAATCCTAATCTTCAAATGGGACTGCTGTGCTGCTTGCCTCCCCGCTCCCACACACACATCTCTGTGCACTAAACAGATCCACACCCACACGTGAGTCTAGCCCAAGGTGGAAAAACGGCTAGTTGCTCTACTCTGTCCCTTTGCGTTTTTGCTGTCTCACTCTCTTCGTCTAATCTTTTTAACTCATCAGTTCTTCGGAGTCAGGAGCCTTATCTTGCCCTTTGTATCTTTTAAAAAGCAACAGGCTTTTAAAGCAATTGTAAAAGGAGATACAATTTGGGGAAGGCCGTAGCTCTGCAGTAAAGCATCTGCTTTTCATGCAGAAGGTCCCACGTTCAATCCCCGGCATCTCCAGGTAGGGCTGGGAGACTCCCTGTCTGGAACACTGGAGAGCCCCTGCCAGTCAGTGTAGACTAAACTGAGCTAGGTGACTCAGAACAAGGCAACTTCTGATGTCAGGTGCACAAGAGGTCCTGCACCTTGAATAGCTGCGTGAAAGAGGGAATTTCAGTAGGTGGGGGCTTCATGCAAAGCATCCCAGCTAAAATTGTATCTTCTACACGGTTAGTAAAAGTGTAGGAGCCCTGACCACATTTGCATCTGGATACCATGGAGGGGTGGGGGAGGGTGGGGAAAATCTGCAGTGGGATCTGGGGGATCCTCTCCCCCATGCCATGGTCCTGATCCATTTTCTTCCCCAAACCATGGATTTGTGTGTGTTTTAAAATCAGGCACACCTCATCATGCCTAGCTTGACCCCTGGTTCTGTCTCTCATCGATCCTTTACAGGTCCTGCTGCTATAAGTCCATAGAGGTTGCAGGGGGAGAGAAGAAAGGAATTGTCCCTCTAGGTTCACCCTGACCTCTATTCTTTATCGTGCCCTTAGGTTTACACTGGTCAGAAAGGACCTTTAGAGAGCATAAGAACAGAGCTTGGGAGAGTTACTTTTTTTGAACTACAACTCCCATCAGCCCAATCCAGTGGCCATGCTGCCTGGGGCTGATGGGAATTGTAGTTCAAAAAAAGTAACTCTCCCAAGCTTGGCATAAGAAGAACCCTGGCGAATCAGACCAAAGGCCTGTCTCATGCAGACATACTGTTTCCCACAGTGGCCAACCAAATGCCTGTGTGGGAGCCCACAAACGGCACGTGAGAGCAACAGCACTCTCCCCACTTAGGATTCCCAGCAACTGGTATTCAGAGGCATGCTGCCTTTGAGAGTGCAGGCAATGTATGCTGCTCTGGGCTCCTTTTGGAGCAAGGGAGGGATACCAATTATTATGATGGGCAGGACTTTTTTGTGACAGTACTCACAGTTATGGAGTACAGGCATCTCTTTTTTTTTTTTTTTTTGCTGCCCATGGCAGCCATTTTGTACTGGCATCCACGACACTTTTTTAAAGATATGAGTACTGGCACCTCAGTTTTTTTTTAAAAAAAACACAAAACCTCCTCCACCTCCTCTTCCTACTGGTACCTTATATTTTTACCACCTCCCCCCCCCCGTATTATTGTTATTATTAATTCTTAATCACATTTATTACCTGCCATTCACCAGCAGGTCTCAGGGCAAGTTACAACACTTTAAAATTTAATATTAAAAACAATGGGAACAAATTACATTCACAGGAACAGAGGGAGTCCTGAAAACATACATGTGTCAAAGGCCAGGGTACAGAGGTGCATCTTCAGCATTCGACGAAAACTATACAGTGATGATGATAATGATACTATAGCTATAATAACTAGCAACCAATGATATTAGCCTTATCTTTCATGAAGTTGTTGTCTAATCACCTTTTAAGGCTGCCCAGGTTTATGGCTAGGGTTGCCAGGTTCTTGGCCTGAGACTGATCAGAGGTCTTCTGTATCTTTAAAGGTTGTGCAGGGGGAAGGGAGAATTCCACCTTGTAGTTTTTCTCATTGCAGTGTTGCAAGACCACCTGCACTTGGCTGACTTTCTCTTCTCCTAAAGATACAGGATCAGTCTCAGGCCAAGAACCTGGCAATGCTATTTATGGCCATCACACATTTTGTGACAGCAAATTCCATAATTTAACTATGGGTGTGCCTCTTTTTATCTGACCTGGATCATCTACGTTTCAGGTTCATTGGATGCCCCCAGAGGAAGAAAAATCTTTCTTCATGACATGTATAATGATAATTCTATAAACCTCTGTCATCACGTTCCCTGCTTAACGTGCTTGGTTCTGAACCAAATAACTCCAAAAGAAGAGTTTATGTACGAAAAGACTTAGCAAACAACAAGCCCTTTGGGAATACTTGTGGCTATTTGCTTATCTGAGCACAGGCAGAGATTTAGCAAGCGGTATTTTTTCCCCTGACCTGGAGATAAAAGGTGGTATAAAAGTACTAGTCCCATGGAAGAATAGACCCATGGAAGTTAATGGACATGATTAACTTAGATGACCTTGGGCCAGTCACTGCCTCTCAGCCTCACGAAAACCCTATTCATAGGGTCACCATAAGTCGGAATCGACTTGAAGGCAGTACACATACACACTCCGAGTAGAACTTAACTGACTACAACTAGGAATGGGGAAAACTTCAATTCAGTTCGTATTTAAAGCCAAATTGATCAAATCCGCACTTTCCTAAACAAGGTGAGAACCAAACCACAGCCATCCTTCAAAACTTGCACTTATCTGAATTTTGCAACGCTATTCTCCAGCCAAACAAGGTTTACGAAACATGCATATGTTAGGGGAAAGTGTGCATAAAAATGAATATACTGGTGAAAATAATATGCAAAAATGTATTAATTTGGCAAAATTGCAAGCAAAAATGTGCACAGTCAAAACTACTTACAATAATGTGTTTAGCAGGAGGAATTCTCAATTGTTGGAAATTTTTCATTAGGAATTTTTTATTTCAAAAAATAGCAAATTGCTGCATAAATGTGGGGAAATGAATTTAAGATTGGGAGAATGAGACATGGAAAGAACAAAAATGGACAGATCCTTATGTACATCCAATCTTAGGTACAGTCGCATCAGGTTTGCTTTTTTGTCACGTTTGATCAGTGTACATGATAATCAGTGCAGATTTACATCAGTAAAACACAGAACCAGAAGTATTGTAATGCAATTATGTGCACAAATATGGCAAGATGGGTAAAACAGCAGAAACAAAAACAAGAAACCAAGGCACACATGTGCTTTGGCAATGCAGATGTGGGGAGGACTTTAGGAAGTGAAAGCTGTGGTGAATGGCGTGCATGCATACAGTGCTCTCTGCAATATTTGGACTTTTAAAAAAACAATTAAAAAAGGAACAATGACCCTTTGAAGGCATCAACTCCAGTTTGAGAACAACAAAACAGGTAGTTTGGAACTCCAAAATCCAGGATTAAATTTGGATGAGGACAATTTTCAAAGCATTGCTACGTAAGGGGAAGTTCCTGGTTTATTCCCCTAGAACCCTGGCTTTCAAACTCTGCTCTGCAGAACCCTAAGCTTCTGCAGAAGCTTATCAGGGGCTTCTTGGGGGGCAATATCAGACAGTAACATAATAGATAAACTTTGAAAGACAGCTGGCCCACCACCATGAGTCAGCTTCCCCTGAAATGTACAGCCATAGAACATGCTGCTAAAACATGGCTTGGATGACCAGGTGCAAAAGAGGATAGAGTCTCCTGCACCTTTAGTAACTGTGTAGAAAAGGAATTTAAGCATGACAGGCCACATCTGCTGAAATTTCCTCTTCTACAAAAAATAATTAAAGGTGCATGAGCCCCATCCTCTTTTCCATCTCTTTGTCCATTCTCTCAGATCAGGTAGGGCAGCTTGTTCTGAAAAATAGTCACTCATGACATGTCTTGCTTGTGGAATTCCCAGACGCATCTGGTTGGCCGCTGTGGGAAACAGGATGCTAGACTAGATAGGCTGTTAGTCTCAACCAGCAGGACTCTTCTGATCATCTGAGCTGCTTAACAATGAGACCCCAAAGGCCCCTGGCCAGTTCTCTGTATGAACTTTTCCCCAGAATCCTAAGCAAAGTGCAGCAATTCTAAGTGGGGCAGACATGTGTCTTAATGTACAGAGGATAGTCCTGTGTTTTAAGGGCAGTCTGTATGAAGAGTTGTCCAGTCCCAGTCCAGTTTCAAGAGAAGGAACCATAAAAAAGGAAGAGCGGGAGAGGCCTCCAATTAAGGTCTGTGTGAGGCTGCCCTTGGCCCTGGTTCGGAAGCTCCAGCTGGTGCAAAATGTGGCAGCCAGAATGCTGATGGGAGCACATGGCCAACAACATGTGACACTATTTTTAAAACGTCTGCACTGGCTGCCCATCCACTATTGAGCCAGGTTCAAGGTCCTTGTATTGATTTACAAAGCCCTGAACAATTTAGCTCCAGGGTATCTTAGGGACCGCCTGAACCCTTATATCCCAGTTCAATCACTAGATCATCTGCAGGAGCAGCTTTGGTCATCCCTCGAGTTGGCGAGGCTTATTTAACATCGACACAAAACTGAGCCTTCAGTGTCATTGGCCCAATTCTCTGGAATACTCTGCCAGCAGAGTTTCAACAGGCGCCTTCTGTTTTAGCTTTTAAGCGCCTGCTGAAAACTTTTCTGTTCCGCCAGGCTTATGCAGGCAGTTAAGAACATGCTTTTTTCACAGCAATTGACCTTTGTTTTTATTGTATTTTTCATGTTTTTATTCTGTGGTTGTTATTGTGTTAAACATGTTGTAAACCGCTGTGGTGTTTTTAACGAAATAGCAGTATACAAATATTTTTATAAATAAATAAATAAATAAAACCAACAGTCAGCAGCACCTGGACAGCACTACGATGAGATATATTGTATTCCTATTTAAGTTGCAATAATTGCTTCTAAATCTGCGTCTACACATATAACTGAGTACATTTTATGCAAATGTCTCCTCTTTTTTCAGTGATGCATTTCCTCTCTTTTTTTGGCAATGCAGAAGTAGCCAAGAGTTCTTCAGGAGACAAGCTAACATGGAAAAGCTTTGTCAAATTACAAAGCAGACAGAGGCCATAAAGCCAGTTTTAAAATGCCAGAACAAATAGCAATGTGGCCTGATCTGGCGCTGGAATGATCATGGTATTGGTGCCAGTTGAGCTTCCATAGGGCTGCCACCAGAAAAAAGGCCCTTTCTTTTGACCGTGCATTCCACAGTGTTCTTCATCAATCAATGATACTTGGAGAAGGACCATAGCTCAGTGGTGGAGCATCTGCTTTGCAGGTCCAGTCCTTGGCATCCTCTTGGTAGGACTGGGAGAGAAGTGGGACTGGGAGACAACCCTCTCTGGAATCCTGGAGAGCTGCTGATACTAAGTGTAGACCAATAGCTCCCAAACTTTTCCTCCCATGGACCACTTGAAAATTGCTGATTGTCTTCGCAGACCACTTAATGATTTTTCTGCCTGTCATAGCAATTGTAATGTGCTGTGCTAGATTCATCAGAACTGATGTAATATGGTTCCATTTTTAATTCTATGTTATTGCTTCTTTTATTCCTTAATGTTGTATTTTATACAATTTGCATTCCATAGAGTAATAGTAGCATAAAAATACAACATAAGAAATAAAAGAAGCAATGCACACAGAATTAAAAATCAGTATGGATATTTAGTGTGGATATGCCATGGACTGTGTGAATGAAGCTCTGGGACTACTGGTTGTCCGTGGACCACAGTTTGGGAACTCCTGGTGCAGACATTACTGAGCCAGATGGACCAAGAGTGTGACTCAGTTTAACACAGCTTCTTTAATGCACAGGCAGGTGGGTATGGGAGGAAGCATACCTTTAGGTATTTGGCTGCCAAGCTGTCCAGGGCTGTAAAGGTAAGGGCCAGCACCTTGAACTGGGCTTGGAAGCAAATCGGCAGGCAATGCCTCCTGATTCATATGCTTCCAGACTGATTTCTAGCAACCAGATTCTGAACTCATTGAAGTTTCTTGGTCATCTTCAAGGGCAACCCCACGTCTAACACATAGCAATCCAACTGTGAGGTTACCAGAGCATGGATCACTATAGTCAAGCTGTTCCTGACTAGGAATGGATGCAGCTGATGAACCAGCTGAAGCTGGTGAACAGTATTCCATGTCACCGAGGCTGCCTGGGCCTCTAGTGACAATGCTGGATCAAGCAACTTCTTTCGATCACTAATGCACTAATATTATTGTGTCAAGGGGCCTCTCCAGACTGGTGGGGGTTTATTTTGCAGGTGTATTCTGTGACATGTTCTTAATACAATAATATACTCATTATTAGTGGATTTGTTCTGCTTAATTTATCCTGTGATGCATTCCCAATACTTCCATATTATCGCTATCTGAATGGGCTACAGTGCAGTGAAAACTGGACAAAAATAAAGCAGAACATTTGTGATATAAAAAGTTACAGGATTGCGGGAAGTTACGGGATATGCCCTGACTGGAAATGAAAACCTTTTGCAGGAGCAAACAGTATTGAAAGTGAGATTATGTGTGACCGCCACAATAGCATCATGAGCACAAATCATCATGAATGTGCAATAAAAAGGGCATCTGGAGGGGGCCAAGAATATGTTATAGAATGCACCTGCAATAAGACACCAGTCTGGAGGGGCCCCTGGAATAGTAATAATCTTATAGTTAATGTTAAGTGAAGACCTTTCACTTTCTGTTCCTTGGTGCAAACTGTTATGCATCTCTTCTTGGACTTCCTCAAAATTGTTCAAAACGCCTGCCTCAAGCTCATCCCATTGTTCTTCTAGTTCATTTGAAACTGACTGTCCATTTAAATGGCATTTCTGTTTATGTGTTACACTGGATTGTCTGCTCAAGGATCTTAAACTCCCCCCTCCTTTTCCCAAATGTAACAGGGAAGATCTGATGGAGGCGGGGGAATCTATTTTTTGAACCATCAAGGTTAACTTAATTGTCCTCTAAGGGTATGGACAGACTTGTAGCTATACTGGTTTTAGAGCGTGTCCACCTCTGTTTTGTGAATTTGGGTGCACATGACCATTAGCCAAACTCTGCCCTTTTTTACTCCAAAATATGGGATTTTTGAGTTTGGATGCATTTTCCCTTCAAGCCAGCTTCACACTGACTTGAAAACTGGTCGATCAACCCATTGCAACTCCGAGATGTGTCCAATGTAAGTACTTTGCTGTGGGTGGTCCTAAAAGGTCTGACATCAGCAGTGGGACTGTGCGTATTTCAATCAAACAATAAAGATGTGTACAGCTGGGTGCAGTTTTGTTTCAAACTACAGCCAGACAAAAATAGTCCTGCTGCTTTTTAAGCAACTAGTGTGCACATAGCCACAGTCAGGGGTGTGAACCTGTAGGTCTCCAGAAATCAGCTTTCCTCATTCCTCTGATGGCTGAGGCTGATGGGAGCTCGAGTTTCCATGCGGAAGTTCCAATCTGAATGGCTTGTGCCACATGTTATTTTGTAGGAGGAAGGCCCTTTGTATTTTCAACCTCTGTCACCAAAATGTCTTGTCCAACCCTACTGAATCTTGAAAAAGTGGAGAAACCCACATGGGAAGATATGTTCTCTCTGTTTTATTGCTAGGGTATAATCTGGCTTGGAGACCACAGGGTGTGCATAGAGATGCATATATTAGTGAAAATGGCATATTTTCACTATAGCATTATATAAAGTGAGGTGTAGTGGTTAGAGTGTTGGACTGGGATCTGGGAAACCAGGGTTTAAATCCCTGCTCGGCCAGGAATCTCACTGGGTGACCTTGGGCCAGTCACTGTCTCTCAGCCTAACCTACCTCACAGGGCTGTTTTGAGGATAAAATCAGGAGAGTGAGAACCATGTTTTGATGCCATCTTGAGTGCCTTGGAGGAAAGGTGGGATATACATGTAATAATAACAAAGGAGAATTACTTTGAAAAATTGGTATATTGGGAGAAATTTGTCCTAAAATGCTGATAAATTTTCATAGGGATTTTTTTTTTTTAATGTGCAAACCGATGTGGAAATGTAGAGACCTGGATTTAAGAATGGGAATGGAAATATCATAAGAGAGTGAAATGGACAGATTTCCCTGTTCCTGTTCAAGGGCAAACCATGTATTTAAGGTTATATGTAATTTGGCCCTCAGTGGGTCAGTTTCTGCTGGGGAGATTATACCAGGCAGAAATCTGGATGTTCTCTTTTTCAATGTCTCCTTCTGTGGCACTTGAAATGCCCTCATGTATGTTTTGCTTTGGAAATGGGTGTTGATCACTGTAGCGTTGTACAGGCACCCAATTTGTCACACGTACCTTTTTGGGCTGTATTCTAGTATGACTGAATGATGCAACTGTGCATCCCCCTATTTGTGACCACATACACTCAGATAATATCTGTGGACAAATCCATTGCCACATGATTCAGTCATTTCTAGTCACTAGCTTTGAGAAGGAGTTTGATCAGGAGTGGAGAACCTGTGGCTCTCCATATGTTGCTGGACTCCAATTCTCATAAAATCTGGTCAGCATGGCCAAAGTCAGAGATGATGGGAACTGTAGTCCAACATCTGAAGGAACACAAGTTCCCTGGCGTAAGCCAATAGAATTCAAGCGACTTGTAGTTTGTCAGTGGCACAGAGACAGGAATGCTTAATATCTGATGCTTTAAGAGCAAGAGGGACCTAAGGAGAAAGGTGTTTTTTTTCCAGCGAGGTGCATCACCTAACTGTGGCCTAGTTCTCACTCAAGTGATAAATCTGTTTCTCGACTGTACCACTTCAGACTCCAGGCAGGGATTTACATGAAAATAGAGGGTTTTGTCCTAGCCTTCTTTCCTGATATGCTAACTTTCTATGTGCAGGGGGGAAAGCCAGCATGTCAGGAGGAAAGGAAGCTAGGGGTAAAAAAAACTTTTCCAGGCATCTGGTTTTCTAAGTACTGGTGTGTGTTTTTTTAATTAAATTACAGAGCCCTACCTGAAATTTGACATGGTACAGAACAAACATGGGGTACTCATCTTAGTGAGAATGAGGTCTAAGGTACCCCAGTAGCAGAACGTTTGCTCAGGCAGGGTGTGTGCAAAGAATGAGCGAGCTCAATGGGCATGGAATGCTGACTGGCTATTGGGAGGGGTAAAGGGTAAACTGGGCGGATGGGGATGAAATGAAGTATCCTGGAGAAGGGCATGGCTGGCTGGCTAGAGTCCTGATGAGGAGCACTCCATGCCGCAACATTTTCTTGCAGGTCCCACTTGCATAAATGGTTTGATCTCCTTGGGCCCGACAGCTTTTGCTCTGTGAACAGAGGCAGCAGGCACTTGTACATCGAAGGGGCCAGGAGGGAGAGAAACAAACCACATCTCCCTTTCCCCTGCATCTGATGATAGCATCTCCCACCAGTGGTGCCTGCAGAAATGCCTGCTCAGCACCCCAAAGACTTCTGCTTTTGATGCATGAAGGAATTTGCAGCAGCCTGGCATTGGGTGTTGGGAGACAGGCGCTGCATGCAAACTCTCCTGCAAGACAGATTTTGAGCCGGGGGGGGGGTTGTTTTGATGAATGCCCCCAGAGGCACAGAGGAAGAGCACCTGCTTTGTGGGGGGGGGGCAGGAGGGCATGCACCATCATGTCTTTCATTTCAAAATGTCTTGGGGTGATCCTGCTTCAAGCCATGCTTGTGGGCTTCCCAGAGGCATCAGGTTGGCCGCTGTGGGATGCTGGATTAGATTGGCTTTTGGTCTGATCCTACAGAGCTTTTCTGGTGTTCTTATGTCCCTGTGAAAGGGCTTTCATAAAAATCGGGCAAGAAGGACTCATGCTCCTATGAATGCAACAGTATGAGGTGGGGCCAGTGGAAGCTGGTGGCTCCGATGTCAGTGAGGCAGGGAATCCGCTCCGGGTTTTCGCTTGAACTTTGAAGGAGCTGTCCAAGGTGCTGCTCTACTGACATCGGAGCCACCAGTCTCCACTAGGTGGGAGTAAATCTCTGTTGGTGATCCCACGTGGCTCAGCTGCACAGCTCATATCTACTAGAAACCGTGCATTCAGTGTTGTGGGTCCAAGCCTGTGGAAATCCCTCCTGGCTGAGATTAGGCAGATACCCTCCTGGCTGAACTTCAGGCGCATGGACAAGACTTTCCTGCTCCAACAGGCATTTTAAGGTAGTGTTTGGGTTTCTTTTGGGGTTTTATGATGACTTTTCCTTGTTTTATTCTCTGTCAGTCCCCAAAAAGGAGCGTTCTGGGAGTGGGACAGGGGCAGGACCAACAGAAGGGAGACTTACGCCATATCCTAGTTCCATTAAGTTTGGTCATGTGACCTCCAGTCCTGGCATAAATTAAGCTAGGAGAAAGTTCAGCTGGCTCAGCCGGTGTTCTCCCCTCCCAAGGGCTCCTGAATGGAGTTAGGATCTGGTGTACTTTAAAGCATCTTAAGTTAACCTATAATAATAATAATAATAATAAATTTAATTTTTGTGTCGCCTATCTGGCCGAAGCCACTCTAGGCGACGTACAAACTAAAATTCAGTAAATTACAATACAATACAGATAAAATACAATAAAATCAGTATGATCATTAATCACAGCAGCATGAAATCAGTTAGGGCGATCAATAGATAATAAAATATCCCAAAAAAGTTAGCCCTCCCCGGAATTCCTGAAGGCCTGTCCAAAAAGCCAAGTTTTTAATGCCCGGCGAAATATATTCAGGGAAGGGGCATGGTGAAGATCGAATGGGAGGGAGTTCCAGAGAGTGGGGGCCGCCACTGAAAATGCCCTCTCTCTAGTCCCTACCAACCTAGCTGTTTTCGTTGGTGGGACTGAGAGAAGGCCCTGTGTGGCTCATCTGGTTGGGCGGCTTAATTTGTGGTACTGGAGGCGCTCCTTCAGATAAACTGGGCCGAGACCGTATAGGGATTTAAAGGTTAATACCAACACCTTGAATTGGGCCCGGAAAACAACTGGCAGCCAATGTAGGTGAAATAATACTGGCGTGATGTGATCACGGCGGCGGCTGTTTGTAAGCAACCGAGCCGCCGCATTCTGCACCAGTTGTAGTTTCCGGACCGTTTTCAAGGGCAACCCCACGTAGAGCGCATTGCAGTAGTCTAATCGAGAGGTGACCAGGGCGTGTACCACCAGTGGGAGCTGATGAATAGGGAGGTAGGGTTGCAGCCTCCGTATGAGATGTAATTGGTACCAAGCTGCCCGGCTCACTGCCGAAATCTGAGCCTCCATGGACAGCTTGGAATCAAGAACCACCCCGAGGCTGCGGACCTGATCTTTCAGGGGTAAACTCACCCCATTAAACTGTAGGTCAACAGCACCCAACCTCCCCCTGTCACCCACAAGTAGCACCTCGGTCTTATCAGGATTGAGCTTCAGTCTGTTCCTTCCCATCCATCCACTCACGGATTCCAGGCACTTGGACAAGGTCTCCACAGCCATCTCTGGTGAAGATTTAAAGGAGAGATAGAGCTGCGTGTCATCTGCATATTGATGACATTGCAGCCCAAAACTCCTGATGATAGCTCCCAGCGGCTTTACATAGATGTTAAATAGCATGGGAGAGAGGATAGAACCCTGTGGCACTCCGCTTGTGAGGGGCCAAGGGTCTGAAACCTCATCTCCCAATGCTACCTGTTGATGCCTGTCAGAGAGAAAGGAACGGAACCACTGCAAAACAGTGCCTCCTATTCCCAATCCTTCCAGGCGATCTAACAAGATACCATGGTCGACGGTATCAAAAGCCGCCGAGAGATCCAGGAGGACAAGAAAGGTGGATTCTCCCCCGTCTAATGCCCTCCTCATATCATCCACCAGAGCGACCAAGGCTGTTTCAGTACCATGTCCAGTCCTGAAACCCGATTGGTATGGATCCAAATAATCCGTTTCATCCAAGTGTGCTGCCAACTGGCCAGCCACCACTCGCTCAATGATCTTCCCCAAAAACCTATAGGATTGTGCCCTAACATTCTGCCAGTTTCCTCAATATTGGAGTGCTCCCTTAGACTGCAGGAGGGGAATAGCATTCTTTTCTTTTTTAAGTTCCCTCCAAGAGGAAATTAGCATACCAGGAAGAGGACTGCGACAAAACCTTTCTCTTTTAATGTGGTACTTTTTCCTGTTATTTTTTTCCTAGCAGATTGTTTGTTTGTTTATGCATGGAGGAGCATTCAGAAATGCCATCCCATTCTGTAGCCTGAAGCCGAACCATCCAGAATTGTTTATTTATTTATTATTACTTTTATATCCCACCTTTCCTCCAAGCAGCTCACGGTGGCATTCATGGTTCTCCTACTACCAATTTTATCCTCACTACTGCCCTGTGAGGTAGGCTAGGCTGAGAAACAATGACTGCCCCAAGATCACCTAGAGAGCTTCCTGGTTGAGCAACCTCATTCTCATGCACTTGTCTGGGCCAATCTATGTAGGACAGGATAATCAATATGTTGAATATGGAGCTGCTGTGTTATCAAGTGCGATCCTATATATGGCTACTCAGGAGTAAGTGTGAATAGGATTGCAGCGTAAGGATGTCAGTCCTCTTCTGCACTCACCCAGTTTCCAATACATTTTATTTCAAGGACTGATGACAGCTAGGCTGGCCATCTTTTGAACAAGCCCCTGCAGCTGCACCCTTAACAGCCATTTGATCTGGAGGGATGAGCAGGTGATCATGAAAGGACTTACCTGCTGCTATCTGCTTAGCAAGTGTCACTAGAAAAAGTAAAAGTACCCAGGATGAGGTGCTTCCAACCCTCTGCTCCAACTAGTTGGAAACTGTAGCTGGTGAACCTTACAATTTCTTATTTATTTTTATTCCATTATTTTTATTAATACATTTATTGCTCCCCTTTCCTCCAGGGAGCTCATGGTAGTGTACACGATTCTCCCTTTCCTCCATTTTATCCTCCCAACAACTATGTGAGGTAGGCTAGCCCAAGAGACGGTGACTGTCCTAAGGTCACCCAGTGAGCTTGGTGGCTGAGCGGGGATCTGAACCCTGGCCTCTCAATCCTAGACCAACACTAACCACTTCACCACACTGGCTGTGTAGACTTGGGAACACAAGAGAGGTGGATTTCTTTTGTGATGGATTTGGCAGCTCCAGCACCAATCGCGGGCAGCCTCCTCCCTTGGTTTCCTGAGCTGGGGGTGCGTCACTGCCCAGGAATGCCATTGTCAAGATAGGCAGGGATATGTGGAAGCCTCGCGGCGCAGTCATGGGAAAGCTCAGCCATCGCTTTCCCCACCTGTTGCGTTTTCCAGATGAGAGTACAGGACTAGCCCAGTCATTAGGGAGGGTAAGGCGGCTATCTCAGGCAGCAGATGCTGGGGGGTGCAGGGTGGCAGCAAGGTTTTGGAGGACTGAATTGCGTGTTCCACTTAGCTTGCCCTGTTCAGGAGGATTGGATTCATCTGTCAATCTCTGTTCCTTATTTTTCCAGTCTTAAGTTCAGATTTCCACATTTCCACATCGTTCTGTGAATTTCTTCTTTTAAAGTCCTCCTGGAAGTTTGTAAGCTTTTCAGTTTCTCCTAACATACACATTTTTGTACGCAAAATACAAAATGCCTAATGTACGTACTTCTGCAAGCAATTTCTCCTCATATAATGCATTCCTGTATGTTATTTTTTTTAGTAACATATGCATTCTAATGCATTCATTGGCGATCACTCGTGGCCGAGTAAGATTGTCTTCCAAGATAATTTGGTTGGAAGACGCCTATGTGTGGATTTGTTTTATGTGGAGAGATGGGCACACAACGATCAACACACAATCTTGACAGAAAAAGCCTTTTATCCAATGCCATGGATACCACGACACTGGAAGTCTTTTATCTGCTGCAGCCTTCATCCACCTTGACAGCCTTTGTAACATACACATTGTTATCCTCCGCCTGTTCTGCTGTTGAGGACATTCTTGGATCGTTCTTTGTCTGGTTCCTCTTCCTTGACCTTACCGCCATGGGTGACCCTGCTGGGAGTACATGACTCCCGACGGCATCGCTCACAGGGTTCATTGGAACACGCAAGCCCACTCATCACTACAAGGTGACGATCCATCGAGTGCACCCTTTCCTCCCATATGCACATTTTTGGACACATTTGTTTGGTTGGAGAACTGCATCACAAAGTTCAGAGAAGTGGGATTCAAAAGACAGAACTGTTTAATGTTTTGCTTGCTATGGTCATCCCCCACACTGGCTGTTTTGTCCCTGTTGGACAACCATCCCACATAATCCTAAATCTCTATACGCACTTGTCTCTGTTCCATTTGGGGCCAGCCTTTCCATGCGGCAGGGTGAAGGAACTCAGCCTCAGACTGCAAATTAGGGTGGCCAAATGTAAAGAAAGGAAAGGGATCCTGTGCCTTTAACGGTTGTGTAGAAGAAGGGATCTCAATACTTGCTAACATTTCCTCTTCTACACAACGATTAAGCCTGCAGGAATCTTTTCTTCTCTTGCATCTGTCCTCCCTGCTGCAGATCCTGCAGTACATTTGGGGAGCAGTGAACTTGGTCATAATTTGTAGCTTATCATTACCCTTTTCTTTTTTTACTAGTGGGCGGGGGCATGATTTAGATTTTTCTGCATCTGGCACCAAAATTCTTTCTTCCCAGATAAGGGAGGCATTACAAAATTCTTCAGAAACCTAAAATAATTGGAAGCACTTGTTATTATGACGATCCCATGAGAGGCTTGGCCTAGTCATCTCATGGTGTAACTCCAGGCATGTTGTTAAAAACTGTTTACTAGGGCTTCTGAACCAATTTACTGTAATGGTTTCTCTAGTGTGCATGGTCCTCTCATCTCTCTGATGATTCTGGTTTGGGTGGCTTCTTTTATTGTTAGAGAGCCCATCACCTTCCTCGGTCATTGGTTCCATTGACGTACTGCTCTAACAGTTAGGAAGTTTTTCCTGATGTCCAGTTGAAAACTGGCTTCCATAGCTTGAGCCCATTATTCCGTGTCCTGCACTCAATCGAGAAGAGATCCTGGCCGTCTTCTGTGTGACAACCTTTCAAGTACTTGAAGAGTGCTATCATATCTCTGCTCGGTCTTCTCTTCTCAAGGATAAACATGCCCAGTTCTCTCAGTCTCTCCTCATTATAGAAAAGGAGAAAAAGGGAACAGCACAATTTTTATCCTGTAAAACTCATAAGAACATAAGAACATAAGAAGAGCCTGCTGGATCAGGCCAGTGGCCCATCTAGTCCAGCATCCTGTTCTCACAGTGGCCTACCAGGTGCCTGGGGGAAGCCCGCAAGCAGGACCCGAGTGCAAGAACACTCTCCCCTCCTGAGGCTTCCGGCAACTGGTTTTCAGAAGCATGCTGCCTCTGACTAGGGTGGCAGAGCACAGTCATCATGGCTAGTAGCCATTGATAGCCCTGTCCTCCATGAATTTGTCTAATCTTCTTTTAAAGCCGTCCAAGCTGGTGGCCATTACTGCATCTTGTGGGAGCAAATTCCATAGTTTAACTATGCGCTGAGTAAAGAAGTACTTCCTTTTGTCTGTCCTGAATCTTCCAACATTCAGCTTCTTTGAATGTCCACGAGTTCTAGTATTATGAGAGAGGGAGAAGAACTTTTCTCTATCCACTTTCTCAATGCCATGCATAATTTTATACACTTCTATCATGTCTCCTCTGACCCGCCTTTTCTCTAAACTAAAAAGCCCCAAATGCTGCAACCTTTCCTCGTAAGGGAGTCGCTCCATCCCCTTGATCATTCTGGTTGCCCTCTTCTGAACCTTTTCCAACTCTAGAATATCCTTTTTGAGATGAGGCGACCAGAACTGTACACAGTATTCCAAATGCGGCCGCACCATAGATTTATACAACGGCATTATGATATCGGCTGTTTTATTTTCAATACCTTTCCTAATTATTGCTAGCATGGAATTTGCCTTTTTCACAGCTGCCGCACACTGGGTCGACATTTTCATCGTGCTGTCCACCACAACCCCGAGGTCTCTCTCCTGGTCGGTCACCGCCAGTTCAGACCCCATGAGCGTATATGTGAAATTAAGATTTTTTGCTCCAATATGCATAATTTTACACTTGTTTATATTGAATTGCATTTGCCATTTTTCCGCCCATTCACTCCTCCCTCCACCCCATCCCCCAGTTTCATCAAACACATTACATAGAAAAGAGGATTACATTCACCCTTCACTAACATTGGAATTCCAAGAGATGCAAATACAAACATATAGTATCTTCAAGAAGACCATAAATGGATTAATGCCTGTGGGGGAGTTCTACCATGTTCAGCTAAGCTTACAAATTAAATAAATTTCCACCAAATACCTGAAAAAAATCATTTTTTCCCTTTGTCCACAAGCTATACGTAGCTTCTGTGTCAGTTTTTCCAGGGGTGTGCTGTGATGTCCCTGTATTTTAATATCTGTAAATATGGTAAGTGCGGGTTTATTGATATATGGTAAGTGACTGAGTGAGAGGGGGGAGTACATGGGCTAGAATGCTGGAGAATGTTGGATGATGATTGGCTGAATGTTTGAATGGCTGAAGGTATAAATTAGAGGATGACAGTTGAGTCGGAGGGAGTTGTTGTGGGGGAGTTGTGAGAGTCGTTAGTGGAGAGTTATTTGGATGAGTTGGTTGGCAGAGTCTGAGGGAGGGCTGGATTATATTTGGCTGGTATTTAGGCAGAATATATAAGACTGGAAACATAAAGAGTGACACTATATGAAACCATACGCTTGTTGAACATTCCTAAAGTGATCTTGTTATTACCTGGTGTTATCAAATAAATACTTTTATTGGTTTACCAAAAGCCTGATCCTTGGCTGGGGATACACAGACCAGAAGGGAGGGCAGGGTAATTACCAAGGCTGGAGGGAAACAGTATCGGATAAATGGTGGCAGCGGTAAAGAGAGATATTGTAACATCGTCAAGTATCCAGAGCAACCCAGGATTGTATGCTTTATAGACAAAGATACAAGGGGGTTGTGGACAGCAAGGGCACCCAGACACAAAGTAACAAGCCACAGGGATACTAAGGTGAAGTCTCTAGCAGTATTGTTTACAGGGAGTGACTGGTGGTGCTGCCTAGCAGTGGGATCTTGTGAGATCTGTGCTAGAGCGTGTGAGAGAACAAATAAAAACCGAGATCCTGACAGGTGGTGGCCCTGGTGGGAGTATCACAGGTAGAGCCAGCTGGTGGGATTTTCTTCATTAGAAAGGGATTGGAGTAGATGACTTTTCAGGATCCTTCCAACTCTGTGATTCTATTTATTGTAATATGATTCTACTTATTACAATATTTATTCACTTCTTCATCCAAGTAGCTTAGGGTTGCATGCATGATTCTCCTCCCCCTCCTTACTTTATCCTCACAACACTCCTTTGAAGTAGGTTATGCTTGAGAGAGAGAGAGTGACCTAAGAATCACCCAGTAAACTTCTTGGATGAACAAAGATATGAACCTGAGTCACTGCTGTCTACCATTCTAACTGAGGACGTGTAGGAGGGATTTCTTTTTAAAAAATCCAAATCAAGTGAATTGGAGTCCCCTCCTGCTTTGAACCTGATCACCGTAGGAGTGGTTTTTTAGATTCAAGATCCACAAAAGAACGTTCTTTCTTCATACAACACATAATTAATGTGTGGATGTGGTGATGACCATTGGCAGAGGGCTTTAGAAAAGGGGTTGGCCAAGGATGAGCAATGTGTGGCCTCTGCCTCCCAGTTGTTGCACTCCCCCAACTTTCATCAGCCAGCATGGCCAACAGTTAGGGGTGGTGAAAGTTACCACTTATGTAGACAACCACTGGTTCCCTGTGTCTGGATTAGACAAATCCATGTCTATAAATGGCTGTTAGCTATGATGATGTCTAAATGGAGCCTCCATGTTCGCAGGTGGTATCATTCCTTCTTTTTCTGATGTTCAAAGTGTGAGTGGTGTACCTTATGCAGCCAAAATGACACCATCCATGCACAAGAGGGAGATATCAGCAGGCTTTGGAGAGCCTCAAAGTTTGCAGAAGTGCAAATCTTAATTAAGGAAAAACACTGCTTAACAAAAAAGAACAGCCAATTGAGGGCTGTTGGCTGCAGAATATTGACTGATGTTTGGGGATCAGAAAACTGGGTGGGGAAGAGCAGCCTTTCCTAACCAGTGTGCCTCTAGATGTTGTTGGACCACAACTGCTTATGTTTTAATAACATTTTGCCTAGACTAGGGACAATGAACGTTTGGCCTTCCAGATGTTGCTGGACTACAGCTCCCATCACCCCTGACCACTGGCTATGCTGGCTGGCGCTGAGGGGAGCTGGAGTCTTAACAACGACATCTGGAGTGCTACAAGTTTGCCCTCCCTGATTCCAACCCTGATCTCTTGCTCTTACATTTTCCCCATGCCTGCAGGAGGCGCTGTCAGTTGTAAGCGAGGACCAGTCTATATTCGACCCATCCTTTGGCACCCCGCACCTCCTGAAGACAGAGCTGCCCTCGGTGGATGACTACGCTGGCAAGGAGGGCATCGGGTTGGAGGAGCCCCAGTGGCCAACGCAGGCCAACAACAGGGGCCATGTGGTGAAACAGGAGAATGAGCAGGTCAACTGCTCCAGCAGGTCAGTGGCCCTTTGGTTACGGGGATGGTGGTGGTGGGTGATTTGTACAAATGCTCTAAAGGAGGTAGGGTTGACCACTTTCCCTCGCCTGGCAGCAAATCTCCTGTTTGGGACAAGAACATTGTTAGCTGCCTTTGACCAACTCAGGCTGTCTATTGAGCTCCATATTGTCTCTCCAAAGTCTCTTGTTCATAGCCAAAAAAGAGGAAATGCATCATCAAAGAGGAGGGGCATAAATTTGTATAACCTAATTTATATGTATAAATGCAGATTTTAGAAATAATTACTATAACTGAAACCAAGTGTGTGGATCCTTTGGCCCTCCAGAGGTTGCTGAATTATAACTCCCATCATCCCTGGCCATGCTTGCTGGGGCTGATGGGAGTTGTAGTTCACCAACCTCTGGAAGGCCAAAGGTTCTCCACCCCAACTTAAATCTAAATGTATCTCATTATAGTGGGGACAATTGTGATCAGGTGTGCCTGTTCACTCTGCTGTCTATACTTTTAAAGTGCATTAAAAAGCACCCCCACCAAAGAATCCTGGGAACTGTAGTTTGTTAAGGGTGCTGGGAACTGTAGCTGTGAGGGGTAAACTAAAGTTCCCAGGATTCTTGTGTGTGTGTGTGTGTGCTTTAAATGTGCTGTAAAAGTAAGGTATGTACGCAGCCACTTTTGATGTTTAACTTTGAGGCCCCTCCTGCTCTCCCTTCTTAGGATGCTTTCCCTTTAAACTGGACTTAGACCAGACAGCCCTTTAAACAGATATTCCAAAAGAGGACTATATTCAGTGAACTAGGAAACACGGCCACCCTGCTTTACTGTTATGTTCTATCTGATCCTTTGTAAAGTGGAGGTGCTGGTGCTTGAACCTGTGACTTTCTTCATGCAGAGCCTATGCTCTACCACTGAACTCCAGCCTCTCTCCAAAGAGGAGGGGGATGTGGCTAGCAGGAATGTCATTTGAATAACAGAATTTTGGAAGGGGAAGGGATCTTAGAGGTCATCTAGTTCAACCCCCTGCTTATTGCAGGTTCTACAGTGAAGGATACAACTACAGCATCCCTGACAGTTTGTCTTGAGTTCACTAGCAGACATTCAGTAGGCAAGGCTCATTCCCTCCCCCATAACATGAAGATACAATCATGGGGGAAAGCTTCAACTGCTACATTTCTTGTAAGCGGGTGGCAGTTACAAGGCCCAGGAGCTTTTAACCAGTTCCCTGAATGCTGGGGAAAACCACTAATCCTGTTTGGTTCTCTACGACTGAAAGGGAGCTTAGCAGAGTCCTGAGCTTTCTTCTGCTCTGATTACAGTACTTGTGGGGTGTGTGATAGGGTTGCCAGGTTCAGCGCCTGAGACTGATCCTGTATCTTTAGGAGAAGAGAAAGTCAGCCAAGTGCAGGTGTTCTTGCAACCCTGTAACGGGAAAAACCACAAGGTGGAATTCTCTCTTCCCCCTGCACAACTTTTAAAGATACAGAAGACCCCTTAAAGGCTGGGCTTGGCAACCAAGAGGTCTTCTGTATCTTTAAAAGTTGTGCAGGGGGAAGGGAGAATTCCACCTTGTGGTTTTTTCCCATTACAATGTTGCAAGAACACCTGCACTTGGCTGACTTTCTCTTCTCCTAAAGATACAGGATTAGTATCAGGCCCTGAACCTGGCAGCCCTAGTGTGTGATGATCTAAATGGGTCCTACAACAACAGAAAGAGAAAGGCTTACAGATTTGAAATATATAAACAGCTGGCTAGTATTCCCTACTTCTATAACTACTCCGCTATCCCAGATCTCCACACTCTTTCCACCTACAATTGCCAACCTTTTTGGTGAGGCCTTGCTTCTGTACCTTTAAGAACAGCCTGCTGTGTGGAAATATAGGGCAGGTGCTGATATCTCAGGAGGCAGTCATCTTTATCTCCACAGTGCCTGTTGATTCCTGCCAATTAAGCTGCAGCTAAAAGTGCAAAGAACAAGCCAGGTCATTTCTTTTCCGGATCAGTTGGCAGCCCTACTGGGTCCAAAAGCATCAAACTTGTTTGTCCTAATACTGTGATGATCTAGAATTTATGCACAAAGTTTCTTGACACAAGCAGGACAGGCAGTGGTGGGCAGCTGGTGCCCATTGGGACTGTTAGGGCGGAAAGGAGGGAGCCCAACAGTATGCATAGCCAGAGCCAATGACAGGCACAGCCAGCTAATTCTGGTGTTGCCCCCATCCTCTCCCCTGCTAAGTTCTACAAGGCCATCCACTGATGGACAGAGTCATTGCTGCTAGGGATGGAGGAGAAATTTGATTCTGCTCTTATTTAAAGCCAAATATATCAGATTTGTACTTTCCGAAACAATATGAGAACCAAAACACAGCCATCCTTCAAAATTTGCACTTCCCCAAATTTTGCGATGCAGTTCACCAACCAACCAATGTTTACAAAAATGCACATATTAGAGGGTGTGCATAAAAATGAAAATATTCATGAAAATAACATACAAAAATGAATTATCTCAGAAGGAATTGCTTGCAAAAAGAATGTGTGTCTTAGAAGAAATTCACACTAAAACGCTGAAGAATTTTCAGGAGGATTTAACAACAACAAAAATCGCAAGTTCCTGCAGAAATATGGAGAACTAAAGCTAAAAATGACAAACCCAGAGAACCAAAACTGACAGATCCTTCCATCCATATCCCTACCCTGTTGTAGAGCCTGGGCCTCTGAGATTGGCAAGGGGGAGGCAGGTTCTTTTTCTGCCTTCTCTCTCCAGCCCTATAATTGGCTGCGGGACATATTTTTCGCTGAAATTTGTGGCTGCTCTACAAGTACCCACAGGAAACGACTCACTTCCCCCTCAGCCAAACAGCTCGTATTAGCATCCTTACATCAGCAACGGGCATCTGGTTCGAGGAGGTCAGGGTAGTTCAGGGCTTCCCAACTTTTGTTCTACCAAGGAGGCTGACTTTTATGGTCAAAATGGAAATGGACTGCCTTCAAGTGGATCCCAACTTATTTTTTTTTAATAATTTTTATTCAAAT
The DNA here is from genome assembly GCF_030035675.1 of Rhineura floridana. Taxonomy (NCBI): domain Eukaryota; kingdom Metazoa; phylum Chordata; class Lepidosauria; order Squamata; family Rhineuridae; genus Rhineura; species Rhineura floridana. The sequence goes on along the minus strand of NC_084494.1, from coordinate 26,733,836 downwards.
TTTTCAAAAGACAAACAAAACAAAGTCAAAAAACATAACAATACAACAAAAAAAAATAAAAATAAAATAGTTGACTTCCGATTTGTCGCAGATCAGCTACAAGTATATAATATACATCAAACCTGTCCCTTAATGTATACATAGAGGATCACTTTTCTCCATAGGCTGTCTTAGTTAATCGTCAAATCCCAATATCATCATTTTATTTTGATCTTTCAACAAAAAGTCTAAGAGAGGCTTCCATTCCTTAAGAAATGTATCTGTCAATTTTTCTCTAAGTAGACATGTCAATTTATCCATTTCTACTAAGTCCATTAATTTCAATAGCCATTCTTCCGTTGTTGGTGTTGATTCCATTTTCCACTTTTGTGCATATAATAATCTTGCTGCCGTAATCATATATAATATTATTCTTCCATATTTCTTTTCTATTTGTTTATCCATAAAACCCAATAAAAAAAATTCTGGTTTTGACTGAATATTTATCTTTAGAATTTTTTGCATCTTCCTACCTATCTGTGCCCAAAATGATTTTGCCTTTTTACACAGCCACCACATATGATAAAATGATCCTTCTTGTTGTTTACATTTCCAACAAACATTAGAAACATTACTATACATTTTTGACAACTTTTCTGGAGTCATGTACCAACGGTACATCATTTTATAGAAATTTTCTTTAAGATTATAGCATAGTGTAAATCTCAAGCCTTTTTTCCACATATTTTCCCATTGATCCATTTGTATGTTATAACCAAAAATTTTTGCCCACTTTACCATACACTCTTTTACTTGTTCTTCCTCCATATCCATTTTCAGTAAGAGTTTATACATTTTCGCAATTATATTTTCATTTGTACACAATCCTATTTCAAAATCAGATTTACTTATTTCAAACCCATACATTTTCTTGTCCATTTTATATCTTTCTAACAATTGTAAATAGGCAAACCATTGAAAACTATATCCTTCCTTTGTCAGTTGTTCTTTCTCTTTCATTATATATTCTCCATGTACATTTTCTAATAGTTCTTGATAAGTTAACCATTTCTCTTTTCCAGCCATTTCTCTTCTGTAAAACGCTTCTTGACTTGAGACACATAATGGTATTTTCGAATAAAACCTTGATTTATATCTATTCCATATTTTCAACAGAGGACGTCTTATAAAATGATTGTTAAAGTCTACATTTACTTTTACTTTGTCATACCATAGATATCCATGCCATCCCCACTTCAAATTATGGCCCTCCAAATCCAATAGTCTTTTATTCCTCAATAAGATCCATTCCTTTATCCAGACTAGACAGCAGGCAGCAAAATAAAGTCTCAGATTTGGTAATCCCAGTCCTCCTCTTTCTTTGGCATCTTGTAGTAGTTTAAATTTAACTCTTGGTTTTTTTCCTTGCCATACAAATTTAGAGATATCTTTTTGCCATTGTTTAAAAGGTAAATCAGAGGATATTACAGGTATTGTTTGAAACAAAAACATCATTCTCGGTAATACATTCATTTTTATCACAGATATTCTACCCATTAATGACAATTGTAGTTTATCCCATTTTAGCAAATCTTTCTTAATCTCTGTCCATAATTTTTCATAATTATTATGAAACAACTTTGAATTTTTATTTGTCATAATGATACCTAAATATTTCAACTTTTTCTCTATTGTAAAATCTGTCTTGTCCATTAACTCTTTCTGTTCCCTTAAAGTTAAATTTTTCACCAACATCTTTGTTTTTTGATTGTTGATCTTAAATCCTGCTAACGGTCCAAATTCTTTTAATTTGTCCATCAATACATTAATTCCTTCCAAAGGGTTTTCTAGTACAATTATCAAATCATCAGCAAATGCTCTCAATTTATATTCTTCTTTTTTTATCTTTAATCCCGAAATCCTTTTATCTTGCCTTATATCTCTAAGCAGCACTTCTAAGACCAGAATAAATAAAAGGGGAGATAATGGACATCCCTGTCTTGTACCCTTTTGTATTTCACATGAATCCGTTAAATCTCCGTTAACAATTATCTGAGCCTTCTGAGATGTATAAATCGATCTAATCCATTTTATAAAATTGTCTCCAAAATCCATTTGCTCCAAAACCTGAAACATAAATTTCCAATTCAAATTATCAAATGCTTTTTCAGCATCTAAAAAAAATCAAAGCTGCTTGTTTATCATTTCGTTGTTCTAAATATTCCAACACATTCAAGACATTCCTGACGTTGTCACGTAATTGTCTTTTAGGTAAAAACCCTGATTGATCTTCCTGGATAAATTGTTGTAATATTATTTTCAATCTTTCTGCCAAGATCATTGTAAAAATTTTATAGTCATTATTCAATAGAGATATTGGCCGATAATTTTTTGTTTTAGTTAAATCTTGCTTCTCTTTAGGTATTAATGTTATGTTAGCATTTTTCCAACTATCCGGTATCTTTCCCTCTTGCAGAATAAAATTCATTGTATACTGTAAAGGTAGCAAGAGTTCTTCCTCCAAACATTTATAATACATTGCAGATAACCCATCTGGTCCTGGCGCCTTTCCTAATTTAATTTTGTTTATAGCTTCAGATATCTCTCTTGACGTAATAGGGCCATTAATAGCTTGTCTCTGAAAGTCTGTAATTTTAGGCAAATTCTGTTTAGATATATACTCTTCTATTTTTTCAGATGGAATTTCCTGACACTTGTACAATGTTGAATAATATTGATGGAAAATCTTTTTGATTTTTACATTATCTGTCAGCGTCTCATCTCCTTCTTGTATCTTTAAAATAATATTTTTTTGACGTTCTTTTCTTAATTTATATGCTAACCATTTCCCTGGTTTATTTGCAAATTCAAAAGTCCTTTGTTTAGCAAAATTTAGTTTCCTTTCAATTTCTCTAACTGTCAGCATTGATACTTGCTTCTGTAACATTTTAATTTGATTTACAATAGAAACTTTAGTTGGATTCTTTTTCAATTCTTCCTCTTTTTGTTTTATTTCTTCCAAAATTAATTGCATTTTCTGTTGTTTCTTTTTTTTTAATTCAGAGTTACATTTAATAAAATATCCCCTCATAAATGCCTTACTTGTATCCCAAACGATATTTTCATTTGTTCCTTTATATAAATTATGTTCAAAAAACTCTTTTAATTTCTTCTTACATTCTTGTACTACTTTGTCATTCTGTAATAAAGATTCATTTAGTCTCCATCTAAATCCAAGATTTTTTTTTTTTAAAGTTAATATCACAGGATTGTGGTCCGAAAAAGTTTTTGGTAGTATATCCATTTTAAAAATATCCTTCGCTAGAATTTTAGACATCCAAATCATATCAATCCTCGAGAATGTTTTATGTCTTTCTGAAAAATAAGTAAATTCCTTTGCGTTATCATTTATATATCTCCAGGTATCCACCAATTCTAAATGTTCCATCAGTTCAAAGCAAATCTTCGGTAATTTACCCTGTGTCTCTTTAATATTTTTTTCAGAAAGTCTATCAATTTTTGGTGAGATTACCCCATTCCAATCACCCATGACGCACCAATGATCATATGAAAACTCTGACAATTTTTCCATAAGTCCTGTGTAAAACCTTGTTTTATCTTCATTGGGGGCATAAATACCCACTATCAAAATGTTTGTGCCCTGTAAAGTAATTTCAACCCCCACAAATCTACCACTATCATCCAGTAATACCAATTTAGGAAGCAATTGTGGGTTAATGTAAAGAAGAACTCCATTTATTTTTTTTTGGTCCAGCCGAAATAAATTCTTCACCCAAATTTTTACAAATCAAATATTTGGAATCTTTCTTCTTAATATGAGTTTCTTGTAAACAAATTATATCCAATTTTAATTTTTTCAAATAATGAAACACTTTCTTTCTCTTCTGCGCCGTGTTGGCTCCATTTATATTCCAAGTTAGATATTTGTAATCCATCTTTAAGCGTGTATTTTAAAATGTGCCTGATGCTCCTTTTAATCCATCATCTTCCTTCCCCTCCTCTGCATGTTCTTGTTGACTTTGTTTCCCAGGAATTATATCCATATCTTTGAGTTTATCTTCTTCCATGTCTTTTGAAGCTTTTCTCAAGAAGTCCCTTGCTTTTTGAACAGTATTCAATCTATATTTCTGTTGTCTGAATGTAAAAATCACTCCTTCTGGAACATCCCATCTAAATTGAATTTTGCATTGCTTAAGTTTTTCTGTAAAGAAAGCATATTCTTTTCTCTTACGTAAAAGTCTAATAGGAATTTCGTTCATCACCAGTATTTCCTTACCATCAATTTTAAAGGTATTTTTAAAGTGTTGTTGTAATACCATATCTCTGGTCGTCTTCTTTATAAAGTGAACAAGCACATCTCTTGGAATTTTTTTCATTGTTGCATATCTGGAATTAATTCTATAAACTTTTGTCTATTTCAAATTTCATCCGATCTTCATTCAAATCCAGAAATTTTACTAAAGCATTAACAATTTTATCTCTGATGTCTTCACCTGTTTCCTCAGGGATTGCACGGAATCTCAAACAATGTTCTTTATTTCTCATTTCAGTCACAGCCATATAGTCCAAGTTTTTTTCTAATTCCAGATTTAATATATCTGTTCTATTCTCCAAGATTTGTACCTTTTCTTTAGTATTTTTTGCATCTTCCTTTATTTGCCCAATTGTCCCTTTAATCTCATCCACTTGTGTTTTAATATAGTCTTTTATATCTATCAATTCAGTTTTCATTTCCTGTTTTATATCATTAATCCCTTCCATTATTTTTTGAAACATATCTGGGGGTATAGCCCCTTCCTGTGGGTCAATTGAACCTCTTCGCTCCTGGGCCTTAGTTGCTTTTTTAGTTGTCATTCTCGAAAGAAGCCTTTAATTTCTGATATTAACCACTGTTCCAAAACCTAGAGGCAGTCTATTTCTTTTTTTTTCCCCTCCACCAACAAAAGAGTTAATATTCCAGGCCTGTTATTATAGTCCGGCCAGCACAGCACAGTTCTTATCTACGTCCAGGAATGCAAAACTGACTTTTATGGTCAAAATGGAAATGGACTGCCTTCAAGTGGATCCCAACTTATGGCGACTCTATGAATGGTAAGCACTATTCAGAGGGGGTTTACCATTGCCTTCCTCTGAGGCTGAGAGGCAGTGACTGGTCCAAGGTTACTCAGTGAGCATCATGGCTACGTGGGGATTCGAACCCTGGTCTCCCAGGTCATAGTCCACCACTCTAACCACTACACAACACTGGCTTTCAAGCCCTCCCCAAAAGTAAGCTAAAAATGAGAAGTGAAAAGAACAAAGCGACTGCTGGGCAGGATGCACTGGGATATTCCACTGTGTGAACAGGTCCCGGAACCTTGGGAAGATCAGGGCTGTAGCTATGTCTGTATCTTTATTTCTAGAATGTGTATTTAACCCATTTTTCAACTCAAGCATGCTTCCAAAGTAGAGAGCCATGTAATAAGAAAGCCACTCAAAACAAAATAACAGAGAGATCAATTAACCACTGAGGGCAGAACTAGATTTTTGGAATTAAACTCAGAATAGGGGGATGGGGAAAGGTGCAAAAATATCCCTGTTGAAGAGGGCAAAGGTCTGTTTTCTTCTGCCCCTAGACAGCAGGGCTAGATCCAATGCACTTAAATTTCAAGAGGGGAGAAACTTAGGAAGTTGTCTTGAATCAAGTCAGGTCCTTGGCGCACCTAGCTCAGTATTGTCTACGTTGACTGGCTGCAGTTCACCAGGATTTCATACAGGGGAGAAGCCGGGGATTGAACCTGGGACCTTCTGCATGCAAAACTGATGCTCAACCCCTGAGCCCTTCCCCAATGGGTAGATTTTGGATGAACGTGATGAGAAACCTTGTGATGGTTAGAGCAGTTTGACAGTGGAGTGAATTACCTAGAGGGGTGCTGGATCCTCCCTTGGTAGAGATCTTCAAGCAGATGCTAGAGAGCCACCTCTTGGGATGCTCTAGGCTGGGATGTCCTGCATCAGGCAGGGGTTGGATGATCTACGAGCTCCCCCCCCCCAAAAAAACCTGCTGCATACACACCATACATTTAAAGCACGTTTCCTCCCCCCCCGCAAAGAATCCTGGGAATTGTAAGGGTTCTGGGATTGTAGCTCTGTGATGGGAAAACTACAGTTCCCAAGATTCTTGGGGTGGGTGGGTGTAAATGTATGATGCTTTAATTGTATGGTGTGTAATGCAAAAACTAACAGAGTAAAGCAATACACAGCAGATAAAAATTTCACAGGAAACAGCAGTCATGAAAAATGAAATTGGAATACTGTTCAGTAAAAAGTTGGTGCAAATGAAGAGGCCTCTCAACTCAAAGCAGAGAACTTAAGAATGAAAGTACCGAGTGGCCCATTCTCTGGGATGCAGCCCGTGATGGGATGCCCATTAGATTCCTTAAGGGGGGAGAGAATGGTGAATTTTTCAGTAATACTCCTATTTTGACCTTTAGTCATGTTGATTTTGATGGCATTAACTAATGGTGGCTGACAGAGTTGTAGTCCAACATCATCTGGAGGATGTCAGGTTGGCCAAGGCTGCTACACAGGCTCCAGCAGTATGTAATAGTGGGGTGGCAGTGTCTTGGGCAGTGATCCTGTGGGATGAGAACAGGAGTCTTGTAAATATGTCTCTGATATTGATCTGTGAAATGTTGGGAGAGAGCGCAGTTTGGATGAATCAAGCTCCCAGTCCTCAGTGAACAACATGCTGTCCAACAAAGCCCCTATCTCTTCTCCATCAGCAGGCAATCACCCGTGGACTGTAGTGTGACCCGGAGGAGCAAATCAGGAGGTGCAGTTGACCCATCCCAGGTATCATACTCAGGTGGATACAACAACCAGCGTAGCAGCTCACCTGTCAACCCGCCCAGTGAGGAAAAGAGGGTCATCGTCCCAGCAGGTCAGCATATGATGCTTTGGCCACCTCCCTCAGCCCCTTCCTGACTTCTCACTAGGCTTGTTCACACATTACACTGAACACAGGTACAAGCTGTCTCCACAAACGTACAAATGTCTATGTGAAAGAGTGCACACTTGTTGATTTATACAGCACAGTGATTGTGTACACTTGTTGAACGTTACATGTGAATTATTGTACGACTGTCCAGTTCAACTATTTGCATACACAGATTTTACACTTGTTGAATGTAATGTGTGAATACCCTGCTGGCTTCTTGTGGTGGAGAACAGCCTTTTCTTCCCATAATGGCTGGTTTCCTAGACTATTCTTCTACCTCGTGTCTTCCCATCTGCAAAATATACCGTTTACACAAAGGATGGGGACCAAACTGCTTCATGGAGAACAAACACCAACACACATTAGGCATGAGAAAAGCCCACCAGAAATTGATGGCGCTTTGGCTGCCTCAGGGCCTAGTCCCTAGGACTCCTGTCTTTTTGTATAACACCTAGGCTATTACTACACCTGTATTGTGAGGTTGGGGTGGTGGTGAACAACTATGTTTATTTGGAAGTGACAGGAAAGCACTCTTCACATGCTCGGAGATTTTCTTCGAGGGCTGTATCCAGTGCTAGTCAGAGTAGACCCATTGAAAGGAATATGCATGACTACCTTGGGTCTATTCATTTCAATGGTTCTCCTCTTAGATGGATGCCACCCACATATTCCTGGTCTGTTCTCTCACCTTCAAAACAAGTCAAGAAAGGCCTATGGATGGTAATGTTAAGAGAACCCAGTCTGTATTTTATATGTTCCATTTCACCAAACATGGACTGGATTCCCTTAACATTACACCATCCACAGGCCTTCATTGACCCGTTATGAAGGTTAGAGCTCAGGTGAGGAAAACGTCAGATGAGTGTGTCTCTGAGATGTAAAGAGTGCTTTTCTGTCATGTCTAAATAAACATGGTCCTCCTCCACCTCCACCACCACCACTAGAGGTGGAAGGAAGATCTCCTAGGTTAGAGGCTACGGCTCTCAAGCAGATTTGAGCCTCAAGACCTCTCATTTTAGAAACTGATGGTAGTGTTTATAAAGATGTGCAGAGTCTCTATCCCTTGTCACCCAGAAACCTTAGCCTGCCCACACACAGGTGGGGGGTCAGGGAGAAGTGCTTTTAGGCCTCATGGCGTGGACAAAGGCAGCTCCAGGTTTGAGGAGGCCATGAGCAAAATGCACTCTGGTGGGCCCTCTCCTTTGTTGTTGGGCTCATGTCACAGTAGTGGTGGGCAGCAGCAGTAGCAGCAGCAGGTGGCTAAGGGCCATCATTTTTGATTTCCCACGATGCTCCTGTGCGACACTACATCAGGAGCATTCTCAGATGTTAAAATGGCTGCAAGACATGTCTGCTTGGTGCTGCTCAGAACATAGGGATGGGGGGGATGAAAGGGGGCAGGGCTGGCATCAGTTGTGTGCCATGCCAGAATGCTGGGACCCAGCAGCTGTCAAAGATGCCAAGTGTCAATAGTGGCCCTGACTGTGGCTTCAAGCTTGACATATGTTTATTTTTTATGTCTCTATCCCACTTTTCTCCAAGGAGTGTACATGGTTTTTCCCAATTTTATCCTCACAACAACCCTGTGAGGTAGCTTAGGACAAGAGATAGCGATTGGCCCAGGGTCTCCAGTGAGCTTCATGGCCAAGTGGGGATTTGAATCCAGGTCTCCCAGGTCCTGGTCCAAGACTCTGACCACTTTACCACACTGGCTCCCTGTGTCTCTATGCTTCTCTTCTTAGGAATGAACCAAAAAGTACCATCAGTAATTGTCTCTGCTCAGAGATTGCCTCTCATTTTCAGAGATTCAGCTCTTGCCTCCCTTCCCAAATCAATGAGTGCCATGATGTCTCCAGGTCCAGTAGCCTTGTGCTCCCTACAGCTCAGGCATGCCTTTGGTCTGCTCAGTTCCTGAGCCAACATCAAGGGTTGGCAGAGTCAGGCATGTGCCGAGGGCCTATACCCCAGCAGGGGTCCACTGATATGAGGACCCTCTCCAGAACTGCTGTAATGTGTGTGGGGGATAGTCTTGCCCAAGAACCTTCCAAAACCTGGAGCTGATGCTGCTCAGTTCTCATCCAGATATCTGTACCTTTCTGACAGACCCCAGTGTGTGGACCCATGATCATGTCCGTCAGTGGCTGGACTGGGCAGTGAAGGAGTATGACCTTGTTGATGTCGAAACTGGCCTCTTCCAACATGTGGATGGCAAGGAGCTTTGCAAACTTGGCAAGGAAGGTTTCCTACGGTTCACCACGCCATACAATGCCGACGTGTTGCTGTCTCATCTCTCTTACCTGCGTCAGAGTAAGGCTACAAACTTGTGGTGGAAAAACTCAGTTTTCAGACAACAGAGGGGGCGTGCAGGCTACACAACTGCCACTTTTTAAAAAAAATGGTGTATGGCATCCAGAACCTCATGGGGAGATAGCTGGGTTGTTTTTAAACACTCCTTGAATGTAGAACACTAGCTTCTCAATGAATCGCCTTCCCTGACATTCTAGCTTTCTATGTGTGGAATGCTTGGAGAGAATGGGGATGAACTGAGACAAAAATCCTCTGTTTGCAGTCTGAAGTGGTACAATCACATGTGCCGTATGAAGCTGCCTTATGCCAAGTGAGATTTTTTGTTTCATCTAGGTTAGGGTTGTCTCCTCCAGATGGCAGACAGTCGCCAAGATCTGGGGCAAACACCAATTGTCCTTGCCATGGCACAGTGATAGAGCACAGGCTTTGCATGCAGAAGGTGCTAGGTTCAGTCCCCAGTCCCTCCAGTTAAAAGGATCAGGTAGTATGTGATGAAGAAGACCTCAGCCTGAGAAGGGTCTTGCCAGATCAGGCCAACCTGCATCCTGATCTCACAGTGGCCAGCCAGATCCCTATAGTAAGTCCACAAGCAGGACCTGAGGCCCCCTCTGGCCTCCTGTGGTTTCCAGCAACTAGCATTCAGAACCATACTGCTTCTGACAGTGGAGATAGAACGTAGCCTTTGTGGCTAGTAGCCACTGATACCCTCCATGAATTTGAGACCCTAGAAAGCCACTGCACTGGGCAAGATGGACAATCCTAGACCTGGTCGAAAGCACTTTCCTAAGCTTCTGAATTGGCTTGGAAATCCTTATTCATATAGACAGGGACTGTTATCACAGGATATCTTCTTTCTGGTCTGAAGTTGCTGTCCGTATGAATTTTACACTGGCAAAATCTTTGATATTTGCCGTTCATGTACTTCTAGATTATATTCCTGTAGTGTGGGGATTCATGGCAGGACAACAAAAATAGATTCTGCAAGTCTTTCTGGGCACTAAAACACTTATACTTTGAGCCTGGAAGGATAAACACCCACCCTCTGTTACACAATGAAGACTTTGCTACATCTGAATGCACTTTTTATAAATGTCTCCTTCGCTTGGATACCTATTCAGACAGACATTTGGATGGCATGTAAAATGGAAATGGACTGCCTTCAAGTTGATTCCAACTTATGGCAACCCTATGAATAGAGTTTTCATGGTAAGCGGTATTCAGAGGTGATTTACCATTGCCTTCCTCTGAGGCTGAGAGGCAGTGACTGGCCCAAGGTCACCCAGTGAGCTTCATGGCTATGTGGGGACTCGAACCCTGGTCTCCCCGGTCATAGTCCAACACTCTAACCACTACACCACACTGGCTGGCATATATTGAGCTATCTGTGAAAACTAAGGTGGATGTATTAAAGGTCATGGTCTTGTTAATGTGAATTGTTCTCTTCCTCCACCCCATTTTTCCTGATTTTTGTGTCTATCTCTCTTTTCTTTTTTTCCCCTCTTGTTTTTGCTTGAAAAAATTTGCAATAAAAATCAGTTTTAAAAAATCACAGTATAATAACTCAATACATGATAATAAGAGGAAATAATAATAGCTACCACCTCTTGAGTCCTTGGTCTGCAAACAAATTGAACCACAATCTGGGGCTGAGCAATGACCACCATGGCCCCTGCCTTCTAATCCCTCTTCCATCCCTCTTCCATGTTTCTCTCCTTCATCCAGGTAGCCCCACTTTTACATATCCATCTGCACCAGTCATTACCCAGCAACCACCACCACCACCACCACCGCGCACCCATGTCAAATCTGGTGAGTTACTGACACAAAGCTATTCCCGTAGCAAAGGAGATAATGGTAAGGACAAGTGTGGGATGTAACATTAAGGCAAACTCATGGTGCCTGAGAGTCAGGCACAGAGTCAGGGAAGGCCTAACCACAGAATTGATTGAGCGATCCTTACTTGAGGGCAACTTTCAGGGAACTGGGGTGTTTCAGACCATATGTGACCATAGTTGCTTCCACAGTAGTCATTTAGTCGAGAAATGCTATCCTTTGTTCTCTCTTTTTTGGGGGGGGGGGGAATCTAGAAGACATTGTTGCCAACCTGCTGCAGTCTGGTGTTTCTCAGTGTTTTCCTCCTGTCATCATTCAAATCCAATTTACTGTGATTTTAAAAATGACAGTTGCAGCTCCAGAGGCAAAGCATCACTGAGGCTTTTCAGAGCTACTGTGCCTTTAGTTAGAAGCTTCTTCCTTGCGGCTTCTCCCACTAATTGCTTCCGGTTGAAAGTGATGCAGCCGTAGTGCTGAACTGCCCCTTAAATTGCTCCTTAATTCGTCAGTTCCTGTCATCTGGATTGGGGTGAGGGAGAGCACGTATATAATTGGTTATTATGCAGTACTGCAAAACTAACCATGATGAATGCTCATAAAATATATTGCTGTTCCCCCCTATTTTAACAAGATCAGGTCTTGGGATCATCTGTGAATTTTACATTTCCCCCTGCTTCATTCAGGTAACTTTTCTCTCTTTTGGTACAGAATCTGCATACGAAGAAATTCGGCATAGCAGCTGGGGCAGTGGCCCTATCAGTGCAACTACCAAAGGTATTGGTCATTCCTGGAAGAGATGCTGGGAAGGACCCATTTTAAAATCTCTCTCCTCCAGTTGGTGATGATATGGGGAAGGGCCGTTGCTCAGTGGTAGAGCATCTGCTCTCCTGCAGAAGGTCCCAGGTTCAATCCCTCACATCTCCAGATAGGGCTGGAAGACACGCCCCTGTCTCAAACCTAGAGAGCCACTCCCAGCCAGCGTGGACAATACTGAGCTAGATGGACCAAAAGGCAGCTTCCTATGTTTCCTAAAGTGCTCTGTTTTGGTAATGCTCTCAGGAAGGACAATACAGGAGTAAAGTTAAGTGCTTCTCCTTAAAAGTGAAGTATGTACCCCTGAACTTTGCTCACTTTAAAACTCCTCTCAGTAGGACAGGAAGTAAATAGCATTAAGGAGTTTCCTAACTGTAGGGTTGCCACCTGTGCTATCGTTAACAATTACATGACATGAGTTCGATAGGCGTGTCATTCTATGCTAGGTGCAGCTGCACCAGTTGAACATCAGGAAAAACTACCTAACTGTCAGAGCAGTACTCCAATGGCACTAATAGGGTTGCCAGGCTCAGGGCCTGAGACTTATCCTGTATGTTTAGGAGAAGAGAAAGTCAGCCAAGTGCAGGTGTTCTTGCAACCCTGTAGTGGGAAAAACCACAAGGTGGAATTCTCCCTTCCCCCTGCACAACTTTGTGATTTTTCCCATTACAATGTTGCAAGAACACCTGCACTTGGCTGACTTTCTCTTCTCCTAAAGATACAGGATCAGTCTCAGGCCCTGAGCCTGGCAACCCTAGGCACCAATGATCTGGGGAGGTGTTGGGCTCTCCAGCACTGGAGGCATTCAAGAGGCAGCTGGACAGCCACCTGTTGGGTATGCTTTAAGTTGGGTTCCTGCATTGAACAGGGGATTGGACGTGATGGCCTTATAGGCCCCTTCCAACTCTTATGATTTTCTGAAATTCTGCCTCTCACACAGACTGGGAATACTGTGTACAGTTCTGGTTGCCACATCTCCTAAAAGATATTATAAAACCAGAAACAGAGTGGAAAAGGGCAAGCAAAAATGATAAGGAACCAGAGCAACTTACGAGGGAAGTTTTGTTTTGTTTGAGGCTTTTTAGTTTAGTTTTTAGTTTTAAGGGCAGGTGGGTCATGATGGAGATGTATAAAATTATACGTAGTGTGGAGAAGATAGAGAGTTTTCTCCCTTGGTCATAATATTAGAACGCCAAGCCATCCAGTGGAGCGGAAGGGCAGGAGATTCAGGACAGAAACTAGGAAGCCGTTCTTCACACAGTGCAGTTAAATGATGGAATTCACTTCCGTAAGAGGTGATGATGGCCACCAACTTGCGTGGCTTTAAAAGGGGTTTGGACAAATTTGTGAGGGATGGGACTATCAACGGCTACTATGATGGCTATAAGATGCCTCCAAGATCAGAGGCAGCATGTCCCAGAATACCAGTGGCTGCGGGACAACAGCAGGAGGAGGCTCTTGTGCTCACGTCCTGCTTGCTGGTTTCCCAGAGGCAGCTGGTTGGCCACCAGTGGTAATTAGGATGCTGGACTAGATGGGCCATTAGTCTGATCCAACATCTTCTTATGCTCTTATGACTTCTGTTGTGAGCCCTAGTTCAAGTGAGCAATTGCATATGAACATCTGCAGTTTTTGTTTCTTAATGTTTTCCCCCACACTTTCCACATTTAAGGTTCCCCACCACAGATCCAGAGTGTAGGCCGGACTCCTGATTCAACACGCGTTGCGCCAGGTACATTTTTGCACCCCACCCAGGAGGGATTTATGCCACTTGCTGCCTTAGTATTGCCAACTTTTTTATCATCAGCCTCTGTTCTTGTGTCTTTAACAAAAGATCTGCAGACATTACCAGGCGCTCATGTTTATCTCCATGCTGTCAAAAGCTTCACCTGCTGCTTTCAGTAGATAAAGTTCTTAAAGGCAGAAGAGCAGACTATGTTGCTCTTTTTCTGGTCAGTTGGCAACCATGTCTTCGACTAGTACCATGGGTTTTGTGGTGTGGAGACAGCATGCATATTCTTATAATGCTCTCAAACTAATGCATTTAGCTTCTGCAGATGGTGGGAAGGGACAAAGCAGGAATGTTAGTTGCAGTGTGTTGAAGAGAGAATTTTGGCAGGTGCATCTTGCCCTGTTAGAGTGCTTAAGGTGAGAGAGAATCTGCACTGGCTAAAATTCTGTGTTCTATATGAACATTAATGTTAGAGAAGGGACCTATCCTGGACTGCATGCTGGCACTGATGACATGGCTTTATTTAAATACATATTCTTTCATATCTCTAAGATAATAGTATTTTCCATTCATATTTCACCTTCACAACATTCTTACTTCTCCAGCTGGAGAATGTAGGCTGAGGAACAGAGATGTGTTCAAGGTCACAAAGTAAGACCATAGCTGGGCTGTAGGGTAGCCAACTTCAACAAACAAAAAAGCTGGCAACCAAATCAAGGTGGTGATTTGAACTTGGCTCCCAGTGCCATAGCATCAGTAGGACAGGGAATCTGTGGCCTTCCAGATGTTGTTGAACTCAAGCTCCCATCAGCTCCAACCAGCATGGCCAATGGTCAGGGATGATGCCAACTGAAATCCAGCAACATCGGAGGGGGGGGGGGAACGGGTTCCACGTCATTGTAGTAGAATATGCTGGCTCTTGAGTTGTTGGGGTAGAGGGAGGTCAAGCTCTTCCTGAGGTTGTCAAGGCTGGGTTTGGGCTGTAGAGCTTCAGACATCAGGTGTGGACTCACATGGCTGAATCCAGAATTAATATATTATCTGTCCCTGCAGATGGAATGCTAACATATCATGGCTGTAGCCTAGCCTTGGACAACAGGCTAGTTTTCTATAGGCAGAGACTTTTTTTTATGGAGGAACATTCTGCTGTGTGAGCTGCAACTTGAAGTCTGAAGTGGTACAGCCATCCTACAACTGTACCACTTCAGCTAAAGCTTGGACGGAGAGGCTCTCGGAAGAGCAGTGAAGCATTCCAGGTCATGGGAAGAGACAAAGCTACAGGCGGGGAGGGGGATCTATTAGATCATCTGACTCTAGCCCCTCTCTGATTCCCTTCTTGTTCTCACCAGATCCATACCAGGTCCTGGGACCCACTAGCAGCCGCTTGGCAAACCCAGGTGGGTCCAAATGTCTCTTATCTTGGGGGGCGGAGTTAGGGGTGGGTGCAGCAGGTTTAAGGAGGCTATATGCCTTTTCCTGCCACAGAGGTGCCATGATGGGGAAGGGAAGCTTCACCTGTTGAATTTCCTTCCACTGCTGTTTAAAGCCAGGAAAGATGGAGGGAGATAGCAGAGCCAGTAACTCCCACCAACTTAGTGAGCCATTTGCTACAGGGAAAGTTCAGGGAGAGGGGAATATGGGGGAGGCGATGATGTGCCATGTTCAAAAGCCCCATGTTCAAAAGCCCCACCTTGATCTGCCATAGGGATGGTCAACCTGCAGTCCTCCAGATGTTGCTGGACTCCAAGGGCATGTAAACACTGAGCGATAATGTGCATTCAGTGCCTGATACAAGCACCTTTTTTGGGTGCTATACACACGATGTCATCCCCATGTTGTCCCTGTGCCACACTATTTGTTGATCCAAAGCGCATTCTGCTGGACCGGTTATCATCCGTTTTGGGCCAAGAATGCACTTCTCGAGTGCTTGCCGCATACATGTGTCCGCAGGGAGCACTTTCTCAGATCACCTCCTATTGGGGCAGACCTGCTGATGATGCAGGGCTGTGCCACTCCCCATCACCATGTTTAATTTGTCTGTGTATGAAACAGGCAATAAAGCAATACAGGAACTTAGCCGCCTCTGTGTACCGATATATAGCCCTGTATTATCAGTAGATCAACACCCCAGGTTCCAGCCCCTTTCTTTCGAAAGGCTGCGATATTTTTTTTTTTTTAAAAAAGGTATGTGGAAACACTAATTGAGCGGAGTTTGAAAACACCCACCTGTGTGTACAGCCAACAGCGATAGTATCTGCCGCTTTAAATGACGCTTTTGGGCAAAGGTGTGTACAACTGCAAACCACTACATTGTGAAAAAAGACCGCTGTGCCTTTCAAAGGCTAGATCTGAACCCCTCGCAAGGCCCATCAGCCCCAGCCACCACGGTGAGCGGGTCACAGATGATGGGTGTTGTAGCGCAACAACATCCAAAGGGTGGCAGCTTACCCATTACTGGTCCACAACATCCACCTCCGACCTGCCCTCTCAGCCTGGTCAATCCAGTTGCCGATTAGGCTCACCAGCTCTTCCTCTCTTGCTCTGCTGGCCGTAAGGGGGCTGAAGCCAAGGTGAGATAACATGACCCGTTTCCCGCTCCGCCCCCGATGCTAACGCCCGCCCCTTGTCTTCCTGGCAGGCAGCGGGCAGATCCAGCTGTGGCAGTTCCTCCTGGAGCTGCTGTCGGACAGCGGCAACGCCAACTGCATCACCTGGGAGGGGACAAACGGCGAGTTTAAGATGACGGACCCCGACGAGGTTGCGCGGCGGTGGGGCGAGCGCAAGAGCAAGCCCAACATGAACTACGACAAGCTGAGCCGGGCGCTGCGCTACTACTATGACAAGAGCATTATGACCAAAGTCCACGGGAAGCGCTACGCCTACAAGTTCGACTTCCAGGGCATCAACCAGGCCCAGCAAGGGCAGCCGGGAGAGCCTGCCCTCTACAAGTACCACCACACGGACCTGCCCTACCTCCCGCCTTACCACCAGCAGAAGGTGGGCTTTGGCCTGGGCCATGCCACGCAGATGCCCACCTCCTCTGCTGGCTTCTTCGGGGCACCTTCCCCCTATTGGAATTCTACCGGCGGGAATCTCTACCAGAACCCCAATGTCCCAAGGCAACCAGGCAGCCACTTGAGCTCTTTCTTTTAGTCCCCTGATCGCTCGAGGGTTTTGGAGCTCCCCGAACTCCTGCGAAGCCAGCAGGTCCCATTGTTCAGACATCAGCCAGTTCCCAGGACCATGAAGTATCTGGTCACCAGGGGAGTGGTGATGGTGGTATGGAGTGCCCCACCACCAGGGGACACTTCTCTTCTTTGGCACTTACCACAAAGCCATCTAATGTTATCATTCACCACTAGGAGGCACCGAATTTAGCTGGAACCCCTAAAGAAGGGGTTAGGAAAGCCCGTAGCCCTCCAGTTGTTGTTGGACTACAACTCCCACCGTCCTTGACTCATTGGCCATGCTGGGTGGGGGTGATGGGAACTGGAGTCCAGCGACATCTGATAAAGGGCCACGGGTCCCCCTATCCTTGCCCTCCACAAAAGAACCTAAGATTATCCAGGACCTTAAATTTTCATGCACCATGAAGGAGGGCTTAGAGGTCGCAAGAGACATGGAGCTGCTGCTACTTGCTTAGTATCTTTTCACGGATGGCCGAAACCATTTTGCAGCCCGAGGCAAATAACAAGTCTGTGCTCTCCCTGCCATTCCATGTGCAGAGGCTGACTTAATTCTACATGGAACGATAGCACAGCATCCTCCGCTGTAGCCGAGAGCTGCAAGCTAACATAGGAGGAACAGCACAGGCCATGTGGTACCCACAGCCCAGTTATCCAACACCTGCTGCCACTCCTGAGGCAGCTGCCTCATTCTCCCTAATGGTAGGGCCAGCCCTTACATTTAGTAAAATGTAATGCAGGCATAGGGGAACCTTTTTCAGGGTGAGGGCCGCATTCCTTTCTGGACAAGCTTCTGAGGGCCACGCATCAGGGATGGGCAGGGACAGAGGCCCAAGTGGGCAGAGCAATGGATGTGCATATTACTTTACTTTTGTACAGCAGACCAGCTTCTCTGCTTATTTGTATTTGCTGCTCTGTCCTCCACCCAGGCAAGCAAGAGGTATGATCAGAGTTTGAGAACACATCCCAAGCCAGGCAAAAACTGTCAGAGTGCAAAGCAGGGCCAGTGAGGGGTGTGGCCTGGGGAAAGACCTGAGAGCCAAATAAAGATACATTTGGCCCACAGGCCTCAGGTTCCCCACCCCTGGCGTAATGCAGTTAGTGGCAACATTGGGCTGTGTGCATTTATCTGCCACCACTCACCAATGATAGGCCAGGGCCAGAGCTTGGCAAAGTTACTTTTTTTGAACTACAACTCCCCTCAACCCAATCCAGTGGCTATGCTGGCTGGGGCTGATGGGAGTTGTAGTTCAAAAAAAGTAACTTTGCCAAGCTCTGGCCGGGGCATTCCACAGCTTGGTACCATCACTTTTCAGCACTGTTTTTATCGGTAGTCTTCCACCTTTTCAGATCTGGTACCCCTGTATCCCAAGTGTACATTAAGGGATCCATTTCTTTTTCTTGTCATATATTTGTACAGCAGTCGTGCCATTATTGTGATCGGGCAAGCAGTGGAGGCTGGTTCATTAGGGCAAATGGGACGTTGCCCCACTCACCTCAATCTGCCCTCAGCTGCCTGGCTTCTTACTTATAGCCAGCCCAGGGGGTGGCCCTGGCTGTCAGCTTCTTCCTGCTTAGCCTCAGTGCTGCACTTGCAGAACTCAGCAAGGAGGAGGAAAGAAACAAAACTAGAACTGGTTGGCTTCGCATGTCATTGGCTGTGGCTCCATCTATCATTAGTTCTGGCTCCAGCTACCATCGGCCTCCCTGCCTTCCACCCCACCAGTTCCAATGGGCAGCGGCCACCTCTGGGGTCAAGCGTATTTGCTAGATGAGCAAAGTTACTGGAGAAAGAGCCACTGACATACCGTCACAACAGCAGCAGCTCCGTTTCCTCTTGCAATATCAATTTCTACTCTTATGTTTCAAAACCTTGGTGCGGTAACAGCTGTAACATTTTCCAATATGTTGGAAGTGGTTCAAAATGGTCTTTGCTCCAGATGCAGGTGTTTCCAGTGTATTTGCCTCCCTCTCCGGGGGGGGGGGGGAGCTGGCAATAGCAAGTGCCTATTGGCTAGCACTCATGCCATCACCAGTGTTGCTTTTGCCCTCTCAAGCCAGTCCTCTTTTTGCAACTGTTTTTAGTTTGTTTGCTTAGTGTTCATGATTTTAATTTGTTGGGTGGGTAAGGTAAAGTTTGAAAATGTATATTCCTATTTTTTAAAATGCATGTGTGCAGTTTTAAAATAAATATCCGGAGGTGAAAGGGGAAGAGCAGCATTGAATGCCAGTGCACTATTCCAGGTTGCCCAGAAGTACATGTATATCCTAAGATGCTGGGTATATATTGCACGAGAAAAATATACTGTGACATCCACAAAGAACTGTTCCAACTGTCTTTACCATTGTTTACCCTATCAAAACATTTATTCTTCTTCCATGAAATTTCAAGCCTCAAAGCACCATGGCTAGACATAACTCAGCAGAGTCAGTCTAGCCTGGCCTATTTTCCAGTCTCTTTCCAAAGACATTAGGAACATATATCAGTTTTCTATTACTTTGGTGATCCCAGAGCCCCTGGAGAACTATTGTCGTGGGAGGATGTGAGATAGTGAGCCTCGCTTTACAGAACAATAATGCAACTCTTGCATATAGGAGTTGAAAAATGAAAATGGACTGCCTTCAAGTCAATTCTGACTTATGGCGACCCTATGAATAGGGTTTTCATGGTAAGCGGTATTCAGAGGGGGTTTACCATTGCCTTCCTCTGAGGCTAAGAGACAGTGGCTGGCCCAAGGTCACCCAGTGAGCTTCATGGCTGTGTGGGAATTTGAACCCTGGTCTCCCAGGTCGTAGTCCAGCACCTTAACCACTATACCACACTGGCTCTCTCTATAGGAGTTACCACTTGGGATTCTTGGAGCTTCTTGTTTACACTGATCTTTTTCTCTTTTTAAAACAATGACTGCTCTGGGATGCTGGTGGGATTGATCACTGACTAAAGGGGGTGGAGTGGAAGGAAGACCTGACCTGACCTGCTCTCGTGACTTCAACAACTGCTTGTTCTATAAACATTAGCCAGTGATTTATACTTATTTCCATGATGTAAAAAACTTTCCCTGTTGCTTTCTTCTGGCCAAGCTGCTGCTGTTAAAGGCACAGAGGCTGACTTTCAAATTGACTGCCCTCCATGCAGGGACCAGTAGCCTTGTGTTAATTTCAGTGAACAGACATTGCTGCTTGCTGGTTGCAACAAGCAATTATTTTTGAATTCTGTATTTCCAAGATTCAGTCATACTTGTATAGTCTTTCGTGCTGAGGGAAGGCTGGGCGTGGAATCTATCAACCTTAGAAGGCCAAACTTGCAGTTTTTTCTTTTTTTTAAAGAACAAGTTTCTAGTCCTTAAAACTGACATCTCAAAGCCCACAGGGACTGATAGAAGTGGGATTTATTTGCTCCACACAGCTCCTTGAGTTGCATAAAACTACAGCTGCAATCCAATACATGCCTACTCAGAAATGCACTCCATTGGATTCAATGGGACTTACTCCCAGGTGTGTATTCAAATGCAGCCTGTCATGCTCCAATTAGACCCACTGAAATCAATGGACTTAAGTTAGTCATGTCCATTGATTGCAATGGGTCTCCTCTTAATATCACTCAGCTGGATGCAACCCTTGCATTTGGCTCCACAGTGGCAGAAACCAAATATAGGTTGCAACATAGGCAAATAGATGCAAATGCCACCATGTGCATAATTCAGGTCACATCATCTGGACTTCACTCCACAGTCCCATTTTTATTAGAGCCCAGACTACACTTTTGCACTAGAGGTTGACTAGTGGATGCGAGTGGTGGCTGTTGAATGGCAAAAAACTGAGAAGGATGGCTACCACTTTGAATAATCTTCTCTAACAAGGACTCTGTACAGCTGGAGATTGGAGGAGGAGCTTATTCAGGCTTCTTTATGTCTCCCATACCCTTCTTCTCTCTTGGAACTTCCTAACCTATCCCAGGTAGTTCTGCAGCAGAAAGGACCTCAAGGGAAGACAAACAGCCTATTAGAGAGGTTTAAGAAAACTACAGAGGGCACAACAGTAGTTGTCCCAGCTGTACTGATCCCATCAGACCATCATAAGGAGCAGTAATCAATATCCTGAATGTATGGATTATGTGGAACTGCTGCTCTGAATGAGTGCCCGTCACCCACAAAACATCTCGAAGCTGCTTTTAAACACACACACACGCACGCACGCACGCACGCACGCACGCACGTTATGGACTATAGTCATTCTCATGAATACATCCTCCTCCACAATACACTTTCTGTCTTGAAGAGCTCCATATCTTGTACTAATCTTCCATGTATTAAAAGCTATAATGTAGTGTAATCAATAAAGCTGTCTAGATTTGATGGGATGGGAGCTGTCATGTTCCAGGGAGGGGGAAAGATGCTATGAGTCAGAAGGAGGTAATACATAGTGTTTTGAGTGTTCAAGAGCATCACACACACATGCTTTCATGCATCCTTACATCAAGGCTAGGAAACCTGTGGCCCTCCAATGGTGGCAGGAGTTCATCATCTCTCAACATTGGCTATGCCGCCTGGGGCTGATAGCCACAGGTTCAGGTTCAGCAGCAACAGCAGCCTAGAAGGTAGGCTGTCAAAAGAGGGAAGGGGACAATGTGGTGTTAATAGCTTCCCTGTGGCTTTTCAAACTTGTTACTATGAACCATTTCTGGAGAGCCCCTACCGTGTGGGATGGATGGGTGTGATTTAGGGAAGCCAGCCTCATGGGTCAAATGCCAAGCCAAATTTTACCCATACGCTGGCAGTTCCTCACCTTGCCTTAACCGACTCAGGGACATGTTCCCTGTTATGCAAAGACAGGGGCATACAATTCAAACCAGCCTATGGATGAAGGTGTTGGGATGCCTTGCATGATCTGGCTAGGCCTTGTATGATTTATAACTCTACAAATCCTGGTGTCCACCTTCACAGTACAGCATTGTGGTAGTGATGGACAAGCTGCCTTTCCCGGAAACGTATCCACTACTACAGATTTCCTCACTGAGGAGTCCCCGATGGCCTCCCAAGAAGTATTCAGAACACAGGAAGACACAATGTACCCGAGATATGGGGAACCTTTGGCTCTCCAAAGATTGCTGAACTACAACTCCCATCAGCCCCAGAAAGCATGGCCAATGGGCAGGGATGATTGGAGCTGTAGTTCCGCAACCTCTGGAGGGCCAGAGTGTCTCCATAATTTCTATACTCTGACAGACCATTAGTCCACCTAGATCAGCATTCTACCCTGAGCTGCAGCAGCTCACCGGGGTTTCAAAAAGGTCTTCCCCAGACCGGCTGGAAATGCCAAGGATTGAACCTGGAACCTTCTACATGCAATGCAGCTGCTCTACACCAGCAGCTGGCAGAAGGTAGACTGGAATCTACTAGCACAGGGATGGGGAACCTGTGGTTCTCCAGATGTTGCTAGACTCCATCCTCTATCGTCTCTGGCCATGCTGGTTGGGGGCTAGTGGAGTCCAACATCTGGAAAGTCACAGGTTCTCTATCCCTGAACCAGTAGATCAAGTAATTTGCAGATGATCTTTAGTTGCTACTGATTCCCAAGTTTAAAAATGGCACAGAAAAAGAAATAAACTCATTACAATGGTTGAGCTTGTACTGATCACTCTGCTCAAGTTCAGTGTTTCTCACCTGTAAAATATGGTTATGAATTGGATACCTCTGTGGAGCTCTGCTGTCTCCTTTTAGAGTTTTGTGTTATAAAATCCCAGATATGTAGCTGCTCAGATGCAGATTTGAACTTGCATAGGCAGAAGGGGGTGCAGGAGGTAACTGACTTAACTCCCAAGCTGGTATAGCACAGTGGGGAGGAGAGCCTGGCTGGGAGTCCAGAGTCTCCGAGTTCAAATCCGCGCTTGTGTCTCCTGGGTGTCAAGGGGTAGTGGGTTTCCTCCATCAACAGGGAATAGATGACCTTTAAGGCACCCCTCCAACTCGTATGATTCTGTGAGATGCCATGGATGCCACAGAGCCTCTCCTCCGTAGGTTTAGCAACTTGGGAATCGCAAACTTGTCTGTGGGATAACCCTTTCAATATAAGAATCCTTGGGGCTTGGTGTTCGACATTGTATACCAGACAGCTGGTATAGCACAGTGGGGAGGAGAGCCTGGCTGGGAGTCCAGAGTCTGAGTTCAAATCCCCGCTCGTGTCTCCTGAGTGTGAAGGACCAGCTAAAGATCACCCCCACAGTGAGTGGCTCAGGGGTTATGTGCCCTGCCACCTGTGCAGCCGTGGGCAAGCTGCATAGTCCCAAGGAGCCCAGTTGTCCCCCAGCTGGCAGTTGCGGACAAGGGGCTGGCTTGTGCAGCTGTGGCAAGCTGAGCAGGCCCTAGCCAGCTGGGGAGGACTAGCCTCAGAGGGAGGCAATGATAAACCCCCTCTCAATACTGCTTACCATGAAAACCCTATTCATAGGGTCGCCATAAGTTGGGATCGACTTGAAGGCAGCCCATTTTCATTATTTTGCATTTGGCTCCACACAGCTGTCTAACATTATTTTGCAACTTGTCTCTGATGGACTTCTAGGTCCTAGTAAAAAACCCAGCACAGACCCCACAAGCCTGCAGTTTGCACATCCCTGCTCAACACCCGACTTCTCTCTCCCTAAATCTGAGGGATCACTGGAAGAGAGTTCCAAAACCATTTCCCTAAGGATATGCTGAGCCCAAAGAGAACCTCCCAACAGAGGCACATCATAACCTTTCATTCCCTCTTTTTCTTATTTATTTAATCAAGGGAACAGAGCAGCGTCTTCTCTAGCTCTGCAGCCAATGACTGTCCCCTCCCGCTTCCACCTCTGCTGGGGTCAAAGCACCCACCTTCCTCTGCTTCTCCCATCTGCTTCCTGCTCTTGTGCCCGAAGCCACGGCTGCTTTTCCTGTTTGTACAGCCCTAGGACAATGCAGACAGCTTGTCTAGCACATGCACAACCAGAGGCAGACAGAACAATGAGGGTTACGAAGCAGATGGGCCAGGCAATAACACAAGACGGGGGAGGGGTAGGCTACTTCCCTTCCCAAAAAAAAGGAGTACCTCTTCCCACTCCAAATGGCAGAATACATACACTTCAGGAGGCATCCCACTTTGTTGACGGGGAACAGTGCAAAAGGATGTGAGCCCCACCACAAGTGTGCCCCCCTGACTGATTACTTCTGAAGAAACTCGGCTCCCAACAACAAAAAAGGGCCCCACCTCTGGTTTGTGGAAATTGGCACCTCCACAGTATCAACAAGCAGAAGTCTGGTCTTAGGAACAGGTTCGGCTATTTGTCCATCTAACCCAGTATTACCTACTCTGATTGGCAGCAGCCTTGCAGGGTCTTAAGACAGGTGCCTCATAGCATCCCATCTTTTTTAAACTGGATATCCCAGGGATTGAACCTGGGGCTTTCCGCATACCATTATAAGGAGATAATGATGGCCACCAATGTGGATGGCTTTAAAAAGAGGATCTGTTGACCACTGTGAGGACAGAGTGCCGACTAGATGGGCCTTTGGGGTCTTCTTATGTGAAGTATGCACTCTACTACTAAGCTATGGTGCCCCCTGTTTCCCCTGATAAGCTTCAAAGAAACCCCAGGGTTTCTTAGAACAGTTTAAAAACCATTTCCCTTACAAGAAGAGCCACTGCCAGTCAGAACAGACAATATTGGGTTAGACTGACAAATAGGCTTACCTGGTAGAAGAAAAGTTCCCAGGGCTTTGAAGAAGGCTGTCCCTGAAGGGGAGAAGGTACACAGTTTGAGGAAGTGGGGGGGAATAGGGATAGAAGGTTAAAGTTGAATAAAATACAGGGAGGGGAGAATGTTCACCTTTAAACACTTCGCTTGCACGTTGAGCCTTTTGATAAAAATCTTTTTTTAAAAAAAGACAGTTTTCCCTGATGACAATGGTCCCTTTTGAGCTACCGCATCACAGAAATCATTCAATGTTCATTCGATGTTCAGTGTTCACATGCGGCTCTTCAGGTTCACACACACACCTATGACAACACCTACTCATGAGGCCTTCTGTGGTTGCAAAGTCTGACAACAGATTGTCAGACTCAAGACCATTTCATGGGGGCTGCTCCATCCTACCTAGCAGAGCCACAGGACTAGAGCTTTGGCAACTGATTATGGGACAAGAAGGAGTCTTACCAATCCAGGAAAGGAGGGCACTCCCTCCAGGAGGAAGGCCACCACAGCAGAAGCAGTTGTCCAGAGCTGAGAACGCAGTCTGGTACAGGGTTAGGGAACCTGTGGCCCTCCAGATGTTGCTGGACCAGCATGGCTAGATGATGGAAGCTGTAGTCCAGCAACACCTGGAGGGCCCAAGGTTCCCCACACCTAGTCTGTAAGAACAGAAGGACATGTTTGCATCTTCTCAAAAGAGCTCAGAGCAAAAAAGCCTAAGAAAAATCCTGCTCCATCACAGCAAAGGCCCATTAATCCAGCATCTTGTTCCCCATAGAGGAAAGACAGAGGTTTCTGAAAAGGCCACAAACAGGACACAGGGGACAACATAGTCCCCACCCACTGTGGCTCCTGAGCAACTGATATTCAGTGGTCCAATGCCTCTGAACTCAGAGAGGTTGCATAAGCATGTATAAAGATAGCAAAACACAGCAGGAGCTCTTGGATAGAGGGAAAGTCATGAGGGCCCAGCTACACAGAAGACAAGCTGAGTGACTGTAGTAAGAAAAAAAAAAGATGCACACAAATTTATTGGATAAGAACACTTTTGCCTGTGGAAGTGGTCGTCACCCATAAACAATCCCCCAGGAGGGATTGCACGTTTAAACTCCTCAGCATCGAGCCCACAAAGCCACTAATAGTCCGTACAGATCTTGGGAAAAGGTGTGTGTATGTGTGTAGGCACACCCACACCTTCTATAGGGAAGATGGCTACTGAAGGAGTAACAGAGCATCTCTGATCACCTGCTGGCAGTTTCTCCCTGTGTTCTGCTTCTTCCCCAGCAGAGGGCAGGACGGAGCAGGCCTACAGATGCTCGATCCCTTGCTTTACAGGCCTTGCCGGTGAGCAGCAGACGCTGCCGTCTCCTCCTGGTTACCTCAGCCCCAACTTCTTCTTCTCCTTCTGTTTCTTGCGCACCACGTCAATATTGCGATCTTTCCACATGCTTTTGCGCAGCTTGATGGGCCGGCTGCCAACATACTTTCCTGGCACAGACACACACAAGAGGGGGAGATGGAGGCGAGGGGAGATGGAGAGAGACCACAAGGCGAGGGGAGATGGAGAGAGGAAAGGAGACTCAGTAAGAGCGCCCTGTCAAAGGCAGCTCACCTTTCGCGGCTGGAGAAACATAAAGCTGTTTCCCAACCACTACCACCCCCAAGAGAACGAGTTGACTCTGCAACCTGTTAAGAAGTTAAATCACTGGTGACACCCCAAGGCTAGTTCAATTTCATACAGTGTATTTGTCTGCACCAACAATCCCCGGTTACGCCATCAAATGGGACCACTAATGTGGAAATTGGGCAACCGTAGCCGGCAGCAGCTTCCCAAAAATGGAGCGCTTGCAAGTCAGCCCAAAGGATATTTTTCTATAGTCCCTGAGGTATTCCCAGATCAGGGGTCCACACGTTTCTGGCCAGCCTTGGTAGCCAACCAAAACTGATAGTCATCACCAAGCCTGCCCTCTCCCTGAGATGTGATGTCAGGCTGTACTGTGGAGGTGCTATGAGGGCCTCCAAGGCTCAGCACTACTCCGGAGACAAGCCTTCTCCCCAGCTCCAAGCCGGCGAGTGAGGAATTGACCATTTCCCTGCGGTATTGAAGCTTGGAAAGGCTCAGGAAGCAACGAGACACGTTGCTGTCTCAAACACAGGAACCTATCTGATACAGAGCCAGACTACAGGTTCATTTAGCAGCCAGCGGTCTTTTCTACCACCTGCCACTTGATCCTTTTAGCTGGAGATGCCAGGGACCGAACGTGGGATCATCTTCATGCAAAGCACATGCGCTGCCACTGAGCCACAATCCTTCTCCACTTCAACGGAGGTTGAGCGAGGTTTCCACTGGGAATGAGATGGGCGATTCCAAGCCACTGTGTGGCTCCCACCTCTCCCTCACAGCGATCAGGCATGCACCCCCCCCAACCCTTGAAATGCTAGGATTCTGGTTCTATGAACACAGTCCCAGGCTCAAGTAGCGTCTCACCATTCATCTCCCGCATGGCACGGACATAGTCATTTGGGTCCTTGAAGCTGACAAAGCCATAGCCTTTCGTCTTGCCAGTGCGCTTGTCCCGGATGACCTTGGCCTTCAGGAAGGAGGGGTAGCGGCTGAAGGCACGCGCAAGGATGTCGTCATTCACTTCATTGCCCAGGTCTCCACAGAAGATCCGGAAATCATCTGGCGAAAGAGGAAGGAAAGACAAGCATAAGACATAAGGATAGACAAGTTTCTAGCCTTCAATATGGCAGTTAGCCTTCAAAATATGTGGGCAAAAGACAAGTGGAATAGGATTTGCAGGAGCCAAGGTACTGATCCTTCCTGCCTTCCGTGGCTCTTGGCCCTTCCAACAGGAGTAGAATGATGTATTATTTTCCTCAAACCTGTCTAAATTTGATGGCTTATCAAAGCCCCCAAATTCAGGTTTTGCTTTTGTTTTTACACAAAAGTAGGTTTTCATTAGAGTTTATTAACCTTATAGTCCATTTAAACCAAGGGTGGGAAATGGGATCTGGCTGGCAAATCCTGCACTCCACACAGGGAAACAACAAAATCAATGGGACTTCTTGTAATCACTGGTCAGTGGTTACAGCAAGGGTTTTTGAAGTCCATTTGACACTGCAACTTGTGGCAAAAAAGGTGTCCCTAAAACGATGAATTACTTAATTTTAGCCTTCAGGCTTATCCATTTAGATCAGCCACTTAAATTATATAACAGTTAAACACAGCATGAGCCAGTGTGGCATAGTGGTTAGAGTGTTGGACTATGACCTGGGAGACCAGGATTTGAATCCCCACACAGCCACGAAGCTCACTGGGTGACCCTGGGCCAGTCACTGCCTCTCAGCCTCAAAGAAAGGCAATGGTAACCCCCCTCTGAATACTGCTTACCATGAAAACCCTATTCATAGGGTCGCCATAAGTCGGGATCGACTTGAAGGCAGTCCAAACACAGCATGCTGTCGCTGCCCTTATTAAACAAAATGTTTGCTTGGTTGCCAATACATTCTATGCATAGTAAAAATCACAGGTAGTCCAGTACTATATCGTATTCAGAAAACATTGTAAAAAGAACAATCCAAGTACTTATCCTACTTAATATAAAGTGTGCATGGGAAGGTGGGAGAAACAATACATGTGATACACATACAGAGGATGGTGTAACTTAACTTTCCCTACTTTATAGCAGTGGTGGGGATTCTCTGGCTA
The DNA here is from genome assembly GCF_030035675.1 of Rhineura floridana. Taxonomy (NCBI): domain Eukaryota; kingdom Metazoa; phylum Chordata; class Lepidosauria; order Squamata; family Rhineuridae; genus Rhineura; species Rhineura floridana. Next base: position 26,705,570 of record NC_084494.1, on the reverse strand, counting down.
ATGAGCTTAATTAGGCCCACCTGGCTGTTTTGGGCAAACCACACCCACCTGCCAATCTCCTGACATCATTGTGATGTCAGACACAGGACAATTAAAGGAATATATTATCTCCAATCCAAGCACCACAGTGCCAAGATCAGAAGTAAAACCTCTTTAACAGCCAGAGACAGCAGAGGGATCTCTTCTCTCTGACCTTATCGCTGTGGTGTTTAGTGTAAGATGCGGAGATAGAATCCCTCTGCCTGCTCTTTCCAGCCACCTTCACCCACACATATAATAATCAATCCAGTACGATTGAAGAGAATCAAATCCGTATGAGGAGAGACTGAAATAACTGGGCATATTTAGCCTTAAGAAGAGAACACTGAGGGGAGATAAGATAGCACTCTTCAAGTACTTGAAAGGCTGTCACACAGAGGAGGGCCAAGATCGCTTCTCGATTATCCCAAAGTGCAAGACACAGAATAATGGGCTCAAGTTATGGGAAGCTGAACATCATTTCAGTTGAACATCTGGAAACACTTCCTGTTAGTACGATATGACAAGGGAACCAATTACCTAAGGAGGTGGTGGGCTCGCCAAGAGGCATTCCAAGAGGTGGGCATTCAAGAGGCAGCTGGACAGCCATCTGTTGGGTATGCTTTAATTTGGACTTCTGCATTAAGCAGGGGATTGGACTCCATGGCCTTTTAGGCCTCTTTCAATGACTATTCTAGGATTCTATGATCCCAAGCGACCCACTGTATTTTCAATTAGCTTATTTGATTACATTTAGAATTGGACACTATCTTCCTAGAATAAGCTTTATAGCTGCCCTCTTAGAAGGTGAAATCCAGGCAAGGAGCAAATTTAGAGGAAAATGGAATTAACATGTCCATTTATTTCAAATGATGATTAAAATATAGAAGTATTTGTTGCTGGCCACCCATGCTAACCAACACCAGGCTTGTGAGAAGAGTCCCCTGCAATAAGGGTATTGCACCAATAGCTTCCACTATTTGTCTGCCCCCACCTCCGGATGAACACTCACCCGAGTCCCATTCAAGTAGGCTGGGATCCTCCCAGCACGTTCCAGCAGCAGTGCGAATGCAGCGCTTAAGCTTTTCCTGTTTTATTTTCTTCTTGTCCTCAGGTGTGTTCTCTGCTACTGGCTGGGGGGGGGGGGCAGGGGAGAGGGAAAGTGCTGATTAGTTCACACACCACCTCAAGAATTAGTTTCAAACTGAAATCCTGTCCTAGCCCAGTGGCCTCCAAATAGATGACTGAACCAGACCCTCTTCCTCCTCATGCTCTAGATCAACCCTTATCCACCTCAGGTCACTCAATACCACCGCCTGCTCAAAGGTGATACACCCAACAGTTTGTTAATCTATGGAATTCACTGCCAGAGGATATAGCAATGGCCACTGGCATCGGGTCTGACAAAAGCATGGAGGATAAGTCTGCCAAGAGCTATCATGAATATACTGAACCTCCAGGTACAGAGGCAGCATGCCTCTGAATAGCTCTTGCTGGGAAACAACAGCAGGAGAGGGCACTGCCCTCATGTCCTACTCCTGAGTTTACCAGAGGCATCGTTGGCCAGTGTGAGAAACAGGATGCTGAACTAGATGGACTTTCAGCATGGATCCAGCACAGCCTTTATGTTCTTGTGTGTTGCCCATACTTTTAGCTCCCTGGTAGAGCATGTGCCTTGCAAGCGTAAGATCCTAAGCCAGCTGTCCCCAACCAGGTGACTTTCAGATGTTGTTGGACTGCAGCTCCCATAATCTCTGACTATCAGCCACGCTGGTAGCAGCTGATGGGCATTGGAGTCCAACATCATCTGGAAGGCACCAGGTTGGAGGCAGCTGTGCTAAGCCCTTACTTGAAAAGCTCTCTACCACTTTTGCCCTTGACTAGACCCTTTCCCTCATTACCTCTCCTCCCTCCACCCATTCACCTCACATCAGTGGCAGAGCGCATACGCAAGGTGCACCGGCCAAACACTCATACTGGTTAAAATGCCCAACTAGGACCTGTGTTCAAACACCTGCTCAGCCATGAAGTACACTGGGTGACCGTGGGCCAGTCTCTCAGCCTAACCTACCTCACAGGGTTGTTGCGAGGATAAAATGGGGTGAAATGGGAAAAACAGCACCATGAGCTCCTTGGAGGAAAGGAGGGCTAGGAGCGTAAAAATAAAATCGAAACGAACTTTTGGCCTTTCTCTCGCGGGCAGCCGCCACTGCTCCTTACCTCAACAGGTACAAATCCAGCATCAGCCCCCCGGGACCGCTTCCCTCGCGTAGGTGCCAGCTCGTGGCCACGCAGCGATGGGAGGCTCCTCGGGTCCACCATCGGAACTGGCTCCGCCTCCGGCATACTCGGGCCAATCACCGGCTCCTCCGGCCCAACCGGCTCCTTCTCCTCTACAATAGGTGGCGGGGGCTCCCGCTGCTCCTCCTGCGGAAGAGGAAAGGCACTGACGCCACCAGCACAGCACACACCAGAGGCGCTTTTCAGATGTTCTCCCTTGAGGAACCGTGGCACAGGAAGTCCTTAGTGGTGCAGTTCAATGCCCTCCCACACCCCAGGGTTGAACAAGGCATTGAAAAGTGGATACTGGGGGAGGGAAGGGAGTTAAAAAACTGTTGAGACTCTGCCTCATGTGGTCACCATTCAGCATACTTGCTACTAACCTCTTGCTTCTTCACCGGCGGGGCAGAATACACGGTGGGAGCTGCCTGGATGACAGTGGGGTTCACCTTTGGTGGCACCACAACAGGCCGAGGAACAGGCACGAGTGGCGCCAGAGGTCCGACGGGAATCCCTGGCCCAACCTAGCAAAGAAGCAGACAGTTCATCTATACTGGCTTTGCAAGCTCAACCTTATTTATGAACCCGGAGGCTCACTACATTTCCACCCCAGTCAGACTCAAGTCTGTTCCTTGATATCGTGTATCGGAGTTTACTCATTTCCTCCCCAATCCCATTTTCCTTTTGTATCATGCCTTTTTAGACTACGAGCCCAAGGGCAGAGACTGCCTTGTTTTAAGTCATCTGTAAGCCACTCTGGGAAGCTTTTAAGAACAAGGGGGGAAACGTTTAAGTAAATAAAACCAAAAGCCAATCATTCCCATAAAGCCTTCCTTCTGCACATGCTTGGGAAGGTTTAATAGAAAGGGTAAGACAGGTCATGGGTTTGAAGGCACAGAGGCAGCTTAGACACAATGCTCAATATCCAAGTAGTTAATTTCTGATCTGGCCACATAATGTAGCTGTTCTAGTATAATGTAAAAAGAATGGCTCACTCAAGAGCTGAGAGGCAGCCACCTCTGGGAAGGGGCAACCAGGATCAATTGGAACATGGAAGCGTTGGATGCATTCGAGTCCACTGCTGCCCTCCACTTCCCCCAGCTTTAAATTAAACCTCCTGTGGTTCAGGCCATGCAGAACTAAGCAACCGCACATTTCTCACGTGCGTGGGTAACCAGTGTAGAGATCGCATCTAGATATCAATCCAGTAAAATGGCAGAGTGGAGGGGGTGGATAGGACTACAATATACACATTCTCAGAGTTCCGATCTGAGGGGTGCCTGTTGCTATAAGAAGGTGGCACTCCAAAACACAGCTGTTTTAGTGCTTCCAGTCACATAGGCAGTTTACCAAGCATCCCTGAGATCATTTGGCACTGCTGCGGCAGTTCCTGTCTCAGCACAGGAATCCCAAGGGGGAAGACAAGAGCCCCTCCTGTGGTACAGCACACAGTTAGGAGTTCTCCAGCGCCACCCCCAGTCACCTGTCTCTGTTAATGCACATCCTGTTACTTAACAATAGCACTGAATCGGACTTCTAGGATAGCGGTGGTAAAGAGACGGCAGCTCCCTCTGGCCTCACTCCCAGTATTTCCTTTTTTTGTCTATACTGGCATATTCATATCTATTCCCCTCTGATTTATCTCTTGCACAGAAGCAGAGGACAGTCTCAAAATATCAGGAAAAAACCCAGCTTAGCCAGCAGATACTCCCTTGCCCAGCTCAGGCTTCCTTGCCCTCTCTCCAAAGAAAACGACACTCACAGGGGGACCCGGTCTCATTGGCCCTATGCCCCCTAGGGGTGGGCCAGGTGCCCTCTGCATTGGTGGCCCCAGAAGCATTGGTGGGCCCTGGGGACCTGGCATGGGGGGCCCCACCATAGGCTGATGAGGAGGGCGCATTGTCAGGGGGCGAGGACCACCTGGAGAAGGAAAAAACAGTAATAATTAGGCAAAACCATCACCATACTGGCCAATAAAAGTATCTGAAAAACATATATGAGAGAGAGAGACAGAGAGAGTGTTTTAGTTACTACTGCCCTTGGCCAAATTGTAGTCTGGGATGATCTGGAAGGCCGCAGGTTCCCGACTCCTCTACAAGAAGCGACCTTATTTTGCATCAGACTAATCCTGAGTGCCAGCAGCTCGCCAAGGTCATCAAAGCAGAGCTACTCAAGATCCTCTTTTTAAAAAAAATAAACTGGAAATACTGGGCACTGAAACTGGGACCTTGTCCACGTCCTCTCCCCACTGTCCCATCTCTGCCTCCAGAGAATCCCATCCTAGACTTCTTGCAGCACTGTGATCATAACCAGCCAATAATAAAAAGACAGCTTACCAGATCTCTGCAGGACATGAGGCACAAAGGTCGGTCGGAGGATAGGAGGCCGTTGTGGAGGGATCGCTAGAGGGGAAAAGAGTCTGTGTTTAAAACCTCACTGGAATCCCCTGCACCACCACTGCCTTAAGCAGAGCAGTCTTGTAAATAAGTTCACAAAAGTTACTAGCCTTGAAAAAAGATTTACTAGCCTGACAAGAAGAGGGACAGAGAACTCTGTTCCTCCTGCAGCAGCACCACAGCATTTCTGTGCTGAGCTCAGGGGAGAGACGGAGTGCTCCATCCCTCTCCCACCAGCTTGTTCGCTTGTCTGCATGGAATTCTTGTTCACCTATGGCAACCAGGCCAGTGCAGGGTGCATGCATAATGAAAGCACAGATAAAACCATGTAAGTTAGAGTAAAGAGACAGCTTCCTTGGGCAGAAAAATGGTATACTGACATACCAACCCTATTCCATAATCTCTTCCATGGAGCATGTGACCTAGGGCTGACACCAGGCATGACTGGGCCCTTGGGTACCAGCCTGCCTTGGGCCTGAAATGCCATAGCCCAACCCCCCCCCCATACAGGCAGTGCAGGGCAAATACGCCTGCCTGCGCATCCCACCTACCTCTGCCGTCCCTGTGAATGATGTGCGTGCTACACACACACCTGCCATCAACCAAGATGGTGGTGGGAGCATCAGCCCCTTAGGGAAGCCTCTGCCATCATCTTGGTTGATAGCAGGCATGTACACGCTGCTCGCATGCCTGCTATCAACTATGATGGCAGCAGGGGTGTCAGCCCCTTAGAGAAGCCCCTGCTGTCATCTTGGTTGATGGCAGGCATGCACACGCAGCATGCAGATCATTCACAGGGACGGAAGAGGTAGGTGGGGCATGCATGTGGGCTTATTAAAGCCTGCACTGATTGTTAACTGGGGTGTGTGTGCCTGGGAGCTTCCTCTCCACAATCCGCCACAGGGTCGGTAGCCAACACTGCCGCAGATTGCAAAACAAGAGTGCTACCCTCTCACCCCAAGAAGGGGCCCTCAGCTAGGGCCCAACCTGGCCGCCTTCTCGCACCAGCCCTGTTGTGACCTCTCTTTTATATCAACTTCATTACGTTTCCATGTCAGTTCAGAGTGCTGGTTATTCACCTTTAAATCTCTAAATGACTCGCAACCAGATACTTGAAAGGATCATCTCCTCCCATATGACCCGGTCTGGCCACTTACCTTAGCCTGAGAGGCCTATTTTGCATGTACCTCCTCTATCTGAGGTACAATTGATGGGAATGCATAAAGGGACCTTCTTTGTTGCATGGCCACCAAAGGATGGTGCTTTTCCTGATCGCTCCCCTTTTGGTGTTCTGAAGGTAGCTGAAAATTTATTTGACTTGTCTGGTTCTTGACTATTTTATTCCTACCTCTTTCCATTTAGTTTGGGGATGAGGAACTGGTGGCCCTCCAGATGTTACTTGATTCCAACTCCTATCAGCCCTAGGCAATATGATTAAAGGTAAGGAATGATGGGAATTGTAGTTCAGCAACATCCAGAGGATCACAGGTTCCTCATCCCTGGTTTTGTTGATCTTATCTGCTGATTGACTTCATATTGTCTTAATGTGTTTTACTTGCTTATTTATTTTGTCAGCAGCCTTGGGTGGGATACACATTTTTTAATGTAGAATTCCCCAAGGGCAATAATCTGAACTAACTGAAATTACTGTGGGGAACTTGTAATCCAATAACATCTGGAGGACCACAACTTCCATCATCCCCAACCACTGGTCACTGTGGCTATGGCTGCTGGGAAGTAGGAGTCGAGTAACATCTGGAGGACCACAGGCTCCCCATCCCTCAAGTAAGCATAGGGTTACAAAGGCACAGGCCATACCTGGGCCAACAAATGGCACTGGAGGAGCCACAATGGGGGCCACAACAGTTGCCGCCGCTGCTGCTCGGGCTTCCAGACTCTGTTGGACCTGGAGGGTGAGGAAAAATCAGCAAGAACAGGTGTCAGTGAAGTGAGATGAACAATCAGCTACAGAAGTGTATACTTTACATGTGTTCTGCCCACCACTGCTTCATAAGAGCAGCCCTGTGGGATCAGACCCAAAGCCTAAGCAATCTGGACTCTTTGTTTCGTGCAATAAGACCTCCACCTAACTTGCATAGTGTGCACCATACTACACAACAGCCTTGCACTCAGCAGCATTATAGGTGCTGGACATAAAAGTGGCAAGATTCCCACTCAAAGAAGGCTTGCAAGCCACAACCTAAGGACAAGAAATGTGTGAGGGAGCAATGAAGGAACACAGACAGTATCAGTGCTATCGGAATGGTTCACGTTACTATATTGTCCATGTCCTAAAAATAAATATTCTACAATATCATAAAACACAGATTAAAACCTGAACCAGTTCCTCTTGCTTAACCAAAGTGGAAATGTACTCTGAATATTACAAGCATACAACCTGCATCTCTAGCCCCAAAACCAAGACTGCCTCATCTGTAGCAGGTTTTAAGGCTTCCACTGAAAGCAGCTAATACAGGAAGCTGTTTTATACAGAATCAGACCATTGATCTATCTAGCTCAGCACTGTCTATACGCACTGGCAGCAGCTCTTTTGGGTTTCAGGCAGGAGCCTAGCAGGAGATTGAACCTGGGACCGTTTGCATGCAAAGCACGTGTTTTACCACTGAGCTACATACAACCCTTCTCCTCAAAGTTTTCTGGCAAGAGTCCTGGAGTGCAAAGAACGTGCTTCAAGCAGACTTCTCACCTGCCGGTAGGTGTTGGTGGCAATGATGGGTCGGATGACAGGAACCGGGGGTACTGCAGACACAGCTGGTACTGCTAAAGCAACTGGGACAGCTTCTACCACAGGGGCAACAGGAGGCAGGGAGACTGGAGCTCCTAGCACCTCCTGTTCAAACCTATAAATAACATTTAGCATTTATATTATGCTTTAGGTCATTCAAACACTTCATGTACATCACCTCATCATTCATCCTAACAGGAGTCAGCATTGGCTGCTTGACTTGATATTATTTTTAACATATCTTCCCTGAGGACCACAAAGGACCAAGTTCAAAACCGCTCTCACCTATGAAACTCACTGGGTGACTCTGGGGACAGACCCCATCTCTTAGACTAAAGAACTTCAATGGTTGGTTGTGGAGAAACCAAAAGCAAGGGGACCATGAGGACTACAATGGAGCAAATGTATTTTATCTGTTTGCTTTTATTGCATTTACATCCTGCCTTTGCTCCACAGACTGCAATGTAGTCTTCAGGATCCCATTCACTTTCATTTCATACTCATTAGCAGTCATACCAGGAGCTTGAAAGTAGGCTGGTTGAAAAAATTAATGATGAAGCCAAACATTATCAGACCCATGCTCGAAGGGGGGGGGTTGGCCATGAGAGAGGAGAATGGTTTGATTAAGCCCTAAGGCACTGAGCACATGATTTGAACTGGAAGCTTCCCAGCTCACAACACATAGAATTTCCATTAGTCTATCCCTGTTGTCCTCGTTCCACAGTCCAGTTTTCCGTGTCCCTTTTCTTCTCTGCATTATATCACTTCCATAGACACCCCACCTCAGTGTTCACTATCGCTTTAAGCCAGGGATTGGGAATGTATAACCTTCCAAACGTTGTTGGCACTCAACTCCCATCACCCTTGGCTATTAACTATACCGGCTGGGGTTAATGGGAGTTGGAGCCCAACAATATCTGGAAAGCCACAGATTCCCCACAACTGCTCTATGCCCCAGTCAGTGCCCCCAAGTCCAAGTCCCTCCCACTTGTACCCCACTCATATGCTCTCCTTCTACTCACAAAGCCATCTCAGCTTCCATTTCCTTCAGCCTCTCTTCTCCACTTTTCGCGACTCCTCCTGCCACCGATGGTCCTTGTCCTCCAGGAACCCCGGGGGGCCCTCCTGGCGGAGGTGGAGGAGGTGGCATCGCAGGAGCTGCCATGGCTGAAACTATTCAGCAGGTAGCACCTAGTCCTGGAGATACAGACCGTCAACTAAGACTACTTCCGGCGCAGCATTCTTGACATCCCCAACACTTCCGGCGCCAACTAAACTTTCTACAGTCTGTACCGATAGAAATAAAACTATAGAGTGGACTTCCGGTACAAATAGGAATCCGTCATAGGTTGTATTCATCTATGGTTATAGAATGACGTGGTTCGGCTCAAGCTCTCCGATGAAAACTCTATAGAACATACTTTGCATTGTTACGAGTGGAAAAATGAGCTGAAGCTTAGACCGGAAGTATTACTTAAGACTGCGATGGTGCGACTCTATTTGTTAACTCTATAGATACGACGCGTCGCTTCTGCATGAGAACTTCGGGCGAGGCTCGGTGGAAGGGGCGGACTTAGATGAGGGGGCGGGGCTTGACGGTTTTCTAGATGGACGCAAACCATCGCAGGGGCTTGTGGAGCAGGATGCTGACAACTCCCCACTTACCTGGCGGTAACCTCAATTGAACTCAGTGGGGCTTACTTCTGAGTAGGCACATAGAAGATTGTACTGAATTATTCTAGGCTACCTTGGCACAGCTAGTGATTGTTTTTTAATACCAGGTGCATCATAAAATACAGAACAAACAAACTTTACTTTCATCTTTAGGTGTTTTTCTGCCTGTTATTCTGGTGCTTATGGTGAACCACTTTTGGTCACAGCAGTGTTTAGTTTGTTAGTGGTTTTGCACAGAGATTTTCAGCATCGAGCTTTAGAAGCAATTGTCCTTTGAAAAGTTACCATATTAATATATTGTTTGCAGCAAGCACCTTTGTATCTATCCATGGGATAGGGAGATCTTCCTCCCTAGAATTGTTCTTATAGTACAAGATTTGGCAGAATGATGACGCTAGCACATTGTGTATAGTTATAACAAAGACACTCAATTCAAGATAATTCACAAGAGCACTGGTGTGGCTATGATGTAGTGAAGTTTCATGATAATGTGAGATATGTATTTTTATTAACATCATTTAAAAATGCAATTCCCTTGTATTTCAGGCCCACAACCATTCTTACATACACTCTCCATTAAAATCCATGGGAATAATTTTCATCTGAGTAGGAAAGAGACGCAAGGTGTTCACTAAACTATTCTTTACCCACTTCATAATCAGACTGAGGGTTAGTTATTTTAATAAAGGAAGCATCTCCGGGACTTCAGCACAAAGCAGTTATTGTTTCATACTGAAATATTATCATCCTTCTTTCCATGCCTTTTGTATGGAGATTATCAATGGCTAACCAACACTGATGGCTGTGCCCTACCTCCTGTTAGAAGCGGTATGCTGCTGAATACCAGTTGCTGGAAACCACAGGAAGGGAGAGTGCTCTTGCGTTCAGGTCCTGCTTGCAGGCTTCTCATAGGCATCTTGATTGGGCACCGTGAGAATCCTGGACTTGATGGCCCTTTGGCCTGATCCAGTAGGCTCTTATTGTGTGTCTAAAAATAATCTGTCCTCACCCTCACACAGTTGACAAGAATTTGAGTATGATCAAAGGAAAGGCATGATCTTTCCAAAGGCAGTAAATCACTAGCCTCATGAGAACACTTGTGTATGGAAGGCAAATTTCTAGATGATCTCTTGTGGCAGAGGTGGGGAAACTTTGTTAGGCCATGCGAAAAGGCAGAGGTGTTCACACGCACGCACGCACACACACCCCATCCAGACAAGCAAGAGACATCACCAGCATTCAAGGACACATTGCAGTCAGACAGAAGCACTTGAAGGGGGCATGGAGCAGGAGTGATGAGAGATATAGCCTGAGAAAAGGGGGGGTGGCTTGGGAACAGACCTGAAGGGCTGGATAGGGAGGAGTGGATGGCCACATCTCTGAGGCTTCCACTCTTGCCTTGCAAATTTATTCAGAAGCAAGATCCACTCACTTCAGTAGTAAATGCACGTAAGCTTGCTCAGCTGTAAGGTGACAGGGTTTGCTCCCTGGCTGGTGTTTTTTATTTCAGCTTCAAGGGTTATAACTGCAATGAACTTACCACCTGAACACAAGTTCCAAGCATTGCTGGATTTATTTTTATTTTTTTTAACTAGGGAAGGCTTGTTTCCACACTATATGTGAGAAATATCACCTCACTGCTGAATCAGCAGTGTTTAAGACAGAACTTATAAGCCTAGCAGGAAAAGTCTCCTTCTGTAAAATGTGATATGGATGTTATCTAAACTCCTGCCTTCCCCATAAGAGCAGAATTCGGGAGCTTTGTCATCTGCTCAGATACCGTGTTACAACATACCCAAGCAACCTTCAGAACTTTCCTTTATCATGAGCAGCAAGTGGGAACTGACCAGCTGCAAAAGAAGGCTGACCCTGATGTCGTCAGATCTGCTCCTAACCTAACAAGCAAGAAGGAAATTCCTAATGTAAAGGGATTCCTTGGCTGCTTATCTCATGGAAGGGAGATTGGTCGTTTATGGCATGTGCAAGGAGGGGTGCTGTGGAAAGTATGTGAGTTGCGCTCAACAATATTGAGACGCAACCCGGCCATGGGGAACATTACCACAAAGCGGCCCAAAGAGATGACAAAGACATAGACACAGCTTTTATGCCTTTATTTAGAACTGTTGCATAATGTTGCACGTTCAAGTGAACAAGACCAAGAAAAAGCAGTATGTCAGACAATTATTTAGTCACCACATGAGAAGGGGACTCAACAGCACAACAGTGTCCTGAGAAGGAGAACAATTGGCAGACGCAAGATAATCAGATCTTGCCAGGAAAAGTCCCTTCTTCTATACGTTCATCCCAGGAAGTAACCTGCAAAAGACCAACAGGCTTTTTTGATCAGTCATACCTTCTGGACTAGTACAGAGGCAAAGTGACTAAGACTACAGATTTTCTGCACATAAAATTCTGCAGTTTTCATTATTAAAAAAATGAGATTTCTAGTCCTCATGCCTGTTAGTCTCCTATCACAGGTTTTTTTTAAAGTGCAGACAGTAGCCTGCAGAAGTTCCAATGTTCAGAATAGGACCTTTATGTTTCCTGCATGGCTACCTGGCCTCCCCCTCATATTTAAGAACAGTCTGATCCTGCCTTTGGTGCTGAAAAGGCCTCCCCAAAGCAATACAATCAAAATAGAAGATTCCAGTTATGTTCTTCTATTGCCCATCACTTATCAATACATCTCCTTGCTCCTTTGCCCAAGACAAACAGAGCAAATTTAATTTTTTAAAAAAAGATCTGCAACTTTATCATTTTGAGCAGACAGAAGTTTTCTGACAAATAGCAAGCATCTCTCTACTGCATCTCTGAAAGCAGAGAAAGGACTATTCTGGGGCTTCATGCAACACAGCCTATGGTCCACAGAATTTCCCTCCAGCCAAAGCTGGAAGATCGTGCAGAAGCCTGAAATGTGCCAAGCACCATCCATAATGTCCCTCCTTTACCCTGACACCCATTTCTCAGACACAAGTTCCCTACACCTGCTTAGTTCCATTTACTTACCCAAGAAACTGGGCAAAGGGACTTGTACACCCTTTTGTACCACTGGCAGACATAAGGATCGCCTCCCTTGGCTTTCATGGCTTTTTCGCAGCGATAGAAATCTACAGAGAGAGAGCAAAAGTTGCAATCTTCTGAAACAGAGTGCAGCTACTCTAGTACGGAGCCCAGAGGGTTTTCTGAACAGGAGAGCTTTATGTTTTTAAATCCCAAACTGTTCACAAGACTAGAGCTAAGCCTATGTGTAACACACAAGGTAGCATTAGACATTATCTAAAATATGGATCTGCAACCAAAAAGCAGCCACCCCATGTCAGGTTCCCCTTCTTTGTACCACATGACAGAGTTATGGAACAGCATAATGAAACATCACATTGTACATTTTCCCTGCCGCACACCATTGGCTACCACTTAGAAATGGGATGAGGACTTCCAACATGACAATATACATTTACATATATTTCCAATATAGGGGCAAAGGGCGGAGGGAATAACCAGATACAGGGGCATTCTTTTCAGCAATAGCCTTGTGTCCTGAGTATCACACCCAGGGTGGAGAAGAATGTATTCTTCTCACTATTGCACAATAACCCTTTCCGTGACCACTCAGAAGGAATCAAAGGAGATCATCAACAAGAATTGGAATTCTCAAACTTTTCCAAATGATCCTTCCTGTCAAAAACATAAATTTATTATTAGAGTTTTTAAAGCATCATGCTAGCTAGTGACTATTGCATTTTTATACTGCACTCCCTTCAAATTGCTCAGAGTGCCATATCTGATTCCTCTTCATCATCACAACAATCCTGTGAGGTAGGTTGGGCCAGTTGTTCCCAATTTTTACCACCAAGGACCACTTCAAAATTGCTGAGGGTCTTGGTGGGCCACTTAATTGTTTTTCTGCCTACGTGCCTTAGCCTGAAACTTTTAGGAAGAATTGTACAGCGCATTGTGAAGCCTGCATGCAATAGTGAAAGTCAATGGTTTGGAAATTCAGATTTGGTAAATGAAAAGAGAACTACTACATTTTTTATTCTTTTCTAGCTTCTGGTGACTTTAGAAAATGAGTAGTTGTGGTTTTTCCATTCCTGAACTATGGATGTAAACATTCACACAAATAAACTATACTCACCAAGATAATTTTGCCAGCAGTTCCGTGTCTGGTTTTGATTGGGGAAACGGCTGTCAAATGGAGCAGTTCTGTAGTTTTCCAGCTTTTCCTTGATGCTTTCACACATCTTCACTTTTCTGAAAAAATATATGAAATCAGCAACGTGAAATTGCCCAGACAAGTCAAAACATTAACCCACAGAAGCCATACCCTGTGCTAAGGTATCATGTTCCCCAATGGTATTTATATTTTGAAACAGCCAACAACAGGATGGCAGCAGTCAGGTCACAGGAGGCACAGCACTGCTTACAAACCATTAGGTATATAGCTTTCCCCCCCCAATCAATCCAGTAGGAAAGAAATACATTAACAAAACATGATTCCTCAAATCTACAACATGTAAACCCCATCTCCCCAAACTAGGACTAGGAAGTCAGAAGCCATTTGCATTCATGGGATGGATATTATTTCATAGGATCTGGCTCATATCAGTAACATTATTCTCTCACATTATTATTATTAAGATTTCTTATCTCCCCTCCACCATAAATCCCAGAGTTGGTTACAAAAATATACAAATTAAATGTTAAAATCAGTTTAAACATTTTCCTTCTCCATTTTGTTCTGAGCTCAATGGTTAACTGTTGCCATTTTGCAACCTGTCACTTGCGCCACATAAGGGAAAAGGGTATTACATGCCCAGGAGAAAGGGCTTGTTTTCAAGGTTCTAAAGGCTTCTCACAAGCTACGTAAAGTCCCTGATCAAGAATTAAGCGTAGCATCTACACCTTGGAAGGGGAACCTGTGGCCCTGCAGATGATGTTGGATTCCAACTTCCATTATCCCCAGCCATCGGCAATCTTGGGCTAATGAGAGTTGGAGTCCAGCAACATTTGCAGGGCCACAGGTTCCTCATCCCTGATCCACACTAACATATGCCAGAGGTTAACTCAGCATCAGAAAGATGGAAATGATTCCCATAGGCCATCCTAGTCCACACTGGTTCATCATCAGACACCTGTAATTCTGAGAACAGTACAGCCTCCATTCTTTCGCAGGTGGATAATGTTCAAGAATTTTGACCAGCCAAAAGCACACAGTGTCCCAAGTCACTGTACTTGTGTCTCAGTTCTCATCTCCTACTCAGGATGTACCATCTGTTGCCTTAACAGCTCCAAGCCATTATATGAAAATGTGACCACCAACCCCCAGCAGTGCTGAGTTCAATTCTCCCAATCCAGCCACTGATGAACCAGAACAGTCAACAGAGAAGAAAGCAGCGCACACACCCAGTTCCTGCTCATGAAGTCTCAAAAAACTCCTAGCTATTTATGAGTGGCAAGCCCTCTAAGCAGTGGGATTCAATCCCACCACACCACTTCCACTCACATAAGTACACTTTCTTCAGCTTCCTCTTCTAATTAAATACAGTTGGATAACCAGTGCTGCTCTCAGCATCGCATAGCAGGTATTTTAATTTAATATATTCATGTGTCACCTTTCTGCCTGATAACAGGACAAACAGATATGGGGCCAAGTCCCAACACGGCTGTGGACACACTACATGGAGAGCTTTAGTCTGTTGGGCTCTCATCATTACACCTCCTGCTCAAGAAGCAAGATTAACTCCATCAAAAGCACCCTTGCCCAACAGCATTGATGCAACTACTGCATATCTGAAGCATGCATCTCAAGCATACCTAAACCTTGTTCCCTAACCTCCAATGCACCAGAGTAGCCAACGGTTATTCAGCAGTAGAATGACTAGATGCAATAAAGAATGAGAGCTCCTAGGCCTTCAGTATTGTAGAGAGAAGAGATGTTCCACCAGGTGCAACCTATCATGTCATAGTTCTGCAGCAGGTTTCCTCCTTCTGTACAATTAGTAAAGATACAGGAGCCCTCTATTCCTCCTGGTCACCTTATTAGGACACCTGAGGTGGAGAATGCACTCGTCGGAGCTTCACTAAAGATGCCACCATCACCACAGTTGTGCAACAGGCAGAAATTCAGTTTGAGGAGTTTTTCCCAAGCATGCAGATAGAAAGAGCAACCCCTGCTAAAAGTATTACATGTGTGGCCTTCACTAAAAAGATATAGAAGCCCTGCTAAGACTAAGGAAAGGAGGAAATTGACAAGTAAGCTCAGCACATCCTCAGAAATCATCTTAAATACCAAATAAAGCACTGAGTATTTATAAAATACCTTGAAGAGTATTCAAAAAGTATCTCAAATGTAAATAGCAGAGTGGTTTGACTTAAAT
Source organism: Rhineura floridana (assembly GCF_030035675.1). Lineage (NCBI taxonomy): Eukaryota > Metazoa > Chordata > Lepidosauria > Squamata > Rhineuridae > Rhineura > Rhineura floridana. The sequence continues at coordinate 26,690,079 of NC_084494.1, read as the reverse complement.
CAAGATGACAGCAATAAGAGAAAGGGCAATTTAAACCATTGATTTAAATAAATTTCCCCACTCACACTGCTTCATACATTTCCAAGACAATGGTGAAAAATCCAAGATCTGCAAAGCAGTTAGAGTGCAGATATTCATATTTGAGAAATGATCAAATTGGTTCTTCGTTTACATAGAAAGGCTCCTTTAGCTCAATCAATCTGGCAGGGGACTCTTATTCAGTTCAGAGATTAATCATATGCAACATGCTTATGTTTGGATATTTATCATTCATCAAGTTATTAATTAAAATAAACTTAATGTTTTAAAAAACGTATTTTTTTTAGTATTTTAAGTACCTGTTTCATGGTTTTAAGATTGTGTATAGTTTAATTGTATCTTAATTGTATATTTTTGTATGTTTTTAACTACATGTAGGTTTATTTGTAAGCCGCCCTGAGTTCCAGTTTGGAAAAAGGGCAGGGTAAAAATAAAGTTTCATTCATTCATTCATATTTACAATTTTTTTGAATCATCTATTTTTTTCCATCCTGGTAAGCATTATTGCATTGCAACAATCCTGAAAAATACATATGAGAGTATAATTAGCCTGACGAACAGACAGTTAAGAGGCGATACAACAGTCACCTTCAACTACTTAAACAACTGTCACATAGATGATAGAGCAAACTTGTTTTCTGTTGCTCAGGAAGGTAGGTCCCGAACCAACAGGTCCATATTACACATAGGGAGACTTGGACTAAACATTAGGAGGAGAAATTTCATTTTGGTACTAGTTGTGTAATGTACTGCCTTGTAAGTTAGCAGGCTCTCCTTCCTTAGAGGCCTTTCAGCAAAGGCTACACAACCACTTATCAAGGATGCTCTAGCAGTTGATTTCCTATGCTGACCAGAGGTTGGACTAGATGACCTTTAAGGTACCTTCCAACTCTACACTTCGATATTTTTAGGATCGAGGGTGAGCAGGAGGTAGATTCGAGAGCGATTTCAAGTAGATGAACAAGGAATTCCGACACAAATGTTTAAGAATGGCAACCAAAAAAGTGATTCCTTCATATCGCTAAAATGAAATAAGCCGGTGGAGGTGAGAGGATCAAGTTAGACGTGGATTCGTGTGCGGAAGGGCCGTGAGCTCAGCTCCCAAACGCCTGGAGTCGCCATTAGCTCTTTCGTGCATGTCTTTTCCACCTGGCTCCACTTAGTGGGCTCTGAGGTTCTCTTAAATTAAAACAAAAACCAGATTCCCCCACAAGCCTCAAGTCGGTCCACCTCTGCGCAAGAACAGACCCATACTACACAATGAGAGTGAGGAGGGCTGAGGGCAAAGGCACAGTAGCCCGCCTGGAAAAAGCCACCTCTCTTCTTCGCGGCAATGGCGAGATTCGAACCCAGGCCTTCCTGGTGCTCCACTCAGTTTCTGGCCCTGAGCGCTTCCCTCGCTCGCCTCAAGGCTGAAGAGCGCCCAGCCTGGCGGCACCCAACGGCGAGAACTGAGGCTGCTTCCCAGGACCGTCCCTCGAGTCGCACTTCCTACCCTCCTAGCCCGGGGCCCGCTTGACTCCCCGCTTCGCACCTTAGCAGCAACTTCACCACCGACGCTTAAGGCTCTTCCTCAAAGTGACTTTCACCCAGAGACCGTATAGGCCTCAACGAACAACAGCGGAGGAATAGAGCGGCACAGGAAAAGGCGATCCTAAGGATGTGATAGACAGGCCTCGCCCCGCCCCCTTATGGAGTCAGGTGCTCGGGTACGGGCGTATATGGAGAGGGTGTAAAAACTGGTTGTGCGCAGGCTCTCTTCGTGAGAACAGCTCCGTAGCCACGCCCCTTCTAAGACTCTGTAACGAAAATGAACTTTTGACCAATGAATGAATGAATTGGACTGCCTTCGATTCAGACTTACGACGATCCTATGAATATTTTCATGGTAAGCGATATTCAGAGGTGATTTACCATTGCCTTCCTCTGAGGCTGAGAGGCAGGACTGGCCCAAGGTCACCCAGGGAGCTTCATGGCTATGTGGGGATTCGAACCCTGGTCTCCCAGGTTGTAGTCCAACACTCTGACATACAAGCAGTTGAATCCTGTGCTGGTCCTACTCGGAGCAGACCTAGTGAAATTAATGGACATGGTTAATGTAGGTTCATTAATTTCAGTGGGTGTACTCTGAGTAGAACTTAGTGGGATATACAAGTTTTCTGAGACACGGCATGCAGCCACTCATTAAAAGGGTGTTTTCAGTAGTGATTTACCAACTTTAGAATGCTCACTTTCGCAGGTGGGAGCAGCATTAACAGTAATAAGAGTTTTGATGCAGGTATTCACCCAAGCATTTCACTCAGTGAAGTGATTCACCTGGTGGTTCTAATTATATTGCTGTTTTGATTTAAACTGCATTTAAATGAAATGCTGTTCAACTATATTTCAGTGTTGTCACTTGCTCTGGGATTGTGCAAACAATGAAGAATGGGTTAGAAATAATTTAAATGAAATAAACACAAAAACAAACTAAGGTGGAGTTTGCAGACCGAGTAAGGGCACTTCCAGAAGGGCTGTTTATATTTGCACAACACAGTACTTTCGTTTGAAATAATGACCATGGCTAGCTTTGGTCTGTTACTTTCAATGGGTTTATTCTGAGCAAGGTTGCTATTCCATACTTTCTAGTGCAATTTTTCTGACAGCAAAAGTCTCAGCATGCAATGGTTCTGGGAAGTGCAGGATAGCAACCACTAGCTGGCAGTGTCATATAAGCTCCACACTTGCAAACATATCAGAATGAAGCTCAATAAAGAGGCAACATTGTATAACCTCCAGGCTTATTTTGTGCAAACCTATCAGCAGGAATGCTCAATAAACAGATGTTCTGGAAGCTCCTTAAGTCTCTTGTAGGGATGAAAAGATCTGTCAGTTTCTGTTCTCTCGGGTTCTCATTTTTCCAAGCTTAAATCCAGTTGTCTACATTTCTGCACCAATTTGCGATTTTTAAAAAAAATCTTCATGAAAAGTTTCCAGCATTTTAGTGTGAATTTTTCTTAGTAAACACATTTTTGTAGTCACATTTTTGCAAGCAATTTCTTGCCACCTAATGCATTTTTGTATGTTACTTTTACTCATATATTCATTTTATGCACATTTCCCCCTAAGTTATGAATTTTTGTAAATATTGTTTGGTAGGTGAACTGCATTGCAAAATTTGAAGAAGTGCAAATTTTGAAAGAGGGCTGTGTTTCGGTTCTCGAGTTGTTTCAGAAAGTGCAAATCTGATATATGCAGCTTGAAATGTGAACTGAATCAAGTTTCTTGCCCATCCCTAGTCTCTAGTAGATGTTAAGGATATCAGGTTACACATCTAGGAATCTGGGACAAAGAAGCAATGGCTGCTTCCCAATTTCTAACAACGCAAAGTTGACTTGTAACCCAGATCTGTCCCTTTAAGGAAACACAGGTTCTTGGTTCGGCACAGAGAGCGGAAATCTAGAAAAACATAGTAATCGTTATGAGATTAATTTTGGGCAGTGTGCTAAGAAGGGATGGAGGAGAAATTCAATTCTGTTTTCATTTTAAAGATAAACCTACATAATTTGCAATTTTCAGAATAATACGAGATGCAAAACTCAGCCACTCTTCAAAATTTGCACTTCTCTGAATTTTGCAGTGCGGTTCTCCAGCCAAGGCATGTGTCCAAAAATGCATGTACTAGGATAAAGTGTGCATAAAAGATTACTTTTAAAAAGTAATAAATTACAGTTACAATTATATGGCCCCAAAAGTGGTAATTACTGTTACAATTACAATTGCTCTGAAAGTAACTGATTACTCAAAAGTAATCACTACAATAACATTTCGGTTACTTTAAAAAAAAAAAACGCCTACAAGGTGCTGGCCTTGGCTGCTGCACATCTAAGTAGCCTAAAACAACATTAAAAATAAACACACACATATAGAGGTAGTAGAATAATTCTTTTTATCCATAGGATAGCAATGGTGGTCTCTCCGCTGGTAATGGAGGTGGGGAGTGAGGCAGAGGCCACTACTCAGATCTTTGCACATCAAACCAAGCACAAACCCCCCCTCAGCCAGCAAGCATAATCTCTCTCACTTAACCACCTCCCAGACCCTGCCCTGCCACCAACTAAGGGACACTCACCCAAGCAAACATTTTCCCCTGAGATGCAAAAAAGTTAAAATACTGCAAATGCAGCACGTTAGCCAGAGAGGATGGTGGAGGCCACTTTGTGTGCCAAGTGCAAACACAGTATTCACACTCACACACACACATATGCATGTTGTCATCTTTTACCTCCACAGTTCTTTATCTCCATTCTGCTGCTGCCTCCTGACCTAATATACCCCATTCTGCCGTTTTTTCCAGGCCGTTCTTTTGAGTCCCTTCTGATTGTTTCACTTGAGGGTTCAGATAAGGCAATTACTAAGCAAGTAGCAAAATTCCTGAACTTGGCTATCTGGACTAGACCCTGTATGATTGTCAACGGTAATTAAATAACTTGAGTTGTTTATATTATCCAGTGTTTTGCTGGTTGTACCCTGTGTTACTATGTAGTCTTATTTTATAACTCCCAGTATTATGTTTTATATTTGTGGTCAGTTGACTGTAAAAAAAGATTGATAATAATGGCATTGTCACAGACTATACTTTATACATTGCATTTCCATTCTGACCTCACAGTTTACTTTTGTCTTTACACCATATACACCTCCCAAGTAAAGATAATGCTTCATGCACATGATGAAGTTGACTTTATTCCACAAAAGCTCATGCCATTAAAAAACAGTTAGGCTTCAATCCAATACATGTCTACTATTGCAGCCTTAGTCTTTAAGATGCCACAGGACTCTTTTTACAATACTAGTGGCACTCATTCTGTGTGGAAGGATAGATACTTTTTGCCGTGATTTAGATGACTTTAGAGTGTTGGACTACAACCTGGGAGACCAGGGTTCAAATTCCCACATAGCCATGAAGCTCACTGGGTGACCTTGGGCCAGTCACTGCCTCTCAGCCTCAGAGGAAGGCAATGGTAAACCCCTTCTGAATACTGCTTACCATGAAAACCCTATTCATAAGGTCACCATAAGTTGGAATTGACTTGAAGGCAGTCCATTTCCATGTCATTGTTTTATTGAATTTCATATGCATTTTGGATTTTATTATTGTAAATCACTTTGGGACACCTGGATGTGGGAAGTGATACAGAAATATAACTAAACTAAGCTAAACTAAACTAACTTGTGTATTGTCTGTGTAGCTTAGTGATTCTTTCTGTCACCTGGAACTTAGAAGCACTCAAAATACTGGAGTAGCTGCTAATGACTCCTCAGAACAAATGGTATCATAGTCTTACTAATCAAGAAACAATACATAATATATTTCATACAGGGATTCATGGGAATATTTGTTGCTTCAAGAGCAGAGAAATCCAATACATATATTTTGAAAATGACGTTGTGGGGACTAAACTCAACTTTCTTCAACAAAATGTGACACACCCGACACTGTAACATTCAACAGAAACCCAACAGGCTTGACAAAAGTCTGACATCCCCCTCATAAAAGCACAAACTTCCACACAGAATGTAAGACTGAGATACCATGTTTGAAATTCCAGCTGAAGCATCTATTTTATTTGTTTGTTTTGCAAATTTATATAACGTAACAAAAAAAACTCAACAGTTTACATAACAGTATAAAATATTAATTAAAAATAGCAATAAAAGCAGACTTTAAAAACAGTGGCCATAATAAAATTATCAAAATACAGATAAAATCAAAAGCTGAAAAAATATATACATAATAAAATTACATGGCTGGATAGGCTTGCCTAAACAAAAAAAGTTGTAAGCAGACATCAAAAACAGTGCAATGAAGGCACCTGCCTAATGTTAAAAGGAGTTCCAGAGAATAGATGCTGCCACACTAAAAGACTGATTTCTCAAAAGTATGTAATAAGCATCTATGTGGCACTTGGAAAAGTACCAATTCCACAGATCAAAGTGGTTGGCCCACACAAGCATCAGCCAATGAAGTGGGCTTGTGGTGCAGTACACATATCACTTTCCCTCCTCATTACAGGAGAGAAGGGGAGGCAGGGCTGCTGCTTTTGACAGCCACCACCAAGGTGAGATTTGAACCATCCTCTATCTTGCTTGCAAGCTGAACTTGTGGGCAAGTGCATCACACAGGATCCTGTGAAGGGTCTGCCCCTTTGAAGTTCACAGCAAACCAGAGAGCTTCAGATTCATTCACATATGTTATCTGTTGAAATATTTGCTGGGGATAAGCTCTTTCTGGTTCTTATCTGGATGGAGCAGACTGACAAAACATTTGGATGGGAAGGTGTCACTCTTTAGATATCTGGCTGCTGGTGTTTGATAACACAATGTTCTGCATTTCGGTTCCCATATTTAAGGTAGTTTGACTCCAGAGTTTAATTTCCAAATAAAATGCTCCCGACTGTTTTGATCTGGCCGGAGCAGAATAATATAACATTTGGGGATGAAGATGCAGCTGACTAACCCAGCTCCAGAGGCCAAAATAGAGAAGATCTCCACAGCCACCATATATTTCCCTTTGGTGCACAGATAGCTTGGGATGAAGGACACCCAGACACTGCAGAACACCAGCATGCTGAAGGTGATGAACTTGGCTTCATTGAAGCTGCCTGGCAGCTTCCTGGCCAGGAAGGCAATAATGAAGCTCACCAAGGCCAATAGGCCCATGTAGCCTAGGATGCAGTAAAAGGCGGTGGCTGAGCCCTCATTGCACTCAATGATAATGTGCCCGGCCTCTGAGTGCACATCAAAATCTGGGAATGGGGGAGAGACTCCCAGCCAGACCATGCAGATACCAGCCTGGATGAGGGAACAGATCAGCACAAAGCAGTACGCAGCTCTGGATCTCAACCACTCCTCACTCTGTTCCCTGGCTTTGTGGCCTTGAAAGCCAGAACCACAGTGATGGTTTTGGCCAAGACAGTAGCAAGAGAGATTGAGAAAATGACCCCAAAGGTTGTCTGACGGATAAGGCAGGTCTCCTTCCTTGGCCGACCAATGAAGAGCATGGAACAGAGGAAGCAGAGCATTAGGGAGGAGAGGAGGATATAGCTGAGGTCTCGGTTGTTGGCTTTGACAATGGGAGAGTCTCGGTGCTTAATAAAGGTTCCTAGCAAAAAGATAGCAAGGAGCGAGAAAGAAAGAGCAGAGATAGCCAAAGCAACCCCCAGAGGCTCCTTGTAGGACAGGAAGGTGATCACTTTGGGCACACATGCATTTCTTGCTTCATTCGGATAGTGGTCCTCTTTACATGTCACGCAGTGGTCCATGTCTGAAAGACACAAATCAGATCTCATTATTATCCAATTGTGTATGCTTCACTTGACTATGCCATACCACAATCGTCTACAGAGATCAACACTGACTGGTAATCTAGCAGCATGTTGCCATTTGTCATCAGGTCTCTGTCATGCCAGTTGATCCCCTTACTTATTTTCCTGGGTCCCTGGTCATAGATAGTTAAATCCTTTGATCCCAGAGACCCGGTGATTTTTACAGCCCCAGCTGTATCAGCTTATTGCAGATTGGCACCTCTTTATCAGCAAGAGGGGCCTGGTTCTGTGGGAACATCGTTTCATCCTTCTTGTGTTGGAACTGCTAAATTAGTTGATTGCTCCCAGCTGAGGCAAGGATTTTTCTCTATAAGAGAAGGCCTCAGCTCTTGGGCTGTGTTCCACTTGAGGGCACCACCTTGCTCATGGCGATGCTCTGCGGTGGCTTCATATACTTCCTGACTGGCCGTCCCTGAGGGGAAAGATACTAACTCCTGAGAAAGAGCTGAGGCTTGTAAGTACAATTGAGGCAGTTAGTTTTATTATTTTCATTTTTGTGCCAAGAACCTTTATATTTTATTTGTTATATACCTTGCCCCTTTTGGGTGTTGGTTTTAGGATTTGATTTACTGCTCCAACTAATTGTATGTACCTTTTTATCTTTTGTACCCTTTACCCTTTTTCTTATTTTCTTTTTTTAATAAACTTTACTTATTTTAAAGCAACGTATGTTTATTCCAGAGAAGGGGTTCAGTTACTAAGTTCAGTCCTGGCTGCTTGACCAAACTACCGTGTACGAGAGGAATATTTTCACTTAAGACTTCAGAAGGGGCCAGGAGGGTATTAAGCCTCTGGTCCTGAGAGGCTTGAGTGTTCAGTGGGCTCTGGGGGTCCCTTCACCCCAGAGTGTTTAACCAATAGAAGGGTGGTGGCAGTACTACCGTGCAGGGTTAGTGTACGTATACACAGCCCTAGCAGACCAGGTTGGCTAGGATCAATTGCCCAAGGTTGGGGATTGATTCCTGGGACAGTAAAAGTAGGAGGAGGGGAACTCCCTGCTTTCACTACATGTTGGCAGCGTTTGGGGTCGAAAAAGACTGAACCTATCTCTGGTTAAACATAGTTGTGGAAAAGGTACAATTGGATAAATTACAATTATTAAAGATTCTGGCACAAAGGTTTGTTGTTTTGGAAAGTCAGGATGGATACAAGATCTAAACAAAAGAAGGCATTAGATCAGGTTTCCACTGAGAGTAGTGATGAGGAACAAACAGAGATGTTACCTCAAAGCAATTTTGAAGCAGCAGGAGGCAGCGCAGAGGGGCTGCCAGTCCAAAGCTTTACTCCGGAGGGAGAACGAGCACCGTCACTGGTACGGGGTCGACGGAGTATGGATAGCCAAGTTAGCCAGAGTGGGGGTGTGCCACCCATGGATATGTGGGCAGAAATGCACAACTTCTTCTCGAAACAGATGGCTCTTATGACTACCCTTGTACAACAACAACAAGCTTTTGCCCCACCAAGCCAAGGACTGAGGTCTGGCAGAGTGTGTTTGGGAGGAGCGGATCCAGCAGATTTTCCGTTTTATCAAGCGGGAGAGGATATCTCCGAGTTTTTTTTAATCTTTGAGCAAGCGTGTGTGGACCAGTCTTTAGATAAAAAATACTGGATGAAAATTCTACGCACTCAAGGAAAGGGAGAGTTAAGAAGTCTAATGTGTAAACTCCCGAGAGAGCTAGCTGATGATTATGAAAACTTTGTAAAATTGGCAACAGCCCAGTTTGCGCTATCCACCAGGGCATGTTACCAAAAGTTTGAGACTTTGACAAAAAAATCAAAAGAGACGTTTTCAGCATTAAGCGCTCGTACTGCTCAAGCTATGGATTTGTGGATTGCAGCTGCAAAAGCTAATACTTTTGAGCAGTTAAGGACTGTGTATACTCTGGAGAAATTTTACAAAATGTTGCCAAGAGAGCTTGCCGCAGCGGTGCGAGGCAAAAAGCCAAAAAGCTTGCAAGAAGCCGGTCATTATGCTGATGAACTAGATTCCTTTCAGGACAAAGAGGAATTGCCTAAAGCATATGTTAAAAAACCGGGCAATTACAAAGGGAATCAACCAGCGGGTGGAGGAAGTGAGTGGAAGAAAAAAACGTGGCCATCTGTAGTTAAGTCGGAGGACAAAGGGGAGAGCTCTGTTCCTGCTGCTGTTCCCGTGCGTCCATCAGTTTACCAACCGAGTAAAGCAGTTTTGGAGAATTTATGCTTTCTATGTAAACAACCGGGGCACAGAAAGGACCAGTGTTCCCAACTGATTAAGAAGCAGAATGTGAGTGTCAGCAAAGGGACTAAAATAGCGGTAGTACAGAGAGCCCGTGATTATGAAGAACCAGGAGGGCAGTCATCTCCGGAAATTTCCCGTTGGTCGTCTTCGGATTCTAATTCCGAACAGGACTGGGAGTTTTCAGCTCCTAGTACTGAGAATAGTTCCATCACCCAAAGGAAAGGAAGTAAACAGACTCCTGCGGTGAGTGTTATTCAACCGGGAGAAAAGAAGGGGGGCGGAAGGAAAAAGCCAACCCAGGAACTACTCCAAAGCGGGAAGGGAGAGAAGGAACGACTCCCTGCAGACAACGTTAACTATTCCTGTTTGCCTGGCCAGATTGCTTGGTCCAACAAAATGTTTAAAGAGACTATTTTTGTGAATTATGTTAAGTTAACGGCCTTTCGCGATTCGGGCAGTGAGGCATCGAGTTTATCTCGCCATTTAATTCCGCCTGAATTAATTTTACCAGGGATTAAAGCGTCAGTACATGTTTATGGGATGTCTAATAAACTTTGTGATGTGGCTGATGTTTGGATTTCATATAAAAACTGGTCGGGAAAACATAGAGTATTAATTCATGATTACTCTGACCAGTTTTTCGATTTCCTGTTGGGGAATGATATTGCCTATGCACATTATTTACATAATCAGAAGGCTGGAAACGTGAATGTAAATGTTTTAACTAGAAGTGCAGTTAAGAACTTAGAGCGCGAACCTGATATTGAAATTCTACCACTAGATGGTGCTGTGACACGAGAAGTTGATGATTTAAACCAGCTGCTGCCAAACGGAGCTGGGAACAGGGATGATGTTGAATCTCCTGAGGAAGAGTTGCAATTAAATTCTGTCCGTTCTAAGGCATTTAGGGAAGCTCTCCTACAAGATGAAAGTTTGCAAAAATGTAGGGAAGCTGCAGACAATGCTCCCTTGAAATTGTCTAAATCTGTGACCGTAAGATTCTATTGGAAAAATGGGTTGTTATACAGAGAGCATGTGCCGCAGGGTGCATCTGTGGATTGGAAACCTGTTAAACAACTGGTAGTTCCATCAGCGCATAGGCTGGAAGTGTTACAATTGGCTCATGATGCTATCAGTGGAGGCCATTTGGGAATAAAAAGAACTTTAGCACGAGTAACTCGTTGCTTTTATTGGCCCCAGATTGCAAAAGGGGTGCAGGATTTTTGTAAAAGCTGTTTAACCTGTCAGCTAGTAGGACATGCTAGGGATCACCCTAAAATGCCTATGCAAGTTTCTGAGATCATAGCAGAACCATTTGCCCGGGTTGCAGTGGATATTCTTGGTCCACTGAATGTGACGCCTAGTGGGAAGAAATTTATTTTGACTTATATAGATTATGCAACACGATTTGCTGAAGCAGTAGCTCTAAGCAGCATTACTGCCACGGCTATTTCAAAGGCTCTATTAGAGATTTTTTCTCGGTGGGGATGCCCAAAAGTTATCTTATCGGATCAAGGCCCCGGTTTTGTAGCTAAACTCACTAAAAAGCTATGGGAGATTGCTGGGATAGAACATGTGATGTCTGTACCTGGACAGCATGAATCCAATGGACTTTGTGAACGTCTGAACCTGACTCTAGGAAGAATGTTAAGGGAACATGCTGTAAAACATTCAGGTAACTGGGATGTGGCCTTGCCGTTTCTTATGTTTGCATATAGAGATACCCCCCAGGCCAGTTTAAAATCTTCTCCAAATCAGTTGGTATTTGGCAGGGATATTACAGGTCCCCTGTCTTTGTTAAGGGCAGATTGGGAAGGAAAGATGGAATTCTCTTCTGTACCAGTAACCACATATTTACAAAACTTGCGTGAGACCCTAAAGGATGCATTGGAGACTGCCCATGAGAATTTAGCAGAAGCCCAGCAACAGCAAAAGGCTTATTATGATTCTCATACTAAGGCACGTCGTTTTGCAGTGGGTTCAGAGGTGCTGGTGTTAAAACCACAATCAGGATCTAAGTTGTCAGTAGCCTGGACTGGGCCTATGCTGGTTAAGGCACAACTGAGTGATACCAATTACTTATTGGCCTATCCTGATTCAAAAAAGAAACCGAGGGTTTACCATATTAATACCCTTAAGCAATATTGGTCTAGGGCAAAGCTGGTTTTGGCCTGCACTAGGGCGAAAGAGCAGGAAGAAGGGTTTGTGGACCTAGTGGCAGAAAGTCAACAAGAAGGGGGTATTGATGAGGTTTTTTTTTCTGATAACTTGGAATATGAACAATGTTCACAATTACGCCAAGTTTTGGTGGATTTTCAATCTTTGTTTTCTAGTAAGCCAGGGAAAACACATTTGGCCAAACATTCTATTTTGACAGGTGATCATCCACCAATGCAGTCCTCCCCTTATAGGGTAACTGGGCCACATGCTAAAGCGGTGGAAAAAGAAATACAGGCCATGTTAGACTTAGGGGTTATTGAACCTTCTGTTAGCCCCTGGTCTTCTCCCATTGTGCTGGTAGCCAAGAAAGATGTTAATGAAATTCGTTTTTGTGTGGATTACAGGAAATTAAATTCAATCACCCAAGTGGATCCATACCCCTTACCCAGGATGGACCATCTGATTGAAAGGTTGGGGGCGGCTAAGTTCATTACCACCTTGGACCTAACTAAGGGTTACTGGCAAGTACCCCTAGATGAAGAGGCTGTCTTGAAATCTGCCTTTGTTACCCATATGGGCTTGTATCAATTTAAAATGATGAGTTTTGGGCTTAGGAATGCTCCTAGTACGTTCATGAGATTAATAAATTCTGTCCTGAATGGTTTAGGAGATTACGCCTGCGCCTATCTTGATGATATCGCGGTGTATAGTGGGGATTGGGAATCTCATGTGAAACACTTAAGAACTGTATTTCAAAGGCTGCAGGACGCAGGACTTACCATTAAAGCCCAGAAGTGCCAATTTGGGTTGGGAGAGGTTTCCTATTTAGGCCATAGGGTGGGTAGTGGCTGTTTGAAACCTTTGGATGCCAAAATTGAAGCAATCACTAATTGGCCAATACCTCAAACCAAGAAACAAGTTCAGTCATTCTTGGGGCTTGCTGGTTACTATCGGCGTTTCACTCCCCACTTCAGTAGTCTTGCCACCCCTTTGACTAATTTGTGTAAGAAATGCAAACCAGCACGGGTGGTGTGGTCGTCCGATTGCCAACAGGCCTTTGAGGCTTTAAAGGCTGCATTAATAAATTACCCTGTTTTAAAAGCCCCAGATTTTGCTGAACCCTTTGTGGTACAGACTGATGCTAGTAATTTTGGTTTGGGTGCTGTACTCTTGCAGAAGGATACGGATGGAGAACTCCACCCTGTAGCCTATCTGAGTAAAAAGCTAATAGAGCGAGAGCGCCATCTAGCGACCATTGAGAAGGAGTGTCTTGCTATAGTTTGGGCCCTGGAGAAATTAAGGCCGTATCTTTGGGGACGTCACTTCCACTTGCAGACGGATCACTCTCCCCTGTGCTGGTTGTCCAGAATGAAGAATTCAAACCAAAAATTATTGAGGTGGGCTCTGTTATTACAAGATTTTGATTTTACCATAAATCATGTGGCTGGGAAGAATAATAAAGCCGCCGATGCTCTATCTCGTATGTATCCTTTAGATGATTAATGCTGATCTTGTGATTTGTAACTGATCTTGCCATGTTATGCCTGAAACTCTTTTTAATAAATGTATAATTTAGTTTTGTATTTTAAGGTGATAATCTTTTTGATGTCTTCTAGAGTGATGATATCAAAGGTGTTCAACCTTTGATGTCATCTTCCTCGAAAGGGGGCGTGTCATGCCAGTTGATCCCCTTACTTATTTTCCTGGGTCCCTGGTCATAGATAGTTAAATCCTTTGATCCCAGAGACCCGGTGATTTTTACAGCCCCAGCTGTATCAGCTTATTGCAGATTGGCACCTCTTTATCAGCAAGAGGGGCCTGGTTCTGTGGGAACATTGTTTCATCCTTCTTGTGTTGGAACTGCTAAATTAGTTGATTGCTCCCAGCTGAGGCAAGGATTTTTCTCTATAAGAGAAGGCCTCAGCTCTTGGGCTGTGTTCCACTTGAGGGCACCACCTTGCTCATGGCGATGCTCTGCGGTGGCTTCATATACTTCCTGACTGGCCGTCCCTGAGGGGAAAGATACTAACTCCTGAGAAAGAGCTGAGGCTTGTAAGTACAATTGAGGCAGTTAGTTTTATTATTTTCATTTTTGTGCCAAGAACCTTTATATTTTATTTGTTATATACCTTGCCCCTTTTGGGTGTTGGTTTTAGGATTTGATTTACTGCTCCAACTAATTGTATGTACCTTTTTATCTTTTGTACCCTTTACCCTTTTTCTTATTTTCTTTTTTTAATAAACTTTACTTATTTTAAAGCAACGTATGTTTATTCCAGAGAAGGGGTTCAGTTACTAAGTTCAGTCCTGGCTGCTTGACCAAACTACCGTGTACGAGAGGAATATTTTCACTTAAGACTTCAGAAGGGGCCAGGAGGGTATTAAGCCTCTGGTCCTGAGAGGCTTGAGTGTTCAGTGGGCTCTGGGGGTCCCTTCACCCCAGAGTGTTTAACCAATAGAAGGGTGGTGGCAGTACTACCGTGCAGGGTTAGTGTAAGTATACACAGCCCTAGCAGACCAGGTTGGCTAGGATCAATTGCCCAAGGTTGGGGATTGATTCCTGGGACAGTAAAAGTAGGAGGAGGGGAACTCCCTGCTTTCACTACAGTCTCTACATCTAAACATATTTTTTCTTCCAGTTTTTAAAGCTGCAGTGTGATTATATTTCATCAAATGCTGATTGTAGAGGGGATGTAGCTGGGCTTCTCACCCATCTGTACCGATCCCATATCTTTAGCCAGTTATTAATTTTTTTAAAAAGCAGTGATTGAACTGATAAGCGGGAAAATGTAATGTGACAATTTTCTTTAAAGTAGGCAACCTGCTTTGCAGCACAGGGGAGAGAGAATCATGATGGCTGATCTAACATTCAGCATGAAAGACTCTAACCTGAATGTTATTAAAACGGTAAAGCTTGGAGAAGGTTGAGCAATCAGGACTTTCAGTGGTATCTCGTAGTATGGACAGTTTGTATTTTTTATTTTATTGTTTAAAAGGAAAGCTAAGAAGCCTTTTACTGAACTTTAGGATAGTTCACAGCGGGATGGAGCCATTGCTAGCCTACTCAGCATAGATCCATTGGAATTAACCTAAATTAGTCATGTTCATTAATTTCAGTGGGTCTGCTCTGAGTCGGATTAGTACTGAATACAGCCCAATGTGCAGAAACATCGGTGCAAATCTGGACTTACTGATTTCCTCTCCCACCCCCACTTCCTGCAGCTCAGGACCGGCTTCTGTCTGCTTTTGCAATGCATTTGGCAAGTATACTGGTCAGTGAATTGAATACCAGTTCCACAGTCTGCCGACCCTACCCCTGTGTTCAAAGTTGCCTTTAAAAAAAAATAAAACTAAAGAGCTACATGTATATTTATTCAATCATTCTATGCTCCTTAAAAGAAAAAAATATACTGTTTGTTCTTAAAATACTGGAAACTGTTTTTGGGTGAAACAAGGAGATGGGTTAGTGATTTAATAGTCTAGCCAATTGGAGCTGTGCACAGGTAGCTTATGTAGTAAACACACAGAAACGTTTTCTCCTGAGTTTAATCAGAGATAGCAAGTGCATATGTCTAAACAAGAAACAGAGTGCACACATCCACGGTGGGCTCACCTCTCAAGCCATTTATGTTTGTATAGCCAAACAATCACTTGGCACATTCTTACCAATTTGGTTGGAAATCTGGCCAGGTTGACACTGGACACATTTGAAGCAGCAGCTAGGCTTTCCCTTTTCAGCCGCTTTCCTAAGTCCAGGGAGACAACTCTCACTGCAGGTGGAGTGAGGATGCTAAATAAGGGCAGGAAATGCATTTTTTTAAAATGGTGCTTTTGGTAACTATGAGCACTTCCAGGCTTCGATATTTTCAGGTGTGATTTAAGCTGTGCAAATTCAAATTGTGCATTGCCCTGTCAGTTTCCTTACCACAAAGAGTCCAGTCTTTTGGGGAAGCAGATTTGTTGTGCAAGAGCGCCAAATCAACTGTAACTGCACAACTTGAATTTGCCGGTATGTGATTGAATCACACCCAAAATAGTGACAGTCTGGAAGTGCCCTAAGTCTGTTTAATGACTATATAAGTAAGCACTTGGGTGACAGAGGATACAGTCTCTGTTGCCCCTTCTGAATTTATGTCTTGCATTAACACTACTTATATGTCTCTCACATGCCAAGCCCACTGGGTGGCTGACAATAATAAAAACATTGAAATGCAGCTATACACCATACCAAAAAAACCCTGAGGCAGCATAAAAACTCCAGCAGCAACACCACAAATCAATTTAACAAAACCCTCAAAAATATTTTAAGCAGGTTTTAACATTTAAGAATGTGAAAGGCCTGTGGAAATAAAAACGTTTCACCTGATGAGAGCATTCCACAGCCGGAATGCCACCACCACAAAGGGCAAGGCTGGTCCTACTGTTAGGCAGAGTCAGGCAAGTGCCTTAGGAAACAGATGCTAAGGTGGCCGCAAGATGTTGGGGAGGAGGACAGAGCCAGGTTTGCTAAATGGCCTACCTAGGGCCATTTAAACAAGTCAGCCTGCTGACTTCAGGTGTGGTGGAAGATCAGATGGTTTGCTTTTGTACATGGAATGGGGGGGGGGTCTCTTGGCCTTGGTCTCAGACAGCAAAATGTCTTTGTCCATCCCTTTCTCTGTTAACCACCTGCTGCACTTCACTTGGAGGGAGTTTGGGACGGAGGAGAAATTCAATTTAGTTTCCATTGGAAGGCAAATGTAGCAAATCTGCACTTGCCAAAATCATACGAGAACTGAAACACAGCCACCCTTTGAATCCACATTTATCCAAATGTTGCGATGCAGTTCTTCATCCAAACAATGTTTGTAAAAGCCGCATACAAAAAACATGTTTATTGGGAGAAAAGTGTACAAAAATGCTGATGAATGTTCATGAGGATTTTGCTACAGAAATGTGAAGTGCTTCATGTAAGATTGGGAAAATGAGAAACAGAGAGAACTGAAACTGACAGACTCTTTCACCCCTACCCAAATTAGAGTCTTTCTGGAACCTCACCTGCCCTAAGCGTTCCTTCCAGGCAATATGAGCATTGTCAAAGTCTTGGCCGTGGAGCTTCACTTCTCCAACTTTCACACTAACCAAGGAGCCATTAGGGAGTACAATCCAGTTTAAAATATCATAAGTAGCTGTGGAGTCTCCGTTTGCATCAAAAAACAATTCCTCCCCAGCACTGTTATTAAATCGGACCTTCTTCAGAAATAGGTGGAGCTGAAGGCAAAAATAACAAGAGGGGACCCCCTCTTTATGTATGGTCCAATAATTACCGCAACCAACTGATAAAAGGTTTTAAATAAGTTCCCTGTCTCATATTTAGCCAATTGACTCATCACACTTAAATTAATATAGATATTGTAAGATCTGAGCTCAGGTGCATGTTAGAGGACCCCAAGGAAATGGCACAGTTTGCAAAAGGGATAGAGAACCTGTGGCCCTTCAGATTTTTTTGGACTCTTACCTCTCATCATTCTTGATCATTGGCCATGCTGACAGGAGAATTCCCAGAGTGGTTTAACAATCTATCCGTCTACCTAGGAAACTCTGGGAACTGTAGCTCTGCAAGGGAAATGGGGTCTCCTAACAATTCCTGGTACCCATAACAAACTACAGTTCCCAGTATTCTTTGGGGGAAACCATGGCTGTTCGAAGTGGTACAATAGTGCTTTAAATGTACGGTGTGGATGAGGCCACAACCAGCTCCTCCAACCTTTCCCCATAGGATCTGGTCTACAGGTGCCATACCATCTTTGTCACCCTTCTGGACATGTTCCAGTTTGCTTGATATCCTTCATAAATTACAGTATCCATTTATAGTACCAGTGTTTGGGAGGCCTTACGCCACCAGTAAACTTCCTGTAGCTGATTAAACCACTTTAGCAAAGTGTATACGTAGATCAGTTCTGATCAGTTTGGCTTCTGGTACTAGAAATAAACATTTCCCAGTAAGAAATCTTATCCTAGCTCTGTGTCAAGCTGTGCCAGCTGTCAAATTCATACATGAGAGAGCTTCAGATGGTAGAAAGGCAGTTTGCTTACAAATTTCTATATTTTATACAATTTCTAAGAATATCATCAACATGATGTAATATTTAACATGGCTTAGCCATACATTTATTGCTCTTGATATTTCATTGTTTGTATACATTCTTATGTGATAACATGAAACAGGAGGGTTAGGCATCTGTCTCCTAGATACATTCCAAATGTATGTATTTGTTTTTCTAGATAAGACAAGTCTTAACTTACTGTTACATTTATCTTAAAGTATTCAAAATATATCAGTCTTATAGTTTATAACCTTACCCAAGATTATTTCTTGACCGTTAACTGAACTTTAAGTAAACCTTTTGACCTTGACCAATACGAGTTTTCAGCCCAACATTTATTTCTAATTAATCCAATTTCATTTATACCCATTATCCAGAATACATTTTGAACTGCTTTGTGCCTTCCTTAATGCAATTTATTATTTTTTTATTATTTGCTTTATATCCCGCCCTTCCTCTCAGCAGGAGCCCATGCAATGAATCAATAGTTACTTCCCTGGGCTCCTTCTGGAAGGAAGGGCAGGGATATAAATTTAATAAATAAAGAAATAATAAATAAATCAAATCTGCATGTTGGCGGGCATTGTGGGAGAATGGCCAGGGATGATGGGAGTTGTAGTTCAGCAACATCTGGAGGGGCACAGTTAGCCATTCCTGCTCTCGATTCTCAATTATTTCTTAATAAATAATTTCCTCCTGCCTGCTGTTTGCTATTGTAAGGCCAGATATTATCTCTTTCCTGGCTGAAAATAAATTCACACTATTTTCAGTAGCCATTCCCAGCCATTTCAGAATTGCTATATCAACAGTTTTCTCAAAAAAAAAAATGTTGACAACATCCACTAGCACAACAGCTTTCAGGTGGAGGGACTACTGCTCCACAGGATACCTTGACAGTGCCAGGAAGGGAGACTGCAACCAATGAGCCCAGAGGAATCAGGTGACCTAGGAAGCCAATAGGGTCTCTGCTGGCGTTATATAAGACCTCAACTCCAGCTGTTCAACTTTCTATCTCCCTGACTCCATAATAACTCATTTTCTCTTCAATTCTGTAACTAATTGACCTATATTCCAGCTCAGCAAGGTTGTATCCAAGGTTGTTCATCCCAGGCTATGGTCTGAAGGCACATAAGGCCAGCTCTCTGCTGAAGCTAAGCAGGGTCAGGGATGGTCAGTGCCTGGATGGGAAACCACATGGCAACCATATGTAAGCTGCCTTGAGTTTCAATCATGAAAAAGAAAGGTGGGGTATAAATGTAATAAATAAATAAATAAATAACATTAGCTTGTGGGCTGGAGGTTCCCCATGTCTGATTTATCATATCACGATACCTGCCATGAGGGGATAAGACCTTTCCTCCTTTTTCCTCCTCCTCCTCCAATAATAGGATGTTGCACAAATTTGGCCTGGCACATTTCCATCAGTGCATAGGCCACTGCATAGACAGCATTGTAAATGCTATAACTCTGCCATGTGATGTTCATGTCAAAATCTGAAACAGGCAGCCTGCTTAGTTGTTCCCTTCCAGTGCATTTTCTTTTTCCATACACTGGGATTGAATAGGGGGGAGGCATAGCACAGTCAAAGACAGAACCCCAGAAACGCTTAATGAAAATATCATTTGGATATTTTTTAGGGCTCACAGTCTGAAGAAAGCCTCGAAATCCTGGGATTTCCTTCTTATGAAATGCCAAGGACAATGCACCATGGAAAGGGTCCCATGTGGATTGTCTGGCCGGGGCCCTGCAGTCAAATCCCACTGGGCTATGATAATCCAGATCTTGCCTCTCGTTTGGAGATTTCGGCTCACAATTCGTAACTGAATAAAGTGACTGGTGCTGCCGTAAAACACAGTCACGTTGGCTGAGGACTTGGTGAGGGCATCTTCTACCTTCTGAACATCCTCAATAGCAAAGGCCAACATGTTGTACATCTTTAAAATAAATTCAGTGCACACTCCATTTTTCTTCATTTCGTCACCCAGGTTCTGGAGGAAATTCTCACTATTATCGTCATCTGCAAAAATGATTCCAATCCATGTCCAGTAGAAGTGAAGCATTAGCTTGATGATCCCAATGGACTGAGCTATTTCACTTGGGACTGTACGATACAAAAAAGGGAGCTGGACCTTATAACTCAGCATGGGGTTGAATGAGCCATAGCTGATCTAAGTTTAGAATAATAGAATAGTCGAGTTGGAAGGGGCCTTTAAGGCCATCAAGTCCAACCCCCATTATATTCTTTTTGTGAAGGTGTGGGACTTCAACCATTTTGTGTTTGTTTTTTTAGTTGTAAAATGGGTGCTTTTTGCTTTTTAAGCAAAACATTTGAAGGCTTTCCTACATAAGATGGTCAAAAGTTTAAGGGGGTGTTTTGCTCAGGAAGGTTTGCATAAGAGAGTCAAAGGTATAGCCTAGGAACCTGGCAATTAAGGGAAAATAGAAACTTAACTAGGAGTATACTTTCCTTCTTCTCTGTCTAAAAAGTTCGAAGGGGTGGGGAGAATTTTAAAGTGAAGCCATTAAAATTAATGGACCTAAGTTAGTTATGTGCATTAATTTCAGTGCATCTCCTCTGAGGATGAGCAACATTGGATACAACCTTGTTGAGCTGGAAAATAGGTCCATTAGGTACGGAACTGAAGAGAAAATGAGTTATTGTGGAGTCAGGGAGATAGAAAGTTGAACAGCTGGAGTTGAGGAGCTGAAACACTTTAAAAGGGCACTGAAGCAGAAAAGACCCAGGAGTAACCACAAGGGACTAGAAAGCTGAACTGAGGGATGCAAAATTGTAAGTATTGACTTGGACAGGGAAACAATCTAGCTGTATGTGTTTATCTCTTGGTTGTATCCAACTAAGTTCTACTCATAGTAGACCCACTGTAATCAATGGACCTAAGTTAGTCATGTCCATTTGTTTTATGAGTTTACTCTGATCAGAACTAATATTCTATACAACCCTTTGTTTTTTAAAACGTATTTGTTCTTATGAGCAACTATTCACATTGTAAATTTTTCTCTAAAATAATTTTCTTAAAAAGTGTTTGATTTGTTGCTTTACTAAAACCTTGAATAAAAGCATATTTTGTTTTTGAAAAACTTGGTCTGAAATCTTGTTTTCATCTCATGTTTAAATGCTACATCACTCCACCCAATATTGGAAACAGAGTGAAAAAAACTGTTTTCTTATGCTTTTGTATTGGAATGTTATGTTATTAATATTGAGATGTTATGTTATTAATTTCATATGTTTTAATTGATTGATAGCTTGTTTTATGATGCCTTTAAATGTGATAATGTTTAGGTAATCAATTGGAGTTATTGTTGGATTGTTATGTTTTGAAATGATTTGAAACAATTGTTGTGTTTTTGAATTGATTGCTATTGATGTCGTCATTTGCATTTTTGTAAGCCACTTTGAGCATATTTGTATGGAAAAGTGGCATATAAATTCAAGTAATAAGTAAATAATAAATAATAATATTGGGCGTAGGTTGGGCCAGTTAAAGCCCAGATGTTTCAAGGGCTGTTTGTTAGAGGGAGCCAGAGAAAAAGATATCCACTTGGTGCCACTGGTGAAGTTAATAAAAAGGAGGGGTCGGGTTGGCTGTTTGCTTGCCCCTTTTCCCTTACAGGCTACAAGCTGTTGCTAACAGTCTAATTGTACCTTCCCTGTGATTGCTTCCTGATGAAGCATGGGCAATTTTTAAAAAATAAATAAATAAATATTTCTTGAAAAGTGAAGGTTTTTCCCATATATGTCTGACATTTTAAAAAGAAAATAAAACATGTGAGTACCTTCTGATGAAATTTCAGAAACTGGAGCAGCGTCAAGCCTTGGCTGGGGTAATGAGGGCCACACCCAAATCTAGATCTGATGTTCCGCCATTGTAAATTGGGTATTTTGCTAGTGAATCTATCCATCATAGCGATGGGCTGTCTTGCATTCTGCCAGTATAATGAGGTTTCGGCCAAATCCGATACCCCTACAGCTGATGTAATCTTGGGGATTGCATCTTTAATTTATTTATTAGATTTATTTATTAATTATGCCAAACAAAATCCTGCCAATTTGCTTAATTTTCATGCTGTAATTTGGCCACAGAATTTGTGTTTAGTCCAGCATTTTGAAGTTGGAGGCATCCTCATTCTTTCTATAGCACACCTGGGAGCTCAGACACAGCAACAGAGCCGAACCTACCTGGGGTACCTTGGAGCTCAGTAGCAGGTTGCTCATCTCAGTGGTGGACTCAGATGTCAGCCCCCCAATGATGGCTGTCAGCTTGCTCTGCCCACGGCAGTTATAGCTGGGGATTGTTTTATCCTTTGAACTTGATCTGACTAGGCTATCATAACCTGGCCTCCCATAGGAGTAATAAAGATCATACAGACTGGAGGGCGGCAGGAGCTTATGAGTTCTGGTTGTCTCAGATAAAACGCTGATGGTGCTCTCATCGTTCTTTCTCATGTTGTGACCATCCTCATAGAGCTGGAATCCCAAGGAGACATTGGGGAAAATATGAGAGTCCTTATTGATCTCCTCTACCGCAAACACAAAGGCCAGGGCGTACTGGTACTGGGAGCTCTTGGTTAGTTGGCTGCAATGAGACAGTGAATAGTAGTAAAACCTATTGAAAACTGCCCATAAAACTGTCATTGCCAGATAGATAGTACTCAGATTTTTATGCTATCCCCCAGGAAGAATGGAAGCTGCAGCTCCCTCCCAGAGATAGCCATCATAGTGTCCTCCAGACGTTGGACTACACATTTCATAATTCCTGGCAATTCACCATGCTGGCTGGGTCTGATGGTAGCTGGAGACCAACAATATGTGGAGGGCACAATATTGACTACCTCCACTCTTGCCCATGTAGGAGAATAAGCAGCAACTCAGAGGTTGTGAAGATACCATGCTGGTGTGTGTGTGTGTGTGTGTGTGTAGATGGATGGATGTGCATGGATGGATGGATAGTAGGGAGGGTGAGAATTTAAATTACATTTGCATTTCAAGCAGCATTTATCAAATCCACACTTTCCGAAACAATCTGAGAACCGAAACGCAGCCATCCTTTGAAATTCGCATTTATTAGAATTTTGGGATGCAGTTCGCCAACTAAACCACATTTACAGAAATGCATATATTAGGGGGAAGTGTTCATAAATATGAATACATGAGTGAAAATAACATGCAAAAAGGCATGAAATGATTAGAAAGTTCTTTATTTCTTTATGAAAGGTCGGGAAGATGGCTGCCAAGGGATCATGGGGAGTGGGGGAAATCTGCCAGGGCTTCTCCAGATGACCTGTTTATTGAGCATTCATCTGATTTGCTTCCACAAAACTTACACAGAAGTGATATTATATCCAGTCTTTATTGAGCGTTTGTTCTGATTTGTTTGTGGGGAGGTTATACAACAATGACATACATTCATCCCAGTTTGCTTGCAGGGTGTTTATATGTCTTCCCATTGAGCATTAGCTCATCCCACAGTATTCAGGGCATTTCCCTGTCACTTCCTTAGACACAAAAAGTTTGGTTTTTTAAAAGTGAATTTGTTTTACTTGGGCGACAGAGCGCTTTAATTGCACAAACCTAAGTTTCCCACTTGAATCCTTCCCACAAAATACTGACAGTCTGGAGGTGCCCTCAGAAAATACTGTAAAGCACCTGGCTTCCAAGAGAGAGCATATTAGAAGATCACCTGTTTTCCGATCATGAAATGCTCAGAATCCATCTCACACAAAAAACCCAGACCTGGTAGCTATTAATGGAAGAAGACAGAGGTGGCCAGACTGGGCAAGGCAGAGCTGTTTGAAAACACTTACCAAGCTTCCATAAGAATAAGAAATACATAGTCTAATCATGAATGCCTCGCTTCAGGATGGCTGTTCAAATCCTAAAAATGTGAATTCTGTGGAAGACAGATTTTCCTCAAACAAATCCTCTCTGATATGCAGTCACACCCCAGAACAAAGTTCATTACAATATATTAATAAAAATATGCCTGTTAAAGGGTTTTAAAAAATATTGGTTTAACATCATTTCAACATATTGTCAACTTCTTTTATGGATATTGACTTTCTGAGGCTGTGGGTTCACTAGTCGCTTCAAAAGCAGCGAGAATGGTTTTTCTGGCTGTATTTTGAAGCAACTCCGCTTCTGCTGGACATACCTCCTTCCCCACTGTAGACTTCAGACCTTTTAGGACCATGACCACCCACGGCAAAGCTTTGGGCCAATCTCTGTCTCTGCCTGAGCCTACAGCATAGGGTTTCCATTGGCCATACCTATAGGGGCAATGGATTGGTTGCCTATCAGTTGTGAAATCTGTCTGAAGCCAATTTTTTTTTAAAATAAACACTCGAGCTGATCCGACCAGGTTTTAGAGTAAAAAGGGGTGGAGTTTGACTAGTGTCGTGTGCCCCCATTTTCAGAAAAGACAGGTGGAGATGTACTGGAACCAGCACAACAGTAAGTGTGCCTCTACCCTGAGGGTCTGCTTTTATCATAGTTGGTATGTTTTGCCCCATGAGATGCTTGTGAGGGCTTCTTCGGACAACCGTTTATCGAGCATCTATCCTGATTTGCTTGTGCAACGCTTATGCAGAGGTTAGGCTATGTCTGGACTTTACTGAGCATTTATTCCAGTTTGTTTGCAGGGAGGTTACACCACAATGAGCATTCTTTTTAAATTGATCTCTTTTTTTTTTGCTTTTATGTCTTCCCGCTGATTATTTGTTCATTCCACACTCTTCAATGCATTTCCTTGTCACTTTCCTAACGACAAAAAGTCATTTTTTTAAAAAATAAGTGGATTTGTTGTGCCAGGGTGACAGAATGCTTTAACCCTCTCTGAATACACTTGAATCCATCCTGCAAAATACTGACAGTCTGGAGGAAACCTAGCTCTTTGCATTTTGACTCTGGTGGCTTGTTTGGTGAGAATTTGGGTGTATTTAATTGATTTTCTTTTTTTTATATACAAGCTTTTTGTTCATTTTTATATTGCCCAGAGAACTTCACAAAATGTTGGTATATTTAATTAATCAGCCTTTTTTTAAAATAAATATGTTTTTTTGTTTGTACACTGCCAGAAAATCTGTTATGGGCTACTCAGAACTACCATAAATATTTATTATATTTATAATATAATAATAATAAATAACACAACCTGTTTGCTCCTAAATTTCACACAAATGAAAAAAAAAGAAAAATATGTGCTGTTAATCAGGAAAGCAGAATCATGATTCTGGGTCTGATCTAAGATAACATCTTATAGCCCGGCGTCTGGCTATGTAGCCAGGCTGTTAAGGAGAGATGATTCATTATGGTTTCCTGAAACAGTGTCAAATACTTACTAACTGTGCGTTGCAGAGGAGAAAGGCTGTGGAAGATCTTGGAATGTTTCTTGTTCATTCTGGAAAAGATTCAGGGATAAAATACCACCAAGAATGAGGTCCCCATCTCTAGAGTACCCTTCTGTATAGCTTCTCTTCAGAGCACACAGGCTCTTTCCTGTTGTAGCCACAGCAGTGGGGAAAAGCAGCATGATCAGGATCAGGGGCAGCATGAGGATGTTTTCCCCGGGCACTCCCCTTCTTTTCAAGATTCACCTGTCAACCCTGGCAAGTTGACTGCATCAGAAAACACAGAGGGATGAGCTGAGAGCACAGTCTCATGTCAATGTGGTCCAGCAGTGTAACTGCTTTATTCTGCTCTCCCGAAGGAACTTGGGGAGCAAGGTGGAAAGCTGTGGTAATGTTCCCTTCCGCAAAACAGGATGCAGATTGTGCCATGGACAGGGGCCTTGCCCCGAACAACAGGGGCATGTTTATAAGGAGACTCCTGGACCTTTGGCCAACCCTCAGTCTTGTTATAGCTCATCAGAGTCCCCTCTGGGTGGACCTCTTGGCTGTGATCATAGTCAT
The DNA here is from genome assembly GCF_030035675.1 of Rhineura floridana. Classification (NCBI taxonomy): domain Eukaryota; kingdom Metazoa; phylum Chordata; class Lepidosauria; order Squamata; family Rhineuridae; genus Rhineura; species Rhineura floridana. The sequence continues at coordinate 26,664,277 of NC_084494.1, read as the reverse complement.
TGCAGTGATCCCCACCGGATGCAGATGTGTGCCTAGCCCTAACCCGCTGTTGTCTACGGCCTGTCACATGCTATTACTTGCAGCTAAAGAGGACAAACATGTTATGCTGATCTCACCTGAAGAGCGACAAGTGAAAACAGAGCAAGAGTTTGGACCACCTGCTCTCATACAAAGTTAAGGTCATCATCAGAGGTACAGCTTTGGCCCTACTTCACGTACCTCCTCCACTGGAGGTTAAGGGAGCACAACTAACTATGGGAAGCCGGCATAGTTTATGCCTGCTTAAATTAAGCCAACATAGAGGAGGCCAGATCCAAACCCCGTTCAGGAGCATCACTACTGTTGCCACCCTGGGTACCTTCTGGGAGGAAGGGCGGGATATAAATATACATACCTACAGACATGCATGCATACTACTGGTTGAGTTGGCACAAGCCTGGCAGAGGAAAAACAAGAGTTTAAAAGAGAGTTTGACCTATACCATCCTTTTTGCTAGTGTAAGTTCTGCCGGGTTGCCAGGTCAGAGGACTGAGCTGAATGGAGTTAGAATCCAGTGTAACTCCCTCCCCGCCCAGTCCCACCCCTGCCACACCCCCAGAATGCCCCTTTCTGGGGACTTACACAGACCTTGGCTGAGCTAGCTTTGGCTGAGCCAGGATGAGGCACTTACACCAGCGTATCTCTGGCTGAGCTGGAGTTAGGGACTTATCCAGTGTAGCTCTGGCTGAGCTGAGGTTCAGCTGGCTGAGCCGGAGATCCGCCAGATCCTAACGTGCTCATCCCAACAGATCTTAGGTTTGGATTGCTTCCTAAGTCAGCCATAATTTGAAGCAGGGACTTTATGTTTGTTTCTCCCAGATAGCAATGACTGATTAGATTCTCCAACACTGGAGGCACTCAAGAGGCAGCTGGACAGCCACCTGTTGGGTATGCTTGAAGCTGGATTCCTGCATTGAGCAGGCAGTTGGACTCAGTGGCCTTACAGGACCTTCCAACTCTACGATTCTATGAGTCTATGATTTCTTACCTACCCAGAAAATCCTGTTGGCACCCCATACCTCAGAGTAGGCGCTAACAGCAAGACCCAGAGTTTTTTCTCCCTTCTGAAAGACAGCCTAAATTTGTTATCTATGCATATTAGGGTTGCCAGGTCAGAAGCATCCCAAACCCTGAGATTTCAGGGGCAAGCCCTAGTGATGTCACAGGGGCAGGCCCTAGTGATGTCATTAAGCATGATATGTAAAGCATCAATCACAGTTGCTTGGAGCATACAATTAAAACAAAATCATTTATCTGATTGGAAATTAAGATCTTAGCTAAAAGATGGAGCCTGGGTAGGGAACATTTAATCTAGCCTACTTGCCTTCGGCAAGAAGGGTTTAAGTGCCCCCAGGCCAGGCCAGTCACCAGAAGGCCATTGTAGGAAGAAAGGAGCCTAGTATGGTGTAGATGTTAGACGGGAGCACTTGGGAGTAAAGATGGATGCCCCCTAAGGCTGCAATTCTAAACACGCTTACTAAGGGACTAAGCCCAGGGCCAGCCCCAGACATGCCGGGGCCCTTGGGCACAAGCCTCCCCTGGCCCCGGCACTCCCCTTCCATGATTTGTGGCAGGATTGCTGCTGTGTATCGCACGGCAAAGGACGGCCAGGTGGGGCCCTGGCTGAGGGCCCCTGGGGCTACAGGGGCCATGCTCCCCTTCCGCGATTCGCGGCAGGATCGCTGCCGTGGATCGCATGGCGAGAGTTCTGGAGCTTTTGAGATATACACAAATTTGTTCCAGGGGCCTATACCCCAAGTATCTGAAGTGCCTAGAAACATCCCAGCCACAAAGAGTCCCCTCTCAAGGCCAAACTAGACTAGATGCCGTTCATGCAATGAAGAACTGTGCAGATATCTTTTAAAAAGTGAAAGGATCAAGAGCTTGGGGAGGGCTTAACCCTTTCCACTCTGCTGTGGCTTCAATCTGGATCAGGGAGAGAGTTTGTGCCTGCTTTTAAAAAAAAAAAAAAAGGACGGGGGAGCTCCCATTCATCTAGTTTGGCCCTTAGACACTTTTAATCATGATTCAGTATTTAAACAGCAGTCGTGTTAAGGTTTGTAAAAAGAACCTGGGCATGATTATTTTTATTACATGTTAAATCATGCCAGACCGCTGTAGGAGTTTAGTGCCGACTACTAGAGTAACGTGCTCCTGACGTCCTTCCCATTAAGATAGCCTTCCCCATGTTTTGGACGACAACTCCCATCAGCCCCAGCCAGCATAGAACAGATGGGAGCTGTCCCAAACATCTTGAGGGCACCAGGATGCAGAAGGCTGAAGAGAGAGGTGGGTCAGAGCATTCTACCAGATAGCGAGGGGTGGGGAGTGAGAGCAGACATAGATAGAATCTTCCCACTTCCATTTCCTCAGGTGCGCTCATCCCTCTGGTTATTATGATTATTGAAAACACGAACTATGGCAAATACTCTTAAGATACATTGTTTTTCAGTAGTGTAGTGGCAAATTCAGAAGTGCAGGGTCCCTTCATGCATTTTTTCTTACCATGAACGACACACACACACACACACACACACACACACACACACACACACACACACACACACACACACACACACACACTATTGTTAAAAGCTGAAACACCACACACACACACACACACACTTTTCTCTTTTCCTCCTCTCCTATTCCTGGCTTTGGGTGGGAACAAAACCACACATCTTCCCACTCCCCCCTCTTTTTTTTCCCTATTGGCAGCTGGGTTGAGAATGAGATCTTTGTTAATACCTTCTCCCACAACAACAGATGTCCCTAGGAGCCAATCAGTATGACAGGAGTGTGTGTTAGAGTCTTCTCAGTGGCTGACTTGCCTCCTTTCACTCTGATTGGTTCCGATCAGCAGGAAAGCATGAGGAAGCACATTAGAAGACTCTTCTCAGTGGCTAACACACTCCCCTTTCATGCTCATAGGACATTGGAGACATAGGCACCCTGCTGGGATGTGGCTCCCCAAAAGGTAAAGGGTCTAAGACCCCCCAAGACCCCGAATGACTACACCCCTGTATGCTTTTATTTTATTTTATTGCAGCTTTGTCTCAAATCTATTCAAGATCATGCCTTTGAGGCTTGTTGTGAATGTCTCCCACCTGACTTAACCAAAATTCCTTTCTCCCCCACCTCCAGCATGCCATGGAAACCTGAAAAGGCACCCTTGTATTCTGCTATAGGGATGGAGGAGAAGTTCACTTTCATTCACATATAAAGGCAAGCTTACCTTATTCACACCTTCTGACACAATATGCAAAACAAAACACAGCCATCCTTCACAATTTGTACTTACCCCAATTTTCAAGTGCAGTTCTGCACCAGATGTAAGCTTCCAAAAATTCTTCAAGGGCAGCCCCATGTAGACAGTATGAAAAGCAGCACCCCCCCAAGGTATTTTTAAATTATTTTTTGTTACCACAATAAACTACACCAACTTTAACAAACATAGGAGTACTGATGTTCTGGTCATATTACCCATTTTCCTCTTTGAGTTCATACTTTTTTTTGCAACACGTTAAAGCATGAACGAACCTGCAAACACGCATCTCCCTACTCTGAAGGTAGGATCAACACCAGGGTAACTTTGCCAATATACGTTATGAAAGACATCTAGGTAACTGCAAATTTGTCCTTCACTTTAGGTTCTGTGCTAGCTGTGCAAGGTTGTGTAAGCAAAGCAAGCTGACACACTTGGCAATCCAACCCTTTATACCGAAAAGTCTTCTCTTCCAGTGGCAAGCGCCTTCTGCCCCAGGCATTACCAAGATGAACAGAATCAGATTTTTATGAAATGGTTTCCCTTTCTGTGTTTATGAAAGCGACGACAGAGGTAGTACTGGATCCCAGACAAACGTTTGCCCAGAAGTGAAGCTAAACAATGCTACCCAAAATCTGTGAACCTCTGGGCAAACCTATCACAAATGAAGTAAGGGCTGCACTTCCCCGCACCCTCCCTCCAACATGTAGGCAACATGTGCTTGTCAGTATGGTAAAATCAGTGTCACATCTTTGAGGTTGCCATGAGACAGCATCCTGTTTTCTCCATTCTAGGAGGAAGGCGCTGGCTCTGCTTCTGTTCAGATTAATCTCTCTCCCCACGGTTGCCTGGTTGAGCCAGGTGTGGCACGGTGAGAACGTGGCACCTCTGGGCACCTGGGTTGTGACCTTGGGATGAAGATAAAGGAGTTGAGGAGCTGAGCCAATTTTTTTTTTTTTTTTTGGTACCATGCTTTCTTAATCACACCCAACGTTTTCCCTACTTTATACAGTACACATGGACACTTCAAGAGGCAGATCTGCTGTTATGGAATTCACCAAATTGCTGTGCATCTTTCTGTTGCTCCAGCTGTCTTTCGGTAAGATTATCAATGGCAATGTGACTGCAAACCTGGAAGAGGAGTGGGGGCAGCCTGTATGCTTCATAGGAACATAGGAAACCTGCCTTATGCTGAGTTAGACCGTTGGTCCATCTAGCTCAGTATTTGTCTACACCAGGTTTGGAGAACCTTTGGCCAACCAGATGTTGCTGAACTTCAGTCACAATAAGCCCCGGCAAGCATGGCCAATGGCCAGGGTTGATGGAAGTTGTAGTTCAACAACATCTGGAGGGCCACAGGTTCACCACATCTGGTCTACACCATTGGTCTTCAACTGGTGGGTCAAGAAATCCACTGCTGGGTCGCTGGCTGATCCAAGGTGGGTTGCAACAACAGCACTTCCACCATGCAAATATATGGTAAAAAGAAGAAATGGCTTCCTAAATGCATGTTTTGGGTTAAAGCTGGGCCCTGGGTCTGAAAAAGTTGAAGACTACTGGTTTTCACTGCCTGATAGTACCTCTCCAGAGTTTCAAAAAGGAGGTCTCTCCAAGCCGTACCTGGATATGCCAGGAATTAAACTTGGGACCTTCTGTATGCTCTGCCACTGAGCCACAGCCCTGCCCTGGTCCTTTTTGTCTGAAGAAGGGTATACCTGTGACATCCTGACACTCCTTTACTAGTATGTTATTTGAGTGCAGATGGGCTATTGTCTGCAACATATGGTAGGCAGATGTGTAAGCAGTGGTGGAGTTAGGCACTTTTAGAATCTGGGTGTCAAGGTCTTACAGGGCCCTTTCCTTCTTTAGAGGGTAGTGTGCATGACGTCCCTCACTGCAAAAGATGGTAAGTCAGCCCTGCTTTTTGGGGGGCCCTTTCCCCTCATTGTGCTCAGTGGGGCCTGAGATCTCTGCCCCAAAGTCCTGCCCTGAGCTGACATAGCACCACTCTGTGTAAACAGCAGTGCTGGAACATATTTCAGATGTACATGTGAGAATTCTCATAGATTTGGTGCTGGTCTAAGCCACTTTGCTGCCTGAAGCAGAGTCCAAATGGCACCCCATTGCACTAGGGCTACATACACACCGTACATTTAAAGCACATGACTACAGTTCCTAGGACTCTTCAGGGGAAAAAGATGTGCTGTAAATGTATGGTGTGCATAAATATACTGTTATGGTGTTTGGAGGTTGAGATGGATGATTTCTATGAATCCCCTTTCCAGCCTCTGATTTGGGACCTGCAGAGGAAGAAACCTGCTCTACTGGTCAAACTAGTTCCATTAATAAGTTAATGGATTCAGCCAAGTCAGGTGCCTTTATTAACACGTGTAAGAATTGGCCAGGAGAGCAATGTGGGCCAAAACAACTGTTTCAGGAGAGAGGCCCTCTCTGCCTCCATCACCTGGCTGAAGGCCCCCTCATGCTGGAGCCAGGAAGTGGTCTGTGTTAGTGTTAGTCTGAGGAAAGGCTGGGAGCTGAAAACAGACAGAGACTTGGTTGATCTCTGTGTCTCTTGAGTCCCCAAAGCTATGGGCTTTGGGGAGCAAGATCTGATGGATTGTTAATGCTGTGAACTTCTCCATCTTAAGCTCAAGTTGTATATATGTGTAAATCAAAACCATATGTCCTATAAGATACCACAGACTCCGCTGACCTTCATTCCAAGGAAACCAAACCCTGGGTAAGCGCTGGAACCCCTGGAAGTCTTGTAGCACCACCTTCCATTTATTCCCCACTCCCGGTGCTATCTCCCTGCTGCATGGCAGAGATGAGCCTTTTTCCAGTTAAATTTCAAAGGGGTCATTTCAGTTTTAAGATAATCATTTTATTATTATTCATTCATTTATTTATTCATCATTTTTCATTTTGCACTGCTTTCCCACATAAATAGGCCCAAAGTGGTCATGAAAATTGGAATATAACATGCATCATTATAACAAAGAGCCTTATACTAAAATTAATGTCAAGACTCAGTATAATCCAGACAAACAATTCATTATTTTCATACCAGCATTTTGTAACATTTTAAAAGTCATGATAAAATAGGCAAAACTATAAACATCAACTGATATTATTTATGTTAAAAAAATATAAACTAGACTAGAGTCAGATGCAGTAACTTCACAATGCTGTCAGGTATTAACTGATGCATAGGAGCAGCAACCAGTTTCTCCGAAATGCCAACAGCAGGAAATGGCAACCAGAGTCCGTACAGTCTGCAGCAGATAATCTCTCATATGCCTCACTCTTTCTCATATTCTGGGGCAGTTCTTAATGTTGCAGAGTAGATTTTTGTCTCACCACAAAGAAGACAGACATGGCTGTAAGCTTAAACTGAATCCTTTATGTATAACTTCAGTCATTACTGGTTTCAGCAGAAAGCAAGGAAGAAAGGGGAAAGAGAAACTAAACTCACAATTTAGGAAGGCCAGTTTCTGTTTCTAGACCTATATACATTATAGGGTTGCCGGGTCAGAAGCATCTCAAACCCTGAAATTTCAGAGGCAGGCCCTAGTGATGTCACGGGACAGGCCCTAGTGATGTCATTAAGCATGATACATAAAGCATCAACCAAAGTAGCTTGTAGCATACCAAACAAAAAAAATTATTTGAATGGAAATTAAGATAGAAATCTTAGCTAAATGAGGATGTTGTGTTCCCAGTTCCAGCTGAAGCAACGGGATCATTCCTTCTCACCTGTTTAGGGAGCCTGGGTAAGGAACATTTAATCTAGCCTGCTTGCTTCTGGCAAGAAGGGTTTAAGTGTCCTCAGGGTAGTCCAGTCACCAGAAGGCCATTGTAGAAAGAAGGGAGTCTAGTGTTGTGGAGATGTTAGATGGGAACACTCCGGAGTAAAGATGGATGCCCCTGAAAGCATTTCTAAGCACACTTGCTAAGGGCCTGCGCTCCATAGAACTCAACAGGACTTACTTCTGGGTAGATATGGTTTGGATTGTGCTGTTGGTAAGGCTTGACTAGGGATACTTTGCAAATATATTGATACCAAACAGGGTTGGCAACCCCCTGCCTGGAATGCCCTACCTGCCTTTTAACGTGGCTGCTCCAAACTTGTTTACAGACTTGACCCTTTACTGCAGAGAGAGGTTTGAGAAATTAGTAAGAGCTAAGAAGATTCTCTATCCTTTACTGCCTACCTTGTGGGCTTCTATAAACTCACTTTGACAGCCAACCCAATTCCACTGAGCAGTAACTGACAGAGAGAAAACACACATAGTTTGGTCTACCTTCATAGGCAGTAGGTTGGTTACAGCTGAAAGCAAGGAAGAAAGGGGAAATCAGCAATTAAAGCCACACTTCGCTGTATTTATTTATTTATTTATTGCATTTGTATACTGCCCCATAGCTGAAGCTCTCTGGGAAGTTTACAACAATTAAAAACATTAAAAACAAATATACAAATTTAAAAACACATTTTTAAAAAGCAAATTTTTAATGTCAATTTTATGTCAATTCTCTTTTACCAGTATTGGGCAAGAAACAAGCTATATGCAAACAACAAGGTGCATCATCAGTGAGTTTAAGGGGGTTGAGCTGAGCTCATGGAAACACTGTTGCTTTTGTGGATGTAAGGGAGTGAGGTCAGAGGTAAATGAAATGTAAATAGAAAAATAAAAATAAAAGACAGTGATGATTTCCTAAATGCAATACCATACCAACCACAGCAAGATTCCTACGAATAAGACAGAAAACGCAGCATCCCACAACCAGTCAGGGGCTGCAGTTAGTGCAGAATCCTGTGACATGATTGCTGACATGAGCGAGACTATCAGCACATAATACCTCTGCTCCAATTTGCTACCAGGCCAAGTTCAAAATGTGCTTTCCATGTTATGAGTGCCACATAGTACTAGTTCTGCTCTTTAGTAGGTGCACCTATGCTTTGGAACTCCCTGCCTATTGACATTAGCCAGGCACCTTAATTGTACTCTTTTTGGCACTTGCTAAAAACATTTTTGTTTAGGCAAGCCTACCCAGGTATGTAGAAGCTATTATATTTTTTATCTGTTTTTAACTCATTGTTGGTTTTATTATTTTGAATGTTTTTAAATACCTGTCTTTAACTGTTTTGCTAATAATTTCATTGTTTTAATTCCTTCTGTAAACCACTTTGAGTTTTTTTTACAATAAAGTGGTATGTAAATGTTGTAAATAAAATACATAAATAAATTTCAGAGTCACTGTGGCTCTTGAGGCTCTTTCCACTTTTAGGAACAAAGGAATCTGCCTTACACTTACACCGGCCATTTAGTACCATCTAGCTCAGTACTGATGACATTGGCTCTCCAAGATTCCAGGCAATAATCTTTTCCAGAGATCGGATTTTGGACCTTTGCATGCAAAGTGTATGCCCTACTACTGAGCAACAGCCCTTCCCCTGTTTAAAAAAGTATCTTGTATAATTGTTCTTTTCAATTCACTAATGAAAGCACAGCATACCTAGGGCAGAGCCATACAATTGATTTAAAGCACATGAATCCTACCATAGAATCATGGGAACTGCAGTTTATTAAGGGTGGTGGGAACTATAACTGTGAGGGGGAAACTACAGTTCCCAGGATTCTTTAGGGGAAGTCATGCGCTTTAAATGCGAGTTGGATGTGCTTTAAATGTATGATCTACTTCATAAACTTTGCCTGCATGTAAAGCATTGTAATTATTTTTTTTAAATGGAAATCAGCTACAAAGTTGACTGGGTGACCATGTCTCAGCCTAGTCTGCCCCTCAGAGTGAAAACAACAGAGGGGGACCATGACCACCCCAAGGAAGAAGGGCACACTTAACATGTAGAGGAAATAATCATGTACAACCATAGTGTAAAATCAGATACTTATTGGGATATAGTATGAAGAGATATTTATATAAGCATGACTGTCAAATATGTTTCTTATTTACACAACCTGTAAAGATATTTATAGTGCAATCCTCTCTGCATGTTTACTCAGATGCAAGTCCCAATGTATTCAATAGGGCTTACTCAAACAGGGAAATGTGCACAGGACTGCAACCTCGTGATATGGAACTTTATTCACCCAACGCAAAATTCAGAATCATGCCCCTTTGAGCTGTTTTGCAACTGTTTTTACTTGTTTTTATGGTCATTGGATTTTAAATTGATTTATTTCTTGTTGTGAGCTACCTTGCTTTCTAGTCGGCAACCCAACCTTACAGGGTTGTTGGAAAGACTACATACACACTGGAGATGTAAAAATACATGCACCCCATATAATAATTTATTGTCAAAACCAGTTGGTCATTCCAGAACATTTAAAAAAAATAGTATTACTTTCCTACAAAATAAAAGCAGTGACACCTAGGTAAGCTCTGCCTAATAGCTATAAAAATAGGATTGGAGGGGGAGAGAAATATTTACAATACAAACACAATCCTTTGCTATGTTCACTCAAAAGTCCCATTGATTTACAGCACTATCCTAACCATGTCTTCTTAAAAGTAAGTCCTATTTAATTCAATGGGGTTTACTCTCTGTATGCGGGATTAGCATTGCAGCTTTACTCCCAGAAAAGTATAACATATTGTAATGACATCATAAGCTGCAGGCACACTTCTTTTAAATTTCTGTTCAAAAATTATTTGGAAGATAAAATGTATAAGTTATTTTTGCAAGTAATTTAAAAAAATCTGCATGTACACTTATTCATAACTGAAATTGTTTACAGTAAACAATTGCCTACCAAGATCCTGCTGTGATTTTTTGTTCTTCATCTCCTGACCTGCACACACAGAGAAAGAAACTTTTGCTACTGCTAAAAGTTAATAAACCTAATTTATGAGATTTTCAGACAAGCAGGAAAAGACAACAGTTTTCTGGACTTGCAATGGGTTCCAGCTATTGCCTGGAAGTCAACAAATCCCTTGTCAATCACAATGACTCCACTTATTGGCTACAAACCTGAAAAGGCAGTGTTAGAGCAGCCAGGTACTAGCTCATTTAACAGAAGTGCGGGGGCTGATGTTTTGGTGTGTATCTCTTGAACCTGGAAACTTTTTAAAAAAATGAATATTGAGAGTCTGGAGATTGGGTAACTCACCTGGAGACTCAGAAGAGGACCCCAAAAATCCAGAATCTCCAGGCAAAAAATTGAGAGCTGGCAACCCAAACGTTAAGTTTTAGTGGCCTTCTCTCTCTCAGTACAATTGGGTGTTAATTAAAGACTGTTGCTTATTCCAACATGTAAATGCTCCAACAGAGACAAGGGGTGTGTGTTTGCGTTGACATGCAGTCTCTCCCTCTGTGTGCTGGATGCTTCTGCTGGTGCTTTTGCACTCTTTCATACCTGCTGGAGTGCTTTGAGGTTATTGTTTTGCTCCATTTCATGGTCCCAGAGTGAATTAGGGTGGTCAGGTGAAAACTATTAGGTGAATTCAGTGGTTGGCAAGTGTGTGTGTGTATGTTGAAATTATTCTGAAAAACCTGAGTCTTTTCATGATCCCAAATCCATGATCCAGAAAGTTATCTTTGAAATGCAGTTATTAGACAGGTTCATAAACACTAAATATTCACAGGAAGTTATTGCATTAAATATCTTTTAGCCCAGGGATGGGGAACTTGTGGCCCTCCAGACTTTCTTGGCCATTGGCCAGGCTGGCTGGTGCTTCAGGAGTAAGAGAGATAATCCAGTTTTTTGGGAGGGGAGGAAAAGTTGACCTGCAGGTACTCCAGTATCCTAATGAAAAGCATTGGTGAACCATCCTAGTGAGGTTTCTTGGTTTGTGTTGCAGCGTCAGCATACCGTGGCCGGATCATTGGAGGTGAGGAATGCCCTGAGAATGGCCATCCCTGGCTTGTGCTGCTCTATGTCTATGACTCCAACGAACTTCTCTGTGCTGGAATGTTGCTCAACCACAACTGGGTGCTGACTGCTGCTCACTGCTACATAAGGTGAGGGAAATCTACAGTGAGCCAAAGGACCTGTTAAGAAGCCAACGTCAGATATCTGGCAGTGCTTCGGGTGCTTCTTACTTCCTTTAGGGGTCACAGTGTGCATTTTGAAGAGATTCTATGAGTGCAGATCTTGACTGTAACATGTGGGAACATGACATCATCATCATAGTTTTTTGTGTAATCTTTCTTAGGACAAATCTGGGACAAACACACAGCAGGAATGCCCAGTCCTGCTTATTGTGTCTTTCCCAAAAAAGTTACATGGGTGAACAATTCAGGTGTAATTGTCCCACATGAATGCACTTAGGGGTCACTGCAAAGAGTAATAGCTTTGAGTGGCAAAGGTTTCATATTAGAATCTGGTATTTAAGAACTGACTTGTGAATCCAACTGTTTTTTCACAGTGGAAAAATTTCAGGTGGAGAATCCTTCCTGCAGAATAGCAACAGTCTGGAGACAACCACAGTCACCATCTGTATGGATATAGACACACTTACTGTTCTGCTGGTTCCAGTGTGTCTCCACTTCTCTTTTCTGAAAATAGGGGCATACAACACTAGTAAACTGCCACCCCTTTTTACCTTAAAACCTGGTGGGATCAGCCTGAGTACATTTTTGTTTAATGTGCTTCAAAGAGATTTTGCAACTGATCAGCAGATCAACCCGTTCCCCCTCCAGGTTTAACGAGGGAAACATTTTGCTGTAGGCGACTAGTGGGCTCAGAGCCTCTGCTCCTTCCCAGTTCACCCTCACCTCTCCTTTAAAAAGCAGGGGGGGGAGAGATTGACAACCACGTTCAGCAGCTAGATCCAAGACACAAATTACAGGGCAGTGATCAGGACAAATATCCACCCCAAACAACAGCGTGGTCAGTCTGTCCATTCAGGCCTTGCTTTGACAGGCACCTGAGGTGGCTGCTTTTTGTCTTCCAGAGGAAAAATCCAGCTAAGGTTTGGAGCGCACAACACAGATGCGTATGAGCAGTTAAGAATCAGCGCAGACACCAAATGCCCCAATGACGACTGTTTCCATTTCACTGATGACATCATGCTGATCAAGCTGAACAGCTCTGTTGCTGACAGTGAGCGTGTGGCCACCATACCCTTGCCCACTACCTGTGCCCAAGTGGGAGCAAATTGCACTGTGATGGGCTGGGGCACAACCACAACTCCTGAAGGTAAGTGCCCACAATCTGCACTTGCTCTCTGCAAAGATCAGCTTTTGCTGGAATCTGGACTAGACTTATGTTCCCACTCCACTGAGTGCTACAAGTGAACATGTTGGAACAATACCTCGTAGGTTGGCTAAGGGACCTCTAAGGTATTGCCTCACCCACTAAGCTAACTTCCAGTGCATGAAAGGAAACATGTTCCTCCAGGGTGACAAGCAGACAAGTTAGCAAATTCTCCTCTGTGTGTGTGTGTTCACTACACAGCATACATTTAAAGCACAATCTTCCCAAGAATGCTGGGAACTGCAGTTTGTTATGGGTGCTGGACTCTGTGAGGATAAACTACAGTTCCCAGGATTCTTTGAGAGGTGTATGTTCTTTAAGTGTGCTCTAAATGTATGGTGTGTACATAGTCTCTCTCTCTCTCAAACACACATATGTACACATATTTTCTTGGTGGCTCATTAAACCTGTCCTCCTATGTAGAATATTTCAAATCAGACCACTGATCCATCTAACTCAGTTTTGTCTACACCAGCTGGTAGCAGCTCTCCAGAGTTTCAGACAGGGTTCTCTCCCAGTCCTACCTAGAGATGCATGCCAGGGATTGAACCTTCTGTGTGCAAACTAGAGGATCTGCCACTGAGCTATGGTAGCCCTTCCCCCAAAGTGTCATGTGTGCAAGACAGATTGGCTTGGGTGATGGTCGCAGCAGCATCTAAGGCAGCTGAGCTACCCTTCAGAAGAAGCTATGCTGGTGCTATGGTCTGTTGCACAGGGGCTTACAATAAGGTTGTGTGACTGATAAATCATAGAGGGGAGGCGAGCAAACTGGGCAGCTGCCAGGAACAAGGAAGACAACCCAGACCTGGAAAAACTGGGGGCTGCAAGAAATACATGAGAAGCATCAGCAGACTTGGGTGGGCAGGATGGCATTATCTTTGATGTGATGGTCTCCTTTCTGCATGCTACTGCATATTGGTCTCGAATCAATCTGGGACTAATGATTCCTTAGTCTGAAGAAGGGATGGAGGAGAAATTCCATTTAGCTCATATTTAAAGGTGAATCTACCTAATTTTCACTTTCTGAAACAATACACAAACTGAAACACAGCCATCCTTCAAAACTCACATTTTCCTGAATGTTGCAATGTAGTTTTTCAACCAATGTGTACATAAATGTATATATTAGGGGAAAGAGTACAAAATGCATATATTTATGAAACTAATATACAAAAATGCATTATTTGGGGGGAAATTGTTTGCAAAAATGTATGTGTTAGTCTAGAGCAGCCTTTCCCAACCAGTGTGCCTCCAGGTGTTGTTGGACCACAACTCCCATCAGCCTCAGCCAGCATTGCCAATGGTCAGGAAAGATGGAAATTGTGGTCCAACAACATCTGGAGGCACACTGGTTGGGAAAGGCTGGTCTAGAGTTTTCCAGTCTTTTGGTCCACAGATGTTGCTGGACTACAATTCCCATCATTCCTGACCATTGGCCATGATGGCTGGGGGAGATGGGAGTTGTAGTCCAACAACATCTGGGGACCCAAAGTTTAGGAAAGGCCGTATCAGTCAACACTGCAAACAAAAATGTGTTTGTTAAGAGAAATTCTCACGAAAATCTTTCAGAATTTTCATGGGGATTTTTTTTTGTAATCAGAAATTGCTGAAGAAATTTGGAGAACTGAAGACTGGAAAAATGAAAATCTGAGAGAAACTGAAACTGACAGATTTGTCTATTTCTATAGAGTAGCAGAGAGCCAGTGTGGTATAGTGGTTAAGGTGCTGGACTAAGACCTGGGAGACCAGGGTTCGAATCCCCACACAACCATGAAGCTCACTGAGTGACCTTGGGCCAGTCACTGCTTCTCAGCCTCAGAGGAAGGCAATGGTAAAACCACCTCTGAATACCGCTTACTATGAAAACCCTATTCATAGGGTTGCCATAAGTCGGGATCGACTTGAAGGCAGTCCACACACACACATAGAGTAGCAAGATCAGGCATATGTCAGGACACTAGAACAACAAAGGCACTGCTTCTTCAACAAGGCCAATATTCTCACTTTGCTCAGAGCATCTGAGAAGGATGGAGGCAGCATGAGAGGATTCTCCGTTTGTACTTCTTGGCACTCACAGATTAAGTGGGGCCCACTGAGCTATCATGCTCAAAGGTCCCCCAAACCCTAGAAGTGGCACTGCACATGGCCAGATTTGTAAAAACATAAGCTATCCTCATCCCCAGCAAAAGTGATCTCTCGCAAGTATCTAACCAGACAGTCTTGGCTTCCTTTTGGCTTTCAGAAACTTATCCCAACATTCCTTATTGCATTGACATCGAGATTTTTGACAATCAGGTGTGTCAGGCTGCTTACCCGTGGGAAGTGACCAACAAGATGTTTTGTGCAGGCGACCTGGAAGGAGGCAAAGATTCGTGCCGGGTAAGGAGGTCTCAGTTGTGAGCAGGATTCCTAAAGACGGACCAGACATGGTAGATGGGGTGGGAAGGGGAGGAGGGATCTGTTTCCCCACCCTCGATATGCACCCCTTGATCCCTGTGCTTGCCTTTTCCATACAAGGCATAATAATGGAGGGATATTGCACCCCATGCCATGGAGCTAGTATGCAGCATGCCTTAGGAATTCCCAGGGCAAAGCTGCCCTGTGGCAATGATGCTTGTGAGCACAGAGTCCTTCTGATCTATACAGCTATCTGGAAGTCTTGCAAGAAAGACAAGGAGGGGTGTGAATGGGAGGCAGAGCACAGCGCATGAAGGACACGGTTATGGATTATCACAGTCTAAGCAATAACTAGCATTATGGCGGATAAAGCTATCAATGGCACTATGAGTGCTTCCAAACTGCCATTATTCAACTGTGTACTAGCAAATTCAGGCTGCACAATTAGGGCTGATTTGGAGCACTTGCTAAACAAAGCCACTCCCCTAAAACCTGCATTTTTGTGACAAGGAATGTGATGGAAAAACACACTGGGAAAGTGTGGGATAACACTTGATGTAACAACGTCTAGTCAAATCAGTATGAATGCTCATTTCATAGCTAATGTTGTGTAATCTCTCTGAATTGTCAGTTAAACAGATTGCTGGAAATAAGGATGGGGGAGAAATTCAATTTGGTTCGCATTTAAAGCCAAGTCTATCAGATTCCGCACTTTCCAAAACAATAAAACTGAGACACAACCGTCCTTCGACATCCGCACTTATCCAAATTTTGCCATGCAGCTCTCCAGTCAAACAATGTTTACAAAAATGCATATATTAGGGGGAAATGTGCACAAAAAATGAATATACAACTGAAGCTACAGAAAGTGTAGTACAAAAATGCACTACACTGGGAGCAATTGCTTACAATAATGTGTAAGTAAAAATTGCATGAAAAAATGTGTTCATTAGGAGAAATTCACACTAAAATGCTGACGACTTTTCATGAGGATTTTTTTTCAAAAAAAAATCACAGATTGCTGCAGAAATGGGGTGAACTGAATTTAAAACTGGAAATATGAAAAATTGCAACAACTGAAACGAATAGATACTTCCATCCTTACCTGGAAGGAACCTTCATCTCTGAAAACCATTTGCTGGGAAACATGGGCAGGAGAGGGGTATTGCCTTCAGGCCCCACTTGTGGGCTGCACATTGGCATCTGGTTGGCTATATTGGGAAACAAGATGCTGGACTAGATAGGCCTTTGAAGTGAGCCAGCTGGGCGTTCCTTCTGTTTCTTATATTTCATGATGTGTTCCATTCTCTTACTAGGGTGACTCTGGGGGCCCCCTTGTCTGTGATGGAGGACTCCAAGGCATTGTATCTTTGGGGGGCTTCCCTTGTGGTGAGCCATTTGAGCCTGGCATCTACACCAAGATCTGCATGTATCTTGACTGGATCCAGAGTACTATGGAGGAAAGCACATAAGGGTCTGGTTCCTCTGAGGATGGAATATACCAGTAGAAAACTTGTGAGTTACATCAGTAGAAATAGTGGGCCAGCAAATACTTCCTTTTCTCCATGTCTTGAGACTACAAACCTAAGCACACTTTATCCTGGAAATAAGACCCATTGACCACAACGGTATTTACTTTGGAGTGAATGTGCATAGGGTGGCACTCCACAACACCAAATCCCACCTTTAAATCCCAATAGGGTGCACATTTACTTAAAAGTAGGGATAGTGGAGAAATTTGATTGTTTGCATTTCAAGCCAAATCTGTCACTTTCCAAAACAATATGAGAACTGAAACACAGCAGTCCTTTAAAATTTGCACTTATTTGAATTTTGCAGGGTAGTTCACCAACAAAACAATGTTTACAAAAATGCATACATTAGGGGAAAGAGGGCATAAAAATGAATACATGAGTGAAAACAACATAAAGAATGTGTTCTATCATGAGAAATTGCTTGCAAAAATGTGTAAATAAAAACATTTTGCATGTAGTTTTGACTAGAAGAAAATTGACCTAAAAAGAAATTTCATGAAGATTTTTTAAAAACTGCCTACAGAAATGTGTTCATTAGGAGAAATCTGCTCTAAAATGCTGGAGAATTTTCATGAGGGCTTTAAAAAAAAGAAACCCGCAGATTGCTCAGAATGTGGAGAACTGAATTTAAGATTGGAAGAATGAGAAACTGAGAGAATCAAAATGGACAGATCCTTCCTCCCTGCTTAAAAGTAAGTCACACTAAATTGAATGAGACCTGTTCCCAGGTGAATAAGCATAGGTTTGTAGTCTTACTGTTGTAAAAGCTGGCAATCGGAAAATATATACATAAAGATTTATAAAAATCACAGAATGTAAAAGTCTTATCTCTTTCTAAACCATTCGGGTTGACAGCCCTGCCAAAGGGATGTAACATAGCACCTTTCCCTTCTACAGGTGCCTGTCTCCATGAGATTTAATCTTATCCTCAAGAACAGAAGCTGGACGTCTGATTATGCATCAGAGGGCCAGGGTAATCCTTGATGAGTCAGCTGTGTCACAAAGTGAAGGACTTAACTCAGGGTAGCCAACATGGTGCCTTCCAGAAGTTTTGGACGATAACTCCCACCATCCCTGACCATTGTCCATACCGGCTGGGGTGATGGGAGTTGTAGTCCAAAACTTTTGGAGGGCACCACATTGGCTACCACTGTCTTAACTCATATCCAGCTCCATTCTGTGCATGTTTACTTAGAATTAAGCCCCCCTATGTTCAGTGGGACTTGCTCCTAGGTACATCTGCCTACGATTGCAGACTTAGGCCCTGCCATTGGGCAGAGTGAGGCAGTGGCCTCTGGCAGCTGATTCTGGGAGTCATGAAAGCAGCACATTGCTATTTAAGCTATTACCATATTGACCCAAATATAGGCCTCCCCTAGGTTTTATACAGTGATTTATATTAAAAAGTACTTGATAACGCAGGTAAGCCAATTAACACATGTGGCGTGATAAAAATCCACTGTGCTGATTCAATCCACAAATGATAGCAGTCACGGAAGTTTTTGATGTATTGTAATTTGATGTACTGTAATAACAGTCTCACGCTGCAGTTGCCCTTTGAAGTTCTGCTGTTCAAGGATAACCATCTTAAGGTCAGTTACAGAGTGTCCCGCAAAGAGTTCTATGTTAAAGTTTGCCTGCTTAATGCCAAAAAAAGTTGATCAAATTACTTCCTAGTGCCGTAGAAACAAAGACCTTTTTTTAAAAAAAGTAAGTTGCCAGGCCGCTATGGAATTATCGTGCCTGCTAGAAGTTAGAGAACTCCCTTAGAGGGGAGGTTAATTAGGCAGTAGCCTACTACAATCTAAAGCCTTTCTGCCAGAGTGGAACACAGCAGGTGCTTGGAAAGGCTAAATCCCAGGATGCCAATAAAAAACAGCAGACCTCTGTGGCTTGCAATTAGAAACTGTGGGGAATAAAATGATCTCTCAGGTGGCAGAAGCAAAGGGAGAAACGGGTCATCACAAACCAATTCCATGGGGTCAGGTAGGAAGAGAAACAGAAAGGGAGGAAATACCTGTTTGATGAACAGTTATAGTGGCAAGGGACTGAGCTGCAGCTGGCAAACAGGAGCCAAACGCAGGTATCAATTAGTTCTGCTGTAATACTTAAGAAAATCTTTGGGGATCTCAACTTATAGCAAGACCAAAGTTTTTATGGTTTGGAAAAGTTGCCTTAATTAGAGTGAGTGTACCTTTTGTGAGTGTGCATTAGCTAGGAATCACCAACCTTTTTGGGCCCATGTGCACATGTGCAAACTGGAGAAACTCTTGTGGCTACCTCACATATATTGGCTACAACAGAGTGCTTCTTTTAAACTTAATTTTAATGGGAGCATGAGGCCCTGCGGGCACCAGGGAAGGCCTCTGTGAGCACTTGTGGGCTCATGGGAGGCATGTTGGCGACCCCTGGTGTAAGCTATGAATTGCATCCTCTTTGCTGCTGCCAAAGTGGAGAAAGATACTTGAAAGCAGAAACAGTGAAACATCCTTTTAAAATATATCCCACTAGGAGTCTCATACTCTCCATTGCTTGGGAATTTTAAGAAACCAAATAAATCAGTGGGTTTGAAAGGCTCAGTCCACCATCTTGATTCAAAGAGATATCCAACTATACCCAAACATAGACAAAAACCTGTTCCTCAATCTCAGGAGCTATCATGCAAAATTCAGTTAAGATGAGGTGTCCAAATGCAGAGAACAAATTTCCAGAATTCGTAGTAAATTATATGAAGTTTGAATAGACATATGAATGACATTGTGCAAGATCTAGCCAATAATGTTAAGCACATTTAGTTCTGCATATTTAGGGCCTAGAAAGGGATGCATTCACTTCAACATCAGCAGGTCCATGGTTTCCAAAATTAGGAAGATGGGAGGCAAGCTGTGGAGCTTTACTGCTGCCATGGACAACAGCATCTGCCTGGAGAAGAGGAAAACCATGCATGGCTGCTCCGCTGAGGTCCTGGATAAGGCACAGCCTACATAGGTCAGAGAGCAATGTGAAAGGCAGGCCAATTTTGGGATCCACCTTATAAAGTCCAGCCCACAGCTTGTTGAATGGCAAAGTGGGATGTTACCACCAGCACCCCCAGCAAAGGGGTTGCTCCCCGATAACAAGGCTCTTCCAACAAAGGTTGGTCCCAGGCTACCCAGAGAAGGGACACAGAACGCCGTTGGCCCACTGCAACCCCTCAGGTCATTAGAAGTGGTGTCACAAGTATGGAGAATCCTACCCTAGCCCAGGAAGTGTTATCCAAACACTTTAGAACAGGGGTGGGCAGAAGATTGATCTTGAGGTACTGGTATAATCTCTGGGCAGTTTGCCATAGATTGGCAAGGATTTCTGATTCTGTTGTTTAATGTTGGCCGCAACAAAGAGATTCTTCCGCTCTCCAGATTATACTGCTAAAATGAAGAAGCCTGTGTGTGGTAAATGAAGAATTGTGTGTGGCAGAGCTATAAGCACTGGTACTCAAAATCAATTCCTGGGCTCAGAATTCTTTCCTTCTAAATGTCTGCCTTTTGCTCCAGGCTGTGATTGGTGGACCTACAAGCTGTGGTAGAAAAGAAAGTAGATCCTGTAAGTTTGAAGTCTGCCCATCCCTGCTTTAAAGTGTGGACAATGTGGCCCACCCAATCCTCCCACCTTCGGTCCTGCTTCCATCCACTTTGATCAACTGACTTTATTTTTTAATAACAATTTTTATTTTATTTTCTTATATTTCCAGAATTGCCATTTCTCATTGGTTAGTGCCCATTCACAGAGGAAGTTTCTCCACCCCTGCTTTTGAATGCTATCTGCAGCATCTTTAGCAGTGTTCTTTGAAAACAAAGCAGTCATGACACAGAAAGGTACCTTATATTGAGTCAGACCATCCATCCATCTAGCTTATTGTCTACATTGACTGGCAGCAGCAGGATTTTTAGGCAAGGGTATCTCCCAGACCTACCTGGAGATTAAACTAGGAACCTTTTGAATGCAAACCAGATGCTCTACCATTAAGCTACAGGGCTTTCCCAAGAGTGTCAACATTCTAGCTCACTGGCATACTGCATCCCTTTCAACAGGCTTTATTTCAAAAAGCTACATTTGCGGTTGCAGATTACACATATCTGATGGGTGAGCCAAGTTCTGTGTGGCTGCTGGCTTAAGTCAACAGCCACATATGCATGTGCCTAATTCATCAAACTCTTTAGGTGGCCAAAAACAGAGAGTGGTAGTCCTCTGTACAAATGATCAGCAGTGTTACTGGTGATACAATACTCATGAGTATTAAAACCCAACATTTCAAACACATGTTGTGACTCTGGGGGTGTTAAATGTTGGGCTGGATCAACTATTCACTGGCACTCAGGACTACTAAATTCCCCTCTACTCTGAATATGGAGAGGCTGCTGAGAAGAGCTAGAAACTCAAACTCTGCAGCAGAAGAGATGGTAACTCCAGACTGTTGTGGGGGAAAGATCCTTTATTTAATGTGCTCATCCACAGACACACACACCAGAAATTTACACAAATAAAAGCAGCGCTAAAATTCACCTGATACAAGGCAAGAGCGTAAGCTACATCACATCAGGACACTGATGAGTATCAAAAACTTAGTTTCTACAAATGAGAAAACACTTAGCTCCCATTCCAATACACTAATATAAACCTTTCCTTCCCACCCCACTCCTCAAATATGATGCACTGATTACTTTGGCTCACAGATTAGAACTGTAGGTTCCAAATCCCTCCAAGACCATGGACACCCCATTGAAAAATGGTTCCTAGCAGGGAGAATTTTGTGGATTATGATGTCATTATGGTGAGCCTTGGAGCATGGGGACAAGTCAAGTCTGCCTTTCTGGCCAGTAAGAAGTCGCCTCTTTTAGGTGGGCTTCATTTGTTAAGCTTGGTGCATGGTGGCTTGCTCAAAATGCTGCTGAGTGACCAGACTCCTCAGGGGTGCCACAACATGGGCTTCCAATGTATGTCTGCCTGACTGCATAACAAATCTCCATACCAGCAGCTCCAAGGGAGGTACGGGAATGGCATCAAGACTCGCTGCATGATCAAGGAGAACCACACTGGCAGCACTGCTCCGCACCACATGCAATCATGTTGGGCTTGCATGATGTAGAAGCATATGTCAGCAATGACAACCCTGCACCATACAGAGTTGGCCTCAGTTTGTGGAGCTGTGTAGCAAAGAGGCAGCCCTATGAAAGAAGCCCAGCATTTCCTGATGGACCCGATCGGAGTTTACCCCTTTGCCCAAAGTGTCTTGGAGTGGCAACCAAGTGACCTCAAGGTTTTCTCCACAACATGCATCAATTTTCCCAGGATAAGCAGGGCAGACTGTCCTCTTCAAATTAAGAAGGCATCCCTCTGAATACAAAAAAAGGCGGGGTGGGAGGAGGAGAACTCAAGGTGTCAACATTATCTTGACAATCATAAGCTGATGGGCAGGACAAAGTGAGCTTGCATGGCTATTTGAGGAGTTTGGGGGCAGAAGTGAGACACACGCCATATCAGGGCACTGCAGAAAGGGGGCTCAGATGCTTGGATCAACCTGAGCCAGACCAGCACATATTATTTGTCATTGTTGTTACAAGGCTCCTCCCTTCTGCATCCTATCAGAATGCTCATATACACATACATTCCATAGTCATGTTCCCCTCCCTGGTTTCGCAAACACCTCAAGTTCCCTTCAGAACATGCTTTGTCCTCCCTCCAACCTATCCCTGCGGCAGTAGTGCACAGAGGCATTCTGTAGGATGCAGCAAGGACCCAGCAAGGTCTTGTCAATCCCCTTTTCCTCCCAACACTTCTCCCCTTATATATATATATACACAGATGTTGGATGAGGTGAAGGGTTCCCTCCAGGTAAAGGTCTTCCTGCAAGGAAAGGCTATGTAAAGGTATTTTTGTGCTCAGCAACGTGCTGTGGTTTCTGAGTCCTGGATTCTTCTTGCCCATTTAGGTTTCCCCCTTCAGCTTGGTAGATTGATTCTCTCTGTAAGGAAAATCAAGGACTTGTCAGAAACAGAAAACAACTTGCCAGTCACGGTTTCACATGGAATTTCAGAAAGGTCCCACTAACAGAGATGGCCAAAGACATTTAGATGATCAAGGCAGCCAAATAGTGTGCACAGAAAATGATTAACTAAGTAGCTGATGGCATGCTGCCTTTTAACAGCATCCCAAAACCTGCCATCTAATGCTGACAGCCTCATCTTGCCTAATGAAAGGGCTGACCTTTCCAACTATTTATTATAAATATGAACAAATGCACCAGTCCAACAGCGACATCTTGAGTACAATTAAAACAGCCAAGATTCTTTTTACAGTGGCCTGGTTCATATGTCACATTAAACCACAGTCGCAAGCTATGGTTTAATGCAAACATGGAGCATGCTGGTGTTAATTTATTCTGATGTGCAAACCAGGCCAATGCCTCTTTGTACTAAAATTTATTTATTTAGTGCTCTTTCTCTAAGGAGATCAAGACTGCATATGAGTTACTCATCCCCAAGAACCCTATGAGATAGGTTACAATCAGAGATAGTGACTGGCACAAGGTTACCCAGTGGGTTTCATGATTGAATGAGGGATTGAGCTTGGGTTTCTCTGGCCCAAGTCCAACACTCTAAACCCAGCCTTTCCTAACCTGTGCCCCTCCAGATGCTGTTAGACTCCAGCGCCCATCAGCCCCAACCAGTATGGCCAATGGTCAGGAATCATGGAAGTTATAGTCCAGCAACATCTGAAGGACACCAGATTGAAGAAGGCTGCTCTAACCATTGCAACATACTTCCATAATGTAATTTTATTGATTTCTTCCTAAACATATATACCACAAGCCCAGGCAACAATAGGCTCTGATGATAGCTCCCAATAACTATTTTCCACCTGCCAATTCAAACCCTCTAGCCTTCTACATAGACCAATATAGTTATTTTAACACCAACTCTGAAGCACAAGGATGCTATCTACGAGACAGCATACTTGTGTACACATTAAATTTTTTTAGGATACTCCAACTCAGTGGCTCTTAAACTTCAGCATACTGAGGACTATCTTGTTTTGTTCTTTGCAGACCACATTGTATTAACCTATGGCCATCACATGGGAAGACACTTGAAAATATGATAAATTAAAATTTCAGTGGCTACATTTGTAACTGCAAGTTAGTGAAGCTACACATTCACAAGTCAGTAAACTCTGTGCACACGCTGGGTAGTTTTAATTTTATTATTTTTCATTAGTTACCTCCCTTGCTGAAAAGACAAGTGGCTTTTCACTTTTAAGCTTAAAAAGTGGGTTGCCTCTTCAGCATGTACAGGAAACTTCAAGAGCTATCTCTGTCTTTCTCTGTTACTTTCATTGTGTGCTAAAGGGCTGCTGGTGGTCCCTAGGCATCTACTTCCCACAAAGCACATCAAAATTCCTGTACATCTCAGAGCCACACATACCGTCCTTTAACGTCTGGTTCTCAAGGATTCATCAATCACCACTGCCAGAAACAGTGTACAGAGAGAACCAATAAGGACACCCAAAATTTCTTCAGATGGGCTCTCACACCTTGGAACAGTTTGGTCCTCTTTATCATCTAGCCAAGCAGTAGAGAAAATTTAACACACAAGGGTCAAAGGAGTTGCTTAGTGAACTCCAAACCACACCAGGTATGGCACTAATCCCAGTGGTAGGAGGATTCCAGTGGTATTGTTAACGGACCCCCTAGCGAAATGTAAGTAATACAATGCATCTATAACGGTCCCTCCCTGTTACCTACCAATAACCGGTCCTGCCTGCCTGCTCCAGTGACTTCAGCGGAGCCAACTCCTTGCTGAAGACCGCTGCCTTGCCCTTTCCGGATAGGGCCGTCTCCCAGGCTCAGGATGTAGAAACTGATAGTCTTCTGCCAGGGCTACAGCCTCATCCCCATTTTCAGGGTGACGCTCCCGCACCCAGCGCTGGACATCCTCTGGGAGGAGGTTCAGGAACTGCTCGAGAACCAACTGCTCAACAATCTCCTCCTTGCTACGGGCCTCTGGTTTCAACCACTGGAACAACAGTTCCTGGAGTCGCTCATAAGCCACTTGGGGCCCTTCAGTCTCTTTGTAGGCAAAGCCACG
This sequence comes from Rhineura floridana, assembly GCF_030035675.1. Lineage (NCBI taxonomy): Eukaryota > Metazoa > Chordata > Lepidosauria > Squamata > Rhineuridae > Rhineura > Rhineura floridana. Next base: position 26,639,697 of record NC_084494.1, on the reverse strand, counting down.
GAAGCGTTTGCGCTGGTTCTCCGAGCCCATTTTTGGAAGACATGGGATGGCTTGCTCCACCTTGGCACAGCCTCCAGCCCGGCTGGCATCAAGGCTGCTATGAGCCTGCTGTGCTTCTCCAAAGAGATCTGGCAGGAGCATAGCCCTTCCTGGCTCTCTGGCCTCCTGGCAGACATCGGGCATTTCTTTAAAGGTGTCAGTATCGCCATCATCCTCCATCATCCGCTTTGCCCCTTTCCCTTCTCCCAAGGGTGGCGCTGGAACTGACACAGGTACTTCTGCGGGAGGAGGCACCAAAGATGTCTCAGTCTTTGGCTTCTCTTCTGGTTTTACCTGCAATCTTGGTGCTTGACGCTGATCCACAGGCTGCTGCAACATCTCTGAATGTTTGGCTCTTCCTCCTGAACATTCACCACCTGTCTCCGGCTCACCTCTATCCAAGTCCTGATGCTCAGCCACGATGGTGTTACCTGGATCCGTCTCCTCTGTGGGGTCACTGCAGGATGCATCCAGGTTCTGCTTGTTCACCTTGGTTGCCATTTTCCACTGCAACGCTATTTGCCAATCCTGCAGCTGTACTGGAATATTTGGGAAACAGAGGCCCCCCACAGGCTCTAGTTTTTCTTTGCTTGAAAAAATATCTGCCGGGAGGGGGGGCATGGGGGAGGGCAAGAGAAGAGAGGAGGCTTTGAAATGCAAACTATTCAGGCTATGCTTTAGCACATTGGGTTGTATGTGACTAAGACATAGTCAGAGCGGACCCTCTGCAATCAAGGGACTTTAGTCAAATCCAATGAGTTCAATTCAGTGCAGGGATGGGGAATCTTCTTCAGTATGAGGGCTGCATTTCCTCCTGGTACTAGTGGTGGGCAGGACCAGAGGCAAAAGTGGGCAGGGCAGCCAATGTAATTTTTACCTTTGTGCATAAAGCTAGTACACACACATATACTTCCTCCATCCAGGCAAACAAGGGTCATTATCAGGGTTCAAGGACATATTCCAACCAGACAAACACACTCAAGGAGTGTGTGAGGCAAGGCTAGCGAGGAGTGTGGCCTGGGAAGAGCCAGAGAAAGGATCCCTGAAGACTGCATATGGCGAGGAACAATTACTTCTTTATTTGATTAAGTCTCTTACTTCGTGCAGAAGCATGGGCGTCCCACTTCCCCCAGGTTTAAACTTTGGCAAAAATCACAAACAGAAAAAATCAGCCAATGCAAGGCAGTGAAAATGCCAACAGGAAGGGCACCCCTTTAACAGTTCAGGTGGATTTGGCCCCCAAGGCCTGAGCCCCCCCCCTACAGTGGAATGCAGCCCGCTGTGCTATTTTTAAAAAAGAAATCACCAGGTACGTTACTGCAATGTGAGTAGGGTCATGCCTGTACAGTTCTTCCAACACAGGACCAATCCTGCTATGTAAACCTCAGTCCAGTTCAAGTCTTTTAAGAAAAATGAAATTTTATTTCAGAGGTTTAGACATGAGGGGAAAGGGAAGGCTTCCCTTAAGGGGCTAAATTGGGGAAGATAAGAGGGAGGAACCATAGGTTAATGTACATGCTTTGCATAAAAAAACCTCCCAGGTTCAATCTCCAGCTCCTCTAGTTTGAAAGGATAGCAGGTGATGTTAAGAACTTTGCCCAAGACCCTGGAGATTAGATAACAGAGGGCAGAACGGTTCCCACATACCAAAGGGAAGGAAGTACAACTCCCCTGCCCCCCAACCAGATGTGTCTACTATGCTGTTCCAACAGTCTCATCCCTTCCTCCCTCCCTACAAAAAGCAAAAGCAGGACTTTAACAAAGTAAATCAGAAACTCCCAACCTATTTCAATACTGTGGCTTGGTCTGTCTTTTTAAGAGTAACCCCTGTACAGATAAGTAAAGAGGATCCCTGGTCTGTACCCCCTTTACTTCTGCACCCCCTAATGTCTTCTGCCCCTTTCCTTTTTCCCTAATGCCTTCTGTTCATCCCGTGGACAGATGGAGGTTCTCACAAAATGAATATAAGCGGATGAACCCATTCGTGCAAAACGTTACAGCTTAGGCAAGTTTCCTCAGAAATAAAAGTAAAGCGACGTCCAATGGGGCTTATTCCCAAGTAAGTAAGTCACACTGGATTTCAGCCTTTAATGTGAATCGCGGTCCTGCATACAAAAGAGGAAGAGCGCCATTTCCTGCCCTGCTTTTTTTCCCCGTGGGAGCCTTCAAAGAACGGCCTGCGCCTTTCTTTCTCGCTACCTCTGAATGTTATTTACTGAGAAAGCCTACGCAACTGAAGCCAGAAGTTCCTCTGAGATCAATGGGGTTCACTCCTTAATAATATAGTTTAGGGGTTGCAGCCTTCAAAACCACGGGCTCAGAAGAGCAGCGTTAAGAACCCCAAACCTGGAGCAGAAATCGATTTTGGCCTCGCGCGTGAAGAACCAACCTCTAGGTAAAACAAAACATGGCGAGTTCTTTTTCGCCCTAAAATCAAATTTATACCTCACGGGAGTCCATGTAGGTTTTGCACGGCGGGCGGCAGACGCCCAAAGCGATTTAAGCATAGCACCGTGAGAACTACTTAATTCGGAGTCACCTCCTCAGTGAGGACTAATTTAATTCGGATTTAACCCCCCCATCTTCCCTTAGAACAACTATAGAAAAGACAAGGAAGAGGCCAGCATCAATCCACCCCGAGAAGGACCAAAAACCCCAACCAACACCACCCCTCTTTGTTTGGGTTGGAGCGGCTGCTCCTACCTGTGCCCAGCCAAGGCCTCCTTCTAACCCTCTGAGCCCGCCTCCGGAAATTCCTAAGGTACTTCCTGGTAGGGGAGAAAAAGCCAATCATGACTGGTTTTCTATGCGAGGAAGCCAACGACGGGAAAAGACCATAGAGTTGTGAAATATGTAATGTGTGTGTGAGAGAGAAATAGACTACTATTGTAGTAAATACAAATAAATTAATAGAAAGCCATTGGCCATTCAAAAACAAAAAAAAGGCAGAAGTGCACGTCTACAAGAGATGGGGAAATGCATAGTTGGGGGGGTAATACTTTTATTAGGGTTCCTAATGGAGCGTGCAGGAAAAGCACGCAAAGAAATAGGAAAAGGCAACATAGAGATTTGGAAGGTAGAGCGGCACCTTCATTGTGCTTTCAGTACTCCTCCGCCCCCTCCCGGTAATAATGTGTTGCTACATGCCTTCAAATCGATTACGTCTTATGGAGACCCCATGAATCAGCGACCTCCAATATAATGTTATAAACCACCCAGTTCATATCTTGTAAGTTCAGGTCTGTGGCTTCCTTTATGGAATCAAGCCATCTCTTGTTTGGTCTTCCTCTTAATAATACACATTTGTAAGTCTCATTCCTCCCCCCCCCCCCGGCAACCCTGGACACTAACCAGCTCGGATGCCAAATGGAAGCTAGGTGTGTGGGGATATTGGAAGCAGGTTGGGAATATGGCGGCAATTTGTCACTCATTGGAAGGGGTGGGGCGTGCTGTTTCCTCTGGTGTGGATTGTGCTGTGGATTGATTTGGGACGTGCTTTGCAGGTTTGCTTTTCTGTGGGTTTGGCACCCAGAATTGTGCTGATACAGCAAGACAATGGACTAAAAGAATAAATGTGGAAAATGTGGTCCAAGAGGGCCGGCTCCAGACATGCCGGGGCCCTTGGGCACTAGCTTGCCCTGAGCCCTGGCATGCATGTGCACAAGCACACATACAAGCATGCGCACGCAAGACTCCCATGCGCCTGTATTACACGAAAAAATCAACTGCGATGGACAAGCTATTTCAGCGAAGTTTCTGCAAACCCCTCCCCACCGCTGCTTCAAGGCCTCCGTCATACTTTCGTTTGTCTTCACTCATGCACAAGACTTACTGGTTAATATTCGGTGCTAGTCCTGGTCAGAGTAGACCAACTGAAGTTAATAGATATTAATTAGGTTCATTAATGTCAGTGGGTCTACTCTGAGAAGGACTTACTTGAATACAACCTATTGCTTTCCAGCATGAAAGGTTTGCTCACTTTGCCAAATTGCCCCCTTCCCCGATTTCTGCTCAGATTACACTATACAAAAGGGTAGGGGAACCTGTGGCCCTCCAGATGTTGTACAAGTCCCATCATCTCTGACCACAGCATGCTGGCTGAAGCTGATGAAAGGTGAAGTACAAACACCATTGCACTAAAAGAGCCACTACTACAAGTTAAAATATCCTACTTTGCTAAAGTAGCTGCGATTCCTTTTCCACTGAACACAGTAAGGACTGATACAGAAGCACATGCCAAAGATTTTGGCAATCCTAGTTTTCTTTCAGGTACTGACCTTGAAGGGAAAAATGCATATGTGTTTTAAATGGAGTAACAGGTGGGGCGGTTACTGTGACATGGCAGAATAAAAGCTGAAGGTCCTAAAATGTAAGAGAATGTGGCTGTGTCAATCATGGTGCTTTTGGCCCTGGAATCATGTCCTGAATGATGGTTTTATGTGTTTTAAATAGATTCATAAATTGGTGTTCTTTGCATTTTATTAAATTATGGCAAGCCTCTTTAGATATAAAAATGTAAATGTACTGCCTTCAAGTCGATTCCGACTTATGGCAACCCTATGAATAGGCTGAGAGGCAGCGACTGGCCCAAGGTCACCCAGTGAGCTTCATGGCTACGTGGGGATTCAAACCCTGGTCTCCCAGGTTGTCGTCCAACACCTTAACCACTACACCACACTGGCTCTCCTTTAGATACACACTGATAAATGTTCCAGTTCAATTATCTGCACATTTTTGGAGGAGTCCCAGGTTCAATTCCTGCTCCCCACTCCCACCTTACCTCAATGAATTTCAAGTAGCAGATTAGGGAAAGACCCTTACCCCAAACTGCAGAGCGATCCTGTCATCCAGACCAGAAAGATCTATGGTCCAACATGGCATAACAAGTGAACTAAGTTGCTGCTGCAGATATCATCTATGGAAAATACTTTACAATCCTTCCATAATACAGCAAGATCCAAATGTTATACTTCTCTTGTTTTTGCTCGTATTCTTCCTAGGGTTTACATGCAGAATAGGAGCAAAAACAAGAGAAAGAAGTATAACATTTGTGCTTAGATCATGTTGTATTATGGAAGGACTGTAAAGTATTTTCCATAGATGGTATCTGCAGCAGCAACTTAGTTCACTTGTATTGCCTTATCTAAATCCACACTCAAAGAGAAATTTTCCCAACATAGGCTACTGAAGACTTGTCTCAAGTCGAAACACGTCTGACAAATTATTTGATGTGGTGTATTTTATCTTTGCATTTTATACCTCTGTATTAGAATACCTTTGTAATTTCTTACTGTGTTGTCATTGGGAGTGTATGTATATCTCGTCAGCACAGCAAGCAGTTTACATCACAATCTCTGGGAGTAAATTGCATGTACATTAGAAGCTGGTCAATATTGTGCATTCGTTTGGCTATCAGCCATAGACCACCTTTTCCATCATTTATTTCTTCATATTTTTCAGAATATATCATGTTTTATTAGACCTTGACTTTACGTGCTCATTTGTCCAAGCATAAGGCAGCTACATCAGTTCAGATCATAGACAAGTGCTTGGGACACTGAAATGATGCCCACAGTCAGGCTTTTTTTCTGTAAAACTTAGCACGAGAAGCTACGCTTTGTATGAGCTATGACAAGAAACTTTGTCCTCAACTACCATAAAATTTAAATATGTGCATTTGTTCACATCCACTCCTTGCCTATTTCATCTCCTCTCAAAATCAAACTACAAACTGCAAGATCCTCAGCAGAGGGACCTGCCTTTTCTTGCTAATACTATCAAGGACTATGATAGGAGTCACAGAGTCCATGGGGATATTTTTTTTACCCTTCAAGGTATGAAAAATATTGTGATTAAACATAAAAAAACCCTTTTTTCTTACAGAAAAGCAGTCTAGACCATTTAAAGGCCTTTGACAAGCACAAGATTCCATATAAATGCTTGGAGGAGCCTCCACACCTTCAGGAATCTGTACTAAATGGCTCTTAACCCATGGCATTTACAGACAATATACAAAAATGTTCCCAATTGCTTTATTTAGACCCAAGCAGGAAAGAAACGGGTACTACTTTATAAAAAAACAAACAACTCCTAGAGTAACAATAATAAGACACTACTGACAGTCAACATCTGCACCACAGCAGGCAAAGATCTTCAGCTCCAGAGCTTGCTGCAGCCTGAGCAACTTACATGATTTGCTAAGGAGGTGGGGTGGAGTGGGGTGGAATAAGATAATGAATGTAGCAGGATCAGTTATGTCTCAGACAACCAAGAGCTGAGGGCACTTTCTTCCTTTTAATTCAGGTCATCCTAATGTTGTCAATATTGCTGCTGAATTTCTTGATGCTGGGGTAAGTTTGGTTTATGTTTCAGAAGTGCTAAGGAGAAAGCAAAAACTATTAATATCAAAACAAAAGTTTCACATATATTACATTCAGGGAATGAAAATTTAGCACAAAAATAACACCAGAAATGGTTTTAAGATTCTCCAGATTGAAATGTCCCTTTCAACATTGCTCAACTGTTTCCATCTCTCATAAGTAACCCTAAGTAACCAAGACCAGATATTCTGAAACTTTGGTTTAACACCCTATTAAGGAAAAAAAAGAGGAAAACTGTTGAAGAGTTTCCCCAAACTATGACTATCATTTAGGATTAACCTGCTAATCACCAGCTAATCCAGTGTTGCTTTCTATTGTTCAAGAAAAATGGGAAGGTATTGGCCATTAACTATCAGAAGTGAAAATCACATATCTGGATGCATTACACAGTTCATGAGTGATAGCATGAGTGATAGGTTTCCACTGCTCAAACACACGAATGTGGGATTATATTACCTACCTTTATTATTTACTCAGGGAGGCCTATTCCATGCTTAGAGAATCATGGGCCTAGATCATAGCCTCTTCTCCTGAATGGCTACTCCACACACATCTCTCAATCTGATGAAGACTTCAGAGTGGGTAGGAAGTCATCAGGGAATTGGAGGATCACTTCTAAAGTGGAACTTTGGCCTGGTTCCCCAGAGGGCTGCCTTCCCCCAACTCCTGATGAAGCCACCCAGTTTGAGCAGACTACGCTCCTGTGAGTGTGCTGTATTTTATATCTTTTTTATTTTTTAACTGCAAATTCATTAAAGAAAAAAGAATTTTGCATATCTGGAGTGGGGATGGGGAACCAGGTGCCCTCCAGATCTTGTTGGACCACAGTTCCCATCATCCCTGATCACTGATCATGCTGGTTGGGGTGATGGGAGTGAAACAGCTGGAGGGCCTCAGGTTCCCTAACCCAAATTGAGACCAAGACCTCCTCATGTCAAATTGCCTACACTGTAAGAATTCTCCAAACTTAACCAGCTCCTCATACAGGCATCTGGGCTGTATTACTTTGTCATATAGTGCAAGAGTTCATAGAAATGACTCTTCTATTATTCCCACATCTTTGCTGCTGTTCTCTTTTTTTACCAGTTTTCAATATAGACAGACATGACAATACACATTTGTTTCTAAAGAAAAACTGAGAGCTAGAAAATATGGAAACAGTTTTTAAACACAGAGGACAGACTTACATTTCTCTCTCGCCATACTGGCCTACTGGAGATTTCAGCAACATTCTGGGATGTGTTTGTTACTGACAGGGACTTCCTGTTGTTCAGGATGTGCACAATAGTGCCAAGAGCCTCTGACAAGTCTTGTAAAGAGGTGCCACTCAGCCCATATAGAGTGGAAGCTGTACAAATGACCAAAAAACAACATGATTTGATGGGGCAGTCAATACATGCCAAGCAACTGCTAGTGTTGCTAATAATCCTTATTACTACAGGGGAAGTTAATTTGTGGCCCTCCAGATACTTTTGGAGTACAACTCATACCAATCCTGACCATTGGCCATGCATGCTGGGGCTGATGGAAACTCGAGTTCAACATCTGGAAAGCCACAGGTTAGATACCCTGGGAACCTTCCCTCCTGTTATCTTTCTTTAGTCAATAGCCTTTCTTTCTCACAGTATTTTATACGCTTCTCTTTATATTGCCACACTGGCTTTATGGATCAACTTTTAAAATCGTAGTGTGTTAACCATTAAATGTAAAGTTCTACACTCCCAATTTCTGTATCTTCTCTGTTATCATTCTAACTTTATCTGTTCTGTTATCTGCTGTTGTTCATATCTCCCCTTCTGGCTATTATCATGCCACTCTCTTTCATCATGCCACTCTCTGTTTTCTAGCTTCTGTTACTGCTTTGGATATGTGTGTGGAAGGTGTTTAATAAATAGATAATACATCTAGAGTAACCTCTATCTGTCTACATATCATCTACCTCCCTTCCTTCAGATTCCCGCTCAAAACCCACAGTCTTCTGCCAGCTTTGTAGCCCATCTTTTCTAGACCATTATACCCTGGCATTACTTGTATTTATTGCCACCAGTGGATGCTCCCTGATCCCATCCTCGTTACTCCCCCATCAAACCTTTTGCTTGTGATCGCCTTACAAGCTGGGCTATTTTCATTTATTTAAATTTACATATCCTGTATCTAATGTATACTACATTTAACATATTTATATTACATTTAGATCCTCCCTTTCTAGGCAAAATGACTACTCATTATGCAGTATGTCACCATGGGGGGGGGAGTTCTCCCACGTCATGCCGTCACATCTAAAAGCACCTGCTATGGTACACCACTCAGCATTACCACATTGTTCACATGGCATGTGCTCCTGGACATTCTGACAGAGGGATGCAGGGGGACTTGTCATGCAGAAGTCTGTTTACACTGGTATGCCCATGGTGGCCATAATAAGTAACCTACTGATTCCATACTGTCATGACACAGATACTTGCAAACATGCCTATGAGGGCCCAAATGATAACCTATGCCATCACAATGAAACAGCCACTGCCTACTCATGCCAAGTTACCTTGGGTTAGTCTGAGCTCCTCATGCACGGAGTCCAGATCAGCCTTCAACATAGCACAGCTGGCACAGGACGGGAGCATCCTGGAACCTGATGGTCCATCATGGGTTGTGTCGCCACTGCCATTTCCACTCCAGGGAGAATCCAGTAACATCTCAATGCTGTCACTGAGGGAAGGTCCATCTACCTCAGGAGACATATGACCATCATTCCCAACTTGGGGACAGGACACAGCGTCATCCTTGTCAAAAGCCAACCGAGATGGCCCAAGGCTAGCTGATGTCTTCTGCTCACACAACGAATTAGAAGAGAGTACCCCGTTCAGAGTTTCTAAAACCCTACCACTGCCCTCCATCTTGGCTTTCCCCTCATCCAGGCTCTCCTCAGCCATAGCAACATCACAACCTGAAACAGATCTTCCCCGCCCTTTTGCTTTCCCAGCTTGCTTTCCCGCCGCAGGGGTTGGCATTTGCTTTGCTTTCACCCCAGCCTCAGCCTGCTCCTCTAAGTTATTGTCCAGCTTCCTTTGCTTTGTTGTTGCCTCTCCATGTTCTCCAACTTGTGTGGGCACAATCCGTTCTCTTGGACCTGATTTTGGCCTCTTCCTTAGCCGCAGGTGTGCTTCTGTACCTGAAGATGGAGAATAAGTTTATCTTGAGAGACCTGCCAAGATAGAAAAATAACAGATGGGCTTGTGGTTAAGGCCCTAGGCTGGGAATCAGAAGATCTGGGTTCCAAGCCCACAGCTGTTGCAGGGCTCCACTGATCCCTGGTGGATCACACTTTCTTAACAGGTTTCTGAGAATGCAAATCATCACAAAGGGCCTTTATACAGCACAAATCATGAATATAGCCCTCTGAATGCAAAAATGCTTGGCAGTCTTCCTTCTTTATCACAAAAACCCTGGGGTGGGTTATCATTATTCCCATATTGCAGATGATGAGTGGAGGTTAAGAAAAAATGACTTGTCAAGGGCCACTCAATAAGGATACTTCACAGATGACAATTTCCTAAACAGAACTCAATCTCTGTGTAGTAATAAGGATGTATTTTACCATTATTTGAAGTGTGGCATGTCTTTTCCACCCAAAGTATACCATGAAACAAACTCCTGCCACGCTTCAAACATCCGTAGGAATAAATTTGTACTAAAATGACTTGGTAGATTGGTCTCATTTATGTTAAAAATCTTAATGACTTTCCCTTTTAGGGCTAGGCAGGACCCTTTCTCCTCAAGATCAGATTGGCTAGTGAACATTATTTTGAAAAGATAAACAAGAAACTATAAGGGGGTCTACAACTCAGTTTGTTCTGATGAAGCATGAAGCAAGATGCAGCCCAGGAAACCTCATCATAATAATTTGAGATGTATGACAAAATTGTTTGAATTGTTACACAACAGTGGCTACCACTTATATTTGCATATATGTTAATTTTACATGTAGCCATGGCAATTTATACATCACTTTTATATCATTATCATTGTTTTGGAGGTTCCTATGATTTTTGTCTGCTATTTTGTTTGCCGACAGAAGAGCAGTCTAGACTGTACTAATAGCCTTGTTTAGTAGTGGGGGGGGGATTGGATTCACTGAACTTTCGATCCCACCCAACTCTGCAAAAATGGCGGCAGGGGGAGAATTACTACTCAAAGTGTCTTTACACTGGGATGCTGGATTGGATTAACTGAATTTTGATATATTCAGCAGTAGTTCAAATCATCCCAGTATGAAAAGGGCAACATTGAAGGGTCTGAAATTCCACATTGTAGACAGTAGTACAATTGGGAGTATAACTCAGTTTAGAGCCTTTACAGTATGCAGACGAAAGCACGAGCAGATATACTGCCAAGGTAATAGAATCAAATGCGATTACCGGGGGGGCGGGGGGATTACCTCACAGAAATGATGGCAGAGCTTTCCTCATAAAAGGCCTAATGCAATCTGATAAGCTAATCCTTACCAAGTAAGCCAACCTTCCTAGGGTTCTCTTGACTATCTTTGATGCAAGGTTGTCTCCTATCTTCATCCAATTCTTCTTGGGGGGAATCTGCAACCATGTCATCAGATATCACCCGTGCCTGGAACAACAAGAAGGCCACATCTGCATTCATCACCTGTTGCTCAAGTTAACGGGCCCTTTAGTTTCACCAAGGATGTAGGAGTTGCTCCCCATTATCTGTGAACCATGGATGAATACAGCAAATTTGAACTTGCTGTTTGCTACCAGTGATCCAACTCATTCAAAATATTCCTGAAAGACTGAATCCTGCTGAATACACCCCTGACTGAGTGAATCCTACTCATATGAATATGTTGTTCAGTATCTGATGTCTTGTACTAACGAGAATGTTGGATGTTTTCAAAAAGCAAATTCTGTCATCATAGTTGTCTTAGGAAAAGATTGGATGGGCCCTACAGCAGGAGTGGGGAATCTTCAGCCCACAGGCTTAATTAGGCCCACCAGGCATCCCCATTTTGCCCACAAGGTCATTTTGGCCAAGCCATGCCCACCTGCCCTACACCTGACATCAGGTGTGGGGCAGGTAAAGGCAGGGCTTGGATGAAAGGGGTTTTGCAGGCACTGCCATTTAGCTGATCAGCAATGTCTGCAAAGCCCCTTGTACTGTACCAACTAACAGTTGATTATTGGGGTTTGGAAGTGCTGTGCCTGAGATGTAAAGGCCTGGGGAAAAAACCAGAAGAATTCTGGGGAAAAAACAGTTTTCTCCCCAGTTTTTTTCCTGGACCTTCAGATTTCTAAACTGCACAGGAAAAATGGGTCACTGGATGTGGTCTTGCTCACCTATCAAACTTGGCCTATGGGTGTGTGTGTAGAGATAAGGATCCAGTTTACTGGCAGGATCCAGTTCTTCACCCCTTTCAGACAGTCTTAGCCAAACGCCGAGAAACACATGGGAGTAGCAGGTATAGCTTCCTGGAATCAGAAGACAAGCTTCTGTGTCCTGTAGAGCTTCCTGTTGCTGCTCACTCAGTCCCTGACCAGGTCCCAACCTGTCCAAAGCCTCTGTCCCTTCCTTCTTTAAGCTGAGGATTAGATTTTTTCACTGAAAAAAAGATGGAATTCTTAGGATTCCATCTTGAGTCCCTTGGCCAAACAGAAAGTTCCCTCCCCCTGCCTGCAAACTCCAAGCAAAAATCAGAAACAATAATCAGAAATATCTTACCTGGTCCCGTTGCCTCTTGGACTCAAAGTGAAGCCGGAATCTCTCTGCCAGGGCCACAGCTTCCTTGCCATTTTCTGGCTGACATTCACGTACCAAAGTCTGGATCTCCTCGGGCAAAATATTCAAAAACTGCTCAACAACCAGCAGCTCCATGATCTGCTCTTTGCTGCGGACATCTGGCCTCAGCCATTGATGGGAAAGGCCCCACAGGCACCTGTACACCTCCTGGGGTCCCTGGGCTTCCTGGTAGCGGAACTGCCTGAAAGACTGATGCTGTGTCTCTAAGTCTATGTCTGTTTCCAGCACTTTAGCACAATTGCTGCCACACAGTTGTTGGGCCTTGCTATGAAGTTGGTCTTTACCTTGCTGTCTAGAACTCTGGTAGGAATCACATAATGGATTCAAAACAGAGAAATGTGCCTCTGGGTTATCACCCTTTCCTGTTGTTTCCACATGCCCCGCAATGGGAGGCCTCAGGCCTGCCAGCACCTCCTGGCGTTGGTCTCCAGGAGACTGCTGAGATAATAGCCATCTCAGTATCTCTTCAGCAGTCCAGTACTGCACTTCAGGGGGCACCTTCACTGCTCCTCCAAATGCCTCCTTCACTGTAAGTCTGGTTAAGCCCTTTCCTGATACTTCAGCTTGCATTATCTGCTCTAGCAAAGCCTGTAGCTGTGACCCAGGACCTGCAGCTGTTCCTGCTCCATTCTTTGTTGACATCTGCAAGGCGTGCAGAGCGTTGGTACAAGCAGTAGGGCTGACAGGAGGTCGCTGAGTCAGTGCCTGGACAAGCTCAGTTTGTTTCTGAAAAAGCTTCTCAAAGAGTTGGGCCTGGAACTCCCTATCCTCACGGCGCATCTCCCTGTCATGCTGGATGAATTCTGCTAAACTCTGCTTCTCCTCTGCTTGGCTAGCAACCTGTCTCTGCATTCTCTGCAGTTCCAGCTGATGCGAACGCCCGTATTTCTGGCCAGTGCCTCCTCTTTGGTAGCTTGATTGCCCTTCTCCCTGAACTTTTTGCTTCCGGGTTCGAAGGTGGGGACGTTGGTCGAGCATAGAGATGAGATGTCTTGGTGTAGGCTGGGTCTCCATCACAATAGGAGAGGCTACATCTATAAGGAAAGCAGCAAAATGTAGTGACTATCTAGAGAAATGCAGTGGTGTGCTGTGCATATACCAGAATATTTTCAACCTCAGTGAGAGAACATGCTGGCCCATACGGACAGAGAGCTGATTCAAACTTCTGAAAATCAAACAATACAATCCTCACTGAATTGAATCACTTCAGAATACAGGTTCTTCTAAAAAACAACACCCAGCTTTTGTGCTAATCCATATTAATTATTCTCTGCATGTGGAAAACTAGCATCTAAGGGGAATGGGTTTTAGCATTTTGATCTGGGAGAGCATTCAGACAATACCCTTGATCATCATGCTCATTCTTCTGAATGTATGATCTGGCTTTTAGCAGCCCAAGATAGAGAAAGATTGTGGCCATTCATCAAAGGGTCAGTGGCAGAAAAGATAAATCCTTACACTAAAAGTAAGACCAGATACATCTATATCTATTGACCTCTACTTATTAGGTTTGATTGTGATGGAATATTCTCCACTTGTGGCTTCAGTTGCTGAAGTGAGCTCCTGAATACTACATATACAAAATTGTTAGGATATAATTGATTGTCCATGTACCTTTTGCAGGATGGTCCACAGGAAGTGATCTAAGATTTATATTCAGTCTTATTTACCAATCCCACTCTGGAACGTTTACATGGAAAAACTAACTTCACTGTGATATTGCTAGATGTAGAAAATGCAGAATCACTTTAAAAAAGTGAACCCACGAGTACAAAATATTTCTGCTAGAACTGACCCTGAAATTGTTGGCAAAGTGCATGTAGAAACAGACTGGAGCTACCCAGGTGACTGAAATTAGTACAACCTCCCACCCTCTTGGGCATGTGTATATATGGTGCTAGGAGTTCTGCACCTTTAAGAGACAATCTCTAAAGATAGGATGGATCTGCAGGGCAAGAATAACAAGCTAGAAAGATAATGTATTAACTATAAGGGAAGATGATGTAGTCCGAAGGGTTGAAGATGCAGTGTCTCATTACCCCAGCTGGTGTCAGAGAAGCATCTTGCACAGAATACATTTTTCGTGGACAGTTGCCCAATCTGTGCAAGTCTGACATAAATATTTGGGTTGTTTGATTATGAAACCATAAGGTACAATTTTGTGATGGGCATAAAGATTACAGTACAAAAGTACACACACAGCAGATCTTATGAGGCTTCTAGAAAGTCTTCTCAGGAGAGTTGTGGAGAAGCTTGAGATAGATGTGGGTACCAAGAATATAGGGAAGTGTAAGTAGTGGCCTTGGCGACTAAAGACCCGGTAAAAGGCACTAATTAAGCAAATACTTCAAATCAAAATAAATGACTCAGTATATTCCACAAAAGATGTGAGCCCCACCTGAGATATCCTTCAGGAAGGGCTTTGTTGACACAAACCCAGGCAAAACGAACAAGGGAGCTTACCAAGCTCAGGTGATATTTCATCTTCTGATTCCTCTTCCTTCACTTGAACTGGGATGACTTGGATTTCACCAAAGGCATCCTGAGACTCTGCCTGGGCATAGCTGAATTCGTCAGTCCCTTGGCTTTCAGAGGCAGCAGTCTGTGACAACCAGTGCCCAGAGGCCTGAGATCCCCAACGCTCAGAAATGCCAGACTGGGTCCCCCAGGGCTCAGAGATGGAGATGCTTTCCTGTCTGTCTGCCGAGACACTGGACCCCTCACCAGCCTCCGAGGGAAAGCCTGGTCTGCAGTTTATATATTGTGTCATTATCTGGTCAATCTCATCATAGAATGGACATTTGATAGGTGGCCGCCCCACTGAGTTATTTTCTTTAGCTTTGCGGTAAGCTACTTTCAGGCCTTTCATTTTCTCCCGGCACTGGTCCCCAGTTCGGTAAATGCCCATTTCTGCAAGGCGCTGTGAAATGCCATCATATACTGCACGGTTCCTCCCATGAGAGCTAAGATCATGAGTAACTGCTGCCTCAGTCCATAGGGCAAGAAGCACCTTGATGTGCTCTGCTGGCCAGCTGGCTGCCCGCTCTTGTGGTCTGTCACGCCTCATAATTACCAAGGAAAACTAAAGAGTTTTTTTGGTGGAAATCAATACGCAAGAAGTCAGGCCTACAGGAGTCCATGCACCAGCAACAAGGGAAGGAAATTTAAATGCAAGGAATTCAAGGTTTCTAATCTGCACAAAGGGAATGCCTTGTTGGTGATGCTTGACTCACTTCCATGTGTCTCTCATACAGAGCCTCCCACAGCCTCCAAACCCAGGAATCTGAACTCTGGGTGACCACAATAGCTACATTTTTCCATTCATACCAGATGTGGAGGATTCAATCCAGGGCAGGTCATCAGCTCACAAGAAAATGCCAATAAAGTACTGCTTCTCCTGTGGGAAGGAAGCTAGGTTAACAAAAACCAGAGTTTAATCCAGTAATAAAGCCACTGGTTTTGTATATATACCCAGTTTCAGGAAAGTAGGACATCTGCTCACATTAAATGTCTACTAATCTGCATTATCTACCTTGTTAAAACAACAGAAGGATGTCACTAATCAGTGCTGGACAAATCACAGATGCCCTGGTACTTAAAACCATGTGCTGATGATAGGAGTAATGGCTAAATATTTGTTTCCCACAATAGGACATGACAGTTTATATGGGAATTGTCCCCATTAAAACCTCATGACAACCCTGTGAGTTAGGTTAAGCTGAAAGATAGCGATTGGCCCATGGTCACCCTGTCCTACTCTGACACTCCATTCACTGTAGCAGAAGTCTTCAATTTCTTTATCCTCAAGGAACCACCTTTAATCCCTACATGCAAAGCAAGATTAGCTTTAAATTTGTATTTGTGCTTAACTTTCAATTCTTTTAAATCTCTACATCTATCACTCTAGATTGCAACAGAAAACTAATGTGATTTTAGGTTAAATTGTTTCTAAGTCAGAAGAAGCAATAGTTCAAATTTATTCCATATTAGTAAGACTTCGAGAACTGTGTCCAGTACTGGGCACCGCATTTTAAGAAGGATGCAGACAAACTGGAACAGGTTTGGAGAAGGGCAAACTAAGGTGGTAAGGGGTAAGAAAAAGTTATGTGGAAAAGTTGAAAGAACAGACCATTTTTTTTAACCTGGAGGCGGCAGTTTGGGGATAATGATAACATAACAGCACTCTTCTACTTCCTGAAGGGCTTCCATGCAGAAGAGGGTACATTTGTCCTCCGCTGCCCTAGAGGGCAGAAGTAGATCTAATGGGTTATTGAACTTGTCAAGGATTATCAATACCTCGGCACAGTCATCAACCCAAATGGAGACAATAGTCAAGAAATCAGAAGAAGGCTAGGACTGGGGAGGGCAGCTATGAGAGAACTAGCAAAGGTCCTAAATGCAAAGATGTATCACTGAACACCAAAGTCAGGATCATTCAGACCATGGTATTCCCAATCTCTATGTATGGATGTGAAAGTTGGACAGTGAAAAAGGAGGATAAGAGAAAAATCAACTCATTTGAAATGTGGTGTTGGAGAAGAGCTTTGCGCATACCATGGACTGCAAAAAAGAACAATAATTGGGTGTTAGAACAAATTAAACCAGAACTGTCACTAGAAGCTAAAATGATGAAACTGAGGTTATCATACTTTGGACACATAGTAAGAAGACCTGATTCACTAAAAAAGACAATAATGCTGGGGAAAACAGAAGGGCGTAGAAAAAGAGGAAGGCCAAACAAGAGATAGATTGATTCCATAAAGGAAACCACAGACCTGAACTGACAAGATCTGAACAGGGTGGTTCATGACAGATGCTCTTGGAGATCACTGATTCATAGGGTCACCATAAGTCATAATCGATTTGAAGGCACATAACAATAACAAAGCTATGTGAAGTCATCAAAATTTGCATTAGGACGCAACATCTGTGCTCTGTTAAAGTACAGTTCCCACAATTCTTTGGGGAAGCCATGTGCTTTAAATGTATGGTGTGTTTGCTGCCTTTGGATGGGGAGATTCAGGTTCAAATCTCCACTCAGCTCTGAAGCTCACTGGGTGACCTTGGGCCGGTTACTGGTTACATCCACACCATACATTTAAAGCACTTTTATTTTATTTATTAAATTTATATTCTGCCCTTCCTGCCAGTAGGAGCCCAGGGCTTTTATACCACTTTAACAGTCATGCCTTCCCCCAAAGAATCTTGGATATTGTAGTTTGTTAAGTTTCTATGAGCAGCCTTTACAAGCTACAGTTCCCATGATTCTTTGGAGGAAGCCATGACTGTTAAAGTGGTAAAAGAGTACTGTGAATGTATGGTGTGCTGTGACCACTGTCTCTCAACCTAGCCTACTTCATCACAGGGTTGCTATGAAGAGCAAATCAGAGTTCCATATGAAGAATGATGTGTGGTGCCTTGAACTCATTAGAGGAAAAGCAGGATATGAATATAATAAGCAACACTCAGAAAGAAAGAAAGAAAGAAAGAAAGAAAGAAAGAAAGAAAAGCAGGATATGAATATAATAAGCAACACTCATGAATAAATAAATAAAGCAAGCTAGGGCAGCCACCTTTTCACTCAGCCCCTGTACCTGTCTCATTTACAAAAGATTGACCTGCAACAATTAACAAAGCCTCTGTTTTATCTCCAGCCATTTAAAAACAGATTAGGTTTATTAAATTTATATATCAGTTCCCACTATAAAAGGTCCCAAAGCCATTTGTAATCAGAGTGAAAAGCTCTAACTGCCTCATTTCTACAGATCAAACCTCCGTTAAAGATGCAGGAGCAAGTTAGCCTATTTTTCCTCCTTTAGTTTTTCCGGGCTACCATAACATAAGCCTTTTTGAAAGCTGGCGTCTCTTACCGCAGTGATTTATAATTATAGTTTTATGTATCCATTTCATTCGCTTCTAGATTTAGGAACACAAATATACGTTTCTATGGACTTAAAAGCCCCCACAGGTGTCCGTAAATGGGACACTGAAAGGGCAGGAGAGACTAGAGAGATGCTCTTGGCCGAAGGGCAAATGGGTACCATTCCCTAGGCAGGGAGGAAGTCCATTAAGGCCAAGCACCCCTACACCCGCAGCCCGTAACTGGCGATCATCATGACCCCCGACCATTCCCTGAGATAAAAATAACCTCAGGCCCTGCCCGCCACCGGGGTGGGCGGGCGAGTTCCAATCGCCTCCCCCACCCCCTCCAGGGCACCAAAAGCCACCTCCCTACCTACCTGCTGTTAAAGAACAACCATAAGGGGGAGGAGCTGCTTCAGATGGGAACTCGCCCACAGCAGCAGCCAATAGGAGAACGGGATTATTTCGACTGGATGGGAATCATTGATTCGTCCGCTTGTCAGTCACACAGAAAAGGACGAGTTCGCGGTAGGATTATCTCTCCGGTGTACCCGTTCTTGTTACAGAACTGGCGATGGGAATTGGTTGAGCGTTCTTGCCAATCAGGGAGAAGTGAGAAAAGCAGAGCTACCATTCGCCTGGTGTGCTTGTCAGTCAGAGGGGTGGGAGTAGGGTATCTCCTTTTCTCATAATCTGCCGGGCCGTTATAGAGATAAAAAGATTAGAATGATATGCAGCCTTAAAAAACAGTTTCAGGTGGCCTATAAAAAAAAGAAGAAATCCTGTCGTTACTGAAGTGAGAGGTACCCACATAAAACAGTAGAGAATTCCAGGATTTTTACGATGGCTGTGACTGGGCAGCAGGTGCCCCTACCCGCGAAATAAACATTCTTTCTAATTTAAGTCTTATTTCGTATGGAAAGTGTATCTATTTATTAATAATAAATAATAATATCAATTATTTAATAAATAATATTTATTATTTATTCCTCCTGCTGGGAGGAAGGGCGGGATAAGAAACAAACAAACAAATATGTAATAATGCCCCGTTTCTCCATGCATATCAATAGGGCACAAGGTGTCCTCGTGCAACTGAGCCCTGCGCTGGGCTGGGAGGGGGTTAGAGGAGACAATGCGACTGCAATCCAATACACACTTACTTGGGAGTAAGTCCCATTGAACCCAATAGAGCTTACTTCTGAGTAGACATGTACTGGATTGCAGCGTTAGCTGACAGTTTTTAAAACCTGAGGGACGCTCTGCGCACGGGATTCTAAGCTCCACCTCTAACCTGCAATGTTAACAGCGGACTGCAGCGCAGGGCTCTCGTAAACTGCTCTTTCTCAACCACGGCGTCCTCCTCAACGTCTAATAACAGGATAATTGACTAGATTGGAACTTGCATTGGCAGGACTATTTTTTAAATGCTTAAAATTTAAATAAAAACTTTTAAAATAATACTTCATTCATCCGATGAAGTGGACTCCAGTTCGTGAAAACTAATGCCATGAATAAATTTGTTATCCTTTAAGGTGGCACAATTTAGGGACGAGCAACCAAATTTGCTTGGATTCCAACTCCTACCAGCCCCGGCCAGCACAGCTAGTACTCAGGGATGACGGGAGTTGTAGTCCTGCAGCATCATGGACCGCTACAAACTACTGTATCCCCTTTCCTAGGCTCTCAACGCAAAGGGCTGCCTGGAGTATGACTCCCACAATCCCTCTCTTAGTCTTGCGAAAGGACTACACTTCCCATCATCCTCTTTGCCAGTTTCCGGGAGTTTTTCCCGGAAGCGGCAAAGAGGAGCCTGGCCTTGGGTTGAGCGGTAAAAATGGAGGAAATCGGGATCCTAGTAGAGAAAACACAGGTACGGGCGGCGGAGGAAAAATGGCTCGCGGGGAAGGATGTGTTGCGCCGGGACGTGCCACGGACTGACAGAAAGCAAATCCTTTTCTTTCTTTCTGTTTCTGGTGCTTGGGATCGGCGGTGGTGCCGCTGAAGGGCTGGCTGGAGACAGGAGAGATGCCGAGTCACTGTGTGCTGTTCCGGCCCTGGTGGAGGTTGTGCTGGAGAAACGGAACGTGACTTTTACTTTCCCTCCACTTCTTTTCCCACCGGATCCCATCTCCAGCGGCCCCGCAGAAAGGCCCTCAGCCTTGGGAGTAAGCCCCATTGAACTCAGTGGGACTTGCTTCTCAGTGGGCACGTATACCATTGCTCTGTCAGGGTCCCGCTATATCTCGTGGCAGGTTAATTCTGAACTCGTTTACAGTATTGCCAACTCTCGCCTGAGTTTTTAAAACAATATTCTTGTGATGCTACAGATAGTGACATCTCGGTTTTAGACGTTGTCTTAAACATATGGGCTAGAAACTTTCGTTTTCTCCTGCCTTCCCTTAACAAAATTAATAAAATAAAATAAAAAGTAGAGCTTTTTAGCAGGCCAGATTCTGTGTCAGATTCCATGGTGGCAATGGCTCTGTATACACTTGTGAACAGTGAAACTCTCTGGATGTCCAAGAGAGGTGATTTTGCCCTCTCTTCTGCTGGGGTGCAAAGGTGTCACATTACTTACTGGGCGTGTGGAGAAAGAGAGAGACAGGTCTCTAACAACTTATCATAAACATCCTGGAGAAGGGGATTTGGGTGGGTGGGACCTGAGTACCCTATAGCACAACAAGCAAAAGCCTCAGGACATGGGGGAACACACAGTCCTCTCCCCCCACCCCTTGGAAACTTTTTGCCAGACCTGGATAGGGCTGTTAAGCTTCTGTTTCAGGTTGGCTGAAGTTCTGAACAAGAGAGTCTCTGCTAGGGGTGCGATGCAAAACAACATTTTGCTGTAGTCTCACTTGGGTAGTAATAATAATACTTAGCAGGTGCATGCGGTGTTTGACTGCGCAAAGTGCAAACTGTTGTTACTTCCAAACATGGCAAGTGTTGTTAGCACATCTATGCCTCTGGAATTTGCCCTTGTGCTTTAAGTTTGAGGGTCTCTGTCCATTGAGTCACAGTTTAAGAATGAAAATCCTATGCACACAGAACTTAGAGGTGTAAGTACCATTAAATTTAGTGGAACTTAACTTCGGAGGAAACCTGTGCAGGGTGAGGCTAAAATGAGACTTCATCTCTTGTCTGGACTGTGGCTTTAACCTGTTCCCCTATTACCCAGTCTGCTCAGTGTTCTGCTGCTTTAACTGATGTTTTGAAGGAGTTCCTACTTCATAACATCACCTTCAGCATATTTTTTTTTGGGGGGGGGAGTTTGGATGTCAGTATGCTAAGTCTGGCTGCCTGTGGCCCTTCTGATGTTGTTGGATTCCCAACTCTCCTCAGGCCTAGCCTGCATGGCCAGTTAGCGATGATGGTAGTCCGACAGAACCTGGAGAGCTGCAAATTTCCCATCCTAGTCAAATACTTGACACATGAAGTGCTGTAGATGAAAGTCTACCAATAACTCTGTTCTCACATCTTCATGTCCCTTGATTCTAGGATGAGCTTCCTGCCCTCTCCATCTCCAGGCCTCAGACTGGCCTCTCCTTCCTAGTTCCTGAGGCTGAGGATGTGGAGGATCTGTACAGTCGTTACAAGGTGAGCTACCTGGTTATCTTGTTCAGCATTGGAGTTGCAGCACTGTGTTGTGGTGCTGGAGGGAGCTATTGTGCTGGACCTTCACTATAGGACAGGGGTAGGAAACAGGAACTGGTTGGTGGGTTGGATCCTGACCTCCTGCCCCAGGGGAACGGAGCACTTTGGTAGGTAGGTGGGGCCGCCCACCTGTCAATCACCTGATTTCAGCATGACAACTGGTGACCCAACTCTAAAGGAGAAAATTGGGAGTGTGGTCTGAGGGCCCTCCTGATCCTGTCCCTTCTTCCTTTGCAGCCTGGCTTGAAGTCACACTGGTCTGCAGAAGAAGATCCCTGAAAGCAGGGTTTGCAGGCATACCCTTTCCAAATGCATCTCAAGATGCAACCTCAACAAAATGTAGGACTTGCAGTACACTTGTGTGCTGCAGTCATAGGTTGTAGCAACTGGGGATGGGAGAGCAGCACTCTACAGTAACTACATCCTTCAAATTCTGAAATGCTGTTTCTTGTGTTTTCAATGCATTCTGAACTAAGGAGAAATGCATTTAGAATCATAGACTAATAGATTAATAAATACAGTTTGTATTGTTGATCTTAGTTGGGTGTATGCTGTTGACTGGAGTGTGAATTAGTTGCATAAGTGATGTTTTTCTTGAGGACTGGAAAGTTGAACGGAAGGAGGTATTAAAGATGGCAGTAAGAACGTAGAGGCAGATGCACAGGTCTATGGGGAAGGATTGCAGAGATGTGAAGTCCTCCCACTCCACTGTGCTAATACTCCTTTTCATCTTCTGAAAGTTTTCTTTATGACTTCTTTTTTAAAAAATAAATAAAACGGATGTGATTTGGATGCTGTGGTATGTAGAAAATCCCACACACTTATGATCAGAAATTCCCAGCCTCCCTGGCTACAAAGTATGTCTGCTATTGTAGTGTGGAGGGAACAGTGCGTATGTCTATGCCTGCTGCATTTGGAGCAGGCTGTTACTCAGTGGTAGAGCATCTGATTGCACGCAGAAGGCCCTAGGTTCAGTCCCTGACATCTCCAGGCAGGGCTGGGAGGGACTCCTGCCTGAAATCCTGGAGAGCCACTGCCAGTCAGTGTTGACAGTAGTGAGCTAGATGGACCAATGGTCTGACTTGGTAGAAGGCAGCTTCTGATGATCTCATGAGCGGGAGGCTTAAGTAGGATTCTCACGTGCCTGTCTGTAGAAATTGCAGCAAGAGCTGGAGTTCCTGGAAGTTCAAGAGGAGTACATCAAAGATGAGCAGAAGAACCTAAAGAAGGAGTTTCTGCATGCCCAAGAGGAGGTGAAACGCATCCAGAGCATCCCGCTTGTCATTGGCCAGTTTCTGGAGGCGGTGGATCAGAACACAGCCATTGTTGGTTCCACTACAGGTACAGCCCCCTCCTCCCACCCACGTACCCCCACTGAGCTGGCTCCAGGTTGAGGCAGCATTGGGCAAAGTGCACTCTGATAGGCCCCCTTTTCTGTTTGCATGTCCCGGATGGCTTAACGTTAATGGTGGCTGATAGCAAGCAGCATTACTCTGAGCAGTATTAGCTGAGGGCTACCATTTCAATACTCCAGAGTGTCCTAAGTCAGGGGCATTGTGGGAAATTAAAATGGCAGTTAGCTGTCTGGGGCTGCTTAGACAGTCTGTTTCAGGCATCAGTGCTGGTTCCTGCTGGGGAACTGGGGCCCTGGCACCTGCCCAAGGATGCCAAGCATTAATGTGAGCCCTCCCCTGCCTTTATATTACAGCATGGGAAAATGAACCGGCTTCTCTCCCTGAAGGTCTCTGACTCTAGTCTTACCTCATATGTGTGCGTCTCCATTGCAGGCTCCAACTATTATGTCCGGATCTTGAGCACCATTGATCGGGAGCTGCTGAAGCCCAATGCATCTGTGGCCCTGCACAAACACAGCAATGCCTTAGTGGATGTATTGCCCCCCGAGGCCGACAGCAGCATTATGATGCTCACGTCAGGTAAGGCCTTTGACCAGAGAGCTAAGCCCTGCTAAAGGACTGCCTACGGGCAGATGTTCCGGGCTGCCTTTAGTAAGAAGAGGGCAGTTCCTTGGTAGGGATGAGCCTAGATGGTTCAAGCTCTTTGTAGAGCAGGAGTGGGGAACCTTTGGCCTGGCAGAAGTCCCAGTTTGACCCGTGAGGCCATTCCTTCCAAATCACGTGCACCTGCCCCACACCTGTTGTCGAGTGTGTTGTCAGATGTGAGCAGGTACCCACGTGGCTACAAAGGAACAATTGGCAGCTGAAAGTGAGCTCCCAATTGCTCCTTTCTTTAATTTAATATTATATTATATTTATTATATTATATTAAATATTTTCCAACGAGCTCAAAGCGGCGTGCAAACATGGTTCTCCCCCTCCCCATTTTATCCTCACAACAACCCTGTGGGGTAGGTTAGGCTACAAAGCAGTGACTGGCCCAAGGTCACCTTTTGCTGCAGCAAGATGTGCTCCCACTGCCCAGCAGCTTTGCATTGCATTGAAACAGCAGCTAAAATGGAGGGGGAAAGCTGCCTGGGGCTGATGGGAGTTGTAGTCCAAAACAGCTGCAGGAGGGGCAGGGAAGCAGGTTGGGTAAGGCTGCCCTAGGTGGCTGGGTATGAAGAAAAAGTCCCAGTGGACTGATGGTCGCACTTGAATGACGGCCCAGAGCACATGGGTTCCTCTCCCTTCTCTAAACAGATCAGAAACCCGATGTGATGTATGCCGACATTGGTGGGATGGATATCCAGAAGCAGGAAGTGAGGGAGGCGGTGGAGCTGCCCCTCACCCACTTTGAGCTCTACAAACAGGTACGTGACCTAAGTTTCTATACCAAGAGGCAGTGGCAGCTCATGCAGTGGGTGCACAAAATGGACAGTCATTGATGTATTTATACTTACATCCCACTTAGAAAGCTCACTGTGGCTTAAATTGGGCTCCTACTTCATGCCTGCTTAGCTTCAATGAACATAGGGCGCTGCCTTATACTGAGACAATACAGCTAGCTCAGTATTGTCTACACGTGACTGGCAGTGACTCTCCAGGGTTTCAGACAGAGGACATTCCCAGTCTTACCTGGAGATGGTGAGGATTGAAGCCTTCTGCATGCAAAGCAGGTGCTGAGCCACTGAACTAAGGCTCTTCCCCCTAATGACTTCCATTAAGATTTGTTTGCTTGGGTCCAGAGGTGGGTGGGATGGCATCACAGAGAGGACTTGTGTCTGCCACACTGCATTGCCTCTGTTCATTTTACAAAGAAGCAGCTACGCCTTCTGCTTCCCAAAGGTGAGTCGATTATCATCTGCGTGACCAAAGAACACAGGAAAAGAAACCTCCAGTGTTGCACACATTGGTAGCTAACAGTTTTGTCCCCGCCTTCCACCTTTGGGCTGCTCTGTGTACATGGTTCCTGGTTCTCGAGTACAAAATATCTGCGCCATCTTGTCAATGGAGAGTGGAGCTGGGAAAATTTGCTCTGTGTCCTTTTAAAACACTCCCAACGTGGAGCTCGAATTGTTTCCTGGCCGCTGCTTTGGATATTTTAAATGGATTCATGCTAAGCTTTACTCGTGCATGCTCTTCAAAGTGCTTGAACTGGGCCCCGAACCCAGTCTGAAAGTGAACGATGCAGTGGCAATGTTAATGAAGCTGAGCAGATCTTTGTGTGGGTGGTACCTGAATGGGAGGCTGCCAGGGCGGCCTGTATACATGGAACAGGGGCAGGGCAGCACCAAATATGGTAGGGATGGAGTACAGTAGGGCCCCACTTACCGGCGCTTCGCTTACCGGTGTTCCGCTAATGTGGCGGCTTTCATTCCCCATTTTAAAGCCAATTTTGCCGCTTTTGCGGCATTTTGTGGCATTTTCGTGCGACACGCCCCATTATACTCAATGGGGTTCCGCTTTACGGCGATTTCCGCTTTATGGTGGGGGTCCGGAACAGAACCTGCCATATAAGCGGGGCCCGCCTGTACCTGTTCCCCTCCAGATGCTGTTGGACTCTGGATCCCATCAGCCGCAACCAGCATGCCCAGTAGTGAGGGATGATGGGAGTTGTAGTCTGAAACTTATCTCAAAAGCCTCAAGTTCCCCACCTCTGATCTGTATTGTCGGTACATGTTTGTTAGATGAAAAATTATAAATAAAACTTGCATGGTTTTTTAAAAAAATCCTCTGGTTTAAGGCCTGGGTAGGGGACATACTCTATCTCACCCCCAAGATGATGCTGTTTCCACCAGTTAATAAAGAAGCGTGCCTATAAACTTTCACTTATATAAACTTTCACTTATTGTCGGCTGCCTTGGAGACCTCCTTGTCAGGCAGAAAAGCATCATAGAAATGTTTTAAAGAATGTGTGCTTGAAACACCCCGCTGCTAACCTTCAGATGTTTCTTGAAGGCCCTTTTATGTCAACAGGCCTATTTGGTTGTTTAAACTCTTTTTTTTGAAGATGAGCCAGTGATTTTTATGATTCTGTATTGCTTTCATGGTGTATTACTCTTTTTGCACAGCTTGCAAGGTTTTGTAAATCTTTTTGTACACCGCCCTGATATTTTATATGAGGGGTGGTCTGTAATTTTTTTCATAAATTTTAAAGGCACACACACACATACTCATTTAATTTGTGTGCGTGTGTATGTTACGTGCCTTCGATTTTGACTTATGGCGACCCTATGAATCAGCGACCTCCAGTAGCATTTGTTATAAACCACACTGCTCAGATCTTGTACGTTCAGGTCTGTGGCTTCCTTTATGGAACCAATCCATCTCTTGTTTGGTCTTCCTCTTTTTCTACTTCCTTCTGTTTTCCCCAGCATTATTGACTTTCCTAAGATATAAATGAAAAAACAGATGTGTAAATTTTTGTATTAAAGTTGCCATGCATGGGCATTTTCCATTTGTCTTGCAAGGAAGGTGTGCCACTCCCTAGGAAGTGGGGGCTTTATCTGATGCAAAATGTGATTGTGGCCCTAAAAATTACCTCTTTTGTTGTTGTTCCCTCACCTTTTGGCTCTTTTTCAGATTGGCATTGACCCTCCACGGGGCGTGCTGATGTATGGCCCTCCTGGCTGCGGGAAGACCATGTTGGCCAAAGCAGTGGCCCATCACACCACAGGTGAACAGGGCATCAATTCTCTTAGCTTGGATATATCACTACCTGGTTGGGTTTAGGCATTCTGGCACCCTGGATCTTCCCAGGGTCAGTGGACTTGTTAATATGAGCCACCCCAGGAGACTGATGGATGCAAAAGCAGCTGGGTCTAACTCTGCCTTTCTGTCCAGCTGCCTT
This sequence comes from Rhineura floridana, assembly GCF_030035675.1. Classification (NCBI taxonomy): domain Eukaryota; kingdom Metazoa; phylum Chordata; class Lepidosauria; order Squamata; family Rhineuridae; genus Rhineura; species Rhineura floridana. Next base: position 26,612,713 of record NC_084494.1, on the reverse strand, counting down.
CATTCGGGTGGTAGGATCCGAGTTCGTGCAGAAGTACCTGGGCGAGGGGCCGCGCATGGTGCGGGACGTTTTCCGCCTTGCCAAAGAAAATGCCCCGGCCATCATCTTCATTGACGAGATTGACGCCATCGCCACCAAACGCTTTGATGCCCAGACTGGCGGTGAGTTGATGACTGAGGGAGCTGGGGTCTCCTGAGCAATTGTGGCAGTCTGAATAGAGGATGGAGGGAAGGTCTGGGTGAAGAGTGGGGACTGGTACTGGTCTTTCTCAAAGGCCAAAGCTAGATGTTGTATAGCAAATGGAAGATTCCAAATGCCATGTTTGTTGCCTCATTTAAAAAATATATATAGCATGTTTATCCCACTCTTTGTCCAAAACGTTTTCCAGAGCAGCTTACATATGATTAATAAAAACAAGACAGTCCCTGCCTGCACTGGATTACAGCCTAAAGGACACAACACAAAGGAAAAGACAATGGGGAGGGAAGAGGAAAAAAGCAAACTCAGTCACCAATTGTTAAAGTTACAGAATACTTCTTAAAGTGACCAGCAGGCATGGAAGCTGTTTAGAGACAGAAGGAGGCAAAAGGAACCAGGCTCTCAGCAGAGTTAGTGGAATGGCCCTGCTTCCCATCTTTTCCTCTGCTGGTAGCCTTGAATGTGGAAAATGCAACCCAGAAGAGGTTGCTTACCCCTTCCTTCCCCTGTCACTCTAACCCTTCTGGCTAGATTTTTCCCCATGGTGGATGGAGGGAGTGGGTAATTTTCAAAGAAAGCAACTGGGGAAACTGTGAAGCTTCCCTTCTGTAAACTCCCCCCTTCTATATTAGGAAGAAAAAATGAGTTTGGGAGTTCTGTGTTACCTGTGTAACCTCTAGTTTCTGCTACAGGCCTGGCAGCTGGGGAGGACTGCTGCAGTTCCTGCTGTCTCCTCTAGGTGTTGCTCCAACCCTGCATTGTCACAATGTGCATAGAACTCTGGATTTCCAGGGTTCTTTGTCCGTTGAACACGGTCACCTCTGCATATGGTTGGTTTGTGACAGCCAAAGGAGAAAGTTGCCCAGGGTGAGACTAGTGCATGTGCTTGGGGGACAGGTCCATGTTTTCTCCACATAGGGCATCTAAATTCTTCAACTTGTAATCCTCTAGGTGTTGTTGCCTCCAACTCCCATCAGGCCCAGCCAGCATGGCCAATGATAGTGGATGATGGGAGTTGTAGTTCAGCAACTTCTGGAGAGCCACAGGTTCCCCACCCCTCCTATATACTAAGAGCAAACTCATTCTCTGAGTCCTGATCCTTACGTGGCCAAAATAGCATCCGCCACACCGAAGAGGGAAGGAGGTATCAGAAGGCTGGGAAAAAACCCATGTTTTACAGAAATGGAGGGGAATCCGGGGGGTACCCTAAAACCAGCCACACTGAGTGTGCTTAGTGGCTGCAGAACCCTGTATGCCTGGAGGAGAAAACTGGAAATCACGGGAGTAGTATGGAATGGCACATCCTTGAAAAGGGTCTGGCTGGCTGGAACTCCCAGTGGGCGCACTCCATACCACAACATTTTGTTGTGGGCCTCACTTGTATCACTCTGATTTCCAAATCCTCGCTGGGCACTGCTAAGGCTCCTGCGGTCTTTCCTCTGTAATCCTGAGGATTTGAAGCTTGGGTGTCCGTATGAATGACATCTTGATGTTTTCGGGATTGCACGATATCCCTGAAGATGTGTTAACCGCACAGAAGCTTTGGCTATGGAGGAAAGCAAAGGCCAGCTGTCTCCTTCAGGATACCAACTGATGGTTTTGTTGGTCTTTTTACAGCGGACAGGGAAGTTCAACGTATCCTCCTGGAGCTCCTCAACCAGATGGATGGCTTTGACCAGAATGTCAACGTTAAGGTATGGTTTTTTTTGCGGGGGGGGGAAGAGTGAAGGGGACAGTGAAAGATTGAATAGCCTGGGAAGGCATCTTTTGTCTAGATTCTTGACTTTAAAGCAGGGATGGGGTACCTGTGGCCCTCCAAGTGTGTTTGGATTACAACTCCCGTTCATCCCTGACCATGTTAGCTGGGCTCCTGGGAGTTAAAGTTCAACAGCATCTTGAAGACCCCCAGTTTGCATCACTGCCTAAAGGGGTCCGGCAGGTGATGGCATTTCTCCACTTATTTATCACGCTTGAATTCGCAGGCTGCCAGAATCAACCATTAATTGAGTGGGTTTTCTTTTTCAATCAAGAGCCTAGGTTTACTGGAGGCAACCAAATGTGGTGGGTGGGGCAGAATATATTGGAGTCTGGAGTAAGCTGGCACTTAAGTGTTCAGGGTGATGTTATTATTTTCTCTCTTTTTGGCTCTCTTTCCCGTCCCAGGTGATCATGGCCACAAACCGGGCAGACACCCTGGACCCTGCTCTGCTCCGACCAGGACGTCTGGATCGTAAAATTGAGTTTCCTTTGCCAGACCGGCGCCAAAAACGGTTAATCTTCTCCACCATCACCAGCAAGATGAACTTGTCTGAGGAGGTGGATCTGGAGGACTGTATCCTTCTGGACAGAATGCTTGGGGGAAACTGATGGCACTGGCAGAGGCTAAATATTTCTTGGTGAAAAGGAGATCCCCCACCCTTCATGGCAGAAATTGGCAGTCTTTTTTTCCTGTTGGGGACCGCATTTCCTCGGGAGTGATCTGTCAGGGGCCACATGCTGGCAGTGAGCAAAGCTGAAGTCAGTGATGGGCAGGGCCAGATCCAAAAGTAGGCAGGGCCAGCCCCTCTCTTTCTCTTTATGAGCCCCCATCTCTCTCTCTCTCTCTCTCTCTCTCTCTCTCTCTGGCACCCCCTTCTCTCTCACACACACACCCCTCCCCTCCCCCGCAGCTTGCTAAGGGTTTTCCATTTTAGGCCAAGGTCTGCATGAAATTTTGACAGCTGCAGATTCCCCACCCCCGGGCTATGGCCAGTAATAGGCTAGGGTATTTTTATATATTTGGATATTTTATACCCCACCCTTCAACATATTATCAGGGCAGCTATGAAGAGTCTTTTGCTCTAGTGTAGAAAAAAAGTCGTCATTGTGACATGAGGAAGCTGGTGGGAAGCTGTCTCCAGCAGTTTGTTTTCAAACTTTCTGCTTCTGCACTTAGCAGAGCTGGTTTGGTTACACTTCTTACAGTTTTTAAAACTTTAAACAAACTCCCCCCCCCCCCCGGTTTTAATAGCTGCCTGTGTACTCCTTTGCTTGTATAGAATTTGATTCCTCCCTTGGCTTCCCTTTTCAGCCGTAAGAGGAATAATCTGCCTGGGGATGCGAGTGTCTGGAGATCCTCATGCATGGCAGTGTGCATTCCGCTGCCATGCGTGAGAAACTGGATAAGAAGAACTCGGGCCGGAGTGCTTCTACCTGCCCCTCGCCCCTTCTTCCTCCCTGTTGAGTTGCCTGGCTGCTCTTGGGGCTGCCTGAAGGACAAGAACTGAGCAGTTCCCTCTGGCCGCTCGCAGAGTTACTTCTCGGGAGGGGGTGGATTTTCCAGGGGTTTCTAACCCTTTCGCACCCCTTCTCCCACACCCCATGGGTTCAGACCTACACTTGGAGCGCTGAGGGTAGGCATGGGGAAGCTCAGGCCCGGGGGCCAAAAGCAGCCCTCCAGAGCTCTCCACTTGGCCCTCGGGACTCTCCCCAGTCGTACCCCCTCCCACAGGCGTCGCCCTCCTTGGCTGCTTTTGCATTCCTGGAGTTCGTAAACTGTAATAATGCCTCTCGCTTGCCTAGAAGCGGAATGGGGAGGTGTCTGATGTGTATGTAAATCTGTGATGTTTGCATGGCTGGAACAGAGATGTGAAGGCCTGGGAAAATTGTGGAGAAACACACCCTTTAAAAAAAAATTCCCTGAATTTTATCATATGCGCGTGCGCGCGCACACACACACACGAGAAAATGAAAAAAAAAAAATCCTGAATTTTATCATATGCGTGCGCGCGCGCACACACACACACACGAGAAAATGAAAAAAAAAAAATCCTGAATTTTTCTGTTTTATTCTGGGCCTTCACATCTCTAGGCTGGAATGTAATCGATTGTGCAAAGAGTCACATTCATGTGCTGTGCCTGCTTTTGCATCTGCCCCCCCCCCCCCAGTAGTATTTGGCCCCCAGAAGGTTACCCGTGAGGGAATGCAGCCCTCACGCTGAGAAAGGTTTCCATCCTTGGCTTAGAGCTAAGATGGAACAAAGGGCACACTGCTTTTCTGGATGGAGCAGTTGTCTTCTAGTTAATAGAGTAGTAACAAGGGCGCATGAGCTTCTCTTGAGTTTTGTGTCTCTGTTGTGTGTATATGCGCACATGCACATTCCTGCCTCTACCACCATTGACCTGCTTACAGAATGGAGTTCCCCAGCCTCTGATCACTACTTTGTTTTGCTCTCTTCCAGAAACTTTAAAGTTGGGTGGTAAGACCCCCCCCCCATGCCTCTGACAGGGAAAAGAGGGAGTAAAGCAATTGCTGTAAAGCAGGGATGAGGAATCTGTAACTTTCCAGAAGTTACTGGGCTACAATTCCCATCATCCCCAACCATCAGCCATCCTGCCTAGGGATGATGGGAAATGGAGTTCAACAACATCTGGAGAACCGCAGGTTCCCTACCCCTGCTGTAAAAAGGGGGGTAAGGAACTGGTGGCTGTTCAAATGTTGTTGAACTCCAACTCCCATCGTCCCCAGACAGAATGAAGGGAAGAGGCCAATTGGGCTGCTTCTGTATGCGGCTTCCTTGGGTACAGGGATTAGCAACTGGCAGTCCATGGGCTGCATCTGTCCTCCGGCTATTTTTCCGGCTCCTGCTGCCAGTCTCCTGCCATAGAAGTGCTTGTTTGTAACCCAGCAGGTGTCCATCCTAGCAACATACACAACGTTATTGGTTGTTGATCTTCTCTCTGGTGCTTTGCCAGTTTGAATGGAAAGGTGGCCGGTTCCCAAAGGGGTTTCCTGGTCACATAGGTCAGTCTTCTCCCCTTTTCTGGCATAGCCAAGCTGGGCCCTTTCATTCCAGCTCTTTCCTTCACTCCTCCTTCCAGACGTGGCCCGGCCAGATAAGATTTCAGGGGCCGACATCAACTCCATTTGCCAGGAGGTAAGTACCATGCCCCTTGGTAGCCTGATTGCAACTTCTAGGAAGCTGCTGCAGAAGAAAATGACATTCTTGGTCCCGCTGAGTAGACTCTCACTCCCCCTTTAGTTTGGTAGCCTTAACAATGGAAAGAGTTGAAGAAATCCTCAGTGATGGGAGAGAGGCATTAAGCTGTGAAGAACGTCCCTCCTCAAATCTTGGTTGTGAGTTGCTGATGGAGGGTAGTAGCTGTGAGTCCTCTCTGTAGCACAGGAGTGGGAAACCTCTTTGGCCTATTGGCCCAGATCCTTGTCACCCCACACGCTTGCAGGCCAGCTTTTGATGGGTGGGTGGGACAACACGTCTGTCAAATCACCTGATGTCATCATGACATCGGGTGATTGACACCTGTCAAAATCCCTTACACAGCGGGTTCCCCAATGCCCGACAACCAGCTGGTTGCTGGGAAACACTGTGCAAAGTGCTTTGCAAGCTGTGTGCTCAGTGCTTCCCAACCGCTGAACACAAGGCTGGCAGAACTGCAGCAGGAAGACTTAGGTTCAGATCTCGGTTCTACCATGAACTCTCTAGGCCACGGGTGCGGAATCTGTGACCCTCCAGATGTTGTTGGACTCCAGCTCCCATCAGCCCCAGCCTGCATGGCCAATGGTCAGGGATGATGGGAGCTGTAGACGAAGAATGTCTGGAGGATAAAAGAATACATGAAAACATCTGGATGGCCACATGTTCTCCAGCTTTGATGGATGTGAACCACTGGGAATGGGAGGGGCTATATTTTATTTTCTTGTATTTCATACCCACCCTTTATCTGGAGTTCCCACTGTACAGTTTTTGGCAAATGCTGAAGACATATATCTACCCTGGCTTTTGACACCTGAGATGTGTGTTTTCAGGACCCACACTATTCCTATGACTGAAATATCTTTGAACTGTTTTTAATACTGAATTGTATTGCCCTGGGACCTGCTAGGGAAGGGCGGGTAATAAATTTAGTCATAATAATCCAAACCTAGTCCTACCCAGAGTAGACTATTTGAAATGAGTTGATCTGACCAACTTTGGCCCATTAATTTTGATGGGTCTACTCTGAGTAGCACTTAGCAAGGTACAACCCTATGTATTGTTCAGTAGGGACTTCCATCTATATGTCCCTGTTCTGTCCACTTCGGAGGGGTGCCCAAAGTTTAGATTCCTCAGTCGATGCTCATTCCCTCTTTGTTTCTTCCCCGCTTTCTTTCTGCCAATCTGGTGAGCTCACCCTTTCACCCCTCCTTTCTGCTTCTTTCAGGCTGGGATGCTGGCTGTCCGGGAGAACCGCTACATTGTCCTGGCCAAGGACTTTGAGAAGGCTTACAAGACTGTCATCAAGAAAGACGAACAGGAACATGAGTTCTACAAATAAAGTTGGGGAAAGCAGGACAGAGGCGGAGGTGGTGGTCTCAGTCTTTGGGCGTGAGGGTGGGGTGGGTGTGTTTTCTGTACGTCCGATGGCCGTGAGTGAGATTTATCGTGTGAATAAATAATTACCCAGGATTTCAGATGCTCCCATCTTTGCTGAGGGTGGGAGATGGCCCTTTCCTTAACCCCACCCTGATTTATTCTTGGCTTACTCCTACGTAGTTTTTGTTCCTAAGCCTGATGGGGAATACATTTAGAAATAGTTTTCTACAGTACAGGCGGCTAACCTCCCCCCCCCCCCCAAGGGCCACGTTCATGTTTGGCCAACCCTCAAGGGGCCACATGCCTGCAGCAAGTGAGGCCACCTCACACTCACAGGCACACAGCTCTCCCTTCTCTGCTGATCTGTGCAGATCAAGTGAGGAGGGAATCGATTACCTGCTCTCTGCTTGTCAAATGATCAACCTGACGATGATGAAGCAGAGGCCGATTTGCATCTCCAGGGCGCTGGAGCCTTTCCCACCCCAGCACTGTCTGCATTTTTTTTTTTTTGCTGTCACCACTAACATTTATTTTATTATTCATATAATAGAAAAAGACTTGTAGACCTGAATTTCAAATATCAAAGCAGTTTACCACAATTAAATATATACAACAAAAGCACACACAAACTAAAATCACAAGTCATGAGCCTATAACAGTATATGCTTTCTCAATTCTCTGTATAAGCCTGGCAGCACAGGAATGTTTTCAGCATACGTTTGAAGGTTAAAATAGAAGATGTCTGCTGAATCCCTAGTTGAAGAGCATTCTACAGGACTGGGCTGATGGCACTGAAGGCTCATTTCATCTTGATGTCAAATGAGCCTCCCCAACATGGATGGGACGACGACCAGTGATGCTCCTACAGATTACCTGAAGTGATCAAGCTGGGATATAAGGGTTCAGGCAACCCCTAAGGTCCCACGGTCCTAAGTTGGTCAGGTCTTTGTAAATGAATACAAGGACCTTGAACCTGGCTGAGTATCAATGGAGTCTTGGGGGTGGGTGAGGCAGGAAAATGGCCTCGGGGTCCAATCAGGTCCTCTTTGAAAACATCTTAAAAAGCAATTCCAACAGAGGTGCAGACTGGGATAAGGTCTCTACTTAAAAGGCTTGTTGAAAGGGGAAGGTTTTGAGAGCTGGGGCTTGAGCAATTGATAAGAAGCAGTTGGTTACAGCTGAAAGTGACACTTGGCCCAGGAATATTGAAGTTAACCGCTTCGTGTTACTGTTGAGTTTGTGAAAAAGGTTGGTTACAGCCTATGGCTTGCAGTTAAATAATCCTTACACTCTTCTGGAAGCCCAACAAACAGAGGTATCAGCTTGTCTCTACCAGAACAATTTTTTGGAGACCCTGTGGTGGCCACCAAACTGGACTACTCCCCAAAGCCTTCACTCTAATCTCTGAGCGAGACTTTGCAAGAACGTCTTAACAGGTGAGAATATTATGCAAAAGAGACAGTCCCTTGAGAGCCAGTGTGATGTAGTGGTTAAGAGTGTTGGGCCAGGACTTGGGAGACCAGGGCCCAAATCCCCATTCAGCCATGACGCTTGCTGGGTGACCTTGAGCCGGTCAGTCTCTATAGGGTTGTTGTGAGGATAAAATTGAGAGGGAGGAGAACCATGACCCTTGAGCTCCTTGAAGGAAAGGTGGGATATAAAATAAATAAATATGCAAGCCCTAGCCTGCTATGGGCTTTAGAAGCTGTCTGAAATGTCCTTCCCAGGTGAACACACTCATTCTACTCATTGTGATATGGGTACAAAAAAGGCAAATGGTGTTTTAGGCTGCATTAACTGAAGTATAGTTTCCAAATTGCGTGAAATACTAGTTCCCTTCTGTTCTGCACGGGTTAGGCCTCATCTTGAGTACTGCGTCCTAGTTCTGGACACCACACTTTTAAGACAGTTGCAGACAAACTGGAATGGGTTCTGAGGAGGGCAACAAGGATGATCGGGACTGGAAACGAAACCCTATGAGGACAGAGTGAAAGAATTGGGTATGTTTAGCCTGGAGAAGAGAAGACTGAGGGGAGATATGATAGCACTTTTCAAGTACTTGGAATGGTTGCTACACAGGAGGACCAGGATCTCATCTCGATTGTCCCAGAATGCAACGCATGGAATAATGGGCTCAAGTTACAGGAAGCCAGATTTTGACTGAATATCAGGAAAAACTTCCTAACTATTAGAGCGGTATGACAATGGAGCCAGTGACCTAAGGAGGTGGTGGACTTTCCAACACTGGAGGCATTCAAGAGGCAGCTAGACAGCCACCTGTCGGGTATGCTCTAAGTAGGATTCCTGCACTGAGCAGGGGATTGGACTCAATGGCCTTATAGGCCCCTTCCAACTCTACTGTTCTGTGGTTCCATGTGGCAGAAGGGTCATAGCACAGTAGCAGAGCATCTGGTTTGCATGCAGAAAGTCTCCGATTCAGTCTCCAGCATGGAGTGCTGCTGCCCTTCAGCGTAAATGATACTGAGGTTAGATGAACTCAGTGGTTCTGACTTGGTAGAAACCAGCTTCCTATGTTCCCAGCAGAATCATGTTCATTCTTAAGACCGTAAGTTCCAGTGTTTGGAGTACTGTTCTCACATCTATATGTGGAGCAACAATAGCCTTGCTGTGTGGATGTTGGGTACCCTATTCTACACTTCTAATCTTTTTCAAATGGGGAGAGAAGCATTGCCTTGCTCAACCGTGGGAGAGCATAGCATCCCCAGAACGTCTTGCTGTGTACAAAGTGCTAAAAATCTAGTGTAGGCAAGGCATGGCTCCCTCCTGTCTGAGCTGCTTTGGACATCATCTGTCACAAAAAAATCCAGGAATGGATTTTGTTCTCTGAACCACTATGATTCATTGAATAACCATGGAGTGAGGCGGCATCTCAAAGAGTGGGTGACACCTTGTGGTTAAAGCTGGTGCTTTCGGCTGCCCTTTGTATTTTTCTTAGAGCCTTTTATCGCAATGCAGGAGTCCTATCTAAAGAGGGACCCTGCTCCTTGTACAGCAGCAGTGGGTTGTATTTTATTTTTCAAGGGTCTAACTTGCAGCTAAAAAAAGTACACACAGTTCTTAGCAGCTTGATAATATACAATAAAGTGCTTAAATTAAAGACTCTCATTAATCCTTGCAGGAAGCTACTCTCCTGTTGACAACAGATGGCTATCCTTTTTCCAAGTGAAGTGGCCAGAACTGTATGCAGTATTCTAAGTGTGGTCTCACCATAGATGTGTATAATGGCCTTATGACAGCATCAGTTTTATTTTCAAGCCCTTTTCTAACAATCCCTGGCATGGAATTTGCTCTCCCCCCCCCCAGCTTATATAATGTGCACCCACAATTCCAAGGAGGCAGGATGTTGTTGTTGTTATGTGCCTTCAAGTCGATTACGACTTATGGTGACCCTATCAATCAGTGACCTCCAAGAGCATCTGTCATGAACCACCCTGTTCAGATCTTGTCAGTTCAGGTCTGTGGCTTCCTTTATGCAATCAATCCATCTCTTGTTTGGCCTTCCTCTTTTTCTACGCCCTTCTGTTTTCCCCAGCATTATTGTCTTTTCTAGTGAATCAGGTCTTCTCATTATGTGTCCAAAGTATGACAACCTCAGTTTCATCATTTTAGCTTCTAGTAACAGTTCTGGTTTAATTTGTTCTAACACCCAATTATTTGTCTTTTTCGCAGTCCATGGTATGCACAAAGCTCTTCTCCAACACCACATTTCAAATGAGTTGATTTTTCTCTTATCCTCCTTTTTCATTGTCCAACTTTCACATCCATACATAGAGATCGGGAATACCATGGTCTGAATGATCCTGACTTTGGTGTTCAGTGATACATCTTTGCATTTGAGGACCTTTTCTAGTTCTCTCATAGCTGCTCTTGCCAGTCCTAGCCTTCTTCTGATTTCTTGACTATTGTCTCCATTTGGGTTAATGACAGTGCTGAGGTATTGATAATCCTTGACAAATTCAATGTCCTCATTGTCAACTTTGAAGTTACATAAATCTTCTGTTGTCATTACTTTAGTCTTTTTGACGTTCAGCTGTAGTCCTGCTTTTGTGCTTTCCTCTTTAACTTTCATCAGCATTTGTTTCAAATCATTACTGGTTTCTGCTAATAGTATGGTATCGTCTGCATATCTTAATGATATTTCTCCCTCCAATTTTCACACCTCCTTCATCTTGATCCAATCCCGCTTTCCGTATGATATGTTCTGCGTACAGGTTAAACAAATAGGGTGATAAAATACACCCGTCTCACGCTCCTAAATAGACCTTATGACAGGCTATCTCAGCCTGATGCTCTCAGTTATTTTGGACTACAGCTCCCATCATCCCTGATCATTGCCCATGCTAGGGCTGATGGGAGTTGTAGTCCAGAAATCTGGAGGGCACCCACTTGGGAAGCGTAGAGAATTACAACTTGTAATTAGAGAATTACAGCCCCAGGATGGCTCAGAAGCAAAGCTGATGTGGCACTGGAGGCCTGTGAAATGGATTACCTGTTGTTGTTGTTTAATTATTGTTATTAATAGCAGCTTTGGGAAATCTGATCTGGATTGGAGGTATGTCATTGAAGAAGGGCAGGCCTGAACTTTTCCAGTCCATTTTCCCAATTAACCCCTCCCAGCTGCTATTTTACACTGTAGAACAGGAGTGGGGAACCCACTGACCCTCCAGATGTTGCTGAACTACAACTCCCATCACCCCCAGTAAGCATGGCCAATGGGCAGGGATGATGGGAGTTGTAGTTCAGCAGCATCTGGAGGGCCAAAGGTTCCTCACACCTGCTGTACAGCACGTCGAACAGGCTACCTGTGATCCCCCCTTCCCATGCAACTAGCTTCAGTGAGTGATTTATTAATGAAAGGGGCTGACTGGGGAGAGAAAAGAAAACAAGTTGACTTATTCTCCCAAATAGCGGAGGCAACTCTTAGTGGCATGATGCCAGCATGAGGTGTGCCTGTGCAGTATGGATGTCTGATAAGCTTTCAGGCCAATCTCAGCACATGTTTACTTAGGGTTTATTGGCTTGCAGAGCAAACATGGCTCCTTGTTCACTTTTTTTATGGGACAGAAGAGGCACCGGCTGAACAAAAGCAGAGCCAGGATGCTCCTGCCACCCCTCTTCATTCATCTCTTTGACCCAGCTTTAGGGATTCAGCAGGCCCCTTTATTGAGATATAAATAAAGCTTAGAGTGCTTACAGCCCGTGGTGTTGCAGGCCCCATTAGGTAACAAGTGGCTGATCTAGTGATAGCTCTGCCAGCCAGTGCCTGCTGCAATCATGGCTGCTCTGGTTGTCTATTGGGTCAGCTGCTCTGATGTCACAGAGGAGCTCAGTAGGTAGGTGATACTTAAAAAGGTCTTGATGGGCAGGGCTGAGAATCAGAATGTTTAGCTCCATGGACAACTTCAATTGATGTCACCAGAAACATCTGACACCTGGGGGCAGATATTTTTCTTCCTACTGGGAGGAAGGGCAGAATGTAAATTTAATAAATAAATTGTCCCCAACTACAGGTTTCATCAGACATCATTGCCTTAAAAAATGCATAACTTTTAAGATTTAGTGACTGTTTAATTTCCTACTCATCCTCCCTTTTCATGTCTATGAGATTATAAACCTGTGATAGGGACTGTGTTGTTTTAAATTAGTATAGCACCCTCGAAAGCTTAAATGCATCATTAATCATTAAGAATAGTAAACCTTAAAATATTGCCTGCAAACCATGGTTTTCAAATGATAGCTAACTTCCAAACTAAAAGAAAAAAAAACTGAGCAGGAAGTAGAGCAGCGATGAGAAACTGTGGCTGTCCAGATGATCCCTGACCACTGGCTATGCAGGCTAGGACTGATGGAAGTTGGCGTCCAGCAACATCGGAAGGTCACCAACTCCCCCAGCTCTGAATTGGAGCCTCTCCATGGCCAGCCATGGACCATAGAGAGATTAAACTTGATGCTTATGATGCGTGATACAAAAGAGGCATCTATGGCCATTGGCCACACGGAGTCCTAAAACTAGGCTGATTTTTATCTTTCTGTTAGCAGCCCTAAATTTGGGATGACCTAAATCTCTTGTTGGTCTCAATAATTATTTATTTAATTTATATCCCACCCTTCCAAAGCAGCCCAGATCCCCTCCATTTTTCTTTTGTTCTTGCCTTTCTGTCACCGAAATGTCCAAAAAGTGAATAATCAGGGAGCTGCTTCCATTTTGGTTTCTAACTGATCCACAATTAGCCACCTTGTTCATGCACGTGGCACAGTTAGGCTGCAATCTGTGTGCGTGCGTGTGCGTATGTAAGCATATATTTTTTTCGCCAGGGCTCTTTTTGTGACAGGACTCACCAGTACAGAGTACCGGCACCTCTTTTTTTTCCGCTGGCACATGGTATGTGCTGAAAGCCAGTGTGGTGTAGTGGTTGGACTACAACCTGGGAGACCAGGGTTTGAATCCCCACACAGCCATGAAGCTCACTGGGTGACCCTGGGCCAGTCACTACTTCTCAGCCTCAGAGGACAGCAATGGTAAACCTCCTCTGAATACTGCTTACCATGAAAACCCTATTCGTAGGGTCGCCATAAGCCGGGATCAACTTGAAGGCAGTCCATTTTGTGCTGCCACCCACAGCACTTTTAACAAGATATGAGTACTGGCACCTCTTTTTTTTTTTACTAAAAAAGCTGTCTGTCTATGATTCATTTTCATATAATTACACTGCACAGTGAACTGTCTGATATTATAATACCCTTACACAGCACTTATCGAGAGGTATACCTGTTACTAGTATTCATAGCAAGTAACAGAGAACGGGAACCATTTTTTTTAAAAAAGACTAAAGCCAATATAGTTTAGTGGTTCAAGTGTCAGCCTAGGACCTAGGAGGTGGTGCTTCAAAGCCCCACCTAGCCACAAAGCTTGCTGGATGACCTTGGGTCAGGCACCGTCTCTCAGCCTAACCTACCTCACAGGCTGATTGTGAGATGAAACAAAGAGGGGGAGAACTATTTATGCTTCTTTGAGCTCCTTGGAGGAAAGGTGGGATACTCATGTAATAGGTAGATAAAGAATAAAAACCATAAGGACAGTACAATAGAACTATTACTAACAGATTTCAGGGTCACTCAGTGTGTTTTCCCATCCACTATCTAACAAACAGCTCTTAAATCCCAATAATACTGCTAAAATGGTTGGTTCTTGGTAGGTTTTCTCTGGCATGAACATGGTTTGTTTAGCTTCACCCATTTTGCTGTGTGCCACATCTTATTAGGTCATTCAATTATTGAGGGGACATTTTCTTGAGAGGGAATTTATTTTTTTGCTGTCCTCACCATATTTGCCAGTAATTGATGCATCAATGCTCATCGCCTTCAATAAAACCAGAAACAGACCCAAGAATATGCCTTATGCAGTTAGGTCTTTAATGTTCCTTGTAGTTTCCACTCAACATTCTTTAATTTGGGGGCATTCCCAGTGGACGTGTATACTTTTTCATGTTGGGCTGCAAATCAACACACATTTACATGGAACTTAGCACTATTGGGATGGACGGGATGCACTTCCAAGTAAACATGTATCAGATCAGACTGTAAATGCAAACAAAACCCATCACTGCTGCTGTTGGTTGAACCCAAGTTTTCACAAAACAAAACATAGGAATATGCTTTATAGTGTCACCCTAGGTCCAGCCCAAGACATTTTGTGGCTTAAGATAGAGCAATGGTGGACCCCACATCCAAAGTTAACGTGCATAGTACCCAAAGCTGATCAGACACAAGCACCTCTCCCCCTGGCAGTAAAACCCAACAACAAATAAATCATTTCCTGACCTTTTATATTAGTGAAAGCCACTCTGCCTAATGGTAGGGCTGGCCCTTCATCAGTTAGCAGAGCACCAGACTGGCAATGGCTCCCTAGGATAGGGGTGCCTAACTCCTAGTTTGAAGGCCTGATGCTCCCCTCCAAAGTTTTTTTCCTCCCCCCCCCAGCCCCCACTGATTTTGGTATCACCAGAAAAAAGAATAATTAAAGTAGAAATAATTTAAATCTCTCTGCCAAGCATCCCTAATAGGGATTGCATCCTCCCAGGTTATCGGATCAATCACTTAATGAGCAGGGAAGGGCAATAGCCTCTCAGCAGCTGACCAGCATGGATCAATCGAGAAGGACGGAGCTGCGTGCCTGTGAGAGTGTGGGGTGGCCACATTCACTTTGGCCATACCTACTGCTGGCATCTGACCTCCCTGAGGGTTCCACTGCAGAGGGACCCTCAGAGGTGAAGGGTGAATGTGGACCTCAGGCCAAAAAAGGTTAGCCTCCTCTCTTCTAGGGTCTCAGGCAGATCCATTCCCTGCCCTCCAATTCTTTTAGCTGGAGATGTTGGGGACTGAAGCTGGGACTTTTGGTATATAAGGCATATGCTTTACTGCTAAGCTATGGTACCTTTCCTTAACACTCATCCAACTCTCTCTTATTACCTTGCAAGCCCCAGCTTTCCATCAGATGGCCATGGATCTGCCTCCGTTCTTCTGAACTTTGCCATTGGCCATGCCCAAGAGCTGCTGAATACCATCACGATGACCACATTCCAAATGAATAATAGTACATTTGTATGCTGTCACGTCTGTGTATATGCGGGCACGTTTTTATTTGGCCTTGAACTATATTGAAAATTTAGTTTTACTGTACTTTGTTGTTTTATTGTGTTTTTTTTTAACGTTCTTGCAATTGTTAGCTACCTTGAGCATTTTAATACAGAAAGGCAAGCTAGAGGCAGTTCTTCAACCAATGTTTACAAAAATGAATACACATGGGGAAAGTGTGCATAAAAATGAATGTATCAGTGAAAAGAACATACAAACATGCATTCTGTGAGGAGAAATTGCTTGCAAAAGAATATATGAGTCAAAAAATGTGTGTATTAGGAGAAATCCGCACTCAAGTGCTGAGGAATTTTCATGAGGATTTAAAAAAAAAATTGCAACTTGCTGCAGAAATGTGGAGAACTGAATTTAAGACTGGAAAAATGAGAGCTGAAATTGACAGATCCTTACATCCCTAGTCATATCTATCACTACACCCACTTTTGCCTTTGGCTGCACCCCCTCCCAGATAAGTGGCCCCCGGAAGGTTGTCAGTAAAGGAAGGTGGCCCTGGCTGAACAATATTCTCTGCCCCTGATTAGATGTACCCCATAGCAATTGTTTCTCTGATGGTTGGGTTACAATATAAAATTCCTGATTAAAATCCAATGATCCTCATAAAACTATCAAACTTAATATAGCCCAAAACATAGCGGAGAATGAAAAATGCAACTAGACAAGTCTCCTAGGCAACCACAGAATTAGAAGGTTAAGATATGTTTTAAAAACGGCTTTAAAAGGCTTGAGGAAATAGTCTTCCTTTGGTGCCTAAAAGATATCAACATAAGCATTGGGTGAGAGTCTCTGAAGAGGGGGTTCCACAATCAGGATGCCCTTTCTCACCCATACCTGCCTGCTGCCCTTCTCCTGGTAGGGACACTTGTGCAAGGGCCTCTGAGGAAGATCCTGAGGCCTTCCAGAAGTTGTTGGGAGTACAATTCCCATCATCCCTGACCACGGGACATGCTGGCTGGGTCTGATAGGAGTCCAAAGCAAGTGGAGCACCACAGGTTCCCATCCCTGCTCTAACCGCTATACCACACAGACCCTCTAACTGTGAAGAGTGACTCCTCAAAATTGTTAGGATCTTTACTACTGGAATACTTTTCAGGCTTTCCTACAGCATTTTTTTAGGCTTGATGTAAAAAAGAAAAAAAGGAGGGAAAGCTTGAGATCTGAGCTGTGCTAGATGATGTGTTTACTGAGTTGGTCTGGCTTTGGCATCTAGGGTGCTAATGAACACATAGCTCAACCCAGACATTACTTCCTTTTTTTGGCTTTCAGCATTTTGAACTCTGCTCTACAACCATGACGTTTTGCCACATAATTAAAAGAGCAGGCTTCTCTTAACACAGAACCCGTGACCCTCCAGTGTTGTTGGACTATAGCTTCCATTGGCCATTCTGGCTGGGGCTGATGGGAGTTAGCCCAATATCTGGAGGGCTACAGGCTTCCCATCCCTGCTTTAATCCTTGCACTACTCCTTATCTCAGGAGTAGGTAGTGTGGTACCCTCCAAATTTTTTGGCTTGCAATTTGCATCAGCCCCAGCCAGCATGGCCTCAGGTAAGGGATGAGGGGAGCTGTAGTCCACCACATATGTAGGCCATCATGTTGCCTACCTTTGCCTGATCTAGTACTAGTGACTCCATGTCACTGGGGCAGAATCCACTCCAGGTTTTATTCTGAGCTTTCAAGGAACTGCCAAGGTGCTTCTCAAACATTCAAGGAGCCATCCAAGGTGCTGAGGGGAGAGTCCTGGTTGTGGGTTTCCCATGGGCAACTGGTTGGTCGCCGTGAAAACAGGATGCTGGACTAGAGGAGCCTTTGGTGTGATCCACCAGGATCTTCTTATGTTCTTATGACTAAAACCTGGAGCGGATTCTACCTCCGCACTGACATGGAGCCACAAGCTGCCACTGCCTAGTACCCTTACTGCTAGACAGTATTCGGTGGATTTGAGGGGAACCTTCTGTTTGTAGCAGCTAAGAATATCTAGACTATCCTTTTCATTTCTTTTTTAAATCAGGGTAGCAGATGAACACTCCCAGAATAAGCATGTTCAATAGCTGCTGAATGTTGAGCATCAGTTGGAAGAGAAAAATGGAAAAATGTGTGAGTGGGAGTAGAATGTCCCCCCCTCGAGCAACTTACAGTTTATATAATCTTAGAGAAGGGGGCTGGCTGGCTGGCTGGCACGCTGAACAGGAGCAGGCCATTTAGGAGGTGAAGATTTTATTGTTTATTTATTGATTGCATTCATATCCCACCTTTCCTCCAATGAGCTCAAAGAGGAGTACATGGTTTTCCCCTCCCTATTTTATCCTCACAACAACCCTGTGAGGTAGGTTAGGCTGGGAGACAGTGACTGGCCCAAGGTCACCCAGTGAGCTTCATGGCTGAGTGGGGACTCGAATCCTGGTTTCTCAGGTCATAGTCCAACACGCTAACCATTACAGGCCCTACTTGTCATTTAGTAGTGGAGTTAAGACAGTTTGAGCTTCTAAACTTAAAAGATCTTATTCTCCCACGCCCCCCTTTATTTTTTAAAGACGGTAATGTGTATTATAATCACATACTTCAAAAAGTGACAAGCTAGTCCTGCTGTGTCTGGGTCCCCATTTGCTTGTTCTCTTGGACTTCTGCCCCCAAGTCATAACCTAAAGGCACAACTGTCTGAGGTTTTATTTATTTATTTATTTAACCCCAACCCTGAGCCAAAAAAGGGTCTCAGAGCAGTTTACAACAATTCGTTCTAAGATGGTCTCCGCCCCCAGGCTTGAAATCTAAAAAGGCACGGCACACAAGGAAAAAGGAATGGGAGGGAGGGAAAAGCAAGCTCAAGTCCAATACACCCATGGCAATGGCGGTTCTGGTTGTCTTGCCCTTGAGAAAGAGCAGTTTCTCTCCTGAAGCACTCTTCCGGCCTCAAGACCAAATCCAGAAGCAGAGCTGGTGATAATCTCCAGACCAGGAGGACAGGGCATCTCCTGACACACAGTTCTTGCCTCAATGGCAGTTGAAATCCTCACAGGGAGGGGATTTGATGGAGTTTCACTTCTCTCTTGCCAATATCAGTAATTAATGTTGTTGTGAGCTATAAAAAGAAACACACGTTCAATAAACCCCACCCTCAAGGAATGAATGAAACAGTCGCTCTGCTAGTGTTTGTGTTTTGTAAAAAAGCAACATGAGAAAGATGACAAAGGAATACTTTGCCTCCAAAGAAGAAGAAGAAATACGCTTCTTAAAAATGCTTTAAAAATCTTTAATGGCTTTGCTCACCTGCAATTTTTATTTATTTATGCGGGCTTCTGCTGGGCACTTGGTTCTTCTGGGCATCTGGTTGGCATTGTGAGAACAGGATACTGGATGACATGCGCATGATCTTCTTATGCTCTCACGTGGATATGACTACCTCCCACCTTTTGGCTACAAAATGCCCCTGCCCCCAAAACAGTTTACAATAAGTTAAGAACAATACACAGTAATGTAAGTAAACATAAATTACAGTTAATATCAGAGGACTAAAATTGCAGCCCAAGCTAATACCACTCATAGCAGCTGAGAAACATATGTATCAAGCTGAATGCCTGCTGAAACAGGAATGTATTTTCCAGAAGGCTGAAAGAGAGGAAGCCGAATAGGCTTCCTGAGACAGGGAGGTCTGCAAGCTTGAGGTGTTTGCAGACTGTTGCTATTTTGGGGTGGGATTCAATCACATACTGGCAAATTCAGGTTGCACAATCATAGTTGATGGGAAGTCTTGTGCAACAAACCTACTACCCCAGAAGACTGGACTTTTTTCAATAAGGAAGTGATAGAAAAATGTCTTGGAAAGTGCGAGATAACACTTGCTTTACCGCAACATCATCTGCTCTCATCGGTGGTACATGCCCTGGTCTCCTCTCACCTAGACTACTGTAATGCGCTGTACATGGGGTTACCCTTGAAAACGGTCCGGAAGCTGCAACTGGTACAGAATGCGGCAGCTCGCCTGATTAAAAGCAGCCGCCGGCAAGATCACATCACTCCAGTGCTAAAGGAGTTGCACTGGTTACCGGTTGTTTTCCGGGCCCAATTCAAGGTGTTAGTTTTGACCTTTAAAACCGTATACGGTTTCGGCCCAGTCTATCTGAAGGAGCGCCCCCAGCATCAGCAGCAATGCTGCCCAACAAGATCAGCCTCAAAAGGCCTTCTCTCTATCCCACCAGTTAAAACAGCTAGACTGGTGAGGACTTTTTCAATTGTGGCCCCCACTTTGTGGAATTCCCTCCCAAATGATCTCCGCCATGTCCCCTCTATGATGAGCTTCCGCCAAGCCTTGAAAACTCTTCAGGCAGGCTTTTGGGGTGGGCTAGGTTTTATTACTATTGTTGAGATTTTTAATGTATTTGTATGTTTTTATTTTGTACGTCACCCAGAGTGGCTGGACAACCAGCCAGATGGGCGACTAATAAATTTAATAAAATAAATAAAAAATAAATTTAACCTTCCCACAAACAAATCAGAATGAATGCTCATTAAAAAGCTAACATGGTCTAATCTCTATGGAAACAAATCAGGAGGAACAATCTTCTGGAAGTGCTCTTGGTGCTGGTACTCCATAAGTGCCAGTATTGCGCTCTGTGCCCTGATTAGGAACCAACCTAACCTCTGAAGGCAAAGGGGCATGGAGCAAAGCCTCTGATGACCTGGAAAAAGACAGTCCTTTGGAGGTTGCCAATCTTTTTGGGCCAGTGGACAAAATGGGAATTTTGAGCAAGTGCCTTGGATGACAGTCACAAAATGGCTGCTGTTTAGTGCGTAAAGTAACAAAAAATGGCTGCTACAGAAAAACAGACAGGACCACAAAATGGGATGGGCAGGCCTCCCCATCAGTGGGGGAAAAGCAGAACCTGGAAAAGTTACTTTTTTGAACTACATCTCCCATCAGCCCAATTCAGTGGCCATGCTGGCTGGGGCTGATGGGAGTTGTAGTTTAAAAAAGTAACTTTTCCAAGCTCTGGAAAAGGCACCTATGTCAGCCACAACCACGCTTGCTCACAGAAAAAAAACTCTTTGCACCTCTCCTCTACTCAGAATGGAAGTGAAGGAAGGTGTTCAGTTCTGGCATCCAATGAAATGTGGACATGTTTAAGGTGGTGTGTTATACATTTAAAGCAGTATTATACCACTTTAAGCAGTCATGGCTTCCCCCCAAAAATCCTGGGAACAGTAGTTTGTTAAGGAGACCCCTGTTCCCCTCACAGAGCGACAATTCCCAGAATTCTTTGGGAAGAGGAATTGATTGTTAAGCCATTCTGGAACTGTCTCAGCAGCACCCTTAACAAACTACAGTTTCCAGGAGTCTTTGACGGAAGCCATGACTGTTTAAAGTGGTACAATCCTTTAAAAGTATAGTGCAGATGGGGCCTAAATTATATTCCCCAGAACACTTGAAAAGCACAACGAACATAAAAAGAGCCATGCTGGATCAGGTCAAAGGATCATGTAGCCCACCACACTGTTCTAAGAGTGCCCAAACAGATGCCCATGGGAAGCCTGTAAGCATAAGCTTACACTTATGCACTGCAGGGCTGGCTCCAGGTTTGAGGAGAACCCCTGGTTAGTGTCCTCTGGTGAGCTGTGAGTGGGCTTTGGCAGGATTATCTGACTGTGGATGTAGAACAGTGACACAAGGTCAGGGGCATTCTGGGAAATTAAGTAAGTCCTGGTGCTGATTGGATTTGCTAGGCCAGAAAAAATATTTAAGGGGAAGCCCAGTGGCAGGTATCAGCAACTAAAGGAAGGCAGGTGCTAATGCCAGCCCAGTATATATGTATGGAGGAAAATAATGTTATTGTTTCCACAACAAAATTGTGCCATTTGCATGCTGGGAAATATGCTGTCCCCAGTGATCTTGAGGGCAGATGAGCTCTGTAACAAATAAGATTTATTACACACACAAAATTCCATCATGTGGAAAGTCTCTGTGTTTGTCTACCACCATGATATGAGTCAGAAAGTTTTATTTATTTATTTATTTATTTTATCACTTTTCTTCACAAAAGTGAACCCAAAGTGACTTACAATCAATAAACTACCTGGATAAATTTCTGTAAGACTTGATTTCTACTTGGAAGGAGGTGGAAAAGCTACCTCAGTTGGAAGTGCAGGACAGTATTATTTTTTTAAGCCAGTGCTAGTCAGACACAAAACAATGAGAAATATATGTTAATAGTTTCAGTGTTGCAGAAATTATTTGATAAGTTTTGTGTGTGTTTTGGACAGGATGCTTGTTTTGAAAAACCCACCGATAATTTACAATTGTTCCGATAAGTACGTAACTGCTTAGCAAGCATGGCTGTATGCCGGAATTCGTTATATCAGCATCTGCTAGTGCAAACATTTTCAGATTTGGGTTTCAGTTCCCTATAAGACCTCCTCTGAACCAAGGGAGAGGCAGTTATGGGATAATGACACCTTAAAGAAGTAATATTGTTGCCTAGGGAAGATTGTCTAAATGCCTTTTTTGAAATTAAAGAGGGGGGAAAAGGAGGCACCTGGTTTGGAATGATTGATTCTTAACGGTTAAAATTTTATTTGTGGATTTATTTATATAGCGCCATGAATTTGCATACTGCTTTACAGGTCTCTGCCTCTAGGAGCTTACAATTAAAGTTCACTACAGAAGAAATAACAGAGGAAGGAGTGGGAAATCAAGAAGGGCCCCTAGCTCAGTGGCACAGCATCTGCTTTGTATGCAGAAGGTTCCAGGTACAATCTGGCCTTTCCAGGAAGGCCTGGGAATGTCCCTTGTCTGGAATCTTGGAAAGCCTTTGCCAATCAACGTGTAGAAATACTGAGCTTAATGAGCCAATGGTCTGACTCAGTTTAAAGGCAGTTTCCCATGCTCCTAGGAGGTGGGGTAAACAGGGGAAGGATAGGCATTTAATACTCACACCCACCTCACTCCTGGCAGTGAAGGCTTATTACTCCCTAGTGTTAAGACATCCCTAGAGCCTCCACTCACCTGTGTGCCAACGTCTGTTAACTTCTGTGGAACACAGGATCCAGCAGGCCAGAGTTGGTTTGCTTTTGAAACCTGGCCTGTTAGCTATAACTAGAACGGAAGTCTCCTTGATGGCATTTTGAACGTAAAGCCTGAACTTTCCAGATTTAGTCGTCTTACACCTTACGCCTACTCTCTTTCTCTCTCTCTCTCGGGCCCCCTAACCTAACAGCAGCATCCATACTTGGGCAATATCGAAGCCGTATATGAATTAAAAAATGGATACTTTTCCTGGGCTGCGTAGCAATGCCTGGAATTCCGATTCCATTGAAGGAAGACGCACGCGCTTCCCCCCCCCTCAAGGTCAATTCTCCCTCCCAGTCCTGCTTGATCATTCCCCAATCCCCACCCTCCTGACAGAATGGAACCCAGGAGTCCTGGCTCCTAGCTCCAATCCATTTAGTCTCTCTAACTTTCTCTGGGGTTGGACTTGGCCCTGAATCTTGCTTCCCAGATCCACTTCCTTTAGAAATGAACCACATAAGAATCCAGCCTGACATCCCAAACTACTAGGCCTCTTCCCTCTTTTGGGGTTGGGAAGGGGAGGGAATGGAACGGACCCAGGAGTCCCGGCTTGGCTCGCAGCTCCTCCGCTTCTGATCTAGTCCCTCCCCCTCCGGCTTAGCTTCGCCGCCGCGCTGCGCGGTGGTGGGGCCGGCGGGGGTGCGTGCAACAAAAGGGGCGGCCGCCACCGAGGAAGAAGAAGAAGAAGGAGGAGGAGGAGGAAGGAGGGAGAGCGGCGCCTGTCTCTTCTTCCTCTTCCTCCGCGCGGCACCAGAGCCGCCGGCCGGGACCAACGTTCGCCTCTTCATCCCGGCCGGGCGGCGAGGGGGGAGCCGCCCGCCCCTCTGTGCTATGTTCGAGTAAGCAAAGCGTTGTGCGGGGAGGCGGGCTGCATGGCGGCGGCGGGAATGAGATGGGGGAGGTTGAGAGATTGCCGGTCGCGTTGGAAGCGGGGGCTGGAGAGGAGAGGGGTGTTCACTGCGCCAAGAAAGGGTGACTCTTATTTGCTTGCTAGCTGGGAGCGGGGTACGGAGGGTGGGCGGGTAGGTGGGGGCTCGGAACCAGGGCTATTTAGCCCGCCGGGGAAAAGGAGATCGGAAGCATCAGCCCTTGGCGATCCGCCTCCGGGGCTTTGCTCTCTGGCCAGCTGTCCTGCGCTTTGGGATTCTGGCTGGTTACTTGTCAGCTGAGAGAGACGGAGAGGGATGGACACAAAGGAGCCGCAGGGAAGGAGGGAGACGGGAGAAAAGGATGTTCATGGAGTGTTGTGTCTCTGTAGGACTTGGGGAACGGCTTTCGGGGGGGGGCGGTGGCGGTGCAGGACCTCCTAACATGGCTTGCAGAACACATACACACACACGGGCAGAGGAAGAAAGCCTTAGCTTGCTTGCCTAATCTCCGGAAGGGATTGATGAGGGCAGCCTGGTGTGTTTGCAGGCTCTTTTTCGACGTCTGGTTGGATTGATAAAGGTTTCAGACCAGGCTGGCCTCCCCCTTCCTACCCCTGATCTCCCACCCTGCTGCTATAGGTGCGTATTTATCCGCGTCGAATTCTCTCTGTGTGACATCAGCGTTCACTGGCGGGAGCAGCGTGGTCTTTGGCGCGCCATCATCAGGAAAGCCTTTGTTCGGTGTGTGCCTGTGCGGGTTTCTTCACCCACATGCATATATCTCACTCTTTCTGTGTGGGTGGGTGTGCATGCGACGAGGAGGGTTTAAAGATCTAGTTGAGATTCTCAGCCCTTCCTTCCAATGCATAAATTGATAATCTCCATCCCAATATTGGAAAGTCTACAGGTGCAGGGAAAGTGTCGCCTGTTGCTCCTTTTCTCCATCCCCCCCCTTCCATGAGGAGGGTATCCATGAAGGTGGAGGTTTGAAT
The DNA here is from genome assembly GCF_030035675.1 of Rhineura floridana. Classification (NCBI taxonomy): domain Eukaryota; kingdom Metazoa; phylum Chordata; class Lepidosauria; order Squamata; family Rhineuridae; genus Rhineura; species Rhineura floridana. The sequence goes on along the minus strand of NC_084494.1, from coordinate 26,588,569 downwards.
TGATCGCTGTGTAGAAGGGCAGGCCTTGGCAGACTCAGATCTGGCTGCAGGTCTTAGCACATCTGGAGTTGAAACATTCACTGGCCTCTGTTGACTTTCTGGTCTTGTGTGTAAATTAATGATGGTGATGATGATGTGTGTGTGTCTTGTGATTATATGGGGGAAAGTTGGAGCCAGAATCTCCTGAAATCCCTCCTTTGCTCTGGGGAGGCATTTGTCGGTGTCTTTGTAAAAGCAACAGGCTTGCTTGAGGTTCTTCATTCTTGGGCTTTTAAGCAAAGATCTTTTAATTTGAATATAATATTTGTGGAGTGCAAGAAAGTAAAGGGAATCTCTAGAGATGTTTTACCCCCCCAACTTTCTAATTTAAGTGCCTGTGGTTAAAAGTGTATCGTGTGCATTTGGGGGTGGAACATCTTAGAAAACTCAGACAGCTAAATAATTGGTTTTACAAAGTTCCGATTTTATTATTTCAAGATTTGAAAGGCCAGCCTCATGACATTGAAAATATGAAGACCATAGGGCTACAGTGGGCAAGAGTGTCACAAAATGTTACATTTGGCCCCAAGACAAGGTCTTTAACACATGCTGGAGTAACCAATGTGGAACTATCCAGATGTTTTCTGGACTACAACTCCCATCAGCCCTGCCCATTGGCTGTGCTGGCTGGGACTGATAGGGGTTGTAGTCCAATAACATATGGAGGGCACCATGTTGCTTACCCTGGTGTGAATCCTCATGACCCAGACCCCTGAGTGTCACAAACAGAAAATAGGAAGTCTCAAGACTAGGTACATAAATAAGTGAGCCAAGTTTCATGTGTCAAGAGAAGGAGAAACCAATAAGCAAAACAGGGTCTTTATTTAATCCAAACTGGAAGAATACATATTTTTTCCTGAACCTAATAAATGAATTCGATCCTGAACATGAAGGCAAATTTATCCATTGAGGTTTGTTTTTCACACCAGAGCAAAATATCAGGTCCTTTCATTTCCATTGGATAAATCATATATTTTCTGGAACATCTGAAGGTCATTTGGATGCCTGAAACCACACAGAAAATGCAACCATGGGAGCAAAAAGGCAATCATGTTACAGGAAAGTCACAGTTGACCCATAGGTATCTGTTTTTTTCTATAATGGCTGAAGCAGTCTTGAGTTCCATTAAAAGGAACTTCCATTGCAGTGGTGGCTTACCTGAGGCTCTCCAGGTGCTGTTGTACTCCACCTCCCCAGCCCCAGCCAGCATGGACAATAGTTGGGGATGATGGGAGCTGTAGTCCATCAGGAGGGAAGAGGTTCCTCGCACCTGTTCTTTTGGAATGCTAATCTGGCACACCCAGTATCCTGTCTTTAGTTTCTGCTGACATGCCTTGTGCCACAGAGGTAGCTCCATCCCCAAATTTTACCAATGTGGAGGGTGGGGAGGACATTATATCTTGACCTTAGTGAATGGTCAGTGAGACTCCAGATTAAACTCCTAAAATATTTTTCGTTACATGAGCTGTGGGGTGAAGCCACAGAGCTTACCTGTCCTGAATTCTGCCCCAGCTATGTGATTAGGCCTTGATTACGTGCCTTTTACACATTCTCGCAGCCATCACCTGGAGAATGTTTAAGGGGTGATCGTGTGGATCTTTATGCAGAATTAGCAGCGTCCTCTCTTAGTGCAGTGTCAGCTGCATGGGAAAGATCTACACCAGTGTTGGGGAACCTGTGGTCCTAGAGATGTTGCTGGATCATCATCCTGGACCATTGGCCATTCTGGCTGGGGTTGGTGGGAATTGGAGTCCCACAACATCTGGAGAGCCACAGGTTCCCTATGCCTAACCTCTACAATCCAGCCTCATCCACATGATTGGGTTATTTATGCATTCTTGGTGCATGGGAGCTGCTCACAAATGCTTTTAGGCAGCTGGGAGAACAAAAAAGTCACCCTGGGCCAAGGCTGGCCTGGCATATTTGGCCACTGCAGGCAGCTCCACAACACAGTGTAAAAGGCAAACCCTGGGATGCCTTGTGATGTTGCTGGAACAGCACATGGCTTGAGAACTGTGCTGCAGCATTCTTTTGCGAGGGATCTTGGGGTGCATCTTTTGGATCACATGTGGTTTCATTGGCACCCCAAAACACAATGCAACCCTAATCAACTGCTTAGGTAGCTCATGCATGTTGGGCCAGCCCCAGAGTACACCAGGGGTGCTTTGAAAACACCCTGCAATGTTTGAGAGTCCCTGTGACATACATTTGAGCCCTTTGGGGAACGCAGTTGTCCCTGCACCCTTCAGCTTCAGTAGGTACCATGTGGAGTTGAGCAATGAATTTGGATCAATGAAACTGGAACACAGGAAACTCGGTCTCTTCTCCACCCCCACACATGGTGCCTGACATCTGAGATAGCATCCTGTCCATCTGGTTTATGGCTGTGAATGTGGTTTCTGCTTTTGCAAACAGCCCTGATCTGAATCCACAGCCTCCCACTTGCATTGATGAACTGTCATTCTTTGTCTGTCAGACCCTTTTCCATGTCAGCCCTTCCATGTTTATGGCAGCTTCCTCCATCTGAAGGCCTGACCTCTTCCTCCCTCTGGACACTGGGACCCACTTGGCATCTGAATGGGAAGCAAGGCAAAGGAACTAGGTTGCTCAATGCTATGCCAAGGTCAACCCTAGAGAGAGCATTAGCATTTAACTAGAGTGGCTGCTGTGACCACATAGAACATGGGAGGATAAGGAGCATGGAATGTACATTATCCTCTGCCCTTTCTCAATCTCAGGATACACTTCGCTCTTGTTCTTCTCCTTCAGCAAATAACTCCAATGCTTTCCCTTGCCTGTCGGTGTTGCTTGTCTAACCTCTTTCTCAGGCTGCGTACACACCATACATTTAGATCACATGCCCCCAGAATCCTGGGAAGAGTAGCTTGTTAAGGGTTCTGGGAATTGTAGCTTTGTGGGGGTAAACTATAGGATTCTTTAGTGAGGGAATGTCGTTAAACATGCTGTAAATGAATGGTGTGCATACAGTCCTTTTTCATATTTTAATGCTTTTTAAGAAAATCCATATGAGGTACACCAGTATTGGTACCCACATTTTACAAATAGGGAAAAAGTCCATAAAGAAGCTGGGGCCAGCAATGAGATGCTTTAAGAGGGGCTGATACGGAGGCTTGAATCATTTCGAAGGATTTTAACAACAGGTTGGGGTGGCATTTGTCAAGGACGGAATTATTTCTACAGTGCTCAGAGATCTGTAATGTTAAATCTTTTCAGGCCTGGAATCCACTTTTAACTTCAATTTGCAATGTAGGGTCCAATTACTATTTTCTAACCATATATGTTCCTTCCTTCCTTCCTTCCTCGTTTCCCTTTTCCCCTTTCTCATGGTGTAAGGCTGCCTCCAGTCATTGTTGTTATTATTTAATTTATACACCGCTTAATGTTAAAATAGGCTTCTAAGCAGTTTGTTTGTTTGTTTACTTATTTATTTACTTATTTATTTATTATAATTATACCCTGCCTTTCTTTTCATGAAACCCAAGGTGGCTTACATATGGTTACCAGGCGGTCTCCCATCCAGGCACTGACAAGTCCTGACCCTGCTTAGCTTCAGCAAGGTGCTGGCCTCATGTGCCTTCAGACATAGCCTGTTTACAATTGTAAAAACCAATGACACAAACATAAAATATTTATATCCATAATTAGTTGTATCCAGTGTTAGTCCTACTCAGCATAGGCCCATTGAAGTTCATGGACATCACTAACTTAGCTCCATTAATAGGTCTACTCTGAGTAGAACTTAATTGGATACAGTCCAATAAAATAATCCGATTAAAACACTAAAATATAAACACCTGTAATTAAAATATGCAATAAAACAATCTCATTTGAAAGAATAAAACAGGGCAGCAATTAATTTGGGAGAGGCCTTTCCAGCAAGCATACTTGCAGCGGAGAGTGGCAGCTGCAGTGCCATGATTGGCAGGTATGTGTGAGCTGTCCACCATTATTTTCTATCCGTAGTATTCTGACTGAGCACTCTTGCCCTTTGTTATTGCTCCTCAGTAAGACAGGCCTGGTTGGGAGTGGGTATGGCGGGGGAGCCCCTAATAAGTGTAAACATCTGTAGACTCTTCTGGGGCTCTTGGCTCCCTGCTAACTGCCGAAGGACGGCCAGATGCTGCTGCTGGACCTGTCAAGGTAGATCTGTGCTGCAGTCACAACAATCTTTCCCTTCTCCCCAGGGAATCCTGGGAATTGAAGATCTGTGTGTAAAGCCTTCTGTTGGTGGTCACCATCACATCTTTCAGCAATGAATTCCATATTTTTGCTGTGTGAAGAAGTACGTCCTGTGGCCGTAGGAACATAGGAAGTTGTCTTACACCGAGTCAGACCATGAATTCCCCTAGCTCAGTATTGTCCGCACTGATTGGCGATGCCTGTCCAGGATTTCAGGCAGGGGTCATTCTCAGTATGACCTGAAGAGGCCAGGGATTGAACCTGGGACCTTCTGTATGCGGAGCAGATGCTCTACCACTGAGCTATGGCCTTTCCTTTGTCTCTGTTGCTGGTAAAAACCTTAGACCATCCTCTTTTTCCAGCCAACCGTTCATGAGAACACATCCTCCTCTGCTGCATAGACCTAATCCTCGGCCTCCTAGGATCTCCAAATCCCACCCCAACACCACTCTTTCTCTCTCCACCCTATTGCCCTACATTTTGGCATTTCCCCCTGACACTTGGACTGTTGTGGGGTTCACAGCCACAAGGCCAATGCAGTATAAGGTTACTTCTGTGTTTGTGGGTGAAAATTGGTAGAGTACCCTTTTCATAGGTAACATCCTCTGTACCAGGAGCTCCTAAACGGCAGTCCGTGACCTTCTTTGAGGTGGCTGGTGGCAGGTCAGCATTACATTTTCATATTGATTTTTAATTGTGTTTGTATTGGTTCTTTTATTTCTCACATTCTATTGTATTGCAGTTTGAATTCTATGGAATGCAAATTGATATACAGTGAAATACAAAATAAGAAATAAAAGCAGCAATACAAATTCTATTACAAATCATATAGTATCTAGCATAGCACCTTAAAATTGCAGCAACGGGCAGAAAAATCATGAAGTCATCTGCTAAGACCATCAGCCGTTTTCAAGTGGCCCTTGGGGTAAATGTTTGGGAATCACTGCTCCATACACACTTAGAAAGTATAAGTGATATCGATGAAGCAACTATTTCTTCTCAGCATCCAGGGGCGAATCACAGAGGAACCACAGCCGTTTAATCCCAGGTGACAGCTGGCTAAGGGCCCTGGGGAATAATGTGGAAACAGAACTTGTAGGTTGCTAGTTTGCTAGTACTGTTCTGGAGGAGTTGTTCCACTGGCTGTATCTTGGACTTTTGTCCTCTTCTCTTACAGCAGAACTATAACCACTGAGGCCATAGATTCTTTCCATGGGATGCCTCAGAATCAACACATCTTTGTCTGGATAGAGTTCAAAGGCAGGGGTGAGGTTCATAGAGAACATGAGTCCTGCTGAATCAAAGGCCTGTTTAGTCCAACATTCTGTTCACACAGTGGCCGACCAGATGCCAATTTGTAGCCCATAAACAAGGCAAGAGCATGTAGGAACAACAGGAAGCTGCCTTTAACTGAGTCAGACCATTGGTCCATCTAGCTCAGTGTTGTCTACACTGATTGGTGGTAACTCTCCAGGTTTTCAGACAGAGGTCTTTCCTAGTCTCAGCTGGAGATGCTGGAGATTGAACCTGGGACCTTCTGCATACAACGCAGATCCTCTACCACTGAGCTGTGGTCCTTCCAGAAGACTTTCTCCCGCTGTTGTTCCCTAGCAACTGATATTCAGCGGCCTGCTGCCTCTAATACTGGAGGTAATATTTAACCATAATGACTAGTAGCCATCAATAGCCTTATACTCCATGAATTTGTCTAATCCCCTTTTAAAGATGTCCAAGTTGGCTCCCCTCTCTACATGATGTTTAGTTAGATGAGGAGACTGGCATGTTGGCATGTGTTTTGCTGTTGTGGCCCCATAGATACCATTGTTGATGATGTCTTGATATTGATTGTAGTGCAATTTGCACCGTTTTGCTGTGCAAAATGCAGCCAGGAGTTAAATTCACTGGGACTTCTGTGTCCTCAGTCGGAAGCTGGTGTATTCTTTCCCTTCAGAGTCTGAGGCTGTGGGTACTAGATATGGCCAAGCAACAGTCCATAGGGGAGGAAGCAGGTTAAAAAAGTACAACTGGCAGAGAGCCATGGGCCTCCCACACACTACCCAGAACATGGTACTTTTAAGCAAAAACCAAGGACAAGCAGGAATTGGGGAGAGTGACTCTTCAGTGTCTACACATAACATTGGGTCAGCGAGACAGACTGGGAATACTGTTGGTGTACCGTCCACCCTGCTGCCCAACAGCCTCCCTAACTGAGCTGACAGAGGTGGTCTCGGATCTATTGTTGCGTTCCCCCAAACTTTTGGTATTGGGGGATCTCAACATTCATGCTGAGGCCGCTTTATCTGGAGCAGCTCAGGACTTCATGACCTCCATGACAGCCATGGGGCTGTCTCAATTTGCTACTGGCCCTACGCATGTGTTGGGGCACACTCTGGACTTGATTTTTGCCTCTGGATTAGGGGATGGTGATCTGAGAGTGAGGAATTTTACATCTATTCCTTTGTCATGGTCAGATCACTGCCTATTAAGGTTTAGACTCACATTGTCTTCTCCCCTCTGCAAGGGTGGAGGACCAATTAAGATGGTCCGTCCCCGGAGACTAATGAATCCTGAGGGTTTTCTGATGGCTCTAGGGAATTTTCCGGCTGATAGAATTGACGGTCCTGTCGAAACCCTGGCCACGCTGTGGAATACAGAAATGGCCCGGGCAGTTGATACGATCGCCCCGGTGCGCCCTCTCCGTTGCAGAGCTCAATTGGCTCCCTGGTTTACCCCGGAGCTAAGAGTGATGAAGCAAGAAAGGAGACGGCTTGAGTGCAAATGGAGGCGAACTCCCGACGGCTGTAATCATGCACTTGTGAGGGTCTCTACCAAACTCTATGTGAAGGCAGTGAGAGCAGCAAAGAAGCAATACTTTGCTGTCTCTATTCAGTCATCTCTTAACCGCCCAGCGGAACTTTATAAAGTTGTCCGGGGACTTTTACACTCTGGTCCCCAGGACGCAATAACACCATCAATTGCCCGCTGTAATGAGTTTGCGCGACACTTTCGTGATAAGATCATGAACATCCGCCGGGACCTTGACTCCATTATTGTAGCAGTTGATCCTAATGAGGTGTCCAGAGCACAGTCTTGTCCTGTTTTACTGGATGAGTTTCAGTTGGTACAGCTCGAGGATGTGGACAAGGTGCTCGGACAGGTGCGGGCGACCACTTCTGCTCTGGATCCTTGCCCCTCATGGCTAATAAAAGCTAGCAGGAATGGAACAGCCGGCTGGGCCAAGGAGGTGATTAATGCCTCTTTACGAGAGGGAGTGGTCCCACCCTGCCTGAAACAGGCGGTGGTGAGACCGCTCCTAAAAAAACCCTCCTTGGACCCTGATAATTTGGACAACTATAGGCCGGTAGCAAATGTTCCATTCCTGGGCAAGGTCCTAGAGCGTGTGGTCGCTCGCCAACTCCAGGCTCTCTTGGATGAAACTGATTATCTGGACCCATTTCAATCGGGCTTTCGGCCGGGGTTTGGTACAGAAACGGCCTTGGTCGCCCTGTATGATGACCTCTGTCGGGAGAAAGACAGAGGGAGTGTAACTCTGTTGGTTCTCCTTGATCTCTCAGCGGCGTTTGATACCATCGACCATGGTATCCTTCTGGAGCGACTTACGGATTTAGGAGTGGGAGGCACTGCTTGGCGGTGGCTCTGCTCCTATCTCGGGAATCGTCTCCAGAAGGTGATGCTGGGGGAACATTACTCGAGTCCCTGGGTACTCCAATATGGGGTCCCGCAGGGTTCAGTTCTGTCCCCCATGCTTTTCAATATCTATATGAAGCCGCTGGGTGAGGTCATCAGGAGTTTTGGAGTGCGTTTCCAGCAATATGCTGATGATACGCAGCTCTACTACTCCTTTTCATCTTCGTCAGGTGAGGCTGTTGATGTACTAGACCGCTGCCTGGCCGCGATAATGGGCTGGATGAGAGCTAATAAACTGAAACTCAATCCTAACAAGACTGAGATGCTGTTGGTGGGAGGGCCCTCTGCCCAGATGGTTGATGTTCGACCTGCCCTAGATGGGGTTACACTCCCCCTAAAGGAGCAGGTACGTAGTTTGGGGGTCTTATTAGATCCTCTCCTGTCACTTGAGGCTCAGGTAGCCTCGGTGGCACGGAATGCATTCTACCAGCTTCGGCTGGTAGCCCAACTACGACCCTATCTGGACAGGGAGAATCTCGCCTCAGTTATCCATGCTATGGTAACCTCTAGATTGGACTACTGTAATGCACTCTACGTGGGGCTACCTGTGAAGACGGTTCGGAAACTTCAGCTAGTGCAAAATGCTGCGGCCAGAGTTCTCACTGGGACAAAGAAATTTGACCATATAACACCTGTCCTGGCGCAGCTGCACTGGCTACCGATATGTTTCCGGGCCAGATTCAAAGTGTTGGTTCTTACCTATAAAGCCCTAAACGGCATCGGACCGCAATACCTGGTGGAACGCCTCTCTCACTATGTACCTACCCGTTCACTACGCTCGACGTCGAAGGCCCTTCTCCGGGTCCCAACTCATAAAGAGGCCCGGAGATCAACAACTAGATCTAGGGCCTTCTCGGTGGTGGCCCCCGAACTATGGAATGCCCTCCCAGACGAGATACGCCTGGCGCCTTCTTTGTTATCTTTTCGGCGCCAGGTAAAAACCTACCTTTTCACCCAGGCTTTTTAAACATTTTAAATTTAATTTTAAACCTAATATGGATTTTAATTTATAAACTCAATGGCAATTCTATTTTGGATTTTTATCATGTTTAATGTTTTTAAAATTGTATTATATTTTTCACACTTGCTCATATTTTAATTGTGATTTTATTTGTTGTACACCGCCCTGAGAGCTTTCTGCTATAGGGCGGTCTAGAAATGTAATTAAATAAATAAATAAATAAATATATTTAGACAAGCTGAGTTCACATGGTTATTTTATTTTTGGGACCATTCTGTAATGAAAGTGGGTAACCAGTTTTGTAAATCATACAAAATTATGAAATGTAGGATGTGAGAAACAATGGGTATTTCCTAGGGATTCTTCAGAACTGTTTGAGTTGTCAGGCTGTTTCCCCATCTTTGCTGTTTAAGAAAGGAAGGAAAAGATGGGGTTCTGCATTCTGCCTAAAGGGGGAATTTCTGTGCATTTATTCAGCTAATTTTTCTGTTAGCTGAAAGCACTTTAATTTGACATGAAGCACTGTAGGGAGCACACAGGCCTGTTTCACATGTTATTGTTGTCATGTGCTCCTTGGTGTCTGGATCTGGTACCCTGTGGGTAATAAGAGAGCATGATTTGAAGGCCCAAGGTATGGCAACTGTTGCTGAAGTAAGCAGGTTTGGGGCTGGTCAGGGCCTGGATGCTAAACCACCGCAAATCCTGTGTGGAGGTCTTTTTATGCTCAATTGAGGAAAGCAGTTCAGAGATGTTGGCTGGCCTTGGTGTGTAGGCAAAAGGTGTTCTTGACATGATTCTGCTCTCACTGCTGAAAAGGGAGAGGTGTTGTTTTCTCTCTCTGACTCCATACTGAGCTTGAGACCCACCTTACCTGTGGGAGAAGGAGGTGAGTGAGTTCATACCTTCTTCTCAAGCTGTCAGCTGGGAGAGGTATAAGGGCTCATCTCTGTTGTGCTGATCTCTCAGGCCTGGTCAATACATGCCACAGAATGAGATGGTAGAATCCTGAGGGGGTAAGGTGGACTCTGCCACTTCACGCTGGATGTGTGGTGGTGGGTGCCATAATTTGTACGCTCACCCTGAACCCTAGACCAGGGGTCATCAGTGTGGTACCCATGGGCACTATAGCCCCCCATGAGGTTTTTTCCTGGTGCCCAAGAAGCCTCTCTGTCCCTCTCCAACTGCCTCCTTGGTATGAGGTGTTCAGGGTGATTACATTTTTCACCCTTGAAAAGTACATAGAGCTGAAGGAGGAAGTTGGAAGAGTGACACTCTTCTCTGCTTTCTTTTTCATCCCTATGCACCTTTAAAGGCTCAGATTGATTCTGCTGGATCTGACTTTTACCCAGATTCCCTTGAAAAAAGGAAAGTGTGTTCACTGTGTCTGTCTCTCTCTTTCTCTGGGAGTGGGTCTGATTTGGGAAATGGAGAAGTGGCCAAAGGAGGTGGCAATTGCTCAAACATCTAAATGTGCTCATGGGCCTAAAAAGATTGGCAACCTCTGCTATAGATGAGTGCTGAACAAGTTAAACATTACCAGTCCCAATACTGGCATCTGGCTAGCCACTGTGGAAAAACAGGATGCTGGACTGGACAGGCTTTTGACCTGATCCAGCAGGGTTCCTCTTTTGTTCTTATATTTATCACAGTGCTGCTTTGGGGAGGACACCCAGTACTGCTCTGGGTCTGATTTTGTTGTTCTAGCCAAAAGGACTGCCAAAACACTTAGGAATGGCTGATTTGGCTTATCATAAACTAAGGCAGATGGATATCATCAACCACATTATTTCTAACTCTTGTGTTTTCAAGGAATTCTTGAGATTTAAACACCCACTTTGTGTGGCCTTTCACAGAATGCAGGTTTGTCAGATTGGGAGGTTGTGTGGGGAGCATGTGAACAGGAAGGGAGTAGTGGTGTAATGGCTACTTGAGAGTGGGTGGGTGTCAAAGCAGTTAGACCATACCTGGAGGGGCTTTTAGGCCAGTCCCATTAACTCCAGGATTGCTCGTTTGGTAGCGGTGGTTGTGCCCTTTTAAAGTTTCACCAAATCTCAAATGCCAGCCTGATTCAGAAATCTTGATGCTGATTGGGGTGTAGGGTGTCTACTTGTGCACTACAAAAAAAAAACAAATGCATTATAAAAATGAGGACAAAGGAGGACAGTGATTTGTGTAAAATTTGTGTATGCTAATTGATATGTATAGACGCAAATCTAGAATGAATTACTACAATTTAAACTGAAATACAATACATCTCACCATCGTGGGGAAGACAGTAGCCAGTAGGCCTGTGAACCTGTTGTCCCGGTGCTCATTGTTGATCGGCAACTTCAAGGCCTCTCCTGCTCTCCCTTCTTAGGATTCTTTATCTTTAAACCAGACTTGGATCCAGAGCTTGGAAAAGTTACTTTTTTGAACTACAGCTCCCATCAGCCCAATCCAGTGGCCATGCTGGCTGGGGCTGATGGGAGTTGTAGTTCAAAAAAAGTAACTTTTCCAAGCTCTGCTTGAATCACACCATACCATACATTTAAAGCACATTTAAGACATATTTAAAGCACATGGCTTCCCCCAAAGAATCCTGGGAACTGTAGCTTGTTAAGGGTGCTGGGATTATAGATCTGTGAGGGGTAAATTACAGTTCCCAGGATTCTTTGGGGGAAGCCCATGTGCTTTAAAGGTGCATTCAGCGTATGGTGTGGATGTGATCTTTGACTAGACAGCCCTTCAAATAGAGGACTATCCCCAGAAAGTAGGATACGTGATGTCAACTGTTGATGGCACTGCCCAATTTTAGAACAGTGAAATGAATTGAAACTCATTTCACAGAATCCAATTGGCGTTGTGACGGGGCTTGGCAGGATATGCACTTATCAGGGAAGGACATGAGAGTTTACACTTCACCTCTTTGGGCAAAGAGCCAGGAGGGCCTTGGCTTTGCCTCTTGTTTGGCATCAGGAATGTCAAGCCCTTTTCTAGCTACCCACTGTGGGCATAGAAATTAACACTAATTTGGGATGGGGCTTGTGTTTGTGTGTGCACGTACTACAGGTGGACTAGATAGAACTACTGCCCATGAAGAGGCTTGAGTGCAGGGGGAAAGGAGATGGAGGGAGAGATTAGGACTATCCTTCTCCTAAACACTGGCTTGTGTGTATGCTTCCCTTGCAGCTGTTCAGCGTAACACAACCACCTGCTGCAAGGGGCTGGCCGGGAAGGGCAGAGAGAGGCGGGGTTGTGTGTGTGTGTGTGTGTGTGTGTGTGTGTGTGTGTGTGTGTGTGTGTCTGAGGACAAAATAAGAGTGTGAGCTACATAGACAGAAGAGAACGAACAGCCAAAATAGCTTTTCTCTTGCTCTTATCTTTGGGTGTCCTATTCTTTCTTTCTCTTTCTCTCTCGTTCCCCGATTTCTTGTTTTCATGAATTTCCCTCCCCTCTCTTTCTTCTTTGCTCTCGTTTGCTCCAGGACACAGGGCAGATCCTTGGGTGGCCGGTAAGTTCCCTGCTAGATCGGGGTAGATCTGTGTGAGTGCATGATGTTGGTAAAAGTGGAAATGTGGGGAAACATTCCTCTTTCTCTCTCCTTCTCCCCAATACCCTGGTCTGCAGGAGCCTTGCACTAGCTTATTCCCAGACCTGCCATTTGTAAGTACGTCAGATTGTCACAAAGCATGATTTGGGAGGAAATAAGGAGCCCATAGCTCCTTTCCAGCTCTTCTCTGCACCTCCACTCACATGTTGCTGGTATCTAGCATCCCATGTGGAGCAGCGGATAGAGTTTGGGATTTGATCTGGGGAGGCACAGGCTCAGATCACCATTCAGCCAAGAAGTGCAGTCAGTGATCCTGGTCCGGCTGTTGTCTGTTGGCCTCACCTACGTCACAGGGTTGTTGTAAGAGTGAAATGGGAATGCTCCACGTATGTTAACGTGAGCTCCTTGGAGGGGGGGGGATACAAAAAGTGGTAAATATCAACAATCTTGGCCCTGGATTCCTTACATCGGCTCTGTAAACAAGATCTGCAAAAATGCTGGCTACCCCGTCTGCACGGACATACTTATATTAGTCATTAGTGGCACGCAGATGGCTGGAAAAGAAAAGGAACCAGCTCTTTCCCAGTTTACAAAAGCTTCCTTGCTTGGTTATGTAGAGATGATTTCTGCAGGCAGCCAGATGAATTAATTGTTTATCAGTCTGGCTGGCTCCACATTAAGAACTTCAGATCCCTCCCCCCCACACACACACACTATGCAGTACACACACACACATGTATTTCCCATTTAGGAGGTGACGCTGTGGATCTTCTCCAGTTTTGTTGCTTTATTCTTGTTATTTGCTAGTTCAATGGCTGAAGAGATTCTAGGTGGTGCACATAGGTGGTGAACCTGTGGCCTTGCAGGTATTGTTGGACTGCAACTGCCATCATCCCTGATGGTTGGCCAGGCTGATGGGAGTTGGCATCCAACAACATCTGGAGGGCCACAGGTTCCCCATTCCTGTGGGAAAAGCTTTGGGGTGGGATCTGCACAATCACTCTATTTGTTTTTGTCTTGACCAGTTACCTCCCTTTAGTACTCCCTACTACCCCTAGCATGGATTAAACTTTTAGAAATTGACTCTTTAAACATAGATTGCATTTGCCACTCTGCACATAATAATTAAGCTTTGAACCAGTTGGAAAATGTCTGCTCTTTTACCATTCTAAGCATTTTGATTTTAAGGATGGGGAAAAAGTAGTTAAAGTTTAAAGACAAATGAAGTGCTGCAGGATTCTTTGTGTCTTTGCTCGGAGGTAATTCCCAGTGTCTAATGAGACTTACTCCCTAGTTCAGCCTTTGCCAAGCTGATTCCCTCCAGAAGTTTTAGACTACAACTCCCATCAGTCCAAAATTGTAGTCCAAAATATCTAGAAGACACTAGGTTGGCAAAGGCTTCCTGACTTAGTGTTCAGGATTACAGCCCTAATTGCACTTGTAATGCACCATAACCCCTTCCTTTTATTCACATGCCCATAATAAAGCTAAGGGTATCAATGAAAAACAGTAATTTTATTAAAAACTTTTTGGTCAACATAAAAGAGCCTCCTGTTTAACCAGGCAATACATTATTTAAAACTGAACTGTATTTAAAGAAACAATTTATAAAAACCATAGCTAGCAGGTGCCATCTTAGAAGAGGTGTTCTCTCACACACAGGAGGGAATGCCTCTTCTAAGATGATGCCACCTTTGATATATTTATGTACCACCTAAAAACAAAGTGTTTATGTGAGTGTGTTTGTGTGTTCCCTTCAAACCTATTTTGTTATTGCTGTGTGGATTTTTGCAGATTTAACTGTATTTATTAATTAAAACATTTATAATTGATCAGCTAATATTTTTTAATCGAGTGACAGCCCTAATTAAAATATAGGAAAATGTGTTTGTCTGCATGGGGATATTCCTTTATTCATTGCATGTTTTTTTCTGTGGTCTTGGTTTCAAATCCTTGCCAAGTCATGAACCTTCTAGGTGGCAATGGGCAAGTTATATTATTTTAGCCTCAGTTCCTTGGGGCTATTATGCCTTTCCTTACAAGGCTGTTGTTTGGGTGAATTGAAAAATATCTGTAAAGCATTATATAGCATGCCTTTCCATCCATCCCTCTGTTCCAATGCTCAGAGGTAAGTGCTTTGTTTATATAGCCAAAAAAGCACCCCCCATGCACAAGATGGAGGTATCAGGTTTGGGGAAACCCCAAGGTTTGCAGAAGTACAATATCTGGGGGCAGGGAGAGCCACCTAAGTGGTGGTGGGGTTTCGAAAAACTACCCAATGAGGACTGAGTGCTCTCCGAGGATAACGCCACATTACATTAATGATGTGATTAGCAGTCACATTGTGGGTTTTTAAAAACACCAGGTGTGGCGGATTGATAGTCGTTGGCACCATAGAGCTTGAGGAGGAGAGGTTTAAGACTTCTTTCCTAGAGGCAATCTAATCCCCCATCCCCCCCCCCACATGAGGCATTCGGAAACAAGTTCCCCCCCCCAAGGCTAATTGTTATGGGGTGGAGGGGCATTCTTTTTATGATCACAGCTGAGAAAGGAAGTCTTAAAGCTCCCCTTCCGGTGTGCTGTGGTGTTGGTGTCAGTGACTTATACCTCACCCTGGACCTGTTTTTTCTTTTTCTTTTTAAAGCACACTTCATAATTACTAAACACATTTATGTAACATGTAGCTAGACTGACTGGGGGGCGGGGAGAACTGAGCAGGAGGTGTAATGGGATGGGAGTATCCAGAAGAAGATAAATCCACGCTGCAACATTTTGTTGCAGGTCTCACTGGTTGATGCCTGCTAAAAGAATTACCTCTGCGTGTTCCAGAGATCATTGCCAAATATCAGCATCCCCATTCCATATTTCAAAGGAATATTTGAAATCACTCGACACCATGGACTCTCCATTGTGGAGTCCCCCAGGGATCGGTCTTGTCCCCCATGCTTTTCAACATCTACATGCAGCCGCTGGGTGCGGTCATCAGGAGTTTTGGAGTGCGTTGCCATCAGTACGCTGATGACACGCAGCTCTATTTCTCCTTTTCATCTTCCTCAGGTGAGTCTGTTGATGTGCTGAACCGTTGCCTGACCGCGATAATGGACTGGATGAGAGCTAATAAACTGAGACTCAATCCAGACAAGACCGAGACATTGTTGGTGAACGCCTTCCCTGCTCAGATGGTGGATGCTTACCCTGTTCTGGATGGGGTTACACTCCCCCTGAAAGAACAGGTATGTAGTTTGGGGGTTCTTCTCGACTCTTCGTTGTCTCTCGAGGCCCAAGTGGCCTCGGTGGCACGGAATGCGTTTTACCATCTTTGTCTGGTAGCCCAACTACGCCCCTATCTGGACAGGGACGACCTCGCCTCCGTTGTCCATGCTCTGGTAACTTCAAGATTGGATTACTGTAATGCGCTCTACGTAGGGCTGCCCTTGAAGACAGTTCGGAAGCTTCAGCTGGTGCAGAACGCAGCTGCCAGATTATTGACGAGGACCAGTCGGTCTTCGCATATAACACCTGTCCTGGCGCGTCTGCACTGGCTTCCTATTTGCTTCCGGGCGAGATTCAAGGTGCTGGTTTTGACCTATAAAGCCTTACACGGCGTGGGACCTCAATACCTTGTGGAACGCCTCTCTCGCTATGAACCTACCCGTTCACTTCGTTCAGAATCTAAGGCCCTCCTCCGGGTACCAACCCATCGGGAAGCCCAGAGGGTGGTTACGAGATCTAGGGCCTTTTCTGTGGTGGCCCCTGAGTTGTGGAACAGCCTCCCCGAAGAGGTACGCCTGGCGCCTACACTTCCATCTTTTCGGCGCCAGGTAAAGACCTTTTTATGCTCCCAGGCATTTTAATCTTCTTAACTTTTTTAATCTTTTAATCTGTATTTTAATTTTTGTAGTATTTATTTTGTTTTTGCTGTGCTTTTCGTTGTTTGTTTGTATATGTTTTTGTATTTTTATTATGATATATTGTATTTTATTTTGTTTGTTCACTGCCCTGAGAGCTATTTCGCTAAGGGCGGTATATAAATTGAAATAATAAATAAATAAATAAATAAATAAAAGGCTTTTCATAGGACTTGTTCACACACTTACCTAGATAAGGATGCAGTATGAACAGTGGCAGAGTGAGGGCAATGCTCATCCTGTGGATTATGGGTAATGTGGATGGTATACACACAACTTCCTTTCACCCATTTTCCCCTTTTTTTCTTGAGGGGGAAGGATTGTACAGATCGGGTCTTGTATATTAATTCATACATTCAATGCAGGTTTGGGACGAAAAGCTGAGTGTTTGCTCATAGAACTGACACCAGTTGGCTCTTTCCTCCCCTCTTGAGTGTCCCTTGGAATCTCTGGTGTTTCCTCAAGTGACCTGACTCTGGGATTAGGATCCTTTTTCACCCCATGAGTGAAGAACCTTCCTGTTTACATTGCTCTCATAATAGCCTCTGCTAGCCTGGACAGGAAACGGAAAAACCAATTTTGATATTGTTGGGCTTGCTGAGAACCTTTCTGTGTCTTTAAAGTTCCATGGAAGGGAGATGTGGATTTTCCTGTTAAATGGTGTTTCCAAATAAGTGTTTATTGTGAACTGGGTGCTCCTCATGCATGGAAGTTATTTTCTTTTGCAATGTCCACAAGAAGTTGTTGGCATCAAAATGCCAGCCTGTATTTTTTTCCACCATTTAATCTGGATTTTACCCATTCTGATAAGTAAAAACAAACAAAAAAAGGTTGCCAGAAACCCATTTGCAGTATTTGCAAATTAACCCCCCCCCCCGCTGATCTGGAAGCACTCACAGTCCTGCAGTAATAGAAGAAGATGAACTGTGCGAGGACTCCCCCCCCCCCATATCCCAGCAGGGCCTGGTTTGAGGGCAGTTGATTCAGCCACCTTGCTGAACTAGGTCTGCTTAAAACACCTCTGTGCACCTTCTTGGGTTCATCATGGAAGGAAGGGGGTATAATACACTAAAAAACCATGAATTCCATTTTGTCAGCTCTTAAAGACACAGGCCTCTTTAGAGTCCACATGTGGCAACCCTAAATGGGATGGTGGTTGGAGGGTGGATGCAAGAAGGAGCATTTGTTTTGAGGGTTTGAAGGACCAATATGAGGAATGCAGTGGACTGTACGGGAACACGGGGGTAGAAATTACCTTGGTGTTTGTTCCTGAGCAACTGGTGGAATGGTAGTGTTTAAATCTGGGCCTCAGCTCATAATTTCCTCTCTGCTTCCCTCCAGCACAGGCACCACCTCCCCACGTACGACCCCAAGCAACTCCCCGTCCCTGAGGAAGCGTCTGTTGCAGTTGCCCCCACGACCTCCCGAGTCACCTCCGGAGACCATGGTGGAGAAGGGTTCAGATAGCGCTGCGGAGCGGGCCCCTCAACCAGTGCCCCCACCCAGCACTCCCCTCAACTACCCACTCAGCGGGCGAAGCTTCATCCGTAATAACAAGGTAAAATGGGGGGATGGAGGCGGGGACATTTGGCGGGAGAATGCCCTGCCAAATATGAACCTATTTCGGTAACTTGCTCATTTTCTGAGCTCTTTTTAGGGACCCAACACTGACAGAGGTTTATTTGGTGGAAACAAAGAGGGCGTTTTTGAATGGGCCACCCAGATTATGAAGCGATTGCCCCTGGGAGGTGTGTGTCGTCGTCCCCCCGTCGCCCCCCCAATTGCTCCCTTTTAGGCATTTAAGACAGTTCTGTTTCCGCTGACATTTTTTTTAGTTAAGACTTCTTAGGCTTTCTTTTAAAATCATTGCACCTATCTGTTAGAAGACTCCTATCCTCCTCAAAGAGATACATTTGCTAGAGTGTTTTAACAGTCCCTCTTCCCAGAGAACTCTGGGAACTGTCGCTCTGTGAGGGGAATAGGGGTCGCCTAACACCTCTCAGCCCCCTTCACAAACTGCCCTTCGAAGGATTTTTTTGGGGAAGCCATGACCCTTTAAAGTGGAATAATAGTGAAATAGATCTATGGTGTAAATGTGGCCTATGCAATGGTGGTAGGCCTGGGGGGCAGGCAGGCAGATAAGCATGTGGGGAGTGCTTTAAAAACTGTGAGGCTTTCCTGATCAGCTTTCGGAGGGGTTTTGTGTCCCTTTTTATGCTGAAGTGAAGCAGCCCTCTGTTGCTGGGCTCTCCCTCCCTCCTGCTATTTCAGTTCTTGACTATGCCCTCCCTCCGTGTTTTTTCTTTCTGTGTGTCTGGACATGTGTTTCTGAGGGGGAGAGAGAGAAGAAAAACCACATGTGGAGATGAAATACACCCACAGAGCAGGGGAACGCACCTAACATTTTGTGACTAGTCACACCTTCCATGGCAGCCATTTTGTGCTTGCACCTTATGATCTCCATGTTGGACCATTTGTCTACATAGCTCAGTGATGTCACCACTGACTGGCAGCAGTTCTCCAAGGTTTCAGGCAGAGGTTTTTTTCCAGCCCTACCTAGAGATACCAGGGATTGAACCTGGGACCTTTTGGCGTGCAAAGCATGTGCCCTATCAGTGAGCTACTGCCCTTCCCTAAAATTACAAATGGGCTTATGGGACCCAACAGGGTGGGGACTGCAGGTCTACTCTGACTGGCAGCAGCTCCCCAGAGTCTCAAGCAGAGGCCTGTCCTGTCACCCTGCTCCTTGATCTTTTGGCTAACTGGCAATAAGCAGGGACAGAATCTGGGACTTTTTGCGTGTAATGCATCATGTGCCCTCTCACTCTCTGGTGCTGTTCATGTATTTTGGAAGAATATGATACATACATTTTATTTACTAATTTATTACAAGTGTTTATAATTCACCCAAAGGTCCCAGGGTGGAGATATACCCATTCTAAACCAAAAATTAAACAATTAATTACATATTACATGTAAGTAATTAAAATTAATTATATATGTAAAATTACATATTCCTGATTGCAGCCCCAAAGAACTCCATTTTGGGTTTTTTAAAAATGGATTTCATCAGGGGCCTGAAATTCAGATGAAGAGAGGGGTCAATACAGGGGTGGGGAACCTCAGGCCTGGGGGCCAAATGCAGTCCTCCCGGCCTCTCCCTCTGGTCCTGGGATTCTCCTCAGGCCACAACCACTCTGCAGTCATACTCTTCAGTGACCCTGCTTAGCACCTCCACGTAATTTTGCCTGCCTGGAGTGTCCTTGGACTCCAATAATGCCTGTTGCTTGCCTGGATGGAGAAGAGAGGTGTGTGAATATGTGTAGGAACTAGCCAACTGTAAAAAGGTAAAATTTACATTAGTTGCTCCGCCCACTTTAGCCTCTGTCCCCTCTACCACTGGCATGTGGCCCTTGGAAGGTTACCTAGAAGAAAGTGTGGCCCTTTGGCTGCAAAGGGGTCCTCTGCCCTGGGTTAATATGTGGCCTACATTAACTTTGCTTCTTTTTATTTTTCTTTCAGAAAATGCAGAGCTGGTACAGTGTAAGTTTCTGTTTCTGTTTTTTCTGTTGGGGTGTACACAAAAATAGACACACACCCCTTCCAGTCTTTGGCCAATAAAAGGATATTAAACTGCACAAAAAGTATGAAAGGAAAGGCTCTTCTGGTGTCTCAAAAAAAGTTTGCTGGAAAGGGGAAACATCTCAGTTCATGGCCTCTGTACTGCCTAAAGGTAGTTGTGTAGTCCTAAATGCACTACTTATTAAGGCATAATCCCCATAGAACTAACGGGATTGTGTTCTGAGTAAATGTGCATAGGATTGTGCTGTTCGTGTCAATGAAGGCAACAGGACTTCAGTTACTCCATTGGTTTCAGGGAGGGGGGCATGCAGCCAAACCCTGTGTTTGTCGTTGTTGTTTATACTTATTAGTTGTGTTCCTTGCAAAAGTGACCCAAAGCAATGGGATTTATTCCCTAAAACATGTGATTAGGACAATAATAACAATAACAGTTAATATTGGGTGGGCCACTGATGTCTTAATTCAACATCATTAATACCATATTATCTTAGGCTGCTGCCGCTTGTTTCCTTCTCTGTACAATACCGATATGTTTTATTGTTTTACGGTTTTAACATTTTATAGTGCTGGTCATCGACCGTAATAAATGATTGATTGATTAGGATTGGCCAAAAGCCCTTATAGTAGTGTGTCCACAAAATTTCATGGGTTTGCTTTCATAGTTTTACCCCCAAACTCTTTATTTTCTGTTTTTAAGAATATTTATAAACTGCCAACCAAGAAAAATATCAAGGCAGTGTACAATGAAATCATTAAAACATCATAAAATGATACATTTATAAAATCATAAAATACTGAAGAAATGACCAATATTGAATCAAATGAGTTCTCTAAAAATGCTTGGTGAACCAGATAACGTTTCCAGCAGGCAACAAAATATCAGGATTATAAGTACCTGTCTGATGTCGATAGGAGCAGCGTTCGAAAGTACTGATGCCACTATGTTAAAGCCTTGGTTTGCATAGAAACAAAATGAATATTAATTAATGTTAACTAAATATTACTGTTCAACAAGGCTTTTTTTGTGACAGTCCTCACTGCTACTTCTTCTTTTTTTTGCGGCCCATGACAGCCATTTTGTGCTGGCACCAACTACATTTTTATTAAGATATTGAGTACCGGCAACTCATTTTTTTTACCAAAAAAAGCACTGCTATTCAGTAATATGAACTAAAGGACTATTGTAGTTCCTTGACTTATAAAATTACTGCCAAACCAAATGTGACACCATTTGCACAGCAGTGTGATTTTTTTTTAAAAGTGTAAATAGTAGACATGGGGAGAGGGGGATCTACATTGGGTCCCTGGTGGGCAGTGCTGCAGTTAGTTTATTTTAGATTCTGGAATTAATGATCCTGTGAGGCGTGCCTCTTTGGATGATAATGTGAATTACTTCAAAATGCGGTAAGCCAGCCCCTTTGCACTCTGATGACATCTGCCCTAAAGTCCTGCCCTGACAGTACCACTGCTGGTGGAGAGGGAGGGCTTTCACCCTTTGCACCTTGTTGTGTTTCCTATCTGGATCAGTGTCTTGCATCTTTCATCCCTGACCTCAAGGTAGGATATGGTTCTTCCTCCCCCCACCCCTCCCTGGCTATCTTTATCCTCACAACAACCTTGTGAGGTTGGTTAGGCTGAGAGGTTGTGACTAGCCCAAGAATTCACCCAGTAAGCTTTATTGGCTGCATGGTTATTGGAACCTGAGAGAATGAGGATAGCCTGGAACCAACATCCTAAAATGCAGTGTAGGGAATTGGGGGTTTAATTATAATCATGGTAAAAACATTAGTTTGCAGACTGCAGGTGGGGGAATAATAGTTTTGAATGGTTCCCTGAAATAAATAAACAAATTTATTTATTTATTTATGAGATTTGTTAGATGCCCATCTGGCAGAGGTTAATCTGCCACTTTGGCCACTTACAACCAAACACAAGTACATTCCATATAGACATAATCAAAATCCTAAAAATTAGAGATTAAAAATTAAAAATAAATACACAACTCCTTGCAACTGGAAAACTAGCACAGAAGGGAGAGGGCTGGTGCATAACCTTTCTCTCTGATTCATATGGTAGATTTCTACTTGTAGCAAGTTTTCTTTTCAAATGTAGGGACATTTAAAAATGGCATTTACATACATACCCTTGCATGTAGTGGTGCAGTCCACTGTAACAACTGGGACTCTACCACCTTATTCTGCTACATCTGCAGATCTGGCTGGTCTGAATAAAATGGACAAGGGCTTGAAAATGGGGGGTAATGGAGAGGGGTATGGCTGGTGCGGTGAGGGAAACAAGGGTTAGCTGGACAAGATTTAGGAATGGGGCAGTATTATTTCTCATTCCATGTTACTTGTAAGTTGCTGTTGATAGTTTAATTTTTTAAATATTTTCTGCTTTGGCATCAAGTATAGAACAAAGAGTGGGGAGAGCAGGAGGATGTGGGGGGAAGAAACAGGAATTATTTTGCCATCGCTGTTACAGTTTTGCAAGTAATTTTAATCCATTTGTTGTCGTCATCATCATGGCTTTTTTTTGTGATGGTACTCGCCAGTAGGGAGTACTGGCACCTCTTTTTTGGCTCCCCATGGCAGCACCCACAGCACTTTTATCAAGATAGGAGTACAGGCGCCTCATTTTTTACCAAAAAAAAAAAAGGACTGATCATCATCATTTACTTTTTTGAGTAAGCTGTTTTGGGAACATTTTTGAAGGGTGAAGTAAAAACCTTTCAAGCAAACCAAGACGAAGCCTTAGAATCTTCTTACACTATCAGGCCGATGGGTATATAAATAATAATACATGGGAATATATGGGGAAAGAATAAGACAGTGTCTCTGGGCATGTGTAGAATGTGTAACCCTTGCCACTGAGTTAACTGCAGCCTCTCTGGCCTCTCTGCCTGCTTTTCAAAAGAAGGGCTTCCAGCCAGGAATTCTTTAGAAATTAAGCAATGTGTGGGGTTGAGGTGGATGGGGGTGGTTGTTTTCCTTTCCCCGGGCAAAGTCTCCCACGTGGGCAGGATACGGTTAACTGCAGCCTGACACCCTCCTTCCCACCCTGCCCCCTTTTGTTTCCTGTAAGTGACACCCCGGCACCCTTAGCCAATGGCTGGGTGGTGTAACAGGAGCTGTGGAGCTGTCCCAGGGGGAGGCCTCTTGGCTTCTTTGATGGGCTCCAGAAGAAACTTTTCCACCACTACCACCTCCCTTCCTTTCGCTATCTCCAGCTTCTCTGCATCCCTGTTTTATTTCCTTCCTGGCTTCCCTGCACCTCCTTCAGGATCCAATATCTGCAAAGAAAAAAACCTACCCTAATTCCCTCTGGGGTATATTTCAGCACCCCCGAAGCGCCTGCAGCAACCCCACCCCCTTGCCCCTCCCTTCTCTCTCTCCTCCTGACTTTTCTGATCTTCCTCTTTTGAGCTTCTGTTATTTTTAACCCGTTCCTGGGACTGACCTTTTGCTAGCCACACTTCCCCCCCCCATCCCCTTCCTTTGCCAGCCCCATTCTTGAACCCCTGCCCCCCTCTTCTGTGCTGAACTTGCACCAGTCCTGCACCTTACCTTTGCTGTGCTGGCACACTGTCCTCTTTCCCTTGCTGCAACCTGTTCATTCTTGAGCTGAAGCGTTTTCTGAATCTAGCACTGCTGGCGCTGCCCTCCCTTGCACACACACATGCAACCCATGGCGATGCTGCTTGGAAACCTCCTTTGCCTGCTGGGTTGGGGCTGCCTCTGCTCCCTGTGTTAAACGGAGGGACTGCCCAACGCAGACGCTCCTCCATCTGGACAGGGTAAGAGAGATGCCTCGCTCTTCCTAGTTGTCTTGCCTCTAACCCACCCTGTCTACCCCCCCCTTGCTCAGTTCTGTGTCCTTACTCCCAGGGTGTGTGAATGCCTTGCCAGACTTCTCTCTCCTCCTTCTGCAACAAGCCCACCTCTATGACGTAAACAGCCTCACTTTTGCTAGAGCACATTGCATTTGCTCTGGAGCTTATGGGAACTTATGCTACTGGCCTTTCTTCCACTTGGTCTTGGTCGCCCCTTGCCATCCCCACAGCAGCCATCCACCCGACACATGTCTCCGCAGCAGAGAGCCAGTGTGGTATAGTGATTAGAGTGCTAGACTGAAGTTGGGAGAGCCCGGTTAAAGTCCCACTTCAGCCATGAATCCTACCAGGTGACCTTGAGCCAGTTACTCTTTAGCCCAGCCTTTTTCAACCAGTGTGCCTCCAGATGTTGTTGGACCACAACTCCCATCAGCCTCAGCCGCATTGCCAATGGTCAGGAAAGATGGGAGTTGTGGTCCAACAATATCTGGAGGTACACTGGTTGGGAAAGGCTGCTAGCCTAATCTTCTAATTCACAGGTCTGTTGTGAGGATAGAATGCAGAGCACCTTATATGCTGTTCTGAGCTCCTTGTAGAAAGGGTGGGTGTTTTTTTTAAGTGATGGTAAAATAAATGTAATTTCATATTTCTGAGCACCCTAGTTCCCAGCAGAAAGTGCTGCCCTCATATCCCAGGCCGTGAGATGTCCCTGCTATTGCTGACCAAATTACCGTTCTCCCTCCTGCACCCCATAGCTCACATCTTCCTAGATGTGAGGGGGTAGAACTGGGTATAGATATTTGCCATCTGAACTGGGTGCTTCTTGGGCAGAGGGTCCAATGGGAGTGGCAGGAAGGGAAAGCTCTCATCCTGATGGGCCTGATTGTCATTGGCAGATGCTGAGCCCCACGTACAAGCAGCGCAATGAGGATTTCCGCAGGATCTTCAAAGGACTGCCTGAAACTGAACGGCTCCTTGTGGGTGAGACATGGGAGAAGATGGGCAATGTGGGGAGGCTGTGCCAAACGGAAGGATCCATAGTGGATGAATGGGGTGTATGGATCACCCTACACATGACTGTTGAGAGTGCAGAGCAGGGATGGGGAGTTTGTGGTGGCTGTCCGCATGATGCTGGATTCCAACTCTCATCAGCCCCAGCCAGCATAGGGTCAGGGATGATGGGGGGCCAACAACATCTGGAGGGCCACCACAGGTTCCCCATCCCTGCTGCAGAAGGCATTTGAGTAGATCAGAGTTGGTCACATCCACACCATAGATTTAAAGCACATGGCTTCCCTGCAAAAGAATCTTGCGAACCGTAGTTAACCCCTCACAGCTACAATTCCCAGCACCGTTAACAGACTACAGCTCCTAGGATTCTTTGGATTCTTTGCTTTAAATATGCTTTAAATCTATGGTATGGATGCAACTAAAGACTTATTTGGGAACTAGTTTAACACTTGGTTCTCTCCGCAGAGAGAGAGAGAGAGAGAAAAAGCGGGGGATGGCAGAAAGAACGAGAAGAGGGGGGCAGAAGGAGAGAGAAAAGGGGTGTTTCCCCAGTTTTAACTCGAGCCCTAAGCACTGCCAGCACATGGCCCCCAATAGATTACTCCTGAGGGAGTGTGGCCCTTGGCAGAAAAGGTTTGCCACTACTGTGTTAGAGAGTTCCGATGGAATGGCTATTAAATCAGTTAAAGGGCTCATCGAAATGGAGCGGGATAATCCACGTCATCTGACAGTCCTCACTTTGCCTGTTTGTTCGCTCTTTCCCAATAAAAAAAACCCACTTTTTTTGCTCCCACACACGCAGGGAGAGGACCCATACTTCTTCTCGCTTTTTCCCAGCTCCGCCCATAACACTCCCCCCTATCAGCCAATTGGTCCGCAAAAATATGACGTATGCTCCTCTCCCCCTTTGCAACAAAGCACCACAAGGCGCATGCGCTTGAACGTACGAGCGCGAAAGTTTGAATTTCCTGATGGTTTGGTAGTAGCGGCTGTAATGGAGTTCCTTGTCGCTCACCACTCTGGAGCAGCGCCAGCTGGGTGTGTGTGTGTCTCCAGGTGCCCCTGACCATCCAGGGGGATTGTAGGCAGTGCAAGGGATCAGCGCTTGTAATCGCTGGGCGAATCCCCCCGTAACCCTTGGGCTCATTCACTGCAGGGTTCACCCTGGACCATTATGCGGCTTGGCGGCAGGAATGCTGCCCCTGAGGGAAGCAAACAGCCCCCCCCCCATGGGAGGCAGCTCTTGGCTCGGGCAGGGAATGCGGGCAAACAGCATGCTGCTGTGTCAATCTGCGCTGAAGCAACCAGCACAGGCTTTGTGGTGTTCCCTCCATTTATATGCCTATAATTCCTGTATTTTTGTTTGTATTTGTGATATTTCGCAAAACCAACTGTATGGTTTTCTACCTTTACGCATAGTTTCTGGAGATATGCATGATTGCAATTCCACTTATTTCTCCAGAACAGCAAGTAACGATGTGTCATGTCTAGGAAGGTAGACCACCAGTCTCTATGGTTGCGGGTGACTGAGATGCTAGCAAACCACTTATATGCCAATACTTCCTGTGGGTTTTTTGCTTGTATTTGCGATATTTCGCAAAAGCCACTGTATGCTTTTCAGCTCAACTGGGCTGCTGAGAACCTGCAGGCTGTGGTTGAAATTGACAAGACTCAAAGAGAGTAGCCTTGCAGGCAGGAAAGCTATTGAGGAAGGGTGCCTGAGTGTCTGTAATCCAAGAGGAAAGCCTCTATTTCTCTTCTTCCCCCCCTCTCCCTCAACTCTGGATGCCTGGAAGCAAAGACCAATACTTCAAGAAGGGCATTTGATGCGGGGGGTGAGAGGTGGAGGTTAGGCAAAGATAAATATTTTCTCCCTTGAAAAAGTTTACAAACAACCACAATTGCAGATATCACCCTGAGCTGCTGCCCAGTTTGCAGGCTGGCTAAAAATTAACCGCTGTTGCTGCTTCTGTGCAAATGCACTTTTTTGCATCTGCGCAGTAGAAGTTGCAGGGGGGACCCCCACACCACACCATTGCTCTGATAGGTTCCTTTTTCCCGGCTTTCCCCGGACATTCGCTCATATGCGCAACAGTGGAAATACGTGATTGGCTGAGAATGAGGGAAGGGATATGGGGAACCGCCCAAGAACTGCCCATCAAACGCCCACAGCTGTCAAGTCCGCGGTATTGCATCCGAGCGCCTGAAGGTACAGCGGATGATTCCCGGTTTAAAAAAGCAAATCGCATGATTTGCGGTATTGCAGGAGCGGATTTAACCGCGTGAAAATGTGCAAAAGCACGCGGCGTTATATGGACGACCGAAAAATAATGAAAGCACAAAACGATCATGTCACGCATTTTGCAGTCGTCTGGATGAGCCCAAAGTCTTTGGTTTTGATATGTCCTGTTTAGTCATTTGCAGCCTTTTTGGTGTCCTGTCTCTAGAATACGTGTCCTAAAGGTCATCTGCCAATGCCCCTTTCATTGGAAGTAGGATGAGTGGTGACCACAAAAAGTGCCTTTCTAGCTGCTGAGTCCCACATGTGGAGCTCCCTCTGCAATCAGGCTTGGATGGTGCCTTCTTTATTGTTGTTTAGGCACCAGTGTTTTTTCCCTTCAGCTGTGATTTTTGGAGACTTTGGTTGTTTTTAACCGAGCTCCATATCTGCTTTATATCTGTAGTTTTAGTGGGTGTGTTACTGAGATTTTTTTGTGACTGTAACCCACCCTGAAATAATTAAAAAAAAAAAAGATGCAGGGCAATATATACATTTAAAAAAATAAATAAAAAATAAATGGTACAGCCTTTGGCCAATATCCACCAGCTGTGGCTTTCAGCCTCCTCAACAACAGGGTTGATCTCCCCACAAGATTGCTGTTGTTCCTCACCCCATCCCATGTCTCAACCTGCACCCAGCTCCTTGCTTTCAGCTGCTGACATGTCCCCTCTCCTCAGATTACTCCTGTGCGTTGCAGCGCGACATCTTGCTTCAAGGGCGGCTCTACCTGTCGGAGAACTGGATCTGCTTTTACAGCAACATCTTCCGATGGGAGACCACGGTGAGCGTCTTGGCAAGGTAGCCCGGGGAAAGGTTCAGGATATATAGGCAAGCCTTTTCGCCTTCCCCCAGTGGCTGCTGATCCTATTGTGTGTCATCTGTCAATAGATCTCCATCCAACTCAAGGAGGTGAAATGCATCAGGAAAGAGAAGACAGCCAAGCTGATCCCCAACGCAATTCAGATCTGCACAGAGACTGAGAAGGTGAGTTAACGGGTGCCTTCTTGGCTGACCTCTGTGTTGTGCACATTGGGATTCCAAAGAGTCCCTGGAACAACTACATTCTGGAACAGCCTTTCCCAACCTCTGTGTTCCCAGATGTTGTTGTACTGCAACACCCATCAGCCCCAGCCAGTGGTCAGGAGTGGTGGGAACTGTAGTCCAGCAACAGTTTGGGAAGGCTGTTTTAGAGCAGAGCTGAGGAACCTGTGGTTCTCCATTAAGGACATACGAAAAAACCTGCTGGGTCAGACCAAAGGTCCTTCAAGTCCAGCAACTTTCTTCCCTGTGGTGCCAGTAGGGAAGGTAGAGTGGCCAATTCTGGAAGACCAGGTTGCACCTGCTTTACTGGGATTTTTGCAGAGCTCTGGACTAGGTGAACCTCAGTCTGATCTAGTGGGGTGTTTCTCTTAAGAGTGCAAGTCTCTGGGATTGCTGGGTACAGGTTTCTTATGCTGTAACATGTTTGCTTTGTACATGTTATAGCATGCTATTATGTTATATTATTATTATGTTATTTAAACACTTATAGACCACACTTCCATAAAAATACAGCAAGACAGTATACAACATCCAAAATCACAATAAGATCAGAAAAGATATCAATAAGATCAATAATGGTTAGGAAGAAGAAGTTCACATTTCAAAGGCCTGTCTGAATAACACAATTTTAAGGAGACATCTAAAAATAGGCAGGGGTGATTCCTGCCAAGCTTCTACTGGCAGGGAGTTCCACAGGGCAGGGCGTGCCTCACTAAAGGCTGAGTCCCTAGCAAAGGCCAACTGACCCTCAGGGGTGCAGGGAACCACCAGAAGTGCCCCATCAAAAGATCTCAGTGATTGAGGTGTAGGATAAGGGGTCAGGTGGTCTTTAAGGTACTTTTGGGCCCAAGTTGTTTAGGGCTTTCTGAATTAACAACACAAGAACCTTGAACCTGACCCAGTAGAAAATACTGTATGATTTCTAGTTTCAAAAAATAAAAGAAAAATAGGTCACACACATAGGAAGCTGCTTTATACCAGGCCAGACTACTTGTCCATTTAGTTTAATATTGCCTGTTGTGACTGACTGCAACTCTCCAAGGTCTCAGGCACAGAGAGGTCTTTTCCCACGATCCTTCTAACTCGGGTTGGGGGACCTCTGGCCCGTGGGCCAATCTTGGCCAGCCAAGGGGTCCAATTTAGCCTACAAGGCCATTTCCCCCAAACCACGCCCACCTGTCAATCAGCTGATGTCACTGAGTGAAGGAGACCCCTGCAGAAAGCAGAACCAACCCCCCCACTCATCAGGTGGTAAACAGAGAGTTCAGTCCTGCTTGGTGCAAAGCAGACCCCCCTCCCTTCCCCTCCCCATGAATCAACTTTGACAGGAGGGTGGACCCATCTACCTAGAGTGGTCAGGGAGATAAAGATCTGGTTGAACCTGGCATCTTTTGTATGCAAATTATGTGGCTTACCTCTGAGCTATGTTCCCACCCCTGTACTAGTTCATGTTCTGCTCCCTGTCCTTTGTGTGATAATTCTGTCTCGCTTTTCACAGTATTGGTCACAGTGTTCTTCCTAATATTACTGAGATACAATGGCTGTTTTGAAGCTGTGCATGAGTGCACAAATGAGGTGGTGCTAGGAAAAACTTGGTGCCTGAAGGTGAAGGGAACAGTTAGGAAGTGTCCTGTCCTTGTCTTCTTCTTTCTCCTCCTCTTCCTCCCTGCCTGCTAGCGGCTGGCACCACCATTCTCGGTATGAATATCATCTCAGTAAATATGATCCTAATCATATCTTTGTGTTCTCTTTTTATCTTTGTGTCCCAGCAAACAGAAAAGCACAAGGGCACAGGCTACAAGAGAATAGCCTCTATGTTCTGCTCTTTGCCTCTTTCTGTTCAAAACAAACTCACAGTTTGGGACAAAGATGAACAAGTGAGCTTTGCCCTATGCCTCTCCTCTGGCCCACAGTTGCTGATTTGCACCCCGCCCCTTGTTCCTGTTCACCTCACCGCACTCTTCAGCTAAAGTTCATCAGTGTCTGGACTGACTGTGCTCTGCAGAGCTTTATCTCTGCAGAGGGTGTGGCTTTTTATCTTTCTAGGCATCTCCTACCTTCACCACCTCTGATATGTTGCCCCAGTGAGAGGTGCAGTGCCCCACAAAAGAGAAAGAACATCAGGTGACTCTCAGTACAGACAAGAATTGGGTGTGACCTGTGCCTCTAGGTGACATGCTCCTCAAAATCAGTTGACGTGAGCTAGTTATCCCTTCATAGTATTTAATCACTCAGGTTGTACTTGCAGCAAGGGAAGTTAAAGATAGACTCTCCACCCCCCCTTGCAATCTCATTCACTTCATGCATTTTGTGGATGTCAGGATTCCAGTTGTCATTAGTAATTGCTGATAGCCAGCTGGCAAGCTGTAGTCATTGCAGTTTAATTAGTCCAGAGTGTGGCTAGTAGGAGGATAAACCTGAATAACAGAGGCCATTGAGATGAGATTGAGACTTTGGCAAAGGAGCACATATAGCTGCTAGATCAGGAGTGGGGAACTGGATCCAGCCACTGAGCCTGAGCATTTTGACAGGTGGGCAGGGCCCTGTGACCTGTCGATCACCTGGTGTCACGATGACCCGTTATTCCTTGTAGCAGCATGGCAAGCTATGCTACAAAGGAAAATCCAAGCAAAGCAAAGTTTGAATTCATCAGCTGATAGGCAGTGATTTCAAGCCCTCCTTTCTGCAGGGATTGGCTGCATCATTGAGTTCCCCACAAGGAACCCAGTAGTGCAGTCTGTCTCCTGGGCTTGAAGCCCTGCTTTGGCAGGGGTTGGCTGCACTACGGGGTTCCCCATGGGAAATTATAGCACAGCCGATCCCAGCAGGCTTGCTCAGTTGATTGGGGGGACAGCAAGCCTGCCTCTCCAATGCACAATCAGGAGTGCACTTTAAGGTTCTTGATCATGCATTTGCAGCCACGTCTCTATCCGCCACAGACCTTGCATCACATATGACATCAGCTGAGGCACAGGTGGCCATGGTTTTGGAGAAATGGACTCACGGGCTAAATTGGCACCTGCGCCAGGCCTAATTAGGGCTACAGGCCAGAGGTTCCCCAGCAAGCAAGTGGGCGCATAGGAAGCTGCCTTATATCAGACTATTTGTTCATCTAGCCTGGTATTGTCTGCTGTGACTGGCCCCAACATCTCAGGCAGAAAAGGCTCTTTCACATTGCCTGATACCTGATCCTTTTAATTGGAGATTGCAGGGGTTGAATATGGGACTGTCTGGATGCAAAGCGTATGCTCAGCCACTGAGCTCTGATTCTAATGTAGGCTTTGAAAGACTCTGGTAGAGTCCAGAGAGAGAGTTTGGGAGCCTAAGACTGCAGCCATGGGAAATCAAATTGCTGCACTAGACCTCTCAAATGCTCCCTTCCTTGGATGCCAGGAGCATGCTTGGTCTACACATGCAGCAGAATGGAATGGTAGAATCTTGGAGGGGACGTGGAGTGTAGCATTTCAGACTGCAGGCAGCATAGCCAGTGGTCAGGGATGTTGGGAGTTGGAGTCCAAAAAATCTGGAGGGTCACAGGTTCTCCACACCTGCTGTGGAATCACAGCTTTAGAAATGACCTAATCTATAGGTAGAAACAATTAATGCTTATTATAATAACATAATAAACTTAAGGCGAGGCTTATGCTGTCTACTCACTTGCCATTCTCAGCATTTCTTCACATCATTTGGCGCCCGTGACCGCTGCTTCATGCTGATCTTCCGCCTCTGGCAGAATACGCTCCTGGATAAGGTAGGAGTGGACATATTGCTCCTGCCTCCTAAATCTCATGAGATTTAGAAGTCAGAAGCAATCTAAGATTTGTGAGCTCAGGTTATGGGTCCAGACCTTGTTATTTTTCAGGAGTTTTCACTGGTTCTTGATCTTGAGGTTTCTATCTAGCTATTTAGCTACTTATTTATCTGAAGCCTGTGCCATGTTTTTGAAAAGAGGAACCAGTTGTTCAGTGTTGGGTTCTAGAGTGGTTTTGTGTGTGTGCACACTTGTGTGTGTGTGTGTGCATGCGTGTGCATACGCATGCTTACATGTGTGTATCTGGGTACAGTTTGTGTGTGTATTTTATGTTTCTGTGTCAGGGCTAAACAAATGAGTCTGAACTGATTTTGCACTGCTCATTCCAGCTTTTGAGCCGCAGTGCTTTTCTCTGCTTTTGTCTAATGCCATGTTCTCCTCCCAGACTTTGTCCCCTCAAGAGCTCTGGCACATTGTCCACCAATGCTATGGCTCTGAACTTGGCCTCACCAGCGAGGATGATGATTACGTCTCTCCCATCGATGAGATCAATGGTTTGGGGTGAGCATACACTGCCCTGTGAATGCCATAGTCTCCCCTGTCTTTACTGAGACATGTAATGTGACTATAAGGATGCCAAGGGAGATAGGATAAGATACAGGGCTGCATTCTACTGAATCTGGCCAATGGGAGCTTCTAGTCCAATACTGGCTGTACAGCAGCTCAGGCAACTATCCTTTTCCCAGTTCTATTTCCTCAGAACTTCTTATCTGGTGATGCTAGGGTCTTGAGGCAGCTGGCACAGCAATTTTATCTCACCCCCTCCCCACTCCAGGAAGCCCTACCAAATTTGAATCAAGGTGTGGTCTAAGTGTTGCTCACATTTTTTACATGTAAGGGAAAGTCTCTCCCATTCCCCCCCCCCAAAAAAAGAAAATTGTGTGTGCAGGAGAGAGCATTCCCACACTGTGCTATAGGGGTCGGGAGCTTGTGACTCTCCAGATGTTGCTGGACTACAACTCCCATCATCCCTGATAACTGGCTTGAAAGGAGCATTCTGTTGTAGCCAATAGAAAAGGTTGGTGTGTGTGCATGCCTTGCTCGCCCAGGGCTTCTGTTTCAACCCTTCCTCCTCCTTGTCTTGATGTTGCCCTGCCTCTTGTTTCCAACAGAAGCCCCAAAGAGACAGGGGACGTCATTGACCTGAGCGACTTGACTTCCCGTTGCAGCACAGACCTCAAGCTGGATACCAGCCCCCTCCTGGACAAAAGGGACGCCAGCCAGAGCATCAACTCACTGGCCAGCAGTAGTGATGGGACCACCTCGGTGAGGATGGTGGGGCTCAGATACAAGGGTTTGAAGTCTGTGCAAGTCATCTACCAGATTCTGCCAAAGTTCTGCAACTGGAGTAAACCGTGCAGAATAGGTTGCTTTGCATAGACTATTTGCTTTGCATAGTTTCTCCCTCCCATCTGGACTGTTAGTTTAGGGAGAGTTTTTTTGTGGAGAGATGGCTTTGTTTCAACTGTATGTTGTAGACAGAGAATTAGAGATAAAGGAACATTCTGGGCGGAACAATGATTCTCAGACTGTGTTCCAGGAAATCCCTGGGGTTCAAAGGGTTACCTGGGGCTCCTTGATCAGTAATGGCCAACAAGTTTCCCTGAGTGACAGCTTGTCCATCAATGATTTCCCATCTTTCCCTGTAGTGTTCAGTTGTAGGGAAGCATTAGGTATATTCACACACATTCAATTTCTGTGGGGCAAATGTGATGGCTTGTGGGAATCATAGAGTTTTAGAATTGGAAGGTATCTTGGAGAACATCTAGTCCACCCCCTGCTCATTGCAGAATTTGAAATGCAGGATGCAACTACAGGATCCCTAACAGATGGCTGTACAGCCTCTTGTCTAATACATCCAGCAAAGGAGAGCCCACCACTTCCCCAGGCACTTTGTTCCATTGTTGAAAAGCTCTTACCATTTGCACATTTCTTCTAACATTTAGTCAAAATTTGGTTCTCTGCATTTCCCACCCATTGATTCTAATCCTCTGGAACAGCAGAGAACATTCTAGAATATGCCCTAGTATCCTCTGAAACATGCAAGGGTTCCGCTGTATGCCAACCAGTTATGAATGGGTTCTTTGAGAAAACCTGAAAACCAAGTAAAGGTGAAGAAAGAGACAGATGGAAAAGAGTAGGACGTTTCCCCACTAATTAAAATAAAAACATGTCTAGGAAAGGAGTGCAAATTAATTCAGGTGAATAGATTTTTTCTCACTTAATAAAACCATTTTTTTCTCTTGCTGCCAAAACAGATGAATTTGTCAATCCATTTTTGAAGATCTGGAGTATTTTTAGATGCCCAGCTTTGCAAGATCGCTTTTTTTGCAGCCAAAAAGGCTCTTTGCATCTGTAATTGTTGTTCAGTCAAGCCCTATGTAGTTGGGAAATGTCCAAGAATAACATCCAGAGGCCCTCAAAATGAGGCTGACTTATCTAAACAGTTCTTGCTAAAATGGTGTTATTCCGACAACATAAGGTGTTATAATTACAGACTTCATCTGCTTCAGTTCTCATTCCCTCCACTTAAAAGGAACTGAATTAGGGATCTCTTCTACAGAATTGTCAGTGGCCTTGCCAATTACAATCCCCAGGATTCTTTTGTGTGAAACCATGAGAGCAACACTGGTATAAGACTGATACTGGTATAAGATATGTTTGCAGTTTAGATACGCTCTAAGCCTGTTAGAAAAATAATCCATATGTTATCAGAAGTTTTCAGAGAAGGTACTTATGTTAGTCTATTATAGCAAACACTGTAGTGTCCTGTGGCACCTTAAAACACAACAGATTTATTGTGTCGTAGGTTAGAGTCTGTTTTATCAGGTGCCACAATAAAGCTGTTAGTCTTTAGCAATCATGACAAATATTTCTTTTAAGTTAAAGAAAAGAGATTGTCAGGACTCCACAGGAGGAGTTTTATTAGATGAAGGCAAGTGGAACTCCAACAAAATGTTACAGTGTGGAGTGCTCCTGTTTAGGGTCCAAGCTAGCCAGCCATGCCCTTTTCCAGGATACTCCATTCTGTTTTCCCTCCTTCTTGGCTTTCTATTTTCTTACCCTCCAACACCAGCCATCATTCTGTCGCAGCTGAGCAAGCTCATTCCACACTGGGCTGTTTTTCGGTCCCCACTCCTCATGCGGCTGATACCTGTGCATGGATGGCACCATTTTTGGGACATAACTATTTATTTATTTATTCATTCATTAGATTTATAATCCCGCCCTTCCTCCCAGTAGGTTCTCAGAGAAATGGGTTCACTATTAGTGTATAGGTTTCCACAATCCATGGTATATTTGCAGCCATACAGAGACCTGAACCCCTAGGAGTAGGGGAAGGGAAGAGGTGGAGAAGATCTAGACTGGGATAGAGCCATACCCTAGTGAGCAGGTGGTGGGCTTAGAGAGAGGCTGGAGCTCTTAGTCAGACAATACATCAGGAAAAGAAGGTGGGAGATAGGAAGAACTGGATAAATAAAATACATAGAATGAACTGAATTCCATTGCATGTTGTTTGTCAGACACTCTTGTAATGCATTGAAACCATCAAACTACTGTCAGACATCAGCTGGTAGTTTTTCAGATTTCAAATGCTGATGCTGAATGTCAAATACTCGCCAAATGTTCTCGTCTGAAGAATATTTGTGGAATTTCTGCCATCAAAATTTGAGAGTGCAAAACACCCAAATCCTTTCCTCTTAAATGTGTTGCTAACTGTGCCCATTTGCTTCCCTCAAGCTGGCAGAGGACCCAGATGAGAATACTGACAGCCAAGTGGATGCCTCTTCCAGTCACACAGTGACCTCAGCAACAGAACCTCCCAGAGATGATTTGCCACAAGGGCCACTAGTGCCCCCTCTGGAGGGGGATCCACTTCCCAGCGAGGAGCTCCTGACAGACATAAGCAATTCTTCTTCCTCCACGCAAGATGAAGGTGAGGGCAGACCCCATCCCACTGCAGCTATTGAACCGAGGAGGGTCCTCATTAGGTGTTAAGTGTGAAATTGCCATGCTTTATTCACCCACTTTTTACAGAGCATCTCTACACAATGCCATTGTCCAATCATTGTCATCCTAGGTGCTGTTCAGGTGAATTGTTCCCTCCTCTTCCTGACCCACATGACTATGCCGTGTCTACTAATGTGGACAGAACATAGCCGGATGTTCATGCACAAAGTGCAATATACCACACAATGTGGAAAATCTTTTGCAATTCCTCATGGAGTTTCTGCATCAGAAGAGTAATTATTGAATCGTGTTAGAAGCTGCCCATCTGGAAGCCCCGTGTCTTTTGCACTGGGTCCCAGATCGCCTGTCCCGTTCCTCCCTTTTGTGAAGTTAAAAACAAAGGGAGTATTTTCACATTTTCACCTTTGCGGTATTGCTTACAGCAGCCCAGGGCTGCTGGGCATGCTATTAAGGCTGCAACCAGCCATCTTAATTTGCTCAGAGACCTCAATTTGTACCCAGTATGTGTAAATTAGCATATGCAAAATTTATGCAAATTTGTGCCATGGGCTGGTGTCTTGAGGTTTTTTTTAAAAAAAATTCCTTCTAATTTTCTGCATGCGCAAATTTAGATATTGTAAATGTGTCATCACAGCCATTTCCCCCCCCCAACTTACTGACTTTGTTTAGACAGATATAAAATAAAGGGGTGAAACTGAATATATTAAAGAAGACAGGAGAATGCAAAATCATATGGGTGGGAAAGAGTTACATGGGACTGTGCATTGAGTCTTTTAAGTACCTAGCAATGGCCCTGCTTGGACTGGAATCTAGATATGATGTGCTTGAATCAGCTGTCTTTTCTCCTTCTCAAGCTGAGGTGGATGCTTTCTTTTCTGACCTGCCTGGGCGGTTGCTCATTAACACCGTTTATCACGTTGGAGCTGAAAGGCTGCAGCAGATGCTCTTCAGTGACTCCCAATTCATACACAACTTTTTGGACCAGCGCAAGTTCACAGGTAAGGAGAAGTGGGGACCCCCAAACCACATCCTCCCCTGGAGTTCAGGAGCAGGGTTCAGATGAGTGTTTTAAAGTGACGCTGCCAATTTCTATCAGTCTGCATAGCTTGGACTTAAATCCATTTTGCGACACGTGATGCATTGCCTTTTCACTCCAGTCCCAATTTACAGGAGGAAGCGTCAGAGCTCAGAGGTGGAGAGCACCTGCTTTGCATGGAGAAGGCTGCAGGTTCAGTCCCTGGCATCCTTAAATAGGGCTGGGACTCTTTGAGAACCATTGCCATACCCTGAGAAGGCAGAACACGCAGCCAACAATTCTTTAAAATGTAGCACGATTTGCATATTATATAAAGCAGGATTTATATATTGATTTAAAAACCTTCTCATACTGCTTTTCCCCTGTTGTTTTCAAAAGCACAATGACCAAGGAGTTGCTTCTCCTGGTATGTCCCCTTTTCTCCCCTAGATGTGACACTGACTTCGTGGACTGGCGACAACAAGTGCCACCAAAGCCGCGTCATCACCTACACCATCCCCATCAACAACCCACTGGGTCCCAAGGCTGCAGCTGTAGTGGAGACCCAGGTGTGGATGTGCAAAAGGATTTTGTTTTTGTTTTATTAAAGAAGAAGGTAGGGGGTGAGAGGCAGGTATATCACCTTATTTTATAGTGATCCGATTGGACCATTTGAGGCCAACTGCTTCCTTAGAATTGTTGACTGAACAGTCTAGTAGACATAAGAAGAGAGGCAGTGCTGGCATATTATTAAT
This sequence comes from Rhineura floridana, assembly GCF_030035675.1. Classification (NCBI taxonomy): domain Eukaryota; kingdom Metazoa; phylum Chordata; class Lepidosauria; order Squamata; family Rhineuridae; genus Rhineura; species Rhineura floridana. Next base: position 26,550,920 of record NC_084494.1, on the reverse strand, counting down.
TCATTTTTATTTTTATAGTAAAAGGCGGAGAACATTTCTGATGTCAGATTTGTGATGATCTTTGTGTAGGGACTGGTCTGCTTGCCCTATGTTTGTACTACACTTCATTAAAAAGTTCAACTCTGTTCTTTTGGTTCTGAATAGAGAGAATGGTTTCCTTTCTCAATACAGCTGTTAATTAACTCACCTTGCCAAGCTGATTGTTTTATTGCTTGTCACTACTGTCACAAAGGGTCGCCAGGTTTATTTTGCATAGATTCTAGCTTGAACGGAATTGTCACTGTCTTTACTTTTTGCATATAACCCCTCTGATGTTGCAGCTTACTAATCTGTCTGTCTATCTATCTATCTCTAATCTATATCTATATATGGATGGATGGATGAAGTGTGTGTGTGTGTGCATATGAAGTGGACTCTAGTCCATGAAAGCTTATGCCATAATACAGTTTGTTAGCTTTTAAGGTGCCATGAGACTCTTTGTTAATTTTGTTGCAACAGGTTAACATGCCTGCCCTTCTGGAAAATGTGCAGGGGCATGCATTTGTGTGCATGTGCATGAGTGCAGAACTCACACTTCTCTCTTTCACTCTTCTCCTATTTGCTCGACGGTCAGACTCTGTTCCGTGCCAGTTCCAAGAGCGGGGGCTGTGTGGTTGACTCGGAAGTGATCACGCAGGGCATTCCCTACCAGGACTACTTCTACACAGTGCAACGATACTGTATCACTGCCATGGCCAAGAGCAAGGCTCGACTCAGGTACTGGTTCTTGCACCTTGTCCTCCCTACTGCTTATAACAGCACAGTGCTGGTCAAGAAGGAGGCATGGTTTACTCTTCTCTTGGCATGTAACCCTGTTAGTCTCTTGAGACAAAGCCAGCAGAGGATCCTGTGACACTATAAACGAGGGGTGGGGTGGGGTGGGAAACCTTTGGTCCTCCAGATGCTGGCTGAGGCTGGTGGGACATCTGGAGCAACACAGGTTCCTGCCATAAAAACTTAAGAACCATGCAATCATAAGAGTTGGAAGGAACTTTAGAGGTCATCTAGTCTAACCTGTTCAATCCAGGATCTGCGATGCGGACTGCAGCTACACCATGGCCATCTAGCCTCTGCTTAAATATTTCCATAGAGCCATGAGGTGAGATTTTGTAGTCAGGAGTCTACTTCATCAGAAGCATTTTTCCCCTCTTGTTCGGCCACAGCAGTCATCAGAGCCTCCCACAATATTTTCTTACATGTAGCATATATGTCCCATCCCCACCACTGTTTCTTTCCCTGTTACATTATTAGGCTCCCCCCTAGGATTACCGTAGTTAATCAGGAGTTCCTTACAACTGAAATACCGTATATTCCAGCGTATAAGATGACTTTTTAACCCAGGAAAATCTTCTCAAAAGTTGGGGGGTCGTCTTATACGCCCAGTCGTCTTATACGCCGGAATATACGGTAATAGTGCCACCTGCTCACAGTTGAAGAAAATGCCCTTCACTGCTGTTTGTTTTGCTCTAAACCACTTTGAGACTGCAGAGACTGCTTGGTAATGCAGTGGTAGCCAAGCAGGAGGAGCGCATGACAGCTGACTAAGCACCATTGGTCACTCTGTAAGCGTTGCAGTGCAAAGGAGAAGCAAGGGTGTAGAGAGTAAATGCATTACAGTGGAGAGAGGGAAGCCAAGCCAAGCAGAGCTAATAACCCACAAACTAGTGGATCTCCCCCCTTGCCCCTAGCAGCAGATCAACATTTTGTACCATAGATCCCTTCCTCCTTCCAACCTTAGTCTGGCCTAGAGGGACTTTTTTAGCTGTAGAGGAAAAGTCAAAGCTCAATGCAGAACTGCAGATCTTGTAGCTGCACAGGAAACAGAATGAGATTAAACTTAAACAGGGAAGTCTGAATAAGCCCTAGGAACCCACTTCATTCCAGGCCAAACATGTGGTGAAGCCTTTCCGTCCTTTGCAGAGAAACTGAAGCGTTTTCTCTGAGAAGCATTTTCCCAGAATCCCTTGGGAGAGCTCAGAGAGGCCTTGACCTACCCGGTGCAATCTGTCTCTGTTTCAGAGTCTCCTCTGAGATTCGGTACCGGAAACAGCCGTGGAACCTAGTGAAGACGCTCATTGAAAAAAACACCTGGAGTGGTGTTGAAGAATACTTTCAGCACTTGGGTATGTGAGGCAAGGGGCAGAGCTGTTATGCAGCACCCTTGCCATGGAGCAGTGTTGGCTGTCAGAGGCTCAGGAGCTGGCATTCCTCCTTCCTCTGCCCTATGGCGGTGGAGTTCATAGATCTCCCAGTGAAAGGATTGTGGCATTCATTGGTATCAATGGCTCTGGGCCTGTACTGTTTTATCTGTGGGAATATGCAGGATGGGGAAAGGGTGTGCATGTTCTGGAGGAGAGACCAGTGGTGGTTGGTGCCCATTAAGACTGGTAGGCCAATGGTAGGCGGAGCCAGAGCCAATGATTGGTGAAACCAGAGCCAGTGGTAGGCAGAGCCAATGAATCCTTTTTTTGTCCCCCATTGTCCTCCCTGCAGAGTTCTACAAGGGCAACACTGAGATGAAGGAGGGGGAGGAAGCTCACAGGCAGTGCCACCCCCTGGGCTGGTTGTAAGCAAGAAGGCAGGCAGCTGGGGGCTGGCTGAGGTTGGTGGGACAGTGCCCTCATTTGCTCTAATAGACCAGCCTCCATGGGAAAGGTGTTTCTATATGGCAATAGCAATCCTCATGCGAGTCCATCTCTCTCTTGGCTGTCGCAGAGCTGGCGCTGGTGCAAGCAGAGAAGGCCCTGATAGAAGAAAGCTGCCACGGCAAAGAGCCACGGGGGCTCCTGTCTGGACTGCGTCGGCGGAAACGCACCCTGAGCTGGAGAGCCCCACATGTTGAGCCCCCACTCCCCACATTGCCTGATGGTGATGGGGCAGCCCGCTCCATCCGCCCATCAGGTAGGCCCTCTCTTGTGGGAGGGGGGGCTGGAGTCCAACTTGCCCCCTTCCCTTCCAGTCCGGGTTGGCTTCCTGGACACATGGGGAGTGATACCTCCGGCAGCCCCCTGACCTGCCAGCTTTCTCGTGTCCTGCAGGCAGCCTGACCTCGCGTCTCTCGGAGCAGCTCTCGGAGCAAGGCCAAGGCCAAACTGTCTCCACTGTGATCCTCATCATCAGCCTGGTGTAAGGATGCTGCTGGATTGGGAGATGGGAGTGGGGGTTGGGGACTTTGGAGATAATTTGGGGGTTGTTGGGAGCTTGTGCAGTCCTAGGCAGGCTTACTCAGAGGTGAATCCCACTGTGTTCGGTGGGGCTTATCTCATGGGAAATTTTACACAGGTCACATGCACACCATACATTTAAAGCACTCTTACACCACTTTAATAGTCATGGCTTCCCCCCAAGAATCTTGGGAACTGTCATTTGTTAAGGGTGCTGAGAGCTGTTAGAAGACTCCTAACAGAACTACAAATCCCAACACTTGGGGGGGGAGAAGCCATGATTGTTGGTATAAGAGTGCTTTAAATGTATTGTGCAGATGTGACTAATTGGGAGGCTAAGGAAGAGTCCAATTCACTAAGTAGTCAGAGGGTGTCCACCCTGGCTGGCCTCATGCTTGGGTAAGACCTGGTAAGACCAGGGCCTACTCAGCAGAATGCACAGGAGGATTCCCCAAACTTGGCAGGGCTGGTTTACCACATTTTGAAACAGTGGTAAAATGAAGTAATAATTCCCATCTGTAAGAGGGGTGGGTGCACATAAGACTCTTTTAAGTCCTGAGTCTCTAAAACCGGTGTATGGAAACTTTGGCCCTCCAGATGTTGCTGAACTGCAACTCTCATCACCTTTGGCCGTTAGCCATGCTTGCAGGGGCATGTGGGATTTGTAGTTCAGCAACTTCTGGAGGGCCAAAGGTTCCCTCACGCCTGCTCTAAAATTACCTAAGTGCACCACTATTTGGCAGGCCCCACTTGGAAGGAAGGATGCTCTTTATCCATCTTTCAGGGCTGAGTAAGAGCAAAGAGCAGTGGAGAGTGGTCGATTTAAAGAGCCTGGGACTACCCTGTTATTCCTTGTTTTTACCACCTTTTTAGTTTTAACTGGTCGTCCTTTGCTGTTCACAATAGCCCAAGGGCGAAATTGCGCAGTACATTGCGAGTATGGCTGCCAATAAAAAGAGAAAAAACATGTTTAAATTCCTGACTACCCTCCATTACGTCTAAGACAACCATATCTGGATGTCACACGGTTATGCGTTTCACTGTCCTCTGCTCCACATCATAGGCTGCCACTGGTTGTGTGTGTGTTTACATGTATGTATGTGTGGAACATGGGATGTTGTGACATCAGGACATGGGTATATTGTCCTAGATGTTATTGGGGGGAGGAGGCTAAACATATAGGGTTATATCGAACTAAATTCTACTCAGAGTAGACCCATGAAAGTGAATAGACTTAAGTTAGTCATGTCCATTCATTTAAATGGGTCTACTCTGAGTTTAGCATTGGAGGCAGCCTACGGTTGCTATTTAAGGCAGTGGCCTCATGTTCGTTGTACCATGTGCTTCCAGAGTGACAATTAGAGACACAGAACGGGAAAGTTCATCCCCCGCTTTATCCCTTTGTACTGTGTAGAGCAAGGACCATAGTTTGGGAGTGGAGCACATGCTTTGCATGCAGAAGGTCCCAGGCTCAGTCCCCAGCACCTCTACTTAAAAGGTTCAGAATGAAGAAGATGGGAAACCTGAGACCCTGGAGAGCTGCTGTCAGTCAGAGCAGGCAATACTGGGCTAGATGGACACATCATCTTCCTCTAGTAGAAGTCTGCTTCCTGTGCCCTTAAAACCGTTTGCACATCTGTGTGTTGGGCTGCTGTTAAAAAGACACAGGGGCAGCAGCCTTTCTTTTGGAATGGAGAATATTGGGAAGGGAGAGAGTTAGCACAGGATCTGCTTGGTTCCCCCCTCCCCCGTTTTTATTTTTTGGGCTGGAAGCATGAGCAAAGCTTCACACATCTCTTTCTTTCCTTCTTCCACCTTTGCCTCCGCACAGGATCTGTGTGAGGTATCGTATGCAAATTGTCACTCACCCGACTGCTTCCACATTGGGTGCCCTTTGGACCGTCCCCCTAACCTAAACTCCATCCTGCGCTGAACCTGCTGTTGTCTCAGATGCCATCCGTTGTCTTGGACCCTAGCAGATAACGTCCCTCCACCTCTCCCTTTCCTTCAGTGCCAATCACAAGCAGCTTATCTGCCTGGCTTTGCCTTCTTCATCTGCCATCATAGTCCTTGCCATCACAACCATCTCCTCTAGTTCCCTGTCCCTGAGCCTGTTTGTCATCATTCTGCTGCTGTCATCCTCCATGTTCTCCTTATTCTGCTTGCCATTTCCCTTAGCGGCCATCACATACTCAGGGTCATCCTCTGAATTAAAAGCAAAGCAAAAAGAAAATACAGTTCCATAGCCAGGAAGCCTGAATTCCTTATTCTGGGTAAATTGTGTAAATTTGCATATTGTTTCCATAGTTTGGCCTGCATAGCCCCTCTCTGCCCTCATCATTGTGGCTTCTGACTTTTCCCCTGCTACTGCCAGCACATTTTCAAGGCTTAAATTGTGAGCCATGAGGGCTAGAAACGTATGAAAGAAATAGAGAGAGAGAGAGAGAGAGAATGTAATAGAGAAAAACAGGGAGAGAGAGAGAGAGACAACAGGCAGACAAGTCTCAGCTAAAGATGTGAAGGCCTGGAAAATAACTGGAAAAAATCATTAAAAAAAACGCATTCTCCTCCCAAAAAATTTCAGTCCTCCCTGAAAAATTGACCCTGCTGGAAAAAAACAGAAAACCCCTTTCCCCCCCTGAATTTTACTGGGGGTTTTGGGGCTTTCACATCTCTAGTCTTAATCATACTAAATTTTGCATCTGATATGAAATTTTGTACAAAATCATGAACTACACATGGATCAAATCTTGCTATATATTTCTGTCCTTCAGCTCAGGATGAGTTCACATATTGCATTTGCAACACGATCCATGCATTTTTTTATATTATCATTGCAGCCACCACTTGATCACTTAAACGCCTGTGGAGCTGCTAACCTGGAAGGGTCATCGCAGATCATTGTCTCCTCATTGCATCAGGCAGTTTCCCAACAACAGAGGGGGTGGTAGGGTGCTTGCTATCACTTTAGCTGAATGGTGTAAACTCATTCTCTGTCTCCCCCATCACTCTCCCCCACATCTTGAAATGCTGTTTACTGTCTGTAAATACTGTGTGCTAATGAGCTACATGCTACGGATCTTTCATAGAGAGATGTCAATAGTTGGTGTCTTCCATTCAGTGCCGAGGGTACTAATAGGCATGCATGCCTTTGATTTTTAATATTCTGAGAGGGAAGCTCTAAAGTGTGGTGCATTCCTAAAGCCAAATATAACTGAGCAATATTGCAGGGCCTGAACTCAGGTCTTCTGTATGCAAAAAGACAGAAGCTGCTGGGGAGGAGCTATAGCTCAGTGGTTGAGCACAGGCTTTGCAAGCAGAAGTTCCCCGGTTCAATTCCCAGCATATCCAGTAAAAAGGGTCAGGAAGCAGGTAACGCATACATGAACAGCTCCAGAGAGTATGGAAGTTGGAGAAGGACTTTAGCTCCATGATAGAGCACATGTGCTTTGTAAAGGTTCCAGGCTCTATACCTGCTATTGCCAGCTAAAAGGGGCAGGTGATATGAAATACCTCTGCTTGAGACTTTGCCAGTCAGTAGACTATAGTAGGCTGGATGGACAAAGTCTGATCTGATATAAGGCAGCTTCTTCAGTACTGAGATCAGACTTTCCCCTTTCTCCTAACATCTTTTGCCCTGTGCTTTATAAGTAAATAAAGCTGTGCAGGGGGGATCCACAGGGCAGAAGTGTTATCTGTGGTCTAGTTCTGATGAAATAGTGAACTTGTATCTGAGCTGTACCACTTAAGGCTGATGGTGTGTGTGTGTGTGTCACCTGACTGATTGTCTGTTCATGAGTAGCCAACATGGTGCCCCCCAGACAGTTGTTGGACTGCAACTGCCACTGGCCATTCTGGCTGGGACTGATGGGAGTTGCAGTCCAATGACATCTGGAGGGCACCGTGTTGGCATATATATGGCGGTATCCAATGAAGTAGTGCTGTAAACAGAAGGATTTCTGTTTGCGCACTGGAACTTCCCCTCCCTCTCCTTTCCCATGTGTCACTGTGTATCCTCCCCAAATCTGGAGGGTTGGGGGAACCCCAAGAACAGATTTAGGAGGTATGTGGAGAGAGAAGAGGAAGGGGAAGTTACATTGCACAGTCAGGAGCGCTTGTGCTAGTGGAATTAATTAGCTGGATACTGTCATATAATATGATATGATACAGATAGATAGATAGGTAGGTAGGTAGGTAGGTCCCTCCATGTAGAAAAAAAGCATGTCAGGGAGAAGCTGGTTGATAATCCTTCTCTTTGACATGCTACATTGCTATTTTATATAGGAGCCATCAGCCCTGTAAGCCCATCACCTATAGTCTGAAGTGAGAGCTAGGCCCAAGTGGTCTTGTCTATTTCCAAGCCATGTCTCTGTCTCTCTCTTCCTAGCCTTGTGGTTCTGGTCATCTTGAACATGATGCTGTTCTACAGGCTCTGGTCTCTGGAGCACACAGCCCGCACCTTTGAATCCTGGCAGGCGTATGCACTCTCCAATGGGTGAGAAAGCAGGAAAGTGGGAGGGGGGAGAGAAGTGCAAAAATGTAATATTTTATTTCCTTCTTTTATAATCAGAAATGTGGATGTTGGACTCCGTATTTTGTTAAAATTAAAAATGTTAACAGTCTGAAATGGCATGGACAGGAGAGCAGCCCCCACCCCTTGATTGGAGGGTTTTAAAAATCAGTTTCTGGGGTGGCTTGCTTGATGGTTTAATCTGGATATGCTATTTTATTTATTTATTTGATTGACTCATACATTTACATCTTGCCTGGAAATAGATTGGTAACCAGTGCTATTATATTAATAGAGGAGTGATGTAATATGAGCTGATTACCTTGCTCTCACCAGCATTGTGATGGGCACATTCAGGACCAATGATAGCTTCTGAACCGTCTTTAAAAGAAGCCGCGCTTAGAGAGTTCCCTAGGTCAGGGATAGGGACTTCCAGGTCTTGTTGGACTCCAACTACCACCAGTCCCAGTCAGGGATGATGGGAGTTGTCCAGCAGCATCTTGAGGGCCATAGACTCCCCATTCCTGCTCTAGGTAGATATTGGACATTTAAAAATGTGACACATACACAAAAAGTATTTTAAGCTTGTCTCACCTGTAATCCATATCAGAGCCACTGCTGCTATCACATTTTAAGGTGCAAACCTAAGATATTTAAAGGAAAAAAAGTAAACAAGGCATTTGTTTTTATTGTATTTTAAACTTAGGAATCTGTTGAAGAGCAGGATATTAATCAAATAAGGGAATAAGATATAATAAACAACAACCATGTTTTGAAAATACATTTATTATAATCCAGGTACATCCATAAGGGAGTCATAATTGGCAGGAGCCCCCTTTTGAGTGCATTCTTGATGGTAAATCCAGATCTGCCTCTGTGTCAAATGAAAGAGCCATGCTACTCAGAATGTACGTTTTTAAATGGATTCTCCGTATTTTACATATGTAACATTAGCAATGTTAAGCAGTGATGCACTGGAGATTAAAAGGCATTCTTTGTATCACTTCTGAAAAACACTTTGTAAGGTGAGCATTTGAATGCTTGAGTTTTGGTTTCCACATGGAAACACAGACTATGCCATACCTCACCTCAGAGACAGACTCTCATAATACAGGTTATCAGATAGTAATGTCAAATGCTGAACATCAAACAGCAGGCATCAATGGACAGCCGATGTTAGGTGCTGCAGCAGTGGATTCTGGGATGCAAATCCACTTCAACACCGGACTGCCCGAGGGCACCAGTAGGACAGAAGAAATGGTTGGTAGCAGCCTGGGAAGTACAGGGTGTGGAGATGAGGGGGACATAGAAGATATTTCCCTGTCAACCACAGCTAATAGTACTCTCTCTCTTCACCCTGGCAGAAAGCTTCCACAGACAGCATCCGAATGGGCTGAGATCCTTGAACTGCAGAAGCGGTTCCACAGTGTGGAGGTGCAGAAGTGGAAACAGATCCTCAAGGCCTCAGTGGAGCTTCTAGATGAGGTGATGCTTGTGGTTTGGGATTTTGTGAGGAATGGAACAGGGGCACTAGCAAATGTGAACACCCCTGTTTGATTTGAGGAGGCCCTCCCCAGTGAAAATTGATGGGAATAGCATTATTTTTCCATGGAAGTTGCTGCCATGTTCAGTTCTAGTCACCTCTTAATGTGGCAAATGGATGCTTTTAGCTTCTGTACTACCATCTCCCCTTCTCCTGCCCTGGGTAAGATTTGAGGCCCTGGAAAATTGGCAGTGAAGATGTTCTGTGCATTCTTACTTAGAATGTGTGGAAAACACTGATCTTTTGCACACACTTCTGTTTGGAGTATGAGCAAAGGATTGTCCCTTTCAGGGCAAACAGAGGACTGTTGCTTCTGGGATTCCTTTTTCTAAATCTCCATAGGTACCAGAGGTCAAGATCTACTTTTTTTTCATACAAAAGGACAGCTGTGCTGCTAGGAAAAAAGGTTTCCATGTTTCCAAAAATGAACTTGGCTTTGATATCTGGGGTCAGATATTTATTATGATGTTACTTATTAAATATTTATTTGTTTTACATTTGTTTATGAATATGTATTTAGGAATATTTTACTTAGTACACATTTAGACCACCCTTTGTCTGAAGAGTTCTAATGAGTTCAGACTGGTATACATGCCCGTCTTTGATCTTCACAACAACCGTGATGTAGGTTAGTCAGAGAGAGAGACCCAGGTACCCCACCCCCTTGTACTGGTGCAGTGATGTCTTAGTGCCAAACTAAGGTGTGACGCATGAATAGGATCGCTTATGTTCTCTACTCCCTCTAAAAAGCAAATGTGGCGTGAAGGGTGGGGAGGATTTGAATCACAGTGCTGTGAGAGGTGTTTAAAAACAACAACAATGATAACAGTAACTTTAAAAACATATTTCCCACCATGCCATTTCCCCAACTGAAATCTGTCTCTCCGAGCTGTTGTTTGCTTCACAGCCAAAGGAGAGGAGGAGAAAACATACAGGTATCACAGGCCCTTTGAACTCTAGTTTGGCTCTTAGAGCAAACCACTCCCAGGCCTTGTTGCTAGTCATGACAGCTCCTTACTCTCTGCCTTCTGAAGAATAACATTGTCCTCTTTCCACCAGATGAAAATCTCCCTTGAGAAGCTGCACCAGGGCATCACGGTGGCCGAACCCCCGTTGGAGCCAGAGTGAAACCATGACAACTCCCTCTCCTGAGGGTGTTGCTGGGTTTGAGGAGACGATTCTGGACCTGCCTCAGAAGCTGCTGCTGGATCATGGCACCCACATCCCATGGCTGTATGTGTGTGTGTGTGTGAGAGAGGAGATGACACCACACTCCTCCCCATGCTCATCAGCTGGACCTTAGCCTCAAGAGTGCCAGTGATGGATTTCATCACCACCACTACTTTCCTGCTTCAGGGATCTTTTGCCTGGAGCATCTTCCTCTTCTCTTTTTCTCTCTGAGGGTCTCTGCAGTGACTTTGCTTTATCCCCCTCCCCCTTTAAGTGCTATTTATATTCCTCACAGGACCCCAGAGAGCTGTTGACTTCTGCTACTCCAGCACCCTTGGTTTCTTTCCAGCTGTTGTTCAAGAGTGTGTGTGGTGGGAGGATAGGAAGATTTAAGAGGATGGACTCTGGTGCTTATGTTTGCCTTGTGTCTTGAGACAGCTGGGACAGTAATGACCCATATCCCCTCCACGTTGACGGCAACAAGGACCTGGCTCTGTGATTCCTTTTTCGCTCACATACACACTACTAATGTGTGACTTGTTGGGTGAAGGGAAACCTGAGTCTCCAGTGAATTCCTTCCTACTGTTCCCATCCTTTGGTGAGCCTGATTGTTTTATTTAAAGGGATCTTCTCAACAGTGTTACCTCTGACAAAAGGGGGGAAAGGGCAGGCGTGGCCCTTAATATTACATTGCCATATATCCGACTTTCAAAAGTCAGAGAGTGCTGCTAAGGCCCTGTGAGTTCTGCACTTATCGCCCATGTGGGAGTTAGCTTAAAGCAGGGGTGGGGAAAACTGCGGCCCTCCAGATGTTGCTGGACTCCAAATCCCATGCTCCCTGACTGTTTGCCATGCTGGCTAGGGCTGACGGGTGGAGTCCAACAACATCCGGAGAACCGCAGGTTTCCCCATCCCTGGCTTGACAGCATGTCCAGGCAAGTGAGCCAGACAGGGAAGCAACTGAGGTGCCTCTGTCGTCTGGAGGTTAAACCCACCGGTCATTCCATTGACGCCAGCCTCTGCATTTCCATCCTGTGTTGGTGGGCTTATCCCAGTCCAGACAGAAAGGTACCTGACTTCTGGAGGTTTCTGCTGTGTTTACCACAACAAAAATGCCGAACGAAGCATTTGGGAGATGGTCATCTGGATGAGTGCAGAATGGTGACTGGTAGTCAGGGCTCCTGGTTTGTTGTTTTGTCCCATGTAGATAGCACCATTCTTCAACTCCAGGGCTCCTTTGCCTCATTCCTCCTAGGCCAATCTCCCAGGCAACAAATGGGCCTTACCACAGCTTAGTTATACTATTACTTTAAAATGGAGTTTCACTGCCAGTCTGGACCCCCATGTGCCCTTGAGGGGGGTCTCTAATCTTGAAATCTGCCCCCTCCTGGGGAGGGGTGTGTGTCTGCCAGCCCTGTGTTCTCTCTCCCACCCTCCCAAGAGCTCTGGAGGTCTAGGTTTTTGACCCCCCTCTTCTCTCCCCCCTCCCACCAGTGTTGGGGTTGGGGGATTCCCCCAGTTTTGTAGCTGTGTTCAGTGTTAACGTTCCTTTGTGTTCAAGGTTCCTTTGAGGTGCTGGAGCTTATTTATTAAGGAGCGGAATAAAGACCGTGGATCGGAGTTTCTGCATTTCTTTGTATGTATGGGGAGGGTGTGTTTTAAAAATGTATAATCTTCCACATTGGATCCTCTTCCCTTCCCCCAGAGTGTCAGTAGGAGAGACTGAGTGATCCAGATCCTGACATGATTTTGCAGGTGACCAGGTGGTCCAAGTTTCAGAGGGCTGGGCTGGACCTGATGTGCTGTAGCGAGTTTATAGATTTTTGCTAGCCCCATCTCCATCCTCCTGATATATGAAGACTTTGAGCATGGCTTTCTACGAGAAGGGCTGTATTATTTAAAAAAAAAAAACACGTCAGCACCAATGGCATGCAACAGATGATTCTAAAACATTTCATACATTTAAATGTATGCAAACAAGCAACATATTTTCCCTCTCATCTGAGAGAGGATCCAGCCTGAACATTAGAAAGGGCCATATGGAATTGTAGAAGGGAAGCAAGACATTATCAAGGCCAGGGAATGAATGAGAATCATTTGTATAAACAGCTAGGGTGGGGGAGAGACACCTCTTGGGAGGTATTTTGGTCTTGTAGTTTCACTCCCCCTCTAACCAAGTCCCACTTAGCATTACCACCCATGACTCCATTTCCTTGACTGGCATTCTGAGAACAGAGTCCAAAACATTTTCTGAACCCTTCAAAGCAGGAATGGGGAACCTGTGCCTCTGGGTGTTGTTGAACTCCCAACTCTCATCAGCCTCAGCCAGCCAGTAGTCGGGGATGATGGTTGTTGTAGTTGAAAAAATCTGGACAGCCACAAGCTCCCCATCCGTTTTGACAACTAGCTTGTGATGGTACGTGCTGACCCTATGGTGGCAACGCCATATTTGACTACCTGCACGTGTTTGCAACTGGGCCTGGACACACTGCTAGAGAAGAGGTAAGATAATAAGGGTGGGGTATTCAGAAAAGAATGCAGGGCATAAGCGTAGTAGCAGCAACTAGGATAACCCAGGACCACAAGTTTAAGAAAGAAGGTGGAATAACACAAACGATGCAAACTGCCATGCAAGCTATACCAGCAAGAATCCCCTCTTCTCCATTAGCAAAGTTTCAGGAGTTCATGTTTGCATCTGGCCACCCTAGCAAGGATGCCAGAGAGGGGCAACTGAAGGCTCTCAGGCAAGTTGTCTCCATTTACAGAAACAGCTTCCTGTTTTCACAGAATGCCCTGATGCACTTTTAACTGATTAATAGCAGGCAGGAGACATGTCAGCAAGGATGAAGGTGAGCACATATTTTCAAAGTCCATTTAAATTGGGTACAAGCACCAAAGAGTAACAAATTTATGGCATAAGCTTTCATGGACTAGAGTCCATCAGTTGCATGAAGAGAAAGCTCCAATTGAATTGTCACATTTTACCTTTTTGTGTTTTATTACCACCACCATTTATCATGTTCCCATCTCTACACCCTTGCTAATGGAGGAGAATACTTTATCCATCTGATGAAGTGGACTCTAGCTCATGGAAGCCTATGCAACAATCAATGTGTTCGTTTTTAAGGTGCTCAAGACTTAGTTTTGCAGCAAGAGAGTAACATGGTTCCCTGGAAGTTGACACTGGGTATGGCATGACTAGACTTGAGGCAGGGGGGCTGAATTCAGGCCTAGTAGGGTTCCCTCTCCATGCCTTTAACAAGAGCATGATAGGCAGAAAGCCAATAGCTGCATTGCTATGTGAGTTGGGAGAAAGTTGCACCTGCTGAACATCCACCTGTGCAGTTGAAGGCACAAAGCATCTACTAAGGAGAGGGAAAATAGCAATCCTAATTGGTCTTCATTCGCATCAGTTCTGGATTCTGGATGCTTTTCTGGATTCCTGAAACTTGTTAAGTTTGGTCTAAGGGTAGAAATATGCTCACTGTTCTGCCGGTTCCAGTGTGTCTCCACCTCTCTCTTCTGAAAACAGGGACACATGATGCTAGTCAAACCCCACCCCTTTTATACTGTAAAACCTGGTGGCAGCAGCTTGAGTGCATTTTTTAAAAATCCAGCTTCAATATGATTTTGCAACTGATCGGCAGATCAACCCGTTCCCTCTGCAGGTGTGACTAATGGAAACACTTTGCTGTAGGTAACACGTCTTATTTCTCCTTCTAGATCTGTTATTTCCCAATCTGTCTTCTAGGATTTTGAGGGAGCTTTGGGTTGTATCCAATGCTTATCATGCTCAGAGCAGACACACTGAAATTAATAGATATGACTGATATAGGTCTGTTAATTTCAATAGGTCTACTTGGAGTAAAACTAAGTTGGGGACAACTGTTTGCTACCCTGAAAGACAGCATGCCCACTGCTACCAACCATCCCCCACTCCCACCCCTGCTGCCTCAATAAGAAGTTGCAGGGGAGTGTTTTCTGAGGCATTCTCTTAGATCACTTTTTTTAAAAACCACTTTACTATTCAAAATTCTCAAGGTGGCTTACAGGCACACACACACCTTGTTGTTTTTGTTTTAGCTATGAATTATTTAAATGACATCCTACCCCCAAAAAATAAAAATAAAAAACATAGACCACAAACCGTTAGACAAAAGCAGCAGTTGATATAAACAACACATCAGACCTCAGACTGCTGTGAAAGACAATTATTAAAAGCCTGGAGAAGGAAGCAGACCTCCCCACTGCCTTGCACCGCCTGGTAAGCAACAGTAACCCACCTGCCTGGAAGCCAGCGTAGCAGCTCTGCCCCCACCTGGCGAGCAACTTCTGTGGCTGCCAGCTGCCCCTGCTCTATGGCAAACCACATGGGTTCCTTGGCCAACGAGCAGATGTGAAAAACATCTGTTGAAGGTAAGAGGGTTTGGCAAACATACAGCTCCAGCTTGCCTTTTCTGTAGTCATTGGTCTTCAGCTCTGCCCTGACCCTCCAAAGGCTAGATGGGCTCAACAGTGGGCTCGCTTCTGATACAGGTGAAGATAGGGACAGTATAGGGAAGACGGGCAGGGCTGGCCCAAAATATTTTGCTGCAAATGATCCCCCACCCCACTCCACTCGTCAAGGTGTTGACCCAGTTATTTTGGCACCCGAGGCAGAAAATTCCACATGGCCCTCTCCCTATGAGTAAAGCAACAATGACATCATTGCTGTCCTTTCAAGACACACAGAATCAGTTGCCAGAGACGGCTGCCTCACTCTGCCTAATGCCAGCATAACCCATCTGTGGGGGCCTGTGGACCTGTGTGTGCATGGGCACTACACATGTGTCACAATCAGCCTGTTATATGGGTTGCAGCTGAATGCTTCTTTCAAGCTTAATTTGAGTAAGGGGGGGAGGACCCTCTGGGCAGCAGGGAAAGCTGCTGTGGGCATATGTGTGCCTGCAAGAAAGGGCGCTGTAGCAGCGGAACAGATCCTAAAGCCAAGGAGAGGGAAGCCACCATGTTCTCGTCCTCTGCCCACGAGGAATTTTGGAGAAGGCTACTAAAAAAATTATCATTCTGCAGCTGGGGAATGTCGAAGAGAGCTGCGCGCAGCCTGTGGGGAACACGAGGCCTATGAAGCACAAAAGAAGTGTTTAATTACATATCGCTTCAACTGATTCCGTCTTTCATTTTCTGATGTCAGCTAAAAAGAGGAGAAAGGACGTACAAGGACTGTGGGGTGAGCTGCGGCACTTTTAAGGAGGAGAGGCGGTTGGGCCGATTGCGGACTTGAAGGGCTGGCGCTACCATTTGGCCCGTTGGGATTCCTAGAAACATTTGCTTGGACCTTGTGGGGGAAAGGATGCTGGCATGCACAGGCCTCTAGTCTGATCCAGCAGAGCTCTACTCATGTTTTTAACCAGCATGGGAATATAGGAAGCTGTCTTATATTGAATCAGACCCTTTGGTCCATCTAGCTTAGTATTGCCTACACTGACTGGCAGCAGCTCTCCAGGGTTTCAGACAGGGGACATTCCCAGCCCTATCTGGAGATACTGCTGATTGAATTTGGGACCTTCTGCATCCAAGGCAGGTAAGCTATGGCCCTTCCCCCAAGAGGTTTCAAGACTTCTGCCTAAGACTTCTCCATCACTTCCTATCTGGCCTTGAACTGGAGATGCCAGGGATTGAACCTGGGACCTTCTGCATGCAAAGCACGTGCTCTACCACTGAGCTAGGGCCCCTTCTCAGATTGTAGCAGAAACTCCAGAAAACAGGTCTTTCAAGAAAGGAAGTCCATACCTTTGCTTTGCTACCAATCAAACAAGACCTCACATGCTTTCCTGACACCGCTAAAGGCTCATTGGAATAGTGGCAGCATCTCTGGAGGACAAATTAATCTGAGCCTTGAAAAGCACATAGAGTGTCATTCTTCCAATTTCCTCCTTCAGCTCTATGTGCTTGTCAAAAGACAAAAAGGTAACCGTCCTCATCTCCTCATGACTATGGGGGGCAGAGAGTGGGAGGGTCGGAATTTTCAGTGTCACCAGGGGAAGACCTCAAGGGTGCCATTGTGCCCACGGGCATCTTGTTGGCCACCCCTACACTATGTGAAGAAGTACCTTATCCCAGTCCGCATATGTGTCAGAGCCGTTTTTAAGGAGTTTTTAAAGTTTTTTTTAAAGATGTTTTTTAAAAATATGTTTTGTTTTTAATATGTTTTATCGATTTGTTTAGTGTTTTGTTGTTTGTTTGCCGCCCTGGGCTCCTTCTTATAAATTTAATTAATAATAATACTTCCCTTTGTGTGCATCTTCCACCCTTCAGCTTCCTTGGATGACCCCAGGCCTCTACTTGTCAGTCATATTGAGCCAGTTTTTCCATCTAGATTCAAACATGCGCTCCCTTCCTTCAAGGTTGCCCTAAAATTGCAGAGCAGACGAATGCACTCTCTGGCCTCTGCCTTTGGCCAGGGGACCAGAGCCACTTGGAGGATGCACTTCCTGTCTTCCAGGAAGTACATCACAGCAAGGGCCCAATCCATTGGCCAGAGAAGGAGCAGCTGCAGGGAGCTTGCTTTCTCCCTTCCTGCCAGAGAAAACCTTTTGGTTCTGGCTGCCTTTGTCCTGGGAGAGTAGCAGCGAGGGGAGGGCCATAGCTTAGTGGCAGAGCATCAGCCTTGCATGCAGAAGGTCCCGGATTCAGTCTCCAGCATCTCAAGGTAGAACTGGGAGAGATCCCTGCTTGAAATCCTGGAGAGCTGATGCCACTCAGTGCAGGCAATACTGAGCTGGATGGACCAATGGTCTGACTTGATATAAGGCAGCTTTCTGTGTTTCACCAGCCAGAGGAACAAGGAGCTATTGGATCAGTTGCTGCACCCCTCTGTCCACCAGCAAGGCAAAGATCAGTCTAGCCCCAGCTGGATACAAATACTACCTGCTTACAACTTCACCACTTTCTTCCGGCCTTTTGAGACTGATCTCCCCCCCCCCCCCCCCGTGCGCTTTTGCCTTAGATTGCAAGCCTGAGGTCAGGACCTGTCTCTCATTTAAGAAAAACATTGTGTGAGCCTCTTTGGGAGACAATACTTGTTTGGGAAAGCTGGCTGGCTGGCTGGCTGGCTGGATGGATAGACGGACGGACGGACGGACGGACAGACTGACGGATGGATGGAGACAGTTTTGAAAGCAGCAAACAGAACTTCATCCAAGCTTGGTCTGGATCCCTATAAGGATTCCATTAATCATCTAAAAATATATGCACATAATACAATAAAAACCTGTTTTGTTAATCACAATTACGTGTGTGTGTGTATAACATAAACTGTTACCAGGACCCATTGAACTCAACAAATCATTAAGACTGCAAAGTAAGTAAAAGATGGATGTGATCCTATATAGTTTCATGGGAGTCAGCCCCCCTGCACTCAGAAGGCCTTACTTCCAAGTAAACTTGTGTAGGACTGGGTGATGTACATTGACTTGGGAGTAACACTGATTGGATTCAATGGGGCTTGTTTCTGGTGGAGTATCTGCTTTGCATTTAGAAGGTCTCAGGTCCAATCCCTGACATCTCCAGAGACGGCTGGGGATGTCCCCTGTCTGAAATCCTGGGGGGCTGGCTGCCAATCAATTTAGATCAGGGATGGGAAACCTCAGGCATGGGGGGCAGTAGAGAAGTGACAAATTCAGAAGTGCAAGGGTCCATAATAGTCACAATCATGTCTCCTAAAATGATACACGCTTCTAAGATTATGGAATAATCTGCCCAGGCTGGAATGCTGCTTTCTTCTTCTCTATTACTGTCGCCATTTGACTGTCCTTTCTCATTTAGCATCTACATGTTTATCTCCTGCTGCTACCAAACTGCTTGATGATGTAGATGGATACAGCAGGCTCTTATGTTCTTATGTCACATCCATCACTCCCCCACCATTGGCATGTGGCCCCCAGAATGTTGCCGATTGTGGCCCTCGGACTGAAAAAAGTTTCCCACTGAGCTAGTTGGACCAATGGCGTGACTCAGTATAAGGTAGCTTCCTGTGTCCTAATCTTTGCCAGGATATGAACAGCCTGTCATTGTGTGGCTGAAGGGTCTTTTGATCTGCTTTTGTCTACCTATTGTAGTACAGGGGGAGACATGCAGGTGGTTCTCTTTAGGATCTGGCATTTCAAACATTGGTTTCCAGGGTGCAGTCCAGGAATCTTTTTTCCATGCCAAAGCTCAACATGGCAGATCTACTGATAAAAACCGAGGGTTCCTCTTGAGGAACTACAGCGTCCCTTTCCCTACCTTACTATGGAGAAGCTAGGGTCAGGACTGCACCTGGCACCTCCTTTCTTATAGAGAGGGGGCGGAAACAGTGTTTTAACTGATCTTTAAAAACTGTTTTAACTGATCTTAATATTGATTATTTATTGATTATTTGATTTATATCCTGCCCTTCCTCCCAGCAGGAGCCCAGGGCGGCAAACAAAAGCACTAAAAACTCTTCCAAACATTGTTGATATTGTAGTAACCCTCCGCGATTTGGGAGCAAGGCGCGCAGGCGGCGGGGACAAAACGTGGGCGTGACTTGCGTGCGGGATCGGCCGGGAGGGAACGACTTGAGACGGACTCCTGCCGCCGGTCTCCTCGGATCCCGCAGCCACTGCAGAGAGTGACGCATCCCTCTTCCGTCCTGATCTTCCTTGCACTCTTCCTTTCGCACCCGCCCCCCCTCCTCGTTGCTTATGCCCTACCACACTTCCGATCGCCCGATTCTGGAGAAGAGGAGGGAGGGGGTTGCAGTGCGTCCAGCCCGCTAGCCCGTCCTCCCTTCCCACCCTCGCTTGCACCGCGTGGCGGCGGCGCCCCACTCGGCGGCCGCTGCTGCTTTGGATTCTGCTGCCGCTGCTGCAATGCATCAAGTTTCGCTGCGCCCTCCCCCCCCCGACAGGCGCACGCTTTGATTCATTCCCAGCCGCCCTCTCCAGCAGCAGCAGCAGCGGGAGCTAGCAAGCCAAAGCCTTTCGCCGCCAGCCCCGGCTCTGCCGCAGCGGTGCGCGCCGCCGGGGAAGGCTGGGAGAGGCGAAAAGGGGCGAATCGCCGCGTCGCAGCCCCCCGTTGGAAAAGGAGGGAGGGAGAGAGAAGAAGGGAAGAAAGGAGGGTCATCCGGGCAGCGTCTTATTCCACACCCGGCCCTGATCCCTCAGCAGCAGCAGGCAGTCGGGCAGATATTTCCAAAATCGATTCCTTCTCTCTCCCACC